>NW_028167319.1:0-2400000 GCF_963513975.1 Fringilla coelebs | reverse complement strand
AGTGCTTCCTGGAATTCGACCTCTCGCAGGATGCCTCCCAGACGCAAGCTGGCACCAGTGCCAACTTGGTCTGGTTTGAGAGGGCCTAGTGGGTCCTGAAAACTGACACCCAGAACAGTCGCTTGTGAGTTTTGTTTCCCAGGGAAAAGGCCTGTATACTTGTTCCGGGTCCTGTGGCCTTAAATTGCCGGGTGCCTCCTGGAGATCCGCCTCTTGCAGGATTTTTACCAGACGCTAAGCGGCACCATTACCCACTTAGTCTGGTTTGAGAGTTTCAAGTGGGTCCTTCAAACTGACACCAAGAACAGTGGCTTCTGACTTTTGTTTCCCAAGGAAAAAGCCTGCACACTGGTTCAGGATCCTGATGCCTTAAATAGCTAGATGCCTCCTGGAATTCAGCCTTACGTAGGATGCCTCCCAGACGCAAAGAGGCAGCAGTGCAAACCTGGGCTGCTTTGAGAGTGCTAAGTGGGTCCTGGAAACTGACACGCAGAACAGTGGTTTGTGAGTTTTGTTTGCCAGGGAAAAATCCTGTACAATGGGTGAGGGTCCTGCGGCCTTAAATTGCGAGGTGCCTCCTGGAGATCCGCCTCTTGCAGGATTTTTCCCAAACGCTAAGCAACACAGTTACCCACATAGTCTGGTTTGAGAGTGTCAAGTGGGTCCTTCAAACTGATACCAAGAACAGTGGCTTGTGAGTTTTATTTCCCAGGGAAAAATCCTGCACAATGGTTCAGGGTCCTCCGGCCTTAAATTGCGAGGTGCCTCATGGAGATCCGCCTCCGCATGATGCCGCCGAGACGCAAACAGGCAGCAGTGCCAACTTGGGCTGCTTTGAGAGTGCCTAGTGGGTCCTGAAAACTGACACCCAGAACAGTGGCTTCTAAGTTTTCTTTCCTAGGGAAAAGGCCTGTATACTGGTTCAGGGTCCTGCGGCGTTAAATTGCCGGGTGCCTCCTGGAGATCCGCCTCTTACAGGATGTTTCCCAGACGCTTAGCGGCACCGGTGCTCACTTAGTGTAGTTTGAGAGTCCCTTGTGTGTCCTGCAAACTGACACAAAGAACAGTGGCTTCTGAGTTTTGTTTCCCAGGGAAAAGGCCTGCACAGTTGTTCAGGATCCTGAGGCCTTAAATGGCTAGGTGCCTCCTGGAATTCGGCCTCTCGCAGGATGCCTCCTAGACGCAAGGAGGCAGCAGTGCCGACTTGGGATGGTTTGAGAGTTCCAAGTGGGTCCTGCAAACTGACACCCAGAACAGTGGCTTTTGAGTTTTGTTTCCCAGGGAAAAAGCCTGTAGAGTGGTTTAGGGTCCTAAGGCAGAAAATGGCCAGGTGCCTCCTGGAATTCGGCCTCTGGCACGATGCCTCCCAGACGCAATGTGGCACCAGTGCAAACTTGGTCTGCTTTGAGAGTGCCTAGTGGGTCCTGAAAACTGACACAAAGAACAGTGGCTTCTGAGTTTTGTTTCCCAGGGAAAAAGCCTGCACAGTGGTTCAGGGTCCTGAGGCCTTCAATGGCTAGGTGCCTCCTGGAATTCGGCCTCTCGCAGGATGCCTCCCAGACGCAAGGTGGCAGCAGTGCCAACTTGGGCTGCTTTGAGAGTGCCTAGTGGGTCCTGAAAGCTGACACCCAGAACAGTGGCTTGTGAGTTTTTTTTCCCAGGGAAAAGGCCTGTATACTTATTCCGGGTCCTGTGGCCTTAAATTGCCGGGTGCCTCCTGGAGATCCGCCTCTTGCAGGATTTTTACCAGACGCTAAGCGGCACCATTACCACTTAGTCTGGTTTTAGAGTTTCAAGTGGGTCCTTCAAACTGACACCAAGAACAGTGGCTTCTGAGTTTTGTTTCCCAGGGAAAAAGCCTGTACAATGGTTCAGGGTCCTGCGGCCTTAAATTGCCGGGTGCCTCCTGGAGATCCGCCTCTTGCAGGATTTTTACCAGACGCTAAGCGGCACCATTACCCACTTAGTCTGGTTTGAGAGTTTCAAGTGGGTCCTTCAAACTGACACCAAGAACAGTGGCTTCTGAGTTTTGTTTCGCAAGGAAAAAGCCTGCACAGTATTTCAGGATCCTGATGCCTTAAATGGCTAGGTGCCTCCTGGAATTCAGCCTCACGCAGGATGCCTCCCAGACACAAAGAGGCAGCAGTGCAAACCTGGGCTGCTTTGAGAGTGCTAAGTGGGTCCTGGAAACTGACACCCAGAACAGTGGTTTGTGAGTTTTGTTTGCTAGGGAAAAATCCTGTACAATGGTTGAGGGTCCTGCGGCCTTAAATTGCGAGGTGCCTCATGGAGATCCGCCTCCGCAGGATGCCGCCGCGACGCAAAGTGGCACCAGTGCAAACTTCGTCTGGCTTGAGGGTGCCTAGTGGGTCCTGAAAACTGACACCCAGAACAGTGGCTTGTGAGTTTTTTTTCCCAGGGAAAAAGCCTGTACAGTGGTTCAGGGTCCTGAGGCCTTAAATTTCAGGGTGCCTCCTGCAAGTCCGGCTCTCGCAGGATGCCTCCCAGACGCAAGGAGGCACCAGTGCCAACTTGGGCTGGTTTGAGAGTGCCTAGTGGGTCCTGAAAACTGACACCCAGAACAGTGGCTTCTGATTTTTGTTTCCCAGGCAAAAAGCCTGTACAATGGTTCAGGGTCCTGCGGCCTTAAATTGCCGGGTGCCTCCTGGATATCTGCCTCTTGCAGGATTTTGCCCAAACCCTAAGCAACACCATTACCCACTTAGTCTGGTTTGAGAGTGTCAACTGGGTCCTTCAAACTGATACCAAGAACAGTGGCTTCTGAGTTTTCTTTCCCAGGGAAAAAGCCTGTACAGTGGCTCAGGGTCCTGAGGCCATCAATGGCTAGGTGTCTCCTGGAATTCGACCTCTCGCAGGATGCCTCCCAGACGCAAGGAGGCAGCAGTGCCAACTTGGTCTGGTTTGAGAGTGCCTAGTGGGTCCTGAAAACTGACACCCAGAACAGTGGCTTCTGAGTTTTGTTTCCCAGGGAAAAAGCCTGTACACTGGTTCAGGGTCCTGAGGCCTTCAATGGCCAGGTGCCTCCAAGAAGTCGGCTTCTCGCATGATGCCTCCCAGACGCAAGGTGGCACCAATGCAACTTGGGCTGGTTTGAGAGTGCCTAGTGGGTCCTGCAAACTGACACCAAGAACAGTGGCTTTTGAGTTTTGTTTCCCAGGGAAAAAGCCTGTAGAGTGGTTTAGGGTCCTAAGGCAGAAAATGGCCAGGTGCCTCCTGGAATTCGGCCTCTCGCAGGATGCCTCCCAGACTCAAGGTGGCAGCAGAGCCATCTTGGGCTGCTTTGAGAGTGCCTAGTGGGTCCTGAAAACTGACACCCAGAACAGTGGCTTGTGAGTTTTGTTTCCCAGGGAAAAGGCCTGTACACTGGTTCAGGGTCCTGCGGCCTTAAATTGCCGGGTGCCTCCTGGAGATCCGCCTCTTGCAGGATGTTTCCCAGACGCTTAGCGGCACCGGTGCTCACTTAGTGTAGTTTGAGAGTCCCTTGTGTGTCCTGCAAACTGACACAAAGAACAGTGGCTTCTGAGTTTTGTTTCCCAGGGAAAAAGCCTGCACAGTGGTTCAGGGTCCTGAGGCCTTAAATGGCTAGGTGACTACTGGAATTCGGCCTCTCGCAGGATGCCTCCCAGACGCAAGGAGGCAGCAGTGCCAACTTGGGCTGGTTTGAGAGTTCCTAGTGGGTCCTGAAAACTGACACCCAGAACAGTGACTTCTGAGTTTTGTTTCCCAGGGAAAAAGCCTGTACAGTGTTTTAGGGGCCTAAGGCAGAAAATTGTCAGGTGCCTCCGTGAATTCGGCCTCTCGCAGGAAGCCTCCCAGACGCAATGTGGCACCAGTGCAAACTTGGTCTAGTTTGAGAGTGACAAGTGGGTCCTGAAAACTGACACCCAGAACAGTGGCTTGTGAGTTTTGTTTCCCAGGGAAAAGGCCTATACACAGGTTCAGGGGCCTGAAACTTTAAATGGCCGAGTGCTTCCTGGAATTCGACCTCTCGCAGGATGCCTCCCAGACGCAAGCTGGCACCAGTGCCAACTTGGTCTGGTTTGAGAGGGCCTAGTGGGTCCTGAAAACTGACACCCAGAACAGTCGCTTGTGAGTTTTGTTTCCCAGGGAAAAGGCCTGTATACTTGTTCCGGGTCCTGTGGCCTTAAATTGCCGGGTGCCTCCTGGAGATCCGCCTCTTGCAGGATTTTTACCAGACGCTAAGCGGCACCATTACCCACTTAGTCTGGTTTGAGAGTTTCAAGTGGGTCCTTCAAACTGACACCAAGAACAGTGGCTTCTGACTTTTGTTTCCCAAGGAAAAAGCCTGCACACTGGTTCAGGATCCTGATGCCTTAAATAGCTAGATGCCTCCTGGAATTCAGCCTTACGTAGGATGCCTCCCAGACGCAAAGAGGCAGCAGTGCAAACCTGGGCTGCTTTGAGAGTGCTAAGTGGGTCCTGGAAACTGACACGCAGAACAGTGGTTTGTGAGTTTTGTTTGCCAGGGAAAAATCCTGTACAATGGGTGAGGGTCCTGCGGCCTTAAATTGCGAGGTGCCTCCTGGAGATCCGCCTCTTGCAGGATTTTTCCCAAACGCTAAGCAACACAGTTACCCACATAGTCTGGTTTGAGAGTGTCAAGTGGGTCCTTCAAACTGATACCAAGAACAGTGGCTTGTGAGTTTTATTTCCCAGGGAAAAATCCTGCACAATGGTTCAGGGTCCTCCGGCCTTAAATTGCGAGGTGCCTCATGGAGATCCGCCTCCGCATGATGCCGCCGAGACGCAAACAGGCAGCAGTGCCAACTTGGGCTGCTTTGAGAGTGCCTAGTGGGTCCTGAAAACTGACACCCAGAACAGTGGCTTCTAAGTTTTCTTTCCTAGGGAAAAGGCCTGTATACTGGTTCAGGGTCCTGCGGCGTTAAATTGCCGGGTGCCTCCTGGAGATCCGCCTCTTACAGGATGTTTCCCAGACGCTTAGCGGCACCGGTGCTCACTTAGTGTAGTTTGAGAGTCCCTTGTGTGTCCTGCAAACTGACACAAAGAACAGTGGCTTCTGAGTTTTGTTTCCCAGGGAAAAGGCCTGCACAGTTGTTCAGGATCCTGAGGCCTTAAATGGCTAGGTGCCTCCTGGAATTCGGCCTCTCGCAGGATGCCTCCTAGACGCAAGGAGGCAGCAGTGCCGACTTGGGATGGTTTGAGAGTTCCAAGTGGGTCCTGAAAACTGACACCCAGAACAGTGGCTTCTAAGTTTTGTTTCCCAGGGAAAAAGCCTGTACAGTGTTTTAGGGGCCTAAGGCAGAAAATGGCCAGGTGCCTCCGTGCATTCGGCCTCTCGCAGGATGCCTCCCAGACGCAATGTGGCACCAGTGCAAACTTGGTCTAGTTTGAGAGTGCCAAGTGGGTCCTGAAAACTGACACCCAGAACAGTGGCTTGTGAGTTTTGTTTCCCAGGGAAAAGGCCTATACACAGGTTCAGGGGCCTGAAACTTTAAATGGCCGAGTGCCTCCTGGAATTCAACCTCTCGCAGGATGCCTCCCAGACGCAAGCTGGCACCAGTGCCAACTTGGTCTGGTTTGAGAGTGCCTAGTGGGTCCTGAAAACTGACACCAAGAACAGTGGTTTGTGAGTTTTGTTTCCCAGGGAAAAAGCCTGTACAGTGGTTCAGGGTCCTTCGGCCTTAAATTGCCGAGTGCCTCATGGAGATCAACCTCCGCAGGATGCCGCCCAGACGCAAAGGGGCAGCACTGCCAAGTTGGTCTGGTTTGAGAGTGCCAAGTGGGTCCTGAAAACTGAAACCAAGAATAGTGGCTTCTGACTTTTGTTTCCCAGGGAAAAAGCCTGTTCATTGGTTAAGGGTACTGAGGCGTTAAATTTCAGGGTGCCTACTGGAATTCGGCCTCTTTCAGGATGACTCCCAGACGCAAGCTGGCACCAGTGCCAAATTGGGCTGGTTTGAGAGTGCCTAGTGGGTCCTGAAAACTGACACCCAGAACAGTGGCTTCTGAGTTTTGTTTCCCAGGGAAAAAGCCTGTACAGTGGTTCAGGGTCCTGAGGCCTTCAATGGCCCGGTGCCTCCAAGAAGTCGGCTTCTCTCATGATGCCTCCCAGACGCAAGGTGGCACCAATTCAACTTGGGCTGGTTTGAGAGTGCCTAGTGGGTCCTGCAAACTGACACCCAGCACAGTGGCTTCTGAGTTTTGTTTCCCAGGGAAAAAGCCTGTAGAGTGGTTTAGGGTCCTAAGGCAGAAAATGGCCAGGTGCCTCCTGGAATTCGGCCTCTGGCACGATGCCTCCCAGACGCAATGTGGCAGCAGTGCCATCTTGGGCTGGTTTGAGAGTGCCTCGTGGATCCTGAAAACTGACACCCAGAACAGTGGCTTCTGAGTTTTGTTTCCCAGGCAAAAAGCCTGTACAGTGCTTCAGGGTCCTGAGGCCTTCAATGGTTAGGTGCCTCATGGAATTCGGCCTCTCGCAGGATGCCTCCCAGACGCAAGGTGGCAGCAGTGCCAACTTGGGCTGCTTTGAGAGTGACTAGTGGGTCCTGAAAACTGACACCCAGAACAGTGGCTTCTGAGTTTTGTTGCCCTGGGAAAAGGCCTTTATACTGGTTCAGGGTCCTGCGGCCTTAAATTGCCGGGTGCCTCCTGGAGATCGGCCTCTTGCAGGATGGTTCCCAGACCCTTAGCGGCACCGGTGCTCACTTAGTGTAGTTTGAGAGTCCCTTGTGTGTCCTGCAAACTGACACAAAGAACAGTGGCTTCTGAGTTTTGTTTCCCAGGGAAAAAGCCTGCACAGTGGTTCAGGGTCCTGAGGCCTTAAATTTCAAGGTGTATTGGAATTCGGCCTCTCGCAGGATGCCTCTCAGACTCAAGGAGGCAGCAGTGCAAACTTGGGCTGGATTGAGAGTGCCAAGTGGGTCCTGAAAACTGACACCAAGAACAGTGGCTTCTGAGTTTTGTTTCCCAGGGAAAAAGCCTGTACAGTGGTTCAGGGTCCTGTGGCCCTAAATGGCCTGGTGCCTCCAGGAAGTCGGCCTCTCGCAGGATGCCTCCCAGACACAATGTGGCACCAGTGCAAACTTGGTCTTGTTTGAGAGTGCCAATTGGGTCCTGAAAACTGACACCCAGAACAGTGGCTTCTGAGTTTTGTTTCCCAGGGAAAAAGCCTGTACACTGGTTCAGGGTCCTGTGGCCCTAAATGGCCAGGTGCCTCCAGGAAGTCAGCCTCTCGCACGATGCCTCCCAGACGCAAGGTGGCACCAATGCAACTTGGGCTGGTTTGAGAGTGCCTAGTGGGTCCAGAAAACTGACACCCAGAGCAGTGGCTTCTGAGTTTTGTTTCCCAGGGAAAAGGCCTGTATACTTGTTCCGGGTCCTGTGGCCTTAAATTGCCGGGTGCCTCCTGGAGATCCGCCTCTTGCAGGATTTTTACCAGACGCTAAGCGGCACCATTACCCACTTAGTCTGGTTTGAGAGTGTCAACTGGGTCCTTCAAACTGATACCAAGAACAGTGGCTTCTGAGTTTTCTTTCCCAGGGAAAAAGCCTGTACAGTGGTTCAGGGTCCTGAGGCCTTCAATGGCTAGGTGTCTCCTGGAATTCGACCTCTCGCAGGATGCCTCCCAGACGCAAGGAGGCAGCAGTGCCAACTTGGTCTGGTTTGAGAGTGCCTAGTGGGTCCTTCAAACTGACACCCAGAACAGTGGCTTCTGAGTTTTGTTTCCCAGGGAAAAAGCCTGTACAGTGGTTCAGGGTCCTGAGGCCTTCAATGGCTAGGTGCCTCCTGGAATTCGGCCTCTCGCAGGATGCCTCCCAGACGCAAGGTGGCAGCAGTGCCAACTTGGGCTGCTTTGAGAGTGCCTCGTGGGTCCTGAAAGCTGACACCCAGAACAGTGGCTTGTGAGTTTTTTTTCGCAGCGAAAAGGCCTGTATACTTATTCCGGGTCCTGTGGCCTTAAATTGCCGGGTGCCTCCTGGAGATCCGCCTCTTGCAGGATTTTTACCAGACGCTAAGCGGCACCATTACCACTTAGTCTGGTTTTAGAGTTTCAAGTGGGTCCTTCAAACTGACACCAAGAACAGTGGATTCTGAGTTTTGTTTCCCAGGGAAAAAGCCTGTACAATGGTTCAGGGTCCTGCGGCCTTAAATTGCCGGGTGCCTCCTGGAGATCCGCCTCTTGCAGGATTTTTCCCAGACGCTAAGCGGCACCATTACCCACTTTGTCTGGTTTGAGAGTTTCAAGTGGGTCCTGAAAACTGAAACCAAGAACAGTGGCTTGTGAGTTTTGTTTCCCAGGGAAAAAGCCTGTTCATTGGTTCAGGGTCCTGAGGCATTAAATTTCAGGGTGCCTACTGGAATTCGGCCTCTCGCAGGATGCCTCCCAGACGCAAGCTGGCAGCAGTGCCCAATTGGGCTGGTTTGAGAGTGCCTAGTGGGTCCTGAAAACTGACACCCAGAACAGTGGCTTCTGATTTTTGTTTCCCAGGCAAAAAGCCTGTACAGTGGTTCAGGGTCCAGAGGCCTTCAATGGCTAGGTGCCTCCTGGAATTCGGCCTCTCGCAGGATGCCTCCCAGACGCAAGGGGGCAGCAGTGCCAACTTTGTCAAGTTTGAGAGTGCCAAGTGGGTCCTGAAAACTGACACCCAGAACAGTCGCTTGTGAGTTTTGTTGCCCAGGGAAAAAGCCTGTACAATGGTTCAGGGTCCTGAGGCCTTCAATGGCCAGGTGCCTCCTGGAGATCCGCCTCTTGCAGGATTTTGCCCAAACGCTAAGCAACACCATTACCCACTTAGTCTGGTTTGAGAGTGTCAAGTGGGTCCTTCAATCTGATACCAAGAACAGTGGCTTCTGAGTTTTTTTCCCAGGGAAAAAGCCTGTACAGTGGTTCAGGGTCCTGAGGCCTTCAATGGCTAGGTGTCTCCTGGAATTCGACCTCTCGCAGGATGCCTCCCAGACGCAAGGTGGCAGCAGTGCCAACTTGGTCTGGTTTGAGAGTGCCTAGTGGGTCCTGAAAACTGACACCCAGAACAGTGGCTTCTGAGTTTTGTTTCCCAGGGAAAAAGCCTGTACAGTGGTTCAGGGTCCTGAGGCCTTCAATGGCCAGGTGCCTCCAAGAAGTCGGCTTCTCGCATGATGCCTCCCAGACGCAAGGTGGCACCAATGCAACTTGGGCTGGTTTGAGAGTGCCTAGTGGGTCCTGCAAACTGACACCAAGAACAGTGGCTTCTGAGTTTTTTTTCCCAGGGAAAAGGCCTGTAGAGTGGTTTAGGGTCCTAAGGCAGAAAATGGCCAGGTGCCTCCTGGAATTCGGCCTCTCGCAGGATGCCTCCCAGACGCAAGGTGGCAGCAGTGCCATCTTGGGCTGCTTTGAGAGTGCCTAGTGGGTCCTGAAAACTGACACCCAGAACAGTGGCTTTTGAGTTTTGTTTCCCAGGGAAAAGGCCTGTACACTGGTTCAGGGTCCTGCGGCCTTAAATTGCCGGGTGCCTCCTGGAGATCCGCCTCTTGCAGGATGTTTCCCAGACGCTTAGCGGCACCGGTGCTCACTTAGTGTAGTTTGAGAGTCCCTTGTATGTCCTGAAAACTGACACAAAGAACAGTGGCTTCTGAGTTTTGTTTCCCAGGGAAAAAGCCTCCACAGTGGTTCAGCGTCCTGAGGCCTTAAATAGCTAGGTGCCTCCTGGAATTCGGCCTCTCGCAGGATGCCTCCCAGACGCAAGGAGGCAGCAGTGCCAACTTGGGCTGGTTTGAGAGTGCCAAGTGGGTCCTGAAAACTGACACCCAGAACAGTGGCTTCTGAGTTTTGTTTCCCAGGGAAAAAGCCTCTACAGTGTTTTAGTGGCCTAAGGCAGAAAATGGCCAGGTGCCTCCGTGCATTCGGCCTCTCGCACGATGCCTCCCAGACGCAATGTGGCACCAGTGCAAACTTGGTCTAGTTTGAGAGAGCCAAGTGGGTCCTGAAAACTGACACTCAGAACAGTGGCTTGTGAGTTTTGTTTCCCAGGGAAAAGGCCTATACACAGGTTCAGGGGCCTGAAACTTTAAATGGCCGAGTGCCTCCTGGAATTCGACCTCCCGCAGGATGCCTCCCAGATGCAAGGTGGCACCAGTGCCAACTTGGTCTGGTTTAAGAGTGCCTAGTGCGTCCTGAAATCTGACACCAAGAACAGTGATTTGTGAGTTTTGTTTCCCAGGGAAAAAGCCTGTACAATGGTTGAGGGTCCTGAGCCATTAAATTTCAGGCTGCCTACTGGAATTCGGCCTCTCCCAGGATGCCTTCCAGACGCAAGGTGGCACCAGTGTTATCTTGGGCTGGTTTGAGAGTGCCTAGTGGGTCCTGAAAACTGACACCCAGAACAGTCGCTTGTGAGTTTTGTTGCCCAGGCAAAAAGCCTGTACAATGGTTCAGGGTCCTGCGGCCTTAAATTGCCGGGTGACTTCTGGAGATCTGCCTCTTGCAGGATTTTGCCCAAACGCTAAGCAACACCATTACCCACATAGTCTGGTTTGAGAGTGTCAAGTGGGTCTTTCAAACTGATACCAAGAACAGTGGCTTGTGAGTTTTGTTTCCCAGGGAAAAAGCCTGCACAATGGTTCAGGGTCCTGCGGCCTTAAATCGCAAGGTGCCTCATGGAGATCCGCCTCCGCAGGATGCCGCCGAGACGCAAAGAGGCAGCAGTGCCAAATTGGGCTGCTTTGAAAGTGCCTAGTGGGTCCTGAAAACTGACACCCAGAACAGTGGCTTATGAGTTTTGTTTCCCAGGGAAAAGGCCTGCACAGTTGTTCAGGATCGTGATTCCTTAAATGGCTAGGTGCCTCCTGGAATTCGGCCTCTCGCAGGATGCCTCCTAGACGCAAGGAGGCAGCAGTGCCAACTTGGGCTGGTTTGAGAGTTCCAAGTGGGTCCTGAAAACTGACACCCAGAACAGTGGCTTCTAAGTTTTGTTTCCCAGGGAAAAAGCCTGTAGAGTGTTTTAGGGGCCTAAGGCAGAAAATGGCCAGGTGCCTCCGTGCATTCGGCCTCTCGCAGGATGCCTCCCAGACGCAATGTGGCACCAGTGCAAACTTGGTCTAGTTTGAGAGTGCCAAGTGGGTCCTGAAAACTGACACCCAGAACAGTGGCTTGTGAGTTTTGTTTCCCAGGGAAAAGGCCTATACACAGGTTCAGGGGCCTGAAACTTTAAATGGCTGAGTGCCTCCTGGAATTCAACCTCTCGCAGGATGCCTCCCAGACGCAAGCTGGCACCAGGGCCAACTTGGTCTGGTTTGAGAGTGCCAAGTGGGTCCTGAAAACTGACACCAAGAACAGTGGTTTGTGAGTTTTGTTTCCCAGGGAAAAAGCCTGTACAGTGGTTCAGGGTCCTTCGGCCTTAAATTGCCGAGTGCCTCATGGAGATCAACCTCCGCAGGATGCCGCCCAGACGCAAAGGGGCAGCACTGCCAAGTTGGTCTGGTTTGAGAGTGCCAAGTGGGTCCTGAAAACTGAAACCAAGAACAGTGGCTTCTGACTTTTGTTTCCCAGGGAAAAAGCCTGTTCATTGGCTAAGGGTACTGAGGCGTTAAATTTCAGGGTGCCTACTGGAATTCGGCCTCTTCCAGGATGACTCCCAGACGCAAGCTGGCACCAGTGCCAAATTGGGCTGGTTTGAGAGTGCCTAGTGGGTCCTGAAAACTGACACCCAGAACAGTGGCTTCTGAGTTTTGTTTCCCAGGGAAAAAGCCTGTACAGTGGTTCAGGGTCCTGAGGCCTTCAATGGCCCGGTGCCTCCAAGAAGTCGGCTTCTCGCATGATGCCTCCCAGACGCAAGGTGGCACCAATTCAACTTGGGCTGGTTTGAGAGTGCCTAGTGGGTCCTGCAAACTGACACCCAGCACAGTGGCTTCTGAGTTTTGTTTCCCAGGGAAAAAGCCTGTAGAGTGGTTTAGGGTCCTAAGGCAGAAAATGGCCAGGTGCCTCCTGGAATTCGGCCTCTGGCACGATGCCTCCCAGATGCAATGTCGCACCAGTGCAAACTTGGTCTGGTTTGAGAGTGCCTCGTGGGTCCTGAAAACTGACACCCAGAACAGTGGCTTCTGAGTTTTGTTTCCCAGGCAAAAAGCCTGTACAGTGGTTCAGGGTCCTGAGGCCATCAATGGTTAGGTGCCTCATGGAATTCGGCCTCTCGCAGGATACCTCCCAGACGCAAGGTGGCAGCAGTGCCAACTTGGGCTGCTTTGAGAGTGACTAGTGGGTCCTGAAAACTGACACCCAGAACAGTGGCTTCTGAGTTTTGTTGCCCTGGGAAAAGGCCTTTATACTGGTTCAGGGTCCTGCGGCCTTAAATTGCCGGGTGCCTCCTGGAGATCGGCCTCTTGCAGGATGTTTCCCAGACGCTTAGCGGCACCGGTGCTCACTTAGTGTAGTTTGAGAGTCCCTTGTGTGTCCTGCAAACTGACACAAAGAACAATGGCTTCTGAGTTTTGTTTCCCAGGGAAAAAGCCTGCACAGTGGTTCAGGGTCCTGAGGCCTTAAATTTCAAGGTGTATTGGAATTCGGCCTCTCGCAGGATGCCTCCCAGCCGCAAGGAGGCAGCAGTGCAAACTTGGGCTGGATTGAGAGTGCCAAGTGGGTCCTGAAAACTGACACCAAGAACAGTGGCTTCTGAGTTTTGTTTCCCAGGGAAAAAGCCTGTACAGTGGTTCAGGGTCCTGAGGCCTTAAATTGCCAGGTGCCTCCAGGAAGTCGGCCTCTCGCAGGATGCCTCCCAGACACAATGTGGCACCAGTGCAAACTTGGTCTTGTTTGAGAGTGCCAATTGGGTCCTGAAAACTGACACCCAGAACAGTGGCTTCTGAGTTTTGTTTCCCAGGGAAAAAGCCTGTACAGTAGTTCAGGGTCCTGTGGCCCTAAATGGCCAGGTGCCTCCAGGAAGTCAGCCTCTCGCACGATGCCTCCCAGACGCAAGCTGGCACCAGTGCCTACTTGGTCTGGTTTGAGAGTGCCTAGTGGGTCCAGAAAACTGACACCCAGAGCAGTGGCTTCTGAGTTTTGTTTCCCAGGGAAAAGGCCTGTATACTTGTTCCGGGTCCTGTGGCCTTAAATTGCCGGGTGCCTCCTGGAGATCCGCCTCTTGCAGGATTTTTACCAGACGCTAAGCGGCACCATTACCCACTTAGTCTGGTTTGAGAGTGTCAACTGGGTCCTTCAAACTGATACCAAGAACAGTGGCTTCTGAGTTTTCTTTCCCAGGGAAAAAGCCTGTACAGTGGTTCAGGGTCCTGAGGCCTTCAATGGCTAGGTGTCTCCTGGAATTCGACCTCTCGCAGGATGCCTCCCAGACGCAATGTGGCACCAGTGCCAACTTGGTCTGGTTTGAGAGTGCCTAGTGGGTCCTGAAAACTGACACCCAGAACAGTGGCTTCTGAGTTTTGTTTCCCAGGGAAAAAGCCTGTACACTGGTTCAGGGTCCTGAGGCCTTCAATGGCCAGGTGCCTCCAAGAAGTCGGCTTCTCGCATGATGCCTCCCAGACGCAAGGTGGCACCAATGCAACTTAGGCTGGTTTGAGAGTGCCTAGTGGGTCCTGAAAACTGACACCCAGAACAGTGGCTTTTGAGTTTTGTTTCCCAGGGAAAAAGCCTGTAGAGTGGTTTAGGGTCCTAAGGCAGAAAATGGCCAGGTGCCTCCTGGAATTCGGCCTCTGGCACGATGCCTCCCAGACGCAATGTGGCACCAGTGCAAACTTGGTCTGGTTTGAGAGTGCCTAGTGGGTCCTGAAAACTGACACAAAGAACAGTGGCTTCTGAGTTTTGTTTCCCAGGGAAAAAGCCTGCACAGTGGTTCAGGGTCCTGAGGCCTTCAATGGCCAGGTGCCTCCTGGAATTCGGCCTCTCGCAGGATGCCTCCCAGACGCAAGGTGGCAGCAGTGCCAACTTGGGCTGCTTTGAGAGTGCCTAGTGGGTCCTGAAAACTGACACCCAGAACAGTGGCTTCTGAGTTTTGTTTCCCAGGGAAAAGGCCTATACACAGGTTCAGGGTCCTGAGGCAGAAAATGGCCAGGTGCCTCCTGGAATTCGGCTTCTCGCATGATGCCTCCCAGACGCAAGGTGGCACCAATGCAACTTGGGCTGGTTTGAGAGTGCCTAGTGGGTCCTGCAAACTGACACCAAGAACAGTGGCTTTTGAGTTTTGTTTCCCAGGGAAAAGGCCTGTAGAGTTGTTTAGGGTCCTGAGGCAGAAAATGGCCAGGTGCCTCCTGGAATTCGGCCTCTCGCAGGATGCCTCCCAGACGCAAGGTGGCAGCAGTGCCATCTTGGGCTGCTTTGAGAGTGCCTAGTGGGTCCTGAAAACTGACACCCAGAACAGTGGCTTGTGAGTTTTGTTTCCCAGGGAAAAGGCCTGTACACTGGTTCAGGGTCCTGCGGCCTTAAATTGCCGGGTGCCTCCTGGAGATCCGCCTCTTGCAGGATGTTTCCCAGACGCTTAGCGGCACCGGTGCTCACTTAGTGTAGTTTAAGAGTCCCTTGTGTGTCCTGCAAACTGACACAAAGAACAGTGGCTTCTGAGTTTTGTTTCCCAGGGAAAAAGCCTGCACAGTGGTTCAGGGTCCTGAGGCCTTAAATGGTTAGGTGACTACTGGAATTCGGCCTCTCGCAGGATGCCTCCCAGACGCAAGGAGGCAGCAGTGCCAACTTGGGCTGGTTTGAGAGTTCCTAGTGGGTCCTGAAAACTGACACCCAGAACAGTGACTTCTGAGTTTTGTTTCCCAGGGAAAAAGCCTGTACAGTGTTTTAGGGGCCTAAGGCAGAAAATTGTCAGGTGCCTCCGTGAATTCGGCCTCTCGCAGGAAGCCTCCCAGACGCAATGTGGCACCAGTGCAAACTTGGTCTAGTTTGAGAGTGACAAGTGGGTCCTGAAAACTGACACCCAGAACAGTGGCTTGTGAGTTTTGTTTCCCAGGGAAAAGGCCTATACACAGATTCAGGGGCCTGAAACTTTAAATGGCCGAGTGCTTCCAGGAATTCGACCTCTCGCAGGATGCCTCCCAGACGCAAGCTGGCACCAGTGCCAACTTGGTCTGGTTTGAGAGGGCCTAGTGGGTCCTGAAAACTGACACCCAGAACAGTCGCTTGTGAGTTTTGTTTCCCAGGGAAAAGGCCTGTATACTTGTTCCGGGTCCTGTGGCCTTAAATTGCCGGGTGCCTCCTGGAGATCCGCCTCTTGCAGGATTTTTACCAGACGCTAAGCGGCACCATTACCCACTTAGTCTGGTTTGAGAGTTTCAAGTGGGTCCTTCAAACTGACACCAAGAACAGTGGCTTCTGACTTTTGTTTCCCAAGGAAAAAGCCTGCACACTGGTTCAGGATCCTGATGCCTTAAATAGCTAGATGCCTCCTGGAATTCAGCCTTACGTAGGATGCCTCCCAGACGCAAAGAGGCAGCAGTGCAAACCTGGGCTGCTTTGAGAGTGCTAAGTGGGTCCTGGAAACTGACACGCAGAACAGTGGTTTGTGAGTTTTGTTTGCCAGGGAAAAATCCTGTACAATGGGTGAGGGTCCTGCGGCCTTAAATTGCGAGGTGCCTCCTGGAGATCCGCCTCTTGCAGGATTTTTCCCAAACGCTAAGAAACACAGTTACCCACATAGTCTGGTTTGAGAGTGTCAAGTGGGTCCTTCAAACTGATACCAAGAACAGTGGCTTGTGAGTTTTATTTCCCAGGGAAAAATCCTGCACAATGGTTCAGGGTCCTCCGGCCTTAAATTGCGAGGTGCCTCATGGAGATCCGCCTCCGCATGATGCCGCCGAGACGCAAACAGGCAGCAGTGCCAACTTGGGCTGCTTTGAGAGTGCCTAGTGGGTCCTGAAAACTGACACCCAGAACAGTGGCTTCTAAGTTTTCTTTCCTAGGGAAAAGGCCTGTATACTGGTTCAGGGTCCTGCGGCGTTAAATTGCCGGGTGCCTCCTGGAGATCCGCCTCTTACAGGATGTTTCCCAGACGCTTAGCGGCACCGGTGCTCACTTAGTGTAGTTTGAGAGTCCCTTGTGTGTCCTGCAAACTGACACAAAGAACAGTGGCTTCTGAGTTTTGTTTCCCAGGGAAAAGGCCTGCACAGTTGTTCAGGATCCTGAGGCCTTAAATGGCTAGGTGCCTCCTGGAATTCGGCCTCTCGCAGGATGCCTCCTAGACGCAAGGAGGCAGCAGTGCCGACTTGGGATGGTTTGAGAGTTCCAAGTGGGTCCTGAAAACTGACACCCAGAACAGTGGCTTCTAAGTTTTGTTTCCCAGGGAAAAAGCCTGTACAGTGTTTTAGGGGCCTAAGGCAGAAAATGGCCAGGTGCCTCCGTGCATTCGGCCTCTCGCAGGATGCCTCCCAGACGCAATGTGGCACCAGTGCAAACTTGGTCTAGTTTGAGAGTGCCAAGTGGGTCCTGAAAACTGACACCCAGAACAGTGGCTTGTGAGTTTTGTTTCCCAGGGAAAAGGCCTATACACAGGTTCAGGGGCCTGAAACTTTAAATGGCCGAGTGCCTCCTGGAATTCAACCTCTCGCAGGATGCCTCCCAGACGCAAGCTGGCACCAGTGCCAACTTGGTCTGGTTTGAGAGTGCCTAGTGGGTCCTGAAAACTGACACCAAGAACAGTGGTTTGTGAGTTTTGTTTCCCAGGGAAAAAGCCTGTACAGTGGTTCAGGGTCCTTCGGCCTTAAATTGCCGAGTGCCTCATGGAGATCAACCTCCGCAGGATGCCGCCCAGACGCAAAGGGGCAGCACTGCCAAGTTGGTCTGGTTTGAGAGTGCCAAGTGGGTCCTGAAAACTGAAACCAAGAATAGTGGCTTCTGACTTTTGTTTCCCAGGGAAAAAGCCTGTTCATTGGTTAAGGGTACTGAGGCGTTAAATTTCAGGGTGCCTACTGGAATTCGGCCTCTTTCAGGATGACTCCCAGACGCAAGCTGGCACCAGTGCCAAATTGGGCTGGTTTGAGAGTGCCTAGTGGGTCCTGAAAACTGACACCCAGAACAGTGGCTTCTGAGTTTTGTTTCCCAGGGAAAAAGCCTGTACAGTGGTTCAGGGTCCTGAGGCCTTCAATGGCCCGGTGCCTCCAAGAAGTCGGCTTCTCTCATGATGCCTCCCAGACGCAAGGTGGCACCAATTCAACTTGGGCTGGTTTGAGAGTGCCTAGTGGGTCCTGCAAACTGACACCCAGCACAGTGGCTTCTGAGTTTTGTTTCCCAGGGAAAAAGCCTGTAGAGTGGTTTAGGGTCCTAAGGCAGAAAATGGCCAGGTGCCTCCTGGAATTCGGCCTCTGGCACGATGCCTCCCAGACGCAATGTGGCACCAGTGCAAACTTGGTCTGGTTTGAGAGTGCCTCGTGGATCCTGAAAACTGACACCCAGAACAGTGGCTTCTGAGTTTTGTTTCCCAGGCAAAAAGCCTGTACAGTGCTTCAGGGTCCTGAGGCCTTCAATGGTTAGGTGCCTCATGGAATTCGGCCTCTCGCAGGATGCCTCCCAGACGCAAGGTGGCAGCAGTGCCAACTTGGGCTGCTTTGAGAGTGACAAGTGGGTCCTGAAAACTGACACCCAGAACAGTGGCTTCTGAGTTTTGTTGCCCTGGGAAAAGGCCTTTATACTGGTTCAGGGTCCTGCGGCCTTAAATTGCCGGGTGCCTCCTGGAGATCGGCCTCTTGCAGGATGTTTCCCAGACGCTTAGCGGCACCGGTGCTCACTTAGTGTAGTTTGAGAGTCCCTTGTGTGTCCTGCAAACTGACACAAAGAACAGTGGCTTCTGAGTTTTGTTTCCCAGGGAAAAAGCCTGCACAGTGGTTCAGGGTCCTGAGGCCTTAAATTTCAAGGTGTATTGGAATTCGGCCTCTCGCAGGATGCCTCCCAGACGCAAGGAGGCAGCAGTGCAAACTTGGGCTGGATTGAGAGTGCCAAGTGGGTCCTGAAAACTGACACCAAGAACAGTGGCTTCTGAGTTTTGTTTCCCAGGGAAAAAGCCTGTACAGTGGTTCAGGGTCCTGAGGCCTTAAATTGCCAGGTGCCTCCAGGAAGTCGGCCTCTCGCAGGATGCCTCCCAGACACAATGTGGCACCAGTGCAAACTTGGTCTTGTTTGAGAGTGCCAATTGGGTCCTGAAAACTGACACCCAGAACAGTGGCTTCTGAGTTTTGTTTCCCAGGGAAAAAGCCTGTACACTGGTTCAGGGTCCTGTGGCCCTAAATGGCCAGGTGCCTCCAGGAAGTCAGCCTCTCGCACGATGCCTCCCAGACGCAAGGTGGCACCAATGCAACTTGGGCTGGTTTGAGAGTGCCTAGTGGGTCCAGAAAACTGACACCCAGAGCAGTGGCTTCTGAGTTTTGTTTCCCAGGGAAAAGGCCTGTATACTTGTTCCGGGTCCTGTGGCCTTAAATTGCCGGGTGCCTCCTGGAGATCCGCCTCTTGCAGGATTTTTACCAGACGCTAAGCGGCACCATTACCCACTTAGTCTGGTTTGAGAGTGTCAACTGGGTCCTTCAAACTGATACCAAGAACAGTGGCTTCTGAGTTTTCTTTCCCAGGGAAAAAGCCTGTACAGTGGTTCAGGGTCCTGAGGCCTTCAATGGCTAGGTGTCTCCTGGAATTCGACCTCTCGCAGGATGCCTCCCAGACGCAAGGAGGCAGCAGTGCCAACTTGGTCTGGTTTGAGAGTGCCTAGTGGGTCCTTCAAACTGACACCCAGAACAGTGGCTTCTGAGTTTTGTTTCCCAGGGAAAAAGCCTGTACAGTGGTTCAGGGTCCTGAGGCCTTCAATGGCTAGGTGCCTCCTGGAATTCGGCCTCTCGCAGGATGCCTCCCAGACGCAAGGTGGCAGCAGTGCCAACTTGGGCTGCTTTGAGAGTGCCTCGTGGGTCCTGAAAGCTGACACCCAGAACAGTGGCTTGTGAGTTTTTTTTCGCAGCGAAAAGGCCTGTATACTTATTCCGGGTCCTGTGGCCTTAAATTGCCGGGTGCCTCCTGGAGATCCGCCTCTTGCAGGATTTTTACCAGACGCTAAGCGGCACCATTACCACTTAGTCTAGTTTTAGAGTTTCAAGTGGGTCCTTCAAACTGACACCAAGAACAGTGGATTCTGAGTTTTGTTTCCCAGGGAAAAAGCCTGTACAATGGTTCAGGGTCCTGCGGCCTTAAATTGCCGGGTGCCTCCTGGAGATCCGCCTCTTGCAGGATTTTTCCCAGACGCTAAGCGGCACCATTACCCACTTTGTCTGGTTTGAGAGTTTTAAGTGGGTCCTGAAAACTGAAACCAAGAACAGTGGCTTGTGAGTTTTGTTTCCCAGGGAAAAAGCCTGTTCATTGGTTCAGGGTCCTGAGGCATTAAATTTCAGGGTGCCTACTGGAATTCGGCCTCTCGCAGGATGCCTCCCAGACGCAAGCTGGCACCACTGCCCAATTGGGCTGGTTTGAGAGTGCCTAGTGGGTCCTGAAAACTGACACCCAGAACAGTCGCTTGTGAGTTTTGTTGCCCAGGCAAAAAGCCTGTACAATGGTTCAGGGTCCTGAGGCCTTCAATGGCCAGGTGCCTCCTGGAGATCCGCCTCTTGCAGGATTTTGCCCAAACGCTAAGCAACACCATTACCCACTTAGTCTGGTTTGAGAGTGTCAAGTGGGTCCTTCAATCTGATACCAAGAACAGTGGCTTCTGAGTTTTTTTCCCAGGGAAAAAGCCTGTACAGTGGTTCAGGGTCCTGAGGCCTTCAATGGCTAGGTGTCTCCTGGAATTCGACCTCTCGCAGGATGCCTCCCAGACGCAAGGTGGCAGCAGTGCCAACTTGGTCTGGTTTGAGAGTGCCTAGTGGGTCCTGAAAACTGACACCCAGAACAGTGGCTTCTGAGTTTTGTTTCCCAGGGAAAAGGCCTATACACAGGTTCAGGGGCCTGAAACTTTAAATGGCCGAGTGCCTCCTGGAATTCAACCTCTCGCAGGATGCCTCCCAGACGCAAGCTGGCACCAGTGCCAACTTGGTCTGGTTTGAGAGTGCCTAGTGGGTCCTGAAAACTGACACCAAGAACAGTGGTTTGTGAGTTTTGTTTCCCAGGGAAAAAGCCTGTACAGTGGTTCAGGGTCCTTCGGCCTTAAATTGCCGAGTGCCTCATGGAGATCAACCTCCGCAGGATGCCGCCCAGACGCAAAGGGGCAGCACTGCCAAGTTGGTCTGGTTTGAGAGTGCCAAGTGGGTCCTGAAAACTGAAACCAAGAATAGTGGCTTCTGACTTTTGTTTCCCAGGGAAAAAGCCTGTTCATTGGTTAAGGGTACTGAGGCGTTAAATTTCAGGGTGCCTACTGGAATTCGGCCTCTTCCAGGATGACTCCCAGACGCAAGCTGGCACCAGTGCCAAATTGGGCTGGTTTGAGAGTGCCTAGTGGGTCCTGAAAACTGACACCCAGAACAGTGGCTTCTGAGTTTTGTTTCCCAGGGAAAAAGCCTGTACAGTGGTTCAGGGTCCTGAGGCCTTCAATGGCCCGGTGCCTCCAAGAAGTCGGCTTCTCGCATGATGCCTCCCAGACGCAAGGTGGCACCAATTCAACTTGGGCTGGTTTGAGAGTGCCTAGTGGGTCCTGCAAACTGACACCCAGCACAGTGGCTTCTGAGTTTTGTTTCCCAGGGAAAAAGCCTGTAGAGTGGTTTAGGGTCCTAAGGCAGAAAATGGCCAGGTGCCTCCTGGAATTCGGCCTCTGGCACGATGCCTCCCAGATGCAATGTGGCAGCAGTGCCATCTTGGGCTGGTTTGAGAGTGCTAGTGGGTCCTGAAAACTGACACCCAGAACAGTGGCTTCTGAGTTTTGTTTCCCAGGCAAAAAGCCTGTACAGTGGTTCAGGGTCCTGAGGCCTTCAATGGTTAGGTGCCGCATGGAATTCGGCCTCTCGCAGGATACCTCCCAGACGCAAGGTGGCAGCAGTGCCAACTTGGGCTGCTTTGAGAGTGACTAGTGGGTCCTTAAAACTGACACCCAGAACAGTGGCATCTGAGTTTTGTTGCCCTGGGAAAAGGCCTTTATACTGGTTCAGGGTCCTGAGGCCTTAAATTGCCGGGTGCCTCCTGGAGATCCGCCTCTTGCAGGATGTTTCCCAGACGCTTAGTGGCACCGGTGCTCACTTAGTGTAGTTTGAGAGTCCCTTGTGTGTCCTGCAAACTGACACAAAGAACAGTGGCTTCTGAGTTTTGTTTCCCAGGGAAAAAGCCTGCACAGTGGTTCAGGGTCCTGAGGCCTTAAATTTCAAGGTGTATTGGAATTCGGCCTCTCGCAGGATGCCTCTCAGACTCAAGGAGGCAGCAGTGCAAACTTGGGCTGGATTGAGAGTGCCAAGTGGGTCCTGAAAACTGACACCAAGAACAGTGGCTTCTGAGTTTTGTTTCCCAGGGAAAAAGCCTGTACAGTGGTTCAGGGTCCTGTGGCCCTAAATGGCCTGGTGCCTCCAGGAAGTCAGCCTCTCGCACGATGCCTCCCAGACGCAAGGTGGCACCAATGCAACTTGGGCTGGTTTGAGAGTGCCTAGTGGGTCCAGAAAACTGACACCCAGAGCAGTGGCTTCTGAGTTTTGTTTCCCAGGGAAAAGGCCTGTATACTTGTTCTGGGTCCTGTGGCCTTAAATTGCCGGGTGCCTCCTGGAGATCCGCCTCTTGCAGGATTTTTACCAGACGCTAAGCGGCACCATTACCCACTTAGTCTGGTTTGAGAGTGTCAACTGGGTCCTTCAAACTGACACCAAGAACAGTGGCTTCTGAGTTTTGTTTCCCAGGGAAAAAGCCTGTACAATGGTTCAGGGTCCTGCGGCCTTAAATTGCCGGGTGCCTCCTGGAGATCCGCCTCTTGCAGGATTTTTCCCAGACGCTAAGCGGCACCATTACCCACTTTGTCTGGTTTGAGAGTTTCAAGTGGGTCCTGAAAACTGAAACCAAGAACAGTGGCTTGTGAGTTTTGTTTCCCAGGGAAAAAGCCTGTTCATTGGTTCAGGGTCCTGAGGCATTAAATTTCAGGGTGCCTACTGGAATTCGGCCTCTCGCAGGATGCCTCCCAGACGCAAGCTGGCACCAGTGCCCAATTGGGCTGGTTTGAGAGTGCCTAGTGGGTCCTGAAAACTGACACCCAGAACAGTGGCTTCTGATTTTTGTTTCCCAGGCAAAAAGCCTGTACAGTGGTTCAGGGTCCAGAGGCCTTCAATGGCTAGGTGCCTCCTGGAATTCGGCCTCTCGCAGGATGCCTCCCAGACGCAAGGGGGCAGCAGTGCCAACTTTGTCAAGTTTGAGAGTGCCAAGTGGGTCCTGAAAACTGACACCCAGAACAGTCGCTTGTGAGTTTTGTTGCCCAGGGAAAAAGCCTGTACAATGGTTCAGGGTCCTGAGGCCTTCAATGGCCAGGTGCCTCCTGGAGATCCGCCTCTTGCAGGATTTTGCCCAAACGCTAAGCAACACCATTACCCACTTAGTCTGGTTTGAGAGTGTCAAGTGGGTCCTTCAATCTGATACCAAGAACAGTGGCTTCTGAGTTTTTTTCCCAGGGAAAAAGCCTGTACAGTGGTTCAGGGTCCTGAGGCCTTCAATGGCTAGGTGTCTCCTGGAATTCGACCTCTCGCAGGATGCCTCCCAGACGCAAGGTGGCAGCAGTGCCAACTTGGTCTGGTTTGAGAGTGCCTAGTGGGTCCTGAAAACTGACACCCAGAACAGTGGCTTCTGAGTTTTGTTTCCCAGGGAAAAAGCCTGTACAGTGGTTCAGGGTCCTGAGGCCTTCAATGGCCAGGTGCCTCCAAGAAGTCGGCTTCTCGCATGATGCCTCCCAGACGCAAGGTGGCACCAATGCAACTTGGGCTGGTTTGAGAGTGCCTAGTGGGTCCTGCAAACTGACACCAAGAACAGTGGCTTCTGAGTTTTTTTTCCCAGGGAAAAGGCCTGTAGAGTGGTTTAGGGTCCTAAGGCAGAAAATGGCCAGGTGCCTCCTGGAATTCGGCCTCTCGCAGGATGCCTCCCAGACGCAAGGTGGCAGCAGTGCCATCTTGGGCTGCTTTGAGAGTGCCTAGTGGGTCCTGAAAACTGACACCCAGAACAGTGGCTTTTGAGTTTTGTTTCCCAGGGAAAAGGCCTGTACACTGGTTCAGGGTCCTGCGGCCTTAAATTGCCGGGTGCCTCCTGGAGATCCGCCTCTTGCAGGATGTTTCCCAGACGCTTAGCGGCACCGGTGCTCACTTAGTGTAGTTTGAGAGTCCCTTGTATGTCCTGAAAACTGACACAAAGAACAGTGGCTTCTGAGTTTTGTTTCCCAGGGAAAAAGCCTCCACAGTGGTTCAGCGTCCTGAGGCCTTAAATAGCTAGGTGCCTCCTGGAATTCGGCCTCTCGCAGGATGCCTCCCAGACGCAAGGAGGCAGCAGTGCCAACTTGGGCTGGTTTGAGAGTGCCAAGTGGGTCCTGAAAACTGACACCCAGAACAGTGGCTTCTGAGTTTTGTTTCCCAGGGAAAAAGCCTGTACAGTGTTTTAGTGGCCTAAGGCAGAAAATGGCCAGGTGCCTCCGTGCATTCGGCCTCTCGCACGATGCCTCCCAGACGCAATGTGGCACCAGTGCAAACTTGGTCTAGTTTGAGAGAGCCAAGTGGGTCCTGAAAACTGACACTCAGAACAGTGGCTTGTGAGTTTTGTTTCCCAGGGAAAAGGCCTATACACAGGTTCAGGGGCCTGAAACTTTAAATGGCCGAGTGCCTCCTGGAATTCGACCTCCCGCAGGATGCCTCCCAGATGCAAGGTGGCACCAGTGCCAACTTGGTCTGGTTTAAGAGTGCCTAGTGGGTCCTGAAATCTGACACCAAGAACAGTGATTTGTGAGTTTTGTTTCCCAGGGAAAAAGCCTGTACAATGGTTGAGGGTCCTGAGCCATTAAATTTCAGGCTGCCTACTGGAATTCGGCCTCTCCCAGGATGCCTTCCAGACGCAAGGTGGCACCAGTGTTATCTTGGGCTGGTTTGAGAGTGCCTAGTGGGTCCTGAAAACTGACACCCAGAACAGTCGCTTGTGAGTTTTGTTGCCCAGGCAAAAAGCCTGTACAATGGTTCAGGGTCCTGCGGCCTTAAATTGCCGGGTGACTTCTGGAGATCTGCCTCTTGCAGGATTTTGCCCAAACGCTAAGCAACACCATTACCCACATAGTCTGGTTTGAGAGTGTCAAGTGGGTCTTTCAAACTGATACCAAGAACAGTGGCTTGTGAGTTTTGTTTCCCAGGGAAAAAGCCTGCACAATGGTTCAGGGTCCTGCGGCCTTAAATCGCAAGGTGCCTCATGGAGATCCGCCTCCGCAGGATGCCGCCGAGACGCAAAGAGGCAGCAGTGCCAAATTGGGCTGCTTTGAAAGTGCCTAGTGGGTCCTGAAAACTGACACCCAGAACAGTGGCTTATGAGTTTTGTTTCCCAGGGAAAAGGCCTGCACAGTTGTTCAGGATCGTGATTCCTTAAATGGCTAGGTGCCTCCTGGAATTCGGCCTCTCGCAGGATGCCTCCTAGACGCAAGGAGGCAGCAGTGCCAACTTGGGCTGGTTTGAGAGTTCCAAGTGGGTCCTGAAAACTGACACCCAGAACAGTGGCTTCTAAGTTTTGTTTCCCAGGGAAAAAGCCTGTACAGTGTTTTAGGGGCCTAAGGCAGAAAATGGCCAGGTGCCTCCGTGCATTCGGCCTCTCGCAGGATGCCTCCCAGACGCAATGTGGCACCAGTGCAAACTTGGTCTAGTTTGAGAGTGCCAAGTGGGTCCTGAAAACTGACACCCAGAACAGTGGCTTGTGAGTTTTGTTTCCCAGGGAAAAGGCCTATACACAGGTTCAGGGGCCTGAAACTTTAAATGGCTGAGTGCCTCCTGGAATTCAACCTCTCGCAGGATGCCTCCCAGACGCAAGCTGGCACCAGGGCCAACTTGGTCTGGTTTGAGAGTGCCAAGTGGGTCCTGAAAACTGACACCAAGAACAGTGGTTTGTGAGTTTTGTTTCCCAGGGAAAAAGCCTGTACAGTGGTTCAGGGTCCTTCGGCCTTAAATTGCCGAGTGCCTCATGGAGATCAACCTCCGCAGGATGCCGCCCAGACGCAAAGGGGCAGCACTGCCAAGTTGGTCTGGTTTGAGAGTGCCAAGTGGGTCCTGAAAACTGAAACCAAGAACAGTGGCTTCTGACTTTTGTTTCCCAGGGAAAAAGCCTGTTCATTGGCTAAGGGTACTGAGGCGTTAAATTTCAGGGTGCCTACTGGAATTCGGCCTCTTCCAGGATGACTCCCAGACGCAAGCTGGCACCAGTGCCAAATTGGGCTGGTTTGAGAGTGCCTAGTGGGTCCTGAAAACTGACACCCAGAACAGTGGCTTCTGAGTTTTGTTTCCCAGGGAAAAAGCCTGTACAGTGGTTCAGGGTCCTGAGGCCTTCAATGGCCCGGTGCCTCCAAGAAGTCGGCTTCTCGCATGATGCCTCCCAGACGCAAGGTGGCACCAATTCAACTTGGGCTGGTTTGAGAGTGCCTAGTGGGTCCTGCAAACTGACACCCAGCACAGTGGCTTCTGAGTTTTGTTTCCCAGGGAAAAAGCCTGTAGAGTGGTTTAGGGTCCTAAGGCAGAAAATGGCCAGGTGCCTCCTGGAATTCGGCCTCTGGCACGATGCCTCCCAGATGCAATGTCGCACCAGTGCAAACTTGGTCTGGTTTGAGAGTGCCTCGTGGGTCCTGAAAACTGACACCCAGAACAGTGGCTTCTGAGTTTTGTTTCCCAGGCAAAAAGCCTGTACAGTGGTTCAGGGTCCTGAGGCCATCAATGGTTAGGTGCCTCATGGAATTCGGCCTCTCGCAGGATACCTCCCAGACGCAAGGTGGCAGCAGTGCCAACTTGGGCTGCTTTGAGAGTGACTAGTGGGTCCTGAAAACTGACACCCAGAACAGTGGCTTCTGAGTTTTGTTGCCCTAGGAAAAGGCCTTTATACTGGTTCAGGGTCCTGCGGCCTTAAATTGCCGGGTGCCTCCTGGAGATCGGCCTCTTGCAGGATGTTTCCCAGACGCTTAGCGGCACCGGTGCTCACTTAGTGTAGTTTGAGAGTCCCTTGTGTGTCCTGCAAACTGACACAAAGAACAATGGCTTCTGAGTTTTGTTTCCCAGGGAAAAAGCCTGCACAGTGGTTCAGGGTCCTGAGGCCTTAAATTTCAAGGTGTATTGGAATTCGGCCTCTCGCAGGATGCCTCCCAGACGCAAGGAGGCAGCAGTGCAAACTTGGGCTGGATTGAGAGTGCCAAGTGGGTCCTGAAAACTGACACCAAGAACAGTGGCTTCTGAGTTTTGTTTCCCAGGGAAAAAGCCTGTACAGTGGTTCAGCGTCCTGAGGCCTTAAATTGCCAGGTGCCTCCAGGAAGTCGGCCTCTCGCAGGATGCCTCCCAGACACAATGTGGCACCAGTGCAAACTTGGTCTTGTTTGAGAGTGCCAATTGGGTCCTGAAAACTGACACCCAGAACAGTGGCTTCTGAGTTTTGTTTCCCAGGGAAAAAGCCTGTACAGTAGTTCAGGGTCCTGTGGCCCTAAATGGCCAGGTGCCTCCAGGAAGTCAGCCTCTCGCACGATGCCTCCCAGACGCAAGCTGGCACCAGTGCCTACTTGGTCTGGTTTGAGAGTGCCTAGTGGGTCCAGAAAACTGACACCCAGAGCAGTGGCTTCTGAGTTTTGTTTCCCAGGGAAAAGGCCTGTATACTTGTTCCGGGTCCTGTGGCCTTAAATTGCCGGGTGCCTCCTGGAGATCCGCCTCTTGCAGGATTTTTACAAGACGCTAAGCGGCACCATTACCCACTTAGTCTGGTTTGAGAGTGTCAACTGGGTCCTTCAAACTGATACCAAGAACAGTGGCTTCTGAGTTTTCTTTCCCAGGGAAAAAGCCTGTACAGTGGTTCAGGGTCCTGAGGCCTTCAATGGCTAGGTGTCTCCTGGAATTCGACCTCTCGCAGGATGCCTCCCAGACGCAATGTGGCACCAGTGCCAACTTGGTCTGGTTTGAGAGTGCCTAGTGGGTCCTGAAAACTGACACCCAGAACAGTGGCTTCTGAGTTTTGTTTCCCAGGGAAAAAGCCTGTACACTGGTTCAGGGTCCTGAGGCCTTCAATGGCCAGGTGCCTCCAAGAAGTCGGCTTCTCGCATGATGCCTCCCAGACGCAAGGTGGCACCAATGCAACTTAGGCTGGTTTGAGAGTGCCTAGTGGGTCCTGAAAACTGACACCCAGAACAGTGGCTTTTGAGTTTTGTTTCCCAGGGAAAAAGCCTGTAGAGTGGTTTAGGGTCAAAAGGCAGAAAATGGCCAGGTGCCTCCTGGAATTCGGCCTCTGGCACGATGCCTCCCAGACGCAATGTGGCACCAGTGCAAACTTGGTCTGGTTTGAGAGTGCCTAGTGGGTCCTGAAAACTGACACAAAGAACAGTGGCTTCTGAGTTTTGTTTCCCAGGGAAAAAGCCTGCACAGTGGTTCAGGGTCCTGAGGCCTTCAATGGCCAGGTGCCTCCTGGAATTCGGCCTCTCGCAGGATGCCTCCCAGACGCAAGGTGGCAGCAGTGCCAACTTGGGCTGCTTTGAGAGTGCCTAGTGGGTCCTGAAAACTGACACCCAGAACAGTGGCTTGTGAGTTTTTTTTCCCAGGGAAAAGGCCTGTATACTTATTCCGGGTCCTGTGGCCTTAAATTGCCGGGTGCCTCCTGGAGATCCGCCTCTTGCAGGATTTTTACCAGACGCTAAGCGGCACCATTACCCACTTAGTCTGGTTTTAGAGTTTCAAGTGGGTCCTTAAAACTGACACCAAGAACAGTGGCTTCTGAGTTTTGTTTCCCAGGGAAAAAGCCTGTACAATGGTTCAGGGTCCTGCGGCCTTAAATTGCCGGGTGCCTCCTGGAGATCCGCCTCTTGCCAAATTTTTCCCAGACGCTTAGCGGCACCATTACCCATTTTGTCTGGTTTGAGAGTTTCAAGTGGGTCCTGAAAACTGAAACCAAGAACAGTGGCTTGTGAGTTTTGTTTCCCAGGGAAAAAGCCTGTTCATTGGTTCAGGGTCCTGAGGCATTAAATTTCAGGGTGCCTACTGGAATTCGGCCTCTCGCAGGATGCCTCCCAGACGCAAGCTGGCACCAGTGCCCAATTGGGCTGGTTTGAGAGTGCCTAGTGGGTCCTGAAAACTGACACCCAGAACAGTCGCTTGTGAGTTTTGTTGCCCAGGGAAAAAGCCTGTACAATGGTTCAGGGTCCTGAGGCCTTCAATGGCCAGGTGCCTCCTGGAGATCCGCCTCTTGCAGGATTTTGCCCAAACGCTAAGCAACACCATTACCCACTTAGTCTGGTTTGAGAGTGTCAAGTGGGTCCTTCAATCTGATACCAAGAACAGTGGCTTCTGAGTTTTTTTCCCAGGGAAAAAGCCTGTACAGTGGTTCAGGGTCCTGAGGCCTTCAATGGCTAGGTGTCTCCTGGAATTCGACCTCTCGCAGGATGCCTCCCAGACGCAAGGTGGCAGCAGTGCCAACTTGGTCTGGTTTGAGAGTGCCTAGTGGGTCCTGAAAACTGACACCCAGAACAGTGGCTTCTGAGTTTTGTTTCCCAGGGAAAAGGCCTATACACAGGTTCAGGGTCCTGAGGCAGAAAATGGCCAGGTGCCTCCTGGAATTCGGCTTCTCGCATGATGCCTCCCAGACGCAAGGTGGCACCAATGCAACTTGGGCTGGTTTGAGAGTGCCTAGTGGGTCCTGCAAACTGACACCAAGAACAGTGGCTTTTGAGTTTTGTTTCCCAGGGAAAAGGCCTGTAGAGTTGTTTAGGGTCCTGAGGCAGAAAATGGCCAGGTGCCTCCTGGAATTCGGCCTCTCGCAGGATGCCTCCCAGACGCAAGGTGGCAGCAGTGCCATCTTGGGCTGCTTTGAGAGTGCCTAGTGGGTCCTGAAAACTGACACCCAGAACAGTGGCTTGTGAGTTTTGTTTCCCAGGGAAAAGGCCTGTACACTGGTTCAGGGTCCTGCGGCCTTAAATTGCCGGGTGCCTCCTGGAGATCCGCCTCTTGCAGGATGTTTCCCAGACGCTTAGCGGCACCGGTGCTCACTTAGTGTAGTTTGAGAGTCCCTTGTATGTCCTGAAAACTGACACAAAGAACAGTGGCTTCTGAGTTTTGTTTCCCAGGGAAAAAGCCTGCACAGTTGTTCAGCGTCCTGAGGCCTTAAATGGCTAGGTGCCTCCTGGAATTCGGCCTCTCGCAGGATGCCTCCCAGACGCAAGGAGGCAGCAGTGCCAACTTGGGCTGGTTTGAGAGTGCCAAGTGGGTCCTGAAAACTGACACCCAGAACAGTGGCTTCTGAGTTTTGTTTCCCAGGGAAAAAGCCTGTACAGTGTTTTAGGGGCCTAAGGCAGAAAATGGCCAGGTGCCTCCGTGCATTCGGCCTCTCGCACGATGCCTCCCAGACGCAATGTGACACCAGTGCAAACTTGGTCTAGTTTGAGAGAGCCAAGTGGGTCCTGAAAACTGACACCCAGAACAGTGGCTTGTGAGTTTTGTTTCCCAGGGAAAAGGCCTATACACAGGTTCAGGGGCCTGAAACTTTAAATGGCCGAGTGCCTCCTGGAATTCGACCTCTCGCAGGATGCCTCCCAGATGCAAGGTGGCACCAGTGCCAACTTGGTCTGGTTTAAGAGTGCCTAGTGGGTCCTGAAATCTGACACCAAGAACAGTGATTTGTGAGTTTTGTTTCCCAGGGAAAAAGCCTGTACAATGGTTGAGGGTCCTGAGCCATTAAATTTCAGGCTGCCTACTGGAATTCGGCCTGTCCCAGGATGCCTTCCAGACGCAAGGTGGCACCAGTGTTATCTTGGGCTGGTTTGAGAGTGCCTAGTGGGTCCTGAAAACTGACACCCAGAACAGTCGCTTGTGAGTTTTGTTGCCCAGGCAAAAAGCCTGTACAATGGTTCAGGGTCCTGCGGCCTTAAATTGCCGGGTGCCTTCTGGACATCTGCCTCTTGCAGGATTTTGCCCAAACGCTAAGCAACACCATTACCCACATAGTCTGGTTTGAGAGTGTCAAGTGGGTCTTTCAAACTGATACCAAGAACAGTGGCTTGTGAGTTTTGTTTCCCAGGGAAAAAGCCTGCACAATGGTTCAGGGTCCTGCGGCCTTAAATCGCAAGGTGCCTCATGGAGATCCGCCTCCGCAGGATGCCGCCGAGACGCAAACAGGCAGCAGTGCCAAATTGGGCTGCTTTGAAAGTGCCTAGTGGGTCCTGAAAACTGACACCCAGAACAGTGGCTTATGAGTTTTGTTTCCCAGGGAAAAGGCCTGTATACTGGTTCAGGGTCCTGCGGCCTTAAATTGCCGGGTGCCACCTGGAGATCCGCCTCTTACAGGATGTTTCCCTGACGCTTAGCGGCACCGGTGCTCACTTAGTGTAGTTTGAGAGTCCCTTGTGTGTCCTGCAAACTGACACAAAGAACAGTGGCTTCTGAGTTTTGTTTCCCAGGGAAAAGGCCTGCACAGTTGTTCAGGATCCTGAGGCCTTAAATGGCTAGGTGCCTCCTGGAATTCGGCCTCTCGCAGGATGCCTCCTAGACGCAAGGAGGCAGCAATGCCAACCCTGGCTGGTTTGAGAGTTCCTAGTGGGTCCTGAAAACTGACACCCAGAACAGTGGCTTCTGAGTTTTGTTTCCCAGGGAAAAAGCCTGTACAGTGTTTTAGGGGCCTAAGGCAGAAAATGGCCAGGTGCCTCCGTGCATTCGGCCTCTCGCAGGATGCCTCCCAGACGCAATGTGGAACCAGTGCCAACTTTGTCAAGTTTGAGAGTGCCAAGTGGGTCCTGAAAACTGACACCCAGAACAGTGGCTTGTGAGTTTTGTTTCCCAGGGAAAAAGCCTGTACAATGGTTCAGGGTCCTGAGGCCTTCAATGGCCAGGTGCCTCCTGGAGATCCGCCTCTTGCAGGATTTTGCCCAAACGCTAAGCAACACCATTACCCACTTAGTCTGGTTTGAGAGTGTCAAGTGGGTCCTTCAATCTGATACCAAGAACAGTGGCTTCTGAGTTTTTTTCCCAGGGAAAAAGCCTGTACAGTGGTTCAGGGTCCTGAGGCCTTCAATGGCTAGGTGTCTCCTGGAATTCGACCTCTCGCAGGATGCCTCCCAGACGCAAGGTGGCAGCAGTGCCAACTTGGTCTGGTTTGAGAGTGCCTAGTGGGTCCTGAAAACTGACACCCAGAACAGTGGCTTCTGAGTTTTGTTTCCCAGGGAAATAGCCTGTACAGTGGTTCAGGGTCCTGAGGCAGAAAATGGCCAGGTGCCTCCTGGAATTCGGCTTCTCGCATGATGCCTCCCAGACGCAAGGTGGCACCAATGCAACTTGGGCTGGTTTGAGAGTGCCTCGTGGGTCCTGCAAACTGACACCAAGAACAGTGGCTTTTGAGTTTTGTTTCCCAGGGAAAAGGCCTGTAGAGTGGTTTAGGGTCCTAAGGCAGAAAATGGCCAGGTGCCTCCTGGAATTCGGCCTCTCGCAGGATGCCTCCCAGACCCAAGGTGGCAGCAGTGCCATCTTGGGCTGCTTTGAGAGTGCCTCGTGGGTCCTGAAAACTGACACCCAGAACAGTGGCTTGTGAGTTTTGTTTCCCAGGGAAAAGGCCTGTACACTGGTTCAGGGTCCTGCGGCCTTAAATTGCCGGGTGCCTCCTGGAGATCCGCCTCTTGCAGGATGTTTCCCAGACGCTTAGCGGCACCGGTGCTCACTTAGTGTAGTTTGAGAGTCCCTTGTATGTCCTGAAAACTGACACAAAGAACAGTGGCTTCTGAGTTTTGTTTCCCAGGGAAAAAGCCTGCACAGTTGTTCAGCGTCCTGAGGCCTTAAATGGCTAGGTGCCTCCTGGAATTCGGCCTCTCGCAGGATGCCTCCCAGACGCAAGGAGGCAGCAGTGCCAACTTGGGCTGGTTTGAGAGTGCCAAGTGGGTCCTGAAAACTGACACCCAGAACAGTGGCTTCTGAGTTTTGTTTCCCAGGGAAAAAGCCTGTACAGTGTTTTAGGGGCCTAAGGCAGAAAATGGCCAGGTGCCTCCGTGCATTCGGCCTCTCGCAGGATGCCTCCCAGACGCAATGTGGCACCAGTGCAAACTTGGTCTAGTTTGAGAGAGCCAAGTGGGTCCTGAAAACTGACACCCAGAACAGTGGCTTGTGAGTTTTGTTTCCCAGGGAAAAGGCCTATACACAGGTTCAAGGGCCTGAAACTTTAAATGGCCGAGTGCCTCCTGGAATTCGACCTCTCGCAGGATGCCTCCCAGATGCAAGGTGGCACCAGTGCCAACTTGGTCTGGTTTAAGAGTGCCTAGTGGGTCCTGAAATCTGACACCAAGAACAGTGATTTGTGAGTTTTGTTTCCCAGGGAAAAAGCCTGTACAATGGTTGAGGGTCCTGAGCCATTAAATTTCAGGCTGCCTACTGGAATTCGGCCTCTCCCAGGATGACTTCCAGACGCAAGGTGGCACCAGTGTTATCTTGGGCTGGTTTGAGAGTGCCTAGTGGGTCCTGAAAACTGACACCCAGAACAGTCGCTTGTGAGTTTTGTTGCCCAGGCAAAAAGCCTGTACAATGGTTCAGGGTCCTGCGGCCTTAAATTGCCGGGTGCCTTCTGGAGATCTGCCTCTTGCAGGATTTTGCCCAAACGCTAAGCAACACCATTACCCACATAGTCTGGTTTGAGAGTGTCAAGTGGGTCTTTCAAACTGATACCAAGAACAGTGGCTTGTGAGTTTTGTTTCCCAGGGAAAAAGCCTGCACAATGGTTCAGGGTCCTGCGGCCTTAAATCGCAAGGTGCCTCATGGAGATCCGCCTCCGCAGGATGCCGCCGAGACGCAAACAGGCAGCAGTGCCAAATTGGGCTGCTTTGAAAGTGCCTAGTGGGTCCTGAAAACTGACACCAAGAACATTGGCTTGTGAGTTTTGTTTCCCAGGGAAAAAGCCTGTACAGTGGTTCAGGGTCCTGAGGCCTTACATTTCAGGGTGCCTCCTGCAGAAACGCCTTACGCAGGATGCCTCCCAGACGCAAGGTGGCACCAGTGCCAACTTGGCCTAGTTTAAGAGTGCCCAGTGGGTCCTGAAAACTGACACCCAGAACAGTGGCTTCTGAGTTTTGTTTCCCAGGGAAAAAGCCTGCACAGTGGTCAGGGTCCTAAGGCCCTAAATGGCCAGGTGCCTCCAGGAAGTCGGCCTCTCGCACGACGCCCCCCAGACGCAAGGTTGCACCAATGCAACTTGGGCTGGTTTGAGAGTGCCTAGTGGGTCCTGAAAACTGACACCTAGAGCAGTGGCTTCTGAGTTTTGTTTCTCAGGGAAAAAGCCTGTACAGTGTTTTAGGGGCCTAAGGCAGAAAATGGCCAGCTGTCTCCGTGAATTCGGCCTCTCGCAGGATGCCTCCCAGACGCAAGGAGGCAGCAGTGCCAACTTGGTCTAGTTTGGGAGTTCCAAGTGGGTCCTGAAAACTGACAACCAGAACAGTGGCTTGTGAGTTTTGTTACCCAGGGAAAAAGCCTGTACACTGGTTCAGGGTCCTGCAGCCTTAAAGTGCCAGGTGCCTCCTGGAGATCCGCCTCTTGTCGGATTTTGCCCAAACGCTAAGCAACACCATTACCCACTTAGTCTGTTTTGAGAGTGTCAAGTGGGTGCTTCAAACTGATACCAAGAACTGTGGCTTCTGAGTTTTGTTTCTCAGGGAAAAAGCCTGTACAGTGGTTCAGGGTCCTGAGGCCTTCAATGGCTAGGTGCCTCCTGGAATTCGGCCTCTGGCACGATGCCTCCCAGACGCAAGGAGGCAGCAGTGCAAACTTGGTCTCGTTTGAGAGTGCCTAGTGGGTCCTGAAAACTGACACCCAGAACAGTGGCTTCTGAGTTTTGTTTCCCAGGGAAAAGGCCTGTACACTGGTTCAGGGGCCTGTGGCCTTAAATGGCCAGGTGCCTCCAGGAAGTCTGCCTCTCGCACGATGCCTCCCAGACGCAAGTTGGCACCAGTGCAAACTTAGGGTGGTTTGAGAGTGCCTAGTGGGTCCTGAAAACTGACACCTAGAGCAGTGGCTTCTGAGCTTTGTTTCCCAGGGAAAAAGCCTGTAGAGTGGTTTAGGGGCCTAAAGCAGAAAATGGTCAGGTGGCTACAGGAATTCGGCCTCTCGCAGGATGCCTCCCAGACGCAATGTGGCACCAGTGCAAACTTGGTATAGTTTGAGAGTGCCACGTGGGTCCTGAAAACTGACACCTAGAACAGTGGCTTGTGAGTTTTGTTTCCCAGGGAAATACCCTGTAGAGTGGTTCAGGGTCCTGAGGCCTTCAATTCAGGGTGCCTCATGCAGATCCGGCTCCCGCAGGATGCCTCCCAGACGCAAGGAGGCAGCAGTGCCAGCTTGGGCTAGATTGGTAGTGCCTCGTGGGTCCTGAAAACTGACACCCAGGACAGTGACTTTTGAGTTTTGTTTCCCAGGGAAAAAGCCTGTACAGTGGTTCAGGGTCCTGAGGCCTTAAATTGCCAGGTGCCTCCAGGAAGTCGGCCTCTCGCACGATGCCTCCCAGACGCAAGGTGGCACCAATGCAACTTCGGCTGGTTTGAGAGTGCCAAGTATGTCCTGACAACTGACACCAAGTACAGTGGCTTCTGAGTTTTGTTTCCCAGGGAAAAAGACTCTACAGGGGTTCAGGGGCCTGAGGCCTATAATGGCGAGGTGCCTCCTGGAATTCAGCCACTCTCAGGATGCCTCCCGGACGGAAGGTGGCACCAGTGCCAACTTTTTCTGGTTTGAGAGTGCAAAGTAGGTCCTGAAAACTGACACCCAGAAGAGTGGTTTCATAGTTTTGTTTCCCAGGGAAAACTCCGGTACACAGGTTCAGGGGCCTGAAACTTTAAATGGCCGAGTGCCTCCTGGAATTCGGCCTCTCGCAGGATGCCTCCCAGACGCAAGGTGGCACCAGTGCCAACTTGTTCTTAATTGAGAGTGCCAAGTTGGTCCTTTAAACTGACACCCAGAACAGTGGCTTGTGAGATTTCTTTCCAAGGGAAAAGGCCTGTGGAATGGTTCACGGAGCCTGAGGCCTTAAATTTCAGGGTGCCTTCTGGAATTCCGCCTCTAGAAAAATGTCTCCCAGACGGAAGGAGGAAGCAGTGCCAACTTGGGCTGGATTGAGAGTGCCTAGTGGGTCCTGAAAACTGACACCCAGAACAGTGGCTTCTGAGTTTTGTTTCCCAGGGAAAAGGCCTATACACAGGTTCAAGGGCCTGAAACTTTAAATGGCCGAGTGCCTCCTGGAATTCGACCTCTCGCAGGATGCCTCCCAGATGCAAGGTGGCACCAGTGCCAACTTGGTCTGGTTTAAGAGTGCCTAGTGGGTCCTGAAATCTGACACCAAGAACAGTGATTTGTGAGTTTTGTTTCCCAGGGAAAAAGCCTGTACAATGGTTGAGGGTCCTGAGCCATTAAATTTCAGGCTGCCTACTGGAATTCGGCCTCTCCCAGGATGACTTCCAGACGCAAGGTGGCACCAGTGTTATCTTGGGCTGGTTTGAGAGTGCCTAGTGGGTCCTGAAAACTGACACCCAGAACAGTCGCTTGTGAGTTTTGTTGCCCAGGCTAAAAGCCTGTACAATGGTTCAGGGTCCTGCGGCCTTAAATTGCCGGGTGCCTTCTGGAGATCTGCCTCTTGCAGGATTTTGCCCAAACGCTAAGCAACACCATTACCCACATAGTCTGGTTTGAGAGTGTCAAGTGGGTCTTTCAAACTGATACCAAGAACAGTGGCTTGTGAGTTTTGTTTCCCAGGGAAAAAGCCTGCACAATGGTTCAGGGTCCTGCGGCCTTAAATCGCAAGGTGCCTCATGGAGATCCGCCTCCGCAGGATGCCGCCGAGACGCAAACAGGCAGCAGTGCCAAATTGGGCTGCTTTGAAAGTGCCTAGTGGGTCCTGAAAACTGACACCAAGAACATTGGCTTGTGAGTTTTGTTTCCCAGGGAAAAAGCCTGTACAGTGGTTCAGGGTCCTGAGGCCTTACATTTCAGGGTGCCTCCTGCAGAAACGCCTTACGCAGGATGCCTCCCAGACGCAAGGTGGCACCAGTGCCAACTTGGCCTAGTTTAAGAGTGCCCAGTGGGTCCTGAAAACTGACACCCAGAACAGTGGCTTCTGAGTTTTGTTTCCCAGGGAAAAAGCCTGCACAGTGGTCAGGGTCCTAAGGCCCTAAATGGCCAGGTGCCTCCAGGAAGTCGGCCTCTGGCACGACGCCCCCCAGACGCAAGGTTGCACCAATGCAACTTGGGCTGGTTTGAGAGTGCCTAGTGGGTCCTGAAAACTGACACCTAGAGCAGTGGCTTCTGAGTTTTGTTTCTCAGGGAAAAAGCCTGTACAGTGTTTTAGGGGCCTAAGGCAGAAAATGGCCAGTCTCCGTGAATTCGGCCTCTCGCAGGATGCCTCCCAGACGCAAGGAGGCAGCAGTGCCAACTTGGTCTAGTTTGGGAGTTCCAAGTGGGTCCTGAAAACTGACAACCAGAACAGTGGCTTGTGAGTTTTGTTACCCAGGGAAAAAGCCTGTACACTGGTTCAGGGTCCTGCAGCCTTAAAGTGCCAGGTGCCTCCTGGAGATCCGCCTCTTGTCGGATTTTGCCCAAACGCTAAGCAACACCATTACCCACTTAGTCTGTTTTGAGAGTGTCAAGTGGGTGCTTCAAACTGATACCAAGAACTGTGGCTTCTGAGTTTTGTTTCTCAGGGAAAAAGCCTGTACAGTGGTTCAGGGTCCTGAGGCCTTCAATGGCTAGGTGCCTCCTGGAATTCGGCCTCTGGCACGATGCCTCCCAGACGCAAGGAGGCAGCAGTGCAAACTTGGTCTCGTTTGAGAGTGCCTAGTGGGTCCTGAAAACTGACACCCAGAACAGTGGCTTCTGAGTTTTGTTTCCCAGGGAAAAGGCCTGTAGAGTGGTTTAGGGGCCTAAAGCAGAAAATGGTCAGGTGGCTACAGGAATTCGGCCTCTCGCAGGATGCCTCCCAGACGCAATGTGGCACCAGTGCAAACTTGGTATAGTTTGAGAGTGCCACGTGGGTCCTGAAAACTGACACCTAGAACAGTGGCTTGTGAGTTTTGTTTCCCAGGGAAATACCCTGTAGAGTGGTTCAGGGTCCTGAGGCCTTCAATTCAGGGTGCCTCATGCAGATCCGGCTCCCGCAGGATGCCTCCCAGACGCAAGGAGGCAGCAGTGCCAGCTTGGGCTAGATTGGTAGTGCCTCGTGGGTCCTGAAAACTGACACCCAGGACAGTGACTTTTGAGTTTTGTTTCCCAGGGAAAAAGCCTGTACAGTGGTTCAGGGTCCTGAGGCCTTAAATTGCCAGGTGCCTCCAGGAAGTCGGCCTCTCGCACGATGCCTCCCAGACGCAAGGTGGCACCAATGCAACTTCGGCTGGTTTGAGAGTGCCAAGTATGTCCTGACAACTGACACCAAGTACAGTGGCTTCTGAGTTTTGTTTCCCAGGGAAAAAGACTCTACAGGGGTTCAGGGGCCTGAGGCCTATAATGGCGAGGTGCCTCCTGGAATTCAGCCACTCTCAGGATGCCTCCCGGACGGAAGGTGGCACCAGTGCCAACTTTTTCTGGTTTGAGAGTGCAAAGTAGGTCCTGAAAACTGACACCCAGGAGAGTGGTTTCATAGTTTTGTTTCCCAGGGAAAACTCCGGTACACAGGTTCAGGGGCCTGAAACTTTAAATGGCCGAGTGCCTCCTGGAATTCGGCCTCTCGCAGGATGCCTCCCAGACGCAAGGTGGCACCAGTGCCAACTTGTTCTTAATTGAGAGTGCCAAGTTGGTCCTTTAAACTGACACCCAGAACAGTGGCTTGTGAGATTTCTTTCCAAGGGAAAAGGCCTGTGGAATGGTTCACGGAGCCTGAGGCCTTAAATTTCAGGGTGCCTTCTGGAATTCCGCCTCTAGAAAAATGTCTCCCAGACGGAAGGAGGAAGCAGTGCCAACTTGGGCTGGATTGAGAGTGCCTAGTGGGTCCTGAAAACTGACACCCAGAACAGTGGCTTCTGAGTTTTGTTTCCCAGGGAACAGGCTTGTAGACTGGTTCAGGGAACTGAGGCCTTACATTGCAGTGTGTCTCCTGGAATTCGGCCTCTGGCAGGATGCCTCCCAGACACAAAGTGGCACCAGTGCCAACTTGGTCTCGTTTGAGAATGCCTAGTTGGTCCTGAAAACTGACACCCAGAACAGTGGCTTGTGAGTTTTGTTTCCCAGGGAAAAAGCCTGTACAGTTTTTCAGGGTCCTGAGGCCTTAAATGGCTGGGTGACTTCAAGAATTCCGCCTCTCGCAGTATTCCTCCCAGACCCAAGTCAGCACCAGTGCACACTTCATCTCGTTTGAGAGTGCCAAGTGAGTCCTGCACACTGATGCCCAGAATAATGGCTTCTGAGTTTTGTTTCCCAGGGAAAAAGCCTGTAGAGTGGTTCAGGGTCCTGAGGCCTTAAATGACAAGGTGCCTCCTGGAGATCGGACTCTTTCAGGAGTTTTCCAATACGCTAAGCGGCACTAGAGCCCACTTAGTCTGGTTTGAGAGTGCCTAGTGTGTCCTCCAAACTGACACCCAGAACAGTGGCTTCTGAGTTTTGTTTCCCAGGGAAAAAGCCTGTATAGTGGTTCAGAGTCCTGAGGCCTTAAATGGCCAGGTGCCTCCCAGAATTCGGCCTCACGGAGGATGCCTCCCAGACGCAAGGTGGCACCAGTGCCAACTTGGTCTAGTTTGAGAGTGCCAAGTGGGTCCTGAAAACTGACACCCAGAACAGTGGCTTGTGAGTTTTGTTTCCCAGGGAAAAGGCCTGTACACTGCTTCAGGGTCCTGAGGCCTTAAATTGCCGGGTGCCACCTGGAATTCAGCCTCCAAAATATGCCTCCCAGACGTACGCTGGCAGCAGTGCCAACTTGTTCTTGATTGAGAGTGCCAAGTGGATCCTGCAAACTGACACCCAGAACAGTGGCTTCTGAGTTTTGTTTCCCAGGGTAAAAGCCTGTACAGTGATTCAGGGTCCTGAGGCCTTAAATTTCAGGGTGCTTACTGGAACTCGGCCTCTCGCAGGTACTTCCCAGACGCGAGGAAGCACCAGGGCCAACATGGTCTGGTTTGAGAGTGCCTAGTGGGTCCTGCAAACTGACACCCAGAACAGTGGCTTCTGAGTTATGTTTCCCAGGGAAAAAGTTTGTAGAGTGGTTCCGGGTTCTGAGGCCTTAAATGGCCAGGTGCCTCCTGGAATTCCACCTCTAGAAAAATGTCTTCCAGACGCAAGGTGGCACCAGTGCAAACTTGGGCTGGTTTGAGAGTTCCTAGTGGGTCCTGAAAACTGACACCTAGAACAGTGGCTTGTGAGATTTGTTTCCCAGGTAAAAGGCCTGTACACTGGTTCAGGGGCCTGTGGCCTTAAATGGCCAGGTGCCTCCAGGAAGTCTGCCTCTCGCACGATGCCTCCCAGACGCAAGTTGGCACCAGTGCAAACTTAGGGTGGTTTGAGAGTGCCTAGTGGGTCCTGAAAACTGACACCTAGAGCAGTGGCTTCTGAGCTTTGTTTCCCAGGGAAAAAGCCTGTACAGTAGTTTAGGGGCCTAAAGCAGAAAATGGTCAGGTGGCTACAGGAATTCGGCCTCTCGCAGGATGCCTCCCAGACGCAATGTGGCACCAGTGCAAACTTGGTATAGTTTGAGAGTGCCACGTGGGTCCTGAAAACTGACACCTAGAACAGTGGCTTGTGAGTTTTGTTTCCCAGGGAAATACCCTGTAGAGTGGTTCAGGGTCCTGAGGCCTTCAATTTAGGGTGCCTCCTGCAGATCCGGCTCCCGCAGGATGCCTCCCAGACGCAAGGAGGCAGCAGTGCCAGCTTGCGCTGGATTGGTAGTGCCTCGTGGGTCCTGAAAACTGACACCCAGGACAGTGGCTTTTGAGTTTTGTTTCCCAGGAAAAAAGCCTGTACAGTGGTTCAGGGTCCTGAGGCCTTAAATGACTAGGTGCCTCCAGGAAGTAGGCCTCTCGCACGATGCCTCCCAGACGCAAGGTGGCACCAATGCAACTTGGGCTGCTGTGTGAGTGCCAAGTGGGTCCTGAAAACTGACACCTAGAGCAGTGGCTTCTGAGTTTTGTTTCCCAGCGAAAAAGCCTGTACAGTGGTTTAGGGGCCTATAGCAGAAAATGGTCTGCTGCCTCCGTGAATTCAGCCTCTCGCAGGATGCCTCCCAGATGCAATGTGGCACCACTGCAAACTTGGTCTAGTTTGAGAGTGCCAAGTGGGTCCTGAAAACTGACACCCAGAACAGTGGCTTGTGAGTTTTGTTTCCCAGGGAAAAAGCCTGTACAGTGGTTCAGGGTCCTGAGGCGTTAAATTTCAGGGTGCCTCCTGGAATTTGGCCTCTCCCAAGATGCCTCCCAGACGCAAGCTGGCACCAATGCAAACTTGGTCTGGTTTGAGAGTGTCAAGTGGGTCCTTCGAACCGACACCAAGAACAGTGGTTTGTGAGTTTTGTTTCCCAGGGAAAAAGCCTGTACAATGGTTGAGGGTCCTGCGGCCTTAAATTGCAAGGTGCCTCATGGAGATCCGCCGCCGCCGGATGCCGCCCAGACGCAAAGTGGCAGCAGTGCCAACTTGGTCTTGTTTGAGAGTGCCTAGGGGCTCCTGCAAACAGACACCCAGAACAGTGGCTTCTGAGTTTTGTTTCCCAGGGAAAAAGCCTGCACAGTGGTTCAGGGTCCTGAGGCCTTCAATGGCTAGGTGCCTCCTGGAATTCGGCCTCTCGGAGGATGCCGCCCAGACGCAAGGAGGAAGCAGTGCCAACTTGGTCTAGTTTGAGAGTGCCAAGTGGGTCCTTTAAACTGACACCCAGAACAGTGGCTTCTGTGTTTTGTTGCCCAGGGAAAAGGCCTGTATACTGGATCAGGGTCCTGCAGCCATAAATTGCCGGGTGCCTCCTGGAGATCCGCCTCTTGCAGGATTTTGCCCAGACGCAATGCTGCTCCATTGCCTACTTAGTCTGGTTTGAGAGTGTCAAGTGGGTCCTTAAAACTGACACCAAGAACCTGGCTTCTGAGTTTTGATTCCCAGGGAAAAATCCTGTACAATGGTTCAGGGTCCTGCGGCCTTAAATTGCCGGATGCCTCCTAAAGATCCGCCTCTTGCAGGATGTATCCCAGACGCTTAGCGGCACCGGTGCTCACTTAGTGTAGTTTGAGAATGCCTTGTGTGTCCTGCAAACTGACACAAAGGACAGTGGCTTCTTAGTTTTGTTTCCCAGGGAAAAACCTGCACAGTGGTTCAGGGTCCTGAGGCCTTAAATGTCTAGGTGCCTCCTGGAATTCGGCCTCACGCAGGATGCCTCCCAGACGCAAGGAGGCAGCAATGCACTCTTGGGCTGGTTTGAGAGTGCCTAGTGGGTCCCGAAAACTGACACCTAGAGCAGTGGCTTCTGAGTTTTGTTTCTCAGGGAAAAAGCCTGTACAGTGTTTTAGGGGCCTAAGGCAGAAAATGGCCAGGTGCCTCCGTGCATTCGGCCTCTCGCAGGATGCCTCCCAAACGCAATGTTGCACCAGTGCAAACTTGGTCTGGTTTGAGAGTGTCAAGTGGGTCCTGAAAACTGACACCCAGAACAGTGGCTTTTGAGTTTTGTTTCCCAGGGAAAAAGCCTGTACAATGGTTCAGGGTCCTGAGGCCTTAAATTGCCTGGTGCCTCCTGGAAATCCGCCTCATGCAGGATTTTGCCCTGACACTAAGCGGCGCCATTGCCCACTTAGTCTGGTTTGAGAGTGTCAAGTGGGTCCTTCAAACTGATTCCAAGAACAGTGGCTTGTGAGTTTTGTTTCACAGGGAAAAACCTGCACAGTGGTTCAGGATCCTGAGGCCTTCAATGGTTAGGTGCCTCCTGGAATTCGGCCTCTAGCAGGATGCCTCCCAGACGCAAGGTGACAGCAGTGCCAACTTGGTCTTGTTTGAGAGTGCCTAGGGGCTCCTGCAAACAGACACCCAGAACAATGGCTTCTGAGTTTTGTTTCCCAGGGAAAAGGCCTGTACAGTCTTTCAGGGTTCTGCAGCATTAAATTGCCGGGTGCCTCCTGGAGATCCGCCTCTAGCAGGATTTTTACGAGACGCTAAGCGGCACTATTGCCCACTTAGTCTGGTTTGAGAGTGCCAAGTGGATCCTGCAAACTGACACCCAGAACAGTGGCTTCTGAGTTTTGTTTCCCAGGGTAAAAGCCTGTACAGTGATTCAGGGTCCTGAGGCCTTAAATTTCAGGGTGCTTACTGGAACTCGGCCTCTCGCAGGTACTTCCCAGACGCGAGGAAGCACCAGGGCCAACATGGTCTGGTTTGAGAGTGCCTAGTGGGTCCTGCAAACTGACACCCAGAACAGTGGCTTCTGAGTTATGTTTCCCAGGGAAAAAGTTTGTAGAGTGGTTCCGGGTTCTGAGGCCTTAAATGGCCAGGTGCCTCCTGGAATTCCACCTCTAGAAAAATGTCTTCCAGACGCAAGGTGGCACCAGTGCAAACTTGGGCTGGTTTGAGAGTGCCTAGTGGGTCCTGAAAACTGACACCTAGAACAGTGGCTTGTGAGATTTGTTTCCCAGGTAAAAGGACTGTACACTGGTTCAGGGGCCTGTGGCCTTAAATGGCCAGGTGCCTCCAGGAAGTCTGCCTCTCGCACGATGCCTCCCAGACGCAAGTTGGCACCAGTGCCAACTTAGGGTGGTTTGAGAGTGCCTAGTGGGTCCTGAAAACTGACACCTAGAGCAGTGGCTTCTGAGCTTTGTTTCCCAGGGAAAAAGCCTGTACAGTAGTTTAGGGGCCTAAAGCAGAAAATGGTCAGGTGGCTACAGGAATTCGGCCTCTCGCAGGATGCCTCCCGGACGCAATGTGGCACCAGTGCAAACTTGGTATAGTTTGAGAGTGCCACGTGGGTCCTGAAAACTGACACCTAGAACAGTGGCTTGTGAGTTTTGTTTCCCAGGGAAATACCCTGTAGAGTGGTTCAGGGTCCTGAGGCCTTCAATTTAGGGTGCCTCCTGCAGATCCGGCTCCCGCAGGATGCCTCCCAGACGCAAGGAGGCAGCAGTGCCAGCTTGCGCTGGATTGGTAGTGCCTCGTGGGTCCTGAAAACTGACACCCAGGACAGTGGCTTTTGAGTTTTGTTTCCCAGGAAAAAAGCCTGTACAGTGGTTCAGGGTCCTGAGGCCTTAAATGACTAGGTGCCTCCAGGAAGTAGGCCTCTCGCACGATGCCTCCCAGACGCAAGGTGGCACCAATGCAACTTGGGCTGCTGTGTGAGTGCCAAGTGGGTCCTGAAAACTGACACCTAGAGCAGTGGCTTCTGAGTTTTGTTTCCCAGCGAAAAAGCCTGTACAGTGGTTTAGGGGCCTATAGCAGAAAATGGTCTGCTGCCTCCGTGAATTCAGCCTCTCGCAGGATGCCTCCCAGATGCAATGTGGCACCACTGCAAACTTGGTCTAGTTTGAGAGTGCCAAGTGGGTCCTGAAAACTGACACCCAGAACAGTGGCTTGTGAGTTTTGTTTCCCAGGGAAAAAGCCTGTACAGTGGTTCAGGGTCCTGAGGCGTTAAATTTCAGGGTGCCTCCTGGAATTTGGCCTCTCCCACGATGCCTCCCAGACGCAAGCTGGCACCAATGCAAACTTGGTCTGGTTTGAGAGTGTCAAGTGGGTCCTTCGAACCGACACCAAGAACAGTGGTTTGTGAGTTTTGTTTCCCAGGGAAAAAGCCTGTACAATGGTTGAGGGTCCTGCGGCCTTAAATTGCAAGGTGCCTCATGGAGATCCGCCGCCGCCGGATGCCGCCCAGACGCAAAGTGGCAGCAGTGCCAACTTGGTCTTGTTTGAGAGTGCCTAGGGGCTCCTGCAAACAGACACCCAGAACAGTGGCTTCTGAGTTTTGTTTCCCAGGGAAAAAGCCTGTACAGTGGTTCAGGGTCCTGAGGCCTTCAATGGCTAGGTGCCTCCTGGAATTCGGCCTCTCGGAGGATGCCGCCCAGACGCAAGGAGGAAGCAGTGCCAACTTGGTCTAGTTTGAGAGTGCCAAGTGGGTCCTTTAAACTGACACCCAGAACAGTGGCTTCTGTGTTTTGTTGCCCAGGGAAAAGGCCTGTATACTGGATCAGGGTCCTGCAGCCATAAATTGCCGGGTGCCTCCTGGAGATCCGCCTCTTGCAGGATTTTGCCCAGACGCAATGCTGCTCCATTGCCTACTTAGTCTGGTTTGAGAGTGTCAAGTGGGTCCTTAAAACTGACACCAAGAACCTGGCTTCTGAGTTTTGATTCCCAGGGAAAAATCCTGTACAATGGTTCAGGGTCCTGCGGCCTTAAATTGCCGGATGCCTCCTAAAGATCCGCCTCTTGCAGGATGTATCCCAGACGCTTAGCGGCACCGGTGCTCACTTAGTGTAGTTTGAGAATGCCTTGTGTGTCCTGCAAACTGACACAAAGGACAGTGGCTTCTTAGTTTTGTTTCCCAGGGAAAAACCTGCACAGTGGTTCAGGGTCCTGAGGCCTTAAATGTCTAGGTGCCTCCTGGAATTCGGCCTCACGCAGGATGCCTCCCAGACGCAAGGAGGCAGCAATGCACTCTTGGGCTGGTTTGAGAGTGCCTAGTGGGTCCCGAAAACTGACACCTAGAGCAGTGGCTTCTGAGTTTTGTTTCTCAGGGAAAAAGCCTGTACAGTGTTTTAGGGGCCTAAGGCAGAAAATGGCCAGGTGCCTCCGTGCATTCGGCCTCTCGCAGGATGCCTCCCAAACGCAATGTTGCACCAGTGCAAACTTGGTCTGGTTTGAGAGTGTCAAGTGGGTCCTGAAAACTGACACCCAGAACAGTGGCTTTTGAGTTTTGTTTCCCAGGGAAAAAGCCTGTACAATGGTTCAGGGTCCTGAGGCCTTAAATTGCCTGGTGCCTCCTGGAAATCCGCCTCATGCAGGATTTTGCCCTGACACTAAGCGGCGCCATTGCCCACTTAGTCTGGTTTGAGAGTGTCAAGTGGGTCCTTCAAACTGATTCCAAGAACAGTGGCTTGTGAGTTTTGTTTCACAGGGAAAAACCTGCACAGTGGTTCAGGATCCTGAGGCCTTCAATGGTTAGGTGCCTCCTGGAATTCGGCCTCTAGCAGGATGCCTCCCAGACGCAAGGTGACAGCAGTGCCAACTTGGTCTTGTTTGAGAGTGCCTAGGGGCTCCTGCAAACAGACACCCAGAACAATGGCTTCTGAGTTTTGTTTCCCAGGGAAAAGGCCTGTACAGTCTTTCAGGGTTCTGCAGCATTAAATTGCCGGGTGCCTCCTGGAGATCCGCCTCTAGCAGGATTTTTACGAGACGCTAAGCGGCACTATTGCCCACTTAGTCTGGTTTGAGAGTTTCAAGTGGGTCCTTCAAACTGACACTAAGAACAGTGGCTTCTGAGTTTTGTTTCCCAGGGAAAAAGCCTGTACAGTGGTCAGGGTCCTAAGGCCCTAAATGGCCAGGTGCCTCCAGGAAGTCGGCCTCTCGCACGATGCCTCCCAGACACAGGGTGGCACCAATGCAAATTGGGCTGATTTGAGAGTGCTAGTGGGTCCTGAAAACTGACACCTAGAGCTGTGGCTTCTGAGTTTTGTTTCTCAGGGAAAAAGCCTGTACAGTGGTTCAGGGTCCTGAGGCCTTTAATGGCCAGGTGCCTCCTTGAATTCAGCCTCTCGCAGGATGCCTCCCAGACGCAATGTTGCACCAGTGCAAACTTGGTCTAGTTTGAGAGTGACAAGTGGGTCCTGAAAACTGACACCCAGAACAGTGGTTTGTGAGTTTTGTTTCCCAGGGAAAAATCCTGTACAATGGTTGAGGGTCCTGCGTCCTTAAATTGCAAGGTGCCTCATGGAGATCCGCCTCTGCAGGATGCCGCCGAAGCTCAAAGTGGCAACAGTGCCTACTTAGTCTGGTTTGAGAGTGCCAAGTGAGTCCTGAAAACTGACACCAAGAACAGTGGCTTCTGAGTTTTGTTTCCCAGGGAAAAAGCCTGTACAGAGGTTCTGGGTCCTGAGGCCTTAGATTTCAGGGTGCCTCCTATAATTCGGCTTTTCGCATGATGCCTCCCAGACGCAAGCTGGCACCATTGCCAACTTGGTCAAGTTTGAGAGTGCCAAGTGGGTCGTCAAAACTGACACCCAGAACAGTGGCTTGTGAGTTTTGTTTCCCAGGGAAAAAGCCTGCAGAGTTGTTCAGGATCCTGATGCCTTAAATTGCTAGGTTCCTCCTGGAATTCGGCCTCATGCAGGATGCCTCCCAGACGCAAGGAGGCAGCAGTGCACACTTGGGCTGGTTTGAGAGTGCCTAGTGGGTCCTGAAAACTGACACCCAGAACAGTGGCTTCTGAGTTTTGTTTCCCAGGGAAAAAGCCTGTACAGTGGTTCAGGGTCCTGAGGCAGAAAATGGCCAGGTGCCTCCTGGAATTCGGCTTCTCGCATGATGCCTCCCAGACCCAAGGTGGCACCAATGCAACTTGGGCTGGTTTGAGAGTGCCTAGTGGGTCCTGCAAACTGACACCAAAAACAGTGGCTTCTGAGTTTTGTTTCCCAGGGAAAAAGCCTGTAGAGTGGTTTAGGGTCCTAAGGCAGAAAATGGCCAGGTGCCTCCTGGAATTCGGCCTCTCGCAGGATGCCTCCCAGACACAAGGTGGCAGCAGTGCCATCTTGGGCTGCTTTGAGAGTGCCTAGTGGGTCCTGAAAACTGACACCCAGAACAGTGGCTTGTGAGTTTTGTTTCCCAGGGAAAAGGCCTGTACACTGGTTCAGGGTCCTGCGGCCTTAAATTGCCGGGTGCCTCCTGGAGATCCGCCTCTTGCAGGATGTTTCCCAGACGCTTAGCGGCACCGGTGCTCACTTAGTGTAGTTTGAGAGTCCCTTGTATGTCCTGAAAACTGACACAAAGAACAGTGGCTTGTGAGTTTTGTTTCCCAGGGAAAAAGCCTGCACACTTGTTCAGCGTCCTGAGGCCTTAAATGGCTAGGTGCCTCCTGGAATTCGGCCTCTCGCAGGATGCCTCCCAGACGCAAGGAGGCAGCAGTGCCAACTTGGGCTGGTTTGAGAGTGCCAAGTGGGTCCTGAAAACTGACACCCAGAACAGTGGCTTGTGAGTTTTGTTTCCCAGGGAAAAGGCCTATAAACAGGTTCAGGGGCCTGAAACTTTAAATGGCCGAGTGCCTCCTGGAATTCGACCTCTCGCAGGATGCCTCCCAGATGCAAGGTGGCACCAGTGCCAACTTGGTCTGGTTTAAGAGTGCCTAGTGGGTCCTGAAATCTGACACCAAGAACAGTGATTTGTGAGTTTTGTTTCCCAGGGAAAAAGCCTGTACAATGGTTGAGGGTCCTGAGCCATTAAATTTCAGGCTGCCTACTGGAATTCGGCCTCTCCCAGGATGACTTCCAGACGCAAGGTGGCACCAGTGTTATCTTGGGCTGGTTTGAGAGTGCCTAGTGGGTCCTGAAAACTGACACCCAGAACAGTCGCTTGTGAGTTTTGTTGCCCAGGCAAAAAGCCTGTACAATGGTTCAGGGTCCTGCGGCCTTAAATTGCCGGGTGCCTTCTGGAGATCTGCCTCTTGCAGGATTTTGCCCAAACGCTAAGCAACACCATTACCCACATAGTCTGGTTTGAGAGTGTCAAGTGGGTCTTTCAAACTGATACCAAGAACAGTGGCTTGTGAGTTTTGTTTCCCAGGGAAAAAGCCTGCACAATGGTTCAGGGTCCTGCGGCCTTAAATCGCAAGGTGCCTCATGGAGATCCGCCTCCGCAGGATGCCGCCGAGACGCAAACAGGCAGCAGTGCCAAATTGGGCTGCTTTGAAAGTGCCTAGTGTGTCCTGAAAACTGACACCCAGAACAGTGGCTTATGAGTTTTGTTTCCCAGGGAAAAGGCCTGTATACTGGTTCAGGGTCCTGCGGCCTTAAATTGCCGGGTGCCACCTGGAGATCCGCCTCTTACAGGATGTTTCCCTGACGCTTAGCGGCACCGGTGCTCACTTAGTGTAGTTTGAGAGTCCCTTGTGTGTCCTGCAAACTGACACAAAGAACAGTGGCTTCTGAGTTTTGTTTCCCAGGGAAAAGGCCTGCACAGTTTTTCAGGATCCTGAGGCCTTAAATGGCTAGGTGCCTCCTGGAATTCGGCCTCTCGCAGGATGCCTCCTAGACGCAAGGAGGCAGCAATGCACACTTGGGCTGGTTTGAGAGTTCCTAGTGGGTCCTGAAAACTGACACCCAGAACAGTGGCTTCTGAGTTTTGTTTCCCAGGGAAAAAGCCTGTACAGTGTTTTAGGGGCCTAAGGCAGAAAATGGCCAGGTGCCTCCGTGCATTCGGCCTCTCGCAGGATGCCTCCCAGACTCAATGTGGCACCAGTGCAAACTTGGTCTAGTTTGAGAGTGCCAAGTGGGTCCTGAAAACTGACACCCAGAACAGTGGCTTGTGAGTTTTGTTTCCCAGGGAAAAGGCCTATACACAGGTTCAGGGGCCTGAAACTTTAAATGGCCGAGTGCCTCCTGGAATTCAACCTCTCGCAGGATGCCTCCCAGACGCAAGCTGGCACCAGTGCCAAATTGGTCTGGTTTGAGAGTGCCTAGTGGGTCCTGAAAACTGACACCAAGAACATTGGCTTGTGAGTTTTGTTTCCCAGGGAAAAAGCCTGTACAGTGGTTCAGGGTCCTGAGGCCTTACATTTCAGGGTGCCTCCTGCAGAAACGCCTTACGCAGGATGCCTCCCAGACCAAAGGTGGCACCAGTGCCAACTTGGCCTAGTTTAAGAGTGCCCAGTGGGTCCTGAAAACTGACACCCAGAACAGTGGCTTCTGAGTTTTGTTTCCCAGGGAAAAAGCCTGTACAGTGGTCAGGGTCCTAAGGCCCTAAATGGCCAGGTGCCTCCAGGAAGTCGGCCTCTGGCACGATGCCTCCCAGACGCAAGGTTGCACCAATGCAACTTGGGCTGGTTTGAGAGTGCCTAGTGGGTCCTGAAAACTGACACCTAGAGCAGTGGCTTCTGAGTTTTGTTTCTCAGGGAAAAAGCCTGTACAGTGTTTTAGGGGCCTAAGGCAGAAAATGGCCAGCTGTCTCCGTGAATTCGGCCTCTCGCAGGATGCCTCCGAGACGCAATGTTGCTCCAGTGCAAACTTGGTCTAGTTTGAGAGTGACAAGTGGGTCCTGAAAACTGATACCCAGAACAGTGGCTTGTAAGTTTTGTTTCCCAGGGAAAAGGCCTGTACACAGGTTCAGGGGCCTGAATCTTTAAATGGCCGAATGCCTCCTGGGATTCGGCCTCTCGTAAGATGCCTCCCAGACGCAAGCTGGCACCAGTGCCAACTTGGGCTGGATTGAGAGTGCCTAGTGGGTCCTGCAAACTGACACCCAGCACAGTGGCTTCTGATTTTTGTTTCCCAGGGAAAAATCCTGCACAGTGGTTCAGGGTCCTGAGGCCTTCAATGGCTAGGTGCCTCCTGGAATTCGGCCTCTCGCAGGATGCCTCCCAGACGCAAGGAGGCAGCAGTGCCAACTTGGTCTAGTTTTGGAGTTCCTAGTGGGTCCTGAAAACTGACAACCAGAACAGTGGCTTGTGAGTTTTGTTACCCAGGGAAAAGGCCTGTACACTGGTTCAGGGTCCTGCAGCCTTAAAGTGCCGGGTGCCTCCTGGAGATCCGCCTCTTGCCGGATTTTGCCCAAACGCTAAGCAACACCATTACCCACTTAGTCTGTTTTGAGAGTGTCAAGTGGGTGCTTCAAACTGATACCAAGAACTGTGGCTTCTGAGTTTTGTTTCTCAGGGAAAAAGCCTGTACAGTGGTTCAGGGTCCTGAGGCCTTCAATGGCTAGGTGCCTCCTGGAATTCGGCCTCTGGCACGATGCCTCCCAGACGCAAGGAGGCAGCAGTGCAAACTTGGGCTGCTTTGAGAGTGCCTAGTGGGTCCTGAAAACTGACACCCAGAACAGTGGCTTGTGAGATTTGTTTCCCAGGGAAAAGGCCTGTACACTGGTTCAGGGGCCTGTGGCCTTAAATGGCCAGGTGCCTCCAGGAAGTCTGCCTCTCGCACGATGCCTCCCAGACGCAAGTTGGCACCAGTGCCAACTTAGGGTGGTTTGAGAGTGCCTAGTGGGTCCTGAAAACTGACACCTAGAGCAGTGGCTTCTGAGCTTTGTTTCCCAGGGAAAAAGCCTGTAGAGTGGTTTAGGGGCCTAAAGCAGAAAATGGTCAGGTGGCTACAGGAATTCGGCCTCTCGCAGGATGCCTCCCAGACGCAATGTGGCACCAGTGCAAACTTGGTATAGTTTGAGAGTGCCACGTGGGTCCTGAAAACTGACACCTAGAACAGTGGCTTGTGAGTTTTGTTTCCCAGGGAAATACCCTGTAGAGTGGTTCAGGGTCCTGAGGCCTTCAATTTAGGGTGCCTCATGCAGATCCGGCTCCCGCAGGATGCCTCCCAGACGCAAGGAGGCAGCAGTGCCAGCTTGGGCTAGATTGGTAGTGCCTCGTGGGTCCTGAAAACTGACACCCAGGACAGTGGCTTTTGAGTTTTGTTTCCCAGGGAAAAAGCCTGTACAGTGGTTCAGGGTCCTGAGGCCTTAAATTGCCAGGTGCCTCCAGGAAGTCGGCCTCTCGCACGATGCCTCCCAGACGCAAGGTGGCACCAATGCAACTTCGGCTGGTTTGAGAGTGCCAAGTATGTCCTGAAAACTGACACCAAGTACAGTGGCTTCTGAGTTTTGTTTCCCAGGGAAAAAGACTCTACAGGGGTTCAGGGGCCTGAGGCCTATAATGGCGAGGTGCCTCCTGGAATTCAGCCACTCTCAGGATGCCTCCCGGACGGAAGGTGGCACCAGTGCCAACTTTTTCTGGTTTGAGAGTGCAAAGTAGGTCCTGAAAACTGACACCCAGGAGAGTGGTTTCATAGTTTTGTTTCCCAGGGAAAACTCCGGTACACAGGTTCAGGGGCCTGAAACTTTAAATGGCCGAGTGCCTCCTGGAATTCGGCCTCTCGCAGGATGCCTCCCAGACGCAAGGTGGCACCAGTGCCAACTTGTTCTTAATTGAGAGTGCCAAGTTGGTCCTTTAAACTGACACCCAGAACAGTGGCTTGTGAGATTTCTTTCCAAGGGAAAAGGCCTGTGGAATGGTTCACGGAGCCTGAGGCCTTAAATTTCAGGGTGCCTTCTGGAATTCCGCCTCTAGAAAAATGTCTCCCAGACGGAAGGAGGAAGCAGTGCCAACTTGGGCTGGATTGAGAGTGCCTAGTGGGTCCTGAAAACTGACACCCAGAACAGTGGCTTCTGAGTTTTGTTTCCCAGGGAACAGGCTTGTAGACTGGTTCAGGGAACTGAGGCCTTACATTGCAGTGTGTCTCCTGGAATTCGGCCTCTGGCAGGATGCCTCCCAGACACAAAGTGGCACCAGTGCCAACTTGGTCTCGTTTGAGAATGCCTAGTTGGTCCTGAAAACTGACACCCAGAACAGTGGCTTGTGAGTTTTGTTTCCCAGGGAAAAAGCTTGTACAGTTTTTCAGGGTCCTGAGGCCTTAAATGGCTGGGTGACTTCAAGAATTCCGCCTCTCGCAGTATTCCTCCCAGACCCAAGTCAGCACCAGTGCACACTTCATCTCGTTTGAGAGTGCCAAGTGAGTCCTGCACACTGATGCCCAGAATAATGGCTTCTGAGTTTTGTTTCCCAGGGAAAAAGCCTGTAGAGTGGTTCAGGGTCCTGAGGCCTTAAATGACAAGGTGCCTCCTGGAGATCTGACTCTTTCAGGAGTTTTCCAATACGCTAAGCGGCACTAGAGCCCACTTAGTCTGGTTTGAGAGTGCCTAGTGTGTCCTCCAAACTGACACCCAGAACAGTGGCTTCTGAGTTTTGTTTCCCCGGGAAAAAGCCTGTATAGTGGTTCAGAGTCCTGAGGCCTTAAATGGCCAGGTGCCTCCCAGAATTCGGCCTCACGGAGGATGCCTCCCAGACGCAAGGTGGCACCAGTGCCAACTTGGTCTAGTTTGAGAGTGCCAAGTGGGTCCTGAAAACTGACACCCAGAACAGTGGCTTGTGAGTTTTGTTTCCCAGGGAAAAGGCCTGTACACTGCTTCAGGGTCCTGAGGCCTTAAATTGCCGGGTGCCACCTGGAATTCAGCCTCCAAAATATGCCTCCCAGACGTACGCTGGCAGCAGTGCCAACTTGTTCTTGATTGAGAGTGCCAAGTGGATCCTGCAAACTGACACCCAGAACAGTGGCTTCTGAGTTTTGTTTCCCAGGGAACAGGCTTGTAGACTGGTTCAGGGAACTGAGGCCTTACATTGCAGTGTGTCTCCTGGAATTCGGCCTCTGGCAGGATGCCTCCCAGACACAAAGTGGCACCAGTGCCAACTTGGTCTCGTTTGAGAATGCCTAGTTGGTCCTGAAAACTGACACCCAGAACAGTGGCTTGTGAGTTTTGTTTCCCAGGGAAAAAGCTTGTACAGTTTTTCAGGGTCCTGAGGCCTTAAATGGCTGGGTGACTTCAAGAATTCCGCCTCTCGCAGTATTCCTCCCAGACCCAAGTCAGCACCAGTGCACACTTCATCTCGTTTGAGAGTGCCAAGTGAGTCCTGCACACTGATGCCCAGAATAATGGCTTCTGAGTTTTGTTTCCCAGGGAAAAAGCCTGTAGAGTGGTTCAGGGTCCTGAGGCCTTAAATGACAAGGTGCCTCCGGGAGATCTGACTCTTTCTGGAGTTTTCCAATACGCTAAGCGGCACTAGAGCCCACTTAGTCTGGTTTGAGAGTGCCTAGTGTGTCCTCCAAACTGACACCCAGAACAGTGGCTTCTGAGTTTTGTTTCCCCGGGAAAAAGCCTGTATAGTGGTTCAGAGTCCTGAGGCCTTAAATGGCCAGGTGCCTCCCAGAATTCGGCCTCACGGAGGATGCCTCCCAGACGCAAGGTGGCACCAGTGCCAACTTGGTCTAGTTTGAGAGTGCCAAGTGGGTCCTGAAAACTGACACCCAGAACAGTGGCTTGTGAGTTTTGTTTCCCAGGGAAAAGGCCTGTACACTGCTTCAGGGTCCTGAGGCCTTAAATTGCCGGGTGCCACCTGGAATTCAGCCTCCAAAATATGCCTCCCAGACGTACGCTGGCAGCAGTGCCAACTTGTTCTTGATTGAGAGTGCCAAGTGGATCCTGCAAACTGACACCCAGAACAGTGGCTTCTGAGTTTTGTTTCCCAGGGTAAAAGCCTGTACAGTGATTCAGGGTCCTGAGGCCTTAAATTTCAGGGTGCTTACTGGAACTCGGCCTCTCGCAGGTACTTCCCAGACGCGAGGAAGCACCAGGGCAAACATGGTCTGGTTTGAGAGTGCCTAGTGGGTCCTGCAAACTGACACCCAGAACAGTGGCTTCTGAGTTATGTTTCCCAGGGAAAAAGTTTGTAGAGTGGTTCCGGGTTCTGAGGCCTTAAATGGCCAGGTGCCTCCTGGAATTCCACCTCTAGAAAAATGTCTTCCAGACGCAAGGTGGCACCAGTGCAAACTTGGGCTGGTTTGAGAGTGCCTAGTGGGTCCTGAAAACTGACACCTAGAACAGTGGCTTGTGAGATTTGTTTCCCAGGTAAAAGGACTGTACACTGGTTCAGGGGCCTGTGGCCTTAAATGGCCAGGTGCCTCCAGGAAGTCTGCCTCTCGCACGATGCCTCCCAGACGCAAGTTGGCACCAGTGCCAACTTAGGGTGGTTTGAGAGTGCCTAGTGGGTCCTGAAAACTGACACCTAGAGCAGTGGCTTCTGAGCTTTGTTTCCCAGGGAAAAAGCCTGTACAGTAGTTTAGGGGCCTAAAGCAGAAAATGGTCAGGTGGCTACAGGAATTCGGCCTCTCGCAGGATGCCTCCCAGACGCAATGTGGCACCAGTGCAAACTTGGTATAGTTTGAGAGTGCCACGTGGGTCCTGAAAACTGACACCTAGAACAGTGGCTTGTGAGTTTTGTTTCCCAGGGAAATACCCTGTAGAGTGGTTCAGGGTCCTGAGGCCTTCAATTTAGGGTGCCTCCTGCAGATCCGGCTCCCGCAGGATGCCTCCCAGACGCAAGGAGGCAGCAGTGCCAGCTTGCGCTGGATTGGTAGTGCCTCGTGGGTCCTGAAAACTGACACCCAGGACAGTGGCTTTTGAGTTTTGTTTCCCAGGAAAAAAGCCTGTACAGTGGTTCAGGGTCCTGAGGCCTTAAATGACTAGGTGCCTCCAGGAAGTAGGCCTCTCGCACGATGCCTCCCAGACGCAAGGTGGCACCAATGCAACTTGGGCTGCTGTGTGAGTGCCAAGTGGGTCCTGAAAACTGACACCTAGAGCAGTGGCTTCTGAGTTTTGTTTCCCAGCGAAAAAGCCTGTACAGTGGTTTAGGGGCCTATAGCAGAAAATGGTCTGCTGCCTCCGTGAATTCAGCCTCTCGCAGGATGCCTCCCAGATGCAATGTGGCACCACTGCAAACTTGGTCTAGTTTGAGAGTGCCAAGTGGGTCCTGAAAACTGACACCCAGAACAGTGGCTTCTGAGTTTTGTTTCCCAGGGAAAAAGCCTGTACAGTGGTTCAGGGTCCTGAGGCGTTAAATTTCAGGGTGCCTCCTGGAATTTGGCCTCTCCCACGATGCCTCCCAGACGCAAGCTGGCACCAATGCAAACTTGGTCTGGTTTGAGAGTGTCAAGTGGGTCCTTCGAACCGACACCAAGAACAGTGGTTTGTGAGTTTTGTTTCCCAGGGAAAAAGCCTGTACAATGGTTGAGGGTCCTGCGGCCTTAAATTGCAAGGTGCCTCATGGAGATCCGCCGCCGCCGGATGCCGCCCAGACGCAAAGTGGCAGCAGTGCCAACTTGGTCTTGTTTGAGAGTGCCTAGGGGCTCCTGCAAACAGACACCCAGAACAGTGGCTTCTGAGTTTTGTTTCCCAGGGAAAAAGCCTGTACAGTGGTTCAGGGTCCTGAGGCCTTCAATGGCTAGGTGCCTCCTGGAATTCGGCCTCTCGGAGGATGCCGCCCAGACGCAAGGAGGAAGCAGTGCCAACTTGGTCTAGTTTGAGAGTGCCAAGTGGGTCCTTTAAACTGACACCCAGAACAGTGGCTTCTGAGTTTTGTTGCCCAGGGAAAAGGCCTGTATACTGGATCAGGGTCCTGCAGCCATAAATTGCCGGGTGCCTCCTGGAGATCCGCCTCTTGCAGGATTTTGCCCAGACGCAATGCTGCTCCATTGCCTACTTAGTCTGGTTTGAGAGTGTCAAGTGGGTCCTTAAAACTGACACCAAGAACCTGGCTTCTGAGTTTTGATTCCCAGGGAAAAATCCTGTACAATGGTTCAGGGTCCTGCGGCCTTAAATTGCCGGATGCCTCCTAAAGATCCGCCTCTTGCAGGATGTATCCCAGACGCTTAGCGGCACCGGTGCTCACTTAGTGTAGTTTGAGAATGCCTTGTGTGTCCTGCAAACTGACACAAAGGACAGTGGCTTCTTAGTTTTGTTTCCCAGGGAAAAACCTGCACAGTGGTTCAGGGTCCTGAGGCCTTAAATGTCTAGGTGCCTCCTGGAATTCGGCCTCACGCAGGATGCCTCCCAGACGCAAGGAGGCAGCAATGCACTCTTGGGCTGGTTTGAGAGTGCCTAGTGGGTCCCGAAAACTGACACCTAGAGCAGTGGCTTCTGAGTTTTGTTTCCCAGGGAAATACCCTGTAGAGTGGTTCAGGGTCCTGAGGCCTTCAATTTAGGGTGCCTCCTGCAGATCCGGCTCCCGCAGGATGCCTCCCAGACGCAAGGAGGCAGCAGTGCCAGCTTGCGCTGGATTGGTAGTGCCTCGTGGGTCCTGAAAACTGACACCCAGGACAGTGGCTTTTGAGTTTTGTTTCCCAGGAAAAAAGCCTGTACAGTGGTTCAGGGTCCTGAGGCCTTAAATGACTAGGTGCCTCCAGGAAGTAGGCCTCTCGCACGATGCCTCCCAGACGCAAGGTGGCACCAATGCAACTTGGGCTGCTGTGTGAGTGCCAAGTGGGTCCTGAAAACTGACACCTAGAGCAGTGGCTTCTGAGTTTTGTTTCCCAGCGAAAAAGCCTGTACAGTGGTTTAGGGGCCTATAGCAGAAAATGGTCTGCTGCCTCCGTGAATTCAGCCTCTCGCAGGATGCCTCCCAGATGCAATGTGGCACCACTGCAAACTTGGTCTAGTTTGAGAGTGCCAAGTGGGTCCTGAAAACTGACACCCAGAACAGTGGCTTGTGAGTTTTGTTTCCCAGGGAAAAAGCCTGTACAGTGGTTCAGGGTCCTGAGGCGTTAAATTTCAGGGTGCCTCCTGGAATTTGGCCTCTAACAGGATGCCTCCCAGACGCAAGCTGGCACCAATGCAAACTTGGTCTGGTTTGAGAGTGTCAAGTGGGTCCTTCGAACCGACACCAAGAACAGTGGTTTGTGAGTTTTGTTTCCCAGGGAAAAAGCCTGTACAATGGTTGAGGGTCCTGCGGCCTTAAATTGCAAGGTGCCTCATGGAGATCCGCCGCCGCCGGATGCCGCCCAGACGCAAAGTGGCAGCAGTGCCAACTTGGTCTTGTTTGAGAGTGCCTAGGGGCTCCTGCAAACAGACACCCAGAACAGTGGCTTCTGAGTTTTGTTTCCCAGGGAAAAAGCCTGTACAGTGGTTCAGGGTCCTGAGGCCTTCAATGGCTAGGTGCCTCCTGGAATTCGGCCTCTCGGAGGATGCCGCCCAGACGCAAGGAGGAAGCAGTGCCAACTTGGTCTAGTTTGAGAGTGCCAAGTGGGTCCTTTAAACTGACACCCAGAACAGTGGCTTCTGAGTTTTGTTGCCCAGGGAAAAGGCCTGTATACTGGATCAGGGTCCTGCAGCCATAAATTGCCGGGTGCCTCCTGGAGATCCGCCTCTTGCAGGATTTTGCCCAGACGCAATGCTGCTCCATTGCCTACTTAGTCTGGTTTGAGAGTGTCAAGTGGGTCCTTAAAACTGACACCAAGAACCTGGCTTCTGAGTTTTGATTCCCAGGGAAAAATCCTGTACAATGGTTCAGGGTCCTGCGGCCTTAAATTGCCGGATGCCTCCTAAAGATCCGCCTCTTGCAGGATGTATCCCAGACGCTTAGCGGCACCGGTGCTCACTTAGTGTAGTTTGAGAATGCCTTGTGTGTCCTGCAAACTGACACAAAGGACAGTGGCTTGTGAGTTTTGTTTCCCAGGGAAAAAGCCTGTACAGTGGTTCAGGGTCCTGAGGCGTTAAATTTCAGGGTGCCTCCTGGAATTCGGCCTCACGCAGGATGCCTCCCAGACGCAAGGAGGCAGCAATGCACTCTTGGGCTGGTTTGAGAGTGCCTAGTGGGTCCCGAAAACTGACACCTAGAGCAGTGGCTTCTGAGTTTTGTTTCTCAGGGAAAAAGCCTGTACAGTGTTTTAGGGGCCTAAGGCAGAAAATGGCCAGGTGCCTCCGTGCATTCGGCCTCTCGCAGGATGCCTCCCAAACGCAATGTTGCACCAGTGCAAACTTGGTCTGGTTTGAGAGTGTCAAGTGGGTCCTGAAAACTGACACCCAGAACAGTGGCTTTTGAGTTTTGTTTCCCAGGGAAAAAGCCTGTACAATGGTTCAGGGTCCTGAGGCCTTAAATTGCCTGGTGCCTCCTGGAAATCCGCCTCATGCAGGATTTTGCCCTGACACTAAGCGGCGCCATTGCCCACTTAGTCTGGTTTGAGAGTGTCAAGTGGGTCCTTCAAACTGATTCCAAGAACAGTGGCTTGTGAGTTTTGTTTCACAGGGAAAAACCTGCACAGTGGTTCAGGATCCTGAGGCCTTCAATGGTTAGGTGCCTCCTGGAATTCGGCCTCTAGCAGGATGCCTCCCAGACGCAAGGTGACAGCAGTGCCAACTTGGTCTTGTTTGAGAGTGCCTAGGGGCTCCTGCAAACAGACACCCAGAACAATGGCTTCTGAGTTTTGTTTCCCAGGGAAAAGGCCTGTACAGTCTTTCAGGGTTCTGCAGCATTAAATTGCCGGGTGCCTCCTGGAGATCCGCCTCTAGCAGGATTTTTACGAGACGCTAAGCGGCACTATTGCCCACTTAGTCTGGTTTGAGAGTTTCAAGTGGGTCCTTCAAACTGACACTAAGAACAGTGGCTTCTGAGTTTTGTTTCCCAGGGAAAAAGCCTGTACAGTGGTCAGGGTCCTAAGGCCCTAAATGGCCAGGTGCCTCCAGGAAGTCGGCCTCTCGCACGATGCCTCCCAGACACAGGGTGGCACCAATGCAACTTGGGCTGATTTGAGAGTGCTAGTGGGTCCTGAAAACTGACACCTAGAGCTGTGGCTTCTGAGTTTTGTTTCTCAGGGAAAAAGCCTGTACAGTGGTTCAGGGTCCTGAGGCCTTTAATGGCCAGGTGCCTCCTTGAATTCAGCCTCTCGCAGGATGCCTCCCAGACGCAATGTTGCACCAGTGCAAACTTGGTCTAGTTTGAGAGTGACAAGTGGGTCCTGAAAACTGACACCCAGAACAGTGGTTTGTGAGTTTTGTTTCCCAGGGAAAAATCCTGTACAATGGTTGAGGGTCCTGCGTCCTTAAATTGCAAGGTGCCTCATGGAGATCCGCCTCTGCAGGATGCCGCCGAAGCTCAAAGTGGCAGCAGTGCCTACTTAGTCTGGTTTGAGAGTGCCAAGTGAGTCCTGAAAACTGACACCAAGAACAGTGGCTTCTGAGTTTTGTTTCCCAGGGAAAAAGCCTGTACAGAGGTTCTGGGTCCTGAGGCCTTAGATTTCAGGGTGCCTCCTATAATTCGGCTTTTCGCATGATGCCTCCCAGACGCAAGCTGGCACCATTGCCAACTTGGTCAAGTTTGAGAGTGCCAAGTGGGTCGTCAAAACTGACACCCAGAACAGTGGCTTGTGAGTTTTGTTTCCCAGGGAAAAAGCCTGCAGAGTTGTTCAGGATCCTGATGCCTTAAATTGCTAGGTTCCTCCTGGAATTCGGCCTCATGCAGGATGCCTCCCAGACGCAAGGAGGCAGCAGTGCACACTTGGGCTGGTTTGAGAGTGCCTAGTGGGTCCTGAAAACTGACACCAAGAACAGTGGTTTGTGAGTTTTGTTTCCCAGGGAAAAAGCCTGTACAGTGGTTCAGGGTCCTGAGGCAGAAAATGGCCAGGTGCCTCCTGGAATTCGGCTTCTCGCATGATGCCTCCCAGACCCAAGGTGGCACCAATGCAACTTGGGCTGGTTTGAGAGTGCCTAGTGGGTCCTGCAAACTGACACCAAAAACAGTGGCTTCTGAGTTTTGTTTCCCAGGGAAAAAGCCTGTAGATTGGTTTAGGGTCCTAAGGCAGAAAATGGCCAGGTGCCTCCTGGAATTCGGCCTCTCGCAGGATGCCTCCCAGACGCAAGGTGGCAGCAGTGCCATCTTGGGCTGCTTTGAGAGTGCCTAGTGGGTCCTGAAAACTGACACCCAGAACAGTGGCTTGTGAGTTTTGTTTCCCAGGGAAAAGGCCTGTACACTGGTTCAGGGTCCTGCGGCCTTAAATTGCCGGGTGCCTCCTGGAGATCCGCCTCTTGCAGGATGTTTCCCAGACGCTTAGCGGCACCGGTGCTCACTTAGTGTAGTTTGAGAGTCCCTTGTATGTCCTGAAAACTGACACAAAGAACAGTGGCTTGTGAGTTTTGTTTCCCAGGGAAAAAGCCTGCACACTTGTTCAGCGTCCTGAGGCCTTAAATGGCTAGGTGCCTCCTGGAATTCGGCCTCTCGCAGGATGCCTCCCAGACGCAAGGAGGCAGCAGTGCCAACTTGGGCTGGTTTGAGAGTGCCAAGTGGGTCCTGAAAACTGACACCCAGAACAGTGGCTTGTGAGTTTTGTTTCCCAGGGAAAAGGCCTATAAACAGGTTCAGGGGCCTGAAACTTTAAATGGCCGAGTGCCTCCTGGAATTCGACCTCTCGCAGGATGCCTCCCAGATGCAAGGTGGCACCAGTGCCAACTTGGTCTGGTTTAAGAGTGCCTAGTGGGTCCTGAAATCTGACACCAAGAACAGTGATTTGTGTGTTTTGTTTCCCAGGGAAAAAGCCTGTACAATGGTTGAGGGTCCTGAGCCATTAAATTTCAGGCTGCCTACTGGAATTCGGCCTCTCCCAGGATGACTTCCAGACGCAAGGTGGCACCAGTGTTATCTTGGGCTGGTTTGAGAGTGCCTAGTGGGTCCTGAAAACTGACACCCAGAACAGTCGCTTGTGAGTTTTGTTGCCCAGGCAAAAAGCCTGTACAATGGTTCAGGGTCCTGCGGCCTTAAATTGCCGGGTGCCTTCTGGAGATCTGCCTCTTGCAGGATTTTGCCCAAACGCTAAGCAACACCATTACCCACATAGTCTGGTTTGAGAGTGTCAAGTGGGTCTTTCAAACTGATACCAAGAACAGTGGCTTGTGAGTTTTGTTTCCCAGGGAAAAAGCCTGCACAATGGTTCAGGGTCCTGCGGCCTTAAATCGCAAGGTGCCTCATGGAGATCCGCCTCCGCAGGATGCCGCCGAGACGCAAACAGGCAGCAGTGCCAAATTGGGCTGCTTTGAAAGTGCCTAGTGGGTCCTGAAAACTGACACCCAGAACAGTGGCTTATGAGTTTTGTTTCCCAGGGAAAAGGCCTGTATACTGGTTCAGGGTCCTGCGGCCTTAAATTGCCGGGTGCCACCTGGAGATCCGCCTCTTACAGGATGTTTCCCTGACGCTTAGCGGCACCGGTGCTCACTTAGTGTAGTTTGAGAGTCCCTTGTGTGTCCTGCAAACTGACACAAAGAACAGTGGCTTCTGAGTTTTGTTTCCCAGGGAAAAGGCCTGCACAGTTTTTCAGGATCCTGAGGCCTTAAATGGCTAGGTGCCTCCTGGAATTCGGCCTCTCGCAGGATGCCTCCTAGACGCAAGGAGGCAGCAATGCACACTTGGGCTGGTTTGAGAGTTCCTAGTGGGTCCTGAAAACTGACACCCAGAACAGTGGCTTCTGAGTTTTGTTTCCCAGGGAAAAAGCCTGTACAGTGTTTTAGGGGCCTAAGGCAGAAAATGGCCAGGTGCCTCCGTGCATTCGGCCTCTCGCAGGATGCCTCCCAGACTCAATGTGGCACCAGTGCAAACTTGGTCTAGTTTGAGAGTGCCAAGTGGGTCCTGAAAACTGACACCCAGAACAGTGGCTTGTGAGTTTTGTTTCCCAGGGAAAAGGCCTATACACAGGTTCAGGGGCCTGAAACTTTAAATGGCCGAGTGCCTCCTGGAATTCAACCTCTCGCAGGATGCCTCCCAGACGCAAGCTGGCACCAGTGCCAAATTGGTCTGGTTTGAGAGTGCCTAGTGGGTCCTGAAAACTGACACCAAGAACATTGGCTTGTGAGTTTTGTTTCCCAGGGAAAAAGCCTGTACAGTGGTTCAGGGTCCTGAGGCCTTACATTTCAGGGTGCCTCCTGCAGAAACGCCTTACGCAGGATGCCTCCCAGACGCAAGGTGGCACCAGTGCCAACTTGGCCTAGTTTAAGAGTGCCCAGTGGGTCCTGAAAACTGACACCCAGAACAGTGGCTTCTGAGTTTTGTTTCCCAGGGAAAAAGCCTGTACAGTGGTCAGGGTCCTAAGGCCCTAAATGGCCAGGTGCCTCCAGGAAGTCGGCCTCTGGCACGATGCCTCCCAGACGCAAGGTTGCACCAATGCAACTTGGGCTGGTTTGAGAGTGCCTAGTGGGTCCTGAAAACTGACACCTAGAGCAGTGGCTTCTGAGTTTTGTTTCTCAGGGAAAAAGCCTGTACAGTGTTTTAGGGGCCTAAGGCAGAAAATGGCCAGCTGTCTCCGTGAATTCGGCCTCTCGCAGGATGCCTCCGAGACGCAATGTTGCTCCAGTGCAAACTTGGTCTAGTTTGAGAGTGACAAGTGGGTCCTGAAAACTGATACCCAGAACAGTGGCTTGTAAGTTTTGTTTCCCAGGGAAAAGGCCTGTACACAGGTTCAGGGGCCTGAATCTTTAAATGGCCGAATGCCTCCTGGGATTCGGCCTCTCGTAAGATGCCTCCCAGACGCAAGCTGGCACCAGTGCCAACTTGGGCTGGATTGAGAGTGCCTAGTGGGTCCTGCAAACTGACACCCAGCACAGTGGCTTCTGATTTTTGTTTCCCAGGGAAAAATCCTGCACAGTGGTTCAGGGTCCTGAGGCCTTCAATGGCTAGGTGCCTCCTGGAATTTGGCCTCTCGCAGGATGCCTCCCAGACGCAAGGAGGCAGCAGTGCCAACTTGGTCTAGTTTTGGAGTTCCAAGTGGGTCCTGAAAACTGACAACCAGAACAGTGGCTTGTGAGTTTTGTTACCCAGGGAAAAGGCCTGTACACTGGTTCAGGGTCCTGCAGCCTTAAAGTGCCGGGTGCCTCCTGGAGATCCGCCTCTTGCCGGATTTTGCCCAAACGCTAAGCAACACCATTACCCACTTAGTCTGTTTTGAGAGTGTCAAGTGGGTGCTTCAAACTGATACCAAGAACTGTGGCTTCTGAGTTTTGTTTCTCAGGGAAAAAGCCTGTACAGTGGTTCAGGGTCCTGAGGCCTTCAATGGCTAGGTGCCTCCTGGAATTCGGCCTCTGACACGATGCCTCCCAGACGCAAGGAGGCAGCAGTGCAAACTTGGTCTCGTTTGAGAGTGCCTAGTGGGTCCTGAAAACTGACACCCAGGACAGTGGCTTGTGAGATTTGTTTCCCAGGGAAAAGGCCTGTACACTGGTTCAGGGGCCTGTGGCCTTAAATGGCCAGGTGCCTCCAGGAAGTCTGCCTCTCGCACGATGCCTCCCAGACGCAAGTTGGCACCAGTGCCAACTTAGGGTGGTTTGAGAGTGCCTAGTGGGTCCTGAAAACTGACACCTAGAGCAGTGGCTTCTGAGCTTTGTTTCCCAGGGAAAAAGCCTGTAGAGTGGTTTAGGGGCCTAAAGCAGAAAATGGTCAGGTGGCTACAGGAATTCGGCCTCTCGCAGGATGCCTCCCAGACGCAATGTGGCACCAGTGCAAACTTGGTATAGTTTGAGAGTGCCACGTGGGTCCTGAAAACTGACACCTAGAACAGTGGCTTGTGAGTTTTGTTTCCCAGGGAAATACCCTGTAGAGTGGTTCAGGGTCCTGAGGCCTTCAATTTAGGGTGCCTCATGCAGATCCGGCTCCCGCAGGATGCCTCCCAGACGCAAGGAGGCAGCAGTGCCAGCTTGGGCTAGATTGGTAGTGCCTCGTGGGTCCTGAAAACTGACACCCAGGACAGTGGCTTTTGAGTTTTGTTTCCCAGGGAAAAAGCCTGTACAGTGGTTCAGGGTCCTGAGGCCTTAAATTGCCAGGTGCCTCCAGGAAGTCGGCCTCTCGCACGATGCCTCCCAGACGCAAGGTGGCACCAATGCAACTTCGGCTGGTTTGAGAGTGCCAAGTATGTCCTGAAAACTGACACCAAGTACAGTGGCTTCTGAGTTTTGTTTCCCAGGGAAAAAGACTCTACAGGGGTTCAGGGGCCTGAGGCCTATAATGGCGAGGTGCCTCCTGGAATTCAGCCACTCTCAGGATGCCTCCCGGACGGAAGGTGGCACCAGTGCCAACTTTTTCTGGTTTGAGAGTGCAAAGTAGGTCCTGAAAACTGACACCCAGGAGAGTGGTTTCATAGTTTTGTTTCCCAGGGAAAACTCCGGTACACAGGTTCAGGGGCCTGAAACTTTAAATGGCCGAGTGCCTCCTGGAATTCGGCCTCTCGCAGGATGCCTCCCAGACGCAAGGTGGCACCAGTGCCAACTTGTTCTTAATTGAGAGTGCCAAGTTGGTCCTTTAAACTGACACCCAGAACAGTGGCTTGTGAGATTTCTTTCCAAGGGAAAAGGCCTGTGGAATGGTTCACGGAGCCTGAGGCCTTAAATTTCAGGGTGCCTTCTGGAATTCCGCCTCTAGAAAAATGTCTCCCAGACGGAAGGAGGAAGCAGTGCCAACTTGGGCTGGATTGAGAGTGCCTAGTGGGTCCTGAAAACTGACACCCAGAACAGTGGCTTCTGAGTTTTGTTTCCCAGGGAACAGGCTTGTAGACTGGTTCAGGGAACTGAGGCCTTACATTGCAGTGTGTCTCCTGGAATTCGGCCTCTGGCAGGATGCCTCCCAGACACAAAGTGGCACCAGTGCCAACTTGGTCTCGTTTGAGAATGCCTAGTTGGTCCTGAAAACTGACACCCAGAACAGTGGCTTGTGAGTTTTGTTTCCCAGGGAAAAAGCTTGTACAGTTTTTCAGGGTCCTGAGGCCTTAAATGGCTGGGTGACTTCAAGAATTCCGCCTCTCGCAGTATTCCTCCCAGACCCAAGTCAGCACCAGTGCACACTTCATCTCGTTTGAGAGTGCCAAGTGAGTCCTGCACACTGATGCCCAGAATAATGGCTTCTGAGTTTTGTTTCCCAGGGAAAAAGCCTGTAGAGTGGTTCAGGGTCCTGAGGCCTTAAATGACAAGGTGCCTCCGGGAGATCGGACTCTTTCAGGAGTTTTCCAATACGCTAAGCGGCACTAGAGCCCACTTAGTCTGGTTTGAGAGTGCCTAGTGTGTCCTCCAAACTGACACCCAGAACAGTGGCTTCTGAGTTTTGTTTCCCCGGGAAAAAGCCTGTATAGTGGTTCAGAGTCCTGAGGCCTTAAATGGCCAGGTGCCTCCCAGAATTCGGCCTCACGGAGGATGCCTCCCAGACGCAAGGTGGCACCAGTGCCAACTTGGTCTAGTTTGAGAGTGCCAAGTGGGTCCTGAAAACTGACACCCAGAACAGTGGCTTGTGAGTTTTGTTTCCCAGGGAAAAGGCCTGTACACTGCTTCAGGGTCCTGAGGCCTTAAATTGCCGGGTGCCACCTGGAATTCAGCCTCCAAAATATGCCTCCCAGACGTACGCTGGCAGCAGTGCCAACTTGTTCTTGATTGAGAGTGCCAAGTGGATCCTGCAAACTGACACCCAGAACAGTGGCTTCTGAGTTTTGTTTCCCAGGGTAAAAGCCTGTACAGTGATTCAGGGTCCTGAGGCCTTAAATTTCAGGGTGCTTACTGGAACTCGGCCTCTCGCAGGTACTTCCCAGACGCGAGGAAGCACCAGGGCCAACATGGTCTGGTTTGAGAGTGCCTAGTGGGTCCTGCAAACTGACACCCAGAACAGTGGCTTCTGAGTTATGTTTCCCAGGGAAAAAGTTTGTAGAGTGGTTCCGGGTTCTGAGGCCTTAAATGGCCAGGTGCCTCCTGGAATTCCACCTCTAGAAAAATGTCTTCCAGACGCAAGGTGGCACCAGTGCAAACTTGGGCTGGTTTGAGAGTGCCTAGTGGGTCCTGAAAACTGACACCTAGAACAGTGGCTTGTGAGATTTGTTTCCCAGGTAAAAGGACTGTACACTGGTTCAGGGGCCTGTGGCCTTAAATGGCCAGGTGCCTCCAGGAAGTCTGCCTCTCGCACGATGCCTCCCAGACGCAAGTTGGCACCAGTGCCAACTTAGGGTGGTTTGAGAGTGCCTAGTGGGTCCTGAAAACTGACACCTAGAGCAGTGGCTTCTGAGCTTTGTTTCCCAGGGAAAAAGCCTGTACAGTAGTTTAGGGGCCTAAAGCAGAAAATGGTCAGGTGGCTACAGGAATTCGGCCTCTCGCAGGATGCCTCCCAGACGCAATGTGGCACCAGTGCAAACTTGGTATAGTTTGAGAGTGCCACGTGGGTCCTGAAAACTGACACCTAGAACAGTGGCTTGTGAGTTTTGTTTCCCAGGGAAATACCCTGTAGAGTGGTTCAGGGTCCTGAGGCCTTCAATTTAGGGTGCCTCCTGCAGATCCGGCTCCCGCAGGATGCCTCCCAGACGCAAGGAGGCAGCAGTGCCAGCTTGCGCTGGATTGGTAGTGCCTCGTGGGTCCTGAAAACTGACACCCAGGACAGTGGCTTTTGAGTTTTGTTTCCCAGGAAAAAAGCCTGTACAGTGGTTCAGGGTCCTGAGGCCTTAAATGACTAGGTGCCTCCAGGAAGTAGGCCTCTCGCACGATGCCTCCCAGACGCAAGGTGGCACCAATGCAACTTGGGCTGCTGTGTGAGTGCCAAGTGGGTCCTGAAAACTGACACCTAGAGCAGTGGCTTCTGAGTTTTGTTTCCCAGCGAAAAAGCCTGTACAGTGGTTTAGGGGCCTATAGCAGAAAATGGTCTGCTGCCTCCGTGAATTCAGCCTCTCGCAGGATGCCTCCCAGATGCAATGTGGCACCACTGCAAACTTGGTCTAGTTTGAGAGTGCCAAGTGGGTCCTGAAAACTGACACCCAGAACAGTGGCTTGTGAGTTTTGTTTCCCAGGGAAAAAGCCTGTACAGTGGTTCAGGGTCCTGAGGCGTTAAATTTCAGGGTGCCTCCTGGAATTTGGCCTCTCCCAAGATGCCTCCCAGACGCAAGCTGGCACCAATGCAAACTTGGTCTGGTTTGAGAGTGTCAAGTGGGTCCTTCGAACCGACACCAAGAACAGTGGTTTGTGAGTTTTGTTTCCCAGGGAAAAAGCCTGTACAATGGTTGAGGGTCCTGCGGCCTTAAATTGCAAGGTGCCTCATGGAGATCCGCCGCCGCCGGATGCCGCCCAGACGCAAAGTGGCAGCAGTGCCAACTTGGTCTTGTTTGAGAGTGCCTAGGGGCTCCTGCAAACAGACACCCAGAACAGTGGCTTCTGAGTTTTGTTTCCCAGGGAAAAAGCCTGCACAGTGGTTCAGGGTCCTGAGGCCTTCAATGGCTAGGTGCCTCCTGGAATTCGGCCTCTCGGAGGATGCCGCCACGACGCAAGGAGGAAGCAGTGCCAACTTGGTCTAGTTTGAGAGTGCCAAGTGGGTCCTTAAAACTGACACCCAGAACAGTGGCTTCTGAGTTTTGTTGCCCAGGGAAAAGGCCTGTATACTGGATCAGGGTCCTGCAGCCATAAATTGCCGGGTGCCTCCTGGAGATCCGCCTCTTGCAGGATTTTGCCCAGACGCAATGCTGCTCCATTGCCTACTTAGTCTGGTTTGAGAGTGTCAAGTGGGTCCTTAAAACTGACACCAAGAACCTGGCTTCTGAGTTTTGATTCCCAGGGAAAAATCCTGTACAATGGTTCAGGGTCCTGCGGCCTTAAATTGCCGGATGCCTCCTAAAGATCCGCCTCTTGCAGGATGTATCCCAGACGCTTAGCGGCACCGGTGCTCACTTAGTGTAGTTTGAGAATGCCTTGTGTGTCCTGCAAACTGACACAAAGGACAGTGGCTTCTTAGTTTTGTTTCCCAGGGAAAAACCTGCACAGTGGTTCAGGGTCCTGAGGCCTTAAATGTCTAGGTGCCTCCTGGAATTCGGCCTCACGCACGATGCCTCCCAGACGCAAGGAGGCAGCAATGCACTCTTGGGCTGGTTTGAGAGTGCCTAGTGGGTCCCGAAAACTGACACCTAGAGCAGTGGCTTCTGAGTTTTGTTTCTCAGGGAAAAAGCCTGTACAGTGTTTTAGGGGCCTAAGGCAGAAAATGGCCAGGTGCCTCCGTGCATTCGGCCTCTCGCAGGATGCCTCCCAAACGCAATGTTGCACCAGTGCAAACTTTGTCTGGTTTGAGAGTGTCAAGTGGGTCCTGAAAACTGACACCCAGAACAGTGGCTTTTGAGTTTTGTTTCCCAGGGAAAAAGCCTGTACAATGGTTCAGGGTCCTGAGGCCTTAAATTGCCTGGTGCCTCCTGGAAATCCGCCTCATGCAGGATTTTGCCCTGACACTAAGCGGCGCCATTGCCCACTTAGTCTGGTTTGAGAGTGTCAAGTGGGTCCTTCAAACTGATTCCAAGAACAGTGGCTTGTGAGTTTTGTTTCACAGGGAAAAACCTGCACAGTGGTTCAGGATCCTGAGGCCTTCAATGGTTAGGTGCCTCCTGGAATTCGGCCTCTAGCAGGATGCCTCCCAGACGCAAGGTGACAGCAGTGCCAACTTGGTCTTGTTTGAGAGTGCCTAGGGGCTCCTGCAAACAGACACCCAGAACAATGGCTTCTGAGTTTTGTTTCCCAGGGAAAAGGCCTGTACAGTCTTTCAGGGTTCTGCAGCATTAAATTGCCGGGTGCCTCCTGGAGATCCGCCTCTAGCAGGATTTTTACGAGACGCTAAGCGGCACTATTGCCCACTTAGTCTGGTTTGAGAGTGCCAAGTGGATCCTGCAAACTGACACCAAGAACAGTGGCTTGTGAGTTTTGTTTCCCAGGGAAAAAGCCTGTACAATGGTTCAGGGTCCTGCGGCCTTAAATTGCCTGGTTCCTCCTGCAGATCCGCGTCATGCAGGATTTGGCCCAGATGCTAAGCGGCACCATTGCCGACTTAGTCTGGTTTGAGAGTGTCAAGTGGGTCCTTCGAACTGACACCAAGAACAGTGGCTTGTGAGTTTTGTTTCCCAGGGAAAAAGCCTGTACAATGGTTGAGGGTCCTGGGGCCTTAAATTGCCGGGTGCCTCAAGGAGATCCGCCTCCGCAGGATGCCGCCCAGACGCAAAGTGGCAGCAGTGCGAATTTGGTCTAGTTTGAGAGTGCCTCGGGCGTCCTGCAAACTGACACCCAGAACAATGGCTTCTGAGTTTTGTTGCCCAGGGAAAAGGCCTGTATACTGGTTCAGGGTCCTGCGACCATAAATTGCCGGGTGACTACTGGATATCCGCCTCTTGCAGGATTTTGGCCAGACGCAAAGCGGCACCATTGCCCACTTAGTCTGGTTTGAGAGTGTCAAGTGGGTCCTTCAAACTGACACCATGAACCTGGCTTCTGAGTTTTGATTCCCAGTGAAAAAGCCTGTACAATGGTGCCGGGTCCTGCGGCCTTAAATTCCTGGATGCCTCCTAAAGATCCGCCTCTTGCAGGATGTTTCCCAGACGCTTAGCGGCACCGGTGCAAACGTGGTATACTTTGAGAGTGCCTTGTGTGTCCTGCAAACTGACACAAAGAACAGTGGCTTCTGAGTTTTGTTTCCCAGGGAAAAAGCCTGCACAGTGGTTCAGGGTCCTGAGGCCTTCAATGGCTAGGTGCCTCCTGGAATTCGGCCTCACGCAGGATGCCTCCCAGACGCAAGGAGGCAGCAATGCCAACTTAATCTGGTTTGAGAGTGCCTAGTGGGTCCTGCAAACTGACACCCAGAACAGTGGCTTCTGAGTTTTGTTTCTCAGGGAAAAAGTCTGTACAGTGTTTTAGAGGCCTAAGGCAGAAAATGGCCAGGTGCCTCCGTGAACTCGGCGTCTCGCAGGATGCCTCCCAGACGCAATGTTGCACCAGTGCAAACTTGGTCTAGTTTGAGAGTGCCAAGTGGGTCCTGAAAACTGACAACCAGAACAGTGGCTTGTGAGTTTTGTTTCCCAGGGAAAAGGCCTGTACACAGGTTCAGGGGCCTGAAACTTTAAATGGCCGAGTGCCTTCTGGAATTCGACCTCTCGCAGGATGCCTCCCAGACGCAAGCTGGCACCAGTGCCAACTTGGTCCGTTTGAGAGTGCCTAGTGGGTCTTGAAAACTGACACCCAGAAGAGTGGTTTGTGAGTTTTGTTTCCCAGGGAAAAAGCCTGCACAGTGGTTCAGGGTCCTGAGGCCTTAAATGGCTAGGTGCCTCCTGGAATTCGGCCTCACGCAGGATGCCTCCCAGACGCCAGGTCGCAGTAGTGCCAACTTAGTCTGCTTTGAGAGTGCCTAGTGGGTCCTTAAAACTGACACCCAGAACAGTGGCTTCTGAGTTTTGTTTCTCAGGGAAAAAGCCTGTACAGTGGTTCAGGATCCTGAGGCCTTTAATGGCCAGGTGCCTCCTGGAATTCGGCTTCTAACAGGATGCCTCCCAGGCTTCTAACAGGATGCCTCCCAATGTTGCACCAGTGCCTACTTGGTCTAGTTTGAGAGTGCCAAGTGGGTCCTGAAAACTGACACCCAGAACAGTGGTTTGTGAGTTTTGTTTCCCAGGGAAAAAGCCTGTACAGTGGTTGAGGGTCCTGCGGCCTTAAATTGCAAGGTGCCTCATGGTGATCCGCCTCCGCATGATGCCGCCCAGACTCAAAGTGGCAGCAGTGCCAACTTGGGCTGGTTTGAGAGTGCCTAGTGGGTCCTGAAAACTGACACCCAGAACAGTGGCTTGTGAGTTTTGTTTCCCAGTGAAAAGGCCTGTACAGTCTTTCAGGGTCCTGCGGCCCTAAATTGCCGGGTGCCTCCTGGAGATCCGCCTCTTGCAGGATTTTTACCAGACGCTAAGCGGCACTATTGCCCACTTAGTCTGGTTTGAAAGTTTCAAGTGGGTCCTTCAAACTGACACCAAGAACAGTGGCTTGTGAGTTTTGTTTCCCAGGGATAAAGCCTGCACAGTGGTTCAGGATCGTGATTCCTTAAATGGCTAGGTGCCTCCTGGAATTCGGCCTCACGCAGGATGCCTCCCAGACGCAAGGTGGCACCAGTGCCAACTTGGGCTGGTTTGAGAGTGCCTAGTGGGTCCTGAAAACTGACACCCAGAACAGTGGCTTGTAAGTTTTGTTTCCCAGGGAAAAAGCCTGTACAGTGGTCAGGGTCCTAAGGCCCTAAATGGCCAGGTGCCTCCAGGAAGTCGGCCTCTCGCAGGATGCCTCCCAGACGCAAGGTGGCACCAGAGCAACTTGGGCTGGTATGAGAGTGCCTAGTGGGTCCTGAAAACTGACACCCAGCACAGTGGTTTTTGAGTTTTGTTTGCCAGGGAAAAAGCCTGTACAATGGTTGAGGTTTCTGCGGCCTTAAATTGCAGGGTGCTTCATGGAGAACCGCCTCCGCAGGATGCCTCCCAGACGCAAAGTGGCAGCAGTGCCCATTTGGTCTGGTTTGAGAGTGCCAAGTGGGTCCTGAAAACTGAAACCAAGAACAGTGGCTTCTGACTTTTGTTTCCGAGGGAAATACCCTGTAGAGTGGTTCAGGGTCCTGCGGCCTTTAATGTCACGGTGCCTCCTGCAGATCCGGTCTCGCAGGATGCCTCCCAGTCACAAGGAGGCAACAGTGCCAACTTGGGCTGGTTTGGGAGTGCCTAGTGGGTCCTGAAAACTGACACCTAGAGCAGTGGCTTCTGAGTTTTGTTTCTCAGGGAAAAAGCCAGTACAGTGGTTTAGGGGCCTGAGGCAGAAAATGGCCAGGTGCCTCCGTGAATTCGGCCTCTCGCAGGATGCCTCCCATACGCAATGTGGCACCAGTGCAAACTTGTTCTAGTTTGAGAGTGACAAGTGGGTCCTGAAAATTGACACCCAGAACAGTGGTTTGTGAGTTTTGTTTCCCAGGGAAAAAGCCTGTAAAATGTTTCAGGGTCCTGAGGCCTTCAATGGCTAGGTGTCTCCTGGAATTCGGCCTCTCGGAGGATGCCGCCCAGACGCAAGGAGGAAGCAGTGCCAACTTGGTCTAGTTTGAGAGTGCCTAGTGGGTCCTTAAAACTGACACCCAGAACAGTGGCTTCTGAGTTTTGTTGCCCAGGGAAAAGGCCTGTATACTGGATCAGGGTCCTGCAGCCATAAATTGCCGGGTGCCTCCTGGAGATCCGCCTCTTGCAGGATTTTGCCCAGACGCAATGCGACACCATTGCCTACTTAGTCTGGTTTGAGAGTGTCAAGTGGGTCCTTAAAACTGACACCAAGAACCTGGCTTCTGAGTTTTGATTCCCAGGGAAAAATCCTGTACAATGGTTCAGGGTCCTGTGGCCTTAAATTGCCGGATGCCTCCTAAAGATCCGCCTCTTGCAGGATGTTTCCCAGACGCTTAGCGGCACCGGTGCTCACTTAGTGTAGTTTGAGAATGCCTTGTGTGTCCTGCAAACTGACACAAAGGACAGTGGCTTCTGAGTTTTGTTTCCCAGGGAAAAAGCCTGCACAGTGGTTCAGGGTCCTGAGGCCTTAAATGGCTAGGTGCCTCCTGGAATTCGGCCTCACGCAGGATGCCTCCCAGACGCCAGGTCGCAGTAGTGCCAACTTAGTCTGCTTTGAGAGTGCCTAGTGGGTCCTTAAAACTGACACCCAGAACAGTGGCTTCTGAGTTTTGTTTCTCAGGGAAAAAGTCTGTACAGTGTTTTAGAGGCCTAAGGCAGAAAATTGCCAGGTGCCTCCGTGAACTCGGCCTCTCGCAGGATGCCTCCCAGACGCAATGTTGCACCAGTGCAAACTTGGTCTAGTTTGAGAGTGCCAAGTGGGTCCTGAAAACTGACAACCAGAACAGTGGCTTGTGAGTTTTGTTTCCCAGGGAAAAGGCCTGTACACAGGTTCAGGGGCCTGAAACTTTAAATGGCCGAGTGCCTTCTGGAATTCGACCTCTCGCAGGATGCCTCCCAGACGCAAGCTGGCACCAGTGCCAACTTGGTCCGTTTGAGAGTGCCTAGTGGGTCTTGAAAACTGACACCCAGAAGAGTGGTTTGTGAGTTTTGTTTCCCAGGGAAAAAGCCTGCACAGTGGTTCAGGGTCCTGAGGCCTTAAATGGCTAGGTGCCTCCTGGAATTCGGCCTCACGCAGGATGCCTCCCAGACGCCAGGTCGCAGTAGTGCCAACTTAGTCTGCTTTGAGAGTGCCTAGTGGGTCCTTAAAACTGACACCCAGAACAGTGGCTTCTGAGTTTTGTTTCTCAGGGAAAAAGCCTGTACAGTGGTTCAGGATCCTGAGGCCTTTAATGGCCAGGTGCCTCCTGGAATTCGGCCTCTAACAGGATGCCTCCCAGACGCAATGTTGCACCAGTGCCTACTTGGTCTAGTTTGAGAGTGCCAAGTGGGTCCTGAAAACTGACACCCAGAACAGTGGTTTGTGAGTTTTGTTTCCCAGGGAAAAAGCCTGTACAGTGGTTGAGGGTCCTGCGGCCTTAAATTGCAAGGTGCCTCATGGTGATCCGCCTCCGCATGATGCCGCCCAGACTCAAAGTGGCAGCAGTGCCAACTTGGGCTGGTTTGAGAGTGCCTAGTGGGTCCTGAAAACTGACACCCAGAACAGTGGCTTGTGAGTTTTGTTTCCCAGGGAAAAGGCCTGTACAGTGTTTCAGGGTCCTGCGGCCCTAAATTGCCGGGTGCCTCCTGGAGATCCGCCTCTTGCAGGATTTTTACCAGACGCTAAGCGGCACTATTGCCCACTTAGTCTGGTTTGAAAGTTTCAAGTGGGTCCTTCAAACTGACACCAAGAACAGTGGCTTGTGAGTTTTGTTTCCCAGGGATAAAGCCTGCACAGTGGTTCAGGATCGTGATTCCTTAAATGGCTAGGTGCCTCCTGGAATTCGGCCTCACGCAGGATGCCTCCCAGACGCAAGGTGGCACCAGTGCCAACTTGGGCTGGTTTGAGAGTGCCTAGTGGGTCCTGAAAACTGACACCCAGAACAGTGGCTTGTAAGTTTTGTTTCCCAGGGAAAAAGCCTGTACAGTGGTCAGGGTCGTAAGGCCCTAAATGGCCAGGTGCCTCCAGGAAGTCGGCCTCTCGCAGGATGCCTCCCAGACGCAAGGTGGCACCAGAGCAACTTGGGCTGGTATGAGAGTGCCTAGTGGGTCCTGAAAACTGACACCCAGCACAGTGGTTTTTGAGTTTTGTTTGCCAGGGAAAAAGCCTGTACAATGGTTGAGGTTTCTGCGGCCTTAAATTGCAGGGTGCTTCATGGAGAACCGCCTCCGCAGGATGCCTCCCAGACGCAAAGTGGCAGCAGTGCCCATTTGGTCTGGTTTGAGAGTGCCAAGTGGGTCCTGAAAACTGAAACCAAGAACAGTGGCTTCTGACTTTTGTTTCCGAGGGAAATACCCTGTAGAGTGGTTCAGGGTCCTGCGGCCTTTAATGTCACGGTGCCTCCTGCAGATCCGGTCTCGCAGGATGCCTCCCAGTCACAAGGAGGCAACAGTGCCAACTTGGGCTGGTTTGGGAGTGCCTAGTGGGTCCTGAAAACTGACACCTAGAGCAGTGGCTTCTGAGTTTTGTTTCTCAGGGAAAAAGCCAGTACAGTGGTTTAGGGGCCTGAGGCAGAAAATGGCCAGGTGCCTCCGTGAATTCGGCCTCTCGCAGGATGCCTCCCATACGCAATGTGGCACCAGTGCAAACTTGTTCTAGTTTGAGAGTGACAAGTGGGTCCTGAAAATTGACACCCAGAACAGTGGCTTGTGAGTTTTGTTTCCCAGGGAAAAAGCCTGTAAAATGTTTCAGGGTCCTGAGGCCTTCAATGGCTGTCTCCTGGAATTCGGCCTCTCGGAGGATGCCGCCCAGACGCAAGGAGGAAGCAGTGCCAACTTGGTCTAGTTTGAGAGTGCCTAGTGGGTCCTTAAAACTGACACCCAGAACAGTGGCTTGTGAGTTTTGTTTCCCAGGGAAAAGGCCTGTATACTGGATCAGGGTCCTGCAGCCATAAATTGCCGGGTGCCTCCTGGAGATCCGCCTCTTGCAGGATTTTGCCCAGACGCAATGCGACACCATTGCCTACTTAGTCTGGTTTGAGAGTGTCAAGTGGGTCCTTAAAACTGACACCAAGAACCTGGCTTCTGAGTTTTGATTCCCAGGGAAAAATCCTGTACAATGGTTCAGGGTCCTGTGGCCTTAAATTGCCGGATGCCTCCTAAAGATCCGCCTCTTGCAGGATGTTTCCCAGACGCTTAGCGGCACCGGTGCTCACTTAGTGTAGTTTGAGAATGCCTTGTGTGTCCTGCAAACTGACACAAAGGACAGTGGCTTCTGAGTTTTGTTTCCCAGGGAAAAAGCCTGCACAGTGGTTCAGGGTCCTGAGGCCTTAAATGGCTAGGTGCCTCCTGGAATTCGGCCTCACGCAGGATGCCTCCCAGACGCCAGGTCGCAGTAGTGCCAACTTAGTCTGCTTTGAGAGTGCCTAGTGGGTCCTTAAAACTGACACCCAGAACAGTGGCTTCTGAGTTTTGTTTCTCAGGGAAAAAGTCTGTACAGTGTTTTAGAGGCCTAAGGCAGAAAATTGCCAGGTGCCTCCGTGAACTCGGCCTCTCGCAGGATGCCTCCCAGACGCAATGTTGCACCAGTGCAAACTTGGTCTAGTTTGAGAGTGCCAAGTGGGTCCTGAAAACTGACAACCAGAACAGTGGCTTGTGAGTTTTGTTTCCCAGGGAAAAGGCCTGTACACAGGTTCAGGGGCCTGAAACTTTAAATGGCCGAGTGCCTTCTGGAATTCGACCTCTCGCAGGATGCCTCCCAGACGCAAGCTGGCACCAGTGCCAACTTGGTCCGTTTGAGAGTGCCTAGTGGGTCTTGAAAACTGACACCCAGAAGAGTGGTTTGTGAGTTTTGTTTCCCAGGGAAAAAGCCTGCACAGTGGTTCAGGGTCCTGAGGCCTTAAATGGCTAGGTGCCTCCTGGAATTCGGCCTCACGCAGGATGCCTCCCAGACGCCAGGTCGCAGTAGTGCCAACTTAGTCTGCTTTGAGAGTGCCTAGTGGGTCCTTAAAACTGACACCCAGAACAGTGGCTTCTGAGTTTTGTTTCTCAGGGAAAAAGCCTGTACAGTGGTTCAGGATCCTGAGGCCTTTAATGGCCAGGTGCCTCCTGGAATTCGGCCTCTAACAGGATGCCTCCCAGACGCAATGTTGCACCAGTGCCTACTTGGTCTAGTTTGAGAGTGCCAAGTGGGTCCTGAAAACTGACACCAAGAACAGTGGTTTGTGAGTTTTGTTTCCCAGGGAAAAAGCCTGTACAGTGGTTGAGGGTCCTGCGGCCTTAAATTGCAAGGTGCCTCATGGTGATCCGCCTCCGCATGATGCCTCCCAGACGCAAGGTGGCACCAGTGCCAACTTGGGCTGGTTTGAGAGTGCCTAGTGGGTCCTGAAAACTGACACCCAGAACAGTGGCTTGTGAGTTTTGTTTCCCAGGGAAAAGGCCTGTACAGTGTTTCAGGGTCCTGCGGCCCTAAATTGCCGGGTGCCTCCTGGAGATCCGCCTCTTGCAGGATTTTTACCAGACGCTAAGCGGCACTATTGCCCACTTAGTCTGGTTTGAAAGTTTCAAGTGGGTCCTTCAAACTGACACCAAGAACAGTGGCTTGTGAGTTTTGTTTCCCAGGGATAAAGCCTGCACAGTGGTTCAGGATCGTGATTCCTTAAATGGCTAGGTGCCTCCTGGAATTCGGCCTCACGCAGGATGCCTCCCAGACGCAAGGTGGCACCAGTGCCAACTTGGGCTGGTTTGAGAGTGCCTAGTGGGTCCTGAAAACTGACACCCAGAACAGTGGCTTGTAAGTTTTGTTTCCCAGGGAAAAAGCCTGTACAGTGGTCAGGGTCCTAAGGCCCTAAATGGCCAGGTGCCTCCAGGAAGTCGGCCTCTCGCAGGATGCCTCCCAGACGCAAGGTGGCACCAGAGCAACTTGGGCTGGTATGAGAGTGCCTAGTGGGTCCTGAAAACTGACACCCAGCACAGTGGTTTTTGAGTTTTGTTTGCCAGGGAAAAAGCCTGTACAATGGTTGAGGTTTCTGCGGCCTTAAATTGCAGGGTGCTTCATGGAGAACCGCCTCCGCAGGATGCCTCCCAGACGCAAAGTGGCAGCAGTGCCCATTTGGTCTGGTTTGAGAGTGCCAAGTGGGTCCTGAAAACTGAAACCAAGAACAGTGGCTTCTGACTTTTGTTTCCGAGGGAAATACCCTGTAGAGTGGTTCAGGGTCCTGCGGCCTTTAATGTCACGGTGCCTCCTGCAGATCCGGTCTCGCAGGATGCCTCCCAGTCACAAGGAGGCAACAGTGCCAACTTGGGCTGGTTTGGGAGTGCCTAGTGGGTCCTGAAAACTGACACCTAGAGCAGTGGCTTCTGAGTTTTGTTTCTCAGGGAAAAAGCCAGTACAGTGGTTTAGGGGCCTGAGGCAGAAAATGGCCAGGTGCCTCCGTGAATTCGGCCTCTCGCAGGATGCCTCCCATACGCAATGTGGCACCAGTGCAAACTTGTTCTAGTTTGAGAGTGACAAGTGGGTCCTGAAAATTGACACCCAGAACAGTGGTTTGTGAGTTTTGTTTCCCAGGGAAAAAGCCTGTAAAATGTTTCAGGGTCCTGAGGCCTTCAATGGCTAGGTGTCTCCTGGAATTCGGCCTCTCGGAGGATGCCGCCCAGACGCAAGGAGGAAGCAGTGCCAACTTGGTCTAGTTTGAGAGTGCCTAGTGGGTCCTTAAAACTGACACCCAGAACAGTGGCTTCTGAGTTTTGTTGCCCAGGGAAAAGGCCTGTATACTGGATCAGGGTCCTGCAGCCATAAATTGCCGGGTGCCTCCTGGAGATCCGCCTCTTGCAGGATTTTGCCCAGATGCAATGCGACACCATTGCCTACTTAGTCTGGTTTGAGAGTGTCAAGTGGGTCCTTAAAACTGACACCAAGAACCTGGCTTCTGAGTTTTGATTCCCAGGGAAAAATCCTGTACAATGGTTCAGGGTCCTGTGGCCTTAAATTGCCGGATGCCTCCTAAAGATCCGCCTCTTGCAGGATGTTTCCCAGACGCTTAGCGGCACCGGTGCTCACTTAGTGTAGTTTGAGAGTGCCTAGTGGGTCTTGAAAACTGACACCCAGAAGAGTGGTTTGTGAGTTTTGTTTCCCAGGGAAAAAGCCTGCACAGTGGTTCAGGGTCCTGAGGCCTTAAATGGCTAGGTGCCTCCTGGAATTCGGCCTCACGCAGGATGCCTCCCAGACGCCAGGTCGCAGTAGTGCCAACTTAGTCTGCTTTGAGAGTGCCTAGTGGGTCCTTAAAACTGACACCCAGAACAGTGGCTTCTGAGTTTTGTTTCTCAGGGAAAAAGCCTGTACAGTGGTTCAGGATCCTGAGGCCTTTAATGGCCAGGTGCCTCCTGGAATTCGGCCTCTAACAGGATGCCTCCCAGACGCAATGTTGCACCAGTGCCTACTTGGTCTAGTTTGAGAGTGCCAAGTGGGTCCTGAAAACTGACACCCAGAACAGTGGTTTGTGAGTTTTGTTTCCCAGGGAAAAAGCCTGTACAGTGGTTGAGGGTCCTGCGGCCTTAAATTGCAAGGTGCCTCATGGTGATCCGCCTCCGCATGATGCCGCCCAGACTCAAAGTGGCAGCAGTGCCAACTTGGGCTGGTTTGAGAGTGCCTAGTGGGTCCTGAAAACTGAAACCAAGAACAGTGGCTTCTGACTTTTGTTTCCGAGGGAAATACCCTGTAGAGTGGTTCAGGGTCCTGCGGCCTTTAATGTCACGGTGCCTCCTGCAGATCCGGTCTCGCAGGATGCCTCCCAGTCACAAGGAGGCAACAGTGCCAACTTGGGCTGGTTTGGGAGTGCCTAGTGGGTCCTTAAAACTGACACCCAGAACAGTGGCTTCTGAGTTTTGTTTCCCAGGGAAAAAGCCTGTACAGTGGTCAGGGTCCTAAGGCCCTAAATGGCCAGGTGCCTCCAGGAAGTCGGCCTCTCGCAGGATGCCTCCCAGACGCAAGGTGGCACCAGAGCAACTTGGGCTGGTATGAGAGTGCCTAGTGGGTCCTGAAAACTGACACCCAGCACAGTGGTTTTTGAGTTTTGTTTGCCAGGGAAAAAGCCTGTACAATGGTTGAGGTTTCTGCGGCCTTAAATTGCAGGGTGCTTCATGGAGAACCGCCTCCGCAGGATGCCTCCCAGACGCAAAGTGGCAGCAGTGCCCATTTGGTCTGGTTTGAGAGTGCCAAGTGGGTCCTGAAAACTGAAACCAAGAACAGTGGCTTCTGACTTTTGTTTCCGAGGGAAATACCCTGTAGAGTGGTTCAGGGTCCTGCGGCCTTTAATGTCACGGTGCCTCCTGCAGATCCGGTCTCGCAGGATGCCTCCCAGTCACAAGGAGGCAACAGTGCCAACTTGGGCTGGTTTGGGAGTGCCTAGTGGGTCCCGAAAACTGACACCTAGAGCAGTGGCTTCTGAGTTTTGTTTCTCAGGGAAAAAGCCAGTACAGTGGTTTAGGGGCCTGAGGCAGAAAATGGCCAGGTGCCTCCGTGAATTCGGCCTCTCGCAGGATGCCTCCCATACGCAATGTGGCACCAGTGCAAACTTGTTCTAGTTTGAGAGTGACAAGTGGGTCCTGAAAATTGACACCCAGAACAGTGGTTTGTGAGTTTTGTTTCCCAGGGAAAAAGCCTGTAAAATGTTTCAGGGTCCTGAGGCCTTCAATGGCTAGGTGTCTCCTGGAATTCGGCCTCTCGGAGGATGCCGCCCAGACGCAAGGAGGAAGCAGTGCCAACTTGGTCTAGTTTGAGAGTGCCTAGTGGGTCCTTAAAACTGACACCCAGAACAGTGGCTTCTGAGTTTTGTTGCCCAGGGAAAAGGCCTGTATACTGGATCAGGGTCCTGCAGCCATAAATTGCCGGGTGCCTCCTGGAGATCCGCCTCTTGCAGGATTTTGCCCAGACGCAATGCGACACCATTGCCTACTTAGTCTGGTTTGAGAGTGTCAAGTGGGTCCTTCAAACTGACACCAAGAACAGTGGCTTCTGAGTTTTGTTTCTCAGGGAAAAAGCCTGTACAGTGGTTCAGGATCCTGAGGCCTTTAATGGCCAGGTGCCTCCTGGAATTCGGCCTCTAACAGGATGCCTCCCAGACGCAATGTTGCACCAGTGCCTACTTGGTCTAGTTTGAGAGTGCCAAGTGGGTCCTGAAAACTGACACCCAGAACAGTGGTTTGTGAGTTTTGTTTCCCAGGGAAAAAGCCTGTACAGTGGTTGAGGGTCCTGCGGCCTTAAATTGCAAGGTGCCTCATGGTGATCCGCCTCCGCATGATGCCGCCCAGACTCAAAGTGGCAGCAGTGCCAACTTGGGCTGGTTTGAGAGTGCCTAGTGGGTCCTGAAAACTGACACCCAGAACAGTGGCTTGTGAGTTTTGTTTCCCAGGGAAAAGGCCTGTACAGTGTTTCAGGGTCCTGCGGCCCTAAATTGCCGGGTGCCTCCTGGAGATCCGCCTCTTGCAGGATTTTTACCAGACGCTAAGCGGCACTATTGCCCACTTAGTCTGGTTTGAAAGTTTCAAGTGGGTCCTTCAAACTGACACCAAGAACAGTGGCTTGTGAGTTTTGTTTCCCAGGGATCAAGCCTGCACAGTGGTTCAGGATCGTGATTCCTTAAATGGCTAGGTGCCTCCTGGAATTCGGCCTCACGCAGGATGCCTCCCAGACGCAAGGTGGCACCAGTGCCAACTTGGGCTGGTTTGAGAGTGCCTAGTGGGTCCTGAAAACTGACACCCAGAACAGTGGCTTGTAAGTTTTGTTTCCCAGGGAAAAAGCCTGTACAGTGGTCAGGGTCCTAAGGCCCTAAATGGCCAGGTGCCTCCAGGAAGTCGGCCTCTCGCAGGATGCCTCCCAGACGCAAGGTGGCACCAGAGCAACTTGGTCCCGTATGAGAGTGCCTAGTGGGTCCTGAAAACTGACACCCAGCACAGTGGTTTTTGAGTTTTGTTTGCCAGGGAAAAAGCCTGTACAATGGTTGAGGTTTCTGCGGCCTTAAATTGCAGGGTGCTTCATGGAGAACCGCCTCCGCAGGATGCCTCCCAGACGCAAAGTGGCAGCAGTGCCCATTTGGTCTGGTTTGAGAGTGCCAAGTGGGTCCTGAAAACTGAAACCAAGAACAGTGGCTTCTGACTTTTGTTTCCGAGGGAAATACCCTGTAGAGTGGTTCAGGGTCCTGCGGCCTTTAATGTCACGGTGCCTCCTGCAGATCCGGTCTCGCAGGATGCCTCCCAGTCACAAGGAGGCAACAGTGCCAACTTGGGCTGGTTTGGGAGTGCCTAGTGGGTCCTGAAAACTGACACCTAGAGCAGTGGCTTCTGAGTTTTGTTTCTCAGGGAAAAAGCCAGTACAGTGGTTTAGGGGCCTGAGGCAGAAAATGGCCAGGTGCCTCCGTGAATTCGGCCTCTCGCAGGATGCCTCCCATACGCAATGTGGCACCAGTGCAAACTTGTTCTAGTTTGAGAGTGACAAGTGGGTCCTGAAAATTGACACCCAGAACAGTGGCTTGTGAGTTTTGTTTCCCAGGGAAAAAGCCTGTAAAATGTTTCAGGGTCCTGAGGCCTTCAATGGCTAGGTGTCTCCTGGAATTCGGCCTCTCGGAGGATGCCGCCCAGACGCAAGGAGGAAGCAGTGCCAACTTGGTCTAGTTTGAGAGTGCCTAGTGGGTCCTTAAAACTGACACCCAGAACAGTGGCTTCTGAGTTTTGTTGCCCAGGGAAAAGGCCTGTATACTGGATCAGGGTCCTGCAGCCATAAATTGCCGGGTGCCTCCTGGAGATCCGCCTCTTGCAGGATTTTGCCCAGACGCAATGCGACACCATTGCCTACTTAGTCTGGTTTGAGAGTGTCAAGTGGGTCCTTAAAACTGACACCAAGAACCTGGCTTCTGAGTTTTGATTCCCAGGGAAAAATCCTGTACAATGGTTCAGGGTCCTGTGGCCTTAAATTGCCGGATGCCTCCTAAAGATCCGCCTCTTGCAGGATGTTTCCCAGACGCTTAGCGGCACCGGTGCTCACTTAGTGTAGTTTGAGAATGCCTTGTGTGTCCTGCAAACTGACACAAAGGACAGTGGCTTCTGAGTTTTGTTTCCCATGGAAAAAGCCTGCACAGTGGTTCAGGGTCCTGAGGCCTTAAATGGCTAGGTGCCTCCTGGAATTCGGCCTCACGCAGGATGCCTCCCAGACGCCAGGTCGCAGTAGTGCCAACTTAGTCTGCTTTGAGAGTGCCTAGTGGGTCCTTAAAACTGACACCCAGAACAGTGGCTTCTGAGTTTTGTTTCTCAGGGAAAAAGCCTGTACAGTGGTTCAGGATCCTGAGGCCTTTAATGGCCAGGTGCCTCCTGGAATTCGGCCTCTAACAGGATGCCTCCCAGACGCAATGTTGCACCAGTGCCTACTTGGTCTAGTTTGAGAGTGCCAAGTGGGTCCTGAAAACTGACACCCAGAACAGTGGTTTGTGAGTTTTGTTTCCCAGGGAAAAAGCCTGTAGAGTGGTTGAGGGTCCTGCGGCCTTAAATTGCAAGGTGCCTCATGGTGATCCGCCTCCGCATGATGCCGCCCAGACTCAAAGTGGCAGCAGTGCCAACTTGGGCTGGTTTGAGAGTGCCTAGTGGGTCCTGAAAACTGACACCCAGAACAGTGGCTTCTGAGTTTTGTTTCCCAGGGAAAAAGCCTGTACAATGGTTCAGGGTCCTGCGGCCTTAAATTGCCTGGTTCCTCCTGCAGATCCGCGTCATGCAGGATTTTGCCCAGATGCTAAGCGGCACCATTGCCGACTTAGTCTGGTTTGAGAGTGTCAAGTGGGTCCTTCGAACTGACACCAAGAACAGTGGCTTGTGAGTTTTGTTTCCCAGGGAAAAAGCCTGTACAATGGTTGAGGGTCCTGCGGCCTTAAATTGCCGGGTGCCTCAAGGAGATCCGCCTCCGCAGGATGCCGCCCAGACGCAAAGTGGCAGCAGTGCGAATTTGGTCTAGTTTGAGAGTGCCTCGGGCGTCATGAAAACTGACACCCAGAACAGTGGCTTCTGAGTTTTGTTGCCCAGGGAAAAGGCCTGTATACTGGTTCAGGGTCCTGCGACCATAAATTGCCGGGTGACTACTGGATATCCGCCTCTTGCAGGATTTTGGCCAGACGCAAAGCGGCACCATTGCCCACTTATTCTGGTTTGAGAGTGTCAAGTGGGTCCTTCAAACTGACACCAAGAACCTGGCTTCTGAGTTTTGATTCCCAGGGAAAAAGCCTGTACAATGGTGCAGGGTCCTGCGGCCTTAAATTCCCGGATGCCTCCTAAAGATCCGCCTCTTGCAGGATGTTTCCCAGACGCTTAGCGGCATCGCTGCAAACGTGGTGTACTTTGAGAGTGCCTTGTGTGTCCTGCAAACTGACACAAAGAACAGTGGCTTCTGAGTTTTGTTTCCCAGGGAAAAAGCCTGCACAGTGGTTCAGGGTCCTGAGGCCTTCAATGGCTAGGTGCCTCCTGGAATTCGGCCTCACGCAGGATGCCTCCCAGACGCAAGGAGGCAGCAATGCCAACTTGATCTGGTTTGAGAGTGCCTAGTGGGTCCTGCAAACTGACACCCAGAACAGTGGCTTCTGAGTTTTGTTTCTCAGGGAAAAAGTCTGTACAGTGTTTTAGAGGCCTAAGGCAGAAAATGGCCAGGTGCCTCCGTGAACTCGGCCTCTCGCAGGATGCCTCCCAGACGCAATGTTGCACCAGTGCAAACTTGGTCTAGTTTGAGAGTGCCAAGTGGGTCCTGAAAACTGACAACCAGAACAGTGGCTTGTGAGTTTTGTTTCCCAGGGAAAAGGCCTGTACACAGGTTCAGGGGCCTGAAACTTTAAATGGCCGAGTGCCTTCTGGAATTCGACCTCTCGCAGGATGCCTCCCAGACGCAAGCTGGCACCAGTGCCAACTTGGTCCGTTTGAGAGTGCCTAGTGGGTCTTGAAAAATGACACCCAGAAGAGTGGTTTGTGAGTTTTGTTTCCCAGGGAAAAAGCCTGCACAGTGGTTCAGGGTCCTGAGGCCTTAAATGGCTAGGTGCCTCCTGGAATTCGGCCTCACGCAGGATGCCTCCCAGACGCCAGGTCGCAGTAGTGCCAACTTAGTCTGCTTTGAGAGTGCCTAGTGGGTCCTTAAAACTGACACCCAGAACAGTGGCTTCTGAGTTTTGTTTCTCAGGGAAAAAGCCTGTACAGTGGTTCAGGATCCTGAGGCCTTTAATGGCCAGGTGCCTCCTGGAATTCGGCCTCTAACAGGATGCCTCCCAGACGCAATGTTGCACCAGTGCCTACTTGGTCTAGTTTGAGAGTGCCAAGTGGGTCCTGAAAACTGACACCCAGAACAGTGGTTTGTGAGTTTTGTTTCCCAGGGAAAAAGCCTGTACAGTGGTTGAGGGTCCTGCGGCCTTAAATTGCAAGGTGCCTCATGGTGATCCGCCTCCGCATGATGCCGCCCAGACTCAAAGTGGCAGCAGTGCCAACTTGGGCTGGTTTGAGAGTGCCTAGTGGGTCCTGAAAACTGACACCCAGAACAGTGGCTTCTGAGTTTTGTTTCCCAGGGAAAAAGCCTGTACAATGGTTCAGGGTCCTGCGGCCTTAAATTGCCTGGTTCCTCCTGCAGATCCGCGTCATGCAGGATTTTGCCCAGATGCTAGAGCGGCACCATTGCCGACTTAGTCTGGTTTGAGAGTGTCAAGTGGGTCCTTCGAACTGACACCAAGAACAGTGGCTTGTGAGTTTTGTTTCCCAGGGAAAAAGCCTGTACAATGGTTGAGGGTCCTGCGGCCTTAAATTGCCGGGTGCCTCAAGGAGATCCGCCTCCGCAGGATGCCGCCCAGACGCAAAGTGGCAGCAGTGCGAATTTGGTCTAGTTTGAGAGTGCCTCGGGCGTCCTGCAAACTGACTCCCAGAACAGTGGCTTCTGAGTTTTGTTGCCCAGGGAAAAGGCCTGTATACTGGTTCAGGGTCCTGCGACCATAAATTGCCGGGTGACTACTGGATATCCGCCTCTTGCAGGATTTTGCCCAGACGCAAAGCGGCACCATTGCCCACTTATTCTGGTTTGAGAGTGTCAAGTGGGTCCTTCAAACTGACACCAAGAACCTGGCTTCTGAGTTTTGATTCCCAGGGAAAAAGCCTGTACAATGGTGCAGGGTCCTGCGGCCTTAAATTCCCGGATGCCTCCTAAAGATCCGCCTCTTGCAGGATGATTCCCAGACGCTTAGCAGCACCGGTGCAAACGTGGTGTACTTTGAGAGTGCCTTGTGTGTCCTGCAAACTGACACAAAGAACAGTGGCTTCTGAGTTTTGTTTCCCAGGGAAAAAGCCTGCACAGTGGTTCAGGGTCCTGAGGCCTTCAATGGCTAGGTGCCTCCTGGAATTCGGCCTCACGCAGGATGCCTCCCAGACGCAAGGAGGCAGCAATGCCAACTTGATCTGGTTTGAGAGTTCCTAGTGGGTCCTGCAAACTGACACCCAGAACAGTGGCTTCTGAGTTTTGTTTCTCAGGGAAAAAGTCTGTACAGTGTTTTAGAGGCCTAAGGCAGAAAATGGCCAGGTGCCTCCGTGAACTCGGCCTCTCGCAGGATGCCTCCCAGACGCAATGTTGCACCAGTGCAAACTTGGTCTAGTTTGAGAGTGCCAAGTGGGTCCTGAAAACTGACAACCAGAACAGTGGCTTGTGAGTTTTGTTTCCCAGGGAAAAGGCCTGTACACAGGTTCAGGGGCCTGAAACTTTAAATGGCCGAGTGCCTTCTGGAATTCGACCTCTCGCAGGATGCCTCCCAGACGCAAGCTGGCACCAGTGCCAACTTGGTCCGTTTGAGAGTGCCTAGTGGGTCTTGAAAGCTGACACCCAGAAGAGTGGTTTGTGAGTTTTGTTTCCCAGGGAAAAAGCCTGCACAGTGGTTCAGGGTCCTGAGGCCTTAAATGGCTAGGTGCCTCCTGGAATTCGGCCTCACGCAGGATGCCTCCCAGACGCCAGGTCGCAGTAGTGCCAACTTAGTCTGCTTTGAGAGTGCCTAGTGGGTCCTTAAAACTGACACCCAGAACAGTGGCTTCTGAGTTTTGTTTCTCAGGGAAAAAGCCTGTACAGTGGTTCAGGATCCTGAGGCCTTTAATGGCCAGGTGCCTCCTGGAATTCGGCCTCTAACAGGATGCCTCCCAGACGCAATGTTGCACCAGTGCCTACTTGGTCTAGTTTGAGAGTGCCAAGTGGGTCCTGAAAACTGACACCCAGAACAGTGGTTTGTGAGTTTTGTTTCCCAGGGAAAAAGCCTGTACAGTGGTTGAGGGTCCTGCGGCCTTAAATTGCAAGGTGCCTCATGGTGATCCGCCTCCGCATGATGCCGCCCAGACTCAAAGTGGCAGCAGTGCCAACTTGGGCTGGTTTGAGAGTGCCTAGTGGGTCCTGAAAACTGACACCCAGAACAGTGGCTTCTGAGTTTTGTTTCCCAGGGAAAAGGCCTGTACAGTGTTTCAGGGTCCTGCGGCCCTAAATTGCCGGGTGCCTCCTGGAGATCCGCCTCTTGCAGGATTTTTACCAGACGCTAAGCGGCACTATTGCCCACTTAGTCTGGTTTGAAAGTTTCAAGTGGGTCCTTCAAACTGACACCAAGAACAGTGGCTTGTGAGTTTTGTTTCCCAGGGATAAAGCCTGCACAGTGGTTCAGGATCGTGATTCCTTAAATGGCTAGGTGCCTCCTGGAATTCGGCCTCACGCAGGATGCCTCCCAGACGCAAGGTGGCACCAGTGCCAACTTGGGCTGGTTTGAGAGTGCCTAGTGGGTCCTGAAAACTGACACCCAGAACAGTGGCTTGTAAGTTTTGTTTCCCAGGGAAAAAGCCTGTACAGTGGTCAGGGTCCTAAGGCCCTAAATGGCCAGGTGCCTCCAGGAAGTCGGCCTCTCGCAGGATGCCTCCCAGACGCAAGGTGGCACCAGAGCAACTTGGGCTGGTATGAGAGTGCCTAGTGGGTCCTGAAAACTGACACCCAGCACAGTGGTTTTTGAGTTTTGTTTGCCAGGGAAAAAGCCTGTACAATGGTTGAGGTTTCTGCGGCCTTAAATTGCAGGGTGCTTCATGGAGAACCGCCTCCGCAGGATGCCTCCCAGACGCAAAGTGGCAGCAGTGCCCATTTGGTCTGGTTTGAGAGTGCCAAGTGGGTCCTGAAAACTGAAACCAAGAACAGTGGCTTCTGACTTTTGTTTCCGAGGGAAATACCCTGTAGAGTGGTTCAGGGTCCTGCGGCCTTTAATGTCACGGTGCCTCCTGCAGATCCGGTCTCGCAGGATGCCTCCCAGTCACAAGGAGGCAACAGTGCCAACTTGGGCTGGTTTGGGAGTGCCTAGTGGGTCCCGAAAACTGACACCTAGAGCAGTGGCTTCTGAGTTTTGTTTCTCAGGGAAAAAGCCAGTACAGAGGTTTAGGGGCCTGAGGCAGAAAATGGCCAGGTGCCTCCGTGAATTCGGCCTCTCGCAGGATGCCTCCCATACGCAATGTGGCACCAGTGCAAACTTGTTCTAGTTTGAGAGTGACAAGTGGGTCCTGAAAATTGACACCCAGAACAGTGGCTTGTGAGTTTTGTTTCCCAGGGAAAAAGCCTGTAAAATGTTTCAGGGTCCTGAGGCCTTCAATGGCTAGGTGTCTCCTGGAATTCGGCCTCACGCAGGATGCCTCCCAGACGCAAGGAGGCAGCAGTGCCAACTTGGTCTAGTTTGAGAGTGCCTAGTGGGTCCTTAAAACTGACACCCAGAACAGTGGCTTCTGAGTTTTGTTGCCCAGGGAAAAGGCCTGTATACTGGATCAGGGTCCTGCAGCCATAAATTGCCGGGTGCCTCCTGGAGATCCGCCTCTTGCAGGATTTTGCCCAGACGCAATGCGACACCATTGCCTACTTAGTCTGGTTTGAGAGTGTCAAGTGGGTCCTTAAAACTGACACCAAGAACCTGGCTTCTGAGTTTTGATTCCCAGGGAAAAATCCTGTACAATGGTTCAGGGTCCTGTGGCCTTAAATTGCCGGATGCCTCCTAAAGATCCGCCTCTTGCAGGATGTTTCCCAGACGCTTAGCGGCACCGGTGCTCACTTAGTGTAGTTTGAGAATGCCTTGTGTGTCCTGCAAACTGACACAAAGGACAGTGGCTTCTGAGTTTTGTTTCCCAGGGAAAAAGCCTGCACAGTGGTTCAGGGTCCTGAGGCCTTAAATGGCCTGGTGCCTCCTGGAATTCGGCCTCACGCAGGATGCCTCCCAGACGCCAGGTCGCAGTAGTGCCAACTTAGTCTGCTTTGAGAGTGCCTAGTGGGTCCTTAAAACTGACACCCAGAACAGTGGCTTCTGAGTTTTGTTTCTCAGGGAAAAAGCCTGTACAGTGGTTCAGGATCCTGAGGCCTTTAATGGCCAGGTGCCTCCTGGAATTCGGCCTCTAACAGGATGCCTCCCAGACGCAATGTTGCACCAGTGCCTACTTGGTCTAGTTTGAGAGTGCCAAGTGGGTCCTGAAAACTGACACCCAGAACAGTGGTTTGTGAGTTTTGTTTCCCAGGGAAAAAGCCTGTACAGTGGTTGAGGGTCCTGCGGCCTTAAATTGCAAGGTGCCTCATGGTGATCCGCCTCCGCATGATGCCGCCCAGACTCAAAGTGGCAGCAGTGCCAACTTGGGCTGGTTTGAGAGTGCCTAGTGGGTCCTGAAAACTGACACCCAGAACAGTGGCTTCTGAGTTTTGTTTCCCAGGGAAAAGGCCTGTACAGTGTTTCAGGGTCCTGCGGCCCTAAATTGCCGGGTGCCTCCTGGAGATCCGCCTCTTGCAGGACTTTTACCAGACGCTAAGCGGCACTATTGCCCACTTAGTCTGGTTTGAAAGTTTCAAGTGGGTCCTGAAAACTGACACCCAGAACAGTGGCTTGTGAGTTTTGTTTCCCAGGGAAAAAGCCTGTAAAATGTTTCAGGGTCCTGAGGCCTTCAATGGCTAGGTGTCTCCTGGAATTCGGCCTCTCGGAGGATGCCGCCCAGACGCAAGGAGGAAGCAGTGCCAACTTGGTCTAGTTTGAGAGTGCCTAGTGGGTCCTTAAAACTGACACCCAGAACAGTGGCTTCTGAGTTTTGTTGCCCAGGGAAAAGGCCTGTATACTGGATCAGGGTCCTGCAGCCATAAATTGCCGGGTGCCTCCTGGAGATCCGCCTCTTGCAGGATTTTGCCCAGACGCAATGCGACACCATTGCCTACTTAGTCTGGTTTGAGAGTGTCAAGTGGGTCCTTAAAACTGACACCAAGAACATGGCTTCTGAGTTTTGATTCCCAGGGAAAAATCCTGTACAATGGTTCAGGGTCCTGTGGCCTTAAATTGCCGGATGCCTCCTAAAGATCCGCCTCTTGCAGGATGTTTCCCAGACGCTTAGCGGCACCGGTGCTCACTTAGTGTAGTTTGAGAATGCCTTGTGTGTCCTGCAAACTGACACAAAGGACAGTGGCTTCTGAGTTTTGTTTCCCAGGGAAAAAGCCTGCACAGTGGTTCAGGGTCCTGAGGCCTTTAATGGCCAGGTGACTCCTGGAATTCGGCCTCTAACAGGATGCCTCCCAGACGCCAGGTCGCAGTAGTGCCAACTTAGTCTGCTTTGAGAGTGCCTAGTGGGTCCTTAAAACTGACACCCAGAACAGTGGCTTCTGAGTTTTGTTTCTCAGGGAAAAAGCCTGTACAGTGGTTCAGGATCCTGAGGCCTTTAATGGCCAGGTGCCTCCTGGAATTCGGCCTCTAACAGGATGCCTCCCAGACGCAATGTTGCACCAGTGCCTACTTGGTCTAGTTTGAGAGTGCCAAGTGGGTCCTGAAAACTGACACCCAGAACAGTGGTTTGTGAGTTTTGTTTCCCAGGGAAAAAGCCTGTACAGTGGTTGAGGGTCCTGCGGCCTTAAATTGCAAGGTGCCTCATGGTGATCCGCCTCCGCATGATGCCGCCCAGACTCAAAGTGGCAGCAGTGCCAACTTGGGCTGGTTTGAGAGTGCCTAGTGGGTCCTGAAAACTGACACCCAGAACAGTGGCTTGTGAGTTTTGTTTCCCAGGGAAAAAGCCTGTACAGTGGTTGAGGGTCCTGCGGCCTTAAATTGCAAGGTGCCTCATGGTGATCCGCCTCCGCATGATGCCGCCCAGACTCAAAGTGGCACCAGTGACAACTTGGGCTGGTTTGAGAGTGCCTAGTGGGTCCTGAAAACTGACACCCAGAACAGTGGCTTGTGAGTTTTGTTTCCCAGGGAAAAGGTCTGCACAATGGTTCAGGGTCCTGAGGCCTTCATTATCTAGGTGCCTCCTGGAATTCGGCCTCACGCAGGATGCCTCCCAGACGCAAGGAGGCAGCAATGCCAACTTGGTCTGGTTTGAGAGTGCCTAGTGGGTCCTGCAAACTGACACCCAGAACAGTGGCTTCTGAGTTTTGTTTCTCAGGGAAAAAGTCTGTACAGTGTTTTAGAGGCCTAAGGCAGAAAATGGCCAGGTGCCTCCGTGAACTCGGCGTCTCGCAGGATGCCTCCCAGACGCAATGTTGCACCAGTGCAAACTTGGTCTAGTTTGAGAGTGCCAAGTGGGTCCTGAAAACTGACAACCAGAACAGTGGCTTGTGAGTTTTGTTTCCCAGGGAAAAGGCCTGTACACAGGTTCAGGGGCCTGAAACTTTAAATGGCCGAGTGCCTTCTGGAATTCGACCTCTCGCAGGATGCCTCTCAGACGCAAGCTGGCACCAGTGCCAACTTGGTCCGTTTGAGAGTGCCTAGTGGGTCTTGAAAGCTGACACCCAGAAGAGTGGTTTGTGAGTTTTGTTTCCCAGGGAAAAAGCCTTCACAGTGGTTCAGGGTCCTGAGGCCTTAAATGGCTAGGTGCCTCCTGGAATTCGGCCTCACGCAGGATGCCTCCCAGACGCCAGGTCGCAGTAGTGCCAACTTAGTCTGCTTTGAGAGTGCCTAGTGGGTCCTTAAAACTGACACCCAGAACAGTGGCTTCTGAGTTTTGTTTCTCAGGGAAAAAGCCTGCACAGTGGTTCAGGGTCCTGAGGCCTTAAATGGCTAGGTGCCTCCTGGAATTCGGCCTCACGCAGGATGCCTCCCAGACGCCAGGTCGCAGTAGTGCCAACTTAGTCTGCTTTGAGAGTGCCTAGTGGGTCCTTAAAACTGACACCCAGAACAGTGGCTTCTGAGTTTTGTTTCTCAGGGAAAAAGCCTGTACAGTGGTTCAGGATCCTGAGGCCTTTAATGGCCAGGTGCCTCCTGGAATTCGGCCTCTAACAGGATGCCTCCCAGACGCAATGTTGCACCAGTGCCTACTTGGTCTAGTTTGAGAGTGCCAAGTGGGTCCTGAAAACTGACACCCAGAACAGTGGTTTGTGAGTTTTGTTTCCCAGGGAAAAAGCCTGCACAGTGGTTCAGGATCGTGATTCCTTAAATGGCTAGGTGCCTCCTGGAATTCGGCCTCACGCAGGATGCCTCCCAGATGCAAGGTGGCACCAGTGCCAACTTGGGCTGGTTTGAGAGTGCCTAGTGGGTCCTGAAAACTGACACCCAGAACAGTGGCTTGTAAGTTTTGTTTCCCAGGGAAAAAGCCTGTACAGTGGTCAGGGTCCTAAGGCCCTAAATGGCCAGGTGCCTCCAGGAAGTCGGCCTCTCGCAGGATGCCTCCCAGACGCAAGGTGGCACCAGAGCAACTTGGTCCCGTATGAGAGTGCCTAGTGGGTCCTGAAAACTGACACCCAGCACAGTGGTTTTTGAGTTTTGTTTGCCAGGGAAAAAGCCTGTACAATGGTTGAGGTTTCTGCGGCCTTAAATTGCAGGGTGCTTCATGGAGAACCGCCTCCGCAGGATGCCTCCCAGACGCAAAGTGGCAGCAGTGCCCATTTGGTCTGGTTTGAGAGTGCCAAGTGGGTCCTGAAAACTGAAACCAAGAACAGTGGCTTCTGACTTTTGTTTCCGAGGGAAATACCCTGTAGAGTGGTTCAGGGTCCTGCGGCCTTTAATGTCACGGTGCCTCCTGCAGATCCGGTCTCGCAGGATGCCTCCCAGTCACAAGGAGGCAACAGTGCCAACTTGGGCTGGTTTGGGAGTGCCTAGTGGGTCCTGAAAACTGACACCTAGAGCAGTGGCTTCTGAGTTTTGTTTCTCAGGGAAAAAGCCTGTACAGTGGTTTAAGGGCCTGAGGCAGAAAATGGCCAGGTGCCTCCGTGAATTCGGCCTCTCGCAGGATGCCTCCCATACGCAATGTGGCACCAGTGCAAACTTGGTCTAGTTTGAGAGTGACAAGTGGGTCCTGAAAATTGACACCCAGAACAGTGGCTTGTGAGTTTTGTTTCCCAGGGAAAAAGCCTGTAAAATGTTTCAGGGTCCTGCAGCCTTAAATTACCGGGAGCCTCATGGAGATCCGCCTCTTGCAGGATTTTGCCCAGACACTAAGCGGCACCATTGCCCACTTAGTCTGGTTTGAGAGTGTCAAGTGGGTCCTTCAACTGATACCAAGAACAGTGGCTTGTGAGTTTTGTTTCCCAGGGAAAAGGCCTGTACACTGGTTCAGGGTCCTGCGGCCTTAAATTGCCGGGTGCCTCCTGGAGATCCGCCTCTTGCAGGATGTTTCCCAGACGCTTAGCTGCACCGGTGCCCACATAGTGTAGTTTGAGAGTCCCTTGTGTGTCCTGAAAACTGACACCCAGAACAGTGGCTTCTGAGTTTTGTTTCCCAGGGAAAAAGCCTGCACAGTGGTTCAGGGTCCTAAGGCAGAAAATGGCTAGGTGCCTCCTAGAATTCGGCCTCTCGCAGGATGCCTCCCAGACGCAAGGAGGCAGCAGTGCCAACTTCAGCTGGTTTGAGAGTGCCTAGTGGGTCCTGAAAACTGACACCCAGAACAGTGGCTTCTGAGTTTTGTTTCCCAGGGAAAAAGCCTGTACAGTGGTTCAGAGTCCTGCGGCCTTAAATTGCCAGGTGCCTCCTGGAGATCCGCCTCTTGCAGGATTTTTCTAATACACTAAGCGGCACCTTTGCCCACTTAGTCTGGTTTGAGAGTGTCAAGTGGGTCCTGAAAACTGATACCAAGAACAGTGGCTTCTGAGGTTTTTTTCCCAGAGGAAAAGCCTTTAAAATGGTTGAGGGTCCTGCGGCCTTAAATTGCAAGGTGCCTCATGGAGATCCGCCTCCGCAGGACGCCGCCCAGACGTAAGGAGGCAGCAGTGACAACTTGGTCTGGTTTCAGAGTGCCTAGTGGGTCCTGCAAACTGACACCCAGAACAGTGGCTTCTGAGTTTTGTTTCCCAGGGAAAAAGCCTGTACAGTGGTCAGGGTCCTGAGGCCCTAAATGGCCAGGTGCCTCCAGGAAGTCAGCCTCTCGCACCATGCCTCCCAGACGCAAGGTGGCACCAATGCAACTTGGGCTGGTTTGAGAGTGCCTAGTGGGTCCTGAAAACTGACACCTAGAGCAGTGGCTTCTGAGTTTTGTTTCCCAGGGAAAAAGCCTGTACAGTGTTTTAGGGGCCTAAGGCAGAAAATGGCCAGGTGCCTTCGTGAATTCAGCCTCTCGCAGGATGCCTCCCAGACGCAATGTGGCACCAGTGCAAACTTGGTGTAGTTTGAGAGTGCCAAGTGGGTCCTGAAAACTGACACCCAGAACAGTGGCTTGTGAGTTTTGTTTCCCAGGGAAAAGGCCTGTACAGTGTTTCAGGGTCCTGCGGCCCTAAATTGCCGGGTGCCTCCTGGAGATCCGCCTCTTGCAGGATTTTTACCAGACGCTAAGCGGCACTATTGCCCACTTAGTCTGGTTTGAAAGTTTCAAGTGGGTCCTGCAAACTGACACCCAGAACAGTGGCTTCTGAGTTTTGTTTCCCAGGGAAAAAGCCTGTACAGTGGTTCAGGGTCCTGAGGCCTTTAATGGCCAGGTGCCTCCTGGAATTCGGCCCCTCGCAGGATGCCGCCCAGACGCAAGGAGGCTGCAGTGCCAACTTTGTCTGCTTTGAGAGTGCCTAGTGGGTCCTGAAAACTGAAACCCAGAACAGTGGCTTCTGAGTTTTGTTTCCCAGGGAAAAAGCCTGTACAGTGGTCAGGGTCCTGAGGCCCTAAATGGCCAGGTGCCTCCAGGAAGTCAGCCTCTCGCACCATGCCTCCCAGACGCAAGGTGGCACCAATGCAACTTGGGCTGGTTTGAGAGTGCCTAGTGGGTCCTGAAAACTGACACCTAGAGCAGTGGCTTCTGAGTTTTGTTTCCCAGGGAAAAAGCCTGTACAGTGTTTTAGGGGCCTAAGGCAGAAAATGGCCAGGTGCCTTCGTGAATTCAGCCTCTCGCAGGATGCCTCCCAGACGCAATGTGGCACCAGTGCAAACTTGGTCTAGTTTGAGAGTGCCAAGTGGGTCCTGAAAACTGACACCCAGAACAGTGGCTTGTGAGTTTTGTTTCCCAGGGAAATGGCCTGTATACAGGTTCAGGGGCCTGAAACTTTAAATGGGCCAGTGCCTCCTGGAATTCGACCTCTCGCAGGATGCCTCCCAGACGCAAGCTGTCACCAGTGCCAACTCTGTCTGGTTTGAGATTTCCACGTGGGTCCTTAAAACTGATGCCCAGAACAGTGGTTTGTGAGTTTTGTTTCCCAGGGAAAAGGCCTGTACAATGGTTCAGGGTGCTGTAACCTTAAATTACAGAATGCCTCCTGGAATTCGGCCTTAAATCGCAGGATGCCTCCCAGACGCAAGGAGGCAGCAGTGCCAACTTGGTCTAGTTTGAGAGTGCCAAGTGGGTCCTGAAAACTGACACCCAGAACAGTCGCTTGTGAGTTTTGTTGCCCAGGGAAAAAGCCTGTACAATGGTTCAGGGTCCTGAGGCCTTCAATGGCTAGGTGCCTCCTGGAATTCGGCCTCTGGCTCGATGCGTCCCAGACGCAAGCTGGCACAAGTGCTCACTTGGGCTGGTTTGAGAGTGCCTAGTGGGTCCTGAAAACTGACAACTAGAGCAGTGGCTTCTGAGTTTTCTTTCCTAGGGAAAAAGCCTGTACAGTGGTTTAGGGGCCTAAGGCAGAAAATGGTCAGGTGCCTCCTGGAATTCGGCCTCTCTCAGGATGCCTCCCAGACGCAATGTGGCACCAGTGCAAACTTGGCCTAGTTTGAGAGTGACAAGTGGGTCCTGAAAACTGACACCCAGAACAGTGGATTGTGAGTTTTGTTTCTCAGGGAAAAGGCCTGTACACAGGTTCAGGGGCTTGAAACTTTAAATGGGCGAGTGCCTCCTGGAATTCGACCTCTCGCAGGATGCCTCCCAGACGCAATGTGGCACCAGTGCCAACTTGGGCTGGTTTGAGAGTGCCAAGTGGGTCCTGAAAACTGACACCCAGAACAGTGGCTTCTGAGTTTTGTTTCCCAGGGAAAAAGCCTGTACAGTGGTTCAGGGTCCTGAGGTCTTCAATGGCTAGGTGCCTCCTGGAATTCGGCCTCTGGCACGATGCCTCCCAGACGCAAGGTTGCACCAGTGCAAACTTGGTCTAGTTTGAGAGTGCCAAGTGGGTCCTGAAAACTGACATCCAGAACAGTGTCTTCTGAATTTTGTTTCCCAGGGAAAAAGCCTGTACAATGCTTCAGGGTCTTGAGGCCTTACTTTTCAGGGTGCCTCCTGCAGATCCGGCTCTCGCAGGATGCCTCCCAGATGCAAGGAGACAGCAGTGCCAACTTGGGCTGGTTTGGGAGTGCCTAGTGGGTCCTGAAAACTGACACCCAGAACAGTGGCTTCTGAGTTTTGTTTCCCATGCAAAAAGCCTGTACAGTGGTTCTGGGTCCTGAGGCTTTAAATGGCCAGGTGCCTCCTGGAATTCGGCCCCTCACAGGATTCCTCCCAGACGCAAGGTGGCACCTTTGCCAACTTGGTCTAGTTTGAGAGTGCCAAGTGGGTCCTGAAAACTGACTCCCAGAACAGTGGCTTGTGAGTTTTGATGCCCAGGGAAAAAGCCTGTACAATGGTTCAGGGTCCTGCGGCCTTAAATTGCCGGGTGCCTCCTGGAGATCCGCCTCTTGCAGGATTTTTCCAATACGCTAAGCGGCGCCATTGCCCACGTAGTCTGGTTTGAGAGTGTCAAGTGGGTCCTTAAAACTGATACCAAGAACAGTGGATTCTGAGTTTTGTTTCTCAGGGAAAAAGCCTGATCATTGGTTCAGGGTCCTGAGGCCTTAAATGGCCTGGTGCCTCCAGTAAGACGGCCGCTCACAGGATGCCTCCCATACGCAAGGTGGCACCAGTGCCAACTTGGTCTGGTTTGAGAGTGTCAAGTGCGTCTTTCAAACTGATACCAAGAACAGTGGTTTGTGAGTTTTGATTCCCAGAGGAAAAGCCTGTAAAATGGTTGAGGGCCCTGCGGCCTTAAATTGCAAGGTGCCTCATGGAGATCCGCCTCTGCAGGATGCCGCCCAGACGCAAGGAGGCAGCAGTGCCAACTTGGTTAGGTTTTAGAGTGCCTAGTGGGTCCTGTAAACTGACACCCAAAACAGTGGCTTCTGAGTTTTGTTTCCCAGGGAAAAAGCCTGTAGAGTGGTTAGGGTCCTAAGGCCCTAAATGGCCAGGTGCCTCCAGGAAGTCGGCCTCTCGCACGATGTCTCCCAGACGCAAGGTGGCACCAATGCAACTTGGGCTGGTGTGAGAGTGCCTACTGGATCCTGAAAACTGACACCTTGAGCAGTGGCTTCTGAGTTTTGTTTCCCAGGGAAAAAGCCTGTACAGTGTTTTAGGGGCCTAAGGAAGAAAATGGCCAGGTGCTTCCATGAATTCGTCCTCTCGCAGGATGCCTCCCAGACGCAAGCTGGCACCAGTGCCAACTTGGTCTAGTTTGAGAGTGCCAAGTGGGTCCTGAAAACTGACACCTAGAGCAGTGGCTTCTGAGTTTTGTTTCTCAGGGAAAAAGCCTGTACAGTGTTTTAGGGGCCTAAGGCAGAAAATGGCCAGGTGCCTTCGTGAATTCAGCCTCTCGCAGGATGCCTCCCAGACACAATGTGGCACCAGTGCAAACTTGGTCTAGTTTGAGAGTGCCAAGTGGGTCCTGAAAACTCACACCCAGAACAGTGGCTTCTGAGTTTTCTTTCCCAGGGTAAAGGCCTGTACACAGGTTCAGGGGCCTGAAACTTTAAATGGGCCAGTGCCTCCTGGAATTCGACCTCTCGCAGGATGCCTCCCAAATGCAAGCTAGCACCAGTGCCAACTCTGTCTGGTTTGAGAGTGCCAAGTGGGTCCTGAAAACTGACACCCAGAACAGTGGCTTCTGAGTTTTGTTTCCCAGGGAAAAAGCCTGTACAGTGGTTAGGGGTCCTGAGGAGTAAAATTTCAGGGTGCCTCCTGGAATTCGGCCTCTTGCAGGATGCCTCCCAGACGCAAGCTGGCACCAGTGCCAACTTGGGCTGGTTTGAGAGTGCCAAGTGGGTCCTGAAAACTGACACCAAGAAAAGTGGCTTCTGAGTTTTGTTTCCCAGGGAAAAAGCCTGTACAGTGGTTCAGGGTCCTGAGGCGTGAAATTTCAGGGTGCCTACTGGAATTCGGCCTCTTGCAGGATGCCTCCCAGACGCAAGCTGGCACCAGTGCCAACTTGGGATGGTTTGAGAGTTCCTAGTGTGTCCTGCAAACTGACACCAGGAACAGTGGCTTCTCAGTTATGTTTCCCTGGGAAAAAGCCTGTACAGTGGTTCAGGGTTCTGAGGCCTTAAATGGCCAGGTGCCTGCAGGAAGTCGGCCTCTCGCAGGATGCCTCCCAGACGCAAGGTGGCACCAGTGCTAACTTGGTCTCGTTTGAGAGTGCCTAGTGGGTCCTGAAAACTGACACCCAGAACAGTGGCTTCTGAGTTTTGTTTCCCAGGGAAACGGCCTGTACACTGGTTCAGGGGCCTGAGGACTTTAATTGCCGGGTACCACCTAAAATTCGGCCTCCGAAGGGTGCCTCCCAGACGTAGGGTGGCAGAAGTGCCAACTTGCTCTGGTTTAAGAGTGCCTAGTGGGCCCTGAAAACTGACACCCAGAACAGTGGCTTCTGAGTTTTGTTTCCCAGGGAAAAAGCCTGTAAACAGGTTCTGGGGCCTGAAACTTTAAATGGCGGAGTGCCTCCTGGAATTCGGCCTCTCGCAGGATGCCCCGCAGACGGAAGGTGGCAGCAGTGCCAACTTGTTCTGGTTTGACAGTTCCTAGTGGGTCTTGAAAACTGACACCCAGAACAGTAGCTTCTGAGTTTTGCTTCCCAGGGAAAAGGCCTGTACAATGATTCAGGGTCCTGCGGCCTTAAATTGCCAAGTGCCGCCTGGAGATCAGCCTCTCGCAGGAAGCCTCCCAGACGCAAGGTGGCACCAGTGCCAACTTGGTCTCGTTTGAGAGTGCCAAGTTGGTCCTGCAAGCTGACACCCAGAACAGTGGCTTCTGAGTTTTGTTTCCCAGGGAAAAAGCCTGTACAATGGTTGAGGGTCCTGCGGCCCTAAATGGCCGGGTGCCTCCTGGAATTCGGCCTCTCGGAAGCTGCCTCCCAGACGCAAGGTGGCACCAGTGCCAACTTGGGCTGCTTTTAGAGTGCCTAGTGTGTCCTTCAAACTGACACCCAGAACAGTGGCTTCTGAGTTTTGTTTCCTAGAGAAAAAGCCTGTACAATGGTTCAGGGTCCTGCGGCGTTACATTGGCGGGTGCCTCCTTGATATCCGCCTCTTGCAGGATTTTGCCCAGACGCTAAGCGGCACCATTGTCCACTTAGTCTGGTTTGAGACTGTCAAATGGGTCCTTCAATCTGACACCCAGAGTAGTGGCTTCTGAGTTTTGTTTCCCAGCGTAATAGCCTGTACAGTGGTTCAGGGTTCTGAAGCCTTAAATGGCCAGGTGCCTCCTGGAATTCAGCCTTTCGCAGGACGCCTCTGAGACGCAAGGAGGCAGCCGTGCCAACTTTTTCTGGTTTGAGAGTGCCTAGTGGGTTCAGAAAACTGACACCCAGAACAGTGGCTTCTGAGTTTTGTTTCCCAGGGAAAAGGCCTGGACAGAGGTTCAGGGTCCTGAGGCATTAAATTTCAGGGTGCTTATTGGAACTCGGCCTCTCGCAGGTACTTCCCAGACGCAAGATGGCACGAGGGCCAACATGGTCTGGTTTGAGAGTGCCTAGTGGGTCCTGCAAACTGACACCCAGAACAGTGGCTTCTGAGTTTTGTTTCCCAGGGAAAAAGCCTGTACAGTGGTTCCGGGTCCTGAGGCCTTAAATGCCCAGGTGCCTCCTGGAATTCCGCCTCTAGAAAAATGTCTTCCAGACGCAAGGTGGCACCAGTGCAAACTTGGGCTGGTTTGAGAGTGCCAAGTGGGTCCTGAAAACTGACACCCAGAACAGTGGCTTCTGAGTTTTGTTTCCCAGGGAAAAGGCCAGTAAACTAGTTCAGGGGCCTGAGGCCTTACATTGCCGGGTGTCTCCTGGAATTCAGCCTATATCAGGATGTCTCCCAGATAGAAAGTGGCACTAGTGCCAAATTGGTCTGGTTTTCGAATGCCTAGTAGGTCCTGCAAACTGACACCCAGAACAGTGGCTTGTGAATTTTGTTTCCCAGGGGAAAAGCCTGTACAGTGGTTCAGGGTCCTTCGGCCATAAATTGCCAAGTGCCACCTGGAGTTCCGCCTCTTGCTGGATTTTTCCAATACGCTAAGCGGCACCAGTGCCCACTTAGTCGGTTTGAGAGTCCCTAGTGTGTCCTGCGAACTGAAAACCAGAACAGTGTCTTCTGAGTTTTGTTTCCCAGGGAAAAAGCCTGTATAGTCGTTCAGGGTCCTGAGGCCTTAAATGGCCAGGTGCCTCCTCGAATTCGGCCTCTCGCAGGATGCCTCCCAGATGCAATGTGGTACCAGTGCCACCTTGGTCTAGTTTGAGAGTGCCTAGTGGGTCCTTTAAACTGACACCCAGAACAGTATCTTGTGAGTTTATTTTCCTAGGGAAAAGGCCTGTACAATGATTCAGGGTCCTGCGGCCTTAAATAGCCGGGTGCCTCCTGAAGATCCGCCTCTTGCAGTATTTTTCCCAGATGCTAAGGGGAACCAGTGCGCACTTAGTCTGGTTTTAGAGGGCCTAATGTGTCCTGAAAGCTGACACCCAGAACACTGGCTTCTGAGTTTTGTTTCCCAGGGAAAAAGCCTGTACAATGGTTCAGGGTCCTGCGGCCTTAAATGGCCGGGTGCCTCCTGGAGATCCGCCTCTTGCAGGATTTTGCCCAGAGGCTACGCAACACCTCTGCCCACTTAGTCTGGTTTGAGAGTGTCAAGCGGGTCTTGAAAACTGACACCAAGAACAGTGGCTTCTGAGTTTTGTTTCTCAGGGAAAAAGCCTGTACAGTGGTTCAGGGGCCTGAGGCCTTAAATGGCCAGGTGCCTCCAGGAAGTCGGCCCCTCACACGATGCCTCCAAGACGCAAGGATTCAGCAGTGCCAACTTGGGCTGGTTTGAGAGTGCCTAGTTGGTCCTGAAAACTGACTCCCAGAACAGTGGCTTCTGAGTTTTGTTTCCCAGGGAAAAACCTGTACAAAGGTTCAGGGGCCTGAGGCCTTAAATGGCCAGGTGCCTCCACGAAGTCGGCCCTTCACAGGATGCCTCCAAGACGCAAGGATTCTGCAGTGACAACTTGGGCTGGTTTGAGAGTGCCTAGTTGGTCCTGAAAACTGACTCCCAGAACAGTGGTTTCTGAGTTTTGTTTCCCAGGGAAAAAGCCTGTACAGTGGTTCAGGGGCCTAAGGCAGAAAATGGTCAGGTGCCTTCTGGAATTCGACCTCTCGCAGGATGCCTCCCAGACGCATTGTGGCACCAGTGCAAACTTTCTCTGGTTTGAGAGTGCCTAGTGGGTCCTGCCAACTGACACCAAGAACGGTGGTTTCTGAGTTTTGTTTCCCAGGGAAATACCCTGTACAGTGGTTCAGGGTCCTTCGGCCCTAAATTGCCGGGTGCTTACTGGAGATCCCGCTTTTGCAGGATTTTTCCAATACGCTAAGCGGCACCAGTGCCCAATTAGTCTCGTTTGAGAGTGACTAGTGGGTCCTGAAAACTGACACCCAGAACAGTGGCTTCTGAGTTTTGTTTCCCAGGGAAAAAGCCTGTACAGTGCTTCAGGGGCCTGAGGCAGAAAATGGCCAGGTGCCTCCTGGAATTCGGCCTCTAGCAGGATGCCTCCAAGACGCAAAGTGGCACCCGTGCAACTCTGACCTGTTTAAGAATGCCTAGACGGTCCTGAAAACTGACACCCAGAACAGTGGCTTCTGAGTTTTGATTCCCAGGGAAAAAGCCTGCATAGCGGTTCAGGGTCCTGAGGCCCTAAATGGCCAGGTGCCTCCAGGAAGTCGGCCTCTCCCTGGATGCCTCCCAGACGCAAGGTGGCACCAGTGCCAACTTGGTCCCGTTTGAGAGTGCCTAGTGGGTCCTGCAAACTGACACCCAAAACAGTGGTTTCTGAGTTTAGTTTCCCAGGGAAAAAGCCTGTATAATGGTTCAGGGTCCTTCGGCCCTAAATTGCCGGGTGCTTCCTGGAGATCCCCCTTTTGCAAGATTTTTCCAATACGCTAAGCGGGACCAGTGCCCACTTAGTCTGGTTTGAGAGTGCCAAGTGGGTCCTGAAAACTGACACCCAGAACAGTGGCTTCTGAGTTTTGTTTCCCAGGGAAAAAGCCTGTACAATGGTTCAGGGTCCTGAGGCCTTAATTAGCCAGGTGCCTCCTAGAATTTGGCCTCTCGCAAAATGCCTCACAGACGCAAGTTGGCACCAGTGCCTACTTGGGCTGCTTTGAGAGTGCCAAGTGGGTCCTGAAAACTGACACCTAGAGCAGTGGCTTCTGAGTTTTGTTTCCCAGGGAAAAAGCCTGTACAGTAGTTTAGGGGCCTAAGGCAGAAAATGACCAGGTGCCTCCGTGAATTCGGCCTCTCGCAGGATGCCTCCTAGAGGCAATGTGGCACCAGTGCCAACTTGGTCTCGTTTGAGAGTGCCAAGTGTGTCCTGAAAACTGACACCAAGGACAGTGGCTTGTGAGTTTTGTTTCCCAGGGAAAAAGCCTGTACACTGGTTCAGGGTCCTGAGGCCTTAAATTGCCTGGTGCCTCCTGGAATTCGGCCTCTCGCAGGATGCCTCCCAGACGCAAGGTGGCACGAGTGCATCTTTGGTCTGGTTTGAGATTGCCTAGTGGGTCCTGAAAACTGAAACCCAGAAGAGTGGCTTTTGAATTTTTTTCCCAGGGAAAAAGCCTGTACAATGGTTCAGGGGCCTGGGACGTTAAATGGCCGGGTGCCTTCAGGAAAACGGCCTCTCGAAGGATGCCTCCCAGAAGCAAAGTAGCACTGGTGCCAACTTGGGCTGGTTTGAGAGTGCCAAGTGGGTCCTGCAAACTGACACCCAGAACAGTGGCTTCTGAGTTTTGTTTCCGAGGGAAATAGCCTGTACAGTGGTTCAGGGTCCTGAGGCATTAAATTTTCGGGGGTCTCCTGGAATTCGGCCTCTCGCAGGATGCCTCCCAGACGCAAGAGGCACAACTACCAACTTGGTCTCGTTTGAGAGTGCCACGTGGGTCCTGAAAAGTGACACCCAGAACATTGGCTTCTGAGTTTTGTTTCCCAGGGAAAAAGTCTGTACAGTGGTAATGCGGCCTGAGGCCTTAAAAGGCCAGATGCCTCCTGGAATTCCGCCTCTCGCAGGATGATTCCCAAACACTAAGCGTCACCGGTTCCTACTTGGTCTGGTTTCAGACTGCCAAGTAGGTCCTGCAAACTGACACCCAGGCTTTTTCCCAGGGAAAAAGCCCGCACAGTGGTTCAGGGGCCTGAAGCCTTAAATGGCCAGGTGCCTCCCAGAATGGCGCCACTCGCAGGATGCCTCCCAGACGCAAGGTGGAACCAGTGCCAACTTGGGCTGGTTTGAGAGTGCCTAGTGGGTCCTGCAAACTGACACCCAGAACAGTGGCTTCTCAGTTTTGTTTCCTAGGGAAAAAGCCTGTATAGTCGTTCAGGGGCCTGAGGGCTAAAATAGCCATGTGCCTCCATTAATTCGGCCCCTCGCAGGATGCCTCCCAGACGCAAGGTGGCACCAGTGCCAACATGGCCTGGTTTGAGAGTGCCTAATGGGTCCTGCAAACTGACACCCAGAACTGTGGCTTCTGAGTTTTGTTTCCCAGGGAAAAAGCCTGTACCCTGGTACAGGGTCCTTCGGCCGTAGATATCCGGGTGCCTCCTGGAATTCCGCCTCTCGCAGGATGCCTCACAGACGCAAAAGAGCACCAGTGCCAACTTGCTCTGGTTTGAGAGTGCCAAGTGGGTCCTGCAAACTGACACCCAGAACAATGGCTTCTTAGTTTTGTTTCCCAGGGAAAAAGTCTGTACAGTGGTAAAGCGGCCTGAAGCCTTAAAAGGCCAGATGCCTCCTGGAATTCCGCCTCTCGCAGGAAGTTTCCCGACACTAAACGTCACCGGTTCCAACTTGGTCTGGTTTCAGAGTGCCAGGGAGGTCCTGCAAACTGACACCCAGAACAGTGCCTTGTGAGTTTTTTTTCCCAGGGAAAAAGCCTGTACAGTGGTTCAGGGTCCTGAGGCCTTAAATTACCAGGTGCCTCCTGGACTTCGGCCTCTCGCAGGATGCCTCCCAGACATAATGTGGCAGCAGTGCAAACTTGGTCTGGTTAGAGAGTGCCAAGTGGGTCGTGAATACTGACACCAAGAACAGTGGCTTGTGAGTTTTGTTTCCCAGGGAAAAGGCCTGTACAATGGTTCAGGGTACTGCGGCCTTAAATTGCCAGGTGCCTCCTAGAGATCCGCCTCTTGCAGGATTTTTCGCATACGCTAGGCGGCACCAGTGCCCACGTAGTCTTGTTTGAGAGCGTCAAGTGGGTCCTGCAAACTGACACTCAGAACAGTGGCTTCTGAGTTTTGTTTCCGAGGGAAAAAGCCTGTACAATGGTTAAGCGTCCTGAGGCCTTAAATGGCCAGGTGCCTCCTCGAATTCGGCCTCTCGCAGGACGCCATTAAGAGGCAAGGTTGCAGTAGTGCCAACTTTGTCTGGTTTGAGAGTTCCTAATGGGTCCTGAAAACTGACACCCAGAACAGTGGCTTGTGAGTTTTGTTTTCCAAAAAAATACCCTGTAGAGTGGTTCATGGTATTGAGGCCTTATAATTTCAAAGTGCCTCCTGGAATTCGGCCTCTCGCAGGATGCCTCCCAGACGCAAGCTGGCTGCAGTTCCAGCTTGGTCTGGTTTGAGAGTGCCTAGTGGGTCCTGAAAACTTACACCCAGAACAGTGGCTTCTGAGTTTTGTTTCCAATGGAAAAGGCCTGTACAATGGTTCAGGGTCCTGAGGCCTTAAAAGGCCAGGTGCCTCCTGGAATTCGGCCTCTCGCAGGATGCCTCCCAGAGGCAAGGTGGCAGCAGTGCCAACTTGGTCTGGTTTGACAGTGCAGAGTGGGTCCTGAAAACTGACACCCAGAACAGTGGCTTGTGAGTTTTGTTTCCCAGGGAAAACGCCTGTTGAATGGTTCAGGGTCCTGAGGCCTTAAATTGCCGGGCGCCTCCTAAAGATCCGACTCTTGAAGGATGCGTCCCAGACGCAAGGTTACACCAGTGCCAACTTGGTCTGGTTTGAGAGTGCCTAGTGGGTCCTGCAAATTGACACCCAGGACAGTGGCTTCTGAGTTTTGTTTCCCAGGGAAAAAGCCTGTACACTGGTTCAGGGGCCGAAGGCCTAAAATGGCCCGGTGCCTCCTGGAATTCGGCCTCTCGAAAGATGCCTCCCAGACGCAAAGTGGCAGCAGTGCCAACTTGGTCTGGTTTGAGAGTTCCAAGTGGGTCCTGAGAACTGAAAACCAGAACAGTGGCTTGTGAGTTTTGTTTCCCAGGGAAAAAGCCTGTACAATGGTTCAGGGTTCTGAGGCCTTAAATGGAAGGGCGCCTCCAGGAGGTCGGCCTCTTGCAGGATTCCTCCTAGACCCAAGGTAGCACCAGTGCCCGCGTAGTCTTGTTTGAGAGTGCCAATTGGGTCCTGCAAACTGACACCCAGAACAGTGGCTTCTGAGTTTTGTTTCCCAGGGAAAAAGCCTGTACAGTGGTTCAGGGTCCTACGGCCTTAAATTGCCGGGTGCCTCCTGGAGATCAGCCTCTTGCAGGATTTTGCCCAGACGCTAGCGGCACCATTGCCCACTTAGTCTGGTTTGAGAGTGTCAAGTGGGTCCTTCAAACTGACACCAAGAACAGTGGCTTCTGAGTTTTGTTTCCCAGGGAAAAAGCCTGTACAGTGGTTCAGGGTCCTGAGTCCTTAAATGGCCACGTGCCTCCTGGAAGTCCTTTTCTCGCAGGATGCCTCCCAGACACAAGGTGGCAGCCCTGCCAACTTGGTCTCGTTTGAGAGTGCCTAGTGGGTCCTGAAAAATGACACCCAGAACAGTGGCTTCTGAGTTTTGTTTCCCAGGGAAAAAGACTGTACAATGGTTCAGGGTCCTGAGGCCTTAAATTTCCGGGTGCCTCCTGGAATTCGGCCTCTCGCACGATGCCTCCCTGACGCAAGGTGGCACCAGTGCCAACTTTCTCTGGTTTGAGAGTGCCAAGTAGGTCTTGAAAACTGACAACCAGATCAATGGCTTGTGAGTTTTGTTTCCCAGGGAAAAAGACTGTACAATGGTTCAGGGTCCTGAGGCCTTAAATTGCCAGGTGCCTCCTGGAATTCGGCCTCTCGCACGATGCCTCCCAGAAGCAAGGTGGCACAAGGTACAACTTGGTGTGGTTTGAGATTGCCTAGTGGGTCCTGAAAACTGACACCCAGAATAGTGGCTTGTGAGTTTTGTTTCCCAGGGAAAAAGCCTGCACAGTGGTTCAGGGGCCTGAGGCCTCTAAATAGCGTGGTGCCTCCTGGAATTCGGCCTCTCTCAGGGATGCCTCCCAGACGCAAAGCGGCACCAGTTCTACCTTGCTCTAGTTTGAGAGTACCAATTGGGTCCTGAAAACTGACACCCAGACCAGCGGCTTCTGAGTTTTGTTTCCCAGGGAAATACCCTGTAGAGTGGTTAGGGTCCTGAGGATTTAAATTTAATGGTGCCTACTGGAATTCCGCCTCTCGCAGGATGCCTCCCAGATGTAAGGTGGCACCAGTGCCAACTTGGTCTGGTTTGAGAGTTCCAAGTGGATCCTGAAACGTGACACCCAGAACAGTGCCTTGTGAGTTTTGTTTCCCAGAGAAAAAGCCTGTACAATGTTTCAGGGTCCTGAGGCCTTAAATTGCCAAGTGCTTCCTGGAATTCCGCCTCTCGCAGGATGCCTCCCAGACGCAAAGTGGCATCAGTGCCCACTTGGCCTAGTTTGAGAGTGCGAAGTGGGTCCTGAATACTGTAACCAAGAACAGTGGCTTCTGAATTTTGTTTCCCAGGGAAAAAGCCTGTACAGTGGTTCAGGGGCCTAAGGCCTAACTGGCCCGGTGCCTCCTGGAATTCCGCCTCTCGCAGGATGCCTCCGAGACGCAAGGTGGAACCAGTGCCAACTGGGTCTAGTTTGAGAGTGCCAAGTGGGTCCTGAAAACTGACACCCAGAACAGTGGCTTGTGAGTTTTGTTTCCAAGGGAAAAGGCTTGTAGATTAGTTCAGGGGCCTGAGGCCTTAAATTGCATGGTGCCTCCTGGAGATCTGCCTCTCGCAGGATTTTTCCCATACGCTAAGTGGCACCAGTGCCCACATAGTCTGGTTTGAGAGTGCCAAGTGGGTCCTGAAAACTGACACCAAGAATAGTGGCTTCTGAGTTTTCTTTCTCAGGGAAAAAGCCTGTTCAGTGGTTAAGGGTCTTGAGGCCTTTAATGTCCAAGTGCCTCCTGGAATTCCGCCTCTAGAAGGATGTCTCCCAGATGCAAGGTGTCAGCAGTGCACACTTTGGCTGGTTTGAGAGTTCCTAGTGGGTCCTGCAAACTGACACCCAGAACAGTGGCTTGTGAGTTTTTTTTCCCTGGGGAAAGGCCTGTAGAATGGTACAGGGGCCTGAGGCCTTAAATTGCCGGGTGCCTCCTTAAATTCGGTCTCTAGCAGGATGCCTCCCAGACGCAAGGTGGCACCATTACCAACTTGGTCTAGTTTGAGAGTGCCAAGTGTGTCCTGAAAACTGACACCAACAACAGTGGCTTTTGAGGTTTTTTTCCCAGAGAAAAGGCCTGTACAATTGTTCAGGGTCCTGCGACCCTTACTTGCCAGGTACCTCCTGGAGATCCGCCTCTTGCAGGATTTTTACCATACGCTAGGCGGCACCAGTGCCCACTTAGTCTTGTTTGAGAGTGCCAAGTGGGTCCTGCAAACTGACACCCAGAACAGTGTCTTCTGAATTTTGTTTCCCAGGGAAAAAGCCTGTACAGTGGTTCAGGGTCCTGCGGCCTTAAATGACCAGGTGCCTCCTGGAATTCGGCCTCTCGCAGAATGCCTTTCAGAGGCAAGGTGGCAGTAGTGCCAACTTAGGCTGGTTAACGAGCGCCAAGTGGGTCCTGAAAACTGACACCAAGAACAGTGGCTTGTGAGTTTTGTTTCCCAGGGAAAAAGCCTGTACACTGGTTCAGGGTCCTGAGGCCTTGAATTGCCAGGTGCCTCCTGGAATTCCGCCTCTTGCAGGATTTTTCCCATACGCTAGGCGGCACCAGTGCTCACTTAGTCTTGTTTGAGAGTGCCAAGTGGGTCCTGAAAAGTGACACCCAGAACAGTGGCTTGTGAGTTTTGTTTCCCAGGGAAAAGGCCTGTACACTGGTTCAGGGGCCTGAAACTTTAAAAGGCCGAGTGCCTCCTGGAATTCGGCCTCTCGCAGGATGCCTCCCATACGCAAGGTGGCACCAGTGACAACCTTTTTCTGGTTTGAGAGTGCCTAGTGGGTCCTGAAAACTGACACCCAGAACAGTGGCTTGTGAGTTTTGTTTCCCAGGGAAAAGGCCTTTAGAATTGTTCAGGGTCCTGAGCCCCTAAATGGAAGGGTGCCTCCTAGAGATCCAACTCTTGCAAGATGTTTCCCAGACGCTTTGCGGCACCCGTGCCCACTTAGTCTGGTTTGAGAGTGCCAAGTGGGTCCTGCAAACTGACACCCAGAACAGTGGCTTGTGAGTTTTGTTTCCCAGGGAAAAAGCCTGTAGAGTGGTTCATAGGCCTGAGGCCTAAAATGGCCATGTGCGTCCTCAAATTCCACCACCTGCAGAATGTCTCGTAGACGGAAGGTGGCACGAGTCCCAACATTCTCTATCTTCTGCAAGAGGCGGAATTCAAGGAGGCAGCCGGCAATTTAAGGCCGCAGGACCCTTAACTATTGTACACGTTTTATCCATGGGAAACAAATCTCACAAGCCACTGTTCTGGGAGAAAGTTTGCAGGACCCACTTGGCACTCTCAAACAAGACCAAGCTGGCACTGGTGCCAAATTGCGTCTGGGAGGCATCCTGCGATAGGCCGAATTCCAGAAGGCACCCGGCCATTTAAAGTTTCAAGCCCCTGAACCACTCTTTAGGCCTTTCCCTGGGAAACAAAACTCAGAAGCCACTGTTCTGGATGTCAGTTTGCAGGACCCACTTGCCACACTCAAACACAACCAGCTTGGCACTACGGCCACCTTGCGTCTGGGAGCCACCCTGGGAGAGGCCGAATTCCAGGAGCCACATGGCTATTTCAGGCCTCAGGCTCCTGAACCAGTGTACAGACTTTTTCTCTGGGAAACAAAACTCACAAGCCACTGTTCTTATTGTCAGTTTTCAGGACCCACTTGGCACTCTTAAACAAGACCAAGCTGGCACAGGTGCCACTTTGCGTCAAGGAGGCATCCTGCGAGATGCTGAATTCCAAGAGGCACCCGGCCATTTAAGGCCGAAGGACCCTGAACCACTCTACAGGGTATTTCCCTGGGAAACAAAACTAAGAAGCCACTGTTCTGGGTGTCAGTTTACAGGACCCACTTGCCAATCTCAAACTAGATTGAGTTGGCACTGGTGCCACCTTCCGTCTGGGAGGCATCCTGCAGGAGGTGGAATTCCAGAAGGCACCCGCCAATTTAAGGCCTCAGGACCCTGAACCAGTGTACAGGTCTTTTCCCTGGGAAACAAAACTCATAAGCTACTGTCGCAGGTTTCAGTTTGCAGGACCCAATTGCCACTCTCAAACCAGACCAAGGTGGCACTGGCGCCACATTGCATCTGGGAGGCATCCTGCGAGAGGCCGAATTCCAGGAGGCACCCGGCAATTTTAAGCCTCAGGCCCCTGAACCATTGTACAGGCATTTTCCCTGGGAAACAAATCTCAGGAGACACTGTTCATAGTGTCAGTTTGCAGGACTCACTTGGCACTCTCAAACCAGACGAAGTGTGCACTGGTGCAACCTTGAATCTGGGAGGAATCCTGGGGGTGGCGGGATTCCAGGAGGCACCCGGCAATTTAAGGCCGCAGGACGCTGAACCATTGTACAGTCTTTTTCCCTGGGAAACAAAACTCACAAGCCACTGTTCTTGGTGTCAGTTTTCAGGACCCACTTGGCACTCTCAAACCAGCCCAAGATGGCACTGATCTCAACTTGCGTCTTGGAGGCATTCTGCGATAGGCGGAAGTCAGGGAACACCCGGCCATTTTAGGCCTCAGGCCCCTGGACCATTATAAAGGCTTTTTCCCTGGGAAACAAAAATCACAAGCCACTGTTCTGGGTGTCAGTTTGCAGGACCCACTTGGCACTCTCAAACCAGACTAAGTTGGCCCTGGTGCCGCTTTGCCTCTGGGACGAATCCAGAGAGAGGCCAAATTCCATGAGGCACGCAGCAATATAAGGCCTCCGGTCCCCGAAACAGTGTACAGGCCTTTACCCTGGGAAACAAAACTCAGAAGCCACTGTTCTGGGTGTCAGTTTGCAGGACCCACATGGCACTCTTAAACCACACTAAGTGGGCACCGGTGCCACTTTCCGTCAGGGAAACATCCTGTAAGAGGCAGAATTCCAGGAAGCACCCGGCAGTTTAAGGCCTCATAACACTGAACCATTGTACAGGTATTTTCCCTGGGAAACAAAACTCACAAGCTACTGTCGCAGGTGTCAGTTTTCAGGACCCACTTGCCACTCTCAAACCAGCCCAAGGTGGAACTGGTGCCACCTTGCGTCTGGGAGGCATCCTGCGAGAGGCCAAATTCCAGGAGGCACCCGGCAATTTTAGGCCTCAGGCCCCTGAACCATTGTACAGGCATTTTCCCTGGGAAACAAATCTCAGGAGACACTGTTCATAGTGTCAGTTTGCAGGAATCACTTGGCACTCTCAAACCAGACGAAGTGTGCACTGGTGCAACCTTGGGTCTGGGAGGAATCCTGGGGGTGGCGGGATTCCAGGAGGCACCCGGCAATTTAAGGCCGCAGGACGCTGAACCATTGTACAGTCTTTTTCCCTGGGAAACAAAACTCACAAGCCACTGTTCTTGGTGTCAGTTTTCAGGACCCACTTGGCACTCTCAAACCAGCCCAAGATGGCACTGATCTCAACTTGCGTCTTGGAGGCATTCTGCGATAGGCGGAAGTCAGGGAACACCCGGCCATTTTAGGCCTCAGGCCCCTGGACCATTATAAAGGCTTTTTCCCTGGGAAACAAAAGTCACAAGCCACTGTTCTGGGTGTCAGTTTGCAGGACCCACTTGGCACTCTCAAACCAGACAAAGTTGGCCCTGGTGCCGCTTTGCCTCACGGATGAATCCTGAGAGAGGCCAAATTCCATGAGGCACACAGTAATTTAAGGCCTCCGGTCCCCGAAAGAGTGTACAGGCTTGACCCTGGGAAACAAAACTCAGAAGCCACTGTTCTGGGTGTCATTTTGCAGGACTCACTTGGCACTCTCAAAATAGACCAAGTTTGCACTAGTGCCACTTTGCGTCTGGGAGGCATCCTGCATGAACAGGAATTCCAGGGGCTACCCGGCCATATAAGGCCTCAGGCCCCTGAACCACTTTACAGGCTTTTTCCCTGGGAAACAAAACTCACAAGCCCCTGTTCTGGGTGTCAGTTTGCAGGACACACTTGTCACTCTCAAACCAGGCCAAGTTTAGACTGGTTCCACCTTGCGTCTTGGAGGCATCCTGTGAGTGGCGCAATTCCAGAAGGCACCTGGCCATTTAGGGCCTCAGGCCCCTGAACAACTGTAAAGGCCTTTTCTCTTGGAAACAAAATTCAGAAGCCACTGTTCTGGGTGTCAGTTTGCAGGACCCATTTGGCACTCTCAAACCAGACCAAGTTGGAGCTGGTGCCACTTTGCGACTGGGAAGTATCCTGTGAGAGGCCGAATTCCAGTAGACACCTGGCCATTTTAGGCCTTAGGACCCTGAACCTCTCTAAAGGCCTTTTCTCTTGGAAACAAAATTCAGAAGCCACTGTTCTGGGTGTCAGTTTGCAGGACCCACTTGGCACTCTCAAACAAGACCAAATTGGCACCGGTGCCACTTTGCGTCTGGGAAACATCCTGCGAGAGGCGCAATTCCAGTAGGCACCCGGCTATTAAAAGTTTCAGGACCCTGAACCAGTGTACAGGGCTTTTCCCTTGGAAAAAAAAGTCAGAAGCCACTGTTCTGGGTGTCAGTTTGCAGTACCCACTTGGCACTCTCAAACCAGACTAAGTGGGCACCGGTGCCGCTAAGCGTCTGCGAAACATCCTGCGATAGGCTGAACTCCAGGAGGCACCCAGCAATTTAATGCCCCAGAACACTGCATCATTTAAAATGCTTTTTCCCTGGGAAACAATACTCAGAAGCCACTGTTCTGGGTGACATTTTGCTTAGCCCACTTGGAAATCTCAAACCAGACCAAGTTGGCACTGGCGCCACCTTGCGTCTCAGAGGCATCCCGCAAGAGGCAGAATTCCAGTTGACATGTGGCCATTTTAGGATTTAGGACACTGAACCACTCTACAGGCCTTTTATCTGGGAAACAAATCTCAGAAGACACTATTCTGGGTGGCAGTTTTCAGGACCCACTTGGCACTCTCAAACCCGACCAAGTTGGCACTGGTTACACCTTGCGTCTGGGAGGAATCCTGCGAGAGGCGGAATTCCAGGAGGCACATGGCCATTTAAGGCCTCAGGCCCCTGAACAATTCTACAGGCCTCTTCCCTGGGAAACAAAACTCAGAAGGCACTGTTCTGGGTGTCATTTTTCAGGACCCACTTGGCACTCTCAAACCAGACAGAGTTTACACTGGTACCACCCTGCGTCTCGGAGGCATCCTGCGAGAGGCTTAATTCCAGTAGGCATCTGGCCATTTAAGGCCTCAGGCCCCTGAACTACTGTACAGGCTTTTTCCCAGGGGAAAAAAAACTCACAAGCCACTGTTCTGGTTGTCAGTTTTCTAGACCAACTTGGCACTCCCACACCAGACCAAGCTGGCACTGGTGCCACCTTGCGTCTGGGAGGCATTCTGCAAGAGGCCGAATTCCGAGAGGCACATGGCCATTTAAAGTTTCATGCCGCTGAACCATTCTACAGGCCTTTACATTGGGAAACAAAACTCACAATTCAGTGTTGTGGGTGTCATTTTGCAGGACCCACTAGTCAGTCTCAAAAAAGACCAAGGTGGCACTGGTGCCACTTTGCGTCTGGGAGGCATCCTGCTCGAGGCCGAATTCCAGAAGGCACCCGGACATTTAAAGTTTCAGGCCCCTGAACCACTGTACAGGCCTTTTCCCTTGGAACAAAAATCAGAAGGCACTCTACTGGGTGTCAGTTTGCAGGACCCACTAGGCACTCTCAAACCAGAACAAGTTGGCACTAGTGCCACTTTGCGCATGGGACGCACCCTGAGAGAGGCCTAATTCCAGTAGGCACGCGGGAATTTAAGGCCTCAGGCCCCTGAACCACTCTACAGGCTTTTTCCTTAGGAAAGAAAACTCAGAAGCCACTGTTCTGGGTGTCAGTTTTCAGGACCCACTTGGCACTCTCAAACGAGACCAAGTTGGCACTGCTGCCACCTTGCGTCTCGGAGGCATCCTGCGAGAAGCTTAGTTCAAGTAGGCATCTGGCCATTTAAGGTCTGAAGACCCTGAACCATGCTATAGGCCTTTTTTCTCTGGGAAACAAAACTCAGAAGCCACTGTTCTGGGTGTCAGTTTTCAGGACCAACTTGGCACTCTCAAACAAGCCCAAGCGAGCATGGGTGCAACCTTGCGTCTGGGAGGCATACTGCGAGAGGCGGATATCAAGGTGGCTCATGGCCATTTATGGCCTCAGGACCCTGAACCACTTTACAGGCTTTTTCCCAGGGAAACAAAACTCATAAGCCACTGTTCTGGGTGTCAGTTTTCAGGACCCACTAGGCACTCTCAAACCAGCTCAAGTTTGGACTGGTGCCATCATGCGTCGGGGAGGCATCCTGCGAGAAGTTGAATTCCAGTAGGCACCTGGCCATTTACGGCCTCAGGCCCCTGAACCACTGTACAGGCTTTTTCCCTGGGAAACAAAACTCACAAGCCACTGTTCTGGGTGTCAGTTTTAAGGACCCACTTGGCACTCTCAAACCAGCCCAAGCTGGAATGGGTGACACCTTGCGTCTGGGAGACATCCTGCGAGAGGCGGAATTCAAGGAGGCATATGGCCATTTAAAGCCTCAGGCCCCTGAACCACTTTACAGGCTTTTCCCTGGGAAACAAAACTCACAAGCCACTGTTCTGGGTGTCAGTTTAAAGGACTCATTAGGCACTCTCAAACTAGACCAACCTGGCAGTGGGGCCACATTGCGTTTGGGAGGCATCCTGCGAGAGTCCGTATTCTATAAGGCACGCGGCCATTTAAATTTTCAGGCCCCTGAACAAGTATACAGGCCTTTTCCCTGGGAAACAAAACGCACAAGCCACTGTTCTGGGTATTAGTTTGCAGGACTCACTTCGCACTCTAAAACTAGAACAAGTTGGCACTGTTGCCACCTCGTGTCTGGGAGGAATCCTGCGAGAGGAGGAATTCCACAGGGCACCTGGCCAATTAAGGCCTCAGGACCCTGAGCCACTCTATAGGGTGTTTCCCTGGAAACAAAACTCACAAGCCACTGCTCTAGGTGTCAGTTTGCACGACCCACTTGGCACTCTCAAACAAGACCAAGTTGGCACTGCTGGCACCTTGCGTCTGGGAGGCATCCTGCTACAGGCAGAATCCCGGAGGCACCTGGCATTTAAAGTTTCAAGCCCCTGAACCAGTGTACAGGCTTTTTCCCTGGGAAACAAAACTCAGAAGCCACTGTTCTGGGTGTCAGTTTGCAGGACCCACTTAGCACTCTCAAACCAGACTAAATGGGAACCAGTGCCGCTTAGCGTCTCAGAAGCATCCTGCGAGAGGCGGAATTCCAGGAGGCAACAGGCAATTAAAAGCCGCAGGACCCTGAACCACTGTACAGGTTTTTCCTTGGGAAACAAAACTCAGAAGCCACTGTTCTGGGTGTCAGTTTGCAGGACCCACATAGCACTCTCAAACCAGACTAATTGGGCACCGGTGCCGCTTAGCGTCTGGGAAACATCCTATGAGAGGCGGAATTCAAGGAGTCACCTGGCAATTTAGGGCCCCAGCACCCGGAACCATTCTACATGCTTTTTCTCTGGGAAACAAAACTCACAAGCCACTGTTCTGGGTGTCAGTTTTCAGGACCCACTTGGCACTCTCAAACCAGACCAAGCTCAAACTGGTGCAACCTTGCCTCTTTGAGGCACCCTGCTATAGGCGGAATTCCAGGAGGCACATGGCCATTTTAGGGCTCAGGTCCCTGAACCACTGTACAGGCCTTTACCTTGGGAAACAAAACTCACAATTCAGTGCTGTGGCTGTCACTTTGCAGGACCCACTAAGCCTTCTCAAACCAGACCACGTTGGCACTGGTGCCACCTTGCGTCTGCGACGCATCCTGCGAGAGGCGGAATTCCAGGAGGCACCTGGCTATTTTAGGCCTTAGGACACTGAACCCCTCTACAGGCATTTTCTCTGGGAAAAAAAGTTCAGAAGCCACTATTCCGGGTGTCAGTTTGCAGGACCCACTTGGCACTCTCAAACTGGACCAAGTTCGCACGGGTGCGACTTTGCATCGGGGAGGCATCCTGCGAGAGGCGGAATTCCAGGACGCATCCGGCCATTTAAGGCCTCATGACTCTGAACCACTCTACAGGGTATTTCCCTGGGAAACAAAACTCAGAAGCCACTGTTCTGGGTGTCAGTTTGAAGGACCCACTTGGCAATCTAAAACTAGTCTAAGTACGGCACCAGTGCCGCTTAGCGTCTTCGAAACATCCTGCGAAAGGCAGAATTCCAGGAGGCACACAGAAATTTAAGGCCACAGGACCCTGAACCATTGTACAGGCTTTTTCCCTGGGAAACAAAACTCACTAGCCATTGTTCATGGTTTCAGTTTGCAGGACACACTTGGCACTCTAAAACCAAACCAAGTTGGCAGCGCTGCCGCCTTGCGTCTGGGAGGCATCCTACGAGCAGCAGAATTCCAGGAGGCACATGCCACTTAAGGCCTCAGGACCCTGAACCATTGTACAGGCTTTTTCCCTGGGAAACAAAACTCACAATCCACTGTTCTGCGTGTCACTTTGCAGAACCCACTTGGCACTCTCAAACTTGACCAAGTTGGAACTGGTGCCACCTTGCGTCTGGGAGGCATCCTGCGAGAGGCCGAATTCCAGGAGGCACCAGGCCATTTAAGGCCACAGGCCCCAGAACCACTCTACAGGGTATTTCCCTGGGAAACAAAACTCAGAAGCCACTGTTCTGGGTGTCAGTTTGCAGGACCCACTTGGCACTCTCAAACAAGACCAAGTTGGCACTGGTGCCACCTTGCGTCTCAGAGGAATCCTGCGAGAGGTGGAATTCCAGGAGGCACTTGGCCATTAAATATCTCAGGACCCTGAGCCACTCTACAAGGTATTTCTTTGGAAGCAAAGCTCAGAAGCCACTGTTCTGGGTGTCAGTTTGCAGGACCCACTTGGCACTCTAAAACTAGTCTAAGTACGGCACCAGTGCCGCTTAGCGTCTCAGAAACATCCTGCGAGAGGCGGAATTCCAGGAGGCAACAGGCAATTAAAGGCCGCAGGACCCTGAACCACTGTACAGGTTTTTTCCTGGGAAACAAAAGTAACAAGCCACAGTTCTGGGTGTCAGTTTGCAGGACCCACTTGGCATTCTCAAACCAGACCACGTTGGCACTACTGCCACGTTGCGTCTGGGAGGCATCCTGCGAGAGGCTGAATTCGAGAAGGCACCCAGCCATTTGAATTTTAAGGCCCCTGAACCAATGCAGAGGCATTTTCCCTCGGAAACAAAACTCACAAGCCACTGTTCTTGGTGTCAGTTTAGAGGACACACTTAGCACTCTCAAACCAGACCAAGTTGGCACTGGTGCCACTTTGCGTCTGGGAGGCATTCTGCGAGAGGCCGAATTCAAGGAGGCACCCGGCAATTAAAGACCTCAGGCCCCTGAAGCAGTGCACAGGCCTTTTCCCTGGCTAACAAAACTCAGAAGCCATTATTCTAGGTGTCAGTTTGCAGGAGTCACTTGGCACTCTCAAACCAGACCAAGTTTGCAGTAGTGCCACCTTGCGTCTGTGAGGCATTTTGCGAGAGGCCGAATTCCAGTAGGCACCCTGAAATTTAAGGCCTCAGGACCCTGAACCACACTACAGGGTATTTCCCTTGGAAACAAAAGCTCACAAGCCACTGTTCTGGGTGTCAGTTTGCAGGACCCACTTGGCACTCTCAAACCAGACCAAATTTGCACTGGTGCCACTTTGCATCTGGGAAACATCCTGCGAGAGGCGCAATTCAACGACGCAGTAGGAAATTTAAGCCTTAAGGCCCCTGAAACACTCTACAGGCTTGTACCTTAGGAAACAAAACCTACTATTCAGTGTTTTGGGTGTCAGTTTGCAGGACCCACTTGGCAATCTCAAACAACACCAAGCTGGCACTGGTGCAACCTTGCGTCTGGGAGGCATCCTGGGTGAGGCAGAATTCCAGGAGGCACATGGCCATTTTTGGCCTTAAGCCCTTGAACCACTGCAGATGCCTTTACCTTGAGAAACAAAACTCACAATTCAGTGTTTTGGCTGTCAGTTGGCAGGACACACTAGGCACTCTCAAACCAGACCAAGTGGGCACTGGTGCCATTTTGCGTCTGGGAGGCATCCTGCGAGAGGCCAAATTCGAGGAGGCACTTGACCATTTAAAGTTTCAAGCCCATGAACCACTCATTAGGCCTATTCCCTGGGAAAAAAAACTCACAAGCCACTGTTCTGGGTGTCAGTTTTCAGGACCCACTTGGCACTCTCAAACCAGACCAAGTTGGCACTTGTGCCACCTTGCGTCTTGGAAACATCCTACGACAGGCAGAATTCCAGAAGGCACCCGGCAATTTAAGGCCGCAGGACCCTGAACCATTGTACAGGGTATTTCCCTGGGAAACAAAACTCACAAGCCACTGTTCTGGGTGTCAGTTTGCAGGACTCACTAAGCACTCTCAAACATGACCAAGTTGGCACTGGTGCCACCTTGCGTCTGGGAGGAATCCTACGAGAGGCAGAATTCCAGAAGGCACCCGGCCATTTAATGTTTCAGGCCCCTGAAAAACTCTACAGGGTATTTCCCTGGGAAACAAAAGTCACAAGCCACTGTTCTGGGTGTCAGTTTGCAGGACCCACTTGGCACTCTCAAACCAGACCAAGTTGGCATTTGTACCACCTTGCGTCTTGCAAACATTCTGCGAGTGGCGGAATTCCAGGAGGCAAGCGGCTATTTAATGCCGCAGGACATTGAACCATTGTACAGACCTTTTCCCTGGGAAAAAAAACTCAGAAGCCACTGTTCTGGGTGTCAGTTTGCAGGACCCACTTGGCACTCTCAAACCAGACCAAGTTGGCACTGTTGCCCCTTTGCGTCTGAGATGCATCCTGCGAGAGGCCGAATTCAAGTAGGCACACGGCAATTTAAGGCCTCAGGCCCCTGAACCATTTTACAGGCCTTTTCTCTGGGAAAAAAAACAAAGAAATAACTGTTCTATGTGTCAGTTTGCAGGACTCACTTGGCCCTCTCAAACCAGATGAAGCGTGCACTGGTGCTACCTTGGGTCTCGGAGGAATCCGGGGAATGGCGGGATTCCAGGAGGCACCTGGCCATTTAAGGCCTCAGGCCCCTGAACCACTGTACAGGGTATTTCCCTGGGAAACAAAACTCAGAGGCCACTCTTCTGGGTGTCAGTTTGCAGGACCCACTTGGCACTCTCAAACTAGACCAAGCTGGCACTGGTGACACCTTGCGTCTGGGAGGCATCCTGCGAGAGGCCGAATTCCAGTAGGCACCCTGAAATTTAAGGCCTCAGGACCCTGAACCACACTACAGGGTATTTCCCAGGGAAACAAAACTCAGAAGCCACTGTTCTTGGTGTCAGTTTTAAGGACCCACTTGGCACACGCAAACCAGACCAAGTTGGCACTTGTCTCAACTTGCGTCTTGGAAACATCCTGCGAGAGGCAGAATTTCAGGAGGCACTCGGCAATTTAAGGCCGCAGGAGCCTGAACCATTTTACAGGCTTTTTCTCTGGGAAACAAAACTCACAAGCAACTGTTCTGGATGTCAGTTTGCCGGACTCACTTGGCACTCTCAAACAAGCCCATGTTGGCACTGGTGCCACCTTGCGTCTGGGAGGCATCCTGCATGAGGCCAAATTCCAGGAGGCACCCGGCCATTTAAATTTTCAGGCCCCTGAGACAGTACACAGGCCTTTTCCCTGGCAAAAAAAACTCACAAGCCACTGTTCGGGGTGTCAGTTTTCAGGACCCACAAGGCACTCTCAAACCAGACCAAATTGGCACTGGTGACACCTTGCGTCTGGGAGGCATCCTGCGAGAGGCGGAATTCCAGGAGACACCTGGCCATTTACGGCCTCAGGACCCTGAACCACTCTACAGGGTGTTTCCCTGGGAAACAAAACTTACAAGGCACTGTTCTGGGTGTCAGATGGCAGGACCCACTAGACACTCTCAAACCAGACTAAGTGGGCACTGGTACCGCTTAGTGTCTGGGAAAAATCCTGCAACAGGTGGATCTCCAGTAGGCACCCGGCAATTAAGGCCGCAGGACCCTGAACCATTGTACAGGCTTTTTCCATGGGAAACAAAACTCACAGGCCACTGTTCTGGGTGTCAGTTTGCAGGACCAACTTCGGACTCTCAAAAAAGACCAAGTTTTCACGGGTACCACTTTGCGTCGGGGAGGCATCCTGCGAGAGGCCGAATTCCAGGAGGCACCTGGCCATTTTAGGCCTCAGGCTCCTGAACCACTGTACAGGGTATTTCCCTCGGAAACAAAACTCAGAAGCCACTGTTTGGGGTGTCAGTTTTCAGGACCCACTTGGCACTCTCAAACCAGCCCAAGTTGGCACATGTGCCACATTGCGTCTGGGAGGCATCCTGCGAGAGGCCGAATTCCAGGAGGCACCTGGCCATTTAAGGACTCAGGACCCTGAACCACTGTACAGGCTTTTTCCCTGGGAAACAAAAGTCAAAAGCCACTGTTCTGGGTGTCAGTTTGCAGAACCCACTAGGCACTCTCAAACCAGACCAAGTTGTCACTTGTCTCACTTTGCGTCTGCGAGGAATCCTGCGAGAGGCCAAATTCCAGAAGGCACCCGGCCATTTAAAGTTTCAGGCCCCTGTACCAGTGTACAGGCCTTTTCCCTGGGAAACAAAACTCACAAGCTACTTGTCTGGGTGTCAGTTTTAAGGACCCACTTGGCACTCTCAAACTAGACCAAGTTGGCACTGGTGCCACCTTTCGTCTGGGAGACATCCTGCGAGAGGCGGGATTCCAGGAGGCACCCGGCAATTTAAAGTTTCAGGCACCTGAACCACTGTACAGGCTTTTTCCCTGGGAAACAAAACTCAGAAGCAACTGTTCTTAGTGCCAGTTTGCAGGACCCACTAGGCACCCTCAAGCCAGACCAAGTTGGCACTGGCGGCACTTTGCGTCTGAGAAACATACTGCGAGAGGCGGAATTCCAGAAGGCACCCTTAAATTTAAGGCCTCAGGCCCCTGAACAACTCTACAGGGTATTTAAGTGGGAGACAAAACTAAGAAGCCACTGTTCTGGGTGTCACTTTTCAGGACCCACTTGGCACTCTCAAACCAGACCAAGTTGGCATTTGTACCGCCTTGCGTCTTGGAAACATTCTGCTAGTGGCGGAATTCAAGGAGGCACGCGGCTATTTAATGCCGCAGGACATTGAACCATTGTACAGACCTTTTCTCTGGGAAAAAAAACAAAGAAACAACTGTTCTATGTGTCAGTTTGCAGGACCCACTTGGCACTCTCAAACCAGACCAAGTTGGAACTTGTGCCCCTTTGCGTCTGAGATGCATCCTGCGAGAGGCCGAATTCAAGTAGGCACCCGGCAATTTAAGGCCTCAGGCTCCTGAACCATTTTACAGGCCTTTTCCCTGGGAAACAAAACTCAAAGCTATTATTCTGGGTGTCAGTTTGCAGGACTCACTTGGCCCTCTCAAACCAGATGAAGCGTGCACTGGTGCTACCTTTGGTCTGGGAGGAATCCGGGGAGTGGCGGGATTCCAGGAGGCACATGGCTATGTAAGGCCTCAGGCCCCAGAACCAGTGTACAGGCTTTTTCCCTGGGAAACAAAACTCACAATCCACTGTTCTGGGTGTCAGTTTTCAGGACCCACTTGGCACTCTCAAACCAGACCAAGATGGCACTTGTGCCACCTTGCGTCTTGGAAACATCCTACGACAGGCGGATCTCCAGGAGCCATCCAGCAATTTAAGGCCTAAGGACCCTGAACCACTCTACAGGGTATTTCCCTGGGAAAGAAAACTCACAAGCCACTGTTCTGGGTGTCAGTTTTCAGGACCCACTTGGCACTCTCAAACCAGACCAAGTGGGCACCGGTGCCGCTTAGCGTCTGGGAAACATCCTGCGAGAGGCGGAATTCAAGGATTTACTCGGAAATTTAAGGCCGCAGGACCCTGAACCAGTGTACAGGCCTTTTCCCTGGGAAACAAAACTCAGAAGCCACTGTTCTGGGTGTCATTTTGCAGGACCCACTTGGCACTCTCAAACCAGACCAAATTTGCACTGGTGCCACTTTGCATCTGGGAAACATCCTGCGAGAGGCGCAATTCAACGACGCAGTAGGAAATTTAAGCCCTAAGGCCCCTGAAACACTCTACAGGCTTGTACCTTACGAAACAAAACCTACTATTCAGTGTTTTGGGTGTCAGTTTGCAGGACCCACTTGGCAATCTCAAACCACACCAAGCTGGCACTGGTGCAACCTTGCGTCTGGGAGGCATCCTGGGTGAGGCAGAATTCCAGGAGGCACATGGCCATTTTTGGCCTTAAGCCCTTGAACCACTGCAGATGCCTTTACCTTGGGAAACAAAACTCACAATTCAGTGTTTTGGCTGTCAGTTGGCAGGACACACTAGGCACTCTCAAACCAGACCAAGTGGGCACTGGTGCCATTTTGCGTCTGGGAGGCATCCTGCGAGAGGCCAAATTCGAGGAGGCACTTGACCATTTAAAGTTTCAAGCCCATGAACCACTCATTAGGCCTATTCCCTGGGAAAAAAAACTCACAAGCCACTGTTCTGGGTGTCAGTTTTCAGGACCCACTTGGCACTCTCAAACCAGACCAAGTTGGCACTTGTGCCACCTTGCGTCTTGGAAACATCCTACGACAGGCGGAATTCCAGGAGGCACCCGGCAATTTAAGGCCGCAGGACCCTGAACCATTGTACAGGGTATTTCCCTGGGAAACAAAACTCACAAGCCACTGTTCTGGGTGTCAGTTTGCAGGACTCACTAAGCACTCTCAAACATGACCAAGTTGGCACTGGTGCCACCTTGCGTCTGGGAGGAATCCTACGAGAGGCGGAATTCCAGAAGGCACCCGGCCATTTAAAGTTTCAGGCCCCTGAACCAGTGTACAGTCCTTTTCCCTGGGAAACAAAACTCACAAGCCACTGTTCTGGGTATCGGTTTTCAGGACTCACTTGGCCCGCTCAAACCAGACGAAGTGTGCACTGGTGCTACCTTGCGTCTGGGAGGCATCCTGCGAGAGACGGAAGTCCAGAAGGAACCCGACCTTTTAATGTTTCAGGCCCCTGAACAACTCTACAGGGTATTTCCCTGGGAAACAAAAGTCACAAGCCACTGTTCTGGGTGTCAGTTTGCAGGACCCACTTGGCACTCTCAAACCAGACCAAGTTGGCATTTGTACCACCTTGCGTCTTGCAAACATTCTGCGAGTGGCGGAATTCCAGGAGGCACGCGGCTATTTAATGCCGCAGGACATTGAACCATTGTACAGACCTTTTCCCTGGGAAAAAAAACTCAGAAGCCACTGTTCTGGGTGTCAGTTTGCAGGACCCACTTGGCACTCTCAAACCAGACCAAGTTGGCACTGTTGCCCCTTTGCATCTGAGATGCATCCTGCGAGAGGCCGAATTCAAGTAGGCACACGGCAATTTAAGGCCTCAGGCCCCTGAACCATTTTACAGGCCTTTTCTCTGGGAAACAAAACTCAAAGCTATTATTCTGGGTGTCAGTGCAGGACTCACTTGGCCCTCTCAAACCAGATGAAGCGTGCACTGGTGCTACCTTGGGTCTCGGAGGAATCCGGGGAATGGCGGGATTCCAGGAGGCACCTGGCCATTTAAGGCCTCAGGCCCCTGAACCACTGTACAGGGTATTTCCCTGGGAAACAAAACTCAGAGGCCACTCTTCTGGGTGTCAGTTTTCAGGACCCACTTGGCACTCTCAAACTAGACCAAGCTGGCACTGGTGACACCTTGCGTCTGGGAGGCATCCTGCGAGAGGCCGAATTCCAGTAGGCACCCTGAAATTTAAGGCCTCAGGACCCTGAACCACACTACAGGGTATTTCTCAGGGAAACAAAACTCAGAAGCCACTGTTCTTGGTGTCAGTTTGAAGGACCCACTAGGCACTCTCAAACCAGACCAAGTTGGCACTGGTGACACCTTGCGTCTGGGAGGCATCCTGCGAGAGGCGGAATTCCAGGAGACACCTGGCCATTTACGGCCTCAGGACCCTGAACCACTCTACAGGGTGTTTCCCTGGGAAACAAAACTTACAAGGCACTGTTCTGGGTGTCAGATGGCAGGACCCACTAGACACTCTCAAACCAGACTAAGTGGGCACTGGTACCGCTTAGTGTCTGGGAAAAATCCTGCAACAGGTGGATCTCCAGTAGGCACCCGGCAATTAAGGCCGCAGGACCCTGAACCAATCTACAGGCTTTTTCCATGGGAAACAAAACTCACAGGCCACTGTTCTGGGTGTCAGTTTGCAGGACCAACTTCGGACTCTCAAAAAAGACCAAGTTTTCACGGGTACCACTTTGCGTCGGGGAGGCATCCTGCGAGAGGCCGAATTCCAGGAGGCACCTGGCCATTTTAGGCCTCAGGCTCCTGAACCACTGTACAGGGTATTTCCCTCGGAAACAAAACTCAGAAGCCACTGTTCTGGGTGTCAGTTTGCAGAACCCACTAGGCACTCTCAAACCAGACCAAGTTGTCACTTGTCTCACTTTGCGTCTGCGAGGAATCCTGCGAGAGGCCAAATTCCAGAAGGCACCCGGCCATTTAAAGTTTCAGGCCCCTGTACCAGTGTACAGGCCTTTTCCCTGGGAAACAAAACTCACAAGCTACTTGTCTGGGTGTCAGTTTTAAGGACCCACTTGGCACTCTCAAACTAGACCAAGTTGGCACTGGTGCCACCTTTCGTCTGGGAGACATCCTGCGAGAGGCGGGATTCCAGGAGGCACCCGGCAATTTAAAGTTTCAGGCACCTGAACCACTGTACAGGCTTTTTCCCTGGGAAACAAAACTCAGAAGCAACTGTTCTTAGTGCCAGTTTGCAGGACCCACTAGGCACCCACAAGCCAGACTAAGTTGGCACTGGCGGCACTTTGCGTCTGAGAAACATACTGCGAGAGGCGGAATTCCAGAAGGCACCCTTAAATTTAAGGCCTCAGGCCCCTGAACAACTCTACAGGGTATTTAAGTGGGAGACAAAACTAAGAAGCCACTGTTCTGGGTGTCACTTTTCAGGACCCACTTGGCACTCTCAAACCAGACCAAGTTGGCATTTGTACCACCTTGCGTCTTGCAAACATTCTGCTAGTGGCGGAATTCAAGGAGGCACGCGGCTATTTAATGCCGCAGGACATTGAACCATTGTACAGACCTTTTCTCTGGGAAAAAAAACAAAGAAACAACTGTTCTATGTGTCAGTTTGCAGGACCCACTTGGCACTCTCAAACCAGACCAAGTTGGAACTTGTGCCCCTTTGCGTCTGAGATGCATCCTGTGAGAGGCCGAATTCAAGTAGGCACCCGGCAATTTAAGGCCTCAGGCTCCTGAACCATTTTACAGGCCTTTTCCCTGGGAAACAAAACTCAAAGCTATTATTCTGGGTGTCAGTTTGCAGGACTCACTTGGCCCTCTCAAACCAGATGAAGCGTGCACTGGTGCTACCTTTGGTCTGGGAGGAATCCGGGGAATGGCGGGATTCCAGGAGGCACATGGCTATGTAAGGCCTCAGGCCCCAGAACCAGTGTACAGGCTTTTTCCCTGGGAAACAAAACTCACAATCCACTGTTCTGGGTGTCAGTTTTCAGGACCCACTTGGCACTCTCAAACCAGACCAAGATGGCACTTGTGCCACCTTGCGTCTTGGAAACATCCTACGACAGGCGGATCTCCAGGAGCCATCCAGCAATTTAAGGCCTAAGGACCCTGAACCACTCTACAGGGTATTTCCCTGGGAAAGAAAACTCACAAGCCACTGTTCTGGGTGTCAGTTTTCAGGACCCACTTGGCACTCTCAAACCAGACCAAGTGGGCACCGGTGCCGCTTAGCGTCTGGGAAACATCCTGCGAGAGGCGGAATTCAAGGATTTACTCGGAAATTTAAGGCCGCAGGACCCTGAACCAGTGTACAGGCCTTTTCCCTGGGAAACAAAACTCAGAAGCCACTGTTCTGGGTGTCATTTTGCAGGACCCACTTGGCACTCTCAAACCAGACCAAATTTGCACTGGTGCCACTTTGCATCTGGGAAACATCCTGCGAGAGGCGCAATTCAACGACGCAGTAGGAAATTTAAGCCCTAAGGCCCCTGAAACACTCTACAGGCTTGTACCTTACGAAACAAAACCTACTATTCAGTGTTTTGGGTGTCAGTTTGCAGGACCCACTTGGCAATCTCAAACCACACCAAGCTGGCACTGGTGCAACCTTGCGTCTGGGAGGCATCCTGGGTGAGGCAGAATTCCAGGAGGCACATGGCCATTTTTGGCCTTAAGCCCTTGAACCACTGCAGATGCCTTTACCTTGGGAAACAAAACTCACAATTCAGTGTTTTGGCTGTCAGTTGGCAGGACACACTAGGCACTCTCAAACCAGACCAAGTGGGCACTGGTGCCATTTTGCGTCTGGGAGGCATCCTGCGAGAGGCCAAATTCGAGGAGGCACTTGACCATTTAAAGTTTCAAGCCCATGAACCACTCATTAGGCCTATTCCCTGGGAAAAAAAACTCACAAGCCACTGTTCTGGGTGTCAGTTTTCAGGACCCACTTGGCACTCTCAAACCAGACCAAGTTGGCACTTGTGCCACCTTGCGTCTTGGAAACATCCTACGACAGGCGGAATTCCAGGAGGCACCCGGCAATTTAAGGCCGCAGGACCCTGAACCATTGTACAGGGTATTTCCCTGGGAAACAAAACTCACAAGCCACTGTTCTGGGTGTCAGTTTGCAGGACTCTCTAAGCACTCTCAAACATGACCAAGTTGGCACTGGTGCCACCTTGCGTCTGGGAGGAATCCTACGAGAGGCGGAATTCCAGAACGCACCCGGCCATTTAAAGTTTCAGGCCCCTGAACCAGTGTACAGTCCTTTTCCCTGGGAAACAAAACTCACAAGCCACTGTTCTGGGTATCGGTTTTCAGGACTCACTTGGCCCGCTCAAACCAGACGAAGTGTGCACTGGTGCTACCTTGCGTCTGGGAGGCATCCTGCGAGAGACGGAAGTCCAGAAGGAACCCGACCTTTTAATGTTTCAGGCCCCTGAACAACTCTACAGGGTATTTCCCTGGGAAACAAAAGTCACAAGCCACTGTTCTGGGTGTCAGTTTGCAGGACCCACTTGGCACTCTCAAACCAGACCAAGTTGGCATTTGTACCACCTTGCGTCTTGCAAACATTCTGCGAGTGGCGGAATTCCAGGAGGCACGCGGCTATTTAATGCCGCAGGACATTGAACCATTGTACAGACCTTTTCCCTGGGGAAAAAAAGCTCAGAAGCCACTGTTCTATGTGTCAGTTTGCAGGACCCACTTGGCACTCTCAAACCAGACCAAGTTGGCACTGTTGCCCCTTTGCGTCTGAGATGCATCCTGCGAGAGGCCGAATTCAAGTAGGCACACGGCAATTTAAGGCCTCAGGCCCCTGAACCATTTTACAGGCCTTTTCTCTGGGAAACAAAACTCAAAGCTATTATTCTGGGTGTCAGTGCAGGACTCACTTGGCCCTCTCAAACCAGATGAAGCGTGCACTGGTGCTACCTTGGGTCTCGGAGGAATCCGGGGAATGGCGGGATTCCAGGAGGCACCTGGCCATTTAAGGCCTCAGGCCCCTGAACCACTGTACAGGGTATTTCCCTGGGAAACAAAACTCAGAGGCCACTGTTCTGGGTGTCAGTTTTCAGGACCCACTTGGCACTCTCAAACTAGACCAAGCTGGCACTGGTGACACCTTGCGTCTGGGAGGCATCCTGCGAGAGGCCGAATTCCAGTAGGCACCCTGAAATTTAAGGCCTCAGGACCCTGAACCACACTACAGGGTATTTCTCAGGGAAACAAAACTCAGAAGACACTGTTCTTGGTGTCAGTTTGAAGGACCCACTAGGCACTCTCAAACCAGACCAAGTTGGCACTGGTGACACCTTGCGTCTGGGAGGCATCCTGCGAGAGGCGGAATTCCAGGAGACACCTGGCCATTTACGGCCTCAGGACCCTGAACCACTCTACAGGGTGTTTCCCTGGGAAACAAAACTTACAAGGCACTGTTCTGGGTGTCAGATGGCAGGACCCACTAGACACTCTCAAACCAGACTAAGTGGGCACTGGTACCGCTTAGTGTCTGGGAAAAATCCTGCAACAGGTGGATCTCCAGTAGGCACCCGGCAATTAAGGCCGCAGGACCCTGAACCATTGTACAGGCTTTTTCCATGGGAAACAAAACTCACAGGCCACTGTTCTGGGTGTCAGTTTGCAGGACCAACTTCGGACTCTCAAAAAAGACCAAGTTTTCACGGGTACCACTTTGCGTCGGGGAGGCATCCTGCGAGAGGCCGAATTCCAGGAGGCACCTGGCCATTTTAGGCCTCAGGCTCCTGAACCACTGTACAGGGTATTTCCCTCGGAAACAAAACTCAGAAGCCACTGTTCGGGGTGTCAGTTTTCAGGACCCACTTGGCACTCTCAAACCAGCCCAAGTTGGCACATGTGCCACATTGCGTCTGGGAGGCATCCTGCGAGAGGCCGAATTCCAGGAGGCACCTGGCCATTTAAGGACTCAGGACCCTGAACCACTGTACAGGCTTTTTCCCTGGGAAACAAAAGTCAAAAGCCACTGTTCTGGGTGTCAGTTTGCAGAACCCACTAGGCACTCTCAAACCAGACCAAGTTGTCACTTGTCTCACTTTGCGTCTGCGAGGAATCCTGCGAGAGGCCAAATTCCAGAAGGCACCCGGCCATTTAAAGTTTCAGGCCCCTGTACCAGTGTACAGGCCTTTTCCCTGGGAAACAAAACTCACAAGCTACTTGTCTGGGTGTCAGTTTTAAGGACCCACTTGGCACTCTCAAACTAGACCAAGTTGGCACTGGTGCCACCTTTCGTCTGGGAGACATCCTGCGAGAGGCAGGATTCCAGGAGGCACCCGGCAATTTAAAGTTTCAGGCACCTGAACCACTGTACAGGCTTTTTCCCTGGGAAACAAAACTCAGAAGCAACTGTTCTTAGTGCCAGTTTGCAGGACCCACTAGGCACCCTCAAGCCAGACCAAGTTGGCACTGGCGGCACTTTGCGTCTGAGAAACATACTGCGAGAGGCGGAATTCCAGAAGGCACCCTTAAATTTAAGGCCTCAGGCCCCTGAACAACTCTACAGGGTATTTAAGTGGGAGACAAAACTAAGAAGCCACTGTTCTGGGTGCCACTTTTCAGGACCCACTTGGCACTCTCAAACCAGACCAAGTTGGCATTTGTACCACCTTGCGTCTTGGAAACATTCTGCTAGTGGCGGAATTCAAGGAGGCACGCGGCTATTTAATGCCGCAGGACATTGAACCATTGTACAGACCTTTTCTCTTGGAAAAAAAACAAAGAAACAACTGTTCTATGTGTCAGTTTGCAGGACCCACTTGGCACTCTCAAACCAGACCAAGTTGGAACTTGTGCCCCTTTGCGTCTGAGATGCATCATGCGAAAAGCCGAATTATAGGAGGCACCCTGAAATCTAAGGCCTCAGGCCCCTGAACCACTGTACAGGGTATTTCCCTGGGAAACAAAACTCAGAGGCCACTCTTCTGGGTGTCAGTTTTCAGGACCCACTTGGCACTCTCAAACTAGACCAAGCTGGCACTGGTGACACCTTGCGTCTGGGAGGCATCCTGCGAGAGGCCGAATTCCAGTAGGCACCCTGAAATTTAAGGCCTCAGGACCCTGAACCACACTACAGGGTATTTCTCAGGGAAACAAAACTCAGAAGCCACTGTTCTTGGTGTCAGTTTGAAGGACCCACTAGGCACTCTCAAACCAGACCAAGTTGGCACTGGTGACACCTTGCGTCTGGGAGGCATCCTGCGAGAGGCGGAATTCCAGGAGACACCTGGCCATTTACGGCCTCAGGACCCTGAACCACTCTACAGGGTGTTTCCCTGGGAAACAAAACTTACAAGGCACTGTTCTGGGTGTCAGATGGCAGGACCCACTAGACACTCTCAAACCAGACTAAGTGGGCACTGGTACCGCTTAGTGTCTGGGAAAAATCCTGCAACAGGTGGATCTCCAGTAGGCACCCGGCAATTAAGGCCGCAGGACCCTGAACCATTGTACAGGCTTTTTCCATGGGAAACAAAACTCACAGGCCACTGTTCTGGGTGTCAGTTTGCAGGACCAACTTCGGACTCTCAAAAAAGACCAAGTTTTCACGGGTACCACTTTGCGTCGGGGAGGCATCCTGCGAGAGGCCGAATTCCAGGAGGCACCTGGCCATTTTAGGCCTCAGGCTCCTGAACCACTGTACAGGGTATTTCCCTCGGAAACAAAACTCAGAAGCCACTGTTCGGGGTGTCAGTTTTCAGGACCCACTTGGCACTCTCAAACCAGCCCAAGTTGGCACATGTGCCACATTGCGTCTGGGAGGCATCCTGCGAGAGGCCGAATTCCAGGAGGCACCTGGCCATTTAAGGACTCAGGACCCTGAACCACTGTACAGGCTTTTTCCCTGGGAAACAAAAGTCAAAAGCCACTGTTCTGGGTGTCAGTTTGCAGAACCCACTAGGCACTCTCAAACCAGACCAAGTTGTCACTTGTCTCACTTTGCGTCTGCGAGGAATCCTGCGAGAGGCCAAATTCCAGAAGGCACCCGGCCATTTAAAGTTTCAGGCCCCTGTACCAGTGTACAGGCCTTTTCCCTGGGAAACAAAACTCACAAGCTACTTGTCTGGGTGTCAGTTTTAAGGACCCACTTGGCACTCTCAAACTAGACGAAGTTGGCACTGGTGCCACCTTTCGTCTGGGAGACATCCTGCGAGAGGCGGGATTCCAGGAGGCACCCGGCAATTTAAAGTTTCAGGCACCTGAACCACTGTACAGGCTTTTTCCCTGGGAAACAAAACTCAGAAGCAACTGTTCTTAGTGCCAGTTTGCAGGACCCACTAGGCACCCTCAAGCCAGACCAAGTTGGCACTGGCGGCACTTTGCGTCTGAGAAACATACTGCGAGAGGCGGAATTCCAGAAGGCACCCTTAAATTTAAGGCCTCAGGCCCCTGAACAACTCTACAGGGTATTTAAGTGGGAGACAAAACTAAGAAGCCACTGTTCTGGGTGCCACTTTTCAGGACCCACTTGGCACTCTCAAACCAGACCAAGTTGGCATTTGTACCACCTTGCGTCTTGGAAACATTCTGCTAGTGGCGGAATTCAAGGAGGCACGCGGCTATTTAATGCCGCAGGACATTGAACCATTGTACAGACCTTTTCTCTTGGAAAAAAAACAAAGAAACAACTGTTCTATGTGTCAGTTTGCAGGACCCACTTGGCACTCTCAAACCAGACCAAGTTGGAACTTGTGCCCCTTTGCGTCTGAGATGCATCATGCGAAAAGCCGAATTATAGGAGGCACCCTGAAATCTAAGGCCTCAGGCCCCTGAACCACTGTACAGGGTATTTCCCTGGGAAACAAAACTCAGAGGCCACTCTTCTGGGTGTCAGTTTTCAGGACCCACTTGGCACTCTCAAACTAGACCAAGCTGGCACTGGTGACACCTTGCGTCTGGGAGGCATCCTGCGAGAGGCCGAATTCCAGTAGGCACCCTGAAATTTAAGGCCTCAGGACCCTGAACCACACTACAGGGTATTTCTCAGGGAAACAAAACTCAGAAGCCACTGTTCTTGGTGTCAGTTTGAAGGACCCACTAGGCACTCTCAAACCAGACCAAGTTGGCACTGGTGACACCTTGCGTCTGGGAGGCATCCTGCGAGAGGCGGAATTCCAGGAGACACCTGGCCATTTACGGCCTCAGGACCCTGAACCACTCTACAGGGTGTTTCCCTTGGAAACAAAACTTACAAGGCACTGTTCTGGGTGTCAGATGGCAGGACCCACTAGACACTCTCAAACCAGACTAAGTGGGCACTGGTACCGCTTAGTGTCTGGGAAAAATCCTGCAACAGGTGGATCTCCAGTAGGCACCCGGCAATTAAGGCCGCAGGACCCTGAACCATTGTACAGGCTTTTTCCATGGGAAACAAAACTCACAGGCCACTGTTCTGGGTGTCAGTTTGCAGGACCAACTTCGGACTCTCAAAAAAGACCAAGTTTTCACGGGTACCACTTTGCGTCGGGGAGGCATCCTGCGAGAGGCCGAATTCCAGGAGGCACCTGGCCATTTTAGGCCTCAGGCTCCTGAACCACTGTACAGGGTATTTCCCTCGGAAACAAAACTCAGAAGCCACTGTTCGGGGTGTCAGTTTTCAGGACCCACTTGGCACTCTCAAACCAGCCCAAGTTGGCACATGTGCCACATTGCGTCTGGGAGGCATCCTGCGAGAGGCCGAATTCCAGGAGGCACCTGGCCATTTAAGGACTCAGGACCCTGAACCACTGTACAGGCTTTTTCCCTGGGAAACAAAAGTCAAAAGCCACTGTTCTGGGTGTCAGTTTGCAGAACCCACTAGGCACTCTCAAACCAGACCAAGTTGTCACTTGTCTCACTTTGCGTCTGCGAGGAATCCTGCGAGAGGCCAAATTCCAGAAGGCACCCGGCCATTTAAAGTTTCAGGCCCCTGTACCAGTGTACAGGCCTTTTCCCTGGGAAACAAAACTCACAAGCTACTTGTCTGGGTGTCAGTTTTAAGGACCCACTTGGCACTCTCAAACTAGACGAAGTTGGCACTGGTGCCACCTTTCGTCTGGGAGACATCCTGCGAGAGGCGGGATTCCAGGAGGCACCCGGCAATTTAAAGTTTCAGGCACCTGAACCACTGTACAGGCTTTTTCCCTGGGAAACAAAACTCAGAAGCAACTGTTCTTAGTGCCAGTTTGCAGGACCCACTAGGCACCCTCAAGCCAGACCAAGTTGGCACTGGCGGCACTTTGCGTCTGAGAAACATACTGCGAGAGGCGGAATTCCAGAAGGCACCCTTAAATTTAAGGCCTCAGGCCCCTGAACAACTCTACAGGGTATTTAAGTGGGAGACAAAACTAAGAAGCCACTGTTCTGGGTGTCACTTTTCAGGACCCACTTGGCACTCTCAAACCAGACCAAGTTGGCATTTGTACCACCTTGCGTCTTGGAAACATTCTGCTAGTGGCGGAATTCAAGGAGGCACGCGGCTATTTAATGCCGCAGGACATTGAACCATTGTACAGACCTTTTCTCTGGGAAAAAAAACAAAGAAACAACTGTTCTATGTGTCAGTTTGCAGGACCCACTTGGCACTCTCAAACCAGACCAAGTTGGAACTTGTGCCCCTTTGCGTCTGAGATGCATCCTGCGAGAGGCCGAATTCAAGTAGGCACCCGGCAATTTAAGGCCTCAGGCTCCTGAACCATTTTACAGGCCTTTTCCCTGGGAAACAAAACTCAAAGCTAATTTTCTGGGTGTCAGTTTGCAGGACTCACTTGGCCCTCTCAAACCAGATGAAGCGTGCACTGGTGCTACCTTTGGTCTGGGAGGAATCCGGGGAGTGGCGGGATTCCAGGAGGCACATGGCTATGTAAGGCCTCAGGCCCCAGAACCAGTGTACAGGCTTTTTCCCTGGGAAACAAAACTCACAATCCACTGTTCTGGGTGTCAGTTTTCAGGACCCACTTGGCACTCTCAAACCAGACCAAGATGGCACTTGTGCCACCTTGCGTCTTGGAAACATCCTACGACAGGCGGATCTCCAGGAGCCATCCAGCAATTTAAGGCCTAAGGACCCTGAACCACTCTACAGGGTATTTCCCTGGGAAAGAAAACTCACAAGCCACTGTTCTGGGTGTCAGTTTTCAGGACCCACTTGGCACTCTCAAACCAGACCAAGTGGGCACCGGTGCCGCTTAGCGTCTGGGAAACATCCTGCGAGAGGCGGAATTCAAGGATTTACTCGGAAATTTAAGGCCGCAGGACCCTGAACCAGTGTACAGGCCTTTTCCCTGGGAAACAAAACTCAGAAGCCACTGTTCTGGGTGTCATTTTGCAGGACCCACTTGGCACTCTCAAACCAGACCAAATTTGCACTGGTGCCACTTTGCATCTGGGAAACATCCTGCGAGAGGCGCAATTCAACGACGCAGTAGGAAATTTAAGCCCTAAGGCCCCTGAAACACTCTACAGGCTTGTACCTTACGAAACAAAACCTACTATTCAGTGTTTTGGGTGTCAGTTTGCAGGACCCACTTGGCAATCTCAAACCACACCAAGCTGGCACTGGTGCAACCTTGCGTCTGGGAGGCATCCTGGGTGAGGCAGAATTCCAGGAGGCACATGGCCATTTTTGGCCTTAAGCCCTTGAACCACTGCAGATGCCTTTACCTTGGGAAACAAAACTCACAATTCAGTGTTTTGGCTGTCAGTTGGCAGGACACACTAGGCACTCTCAAACCAGACCAAGTGGGCACTGGTGCCATTTTGCGTCTGGGAGGCATCCTGCGAGAGGCCAAATTCGAGGAGGCACTTGACCATTTAAAGTTTCAAGCCCATGAACCACTCATTAGGCCTATTCCCTGGGAAAAAAAACTCACAAGCCACTGTTCTGGGTGTCAGTTTTCAGGACCCACTTGGCACTCTCAAACCAGACCAAGTTGGCACTTGTGCCACCTTGCGTCTTGGAAACATCCTACGACAGGCGGAATTCCAGGAGGCACCCGGCAATTTAAGGCCGCAGGACCCTGAACCATTGTACAGGGTATTTCCCTGGGAAACAAAACTCACAAGCCACTGTTCTGGGTGTCAGTTTGCAGGACTCACTAAGCACTCTCAAACATGACCAAGTTGGCACTGGTGCCACCTTGCGTCTGGGAGGAATCCTACGAGAGGCGGAATTCCAGAAGGCACCCGGCCATTTAAAGTTTCAGGCCCCTGAACCAGTGTACAGTCCTTTTCCCTGGGAAACAAAACTCACAAGCCACTGTTCTGGGTATCGGTTTTCAGGACTCACTTGGCCCGCTCAAACCAGACGAAGTGTGCACTGGTGCTACCTTGCGTCTGGGAGGCATCCTGCGAGAGACGGAAGTCCAGAAGGAACCCGACCTTTTAATGTTTCAGGCCCCTGAACAACTCTACAGGGTATTTCCCTGGGAAACAAAAGTCACAAGCCACTGTTCTGGGTGTCAGTTTGCAGGACCCACTTGGCACTCTCAAACCAGACCAAGTTGGCATTTGTACCACCTTGCGTCTTGCAAACATTCTGCGAGTGGCGGAATTCCAGGAGGCACGCGGCTATTTAATGCCGCAGGACATTGAACCATTGTACAGACCTTTTCCCTGGGGAAAAAAACTCAGAAGCCACTGTTCTATGTGTCAGTTTGCAGGACCCACTTGGCACTCTCAAACCAGACCAAGTTGGCACTGTTGCCCCTTTGCGTCTGAGATGCATCCTGCGAGAGGCCGAATTCAAGTAGGCACACGGCAATTTAAGGCCTCAGGCCCCTGAACCATTTTACAGGCCTTTTCTCTGGGAAACAAAACTCAAAGCTATTATTCTGGGTGTCAGTGCAGGACTCACTTGGCCCTCTCAAACCAGATGAAGCGTGCACTGGTGCTACCTTGGGTCTCGGAGGAATCCGGGGAATGGCGGGATTCCAGGAGGCACCTGGCCATTTAGGGCCTCAGGCCCCTGAACCACTGTACAGGGTATTTCCCTGGGAAACAAAACTCAGAGGCCACTGTTCTGGGTGTCAGTTTTCAGGACCCACTTGGCACTCTCAAACTAGACCAAGCTGGCACTGGTGACACCTTGCGTCTGGGAGGCATCCTGCGAGAGGCCGAATTCCAGTAGGCACCCTGAAATTTAAGGCCTCAGGACCCTGAACCACACTACAGGGTATTTCTCAGGGAAACAAAACTCAGAAGCCACTGTTCTTGGTGTCAGTTTGAAGGACACACTTGGCACACGCAAACCAGACCAAGTTGGTTCTTGTCTCAACTTGCGTCTTGGAAACATCCTGCGAGAGGCAGAATTTCAGGAGGCACTCGGCAATTTAAGGCCGCAGGACCCTGAACCATTTTACAGGCTTTTTCTCTGGGAAACAAAACTCACAAGCAACTGTTCTGGATGTCAGTTTGCCGGACCCACTTGGCACTCTCAAACAAGCCCATGTTGGCACTGGTGCCACCTTGCGTCTGGGAGGCATCCTGCATGAGGCCGAATTCCAGTAGGCACCCGGCCATTTAAATTTTCAAGCCCCTGAGCCAGTACACAGGCCTTTTCCCTGGCAAAAAAAACTCACAAGCCACTGTTCGGGGTGTCAGTTTTCAGCACCCACTAGGCACTCTCAAACCAGACCAAGTTGGCACTGGTGACACCTTGCGTCTGGGAGGCATCCTGCGAGAGGCGGAATTCCAGGAGACACCTGGCCATTTACGGCCTCAGGACCCTGAACCACTCTACAGGGTGTTTCCCTGGGAAACAAAACTTACAAGGCACTGTTCTGGGTGTCAGATGGCAGGACCCACTAGACACTCTCAAACCAGACTAAGTGAGCACTGGTACCGCTTAGTGTCTGGGAAAAATCCTGCAACAGGTGGATCTCCAGTAGGCACCCGGCAATTAAGGCCGCAGGACCCTGAACCATTGTACAGGCTTTTTCCATGGGAAACAAAACTCACAGGCCACTGTTCTGGGTGTCAGTTTGCAGGACCAACTTCGGACTCTCAAAAAAGACCAAGTTTTCACGGGTACCACTCTGCGTCGGGGAGGCATCCTGCGAGAGGCCGAATTCCAGGAGGCACCTGGCCATTTTAGGCCTCAGGCTCCTGAACCACTGTACAGGGTATTTCCCTCGGAAACAAAACTCAGAAGCCACTGTTCGGGGTGTCAGTTTTCAGGACCCACTTGGCACTCTCAAACCAGCCCAAGTTGGCACATGTGCCACATTGCGTCTGGGAGGCATCCTGCGAGAGGCCGAATTCCAGGAGGCACCTGGCCATTTAAGGACTCAGGACCCTGAACCACTGTACAGGCTTTTTCCCTGGGAAACAAAAGTCAAAAGCCACTGTTCTGGGTGTCAGTTTGCAGAACCCACTAGGCACTCTCAAACCAGACCAAGTTGTCACTTGTCTCACTTTGCGTCTGCGAGGAATCCTGCGAGAGGCCAAATTCCAGAAGGCACCCGGCCATTTAAAGTTTCAGGCCCCTGTACCAGTGTACAGGCCTTTTCCCTGGGAAACAAAACTCACAAGCTACTTGTCTGGGTGTCAGTTTTAAGGACCCACTTGGCACTCTCAAACTAGACCAAGTTGGCACTGGTGCCACCTTTCGTCTGGGAGACATCCTGCGAGAGGCGGGATTCCAGGAGGCACCCGGTAATTTAAAGTTTCAGGCACCTGAACCACTGTACAGGCTTTTTCCCTGGGAAACAAAACTCAGAAGCCACTGTTCTGGGTGTCAGTTTACAGGAGCCACTTGGCACTCTCAAACCAACCCAATTTGGCACTGGTGCCACTTTTCGTCTGGGAGGCATCCTGCGAGAGGCGGAATTCCAGGAGGTACCCGGCAATTTAAGGCCTCAGGCCCCTGAACCAGTGTACAGGCCTTTTCCCTGGGAATCAAAACTCAGAAGCCATTATTCTGGGTATCAGTTTTCAGGACTCACTTTGCCCTCTCAGACCAGACGAAGTGTGCACTGGTGCTACCTTGGGTCTGGGAGGAATCCTGGGAGTGGCGGAATTCCAGGACGCACCCGGCAATTTTAGGCCGCAGTACATTGAACCATTGTACAGTTTTTTTCCCTGGGAAACAAATCTCACAAGCGACTGTTCTGGGTTTCAGTTTTTAGGACCCACTTGGCACTCTCAAATCTGACCAAGTTGGCATTGGTGCCAGCTTGCATCTGGGAGGCATCCTGCAAGAGGCCGAATTCCAGGAGGCACCCTGAAATTTAAGGCCTGAAAACCCTGAACCACTGTACAGAGTATTTCCCTAGGAAACAAAACTCAGAAGCGACTGTTCTGGGTGTCAGTTTGCAGGACCCACTTGGTACTCTCAAACCAGACCAACTGGGCTCTGGTGCGACCTTGCGTCTGCGAGGCATCCAGCGAGAGGCCGAATTCCAGGAGGCACTCGACCATTTTAGGCCTCAGGGCCCTGAAACACTGAACAGGCTTTTTCCGTGGGAAACAAAACTAACAAGCCACTGTTGTGGGTGTCAGTTTGCAGGACCCACTTGGCACTCTCAAACCAGACCAAGTTGGCACTGGTGCCACCTTGCGTCTTGGAGACATCCTGCGAGAGGCGGGATTCTAGGAGGCACCTGGCCATTTAAGGCCTCAGGACCCTGGACCACTCTACAGGCTTTTTCCCTGGGCAACAAAACTGACAAACCAATGTAATGGGTGTCAGTTTGTAGGACCCACTTGGCACTCTCTAACCACCCCAAGTTGGCACTGGTGCCTGTCGTCTTAGCATGAATTGTAGGGTCATTATAGCGCAAGTGATTTTATATTTCCAGGGCCTCATACCTCCTTGGAGTTATTTCACAGTGCAGCTCCTCTATGTGCTGCCTGTCCCAGGTCCTTGCAGCAGTCATCTTACTCCTCTTCTTCACAGCCAACACATCCATCTTGCTTCACATTGCTGCCAACAAACATCTTCTCTCTTCTCAGCTAGCTAGCAAACTGCAGCTCTCTTCATAACTAGCCAGCCTGCTCTTTTGTAGCACTTGCCATTATTGGATACAGGTATGGCTTGTTAAGAGCTGGGCCTGTTTCGAATCTCTAGTAATTGGCTCTGCAGCAACTCCTCAGCTGTGAGATTCCCTGCTGCACTATTTTCTTACATTCCATCTCCCCACAATTCCCCCTTTTCTTTTAATTACAAAGTTGCTGCATCTTTAGAACTATATGTTTGAGTAAATTGATAACATTCACAGTATACAAATGCTAAGACAACACATCACAGTAAGAACATACATTTCTAAGTTCTGATTTAGTTTTGCTTTTCTCACTCTAGAACATCAACCCAAGGCTTTTCACAAACTATTGTTGTGTTTTCTATCTTTTGCAGGGCCCTTTGCAAAAGACAGCAAACCCAGTACAAATATCTGCTGTGGTATTTCTATTTAATTCAGAATGTCTGTGCACTGACCTTGATTCATTACTCCAACTTACATTACATATTATCAGAAACTCTTATACTTGCACTTCTAGAACATTAACAATATCAATGGCTGTACAACTTTATAAGACAACTCACAAGAATAAGTTAAAGCCTATACATTAGGGTGCTAACAAATCAACAGTTACATAATTTTATCAATAACTGTATGACTTGAACAACATTGCTCTAGTATCCTGGCTCTGGCTGTGGCTGTAGTTCTCTGGCCCAATCCACGGGGAACTCTGGCTCTCCAGCTCTCCGGCCCAATCCACGGAGAGCTCTGGCTCTCCAGCTCTCCGGCCCAATCCACGGGGAGCTCTGGCTCAATCCACAGGGAGCTCTGGCTCTCCGGCACTCTGGCCCAGTCCACGGGGAGCTCTGGCTCTCCAGCCCTCCGGGTGAATCCACGGTGAGCTCTGGCTCTCCAGCCCTCCAGGTGAATCCACGGCGAGCTCTGGCTCTCCGGCACTCTGGCCCAATCCCCGGGGAGCTCTGGCTCTCCGGCACTCTGGCCCAATCCCCGGGGAGCTCTGGCTCTCCGGCACTCTGGCCCAATCCACGGCGAGCTCTGGCTCTCCGGCACTCTGGCCCAATCCACGGCGAGCTCTGGCTCTCCGGCACTCTGGCCCAATCCACGGCGAGCTTTGGCTCTCCGGCTCTCTGGCCCAATCCACGGCGAGCTCTGGCTCTCCGGCCCTCTGGCCCAATCCCTGGGGAGCTCTGGCTCTCCGGCACTCTGGCCCAATCCACGGCGAGCTCTGGCTCTCCTGCCCAATCCACGGCGAGCTCTGGCTCTCCGGCCCTCTGGGTGAATCCACGGCGAGCTCTGGCTCTCCGGCCCTCTGGGTGAATCCACGGCGAGCTCTGGCTCTCCGGCCCTCTGGCCCAATCCACGGGGAGCTCTAGCTCTCCGGCACTCTGGCCCAATCCACGGGGAGCTCTCTGGCTCTCCAGCTATAAGTTCTAAGGCCAAATCACCATGGGATCACGTCATCGTAAATCACTTCAATATCACGTCAGAATCACGTCGGTGTCACGTCTGAATCAGGTCAGTTTCACGTCTGAATCACATTGGTATTCTGTCGGGGTCGCCATTTGTCATCTTATCACGAATTCTAGGGTCATTATAGCGCAAGGGATTTTATATCTCCAGGGCCTCATACCTCCTTGGAATTATTCACAATGCATCTCCTCTTTGTGCTGCCTGTCCGAGGTCCTGTCAGCAGTCATCTGACTCCTCTTCTTCACATCCAACACATCCATCTTGCTTCACAGTGCTGCCAAGAAACACCTTCTCTCTTCTCAGCTAGCTAGCAAACTACAGGTCTCTTCACATCTGGCTACTAAACTGCAGCTCTCTTCACAACTAGCCAACCTGCTCTTTTGTAGCACTTGCCATTATTGGATACAGGTATGGCTTGTTAAGAGCTGGGCCTGTTTCTAATCTCTAGTAATTGGCTCAGCAGCAACTCCTCAGCTGTGACATTACCTGCTGCACTATTTTCTTACATTCCATCTCTACCACAGGTGCCACCTTGCATCTGGGAAGCATCCTGCAAGAGGCGGAATTCCAGGAGGCACCTGGCCATTTAAGGCCTCAAGCCCCTTAACCACTCTACATGCTTTTTCCCTGGGAAACAAAACTCAGAAGCCACTTTTCTTGGTGTCAGTTTTCAGGACCCACTAGGCACTCTCAAACCAGAACAAGTTGGCACTGGTGCCACTTTGTGTCTGGGAGGCATCCTGTGAGAGGCCGAATTCCAGAAGGCACCCGGCCATTTAAAGTTTCAGGCCCCTGAACCAGTGTACAGGTCTTTTCCCTGGGAAACAAAACTCAGAAGCCACTGTTCTGGGTGTCAGTTTTCAGGACCCACTTGGCACCCCCAAACCAGAACAAGTTGGCACTGGTGCCACCTTGCGTCTGGGAGGCATCCTGCGAGAGGCCGAATTCCAGTAGGCACCCTGAAATTTAAGGCCTCAGGACCATGAACCATTGTACAGGCCTTTTCCCTGGGAAACAAAACTCACAAGCCACTGTTCTGGGTGTCAGTTTTCAGGACCCACTTGGCACTCTCAAACTAGACCAAGTTGGCACTGGTGCCACCTTGCATCTGGGAGGCATCCTGCGAGGGGCGGAATTCCAGGATGCACCTGGCCATTTTTGGCCTCAGGACCCTGAACCACTGTACATGCTTTTTCCCTGGGAAACAAAACTCAGAAGCCACTGTTCTGGGTGTCAGTTTTCAGGACCCACTTGGCACTCTCAAACCAGACTAAGTGGGTACTGGTGCCAGCTTGCGTTTGGGAGGCATCCTGCGAGAGGCCGACTTCCTGGAGGCACCCTGAAATTTAACGCCTCAGGACCCTGAACCACTCTACAGGCTTTTTCCCTGGAAAACAAAACTCACAAGCAACTGTTCTGGGTGTCAGTTTTCAGGACACACTAGGCACTCTCAAACCAGACCAAGTTGGCACTGGTGCCACCTTGCGTCTGGGAGGCATCCTGCGAGAGGCCGAATTCCAGAAGGCACCCGGCCATTTAAGATTTCAGGCTCCTGAACCAGTGTACAGGCTTTTTCCCTGGGAAATAAAACTCACAAGCCACTGTTCTGGGTGTCAGTTTTCAGGACCCACCAGGAACTCTCAAACCAGACCAAGTTGGCACTGGTGCCACCATGCGTCTGGGAGGCATCCTTCGAGAGGCCGAATTCCAGGATGCACCTGGCCATTTAAGGCCTCAGGCCCCTGAACCAATGCACAGGCCTTTTTCCCTGGGAAACAAAACTCAGAAGCCACTGTTCTGGGTGTCAGTTTGCAGGACCCACTAGGCACTCTCAAACCAGGTGAAGTGTGCACTGGTGCTACCTTGGGTTTGGGAGGAATCCTGGGAGTGGCGGGATTCCAGGAGGCACCTGGCCATTTAAGGCCTCAGGCCCCTGAACCACTCTACAGGCTTTTTCCCTGGGAAATTGTGGGAATGCTAATTATTAGAAGCTGGAAAAGTACTGTGTTTAGCCTTTTGATCTGAGTTCTTGCCCCTGCGAAAATACTGTGTCCTTGGACATCTCTAAATGTAATACAAGGAGTCAGAGAGACGTGGGAAAGTGGAATGCAAGAATGAAAAAATGAAGAAGAATTGATGTTTAGCTTAACGAATAGAATGCTTAGGTTACAGAATATGTATGAGCTTATTAACTCTGTTATAAAAGTATGTAACCTGATCAATAAATTGGAGAGTAATGATCATCACCCCGAAGATGTGCACGTCTCCCCTTCGCCTCCTCAAATGGTGACTACATTCCTTAAATGGAGTATTTCTTTAAATGGTGTATTTCTCCTTAAATGGTGACTTTTCTTTTAACAATTGGTGACCCCCGATCGTGATACTGCAACGCACCACGGAGGAGGTGAAGAACCGTGTCAAGTCCTGAAAGCAGCCAGGACGGCAATAAGCGCGGAGAAAGGGAAAAGGGGGACAAAGTGATACGAGTTGGACGCGCCGGGCCTCAAGTGTCGTATAGACAAGCTTGATTGATACGTGCTGCACGGTGACCTTGAAGAGCTGCAACAGCGCTGACGATTGTAGGTATGGAAAGGCAAGCAGCATATGATTTATTTACTGCCTTTTTACAAAAACGGCAGGTAAGGGGAATGGAGAATCTACAAGGGTTTTTGACCTATGGATATGCTAAGGGAGTTTTTATTAAGCCCCATACGGTTTACGAGTTAACGGGATGGTGTGAATTTGGTGATTTATTATGGGAGGCCACTTTGGACGACAGTAAAACTGCCAAGAAGTTAAGTAAATTATGGAGGGTAGTTCACAATGAGCTAATCCCTGAGGCAGAAAACAACCTAGCAGAAGCTATTGCAAGGGAACGCCGTACAGCTTGGGCTGAGCTGGCCAGAAAAGCCATAGAGAAAGGAAATGATGAGGTTATCAAAAAGCGGAGTAGAAAGGCAGACTATAGGCTATAAACTTAGGGAAAAGGCTTCCGCAGTTTGTCGGTGCGCGCGGCTCCTGCAGCCACTTCCGCCGTGCTTGGTTCTGGAGCGCATGGTCCCCGCTGTTGTTTTTGGAGCGCTGTTAACACCCAGCAACCAGCAAAAACCTTAGTTTGAGCCTGGCATCCTCAATGGACTGTGCTTTAAACAGACTGCAAGCAGCAGCGTGTCCAGGCGAGAGTTAAAGAGTTTGCTGCGTAGGACACTAAGTTGCTAGCATGTTTGGGACTTGTTGTTGTTTTAAACTAATTGGTAGGAATTTACATCGAGCCTTTGAAATGCATATAGAGTTGTAAGTCAGCGGCTGTGCTCACGTGGAAACGGCAGCCGCGGCTCGGCTGTTCCTGGCTCACGGCTCGCCTGAAGCAGCGGCTCCTAACAAATACAAACAGCCACGGAGCCCGAGCGGGGCAGGCGGCGCTGTGCCCGCGGTGCGGTGCGCGCCGGCGGGGCTGGATGCGCGGGGCGCAGCGGCGAGCGAGTCCCGCGGCGGGGCCCGGGGTCCCCTGCTGGTGCTTGAGGCGGCGGCAGAGACAGAGCAAAGAGGGAGCGGCGTGGCCGGGGGGGCTCCCCCGCGGGGGCCGCAACTCGCGCCCCAGAGCGCCGTGCTGCTGCGGCAGGAGCTGAGTTAACCCATTGCACACCACAACAGGTCAAGCGGCGGCCCCGGGACCTAAACAGCTTCCCAGCGTGACTACTTCCCCCCGCCCCTCCACCCTGCAGCCGGCGAAAGCTTCAGCGTTAGACCTAATAGCCGTAATAAATGTGACTCTTTTCCACAAAGAACCACAAAAGGATCCCTACTGCAGTTAAAACACCAGTGATGATAAATAAACAACACCAAGGAGCATTGCTATCAGGACATTCCTCATCTGGATTAAAAAACCCTTTTGTTTTTCCTGACAGAGACTGTAAAAGAAAGATTAGCATGGACTCTGAACATTAAAAGCCTGGATAGCTCAGTTAGTGGAACACCAAACTCTGAAGCTGTATTTTGAAAAGTTTAAAAATGTTAGAGATGTGTTAAAGCAATTGTATAAATAAGATACAATAAGTATGTTTTTGTAATTTTTAAGCCTTATTTAGATGTGGTAAATGTAACAAGCAAACACTGAATTCAAAGAAATCTTTTCTACAGGTATACCTTGAACAAATTTCTTATGTTTGTGTGCATGCAAGTCTAAAATTGCTAAAACAAACACATGAAGAGAGTTGTTTTAGATTAATATTTTAGAGTCAGACCTGTAAGTAAGTTATAGTAAATTTTATATTTTATTTCTATAGTAAATTTTATTTGTTGTTAAATAGTTTAAGTTAAATTGTCTATTAAGTGCTATTAAATGTTAAATACTCTTAAAGTTAAGTGTTTTTAAATTTATGTTTTGATAGGTTCAAGTGCTGTTAAGTTTCATTTTTGTTAATTTAAGTGTTATTAAGTTTAAGTGAAGTTACATTTTGTTATGTTTAATTTATATTAAGTTATGTAAAATTTAAAGTCAATTGAATTCTGTTAAGTTCTGTTAGATTTAAGTGACGTCACATATAAGTTTTGTTGATTTGAAAATCTGATAAGTTTAAGTTCTGTTAAGTTTAAGTATTTTAAGTATTTTAAGTTTAAGTAGTCTAAGTGTTTTAAGTCTAAGTGTTTTTAAGTCTAAGTGATGTTGAATAGATTTATGTTGGATGTTTATTTTATACTTGTGTGCAAGGTGTCACCACGAACATCAGAGAAACTTTAATTATAAAAGATAATTGGAAGCATTTGTAAATAAAGCCATTTTTGTTTAAAAAATATTTGTTGTTTAAAAATGAGAAACAAGCTTATCAAACAATCAATGCAGATGAAACTTGCACATATGTTGCTCTTTTAGCTTATTTTTATAAGTTGTGTTAGCACACCTAAGTTTTGTTTAAGCTTTGTAACCGCATAAAATTTTTTTGTGTCTGTTTATTTCGTAGCATATCTTATAGATTGTAATAAGTTTTGTCAGTTTGTCTCCCTAGCTTAAATTCCTTATAATAGAAAACTTTATTAGTTAAGAAATATTGTTTATAATAGTTATTAGAATTGCTTATTTTTATATTTTAGAGAGTGTAGTGTAATTAACTGATGAAGCTTTGCTTATTTAAAAGAAAACGGGATATGTGGGAATGCTAATTATTAGAAGCTGGAAAAGTACTGTGTTTAGCCTTCTGATCTGAGTTCTTGCACCTGCGAAAATACTGTGTCCTTGGACATCTCTAAATGTGATAAGAAGGAGTCAGAGAGACGTGGGAAAGTGGAATGCAAGACTGAAAAAATGAAGAAGAGTTGATGTTTAGCTTAACGAATAGAATGCTTAGGTTACAGAATATGTATGAGCTTATTAACACTATTATAAAAGTATGTAACCTGATCAATAAATTGGAGACCAATGATCATCACCCCTAAGATGTGCACGTCTCCCCTTCGCCTCCCGACACCCAGGCGCCAGGCAGAGCATAGAACTGGAGGCAGTGATGACAGCTGGTGACAAAGAGAAGCCAAGTCTTGGTGCCATGGGCCACAGCAGCGTCTTGGCCACCAAGGGCTGTGAGGAGACACCTTGTCCTGAGGCACTGGGGCGTCCTGGCACAGCCCCAGCCAGGCTGGGCACTGTCAGCCCCTTGTCCAGCCCTCTGCATTGCCCCCCTAGCCCACATCCCAGTGGCCTCAAGGATCTGCTAGAAGGAGTCCCTGGGGAGCCTTGCTCAGGAATGGCCCTGGGGGATCCTTAATGCTCTCCGGCACTGCAAGTTTTTCAAAGGACTTTAGGTTTGGCTTTTGCCTTGGAGTCTCTGAGAGGTTTGTGCAATCATGGCTCCCAATGATCTGCTGTAATTAGTCCCTGGAGAGGCTTTCTCAGCAGCAACACTCATTGGGGCCCATTAATGCTTCAGGGTACTTCACTTATTTTAAGGTACTTGGTGTTTACCTTTTGATACAGACTCTGGGAGAGGTTTGTGCAATCATGGCACCAATTATCTGCTTTAATGAGTCCCTTGAGAGCTTTGTACTGACACTCAGTGGGGCTCATTAACACTTTGAGATACTCAAAGTTTTTAAGGTACTTTGGATTTTCCTTTCCACACTGAGGCTTCTGAGAGGTTTTTGTGCCATCCTGGCCTCCAGTTCTCTCCTCCAAGGAGTCCATGAGGATCCTGTGTGTGGCATGGACCTCAGTAGGACCCATTCATGCTTTGAGACACTTTGGGGTTTTCTTCTCACTTTGACTTCTGGAAAGATTTGTGCAATCTCCTCTCATGCCCAGGGTTCAATGGCTCAGCTCCAAATGCACCACGGGGCTCATTAGAATCAGGCAAGTCCTGACAAACCATGGCTCTGCCTTGATTTCCCCCTGCTCCTATGCAGTTCATCAGGAAGTTTTCTCTAGTGTTTTTGGTTTGCCAATTTGAGATTTTTCAGCCAATGCATCAATTAGTGTGGTGGGTTCAGTGTTGGCTAATTACCAGTACCTTCACGAGAATATCCTTAGTCTTTTCCTGCTGTGAAAGAGGATTTGGGGAAAGGCAATGTAGGCTCAAAACCTTAAAAGAGTATAAAGAAAAGTTTATTAATATTAACTAAAACAAAGAGTAATAACAATCAGAACAAAACTTTCAGAACACTTCTCCTCTCTCTACAACCTTTTCTTTCTTACTGGCAATGTAAAGAGACAAAACCTAAAATTTTCAGTCAGTTTACCACCTCTAGAATACCTATCTTCAGTTCACTTAGGGAGAAGAGTCTCTCTTTCATGCTATGGAGACTTCTCCAGAAGTAAACAGTTCTCTCATGGCTCTCAATTCCCACACATAGCAGCCACCATGAAAATCTGCAATAATGAAGTTCCTCCCATTTTTTCACAGCATTTCCCACAGCTGGGTTTTTGGGCCATGCCAACTTATGGGGTATAAAAGATGAGCTGTTTAAGAGCAAAGGTTCTCTTCATCTATTTCTGAAATCATGTTCATCTCTGGGATGAGATCTTTTTCTTTTCTCGCTGAAGGCACAGGGTCTCATCAATCTGCTCTCTTTGTCTGTTCAAACTTCTCATGGGATCACAGCTACTTCAACATTTGCTTACTTTGCTATGGAAGCCTTTGCTGAACAAGTCATCTCCCCATATTTTAAAATGTGTTATAGAGAAAAAGAGAGTCTGAAAAATCAATTCCATCATTTTCCATAGCTTTACAAGAGGATTTCAGCCCCAAGATCAAGGCATCTCCTCATCCCTCCCATCTGGGACACAACTTCCTCTTCACTGACCTTGGTGTTGTCATGTTGCTCCTCTATGTGCCTGCACTTTTTCCTTTTCTCTCACTCAAGGGAGGATGGAAGCACTGAAAGAGTTCATATCTCACCCGGGGCCTGCAGATGGTTCCGTGACCCCGGCCGGGCTCAGTCCTTGCGGCCGGAGCTGTTTTACGATGGAGGTTTCTGGAGCGGCTGCACTGGGGCTGTGTCAGGATGGGCTGCGCTGGGGGTAGGACCAGGATCTCAGCAGCCAGGCCAGAACACAGCAGCAGCACAGCCAGGGGCCGATGGCTTCTTCTCCCCCTGCCCGGGGATTGTGGGCCAACCCCAACGGTGGCAGAATTTTGGCCAAGCTGGCCAGCCCGGGGCTGCTACTGGGGCCCAGCAGATCCTGGCTCGGCCTGGGCTGGTGGTGGGGCAGGGCTCAGCAGTGCCCAGATGTTGGCACCTGCAGCCATGGCCCAGCCCAGCCTCGGCCCTGTGGCCTCCCCTGCCCTGCCCGGCAGCCAATGGGGCCTGGCGGGGTCCCTGGGAAGGGTCCCAGCCCCACGGCAGGAGCTGCCTGGCCCGCCCCAGCTGAGTTGGGGGCTTGGTCAGCCTTGTTACCTCTTTGCCAGCCAGAAGGGAAAGAGACCCTCCCAGGCCTTCTCGTCTTTAACATATGTCTTCACAGAGGTGTGTACAGGTTCTTGAGTGGTTTAACAGACTGTCAATTCTCAAAGTTAATTACTGAGTGGTGTTTTGTCAGTCATGGCAGTAACTGCTAGCAGCTTCTCTTAGAACATCACTTCCATGGTGCAAAACCACCACAACAGCACAGAGCACAGAGCTCCTTTGCCCATATGTAGTGGTCATGCGCCTCAGGCCTCAAAACCCCTCCTTGGGAGATCTCTGGGCCCTCTCCAAGGTGTTTTCAAATGAAAACATTCAGCTCATACTCTAAGGAAATCACCAGAGTGCAGGTCCAGCCTGACCTGTCTGTTCTGGCTACTTTTGTGTGGGAGCAATCCTTGGATATATGGAATTTGGGAGGCCAAATTCTTATTTTGGCCATGGCCCCTGGACATGCAAGATGGTTCTTTTCCATAGGAAGGAAGGAACAGAGCCCCTCTGTTTCAGGGGCAGATGAGAGGTGACCACCAGAGGCCAAGGCCAGCCAGAGCTGGAAGGTTTTTTTCTGAAAGATCCCCTTGCATATAGGAAATTTTTTATGGAGGGTTCCAATTCTGGCAATGGGCATCTGAAAAGTCAGAGAGTTCTTTTCCGTAGCAAGGAAAGCACGGAGCCCCAGTGCTCCAAGAACTGCTGAGAGGCAGCCCTTGAATTCCCAACATCAGCCAGACCTGTCAGGTGGCCCCTGGGAGGTCAAGCCAGCCAGACCTGTTCCATGTTCCCTCGGTTCCATGAGGCCCCCCAGTGTCCCGAGTGTCCCTCTCTTCCCTGAGGCCCTGAGGTGCCATAATGCCCCCTTGGTGACACAAGGCCCTGAAGGGTCACATTGGTCTCCATGGTTCCATCAGACCCCACAGAGCCATAATGGTCTCTGGGTTCCATGAAGTCCTGCTGTGTCACCATGGCCCCTTGGTTCCATGGGCTCCAGTGGTGCCACAATGATCCCCTTGGTTCCAGGGGCTGCAGTGGTGCCATAATGATCCCCTTGGTGCCATGAGGTCCCCCCCAGTGTCCCAGTGATCTCCATGGGAAGGAAAGAACCCGGCCCCAGTGTTGCAGAAGCCGCCACCAGAGGCCAAGGCCAGCCAGACTTGATGGTACTGGCAGATTTTGCCTGGGAGCAACCCTTGGGTATACAGAATTTTAGAGGTAGAATTCCAATTTCAGCCATGAACACCCGGAGGAGAACGACAGCTCTTTTCCATAGGAAGAAAGCAGCGAACACCAGTGTTTCAGGGACAGATGAAAGGTGACTGCCAGAGGCTGAGGCCAGCCAGACCTTGTAGCAGGCACAGGCCCTGCGAACTTGCCTTGGCGTTCAGAAACAAGATGCTGAGTCAGGATGACTGAACAAAAGGAGCCCCTCTCTCCCGCTCTCGGACCCTGGCTTATCTCTCTGTAAAGCTATAGGTCACTTTCCTTTAACCCTTACCATTGGACAATTCTCAATTCTCCCTAACCCTATATAAACCCCTGTTTCTGCCCGGCTCGTCGGAGCCGCTGTCCCTGAGACCCTTCGAGACACTCCGTGGAAGAGCTACGAAGAAGACTAATAAAGACATCGTCTTAGAACCTCATACGGCGCTCTCCTCTCTTTCCCGGTCTTGCGAGTGCCTGCTGGGTGACCCAGCCAAGCCTAGCTAGCCTAAAGAGCTGAAATCACTCATGAGCTGATAATCACTGAGCTGTATATCACTAAAGGCTAGCTAAAGCATAGGCTGGGTGCACTGCCAGAGCTTGGGCTGATTAGCCCCCCTCAGAGCTGAGCTATCCAGCTTTGATGCAGCTCCTGGGTACACCCCGTAGCCCAGCCAGCAGCATTAAGACCTCTCTGTTCTGGTAGCTTTTGTCTGAAAGCAGCCCTTGGATGTAGGGAATTGGGGAGGTGAAATCCAAGTTTCAGCCCTTTCTGCATAGAAAAGAAGGTTCTTTTCCATAGGAAGGAAAGCACAGAGCCCAAGTGTTTCAAAGGCAGATGAGAGAGGTGGCTCCTGGGAGGCCCAGCCATCCAGACCTGCTTGTCCTTGCAGCTTTTTTCATGGAGGAATCCTTGGATATATGGAATTTGGGAGGAGGAATCTCCATTTTGACCAGAGACACTTTGAGAAGAAAGATGGTTCTTTTTCTTTGGAAGGAAATCACTGAGCCCCAGTGGTTCAAAATCAGGTGAGAGGCACTCCCCAAGAGGCCAAGGGCAGCCACACCTTTCTTTCCTGGCTGCTCTCACTTGAGAGCAATCCTTGGATGTAGCAGAGTTTCAGACCTGGAATCCCAGGTTTGGCCATGGGCACCTAGTCAAGATGGATGTGTTTTTCCCATAAGAAAGAAAAGCGTGAAGTCCAGGTGTTCTGGAAGAAGATGTCACGTGGCCATTTTTAGGCCAAGCCAGCCAGACCTGTCTCTCCTGGCACCTTTTGTCCAGGGGCTGTCCTTGGACACAGGCATTTTGGAGGTGGAATCTCAGTTTTGGCTGTGGGTGCCTGCACAGGAAAAAGAGTTCTTTTCATGAGGAAGGAAAGCACAGAGCCCCAGTGCTCCAGAGGCAGATGAGCACCAGCCCTCAGGAATCCAAGGCCAGCCAGACTTGTCAGTCCTGGCACCTATTGTCAGGGAGCTATCCTTGGATATAGGGAATGCTGGAGGCAGATGCTCAATTTTAGCCATGGGTGCCTGGTCAAGATATTTTTCCCCATAAGAAAGAAAAGCACATGATCAAAGTTTTCATAGGCAGATGAGAGGTGGCCCCTGAGTGTCCAAAGCAGCTAAATCTGTCTCTCCTGGCAGATTCCATCTATGCATATAGGGAAATTTGGAGGTAGAATCCCAATTTTGGCCATGTGCCCCTGGGGGAGAAGGGCAGTTCTCTCCCATAGGAAGGAAAGCCCAGAGCCCCAGTGCTTCAGGGGCAGATGAGAAGCAGCCCTCAACAAGCCAAGGTCAGCTGGACCTGTCAGGTGTCCCCAGGAGGCCCAGCCAGCCAGACCTGTTCCATGTTCCCTTGGTTTCGTGAGACCCCACAGTGTCACAATGGTCTCCTTGGTTCCATGAGGCCCTGGAGTGTCACAATGTTCCCCTTGTTTCTGCAGTGTCACAATGGCCCTGTGCTTCTATGAGGCCTTGAAATGTCACAATGGCTTCATGGTTCCACAAAGCCCTGATGTGTCATCATGGCCCCTCGGCTCCATGTGCCCTCGCTGTGTCACAGGGGCTCCTCCGTGACACTCTGGGCTCCACAAAATCACCATGGACCCTTGGTTCCCTGGGGAGCCTGAGTTTCACAATCGTGTCCTTGATTCCATGAGGCACCACAGTGTCACCATGGCCCCTTGGTTCCATGAGGTTCTGTAGTGTCACCATGGCCCCTCGGCTCCATGTGCCCTCGCTGTGTCACAGGGGCTCCTCCGTGACACTCTGGGCTCCACAAGATCACCATGGACCCTTGGTTCCCTGGGGAGCCTGAGTTTCACAATCGTGTCCTTGATTCCATGAGGCACCACAGTGTCACAATGGCCCCTTGGTTCCATGAGGTTCTGTAGTGTCACCATGGTGTCCTTGAACCCGCATTGTCACAACTGACCCATGGTTCCATGAGGTTCCATAGTGTCACCATGGTCGCTGTCAGAGGCTGGATGAGATTGATGTCCCGAGACACCTTGGAATGCTCGGAATGCCCGTATGGGACCAGGGCCGGGTCAGGCCTTGGTTTCTGCTGGGACAGAGTGCCTGGCCTGGCAGAGTTGTAAATCACACAGCAGGGGCGGTGCAAACCCAGCTCTGATTGGCCAAGCTGTCAATCAATCACACAATTGTGGCAGCTGGTGCTGCCCTTACTCTGGACAAGCAACTGGCAGTCCCACCCCAGGGGCGGGCCCATGAACGCCCAGAGGGGTAAAAGCCGGAGCACGAGGCTGGCCTGTGGTCTGGATCTTGCCTTCTCTTGGGATTCCTCTGTGGGTGATGCTGGAACCTGAGCAGTTGGTGACAATGTGCGTGTCTTTTTATAGATCTTCTGTCTTTCTGTTGTTGTCTATTTCTTCTCCTTCTATTCCTACTTACCAGGAACATTTTTGGGAAACTTCACATCTTAAGGGTTAAAGAATTTTAGGTTAAATGTGTGGGAATCCAGGGCACAGGGAATATTTCTCTGTCTGTTTTCAGGGGTTCTGACCCCAGAGGAACACTGCCTTTCACCTTCGCCCATGGAGAGGACTTCCAAGACTTTTAGATAAATTGGAATAGTGTGAAATAGATTAGAGGGTAGTATAGTATGTTCCTTGGGTGAGAAATTTAGGTTTGGGGATTTTTAGTATGGTTATAGATATAGGAAGGAAGATGGAGGATTATGGGTGTAGTCCCTGTCTTCTTAATCTACTCCATTTTCTGCAGTGGTGGCACAGGGTGATTGGTCAAGGAAAGCACAGTGCAGAGGTTATGTGGGCAGTCCAAGGATGAGTTATTGGTAGATAAGTAGAAATCATGTATGTTTTAAGAGTTAATTGCATGAGGCAACTTTAAAAGACCTTGAAACCGTACATTTCGGAGCCATTTTGCTGTGCTTTTCCAGCGCACTGAGCCTGGTGTGCACAGCATGCAAAACATTAGATAACAATAAACAAGAAGCCGAAGACCAAAAAAGTCCAGTGCATCTCCTTTAACCTGGCCCAGTACTGCTACAGGAGAGTTTCCCCCATCCAGGGAGCCCCCAGAAGGGCACAATAAACAAACATCAATAACTGATGCCCTGACAATGTTTGTAATAAGTTGGCTTTTTTCCATAAAGTTGTTTACAGCAGGGTGTTGTCCTAATTGGCCAATCATGTGAAATGTGTTGATTAAATGACCAGTGAGGTCCACCTGTAGAAAACCAAGGTCTAAAAGAAGAGGAATGAAGAAATGGGTGGATTTTAGCCTTTAGCCTTTGGATCTGAATCTGTGTCATCTCTGATTGAACATTGACATTTGGGGATCTGTGGGGGCTATTGGGGATCCTTTCTGCACCTTGTGACCAAACAGGAGCTTCTCTAATAAACTTTTCCTAAGCTCCCACTTTGCCTATGACAGGAACCCCCTGTGAGTGTCTGGGACATCCCAGCTCTTTGGGAGCCGTGGAGCCCCCATGAGTGCCTGTGACAGATCGGTTCCTTTGCAGCCCAAAGTTTCCTGGGATGTCACCATGGAATGGCTGTGACTGCCTCTGACCACATGGCTCTTTACCATCCCCAGAAAGCCCTGGGAGGTCTCCATGGAGCCCCTGTCTCTGCCTGTGACATTCCAGCTCCTGGCCAGCCTGGAGCCTCTTGGAAACTCCCCGTGGAACCCCTCTGAGAGCCTGTGAGGAACCTGCGCATTAGTAGGCAATCATCACCAGGACCCTGTTGCTATGGTCAGTTTCCATGGCAACCATCACCAGCCCCCTGTTGCTATGGTCAGTTTCCATGGCAACCATCACCAGAGCCCTGTTGCTATGCTCAGTCCCTTGGCAGCTCCATGAAGACCCCATGCCAGGGGTGGTTGCCATGGACACCAGCTCAGGCCTGCAGCCAGAGCCCATTCCCATGGCAACCATTTGCAGTCCCATCCCCAGGCTCATGGGATCCCAGAACCACAGAATTGACTGAGCTGGGAGGGACCCATCAGGATCCTCGAGTCCAACTGCTGGCCCTGCACAGGACACCCCAACAATGCCAGCCTGGGCCTGGCAGCGCTGTTCAAACGCTGCTGGAGCTCGGAGAGCCCTGGAGCTGGGACCCTTCCCTGGGGAGCCTGGGCAGGGCCCCAGCAGCCTCTGGGGAAAAACCTTTTCCTGAGATCCAACCTAAGCCTGCCCCGACTCAGCTGCAGCCGTTCCCTCCACTCCTGTCCCTGGGCACCAGAGTGAAGAGGTTCCCACAGCCCCAGCCAGGGACCCGCTCCCAAGGCTGTTGCCATGGCAGCCAGGGCTGGGACCAGCTGGGATGTTCTGTTTCCAAAGGCCGGGGTTCAGGAATTGGATCCCAAATTTCCTGCTCCCGCTAAAACTGCAATGCCCTCGCTGCCCTCCCACATCCCATGGAAAGCACAAAAGGCAAAGATCCTGGGCTGGGATAAGAACAATTTATTGGGAACAGAAACAAGATAATGAACAATGAGAAACAGAAACAATATTGGTAACAGAAGGGATAAGAAAAAGGGAAAACTACAACCCAACTGACTGGCTCTTCCCAGTGACAATTTCCTCCTGCCTGGAAAGGACACCCTTCTCCTTTGGGACAAAGAGTCCTATTCCTGTCCCTGGCAATGACCTGAGGTGGGAGTGAATGTAATGACATGGCCATGACCATGTTCTTCAATCCCACATCATGCGACTAGCAGGGGCAGGAAAAGGTACAGGTGTCTTCCCAGCATGGATCATGGGGAACGTGGATCACCACAGCTCTTTCCAACGTGGGTCCTCCAATGGGGGATGAAGCGGGAGCAGTGCACAAAGCTCTTCTGCAGGTGGGCCTCTCACAGGGCTTTCCTTACTGGTGCTGCTGTTGGTGTCTGGTCAAGTTACGGCTCTGGGTGAAGCTCTTCCCACACTTGGGACACTCATAGGGCCTCTCCTGTAACTCTTTGGGTTTTGTTGTCTCATATTGTCCTAATTCAAATTGTCCAAAGTATTGTTACTCCAATTGTATTACTATTTCTATAACCACTTTATTACTATTAAACCTTGAAAATCTTAAAAACAAGTGATTGGTGTTTTTCACGGTAACAACGTGGTCTTGGCTGAGTGCCAAGATGCACCTGGCCTAATCACCTTTACTCTGTAGCCCTTATCTCCTATTGTCCTTTATTAAACTGTTTTAGATTTTCACAGGAGAGTGAATGTGTTTTTCACAGGGCTGGTACATCTCCGGGGCAGAGGAGCCCTCGAGTGTCCAGCCCCAGCTGCCTGCTGCCGGTGTCCTGTGCCACCATCACAGCTCTTCAGCAGCCTGGAGACCCCTGGAATGTCCCCACTGAGCCCTGGCAGGGCCTGTGACCCCCCGGCTCCTTGGCAGCCTGGAGATACGGGGGTATCTTCACAGGTATTTTCACAGAGACCCTGTTACAGGCTGTGAGCTCAGTGTGGTTTGCAAAGGGACACTCCTGGGATGTCCCCAGAGAGCCCCTGGGGCTGTTTGTGCTCTCGATGTTCTTTAGGAGCACAGAGAGCGCTGGGCTGCTCTCATGGAATCCCAGTGAGTGGCTGTGACACAGCAGTGCCAGAGCTCACTAAAGTCACCTCGGAGGCACCCCCTGAATGTCTGTGAGTGCCTCTGAACTCAGCGGGTCTTCATCATCCCCAGAGAGCTCTGGGATGTTCCCATGGAAGCCCTGTGAGTGCAGGTGAGCTCAGGCACCTTTGGAAACCTGTAACCACTGAGGATGTGAGGATGGAAGCCCTTTGCTCTCCCTGCTCTTTAGCAGTCTGGAGAGCCCTGGGAGGTTGGAACAGGATGCCTTGGGTTGGCTGCTTTGCCTTGGAATGTGATCAAGGCACTCAGACGTACTGTTTACAAAGTTCTCAGTGTGGACAGAGAGGGGGCACCACATGTTGTTCTGCTAAGTTCTGTTGAAACACAATCTTTTCTTTTGAAACACAGAGAGCTGTGCCATGTCACCCCTCTGCTGTCCCTGGGAGTGCCCGTGGGCTCAGAAGCCTTTGGAGGATGGAGAGCCCTGGGATGTCATGTGATGTCAGCACGAAGGGCCTGTGATCAGGTGGGATCTCCTGCCTTGTGGTGCTGCATTGCCCTGGCCTCCCCTTTTTCAGCCCCACCATGATCTGAGAAACGCTGCTTAGGCCTTGGCCTTGAGGAGCTGCAGCTTGGCTGAGCTAATCTGGAGCTTATCAGAAAAACTGTGTGCTCCCTGATGTCTTCCTAGTCTGTTTTTATTTTTTTATTTTCACAGCCTTGGGAACATTGTTTTTGCCTGATGGGAAACACTGTGTGCCAGTATGCATGTCCTCCCTGGTATGTGGGAGCGAGGCTGCTGTCCTGGATTCTGGAGTACTTTAGAGCTGTAAGTTCTGCCTGTGAGTAAAGTTCCTCTAGAGATCTGGTGAATCCTTTGGGAGTCCTGTTCTGAGATGCTGGGTTTGAGTTTGGTTCTGAGTGGAGTGTTGCTAAGTTGAAGTAGGGTTAATTTGGAAAGCTTTGAAGTGTTATTCCACTACTAAATGGTGAAGTTGAACTTCTGAGTTTCATTGCTGCTAAGCTGAAGTGCTGTTCTGTGAAGTGCTCTGGAGCCTTTAGGCCAGGTTCTTTTGATCTTTACTCCTGCTATCACCTTCACAAAGACAAACACAAACACACACAGAGACAGATAGTGTTCATTTTGTTCCATTTTGTATTGACTGACTCTGGATTCTGATTGTTGCTTTTCCTGGCTGTGCCTTAAGCATGATGTAAGCAGCAGAGTGAAGCTTGGCAAGGCACCTTGTCCTGTTGTGGCTTTGCTATGAAATCTTTCTCTGCCCACAGCTTTGCCATCATCCTTGCAGTGATGTCCAAGTGCCTGTGCCATGCCAGGTCTTTGGCAGCGTGGAGAGCCCTGCATTGTGAACACTGATGCCCTGGCAGTGCTTGTGACACCAGGGCTTCTCAGCAGCCTGCAGCCTCCTGAGATGTGCACCTGGGCTCTGCTGGGACTGCCTGGGAGCTCAGGGTTCTTTTGGAACATGGAGAGCTGTGGCGTGTCACCACAGAGTTCCTGTGACAGCACATGACCTTCTGAGCCTTTGGCAGCCTGAAGATGGCTGGAATGTGCCCAGGGAGCCAGTGTGACTGTGTGTGACACCCCAGCTCTTCCAGAGGATGGAGAGTGCAGATGTGTCCCCAAGCAGGCCCTGTGAGTGCGTGTGAGCTGCCGGCTCCTCAGCAGCCTGGGGACACGTGGGATGTCACCCGTGAGAGCCTGTTCTAGGCTGGGATCTGTGTGGGCTTTGGAAAACGGGAGACTCCTGGCATGTCCCCTCTGAGCTGCTAGGGCTCTGTGTGGCCTGAGTGTTCTTTGAGAGCACAGAGAGCCCTGGGATGTCCCCGTGGGAGAGCAGGGAGTGACTGTGACACAGCAGTGCCTTGTGAGTTGACAGTGGCCTGGCATGTCAGCTGGGAAGGGCTGTGAGTGCCTGTGAGCACACATGTCTGTCTCATGGCCGGAGAGCTGTGGGAGGTGCCCCTGGCAGGCCTGTGAGTGCAGGGGAGCTCAGGGCTCTGGAGAAGCCTGTAGGCATGTGGGACACCAGGCTGGAAGGCCTGGCAGTGCCTTTGCCCTGCCTGCTCTTCAGCAGTCTGGAGAGCCCTGGGAGGTTGTAGTAGGATGCTTTGTGCTGGCTGCTCTGCTCTTGAATGGGATCCAGGCACTTGGACAGGGTCCAGTTTGCCAGTGTCTCCAGGTGGCTTTGCAAGGGCCAGCCTGTGTGTTTTGGTGTTGGATTCTGCTGAAGCTCCTCGTGGATACTGGCCCTGAATGAAGGGGCTGCTGGTGGTCACAAATGGGGCAGATGAGCTGCTCAAGTGAGCTGCAGGCCCCTGCATGCCAGTCAGTCCCTTTGGGCAGTAAAAGTGCACTCACTGTCCTAGGGGAAGTTCTTCTGAGCTGTTCCTGCCTGGAGTGTGTGGAGCTTCCTCCCTGAGAAGGCGATGCCCAGCAAGGCTCCTCCTGGAGGTGCAGAGAAAGAGCTGCCCACGAGTGTTGCTGTGGGGAGTTCCATCGAGCTCTACTTCCTAATTGTATTTTTGTCCTGCTGGAGTAGGACTGCTTTCTGTAATGTTGGGGGGCAGTGGGTTGGGGACAAAGAGAGCACTCACCCTGATGTTCATGTGGCAAACAGAGAGTGTTTATTCTCAAGCCCTGCCTTATAAAGGGCATTTGAAAAACCCGGTCTGGATAATTTCATTGGTGCAATCTCTACGCCCCTTCAGGTTCTGGGCAGTGAAATGGCTGCAGCCCAGTAGAGATGGGATTGGGCAAGGCCCAGTCAATTGGGCAAGGTCAGTCAGCCCAGGGGCTGGCTAATTCACACAGTACAAGCCAGCCTGTACTGTGGCACATGGCAACACTTCTGCTCTGCCCCACAGACACTGGAGTGGGAGTTCTCCTGCAGAAATGCTTGGGGACCTTTGGGTTTCCTTCCAGGTTCTGTAGTAGAGCTTCCCCACCCTAGAGAAATTCTCTATTCCTCATGTCCAAGCCCCAGTGCTGCAGATAGAACCAGGGGGTGACACGTGGGCTGTGCCATCTGTGCCTTTCCCTGGAGCAGGAAAATTCTGGCTTTTCCCTGCTGAGACAGTGGTTGAGAGGAGAGGGAAAGCTCATCCTTCCTGACCTGCTGGAGCACGTGTAGGGACAGTTTCTGCACAGTTCAGACACAGCCCTGGAGGAAGCAGGGACATTCCCTTGGAACCCCCAAAACTGGGGGCCAATCCAACTGCACTGGGAGCCCCCGTGTATGTCCAGCTCATTCTGCTTGCGCTGTTGGCACATGGTCACTGGCTGTCCAATGCCATCCCCCTGGCTGGCACTGATCTCTAAGGCAGCCTGCAGCTCTCCTCGGTCAAAGTTCCCCAATTTGGACCCTGCAGACACTTCCTTAATTCTTCTCCAAGGTGACCTCAGCACACCAATGAGGTCACAGCACTCGTACACCTGGCCAAGAATCCCCCACGGGGACACTCTGGTCTCTCCTCCATGGGCACAAAGCAATATAACCCCAGAGGAAAATCATCCCCCATGGTCCCTGGGTCTCCTTGGGTGAGTTCCAGAGCAAACAGTCAAGGCAGTGGCCTGAAATGTTTTCCCACCTGGGCCACAAGACATCTCGGATGGATCCACATTGTCCCTGGGGAAAGAGAGGTGCAGAATCCTTCACTAATGCCCTGGAATGTCAAACAGGAATCACAGCCTTGGACAGCTCTCAGGAACCAATTGGATTTTCGTTCCTGGAAGCCCAAGATGTCTGAATGTCTTCCTGATGCCTCAGGGCCTGGGTAAACAGGGCTTGTCAGAGATGTTGGCAGGGCACCAACACCCCTCCTCCTCACAGGGCATCTCTGTTACCCCAATTAGCTCCGAATGGCTGCCTGGGGACAGTGCCCAATTCCCCATGTCCCTGGGGATGGGCACATCCTGCTCAGGGCCAGTGCTGGCCTTGGTTCAGGCCCAGGGCACTGCAGAGACCCTGTGTGGGGACAAGGGCCCTGGGGAGCTGCAGGTGATGGCAGCCAGGGCCAGGGCTGGAGTTTGAGCCTTACTGGGGATGGGGTCCCTGGCACCCTGCCTGGGGCAGCTGTGCAGAGCTGGACACAGGTGCTCTGGGTGGGCATGGTGGCCGTGGGTGGGACAGGGGGAAGGGCAGAGAAGGGGACATTGCCCTCTGGACCCTGCTCTGGGGCTGGAGATGGGACTGGTTTGGGGGCTGCAGGGGAAGGGAAAGGGAGTGGTCTGGCTGTGGCAAGAAGCACAGCTGAGGCATTGCCCAAGGCTCAGCCTTGTCTGCAAGGTGATCAACAGGTGATCAACACTGCCCGGTGCTCCCAGTGTCTCCAGTGAGTGCAGATCCCCATCAGCTGCCTGCCCTTGACCCAAAGTCCCCCCACATTCCTGTTTTCCCTGAGTCTGGAGTCCTGATGCTCCAGGAAGAGGGATCAGTACCCACCGCTGTTTCCTCAAAGTGCCAGAGCGGGAACAGGGGCAATTCTGCTGGGATCCAATGGATTTTGGGATGGGCTCAGCTCTGGGGTGTCCCACAGGGAAAGCTCAGGGAGGGCAGGGGCAGCAGGAGATGGGGGTATGTGGTTCTAGGGGCTGTGGGAGGATGGATTGTCTTGGAGTGGGGGGTTGTCCCCACCAGGGATCCATCTGCTCTCAGCTCCCCCATGCACAGACCACCCTGCACCAGGCAGTCCCAGAAAGCCCAAGATGTCTGAATGTCCTCCTGGTGCCTCAGGGCCTGGGTAAACAGGGCTTGTCAGTGATCCTGGCAGGGCACCAACACCCCTCCTCCTCACAGGGCACCTCTGTTACCCCAATTAGCTCCGAGTGGCTGCCTGGGGACAGGTGCCCACTTCCCCATGTCCCTGGGCATGGGCACATCCTGCTCAGGGCCAGTGCTGGCCTGGGCCCAGAGTCAGGGCCATGACCCAGGTGTTCTGAGAGGGCTCCTTGGCTGCAGGTGGGACAGGATGAGGGGCAGGGCAGGGCATATTCCCCTCTGGACAATGCTCTGAGGTTGGAGATTGGACAGGTTGGCATCCGCAAGGAAAGGGATATCGGGTTGTGTGGATGTGGGAATTGTCACTCCTGAGCCATTGGCACTCCTGAATGGCACTCCTGAGCCATTCCCCAAGCCTCAGCCTCGTCTGCAGGTGATCAGCATTGCCCAGTGCTGCCCAGTGTCTGCAGTGACTGAGATGCCAATCACCCACCTGATCACATGTGCCTTCTTCCCCTTGTTCTCCCACATGTTGGGTTTGGGGCCGGGCTCAGCTCTGGGATGTCCCACAGGGAAAGCTCTGGGAAGGAAGGGGCAGCAGGAGAGGGGGGGATCTGGCACTGAGGGGAGTTTGAGGATGGATTGTGTTGGAGTGGGCATTGTCCCCACAGGGTCCCAGGTGCCTTTGGCTCCCTGCCTACCCCCCTTGGCCCCCAGGTGCCTGGGCCCTTCCAGGGGCAGCTGCCCCATACAGGAAGCTGGAGGGATGCCAGGCAAGGGGGCTGGATCCGTGCCATAGGTGGGGTGGGCTCTGTGCCAGGGCTGGGCTTGTGGCCAGGGCTGGGGGCTGTGCCAAGCCAGGCTTTGGCCTGGAGGCTGGCATGGAGTGTGCTGCGAGGAGTCCCAGCAGGGATAAAGGTGCTTCTCATCTGGTGCAACCTCAGGCAGAGCTGACCAGAGCGAGAGGAAGATGAAGGTAGCTGTGCTCAGCGTGGCCCTGCTCTTCTCCATCCTGCTGTGCCCCCCAGCACAGGCCAAGGTGAGGCACCAGGAAAACGCTGTCCCCACATCCTGCCCTTTCTGCACCCCCCCATCCCACCCTTTTGGTCCCTCCTCTGTGTCCCATTCAGGGTCCCCAAACGCCCTCCCACTGACCATTCCCGAGGCCATTCCTTCCATGCCCCCCTTCTGTCCTTTGTCTTTCTTCCTTTCCACTGCAGAGGGGTCCCTCTGTACAATTCCCTGACTCACCCCACAACTCCCAGATCATCCCAGTCCTGTTGGTTTTGTTCCCACCTGTCCTCGTTCTTCTGTCCCCACCAAGCCCCTCCCCTCACTCCCATGTTCCTACACCTCAATTCCTTTCTCCTCCCCTGTCCCTTACACCCTGCTCCTTCCAAACCCCCAACCCTGTCCCCTGGGCCTTCAATTGACCCCTGGTCAGTGACTTTGGGTGTCCCCACTCCTCGAACAGATCTCCTTGGAGGCCCTGAGTTCCCATCCCTCTGCCTGTGCCCTGCTCCCTGCAGCCGTGTCCCCCCACAGCCCCCCAAGGTCCAATCCAGACCCAGCCTGTCTTCTCCTTTCCAGGCACTCCTGGAAGGAACCCAAGATGATCTCCAGGAGGTGAGTGGGCTGATGGCATTGGAGGGCATCCCCTCAGGGAACTGGGGGGCAGTTCAGTCCCCCCCATTCCTTGCTGGCACTGGGGACATCCCCAGTCTCCTGGTCTCTCTGCAGTTGGATTTAGACGTTGTTGCGGCCCTGGAGACGCCTCTGGTGGGTACCATGAGTTCTGCCGGTGTCAGACCCTCCCCTTGCATGGCTGGCAACGCCCAGGCCATCCCAGTTTGTCCCAGCACAGCCCAGTGCACCCCTCCTGACCGCCCAGACAATGCCCTGCCCCAGGGCTCCTCACCAGGGAAGCCTTTGCCCAGGGTCCCTGCTGCATTCCCATCCCTGGCACTCCAGAACCCCCTGGATGAGCCAGCTGCAGACGCAGCCCCTGCCCCAGCTGTGCCTCTTGGCCAGGAGCCCAGTGCTTCTGGGCAGGAGCACAGCAGCTCCTGCACCCCATTGCTCCCACAGCCCCTTCCCCAAGCCCCCCCCTGCTCTCCCCTGCCTCCCAGTCCAGCCCAGTGCCCCCCATGTGTCTCTAACACTGTTTTTTTCCCAGCCCCGTCTGGCTGAAAAGCTGGAGATTCTTCTGCGGCAGAAGCGCCTGGCTGCTGCTCTCCATGGATAGGTGAGCAGCACTTGGTGGTCCCCCGACCCCCATGTGATCCTGTGAGGTTTATAGGGTGTTAACCTGGAGTGTTCTGGGTGGACAGAGTTTGGGGCCAGTAGAGGGATGGAAAGGTTTTCACTGCTCTGATTCCTGGGGGTGCTGCACAGAGCAGCTCCCAAGTCTTTCCTTGCCTTTGGGATCTCTGGGAACCCCACAGTCCCCGTGGGCACAGGGAGGTTCTCGTGCAGGTTTTGGAGCATCCCAGGGCTGGGAGGTCTGGGGACCCTGAATTTCTGAGGGGCCAAATCCTGTCCTGGGTTTATCCAGAACCTCAATTCTTTTACCCTCCAGAAACAGGGCGGGCACAAGGCCCGTGTCCTGTCCCAGTCACGTTTCAGGCTCTTTGTTTTAGGACTGAACTGTTGGCGAAAACCATGTCCTGTCCCCCTCCAGTGGCATGAGGAGATGATCACCTCTGGAGAAATCACCTGATCCCCTGTGAGCCCTGGGCCTTTTTCCTAAAATGAGAAATAAATCGCTTCAGCAAAGCTACGATCTGTGTCTCTGAGTGTGTGTGTCCATGTGTGTGTTCCAAAGGAAATTTCCCTAAATCTCAAAGAGGTTTCCCCCAGAGGTGTTGTCTTGTCCCTGTGTCCATTGCACATCCTGTCACTCTGTCACTGTCACCTCTACACATCTCTGCCCCACTGGCACCTCCCAGGTTGGCACTGAACTCCTCCCTCCTGCTCCCTACCCCCAGCAATGACCATGGCAGGGAGCTCACACCAGGAGCACCCAGACCAGGGATGGAGAAGGAGCATCTGGCAGAGGCACGAAGAATCCCCCATTCCCGGGTGTGTGGGGTGCATGGAGGGCAGCTGTGTCCCCTGCCAGCCCCAGGGCTGCAAACCAGGGAGGAGATGTCTCAGCTGCCTCAGCTGAGTCACTTCCCTCAACCCTTGATCCTGGGAAGTCTCCGGCTGCAACACAACCTCCACAGGAGGCTTTCTACCAGGAAGACAAAAGAAAGGAATAAAGAACTGTTATTCCTGCTCCCATGTCTTTGCCTGAGACACCCCCTTAATTTCAAATTTATAAAAATTTGAAGGGCGGGGATTTACATTTTCCATTTTAGCGGAGGCTCCTGCCTTCCTTAGCACACACCTGTCTTTCCAAACCAAGACAGACTTGCATTGTCACAACTGACCCATGGTTCCATGAGGTTCTGTAGTGTCACCATGGTGTCCTTGGACCCACCTGGTCACAACTGACCCATGGTTCCATGAGGTTCCCCGGTATCACCATGGTCTCTGTCAGAGGCTGGATGAGATCAATGTCCTGAGGCACCGTGGGATGAGCTGTCAATCAGTCACACAGTGGGGAAAGCACTAACCCAGCCCTAATTGCCTGAGCAATCAGAAATCCCACCTGGGGGGAGGCCCACAAAGGCCTGGGGGCTTAAAAACACAGAGCACAAGGTCAGCCCCTGGTATGGACTCTGCCTTCTCCTGGGGTTTGTGTCTCACCCACACTGCAACCCTAGGAACTGATAGTCATATGCATGTCTTTCTATATAACTTATGTCTTTCTTTCTTCTCCTTCTAATGCTCTTTATATGGAACATTTTTGGGTACCTCAACAGCTTATGTGTTTAAAGGTTTCTAGGTTAAATAAGCTAAGTTAATGAAGTTCTGTGGAGGGGCTTGACAGCTGGCCTGCAAGCAAAGCTGAGTTAATAGAAGAAATAACAATTGATGATTTTCAAGTGAATCCATAGCAAGGAAGAAGACAAGGCCATCAGTATGGAAACGATTAGAAAAGATACATGAAAATTTTTGCAAGCTAGACTACGTGCCTAAGTAGATGTGTATATGAGCCCTATTAAATTTCTGTAAAACTTTTGCCAATCATATTGATGTTAAATGCTTTGCACCAATGAATATACCAAGTTATTGTGATGTAGTTAATGACTTAAGATCACACTTTGTTAAGAGTATATAAACTGGAGAACACGCAGAATAAAAACTTTTTTCTTCTTGGACCCTGATCATGTGGGTATGTCACGTCCGGCCTAACTGTGACAAAGTTACTGCCATGATACATGTTTTATGTATAATTGGACGTTGCATTAAATCCTCTTCCAAAGTTTCCTGGTTTTTTTGTACTGACTTTTTACCAGTAAAATTTTGTGTCATTTTGACCTCTTGAGAATATCTGGCTGGTGTTTCTCCTGTGTACCAAACTCGAGTAAAGTTGGTAGAAGAATTGGTGAGTTGGCACGCAAACCCTGAACGGAGCCCCGGGTGCGTGGAGGATTGGGATAGTGTGAGTCACGCACAATCCCTGGAGTGGGGGGACATGGGTCCTTACCAGGGTTCAGGGTGCCCCGAGTACAGCAGCAGCACTGAGCAGAGCCAAGAGGGCCCCAGTGCCCAGTGTTGGTGCTGGGCGTTCAGTGTGCCGCGGTTCAGGTAGAAACCATAAACCCACTGGAGGCCACTGGGGGAATTGGGGTTACAGCCCAGAGCAGTGCTGGGGTTACAGGGCAGGGAAGGGAAAGACTGGACCTGCCCCTTCCTCCCCCCACACAAAATGTTTAGACCCAACAATCACCTCCAGTCTGTCAAAACAGGCAATGTTGGAGATGAAATCCCAATTGTGGCCATGGGCACATGGCTGGGAAGGACAGTTTTCCATAGGAAGGAAAGCACAGAGCCCCAAGGTCTGCAAGACAGGTGAGAGCCTCAGCAGGCCAAGGCCAGCTAGACTTGTCAGTAATAGCAGATTTTGCATGGGACCAGTCTTTGAATTTAGGGAATTTTGGAGGTGGAAACCCAATCTCGGCCATGGGCACCTGGAGAAGCAGGACAGTTCTTTCCCATGGAGCAAGGAGAGCATGGAGCCTTCCCCAATGTTTTGGGGACAGATGAGAGGTGACCCTTGTGAAGCCACTGCAAGCCAGACTTGTCCTGGCAATATTCCTATGGGAACAATCCCTGGATATAAGGAAATTTGGAGGTGAAGCCCCAGTTCTGTCCATGGGTGCCTGGAGCAGAAGGACAGTCCTTTTCATTAGGAAGGAAAGCACGGAGCCCCAGTGTTTCAGCAGCAGATGAGAAGAGACCCTCAACATGCCAAGGTCAGCTGGACCAGTCAGGCAGCCCCTGGGAGGCCAAAACAGCCAGACCTGTCCTGTGTTTCCTTGGTTTTATGGTGCCCCATAGTGTCACAATGGTGCCTTGGATCCACAGCGCCCTGCAGTGTCATAATGGGGACTTGATTCCATGGGTTCCAGCAGTGTCACAATGGCCCCTTGATTACAAGAAGACCTGCAGTGTCACACTGGCCCCTAGGTTTTATGAGGTCCCACAATGTCACAGTGGACCCTAGGTGTCATAAGGGCCCACAGTGTCACAATGGTCCCAATGTTTCCATGGGGCCTTGCAGTGTCACAATGGTCTCCATGGGTCACCAGGCCCCACAATGTCACATGACTCCTCTATTCCATGAGCCCTGCAATGTCACAATGGACCTTTGGACCCTGGGGGTTTGCAGTGTCACAATGGTCTCCTTTGGCTCCACAGTGTCACAATGGACCATTGATGACAGTGGGCCACTCTGTGTCACCCTGGAGCTTTGGTTCCATGCAGCCCTGCAGTGTCACAATGGTCTCCTTTGGTTCCCCAGTGTCACAATGGACCCCGATGACATGAGGCCCTTCAGTGTCACAATGGACCTTTGGATCCATGCAGCCCTGCAGTGTCACAAAGGCCTCTTGGTTTCACCAGGCCCCACAATATCACAATGGTCCACTTGGTTCTGTGGGCACCCCCAGGGTCACAATGGTCTCACTGGTTCCATGAGGCCTCACAGTGTCACAATGCTTTGCTTATTCCATGGGCTCTCATAGTGTGACAATGGTCTCCATGATTCCATGAGTCTGCACATTGTCACAATGGTCTCTGTGATTCCATGGTGCCCCTCAGTGTCACAATGGCCCCTTGGTTCCATGAGGCTGTGCAGTGTCTTAATTGTCTTTGCATGGTTTCATGAGGCCTTGCAATGTCACAATGGACCTTTGGTTCCATGGAGTCTCGCAGTGTCACAATGGCCCCTTGGTTCCATGACACCCCAAAGTGTCACAATGGTCTCCAGGGTTCCATGAGGCCCTGCGGTGTCACAATGGACCCTTGGTTTGATGGGGCCTCTCAGTGTCACAATGATCCCTACATTCCATGAGGCCCCACATTGTCACAAGGATCCCTTGGTCTCACAGGGCCCCACAGTGTCACAAGGTTCCCTTGGTTCCATGGGCCCTGTGCTGCTGCATTCCCCCCTCCCCTTCTCAGGCTGCCCTGCCAGCTGAGAAATGCTCCTTGGGCCTCGGCCTTGGCCAACAGCCCCTGGGCTCAGCTCCTCTGCAGCTCATCACAAACACTGTCTGCTCCAGCCACTGCTGCTGCCCAAACAGCTCCTGGCTCCTTTAGGAGCAGCCCTGGGAGCTGTTTCTGTTCCCTCCGTGGCACAACATCCCTGTTCTCACACTGCCAAAGAAAGCTGCTGATGCCAAGTGTGGCCAGGATGAGCCATTGCTGGGACTGAAGCCCCTCTCGTGGGGCCCTGCAAAAAGCGCTCCAAAAGGAGCCCTTGGAGCTCTCCTGGGCCAGCGACTCCCTCTGAGTCGGGCCTCTCCCAGCCGGGAACTCTCTCCCAGCCAGGTGGTGTCAGGGCACAGGTTGTACTTGATGTTCTCCAAGATCTTTTTGAGCCTTGCTGATTCTGGGATTCCCTTGGAGCAGTTGCAGGAGGAGCCCTGGGCCTCCTCTTCAGAAGCTCCAGCAGCCCAGGTCCCTCAGCTTCTCCTGCCAGGCCCAAAGCCCATCCTGTCGGTCCTGCAGAGCCTCTGCAGCTCCTCCTCATTGCCCAGAACAGGGAGCCCCACAGGCAGACACAGCAGCCCAGATGTGTCCCCCTGGCCTGTGGTGCTTCTGGCAAGGGAGCAGCAGGAGGCACTGCAAGAGCCTGTAGACAATTCCTGCAGCACTTGGAGGATGATCATGCTCCCCAAGGGATGTTCCCATGGTGCCAAGTCAGGAACTGCAATGGGGGGTGGGGCCAGACAGGAAAGGGCAAACAGGGATGGGCTCTTTGCAGGGAAGGGAACAGGGGTGGGAAATAGGAAGAAATTTGTATCAGGAAGAGTAAAGAAAGCATAGGTGAAGCAAAGGAAATGCTCAGGGCAGTTTGGGGGGAGCTGCTAGGCAGCCCTGGCTCTGAGCAACAGCATCTGCAGTGGGACAGGAAAGACCCAGCTGATGGGAACAAACTTTCTGTCTGACTGCAAAGGCCAGGACAAAGCTGAGTGCTTTCCCTGCCACTCCCCAGCCCTTCCTGGACCAAGAAGCTGATAGCATTTATGCTCCCTCAGGTTCATGTCCCCACACCAACAGCATGGGGGTGCTCCCCCCTGCTCTGTGCAATGCAAACAGGGGCTCCTGAGTCAGTGCTGCCATGTCTGTGCCTGCAAGGATGGGGCACCTGTGTGAGCTGGGGGAGAGGACAGGGCTGCAGAGGAGAGATGTTGTTAGCAGCTCTATGAGGACGCTCTGGGACGCTGCCCTGGGCTGTCCAGCACACTGGGGATGGATCAGTCCCTGCTCTGCTGCTCCTTCCCATCTCCCCCAGGGCCCTTGCAGAGCACCAGCCATGCTGTTTGCCGCCAGCCTGCCCATGGCCAGCCTGGGGCTGCTCATAGGGATTATCTGTGCTGAGCATTGGCCTGGGCATGTTCTTGAGAGAGCCTGGGCAAGGAGCCTGGAGCCCCCAGGGCCTGGCTTGAGGCGTCAGTGCTGCCCCAGCAGTGCCCATGGCCTGTCCCTGCTGCAGCCCCAGCACTGCCACCCCAGGACTGTGCCCGGCCCCGAGAGCACTCAGGCCCTACAGCAACACCAGGGCCACCAGGGCAGCGGGGCAGGGCCACAGGAGCAGCAGTGGCAACACCAAGTGCTGCTGCTGCTGGGCACAGCTTCTGGGTCAGCACTGATCTGTCGTCAGCTCTGTACACAGACATTGCTGCTGCAGCTCCAGAGAAGGCAACCAAAGGGTATCTCTGTAGAAGACTCTGCTGGGAGATCCTTTAGTTCCTTTAAAGCCATTGAGAGAACAGTTCTTTGTTGACATGCTCTGGGTCAACAGTAAAAGTGGAGAGAAACAAAATAAGAAATATTGCAAGCAATGTCATTTTTGCGGACAATGTTAAAAATGGAAATCACAGGAAAAAATCCCACAACCAAACCCAAAAAGAACAATCAAAGATAACTTTTATTACAAGTGATTTGCAGAAATTGACCATCAGTTTAATGTTCCTGAAAGCATCCAGTCATCAGTTTCCACACTTCAGCCTTGAACTCCTGGTTCCTCAGGCTGTAGATGAGGGGGTTAAGGGCTGGAGGCACCACCGTGTACAGAACTGACAGGGCCAGATCCAGGGATGGGGAGGAGATGGAGGGCGGCTTCAGGTAGGTAAACACTGCAGTGCTGATGAGCAGGGAGAGCACAGCCAGGTGAGGGAGGCAGGTGGAAAAGGCTTTGTGCTGTCCCTGCTCAGAGGGGATCCTCAGCACAGCCCTGAAGATCTGCACATAGGAGAAAACAATGAACACAAAACAACCAAGAGCTAAACTTACACTAAGAGCAAGAAGACCAAGTTCCCTGAGGTAGGAGTTTGAGCAGGAGAGTTTGAGGATCTGTGGGATTTCACAGAAGAACTGGCCCAGGGCATTGCCATGGCACAGGGGCAGGGAAAATGTATTGGCCGTGTGCATGAGAGCATTGAGAAAGCCACTGGCCCAGGCAGCTGCTGCCATGTGGGCACAAGCTCTGCTGCCCAGGAGGGTCCCGTAGTGCAGGGGTTTGCAGATGGACACGTAGCGATCGTAGCACATGATGGTCAGGAGATAAAACTCTGCAGAGATGAAAAAGACAAAAAAAAAGAGTTGAGCAGCACATCCTATGTATGAGATGGTCGTGGTGCCCCAGAGGGAATTGTGCATGGCTTTGGGGACAGTGGTGCAGATGGAGCCCAGGTCAGTGAGGGCCAGGTTGAGCAGGAAGAAGTACATGGCTGTGTGTAGGTGGTGGCCGCAAGCTACGGCACTGATGATGAGGCCGTTGCCCAGGAGGGCAGCCAGGGAGATGCCCAGCAAGAGGCAGAAATGCAGGAGCTGCAGCTGCCGCGTGTCCGCCAATGCCAGCAGGAGGAAGTGGCTGATGGAGCTGCTGTTGGACATTTGCTCTGGCTGGACTTGGGGATCTGGTCATGGAGAAAGAGGACAGTGAAGGGTTAGAGGATATACCTGTAACCAAAATCAAAGCCATTTCCCATACACCCTCCTCTGTAACACACCTGGACAAAACTCTGTGTTTAAGAGTTCTGAGGTTTTCTTTTTAACCTCCCCCATATCTGTCCTGATGTTCTTGGATATCAGAAACTGTCAGCATTTTTGCTGCCCTCTGGTAGTAAAGAGAGAGTTCCCTGATGCAAGATGATGAGTGGAGAGTGAGGGGAGATGGTCTGTTACTTCATTTCCTTTGGCATTTCTCTGGGTTTTAACTTTTCTCAAATGGAGGATATTCACACTCTCTTGTTTCTCTTTAAAAACCCCGAGGTACTGCTGACAGCAGATGGAACCACCACAGCCCAGCTCCACATTTGTAGCAAAGGACTCACATTGCTCATTGCAGCATTTTCACTGTCAGGACATCTCTGCCTATCCCCATCAATCTTATACCTAAAAGATAGTCTAGCACAGGTTTGCACCCTGGATTACTGCTCCCAGCCTGGACTGAAATCTCAGGGAGACTTGCAAGTGTCCTTATGATGGCATTGGATGAAGGGAGATGCAGCTCCTTCCCTGGCTGCACTGACAGCATTGCCCAGAGCTGGGCACAGGGGATAGCATCATCCAGAGCCAGCTGTGCCCCCTGCCAGAGCCTCCAGGGCTGGGCAGCTGCTCCCAGCCCTGTGCTCTGCAGAGGGAACTGGGCCCAGGGCTGCAGAGCTGCCCCACAGCTCTACTGCAGCTCTGCCTTCACAGGAGGGGCTGCACACCTTGGAGCCCCAGCCCTGAGGGCAGAGGCTTGGCTGGGGGCACAGGAGGGAGGAGGCTTGTTCAGAGGGAGGGGCTGCACTGGAGGGGATCCTGTGGGCATCTCTAAACTCTCCCTGCCACAGCATTACTGGGTTTGGTTTTTTCTCAATGCCTGATCCTCTCTCTGCTTCCTGGAGATTTTCCTTCTCCAGGTGTTTCCCTATGCCTGATCTCTCCCTGCCAGAACTCACAGACCCCAAATCTCTGTGCACTCTCCTTGGCCCAACAGAACCTTGCCTGTTTACAGGACACTGGCTGGGGGCAGGTTCTGTTTGCAGCTTACAGAAAGGACAGCTCAGACTGAGCCTGCTGGCTCCAGGAAAGGTGATGCTGGTGCTGTCCATGGGCAGAGTGGCTGAAAGCACATTAGGGATCTCTTGTGGACCTATTGATAGCTAAAAGTAACAGTTCAGATGTCTCAGACACTTGTCTAAATTCATAATTAATAAATCATATTCAACCTTTACTATTTATCTCTCCTCCCTGCTATTCTCCAGTAGTAGGAATAGGAATACCTAGTCTTCGGAAAGGTCCTCATTCTCAAGTCAAAATCCTGGTCTTGGAAATATTCTAGGACTGATCAGAATGCCTCAGCATGTCAGAGCTTCAAGAGCATTTCACCTCCCTGCACCAGAAATACCCGGAGATGTACTCACAGAGTCTGTAGGCATTGGGATGTTCCAGCTTTAGGAGATGGCTCCAGGAGCTGCAGCTGCATTGTCCTGCAGCCAGAGGTTCCTGTGCCAAGGGCTGGCAGTGATTGTGCCCCAGGCACTTCTCAGCACCTTCACAGCCCTAACTGATTGAAGCTCTCTGCGCCTCTGTGCTGTGCCCAGGGTGGCTGCAGGCAGTGCCACAGCCCTGCTGGTCTGGGAGAACAGCTGCTCATCGAGAGAAATGTGCTTTTGAAGCTCTTCTTGGTTACCAGGAGCTGCCTCTGTGCCAGGAGCCCGGCTCAGCTCAGCAGCACAGACCCAGCACAAGGACTTAATTGAGCCTCTGGGGCTTTGTGCTCAGGCCCTGAACATCAGTCCCTGAGAGGGAGCTGAAGAAACCTCTCCAGAACTCCAAGTCAGAATCCAACTCCAAAGTTTCTTGGACTTTTAATGGGTCCCACTGAGGGACACAACTGAAAAAGTGTCCCCAGGCCGCAGGCAGAGGAGAGAACTGGAGGCAGTGATGACAGATGGGGACAAAGAGAAGACAAGTCTTGGTGCTCTGGGGCACAGCAGGGTCTGCGCCACCAAGGGCTGTGAGGAGACACCTTGTCCTGAGGCACTGGGGCCTCCTGGCACAGCCCCAGCCAGGCTGGGCACTGTCACCCACTTGTCCTGCCCTCACCATCCCCCCCTAGCCCACATCCCAGTGGCCTCAAGGATCTGCTGGAAGGAATCCCTGGGGAGTCTTTGTCAGGAATGGCCCTGGGGGCTCCTTAATGCTCTCAGGGACTGCAGGTTTTTCAAAGGACTTTAGATTTGGTTTTTGCCTTAGAGTCTCTGAGAAGTGTCTGCAATCATGGCCTCCAGTTATCTGCTGTAATTAGTCCCTGGAGAGGCTTTGTCAGGAACAACACTCAGTGGGGCTAATTAATGCTTCAAGGTACTTAACTAATTTTAAGGTACTTGGTGTTTCCCTTTGGATACAGACTCTGGGAGAGGTTTGTGCAATCATGGCCCCAATTATCTGCTTTAATGAGTCCCTTGAGAGCTTTGTACTGACACTCAGTGGGGCTCATTAATGCTTTGAGATACTCAAGGTTTTTAAGATACTTTGGATTTTCCTTTCTACACTGAATCTCTGAGAAGTTTTTGTGCCATCCTGTTCTCCAATTCTCTCCTCCAAGGAGTCCACGAGGAGCCTGTTTTGGGGATGGACATCAGTGGGACCCATTCATGCCTAGAGACATTTGGGCTTTTCTTCTGACTTTGACTCTTGGAAAGGTTTGCTTCATCTCCTTTCATGCCCAGGGTTCAAGTGCTCAGCTCCAAATGCACCATGGGGCCCATTAGGATCAAGCAAGTCCTGACAAACCATGGCTCTGCCTTGATTTCCCTCTGCTCTTATGCAGTTTATTAGGAAGTTTTCTGTAGTGTTTTTGGTTTGTCAGTTTGAGATTTCCTGGACAATATATCAATTTGTGTGGTGGGTCCAGTGTGGGCAGCCTTTCCAGTGTTGGCAGTGTAATTATAGGTGCACTCACTAGAATATCCTTACTCATTTCCTGCTGTGAGATAGGATTGGGAGAAAGGCAAAGTAGAATCAAAACTTTAAAAGGGTATAAAGAAAAGTTTATTAACAGTAACTAAAAGAGAGGGTAATAGGAATCAGAATAAAACTTTCAGAACACTTCTCCCTACAACCTTTTCCTTCTTACTGACAATGTAAAGAGAAAAAACCTAAAATTTTCAGTCAGTTTACCATCACTAGAATAACCTTTCTTCAGTTCACTTAGGGAGAGGAATCTCTCTTTCATGTTTTGGAGACTTCTCCATACGAAAACAGTTCTCTCATGGCTGTCAATTCCCATGAATGGCAGCCACCCATAAACAATCTGAAATCATCAAGTCCCTCCCATATTTTCACAGCTTTTCCCACACTTGTGTTTATGGGCCATGCCAGCTTATGAGGTAGGAATTTAAAGATGACCTGTTTAAGAGAAAAGGTTCTCTTCATCTATTTTTGAACTCATCTTCATCTCTGGAAACAGAGATTTTCTTCTTCTCTCCCTGAGGGCACAGGGTGTCATCACACTGCTCTCTTTGAATGTTCAAACTTCTCATGGGATCAGAGCTACTTAAATATTTGCTTAATTTAGCATGGAAGCCTTTGCTGAACAAGTCATCTCCCCATACTTGTCAATGTGTTATAGGGAAAAGGAGAGTCTGATGTATCAATTACATCCCTCTCTACAGCTTTACAAGAGGATTTCAGCCCCAAGATCAGGACATCTCCTCATCCCTCCCATCTGGGACTCAACTTCCCCTTCAATGACCTCGGTGTCTTCATGTTGCTCCTCTATGTGCCTGCACTTTGTCCTTTTCTCTCACTCGAGGGAGGATGGAAGCACTGAAAGAGTTCATATCTCACCCAGGGCCTGCAGACGCAGACGATTCCGTGACCCCGGCCAGGCTTGGTCCTTGCGGCCAGAGCTGTTTTACGATGGAGGTTTCTGCAGCGGCTGCGCTGGGGCTGTGTCAGGATGGGCCGTGCTGGGGAAGGGCCAGGATCTCAGCAGCCAGGCCAGAACACAGCAGCAGCCAGGCCAGGGACCAATGGCTTCTCCTCCTCCTGCTGGGGGTTGCAGGTGAAGCCCAGCAGGTTTTTCATCTTTAAAATGTGTCTTCACAGAGCCATGTACAGTTTCTTTAGTGGTTTAACAGATTTTCAATTCTCAAAGCTAATTCCTGATTGGTTTCTTTGCCAGACACTGAGGAAACTGCTATCAGCTTCTCTTAGGACATCACTTCTGTGATGCAAAACCCCCACAACAGCACAGAGCACACAGCTCCTTTGTCCCCACATAGTAGTCATGTGCCCGAGGCACATACTTTGGTTTGGGACCAATCCTTGGATATACCAAATTTGGGAGGACAAATGCTCATTTTGGCCATGGTCTCTGGACATGAAAGCTGATTCTATTCCATAGGAAGGAAGGAACAGACTCCCGCTCTTTCAGGGGCAGATGAGAGGTGACCACCAGAGGGCAAGGCCAGCCTGAGCTGGCAGGTATTTTTCTGAAAGATACCCTTGCATATAGGAATTGTTTTAGGGAGAGTTTTAAGTTTTGCAATGGGCATCTGAAAAGAGGGGAATTTCTTTTCCATAACAAGCAAAGCACAGAGCCCCAGGGCTCCAGGAGCTGATGAGAGGCCGCCCTTGACATCCCAAAATCATCCAGAGTGGTCAGGTAGTTCCTGGGAGGTCAAGCCAGCCAGACCTGTTCCATGTTTCCTGGACTCCATGGGCCCCCACAGTGTCCCAAAGGTCCCTTGCTTCCCTTAGGCCCTGAGGCACTATAATTCCCCCTTGGTGACATGAGGCCCTGAAGGGTCACAATGGTCTCCATGGTTCCATCAGGCCCCACAGAGCCATAATGGTCTCTGGGTTCCATGAAGCCCCACTGTGTCACCACGGCCCCTTGGTTCTATGGGCTCCAGTGGTGCCACAATGATCCCTTTGGTTCCATGCACAGTGTCCCAGTGATCTCCATGGGAAGGAAAGAACCCAGCCCCAGTGTTGTAGGGGCAATCACCAGAGGGCAAGGCAAGCCAGACTTGACTGTACTGGCAGATTTTGCCTGGGACCAGTCCTTGGATATACAAAATTTTAGAGATGGAATCCCAATTTCAGACATGGACACCCCGAGGAGAAGGATGGTTCTTTTCCATAGGAAGGAAAGCACAGAGCCCAAGTGTTTCAAAGGGAGAAGACGAGAGAGGCAGCTCCTAGGTGGCCAAGCCAGCCAGACTTGTTTATCCTGGCAGCTTTTTTCATGGAGGAATCCCTGAATATATGGAATTTCGGGGGAGAAATCTCAATTTTGACCATGGACACCTTGAGAAGAAGGACGGTTCTTTTCCATTGGAAGGAAATCTGAGAGCCCCATTGTTTGGAAAGCAGGTGAGAGGGAGCCCCCAAGAGGCAAAGTACAGCCAGACCTGTCTGTCCTGGCAGCTTTCACTTGGAAGCAATCCTTGGATGTATGGTGTTTCAGAGTTGGAATCCTAGTTTTGGCCATGGGCACCTGGTAAAGATTGATGCTTTTTCCTACAGGAAAGAAAAGTGTGAAGTCCCAGTGTTTTGGAAGAAGATGAGAGGTGACCACCCTTAGGCCAAGCCAGCCAGACCTTTCTCTCCTGGCATCTTTCATCTAGGGGCTGTCCTTGGACAAACAATATTTTGGAGGTGGAATCTCAGTTTTGGCCATGGGTGCCTGGACAGGAAGAAGAGTTCTTTTCATTAGGAAGGAAAGCACAGAACCCCAGTGTTTCAAAGGCAGATGAGAGGTGGACCCTGGGTGACCAAGGCAGCCAGATCTGTCTCTCCTGGCAGATTTCATCTGGGAACAATCTTTGCATATAAGGAAATTAGGAGGTGGAATCCCAATTTTTGCCATGGGCCTCTGGAGGAGAAGGACAGTTCTCTCCTATAGGAAGGAAAGCCCAGAGCCCCAGTGCTTCAGGGGCAGATGAGAAGCAGCGGTCGACAGGCCAAGCTCAGCTGGACCTCTCAGGTGGTCCCCAGGAGGCCCAGCCAGCCAGACCTGTTCCATGTTCCCTTGGTTTCGTGGGACCCCACAGGGTCACAATGGTCTCCTCAGTTCCATGAGGAGTGTCACAATGTTCCCCTTGCTTCTGCAGTGTCACAATGGCCCCATGCTTCCATGAGGCCTTGCAATGTCACAATGCCTTTGTGGTTCCACAAAGCCCTGATGTGTCACCATGGCCCCTGAGCTCCATGCACACTCTCTGTGTCACAATGGCTCCTCTGTTACACTCTGGGCTCCACAAGGTCACCATGGACCCGTCGTTCCTTGGGGCTCCTGAGTTTCACAATGGTCTCCTTGATTCCATGAGGCACCACAGTGTCACAATGGCCCCTTGGTTCCATGAGGATCTGCAGTGTCACACAGGTTTATGATGTTTGTCCTTGCTGCCCCTCACATCCCACTGCCCCACAAACAGCCCCGAGCCCCCCGTGAGGGACAGGCCCTGCTGTCCCAGGCTGGGCTCAGGGCTTGGCCTTTCTGCTTCCCCCACCCAGCCCAGGCCTTGCTCAGCATTGCAGTTCCCTGCCCAGAGCCTTTGGCTCCCTGCAATCCTGGCCTCAAGGATCTGCTCTCACCAGCCGCTGGGGAGCCTTTGGCATTCCCTGCCCTCAGTGGGGCCCAGTGATGCTCCAAGGGACTTGGAGTTTTGCTCCTGACTCCTTGAGCAGCTTCTTCAGCCTCCTCTTAGTGCCTGAGGGTCCTGGACTCAGTCCCAAATCTACTGTGGGGATTATTAAAATACAGTAAGCCCTCAGAGGTGATTTTTCTTCCTTCGGTGGTCTTCAAGTCTGCACGCCTTGTGCAGCTGACTGAAGTCAGTTTGGATTTCTTGTAAGGAGGAAGATTTCAATGTGCATCTCATGACTTTTTTTAATCAGGTGAATAATTTTTTTTTATTTTCCAAATCAAATAATTGCTGATAGAAGCCTTCCCCAGGTGACCTTGATGCTGAATGTATTTGTTTTGGTTTTGGGCAAATTTGGGAGAGAGCTCTTAAACGGTTCTTTTAGAAAAGCAGATTTAATCGACTCTTTTTTAAAATCGGTTCAGGAGAAAATATTTTTTAGACAAAAGTGGAAAAAAATGTTTATTAAATAATTAAACTTAAACAATATTAAACAGAGTACCTTTTGCTGCTCTAAGAGAGATTACAAACTCAGAAACGTCCTTTTTCTGGGTTGCAGTTCCGCTCACTCAGTCCTTTATCAATCTCTCCAGCACTGGAAATGCCACGGCCCAGGCCCGGCTCTGTGGGCCACAGGTGTGAGCTGCCACTGCTCTTCTGGGTGTTCAGTCAAGAGCCAGTTTAAACAGGTCTAAAGAAAAGAGAAAAAAACCACAGTTCAGTGAACTTCTTTGCCTCAGCTAGCTAAAACTGACTAAAACAAAGGAGAGCTCTGTCCCACTGTTTGTCTATTTGCAGACAACAACAGTCCAGGAGGAGGAACGTGGAAGAGTGCGTTCAGTGTCTGAAAACAAACTGCACGCTTCTTCTCTCCCACCTTCACTCTCAGGAACAAGTCTTAAAAGTGCAAAGCTTATTATTCAGCATAAACAGAACAGACGACTGGGGATAAAAGCATCATATAGTCAACCTAGGACATTCCATCCCTTTCTCCATATCGTCTGCTTGTTATTAAAACTAATATATATTCTAACTCTACAAACACATACATTATACATTCAAGATAAAGCTATACAAGACAATGGTAGTAACATTTAGCAAACAGTGATATTTACACAAAGTTCTCACCCAACAATCAGATCTCCCTGAGGCACACATTGTGTTCTTCCATCTTTTTGCATTATCCACCATGTGCATCCTGAGCAAAAACAACCCCCCAAATGGGTTTGTCTGTACTGGAGGCAGAATTGATCCACACAGTCCTCCCTAACAAACCTCTGACATGTACCACTGTGACTTTATCTCCATCTATTATATTCAGGGACTCAGACTGGGCAGGACATGCTCAGTTGGTGGAACCTCAGGTGTTAACTAACCCAGTGGCCTTTGTTAAATGCTGCTCCCAATTTTTGAAAGATCCCCCACCCAAGGCTTTCAACTGGGTTTTTAGTAGTCCATTGTACCTCTCTACTTTTCCTGCAGTTGATGCATGGTAGAGGATATGGTATACCAACTCAATGCCATGTTCCCTTGCCCAGCTGTTGATAAGACTGTTCTTGAAATAAGTCTCATTGTCTGACTCAATCCTCTCAGGGATGCCTCCAAAGGACTTGTTTTTCAAGGCCCAGGATGGTGTTCTGGGCAGTAGCATGAGACACAGGGTAGGTTTCCAGCCATCCTACGATGGCTTCTACCATTGTGAGCACATGGCCCTTGCCTTGGCGTGTCTGGGGCAGTGTGATGTAGTCGATCTGCCAGGCCTCCCCATACTTGTGCTTGGACCACCTCCCACCATACCATAAGGGCTTCACTCGCTTGGCCTACTTGATGGCAGCACATGTCTCACAGTCATGGATAACCTGAGAAATACTGTCCATGGTAAGATCCACCCCTCAGTCTCCTGCCCACTTATAGGTGGCATCCCTGCCCTGGTGGCCTGAGGCATCCCTGCCCTGATGGCCTGAGGCATCATCGAGCTAGGAATACCTCTCCCTTGTGTTCCCAATCTAGGTCTATCTTGGACACCCCTATCTTTGCAGCCTGACCTACCTGCTCGTTCTTTCATTTCACTTCATTAGCTTTACTCTTGGGGACATGGGCATCTACATGGCGGACCTTCACAGGTAGCCTCCCTACCCTGGTAGCAATGTCTTTCCACTCTTCAGCAGCCTAAATTGGTTTTCCTCTATGCTGCCAATTCGCCTCTTTCTACCTCTCCAGCCAGCCTCACAGAGCATTGGCTACCATCCATGAATCAGTGTACAGGTAGACCCTTGGCCACTTCTCTCTTTCTGCAATGGCCAGGGCCAGTTGAACAGCTTGTAGTTCAGCAAGTTGGCTTGATCCACCTTCTCCTTCAGCAGCTTGTGCAACCTGTTGTGTGGGGCTCCATACAGCTGCTTTCCACTTCCAGTTCATCTCTACGATGCGACAGGAACCATCAGTGAAAAGAGCGTAGGGTGTTTTCTCTGGTGGCAGTTGGTTATATGGAGGAGCCCCTTCAGCCTGTGGCACTGGTTCTTGTTCTTCATCTGTGACACCAAAATTTTCACCTTCGGGCCAATTTGTAATTACCTCCAAAATCCCAGGGCAATTCAGTTTACCTGTACGGGTGTACCGAGTGATAAGAGCAATCCACTTGCTCCATGTAGCACTGGTGGCGTGGTAAGTGGAAGGAACCTTGCCTTTGAACATCCACCCCAGCACCAGTAGTCGGGGTGCCAGGAGGAGTTGTGCTTCTGTACCAATCACCTCTGAGGCGGCTTGGACTCCTTCATGGGCAGCCAAGATTTGTTTCTCGGGGGAGTGTAGTTGGCTTCAGACCCTCTGTAGCTTTGGCTCCAAAATCCCAGAGGGTCGACTCCAAATCTCCCCAGGCACCTTCTGCCAAAGGCTCCAGGACGAGCCATGGTCCCCAGCTGCAGAGTAGAGCATGTTCTTCACCTCTGGTCCTGTCCTGACTGGGCCAAGGGCTACTGCATGAGCAATTTCCTGCTTGATCTGGGCAAAGGTTTGTTACTGCTCAGGGACCCAGTGGAAATTGTTCTTCTTGTGGGGGACCAGGTAAAGAGGGCTTACGATCTGACTGTACTTGGGAATGTGCATTCCCAAAAGCCTATGGCACCCAGGAAAGCTTGTGTTTCCTTCTTGCCAGTTGGTGGAGACATAGCTGTGATCTTGTTGATGACATCTGTAGGAATCTGACGCCATCCATCTGGCCAGTTCACTCTTAGGAACTGAATCTCATGAGCTGGTCCCTTTACTTTGCTCTTTTTAATGGCGAAACCAGCTCCCAGGAAGATTGGGATGATTTTCTTTCCTTTCTCAAACACTTCAGCAGCTGTGTTCCCCCACACAATGATGTCATCAATATACTGTAGGTGTTCTGGAGCCTCACCCTTTTCCAGTGCAGTCTGGATCAGTCCATGGCAGATGATGGGACTGTGCTTCCACCCCTGGGGCAGTCAGTTTCAGGTATACTGTACTCTCCTCCATGTGAAAGCAAACTGAGGCCTGCATTCTGCTGCCAGAGGAATGGAGAAAAATGCATTGGCAATGTCAATAGTGGCATACCACTTTGCTGCCTTGGACTCCAGCTCATACTGGAGCTCTAATATGTCTGGCACGGCAGCACTCAGAGGTGGAGTCACTTCATTCAATGCACGGTAGTCCACAGTCAATCTCCATTCTCCTTCAGATTTACACACAGGCCAAATGGGGCTGTTAAAGGGTGAGTGGGTCTTGCTGACCACCCCTTGGCTCTCCAGCTCTCGGATCATCTTGTGGATGGGAATCACAGCATCTCGAGTGGTTCTATACTGTCGATGATGCACTGTGAAAGTGGCAATTGGCACCTGTTGCTCTTCTCCCTTCAGAAGTCCTACTGTAGATGGATTCTGGGACAGTCCAGGCAAGGTGTTAAATTGCTGGATGCCCTCTGTCACTACAGCCGCTATCCCAAATGCCCACCTGAGTCCTTTTGGGTCTTTGAAATACCCACTTTGGAGGTAATCTATGGCCAAAATACATGGGGCCTCTGGGCCAGTCACAATAGGATGTTTCTTCCACTCATTTCCCGTCAGGCTCACATCAGCTTCCACCAAAGTGAAATCTTGTGATCCCTCTGTCACACCAGCAATAGAAACAGATTCTGCCCCCACATGTCTTGATGGGATTAATGTGCACTGTGCACCAGTGTCGACCAAAGCTTTGTATTCTTGTGGTTCTGATGTGCCAGCCAATGAATCCACACAGACCAGAAAACACGATTTTCCCTAGCCTCTACCTGGCTAGAGGCAGGGCCCCTCTAAGCCTGGTCATCCTTCTTTCCCTGGACATATGTCTTGGATGTTCCTTCAAGGGGATCAGACATGTCATCGTCATCGTCATCATCATCATACCTGGCAGTTTGGCTACAGGCAACTGGAGCTGCTTTCCTTTTGGTGGAACTCCCTCTCTGAGCCCTGTCTTCCTTTAATTCATGGACCCGTTGTGCCAGAGCAGCAATAGATTTTCCATCCCATCTCCTCATTCCTTCTTCGCAATCACACAGGAAGAACCACAGCTCAGCTCATAGGGTGTACCTTCTCTCTCCATTGGGGAACATCTGTGTTGGGCACCAGAACCTCTGATCTGTACTGTCGAGATTTGGAGAAGGTCTTCTTTAATCTCCTCTCTCAGCTTCTTGTGATTCTCTTTTATCTTGACCTCTAACTTCTGCAGACGTGTTTCCACTGCTGCCATTCTGACACGTGTTGGGCCATGCACAGCGTCTGCATACGCTCGGAGCTTCCTTGCCATATCCAGCATGGTCTCATCCCTCTCATCCTGCTTCATTATGGCTAAGGCAGAAGCATATTCCCCTCTCATCCTGCTTCATTATGGCTAAGGCAGAAGCATATTCATGTGGCCCAAGTTGTACAAGTTTCCCCCACATCACAGACATGCATGGTACCAAGTCTGGGTTCATAGTTGTTACATCATCTGAGAAGATAATCTCTGCCACTGCCATTTCTCTCAGGCATTGGATCCCTTGCTCTATGGTCTTCCACTGTGTTTGATGCATATAAATATCATCTGCACACAGGTATCTTTGTGCAACACTTTCCAAGACCCGTGCCCAGAGGCTGTGTGGATTAGCCCCCCTCATCACTCCCTGGTCGATGACAGGATCATGTGACAGGGATCCCAAATGCCTCGGTTCAGTGCCATCCAGAATTGTAGCCTCGCCTGCAGCATCCCAAAGACGGACTAACCAACTAATTATGGATTCATCAGGTCGCCGGGTGTAATCCTTCCTTAGGCCACGAAGGTCCTTCAGGGAAAAGGACTCAGTATTGGCTTCTGATCTCACACCTGCTGCTTTGACTCCTGATTTTATGTCAGGAGGCGTTGAGGGTCCTTCTCCTGCACCATCATCATCATCCACTGGCCGATTGGTCTTGCCCGTGCATTTTCCACTTCTAGTGCTGGTAGCAACAGCCATTGGTTTAACTGCTGGCTTAGGCTCACTGTCTGGTTTGGCAGCAGCCTGAGTGACTGGGATAGCTGCTGATTTATCTCCCTGCCCCCCTGCCTCTGTCTGCTGCCCGACAGTATCTAGCAGGGTGTGATAAGCATATGCCAAGGCCCAGCTCATTGCAATGATCTTTTTCTCCTTAGGGTCATCCTGGTAATTAATTCTCTTTCAGGTATTTCCCCAGCTCAGCTGGGTTCTGAATTTGTTCATGGGGAAAGTCCCAGACTATAGGGTCAGAGAATTCCTTCAGGATTTGGCCCATATCCTCCCATTTCCCACACCACTTAGGATTTTCCACACCTGGGTCTACTCCTGGGTCAGGGGTCTCATCAGCCCATCTAGAAATCTCAGCCCTCATTCTAGAGAAGCAGCAGACTGTATAGAGGAAGCTTACCAGATTGAATACCAGAAAGAAGTTCTCTTTAATATTCAGGGAAAACTGAACATTCTCCAATAGTGATGTGACAGATTCAGAGAAGAAGAAAAGCAAAGGCTGAAAAGCCTCACCCCCTGCTCCTCCTCTAACAAACTGGATGCAGAACCATAACCACAAACCATTCATACCTGGAGCAGACCCCAGCATGTTTATAAGCTTCTTACAAATCATTACCAGCAAGCCCACCAGGATAGCTATTCTGGTCACTGCCCCTCTGCTGTAAAAACTACGTATTAGGGACAATACTAGAGCTACTTCTGGATAAGAAAACAAACCTAGGGACCATAGAGGTATTAAAATCTCAAAAAAACCCTAGGGACCAGAAATGCATGCAAGCCTTCATCCCAATAGACATTATGAATTCAAAAAGCATGGCTATTAACTGCTTTATATGAACATAGAGTAATGGCAACCAAAATACACTCAAAACAGGGGTTTTTCCACTCTCTCTCGAGCCCCACGTGCTGGGCACCAAAAATTTGTCCTGGTTTATGGCAAATTTGGGAGAGAATCGCCAAAGAGGGGCCCCTCCAGAAAGCAAACCCACATGGCCTCTCCCCCCAACCAGTTTGGGAAGAATTCCTCAGAGAGAAGTGGAAAGAACCTGTTTATTTAACAGGCACAGCACCCCACAGCACACAAAATGAACAAAACCGGATGACACCACTGTTTCACCACTCAGAAAAAGATGACAAATTCAGAAAGTCTCTCCTGGGGTGATCGCTCTGTTCTCAGTCCCTCCGGCGCTGGGGCAGCTGCTGCAGCCACAAGGTGCAAACACTCAGTGCTTCCCAGGTCCCAGTCCAGAGCAGGTTCGAGTAGATCCAAAACAGGAAAGGAGAAACAGTCCAGGAAGAAATTTGGACTGTTTAGCTAATCTAACTAATGAGAAGAAGCAAGAAGCAAGCAGAGGCAAGAGCAAGCAGAAGCCAAAGCGAAAAGCAGAAACAGCACTATGTACTGTCCCATCTGTATGTCCCGCTGGCCATGGGGGAGCGGCTGATAAGGAGCCAAAACAAAGCATTCCCTCTTCAGAGCCAGTCTTGAAGGCAGGGAACATAATATCCAGCATAAACAGCACACACAAATGGGGATACAAGCATCCTAACGTCAGCCTAAAACACCATAGCAACCTGGTGATGGTTGCCATGGAAACTGACCACAGTAACAAGGGGCTTTGATGGTTGCCATAGAAACTGACCATAGCAACCAGGGGCTGGTGATGGTTTCCTGCTAAGGCTCAGATTTCTCACAGGCCCTCAGAGGGGTTCCATGGGAACTTTGCAAGAGGCTCCAGGCTGTTCAAGAGCTGGAATGTCACAGGCAGAGACAGGGGCTCCATGGAGACCTCCCAGGGCTTTCTGGCGGTGGTAAAGAGCCGTGTGGTCAGAGGCAATCACAGCCATTCCATGGTGACATCCCAGGGGACCTTGGGCTGCAAAGGCACCCATCTGTCACAGGCACTCACAGGGGCTCCACGGTGACATCCCCAGGAGTCCCCAGGTTGCCCAAGAGCCGGGATGTCCCAGACACTCACAGGGGTTCCTGTCATGGGCAAAGTGGGAGATTCAGGCAAAAGCTTTATTTCTTTATTGGAGAAACTCCTACTGAGAAGTTAGGTGGAGAAATGGCAGCCAACAGCCACCATGGATCCTCAAACCCCTGCAGGGCCCCTAGACTTCTAAAATTCCTTCTAAGAGAGGAGACTGGGAGTGGCTGGTTTCAATCCCAGCCCCAGAATTTCTCAAAGGTTTATGTATAAAAGATTGGAATTGAACCTTAGCTCAGAGGGGCTCAGCACTGGCAGAGGCTGTGGGATGTCCCAGAGGTGGCTGTGTCAGAGAGGCACAGAGCAGCTGTGATGTCAGCAAGGGGCTGTGTGACAGCACAGAGTGGGCTGTGTGAGGTCACAGGTTGGGCTATGACATCACAGAGTTTGTTGTGAGATGTCACTGAGCAGCTAGAGCATCACAGAGGAGATTCTGTGACATCACAGAGCAGGCTGTGACATCATGGCATGGCTGTGTGGCATCATAGAACAGGCTGTGAGGTCAAAGTGTGTGCTGTGACATAACAGAGTGGCAGTATGACATCACAGAGAGGGTTTTCTGACATCACTGAAGGGGTTGTGACATCACAAAGCTGTCTGTGACATGATAGAGTAGGGTCTGAGGCAATAGAACCATCATAGAGGGTGGCTGCGTGACATCAGAGAGTGGGTTGTGACATCACTGGGTGGCTGTATAACATCATAGAGCAGGCTGTGACATCATGGAACAGACGGTGACATCACGGAGTGACTTTGTGACATCAGAGTCTTCTGTGACATCACAGAGCAGCTGTATGACATTCCAGGGTGACATCCCAGAGTTGGCTCTGTGACATCACAAGGGTGTTGTGTGATGTCCCAGAGTGGGCTGTGAGATTACAGGAGGGCTGTGTGAGTTCACAGAGATGGCTGTGTGACATCACAGGGACCGTGTGATATCCCAGGGGCTGTGTGAGGTCACTGGGGAGGTCACTCTGCCCTGTCCCCCCTCACAGTTCCCCCCAGAGCAGTCCAACCCTGCTCATGCACAGCAGGGTCCCCAATTCCCCCGGGTCCCCCCGCCCTTGGTGCCACAGCCTCCCCCAGAGGATGTTCCATGAGATCGACCCCAAAGCCTGACACGGGGACGGGGGGCCGGGGCCCTGGGGGTGGGACAGGGGGACAGGGACACCCCGGCAACGTCCATGTGTCCCCCAGGGCAGAACCTGGGCCAGGGCTCCTTCACCCTGTTCCGAACAAGGCCTTGAGAGTGCTGAAAAAATCCCCAGCAAGGGATCAGCAAAAACCAGATTTGATATTATGGGACAGCACCACAAAGTTCCCGGGAAAGAGTCACTCTGCTCCTGACTGGACACTTCAAGCACACCAGGGAAACAAAGCAACAACAAAACCAAACAGAATCCAGGTAATCAAACCAGAAAAGAACCGAGAACTGTCCCTGCGTGTGTGTGTGTGTGAGACACAAGGACTGTGAGGGCAAGGATAAAACAAACACAGCCCAAACGGTTAACAGAGCTCAAACTTAGTAGGACTTAACCTTGACTGATACCTTAAAATTCACAATTTACCAAAAGAACAGCACTTAACAGTATTTAACCTAACTTAAAATCTATGACTTTGCAATTTAACAGAAGCATAACATTTAACAGTATTTAACTCCGCTTATAACATATATTAAACAACTTAGCAAAAGATATCTCTTAACAGCATTTAACTTCATTCAGACCTTGTGATTTAACCTTGCCTTGAGGCCGGACTGACTCAGCTATCCAAGGCACTCAAGCCCCTCAGAGAGCAGCATTTCTGCCACATTTCCCTGAGCACAGGCACTCCTGTGTGGACACAGACACAAAGAGTCAGTGCAAGGCACCTGTGAGGAATTCCCCTGAGGGCAGGGAATGCTCACTGCTGATGCTTTGGCATCTCCCCAGCGGGTGAAGGGTTGAGCCTGGAGGAGTGGGGGGATCGGCCCAGGCTCTGTTGTTGTTTGGGATCCCCGAGTGCAGCAAACGGGAGAGTTCCCGGCTGGGAGAGGCCCCACTCAGAGGGAGTCGCTGGCCCAGGAGAGCTCCAAGGGCTCCTTTTGGAGTGCTGTTTGCAGGGCCCCACGAGAGGGGCTTCAGTCCCAGCAATGGTTCATCCTGGCCTCACTTGGCATCAGCAGCTTTCTTTGGCAGTGTGAGAACAGGGATGTTGTGCCACAGAGGGAACAAAACCAGTTCCCAGGGCTGTTCCTAAAGGAGCCAGGAGCTGTTTGGGCAGCAGCAGTGGCTGGAGCAGACAGTGTTTGTGATGAGCTGCAGAGGAGCTGAGCCCAGGGGCTGTTGGCCAAGGCCGAGGCCCAAGGAGCATTTCTCAGCTGGCAGGGCGGCCTGAGAAGGGGAGGGGGGAATGCAGCAGCACAGGGCCATGGAACCAAGGGAACCTTGTGACACTGTGGGGCATCATGGAATCACGGAGAGTGCTGTGACATTGCTGGGCTCATGGAACCAAGGGGACTGTACTGACGCTGTGTGACTCCATGGAATGTAGGGATCATTGTGACATTGAGAGGCCCCATCTAACCAAGGGTCCATTGTGACACTGCAGGGCCTCATGGAACTGTGAAGACCATTTGTGACACTTTGGGGTGTCATGGAACCAAAGGGCCATTGTGACACTGGAAGAGCCCATGAAGCCAAAGGTCCATTGTGACATTTCAAGGCCTCATGGAACCATGGAGAGACCATTAAGTCACTTCACAGCCTCATGGAACCAAGGGGCCATTGTGACACAGAGGGGACTCATGGAATCATGGAGACCATTGTGGCACTATGAGGCCCCATGGAATAAGCAAAGCATTGTGACACTGCGAGGCCTCATGGAACCAGTGAGACCATTATGACCCTGGGGGTGCCCACAGAACCAAGAGGACCGTTGTGACACTGCAGGGATGCACAGAACCAAAAGTCCATTGTGACACTGCAGGGCCTCATTTCATCAGTGGTCCATTGTTACACTGGGCACCCAAAGGAGACCATTGTGACAATGCACGGCTGCATGGAACCAAGGGGCCATGGTTTCATTGTAGAGCCCCATCCAACCAAGGGTTCATTGTGACACTGTGTAGCTTCATGGAACCAAAGCTACAGGGTGACACAGAGTGGCCTCCTGTCATCAATGGTCCATTGTGACACTGTGGAGCCAAAGGAGACCATTGTGACTCAGCAAAACCCCAGGGTCCAAAGGTCCATTGTGACATTGTAGACCTCATGAAAAAGAAGAGTGGTGTGACACTGTGGGGCCTGGGGAACCACGGAGACCATTGTGGCATTGCAAGGCCTCATGGACTCCTTGGAACCATTGTGATACTGCAAGGCCTCATGGAACCAAAGGGCCAGTGCTGCTCCTCAGGAACTTGTGGAATTTTTGACACCATGGTGGCTCCTGGGACCAGGAGGCCACTGTGACCCTGTGGAAACAAGGAGAGCATTGCTGCACTGCCAGACCTCATGGAACCAAGGATCCATTGTGACACTGCACGGCCTTGGGGGACCAAGGATCCACTGTGACACAGCAAGGCCCAAGGATCCAAGGGACTTTGTGACACAAAAGAAGCCCCTGGAGCCAAAGGGACATTGTGACACTGGGAGACCTCATGGAACCATGGAGACCATTGTGACGCTCTGGGCCTCATGGAACCGTGGTGACACCAAGTTGTCTGGGAGTGTTGATCTGCTGGAGGTTAGGAGGGCTCTGCACAGGGCCGTGGACAGGCTGGATCCAGGGCCCAAATCCAACAAGGTCAGGTTTAACAAGTCCAAGTTCCAGGTCCTGCACTTTGGCCATAATCCCTGCAGTACTACAGGCTGGGGACAGAGTGGCTGGAGAGCAGCCAGGCAGAAAGGGACCTGAAGGGACTGATGGACAGCAGGCTGGACATGAGGCAGCAGTGTCCCCAGGTGGCCAAGAAGGCCAATGGCTGCTGGCTTGGATCAGGAATGGTGTGGCCAGCAGGAGCAGGGCAGTGATTCTTCCCTGTGCTCAGCACTGGTTGGGCAGCACTTCAAGAGCTGTGTCCAATTCTGCTCCCCCTATTTTAGGAAAGACATGATGGGGCTGGAGCGTGTCCAGAGAAGGGCAACAAAACTGGTGAGGGGTCTGGAACACAAATCCTGTGAGGAGTTGCTGAGGGAGCTGGGGTTGTTTATCCTGGAGAAGAGGAAACCCAAGGGAGACAAGGTTGTGCCAAGGCACAGGTTGGACTTGATGATCTCCATGGGCTGTTACACCCTTGCTGGTTCCATGATTCTATGAAAGCACCCTTAGAGAAGTTGCAGGATGAGCCCTGGGCCTCCTCTTCAGAAGCTCCAGCAGCCCAGGTCCCTCAGCTTCTCCTGCCACCCCCAAAGTCCATCCTGTCATTCCTGCAGAGGCTCTGCAGCTCCTCCTCATTGCCCAGAACAGGGAGACCCTGGGCTAGACAGAGCAGCCCAGATGTGCCCCCCTGGCCTTTGCTGCTTCTGGCAAGGGAGCAGCAGGAGGCACTGCAGGAGCCTGCAGACAATTCCTGCAGCACTTCCAGGATGATCCTGCTCCCCATTGTGCCAAGTCAGGAACTGAAATGGGGAGTGGGGCCAGAGAGGGAAGGGCAAACAGGGATGGGCTATTTGCTGGGGAGGGAACAGGGGTGGGCAATAGGAAGAAATTTGTAGCAGGAATAAAGTAAAGAAAGCAAAGGTGAAGCAAAGGAAATGGTCAGGGAAGTTCAGGGGTGGCTGCCAGGCAGCTCTGGCTCTGAACAGCAGCATCTGGAGTGGGACAGGAAAGTCCCAGCTGAAGGGAACAAACGTTCTGGCTGACTGCAGAGGTCAGGACAAAGCTGAATTGTTTCCCTGGAGTCCCCCAGCCCTTGCTGACCCCAGGGGCTGGTGGCATTTGTGCTCCCTCAGGTTCATGTCCCCACACCAACAGCATGGGGGTGCTCCCCCCTGCTCTGTGCAATGCAAACAGGGGCTCCTGCGCCAGTGTGGCTGTGTCTGTGCCTGCAAGGATGTGGCACCTGTGTGAGCTGGGGAGAGGCCAGGGCTGCAGAGGGGGGATGTTGTTGGCAGCTCCATGAGGATGGTCTGGGCTGTCCAGCACACTGGGGATGGATCAGCCCCTGCTCTGCTGCTCCTTCCTGTCTCCCCCAGGGCCCTTGCAGAGCACCAGCCATGCTGTTTGCCGCCAGCCTGCTCACGGCCACCCTGGGGCTGCTCATGAGGGTTTTCTGTGCTCAGCATTGGCCTGGGCGTGTTCTTGAGAGAGCCTGGGCAAGGAGCCTGGAGCCCTCAGGACCTGGCCTGAGGCGTCAGCGCTGCCCCAGCAGTGCCCATGGCCTGTCCCTGCTGCAGCCCTGGCACTGCCACCCCAGGACTGTGCCTGGCCCTGAGAGCACTCAGGCCTTTCAGCAACACCAGGGCACCAGGGCAGTTGGGTAGGGCCACGGGTGCAGCACTGGCAACATCAAGTGCCGCTGCTGCTGGGCACAGCTGCTGTTCCAGCACTGATCTGCCCCCACCTCTGCACTCAGACATTGCTGCTGCAGCTCCAGAGAAGGCAACAAAAGGGCATCTCTGCAGAGAACTTTGCTGGGAGATCCTTTAGTTCCTTTCAAGCCACCGAGAGCACAGCCCATCACTGCCACAGTTTGTGACCACAGGGAATGAGGAGAGAAATAAAATGGGAAATGGCACAAACAATGACATTTCTTTCTGGACAATAAAGACAGGCTTTTCAGGTGGCTTGCAAGCGCGGCTGAGTTAATTGAAGAAATAAATGATGATTTTAGAGCATATCCATTGCAAGGAATTAGAGTAGGAAGGAAGGAAGTGATTTTAGAGTATATCCATAGCAAGGAAGTAGAGTATATCCATTACAAGGCCCGCAGCACGTAAACAGATAGAAAAGATCCATGAAAATTTTTTTAAGCTAGACTACTTTCATAGGTAAATGTACATACGTACTTTATAAAATTTCTGTAAAACTTTTGTCAATTATATTGATGCAAATAGCTTTGCATCAATGAATATAATAAGTTATTGTTATAAAATAATGACTTAAGATCACACTTTGTATGAAGAATATAAGCTAGACAACATGGAAAATTAAATTTTTTTTATTCTTTGACCCTAATCACATGTGTGTAGGTCACGTGCAACCTGACAGTATCAGAAAAGATTAATAAAGTACAAGAAAGCAAAAGAATCTCTTAAATGGAACAAGAAGTATCAATGATGAATTTTATTACAAGGGATTTGCAGAAGTTGGCCATAATTCTAATTTTTCCCATACCATCCAGTCATCAGTCTCCACACTGCAGCCTTAAGCTCCTGGTTTCTCAGGCTGTAGATGAGGGGGTTCAGGGCTGGAGGCACCACTGAGTACAGAACTGACAGAACCAGATCCAGGGATGGGGAGGACATGGAGGGGGGCTTCAGGTGAGCAAATGTGCCAGTGATGAGGAACAGGGAGACCACAGCCAGGTGAGGGAGGCAGGTGGAAAAGGCTTTGTGCTGTCCCTGCTCAGAGGGGATCTTCAGCACAGCCCTGAAGATCTGCACATAGGAGAAAACAATGAACACAAAACAACACAATGCTAAAGAGATGGAAAGTACAATGGACCCAAATTCTCTGAGGTAGGATTTGGAGCAGGAGAGCTTGAGGATCTGAGGGATTTCACAGAAGAACTGGCCCAGGGCATTGCCATGGCACAAGGGCAGGGAAAATGTACTAGCCGTGTGCATGAGAGCATTGAGAAAGCCACTGGCCCAGGCCGCTGCTGCCATGTGGGCACAAGCTCTGCTGCCCAGGAGGGTCCCGTAGTGCAGGGGTTTGCAGATGGACACGTAGCGGTCGTAGCACATGACAGTCAGGAGATAAAACTCGGTTGCAGTGCAGAAAGCAAAAAAAACCACTTGGGAAGCACATCCTGTGTAGGAGATGGTCCTGGTGTCCCAGAGGGAATTGTGCATGGCTTTGGGGACAGTGGTGCAGATGGAGCCCAGGTCAGTGAGGGCCAGGTTGAGCAGGAAGAAAAACATGGGCTTGTGCAGGTGGTGGCCGCAGGCTACGGCACTGATGATGAGGCCGTTGCCCAGGAGGGCAGCCAGGGAGATGGCCAGCATGAGGCAGAAGTGTAGGAGCTGCAGCTGCCGTGTGTCTGCCAATGCCAGCAGGAGGAAGTGCTTGGTGGAGCTGCTGTTGGACATTTGCTGGGGCTGCACATGGGGATCTGTAAAAAAAGTAATCATGGAATAGTTGGGTTTCAAGAGGACTTTAAATATCCCAGCACAGCCTAGGAGCACTTTCCCCCCACTGCCTGCCCAGGGCTCTGCTGCCTGGAGCTGTCCCTGCCAGCAGCTGCTTCCCTGTGCCCACGGCTGGACTTACCAATGCTGCCACAGCCCAGACCAGCCCTGGGGGCTCAGCTCTGCCCTGCAGACCCCTCCCAGCTCAGGCACTGCCCAGGGGCAGCTCTGGCCCTGCAGGCTCTGATGGCAACCTCAGAGCAACCCTGAGGAGGATGGAAAAGCAAAGCTGATGCTGCATCTAAGGGGACCTGTGCTGATTTCCTTCACTGCCAGTTTATTAACAACTGAGAGCATATTCTTTCATTTTTCTGAGCCTTAACTGAGATATGAATATATCTATATGCAATTTCCTATCCAGGCAACCCAGGCAGTAGAATAAAAAAAAAAAAAAGGATTTCCCGTTTTATGCAGACCCTGCCTTGCTGTATTCCCTGTATAATCTACTTGGAAATGTTCTGCAGTTAAATGCTGTGCTGGGAGCCATCCTGAACAGTGCAGGATCCTCACCACAAAGGAGAACACTTCCAAGCCTTACCAACTGTCTCCTCCCACCCAGATCCTGTCCCCTGGTGCTGGGAGCAGCTGCCAGGGCTGGCTGAGAGCTGTCCCTGGCAGGCAGCAGAGTCCCCGCCCAACACAGCACCCTGGGCGACAGGATCCTGCCCTGCAGGACAGCCCTGGCCACCACTGGCTGCTCTGCACAAGAGAGAATCAAAGAATGTACTCACAGTGTCTGTAGGCATTGGGATATTCCAGCTTTAGGAGATGGCTCCAGGAGCTGCAGCTGAATTGTCCTGCAGCCAGAGGTTCCTGTGCCAAGGGCTGGTAGTGATTCTGCCCCAGGCACTTTTCAGCACCTTCCCAGCCCTGACTGATTGAAGCTCTCTGTGCCTCTGTGCTGTGCCCAGGGTGGCTGCAGACAGTGCCCCAGCCCTGCTGGGCTGGGAGAGGAGCTGCTCATCAAGACAAATGTGCTTTTTAAGCTCTTCTTGGTTACCAGGAGCTGCATCTTTGCCAGGAGCCCAGCCCAGCTCAGCAGCACAGACACAGCACAAGGACTTTAATGAGCCTCTGGGGCTTTGTGCTCAGGCCCTGAACATCAGTCCCTGAGAGGGAGATGAAGAAACCTCTCCAGAACTCCAAGCCAGAATCCAACTCCAAAGTTTCTTTTACTTTTAATGGGTCCCACTGAGGGCCACAACTGAGAAAGTGTCCCCAGGCCCCAGAAAAGGCAGAGAACTGGAGGCAGTGATGACAAATAGAAGCCAAATCTTAGTGCCCTGGGCCACAGCAGGGTCTGTGCCACCAAGGGCTGTGAGGAGACACCTTGTCCTGAGGCACTGGGGCCTCCTGGCACAGCCCCAGCCAGGCTGGGCACTGTCACGCCCTTGTCCTGCCCTCTGCATGCCCCCCTAGCCCACATCCCAGTGGCCTCAAGGATCTGCTGGATGGAGTCCCTGGGGACTCTTGCTCAGGAATGGCCCTGGGGGCTCCTCATTGCTCCCAGGGACTGCAGAATTTTCAAAGGACTTTGGGTTTTTCTTTTGCCTTAGGGTCTCTGAGAGGTTTGTACAATCATGGCCTCCAATTATCTGCTTTAATTAGTCCCTGGAGAGGCTTTGTCATTAACAACACTCAGTGGGGCTCATTAATGCTTCAAGGTACTTCAGTTCTTTTAAGGTACTTGGTGTTTCCCTTTTGATAGAGACTCTGGGAGAGGTTTGTGCAATCATGGCCCCAATTATCTGCTTTAACGAGTCCCTTGAGAGGCTTTGTACTGACACTCAGTGGGGCTCATTAATGCTTTGAGATACTCAAAGTTTTTAAGGTACTTTAGATTTTTCTTTCTACTTTGTGTCTCTGAGAAGTTTTTGTGCCATCCTGGCCACCAATTCTCTCCTCCAAGGAGTCCATGAGGAGCCTGTGTTTGGGATGGACCTCGATGGGACCCCTCAATATGCTGAGGCACTTTGGGGTTTATCTCTGGCTTTGACTCCTGGAAAGTTTGTGCAATCTCCTCTCAGGCCCTGAGGTTCCAGGGCACAGTTCCAAATGCACCACGGGGCTCATTGGAATCAGGCAATTCTTGACAAACCATGGCTCTGCCTTGATTTCCCTCTGCTCTCATGCAGTTCATCAGGAAGGTTTCTGTAGTGGTTTTGTTTCACCAATTTGAGATTTCTTGGAGAATGCATCAATTATTGTGGTGGGTTCAGTGCTGGCTAATTACCAGTACACTCACTAGAATATACTTATTTCCTGCTGTGAGATAGGATTAGGAGAAAGGCAAAGTAGGCTTAAAACTTTAAAAGGGTATAAAGAAAAGTTTATTACCAATAAGTAAAAGAAAGAGTAATAAGAATCAGACTTCAGAACACTTCTCTCCCTACAAATTTTTCTTTCTTACTCACAATGTAAAGAGACAAAACCTAGAATTTTCAGTCAGTTTACCACCTCTAGAATAGTCTTTCTTCAGATCACTTAGGGAGAGGAGACTCATTTGTGCTATGAAGACTTCTCCATAAAAATACAGTTCTCTTGTGGCTCTCAGTTTTCAAGAACAGTAGCCACCAAGAAAATCTGCACTTGTGAAGTCCCTCAGATTTTTTCACAGCTTTTCCCACAGTTGTGTTTATGGACTATGTCAACTTATGGGGTATTCATTTAAAGATGGGCTGTTTAAAAGCAGAGGTTCTCTTCATCTACTTTTGAAATAATTTTCATGTCTAGGAACAGAGATCTTCTCTCCATGAGGGCACAGGGTCTCATCACTCTTTCCTTTTTCTCTATTCAAACTTCTCATGGGACCAGAGCTACTTAAATATTTCCTTATTTTAGCATGGAGGCCTTTGCTGAACAAGTCATCTCCCCACACTTTTCAATGCATTATAGGGAAAAAGAGATTCTGATGTATCCATAGCTTTACAAGAGGATTTCAGCCCCAAGATCAAGGCAACTCCTTCAATCTGGGACTCAACTTCCTCTTCACTGACCTCGGCTGTCTTCATGTTTCTCCTCTATGTGCCTACACTTTGTCCTTTTCTCTCACTCAAGGGATGATGGAAGCACTGAAAGAGTTCATATCTCACCCAGGGCCTGCAGATGGTTCTGTGACCCCGGCCAGGCTCGGTCCTTGTGGACGGAGCTGTTTTACGATGGAGGTTTCTGCAGCGGCTGCACTGGGGCTGTGTCAGGATGGGCCGTGCTGGGGGAGGACCAGGATCTCAGCAGCCAGGCCAGAACACAGCAGCAGCACGGCCATGGCTGATGGCTTCTCTTCCCCCTGCCTGGGGGTTGTGGGCAAACCCCAGCAGTTTTTTCATCTTTAAAATGTGTCATCACAGAGCCATGTACAGTTTCTTTAGTAGTTTAACAGATTTTCAATTATCAAAGCTAATTCCTGATTGGTTTCTTTGCCAGACACTGAGGAAACTGCTATCAGCTTCTCTTAGGATTTCACTTCTGTGATGCAAAACCACCACAACAGCACAGAGCACACAGCTCCTTTGTCCCCAAGTAGTAGTCATGTGCCCGAGACACACACTCTTATTTGGGACCAGTCCTTGGATATACCAAATTTGGGAGGACAAATGCTCATTTTGGCCATGGTCTCTGGACATGAAAGCGGATTCTATTCCATAGGAAGGAAGGAACAGACCCCCACTGTCCGGGTTGGCTGTTGTCTGTCTCTGCCCAGACACGTGTAGGATGGTTCGTTCAGAATCGGGCTTCAAAGGACGAGACTGGACTCTCTGATTTTTGGTCTTCAGGATTGTTTATTATTTCTTATCTACAAAGTTTTCTCTCTACCCAGCCAGGATCTGACCAGCAAGGCAGCCAAAGGCACTCTGACCGCCCACGGGGCAGTCGTGTCTTTTTATAGTAAAACCAACCAATAAATGATATTTACCTTTTATCCCCAATACCTTTCACCCTTGTTGGCAAGTGTACCTTCACCAACAACCAACACCAGGAAGTGTCTGCGTCACACAGAAAATGGATGACAAGAAGAAGAAAGAAGAACCACAAGATAGGCCTAAATTCCTCCATCTTGTCTCCATAACCCCCCTGTACCAAAACCTTAAAACCTGTGTTTCACCTTGCAAATATACTGTTTTTACACCATTCAAGCCTCAGTGATTCTCATATCCTCATATGCAAGTGGCACATCCCTAGAAGGATCAAAGTCAAGCCACCAAGTGCTTTTGGCAACATTCCAAGACCTCTGAGCCCCTCCAAGGATTCTCTTGGTAGCTCTAGACATCCGGAGCGATGTGCTGAGTTCCCACACCCCACTGTTACAGGGGCAGCTCAGAGGTGACCATCAGAGGCCAAGGCCAGCCAGAGCTGGCAAGTTTTTTTCTGAAAAATACCCTTGAATATAGGAATTGTTTTAGGGAGAGTACCAAGTTTGGCAATGGGCATCTGAAAAGAGGGACACTTCTTTTCCATAGCAAGGAAAGCAAAGAGCCCCAGGGCTACAGGAGCTGATGAGAGGCATCTCTTGACATCCCAATATCAGCCAGACCTGTCAGGTAGCTCCTGGGAGGCCAAACCAGCCAGACCTGTTCCATGTTCCCTGGGTTCCACAGGGCCCCACAGTGTCCCAAGGGCCCCTTGCTTCCCTTAGGCCCTGAGGTGCCATAATGCCCTCTTGGTGACACAAGACCCTGAAGGGTCACAATGGTCTCCATGGTTCCATCAGGCCCCACAGAACCATATTGGTCTCTGGGTTCCATGAAGCCCCACTGTGTCACCATGGCCCCTTGGTTCCATGGGCTCCAGTGGTGCCACAATGATCCCCTTGGTTCCATGAGGTCCCCACAGTGTCCCAGTGATTTCCATGGGAAGGAAAGAACCCAGCCCCAGTGTTGTAGGGGCAGCCACCAGAGGCCAAGGCCAGCCAGACTTGATGGTACAGGCAGATTTTGCCTGGGAGCAACACTTGGATATACAGAATTCTAGAGGTGGAATCCCGATTTCAGACATGGACACCTGGAGGAGAAGGACGGTTCTTTTCCATAGGAAAGAAAGCACAGAGCCCAAGTGTTTCAAAGGGAGAAGATGAGAGAGTTGGCTCCTGGCAAGCCAAGCCAGCCAGACTTTTTTGTCCTGGCAGCTTTTGTCATGGAGGAATCCCTGAATATATGGAATTTTGGTGGAGGAATCTCAATTTTGACCATGGACACATTGAGAAAAATGACAATTCTTTTCCATAGGAAGGAAAGCACCGATACCCAGTGTTCCAAAAGCAGGTGAGAGGCAGCTCCCAAGACGCCAAGGGCCACCAGACCTGTCTATCGTGGCAGCTTTCACTTGGGAGCAATCCTTGGATGTATGGAGTTTTGGAGTTGGAATCCTAGTTTTGGCCATGGGGACCTGGTCAAGATTGATGTTTTTTCCTACAGAAAAGAATAGTGTGAAGTCCAAGTGTTTTGGAAGAAGATGAGAGGTGGCCACCCTTAGGCCAAGCCAGCCAGACCAGTCTCTCCTGGCACCTTTCATCTAGGGGCTGTCCTTGAACAAAGGACATTTTGGAGGTGGAATCTCAGTTTTGGCCATGGGTGCCTGGACAGGAAGAAGAGTTCTTTTCATTAGGAAGGAAAGCAAAGTGTTTCAGAGGCAGATGAGTGCCAGCCCTCAGGAAGCCAAGGCCAGCCAGAATTCTCAGTTCTGGCATGTTTTTTCTGGGAGCTATCTTTGGATATAGGGAATTCTGGAGGCAGATGCCCAATTTTGGCCATGGGCGCCGAGTCAAGATGGATGGTTTTTCCCCTTAGAAAGAAAAGAACATGGTCGCAGTGTTTCAAAGGCAGATGAGAGGTGGCCCTTGGGTGACCAAGGCAGCCAGATCTGTCTCTCCTGGCAGATTTCATCTGGGAACAATCTTTGCATATAAGGAAATTAGGAGGAGGAATCCCAATTTTTGCCATGGGCCTCTTGAGGAGAAGGACAGTTCTCTCCTATAGGAAGGAAAGCCCAGAGCCCCAGTGCTTCAGGGGCAGATGAGAAGCAGCGGTCGACAGGCCAAGCTCAGCTGGACCTGTCAGGTAGTTACCAGGAGGCCCAGCCAGCCAGACCTGTTCCATGTTCCCTTGGTTTCATGGGACCCCACAGTGTCACAATGGTCTCCTTGGTTCCATGAGGCCTTGAAGTGTCACAATGTTCCCCTTGCTTTTGTCGTGTCACAATGGCCTCGTGCTTCCCTGAGGCCTTGCAATGTCACAATGGCTTCGTGGTCCCACAAAGCCCTGATGTGTCACCATGGCTCCTTGCTTTCATGAGACCTCATTGTGTCACAATGGCTCCTCTGTTACACTCTGTGCTGCACAAGGTCACCATGGACCCCTGGTTCCTTGGAGCCCCCGAGTTTCACAATGCTCTCCTTGATTCCATGAGGCACCACAATGTCACAATGGCCCCTTGATTCCATGAGGTTCCGTAGTGTCACTGTGGTGTCCTTGGACCCACATTGTCACAACTCACCCATGGCTCCATGAGGTTCCGTAGTGTCACCGTGGTCGCTGTCAGAAGCTGGATGAGATCGATGTCCTGAGACACCTTGGGATGCTCGGAATGCCCGTGCGGGGCCAGGGCTGGGTCAGGCCTTGGTTTGTGGTGGGACAGAGCCCTGCCCCCAGCCCTGGCCTGGCTGAGCTGTCAATCACACAGCAAAGGTTGTGTTAATCCAGCTCTGATTGCTTGAACTGTCAATCAATCATACACTAGCAGCTGCCACTACCCTGGCTCTGATTGGACAAGCAACTGGCAATCCCACCCCAGGGGCGGGCCCAGGGAGGCCCAAGGGATTAAAAGCCGGAGCATGAGGCCAGCCCAAGGTCTGGATCCTGCCTTCTCCTTGGGTTCCTCTGCTGGTGATGCTGGAACCTGAGCTGTTGGTGCCAATGTGTGTGTATCTTTCTATAGATCTTCTGTCTTTCTGTTGTTCTCTATTTCTTCTCCTTCTAATCCTACTTACCTGGAACATTTTTGGGTAACTTCACTTGTTAAGGGTTGAAGGATTTTAGGTTAAATGTGTGGGAATCCAGGGCACAGGGTATATTTCTGTGTCTGCTCTGAGGGGTCCTGACCCCCAGAGAAACACTGCCTTTCACCTTTGCCTATGGAGAGGACTTCCAAGACTTTGAGATAGACTAGAATTTATCAAAGTGTGAAATAGATTAGAGGGTAGTATAGTATGTCCCTTGGGTGAGAAATTTAGGTTTTGGGAGTTTTAGTATAGTGTACATAGGAAGCAGGATGGAGTAATTTGGGTGCAGTCCCTGTCTTCTTCATCTACTCCATTTTCTGCAGTGTTGGTGGCACAGGGTGATTGGTCAAGGAAAGCACAGTGCAGAGGTTATGTGGACAGTCAAGAGATGAGTTATTGGTCGATAAGTAGAAATACTGTACATTTTAAGAGTTAATTGAATGAGGCAACTTTAAAAGACCTTGAAACCGTACATTTAAGAGCCATTTTGCTGTGCTTTTCCAGCGTGCTGAGCCTGGTGTGCACAGCATGCAAAACATTAGATAACAATAAACAAGAAGCTGAAGATTGAAAAAGTCCCACGCATCTCCTTTTACTTGGGACAGGACAGCTACAGGAGGGTTTCCCCCATCCAGGGAGCCCCCAGAAGGGCCCAGGGTAAAACAAACATCAATAACTGGTGCCTCGACAACATCTGTAGGAACTTGGCTTTTTTCCATAAAGTTGTTTCCTGCAGGGTGTTGTCTTAATTGGTCAATCGAAATGTGCTGATTAAATGACCAGTGATGTCCACCTGCAGCAGACCAAGATATAAAAGAAGAGGATTGAAAAAACAGGTAGCTTTTAGCCCTTAGGCTTCTGATCTGAGTCTGTGTCATCTCTGATTAAACGGTGACATTTGGGGATCTGTGGGGGCTATCAGGGATCCTTTCTGCACCTCGTGACCAAACAGGATCTTTTCTAATAAACTTTTCCTAAGCTCCCACTCTGCCCATGACTGGAACCCCTGTGAGTGTCTGGGACATCCTGGCCCCTGGGAAGCCTGGGGACTCCTGGGATGTTACTGTGGAGTCCCCATGAGTGCCTGTGACAGATCGGTGCCTTTGCAGCCCAAGGTCCCCTGGGATGTCACCATGGAATGGCTGTGACTGCCTCTGACCACACGGCTCTTTACCATCCCCAGAAAGCCCTGGCAGGTCTCCATGGAGCCCCTGTCTCTGCCTGTGACATTCCAGCTCTTGAACAGCCAGGAGCCTCTTGCAAAGTCCCCATGGAACCACTCTGAGGGCGTGTGACAAATCTGATCTTGGTAGGCAACCATCACCAGCCCCCCTGTTGCTATGCTCAGTCCCTTGGCAGCTCCATGGAGACCCCATGCCAGGTATGGTTGCCATGGACACCAGCTCAGGCCTGCAGACACAGCCCGTTGCCATGGCAACCATTGGCAGTTCCATCCCCAGGCTCATGGGATCCCCGAACCACAGAATTGGCTGAGCTGGGAAGGACCCATCAGGATCCTCGTGTCCAACTGCTGGCCCTGCACAGGACACCCCAACAATGCCAGCCTGGGCCTGGCAGCACTGTCCAAACACTGCGGGAGCTCAGAGAGCCCTGGAGCTGGGACCCTTCCCTGGGGAGCCTGGGCAGGGCCCCAGCAGCCTCTGGGCAAAAACCTTTTCCTGAGATCCAACCTAAGCCTGCCCCAACTCAGCTGCAGCCGTTCCCTCCACTCCTGTCCCTGAGCACCAGAGTGAAGAGATTCCCACAGCCCCAGCCAGGGACCTGCTCCCAAGGCTGTTGCCATGGCCACCAGGGCTGGGACCAGCTGGGATGCTCGGTTTCCATGAGCCAGGGTTCAGGAATGGGATTCTCCAATTTCCTGCTCCCGCTAAAACCACGCTGCCCTTGCTGCCCTCCCGCCTCCCATGGAAAGCACAAAACGCAAAGATCCTGAGCTGGGATAAGAACAATTTATTGCGAACAGCGAGGAAATAAGAAACAAAGAGAAACAGAAACAATATTGGTAACAGAAGGGATAAGAAAAAGCGAAAACTACAACACAACTGCATGGCTCTTCCCAGCGACAATTTCCTCCTGCTTGGAAAGGACACCCTTCTCCTCAGGGAGAAAGAGTCCTATTCCTGTCCCTGGCAATGACCTGAGGTGGGAGTGAATGTAATGACATGGCCAGGGTCAGACCCTCGTCTTCTTCAATCCCACATCATGCCACTGTCAGGGGCAGGAAAACGGACAGGTGTCTTCCCAGCATGGATCATGGGGAACATGGATCACAATGGCTCTTTCTAATGTGGGACTTCCAATGGGGGATGAAGCAGGAGCCGTGCACAAAGCTCTTCTGCAGGTGGGGCACACACAGGGCTTCCCTTACTGGTGCTGCCGTTGGTGTCTGGTCAAGTTAGAGTTCTGGGTGAAGCTCTTCCCACACTGGGGACACTCGTAGGGCCTCTCCCCAGTGTGGATGCGCTGGTGGGTGACAAGGTTGGAGTTTTGATTGAAGCCCTTCCCGCACTCAGGGCAGCGGAAGGGCCTCTCATCCGTGTGAATCCGCTCATGCAGGAGGAGATTGGAGCTGGTGTGAAACCTCTTCCCACACTGGGGACACTCGTAGGGCCTCTCCCCAGTGTGGATGCGCCGGTGGATGACGAGGTGGGAGTTGCGCTTGAAGCCCTTCCCGCAGTCGGGGCAGCTGAAGGGCCTCTCATCCGTGTGAATCCGCTGGTGGCAGAGGAGATGAAAGCTGGTCTGAAACCTCTTCTTACACTCAGGACACTCGTAGGGCCTCACCCCAGTGTGGATGCGTTGGTGGGTGAGGAGGTTGGAGCTGCAGCTGAAGCCCTTCCCACACTCCCCACACTCGTAGGCCCATTCCCCGGTGTGGATCATCTGGTGGCGGATCAGTTGGGAGCTCTGCCTGAAGCTCTTCCCACACTCCAAGCACTTGTAGGGCTTCTCTTCCACAAGGTTCTTCTGTGGGGATTTGTCCTCCCTGGTCTCCATCCTCAGCTCCTTGTCTGGGGGAGGAAGGACAAAGAGAGGATGGGATTTGCCTCCATGCAAGAAGGAAGGGGAAGGACATCCCCCCAGTGTCCCCAGCAGGACGGCATTGGCAGCAGGATTGTCCTGCAGCTGTGGGCCATGCTGGGCTGGGAGATGGAGCAGGATAGCGGGGGAAAGGGGAACTGACTTCCTCCTCACCTGCCTGGGTGTCCCGGGGCATCTTCCTCTTCCTCACAGCCTCCCCCTCCATCCAGCCAGGGTTTGGGAATAGGAAATCCTGGTTTGGGGAAAAATACATTGCATGAGCACATTGGGTTAGGGGGTTCCTCGTGCCCAAGTCCATCTCTAGTGTTGCAGCATATCCACAATGAGCCTCTGGGAGCAACCTGCACACCCAGAGCCCAGAGCACACTTGCTTGACCTGCTGGACAATGCCAGAGACTGTTCTTTGTGCAGAGCTCCAAACACAGCTTAGCGCAATGTAGAGGGTCCAGAGACAGAGACAAAATGGGGCTGAGGATACAGGGTTCTATAAGGGGGCAAAGGGGCGGAGCTGAGGGTCCAGGGCCAATGGGAACTGAGCACAAGTGGTGCAGAGGAGGGGCAGCCAACTGGGGAACCAATGAGGTAACAGGGGTGGAGCACTGCAGAAAACCAGGACCAACAGTGGAGAAGAGAGGGGAGAACATTCTAGGGGGAGAACATATAAGGAAAAAACAGCAGTTGAACTGGGTGATACTAATGTAGCCTGCTGCATTAACATGAGCCTGGAAATGCTGATGGCTGAGACCACTGTACTCAGAGGGGTGTCTCTCTTTGACCCTGGTCACCTTTGCCCTGAGGTATTGCAGCTCCAGTGTTGGGCACCTGGACCTCCACACTCTAGAACTCACCGGGGATCTGGTGCCCATAGAATCCTCCAAAACACCAAGATTCTCTCCCCCATAATACACAAATGACCAAGATTCAGCAGAGAAACCCAACCCTGGGTTTCCCATCTCTGGTCTCCCCACTTTGGGCTTCTGGAGGCCTCCCCTGTCTTGGTTGCTGCGGGTCAAGTTTGTATGGGTGTTCCCCTCTCTGGGCTGCTGGGGCTCCTGGCAATCTCACAGGTTCCCCTTCACTGGGCTCACCACTTTGGCATCACAGGCGTCCCAGGGGTAAGCACTGTTCGGGGTCCCTGTTTAAGGGTCCTGGGTATGCGTGGGTCCCCCCTGTCCATGCTGCCAACATGTTCAGGCTTCTGGAGCACCCCCAGCTCTCGCATTGCCCGTTTCTGCTCCCCCCATTGCCAGTTTCCCTGCCAGCCCTGCCGGTGCTGGGCGATCCCCACGTGGCTCTGGGCTGACAGTGCAGCCCCAGGGCCGGGCAGAGGCAGCCCCAGCACGGGGGGACCCTGCATCCTCCGCTGCCTCGGCAGCCGCGCCCAGCCTCGGGCACAGAGCTCCGGCAGCCCCCCCTGCCCCCTGCCCAGGGAGCCCCGGGGACCCCCGCAGCCGGGGCTGGCTCCTAGCGAGGCGGCCCCCGAGCCCGGCTGCGTGGCCAGGGGGGCACGGCGAGCCCGGTGCCTCTGTGCCAGCGCTTCCCCCGCTCTCGCTCAGCCTTTGCCCGGCCCGGCCCCCCGAGCCCCGGCAGGCCCCGCACGGCCACGGCCGGGCCGGGCCGCTCCCCTCGGAGCCCGCTGCGCACACGGCTGGGCCGGCCCGGCCACACGGACCCGCCTGCGCCGGGGGCCCCCGGGCCGCCGAGCGGTGCCCGGGCCGCCCGGGCCTCGGCCCCGAGCACAGAGCTCTGCCCGGGGCTCCCGGCCCGAGGGGCGGCTCCGGGCCCGCCCGGCCGCTCTCGGCTCCCACAGCCCGCCCGGGGCCGCCAACAAAACATCCCAACAACAAATCCACAAACCAACCACTGCCACCCTGTCCTGCTGCACCTTCCCAGGCACCTCAACCCCGCAGCAATGCCCCCAGTGCCCCGGGACAAAAAGCTGCTCCGGCCGAGCCCCTTGGAACCCCCACCTGCGGCCCGGCCCTGGCACAGCGATCCCGGCAGCTGCCCCGCTCTCGCAGCTGCGGCTCTGGAGCAGGGAGGCTCTGAAACTGAAACTTTGTTCCTTTTGCCTGGCTGCAGAGACTCCCAGGGCGTTCTCTGCACACAGTCCAGCCCCCAGCGCTTGCTGAAGGCGCTCCCTGCAAATGTCCCGCTGCCAGGGCCCTGTCCTTGCTGTCACCTGCTGGGGCTGGCCATGGACAGAGCTCCTGGACTTGCATTTCCAGCTGCTGTGCAGCCAAAGCTGAGGGATCTGCAGCTGCCTGAATGCAGCAACTGGAACAGGAGCCTCTCTCCAGGGGAAAATCTCCCCCTCCTGTGCCAGCCCGTGGCAATGCTGCCATTCTCTGCTGCTGCTGCTGCTGGGGCACTCGGGGCTCTGGCTGAGCAGCAAAGGTGACCCTGAGCCAGGAGCTTTCCTTGGCTGCTGCAAAGCCTCGGCACACAAAGCCCTTCCTGGCGCTGTGCCCTGTGCCAGGAGGGATTGTGCCAGTGGAGCTGACCTGAAATTCCTTCTCCCAGGCAGCTTTAGGACACGCAATACAGAGAAGCCAGAGTCCACTCTCAGCTTTGCACAGTCCTCCAGAAGAATCCTGAGTGTGAAGCAGCCTGGGAACTGGGTTCAGTGTCAGGGGAGGGGAACTCAGAGCCCTTTTCTGCCCTGTGGGCTGAGGCTCTGCATTTCCAATGGCCCTGCAGCTGCCAAAGGGGCCGTTTTGGCTCAGCTGAGAACAGTTCTGCTGAAAGTCTGTCCTAAACCTGCTTTTCCTGCAAATGTGTCCAATGCATCCTCGTTTTTTGCAGCCCCAGGTGTCGTGTGCACGCAGGTGTGACATATGAAGGATGGAACAGCTCTGATGGGGGGAGTTCTCTTTTTCTCCTTTTCATTTGGGTTTTTTTTCTTAGTTGGTTATGGTTTTTTGGGTTTTTTTTTTTTTTGCATGCTTTTGTTTGGGTTTTCTTAGTTTTCTTTTGTTTTTTTTTTTTCTTTTTGAAATAACTCCCCCTGTCAGCTCTGGGCAGAGCCCTGTCACTGTGTCTAACACTTGTCTGTGGCACTGTGCAGGTGCCCAGGGGGACCTTCCCCAACCTGTGTGCAGAGGAATCCACATCAGCCCAGGCCAGGGTGGGCAGTGGCCGCTCAGTTCCATGGACTGGACACGGCTCTGGGCGCTTCCCTTGGAGCGACTGCAGGGAGGGAACGCTGGGGCTGTCACAGCTGGGGTGTCACAGACAGGGGAACGCTGGGGCTGTCACTGCTGGGGTGTCACACACAGGGGAACGCTGGGGCTATCACCGCTCCTGCCCTGTTCCCAGCAGCTCTGCCAGTGCCTCGAGGCGACACAAAGGCTGAGCCAAAGGGTGAGAATTGCAGAAGGGGCTGGGCTGGCAGGGGCCCATTGGGATCAGCCAGTCCAGCCCCTGGCCCTGCACAGACCCCCAAACAATCGCAGCCCGTGCAGCCCTGGGAGCGGTGTCCAAAGGGCTCTGGAGCTCCAGCAGCCTCGGGGCTGTGCCCATTCCCTGGGGAGCCTGGGCAGTGCCTGAGCTCCCTCTGGGGGAAGAAGCTTTTGCTGATCCCCAGCCAGTCCTGCCCTGGCTCAGCTCCAGCTGCTCGCTTGGGTCCTGTCCCTGCTCACCTGGGCAGAGATCAGAGCTTGCCCAGAGAAGCTGTGGCTGCCCCTGGATCTCTGGCTGTGTCCAAGGCCAGGCTGGATGGGGCTTGGAACAGCATAGGATAGTGGAAGATTACCCTGCCCATAGCAGGGAGTGGAACGAGATGAACTTAGAAGGTCTCTTCCAAGCCAAGCCATTCTGTGATTTTGGGAGAGATGTTGAAGCTCTGCCTGAGCTTTATCTCACCAAAGGTCTGGACCCAGCAGCAGCCATGGGTGGGATCATATCCTCCTCCCTCTCCCTGTGGCTGGAACTCACCCAGCAGCAGCAACTGAATAATGTCCCTCATGGGAGCAACTGCCAGAAAGGAACATTGCTCCTTGGGGAAACACAATGTCCTTGCACTTCAGCAGAGCATTGAAATGGGCCCCCTCGAGCACCTCAGCACCACTGCAATCTCCTCTTACTGGAGATCTCCTCTCTGGGAGATCTCGGCCCAGGAGATCTCCCAGAGCAGCTGCAGAGGAGTCGCTGTCAGGATGAGGAACGTTTGTCAAAGGTTGATGTAGATCAAAACAAGCTCTGACACCATTCCACATTTCTGTTTGTCACTGAGAAATAAATGCAGATGTCCCCATGCCACAATCTCAGTCCCCCCCCGGGTTCCTGTGTTCGGTTTTATCCCCTGATATGGAGACACAGGAGCTCTCCTGGCTGGACAGGGTGTCAGGAATCCCTTCCTGAGCTTGACACCCTTGGAGAGGGTGAACAAAAAGGTTCCTGGCTGCAGGAGACTGTGTGGGTTTTGGAAACAGGCCAGACCTGGAGAAGGCTCCTTCTACAGCCCTTCAGCACCCGGCAATCCCATGTCTTTATTTGTGTAACTCTCTTGTCAGGGCAGGGAGAGGGGAGAGAGGAGCCTCCTTGGGGCAGGGAGAGGAGGCAGAGACACCAAAAGCAGGAGTCCCAAAGAGATCTGGGCAGATCTGGATCCAATGGCTGCAGTAGGTGTGCCATTCCTAAATCCAGTTTGGGAGAGCCACAGCCGCGTTGCCGTGTAAGCTCTGAGGTATCTGATGTTGGGAGATGCTCAGGTTTGTCCTGTTTGCATCGCCAGGTCCTGCAGAGCTGATGTTAAACAGCGCCAGGGGATGCTCCTGGCACTGACCCTGGCATGGCTCAGGGCTCAGCTTTCCTCCATCAATCCCACTGCAGAGCTTCACTCTGGGGGGAAGGTGTTAGTGGGTCAGGAGCAGCACAATGTAGAGAATTGGAGGATGGTTTTATGTTGGTAATTCTGGGAATGGATTTCTCAGGCAGGATGCTGGACACCAGGGATTTCTGCCCTCTTTTCCCAGAAGAGTTTGGGTTTCTCATGTTAGTGCTGTTCCACAGCTCCCACCATCCCTACTCCTTTCCATGACACTTCCCCAGCTTCCCAGTGTCCTTTCTCAGGGGGAGGAAAGGAACTTCCATGGTGGCCCCACTTGGCTGCCTGGGGCTCAGCTGCTCCTGGAGTTGCAGCATGTCCGGCACAGCCGCTCTCAGTGGGGCTGGGACTTGGTTCAGGCCCCACAGCCCCTGTCAGTGGCCACTCCCCACTGGGCTCACGCTCTGGCCGTGTGGGGCTGCTGAAGGCTCAGCGGGTCTGGCTGAGCACTCCCAGCTCTGCAGCTCCTGACCCATCCCAGGGATGGGGTCCCGCAGTCCCGGTCGGGGCCATGTTGCCAACGGGGCCCTGTTTTGGGGTGGCCATGGGTACCTGCTGTTCCTCCACCCTCAGCAGCCCCACAGCAGAAGGGTCCTCTGGGAGCCCAGGCAAGGCATACAGCTGTGCAATTCCCTCTGTCTCCACAGCAGCTCTCCCCAAAGTCTTTTGGGCTCCCTGAAATACTGCCTCCTGAGGTGATCCATGCCAGGGAGTCCCAGGGCCTCTGGGCCAGTCCCAGGGGGGAGTTTTTGCCATTCCCAGTCGTGGCCACTTCAGCTTCTGATGTTCTCAGGCCTGAGTGGCAGCCCTCAGCCAGAGCTGGCTTACAGGACAAACCCTGGGCATTATGTGACTAACACCATCAGTTTTAGTTAGCTAGAAATACATGACCAAGGTGCTTCTGCCAGCTGTTTAACACCAAACCAGCTGCTTTGGAGACTTTCACATAATCTTGTGTAGTTGCCTGCAAGAAATGTATCATTCTAAGAAATTTTCCCAACTGCTGTGAATAGAGGCATGTAGGATATTTCAGAGGGAACCCTCCAAACCAAGGACTGGGCTCTGGCCAAACCCTGGCCCCTCCTGGCCAGGAAAAGTGCCATGAGACCCAGGAGTTTTTGTGCTAAAAATATGAAGTCACTTTAACTTCATGAATTGGGCCTATAAAAGCTGAACCCACTTTTGGAGCAACTTTGGAGACCTCATCTACAGGTGGATGCAGTACGTGGGATTTTCCCAAGAGCTTGGAAGAGTTCTCCAGGTCCTTGCTGTGAAATGGGGCTCCCCAGTGACTGCAGACTCTGGATGATGGTAAAGTATTTAGGCAATTGGGGATGTGTCTTTCTCAATCCCTATTCTTTCTCTCCTATAATAATGATTAGGTGCATTACCTTGCTTCTTTTTGCTTGTTGTTAATGCCAAGCAAGAATGTATAATTTTACTCTTGTGTTGCCTTAACACTCACAGTAAAATAGACCATTCTTCCCATTGCTTTCTGTGTTCTTTATATCACCCCTGTCAGCTGGCAGAGCAGGTACCAGATGATGAAAGCCAGGCTCTGCTGTCATCTAGCTGGGCCCATGGCATGCAGAGGGCCACTGTCAGTCCATGGCACCCATGGAAGCAAGGCTCAGATGGGAAAAAGGCGTGCACCATGGCACCCCAGAGACCCTCATGGAGCCAGGGCTGCAGGGTGTCACACAGGGAGGGACCTCATGGCAGCAAGAGAGCATTGTGAGGCTGTGGAACAAGGCGGCACCAAGGTTCCACTGTGACTTGACAGAACCCCCTGGATGTGAACGGCCCCAAACGGGCCCAGAGACACTTCCGAGACAAAGCCCAGGGAGGGGGATTTGCTTTATTCAGCGCCGGGTGCGCGGGGATATCTCCCCTAACAGCACACAGGGACACACAGCAGATTACAATGGATGGTTATACTCTATGCAAATTCATGGTGTGCCTTAGAAAAGCTGTGGTTATGCAAACCATCTCTCAGTACTCATTACTCTCATTAGCATATGCGAGGGGCAGGCTCAGTGCACACTGGTGCTGGCACTGAGGAAGGCTCCACGTCTTCCTCGGGGGTCTCCTGATGAAGGCTCGACGTCTTCATCGCTGTGCCCTTTTCACCTTTCTCCTCTAGGCATGGGCAGTCTCTTGTTGGCTGTTTCAGCAATTTCCTCACTGGTTTTAGCAAGCTCTGCCCTTCATTTCTGCCAGTTTTGTTCCCTAGTTCTTGCCAAGTTTCATCCTGTGTCTTGAGCTTGTGGCTGAATTTTTGCAAGCTTCCATATTGGGTGCAGTGTCTCTTATTCTTGCCCAAGTATGCCTAGGCACAGTGCTTTTAACCCTTTCACAGCCAAGGACTGGAGAGCCACTCCTGGACACTGGGAATTCCTGCAGGTGCACCCACCTTTGCAGACAATGAGGCTCCAACCTCGCTGTGAGAGGGCCCAGCTTTTACAGTGTTAAACAAACAAGCTGACATCACTGCTACTGTGGGAACACCTGGTGTCATTCTCCTGATTGGCTTCTCCCAAAGCCTGGCCAGGGCTCAAGGAGGAACCAAGGGAGGTGACTTTGATCCTACAGCCCCAAACAAAGCCAGATGGGGCCTGGTCTGGTTTCCAAACACAGGAAGGTAAATTCATATTTCACCAATGAACACATACAGAGATCATATTGCTAATAATGATTCATTAATGAGCAGATACAAATATAACCTTTGGTTGGAAGGTTCATCTGGAGCTCAGCTTTGCCTCAGGTCCTGCTGTTCCGGCCTCAGTCAGGGCGTGGTGAGGCCTCAGTACTTCAATCAGTGCTTTGACCTACAGATGAACTGCAACCTTCATAACAATTCTTTGGGTAACAGAGTTTAGATTTAGGTATTAGGCACAAAGGCATCACCTCTTGTTCTTGAATTAAGTGCTGTTCAAGTTCATTACTCAGAGATATAATCTACATTCCTTTTAAAACTGCTCTAATTAGTTGCTATTTTCTGTTCTTTATCAAATGCCCCTTTTTTCTTGAGACTGTCTCATTTTATACAAGTCTCAGTACTCCATTTCCAGCACAAGGTGTCACAGCAACTCGAACATGGAATCACAACCCACCAAGTGCTCACACTGCAACGATTACAGTGACTGCCATGAATGCATTTCACAGCAGCCTCCAATTTGGGAGCCAATTCCACCATGAAGAATCTTCTTCTTCATGCCTCTCTTCTCCTCATCTTTCTATTGAGGTGATTCCTGATTGTAGGGCCTAAAACCCAACACTGACAGACACTCCTGCAACATTCCTGTTCTGGAATAGCCCAGGTTCCTCCCTGGCCAATAAGCAGATAATCCAAGGCCGTGCAGTTCTGCAGAGCCCCATTTGTGTTTGTTGGAGCTCCTGGGATGTGCTATTGGATATTTTAACAGCATCACTTCTTATTTCTTCTGATAATTGATTTAGCTCATTAATGTAAATTGGGTGCAGCCGTGCACAGCCAGGGGGTTTCCATTTCCCCAGTGGGCCATTGTTAAGGGCATGGAGCACATCTGGGAGATGGGTTCTCCATGGGCACAGGTTCCCATCTCCTCATTTTCTCAACTGCACTTTTAACAACCCCTTCAGCTGTTCAACCAATCCTGCAGCTTGTGGATAGTCTGGGACATGAAAAACCCTGCAGGCTTAATCACTGTATTTTTCACAGGAAGAGACAAAGCACTCTGCAACACAGTATCAGCAAACCCTGTAAAAAGAGCCAGTTTCATTCTTCCTCCTTTTCTCATTGAAAAGAATCTTACAAAGTTGACCACTGACATTAGGGTCCTGGCCAATCCTGTTCTGTAGGGTATTTAGTGTTACATCCCTGAGCAGCCAAAGCTACCAAATTAGTAATGTCAGCACAATTTCACATTGTTATTTTTTATATGTAGATATAAATATTGATATAGATACAGATAGATATAGCCACACACACACATATATATACATCTCTTATTATCCTATAAATACATATATAGTTATATAATATATTAATATTTCACTTGCATGAATGCATCTGAGATCAAGATTAAAACCTTCTTCTATTGCTCCATGTGGGAACATTCCAACAATAATTGTTCCTTCTGAAGGTGCTGTTTTCAATGTACTCTTAACAAATTCATCTTTGTCTGCCCAAACCCACAAGTTCTTTTCCAAATGCATTTTTTGGATGCATTTGAAGACATCCAGGGGTTCAGATCCTTTTAACCGACTGCCCCACTGCTCACACGGTGCTCCGACCTCAGCCCACTCCAGAGCCAGGGAACTCCAGGGAAGGGCTTCCCATCTGGGAATTCCTGATGGGACTGATTCCTCACATTTATATTTAAGAAATGACATTTTGTTGTCATCTGGCCAGACTGTGCCAGTTTTGTTTTACCAGTGGGCAGGGTCAGCACCAAAGACACAGACTCCAACTGAAGGAATCAGTGTCATTTACTGCAGCTCAGAGCAGCAAAGAATCACAAAAGGAGCAGCTCAGCAATGCACCCAACCATCCCCACCAAATATTGCCTGCAGGGATTAACACAGATCCAGCAGCCTTTACCCTCAGCCTTTCCCATGCCCCAGATCCACACAGCAGCTGGGGGAAGCTGTCACAGCCCAGGGCTGCAGAGCCACTCCTGGGCACTGGGAATTCCTGCAGGTGCCTCCAGCCACAGGTGAGGCTCCAACTCCGCTGGGAGAGGGCCCAGCTCTGACAGTGCTGAATGAACAAACTGACAGCACTTCCACTGCGGGAACATCTGGGTTCATCCTCCTCTTGGCTCCCTCCCAAAGCCTGGCCAGGGCTCAAGGAGGAACCAAGGCAGCTGACTTTGATCCTTCAGCCCCAAACAAGGCCAGATGTCAGATTCCATGGCCTTGTCTGCCTTCTAAATACATAAAGGTCAATACATGTTTCACTAAGGAGTGCCTACATCTATCACAGTGCTAATGACCATGCACATTTCATTAGGGAGCAGATACAAAGATAACCATTGGCTGGAAGGTTCATCCAGAGGCACCTTTGGCTCAGGGCTGCTGTCCAGGCCTCACTCAGGGCTCTTGTCCAGGCCTTGGCACTTCAGGGACGTGGTTTAGTGCTGGCCTTGGCACTGCTGGCTGACCGGCTGCACTGGGTGAGCTCAGAGGTCTTTTCCAATAGAAAGGATTCTGTGATTCCATGATTATATCCACTGCATTCAGCTGGGTCTGTTTTAGCAGCATGACTTTGCTCACAAAGTTCCCTCTTGCCCAGCTCCTGTGGCCTGAGGCTTCAGCTCCTTCAGCTCCTGGTGCTGAGCTGCTCATGCTGAACGAGACGACTCGCAGAGACCAATACAGTCCATCCAATTCCTGCTGGGACACGGAGAGGGGAGGCTGTGCAAACAGGAGCATTGTTTGCTGTGGCCTCCTCTCTGCCCCTCCCGCCTTTCAGCGCTTTGAACCAGCCAAGAACTTTCTCCAAGAGTGCAATGGAGCAGCTGTTCCTGCTCCTGGGCCTGGCTCTCTCCAGTCTCTGACCTTGCCTGCTTCTGTCCCTCTTGCTGTGCCCTCTGTTCCCCCAGCGCTCGCTGCCTGCTGCCCAGGACTGTGGGACTGGCACAGATCCAGTGCTCCAGACCCTCCTTTCTGTGCCCTTGGAGCTGCCTGGGCACAGCAGCCTTTTCCATCTGGAAGCTCCACATGCACAGGGAGTCCCCAGCTCTGTTCCCTGCACAACCTCCAGGAGCCCAGGGCTGCCATCTCAAGTCCCTGCTGGCACTGGGGGCTCCCAGGTGCCTCAGGCTGCTGTGACACCGCTGCACACGGCAGGGAAGAGGGGCAGGGGCTGTGCTCAAAGTCAGCTCCATCTGCTGCTGCTGCTGCTGCTGTGGGGTCATTTGTGCAGCTCTGGCCCAGAGTCAGGGATCAGATCCAGGCCCTGCTGCTGCTCCCTCGGGATCAGCCCCACTTTGGGTGTTGCTGTCAGGGCCAGCAGAAGCCCTGGCTGGAGCAGCAGGTGCTGACAGTGCCCCAAGCCCCGGGGCTGGAGGGGTCCCTGGGCTGGGGCTGGCAGGGAGCTGCCCCTTGTTCTCCCTCTGCCCCAAGCAAAGCTGGGCCGGGCACAAGTGGGGCAGCACAGCCAACAGGGAGCCTGCCAGTCTTCTCCAGCCCTGTCTGCTCAGAGTTTGGGCCTTGGAGCCTCAGGTGGCCAAAGGCAGCTGCTGCTGGTCCCTCTGGGTGTGCCCGTGTTCAGCAGTGCTGCTCCATCAGTCTGTGCCCAGCAACGGGGAAAAGCCTCAGCCCTGCAGGGCCAGGAGCTGCCGGGCTCTGCCTGAGCAGCTCAGCCAGCAGGAAGGGAGCTGCTCCACACGGGAACCAGGAGCAAAGGACATTTCTTTGATAGGACAGATTTCTATTAAAAAGAAAAAGAAAGAGAAAAGAAAAAAAATCTATATAAAATGTGAAAGATAAAAACAAAACCCAAGTGTTAGTGAAAAAACTTCTGTACCTTTGCAATAAGAGGTAAATGATCTTTTTAAAAACACAATTTATTTATTTACATTGTAATTGTGATGATGGCATGGATCCATCTTACTGACCTCAGCAGCTTTTTAAAAGATTTTGGACTTTGTTTCGAACATTGGTATTTGAAATTGTGGTCAAAGCAAGAGCAAATTGCTTTGTGCCCTTCCAGCTCCAGCAGGACTGGAAATGGAAACTCTGTATAACCCCAAATCCTTTAGAAGATGACCTTCCTTCTCAGCCTGGTAATGAACTGCACATACCCATTCAAAGTGTCAGGGATTTCTTAAAGACACCAAGTCCCACTTACGGTTTTTTGCTCTGGTTGGGAAGTGCAGAAGAGCAATTCTCCATCCATCAGCTCCAGCCTGCACTGCCTCAGGAACACGGCCCACTCGCCAGCTTTGGCCCACTGGTGGCACTTCTAGAGGAGGAAGAAAGTGCAACTGCACAATTCCAGCCAACACAGAAGGAAGAACGGGACAGATAAAACACCCTGTGCAGGTCCAGGCATTCAGCTGGGACTGTGCAGAGTCTGGGTCCTTGCCAATTGGATGTGTGTCCCCAGCTGCAATCTCTGGGCCTGCAGCAGAGTCTCACTCACCTGCCAAAGCAGAAAGCTCAGGCGCTGTGCTCGGAAGGGGCTCGTCTGATGCAAAGCTGTCATGGCAATGTGAGGGCAGAGCCAGCCCAGCTGGGCCCAGGGCTGAGCCCAGCAGAGCCCTGGCAGAGCCCAGAGCAGCCTCAGCACGCACAGAGCCTGGCTGCAAGGAGAGAAAGCAGAAACTGCCCGTCAGCTGAGGGCTCCTGTCCCCTTGTGCCAAGGCCTGCGGTGCCCAGGCCATGCTGGCTGTGCCCAGAGCTGTGCCCAGAGCTGCCCATCCCTGCTGCCTTGGGCAGCAGAGCAGGAGGGCAGGACATGTGCCCAGCCTGCAGCCAGCCATGGCACATCCAGCCCTCAGCAGCTGCCCAGAGCAGGATGCTCCTGTGCTCGCTGCCATCTCCCAAAAGCTCTGATCCCACCCTGCCAAGCACACAGGGACCCACCTCATGCCATCCACGGCTGGAAGAAAAGCTGCTCCCAAACCATGGCCTCAGCCTTCTTCAAGGGCACAGCCCATCCACGCCACAGCTGCTCCCAAGCACTTCCCCATCCACACTGGACCACCCAGAATGCTTCCTCTAGAAAAACAAACAACATATTTTTGAGGAGAGATTAGAGGCAAAAAGGGAAAACAAGAAAAAATTTCAGAACTCTTCTCTCTGTCAGGGCCTTGAGGAAGGCCCAACCCCTACACCCTAGGGAAAAACCCAGCCATGGGGGAGGGAAGCCCACACTTTCTCCCTTCCCCCTGGCACTGCCCCCCAAAATCACGGTGATCCCAAAGCAAACAAGGGCAGTGGAGCAGCCCAAGCCCTTCCTTGCCTGCAAAGCAAAGCAGCTGTGCACAGCTTCTGGAGTCCCACCTCTGCTCCCACCATGGGCCTTTCTTTGTGTCGGGCTGGCTGCCCCAGCCCCAGCCCAGGCCACAGTGGGTGCTGGGGACTGTTGGCAGGGCCAGGAGCCCACTCCCATTTTGTACCCACCCCAGCCAATTCCCCCAGCCCTGCCAAAATGCAGCTGGGCAGCTGACTGGAGAATGAGTTGCATCTGCCCCAGCAAAGGGGGAACCTTTGCTTCCCAGCCAGGCTGGCCAATGCCCAAATCTGGGAGCATTTCTCTGGCTGTGGACTTATCTGCAAATTCCCTGTGGGGTTTGGCTTTGAAGAAGGTGCCAGAATCAACGTCCATCACCTTCAGCGGCCAGTGGCCAGGCTGAGGAAGAGCTTGTCACCCTTGATGTCATCCTCACTGTCTCCAGCAGCAGCAGCAGCATCCCCATCTGGTACAGCTTCTCCAGGGGCTCCTTCTCTTTCCCTGCAGTGAGACCAGGCTCTCAGGGCTCTGCCCAGGGCCCCAGCTGTCAGGGAACCAGGACAAGCAAAACCAGCTTGGATGGCGGCCAACACTGCTGGGCAGAGCAGCTCAGCTCCAGCACAAGGGCTGCGTGTTCCCATCCCATGAGCCCGGGGCAGTGACACAGGCAGGACAAAAAGGTCTGGGTTCCTTTGCTTCTGATTGCCCAGGCATGTGTGGAGCTGGAACTTACCAGGGCCCTGGATCAAAGTGTGCCTGGGGCTCTCTCCCCTCTGCTATGGCAGAGGAATATCCTGCACCCAAGGATCACAGAACAGGTCTTCTAATGTGGGTCTGTCCAAGAAGTGCACGGATAAACACCACCTGATCAGATCTCTGCACTCTGCGGAGAGAAAGCAGAAACTGCCGTCAGCTAGAGAAGGCTCCTGTGTGCTTTGCCCCACTGTTCCCATGCCCAGGCCATTCTGGATGCACTCAGAGCTGGGCCTGAACTGTCCCATCCATTCCCTGTTCTGGAGGAGAACAGGACATGTGCCACCTCCTCAGCAGCTGCCAGAGCGGGATGCTCACGAGGCCGCTGCTGGCTCCCAGCACTGGTATTCCCCCATGCCCAGAGAAGAGGATCCACCTTGAGAGAGCCTCTGTGGCAGCGAGAGCTGGCCCCAGCAGATGTTCCAGCCCCTCCTGAAAGGGTGCTCCCCACAGACCATCTGGTGCAGCAGGATGCCCAGGGACCAGATTGTTGCTGGCTCGCCGTGGTACCAGCCAAAGTTGTTCCATTCTGGGGGGCTGTATGACGGTGTTCCTATGGAATAGAGATAGAGTTCAGCAGGGGGATGCTGCTGCTCCCACAGCCTGGCCCCAGCATCCCTGGGCGGGCGGGGGGCTGCCTCATTGGCACACAGGGTGACCACTGCCCTCTTGCCAGCACCTGGGACTTGCGCACAAACTTAGGCTTGGAAAAGAAGCCACTGAGGGCAGCCCTGGCTAGGCCTGACCATGACATGCAAAGGAAAAACCCACTCTGTGCTGGGGAAAAAACATGCCCTTATCCTCCCTGCCTGCATTGCCCCAAAAATATCATGAAGCCAAGGCAAACAGAGCGAGTGAAGCACTCCAAGCCCTTTGTCTCACCTGCACACTAAACTGGCTGGGGCACAGGTTCCGGCCCCCCTCTCTGTTACCCCCACCCACGGTGGTTTTGTTTGGCTGGCTGCCCCAGCCCAGCCCCAGTCCTGCGCAGAGGGGCTGGCAAAGGCTGCCAGCAGGGCTGGAAGATGGTTCCCCACCCAGCCCCGCTCTAAAGCAACTCAGCTGAAGACTCTGGCCCCTGACTGGCAGCAAAAGGAAGGATCCCCACTGCCACAGCCAGCTTGGGCTGGGAGATATTGGGCCATGAGATGCCAGCACAGGGAGCACACCCCTGTAGGCTCACCTGCAAAGTGTGTGTAGACTGTGTCTTGCAGGTAGGTGCCACAGCCAAAATCGATCAATTTGGCCTGCCCGGTGGCCAAGTCAACCAGGATGTTCCCTGGTTTGATGTCGCGGTGCAGGACCCCGCAGCTGGTGCAGTGCCGCACGGCCTCCAGCACCTGGCGGAACAGCTCCCGCGCCTTCTCCTCGAGCAGGAATCCCCGTGCCCGAATGAAACGCCAAAGGTCCTGACACCGCTCTGGCCGCTCCAGCACCTTAACGATATAGCTGGGGAGCTCGAGCCACTCCAGCAGCTGCACCACACCAGGGAAGCCGGTGGTCACCTTGTCCAGCAGCACCACCTCCAGCGGTGCCCTGGTGCCGTCGGGCTGCGGGAGGAGCACGATGCCATCAGTGGGGGCCGATGCCGTGCCAGGGCTGGGGAAGCCCTCACCCAGCCCGGGATGCTCTGCGCTGGCCCCACGCCCGCTCCCCCTCCAGCCGTCCTGCCAGCTTCCACCCTGCCGGGCCTCGGCTCATCCCCGCCCGGCAGCCCCGGCTTCTGCCGCTGGCCCCGCTCACTCACCAGCTCGCCCCAGTGCCGGACGCGGTTTCGTGGCACCCTTTTGATGGCCACCTGCAAGCCAAGGGGAGCAGCGGGATGAGCTCGCCGTCCACCCTGCACAGCCCCAGCCCCATCCTCCTCCTCCTCCGCCCGCCGCCGGCCCCGCCGCTCACCGGGACGCCGTCCGAGAGCCGCGTGGCCGCGAAGACGCTGCCGAAGCCGCCGCGCCCCAGCAGCGAACCCAGCCGGTATCGCTCCTTCAGGGCCTCCTGCGCCTTCCCTGCGGGCGGGACGCGGCTGTCAGTGCTCGGTCCGGGGCCAGCAACGGCCCCCGAGCGCCCCTCACCCGCCCCGGGACGGCCATGCCCAGGCGTTCGCTCCTTGGAACGCGGCACGGGAGGCTCGGGGCCGGCGGCCGCGCTGCCGAGCGGCGGAGCTTGGGCCGGGGAAGCCGCAGGGGAGGCGGCGGGAGCGGCCGCGCCGCGTGGGTCCTCCGCGGGCCCCGGGAGGAGCCGGGGCCGGTACCGGGACCGGGACCGGCGTTGGGACCGGGGTTGGGGTCGTCGGGGTCGGGGTCGGGGTCGGGGCCGGGGCCGGGGCCGGGGCCGGGGCCGGGCTCGGGCCAGGCGGAGGTAAAGGGCGGCGATGCCGCCCGAGCCCCAGGCACTGATGCCCGCCCAGCAGCGCCGCCGCCAGTACGGGCAGAGCCGGGCGGAGGCGAGACCGCGGCGGGACGCCCGGGGCCGGGCACGGGGCAGCCCCGCCCGGGGCCGGGGGCGGGCCGGGGGCATGGCCCGGCCCGGCAAGGGGAGAGGGAGGCGGGGAGAAGAGAGGGAGGACAGGAACGGACCCCGAGAGAAGGGCACCCGACAGTGGGAAAGGGAGTGCAAGAGAAAGGGAAAGGGAAAGAGAAAGAAAGAGAAAGAAGATAAGCTCTTTTTTGCTGCCGCTGCCGCTGCTGCTGCCGCCGCCGCTGCCGCTGCTGCAACTGAAGCACCGGGGCTGTTCGTCCCCGTGTCCGTTCCCCGCTCGCCCCACGAGCCCCACGGCCGAGCCCCGCGCGCCCCGGGGACAGCCCCTGAGTCTGTCAAAACACGGGAACTTTGCAGCGTTGAGCCCAGATGCAGAGCCCTGACTTCTGCACGCTGGCAGAGCAATCCCCTCGCTTGCTGCTGTGCATTGTCCCTGCTGAGGGTCAAACACTGTCAGGGCACCTTCCCTTGGTGTAAGGATTGCTACCTGACCCCAGCACTGCTCTTACATCTTCAGTGTTGCTTTCCAGTAAAAACAGGGGAAGGAAAACGTTGTGTGGCTCATGGTATTTTAGGGTGTCTAAAACTGGCTAAGTCACTGATCTTAGAGGTGAGGTGCATCTTGAATTAATGGGATTGAGAAGTAGTGCAACATGGAAAAGGGGAGCATAGAAATAAATAGAGGAAAACATCTTGGATTCTTTCTTCATTTTCATTTCACTTCTGGAAAGCTGTTTCAGTTTTCCAGGAATCTTCTCCTGTCTGCTCTTCTCAAGAACCTCTTGTGGAGAGCACGGTCGAGCTTCTGTCACAAGATTTGCCATCAGCTGCAGCTTCTCTTGGCCTTCCACACTGCACTGTGTGTGCAGCAGGACTTTTGCAGCAAAGCAGGACAAATGTTTGCAGGACTTCACATGTCCTTTCTTTTCCTGGCTGGCTGGGGAGTTGTGCCACTGGTGAAGTTTTCATTGTGACTGTTTTTGCTGGTTTAGGGGAAATTTTGGGAGGAAACTTCCAAAAAGGGTCAGTCTAGAAAGCAAGTTCAAGCGGCCCCTCCCCCTACTAATTCAGAAAAAGACTTGCCTGGAGAAAAGTGGAAAAACCAGTTTATTTGACAAGTAAAGTATTCACAAGCATGAGAAATGAATAATATTAAATACAACCTCTCACAGCTCTGAAGAGATGGCAAATTCAGAAAATCCTTTTTGTGGGCTGTAGTTGGCTCACTCGGTCTCTTCTAAGTCCCTCTGTTGCTGCAATGCAGCGTCCCAGACCTCGGTGGGCCACAGGTGTGAGCTGCTGGTGTTTTTCTGGGTTTCCAGTGCAGAGCAGGTTTAAACAGTTCCAAGGAAAAGGAAAGTCACAGTCCAAGGAACTTGTCTGCCTAAACTAGCTAAAAAAGAATTTTCTAGACCTGGGCTGTGGAGGCACTGGGAAATTTCCAAATCTGGGCACTGGTAGTCCCAGCAAACACCAGATTGGGATGGTGCTGGTGGAGCCAGAACTTGGAAATTTCCAAGTTTTGGCTTTCTGTGCCAGCAAATCACTGGACTTGGGCTGTACTGGTACCAGGAAGTTTTCAGATCTGGGCACTGGCGCTGCCAGCAAACACCAGATCTGGGTCGTGTCGTTGCCAGCGACAGAAATCTGCCAGATTTGGGCTCTGCTGGCATCGGGAAATTTCCAAATCTGGGCACTGGCGCAGCAAACACAAGATGTGGGAGGTGCCAGACCCAGTAGCAGGAAGCTGCCGAGTGTGGGATTTCTGTGCCAGCAAATTGCTGCACTTGGGCTGTGCCAGAATAGGGAAACTTCCAGATCTGGGCAGAGGCAGTGGCAGCAAACACGACATCGGGTTCCTGTAGGTACCAGGTATTTGCCTGGTTTTGGCTTTGTTTGCCAGCAAATTGCTGCACTGGGGCTGTGCCAGCACCAAGAAATTGCTGGATCTAGGCACTGGCAGTGCTGGCAAGCACCAGATCTGAGTGGTGCTGGCACCAGGTATTTGCTGGATTTTGGATTTCTGTGCCAGCAAATTGCAACACTTGGGCTCTGCAAGCACCAGGAAATTTCTGCATCTGGGCACTGGCAGTTCTAGGAAATCCCAGATCTGGGCAGGGACAGTCCTGGCACGAGGAAATTGCTGGGTTTTGTCTCTCTTTTCCAATAAATTCCTGCACTTGGGCTGTGCCAGAACCACGAAATGTCCGGATCTGAGCACAGGCAGTGGCAGCAAACACCAGATCTGGGTGATGCTGGTGGCAGCACCGGGAAGCTGCCAGGTTTTGGCTGTCTTTGCCAGAAAATTGCTGCACCCCTGTCAGGGGGCTGGGCTGCCTCCTGCTCTGGCGCCTGGCGGGCTGCAGCCTCCTCCTGGCCTTGGTACAGGGACCTGTGCAGGTCCTGTGCCCTGGGCTGTGGTGCCATCTCTGGGTCTCTGCTGCTCTCCAGGCCTTCCAGGAAACGCTGCATTGTTCAGCCACATTCCTGCACATGCTGCGGCTGGATAAGACCTGGATGTTCAGCGAGGGCCTGGAAAGGACGGCCTGCAAGCCCCAGCCTCAGGCTGGAGAAGCCCCCTGAGCACTCTGCTCAGTGCATGCGGCTGGCAGCTGCGCCCCTGCCCAGGGCTGCGGCCAGGGCCGCCAGCCTGCGCCCCACATGCCACTGCCTTCCCTGGGCCGCGCGGGCTCTGCTCCAGGCTCCTGCAGCACCGAGCCGGGTGCTGATGGAGCCCGGCCCAGCTGGGCTGCAGGGCGGCTCTCCGGGCAGCAGCCGGCCCGCTGCCCCCTCCAGAGCCCGGCGCCAGCGGCTGATGGCTGCTGGACAGGGCTCAGCGGGCAGGGGAGACCAGTGCTGGCCGCACGGAGCACCCGGCCAAGGGGCAGAGCCTGCACCAACTGCACCCTCCTGGCGCTCTCCGCAGCTGGCAGAGGACAGGAGCCGAGCGGCTGAGCACGTGCGCCACGCCCTGCAGTACCTGGAGAGCCCACAGGAGTCCCTGGTACAGGCAGCCATCAGGTTCATCGGTGAGCCACCAGCCTGGGCTGCCCTTCCCCGCCCCTGCCTGGCCCGACCCAACGCAGCTCGGCCCCAGCCCCGGCCACTGCCCCGGAAGCGACATTCGTGCCCTGCCCTGGGGAGCCCTGCCTGCCCTCTGCGCTGCTGCCGCCCTCTGCCAGCCGTGCCCTTGGGCGGCAGCGTGCGGCAAGGGCCCGGCCCGAGTCCCGCCAGGGCCAGGAGGGCGTGTGGCCCCAGGGCTGGCAGCGCCGCTGGCAGGGAGCTGTGCCGCTGGCGCCGTGACAGGCTGTGTGTTCTCAGGGATGGCCGGGCGGCACCTCAGGGGCCACAAGCGAGAGCTCCGGCACATCTGTCAGGGTGAGTGAGGGCACAGGGCTGCCGGCCCCCGCTGCCGGGGGAGCTGCAATCCCTGCCCCGCTGCTGCCGAGGGCTCTGGTCCCTGTGCGGAGCAGGGCTGGCGTGGCTGGAGCACACGTGCCGATTTCAGGCCCACGTGGGGCAATAGTGTCCGGCAGCTTTGGGCTGATCCCCTTGCTCCCTGGTCCCTCCTGGCCATGGCCAGAGCCAGCCGGCATGGCCCTGGCATGGGGGGTGTCTCCTCGGGTTCCCGCAGATCCGGGATCTGACCGTGGCTCTGTTCCCCTCTCTTGCAGTCCTTGAAGACAAGGCAGAGGACACCAGCCCTTTCACCAGAAGCCTGGCTCTCGAAACAGCCTTTGTCCTCCGGGCTGTGGAGAGAGCTCCAGGCTCCATCCTGCAGAAGCTGCAAGATCGCTTTCTCAGGGCACGCAATAATCTTGCGGTGCTGCTGGAGCTCTGAGGAGTGCTGATTTGAGAGGCTCTCTGTCTGCTCGGGCCATCTTAGCCAGGGGGGATTTTTCTTTGCTTTACGATTGGGGTTTTTTTGTTCTTTTTAGTTGTACTTTGGCTATAAATATAGAATGTATTCTAATACCCAGATTCCCAGGAGCTTTCTTTGGTGCCCAGCGTCTGCAGGGCAGCAGGAAAGAAAGGGAAAACGGGTCCTTGTGCCAAGCAAGTTGCCCAGACATGCAGTGGGGAAGGCGAAATGGCCAGAAGGCCCTTGGCCTTTGGTGGTTCTGCTGAAGCCTTTGTGCTGGCGACAGAGCGGCTGGGCAGGGGCCGGAGCTGTGGGGATCCCTGCCAGAGCGGTGCCTGGAGATGGCCACAAGCCCCCCTGCCCAGGCAGGAAGGGCCATCTGTGTCCTCCTGCCCGTGTGTTGCTGGCTGCATTGCTGAGGGCTCTGAGGTGCCTCTTGATCCAGCTCCTCTGGAGCTCCCTCGGGGCTGCGCCGCTGCCGGGCAGGTTGGTCGGGCTGGGGGAGACCCTGAGGGGAGCCTGAGGGGCAGCGGGAGGCCGTGAAGGGATGAGGTGCTGCGCAGGCCCTGACGGGACAAGGTGGTGGGAAGGCACGAGGGCTCTGTGGGAGAGAGTGGGGGGCAGGAGGCACCAAGGGGACAGAAGTGGCTAGGAACACAGGCTGGTGGGAAGCCCTGAGGAATTGGGTGTCAGAGGCCATAAGCAGCCCTGTCACGAACCGTCCTTATTGACGGATTTCGTGATGATTCGTTTTCATAGGATTTCTCAGTACAAAATAGCAACATGGATACTGGGGTTTGCACTAACTAACAAAACAGTGTAGTTTAGTGAATGATTACAGCAAAAATGCGTGTGAGGGAAAAGAGGGAAAGCGGGGAAAGCATATGGAGAAGTAGGGGAGTAAAGAGAAAAGAGGAGGCTGTAGCTACCGCCCGTGGAAGCGACGGGGTCCTTCGGGGTCCAGCCGAGGTTCCGTCAGTGGAGGAGTCGTTCCAAGCGCGGGGAAGATCTTTGAATTGGACTAGCTAACCTGGGGGCTTTTATCCTATGGAGGATTGTGAAAGAGGCGGGGAAAATAATGCAATAGTTTCAAATCAGCTGTGGGCAGAAGCCATTGTCTTCTTGGTCCAATAGTCCCAATAATCACTACCCACAAGCAAACATCACAGTCTGTACCTGCAGCAAACATCACAGTCTGTTCTGTTCCCCCCACCAGTTCCCCCCCCAGGTTTCAGTCTCAATCCTTGGGAAGAAAAGGAGTTTTCTGTATGTGAGGGTTTCATGTCTCAGTCCTTGGAGAAGAGGCTTCTCCCATCTCAGTCAGTCAGTCACAGTGGTTGCAGAACAGATGAAGGGTCTTCTGTGAGGACCACCTAAAGGTTATTCCAGAAAAGAGTCCATCCAAGCTGAGAAGTAGGGAAATTCCAAGGCTTGTTGTTGCAAAACAGGTCAAGGTGCTCCTTTGCACAATTACTTGGCAGGCTGGGAGTTACGTCTCGGCCTTGTAAGCTTGGCAGACTTTCGTCAAACCCGGATATTAAACAGGATCTTTCGGTGGTCGCAGTTTCTGTCCTTTTTCATGACGAAAATCATGAGACAAATGAGAGAAATTTCAGACAGACTATCACAGCAGCCCAGCTGTGGGGCCCTTCACGGGGGGAAAGCTCATCCACAACAGAGGGGGTGAGGTGCCCCATCAAAGGGCCCCCCAAAGGGGTCCCCAGACCCTGCACCAGAGCACTGCAGCGTAACACCACAGACCCTCAGTGCAGCAAGGGACAGCGTCCCACTGGCCTCCTGCAAGGCAGGCACCTGGGCATTCCCACCTGCACAAAGCGTGTATTAATCCAGGGAATGCCACACTGCTCAGGAGGGGTGGCAGTGGCTGTGGGACCCTCATCACCATGGCGACCAGATGGAGGAGAGCAGCGAGACAAGGCTGGGGCCCTTGGAGGGGTGATCATGCTGTCACACATAAACCCTGTCAGTGCCTCCCTGTCCCCCACCGCCCACCCACACTTCTTTCTGCTTCTTTCTTTTTATTTCTCTTTGACTCTTTTACTATTCAATAAAATACACCAATTTAGCACAAATCCCAAAACAGCCATTGCAAGTGACAAATGGCATTTCTTGCAGATTGCCACAGCCGCACTGCTGATCCACAAATACACGAGAATCAATTTCATTTGATTACAAAATGTCATTTATTACAAATTGCCACACCTGTACTGACAATACAGAACTATACAGATGTCAATTTAGGTAAAAACAGAAATTTATTAGATTATTACAACCAGTCTATGTTAAAAATATACAAATACTAACTTCAGTTAACAAAACTGAATTTATTGCCAACCTCTACAACAACTCACTATACACAAAGATCACTTGAGTGATTAACAACTTAATTTATTACATATAACTACAAATGTATATACAGAAATACAGCCTACGCAGAAATACAAAAATACGCATTCCCTGTCTCAATAGCCCTGTACCATAAACTCACAGAATTATACATAGAACAGTTAGAATTATAGAACTATAGCACTCCATACCTGATGGAATCTAAATAAATACAAATATATACACAAATACATAGAAATATATCTACAAAAATACAAAGATGTAAATATAGATTGAATATAACATATTATACACAATGTATATATAAAACAATGGATAACACAAACCTATCTAGAAACACAAAAATATCACTGTGCCAAGCTAACAATCCATAAAAATGCATCAATACAAATATACAGCTATACATATGCATACATATAAAAATAACAAGCCAGACATATATCCCTATGCAAACACCAATATAACTATTTAAAGACCCACATGCCTAAAACTGCATCAACAGAAATAAATAGCAACACAACTGTAAACATAGGAAACAGAACTAAACACAGATATAACAGCCATGTATACTTAGATATATATATATACACACACACACATATATGTAACTACAAACATATATGTTATGTATGTATACTCATACATATATACAGAGCATACATCCCTAAACAACATACATACAGAAATATTCCTACGCAAATAGCAAGCCACATAGAGAATTATCCAAATGATAATCCATCTCTATGAGCAATTCTAGACAGGTCTGCACAGAGCTCCAACAGAGGGATCCCAGCTGCCCCATCTCCAAAGTCTCTCCCTTGGTCTCCTCCTCCCGTGCAGAGCAGCTCTCCTGGACAGGGACAGCAGATGGGACACCTGGCAAGCAAAGGGAACACTGAGTGAGTATGGGGACGCTTCCCTTGGCAGCAGCTGCACTTCCATCAGGGAAGAGGAAATCTCAGAGCCTCCCCAGGAGGGTCGGAAAGAAAAAGCAGCCGAGCGGGCCAGGCTGTGGTGAGCGCAGCCGCGGCGGGACCGTCCCGCAGCCCCGGCAGCCCGGCACAGCCGGCACAGCTCCCGGCCCTGCCGGCACGGCTGCCTTGCCCAAGGACAGCCCCTGTGCCGGCCGGGGCAGCTGCGCTGAGCAGCCCCAGCACGGGCAGGGCCCGCTCCTGCCCCGCCGGGCAGTGCCCACGGCCACAGCCCACGCCGCCCCCAGCCCCACCCTGCCTGCCCGGGCCTGGGGCCTCACCCGGGCTCTCTCCAGGCTGGCAGCAGCAGGTCCCCGCTCACTGCTCTTGCTGCTGCCCTTCAGCTTCTCCCTGCTGCCTCCCGTCAGTCTCCGGCTGTCCTCAAGGTCTTGCTCGCAGCTGTGGCAAGAGTGGAGGCTCTGGAATTGCTTCCAAGGCCTGGCAGAGCTGCAGTCCCGGAGCCCTCTGTGCTCCCTGCTGGCCCCCTCCATCCCCTCAGCCTCACCATGCTCTCGCTGAACCCCCAGCCCCCTGCAGTTTCTTCAGCCCCTCGCAGTCCTCTCATGTCCTCAGTCCCTTGTGACCCATCCTGTCCCCTGAGACCCGCCAGCCCCTCAGCCTGTGCCACTTCCCTGTCACCTCCAATGCCACCATGGCCCTCGGCTGCCCCACAGCCCTCAGCCCCAGCAGCAGCTCAGGGTGCCCGTCCCTTCAGCGCCACCGCCCCCTCAGCCCCCTCAGCCCCCTCTGTCTCACCGTCCTCCAGCAGCTCCTCAGGGCACAGTGCCTGGGGCCAGCGGCAGCTCCCAGCGCTCCAGGGACAGCCGGGGCTGCAAGTGCTGCTCCACCCGGCCCGGCCGCCAGCTCGGAGCCAGCACAGGGAGAGGGGACACAGGGGACACAGGGGGAAAAGAGAGAGGTGAGAAAGGCAGCCAAGGGGGAAAGAGGTAACAATGCAGCCTAGGCCTACACAAACAGCAATCTATCCATCAACCTATCTGTCCAGACATTCATATTCCTCTTACTATATAACTATACACAATTATAAATGTAACTTCATATATATTATTTTTTACTCTACAGAAATAAAAATTTAATTCTGAAATTCTATGCAGAACAGTCAATCTACGCTCCTATAAACAGAACACTCTAATGTATAAATGGAACTATAACTGTTGATAAATAGAACTATAGAAATCTATAAACATATTTACAAAAAGAGGATTTCTACCTGCCCGATGGTCACGGGCTCTCCCCTGTCTCTCCCTGCCACGCAGGGCAGCCCTCCTGGAGATGTTGCTCAGATGGCGTCTGGGAAGCAAAGGGAACGCTCAGTCAATATTGGCCCTTGTGCACCTTTCCCTTGGGCAGCAATTGTCCTTCTACCAGGGACTGTCAAAGATGGCCTGAAAGGCAGACTCACACTTGGCAATTTGAAGCCTGCCCTTGAAAGAACAGGGACCATTCCAAGTGTTCAAAAGTGTCTTTCAAAACACTGAAGTATTTCCATCAAGTCTGAGCACTCGCAGTGCAAAGGGCACCCAGGAGACCTTGAAACACGCTCAGCCCCAGGTGCAACAAAGAAGCCCAGCCTTGTTCTTTCTCTGTGCTGACACAGAGACCTCAGTCCTCACTGAAATGACAGAAGCTGAGGGGTGCTGGGAGCTGAGTCATGAACCAGCTCCCCTGGCATCTACCAACTGCCCTCTGCAGTGAGCAGCAGCTGCTCCAACTCCACCATCAGCTCTGGCAGGAAGGGCCGGGAGGGACAGAGCTCCCTACGAGGCCTGCAGGCTGCACCAGCTTGGCTAAGGAATGGATCCAAAGTGCTCCCTCTCTCCTCTTAGCTCTCCCTAAGCAGGGCTCATTCAAGCTTTCCCTTCTGATACTGGATTCACTGTCATTTTTCAATTGGTTGGCCTCTGATGTTCTGCTCCTTCTTTTTCTTGTGGGTCAGCACCAATACCAGTTGACTGCGACTACACTGAGTCACTGTTTTGGACTTCTACCCTGAATTTTTGCACTTTTTTCCCCCTGTTCCTTCAAGAATTGCTCAGCATGGCCTCCCCTGTCAGCCTGCAGCAAATTTATCCACCGACTGCAGCACAAAACTGGGACACCCAAGTTGCTGACACAACTCCCCCAAGGTCAGCTTTATTCCCTGCTCTCTTGCCACAGCAGAGGACTCAGTGTCAGAGCCTCTGGAGAAGCGTGGAGGGCAGGGCTCAGGCAGGTTGTGCCAGTGCAGGATTTGAACTAAAGGCACCAGGAAGCACCAAGCCTGCTCAGAGCAGCCATCTCACACCTCTCTAAACCAGTGCGGGCTCTGTCCTTACCAGGCTCCTCGGGCTCCTGGGAACTGTTCCTGCAGCTCTCCGTGCCACAGGAAGCTTCCTCTGCTGCAGATCTGTTCGCAGGCTCCCCTCCTGAGGAATCTGGGCCAGCACTGACATTGTCCTGAGCAGAAACACAGCAAGAAAGGAACACAAAGATCACTCACTATTTGGCTGGAAACACATCAGGGATACAAGAACTCTCCTTCTCCACTCCCAAAGGACAGGGAGCACAGAGGAGGAGGGAACACTGCCCATACGGTTCACATAACAAGCCTTTTAAACTCAGCATTCAGGTGGCCAAGGTGAACCTGAAGCTCTTACAAAATGACCTTTGAGACAAAACATGAGCAGAGCAAACCAGAAGACACCAAGTGAGGGGACGTGCCCTCACGCTCTGACCCTGGCTTATCCCAGAGCTGGCAGAAATCAGCCAGCACAAAGCCAGGGGCTCTCCCTGCTGCCAGCACGGCTGCCAGCAAGGGCAGAGCTCGCTCCCAGCCCTGCCCAGGGCTGTGTGCTGCAAAGCCCCACACAAAGCACACATTTCTGCCTGGCAGTCTCACCACCCCCAGCCCAGTGCTCACACAACCCAGCACAGGGTGGTGCTTTTCGGAGCCCTATGCCGCTGCCCCGTGTGTACGATCCAGGCAAACATTTATGCACCCAGGGTATTCCCAGGATCACATTTGGGATCAGTGGCAAAAATCTGTACTTCGGGAGTGTAGGAGAAAAAACAACCCAAAAGACAGGAAAAGCCAGACAACCCAGCAGTGTTTCTATTCCACTGAGGAAGTAAATGTCCACAATGAAGCACCTGCAAATTACCTCTGGACACACAGATATTCTCACTATGACCAGTTCCAGAATATTCATCTCTCAGCCATTAGAACCCTAAAGATTCTAAAGATGGTTCTGACCCTGCAACGTTTCCTTTTCTTATGGAATAAACTGCTTCTGAAAACTGCTCTGGGTGACTTTACAGTAGACAAAAGTCATGCCCCTTGAGAATAAGGGATTGGTAAATCCAAAAAAATCCCTCTCCCCACCTTGAGGCTGCCCTGCCTCATAATCATAAACGTACTGCGGGCACTGGGTCAGCACATGAATAGAAAGAGAGACATTCTTTGGCAACACGTATAATCATCTGCAAAAGGACAGAGAGCTGCAGCTCCAGCCCAGCCCCAGCCACGGCTCTGGGAGCGCCTACACGCACGGCAGGGCTCACACAGCAGCAGCAGCAGCTGCAGCCCAGCCCTTGCTTTGCCTTGGCCTTCCCACCCAAAAGAGGCACAGCCCACAGCTGCTGCTGCAACAGAGGCACCTCTGGCGTGCCCCTCCCTGCACGGCACACTTGGCCTTTAGTGGCAATTCTCCAAACACCCTTCTCCTCTTTCCCACCAAGAAAAACCTCTTCTTCATTTCCTCTTTTAGAAATCTTTCTTTACCAAGAATAACTAAATCACTAAATAATGATGAAATAAGTTCAATTAAAGAAGCCTTTGCTTCTCAGCCATGTAACAACATTCCAAACCTCTCAGTCCAGCCCCTTTTATCCCCATCCAATGCAATTACCTGAGCAGAGGGTGATCTTTGAGACAGGGAGTTCCTGATCTCCCGAATCATCTTCTCTACAGCCAGGCCTAGATCTTCTGGTGGCCATTCCTCCTGCCCAGCTGCGTCCTGTGCTGAGCTGGAGGCCCTCAGTGCTGCAGGAGCTGCAGGGCCAGCTGGAGCTGAAGTGCCCGGGGTGGCTGCAAGAATCCAAACACGTTGGTCAGGCTCCACAGTGTGGCTGCGGGACACAGAGCTCGAGTGCTGCCTTGCATCAAACAGCACAGGAAGCGGCCAGGAAAAGCAGGCAGAGAATCTTTTGGCCTCCTAGGTGCCCCTTCCTGGTAGGCTTGACAACTTCTGGCCGAGAATGACAGAGCCTTGGGCAGAACTACTTTGAACGGTCACTTTCCATAACCTTTTGCAAAAGCAAGGCTAGAAGTCTTTTCCTACCTCGTGGGTCGCAGGCTGAGGGCTGCTGCTCGCCGTGGAGCCCGAGGAAATGGCAGGGCGGGATGCCGAGCACCTCCCGCTCGGCGGGCGGCGGCCGCTCCCCGTAGAGCTCCTGGAAGCGGCTCGGCCCCTCCCGCCGCGCCGGCCCCGGCCGCTCGCTGTGCAGCAGGTGGAAGCCGCAGGGCGGGCGCCGGGCGAGCAGCGGCCGCTCCGCGGGCGGCTGCTGGAGGCGGCCGGGCCGGGGGCTGCGCAGCTCCCGCCCATCCGGCAGCGCCCGCTCCCTGTGCAGCAGCAGGAAGCCGCTGGGCGGGCGCCCGGCCGGCAGCGGCGGCCGCTCCCTGGGCAGCGGCTGGAAGCGACCGCGCCCGTGCCGCCCGGCCGGCAGCGGCCTCGCCCCGGGCAGCGGCTGCGAGCCGCAGGGCGGGCGCCGGCGGCCCTCCCGCCCCGCCGCCGGGCGCTGCCTGTTGGCCGCGCTACGGCGCTTGATGCGGAGCAGGAGCTCGGGCCGGTCGCGGCGAAAGCAGGGGTTGCCGTAATGCAGCCAGGCCCCGGCGTCGCCTGGCGCAGCCGAGCCGAGCCAGCCCGGCACCTTGCGGAAGCCGTAGCGGTACAGCTGCCGCACGAAGCTGCGGAACTGCGTGGCCCGGAACGTGAGCGGCACCGGGGCCCGCCCATGGCCACCGCCCCTCTGGGCGTCGCCCGAGCGGAGCAGCTCTCGCTCGAAGAGGGAGCGCTCGATGAGCAGCCCCTGGGCCCGGCTGTCCCAGCGCACGGAGCGGACGCGGGGACTGTTGGCCAGGCGCCAGAGCTTGGCGGGGAAGGTGCTGGCGCGGAGCCCGGCGGGCAGCGGCAGCTCCGCCATGGCGTCCATCGCCGACTGTCGCCGCAACGCCCGCAGCGCAACGGCCGCGGCTGCGCCGGCGGCGCGCGGCCTGAGGGGGGCGCTGCGCTCGGGCCCGCGCGCGCCCAGCGCGGCCGCGGCGCGGGCCGGACTCGGCGGGGACGCGCGCGGCAGAGCCGGGGCTGCGGGCACAGCGCGGGCGGGGCGGCTCCGGGGCCGGCCGGGCTCGGCTCCGCACGGCCCGCTGCAAACCCTCTCTTTCTCTGCCTGCAGCCATCCTGCTGCCTTCGCTCTGCGGCACAACCCCAAAGCACCAAGAGAAGGAAAATAAAAAAGCCGCTTCCCATCCCCTCTTGATGCCCGCGGTTATTCCTGCCCAGGTCCAAGACTTCTCATGTCCCTTCCTTGAGCTCCATCAGATTCCCCTCAGGCCAATTCTTTAGCCTGCTGAGCTCCCTCTGAATGGCACAAGCATTTGGGCTATCAGCTGCTCCTGCCAGTTTTGTGCTGTCTGCAGACTTGCTGAGGCTAAACTGCTCCTCCAGGCTGGCCAGGAATGAAGACATTAAAGAGTATCTGCCCCAGCGTCAGCCTCTGGCAATATTTTTAAAAGAATGGGGTTTTTGGCGCATCTTTGGTATTCCTCACTCTCCCACAAGTCCAGCAATTATTGAGAGTACACATCAGACATTATAACGCATTCTAGATCAACTGAGAAGGGGAGTAGAGGCCACACCATAGATGAGGTTGAACAAAGCTTTGTATGTTTTTTAAACATACAAAAAAGCTCGGTTGCAGAACCTGATCCTCCAGTTTTTAGGCATTTTTCAAATAACACACAAGCAAAGATGAAAGAAAATCCTCGTTTTAATTAGAAACCCTGAAACAGAACAAATTGAAGGCACTTTCCGATTAATCACTTGGGGCAAAGGGTTTGCTTCTGTCTCTACAGGTGCAGGAATTAAGTGGGTCCCAGCCAAAAACGTCAAACCATATCTCACCCCAGAGCGTGTTGATGAGTCCAAGACCGAGGAAGCAAGTACGCAGACGTGAGCTGAGCAGAGGGATCCCGGGTCACGCCTGACGTACCTTGTGCATCGGTGGAACTTGCAAACTCTGATTTTATGCTATTTATAAATGTGTCAGTTGTGGAGTTTGTAGAGCTGATTTTTGGCAAAGGCACGGTCTTCGTTTTGTTATGTTATAGATCCCCTCTATTAGACTTTCAAAGATAAAATCTTATTTTTAGGTCAAAAAGCAAAGTTCTTAAATTGATTAATATGGGGGAGAATTGTTGCCAAAAATTATCTCTCAAAAGGATGGAGTGAAATCAAATTATCTGCTGGTGCTGGTGGGTTTTAATTGCTTCTTGTAGTGCATATTTGCCAAAAACAAATGTTTGGGTGACTTTGGCCAAGGCAGCAGGCTCAGATACCATATGTTTGTCTAATTTGGAACCAGAAAAACCTTTCTCAACCTGTCTAGTCGGAGTGCCAGTAAAGGATTTGCCTTTGATCAAAAAGCAGTTTAATGGTAAGCCTGGTGAAATTGACAATGGGAGCAATCCTATATTAAATTGGAACATCTGGGCCAAAGAACTTCCCAAAGCAGTATCTGAACAGCAAGGATTAGAAATCCTTGGTTCTTTAAAAATGGATTTTTGCCTTACATTTACAGCTAATGATTGGAAAGAAGATGATCCTCCAAAGTACAATGTTACTCCCCATTATTTTGCATACAGAAATTTAAGTTTTTGATGTAATTATTGAAACAATTGAGATGTGATTTCCGAGGCTGACCAATATCCATGACAATTACCAAAAGGATTTTGGCTCATTTGTGGAGATAGGGCTTGGCAGAGCATTCCACAATGCCTTGAAGGTGGCCCAGGTTGCATTGGAATGCTCACTGTGGTAGCACCTACTGCTCAAACACCGACTGCTAAAGTTCTTCATCAAGAAGAAACATAGGGGAACAAGATCTGCTCATCATTATGATGAAAATGGCAAGAGTGATTTCATGCTTGGAATGCTACCAAAAGAGTTTCAGCAGGATTATTTTTACCCCAACTGGCTTCAGCAATGGCATTGAAACAATTAGATCGGGTGGGATGTTGGCTGAGTAAATGAACCAATGCCCCATGCACTGCAATCAGTGATATGCTGACAGATGTTAACAGTGTTGGGCATGCTACCCTTCCAAATAGAGCAGCAACTGATTTTCTTTTACTGGCACATGGACATGGCTGTGAGGAATTTGAAGGATTGTGTTCCATGAAGCTGTCTGATCATTCTGAATCCATCCGCAAAAGCACACAAAGGCTGAAAGATTTGACAGCTCAAATTAAAGAAGATGGTGGGTCCTGGTTAGATGATTTGTTCCAAGAATGGAGCTTTGCACCTTGGCTAAGGGAACATTGTAAGATAGGTCTCTATGGATTGGGTGTTCTGGTAGTGATACTAGTAGTAATACCTTGCATACTCCGGTGTGTGCGACAGATGATGGACAAAACTATCAAAGACGTTTTTATTACACAAGAGAGAGTGGTAGGAAATGGATTCACAGAGAGTTCTCGAAATCTCACAGAGATGGTGGATGAAGGTATAGACATGGAGGAAGATTTTGAATTAAGACCTTGGAACCAACAAGACTTTTTCGAACCATGACTCGTAATTATTGCCAGACATGATTTATGCCCTTTGAACTGACTCGACTTTCACAGCATTAAACTGCTGTGTTGTAATATAGCAATGCTTACGGCAAGCAAAAAGGTGCTTTAAGTAGGTAAAAAGCAGAAATATTATAGCAAGGCTGTGGAACGCAAGGTAGCAACAAATGACACAGCTATGAAGGTTTCTTTTTAGATGAATCGAGAGCAGGAATTGTGGGAATCCACAAAATCTGTGGGTTTTGGGAAAGCTGCAAAAGGCAGGCCTCAGAGACAGCAGAACTGCGATTAGAGCTAAGCAGTAGCAATGAAGTAGGTCAACAGAAAATTATTTACAAAGTAGAAAAGCAAAGACAAATAGAACAATGGTCTGTGTATTAATGCTTGTCTAGGATAACTCCCTAAGTTATAGAAAAGTTTATCTGGCAAGATATTAGGAAGTTTGAAGGTTAATAATGGAGCTCAGTGCATTGTGTTTTCAGGCTTACAAGCAGATATTGTATTCGAAATAAGCAGGCATTGTTTTATCCAAAGATACGTGTGCTTATAGGGGTTGGATAGAATTACTGTCAATATGCTTCTGCTTTGTGTCATTGGTCAAAAAACTTATAAAGTAAGTTGTAACATTAAGTTCTTGGTCAGCTGCCTGGGATGTGAGCTGATGGCATCTTCCCATTGTCATACCCATGTAATGAGACTAATGCTGAAAAATAAAACAGCTCAGGGCACGTCCACAGCAGTCCTGTCCCGTTTGTGATTTGTACATAGAGCCCCAGCCAGCGATAACAGCTGAGAGCTTCACTGGAGTGCAGCAAACAGAGGGCCTGACAGGAGGGGAAAGGGCCCTGAGGGCAGGAGAGAGATGAAAGAAAAGGGGAATGGAAGAGGAAAGAAGAGAGAATTCACAGGGCTTGAGAGCTGAATCGTCCCTGGATTGTCCTGGATTCCCAAAATATCAATGGTGTCTGAGTTTATTATGAAATAAAAGAGGTGAAAAAGAATATTGATTAGTTGTTCATCAGCTATTCTGAGCACTGATGATTTTGGGATCTGAAGGAAAATGGACTATGTGACCATGACACTAAAAAAAGAACATATGCAAATAAAAATATGGGAATCAGAAATACAAGATAAAAACCCAAAGATCAAACAAACTCTGGCATTTCCTCATTTTGAAAGTAAGGAATCTGTGCTACAGGTTTCCTAAAATTCTTGTAGGAACTTTTATATGTAATACAAGCATACAAAACTTCAAAATTGCATTTCCAAAAGCACTACGCCTTCACTGTGTTTAAACAGTTTTCAAAACAGTTGGAGACAACAAAAATGTCAAAATTCTGGAAGCTCTCAAGTCCCTCCATCTCAGTCTAATCCTGAAAGAAAATCTAAGTTATGTGTCTTTGGAAAAATAAGTATAAATATATTCTAATCAGGAGACTTTTATCTTGTTTTTTTTTTTTTTTTTATCAGCTATCCAATACTGGAAAGAAAACAAGATCTTTCTTGTGGCCTGAAAAGGTAGCAGAAATAATAATTTATTAGACTCTATTCAGAGCTCGATTTTTCTTATAGGTTATTTTTACTGGAATTGCCTAGCTAGAAAGAGCCAGAATTGCTCTAATAGATGGATTTCTTCCAAGAGAGTAAGAAGGACAGGAAAATAAAGGTCAGTCAGCCTTGCCTCTATCCCCTGACAGGGGATGGAGCAACTAACCCTGAAAACCATTCCAAACCAATGGAGAAGTTGATGGGGAGTCATGGTTTACCTCCCTGATGCCCGTGATAGGACAGCCAAACTGATGGATACAGGTGGAGCAATGGATGATGTCTGCCCCAGCTCTACCCAAGCCTTGGAGAGTCTCCTACAGCAGCCTTAAACACCAACTGCCAAAATACCCAGCCAGGAAGGCTGAGAAATGGATGAGGGCTGTCATTAGTGGCACAAAGTAGAGCTGGAGGCAAGTCCTGGTGCTCTGAGCCCCAGGGGCTGATGCTGGGGCAGATACTCTTTAATGTCTTCATTCCTGGCCAGCCTGGAGGAGCAGTTTAGCCTCAGCAAGTCTGCAGACAGCACAAAACTGGCAGGAGCAGCTGATAGCCCAAATGCTTGTGCCATTCAGAGGGAGCTCAGCAGGCTAAAGAATTGGCCTGAGGGGAATCTGATGGAGCTCAAGGAAGGGACATGAGAAGTCTTGGACCTGGGCAGGAATAACCGCGGGCATCAAGAGGGGATGGGAAGCGGTTTTTTTATTTTCCTTCTCCTGGTGCTTTGGGGTTGTGCCGCAGAGCGAAGGCAGCAGGATGGCTGCAGGCAGAGAAAGAGAGGGTTTGCAGCAGGCCGTGCGGAGCCGAGCCCGGCCGGCCCCGGAGCCGCCCCGCCCGCGCTGTGCTCGCAGCCCCGGCTCTGCCGCGCGCGTCCCCGCCGAGTCCGGCCCGCGCCGGGGCCGCGCTGGGCGCGCGCGGGCCCGAGCGCAGCGCCCCCCTCAGGCCGCGCGCCGCCGGCGCAGCCGCGGCCGTTGCGCTGCGGGCGTTGCGGCGACAGTCGGCGATGGACGCCATGGCGGAGCTGCCGCTGCCCGCCGGGCTCCGCGCCAGCACCTTCCCCGCCAAGCTCTGGCGCCTGGCCAACAGTCCCCGCGTCCGCTCCGTGCGCTGGGACAGCCGGGCCCAGGGGCTGCTCATCGAGCGCTCCCTCTTCGAGCGAGAGCTGCTCCGCTCGGGCGACGCCCAGAGGGGCGGTGGCCATGGGCGGGCCCCGGTGCCGCTCACGTTCCGGGCCACGCAGTTCCGCAGCTTCGTGCGGCAGCTCTACCGCTACGGCTTCCGCAAGGTGCCGGGCTGGCTCGGCTCGGCTGCGCCGGGCGACGCCGGGGCCTGGCTGCATTACGGCAACCCCTGCTTTCGCCGCGACCGGCCCGAGCTCCTGCTGCGCATCAAGCGCCGGAGCGCGGCCAACAGGCAGCGGCCGGCGGCGGGGCGGGAGGGCCGCCGGCGCCCGCCCTGCGGCTCGCAGCAGCTGCCCGGGGCGCGGCCGCTGCCGGCCGGGCGGCACGGGCGCAGTCGCTTCCAGCCGCTGCCCAGGGAGCGGCCGCCGCTGCCGGCCGGGCGCCCGCCCAGCGGCTTCCTGCTGCTGCACAGGGAGCGGGCGCTGCCGGACGGGCGGGAGCTGCGCAGCCCCCGGCCCGGCCGCCTCCAGCAGCCGCCCGCGGAGCGGCCGCTGCTCGCCCGGCGCCCGCCGTGCGGCTTCCACCTGCTGCACAGGGAGCGGCCGGGGCCGGCGCGGCGGGAGGAGCCGAGCCGCTTCCAGGAGCTCTACGGGGAGCGGCCGCCGCCCGCCGAGCGGGAGGTGCTCGGCATCCCGCCCTGCCATTTCCTCGGGCTCCACGGCGAGCAGCAGCCCTCAGCCTGCGACCCACGAGGTAGGAAAAGACTTCTAGCCTTGCTTTTGTAAAAGGTTATGGAAAGGGACCGTTCCAAGTAGTTCTGCACAAGGCTCTGTCATTCTCGGCTAGAAGTTTTCAAGCCTACCAGGAAGGGGCACCTAGGAGGCCAAAAGATTCTCTGCCTGCTTTTCCTGGCCGCTTGCTGTGCTGTTTGATTCAAGGCAGCACTCGAGCTCTGTGTCCCGCAGCCACACTGTGGAGCCTGACCAAGGTGTTTGGATTCTTGCAGCCACCCCGGGCACTTCAGCTCCAGCTGGCCCTGCAGCTCCTGCAGCACTGAGTGCCTCCAGCTCAGCACAGGACGCAGCTGGGCAGGAGCAATGGCCACCAGAAGATCTTGGCCTGGCCGTAGAGAAAATGATTCGGGAGATCAGGAACTCCCTGTCTCAAAGATCTTCCTCTGCTCAGGTAATTCCATTGGATGGGGATAAAAGGGGCTGGACTGAGAGGTTTGGAATGTTGTTACGTGGCTGAGAAGCAAAGGCTTCTTTAATTGAACTTATTTCATCATTATTTAGTTATTCTTGGTAAAGAAAGATTTCTAAAAGAGGAAATGAAGAAGAAATGAAGAAGAGGTTTTTCTTGCTGGGAAAGAGGAGAAGGGTGTTTGGAGAATTGCCACTGAAGGCCAAGTGTGCCGTGCAGGGAGGGGCACGCCAGAGGTGCCTCTGTTGCAGCAGCAGCTGTGGGCTGTGCCTCTTTTGGGTGGGAAGGCCAAGGCAAAGCAAGGGCTGGGCTGCAGCTGCTGCTGCTGCTGTGTGAGCCCTGCCGTGCGTGTAGGTGCTCCCAGAGCCAGCGCTGGGGCTGGGCTGGAGCTGCAGCTCTCTGTCCTTTTGCAGATGATGATACATGTTGCCAAAGAATGTCTCTCTTTCTATTCATGTGCTGACCCAGTGCCCACAGTACATTTATGCTTATGAGGCAGGGCAGCCTCAAGGTGGGGAGAGGGATTTTTTTGGATTTACCAATCCCTTATTCTCAAGTGGCATGACTTTTGTCTACTGTAAAGTCACCCAGAGCAGTTTTCAGAAGCATTTTATTCCATAAGAAAAGGAAACGTTGCAGGTTCAGAACCATCTTTAGAATCTTTAGGGTTCTAATGGCTGAGAGATGAATATTCTGGAACTGGTCATAGTGAGAATATCTGTGTGTCCAGAGGTAATTTGCAGGTGCTTCATTGTGGACATTTACTTCCTCAGTGGAATAGAAACACTGCTGGGTTGTCTGGCTTTTCCTGTCTTTTGGGTTGTTTTTTCTCCTACACTCCCGAAGTACAGATTTTTGCCACTGATCCCAAATGTGATCCTGGGAATACCCTGGGTGCATAAATGTTTGCCTGGATCGTACAGATGGGGCAGCAGCAGAGGGCTCCGAAAAGCACCACCCTGTGCTGGGTTGTGTGAGCGCTGGGCTGGGGGTGGTGAGACTGCCCAGCAGAAATGTGTGCTTTGTGTGGGGGTTTGCAGCACACAGCCCTGGGCAGGGCTGGGAGCGAGCTCTGCCCTTGCTGGCAGCCGTGCTGGCAGCAGGGAGAGCCCCTGGCTTTGTGCTGGCTGATTTCTGCCAGCTCTGGGATAAGCCAGGGTCAGAGCGTGAGGGCACGTCCCCTCACTTGGTGTCTTCTGGTTTGCTCTGCTCATGTTTTGTCTCAAAGGTCATTTTGTAAGAGCTTCAGTTTCACCTTGGCCACCTGGATGCTGAGTTTAAAAGGCTTGTTATGTGAACTGTGTGGGCAGTGTTCCCTCCTCCTCTGTGCTCCCTGTCCTTTGGGAGTGGAGAAGGAGAGTTCTTGTATCCCTGATGTGTTTCCAGCCAAATAGTGAGTGATCTTTGTGTTCCTTTCTTGCTGTGTTTCTGCTCAGGACAATGTCAGTGTTGGCCGTGATTCCTCAGGAGGGGAGCCTGAGAACAGAGCTGCAGCAGAGGAAGCTTCCTGTGGTACCGAGAGCTGCAGGAACAGTTCCCAGGAGCCCGAGGAGCCTGGTAAGGACAGAGCCCACACTGGTTTAGAGAGGTGTGAGATGGCTGCTCTGAGCAGGCTTGGTGCTTCCTGGTGCCTTTAGTTCAAATCCTGCACTGGCACAACCTGCCTGAGCCCTGCCCTCCACGCTTCTCCAGAGGCTCTGACACTGAGGCCTCTGCTGTGGCAAGAGAGCAGGGAATAAAGCTGACCTTGGGGGAGTTGTGTCAGCAACTCGGGTGTCCCAGTTTTGTGCTGCAGTCGGTGGATAAATTTGCTGCAGGCCGACAGGGGAGGCCATGCTGAGCAAATCTTGAAGGAACAGGGGAAAAAAGAGCAAAAAGTCAGGGTAGAAGTCCAAATCACTGACTGAATGTAGTAGCAGTCAGCTGGTATTGGTGCTGACCCACAAGAAAAACAAGGAGCAGAACCAGTTGAGAACCAAAGGCCAACCAATTGAAAAATGACAGTGAGTCCAGTATCAGAAGGGAAAGCTTGAATGAGCCCTGCTTAGGGAGAGCTAAGAGGAGAGAGGTAGCACTTTGGATCCATTCCTTAGCCAAGCTGGTGCAGCCTGCAGGCCTCGCAGGGAGCTCTGTCCCTCCCGGCCCTTCCTGCCAGAGCTGATGGTGGAGTTGGAGCAGCTGCTGCTCACTGCAGAGGGCAGTTGGTAGATGCTGGGTGATGGAGCTGGTTCATGACTCAGCTCCCAGCACCCCTCAGCTTCTGCCATTTCAGTGAGGACTGAGGTCTCTGTCAGCACAGAGAAAGAACAAGGCTGGGCTTCTTTGTTGCACCTGGGGCTGAGCGTGTTTCAAGCTCTCCTGGGTGCCCTTTGCACTGCGAGTGCTGAGACTTTACAGAGATACTTCAGTGTTTTGAAAGACACTTTTGAACACTTGGAATGGTCCCTGTTCTTTCAAGGGCAGGCTTCAAATTGCCAAGTGAGAGTCTGCCTTTCAGGCCATCTTTGACAGTCCCTGGTAGAAGGACAATTGCTGCCCAAGGGAAAGGTGCACAAGGGCCAATATTGACTGAGCGTTCCCTTTGCTTCCCAGACGCCATCTGAGCAACATCTCCAGGAGGGCTGCCCTGCGTGGCAGGGAGAGACAGGGGAGAGCCTGTGTCCATTGGGCAGGTAAAACTCCTCTGTTTGTAAATATGTATATAGATTTCTATAGTTCTATTTATCAATGGTATAGTTGCATTTATAGATTATAGTGTTTTGTTTATATATGCGTATATTGATTGATCTGCATAGATTTTCAGAGTTAAATTTTGATTTCTGTAGTGTAAAAAAAAATATATATATGAAGTTGCATTTTTCAATGAGTGTTGTTATATATTAAGAGGAATATGAATGTCTAGAGGGATAGATTGATGGATAGATTGCTGTTTGTGTAGGCCTAGGCTGCACTGTTACCTCTTTCCCCCCTCGGCTGCCTTTCTCACCTCTCTCTTTTCCCCCTGTGCCCCCTGTGTCCCCTCTCCCTGTGCTGGCTCCGAACTGGCGGCCGGGCCGGGTGGAGCAGCACTTGCAGCCCCGGCTGTCCCTGGAGCGCTGGGAGCTGCCGCTGGCCCCAGGCACTGTGCCCTGAGGAGCTGCTGGAGGACGGTGAGACCGAGGGGGCTGAGGGGGCTGAGGGGGCGGTGGCGCTGAAGGGACGGGCACCCTGAGCTGCTGCTGGGGCTGAGGGCTGTGGGGCAGCCGAGGGCTATGGTGGCATTGGAGGTGACAGGGAAGTGGCACAGGCTGAGGGGCTGGCGGGTCTCAGGGGACAGGATGGCTCAGAAGGGACTGAGGGCATGAGAGGACTGTGAGGGGCTGAAGAAACTGAAGGGGGCTGGGGGTTCAGCGAGAGCATGGCGAGGCTGAGGGGATGGAGAGGGCCAGCAGGGAGCACAGAGGGCTCCGGGACTGCAGCTCTGCCAGGCCTTGGAACCAATTCCAGAGCCTCCACTTTTGCCACAGCTGCGAGGAAGACGTTGAGGACAGCCGGAGACTGACGGGAGGCAGCAGGGAGAAGCTGAAGGCCAGCAGCAAGAGCAGTGAGCGGGGACCTGCTGCTGCCGGCCTGGAGAGAGCCCGGGTGAGGCCCCAGGCCGGGGCAGGCAGGGTGGGGCTGAGGGCGGCGTGGGCTGTGGCCGTGGGCACTGCCCGGCGGGGCAGGAGCGGGCCCTGCCCGTGCTGGGGCTGCTCAGCGCAGCTGCCCCGGCCGGCACAGGGGCTGTCCTTGGGCAAGGCAGCCGTGCCGGCAGGGCCGGGAGCTGTGCCGGCTGTGCCGGGCTGCCGGGGCTGCGGGACGGTCCCGCCGCGGCTGCGCTCACCACAGCCTGGCCCGCTCGGCTGCTTTTTCTTTTCGAGCCTCCTGGGGAGGCTCTGAGATTTCCTCTTCCCTGAGGGAAGTGCAGCTGCTGCCAAGGGAAGCATCCCCATACTCACTCAGTGTTCCCTTTGCTTGCCAGATGTCCCATCTGCTGTCCCTGTCCAGGAGAGCTGCTCTGCACGGGAGGAGGAGACCGAGGGAGAGACTTTGGAGATGGGGCAGCTGGGATCCCTCTGTTGGAGCTCTGTGTGGAGCTGTCTAGAATTGCACATAGAGATGGATTATCATTTGGATATGTCTCTATGTCGCTTGCTATCTGCCTAGGAATATTTCTGTATGTATGTTGTTTAGGGATGTATGCTCTGTATATATGTATGAGTATACATACATATATGTTTGTAGTTACATGTATGTGTGTGTATATATATATCTAAGTATACATGGATGTTGTTATATCTAATTTTTGTTCTGTTTCCTATGTATACAGCTGTGTTGCTATTTATTTCTGTTGATGCCATTTTAGGCATGTGGGTTTTTTAAAAAGTTTTATTGGTGTTTGCAGAGGTATATATGTCTGGTTTGATATTTTTATATGTATGCATATGTATAGCTGTATATTTGTATTGATATATTTTTATGAAAATTAGCTTGGCGCAGTGATATTTTTGTGTTTCTAGATAGGTTTTGTGTTATCCATCGTTTTATATATACATTGTATATAATATGTAATATTCAATCTATATTTATATCTGTATATTTTTATAGATATATTTCAATATATTTGCATATATATTTGTATTTATTTAGATTTCATCACGTATGGAGTGCTATAGTTGTATCATTCTAACTGTTCTATGTATAATCCTATGAGTTTTTGGTACAGGGCTATTGAGACAGGGAATGCGTATTTTTGTATTTCTGCGTAGGCTGTGTTTCTGTATATACGTTTGTAGTTATATGTAATAAATTAAGTTGTTAATCACCTTATTGATCTTTGTGTATAGTGAGTTGTTTTAGAGGTTGGAAATAAATTCAGTTTTGTTAACTGAAGTTAGTATTTGTATATTTTAACACAGACTGGTTGTAATAATCCAATAAATTTCTGTTTTTACGTAAATTGAGATCTGTATAGTTCCGTATTGTCAGTGCAGGTGTAGCAATTTGTAATAAATGACATTTTTCAGCTGAAATTGATTCTCGTGTATTTGTGGATCAGCAGTGTGGCTATGGCACCCTGCAAGAAATGCCATTTGTCAGCTGCACTGGCTGTTTTGGGATTTGTGCTAAATTGGTGTATTTTATTGAATAGTAAAAGAGGCAAAGAGAAATAAAAAGAAAGGAGGAGAAAGAAGTGTGGGTAGGCGGTGGGGGGACAGGGAGGCAGTGAAAGGGTTTATGTGTGACAGCATGATCACCCCTCCAAGGGCCCCAGCCTTGTCTTGCTGCTCTCCTCCATCTGGTCGCCGTGGTGGTGAGGGTCCCACAGCACACTGCCACCTGTCCTGAGCAGTGTGGCATTCCCTGGGTTAATACACGCTTTGGGCAGGTGGGAATGCCCAGGTGCCTCCCTTGCAGGAGGCCAGTGGGACGCTGTCCCTTGCTGCACTGAGGGTCTGTGGTGTCACGCTGCAGTGCTCTGGTGCAGGGTCTGGGGACCCCTTTGGGGGGCTCTTTGATGGGGCACATCACCCCCTCTGTTGTAGATGAGCTTTCCCCCCGTGAAGGGCCCCACAGCTGGGCTGCTGTGATAGTCTGTCTGAAATTTCTCTCATTTGTCTCACGATTTTCGTCATGAAAAAGGACAGAAACTGCGACCACCGAAAGATCCTGTTTGATATCTGGGTTTGATGAAAGTCTGCCAAGCTTACAAGGCCGAGACGTAACTCCCAGCCTGCCAAGTAATTGTGCAAAGGAGCACGTTGACCCATTTTGCAACAACAAGCCTTGTAATTTCCCTGCCTCTCAGCTTGGATGGACTCTTTTCTGGAATAACCTTTAGGTGGTCCCCACAGAAGACCCTTCATCTGTTCTGCAACCACTGTGACTGACTGAGATGGGAGAAGCCTCTTCTCCAAGGACTGAGACATGAAACCCTCACATACAGAAAACTCCTTTTCTTCCCAAGGATTGAGACTGAAACCTGGGGGGAACTGGCGGGGGGAACAGAACAGACCGTGGCGATTGCTTGCAGGTACAGACTGTGATGTTTGCTTGCAGGTACAGACTGTGATGTTTGCTTGTGGGTAGTGATTATTGGGACTGTTGGACCAAGAAGACAATGGCTTCTGCCCACAGCTGATTTGAAACTATTGCATTATTTTCCCCCCCTCTTTCACAATTCTCCATAGGATAAAAACCCCCAGGTTAGCTAGTCCAATTTGAAGATGTTCCCTGCACTTGGAACGACTCCTCGACTGACGGAACCTCGGCTGGACCTCGAAGGACCCCGTCGCTTCCACGGGCGGGAGCTATAGCCTCCTCTTTTCTCTTTACCCCCCTACTTTTCCAAATGCTTTCCCCGCTTTCCCTCTTTTCCCTCACAGGCATTTTTGCTGTAATCATTCAATAAAGTACACTGTTTTGATTGTTACTGCAAACCCCCTTTGCCATGTTGGTATTTTGTACTGAGAAATCCTTTGGAAACGAATCATCACTAAATCCTTCAATAAGGACGGTTCGTGACAGGGCTGCTGATGGCCTCTGACACCCAATTCCTCAGGGCATCCCACCAGCCTGTGTTCCTAGCCACTCCTGTCCCCTTGGAGCCTCCTGTCCCCCACTCTCTCCCACAGAGCCCTCGTGCCTTCCCACTGCCTTGTCCCGTCAGGGTCTGCACAGCACCTCATCCCTTCACGGCCTCCCGCCGCCCCTCAGGCTCCCCTCAGGGTCTCCCCCAGCCTGACCAACCTGCCCGGCAGCGGCGCAGCCCCGAGGGAGCTCCAGAGGAGCCAGATCAAGAGGCACCTCAGAGCCCTCAGCAATGCAGCCAGCAACACACGGGCAGGAGGACACAGATGGCCCTTCCTGCCTGGCACGGGGCTTGTGGCCATCTCCAGGCACCGCTCTGGCTGGGATCCCCACAGCTCCGGCCCCTGCCCAGCCGCTCTGTCGCCAGCACAAAGGCTTCAGCAGAACCATCAAAGGCCAAGGGCCTTCTGGCCATTTCCCCTTCCCCACTGCATGTCTGGGCAGCTTGCTTGGCACAAGGACCCGTTTTCCCTTTCTTTCCCGCTGCCCTGCCGACACTGGGCACCAAAGAAAGCTCCTGGGAGTCTGGGTATTAGAACACATTCTATATTTGTAGCCTAAATTGCAACTAAAAAGAAGGAAAAAAACCAATCTGAAAGAAAAGGAAAATCCCCCCTGGCTCAGATGGCCCTAGCAGACAGAGAGCCTATCACATCAGTGTTCCTCAGAGCTCCAGCAGCACAGCCAGTGGTGGGCCCAGAGACAAGGCCATTTCTTGCATGCCCTGAGAAAGCGATCTTGCAGCTTCTGCAAGATGGAGCCTGGAGCTCTCTCCACAGCCCGGAGGACAAAGGCTGTTTCGAGAGCCAGGCTTCTGGTGAAAGGGCTGGTGTCCTCTGCCTTGTCTTCAAGGATTGCAAGAGAGGGGAACAGAGCCACGGTCAGATCCCAGATCTGCGGGAACCCGAGGAGACACCCCCCATGCCAGGGCCATGCCGGCCGGCTCTGGCCATGGCCAGGAGGGAGCAGGGAGCAAGGGGATCAGCCCAAAGCTGCCGGACACTATTGCCCCACGTGGGCCTGAAATCGGCACGTGTGCTCCGGCCACACCAGCCCTGCTCCGCACAGGGACCAGAGCCCTCGGCAGCAGCAGGGCAGGGTTTGCAGCTCCCTCCGGCAGCGGGGGCCGGCAGCCCTGTGCCCTCACTCACCCTGACAGATGTGCCGGAGCTCTCGCTTGTGGCCCCTGAGGTGCCGCCCGGCCATCCCTGAGAACACAGAGCCTGTCACGGCCCCAGCGGCACAGCTCCCTGCCAGCGGCGCTGCCAGCCCTGGGGCCACATGCCCTCCTGGCCCGGCAGGGCTCGGGCCAGGCCCTTGCCGCACGCTGCCGCCCAAGGGCACGGCTGCCAGAGGGCGGCAGCAGCGCCGAGGGCCGGCGGGGCTCCCCAGGGCTGGGCACGGATGGTGCCGCCAGGGCAGCAGCGGGGGCTGGGGCAGAGCTGTGCTGCGCCTGGGTGGGGAAGGGAAGGGCAGCCCAGGCTAGGGGCCCACTGATGAACCTGATGGCTGGGGCTTGTGGGCCGTCCTTACCAGGCCTTCCCTGAACCTCCAGGTCTGATCCAGCTGCAGCATGTGTTGGAGATCCTTCCTGCACAGGAATATGGCTGCACAATGCCACATTTCCCGGGAGGCCTGGAGAGCAGCAGAGACCCGGAGATGGCACCACAGCCCAGGGAACAGGACTCGCCCAGGTCACTGTACCAAGGCCAGGAGGAGGCTGCAGCCCGCCAGGCGCCAGAGCAGGAGGCAGCCCAGCCCCCTGACAGGGGTGCAGCAATTTTCTGCAAAGAATGCCAAAACCTGGCAGCTTCACAGTGGTGCCCCCAGCATTGCCCAAATCTGGTGTTTGCTGCCACTGCCTATTCTCAGATCTGGACATTTCGTGGTTCTGGCACAGCCCAAGTGCAGAAATTTATTGGAAAAGAGAGACAAAACCCAGCAATTTCCTCGTGCCAGGACTGTCACTGCCCAGATCTGGGGTTTCCTGGAACTGCCAGTGCGCAGATGCAGAAATTTGGGCTGCTTGAAGAGCCCAAGTGTTGCAATTTGCTGGCACAGAAATCCAAAATCCAGCAAATACCTGGTGCCAGCACCACTCAGATCTGGTGTTTGCCAGCACTGCCAGTGCCCAGATCCGGCAATTTCCTGGTGCTGACACAGCCCCAGTGCAGCAATTTGCTGGCAAAGAAAGCCAAAACCAGGCAAATACCTGGTACCTACAGGAACCCGATGGCGTGTTTGCTGCCACTGCCTCTGCCCAGATCTGGAAATTTCCCTATTCTGGCACAGCCCAAGTGCAGCAATTTGCTGGCACAGAAATCCCAAACCTGGCAGCTTCCTGTTACTGGCTTTGGCACCTCCCACATCTTGTATTTGCTGCGCCAGTTCACAGATTTAGAAATTTCCCGGTGCCAGCAGAGCCCAAATCTGGCAGATTTCTGTCACTGGCAATGACATGACCCAGATCTGGTGTTTGCTGGCAGCACCAGTGCCCAGATCTGAAAACGTCCTGGTGCTGGCACAGCTCAGGTCCGGTGATTTGCTGGCACAGAAAGTCAAAATTTGGAAATTTCCAAGTTCTGGCTCCACCAGCACCATCCAGATCTGGTGTTTGCTAGGACCACCAGTGCCCAGATTTGGAAATTTCCCAGTGCCTCCACAGGCCAGGTCTAGCAATTTCTTTTTTAGCTAGCTTAGGCAGACAAGTTCCTTGGACTGTGACTTCCTTTTTTCTTGGAACTGTTTAAACCTGCTCTGGACTAAAAACCCAGGAAAACACTGGCAGCTCACACCTGTGCCCCACTGAGGTCTGGGACACTGCATTGCAGCATCAGAGAGACTTAGAAGAGACCGAGTGAGCCAACTACAACCCACAAAAAGGACTTTCTGAATGTGCAATCTCTTCAGAGCTGTGAGAGGTTTCATTTAATATTATTCATTTCTCATGCTTGTGAATACTTTACTTGTTAAATAAACTGGTTTTTTTCCACTTTTCTCCAGGCAAGTCTTTTCCTGAATTAGTAGGGGGAGGGGCCGCATGAACTTGCTTTCTAGACTGACCCTTTTTGGAGGTTTCCTCCCTAAATTTCCCCTAAACCAGCAAAAACAGTCACAATGAAAACTTCACCAGTGGCACAACTCCCCTGCCTACCAGGAAAAGAACGGACATGTAAAGTTCTCCAAACATTTGTCCTGCTTTGCTGCAAAAGTCCTGCTGCACACACAGTGCAGTGTGGAAAGCTAAGAGAAGCTGCAGCTGGTGGCAAATCTTGTGACAGAAGCTCGACCATGCTCTCCACAAGAGGTTCTTGAGAAGAGCAGAGAGGAGAAGATTCCTGGAAAACTGAAACAGCTTTCCAGAAGTGAAATGAAAACGAAAGAAAGAATCCAAGATGTTTTCCTCTATTTATTTGTATGCTCCCCTTTTCCATGTTGTACTACTTCTCAATCCCGTGAATTCCACATGCACCTCACCTCCAAGATTGGTGACTTAGCCAGTTCTAGACACTAAAATACCATTAGCCACACACAGTTTTCCTTCCCCGGTTTTTACTGGAAAGCAACACTGGAGATGTAAGTGCAGTGCTGGGGTCAGGTAGGAATCCTACACCAAGGGAAGGTGCCCCGGCAGTGTTTGACCGTCAGCAAGGACAATGCACAGCAGCAAGCGAGGGGATTGCTCTGCCAGCGTGCAGGAGTCAGGGCTCTGCATCTGGGCTCAACGCTGCAAAGTTCCCGTGTTTGGACAGACTCAGGGGCTGTCCCCGGGGCGCGCGGGGCTCGGCCGTGGGGCTCGTGGGGCGAGCGGGGAGCGGACACGGGGACGAACGGCCCCGGTGCTTCAGTTGCAGCAGCGGCAGCGGCGGCAGCAGCAGCAGCAGCAGCAGCGGTGGCAGAGGCGGCGGCAGCAGCAGCGGCGGCAGCGGCAGAAAAAAGACATTATCTTTCTCTTTCTTTCTTTCTCTTTCCCTTTCCCTTTCTCTTTCTCTCCCTTTCCCACCGTCGGGCACCCTTTTCTCGGGGTCCGTTCCCGTCCTCCCTCTCTTCTCCCCGCCTCCCTCTCCCCTTGCCGGGCCGGGCCATGCCCCCGGCCCGCCCCCGGCCCCGTGCCCATCCCCGGGCGTCCCGCCGCGGTCTCGCCTTCGCCCGGCTCTGGCCGTACTGGCGGCGGCGCCGCTGGGCGGGCATCAGTGCCTGGGGCTGGGGCGGCATCGCCTCCCTTTACCTCCGCCTGGCCCGGCCCCAGCCCCGACCCCGACCCCAACCCCGACCCCAACCCCGGTCCCGGTCCCGGTCCCGGTCCCGGTCCCGGTCCCGGTCCCGGTCCCGGCTCCTCCCGGGGCCCGCGGAGGACACAGGCGGCGCGGCCGCTCCCGCCGCCTCCCCTGCGGCTTTCCCGGCCCGAGCTCCGCCGCTCGGCAGCGCGGCCGCCGGCCCCGAGCCTCCCGTGCCGCGTTCCACAGAGCGAACGCCTGGGCATGGCCGGCCCGGGGCGGGTGAGGGGCGCTCGGGGGCCGTTGCTGGCCCCGGGCCGAGCGCTGACAGCCGCGTTCCGCCCGCAGGGAAGGCGCAGGAGGCCCTGCAGGAGCGGTACCGGCTGGGTTCGCTGCTGGGGCGCGGCGGCTTCGGCAGCGTCTTCGCGGCCACGCGGCTCTCGGACGGCGCCAAGGTGAGGGGTGGGGGCCGCGGCGGGTGCAGGAGGAGGAGGAGGATGGGGATGGGGAGGATGGGCAGGGCAGGGCAGACTTGGAGCTCATCCCGCTGCTCCCCTTGGCTTGCAGGTGGCCATCAAAAGGGTGCCACGGAACCGCGTCCGGCACTGGGGCGAGCTGGTGAGTGAGCGGGGCCAGCGGCAGAAGCCGGGGCTGCCGGGCGGGGATGAGCCGAGGCCCGGCAGGGTGGAAGCCGCCAGGAGGGCTCGAGGGGGAGCGGGCGTGGGGCCAGCGCAGGGCGCAGAGCATCCCGGGCTGGGTGAGGGCTTCCCCAGGCCTGGCACGGCATCGGCCCCCACTGACGGCATCATGCTCCTCCCGCAGCCCGACGGCACCAGGGCACCGCTGGAGGTGGTGCTGCTGGCCAAGGTGTCCACCGGCTTCCCTGGTGTGGTCCAGCTGCTGGAATGGCTCGAGCTCCCCAACTCCATCATGATGGTGCTGGAGCAGCCAGAGCGGTGTCAGGACCTGTGGCGTTTTATTCGGGCACGGGGGTTCCTGCCCGAGGAGGAGGCACGGGAGCTGTTCCGCCAGGTGCTGGAGGCCGTGTGGCACTGCACCAGCTGCGGGGTCCTGCACCGTGACATCAAGCCAGGGAACATCCTGGTTGACCTGGGCACCAGGCAGGCCAAACTGATTGACTTTGGCTGTGGCACCTACCTGCAGGACACTGTTTACACTCACTTTGCAGGTGAGCCTACACAGGGGTGTGCTCCCTGTGCTAGCATCTCATGGCCCAGCATCTCCCACCCCAAGGGTGCTGTGGCAGCAGGGATTCTCCCTTTTGCTGCCAGTCAGGGGCCAGAGTCTTCAGCTGAGTTGCTTTAGAGTGGGGCTGGGTGGGGAGCCATCTTCCAGCCCTGCTGGCAGCCTTTGCCAGACACTCTGCCCAGGACTGGGGCTCGGCTGGGGCAGCCAGCCTGACAAAACCCCCCGTGGGTGGGGGTAGCAGAGCAGGGGGGCCAGAACCTGTGCCCCAGCCAGTTTAGTGTGCAGGTGAGAGGAAGGGCTTGGACTGTTCCACTCACCCTCTTTGCCTTGGCTTCATAATATTTTTGGGGCAATGCAGGCAGGGAGGATAAGGGCATGTTTTTTCCCCAGCACAGAGTGGGTTTTCCCTTTGACTGTCATGGTCAGGCCTAGCCAGGACTGCCCTCTTCCGACACCAGTGGCTTCTTTTCCAAGCCTAAGTTTGTGCACAAGTCCCAGGTGCTGGCAAGAGGGCAGTGGTCACCCTGTGTGCCACTGAGGCAGCCCCCACACGCCCAGGGATGCTGGGGCCATGCTGTGGGAGCAGCAGCATCCCCCTGCTGAACTCCATCTGTATTCCATAGGGACACCGTCATACAGCCCCCCGGAATGGAACCACTCTGGCTGGTACCATGGCGAGCCAGCAACGATTTGGTCCCTGGGCATCCTGCTGCACCAGATGGTCTGCGGGGAGCATCCTTTCAGGAGGGGCTGGAACATCTGCTGGGGCCAGCTCTCACTGCCACAGAGGCTCTCTCAAGGTGGATCCTCTTCTCTGGGCACAGGGGGAATACCAGCGCTGGGAGGCAGCAGTGGGCTCGTGAGCATCCTGCTCTGGCAGCTGCTGAGGAGGTGGCACATGTCCTGCTCTCCTCCAGAACAGGGAATGGATGGGAAAGTTCAGGCCCAGCTCTGAACGCATCCAGAATGGCCTGGGCATGGGAATAGTGGGGCAAAGCAGACAGGAGCTTTCTCTAGCTGACAGCAGTTTCTGCTTTCTCTCCGCAGAGTGCAAAGATCTGATCAGGTGGTGTTTATCCGTGCACTTCTTGGACAGACCCACATTAGAAGACCTGCTCTGTGATCCTTGGGTGCAGGATATTCCTCTGCCGTAGCAGAAGGGAGAGAGCCCAGGCACACTTTGATCCAGGGCCAAGGTAAGTTCCAGCTCCACACATGCCTGGGCAATCAGAAGCAAAGAAACCCAGACCTTTTTGTCCTGCCTGTGTCACTGCCCTGGGCTCATGGGATGGGAACATGCAGCCCTTGTGCTGGAGCTGAGCTGCTCTGCCCAGCACTGGTGGCCGCCATCCAAGCTGGTTTTGCTTGTCCTGGTTCCCTGACAGCTGGGGCCCTGGGCAGAGCCCTGAGAACCTGGTCTTACCAGGCTCTGGGGAGATTGACTGGGGTGGGTAGAAAATAGGAGTGGGCTCCTGGCCCTGCCAACAGCCCCCAGCACCCACCGTGGCCTGGGCTGGGGCAGCCAGCCCGACACAAAGAAAGGCCCATGGTGGGAGCAGAGGTGGGACTCCAGAAGCTGTGCACAGCTGCTTTGATTTGCAGGCAAGGAAGGGCTTGAGCTGCTCCACTGCCCTTGTTTGCTTTGGGATCACCGTGATTTTGGGGGGCAGAGATGGGGGGAAGAGAGAAAGTGTGGGCTTCCCTCCCCCATGGCTGGGTTTTTCCCTAGCGTGTCGGGGTTGGCCCTTCCTCAAGACCCTGACAGAGATAAGAGTTTTTACCTTGTTTCTTGTTTACCCTTTTTGTCTCTAATCTCTTTTCAATAATGTGTTGTTTGTTTTTCCAGAGGAAGCATTCTAGGTGGTCCAGTGTGGATGGGGAAGTGTTTGGGAGCAGCTGTGCCGTGGATGGGCCGTGCCCTAGGAGAAGGCTGAGGCCATGGTTTGGGAGCAGCTTTTCTTCCAGCCGTGGATGGAATGAGGTGGGTCCCTGTGTGCTTGGCAGGGTGGGATCAGAGCTTTTGGGAGATGGCAGCAGGCACAGGAGCATCCCGCTCTGGGCAGCTGCTGAGGGCTGGGTGTGCTGTGGCTGGCTGCAGGCTGGGCACATGTCCTGCCCTCCTGCTCTGCTGCCAAAGGCAGCAGGGATGGACAGCTCTGGGCACAGCTCTGGGCACAGCCAGCATGGCCTGGGCACCGCAGGCCTTGGCACAAGGGGACAGGAGCCCTCAGCTGACGGGCAGTTTCTGCTTTCTCTCCTTGTAGCTGGGCTCTGCAGGTGCTGAGGCTGCTCTGGGCTCTGCCAGGGCTCTGCTGGGCTCAGCCCTGGGCCCAGCTGGGCTGGCTCTGCCCTCACATTGCCATGACAGCTTTGCATCAGACGAGCCCCTTCTGAGCACAGCACCTGAGCTTTCTGCTTTGGCAGGTGAGTGAGACTCTGCTGCAGGTCCAGAGATTGCAGCTGGGGACACACATCCAATTGGCAAGGACCCAGACTCTGCACAGTCCCAGCTGAATGCCTGGATCTGCACAGGGTGTTTTGTCTGTCCCATTCTTCCTTCTTTATTGGCTGGAATTGTGCAGTTGCACTTTCTTCCTCCTCTAGAAGTGCCACGAGTGGGCCAAAGCTGGCGAGTGGGCCGTGTTCCTGAGGCAGTGCAGGCTGGAGCTGATGGATGGAGAATTGCCCTTCTGCACTTCCCAACCAGAGCAAAAAGCCGTAAGTGGGACTTGGTGTCTTTAGAAATCCTTGACACTTTGAATGGGTATGTGCAGCTTATTACCAGGCTGAGAAGGAAGGGCATCTTCTAAAGGATTTGGGGTTATCAGAGTTTCCATTTCCAGTCCTGCTTGGAGCTGGAAGGGCACAAAGCAATTTCCTCTTGCTTCGAGTACAATTTCAAATACCAATGTTCGAAACAAAGTCCAAAATCTTTTAAAAAGCTGCTGAGGTCAGTAAGATGGATCCATGCCATCAGCACAATTACAATGTAAATAACTAAATTGTGTTTTTAAAAAGATCATTTACCTCTTATTGCAAAGTGACAGAAGTTTTTTCACTAACACTTGGGTGTTGTTTTTATCTTTCACATTTTATATAGATTTTTTTCCTTTTCTCTTTCTTTTTCTTTTTAATAGAAATCATGTCCTATCAAAGGAATGTCCTTTGCTCCTGGTTCCTGTGTGGAGCAGCTCCCTTCCTGCTGGCTGAGCTGCTCAGGCAGAGCCCGGCAGCTCCTGGCCCTGCAGGGCTGAGGCTTTTCCCCGTTGCTGGGCACAGACTGATGGAGCAGCACTGCTGAACACGGGCACACCCAGAGGGACCAACAGCAGCTGCCTTTGGCCACCTGAGGCTCCAAGGCCCAAACTCTGAGCAGACAGGGCTGGAAGAGACTGGCAGGCTCCCTGTTGGCTGTGCTGCCCCACTTGTGCCCGGCCCAGCTTTGCTTGGGGCAGAGGGAGAGCAAGGGGCAGCTCCCTGCCAGCCCCAGCCCAGGGACCCCTCCAGCCCCGGGGCTTGGGGCACTGTCAGCACCTGCTGCTCCTGCCAGGGCTTCTGCTGGCCCTGACAGCAACACCCAAAGTGGGGCTGATCCCGAGGGAGCAGCAGCAGGGCCTGGATCTGATCCCTGCCTCTGGACCAGGGCTACACAAATCACCCCACAGCAGCAGCAGCAGCAGCAGATGGAGCTGACTTTCAGCACAGTCCTGGGCAGCAGGCAGCGAGCCCCGGAGGAACAGAGGGCACAGCAAGAGGGACAGAAGCAGGCAAGGTCAGAGCCTGGAGAGAGCCAGGCCCGGGAGCAGGAACAGCTGCTCCATTGCACTCTTGGAGAAAGCTCTTGGCTGGTTCAAAGTGCTGAAAGGTGTGAGGGGCAGAGAGGAGGCCACAGCAAACAATGCTCCTGTTTGCACAGCCTCCCCTCTCCGTGTCCCAGCAGGAATTGGATGGACTGTATTGGTCTCTGCGAGTCGTCTCGTTCAGCATGAGCAGCTCAGCACCAGGAGCTGAAGGAGCTGAAGCCTCAGGCCACAGGAGCTGGGCAAGAGGGAACTTTGTGAGCAAAGGAATGCTGCTAAAACAGACCCAGCTGAATGCAGTGGATATAATCATGGAATCACAGAATCCTTTCAGTTGGAAAAGACCTCTGAGCTCCCCCAGTGCAGCCGGTCAGCCAGCAGTGCCAAGGCCAGCACTAAACCACGTCCCTGAAGTGCCAAGGCCTGGACAAGAGCCCTGAGTGGGGCCTGGACAGCAGCCCTGAGCTAAAGGTGCCTCTGGATGAACCTTCCAGCCAAAGGTTATCTTTGTATCTGCTCCCTAATGGAATGTGCATGGTCATTAGCACTGTGATAGATGTAGGCACTCCTTAGTGAAACATGTATTGACCTTTGTGTATTTAGAAGGCAGACAAGGCCATGGAATCTGACATCTGGCCTTGTTTGGGGCTGAAGGATCAAAGTCAGCTGCCTTGGTTCCTCCTGGAGCCCTGGCCAGGCTTTGGGAGGGAGCCAAGAGGAGGATGAACCCAGATGTTCCCGCAGTGGAAGTGCTGTCAGTTTGTTCATTCAGCACTGTCAGAGCTGGGCCCTCTCCCAGCGGGGTTGGAGCCTCACCTGTGGCTGGAGGCAGCTGCAGGAATTCCCAGTGCCCAGGAGTGGCTCTGCAGCCCTGGGCTGTGACAGCTTCCCCCAGCTGCTGTGTGGATCTGGGGGATGGGAAAGGCTGAGGGTAAATGCTGCTGGATCTTTGTTAATCACTGCAGGCAATATTTGGTGGGGATGGTTGGGTGCATTGCTGAGCTGCTCCTTTTGTGATTCTTTGCTGCTCTGAGCTGCAGTAAATGACACTGATTCCTTCAGCTGGAGTCTGTGTCTTTGGTGCTGACCCTGCCCACTGGTAAAACAAAACTGGCACAGTCTGGCCAGATGACAACAAAATGTCACTTGTTCAGTGTAAATGTGAGGAATCAGTCCCATCAGGAATTCCCAAATGGGAAGCCCTTCCCTGGAGTTCCCTGGCTCTGCAGTGGGCTGAGGTTGGAGCACCGTGGGAGCAGTGGGGCAGTTGGTTAAAAGGATCTGAACCCCTGGATGGCTTAAAATGCATCCAAAAATTGCATCTGGAGAAGGAAAAGAATTGTGTGTTTGGGCAGACAAAGATGAATTTGTTAAGAGTACATTAGAAGCAGCACCTTCAGAAGGAACAATTATTGTTGGAATGCTCCCACATGGAGCAACAGATGAAGGTTTTAATCTTGAGCTCAGAGGCATTTCTGCAAGTGAAATAATAATATAACAAATAACCATATACGTATTTATACTATAATAGGACCTTAGAATATCCATTTCTATATGTATATTTCCATATTTTATTTATTTATTTATGTATTTATATCTATCTATATCTATATTTCTGTATCGCTGTCTACATAAAATAATAATGTGAAATGGTGCTGACATTACTAATTTGAAGCTTTGGCTGCTCAGGGATGTAACACTAAATACCCTACAGAACAGGATTGGCCTGGACCCTAATGTCAGTGGTCAACTCTGTGAGATTGTATACAATGAGAAAAGGAAGAAGGGATGAAATTGACTATTTTTACAGGATTTGCTGATACTGTGATGCAGAATGCTTTGTCTGTTCCTGTGAAAAGTAGTGATTAAGCCTGCAGGGTTTTTCATATCCCAGACTATCCACAAGCTGCAGGACTGGTTGAATGGATTAAGGGTTTGTTAAAAGAGCAGTTGAAAGAATGAGGAGATGGGAACCTGTGCCCATGGAGAACCCATCTCCCAGATGTGCTCCATGCCCTTAGCAATGGCCCACTGGGGAAATGGAAACCCCCTGGCTGTGCACGGCTGCACCCAATTTGCAAATCCAGCCATGGGCAGTGAGACTTGGACTGCCTGGGAAATTGTTGTGGCTGTGATGGCCCCTGGCAGGGCCAGCCCAGAGGCTGCAGGGCTGGGCCTTCCTGCACTGGAATGGATTAGGATAAATTCAAAGCAAATGAGAGCTGTCAATACTGAAACAGGAATTCAGATTCCTCCAGGACACTTTGCTTTGGTAACTGCTGGCTTGGAGCTTGGCCTTGCAAAGTGTTCATGTCATGGCAGGAGGAATTGATGCCGAATGTCAAGGACAAATGACAGTAATTCTGTTAAACAATAGTGAACAAGATTGGATTATTCAACCCCATGACAGGGTAGCACAATTATTGATATTGCAATTTTAAGAACCATTGTGAAAAAGGGAGCTTCCCCTCCAATCACCACCGTTTGTGGAGATAAAGGGTTTGGATCCAGCATTCCTAATAATGGAGCCAGAGTGTGAGGCTGGAGGCCAAAAGGCTCTCCCGAGGCAGCTGAAGGAACAGCTCCCAGGAAAGACAACTCTGAGTCCTGAAACCTGGGCAGGATCAATGGGAATGTGTCCCTGCAGCCAAGTGTTCTGTGTGAGAACAAGTAGATCTGACAGGATATTGTTTTACACATCCTGCCAGACCATATCTCCCTATTTGCTCCAAGGGCCCCTTTGGAAAATGCTCTGATCCACAAGGCTCCTTTTGAGGGCTGCTGTGACCCTGAGGGACTTGCACAGGAATTCCATCCAGGAGCCTGGGTGCCCCTCAGGGACTGGGACCCGGCCCCCTTCCAGCCAGAGGGGAAAGGGCCCCCCAAGCCTTTTTAGGCACCGACAACATGGTAAAGCTGAACAGCAAAGGGCCTGGGGGCATTATTCTGGAATTAAAAAGGCACCAGCTCCATGGACAACAGAATTATTGTTCCTAACTTGAATGAGATTGAGAAAAAAGAGTGAAGAATGGTGTCACTAAAGTACTGCTGATGTCTGTAAGTTGTACCTTGATGGTCAGCCAGAATCTTTGTCTGCCACAAACACCTCTAGTGTTTGACCAAGGGGTTAGTGTTCAAAATGGAATGATTAGTTATGGAAATGTAAAGATCAGGGTAGCCAAAGTGCTGCATGTCAGCAATTGCTGGGTGTGTTCTCGGCTGAAGTTGGGAGGAATGGGGTTCCCTTGGAGGGCCCACCCTGTGGGGTGGCCAGAACTCTGTGCATGGGCTCTGACTCGTCACTGTCAGTGAAGGGACAGTTAAAGAAAACACAGGAATACAGTGATCAGTGTGAAAGGATTCCCTAAGATTTCCCTTCAGGAGAAACCAAACCCTGCAAACCCTGTTCTAGTTCTAGAGGCCACAGTGTGAGACGATTTCTGGCTGGCCAAGGAGGAGCCTGGGCTGTCATGGGACAGGAATGTTGCACTGCTCTCAGGGATGGGTTTGAAGGCCAACAGTCAGGAATCACCTTGACACAAAGAGCAGCAGAAGAGTGGCAGAAAGAAGAAAATTCTTCTTGGTGGGATTGGCTTCATGGCTGCCAAATTGGTGGCTGCTGTGAAATGCATTTGTGGCAGTGCCTGTCCTCATTGCAGCGTGTGCACTTGGTGTGCACTCTGACATTCCATGTTAGAGTTGTTGTGATGCTTTGTGCTGGGAAGTGGAGTATTGAGACTTGTGTGAAAAGAGACAGTCTCAAGAAAAGAGAGGCATTTGATAAATAGCAGAGAATACAGCAACTATTTTGGCATGTTTTAAAAGGAAGGTGAATAGCTCAGAGTAATGAAATTAAACAGCACTTAATTGAAGCACAAGAGGAGATGCCTTTATGCCTAAAATATAAATCTAAACTGTGTTATTGAAAGACTTGTTTTGAAGGTTGTAGTTCATTGTGGGTCTGAGGACTGAGGCTTGAACAGGCCCTGAGGCAGAGTTCACCTCTAGATGAACCTTCCAACCAAATGTTATATTTATATCCACTCCGTCAGGGAGCATTATTACCAACATGATCAGTGTATGTGTTCCTTGATAAAACATGGATTTATCTTTCTGTATTTAGAAACCAGACCAGACCCCATCTGGCCTTGTTTGGGGCTGAAGGATCAAAGTCAGCTCCCTTGGTTCCTCCTTGAGCCCTGGCCAGGCTTTGGGAGAAAGCAATGAGGAGAATGAAACCAGATGTTCCCACAGTAGCAGTGATGTCAGCTTGTTTGTTTAACAGTGTAAAAGCTGTGTCCTCTCCCAGCGGGCTTGGAGTCTCCTCGGCTGCAAAAGTAGAGGCACCTGCAGGAATTCCCAGTGTCTGGGAGTGGCTCTGCAGTCCTTGGCTCCCCCAGCTGATGTGTGGATCTGGGTGATGTTAAAGCCTGAGGGGAACTGCTGATGGATCTTTCTTTAATCCCTGCAGGCAATCTTTGGTAGTAATGACTGGATGGATTACTGAGCCTCTTTTGTAATTCTTTGCTAACGATGATGTGCTTTGCTGAGCTTATCCTTTTGTAATTCTTTGCAGCTGTGCATGATATAAATGAAACAATTCCTTAAGCTGATGTCTGTGTCTTTGGTAGTGACCCTGCCCACTGGTGAAACAGGGCCCCCTCTTGCCTAAGTGTTACCTGGGAAGGCAAAACCCCTCCCTCCAAAATTCCCCCTTCCCCCTTGTTCCTCTTATTCATACACTGAGCATGATGTCCCATGGTCTGGGGTATCCCCGGGCTCACCTGGGGTCACCTGTCCTGGCTGTGTCCCCTGCCAAGCTGCCCCGCAGCCCCAGCCCCTCCCCAGCGTGGCTGGACGAGGGGCAGGACAGGCCTTGGCTCTGCTGCAGCTCAGCAAGAACAAAACCATCTCTGCGTGCTCAGCCCTGTGCTCAGCACCGGCCCAGCAGTGTCTCCGTACCAGTGTCTGTGCCCTCAGTGCCTGCCAGGGGTTTCCATGGCAACTGCCAGCACAGGTGACCCAGGTGTCACCCCCAGTGCCGGTTGCCATGGAAACAGTGCCCAGCACTGCCCCTTTCTGTCTGGCTGACCTGGCCTTTGGCCCTGGCAGTGGCGTTGGCTGCTGGTTCCTGGTGCCTGCCCGGCCAGCGCGGCACAGGGCAGGTGGCCATGGCACGAGCCCCCAGCAAGGGATCCCCTCTGGCTCTGGGCACTGACACCAGCCCTGAGCAAGGGGCCCAGGGCAGGTTTCCGTGGCCACCAACCACAACAACGGGTCCGGGCATTGGTTGCCATGGCACCAAACCAAGGAACGGGTCCCGTGGCCGTTGCCATGGCACCTGGTGGCACCAAGGAGTGTCACTGCAATTGTACCTGGAACAGCCCTGGCACCGCTTTGTCCTGAGGGTTGGCATGGCAGCCCAGGGCAGCAACAGCTCTGCAGGCAAGTGGCCATGGAACCTGGCTGCAGAAATGGCTCCTTGGACTGGTTTCCAAGGAAACCTGAACTGATGGGGGTTGCCATGGCACCCAAACCCAGCAGTGGGGTCACTGCAGTGTCCATGGCAACAGTCCCTTGCAATGGCCCACTGCAGGTTGGGATGATGATCCACCCTCACAGCTGGCCCAGGGCAGGTCTGGAGTGCTCTTGGTGGCACCTTGGGCTTGGCACACACTTGAGGAGGATGTCTGTTTGCAGTGGGGAAACTCAGGAGGTTTAGATTGCTTCAAAAATCAAAGAAGGAAAATTCCTCTTTGGCTGTGTGCAGCCAGTTCTCCAAGCAAAGCAGGTTGCAGGTGAGTGAGGAGAGACACGATGGGCTTGGGGAATGTGGAGCAAGGTTGTCCACACTTGCTCAGACCTCAAGGCACAGCTGCTCTGAGCAGGCCAGAGCTCCTTAGGAGAGTCCCTGCATCAATATCAGTCACTGAATGTTTCCATCACCTCTGGTGTAATAAGAAGAGCAATAAAAGACGCCCTTTAAAATAGGAATACATATTTCCTAGAAGCTCTTTGAACAATTTCTCTGTAACTGTCAAAGGAAACCCTCCTTATGAACTGCACTAGAGCAGAAGGAAATCAAGGCAGAGCCATGGTTTGTCAGGACTTGCTTGATCCTAAAGAGCCTCACTGTGCATTTGGAGCTGAGCCCTGGAACCTCAGGGCCTGGGAGGAGATTGCACAAACCTTTCCAGGAGTCAGAGTCAGAGGAAACACCCAAAGTGTCTCCAGGCAATAATGGGTCCCACTGAGGTCCCTCTCCAACACAGGCTCCTCATGGATTCCTTGGAGGAGAGAATTGGTGGCCAGGATGGCACAAAAACCTCTCAGACACTCAGTGTGGAAAGGAAAATCCTTAGAGTATCCTAAACACCTTGAGTGTCTCAAAGCATTAATGAGCCTCAGGTGGGACTTGGGCTCATTTGGTCCCTCAGGAGCTGGGCTGGGGGCTCCAGAGGTGGCTGTGGAGCATTGCCTGTGCTGTGCCAGGGACTGGCAGGCACTGCTGGGCTGGGATAGAGGCTCTGGGGGGATTGGGGTTCCAGGGCAGGGCAGGGCTGGATCTGCCCCTTCCTCTCCCCCACACACAAAATGTTTGTAGCTAAGTCTCCTCCAGTCTCCCACAGTAAGGGAGTGTAGGAGGTGAAATTCCAATTCTGGCCATGGGCATCTGGAGGAGAAGGACAATTCTTTTCCATTGGTAGGAAAGCACAGAGCCCCAAGGTTTGGAAGGCAGGTGAGTGTCTCACTAGTCCACAGCCAGCCAGACATATCAGCAAAGGAAGATTGTGTTTGGGAGCAGCCTTTGGATTTAGGAATTTCGGAGTTGAACCCAGTTTTGGCCATGGGCACCTGGAGAAGCAGGACAGTTCTTTCCCTTAGGAAGGAGAGCATGGAGCCTTCCCCAGTCTTTTGGGGACAGATGAGAGGTGACCCTCATGAAACCACTGCCAGCCAGACTTGTCCTGGCAATATTCCTATGGGAACAATCCCTGGATATAAGGAAATTTGGAGGTGAAGCCCCAGTTCTGTCCATGGGTGCCTGGAGCAGAAGGACAGTCTTTTTCATTGGGAAGCAAAGCACAGAGTCCCAGTGTTCCAGCAGCAGATGAGAAGTGACCCTCAACATGCAAAGGTCAGCTGGACCAGTCAGGCAGTCCATGGGAGGCCAAACCAGCCAGAGCTGTTCTGTGTTCCCTTGGTTTTATGGGGCTCCAGAGTGTCACAATGGTGCCTTGGATCCACGGGGCCCTGCAGTGTCATAAAGGTGACTTGATTCCATGGGTTCCAGCAGTGTCACAATGACCCCTTGATTACAGGAAGATCTGCAGTGTCACACTGGCCCCTAGGTTTGATGGGGTTCCACAATGTCACAGTGGCCCCCAGGTGTCATAAGACCCCACAGTGTCACAAAGGTCCCAAGGATTCCATGAGGCCTTGCAGTGCCACAATGGTCTCCATGGTTCCCCAGGCCCCACAATGTCACCTGACTCCTCTGTTCCATGAGCCCTGCAATGTCACAATGGACCTTTGGACCCTGGGGGTTTGCTGTGTCACAATGGTCTCCTTTACCTCCACAGTGTCACAATGGACCAGTGATGACATGAGGCCCTGCAGTGTCACAATGGACCTTCGGTTCCATGCAGCCCTGCATTGTCACAAAGGCCTCTTGGTTTTACGAGGCCCCACAATATCACAATGGTCCTCTTGGTTCTGTGGGGACCCCCAGGGACATAATGGTCTCACTGGTTCCATGAGGCCTCACAGTGTCACAATGCTTTCTTTATTCCATTTGGCCTCATAGTGTCACAATGGTCTCCGTGATCAGTGTCGCAATGATCCCTACATTCCATGGAGTCACACAGCGTCAGTACAGTCCCCTTGGTTCCATGAGGCCCAGCAATGTCACAGTGCTCTCCATGATTCCATGATGCCCCACAGTGTCACAAGGCTCCCTTGGTTCCATGGCCCTGTGCTGCTGCATTCCCCCCTCCCCTTCTCAGGCCGCCCTGCCAGCTGAGAAATGCTCCTTGGGCCTCGGCCTTGGCCAACAGCCCCTGGGCTCAGCTCCTCTGCAGCTCATCACAAACACTGTCTGCTCCAGGCACTGCTGCTGCCCAAACAGCTCCTGGCTCCTTTAGGAGCAGCCCTGGGAGCTGTTTCTGTTCCCTCAGTGGCACAACATCCCTGTTCTCCCACTGCCAAAGAAAGCTGCTGATGCCAAGTGTGGCCAGGATGAACCATTGCTGGGACTGAAGCCCCTCTCGTGGGGCCCTGCAAACAGCGCTCCAAAAGGAGCCCTTGGAGCTGTCCTGGGCCAGCGACTCCCTCTGAGTGGGGCCTCTCCCAGCCGGGAACTCTCCCGTTTGCTGCACTCGGGGATCCCAAACAACCACAGAGCCTGGGCTGATCCCCCCACTCCTCCAGGCTCAACCCTTCACCTGCTGGGGAGATGCCAAAGCATCAGCAGTGAGCATTCCCTGCCCTCAGGGGAATTTCTCACAGGTGCCTTGCACTGACTCTTTGTGTTTGTGTGCACACAGGAGTGCCTGTGCTGGGGAAATGTGGCAGAAATGCTGCTCTCTGAGGGTTTGAGTGCCTTGGATAGCTGAGTTAGTCAGGCCTGTAGGTAAGGTTAAATCACAAGGTCTAAGTGAAGTTAAATGCTTCTAAGAGCTGTTCTTTTGCTAAGCTGTTACATTTAATATAAGATATAAGCTGAGGAAAATATTTTAAAGTGTTATTCCTCTGTGTCATGGTTTGAGTTTGGCACAATGCTAGTGCTTTTATGAAAATACTTCTTTCTTGATGTTTGCTGTGAGATGTGATCAGAAATAGAGGAAAGCAGGCTCTAGCTTAGGAATAAAAAAGGGAAAACTTTATTAACCTACAACTCTACATAAAGAGAAACACACGCAATTTGGAATGAAAACTTTACATGTCTCGTTCCTTCTCCTCCTACCAGATTTCTTATACATCTACATTTCAAATCATCAACACTCAGTCTGTCACCACCCTTTAGATAATCAATTCTCAAATCATCAAGGAGAAAGGAGTCTCTCTTGCACTGTGGGCTTCCCCTGGAAACACAGTTGAAACTTCTTGTGTTTCCCTGTCACACGTGGCGCTGCTTGGAGCTCATCTGCTAGCATGACTTCTTCTTTCTTTGCCTAGTGCTCTCACTACTGTGAATGGACCAGAACTGCTTCTAGGGTTTTCTTTTTCAAGGATGCTTTCTTAGTTTCAAAAAGTACAGTTTCTCACTGTTGGGACACATGTCTTTCCTAAATTTCACCTCCTGGGGCCGAGGGGTCTCGAGAACAAAGATCTTCCTATTCTTCTTCTTTCTTCTTCTTCTTCTTCTTCTTTTTCTTCTTCTTCTTCTTCTTCTTCTCCTTCTCCTTCTCCTTCTCCTTCTCCTTCTCCTTCTCCTTCTCCTTCTCCTCCTCCTCGGAGGGCACTACTACTACTTTCTTTACTCGTCGTCTCTGTTTACGCACTTTATCACACTTTTTGGCTCCGAGTCACTGCCTCCCCCTAAATGCAGTCTCTGTGTTACAGGAAAAAGTGGTTCTGTCTATGGCTATACAAGAAAAGTCTAGCCAAAGGCCACTCCATCCCCTCTTCCCACCTAGGATTCTTCTCAACTCTTCTGACATCTTTCCCTTGCACGAACTTTCATTACACTTGCTTATTTCTTGTTATTTCATTTATATCTCTTTTCTCATTCAACTCCAGGAGGAATCAGCATTTGTAAGGTTTTCATCATCTAAAAAAGGGTTAAAAGTCTCAGGCTCGGCCTGCCTAGAACTCTCACGGCTGCCCTGCCGGCACTTTCTCACTGCACCCCCTCCTTCTCCTTCTCGCCTAGCCGTGCTATCAACTCTCAAATTAGCACAAGCACAGACACCAGCTCACTCTCTCTCTCTCTCCCTCCGAAGGAAAGGGGGAGGAGGAGGCTGCCGATAGCTCTCAATGTTCTTCCAGTCTTCTATCAGTCAGAGCCTTCTCCTCCCTTCTCTGTCCAAGCCCCCCGGCCTACTTCACTCAAGCCTCGTAGCTTCCCCTCCCCCGCCCAGCTCAGAGCCGAGCAAGAGAAGTCTGAGCTCTTTCATGGACCAGAAGTAAAAGAGGTTTCCCCCGAGAGTTCTCAGCTTTTAACATCCTGTGTTCTCAAAAGTATATCCATATCGTCAATATCCACACCAAGTGCCAATATTCAAATCTGAACACCTATTAGTTTGACCACAGCATCTCAAAAAAACCTACTTCCTCTCAAACTAAAACACTCTGTTAAATTGCAAAGTCCTAGGTTATAAGTTTTTTAAGTGCTGTTCTTTTGCTAAATTGTGAAGTTAAAGGTATCAGTTAAGGTTAAGGTATAAGTTGAGTCCTCTTATGTTTGAGCTCTGTTAGGGTTGTATTCCTTTTATTCTTGCCCTCACTGTCCTTGAGTCACACACACACACAGGGACAGTTCTCAGCTCATTTCTGGTTTGATTGCCTGGATTCTGTTTGGTTTTGTTGTTCCTTTGTTTCCCTGGCGTGCCTGAAGTGTCCAGTCAGGAGCAGAGTGACTCTTGCCAAGGAACTTTGTGCTGCTGTCCCTTAATATTAAATCTGTTTTTTGCTGATCCCTTGCTGGGGATTTTTTCAGCACTCTCAAGCCCTTTTTCGTAACAGGGTGAAGGAGCCCTGGCCCAGGCTCTGGCCCTGGGGGACACGGGGACGCTGCCGGGGGGTCCCTGTCCCCCTGACCCACCCCCAGGGCCCCAGCCCCCGTCCCCATGTCAGGCTCTGGGGTCGATCTCGTGGAACATCCTCTGGGGGAGGCTGCGGTGCCGGGGGCGGGGGGACCCAGGGGGACAGGGGACCCCGCTGTGCACGAGCAGGGTTAGACTGCTCTGGGGGGACTGTGAGGGGGGACAGGGCAGAGTGACCTCCCCAATGACCTCACACAGCCCCTGCGATGTCACAGTGCCCCCTATGATGTCACACAGCCCTCCTGTGATGTCACAACCAACTCTGGGATGTCACACAGCCCTCTGTGATGTCACAGAGCCAACTCTGGGATGTCACCCTAGAATGTCATACAGCTGCACTGTGACATCACAGAAGACTCTGTGATGTCACAAAGTCACCCTGTGATGTCACTGTCTGTTCCATGATGTCACAGCCTGCTCTATGATGTTACACAGCCACCCAGTGATGTCACAACCCACTCTCCGATGTCACAGAGCCACCCTTTGTGATGGCAGGATCTGCCTTATCACCTCACACCCTACTCTATGATGTCACAGACAGCTTTGTGATGTCACAATCCCCCAGTGATGTCACCAAACCCTCTCTTTGATGTCATACTGCCACTCTGTAATGTCACAGCACAAACTTTGACATCACAGCCTGCTCTATGAGGCCACACAGCCATGCCATGATGTCACAGCCTGCTCTGTGATGTCACAGAATCTCCTCTATGATGCTGTAGCTGCTCAGTGACATCTCACAACAAACTCTGTGATGTCATAGACCAATCTGTCACCTCACACAACCCACTCTGTGCTTTCACACAGCCCCTTTCTGACATCACAGCTGCTCTGTGCCTCTCTGACACAGCCACAGAGGTGCTGCTGTGACACAGCCCCCTCTGGGACATCTCACAGCCCCTGCCAGTGCTGAGCCTCTGTGAGCTAAGGTTCAATTCCACCTGTCCAATCTTTTATACATAAACCTTTGAGAAATTCTGGGGCTGGGATTGAAACCAGCCACTCACAGTCTCCTCTCTTAGAAGGAATTTTAGAAGTCTAGGGGCCCTGCAGGGATTTGAGGATCCATGGTGGCTGTTGGATGTCATTTCTCCACCTCATGTCTCAGCAGCAGTTTCTCCAATAAAGAAATAAAACTGTTGCCTGAAGCTCCCACTCTGCCCATGACAGGAACCCCTGTGAGTGTCCGGGACATCCCGGCTCTTGGGCAGCCTGGGGACTCCTGGGATGTGACTGTGGAGCCCCCGTGAGTGCCTGTGACAGATCGGTGCCTTTGCAGCCCAAGGTCACCTGGGATGTCACCATGGAATGGCTGTGACTGCCTCTGACCACAGGGCTCTTTACCGTCCCCAGAAAGCCCTGGGCGGTCTCCATGGAGACCCTGCCTCTGCCTGTGACATTCCAGCGCTTGAACAGCCTGGAGACTCTTGGAAAGTCCCCATGGTACCCCTCTGAGGACCTGTGACAAATCTGAGCCTTAGCAGGGGACAATCATCAACCCCCTCTTGCTGTGGTTAGTTTCCATGGTAACCATCACCAGTCCCCTGTTGCTATGGTCAGTTTCCATGGCAACCATCACCAGACCCCTGTTGCTATGCTCAGGCCCTTGGCAACTCCATGGAGACCCCATGCCAGGGTTGGTTGCCATGGACACCAGCTCAGGCCTGCAGACAGAGCCCGATCCCATAGCAACCATTGGCAGTCCCATCCCCAGGCTCATGGGATCCCAGAACCGCAGAATTGGCTGAGCTGGGAGAGACCCATCAGGATCCTTGAGTCCAACTGCTGGCCCTGCACAGGACACCCCAACAATGCCAGCCTGGGCCTGGCAGCGCTGTCCAAACGCTGCTGGAGCTCAGAGAGCCCTGGAGCTGGGACCCTTCCTTGGGGAGCCTGGGCAGGGCCCCAGCAGCCTCTGGGGAAAAACCTTTTCCTGACATCCAACCTAAGCCTGCCCCGACTCAGCTGCAGCCGTTCCCTCCACTCCTGTCCCTGGGCACCAGAGTGAAGAGGTTCCCACAGCCCCAGCCAGGGACCTGCTCCCAAGGCTGTTGCCATGGCCAGCAGGTCTGGGACCAGCTGGGATGCTCGGTTTCCTGCTCCTGCTAAAATTGCAATGCCCTTGCTGCCCTCCCCCCTCCCATGGAAAGGACAAAAGGCAATGATCCCGGGCTGGGATAAGAACAATTTATTTGGAACAGAAATGAAATAAGCAAAAACAGGAACAGAAACAATACCGATAACAGAAGGGTAAGTAAAACTATTTACAGGAAAAACAACATCAACAGCTGGTTCTTCCTGGCCACGCATTTTCCCTGCCTGGTAAGGTCACCCTTCTCCTCAGGGAGAGAGAGAGAGAGAGTCCCTCCTCGTCCCTTGCAATGACCTGAGGTGGGAGTGAATGTAATGTCACGGCCATGGCCAGACCCTCATGTTCTTCAATCCCACACCATGTCATTGGCAGGGGCAGGAAAAGGGACAGGTGTTTTCCCAGCATGGATAACAGGCAACATGGATCATCAGGGCTCTTCCCAATAGGGGACCTCCAATGGAGGATGAAGCTGGAAAAAGGAACAAAGCTCCTCTTGCAGTTGGGGCAGACGCAGGGTTTCCCTTACCGATGCCTCCGTTGGTGTCTGGTCAAGTTGGAGCTCCAGGCGAAGCTCTTCTCACACTGGGGACACTCATAGGGCCTCTCCCCAGTGTGGATGCTCTGGTGGGTGACGAGGTGGAAGTTGTGTTTGAAGCCCTTCCCACACTCAGGACAGCGGAAGGGCCTCTCATCCGTGTGGATCCGCTCATGCAGGAGGAGATTGGAGCTGGTCTGAAACCTCTTCCCACACTGGGGACACTCGTAGGGCCTCTCCCCAGTGTGGATGCGCTGGTGCCTGATGAGGTTGGAGTTGCACTTGAAGCCCTTCCTGCAGTCGGGGCAGAGGAAAAGCCTCTCCTCTGAGTGAATCCGCTGGTGCTGGAGGAGATGGGACCAGCTCTGAAACCTCTTCTGGCACTCAGGACACTCGTAGGGCCTCTCCCCAGTGTGGATGCGTTGGTGGGTGATGAGGTTGGAGCTGCAGCTGAAGCCCTTCCCACACTCCCCACACTCGTAGGCCCATTCCCCGGTGTGGATCATCTGGTGGCTGATCAGGTGGGAGCTCTTGCTGAAGCTCTTCCCACACTCCACGCACTTGTAGGGCTTCTCTTCTATGAGGTTCTTCTGTGAGACTTTGGCCTCCCTGGTCTCCATCCTCAGCTGCTTGTCTGGGGGAGGGAGGACAAAGAGAGGATGGGATTTGCCTCCATGCCAGAGGGAAGGGGAAGGAAATCTCCCCAGTGCATCCCCAACAGAACGGTGGTGGCAGCAGGGTTGTCCTGCAGCTGGGGGCTGTGCTGGGCTGGGAGATGGAGGAGAAGAGAGGGGAAAATGGGGAACTGACTTCCTCCTCACCTGCCTCGGTGTCCTGGGGCTTCTTCCTCTTCCTCGCAGCCTCCCCCTCCATCACGTCAAGGTTAGGAAATGGGAAATCCTGGTTTGAGGATAAAATACAATGGATAAGTGCATTAAGTTAGGGGGTTCCTCCTGCCCAAGTCCATCTTTAGTGTTGTGGCACATCCACAACGAGCTTCTGTGGGCAACCTGCACTCCCAGAGCCCAGAGCACACTTGCTTAACCTGCTGATGGACAAGGCCAGAGATGAATCTTTGTGCAGAGCTCCAAACTCAGTATACTGCAACGTATAGAGGACAGGGACAGAGACACAATGGGGCTGAGGACACAGGGTTTTATACAGGGGGGAAAGGGGCGGATCTGAGAGTCAAGGGCCAATGGGAACTGAGCACAAGTGGTGCAGAGGAGGGGCAGCCAACTGGGGAACCAATGAGGTAACAGGGGTGGATCATTGCAGTAAACTGGGACCAATAGGGGACAAGAGAGGGGAGAACATTCTAGGAGGAGTACATATAAGGAAAAAACAGCAATGAACTGGGTGATACCAATGGAGCCTGCTGCATTACCATGAGCCTGGAAATGCTGATGGCTGAGACCATTGTACTCAGAGGGGTGTCTCTCTTTGACCCTGGTCACCTTTGCCCTGAGGTATTGCAGTTCCAGTGCTGGGCACCTGGACCTCCACACTCTAGAACTCACTGGGAATCTGGTGCCCATAGAAACCTCCAAAACAATGAGATTCTGTCCACCAAAATTCAGCAAAAAAACTCAACCCTGGGTTTCCCATCTCTGGTCTCACCACTTTGGGCTCCTGGAGGACACCCCTGTCTGGGTAGCTGCGGGTCAAGTTTGTATTGGTGTTCCCTGTCTGGGCTGCTGGGGCTCCTGGCAATCCCACAGGTTCCCCTTCTCTGGGCTCACCACTTTGGCATCACAGGCATCCCAGCACTGTCTGGGGTCCCTGTTTCAGGGTCCTGGGAAATCCATGGTTTCCCCCTGTCCATGCTGCCAACATGTCCAGGCTTCTGGAGCACCCCCAGCTCTCGCATTGCCCGTTTCTGCTCTCCCCATTGCCAGTTTCCCTGCCAGCCCTGCCGGTGCCGGGCGATCCCCACGTGGCTCTGGGCTGACAGTGCAGCCCCAGGGCCGGGCAGAGGCAGCCCCAGCACGGGGGGACCCTGCATCCTCCGCTGCCTCGGCAGCCGCGCCCAGCCCCGGGCACAGAGCTCCGGCAGCCCCCCCTGCCCCCTGCCCAGGGAGCCCCGGGGACCCCCGCAGCCGGGGCTGGCTCCTAGCGAGGCGGCCCCCGAGCCCGGCTGCGTGGCCAGGGGGGCACGGCGAGCCCGGTGCCTCTGTGCCAGCGCTTCCCCCGCTCTCGCTCAGCCTTTGCCCGGCCCGGCCCCCCGAGCCCCGGCAGGCCCCGCACGGCCACGGCCGGGCCGGGCCGCTCCCCTCGGAGCCCGCTGCGCACACGGCTGGGCCGGCCCGGCCACACGGACCCGCCTGCGCCGGGGGCCCCCGGGCCGCCGAGCGGTGCCCGGGCCGCCCGGGCCTCGGCCCCGAGCACAGAGCTCTGCCCGGGGCTCCCGGCCCGAGGGGCGGCTCCGGGCCCGCCCGGCCGCTCTCGGCTCCCACAGCCCGCCCGGGGCCGCCAACAAAACATCCCAACAACAAATCCACAAACCAACCACTGCCACCCTGTCCTGCTGCACCTTCCCAGGCACCTCAACCCCGCAGCAATGCCCCCGGTGCCCCGGGACAAAAAGCTGCTCCGGCCGAGCCCCTTGGAACCCCCACCTGCGGCCCGTCCCTGGCACAGCGATCCCGGCAGCTGCCCCGCTCTCGCAGCTGCGGCTCTGGAGCAGGGAGGCTCTGAAACTGAAACTTTGTTCCTTTTGCCTGGCTGCAGAGACTCCCAGGGCGTTCTCTGCACACAGTCCAGCCCCCAGCGCTTGCTGAAGGCGCTCCCTGCAAATGTCCCGCTGCCAGGGCCCTGTCCTTGCTGTCACCTGCTGGGGCTGGCCATGGACAGAGCTCCTGGACTTGCATTTCCAGCTGCTGTGCAGCCAAAGCTGAGGGATCTGCAGCTGCCTGAATGCAGCAACTGGAACAGGAGCCTCTCTCCAGGGGAAAATCTCCCCCTCCTGTGCCAGCGTGTGGCAATGCTGCCATTCTCTGCTGCTGCTGCTGCTGGGGCACTCGGGGCTCTGGCTGAGCAGCAAAGGTGACCCTGAGCCAGGAGCTTTCCTTGGCTGCTGCAAAGCCTCGGCACACAAAGCCCTTCCTGGCGCTGTGCCCTGTGCCAGGAGGGATTGTGCCAGTGGAGCTGACCTGAAATTCCTTCTCCCAGGCAGCTTTAGGACACGCAATACAGAGAAGCCAGAGTCCACTCTCAGCTTTGCACAGTCCTCCAGAAGAATCCTGAGTGTGAAGCAGCCTGGGAACAGGGTTTAGTGTCAGGGGAGGGGAACTCAGAGCCCTTTTCTGCCCTGTGGGCTGAGGCTCTGCATTTCCAATGGCCCTGCAGCTGCCAAAGGGGCCGTTTTGGCTCAGCTGAGAACAGTTCTGCTGAAAGTCTGTCCTAAACCTGCTTTTCCTGCAAATGTGTCCAATGCATCCTCGTTTTTTGCAGCCCCAGGTGTCGTGTGCGCGCAGGTGTGACATATGAAGGATGGAACAGCTCTGATGGGGGGAGTTCTCTTTTTCTCCTTTTCATTTGGGTTTTTTTTCTTAGTTGGTTATGGTTTTTTGGGTTTTTTTTTTTTTGCATGCTTTTGTTTGGGTTTTCTTAGTTTTCTTTTGTTTTTTTTTTTTCTTTTTGAAATAACTCCCCCTGTCAGCTCTGGGCAGAGCCCTGTCACTGTGTCTAACACTTGTCTGTGGCACTGTGCAGGTGCCCAGGGGGACCTTCCCCAACCTGTGTGCAGAGGAATCCACATCAGCCCAGGCCAGGGTGGGCAGTGGCCGCTCAGTTCCATGGACTGGACACGGCTCTGGGCGCTTCCCTTGGAGCGACTGCAGGGAGGGAACGCTGGGGCTGTCACAGCTGGGGTGTCACAGACAGGGGAACGCTGGGGCTGTCACTGCTGGGGTGTCACACACAGGGGAGCGCTGGGGCTATCACCGCTCCTGCCTGTTCCCAGCAGCTCTGCCAGTGCCTCGAGGCGACACAAAGGCTGAGCCAAAGGGTGAGAATTGCAGAAGGGGCTGGGCTGGCAGGGGCCCATTGGGATCAGCCAGTCCAGCCCCTGGCCCTGCACAGACCCCCAAACAATCGCAGCCCGTGCAGCCCTGGGAGCGGTGTCCAAAGGGCTCTGGAGCTCCAGCAGCCTCGGGGCTGTGCCCATTCCCTGGGGAGCCTGGGCAGTGCCTGAGCTCCCTCTGGGGGAAGAAGCTTTTGCTGATCCCCAGCCAGTCCTGCCCTGGCTCAGCTCCAGCTGCTCGCTTGGGTCCTGTCCCTGCTCACCTGGGCAGAGATCAGAGCTTGCCCAGAGAAGCTGTGGCTGCCCCTGGATCTCTGGCTGTGTCCAAGGCCAGGCTGGATGGGGCTTGGAACAGCATAGGATAGTGGAAGATTACCCTGCCCATAGCAGGGAGTGGAACGAGATGAACTTAGAAGGTCTCTTCCAAGCCAAGCCATTCTGTGATTTTGGGAGAGATGTTGAAGCTCTGCCTGAGCTTTATCTCACCAAAGGTCTGGACCCAGCAGCAGCCATGGGTGGGATCATATCCTCCTCCCTCTCCCTGTGGCTGGAACTCACCCAGCAGCAGCAACCAAATAATGTCCCTCATGGGAGCAACTGCCAGAAAGGAACATTGCTCCTTGGGGAAACACAATGTCCTTGCACTTCAGCAGAGCATTGAAATGGGCCCCCTCGAGCACCTCAGCACCACTGCAATCTCCTCTTACTGGAGATCTCCTCTCTGGGAGATCTCGGCCCAGGAGATCTCCCAGAGCAGCTGCAGAGGAGTCGCTGTCAGGACAAGGGACGTTTATCAAAGGTTGATGTAGATCAAAACAAGCTCTGACACCATTCCACATTTCTGTTTGTCACTGAGAAATAAATGCAGATGTCCCCATGCCACAATCTCAGTCCCCCCAGGGTTCCTGTGTTCGGTTTTATCCCCTGATATGGAGACACAGGAGCTCTCCTGGCTGGACAGGGTGTCAGGAATCCCTTCCTGAGCTTGACACCCTTGGAGAGGGTGAACAAAAAGGTTCCTGGCTGCAGGAGACTGTGTGGGTTTTGGAAACAGGCCAGACCTGGAGAAGGCTCCTTCTACAGCCCTTCAGCACCCGGCAATCCCATGTCTTTATTTGTGTAACTCTCTTGTCAGGGCAGGGAGAGGGGAGAGAGGAGCCTCCTTGGGGCAGGGAGAGGAGGCAGAGACACCAAAAGCAGGAGTCCCAAAGAGATCTGGGCAGATCTGGATCCAATGGCTGCAGTAGGTGTGCCATTCCTAAATCCAGTTTGGGAGAGCCACAGCCGCGTTGCCGTGTAAGCTCTGAGGTATCTGATGTTGGGAGATGCTCAGGTTTGTCCTGTTTGCATCCCCAGGTCCTGCAGAGCTGATGTTAAACAGCGCCAGGGGATGCTCCTGGCACTGACCCTGGCATGGCTCAGGGCTCAGCTTTCCTCCATCAATCCCACTGCAGAGCTTCACTCTGGGGGGAAGGTTTAGTGGGTCAGGAGCAGCACAATGCAGAGAATTGGAGGATGGTTTTATGTTGGTAATTCTGGGAATGGGTTTCTGTGGCAGGATGCTGGACAGAAGGGATTTCTGCCCTCCTTTCTCAGAAGAGTTTGGGTTTCTCATGTTAGTGCTGTTCCACAGCTCCCACCATCCCTACTCCTTTCCTTGACACTTCCCCAGCTTCCCAGTGTCCTTTCTGAGGGGGAAGAAAGGAACGTCCATGGTGGCACCACTTGGCTGCCTGGGGCTCAGCTGCTCCTGGAGTTGCAGCATATCCGGCACAGCCGCTCTCAGTGGGGCTGGGACTTGGTTCAGGCCCCACAGTCCCTGTCAGTGGCCACTCCCCACTGGGCTCACGCTCTGGCCGTGTGGGGCTGCTGAAGGCTCAGTGGGTCTGGCTGAGCACTCCCAGCTCTGCAGCTCCTGACCCATCCCAGGGATGGGGTCCCGCAGTCCCGGTCGGGGCCGTGTTGCCAATGGGGCCCTGTTTTGGGGTGGCCATGGGTACCTGCTGTTCCTCCACCCTCAGCAGCCCCACAGCAGAAGGGTCCTCTGGGAGCCCAGGCAAGGGATCCAGCTGTGCAATTCCCTCTGTCTGCACAGCAGCTCTCCCCAAAGTCCTTTGGGCTCCCTGAAATACTGCCTCCTGAGGTGATCCGTGCCAGGGAGTCCCAGGGCCTCTGGGCCAGTCCCAGGGGGAGTTTTTGCCATTCCCAGTCGTGGTCACTTCAGCTTCTGATGTGCTCAGGCCTGAGTGGCAGCCCTCAGCCAGAGCTGGCTTACAGGACAAACCCTGGGCATTATGTGACTAACACCATCAGTTTTAGTTAGCTAAAAATAGATGAGGAAGGTGCTTCTGCCAGCTGTTCAACACCAAACCAGTTGCTTTGGAGACTTTCCCATACTCTTGTGTAGTTTCCTGCAAGAAATATATAATTCTAAGAAATTTTCCCAACTGACATGAATAGAGTTTTGGAGGATGTTTTAGGGAACAGCCTCCAAGCCAGGGACTGGGCTCTGGCCAAGCCCTGAGCCCTCCTGGTCAGAAAAGTGCCATGATATCCAGGAGTTTATATGCTAAAATTATAATGAAGCTGCTTTACTTTGCTGAATTTGGCCTATAAAAGCTGAACCCACTTTTGGAGCAAATTTGGAGATCTCACCTACAGGTGGATGCACCACATGAGATTTTCCCAAGTGCTTGGAAGAGTTCTCCAGGTCCTCGCTGTGAAATGGGGCTCCCCAGGGACTGCAGACTCTGGATGATAATAAAGTATTTAGGCAATTGGGGATGTGTCTTTCTCAATCCCTATTCTTTCTCTCCTATAATAATGATTAGGTGCATTACCTTGCTTCTTTTTGCTTGTTGCTCAAGCCAAGCACGTAGTTATATTGAATGTATAATTTTACTTTTGTGTTGCCCTAACACAGTAAAATAAGACCATTCTTCCCATTGGTTTCTGTGCTCTTTAAATCACCCCTGTCAGCAGAACAGGTATCAGAAGCAAGGCTCTGAAGGCTGATGAAAGCCAGGCTCTGCTGTCATCTAGCTGGGCCCATGGAATGCAGAGGGCCACTGTCAGTCCATGGAACCCTTGGAAGCAAGGCTCAGATGGGAAAAAGGCGTGCACCATGGCACCCCAGAGACCCTCACGGAGCCAGGGCTGCAGTGTGTCACAGAGGGAGGGACCTCATGGCAGCAGGAGAGCATCATGAGGCTGTGGAACAAGGTGGCACCAAGGTTCCACTGTGACTTGACAGAACGCCCTGGACGTGAATGGCCCCAATCGGGCCCAGAGACACTTCCGAGACAAAGCCCAGGGAGGGGGATTTGCTTTATTCAGCGCCGGGTGCACGGGGATATCTCCTCCTAACAGCGCACAGGGACACACAGCAGATTACAATGGATGGTTATACTCTATGCATATTCATGGTTTGCCTTAGAAAAGGTGTGGTTATGCAAATGATCTCTCAGTACTCATTACTCTCATTAGCATACGCGAGGCACAGGCGCAGTGCACACTGGTGCTGGCACTGAGGAAGGCTCCGCGTCTTCCTCGGGGGTCTCCTGATGAAGGCTGGACGTCTTCATCACCGTGCCCTTTTCACCTTTCTCCTCTAGGCATGTGCAGTCTCTTGTTGGCTGTTTCAGCAATTTCCTCACTGGTTTTAGCAAGCTCTGCCCTTCATTTCTGACAGTTTTGTTCCCTAGTTCTTGCCAAGTTTCATCCTGCCTCTTGAGCTTGTGGCTGAATTTTTGCAAGCTTCCATATTGGGTGCAGTGTCTCTTATTCTTGCCCAGGTATGCCTAGGCACAGTGCTTTTAACCCTTTCACAGCCAAGGACAGGAGAGCCATTCCTGGACACTGGGAATTCCTGCAGGTGCCTCCACTTTTGCAGACAATGAGGCTCCAACCTCGCTGTGAGAGGGCCCAGCTTTTACAGTGTTAAACAAACAAGCTGACATCACTGCTACTGTGGGAACACCTGGTTTCATTCTTCTCATTGGCTTCTCCCAAAGCCTGGCCAGGGCTCAAGGAGGAACCAAGGCAGCTGACTTTGATCCTACAGCCCCAAACAAAGCCAGATGGGGCCTGGTCTGGTTTCCAGACACAGGAAGGTAAATCCATATTTCACCAATGAACACGTACAGAGATCATATTGCTGACAATGATTCATTATTGAGCAGATGTCAATATAATCTTTTCTTGGAAGGTTCATCTGGAGCTCAGCTTTGCCTCAGGTCCTGCTGTTCAGGCCTCAGTCAGGGCATGGTGAGGCCTCAGTATTTCAATCAGTGCTTTGACCTACAGATGAACTGCAACCTTCATAACAATTCTTTGCATAACAGAGTTTAAATTTAGGTATTAGGCACAAAGGCATCACCTCTTGTTCTTCAATTAAGTGCTTTTCAAGTTCATTACTCAGAGCTATAATTCACATTCCTTTAAATACAGCCCTAATTAGTTGCAATTCTCTGTTCTTTATCAAATGCCCTTTTTTTCTTGAGACTGTGTCTCATTTTAGACAAGTCTCAGTACTCCATTTCCAGCACAAGCTGTCACAGCAACTCGAACATGGAATCACAACACACCAAGTGCTCACACTGCAATGATTACAGTGACTGCCATGAATGCATTTCACAGCAGCCCCCAATTTGGGAGCCAATCCCACCATGAAGAATCTTCTTCTTTCTGCCTCTCTTCTCCTCATCTTTCTATCCAGGTGATTCCTGATTGTTGGACCTCAAGCCCAGCACTGACAGACATTCCTGCAACATTCCTATCCTGGAATAGCCCAGGCCCCTCCCTGGCAAGCAAGCAGATAATCCAAGGCCGTGCAGTTCTGCAGAGCCCATTTGTGTTTGTTGGAGCTCCTGGGATGTGCTATTGCATTTTAAACAGCATCACTTATTATTTCTTCTAATAATCAATTTAGCTCGTAATGTAAATTGGGTGCAGCCGTGCACAGCCAGGGGGTTTCCATTTCCCCAGTGGGCCATTGTTAAGGGCATGGAGCACAGCTGGGAGATGGGTTCTCCATGGGCACATGTTCCCATCTCCTCATCCTTTCAACTGCTCTTTTAACAACCCCTTCACTTGTTCAACCAGTCCTGCAGCTTGTGGATATTCTGGGACATGAAAAACCCTACAGCCTTAATCACTGTATTTTTCACAGGAACAGACAAAGCACTCGGCATCACAGTATCAGCAAATCCTGTAAAAATAGCCAATTTCATCCCTTCTTCCTTTTCTCATTGTATACAATCTCACAGAGTTGACCACTGACATTAGGCTCTTGGCCAATCCTGTTCTGTAGGATTTCATTACTGTAGTGTTACATTACTGAGCAGCCAAAGCTTCAAAATTAGTAATGTCAGCACTATTTCACATTATTATTATTTTATATGTAGACAGTGATATAGAAATATAGACATACATATATATATATATATATATGTATAAATATACATATAGAAATATATATTCTAAGGTCTTATTATAGTATAAATACATATATGATTATTTGTTATATTAATATTTCACTTGCAGAAATGTCTTTGAGCTCAAGATTAAGACCTTCTTCTGTTGCTCCACGTGGGAGCATTACAACAATAATTGTTCCTTCTCAAGTTTCTCTTTCCAATGTACTCTTAACAAATTCATCTTTGTCTGCCCAAACCCACAAGTTCTTTTCCTTTTCCAAATGCAATTTTTGGATGTATTTGAAGACATCCACGGGTTCAGCCTCTTTTAACCAACTGCCCCACTGCTCCCACGGTGCTCCGACCTCAGCCCACTCCAGAGCCAGGGAACTCCAGGGAAGGGCTTCCCATCTGGGAATTCCTGAAGGGACTGATTCCTCACATTTACACTGAACAAGTGACATTTGGTTGTCATCTGGCCAGAATGTGCCAGTTTGGTTTTACCAGTGGGCAGGGTCAGCACCAAAGACACAGACTCCAGCTGAAGGAATCAGTGTCATTTACTGCAGCTCAGAGCAGCAAAGAATCACAAAAGGAGCAGCTCAGCAATGCACCCAATCATCCCCACCAAATATTGCCTGCAGGGATTAACAAAGATCCAGCAGCATTTACCCTCAGCCTTTCCCATGCCCCAGATCCACCCAGCAGCTGGGGGAAGCTGTCACAGCCCAGGGCTGCAGAGCCACTCCTGGGCACTGGGAATTCCTGCAGGTGCCTCCAGCCACAGGTGAGGCTCCAACCCCGCTGGGAGAGGGCCCAGCTCTGACAGTGCTGAATGAACAAACTGACAGCACTGCCAGTGCGGGAACATCTGGGTTCATCCTCCTCTTGGCTCCCTCCCAAAGCCTGGCCAGGGCTCCAGGAGGAACCAAGGCAGCTGACTTTGATCCTTCAGCCCCAAACAAGGCCAGATGTCAGATTTCATGGCCTTGTCTGCCTTCTAAATACACAAAGGTCAATACATGTTTCACTAAGGAGTGCCTACATCTATAACAGTGCTAATGACCATGCACATTCCATTAGGGAGCAGATACAAAGATAACCTTTGGCTGGAAGGTTCATCCAGAGGCACCTTTGGCTCAGGGCTGCTGTCCAGGCCTCACTCAGGGCTCTTGTCCAGGCCTTGGCACTTCAGGGACGTGGTTTAGTGCTGGCCTTGGCACTGCTGGCTGACCGGCTGCACTGGGGGAGCTCAGAGGTCTTTTCCAACAGAAAGGATTCTGTGATTCCATGATTATATCCACTGCATTCAGCTGGGTCTGTTTTAGCAGCATGACTTTGCTCACAAAGTTCCCTCTTGCCCAGCTCCTGTGGCCTGAGGCTTCAGCTCCTTCAGCTCCTGGTGCTGAGCTGCTCATGCTGAACGAGACGACTCGCAGAGACCAATACAGTCCATCCAATTCCTGCTGGGACACGGAGAGGGGAGGCTGTGCAAACAGGAGCATTGTTTGCTGTGGCCTCCTCTCTGCCCCTCACGCCTTTCAGTGCTTTGAACCAGCCAAGAGCTTTCTCCAAGAGTGCAATGGAGCAGCTGTTCCTGCTGCCGGGCCTGGCTCTCTCCAGTCTCTGACCTTGCCTGCTTCTGTCCCTCTTGCTGTGCCCTCTGTTCCCCCAGGGCTCGCTGCCTGCTGCCCAGGACTGTGGGACTGGCACAGATCCAGTGCTCCAGACCCTCATTTCTGTGCTCTTGGAGCTGCCTGGGCACAGCAGCCTTTTCCATCTGGAAGCTCCACATGCACAGGGAGTCCCCAGCTCCGTTCCCTGCACAACCTCCAGGAGCCCAGGGCTGCCATCTCAAGTCCCTGCTGGCACTGGGGGCTCCCAGGTGCCTCAGGCTGCTGTGACACCGCTGCACACGGCAGGGAAGAGGGGCAGGGGCTGTGCTCAAAGTCAGCTCCATCTGCTGCTGCTGCTGCTGCTGCTGCTGCTGCTGCTGCTGCTGCTGCTGCTGCTGCTGCTGCTGCTGTGGGGTCATTTGTGCAGCCCTGGCCCAGAGTCAGGGATCGGATCCAGGCCCTGCTGCTGCTCCCTCGGGATCAGCCCCACTTTGGGTGTTGCTGTCAGGGCCAGCAGAAGCCCTGGCTGGAGCAGCAGGTGCTGACAGTGCCCCAAGCCCCGGGGCTGGAGGGGTCCCTGGGCTGGGGCTGGCAGGGAGCTGCCCCTTGTTCTCCCTCTGCCCCAAGCAAAGCTGGGCTCGGCACAAGAGGGGCAGCACATCCAACAGGGAGCCTGCCAGTCTCTTCCAGCCCTGTCTGCTCAGAGTCATGGCCTTGGAGCCTCAGGTGGCCAAAGGCAGCTGCTGCTGGTCCCTCTGGGTGTGCCCGTGTTCAGCAGTGCTGCTCCATCAGTCTGTGCCCAGCAACGGGGAAAAGCCTCAGCCCTGCAGGGCCAGGAGCTGCCGGGCTCTGCCTGAGCAGCTCAGCCAGCAGGAAGGGAGCTGCTCCACACGGGAACCAGGAGCAAAGGACATTCCTTCTGTAGGACATGTTTTCTATTTAAAGGAAGAAAAGGGAAAAGAAAAAAAAAACCTATGTAACATGTGAAAGATAAAAAAACCTCCTACATGTTAGTAGAAAAACTTCTGTAACTTTGCATTAAGAGGTACATGATGTTTCTATAAAGAGAACTTAGTTTTTTACATTGTAAATGTGCTGATGGCATTGATCCATACTACTGATCTCAGCAGCCTTTTAAAAGATTTTGAACTTTGAGTCCAACACTGGCATTTGAAATTGTGCTTGAAGGAAGAGGAAATTGCTTTGTGCCCTCCAGCTTCAAGCAGGACTGGGAATGGAAACTCTGTCAAACCCCAAATCCATGAGAAGAGTACCTTCCTTCTCAGCCTGGTAATGAGCTGCACATTCCCTTTGAAACTGTCAGGGATTTCTTAAAGACACCAAGTCCCACTTACGGCTTTTTGCTCTGGTTGGGAAGTGCAGAAGGGCAATTCTCCATCCATCAGCTCCAGCCTGCACTGCCTCAGGAACACGGCCCACTCGCCAGCTTTGGCCCACTCCTGGCACATCTAGAGGAGGAAAAAAGTGCAACTGCACAATTCCAGCCAATAAAGAAGGAAGAATGGGACACACAAAACACCCTGTGCAGATCCAGGCATTCAGGTGGGACTGTGGAGAGTCTGGGTCCTTGCCAATTGGATGTGTGTCCCCAGCTGCAATCTCTGGGCCTGCAGCAGAGTCTCACTCACCTGCCAAAGCAGAAAGCTCAGGCGCTGTGCTCGGAAGGGGCTCGTCTGATGCAAAGCTGTCAAGGCAATGTGAGGGCAGAGCCAGCCCAGCTGGGCCCAGGGCTGAGCCCAGCAGAGCCCTGGCAGAGCCCAGAGCAGCCTCAGCACCCGCAGAGCCCGGCTGCAAGGAGAGAAAGCAGAAACTGCCCGTCAGCTGAGGGCTCCTGTCCCCTTGTGCCAAGGCCTGCAGTGCCCAGGCCATGCTGGCTGTGCCCAGAGCTGTGCCCAGAGCTGCCCATCCCTGCTGCCTTTGGCAGCAGAGCAGGAGGGCAGGACATGTGCCCAGCCTGCAGCCAGCCACAGCACACCCAGCCCTCAGCAGCTGCCCAGAGCGGGATGCTCCTGTGCTCGCTGCCATCTCCCAAAAGCTTTGATCCCACCCTGCCAAGCACACAGGGACCCACCTCACGCCATCCACGGCTGGAAGAAAAGCTGCTCCCAAACCATGGCCTCAGCCTTCTCCAAGGGCACGGCCCATCCACTCCACAGCTGCTCCCAAGCACTTCCCCATCCACACTGGACCACCTAGAATGCTTCCTCTGTAAAAACAAACAACACATTATTGAAAACAGATTAGAGACAAAAAGGGAAAACAAGAAACAAGGTAAAAACTCTTATCTCTGTCAGGGCCTTGAGGAAGGCCCAACCCCTACATGCTAGAGAAAAACCCAGCCATGGGGGAGGGAAGCCCACACTTTCTCTCTTGCCCTAATCTCTGCCCACCAAAATCATGGTGATCCCAAAGCAAACAAGGGCAGTGGAGCAGCTCAAGCCCTTCTTTGCCTGCAAAGCAAAGCAGCTGTTCACAGGTTCTGGAGTCCCACCTCTGCTCTCACCATGGGCCTTTCTTTGTGTTGGGCTGGCTGCCCCAGCCCCAGCCCAGGCCACGGTGGGTGCTGGGGGCTGTTGGCAGGGCCAGGAGCCCTCTCCCATTTCCTACCCACCCCAGCCAATCTCCCCAGAGCCTGGTAAGACTAGGCTCTCAGGGCTCTGCCAAGGGCCCCAGCTGTATGGGAACCAGGACAAGCAAAACCAGCTTGGATGGCGGCCACCAGTGCTGGGCAGAGCAGCTCAGCTCCAGCACAAGGGCTGCGTGTTCCCATCCCATGAGCCTGGGGCAGTGACACAGGCAGGACAAAAAGGTCTGGGTTCCTTTGCTTCTGATTGCCCAGGCATGTGTGGAGCTGGAACTTACCAGGGCCCTGGATCAAAGTGTGCCTGGGGCTCTCTCCCCTCTGCTATGGCAGAGGAATATCCTGCACCCAAGGATCACAGAACAGGTCTTCTAATGTGGGTCTGTCCAAGAAGTGCACGGATAAACACCACCTGATCAGATCTTTGCACTCTGCGGAGAGAAAGCAGAAACTGCCGTCAGCTAGAGAAGGCTCCTGTCTGCCTTGCCCCACTATTCCCATGCCCAGGCCATTCTGCATGCACTCAGAACTGGGCCTGAACTTTCCCATCCATTCCCTGTTCTGGAGGAGAACAGGACATGTGCCACCTCCTCAGCAGCTGCCAGAGCGGGATGCTCACGAGGCCACTGCTGGCTCCCAGCACTGGTATTCCCCCATGCCCAGAGAAGAGGATCCACCTTGAGAGAGCCTCTGTGGCAGCGAGAGCTGGCCCCAGCAGATGTTCCAGCCCCTCCTGAAAGGGTGCTCCCCGCAGACCATCTGGTGCAGCAGGATGCCCAGGGACCAGATTGTTGCTGCCTCGCCGTGGTACCAGCCAAAGTTGTTCCATTCTGGGGGGCTGTATGACGGTGTTCCTATGGAATAGAGATGGAGTTCAGCAGGGGGATGCTGCTGCTCCCACAGCCTGGCCCCAGCATCCCTGGGCGGGCGGGGGGCTGCCTCATTGGCACACAGGGTGACCACTGCCCTCTTGCCAGCACCTGGGACTTGCGCACAAACTTAGGCTTGGAAAAGAAGCCACTGAGGGCAGCCCTGGCTAGGCCTGACCATGACATGCAAACCCACTCTGTGCTGGGGAAAAAACATGCCCTTATCCTCCCTGCCTGCATTGCCCCAAAAATATCATGAAGCCAAGGCAAACAGAGCAAGTGAAGCACTCCAAGCCCTTCGTCTCACCTGCACACTAAACTGGCTGGGGCACAGGTTCCGGCCCCCCTCTCTGTTACCCCCACCCACGGTGGTTTTGTTTGGCTGGCTGCCCCAGCCCAGCCCCAGTCCTGGGCAGAGGGGCTGGCAAAGGCTGCCAGCAGGGCTGGAAGATGGTTCCCCACCCAGCCCCACTCTAAAGCAACTCAGCTGAAGACTCTGGCCCCTCACTGGCAGCAAAAGGGAGAATCCCCACTGCCACAGCCAGCTTGGGCTGGGAGATATTGGGTCATGAGATGCCAGCACAGGGAGCACACCCCTGTAGGCTCACCTGCAAAGTGTGTGTAGACTGTGTCTTGCAGGTAGGTGCCACAGCCAAAGTCGATCAATTTGGCCTGCCCGGTGGCCAGGTCAACCAGGATGTTCCCTGGTTTGATGTCGCGGTGCAGGACCCCGCAGCTGGTGCAGTGCCGCACGGCCTCCAGCACCTGGCGGAATAGCTGCCGCGCCTTCTCCTCGGGCAGGAACCCCCGTGCCCGAATGAAACGCCAAAGGTCCTGACACCGCTCTGGCCGCTCCAGCACCATCACGATATAGCTGGGGAGCTCGAGCCACTCCAGCAGCTGCACCACACCAGGGAAGCCGGTGGACACCTTGTCCAGCAGCACCACCTCCAGCGGTGCGCTGGTGCCGTCGGGCTGCGGGAGGAGCACGATGCCATCAGTGGGGGCCGATGCCGTGCCAGGCCTGGGGAAGCCCTCACCCAGCCCGGGATGCTCTGCGCCCTGCGCTGGCCCCATGCCCGCTCCCCCTCCAGCCGTCCTGCCAGCTTCCACCCTGCATGGCCTCGGCTCATCCCCGCCCAGCAGCCCCGGCTTCTGCCGCTGGCCCCGCTCACTCACCAGCTCGCCCCAGTGGCGGACGCAGTTCCGTGGCACCCTTTTGATGGCCACCTGCAAGCCAAGGGGAGCAGCGGGATGAGCTCGCCGTCCACCCTGCACAGCCCCAGCCCCATCCTCCTCCTCCTCCTCCTCCGCCCGCCGCCGGCCCCGCCGCTCACCGGGACGCCGTCCGAGAGCCGCGTGGCCGCGAAGACGCTGCCGAAGCCGCCGCGCCCCAGCAGCGAACCCAGCCGGTATCGCTCCTTCAGGGCCTCCTGCGCCTTCCCTGCGGGCGGGACGCGGCCGTCAGCGCTCGGCCCGGGGCCAGCAACGGCCCCCGAGCGCCCCTCACCCGCCCCGGGGCAGCCATGCCCAGGCGTTCGGTCCTTGGAACGCGGCACGGGAGGCTCGGGGCCGGCGGCCGCGCTGCCGAGCGGCGGAGCTCGGGCCGGGGAAGCCGCAGGGGAGGCGGCGGGAGCGGCCGCGCCGCGTGGGTCCTCCGCGGGCCCTGGGAGGAGCCGGGACCGGGACCGGGACCGGGACCGGGACCGGGACCGGGACCGGCGTTGGGACCGGCGTTGGGGTCGTCGGGGTCGGGGTCGGGGCCGGGGCCGGGGCCGGGCTCGGGCCAGGCGGAGGTAAAGGGAGGCGATGCCGCCCGAGCCCCAGGCACTGATCCCCGCCCAGCAGCGCCACCGCCAGTACGGGCAGAGCCGGGCAGAGGCGAGACCGCGGCGGGACGCCCGGGGCCGGGCACGGGGCAGCCCCGCCCGGGGCCGGGGGCGGGCCGGGGGCATGGCCCGGCCCGGCAAGGGGAGAGGGAGGCGGGGAGAAGAGAGGGAGGACAGGAACGGACCCCGAGAGAAGGGCACCCGACGGTGGGAAAGGGAGTGCAAGAGAAAGGGAAAGGGAAAGAGAAAGAAAGAGAAAGAAGATAAGCTCTTTTTTGCTGCCGCTGCCGCCGCTGCTGCCGCCGCTGCTACTGCTGCTGCTGCCGCCGCCGCTGCCGCTGCTGCAACTGAAGCACCGGGGCCGTTCGTCCCCGTGTCCGTTCCCCGCTCACCCCACGAGCCCCACGGCCGAGCCCCGCGCGCCCCGGGCACAGCCCCTGAGTCTGTCCAAACACGGGAACTTTGCAGCGTTGAGCCCAGATGCAGAGCCCTGACTTCTGCACGCTGGCAGAGCAATCCCCTCGCTTGCTGCTGTGCATTGTCCCTGCTGAGGGTCAAACACTGTCAGGGCACCTTCCCTTAGTGTAAGGATTGCTACCTGACCCCAGCACTGCTCTTACATCTTCAGTGTTGCTTTCCAGTAAAAACAGGGGAAGGAAAACGGTGTGTGGCTCATGGTATTTTAGGGTGTCTAAAACTCGCTAAGTCACTGATCTTAGAGGTGAGGTGCATCTTGAATTAATGGGATTGAGAAGTAGTGCAACATGGAAAAGGGGAGCAAAGAAATAAATAGAGGAAAACATCTTGGATTCTTTCTTCGTTTTCATTTCACTTCTGGAAAGCTGTTTCAGTTTTCCAGGAATCTTCTCCTGTCTGCTCTTCTCAAGAACCTCTTGTGGAGAGCACGGTCGAGCTTCTGTCACAAGATTTGCCATCAGCTGCAGCTTCTCTTGGCCTTCCACACTGCACTGTGTGTGCAGCAGGACTTTTGCAGCAAAGCAGGACAAATGTTTGGAGGACTTTACATGTCCTTTCTTTTCCTGGTGGGCAGGGGTGTTGTGCCACTGGTTAAGTTTTCATTGTGACTGTTTTTGCTGGTTTAGGGGAAATTTTGGGAGGAAACTTCCAAAAAGGGTCAGTCTAGAAAGCAAGTTCAAGCGGCCCCTCCCCCTACTAATTCAGAAAAAGACTTGCCTGGAGAAAAGTGGAAAAACCAGTTTATTTGACAAGTAAAGTATTCACAAGCATGAGAAATGAATAATATTAAATACAACCTCTCACAGCTCTGAAGAGATGGCAAATTCAGAAAGTCCTTTTTGTGGGTTGTAGTTGGCTCACTTGGTCTCTTCTAAGTCCTTCTGTTGCTGCAATGCAGCGTCCCAGACCTCGGTGGATCACAGGTGTGAGCTGCTGGTGTTTTTCTGGGTTTCCAGTGCAGAGCAGGTTTAAACAGTTCCAAGGAGAAGGAAAGTCACAGTCCAAGGAACTTCTCTGCCTAAACTAGCTAAAAAAGAAATTGCTAGACCTGGGCTGTGGAGGCACCGGGAAATTTCCAAATCTGGGCACTGGCAGTCCCAGCAAACACCAGATCGGGATGGTGCTGGTGGAGCCAGAACTTGGAAATTTCCAAGTTTTGGCTTTCTGTGCCAGCAAATCACTGGACTTGGGCTGTACTGGTACCAGGAAGTTTTCAGATCTGGACACTGGCACTGCCAGCAAACACCAGATCTGGGTCGTGTCGTTGCCAGCGACAGAAATCTGCCAGATTTGGGCTCTGCTGGCACCGGGAAATTTCTAAATCTGGGAACTGGCACAGCAAACACAAGATGTGGGAGGTGCCAGACCCAGTAGCAGGAAGCTGCTGGGTTTGGGATTTCTGTGCCAGCAAAATTGCTGCACTTGGGCTGTGCCAGAATAGGGAAATTTCCAGATCTGGGCAGAGGCAGTGCAGCAAACACGACATCGGGTTCCTGTAGGTACCAGGTATTTGCCTGGTTTTGGCTTTCTTTGCTAGCAAATTGCTGCACTGGGGCTGTGCCAGCACCAGGAAATTGCCGGATCTGGGCACTAGCAGTGCTGGCAAGCACCAGATCTGAGTGGTGCTGGCACCAGGTATTTGCTGGATTTTGGATTTTTGTGCCAGCAAATTGCAACACTTGGGCTCTGCAAGCACCAGGAAATTTCTGCATCTGGGCACTGGCAGTTCTAGGAAACCCCAGATCTGGGCAGTGACAGTCCTGGCACGAGGGAATTGCTGGGTTTTGTCTCTCTTTTCCAAGAAATTCCTGCACTTGGGCTGTGCTGGAACCACAAAATGTCCGGATCTGAGCACAGGCAGTGGCAGCAAACACCAGATCGCGGTGATGCTGGTGGCAGCACCAGGAAGCTGCCAGGTTTTGGCATTCTTTGCCAGAAAATTGCTGGCCCCCTGTCAGGGGGCTGGGCTGCCTCCTGCTCTGGCACCTGGTGGGCTGCAGCCTCCTCCTGGCCTTGATACAGGGACCTGTGCAGGTCCTGTGCCCTGGGCTGTGGTGCCATCTCCGTGTCTCTGCTGCTCTCCAGGTCTTCTGGGAAACGCTGCATTGTTCAGCCACGTTCCTGCACAGGAAGGATCTCCAACACATGCTGCAGCTGGATCAGACCTGGAGGTTCGGCGAGGGCCTGGTAAGGACAGCCTGCAAGCCCCAGGCTCAGGCTGGAGAAGCCTCCTAAGCACTCTGCTCAGTGCGTGCGGCTGGAAGCTGTGCCCCTGCCCAGTGCTGCAGCCAAGGCCCCCAGCCTGTGCCCCACACGCTGCTGCCTTCCCTGAGCCGCGCGGGCTCTGCTCCAGGCTCCTGCAGCCCTGAGCCGGGTGCTGATGGAGCCTGGCCCAGCTGGGCTGCAGGGCGGCTCCTCGGGCAGCAGCCGGCCCGCTGCCCCCTCCAGAGCCCGGCGCCAGCGGCTGCTGGCTGCCGGACAGGGCTCAGCGGGCAGGGGAGACCAGTGCTGGCCGCACGGAGCGCCCGGCCAAGGGGCAGAGCCTGCACCAAGTGCACCCTCCTGGCGCTCTCCGCAGCTGGCAGAGGACAGGAGCCGAGCGGCCGAGCACGTGCACCACGCCCTGCAGTACCTGGAGAGCCCACAGGAGTCCCTGCGACAGGCGGCCATCAGGTTCATCGGTGAGCCACCAGCCTGGGCTGACCTTCCCTTCCCTTCCCCACCTTGGCCCGCCGCAGCTCTGGCCCAGCCCTGGCCACTGCCCCGGCGGCGCCATCCGTGCCCTGCCCTGGGGAGCCCCGCCTGCCCTCGGCGCTGCTGCCGCCCTCTGGCAGCCGTGCCCTTGGGCAGCAGCGTGCGGCAAGGGCCGGGCTGAGCCCGGCCGGGGCCAGGAGGGCGTGTGGCCCCAGGGCTGGCAGCACCGCTGGCAGGGAGCTGGGGCCGTGACAGGCTCTGTGTTCTCAGGGATGGCCGGGCAGCACCTCAGGGGCCACAAGCAAGAGCTCCGGCGCATCTGTCAGGGTGAGTGAGGGCTCAGGGCTGCTGGCACCGGCTGCCAGGGGGAGCTGCAATCCCTGCCCCGCTGCTGAGGGCTCGGCTCCCTGTGCGGAGCAGGGCTGGCGTGGCCGGAGCACACGTGCCGATTTCAGGCCCACGTGGGGCAATAGTGTCCGGAAGCTTTGGGCTGATCCCCTTGCTCCCTGCTCCCTCCTGGCCATGGCCCGAGCCGGCCGGCATGGCCCTGGCATGGGGGGGGGGTCTCCTCGGGTTCCCGCAGATCCGGGATCTGACCGTGGCTCTGTTCCCCTCTCTTGCAGTCCTTGAAGACAAGGCAGAGGACACCAGCCCTTGCACCAGAAGCCTGGCTCTTGAAACAGCCTTTGTCCTCTGGGCTGTGGAGAGAGCTCCAGGCTCCATCCTGCAGAAGCTGCAAGATCGCTTTCTCAGGACACGCAAGAAACGCCCTTGTCTCTGGGGCCACAGCTGGCTGTGCTGCTGGAGCTCTGAGGAGCGCTGATTGGAGAGGCTCTCTGTCTGCTCGGGCCATCTGAGCCAGGGGGAATTTTTCTTTTCTTTCAGATTGTTTTTTTTCCTTCTTTTTAGTAGTAATTTAGGCTACAAATATAGAATGTGTTCTAATACCCTGACTCCCAGGAGCTTTCTTTGGTGCCCAGTGTCGGCAGGGCAGCGGGAAAGAAAGGGAAAACGGGTCCTTGTGCCAAGCAAGCTGCCCAGGCATGCAGTGGGGAAGGGGAAATGGCCAGAAGGCTCTTGGCCTTTGATGGTTCTGCTGAAGCCTTTGTGCTGGCGACAGAGCGGCTGGGCAGGGGCCGGAGCTGTGGGGATCCCTGCCAGAGCGGTGCCTGGAGATGGCCACAAGCCCCCCTGCCCAGGCAGGAAGGGCCATCTATGCCCTCCTGCCCGTGCGTTGCTGGCTGCCTTGCTGAGGGGTCTGAGGTGCCTCTTGATCCGGCTCCTCTGGAGCTCCCTCGGGGCTGCGCCGCTGACGGGCAGGTTGGTCGGACTGGGGGGAGACCTGAGGGGAGCCTGAGGGGCAGCGGGAGGCCGTGAAGGGATGAGGTGCTGCGCAGGCCCTGATGGCACAAGGCGGTGGGAAGGCACGAGGGCCCTGTGGGAGAGAGTGGGGGGCAGGAGGCTCCAATGGGACAGGAGTGGCTAGGAACACAGGCTGGTGGGAAGCCCTGAGGAATTGGGTGTCAGAGGCCATAAGCAGCCCTGTCACTAACCGTCCTTATTGAAGGATTTAGTGATGATTCGTTTCCAAAGGATTTCTCAATACAAAATACCAACAAGGAAAAGGGGGTTTGCAGTAACAATCAAAACAGCGTACTTTAGTGAATGATTACAGCAAAAATGCGTGTGAGGGAAAAGAGGGAAAGCAGGGAAAGCATATGGAAAAGTAGGGGGGTAAAGAGAAAAGAGGAGGCTATAGCTACAGCCTGTGGAAGCGACGGGGTCCTTTGGGGTCCAGCCAAGGTTCTGTCAGTCGAGGAGTCGTTCCAAGCACGGGGAAGATCTTCAAATTGGGCTAGCTAACCTGGGGGTTTTTATCCTATGGAGAATTGTGAAAGGGGGGGGGGAAATAATGCAATAGTTTCAAATCAGCTGCGGGCAGAAGCCATTGTCTTCTTGGTCCAATAGTCCCAATAATCACTACCCACAAGCAAACATCACAGTCTGTACCCGCAAGCAAACATCACAGTCTGTTCTGTTCCCCCCGCCAGTTCCCCCCAGGTTTCAGTCTCAATCCTTGGGAAGAAAAGGATTTTTCTGTATGTGAGGGTTTCATGTCTCAGTCCTTGGAGAAGAGGCTTCTCCCATCTCAGTCAGTCACAGTGGTTGCAGAACAGATGAAGGGTCTTCTGTGGGGACCACCTAAGCATTATTCCAGAAAAGAGTCCATCCAAGCTGAGAGGTAGGGAAATTCCAACCCTTGTTGTTGCAAAACGGGTCAAGATGCTCCTTTGCACAATTACTTGGCAAGCTGGGAGTTACGTCTCAGCCTTGTAAGCTTGGCAGACTTTCGTCAAACCCGGGTATCAAACAGGATCTTTCAGTGGTCTCAGTTTCTGTCCTTTTTCATGACGAAAATCATGAGACAAATGAGAGAAATTTCAGACAGACTATCATACGACCCGGTGGCTCATGGTTTTCTTCATTCAGGTTTCTGGAAATTCTCTGTAGTTTGTTTTCAGGCCTCACATGTAGGTAGCATGCCTCGGAAAATGGAGACGGGGGGAAGAGAGAGAAAGGAAAAGGAGGAAAAAGGAAAAATAGAGAGAGAAAAAGAAGGGAAACAATTGTACAAATATAATTAGTGTTGATTCAAACAACATTGTTGCAAATATAATTAGTATTGATTCAAACAATATTATTTCTCAAATAATCAAAACAAATAATAAATAATTAAAGTAAAAACAATAAACAAAATCAAACAAGTATCAATTTTAAAATAATCTTTCAAAATAATATCAATCACAACAGCATCATTTTTTTTAATAATGATTTTCAAATGGGTAATTAATCAAAATGATATCAATTTCATCTGACAATTTTCAAATGGTTAATACAAATCACGAATATTCAAAGCAAAAGCGATAAACAAATCATAATACAAATATTAATTGTAAAAAATTTCTTGATACAATCTGCTAAAAATTATAAATGATTTCTACTAGATTATAAGTTAAAAATCAAGGATTATTCTGAAACACATGTACTCAATTTATAATTGCTTTGTGCCAAATGCCTTGGGGGTATCCACAGTGTAGAGGATATCAGCTAAGTTGTGTGCATTGACTATGGAGGTCAATCTAGTTAGCTGTTTCATCATCCTCCAATTCATGATGAATAGAACCACTGTGCTCGGCATCTTTCTTCACTCTTTCCATGACACAGTGTATCTGTTTCACGTTGTGATGAACAGTCACCAGGGTTTTTTGTCCATTTCTCTTAATCTTCTCCAGGATCTCAACCAGGTCTTGATGGAGCAGCAGTTGTCTCACCAAAGTGAGGTTCATCCTGATGGGAGTAGGCATCAGCTTGTGAATCAATGTGTAGTTAGCTTGCAATAGGTAATGAGAGGTGACTGGAGCTTCATAAGAGAAATCACATCTTATGATCTTAGTAAAGCTACAAGCACAAAAATTTGAATGATTTTTACTGTCTACCACAACATCTTCTACAAATACACAATCACAAGCAGTTCTAAAGCATGCACATCTATTGCTTATGTATATCAGGACTGTTTCAGAAGCTTCATTAGGATGAATTTCAAAGTGACAGACATTTTGCTCTGTGTCTAAACAAATGTCTTGAGCTATGATTGCATTGCTTTCACAGATAAACCCTTTTTGTTCCCAAACAATACAAGATTCCAAATTGACAGTTTGCCATTTTTCCCCAATACGGTGGGCCCGTTGTCTATGCTCAGAAGGATAGAGAATAGTTCCGCCGTGGTTCAGCCCTAATTTAATAACAGGAAAAATCAAATGTCCAGAGGCATTGCGTATGGTTAACACAAAAGCTGTGGCTGTGTTTGAAATGGGGTCATAGGTAAAATTCACCAGGTTCCACCAGGATTGGAATTCTCTTTCAAAGTCAGTGGCACTGTCCCAGATTATTTTTTTTAATTTCAGTGGGAAAAGTGCCTTCTTCACAGCCAATGAAACGTTTTTTTTGTGTAGCACCAAGTGCATCAATTACCAATTTGTAATCATTTACATTTACTTTCTTCTAATTTGGCAAAATGTTTTCATAACAACCACTGATTCTTAAAGCAAATAAAAACTACTGCAGTGGTTGCTGTAATTTGGTCAAATCTCTAGTTGTGACAGCCAATTTATTTAAGTTCAATTAATTTACATGTTATGTGTAATATCATCACCTGGTGTTACCATAAAGGGACGGGAAAACATTATTTTTGTTGTCCAGAGCTGGTGTTATCATGGTTTATCAGGTCTTCATGTCCCTCGGAGTTCTTCTGTAAAAGTAAACACAACAGACTCTGCCATGAAGAGTCAGAAAATGTTAGAATGATGGAATTGTCAGAGAGGTTTTGAACACCAGTGGTACTTCCCCTACAGCGGGGGGGGTTCCACCAAAAACAGGTTGTCTAGGGTAATGTGCTGGGTTCTTGAAATCATCTGGTCCCTGTAGTGAAGGAATTGTGCTTGGAGCTGTCCGGCAAAAAGCAGTGATTTTGGAACACCCATTTACCTCCCATCTATAGTAAGAGGTGTGAGAAGTCCATTTAATCCTTTCACTTTTTGCCCAATCCTGCACACCTTTGACAGTAAAGTGAGAAACATTGTCAGTTTGAATTTCCTGTGGTTTTAGGAAAATTCTAAACCAACCTTGCATTGCTTTAACAGTATTATCTCCGCTTGCTCTTTTAAATGCATCAGCCTGGACCAACCCAAATATAAACATAGCACACGACTCAGTGTTAATGCAAACAAGAAAATAATTCTGTCCCTCATGTTGGAAAATACTCCAAACAGTTAACAGTTCCTCAACCTGAGCACCTCTCTCCCTCTCTGTTAGCAGAAGCGGGGGAGAGAGGAGGGGTTGCTTTAATCACAGAGGCAGGCTTATTTTGGCTGCTCCCCAAGCTCTCAGTTTCTTGGATCACCAGGTTCTCCTCCACCTCCCTGAGAGCCAAGCCAACCACAAACAACCCCCCTTCCCAGGTAGTGTACCTTTTCTCAGTATCTTTGAAACCATGACAATAAAAACCAACAGGCTTTGTCAGACCCTCAGGACCCCGCTGCCATATATGAACAGATAGCTGTGAGGAGGCAAACTTCCACTCCACCTGAAAGGGATCTGTAGCATGTATAGGGTCCAGTGCTTGGTGAGCTGTTACTTCAAAAATCAGCAATTGCAATACTTCCTTCTGGGAAGGAGTCCAATCCCATTTTATCTCTTTTCCCAGCAAGTCATGAAGGGGAACAAATGGGTCATTCTGGTTACTAAGAAGTTTATCTGTCTTTCTATAGGAGACATAGCTACTATGGTCTTTTGAGGAAAAATTTCTGCAGGTTTAAGTGTTCCTGAAAGCCCTTGAATTAAAGAGGTCATAATTTCATGCTTTACAGGTGACTGTATTGGTGACTCAAAACTAGGAATTAATTTCTTTTCATGGATCATTTGCAGGCAGCCAGCTTTGTGAATGTTTTCCCGGAGTTGGCTGGGGGTACCAACCAAAGGGTCTCCCCTTTCCAAGGGGTTCAGCCTCTTTACCCAATAAGCTGTGTGCTGATTTAGGGACCATGGGATGCGTCTGTCTCCCATTGTCAAGAACACCCCATGTCCCCAGCACCTACCGGCTTCTTGTTCTGACAAAAGAATCTGATCTCCCCCGGTGAGAGACACTTGACATACCTATTCTGTTTCGGATTTGTGGGGGAGAAGCCTGTACTGCTTTGCAAGTTTTAATTCAGTAGCAGTGTACGGGATTTCTTTAGTGGTTATGTGTGGGTCAAGATCTTCATTATTGATATAGTTGCATTCTGTTTTAATTACAGGTTTTATGCTATTGTAACAACAGTGTTTCCCACAATTTTTCATCAGAGCTAATTCTGTTTGAGGGCAATTTTGATTAATGTAAGGAGTTTCCTTCTCCTCTGCCTCTTTTGAGGAATCAGCATTATGTGAATTTTTAACATGTTCTTCTCTCAAGGCAGCCTGTAATAACTTATTTTCATTTCTTTCTTCATCTAATTGTTTTTGCAAGATTTCAACTAGGTTTTGGAGGGAGTCTATGATAGCATTTTCCTCACTTCTTCGCCTAAAGCGAGTTTCTATGGCTGCTGTGAGGCAGGCTCCCAAAACTGAGCAGAGGATAGTCTTATTTTTGCCCAGTTTGAGTTTTGATTCATGTTGCAGAGAACATATTCTATCAATAACATTTTCTTTAAATAACATTTAAATTGCAGTTTGCCCATTCTTCTCCTCCTGGAGAAGGTGTGGCATTGTATTTAGTAAGCAGAGCATAAAATTCAGCTTTACCTTTTGCAGTGGGATTTTCAGTCATTTTGTGAGGGGACCAAGGCTACGACGGAATTAATTGCAAACTCAAGTTATACAAACACACAGCCTTTCCTGTGTTCCCCTTCACTTCCCTAGGTAGTTGAAGAGACAAAATCTGTCTAGGAGGCCCTATTTGGTTGCTTCAGAAGGGTCTCTTCCTTCCTAGACAGTGTACACTCTCACACACAGAACGATTTCTTTGTGAGGGAAACCAGAACTACGACAGGGAAACAGCCCCACAGCCCTTGCTGTGCTTCCCTCATTTCCCTGAGTAGCTGAAGGAGCTGATCTGTTTCGGAGGCACTGCTTAGTTTCTTCAGGAGCCCCTTCTCTGCCAGACAGTCTCAAATACATACAAATACAACAAAAACAGTTTCCCCCCTTTTGCACTGAGAGATCTTTTGTGAAATCCCAGAGGCAGAGTCCAGATGGAGTCTGCCAACCAGGATCCTGTCCGTGACACCAATTTAATGTCACAAACCGTCCTTATTGACGGATTTAGTGATGATTCATTTCCAAAGGATTTCTCAGCACAAAATACCAACACGGCAAAGGGGGTTTGCAGTGACAATCAAAACAGTGTACTTTATTGAATGATTACAGCAAAATGCGTGTGAGGGAAAAGAGGGAAAGCAGGGAAAGCATATGGAAAAGTAGGGCGGTAAAGAGCAAAGAGGAGGCTATAGCTACTGCCCGTGGAAGTGACGGGGTCCTTCGGGGTCCAGCCGAGGTTCTGCCAGTCGAGGAGTTGTTCCAAGCGTGGGGAAGATCTTCGAATTGGACTGGCTAACCTGGGGGTTTTATCCTATGGAGGATTGTGAAAGGGGGGGGGGGGGAAATAATGCAATAGTTTCCTTCTTGGTCCAATAGTCCAAATAATCACTACCCACAAGCAAACATCACAGTCTGTTCTGTTCCCCCCGCCAGTTCCTCCCAGGTTTCGGTCTCAGTCCTTGGGAAGAAAAGGAGTTTCCTTTATGTGAGGGTTTCATGTCTCAGTCTTTGGAGAAGAGGCTTCTCCCATCTCAGTCAGTCAGTCACAGTGGATGCAGAACAGATGAAGGGTCTTCTGTGGGGACCACCTAAAGGTTATTCCAGAGAAGAGTCCATCCAGGCCGAGAGGAAGGGAAATTCCAAGGCTTGTTGTTGCAAAACGGGTCAAGGTGCTCCTTTGCACAATTACTTGGCAGGCTGGGAGTTACGTCTCGGCCTTGTAAGCTCGGCAGACTTTCATCAAACCCGGATATCAAACAGGATCTTTTGGTGATCTCAGTTTCTGTCCTTTTTCATGATGAAAATCATGATACAAATGAGAGAAATTTCAGACACACTATCACACCTACCTCCGCTGCAAGCGGTGGCGCGGAGGGAGCAGGGGGAGAGAAATCCCCCGCAGCAGCAGAGACTGCCTGAGCAACCTTTTGCTCAGCCTGATGTTGTTTTACTGCATTAGCAACTATCTGCTATGTTTTAAACAACTATTTTACAGTTTTACAATCATCTAGCACTGCCTCCCATAATTTATCTCCAAATCTACGCTACTCTAACTCTTCAAAGACTTGGTTAGGATCTATCAAACACCCTTTTGCAACTCTCTATGCAAGCAATCTCGGAAGTTCTTTGCTAGGTCTGTACCCTGTAATCCCCGCTTTTATAAAAAGCATTTTAAAGGGTTATAAGCCGCTTGTCTATTACCTTGTAATCTAATCATCAGCGCTGTTGCAGCCTTTGCAAGACTTCGGCGGCTTTCAGTGGCCGAGCTCTCCTGTGAGGTCACTCGGGGCAACGGAGCTCCCGCTCTTTTTGCCTCCCATGCTGCTCCAGGACTGACACGGACACTGCACCGGACCGCGGCTCGCAGCTTCACCTTCTGTAAGGTCCCTGTGCAGGGCACCATTTGTCACGGTGAGGGAAGTCTTGGACTCTTAATGTGAGAATCAGCAAGCTCCAAATTTATTGATAAGCACTAGATTTTATACACAACAAGTAATAAGCTCATGCATATTCTGTAAGCTAAGCAATCTATTGGTTATACTACAATATCAGCTCTTCCTCATTCTTGAGAACTTATATTGCAGTTTCTCACGTCTCTTTCTCATTACTGTTATCGTACCACAGCTATACTCAAGGACACAATGTTGTTGCAGGTGCAGAAACTCAGATTAGCTGGGTTTGGTACTTTCCCAGTCCTTGGTCAGCTAACAAGACAATGTCTATGTGACCTCTACCCTGTAACCATTCCTCCACAGGCTACTTTAGCCTATACTGGCCAGAAGAGCCGTCACTGGAAACCTTCACAGAATTCCCAATAAAGCCATCTCTGTGGAACACCAGGACTTTTCCTCTCCTCTCTCAGTGTCTGCTTGCCTGGGAAGCCATGGACAGCCAAAGTGCCTTTAGGAAGCCAAGAGCTGAAACCATAAAAGAGCTGAGATCACTTAAGAGCTGATATCACTGGAGCTTGCTAAGGGCTGCCTGCGGCTGAGTGCGGCTTGGGCATTCGGAGAGTTCAGTCTTCAAGGACTGAGCTGCCTGGCCAGAGCTCGCCTGCCTGTCTGGGGCACACAAACCCTGCAGGAAGCCAGCTCTCGGGCATTAGTGCTGGATCCAGGCATTCTGCTTCTTAATCCTGATTGGGGTGAAGGTGGTGAGAAGCACCTGGAATGGTCCCTCCCACTGTGGTTCCAAACTCTTTTCTGTCAGACACTTCACACACACATAATCCCCAGGCTGTATGTTATGTACTGGTCCATCTAGCTCCCTGCTCTGAGTTCCAGCCACTTGTTTCCCAATTTCTCTGAGCTGTTTGCTTAAAGCCACCATGGACGTGGCCAGTGTAACCTCCCCAGTGTGGGTGGACATTTCCTTTTGTGTTCCATAAAGCATTTCCAAGGGACTTAGACTTTCTTCAGCCCGAGGTTTAGTTCAAATTCACAACAGTGCCAGTGGAAGAGCTTGGGGCCAGGGCAGATTAACTTCCTGTCCCAATCTTACAATTTGCTGCTTAATCAAATGATTCATTTTCGCCTCTTGGCCCCTCAGTTGGGTTGGTATGGAGTGTGAAGTTCCCAGTCTATGCCCAGGGGGCTCCTAATCTGTTGCACTATTCTGGAAATGAAATGTGATCCTCTATCCAAGGATACTGTGGCTGGAATTCTGAAATGTGGTATTATTTCTTGTAATAATACCCTGGTCACCTCTTGAGCCTTGACAGTTCTGGTGGGGAATGCTTCTGGCCATCCTGAAAACGTATCTGTCAATACTAATAAATACCAGTACCTCCCTTTCCTTGGGAGTTCTGAAAAGTCAATTTGCCACTGCTGTCCAGGCCCATGGCCCCTCCCAATCTGAACAAGTTTTGGTCTGGGGGTATTTTTGGGGTTAGTCTGGAGGCAAAGATCACACTGTCAGCTCACTTGAGTAATAGTGGCATATAAATTCCTGGCAACGATTCTCTCAATCAAGATGTTCAGGGCTTCTACTCCCCAGTGTGCTTTCAGGTGCTTGTCCCTTACTAGTGACCACAACAAATGGGAAGGGATTACCAGCTTCCCTCCAATGGTAGCCCACCCTTCTTGGTTGTATGTCCCTTTTTGATCTTTGATTAGTTTTCCATCTTTCTTATTGTACTCTGGCTTACCTTCAAGGGAAATTTGTCCACCTGGAATTAGAGCTCCATCAATAGTTACCTCACCTTTCACTGCTTCCTTTGCCTCTCTATCCGCCAGCTCATTTCCTTCCTCCAATTCTGAGCTCACTCTCTGCTGTGCCTTAATATGCATAATTGCTACCTTTTCAGGCAGCTGAACTGCTTCCAGCAGCCAGATTATCTCTTGTGCATGTTTGATGTTCTCACCTTGTGAGGCCAGCAGTCCCCTCTCTCCAGATGGTTCCATGTGCATGCACAACTGGTCTCTGCACCATCCAAAGGAGTGTCCTCCAAGTCTGGGCATCTGGAGTAAGCAGCTTCAATGGTCTCCAGACAATCCTGGTGTACTGTTTCCTTGATCCCACGGAGAAAGAAGCTGGGTTCACAAGGTTAGTGACTACAGAGTCCTTTGCCCAGCATTGACCTCACACCCCAGGGTAGATTACCTTCTGTTTCACTGCCTGTGCCTTTTGGCTGGTTTTTTTTTTTTTTGATACTCTCTATTCTTGGAGCCCTGGGAAATTCAAAAGGCTTACTGTCCAGGCCACACATGCTTCCCTCCTCTGAGTGTCTATCAGGAGATCATCCACGTTCTGCAATAGCCATCCTCCTTCTGGGGCAGCTTCCCAGGACTCCAGATCTTTTCTAAGTGGTTCTCCAAACAGAGCAGGGGAATTTTGAAGCCTTGAAGGACTTGAGGCAACACAATCTACGTGAGCTGGGTTTTGTGCCTGCTTTTAGGGTTTTCTCATTTGAATGCAAAAATTTTCTGGTTGGCTTCATGGATAGGGAGGCAAAAGAAAGCATCTTTCAGATCTAAACCAGTAAACTAGGTTAGCTCAGGTGCCAATCATGTTAGTAGGGTGTATGGGTTTGCCACAAGCTGTACTGCCTGACCCTAGCTGGCTGTTGTCCTTAACTTGCACAGAAGGTCCATTCTCTGCCCTCCCTGGTATGTTAGAGGCCCATACCCCAGGAAACACTGGATCCATTATTTTCTTGTTAATTTCATCCTTATTTTCCATTTCAGCTGCGCTAGTTGTAAAAATTCAGCTTAGTATGTCTACATATTGCTGATCCTTTACCTCCAAAATAATCTCCCCATCTCTAAATGTGATCTTTGCTTCCAGATGCTCCAACAAGTCCCTACCCAACAGGGCCTTTGGAGAGTTGGGCATATATAAAAACGTATGACTATTTTGACGGTTTGTAAAGTATGCTTTTCAGATTGGCCAGTTGCCCCCTTAACATAACATAATCATCTGTTGTAGGCATCGAGGCTTTATTTAACACTGAGTATGTTTCCCCTGTGTCTACTAAAAACTTCATTTTCTTAGCTCCCATTTTTCTACCCCATCCCACTTCTTTGCCCTAATTCAAAATCTTGGGGTATAAAATAGGCTAAGCACACTCAGCTTTAATTATTTCTGTTGGGTTTCTTAAATTACTTGAAACTCTCTTTTCTAATAATTAAAACACCCTGTTACTTCTTTGCTTCTTGCAACTGGCTGCTACTCAATTCCTTAGAGCTCTCTGAGGACCCTTCATTTCCTTAGAGTAGCACAAATGATAGAGTGCCTGTCTTGGTCTCCTGCACCTAAACTCTGTTTTACAAAATCTCATTCTTTTCCAGTTCTCTTCCTGCACAATCTAATTCAAGCATTGTTTCTACTGACACTCGCTTTGCTGCCTTGCAAAAGGCTGTGCCTGTTACAGCAAAACTCTGGTATGCCCACAAACACAGACTCCCCCCCACCCCATCTCAAATTCATGAGTCAGGGCTTAAGTTGCTGTGGGAGGGGAGTTCCTGAAATTCCTTTAATTTGTTTTACCACAGTTAAACATAAATCATCCTACTGCAGTTTTTCTGTGTAAAATGGTACACTTGTTGCAAACAAAATCCTAAAATCTCCACAAATACAAGCCTACAATACTGAGAATCAAATGACCACAATGCAGGGGAAGAACAACACAAACTCACTGGGAAAGGGGTATCTCTTCAAGTGCCCACTTTTCTCAACACAACCCAACATACAACACTTCAGCATCTCCCCACATCAGCTTATCAGCTTCTTCTGGTCCTCACACACTCTGGACACAATCAAAATAACAGCACACAGTAAAATTCCAGGGATCAATCCAAGCTATTGAGGCAGAGGAATCCCCTGAGCTTGTCTGGACACGGTTAAAATGTGCACAATCTACACAAATCCCACATCACCACCTTTAAACACAATAATGAATAAATGTCCTCACCCACGTTCCTCCACTTGTTCCACCACTCTGCGGGTGTTCCCTGTCCCCACAGCCTGTCCCAGCCGGTGCTCCGGGCCTCACCTGGCTGCTTCAGACACGGGTAGAACTCCCCCCGCACGCTGTGGGTGCACTCACTCACTCGCTCTCTCTCATACACCACACACTCACACAATTACAAACACACTAACATCAATCACACCGTGCATTAACCATACAATGTCCGCACACCACGAGCACACAAAGTTGGGGTTCCCTCGGCTCACCCCAGAGTCGCCAGCGGCTGCTCTATCCAACAATGAACCCATTCCCAGCCGCGCCTCACCCGGGAACCTCTGCCGCCGCCCGTGCTCGGGGTCGATGGCTGCCTGCAAGCACAGGGACCAGGCTGTGCACTCAGACATCTCTGAGTCACTTATCAGCAGCCCTATCTCCCCGGGCCCTTTGATACACAGACCGTGTATCCATACTCCAGCAGGTCCTTGTCTGTCTCTGCGGGAGGCAAGCCGAGACGGAGCTGAGCTCCTCCAGGGAAATCCCGGGGTGCGCCTGGGAGTCTGTCCTCCCTTCCGCCCCTGCGAGGACAGACAATCACCTGGCTGGCTTGCCAAAATGATTAGTGGAAAGAAAAGAGAAACTCCACCACTTTGAAAAAAGTTGAAATGCTGGTATGTTTATTACAGCACTGGACGCATTGGAAATCCTTGTTCTCCCTAAAGGACATGTGCACCCCTGAGAACTCCGCCTTGCTTATACAAATGCATACAGTCTCATTCACATTCATTTCACTGATTTCACATTACAAGTTGCAATTAGTTTTTATCAGTCCTTGCCCTTTGCACAGAGAGCTCTCTGGTCAGCCTCAGCCTTTGCCCCCAACAAAGGGTCCTCCACTAATCTTGGGAGTTTGAATTCCTTCTCTTGGTCGAGGTGATTCTGTGAGCACAAGATTTTTTCTTCGTTTTTTTTCTCTACTGTGAGAACAGGGAGTCTTAAGCACAGATAAACAAGTTGCAGGCTCAGAACAGCACTTTTCACCTAAATCCAAAATGCATTTCTATCCTGTTAAATTTCTACTTTGTCCAACCCATCCAGGGAATGATGTGATCTGACAACATGATTTCAAAGGCTGAACAGATGCTTTATTCTACACTATATTATACTACATTACACTATTGCTATACTACATCTATACTAAATTACATACTAAAGAAAAACCTCTTACCTTTTACTGACCATCATGACATGGCTTTGACCTAATTGATTACTTGATTAATCAGTCCAAACAACCATCACCAGTGTCACTCTCCCTAAACGATCTCCATAACACATTCCACATGTGACAAACAACAGGAGCAGCAAGTGAGATAAGAACTGTTTTCTTCCTCTCTGAGCTTTCTCAGCCTTTCCACAGCTTCCCAGGAAAAATCCTGAGAGAGAGAATTTCTTCTATTCAAAGAAATGTGAGTACCACAGGGATTTGTTCTCTCTGGTCTCGGTCTGCAGCTCAGTGCCTGGGGTAAGGAAAGAAAAGGAGAGGAAGGAATGAGGAAGGAAGAAGGACAGAAAGGGAAGGAGATCCCACCAATTCATTCCTGGGAGCACGGTGTCAGCAGTGGGGTTGTCCTGCAGCCAGGGGCGATGCTGGGCTGAGACATGGAGCAGAGGAGAGGGGGAAAAGGGCAGTGGCTTCCTCCTCATCTGCCTCAGTGTCCCATGCCACCTTCCTTTTCCTTGCAGCCTCCTCCAGCTCCATCCAGACAAAGTTTAGGATGGACAAATCCTGGCTTGGGGGAAAAACAATGGGTGACCACCTTGATCCTGCTTCCCAGATCCAGCTGGAGAAGTAACCACCCTGTTCAAGGTTGGATGGGCCCAGACCCTGCTCATCTCCAGCCTCCCCCACCCCTCCAGGCTTCCAAGATCCCTCAGCTCCGGGATTGGTCTTTGTTGCTCTCCCCACTCCGATGCCAATCAGAGCCCCAAACACCAATGTCCCCCCCAACTGGTACCACCTCCCCAGTTGGTACAGACAGTTTGCCACAGGAACCCTCCACAAATCTCCAAAGGGGCATCTGTGTCTCACCTTTGGAGCCCTGCAAGATCCAAACATCCCCTTCCCTGCAAAAAAACCCTCCCAGAGATCCTCTGAAGGATTTGGGGTGAGCTTCCCCTCCCCACTCACCTGTGAGATCTGGGGGGGTCAATGCTGCCAGGGCCAGAGGAGCTGCGGACTCAGCGGGCGGGCAGGAAAACTGCTTAGTTCTGCTGGGGCTCCTCCTCTTCCTTTTCCAGATCCTCCTCTCTCTGGTCCTCCTCCTGCTCGTCCTCCCTGCCCACGCCAGATCCTCTTTTCCCACCCTCCTCTCCCCACAGTCTCAGCACCACCAGCTTCTGGGTGGAGGGAACCCGCCATGAGCCCCCCAGGGATGGGCAGGGGGCTTGGGGACCCACCCAGAGCGGATCAATTCCCCCCAGAGCCCCAGGGAATCACTCCAGGGCTCAACTGATGGGGACACAAAGAGATCCCAATGGAACTGCTCTTTCTCTGTCCCATCCCCACTGTTCCCTCACCCATCATTCCCCCAACACAAAGACCTCTCCCAACACACATTGGGTGTCCTATCCCTCTCTCTTTGAATTCTCTTTCACCCTGTTCTTCTGCACCCAGCCCATTGTCCCTCCAGCCCCACCCTTCATCCCTGAGCTTGGTTTTGGGGGTTACAGGCCCCTCCTGCTCAGTCTGGGGGGTCACATCCCCCCTTTCCCTCATTTCATGCAGCTCTTCGCTGCTTTTTCCTGGGAGCAATCCCTGAGTTTTGGGACTTTTGGGGTGTAGTTTAAGAGTGTGACAGCTCTCTCTGGCTTTCCCCTCCCTGTTGTGGCCTCTCAGCTGCCCCTGACACCCTGGGGGTGCTGGGATTTCCCTCCTGGGGACAAGGACGTTCATCCCTTTCCAGGAGCCCAGTGTCTGGCTGGGGCTCCAGGTCAGGGGGTCCTTGAGCAGCTGCCCCAGAACCTCCCTCAGGGTCTCCCAGCGCAGCCGCAGCCGCTCGGCCTGGGGTCCCCAAAGGCCTCAGCAAGCCCCAAGTGCCTCCCAGGAACCCTCAACGCCCTCAAACCCAGCATCCCCCACATCTTCCCCCCATGACACTGGCCATGGCCACGTCCCCACTTGTCACTGCCCATGTCCCACCATGTCCTCACCCATGGCTGTCTCCCCACCACGTTTCCATCCCTGTTATTGTCCCACACATCTCCATCCATGCCTGTGTCCCCGATGTCCCCATCCCTGTTCATATCCATGTGTCCCCTTGTCAGCCTCCATGTGTCCTACCATGACCACAGCCATGTCTTAGTTCAATGTCTATTTTTAACTCAATATTGGATGTTTTAAAGGGATAAAGAGAAATGAAAACAAAGTCAAGGCCAAAAGAAAAGGATTCCCTTGTCCCTACCGCCTGAAAATCCACTGCTTAGGTAGAAGCGAAAAACCATTTTTGGTGGAGTTTCTATCCCACTGTGTCCAAAATCTTGGTCTTTTCCCCAGCTTTTCACCATTTGGCTGTGGAAGACACCCTTGGGCAATAGGAAATCAAAATCATGGAATCCCTGAAGTTGGAAAAGAACTTGTTCTGGTTCAGGGCAAATTTGGGAGAGAACCTCCAAAGGGGTTCCTCTGAAAAGCAGATTCAATCAGCCCTTCCCCCAATTGGTTCAGGAAAAAAAAAAAAACCTCCTTAGAGAAAAATGGAAAAAACTTTTATTACACAATAAAACCTAATCAATATTAAACTATAGAACCTCTTGCCGCTCTAAAAGAGAGACAAACTCCCAAAGTCCCTCCGTGGGCTGTAGCTCAGCTCACTCAGTCTCTTATCAGCCCCTCCGGCGCTGGAAATGCCGCGGCCCAGGCCCGGCCCGGTGGGCCACAGGTGTGAGCTGCCGGTGCTCTGGCCAGAGCAGGTTCAAACAGGTCCAAAGAAAAGGGGAAAACACCCCAGTCCAAGGAACTTCTTTGCCTCAGCTAGCTAAAACTAACTAAAAGCCAAGGAGAGCTCTGTCCCACTGTCGGTCCACCCTCAGACAACACATTGCAAGAGCAGGAATGTGGAGGAATGAGTGCAGTGTCTGAAAACAAACTGTGCACTGCTTCTCTCCCCCTTCACTCTCAGGACAAGTCTTAGAGGTGCAAAACTTATTATTCACCATAAACGTAATAGACTGGGGATACAAGCATCATAAAGTCAACCCAGAATATACCTGCAAGATGATCCAGTACTCCTTGATGTCACCAGAAGATAGGATTGAATGCAAAAGATTTTATGGGGTTGAAAGTTGACACATCTGCTCTCCCCAAGGAATTCCCATTGTTGGTCTGCATCCCAGTGGATGTTCCTGCTGCTGGGTTTATCTAGCTGTCCACAGGGAACCAGGAAGGTGTGAAGCCTCCAAGCCAGGTGTCTTCCCATCACAGACCACCAGGACCACGGATCACCAGGGCTGTGCCTAACGGGGTCACTGGGGATCATCTAACCTGGATCCTCTCATGGGGGATGGAGCTGGAGCAGCACACAAAGCTCTTCCTGCACTCAGGGCACTCACAGGGCTTCCCTTAGTGGCACCTCCGTTGGTGTCGGGTCAAGTGAGAGCTCGTGGAGAAGCTCTTCCCACACTCCCCACACTCGTAGGGCCTCTCCCCGGTGTGGATGCGCCGGTGCCTGGTGAGGGTGGAGTTGTGTTTGAAGCCTTTCCCGCAGTCGGGGCAGCGGAAGGGCCTCTCCTCTGTGTGAATCCGCTCATGTACGAGGAGATCGGAGCTCCTTTGAAACCTCTTCCCACACTCAGGACACTCGTATGGCCTCTCCCCGGTGTGGGTGCGCTGGTGTATTCTCAAGTCCGAGTGCCACCCAAAGCTCTTCCCACATTCCAAGCAGGTGTGGGGCCGTTCCCCTGTGTGGATCACCTGGTGCCGAATCAGGGCTGAGCTTCCTCTGAAGCTCTTCCCACATTCCCCACACTTGTAGGGCTTTTCCCCAGAGTGGATCTTCTGATGCTCTGTCAGCTGGCACTTCATGCTGAAGCTCTTCCCACACTCCCCACACTCATAGGGCTTTTCCCCAGTGTGGATCCTCTCGTGTTTCTTCAGCCCTGAGCTGTATCTGAAGCTCTTCCCACATTCCCTACACTCATAGGGCTGTTCCCCTGTGTGGATCCTCTGGTGTTGCATCAGGTGACCCTTCTTGCTGAAGCTCATCCCACATTCTCCACACTTGTAGGGCTGTTCCCCAGTGTGGATCCTCTGGTGCTGCATCAGGTTGCCCCTATGGCTGAAGCTCTTCCTACACTCCCCACACTCAAAGGGTTTTTCCCCAGTGTGGATCCTCTGGTGTTGAGTCAGGCTGGAGCTCCATCTGAAACGCTTCCCACACTCCTCACACTCATAGGGCTGTTCCCCAGTGTGGATCACCTGGTGCTGGATCAGGTCTAAGCTCCGACTAAAACCCTTCCCACATTCCAAGCACTTGTGTGGCTTCTCCCCACCATGAGGCTTCTCCACCAGCTCTGAGCTCCGGCTGGATCTCTGGTTCCCTTCTTGGCTCAGGGGGGCTCTTTCCTCTTCAGAGCTCCCTGGGCTGGGTTTGCAGCCCCTCCTCATGTGGGATCTCAAAGGATTTTCCTCCTCCTCCTCCATCCAGACACACACTGGGAATGAAAAATCCTGGTTTGGGGAAAAAACAAAAGAAGAGCACCTTGGACTGGGAGTTCCACTATGCCCAAGTTTGTCTCAGAAAGTCACTGGGCATCTTATGTTTGTAAGAACCTCCAAAACACCAAGATTCAGCGAAAAAATCCCCGAAACATCAAGACAGATCAAAAACTCCCCAAACATCAAGCTCCAGTAAAAGCCCCCTCCAAACATAAAGATTCAGCCCCCACAATAAACCATAACACAAACAATTAGCCCAAGAAAGCTCAGAAACACCAAGATTCACCCCCGTGAAAATCGTGGATGCCCCTCCTTGATCACCTGCCGCATGTGAGGGGGGGAATGATCCTGGGGCTGGGGGGGAGGCTGCAGACACAGGGAGGGGTAGAACCTTGTGGTGCTTCCTCTTCCTGTTCCTCCTCCTGTGTCTCTACTCTTCCTCACACTCCTCTTCCTTCTGCTATTCCTCCTTCTCCTGCACAATCCCACCTTCTCCTCTCATGTCCAGTGTTTGACCCTTTTGTTCCTCAACCCAGCTTTTCCTTCCCTTCTCCTCCTGCCCCCAGGCCCAGCACCCACTGCCGGCTCCCTTTTCCCCCCAAACCCACAGCATCCCACCGCAGGGACAGGGATGGAGCTGGGCCAGGTCGGGCTGGGGCAGCGCTGGGCTCTCGGCCGCTTCCGCCCGCACTCGGTCCCCACTGCAGCCGCTCCCTCCAGGACAGAGCGGGGGGGCCCAGCCTTGGCGCTGCCCCACTCCCACCTCCCCAAATTCCCCTCGCGGGGGGCGCTAAGGCCGAGGGGGGAGCGCAGGTGGGGAACTCTGGGAGCTGCGGGTCTGCCTGGCAACTGCTGAGTCATCAGTGCCGCGCTCTCTGATTGGCTGAGCACTGCCTGAGGGCTGGGGCTGCAGCAAGGGGGGACACCCTGCTCCAGGGGGGATGTCCCACAAACGGGGGACCCCATGAAAGGAAAGAGAAGGAAAGTGTCTTTACAAACAGATGCTGTGAATCTGCTCAGAGATAGGGCCAGGGACGTGTACATAAGGAAGTGACAGGAGAAGCCATCAGTTTCAGAAAATGTTATTAGTTGATGCTGCTCATCATTATTAGTTGTTATTAGTTGATGTTATTATTTGATGCTGCTGTTATTAGACGGCTGCTCAGCCAAGATCCTGCTAAAATCATGAACTTCGACAACAACAACAGACTTAACAGAGACATGAATATTGTTTGCGAAACAAAAGTGGGGAGCATATTAGGAAGGGCGTTTGTATTAGGTGGATTGGGATGTCTGTACCTCTCAAGTACTTGAGCCAATGTGTAAAGGGCAGATACTCAATTATCTCCCTTGCAATTCATGTCTGCAATTCTTTACTCTAGTGCAATTCTCCACCTAGTGCAGGCTGGAGATAAGGGGTGCACATTTAAAGCAGCAGGCTCTGGCCAGAATCCTGTCTCCTGTGAAATCTCTCCCACAGGAAGCTGGGCTGGCACTGACCCTGCCTTGGCACTTTGCTGTTCCCAACACCCACCCAGGACATCGGCTCCTGCCTAAGGAGTGCAAAGCAGCCCCACTGGTGGCCAAGTGGCCCATGCCAAGTGTCCCTGAGGCCACAAACAGCCGCCAGCACAGCTGAACACGGGGGGACCCCTCAGCCTCGGCTCAAGGGCTCTGAAGCCCCGGAGATTTGCACTCCCCGCCGGCAGCAGCAGGAGGGGAGGCCGCCACTGAGCTGCCCTGAAGGCAACGCAGCAGCAGCCAGGGCTCCACAGCGGGCCAAGCCCCTGCGCCTGCCCACAGATCCTCTGCTGAAATCCTCTGCCTGGCCACCCTCCTCGGCATCTCCAGCCCCTGGGGCCAAGCCTTGCTGGCACTGCTGCAGCTTCAGCGCTTTCTGGGCCTGCCCTGCCACAGCTGCTGGGGAACACAAGGGCACAATTCCACTCTGGGGCTCAGTTACACTCACACACTGGGCTGCCTGCGATTGCACGGCTGGAAAATTCACCATGTAATATTCTTTTAAATTGTATTTCTCTACTCAGGCTTGGTTTGTCTTTGCCTTGGGGAAAGGAATTAGGATGGTTTTTTTTTCAAGGGATGTTACACCACTCAAAGGAGAGGAGTTTAACATCTCAACAGACTGGGAACAGTCCAAAAGATACCCACAGAGATAACAACCAGCAACAAAACATCAATGCCCAGCAGCAAACAGCAACCAACAGCTACCCCAGACACTGCCCCCGGCAGAGCTGGAGACACCTGGTCTGGAAAAGGCTGAGAAGGAAATCCAGGAGTGTGCACCTAATCAACATCACAGGCAAAGAAATCCGGGTCCCACAGGACTCCAAATACTAACAACTACACAACTTGGAAACAATGAACATTAAACCAGTGGATTAAGATTGGTTCAGACTGTATCAAATTCAGAAAAAATCCAGTAAAACTCACATGTCTCACGGAATGATTTTCTCTCCACACCCAGGCTATTTGTGATAGAAATTATTTCTTTTCACATCCTGGCCAAAAGAACAGCCTGGCCAGAATAAGGTAAAGCCTTGATTTAATGTTGTTGGAGACTTCTTGTTCTTCCCCCAGGTTTGGTGACAAGATTACACCATTAGCATGTCTTCCCTAATATTCCTACTTTTATATTGTCGGTTTGGTTTGTGAAAGGGCTGTGAGAATCAAGGTTTACTCTTAGGAGAAGTATGAAAAATGTTTACTCCCTTGGGGATTTTTTGTGCATGTGTGTGTGTGCCTGCTAGCAATGGCAAAATTTTCATCTGGGTATTTCGATGTTCACCTTCAGACTGCATTCTGAAAAATTAGAAGAGCTTCAAATGTTACTCTTTAACACATAAAGAGTTAAAAAAATATTGTTAAAAAAAAAAAGGAGAAACAAAAAACAGTGAGGGGAAAGGGTGGGAACCCCTGGGTCACTGGATGGCTGTTCTGGAAGAGAAGCTTCATTCCAGGCAGCCTGGAGAGGAGCTTTAGAAATGCAAATTAACACTGCAGGGCAAAGTGTGGGCAATGTACCTGGGTCTCTTGCCTGGGGCAGGAATTGGGCTCCTTCCCTCTGCCCCTCACCCCAAGCTCTGCCTGCTTGCACTGATGGAATTTGCACAGCTCCAGGCAGAGCCCCTGCTGAGGATATCTGACTCTGCAACAGAAATGGGTTCAGCTGCAAAGGGAAACAGCAAATGGAGAATGTTCTGAAAGGTCACTTTAAAAAGTTGGGGGGAATCATCCCTCTGCCCAATGCAACACCTGCTGTCACTGTCTGTGTTATATAGGGGGTATTAGACCAGTTTATTTTGGGATTTGGTGGGGGTCTTTTGTGGTTTTTGGTTATTTAGGAAAATCAGTTAGGAATCCAAGAATGTTATGTTTAAATTACAGAAAAGCAATCAATTGATGCAGCCCTGGCTCTTGAGGAAGGACTAAAAATGGGGAAAAGCTGAAAGGCCACCAGGACAAATCCTACAACACCATGGACCAGCCCCTGGGAACCCCAGGGAACTAATTTCTGGAGCCAAGGAAACCAATTCTCATTCAATGGCATCATTAGATTACAAGCTCTCCTCCAAATAATAACCAGCCAGACAACTCCAGCTCCTGACCTTCCTGCTGACCAATCCACTGGAATGAGGAACACAACATTTCACCAGGGGATGGGATCAGATCATCTGTTAGCGGGAAAAGGAGGAATTGGTGGAAAATTAAATATCTCAAGCTGCTGTTGGCAAATAGATGACAAAGGAAAAGTGGTGAAGCAGATTAACAAAGGAAATAGGAAAGCAGCTCATGTACTGATCCAGACGTGGAAAGGATGGGAATGGGACACGGTTTTGTGGCTCCCTGGCAGACCATGGGTTAAATGAATGCAGTTTCTCCTCTCATGTGCTGTGAAAAATTCGTATTTTATGATTGGCTTTTTGCAAATATCAAAATGAATATTAGATGTATTGTGTTAGAAAGTAATGCTGTATTAATTCTCTTAAGTAGTGTGTTAAATATAGTTTTAGGTTATAACAAAATGTTAAAATAGAAACTTTGCTATGTAGGGCATAGTTAAAGAAAGGACTTGCAGGGAGCTAGCAGCCAAAGGACACCTAAATCTTTTAGAGAAAAAGAATTTATTGGCCTCTTATCAGATAAAATTAACTTCTTCTTCAGCCTCAAAGGCTCTGTTAGGATTAGGAGGAAGAAGCTGAGGATGACCAGATGGAATCCTTTGTTTGAATGGAATTTATGCATCATGTATGAAGTGTATGAATATGCAACAGGCTGTTGTTTTGAAGGGTTAATCCCTTGTTAACCGGTATCCTTTCTTGGGCTTGTGCTGCCCAGAAAAAGGTACCCGGACATCTGTAACTCTTTGTTTTTATTATCTACTATTGTCTTGATTCAAACTGTCTAAATTATTATTACTCTAATTGTATTACTATTTTTAAAACTATTTTACTACTATTAAACCTTTGAAATTTTAAAAACAAGTGATTGGCGTTTTTCACATGTGCTACAGCAACTCTCATCTTTTTACCATGCTCCACACCTCGAGAGTGCAGCTCATTCAGCAGGTGAGCCAGGGGATGCAGGGGGCAGCCAGGCCTCCTGATCCAGAAACGGCTCCAGAAGGACAGGGAATGGGGGCACTGAGAATAATCCAAAACAAAAAAACACTCAGGAAATGAGATTGACTCAATAGTAATTCATGTTTGTTAAGACAATTGGTGGAAAAACAAGAGGAGGGATTGCAAGGAATAAAACGAATGAGTCTTCACAAAGAGATTGTGTCAATCTGCTTGGAGATAGGGTCAGGGACTTGTACAGTTTTAAAGGAGTTACTAATTGACACGGACTGCTGCTCAGCCAAGGTCCCACGAAATTCCTGAACTTTAAGAAGAACCAAGATTTAATGCAGCTATGAATTTAGGGTGTTAGACTAAAGGGGGGTGCACAGTAAAGGGCACATACAGCAGGCAGACTGGGGAGTCTTGGACCTTCCAAGTACCTCGGCCAGTGGGGTGAGGGGAGGGGGAGAAGCGGCCAGGAAATGAGGATAAAAAGCGAGGCTAAAATTTAGAGATCATCTGGGAAATGCCCCCTGGCCTCTCCCTCTGCTCAGCAATAAAGTTACCTGCACAGGACTCCTCTGGCTCCCCCGGGCACAGAAACCTCCGGCGACGTGAATTTCCCCGCACAGCCCCGGCACGGGGCAGCCCCCTCTGTGCCAGACACAGGAACCGGGCCGAGCTAGCGCTGCTCCGCCAGCGGCTCCTGCCGAGGCAGCGCCGGGAAGGAGACCGCGGGCAGCCGCTCCCGCAGCGCCCTCAGCCCAGGGCCGACTCGGGCCGGACACGGCACAACCGACCCGCCGGAGCCCCCTGCCGCCCCCGAGGCCCGCAGCGAGCCCCGAGCCCCCGCACAACCCAGCGCGGCTCCCACCTGCGCTGCGGCCGCCCCCGAGCTCCGCCGCCGCCTCCCCGCGCTCCGGCCGCTGCCGCCGCTACCGGGCCCGCACACGCGCTCCGCCAATGGCGCCGCTGCACAGCCACGGCCTCCCTCAGCCCGGCCCCGGGGCCCTGCTCGGCCCCGCTCCCACCAATCAGCGCGCCACAACCACGACTGACGGCACCACCGCCCAATCGCAGCCAGGGGCGGGCTCTGCACGCGGCACGGCCCCGCCCCTGCTCTCAGGGCCCCCCGGGCTGCGTGAGGGCAAAGGCGGAGCTGAGGAGCAGCCCTGGGCCGGGCCCGGGCCCGAGGGGGATTGGGCTGCAAACACAAACAAACTTCTCCGCAGCTCCCGCCACGGCATTCCCGGCACTGCCGCTTCGGTGCCTCCCGCTCCGCGGGAAGCCCTGGAGCCTCACTTCTCCTACCCCTAATTAGGAGCACCAGTGCATCGCTTTGATTTCCCCCAAGAAGGGAAAACCAACCAGAACTCCTTCGACTGCGTGAAGGAGTGGAGAGACTTCTGGCAGAAAACGACAAAAATGGTTCTTCCCCAAATTCGGAAGCAGCAAGTAAACAGAAGTGATGCGGGCCCGCCCAGCAGCGCCTCTCTGCCGTCCCAGCTGAAGCCCTCGCCGGCTGCTCCAGGCTCAAGGGCAGACCGGGAGCTCTGGGAAGGGGCCCCGGCTAGGGGCGCAGCCCCCGGGGCAGCGCCACGGCCCCCACGGCAGCTCCAAGGCTCCTCCAGCCGGGATGGAACGTGGCAGCGAGAGCAGGGGAAGGGACGGGGCTGCCGGCACCAGGGGAACACGAGAGACATCGGGGGCGCTTCACAAGCCTTTAATGCAAAAGATAAAATCATAAGAAAGGCAAAAGCAACAGCAACAGTGTCACCATAACATAGGGCCACACGAGGACATGTCCCATTGGAGTGTGGTGATGCTGTCCCAGTGCCAGGCACCCAGCAAAGGCGCTCTCTCACTGCCCTCCACAGCCGGACAGAGGAGGCAAAATTGAACCAGGGGTTCAGGAGTTCAGCTAAGGACCAGGAGAGCTCACTCGTCAAAAATCAACACTGTTTCTCCTTCTTTTCCTGCTCCTGCTACTCCTTTTCCTCTCCCCCTCCCAACAGCATCTGGTTCATGTTCCCTCTCCCATTTCAAGGCACTTCTTGTGTGGATTCCGAGCAGCTCGTCCTTCGGTGAGTGGGAAAGGAACCTTTGGTGTTTGGAATCGTGCAGCAAGTTGTGAGCTCATCATGTGGCAGCTGAGTGCCAGCCTGGGAGGCTGAAGGAAAGTTCCTGTCAGTGTCTTTGCAGCAGCAGCAGCAGCAGCAGCAGCAAAGGGATCCCTGTCAGTTTTCCCCTTTTCTGCTGAAGAGATTTTGAAGAGCTGCAGGTCTGTTTTTGCAGGCAGAGGATTGCTTGCTGGCTTTAGCCATGCTGGAATATCGAATTCCCAGCAATAAGTGGCAATGTCAACTTTAGCCCATTGTTAGCTGGAACAGCTCCAAACCCAATTTCTGCTTAGTGCAGCTGGATGTTCAGCTGAGGATAAATAAGGTAATAACTGAGATAGAACTTCCTGTCCCTCACGCTGCCATCTGTCCACAGGGCACAAAAGCAGCACCAGCGCTTCCTGTGGCTCCCTCTGCTTCCAAAGACGAGGAAGCCAGCAGTGAGCTTCCCACTGTTCTGGGGAATGATGGTGAACTTCCCTCAGTGCTGGGAGATGACAGTGTTCTGTCATCTTCCCACTGTTCTGGGAGACGAGGGCGAACATCCCCCGGTGAGGGAGTGCAAGAGCGAGACTCCCAAGGTGTGGGACAAGGACAGTGGACATCTCCTGGCGTGGGATGAGGATGGTGGATGTCCCCTGGTGTGGGATGAGGATGGCCAAGCTCCCAACGTGTGGGATGAAAACAATGGACATCTCCCAGTGTGGGATGAGGATGGAGGATGTCCTGTGGCTTGGGAAGAGGAGGATGAACATCTCCCAACATGGGAAGTGGACAGTGAACGTCCCCTGGCTTGGAAAGATGATGGCGAACCTTCAGTGTTTTGGGAAGAGGATGGTGAACCTGCAGTGTTTTGGGAAGAGGATGGAGAACATCCCTCTTCTTAGGAAGAGGACACTGAACCTCCCTCCGCTGTGGGATCCTGGGCTGAACATTCTGACAGCAGCACAGCCCTGCAGGCAGAGGAGAGAGGGGAGTGGTGCCTGATGCAGCTGAGTACGTCTGCTCTGTTCCTGGGTGCCCGAGCAGGGGGCTGTGTGTGTGTCTCAGCATCAGCTGCAGACAGTATTGCTCTGCAGCTGAATGTCACCGAGCCATTTATTGTCCTTCCCCAGCTGAGAGCAAGGGGCTCACGGCCCCAGGAAGTGGGGCTGCGTTCTGGCTCTGCTGTAAGGCGAGGCCTCACTCTGGGAGGGAGCGTCTTCCACGTGGTTTCTTTCAGGGAACACCGTGAGCGAGGTGGAGCCTGCCCAGAAATACCTGGAGGTGGAGCAGATTGGCCAAGGTTAGTGCACGGCAGCTCCTTCTGCACAAGCAGGGCCAGGGGTTGTGCTGGTGCAGGATCCAGTGAGAAGGCAGGAGAGCTCCAAACACCTTCAGACACGGGGCTACCAGCCTGCTGTCTCTCAGTCCTGATCAGAATTGATAACTGTGGTCAGAAGGCACTGTCAGAGGGTCCTGAGGCTGGCAGTGTCCTGCCTGCAGCAAGGAGCAGGACCTGGAAGATCTTCTGTCCCTGGAATTGGATTGCCTAAAAGAGCAACTCACCATCTGGTGACTGTCAGAAAACAGTTCTCAAGAAGATTTCTTTCAAATATTTTGCTTCAAAAAATATCCTTCAGTCAGGATCATCAGCCTAATGCTTTAGAAACAGAAATCAGAGATGAACTAATAAGGGCTCTGTTCTAGCACAGGTAGTAGACCCCATACATTCAGTAACAGACACAGAGCTGATGCACTCTGGGGAAAATGCAAAAATGCATCACCTGCCTGATGGCAGGGCCCTTGTGGAACCTGCAGGTCTTAGGCAGGAAATGGAAAAGGATGAAATGCATTCTTTTCCTGTTCTTTAGGCATCCACCCCCCACCTCAGGTTTTGAACTAAAGCAGTTCAATGTGGACATTTAGGATTTGCTCCAGCTCAATTCCTTCATGTTGGGTCTCAGTTTTCTCTTGCCCACCTTGCATGGCAGAGGGCTGGTGGCTGCTGTGCTGTTGTTGGAAGGGTCAATGCACCCAGGTGTTTGTGAACGCTGCAGGCAGCAGAGATTGCCTGTCTGGGCTGGCTTTCACTGCCAGGGCCTAAAGCACTGCTTCTTTCTTCTCTGCTGTTTTGTCTCCAGTGCTTTCGGAACAGTTTATAAAGGACTCGACAGGGCCACTGGAGGGGAGGTCAGTGTCAACACACCCAGCACGTCTGGCAGCTCTCCAGGGCTTTCCCCTCTGCTGGGAGCTGTGGCTGCAGCTTTGGGGGCCAGCAGAGCTTTCCTGGCCAGGCTGCTCCTCTGAAGGCAGAGCAGTGTCAGCCTGCAGAGCACAGCTGGAACAGACTTGGTCCTTCTGAAGTGCCCAAAGGAATGCAAGGAGGGCAGCGGTGTCTGTCAGAGCAGGACATGCTGGCTTGATCTTCATATCTAAAAGTGTGAATGCATCAGCTGCTGGAGACTGAGGCCAAATTTATCTTCATTCCAGCCTCAGACAGGAACATAATTAGCAGTTTTTTCCATCCTGCCTTTCATCTTCAAAGGCAACCTCAAGGCCTAATTAGGGAGAGATCCTGCTTGCATTCAGTTTGGGTTTTTAGTCCAACTTCAGCTGTTCACAGAGGGCGAGGGAGAGAAATGAGAAGATGGATGTCCAGAGCAAAGCTCTCTCCTAAACCCTGCAGGTGTGTTTGGGTCTGGTGTCAGTGACAGCCTGTGACAGGGATCACCTGAGAAATGGATGTGCGTGTTTGATTTGTTGTGCAATCCCGAACAGAGCAGTTGCATCTGAAATCATGACCAAATCCCATAGAATTGCTACAGTGTTCCCAGCTGTTTTGCTGTTTTCACAGAACCAGAATTACTTCCTTCTTGGAAAATGTGTTTGAATAATAATAGGAGAGTTGAGGCATTTGAGAAGACTGTAGGTGCAGAGAATGTTGTTAGAGCTTTGAGGCTGACAGCTGAGGGACCATTTCTGCAGAGCCTGCAAGGCAAAATGTCTCTGGCCATGTGTCCTGTGAGCAGCCCCCAGGGAGCAGAGCAATGGGCTGTGGGAAGGGCACTTGCTGAGCTCTGGTGTCCCATCCCAGGGCAGTTTGGCCCAGCCCGGCTGCGTCGCTCCAAAAAGACTCACTCCATGTTTGCTGTGGCCTCCTGCCACAGACTGCTGCAGTTAAAGAGCTGCAATGTCCCTTCAGGTGGCCATAAAGAAAATGAGTCTCAGAGGGCAGAGCAGGGAACGAGCTGTGAATGAGATCCTGCTGCTGAAGGACAAGAAGCACCCCAACAGTGTCAACTCTTTGGACAGGTGAGTGCTTCAGCTCTTCTCCCGTGCCCAGGCCCTGCGTTATCCTTTCCTGGCATCCGTAGTCTGTAGCCGGTTTTGAAAATGCCTGACCCAGCCCTATCTTCCCAAAACAACAGCCTGGCAGTTCCCTCCCTCCATGTGCTTTTGTTGCTTTGCTTTGGTTTTTCCTTCAAGTTGACCCCGTTTGCTGTGTCTTCCAACAAGTGCTGATGAAGCACAGCAGAAATGATTTCCCTTGGCTTCTTCTTCCCAGCCCTTTTCCATTGCTACAGATGCCAGGAAGACCAGGTTTTTGTTTCCAGAAATGCCTCATTTGCCCATTTTTCACTGGCCCTGCCTGTTTCTGAAGGGACTTTCTGAAAGGTTTTCTGACTGCTTTTGTCCCAAGTGCTGCACGGCCTCCTCCCCTGGATAACCCTGGGAGTTGTGTTGCCTTGTTCTGGAGGGAATGGTGGAACTGATGAGTTCAGAAACTGAACCAGCTGGGGGCAAGTTTTGTGGTTCCACATTCATCTGAGTTGTTGCTAAACTGCATTTTTCACCTGCTTCACCTTCTAAGGCCTCTCCTTTCTCATGGGTGTCTCCTTCTCCTTTAGACTGTGCAGATTCCAAGGGCTGTGCAGCCTGGCAGGAATGTCTCTCCATCTGATTCTGTCCTCACTGACACGTGACCTGGAAACAAAACTCCACTCCAGGCTTTTCTATGGGGGAATTGAGCACTGCCCATTCATCTCCATGCCATTGTTTTCCTCTTCCAGCTTCCTTGTGGATGGAGATCTCTGGCTGCTGATGGAATACATGGATGGAGGAACTTTGCAGGATGTTGTCAGATAGACACGCATGGCTGAGGGAGAGATGGCAGCTGTCAGTCGGGAGGTGAGGGATCCTGCTTGTCACTCCCATGGCTGGGACATGATGGTCCTTCCAAACAGGTGTGAGAACAGGAGTGGCTCCATGCTCAGGGCTTTGTTTCTGTGTTGTTTTTATGAGCTGGAGAAGAAAGAGCCTCTACAGTGAACGGCCTGCCAGCATCACTGCACTTGTACTCTGTCCTTGCTTTCTCTCCTGCAGTTGTGGTACTCTCTGATCTGTTTTGGATTTGATTTGCTGTTCTCAGCTTTGCCTTGAAGCGTTTGCCTGGAGCTTGTGTGCACTGCACTCCTGGCCTGTGACAGCAAAGCTGCTGCTGGCAGAATTCTGAACTGTCCTTGTGTGATATATTGCAGCCATTGGTTTTAGTCCTCGTGTTTCTTGTTCTCTCTCAGTGTCTGCAGGGCCTGGATTTCCTCCATTCAAAGCGAGTGATCCACAGAGATCTGAAGAGCTCCAACATCCTGCTGGGAATGGACGGCTCTGTCAGGCTGGGTGGGTGTTCCGGGGCAGGCACGGCGCTCCTGGGCTGTGGGTGTGGGGCTGCTTCCCAGGGAGGGCCAGAGCCCCACAAGGGCTGCTGGAGGCACTGCCCGGCCCCTGCTGCCAGCTGAGAGCGGCTGCCCCTGCAGAGAGCTCAGGAGAGGAGCAGGGTGCCAGCAGTGCCTTTGCTCTGGCTATGGCCCTTTCCAGAGGGGCAAGAGTGGGAATGTAAAACTCCAAGGGAATCAGTAAAAGGCACTGCATGAAAGCTGAGGGTTTCTGGAAGGGTCCAGTACCATCTTTCCTTGCCTACAACCCTTTTCCAGCTGACTCCACTACTGCATTCTCAGACTGAGAGTGGGGAGTCTTTGTGCTTGGTTTCCTCATTCCAGCTGCCTTTGACAGGGTTTGTTTCTGTCCTCAGCTGATTTTGGCCTCTGTGCTCAGCTCAGCCCTGAGCGGGACCAGCACAGCTCCATGGTGGGCACTGCTCACTGGATGGCCCCAGAAGTTGTGACCAGATCCCTTTATGGCCCCAAGGTGGACATCTGGTCTTTTGGAATCGTGACCATCGATATGGTGGAGGGAGAACCTCCTTACTTCAGGGAAACGGCGGCCATGGTGAGAGGGAAATTCTGCAGTGGTTGCAGAGGTCTGTGAGCACAGGGGGACCCTGCCCTGGGAGCAGCAGCTGGAGGTTTCTGCACACGGGAAGGGAATTTCCAGAGGAGTCCAGCCTCAACACAGAGAAATATTCTGCAGTCTCCAGCAACAATTTGCTGTGGGCTTTTCATTGTTGCAGCTCTTCTGGCTGTGAGGATGACCTGAAAGTGTGAAGGAAATGCATCAGCTATAATGTTATCTTGCAAGAAATCCCAAATCAACCCCAAATTCCACCCTCAAACCCAACAAGTTTCCTGCAGGAGTTTCTAAAAGAGGTTTTGCAAGATTATCTCCCCTGATTCTTCTCACTGGGAAACTTGTCTAAAACCTGAAGATGATTGTTTAACATCCCCATAGTCTAACATATTTTTCTTTCCTATTCCAAGCTACTTTCTCCATGTCACCAAGCCTGAGCTTTCAGCATGTCAAACCTCCTGTTTCTTGCCTTGCAGTTTCTGGGTTGGGGCATCAGGAATACATTTACTTGAGTGTCAGTGGCACTGCAGAGATGCATTTGATGTAAGAATCCTCTGAAATAACATGGGCAGACCACACTGACTCTGGAAAATGGCCTGTAAAACTGGTGTCCACATTTGGAGAAGCAAAATGGGCTATTCCTGATGCAGGTTCCTACTAACAAAGTCAGCCAATGAAACTGGCTCTGAAGGTGAGATCATTTCGATGTTGCAACGGCTGTGGCAGCCCCAGGGTTTGGGTTTTTTGGTTGGCATAGAAAAATGAGCTCTGAGCAGCATCTCTCCCAGAGAGGAAAGTGCCCCTGTATCAGGGGCTGCGGACCTGGGGTTGCTGTAGGCACATGTGGGTGTGAAGGAAGCTGGCAGAGCGCTGAGTTTGCTTTCCCTGCAGGCTCGCGCTCTGATCCGGCAGAATGGGACCCCGCAGCTGCAGGAGCCCAGGCGCTGTCGGCTCTGCTGCGGGACTTCCTCGAGTGCAGCCTGGAGCCGGACGAGGAGGGGCGCTGGGCTGCCCAGGTGTTGCTGCAGGTGAATGCCAAGGGCTGCAGGGGAAGCAGCAGCGCCAGGGAGGGGTTTTCTTGCGGGGCCCCCTCCGACAGTCTCCAGTCTTGCTGCTTTCCACACGCAGAGCGAGCAGAATCCTCGCCTGCTTTGGCTTGGCAGGCTCCTTTCCAGGTCAGCTGGACCTGGTGCCCCACAAGGAGCAGGGACATCTTCAAGCAGCTCAGGGGGCTCAGAGCCCTGCCTGACCTGAGGTTGGATGTTTCCAGGGAGGAGGCACCTTCCACATCTCTGGGCACCTTCTGTCAGTGTTCCCCCACTCTCCTGGTTAAAAAATTCTTCCTTAGATCTACTCTGAGCCTGCTTCTCTCTCTTGAGTTTCAAACCATTTCCCTTTGTCCTGTTGCGACAGAGCCTGTGAGGAACTTGACTCTAGAAAGTCATGGTTCATTTCTTTCTCTTTTATCCTTTGGGCAGCACCCATTTTTATCATCAGCCAAGCCTCTCTCCAGCCTGACCCCTCTGATCACTGCAGCCAAGTAACTGAGGGAGCAGCAGAAGAGATGAAGCACATTAGGACAGGTTTTAGTTACAGTAGTTACGACAACTAGTTAGTTATGGTAATTAGTGCTGCTAGTTAGTTATGGTAGTTAGGACAGCCTGTTTGTTATGGTAGTTAGGACAGCCTGTTATAGCAGTTTTTTGAATAAAAACCCTTTTAAACCTACACTGCGTTTAAACCTAACTCAGCCACCCGGAGCAATGTGAGGGGAGAGCGAGCCCAGCCTGGCCCAGAGCTGAGCCCCAGCAGAGCCCTGGCAGAGCCCAAAGCAGCCTGGGCACCTGCAGAGTCAGCCTGGAAGGAGGTGCTTGGAGCCTTCTGGGCTGCACCCGGCTCTTGGTGGCAAACTGTGTGTGCTGGAAAATGCCAGCGGCTCTGCAGGAGGGCAGGAGGGGCCCGGGGAAGGCCCAAGTGCTCCATGCAAGGGAAAAACCTGACCTGGCTTTGGTATAAAGAACTAGGTAGTGTTGGCTTTTGCTATTATGTATTGACTTCTTCAAATTATTCTTAATCACAACAATTTTGATATAGTGCAGTTTGTAATCACTTTTCCCTTCTTTTGCTATAGTATCATTTGTTCGGCTTTTTGTTGCCAATGCCCTGGCCCCTGTGTAGCTCATATACTCAGGACATCATTTATGGATGATATTTCAGTGTGTGGACAGTGAAAAACATATATTATTGTTTTGGCTTTTGCAAAATATTGAAGTGAATGCCATGTGTTGTGTATATAATGTTAACTTTTGCAGAAGTAGCTGTAATTGTGAAGTAATAACTAATGCTTTTATTTTTGTAACTAACTGACAAGAATAACTCAGATATTTGTGAAATAGCTAATGTTGATTTAAAGTACTTGTGGAAATAGCTAAAGCCATCTGCGTGGTCAGATAACATTTAAGGAAGGGATGTGATGAGGACACCTGCCACTGACCCTTCCACTGTCAATAACTGTCACCTGCTGCAGCCACAGAACAGGGGGCCCTTGTGAGGAAGTGACACACAACCCTCAAAACAGCAATCCACGGTTCCTGCACGTACTCTAAAAACACAGGTCAGGGGTCGAACCAACCTAAAGAATTCCTGGAACATGTAAACTAATTCAAAGAAATGTTTGAATATGTTTAATCATTATGAATATGTAGTTAACCAATGCATTGAAAGCACACTGGGGAGTAGATGCCCTGAACACTTATTTGATTGAGAGAATTGTTGCCAGGAATTTATATGCCACTATTACCCAAGTGAGCCGGCAGTGTGATCTTTGCCTCCAGACAAACCCCAAAAATACCAGCAGACCAAAACTTGGTCAGACTGGGAGGGGCCATGGGCCTGGACAGCAGTGGCAAATTGACTTTTCAGAACTCCCAAGGAAAGAGGGGTACTGGTATTTATTAGTGTTGACAGATACATTTTCAGGATGGCCAGAAGCATTCCCCACCAGAACTGTTGAGGCTCAAGAGGTGACCCGGATACTATTACAGGAAATAATACCACATTTCAGAGTTCCAGCCACAATATCCTTAGACAGAGGATCACATTTCATTTCCAGAATAGGGCAATCGATTAGTAGCCACCTAGACATAGATTGGGAACTTCACACTCCATACCACCCCAACTGAGCGGCCAAGTGACGAAAATGAATCATTTGATTAAGCAGCAAATTGTAAGACTGGGACAGGAAGTTAATCTGCCCTGGCCCCAAGCTCTTCCATTGGCACTATTGTGAATTTGAACTAAACCTCGAGCTAAAGAAAAGCTGAGTCCTTTTGAAATGCTTTATGGAAGACCATACGGAATACAAAAGGGAATGTCCACCCACATTGGGGTAACACTGGCCACCTACATAGTGGCTTTAAGCAAACAGCTCAGAGAAATTGAGAAACATGTGGCTGGAACTCAGAGCAGGGAGTTAGATGGACCAGTGCATAACATATAGCCTGGAGATTATGTATATGTTTAGTCTCTTGCAGAGAAGACTTTGGAACCACAGTGGGAGGGACTTCTCACCACTTTAACCGCAATCAAGATCAAACAGCAGATTGCCTGGATCCATCACTCTCGAGTGAAGAAGGCCCCAGAAGCCCCCTTGGAGAGTGACACCAGGAGACCATGAACTGAGGCTAAAACTTACTCAAGCAAAATGAGTATATTGCAGTTGTGGGTTGTTCATACTTTCACTTAGAGAATTATTTTGCATATAATTATAATTAAAGTCTTAAAATTAGAGAGTACCTCTATTCAAAGCGATGCTGAATGGCCTTAGTCCCAGGCTTTTAATCAGTATACTGGATCCATAGGAGAACTTTCTGAGATAAAAGATTTAAACCTGACCACTGTATTAATTCATAGAGATCAAGTATATGAAGAGCAAGAGTAGCAAGAAAAAGAACTGTAGACACCTCAAAAGAGTTGCTAATGCAAATTAACATCTCAAAAATCCAACCAGCCTGCCCCTCTTTCCTAAGAACATCCTTTGAGGGCTAGACAGCGTAGTTACAAAGACAAGAACATCCTTTGAGGGCTAGACAGCGTAGTTACAAAGACAAGTATACCTTAAGAGCAGAATAAGGATCTAACTGAGATATTAGAGACAAGATTAAGAGTTCTAAATGGAATTGATTCAGAAATACTGATGAATAAGCTGGCCACTGCAGCAAGCAGCCTAACAAAATTGAAGCAGCCTTTACAGTCATCTCTACTAGCATTAAGAACTAGCCAGTGGCAGATTTCAAAACCACTGCCAAAGTAAGAAAAGGCCAGGGACCAAGACCACAAGTTAATAGTAGAAGCACTTAGTACAGTTCAAGATAATGTGATAATGTGTCTTTAGCTTTCAGTTGTATACAAGCACAGTTGCAGATGCAGGCAACAGCAGCTCTGATCATACAGGAAGGGAGTGAAAGTAATTTTCCAGCTGAAATTTAGAAAGTTGTCTAAGATAATGCAATTGATTTTGAAAAAAGTTTCAATCCTGGTAAACTATAGTAAATTTCACCTATAATCCTGTTTCTAATGTAGCCACTGCCTTTGTGCTTACCATACGTAATAGCACTGCTTACGTTATCCATCCCATCATTGCACTAAGATTAAATAATGAAAAAACAGTGTTCTACCCTTCTGTAAGCATGAAAAATGAATGAAAAGTAGCAAACAGTAAACTTAGAATCCTGCATTACTAGAGAACAGCTGAGATTCATTTGTGAAAGCAGTACTATTAATGCCCAAGATGTGTGTGTCTGGACAGTGAACAGAGTATTTGCCACTTCGAAATTCATCCAGTCACTGATCAAAAAACTGCTCGTATATACTGGTAAAGGTTGTGTGTGCCTGGGAACTGCTTGTACTGCTGTAAAAATTGGTAACAACAATGTTATACTAGTTAAAGTAAGTTTAAGGTTATCCTTTTATTGTTAAATTGAAATTAGAGAATACTACAGTGTATAGCTGTGTTAACCTCCTTATCAAACGTACGTGGTAAAGCATTGAGAGACACTTGTTGTTGTAAGAGTTTGCATTAAGTAAAAGAATTTACTTATTTTCTAGGAAAGGGGGGAAATGAGACAGAGTAGAAATTTTCCAGGGTAGAAATCCATTTTGATTTAGGTGAAATGTGCATCTTTGAATTAAGTCTGTAGCTTGCTGTTTAGTCTCACTGCCTGTTCTATTGAAGGGCCTGTGCTTAGAGAGACTGCTTCAGCTGAAGGACAAGAGATAAGGGAGGAGGAGGGGAGCAGACAGAGCAAGGCAGCCTGACCCAACAGTTCCTTCTGAAGAATTAGTAGCAAGTGTCACATGAAATCAGTAGAATTAATATGTATTAACCTATTGTGAAATTGTATGCATATGCATTTGTAGACAGGGATAAAAAACGGGACTTGGACCCCCCCCAGAGGCACGAATGCCTTTTGAGGGAAGTAATCCCCGCATGCGTCCAGTGCTGCAATAAACATACCGACTTGACAACTTTCACGAGTTGTGGAGTTTTTGATCTTTTCCGCAAAACAGTGGTACACACTGTGAAAACCAATGCCAATGTTGTAAAACACTTCTAGAATCAATCATTCCCTGATATGGGATGGTAAACAGAATTGATTCCGACTGGGGAACTTATTTGACAAGGAAGATATTGCAGAAAGTTGTTCAGGCCCTGGAAGTAAAATGGGAATTACACACTCTATGGCATCCACAGCATCCCAGTCGGGTTGAGAGAATGAAGCAAACTCTTAAAAGAGCTCTAGTTAAGCTAATGATTGAACCCCAAATGTCATGGATAAAATCTCTCCCTTTGGCCTTATTAAGAATTAGAACCCAACCCCAGTCAGATCTGAGGGTCTCACCCTATGAAATGATGTTTGGGTTACCCTTCCTGACCTCACCCCAGAAGGTTGCCACCTATGAGGAAGGGGAAGCCAATGCCAAGAAATGTTATGTCTATAGCACAAACCTTAAAAGAGCTAAGACATAAAGGGGCAATTTCTCAAACTACCATCCTGGATTTCAGAATCCATAATATTAATCCCAGGTATTGGGTGATGTTTAGGTTATAGATAAATCAGCCTCTCACTCCTCAGTGGGAAGGTCCCTTTCAAGTACTGCTCACCACCGAATCGGCCGTGCAAACTGCAGAGTGGGGATGGACTCATGCCAACAGAGTCAAAGGCCCAGTAGAAGAACCCAAAGAGTGGACACTAACATCCAGGCTGGGTGAAACAAGATTGACTTTCAAGCAGAGACTGAAAGATATCCAGAAAAACACCAAGATGCCCAAAAAGTAGAGTCAAGCTTCCACCAACCAGCTCAAGAACTGTCTTCCTGTTTTAATGGGTTAGAATTACCAGCATCTGTTGAGGGGAAGTACACAAGGGACAGTAAAAGGTAATGGGACAGCTTCTTCAAGAAAATAAGACAAAGGAAGGAGGGCAAGACTGGGTTGGCCCCTTAGTTTGCTACCAAAATGTTCCATAGCCCTGCTGTGGGTAGCAACCCTGTAGGCATGATAAGGTAGGGACAAAAGGTCAGACCTGACCTCTATAATTCTTCAGCTGTCTTTTAATACAACAGGGACTGGAGGGCAGGACTGAGCTGGCCTCTATACTCACCCCTAAGATACACCAACTATGGGTAGCAGCCACATAGGCACGGTAGATGGGAATCAAAGCCATAGTGGATTTGCTTCATCCTAATGAGCCCTGTGGTGCATTTGGAGCTGAGCCCTTGAACCTCAGGGCCTGAGAGGAGATTGCACAAACCTTTCCAGGAGTCAAAGTCAGAAGAAAACCTCAAAGTGTCTCTAAGCATGAATGGGTCCCACTGAGGTCCGTCCCCAACACAGACTCCTCATGGACTCCTTGGAGGAGACAATTGGTGGCCAGGGTGGCACAAAAATCTCTCAGAAGCCTCAGTGAGGAAAGGCAATTTCAAAGTACCTTAAAAAATTTTAGTATCTTAAAGTAATAATGAGCCCCACTGAGCGTCAGTACAAAGCTCTCCAGGGACTCATTAAAGCAGATAATTGGGGCCATGATTGCACAAAACTCTCACTGAGTCTCTATCAAAAGAGAAACACCAAGTACCTTAAAATAACTGAAGTACCTTGAAGCATTAATGAGCCCCACTGAGTGTTGTTACTGACAAAGCCTCTCCAGGGACTAATTACAGCAGATAATTGGAGGCCATGACTGCACAGACCTCTCAGAGACTCCAAGCTGAAAAGCCAAACCCAAAGTCCTTTGAAAAACCTGCAATCCCTGGGAGCATTCAGGAGCCCCCAGGGCCGTTCCTGGCCAAGGCTCCCCAGGGACTCCTTCCAGCAGATTCTTGAGGCCACTGGGATGTGGGCTAGGGGATCATGCTGAGGGCAGGACAAGGGAGTGACAGTGCCCAGCCTGGCTGGGGCTGTGCCAGGAGGCCCCAGTGCCTCAGGACAAGGTGTCTCCTCACAGCCCTTGGTGGCACAGACCCTGCTGTGCCCCAGGGCACCAAGACTTGGCTTCTCTTTGTCCCCACCTTTCATCACTGCCTCCAGTTCTCTGCCTTTCCTAGGGCCTGGGGACACTTTCTCAGTCATGTTCCTCAGTGGGACCCATTAAAAGTCCAAGAAACTTTGGAGTTGGATTCTGACTTGCAGTTCTGGAGAGGTTTCTTCAGCTCGTCTCTCAGGGATTGATGTGCAGGGCCTGAGCACAAAGCCCCAGAGGCTCATTAAAGTCCTTGTGCTGTGTCTGTGCTGCTGAGCTGGGCTGGGCTCCTAGCCCAGAGGCAGCTCCTGGTAACCAAGAAGAGCTTGAAAAGCACATTTCTCTTGATGAGCAGCTCTTCTCCCAGACCAGCAGGGCTGGGGCACTGCCTGCAGCCACCCTGGGCACAGCACAGAGGCACAGAGAGCTTCAGTCAGTCAGGGCTGGGAAGATGCTGAGAAGTGCCTGGGGCAGAATCACTGTCAGCCCTTGGCACAGGAACCTCTGGCTGCAGGACAATGCAGCTGCAGCTCCTGGAGTGATCTCCTAAAGCTGCAACATTCCAATGCCTACAGCCGCTGTGAGTACAACTCTGGGTGTTTCTGGTGCATGGGAGGTGAAATGCTCATGAAGTTCTGACATGCTGAGGGGATCAGTCATAGAATATTTCCAAGAGAAGAATTTGGATAAAAATGAGGACATTTCCAAAGCCTTTGTATTCAGTTTCCTTCTAGTGGAAAATGGCAGGGAGGGGGAGATAGATATTAAAGGTTGATTATTACTTAATAATTAATAATTAATTTTGACAAGTGTCTGCAAGATCTGAATGGTTGCTTTTAGTGATCAAGAGGTTCAGAGGAGATCCCTAATGTGCTTTCAGTCCCTCTGCCCATGGACAGCACCAGCAGCACCTTTTCTGGAGCCATTGGTTAGTGTGAGCTGTCCTTTCTCCACGCTGCAAACAGAACCTGCCCCCAGCCCGTGCCCTGCAAACAGACAGCCTTCTGTCAGGCCAGGGAGAGTGCACAGAGATTTGTGAGTGCCGGCACAGAGAGATCAGACATAGGGAAACACCTGCAGGAGGAAAATCTCCAGAAAGCAGAGAGAGGATCAGACAATGAGAGAAAACAAAACCCAGAAATGCTGTGGTTGGGAGAGTTGAGAGATCCCCACAGGATCCCCTCCAGTGCAGCCCCTCTGTCTGAACAAGGCCCCTCCCTCCTGTGCCCCCAGCCAAGCCTCTGCCCTCAGGGCTGGGTCTCCAAGGTGTGCAGCCCCTCCTGTGCAGGCAGAGCTGCAGCAGAGCCGTGGGGCAGCTCTGCAGCCCCAGGCCCAGTTCCCTCTGCAGAACACAGGGCTGGGAGCAGCTGCCTGGCACTGGGGCCTCTGGCAGGGGCACAGCTGGCTCGGGGTGATGGTGTCCCCAGTGCCTGGCTCTGGGCAATGCTGTCCGTGCAGCCAGGGAAGGAGCTGCATCTCCCTTAATCCAATGCCATCATAAGGACACTTTCAAGGCTCCCTGAGATTTCAGTCCAAGCTGGGAGCTTCAATGCAGCATGCAAACCTGTCCGAGAGCATCTTTGAGCTGTAAGATTGATGGGGAAGGGCGCAGATCTTCTAACACTGACAGTGCTGCTGGATTGTTGAAATGAGCCACAGTAATGCTTGGATACAGAAGTGGAGCTGGACTGTGGTGGATCCATCTGCTCTCAGCTTTACCTGGGGCATTTTTGGGGAAACATGGGAAACTGATTGACCTCCGCCTGAGAAAGGCTAAAGCCCTGACAAATTGTGTACAGGTCAGAATGACAGACAACCTCCCGTCACTCTCCACTCATAACTTTGCCTCACAGAATTTGCGCTGTTTTCCCTGGGTGCAGCAGAAATGCTGAGGGTTTCTGATATCCAAGAATACCAGGAAAGATAAGGGAGAGCTTAAAAAGAAAACCCCAGAACTCTTGAAAAAAAAGGGTCTGTGTGTGTGTTCTAGGGAAGCTGCATGGGAAATGGATTTGATTTTGGTTACAGGTATCTCCTATAACCCTTCACTGTCCTTTTCTCCATGAACAGGTCCCCAAGTGCAGCCACAGCCAATGTCCAACAGCAGCTCCATCAGCCACTTCCTCCTGCAGGCATTGGCAGACACACGGCAGCTGCAGCTCCTGCAATTCTGCCTCCTGCTGGGTATCTCCCTGGCTGCCCTCCTGGGGAACGGCCTCATCATCAGCGCTGTAGCCTGCAGCCACCACCGGCACACACCCATGTTCTTCTTCCTGCTCAACCTGGCCCTCACTGACCTGGGCTCCATCTGCACCACTGTCCCCAAAGCCATGCACAATTCCCTCTGGAACACCAGGACTATCTCCTACGCAGGATGCGCTGCACAGCTCTTTTTCTTTTTCTTCTTCATCTCAGCAGAGTATTTCCTCCTGACCATCATGTGCTACGACCGCTATGTGTCCATCTGCAAACCCCTGCACTATGAGACCCTCCTGAGCAGCAGAGCTTGTGCTCACATGGCAGCAGCTGCCTGGGCCTGTGTCTTTCTCTATTCAATTTTGCACACGGCCAATACATTTTCTCTGCCCCTGTGCCATGGCAATGTCCTGGGCCAGTTCTTCTGTGAAATCCCCCAGATCCTCAAGCTCTCCTGCTCCAAATCCTATCTTAGGGAACTTGGGCTTCTTGCTGTTAGTGTGTGTTTGGTATTTGGCTGTTTTGTATTCATTGTTTTCTCCTATGTGCAGATCTTCAGGGCTGTGCTGAGGATCCCCTCTGAGCAGGGACGGCACAAAGCCTTTTCCACCTGCCTCCCTCACCTGGCTGTGGTCTCCCTGTTCCTCAGCACTGGCATATTTGCCTACCTGAAGCCTCCCTCCATGTCCTCCCCATCCCTGGATCTGGCCCTGTCACTTCTGTACTCAGTGGTGCCTCCAACCCTGAACCCCCTCATCTACAGCCTGAGGAACCAGGAGCTCAAGGCTGCAGTGTTAAGTCTGATGACTGGATGATTTCAGGGACATTAAACTGCTGGCCAATTTCTGTAAATCACTTGTAATAAAAATCATGTTTGGTACGTCTTGTTGGTTTAGTCATGGGATTTGTTTCTTTGTTTTAGTGTTTTCATATTGTCCACCAAGAAAAGACTTACTTTTTTGGAATTTTTTTTTTTTCTCTCCACCTTCCCTGTGGCAACAGACTGTGTCAATGAGGGGCTGTGCTCTCGGTGGCTTTAAAGGAACTAAAGAATCTCCCAGAAAAGTTTTCTACAGAGATGCCCTTTTGTTGCCTTCTCTGGAGCTGCAGCAGCAATGTCTGTGAGCAGAGCTGGGGGCAGATCAGTGCTGGCACAGCAGCTGTGCCCAGGAGCAGCAGTAATTGGTGTTGCCAGTGCTGCTCCCATGGCCCTGCCCCGCTGCCCTGGTGGCCCTGGTGTTGCTGTAGGGCCTGAGTGCTCTCGGGGCAGGGCACAGTGCTGGGGTGGCAGTGCTGGGGCTGCAGCAGGGACAGGCCATGGACACTGCTGGGGCAGCGCTGATGCCTCAGGCCAGGCCCTGGGGGCTCCAGGCTCCTTGCCCAGGCTCTCTCAAGAACATGCCCAGGCCAATGCTGAGCACTGAAAACCACCGTGAGAAGCCCCAGACTGGCCGTAGGCAGTCTGGGGGCAAACAGCATGGCTGGTGTTCTGCAAGGGCACTGGGGGAGACGGGAAGGAGCAGCAGAGCAGGGGCTGATCCATCCCCAATGTGCTGGACAGCCCAGGGCAGGGTCCCAGAGCGTCCTCATGGAGCGGCCGACAACATCCCCCCTCTGCAGCCCTGGCCTCTCCCCCAGCTCACACAGGTGCCCCATCCTTGCAGGCACAGACACAGCAGCACTGGCTCAGGAGCCCCTGTTTGCATTGCACAGAGCAGGGAGGAGCACCCCCATGATGTTGCTGTGGGGACATGAACCTGAGGGAGCACAAATGCCATCAGCCCCTGGGGCCAGCAAGGGCTGGGGGACTACAGGGAAAGCACTCAGCTTTGTCCTGGCCTCTGCAGTCAGCCAGAATTTTGTTCCCATGAGCTAGGAGTTTCCTGTCCCACTGCAGATGATGTTGCCTGGCAGCCACCCCCAAACTGCCCTGAGCATTTCCTTGGCTTCACCTTTGATTTCTTTCCTCTTCCCTGGTACAAATTTCTTCCTCTTGCCCACCCCTGTTCCCTCCCCTGCAAACATCCCATCCCTGTTTGCCCTTTCCTCCCTGGCCCCATTCCCCATTGCAGTTTCTGACTTGGCACCATGGGAACGTCCCTTGGGGAGCAGGATCATCCTCCAAGTGCTGCAGGAATTGTCTTCAGGCTCCTGCAGTGCCTCCTGCTGCTCCCTTACCAGAGGCACTGCAGGCCAGGGGGGCACATCTGGGCTGCTGTGTCTGGCTCTGGGGCTCCCTGTTCTGGGCAATGAGGAGGAGCTGCAGAGGCTCTGCAGGACTGACAGGATGGGCTTTGGGGCTGGCAGGAGAAGCTGAGGGACCTGGGCTGCTGGAGCTTCTGCAGAGGAGGCCCAGGGCTCATCCTGCAACAGCTCCAAGGGTGGTTTCAGAGAATCCCAGAATCAGCAAGCTTGGAAAAGACCTTGGAGATCATAAAATCCAAGCTGTGCCCTGACACTGCCTTGTCTCCGCTGAGCCTCCTCTTTTCCAGGATAAACAACCCCAGCTCCCTCAGCCACTCCTCACAGCACTTGTGTTCCAGACCCCTCACCAGCCTTGTTGCCTTTCTCTGGACACGCTCCAGCCCCTCCATGTCCTTCCTAAATTGGGGGGCCTCAGAACTGCAAACAGCATTTCAGGTGCTGCCCAACCAGTGGTGAGCACAGGGGAAGAATCACTGCCCTGCTCCTGCTGGCCACACCATTCCTGATCCAGGCCAGGAGCCATTGGCCTTCTTGGCCACTTGGGTGCACTAATGCCTCATGTCCAGCCTGCTGTCCATCCGTCCCTTCAGGTCCCTTCCTGCCTGGCTGCTCTCCAGCCACTCTGTCCCCAGCCTGTAGTGCCGCAGGCGTTGTTGTGGCCAAAGTGCAGGACCTGGCACTTGGACTTGTTAAACCTCACCTTGATGGATTTGGTCCCTGGATCCAGCCTGTCCAGGGCCCTGTGTAGAGCCCTCCTACCCTCCAGCGGATCAACACTCCCAGACAACTTGCTGTCACCACGGTTCCATGAGGCCCCAGAGTGTCCCAATGGTCTCCATGATTCCATGAGGCCTCCCAGTGTCACAATGTCCCTTTGGTTCCATGGGACCCCCTTGGTGTCACAAAATCCCTGGGTCCTTTGGTCCAGCAGTGTCACAATGGCGCTTGGATTCCCCCAGGGCCCTGCAGGGTCACAATGGATCCTTGGTTCCATGAGGTCTGGCAGTGCAGCAATGCTCTCCTTGGTTCCACAGTGTCAAAGTGGCCTCTTTGTCCCAAGGGCCGCCATGGTGTCAAACATGTTTCCTTCATTCCAGGAGTCCCTGAGGAGCAGCACTGGCCCCTTGGTTCCATGGGGCCCTGCAGTGTCACAATGACATGACACCAGGTCCTGCTCCGTCACAATGCTCTGCATGGTTCCACAAGGCCCTGCAGGGTCACAGTGGCCTCTTGGCTCCATGAGGCCTTAGAGTGCCACAATGAATTCCTTGGTGCTGGAGTGTCACAGTGGAACCCTGGTGACAAAAGATCCTGCAGTGTCACCAGGCACCCTTGGTTCCATAGGGCACCACAGTATCACAAATGTTCCCTCAGTTTCCAGAGTCCTTGCAATGGAGCAATGGCCCCTTGATTCCATTGTCCCCAGGCTCTCCCAAGGGTCTCCTTGGTTCTGCAGTGTCACAATGGCCCCTTGGTTCAACAAGGCCTTGCAGTGTCACAGTGGCCTCTGTGGTTCCACCAGGACCCAGACTGTCACAATGGACTCATTGCTTCCATTCAGCCCCACAGTGTCACAATGGCCCCTTGGCTCTGTGCTGCCATGTTGTACACAGTGTCACCATGGTCCGCTTAGTGCCACCAGGCCTCGCAGTTTCACAATGGTCCCTTGCTTCCCCAGGGCCCTGCAGTATCACAATCATCAGAGAATCAACCAGGCTGTAAAAGACCCTGGAGAGCATCAAGTCCAACCTGGGACCCAACACCACCTTGTCACCCCGAGCATGGCACTGAGTGCCACATCCAGTCTTTCCTGAAACACTGCCAGGGATGGTGACTCACCCATCTTCCTGGGCAGCCCATTCCAATGCTATATCATACTTTGTATGAAGAATATTTCCTAACATCCAGGCTAAACTTTCCCTGGTGCAGCTTAAGCCTCTGTGGTCTTGTCTTGTCACTGTTCCCTTGGAAAAGAGCCTGACCCCCACCTGGCTGCACCCTCCTGTCAGGGATTTGTAGAGAGTGATGAGGTCTCCCCTGAGCCTCCTCTTCTCCAGGAAAAACAACCCCAGCTCTCTCAGCCACTCCTCACAGGACTTATGTCACAGACCCCTCACCAGCCTTGTTGCCCTTCTCTGAATACACTCCAGTCCCTCCATGTCCTTCCTAAATTGGGGGCCCAGAACTGGACATAGCACTCGAGGTGCTGCCCAACCAGTGTCCCTGAGCACCGGGGAAGAATCACTGCCCTGCTCCTGCTGGCCACACCATTCCTGAGCCAGGCCAGGAGCCTTTGGCCTTCTTGACCACCTGGGCTCACTGCTGGCTCATGTCCAGCCTGCTGTCCATCAGTCCCTGCTGGTCCTTTTCTGCCTGGCTGCTGTCCAGCCACTCTCCCAGCCTGTAGTGCTGCAGGGGTTGTTGTGGCCAAAGTGCAGGACCTGGCACTTGCACTTGTTAAACCTCACCTTGTTGGGTTTGGGCCCTGGATGAAGCTGGTCCAGAGCCTTGTGCAGAGCCCTCTTACCCTCCAGCAGATCCACACTCACACCCAGCTTGGTGTCATCTGCAAACTTGTTAATAGTGGGCTCAATCTTCTCATCCACATTGTCAATGAAGATTTTAAAAGCACTGGGCCCAACACAGACCCTTGGGAGACACCACTGGAGGCTGGACACACAATGGATGCAGAACCATCCCCATCACTCTCTGGGCCCAGCCTCCAGCCAGCTCTTTAGCTGGGAAGGGTGAACATGCCCAACCTATGGGCTGCAGCTTTTCCAGGGAATTCTCTGGCTTACTGTATCAAAGGCGCACAACATCCAGAGCCTTTCCCACATCCACAGGTGGGTCACCTTGTCATAAAAGGAGACCAGGTTGGTCAGGCAGGACCTACCCCTCCTAAATCCGCGCTGGCTGGCTCTGATCTCTCGGCCATCCTGTGGGTGCCCTGTGATGGCACTCAAGGTGATCTGTTCCATTTCCTTGCCGGACACCCAGGTCAGGCTGACAGGCCTGGAGTTCCCCAGATCCTCCTTCCAGCCCTTCTTGGGGATATGCTCACACTGCCACCTCTAGTCCTCTGGAACCTCCCTGCTGAGTCCTGAGGACTGATGGTAAATGATGGAGAGCAGCTTGGGGAGCTCATCCACCAGCTCCCTCATCCCCCTAGGATGGAGCCTATCCTATCCCATACGTCTGTGAGCATGTGAGTGTCTCAGCAGGTCACCAACTGCTTCCTCCTGGATTACAGGGGGCTGTTCTGCTCTCTGTGCCCATCTACCAGCTCAGGACAACACTTGTCCTGAGGACAATTTGTCCTAGTATTGAAAATAGAGACAAGCAAGATGTTAAGTAGCTCAGCCTTTTCCTTATCTTTAGTTACTATATTCCCCACTGCATCCAATAAAGAGTAGAGATTCTTATCTCATGTTTTGCTATTAATTTATTTGTAGAAACATTTTCTATTATTTTTCACAGTAGTTGTCAGGTTAAGATCTAATTGAGCTTTCTCCTCTCGACTTTTCTTTCTGCATGACCTAACAGGATTCTTTAATACTTCCTAAGTTGCCTGACCTTCTGTCCAATGTTGCTGCACCCTTTTCTTTCCCTTGAGTCCCCACAAAAGGTCCATGGGCAGCCAGGACAGTCATTTTTCCTCTCTAGCTTATCTTTGGCACACTGGGACAGGCTGCTCCTTCTCCCTTAAGACTAATTTCTAGAAGTGTGTCCATCCTTCCTTTGTTTCTAAGGAATGTTTCCCTTAAAAAAATCAGTACCTGATTCGGTACTCCCCAAATCTGCATCCTAAAGAGGCCAAAGTCTGCCCTTCCTAATTCCAGTTTAGAAGTTTTGTTGCTGCTTTCACACAACATTGAAAACTTGATTATTTCATGGTCACTCTGCCCCAGGCAGCCTCTGACCCCCACATCTGCCACCAGCCCTTCTCTGTTTGTGAACAGCAGGAGACAGAGCTTTCTTTGGCAGTGGGAGTGATACCAAAAACTCCTTAACACCAATGCAGCATTAAGCAGCAGCATTCTTTATTCAGCTGGATGCATAGGGGATGGCTCCTCCCAAAGCTATGCAGGCTGAGCACAGGAAAGTTTCTGTTTCTATTCTGTATTTTGCACACATATTCATTGATTGTCCTGGACTAAACACACGTATGGATAATCATTTCCCCAAAATCATTAGCATTATTCCCCTCCCCTTTACCTATGTGTTCTTCTGTCCTGGGGGGGTCTCTCTGGTGGTCCCTGGTGGTCGTGGACCCCAATGTTCCAGTGGGCCTGGCTAAGCTGGCAGAACATTGAGGCTGGTGAACTTCCATTTCACCTTCTCACACAAAGGGCATTGTGTGCTTTCCATAGGCCTGATGTTTTGGAGAACAAGCTCCAGGTGTCAGCTCACCTGGTGTAGAAAACTTATAATCTGAAAACATGAGGTCACAGACAGGGCTATGACATCTCAGAGTGGGTTGTGTGAGGTCATTGAGCAGCTATGACATCGTAGACTCACTCTGTGACATGACATAGCAGGTTGTGACATCACAGGGCAGAGGTCTGGCATCACAGAGCAGACTATGATATTACAGTGTTGGCTGTGATATCAGAGACCAGCTGTGTGACATCAGAGAATGGACTGTGACATCACAGAGCAGGCTGTGACATCTCAGAGGGGCTGTGTGACAACACAGCAGGGCTTTGTGACGTCACTGAGTTGGTCACTCCACCCCAGATCCCCCTCTGAGTTTCTCCCAACAAGTCCAATGCTGTTTGTGCCCAGTGGGGTCCCTGTCCCCTGGGATCCCCCCAGCCCACCTGGAGCCACAGCCTCCACCAAAGGATGTTCCACAGGATCCACCCCAGAGCCTGACATGGGGACAAGGGGCCAGGGCTGTGTGACCAGGACATCAAGGATGGGGATGATCCAGGTGACTGTGGCCTGGTTTGGGTTCCCCAGGGCAGGAAAGATGTCTGGCAGCTGGAGCAGGCTCTGGGAAGGGCCTCCAAGGTGGGGCTGGAGCCCTTGGACTGTGAGTAGAGACTGAGGGAGCTGGGCTTGTCTAGCCTGGAGCAGGGAAGGCTGAGGGGCTCCTCATCCCAGCCTGGCAGTCCCAGCAAGGAGGTGATGGAGAACACAGAGCCAGGCTCTTCACTGGTGGGGGGGCTGGTGGGAGACAAAAGCCAATGTGTGGAAGGGGAAAGAGGGGAGATCAGCCAAGACAGGAGGAGATGAAATGAGTCAGGCTGGTTTCAGCTTTTCCTTAACAGCAAAAGCAGCCTGACCTCCCTTCTCCATCCACCACTGACAGCTTTGCAAATCAGGAATTGTTCAAGCTGTTTTGCTCCCACTCCAGGATGAACATCCTATTACAAGAACTTAATTGTTTTTTAATCTATCACAGAACCATGTTTGTCTGAAATTAATTTTAGTATGGAAATCACTTGTGGATGGAGGACTTATCAGACACTGCTGGGACATTGCACATAGGGAATAATGTGATTGTTCTTAAATTGTGTCCTGTTCAACTGTGGTGTGTTTGCCATTAAGAGAAACTTTCTGTACCTCTGAGTCCCACCAGTTCATGACCTTCAAAGGATACAAACCTGATGAGTTGTGGTTCCCACTCCAGTGGCTGCACTTGCACCTCCCTCCATAGCCAGAGCAGAGCTGCCTTGCCCCTGAAAGTGTCTGGCAAAGGAGGGATGAAGGAAACAGGACAGGCTGTGGGGATCAGGGGCAAGGCAGAGCCAGAGAGAAGAATGACTTTTGCATTTGATGGAGCTGTGCCTTCCCTTGGCTCTGTTGGCTGACAAGAAATGAACATCCCTCTGTGTCTCAAGCAGCTCCTTCTGCAAGGAAAGCAGGTGGGAGTGGGAGCCAAGGAGCTGAAAGCTGCAGGTGCAGCCTGGGCTGGAGGCAGCTCAGATTTGCACAAAGGCTGCTTGGAGTGCCAGGCCTTGGATGGGGGAAATGGTGGGGTGGTGGTAGGGGCAGAGTCTGACTGATCGTCAGCCATGAAGGGTCTTGATTTTCATATCTGCTCAAACTGCATGAGGAGGTACTTGGATTCAGTGTCAATTGGAGATTACACGTATCAATTTATTAATAGGGAAAAAAACCTAAACAGGACCTAAAAAAAGTTTTCTCACTATCTTTTTAAATATACTACGTTCACTTTAAATACACTTCTGAAATCTGTAGAATTAACCACAAATGATTTGAAAACTTCAATCAAATTATTCCCAGAGGCTTGGCTTGTTAAGGTGTTCTGAATGTTAATGAGCCCTGGGACACTGAATTCCTGCACTCAAGAGCTGAAGGCTGAACAAGCCTCTGGAGCAGTAAAATTCAGCAGCAGCCTCCAAGTTGCTGAGGATGCCAGCAGCCCCCACTGAGGCCATCCCTGCCTAGAGCCCGTGGGGGAATGGGCAGACAAGGAGAGTGTCCCTGGGGCTGGGGCAGCACAACTCAGAGGCACCAGCGGCTCCAACTGGGAAATGGAGTGTGGAATGTGGCTGGGAAAGCCCTGCCTGGGCTGTGCCAAGCAGGACAGACAAGCCCTGACTCCCATCCCCAAAGCAACTCTCTCAAGGAGACATTTAAAAAGAATTACAATTGTTTGTGTCCTCTGAGTTGGATGTACTAGAGAAATACTGACAAGAGATTCTCAGGAGCTCAAAACAACCAAACTGCCTTTTTACTGGCAACTTGAGAAAATCAGAGGAACTTGGCAAATGGTTTGATACAATATCCAATGTACAGAAAACACTTCTCAAAGCATTAACTTGGGCTATTCAACTACACAAACTTTTAGCCTGCTCACTTTTAAGTTAACCAAAATTTGCAAGAAGAGGGAATCAGAAGAAGACACAGAAAGAGAGAAAGACAAAAACAATTTAAAGAAGCACACACAGAGCTATTAACTCCTGGATTTCAGTGGTGTTCAGATAGAAATTCCAAGAGGAGGCAGGGTCAAGATGTGTGCTTGCCTCATGGTCAGCCTTAAATACCCCTTGGTCTTCCTGGGTCCTTTCTGCAGCTGGGACCTGGGCTCATTTGGTCCCTCAGGAGCTGGGCTGGGGGCTCCAGAGGTGGCTGTGGAGCATTGCCTGTGCTGTGCCAGCAACTGGCAGACACTGCTGGGCTGGGATAGAGGCTCTGGGGGGATTGGGGTTCCAGGGCAGGGCAGTGCTGGACCTGCCCCTTCCTCCCCCACACGCAAAAGGTTTCCAGCAAACAATCTCCTCCAGTCTGTCACAAATAGAAATGTTGGAGGTGAAATCCCAATTTTGGCGATAGGTACCTGGCCAAGAAGGACTGTTCTTTGCCATAGGAAGGAAAGCATGGAGCCCCAGAGTTTCAGTAGCAGATTAGAAGAGACCCTCCATATGCCAAGGCCAGCTGGACCAGTCAGGCAGCCCCTGGGATGCCAACCCAGCCAGACCTGTGGTGTGTTTTCCTGGTTCCATGTGGCCCTGCCAAGTCAGAACATCCTCTTGGTTTCCTGAGACTCCAAAGGCTCACAAGGGTCTTTATGATCCTATGAGTCTGTTCAATGTCAAAATGGTCTCCTTGGTTCCATGAAGCTGTGAAGTGTCCTAATGGTCTGTCCATGGTTCCATGAGGTCTTGCAATGTCACAATGGACCTTTGGCTGCATGGAGTCTCACACTGTCACAATGGCCCCTTTGTCCCATGACACCCCACAGTGTCACAATGGTCTCCACAGTTCCATGAGGCCCCGTGGTGTCACAATGGACCCTGGGTTGATGGGGCGTCTCAGGGTCACAATGATCCCTACATTCCATGGAGGCACACAGCGTCAGTACAGTCCCCTTGGTTCCATGAGGCCCAGCAATGTCACAGTGCTCTCCATGATTCCATGAGGCCCCACAGTGTCACAAGGGTCCCTTGGTCTCACAGGGCCCCACAGTGTCACAGTGGTCCCTTGGTTCCATGGCCCTGTGCTGCTGCATTCCCCCCTCCCCTTCTCAGGCCGCCCAGCCGGCTGAGAAATGCTCCTTGGGCCTCGGCCTTGGCCAACAGCCCCTGGGCTCAGCTCCTCTGCAGCTCATCACAAACACTCTCTGCTCTGTTTGGGCACTGCTGCTGCCCAAACAGCTCCTGGCTCCTGCAGGAGCAGCCCTGGGAGCTGTTTCTGTTCCCTCACTGGCACAACATCCCTGTTCTCACACTGCCAAAGAAAGCTGCTGATGCCAAGTGTGGCCAGGATGAGCCATTGCTGGGACTGAAGCCCCTCTCGTGGGGCCCTGCAAACAGCGCTCCAAAAGGAGCCCTTGGAGCTCTCCTGGGCCAGCAACTCCCTCTGAGTGGGGCCTCTCCCAGCCGGGAACTCTCCCGTTTGCTGCACTCGGGGATCCCAAACAACCACAGAGCCTGGGCCGATTCCCCCACTCCTCCAGGCTCAGCCCTTCACCTGCTGGGGAGATGCCAAAGCATCAGCAGTGAGCATTCCCTGCCCTCAGGGGAATTTCTCACAGGTGCCTTGCACTGACTCTCTGTGTCTGTGTGCACACAGGAGTGCCTGTGCTGGGGAAATGTGGCAGAAATGCTGCTCTCGGAGGGGTTTGAGTGCCTTGGAAAGCTGAGTCAGTCAGGCCTCTAAGTGAGGTTAAATCACAAGGTCTAAGTGAAGTTATTGCTGCTAAGACTTGTTCTTTTGCTTAGATGTTATGTTTAATATAAGTTAGAAGCAAAATTTTGTTAAGTGTTATTCCTCTGTTAAATTGCAGTTATAGGATATAAGTTAGGTTAAGTGCTGTTCTTCTGCTAAATTGTGAAGTTGTAGGTATCATTTAAGGTTAAGGTATCAGTTAAGTCCTGTCAAGTTTCAGGCCTGTTAAGCTTTTGGCCTGTATTCCTTTTATCCTTGCCCTCACTGTCCTTGTGTCACACACACACAGAGGGACAGTTCTCAGCTCATTTCCAGTTTGATTGCCTGGATTTTGTTTGATTTTGTTGGTGCTTTGTTTTTTTGGTGTACCTGAAGTGTCCAGTCAGGAGCAGAGAGACCCTTGCCAAGGAACTTTGTGCTGCTGTCCCTTAATATTAAATCTGGTTTTTGCCGATCCCTTGCCAGGGATTTTTTCAGCGCTCTCAAGGCATCGTTCGTAACAGGGTGAAGGAGCCCTGGCCCAGGCTCTGGCCCTGGGGGACACGGGGATCACAGGGATGCTGCCGGGGGTTTTCTGTCCCCCTGTCCCCCCGCCCAGGGCCCCGTCCCCCGTCCCCGTGTCAGGCTCTGGGGTCGATCTCATGGAACATCGTCTGGGGAAGGCTGCGGCACCCGGGCGGGGGGACCCAGGGGGACAGGGGACCCCTCTGTGCACGAGCAGGGTTGGACTGCTCTGGGGGAAACTGTGAGTGGGGACAGGGCAGAGTGACCTCTCCAGTGACCTCACACAGCCCCTGTGATGTCACACAGCCCCTGTGATGTCACAACCAACTCTGGGATGTCACACAGCACCCTTCTGATATCACAACCAACTCTGGGATGTCATACAGCACCCTTCTGATGTCACAGAGCCAACTCTGGGATGTTACCCCAGAATGTCATACAGCTGCTATGTGATGTCACAGAAGACTCTGTGATGTCACAAAGTCACCCTGTGATGTCACTGTCTGTTCCATGATGTCACAGCCTGCTCTATGATATTACACAGCCACCCACTGATGTCACAACCCCCTCCCTGATGTCACAGAGCCACCCTTTATGATGGCAGGATATGCCCTATCACCTCACACCCTACTCTATGATGTCATAGACAGCTCTGTGATGTCACAACCCCCCAGTGATGTCACCAAACCTTCTCTTTGATGTCATACTGCCACTCTGTTATGTCACAGAACATACTTTGACATCACAGCCTGCTCTATGATGCCACACAGCCATGCCATGATGTCACAGCCTGCTCTGTGATGTCACAGAATCTCCTCTGTGATGCTCTAGCTGCTCAGTGACATCTCACATCTAACTCTGTGATGTCATAGACCAATCTGTGACCTCACACAACCCACTCTGGGCTGTCACACAGCCCCTTGCTGACATCACAGCTGCTCTGTGCCTCTCTGACACAGCCACAGAGGTGCTGATGTGACACAGCCCACTCTGGGACATCCCACAGTCCCTGCCAATGCTGAGCCCCTGTAAGCTAAGGTTCAATTCCACCTGTCCAATCTTTTATACATAAACCTTGGTGAAATTCTGGGGTTAGGATTGAAACCATCCACTCCCAGTCTCCTCTCTTAGAAGGAATTTTAGAAGTCATGGGGCTCTGCAGGGATTTGAGGATCCATGGTGGCTGTTGAATGTCATTTTTCCACCTCATGGCTCAGCAGGAGTTTCTCCAAAAAACCTTTTGCCTGAATCTCCCACTGTGCCCATGACGGGAATCCCTGTGAGTGTCTGGGATGTCCCGGCTCTTTGGCAGCCTGGGGACTCCTGGGATGTCACCGTGGAGCCCCCATGAGTGCCTGTGACAGATCGGTGCCTTTGCAGCTCAAGGTCCCCTGGGATGTCACCATGGAATGGCTGTGACTGCCTCTGACCACACGGCTCTTTACCATCCCCAGAAAGCCTTGGGAGGTCTCCATGGAGCTCCTGTCTCTGCCTGTGACATTCCAACTCTTGAACAGTCTGGAGACTCTTGGAAAGTCCCCCTCTGAGGGCATGTAACCAATCTGATGTTTAGCAGGTAACCAACACCAGCCCCCTGTTGCTATGGTCAGTTTCCATGGCACCTATCACCAGCCCCCTGTTGCTATGCTCAGTCCCTTGGCAGCTCCATGGAGACACCATGCCAGGGTTGGTTGTGATGGACACCAGCTCAGGCCTGCAGCCAGAGCCCATTGCCATAGCAACTATTGGCAGTTCCATCCCCAGGGTCATGGGATCCCAGAACCACAGAATTGGCTGAGCTGGGAGGGACCCAACAGGATCCTCCAGTCCAACTGCTGGCCCTGCACAGGACACCCCAACAATGCCAGCCTGGGCCTAGCAGCGCTGTCCAAATGCTGCTGGAGCTCAGAGAGCCCTGGAGCTGGGACCCTTCCCTGGGGAGCCTGGGAAGGGCCCCAGCAGCCTCTGGGGAAAAACCTTTTTCTAAGATCCAACCTAAACCTGCCCCGACTCAGCTGCAGCCGTTCCTTCCACTCCTGTCCCTGGGCACCAGAGTGAAGAGGTTCCCACAGCCCCAGCCAGGGACCCGCTCCCAAGGCTGTTGCCATGGCCGCCAGGGCTGGGACCAGCTGGGATGCTTGGTTTCTATGGGCTGGGGTTCAGGAATGGGATTCTGGAATTTCCTGCTCCCACTAAAACCGCGCTGCCCTTCGCTGCTCTCCCGCCTCCCATGGAAAGAACAAAAGGCAAAGATCCCGGGCTGAGATAAGAACAATTTATTTGGAACAGAAATGAAATAAGCAACAAACAGGAACAGAAACAATACTGATAACAGAAGAGTAAGTAAAACTATTTGCAGGAAAAACTACAACATCAACAACTAGTTCTTCCTGGCCACACATTTCCCTTGCCTGGAAAGGACACCCTTCTCCTCAGGGAGAGAGAGAGAGAGTCTCTTTCCTGTCCCTTGCACTGACCTGAGGTGGGAGCGAATGTAATGTTTCAGCCATGGCCAGACCCTCATGTTCTTCAATTCCACACCATGTCATTGGCAGGGGCAACAAAAGGCACAGGTGTCTTCCTAGCATGGATAAAAGGCACCATGGATCATCAGGGCTCTTCCCAACGGGGGACCTCCAATGGGGGATGAAGCTGGAGCAGGGCATGAAGCTCTTCCTGCAGTTGGGGCAGTGGCAGGGTTTCCCTCACCGGTGTCTCCGTTGGTGTCTGCTCAAGTGAGAGCTCGTGGTGAAGCACTTCCCACACTGGGGACACTCATAGGGCCTCTCCCCAGTGTGGATGCGCTGGTGGGTAATGAGGGTGGAGTTGCGGTTGAAGCCCTTCCCATACTCAGGGCAGCGGAAGGGCCTCTCATCCATGTGGATCCGCTCATGCTGGAGGAGATTGGAGCTGGTGTGAAACCTCTTCCCACACTGGGTGCACTGATAGGGCCTCTCCCCAGTGTGGATGCGCTGGTGCCTGATGAGGTCAGAGTTTTGCTTGAAGCCCTTCCCACACTCAGGGCAGCAAAAGGGCCTCTCATCCGTGTGAATCCGCTGGTGCTGGAGGAGATTGGATCTGCTCTGAAATCTCTTCTGCAACCCAGGATACTCGTAGGGCCTCTCCCCAGTGTGGATGCGTTTGTGCTTGATGAGATCTGAGCTGCAGCTGAAGCCCTTCCCACACTCCCCAGACTCATAGGCCCATTCCCCAGTGTGGATCATCTGGTGGCTGATCAGGTCAGAGCTCTGCCTGAAGCTCGTCCCACACTCCAAACACTTGTAGGGCTTTTCTTCCATGAGGTTCTTCTGTGGGGATTTGTCCTCTCTGGTCTCCATCCTCTGCTCTTTCCCTGGGGAAGGAAGGACAAGGAGAGGATAGGATTTGCCTCCATGACTGAGGGAAGGGGAAGGAGATCCCCCCAGTGCATCCCCAGCAGGATGGCGTTGGCAGCAGGGCTGTCCTGCAGCTGGGGGCCGTGCTGGTCTGGGAGATGGAGCAGGAGAGATGGGGAAAAAGGCAGTTACTTCTTCCTCACCTCCCTGGGTGTCCTGGGGCATTGTGTCAGTTTGAAAAGACAGGTGTCTGCTAAGGACGGCAGGAGCCTCCTCTGAAATGGAAAATGTTAACCATCTCCCTTGGAATTATAATTTTCAAAAGAAGGGGCTGTTAAGCAAAAGCTATGGGAATAGGAATCACAGTTCTTTTGTAGGAAAATTAAAAATAGAAATGCAATAATACTACAAAACTACTTACAGAGTCAGAATACAACCTGACACGCTTTGGCTCAGGGTGTTGGTAGCACTCCCGTTAAATGGTGGCTGCCGTCCTCCTGCAGTGAGAGATGTGGATTTGTTGGAGGAGTGATGCTGTAGAGGGGTGGAGTTTTCCTCTGAAGGTCCAGTGGTGGTATCGATGGGCCTGGTCTTCCTCTGGGATCCAGTGGAGCTGAAAGCTGCTCTTCTGGGAATCCTGTGGGAGAAGGCTGTCTCTGCTGTTCACATTCTCAGCTTATATCCAGTTAGGAATGCTCGGCTCCTCCCTCTGGGAGGAGCACCTCACAATGGGATGATGGAATTTTTATCAGTCCTGTAGTGACACTCAATGGCCCATTCACAGAAGATATCTCCCCAGAGGGAGGATTCACTGTGGAAGAGATAATTTAAACTGCTCAATTAACAGATAACTGCCCCACCTTTACCAGATGGTAATTGTACACACACCCAGCTAAACCTGAGACACTGTTGCAGCTGTGGAAAGCAGGATTTGGTACCAGGACTTGTTAGGGATTGCAGCCCTGACTGAAGGCAGAGATGGAATCTCCAGAGCATGCGGCCAGAAATGGGGAATTGAGTGATAATCATTTCAACATCTTCTCTTTTGGAATTATTTTCTAATGATTTTTTGCTTTGCCTATCTAATACTTTTGTAATTTTTGACAAATTTGCATTACCTAAGTTACACTGTTCCTTAAGTTAAGTTGGTGTCTGTGTCTTTGGTGCTGACCCTCCCCACCGGCGAAACAGGGCCTCCTCCTGCCTAAGTGTTACCTGGGAAGACAAAAACCCTCACTCCAAATGTCCCTCCTTCCTCTTTGTTCTTCCCACATTATACACTGATCACGATGTCCTATGGTCTGGGGTATCCCTGGGCTCATTTGGGGTAACCTGTCCTGGCTGTGTCCCCTCACAACCTCCTTGACAGCCCCAGCCCCTCCACAGTGTGGCCGGTTGAGGGGCAGGACAGGCCTTGGCTCAGTGCGAGCTCATCAAGAACAAAACCATCTCTGCGTGCTCAGCCCTGTGCTCAGCACCGGCCCCCGCATTTCCTCCACTCCCAGCCCGGATCCCCCTTTCCCACCCCTCTGCCTCAAGGCCGCTGCAGCACCGGCTGCTGGCTGGGGGGAGCCCCCGATCGGCCCCAGGGGTGGGCAGGGGGCTCGGGGACCCCCCCGGTGCGGATCCGTCCCCCTGGCCCGAGCCCCAAATTCCGCTCTGGGGGCCGCTGGGCTCTGCGGGTCCGCCTGGCAACCGGTGAGTCATCAAAGAGTAAAGCTCTGGTTAAGTGGAAATTGTTTAATGCATTCTCTGATTGGCTGGAATTCTGAAAGGCGCTGTGCCCTGCGGGTGACCCTGGGAGCTGCGGAGTCCAGGCCGGAGCTTTTCCTCTTTCTTTCTCTCCCTCTGAGACTATTTTCCGATTTCTATGTCTCCCTCTGAGACATCGTCCCGATTTCTTTCTCTCCGTTTCTCCTCCCCATTTCTTGTTCACTTCAGTCCACGTTCAATAAAATCTGCAGGCTGCATTCTCACGCTCTCATTTGCGCCTTCACTGGGGCAGAGGCGTCTCTCCCTCGTGAGATCGTAACCCAAGGGCAGGTTCCCTTCCCACCGCAATCATTCCAGGATTCTGTTGGGGACTCCCTTCCATTTCCTCCTTCCCTCTAGTTCCAGCCAGAAATGTGCTGGAAAATGCCCAGCAAGGCCACCTTTGCTGTGAGCTCTGGGAACCCCCAGAGCTGCTGGACCTTGTCCCCTGGCCCTGCACAGCTCTTTGGGAGGCAAGGCAGGAGCAGCACCCTGGGAGCCTTGGGAATGCCCCTCTGGGATCCATGGCACACACTCCCAGGGGCTGGAATTCCAGTTCCCAGCCAGGAAAAGATGTTCCTCCCCTGGAAGGCAAAGCTCTTAAGAAGGAGCCAAAAGACAAGTGGAGCAAGATCTTGCAGTGACATTTCACTGCCAGCCTTCACCCATGGTTGCTGTAGCTCCTGGATTGGGAATTAAATCAGGGCAGCGTCTTTTCTGTGATATGCCTTGGGTCAAGGGAGACACAGAGAAAAACAGAGCAGGCAAAGAAATGCAGGAGAGAAAGGGGGACACAAAGACAATTAGCTCAGCAGGTGGCAGTCTGAAAAACAAACTGGAACTGACTGAAAATGAAAGGGACGGAAAGAAATTAATTTTGTAACTTTTTTTCCCATCAAAACACAATTTCCACCCTTTCTCACAAACCTCCTCCTGGTGTCATTCAGCACAGCTGTCAGAAAGTTCTTCACTCTAAGTGGATGTTCCAGGCTGCAGCCACAAGGAAACAGGGAATGGGGATTTTCCTGCTCCTGGAGAGTTTGACATCCTCAGCTGAGGAGAGGAGGAGGCACCAGAAAAAAAGGGCAGCTGGGCTTCATCCTTTCACAGGAATGAGGGAGGGGGAATCTCTCATCCTGTCTGCAGCTGCTCCCACAGGGCTGTGAGGGCTGATCCCAGAGCCCCGAGGGTCACAGTCAGGGCTGCCCTCAGGGAATGCTCACCTGGTATTGAGGGGCAGGGTGGGAGCACCTGGATCTTGGAGCACCCAGCTGCCCCCCGTGTTTGGAGGTGCCTGAGGAGGGCAGGGATGATGCCAGGGACATCCTGCAGTGACATCCCCTCTGTCCTGCTCTGTGTGACCCGGATCCTGGTCTCAATCTCACTCCACGTTTAGACACAGTTCTGTATTTATTCCCATCCAAGTCCCAGACTTGTCTAGCCCCAGACCCAATCCCAACCCCAGCCCTAAAGCCAATCCCATGTCTAGCCTTAACCCCAATCCCAGCTCTAATCCAAATCTCACCCCCTACCACAACCCCAGCCCCAATTCCAGCCCCTTCCTAAATCCTCAGCCCCAAACCAAATCCCAGGTTCAGCCCTTCTGGGGCTTTGGGGGTGTCTCTGTCCCTCTGACCCCGATGATGTTTGGGTGGGGTCACCCCAGGGCTGAGAGGGACAGAGACCCCCCCTGGCCTCCCCAGGTGTGAGAAGGTCGTAGAGCCCCCCCAGCCCCGAGCACCCTCAGCGGTGAGGGACACAGAGCCCCTGGTCCCCAGCCCTGCACAGGCATTCCCTGAGGCCAGAGGGATGGAGACCCCCCGAGCATCCCCCAGGGTGAGGGGACAGAGACCCCTGAGCATCCCCTGGGCTGAGAGGGACAGAGACTGCCCCGAGCACTCCCTGGGACAGGGCTGAGAGGGAGGGAGACCCCCCCCCCCAGGCATTCCCTGGATGAGAATGATGGACACCCCCTGGGGAAAGGCCTGGGGTGACCGGGGCAGGGACAACCCCCTCCAGCCCCTCCCAAGCATCCCCCAGGGTGTGAGGCACAGAGAGCACTCGAGCATCCCCTGGGCACCAGACCAAGTAAAGTGTTTTCTTGTCAGAAATCAAATTTACCCCACATAAAATGCCTTGAATTTGTTCTTCCCAAGAGTCACTTGTGATGGAAATGCAAACAAATCCCAAACATTAATAAACTGACAGTACAAGCAATTTCGTGGCAATTCCAAGTTCATTTGGTTCCTGCACAGCTCCAGTTCAGCTGCTGGCACATTCTTATAAAAGTGGAAATTGGGCCCAATACAGATTATGAAAAGGAAGGGAAAGCTCTGTGTAGCTGTCACGAATGTGAAAGGGACAAACAGAAAAATGATTCTCACATTTGGCAAAGCACCCCAGCCTGTGAAAGAGAAAAGGGGGGAGAGGAAGGGAGTGACAGTGACAGAGACCTCCCCTGGGCCGGGGCAAGTGTGACATTGTCCCCTGTGTGCGTGGCATTCCTGGGGATTGGGAGTTTTACACCTGAGCTAGTTTGGGTAAGGGGGGTGCTGTTCATCCCCCTGAGCAGGGATTACCCCACTGTTTCAGGTTGCAATGTAAGATGTAACCAAAAGCATGTGTTCAATCACCATCTTCATAAACTGCTATAAACAGGCAGAGCAGTGTTCTTTATCTCTTCCATGACTCACCCCTGATAACATCCTCCAGGGGCTATCTTCTGTGAATGGGCCATTGAGTGTCACTGCAGGACTGATAAAATTACATCCTCCCATTGTGGGATGCTCTGCCCAGGGGGAGGATCCAGGCATTCCTACCTGGATATATTCTGAGGCTGCAAAACCAGGAGCACCTTGCCTACTGGATTCCCAGAGGACAAGAGCTCCATAACCACCACTGGACCTTCAGAGGAAGACCAGACCCTTCTACAGGATCACTGCTTCCACAGGATCCTGTTCATCACTCCAACAGGACTGCAGCCACCATTTAATGGGTCTGCTACCATCACCCTGACCAACAGGGTGTCAGGTTATATCCTGACTTTGTCAGCTTAAGGCAGTGTTTCTGTATCATTGCCTTGATCTTAATTTTCTTATTTAATTGTATTTCTGGTTTAGGTTCTCCCCCTGGTTTGCCTCCAATCCAGTACAAAACTCAATGTACTCATCTCTTGTTTTCTTCCCAAAACAGGATAGCCCATACCCAAACCTTCGTCAGATGGAGGAGGAGGCTGCGAGGAAGAGGAAGATGCCCCAGGACACCCAAGCAGGTGAGAAGGAAGTCAGTGCCCCTTTCCGCCTCTCTCCTGCTCCATCTCCCAGACCAGCAGGGGCCTCGGCTGCAGGACAACCCCGGTGCCAATGTTGTCCTGTCAGGGATGCACTGGGGGGATCTCCTTCCCCTTCTCTCTGGCATGGAGGAAAATCCCATCCTCTCTTTGTCCTTCCTCCCCCAGGGATGGTGTTGAGGATGGTGATCAGGGAGGACAAATCCCCGCAGCTGAACCTCGTGGAAAAAGACGTTTTGAGTGACTCCATGGCACAGAAATCCAATGGGGAGGAAAATCCCCAGAGATCCTGCAGGAGGAGGGGGTCCAAAGCAAGCCCTGGGTGCTCTGAGGAGGAAAGACCCACCCTGGGCCAGGAAGGTGGACAGTGCTTCAGCTGGAGCTCAAAGGTGATGGTCCATGAGCAGCTTCCTGATGTGGAGAAGCCCTACAAGTGTTTGGAGTGTGGGAAGAGCTTCAGCAAGAGCAACCACCTGGTCAGCCACCAGATCATCCACACTGGGGAATGGCCTTATGAGTGTGGGGAGTGTGGGAAGGGCTTCGTCTACAGATCCACCCTTGTGATCCACCAACGCATCCACACTGGGGAGAGGCCCTACAAGTGTCCTGAGTGTCAGAAGAGGTTTCAGACAAGCTCCCATCTTCTCCAGCACCAGCGGATTCACTCAGAGGAAAGGCCCTTCCGCTGTCCTGACTGTGGGAAGGGCTTCAAGCAAAACTCCAACCTCGTCAGGCACCAGCGCATCCACACTGGGGAGAGACCCTATGAGTGTCCCCAGTGTGGGAAGAGGTTTCAGACCAGCTCCAATCTCCTCCTGCATGAGCGGATTCACACAGATGAGAGGCCCTATCGCTGCCCTGATTGTGGGAAGGGCTTCAACCGCAACTCCACCCTCGTCACCCACCGGCGCATCCATACCGGGGAGAGGCCCTACGAGTGTCCCCAGTGTGGGAAGAACTTCACCCAGAGCTCCGACTTGACCAAACACCAATGGAGGCACCGGTAAGGGAAGCCCTGTCACTGACCCAACTGCAGGAAGAGCTTTGTGCACTGCTCCAGCTTAATCCCCCATTGGAGAGGCCACATTGGGAAGAGCCCTGGTGATCCATGTTCCCCATGATCCATGCTGGGAAGACATTTATCCCTTTTCTTGCCCCTGCCAATGAAATGGTGTGGGATTGAAGAACATGAAGGTCTGGCCATGGCCGTGTCATTATGTTGCCCAACAGAGAGACACGAAACAACTAGGTTGTTTAGTGCGGTGCTTTATTGAGGGCCCTGGGGTCTGAGGACTATCGTCTCAAAGTCAGAGCCCACCGTTCCCCTTTTTCGTCAGGTTTTTATATCCTTTTACAGAAGTACACAATGCAGTTACATAAACCGTACACAATGCAGTTACATAAACCTTGCAGATATTATTTCTAAAAGTCATAAATTCTATACGCTTGTCTACTCAAAACTATAGGTTACCCCCCTTTAATCCCCCTTGCTTGTCTTCCCACCACCAGGACCCTTTATCATTGATTTATTATTTCACTGTGTTCTGCATGCTCTACTAGATCCTTTAATTATTAGTTTGTGGTTCTTAGTACATTCCCAGGCCTGTTTCCCAGGGCCTGCTTGTGAACTGCTGCTTTTTAAGCCTTAGCATAACTACTGCTATTGCTATATCTACATTAGTTCTTTTCTCGTTATTTCGGTATCAACTCCCCCCTTTTGAGCATTCTTCAGATTTTCTGCAAGGATGCTCAATTCTTCAAGTAATGGTTTCTAAGTAGGATGGTGGGTCTTCTCTTTGAATTGGTAGGATTACTTCTTTCCGGGTTAGTGCTCTCATGACACGTCGAGTATGAGTTCCTTCTCTGGCAATCATTCCTAAAAGACATCTATACATAATCATGCAGACTACAATAATCAACACAATCGTTATTACATATTGTACAATTGATGATATCCAACCAGAGACCTGGATTCCTAGGGAGCTAAATAGTGCTCCTACCCAATTATGTTCAGCTTCTTCCTGGACTTCATGCACTTTTGTTTCAATTTGTTCCAATTTACTTATGTCCTTTTCTACTTCTTCTGTGACATTTGGGATATGTACACAGCAATGATCAACCTTTCCTTGGAGGTATCCACAGACTCCGTGTTCTTTTAATAAGAGCAAATCTAATGCCATTCTATTTTGGACTGTCATTCTTGTTGTTGCTTGCAACTGTAAGTTTAGGTCCCTGAATCCTTTCTTTGTAACTGCAGCTAACCTCTCAGTTTGTCCCAATAATTTGTACAGCATCTCCCGGTTTCTATATGTAAAAATTTGTGCAAACAGGGATTCCAATACCCATCCAAATTTAACTCCTGATGAGGGTTCATGCCATTCATCTTCATCTCCCAGTCCTAGTTCTTCTGCCACCTCATTTGTTTCTCTCTTTGTTCGTGACTGTATCTCTCTTTGTGTTAATTTAGATTGTTTCCAGAAAGGGCAGAGCGTAGGGACCCCTAACGTAATCTGTGTGATTGGGCCATTAATGGGCATATGGGTAGTCCATTGTCCGTGCCCCATTACCCACACTGAATGCCCTGGACTCCTGACGGTAGTCGCCTGACAATCTTTCCAAGCCCCCTTTATTTCACCTGTTATTGTATGACTATATCTTTGACATTCACAGCCCCACTTTAGTAGTATCCGAACTGGCACTAAACCAATTTGGGATTCAGGGGTATCACATGTGATGATTTTGCTACAATTCCAGCTAGGTGTGGGGGTCATTCGATCCCGTCTTACCACTTCAGTCCCTAACATTCCTAAATGTTCTTGTTCCCTTTGGCCTGACCATTCGATACACCAATGTACTGGTCCTATGTAGCTGTAAGATTCTAACAAGCTGGGACCCCAAATTGTTTTCCACTGTTCCCATTCTTCCCTCCCTTCTTGACATACTATCTCATAAGAATATTCAGTGACTGGTTTTTGTCTTTTTTTTCCTTATGTCATAAGAACACCATCCTACATCCTCGAACCGCCCAATTTTTGAATAAACTGCATTTGGTAATTTTAGGCATTCACTCCTTCGTCCCGGCGATGACCATTGCCCTCGAACTGTATAGGTTTCCTCTATCATCTTAGTATGTTTCTGCATCACTTTATTACATCTTTTTGTCCCATTTATGGTTACTGGAGGCATTTCCCCAACGGGAATGATGCCCCATGGTATTGGATCTCCCGCCGCTTTAGGTAAAGGTAAACATGCAGTGATGGACGTAGTATTTTGTACTTGCCCAAAATCTCTAATTAATCCCACTACTAAGTTTTCTCGCCCCAATTCTTGTTGTGTTTTTCCCACTTCTGTCACCTGTCGTACTCTTCTATTCTCTTTTAGAATATCTACATTTATTTTTCCGTAGTCAAAGCTTTCTCTAATCCACACAACACATGAGAATTGTCCTACCTGATCAGCTTGCATATGAGATATCATCAATGTGGTGCTACCTCTTTGCTGTTCCATATCCCAAAGTGTCACGATCCCTTCTGTAAATACTTCGTCTGTGGTGATTTGTCTCCAGGCTGCATTTACTTCTTTTAATCCAGCTCTCTGGTTGTTAGAAAACAGACAGGTTAGATTTACTCCCGCACCTTCCGGCACTATTACATCTGGCTCCGGAACTATGATTTTAACAAACGCTTTTCCCACCTGCATTATGCAGACTAATGTTAAAAGAGCTAAGGCCTTGCCCTGAACACCATTTTTGTTGCTGACAGAGGCTGTACTTCCCATCTTGACGGGACCTTCTTGATTCGAGTGTAGTGAATCCAATTTTCGATCCCTTGGACTTTCACTGCCGTGTAGGTAGTCATGATCACCTGGTGAGGACCGCCCCATACTTCTTTCAAGGGTTCCGTATTCCAGTTCTTCACATATACTTGATCTCCTGGCTGGATGTCATGGACAGGATTTTCCAAGGGCAGAGGCCGGTTCCACTGCAATGTTCCTCGCAGCGCTGTAAGAACTTTATTTAGAGACAAAATGTAACTCAGCAATACTTGATCTCCTACTAAGTGAGGGTCCCCTTTGTAGGTTGCAGCATGATATGGCTTGCCATACAAAATTTCGTATGGACTTACTCCTATCTTTTCTCTGGGTTTAATCCTGATTCTTAGCAGGGCTAGAGGTAGTGCCTGAGGCCACTGTATCTTTGCTTCCTGACAAATTTTCTTAATCTGCCCTTTTAATGTCTGATTCATCCGCTCTACCTGGCCGCTAGATTGTGGTCTCCAGGGCGTATGGAGATCCCAAGCTATCCCTAATACTCTGGCTACCTCTTGGACTACTCCAGCTACAAAGTGAGGTCCCCTATCTGAGGACATTCCTAATGGGATCCCAAATCTAGGAATAATTTCTCGTAGTAAGGTTTTAATTACTTCCTTTGCCTGGTTAGTCCTGCATGGGAAAGCTTCCGGCCACCCTGAAAAAGTACACACATACACCAGTAAATAACGGTACCCTTGTGCTTTTGGTAGCTCTGAGAAATCTATTTGCCAATAGTCTCCTGGTTGCGGCCCTACTTGTAACTTTCCTAGTTGTATTTGCCTTCGTGTCACTGGGTTGTTTTTAATACAGACTGGACACGTGGCGTTAATCCGTTTTGCCATTGTTAACATCTGGTTGGAAATCACCTCATGTTTTAAAAATTGTACTAATGCGTCTGCCCCCCAATGGCACTTGTTATGTTCGATTTCTAAAACTGTTTTCATTACCTTTGTTGGCAATACAACCTGACCTACAGCTGTGACATACCATCCTTTTTCATTCTTCTGGGCCTGGAGAAATTGAGCAAGTTTCTCATCTTCATGTGTATACCATGGTTTCTGCTCAAGAAAAGAAGTGGCAGGGTTAAATCGCGCTGGTAATAAAGCTAATTGTGTCCATACCTCTCGAGCAACCTGTTTGGCAACTCTGTCAGCCAACTGGTTTCCTTGGAACGCCTTTCCTTCTTCATTTTGATGTCCTCTTACATGCATCACTGCTACTGCCTGAGGTTTATGCACTGCTTCCAATAGTGCTAATATTTGTTCTTTGTGCTTAATTTCTGATCCTTGAGAATTTAGCAGTCCTCTTTCTTTCCACAGAGCTCCATGTACATGTATTACTCCAAAGGCATATTTTGAATCAGTCCAAATATTTACTCTTTTCCCTTGGCTCAATTCTAAGGCTCTTACCAGAGCTTGTATCTCGGCCTTCTGGGCTGAAGTTCCCGGGGTTAAGGCTCGAGCTTCTATTATTTGTGTCAAAGTCACTACTGCGTATCCCGCATACCTGGTTCCGTTTTCCACAAAGCTGGATCCGTCTGTAAACAGTTCCCATTCCGGATTTTCCAAAGGCTCATCTTTCAGGTCTTTCCGGCTGGCATACACCTGTTCAATGGTTTCCACGCAATCGTGCGTCAATTCGCCTCCTTCTCCCTGGCTGCTGCTCCTAAGAAATTCTGCTGGATTAAGATGATTAGTTGTTTTTAATTCAATGTCGTCCTGTTCTCGGAGAAGTGCCTGGTATTGTAACATGCGGCTTGACGAGAACCAATGCCCCCCTTTTTGTTCCAAGACTGCAATGACCATGTGGGGAACAAATACTTCCATCCTTTTTCCCAGAGTCAATTTTCTGGCTTCCCGAATTAGGAGCACTGTTGCTGCCACAGCTCTAAGACAACCAGGCCATCCGGCGCTTACAGTGTCTAGCTGCTTTTAGAAGTACCCTACCGGGCGTTTCCATGAGCCCAGTTTTTGGGTGAGAACCCCTATTGCCAGTCTTTGTCTCTCATTTACGTATAGTTGAAAAGGTTTTGTAAGATCTGGCAATCCTAGTGCTGGGGCTTCCTTTAAGGCTTGTTTCAAACTCTGGAATGCCTTTTCTTGCGTTTGTCCCCACTGAAACACAGGGCTTTTGGCTGCCTCATACAGGGGTTTTGCTTTTAGTCCAAATTCCGGGATCCACAAGCGGCACCACCCTACCATGCCCAAAAAGGATCTTAACTCTTGCGGATTTCGTGGTGTGGGTATGGTGCAAATTGCTTGTATTCGATTAACTCCTAACTTTCGCACCCCTTGTGAAATTTCGCAGCCTAGGTAAATTACCTGGGGTCTTACCAGCTGAGCTTTTTCTTTCGATACTCGGTATCCAGCTTGTCCCAGCATATTAAGTAATCCAATAGTGAGTCTGAGGCAAACATCCTTTTCTGTGGAAGCTATAAAGATGTCATCAACATATTGTAGGAGAGCAAATAAGAAAGGTGATTCTTTTACCTGAGTCGTCTTCCATTCTTCTAACTCTCGAGCCAATTGATTTCCAAAAATAGTGGGCGAGTTTTTGTATCCTTGTGGTAAACGTGCCCAGGTGAGCTGCTTCTTGCGTCCCGTGTCTGGGTTCTCCCACTCAAAGGCAAAGTATCTCCTACTTTCAAGTGCCAAGGGGATACAGAAAAATGCATCTTTCAAATCAATCACTGTGAACCACTTAAACTTTTCCGACACAGCTGTCAACAATGTATACGGATTAGCTACAACTGGGTGTATATCTTTAGTGATGTTATTAATTGCTCTTAAATCTTGAACTAATCTATACTTACCATTTGGCTTTCTGACTGGGAATATCGGAATATTGAATTCTGACTCACATTCCTGTAAAATTCCCAAGCTAAGAAACTGTTCAATCATGGGTGCTATTCCTATTCGTGCTTCCAATTTCAAAGGATATTGTCTTACCCTTACTGGGGAGGCTCCTTCCTTTAGTTCTATTACAACCGGTTGTGCTGCTTTTGATTTTCCAGGTACTCCTGTTTCCCATACCCATGGTACTACAGCTTGCTCTATTTCTTGTGGTATTTCTGCTGCTTCAACTTCTTTTACTACGAACAACTTAGCAATATTCTCCTCGGGAAATTCCAATCTTACTCTACCCTTTTCAAATATTATTTTTGCCTCTAACATTGACAATAGATCCCTCCCGAATAGCGATTCTGGGCTATTTGGCATATATAAAAATTGATGGTCAAATTCTTTCCCCCCAAATTTTATATCTAATGGTCGCAAAAACGTTCTTTCCTCAACTTGTCCCGTAACCCCCACTACTTGGATAGTGGAATCACTCAAAGGTCCTAGCTTAGTGTTAACAGCTGAGTATGATGCCCCCGTATCTACTCTAAATTCTAACGGTTCCCCATCTACTTCTATTACTACTTTAAGGTCCTCATCTAGTCAGCTTGAATTCTGATAATTCCCCATCATAAAGGCTTGGGCGACCCCTTGTGGATTTCCCGGGAAAGCACCTGTATTATTCATCATCCCCTGATTTCCATCCCCACTAGCTATAATTCCTCCCCCAAAACCCATTCCTTGGTTGAGAGGACACTCATTTTTCCAATGCCCTCTATTTTTACATAGAGCACATTGATCTATTCCTAGCTGCATTCTTCCCCTTCCCATATTCAATTGACCCATAAGTCCTCCCGTACCCATCGGCCTCCCCCCCCTTGCTATCCCTTTTCCCCCTCTTAGTCCACGTCCTCGGCTCCCTCCTCTCATATTATTTCCAGCCGCTTGCTGTAACACTGCTAACATAGTAGCCTGTTGTTTCCTGGCCGTTTCTTTTTCCCTATTATTATATACCTTCCACGCAACTTCCAATAGTTTATCTAAATTCCGAGTATCTTCCCCCTCCAATTTCTGTAGTTTCTTTCTAATATCTTCCTGGGACTGCCCCATAAAAATTAATGCTAGCTGTAATTTTCCCGACTCTCCTTCAACTTCTAAATTAGTGTATCTACGAGCTGTCTCCTTAAGCCGCTCTAAAAAGGTTGACGGAGACTCATTCTTTTCCTGCCTGACCGAATACAACTTAGACCAATTCAAAGTTTTTGGTATTCCATTCCGTATTCCTTCTGTTAACAATTCCTGATAAGCTTTAAGTCTCCGAGACCCGCCCGTCGAGTTGGGATCCCACTCCAGATCTTCCCTAGGTACTAAATCATTTACTGTACCATCCACAAGCCGTAACCTAATCATTTCTCGTGCTTTCTCTGTCATAGCTTTAAACACCATTTCCTTTTCAGTAGAATCCATTATTGTGTCTAACAAAACTTGTAAATCATTCCAGTCCGGGTTTTGAGTCTTAATTACCATCTTTACCACCTGTGCAGTCCGTTCAGGGTCCTCCCGATACGCCCCCGCTGATTGTTTCCAGATTAGCAAATCATTCGGAGAAAAGGGAACTTTCACTATGACTCGTTCCCCATGTGGCCCGACTGCTTACGCAGCAGAACCATTAAATGAGCACCCCCTTCCTTTTTCTTTCTTTCTACCTCCCACCGCCCTCTCCGAGTTCTTTCACTAAGGGGGGGTTCGTGGTATATCTGCGGTTTCTACCTTTGCTTCCCGATCCTCCTTTTCTACCTCTGGCACACTTTCTCCAAAGTCACGTTCCTCCATCGGAGGGGCACTAGGGGCTACCAACAAAGAAACATCCTCCTCAGGTTCCGAAAACCTAACCGAGCATTCCTTCTCTTTCTGCCATCCATTACATCCTTCACAATTCAACTTTAATGTTTTCAAAACCATGATTCCGCACTCCTTTTGCCACTCTGGTTTGTCTTTCAAATAATAAAAGAGGTCTAAATACAGTATTTCATCCCATTTTTCATTATTTTGTAGGAAATGCATCAAAGGTGTAATAATGTCAGGATTCAGTGTACCATTTCTAGGCCATTGCATACCATCGGGTTCATATAAAGGCCATACATTATTACAAAAATCAATCAATTTCCTTTTACTTAGTTCTTGACCAAAATTCCCCGCATTCCAATGTTGTAATAAACAGCCCAAAGGCGAATCGTCCGGGATTTCTATCCCGGAACTTGCTAGAGTTTTAAACGTTTTCAAAGGCATCATTCCTAAACAGAATAGACAGGAAAAGAAAGAAAATCTATGCAGATAGAAGGATAGACCAACCAACCAACCAACTTGTCACCCTCTGACGCCGCGGGGGAACAAGTGCCGGACCAGCGAAGCTTTCGCCGCGTCTTACAGCCGGCGCCTAGGCTTTACCCAAGACGTCTTTAGCCCAACCCAGCGGAGCCGATGCTTCGTCTTACGGGCAGGCACCCAATACCAATACCAAAAAAATAAAGCACCTTCGGGCTTACCTCCTGCAGTTGTCCGACAGGCGCGGGGTCGGGCACGAACCAATGACTCCCCGAGAATCACTCGGTGCCGGCGTGGAGTGGATCAGGACGTGAACCGCCCCAGCAGCCCTCGGAGTCCTGCCGCGGTCGCCAGAAAACTGTTGCCCGACAGAGAGACACGAAACAACTAGGTTGTTTAGTGCGGTGCTTTATTGAGGGCCCTGGGGTCTGAGGACTATCGTCTCAAAGTCAGAGCCCACCGTTCCCCTTTTTCGTCAGGTTTTTATATCCTTTTACAGAAGTACACAATGCAGTTACATAAACCGTACACAATGCAGTTACATAAACCTTGCAGATATTATTTCTAAAAGTCATAAATTCTATACGCTTGTCTACTCAAAACTATAGGTTACCCCCCTTTAATCCCCCTTGCTTGTCTTCCCACCACCAGGACCCTTTATCATTGATTTATTATTTCACTGTGTTCTGCATGCTCTACTAGATCCTTTAATTATTAGTTTGTGGTTCTTAGTACATTCCCAGGCCTGTTTCCCAGGGCCTGCTTGTGAACTGCTGCTTTTTAAGCCTTAGCATAACTACTGCTATTGCTATATCTACATTAGTTCTTTTCTCGTTATTTCGGTATCAATTACATTCACTCCCACCTCAGGTCATTGCCAGGGACAGGAAAGAGACTCTCTCTCTCTCTCTCTCTCTCCCCCTGAGGAGAAGGGTGTCCTTTCCAGGCAGGAGGAAATATGTGGCCAGGAAGAGCCAGTCAAAGTGATGTAGTTTTCCCTGTAAATAATTCTTCTTCTTCCTTCTGTTATCAATATTGTTGCTGTTTCTGTTTGTTCTTTTGTCGTTGCAGTTCCCAATAAATTGTTCTTATCCCAGCCCAGAATCTTTGCCTTTTGTGCTTTCCATGGGAGGCGGGAGTGCAACGAGGGCAGCGTGGTTGTAGCCGGAGCAGGAAATTGGGGAATCCCATTCCTGAACCCCAGCCCATGGAAACCGAGCATCCCAGGTGGTCCCAGCCCTGGTGGCCATGGCAACAGCCTTGGGAGCAGGGCTCTGGCTGGGGCTGTGGGAACCTCTTCACTCTGGTGCCCAGGGACAGGACTGGAGGGAACGGCTGCAGCTGAGTCGGGGCAGGCGTAGGTTGGATCTCAGGAAAAGGTTTTTCCCCAGAGGCTGCTGGGGCCCTTCCCAGGCTCCCCAGGGAAGGGTCCCAGCTCCAGGGCTCTCTGAGCTCCAGCAGCATTTGGACAGCACTGCCAGGCCCAGGCTGGCATTGTTGGGGTGTCCTGTGCAGGGCCAGCAGTTGGACTTGAGGATCCTGATGGGTCCCTCCCAGCTCAGCCAATTCTGTGGTTCTGGGATCCCATGACCCTGGGGATGGGACTGCAAATGGTTGCCATGGCAATGGGCTCTGTCTGCAGGCCTGAGCTGGTGTCCATGGCAACCACCCCTGGCATGGGGTCTCCATGGAGTGGCTGAGGGACGGAGCATGGCAACAGGGGGCTGGTGATGGTTGCCATGGATACTGACCATAGCAACAGGGGGTTGATGATGGTTGCCCACTAAGGCTCAGATTTGTCACAGGCCCTCAGAGGGATTCTGTGGGCACATTCCAAGAGTCTCTGGGCTGTTCAAGAGCTGGAATGTCACAGGCAGAGTCAGGGCCTCCATGGAGACCTCTCAGGGCTTTCTGGGTGGGCATGGTAAAGAGCCGTGTGGTCAGAGGCACTCACAGCCATTCCATGGTGACATCCCAGGGGACCTTGGGCTGCAAAGGCACCAATCTGTCACAGGCACTCTTGGGGGCTCCACAAGGACATCCCAGGAGTCCCCAGGCTGACAAAGAGCCGGGATGTCCCAGACACTCCCAGTGGGTCCTGTCATGGGCACAGGGGGAGCTTCAGGTTTATTAGAGAAGCTCCGGCTGGGTCATGAGGTGCAGAAAGAATCCCCAATAGCCCCCTGAGATCCCCAAATGTCACCGTTCAATCAGAGATGACACAGATCAGAAGCCTAAGGGCTAAAAGCCACAGGTTTTTTCAATCCTCTTCTTTTACATCTTGGTTCACTGCAGGTGGACCTCACTGGTCATTTAATCAACACATTTCACATGATTGACCAATTAATACAACACCCTGCAGGAAACAACTTTATGGAAAAAAGCCAAGTTCCTACAGATGTTGTCGAGGCACCAGTTATTGATGTTTGTTTTACCCTGGGCCCTTCTGGGGGCTCCCTGGATGGGGGAAACCCTCCTGTAGCTGTTCTGTCCCAAGTGAAAGGAGATGCATGGGACTTTTTCAGTCTTCAGCTTCTTGTTTATTGTTATCTTATCTAATGCTTTGCATGCTGTGCACACCAGGCTCAGCACGCTGGAAAAGCACAGCAAAATGGCTCTGAAATTTACAGTTTTAAGGTCTTTTAAAGTTGCCTCATTCAATTAACTCTTTAAATGTACAGTATTTCTACTTATCAACCAATAACTCATCTCTTGACTGTCCACATAACCTCTGGACTGTGCTTTCCTTGACCAATGACCCTGTGCCACCAACACTGCAGAAAATGGCATAGATGAAGAAGACAGGGACTACACCCAAATTACTCCTGCTTCTTATCTACACTATACTAAAACTCCCAAAACCTAAATTTCTCACCCAAGGGACATACTATACTACCCTCTAATCTATTTCACACTTTGATAAATTCTAATGTATCTCAAAGTCTTGGAAGTCCTCTCAATGGGCAAAGGTGAAAGGTAGTGTTTCTCTGGGAGTCAGGACCCCTCAGAGCAGACAGAGAAATATTCCCTGTGCCCTGGATTCCCACACATTTAACCTAAAATCCTTCAACCCTTAACATGTGAAGTTACCGAAAAATGTTGCAGGTAAGTAGGCCTAGAAGGAGAAGAAATAGAGAACAACAGAAAGACAGAAAATCTATAGAAAGACACACACATCAATGCCAACTGCTCGGGTTTCAGCAGCACCAGCAGACAAACCCTAGGGGAAAGGAAGGATCCAGACCCTGGGCTGGCCTCATGCTCCAGCTTTTAACCCCTTGGGCCTCCATGGTCCCGCCCCTGGGGTGGGATTGCCAGTTGCTTGTCCAATCAGAGCCAGGGTAGTGGCAGCTGCTAGTGTATGATTGATTAACAGCTCAACTAATCGGAGCTGGATTAACACCACCCCTGCTGTGTGATTGACAGCTCTCCAGACCAGGGCTGGGGGCAGGGCTCTGTCCCACCACAAACCAAGGCCTGACCCAGCCCTGGCCCCACACGGGCATTCTGAGCATCCCAAGGTGTCTTGGGACATCGAACTCATCCAGCCTCTGACAGCGCAAACAGTGACACTACGGAACCTCATGGAGCCATGGGTCAGTTGTGACAATGCGGGTCCAAGGACACCAGGGTGACACTTTGGAACCTCATGAAACCAAGGGGCCATTGTGAAACTGTGGTGCCTCATGGAATCAAGATCATTGTGAAACTTGGGGCCCCAAGGAACCAAGGGTCCATGGTGACCTTGTGCAGCCCAGAGTGTCATGGAGGAGCCATTGTGACACAGCGAGGGCACATACAGCCAAGGGGCCATGGTGACACATCAGGGCTTTGTGGAACCCTGAAGCCATTGTGACATTGCAAGGCCACATGGAAGCACAGGGCAATTGTGAGACTGAAGAAGCAAGGGGAACATTGTGACACTCCAGGGCCTTATGGAACAAAGGAGACCATTGTGACACTGTGGGGTCTCATGAAACCAAGAGAACATGGAACAGGTCTGGCTGGCTGGGCCTCTTGGGAACACCTGACAAGTCCAGCTGACCTTGGCATGTTGAGGTCTGCTTCTCATCTGTCCATGGGGCACGTGGGCTCTGGGCTTTCCTTCCTACAGAAAAGAGCCACCCTTCTTGTTTATGCAGCAATAGCCTAATTTGGATTCTACCTCCCAAATTCCCTATATCCAAGGGTTGCTTTCAGACAAAACCTACCAGGACAGAGAGGTGTAGCTGGCCTCGGCCTCTGATAGCTGCCTTCCATCTGCCCCTGAAACACCAGCATTCCATACTTCCCTTCCTATGGAAAAGAACCATCCTTCTCCTCTGGGTGTCCATGTCTGAAATTGGGATTCCACCTCTAAAATTCTGTATATCCAAGGGTTGCTCCCAGGCAAAATCTGCCAGTACCATCAAGTTTAGCTGGCCTTGGCCTTTGGTGACTGCCCCTGCAACACTGGGGCTGGGTTCTTTCCTTCCCATGGAGATCACTGGGACACTGTGGAGACCTCATGGAACCAAGGGGATCATTGTGACCCCACTGGGGCCCATGGAACCAAGGGGCCATGGTGACACAGCGGGGCTTCATAGAACCCAGAGACCATTATGGCTCTGTGAGGCCTGATGGAACCATGGAGACCATTGTGAGCCTTCAGGGCCTTGTGTCACCAAGGGGGCATTATGGCACCTCAGGGCCATAATGGAAGCATGGGACACTTGGGACACTGTGGGCCCCCATGGAACCCAGGGAACATGGAACAGGTCTGGCTGGTTTGGCCTCGCAGGAGCTACCTGACACCTGACAGGTCTGGCTGATCTTGAGATGTCAAGGGCTGCCTCTCATCAGCTCCTGGAGCCCTGGGGCTCTTTGCTTTCCTTGCTATGGAAAAGAACTGTCTGACTTTTCATACGCCCATTGCCAAACTTGGTACTCTCCCTAAAACAATTCCTATATTCAAGGGTATTTTTCAGAAAAAAACCTGCCAGCTCTGGCTGGCCTTGGCCTCTGATGATCACCTCTCAGCTGCCCCTGTAACAGTGGGGTGTGGGAACTCAGCACATCGCTCCGGATGTCCAGAGCTACCAAGAGAACCCTTGGGGGCTCGGAGGTCTTGGAATGTTGCCAAAAGCACTTGGTGGCTTGACTTTGATCCTTCTAGGGATGTGCCACTTGCATATGAGGATATGAGAATCACTGAGGTTTGAATGGTGTAAAAACAGTATATTTGCAAGGTGAAACACAGGTTTTAAGGTTTCGGTACAGGGGGGTTATGAAGACAAGATGGAGAAATTTAGGCCTATCTCGTGGTTCTTCTTTCTTCTTCCTGTCATCCATTTTCTGTGTGACGCAGACACTTTTGGATGGGTTGTTGGTGAAGGTACACTTGCCAACAAGGGCGAAAGGTTTTGGGGATAAAAGGTAAATATGATTTATGTTGGTTTTACTATAAAAAGACACGACTGCCCCGTGGGCGGTCGAGTGCCTTTGGCTGCCTTGCTGGTCAGATCCTGGCTGGGCAGAGAGAAAACTTTGTAGATAAGAAATAATAAGCAACCTTGAAGACCAAAAATCAGAGAGTCCAGTCTCGTCCTTTGAAGCCCGATTCTGAACGAACCATCCTACACATGTCTGGGCAGAGACAGACAACAGCTGACCTGGACAGGGGGGGTCTGTTCCTTCCTTCCTATGGAATAGAATCTGCTTTCATGTCCAGAAACCATGGCAAAAATTAGCATTTGTCCTCCCAAATTCCATATATCCAAAGATTGGTCCCAAACAAGAGTGTGTGTCTCGGGCACATGACTTCTACTTAGGGACAAAGGAGCTCTGTGCTCTGTGCTGTTGTGGTGGTTTTGCATCACAGAAGTGATGTCCTAAGAGAAGCTGATAGCAGTTTCCTCCATGTCTGGCAAAGAAACCAATCAGTAATTAGCTTTGAGAATTGAAAATCTATTAAACCACTACAGAAACTGTACATGGCTCTGTGAAGACACATTTTAAAGATGAAAAAACTGCTGGGGTTCGCCCGCAACCGCCAGGCTGGGCCGGCTCGGCCAAGGTTCTGCCACCATTGGGGTTGGCCCACAACCCCTGGGCAGGGGGAGGAGAAGCCATCGGTCCCCGGCCGTGCTGCTGCTGTGTTCTGGCCTGGCTGCTGAGATCCTGGCCCTCCCCCAGTGTGGCCCATCCTGACACAGCCCCAGCGCAGCTGCTGCAGAAACCTCCATCATAAAACAGCTCCGGCCGCAAGGACCAGCCTGGCTGGGGTCACAGAACCATCTGGGTGAGATATGAACTCTTTCATTGCTTCCATCCTCCCTCATGTGAGGGAAAAGAACAAAGTGCAGGCACATAGAGGAGACACACGAAGACAGCCAAGGTCAGTGAAGAGGAAGTTGGGTCCCAGATTGGAGGAGTTGCCTTGATCTTTGGGCTGAAATCCTCTTTTAAAGCTATGGAGAAGGATGTAATTGATACATCAGAATCTCTTTTTCCCTATAATGCATTGAAAAGTGTGGGCAGATGACTTGTTCAGCAAAGGCCTCCATGCTAAAATAAGCAAATGTTGAAGTAGCTCTGATCCCATGAGAAGTTTGAATAGAGAAAAAGGAAAGAGTGATTAGACCCTGTGTCCTTATGGAGAGAAGATCTCTGTTCCTAGACATGAAAATTATTTCAGAAGTAGATGAAGAGAACCTCTGCTCTTAAACAGATCATCTTCAAATTAATACCCTGTAAGCTGACATAGTCCATAAACACAACTGTGGGAAAAGCTGTGAAAAAATCTGTGGGACTTCACAAGTGCAGATTTTCCTGGTGGCTTCTGTTCTTGAAAACTGAGAGCCACAATAGAACTGTCTTCTTATGGAGAAGTCTTCATAGCACAAATGAGTCTCCTCTCCCTAAGTGAACTGAAGAAAGACTATTCTAGAGGTGGTAAACTGACTGAAAATTCTAGGTTTTGTCTCTTTACATTGCCAGTAAGAAAGAAAAGGTTGTAAAGAGAAGTGTTCTGAAATTTATGTTCTGATTCTTATTACTCTTTCTTTAAGTTACTGGTAACAACCTTTTCTTAATACCTTTTAACGTTTTGAGCCTACATTGCCTTTCTCCTAATCCTATCTCACAGCAGGAAATGAGTAAGGATATTCTAGTCAGTGTACTGGTAATTAGCCAACACTGAACCCACCACAATAATTGCTGCATTCTCCAAGAAATATCAAATTGGTGAAACAAAACCACTACAGAAAACTTCCTAATAAACTGCATGAGAGTAGAGGAAAATCAAGGCAGAGCCATGGTTTGTCAGGAATTGCCTGATCCCAATGAGCCCAGTGGTGCATTTGAAGCTGAGCCCTGGAACCTCAGGGCCTGAGAGGAGATTGCACAAACTTTCCAGGAGTCAAAGCCAGAGAAAAACCCCAAAGTCTCTCAAAGTATTAATGGGTCCCATTGAGGTCCATACCCAACACAGGCTCCTCATGGACTCCTTGCAGGAGAGAATTGGTGGCCAGGATGGCACAAAACCTTCTCAGAGACTCAAAGTAGAAAGGAAATTCCAAAGTACCTTAAAAACCTTGAGTATCTTAAAGTAATAATGAGCCCCACTGAGTGTCAGTACAAAGCCTCTCAAGGGACTCATTAAAGCAGATAATTGGGGCCATGATTGCACAAACCTCTCCCAGAGTCTGTATCCAAAGGGAAACACCAAGTACCTGAAAAGAAGTGAAGTACCTTGAAGCATTAATGAGCCCCACTGAGTGTTGCTACTGACAAAGCCTCTCCAGGGACTAATTACAGCAGATAATTGGAGGCCATGATTACAAAACCTCTCAGAGACTCGAAGGCAAAAGCCAAACCCAAAGTCCTTTGAAAAACCTGCAGTCCCTGGGAGCATTAAAGAGCTCCCAGGGCCATTCCTGAGCAAGGCTCCCCAGGGACTCCTTCCAGCCTTGAGGCCACTGGGATGTGGGATAGGGGGGCATGCAGAGGGCAGGACAAGGGGGTGACAGTGCCCAGCCTGGCTGGGGCTGTGCCAGGAGGCCCCAGTGCCTCAGGACAAGGTGTCTCCTCACAGCCCTTGGTGACACAGACCCTGCTGTGCCCCAGGGCACCAAGACTGGGCTTCTCTTTGTCCCCACCTGTCATCACTGCCTCCAGTTCTCTGCTCTGCCTGGGGCCAGGGGACACTTTCTCAGTTGTTTCCCTCAGTGGGACCCATTAAAAGTCCAAGAAACTTTGGAGTGTGATTCTGACTTGGAGTTCTGGAGAGGTTTCTTCAGCTCCCTCTCAGGGACTGAGGTTCAGGGCCTGAGCACAAAGCCCCAAAGGCTCATTAAAGTCCTTGTGCTGGGTCTGTGCTGCTGAGCTGAGCTGGGCTCCTGGCACAGAGGCAGCTGCTGGTATCCAAGAAGAGCTTCAAAAGCACATTTCTCTTGATGAGCAGCTTTTCTCCCAGCCCAGCAGGGCTGGGGCACTGCCTGAAGCCACCCTGGGCACATCACAGTGGCACAGAGAGCTTCAATCAGTCAGGGCTGGGAAGGTGCTGAGAAGTGCCTGGGGCGGAATCACTGCCAGCCCTTGGCACAGGAGCCTCTTGCCGCAGGACAATGCAGCTGAAGCTCCTGGAGCCATCTCCTAAACCTCGAACATCCCAATGCCGACAGACCCTGTGAGTACATTCTCTCTTGTGCAGAGCAGCCAGGAGTGCCCAGGGCTGTCTTGCAGAGCAGGGTCCTGCATCCCAGGGCGCTGTGCTGGGGCAGGGATTCTGCTGCCTGTTTGGGGCAGCTCTCAGCCAGCTCTGGCAGCTGCTCCCAGTGCAGAGGGACAAGATCTGGGTGGAAGGAGACAGTTGGTAAGGCCTGGAAGCGTTCTCCTTTTGTGGTCAGGATGCTGCATTGTTTGGGACTGTTCCCAGCAGTACATTTAACTGCAGAACATTTCTAAGTAGATTATACAGGGAGCGCAGCAAGGCAGGGGCTGCATAAAAGGGGAAATCCTGGTTTTTTATTCTACTGCTCTGGGTTGCCTGGATGGGAAATTGCACATAGATATTCATCTCTCAATTCAGGCTGAGAAAAATGAAAGAAGATTCTCTCAGATGGTAATTAACCAGGCAGTGAAAGAAATCAACACAGGGCCTCTTAAAGGCAGCATCAGTGTCACTTTTCCAGCCTCCTCAGGGTTGCTCTGACATTGCCATCAGAGCCTGCAGAGCCAGAGCTGGCCCTGGGCAGTGCCTGAGCTGGGAGGGGTCTGCAGAAGAGCTGAGCCCCCAAGGCTGGGCTGAGCTCTGGCAACAGTGGCAGGGCCCAGCCCTAGGCAGAGGGAAGCAGCTGCTGGCAGGGACAGCTCCAGGAAGCAGAGCCCTGGGCAGGCATTGGGGGGAAAGTACTCCCACATTGTGCTGGGATATTTAAAGTCCTCTCCAAACACAACTATCCCATGATTACTTTTTTTACAGATTCCCATGCCAAGGCACCGCAAATGCCCAACAGCAGCTCCATCAGCCACTTTCTCCTGCTGGCATTGGCAGACACGCGGCAGCTGCAGCTCCTGCACTTCTGCCTCTTGCTGGGCATCTCCCTGGCTGCCCTCCTGGGCAACGGCCTCATCATCAGCGCCATAGCCTGCGGCCACCACCTGCACAGACCCATGTTTTTCTTCCTGCTCAACCTGGCCCTCACTGACCTGGGCTCCATCTGCACCATTGTCCCCAAAGCCATGCACAATTCCCTCTGGGACACCAGGAACATCTCCTACACAGAGGATGTGCTATCCAAGTCTTTCTGATTGTCTTTTTTCTTGCATCAGAATTTTCCCTCCTGACCATCATGTGCTATGACCACTATGTGTCCATCTGCAAACCCCTGCACTATGGGACCCTCCTGGGCAGCAGAGCTTGTGCCCACATGGCAGCAGCTGCCTGGGCCACTGCCTTTCTCAATGCTCTGCTGCAAACGGCCAATACATTTTCCCTGCCCCTGTGCCATGGCAATGCCCTGGGCCAGTTCTTCTGTGAAATCCCACAGATCCTCAAGCTCTCCTGCTCCAAATCCTATCTCAGGGAATTTGGGCTCATTGATGTTAGTGCCTGTTTATCATTGTGTTGTTTTGTGTTCATTATTTTCTCCTATGTGCAGACCTTCAGGGCTGTGCTGAGGATCCCCTCTGAGCAAGGACGGCACAAAGCCTTTTCCACCTGCCTCCCTCACCTGGCCGTGCTCTCCCTCTTTGTCAGTGCCTCGTTTTTTACCTACCTGAAGCCCCCCTCCATGTCCTCCCCATCCCTGGATCTGACCCTGTCAGTTTTGTACTCAGTGGTGCCTCCCGCCCTGAACCCCCTCATCTACAGCCTGAGGAACCAGGAGCTGAAAGCTGCAGTGAGGAGACTGATGACTGGATGGTTTGACAAATATTAAACTGCTGGCAAATTTTATCAAATCACTTGTAATAAAAGTCATCTTTGATTCTTCTTCTTGGGTTGGTTCTGGGGTCTTTTTTCCTTTGTTTTAGTTTTGCATAATGTCCACAAAGAAATCTCATTGTTTGTGCCATTTCTCATTTTTTTTCTTTCCACCTTCCTTTGGCCATAGACTGTGTCAATGAGGAACTGTGCTCTTGGTGGCTTTAAAGGAATTAAAGGATGTCCCAACAAAGTTCTGCAGAGATGCCCTTTTGTGGCCTTCTCTGGAGCTGCAGCAGCAATTTCTGGGTTCAGAGTGTGCAGCAGAACAGTGCTGGCACAGCAGCTGTGGCCAGGAGCAGCAGCACTTTGTGTTGCCAGTGCTGCTGCCGTGGCCCTGCCCCACTGCCCTGGTGGTCCTGGTGTAGCTGTAGGGCCTGAGTGCTCTTGGGGCTGGACACAGTCCTGGGGTGGCAGTGCTGGGGATGCAGCAGGGACAGGCCATGGGCACTTCTGGGGCAGCACTGATGCCTCAAGCAGGCCCTGGGGGCTCCAGGCTCCTTGCCCAGGCTCTCTCAAGAATATGCCCAGCACAGAAAACCACTGTGAGCAGCCTCAGGCTGGCTGTCAGCAGGCTGGGAGCAAACAGCATGGCTGGTGCTCTGCAAGGGCCTTGGGGAAGATGGGAAGAAGCAGCAGAGCAGGGGCTGATCCATCTCCAGTGTGCTGGACAGCCCAGGGCAGCGTCCCAGAGCATCCTCATGGAACTGCCAACAACATCCCCCCTCTGCAGCCCTGGCCTCTCCCCCAGCTCACACAGGTGCCCCATCCTTGCAGGCACAGACACAGCAGCACTGGCTCAGGAGCCCCTGTTTGCATTGCACAGAGCAGGCAGGAGCACCCCCATGCTGTTGGTGTGGGGACATGAACCTGAGGGAGCACAAATGCCATCAGCCCCTGGGGCCCAGCAAGGGCTGGGGAATGGCAGGGAAACCACTCAGCTTTGTCCTGGCTTCTGCAGTCAGCCAGAAAGTTTGTTCCCATCAACCGAGAGTTTCCTGTCCCACTGCAGACGCTGTTGTTCAGAGCCAGGGCTGCCTGGCAGCCACCCCCAAACTGCCCTGAGCATTTCCTTTGCTTCACCTTTGCTTTCTTTACCCTTCCCTGGTACAGATTTCTTCCTATTGCCCAATCCTGTTCCCTCACCTGCAAACAGCCCATTCTTGTTTGCCTTTCCCTCTCTGGCCCCACTCCCCATTGCAGTTCCTGACTTGGCACCATGGGAACGTCCCTTGGGGAGCAGGATCATCCTACAAGTGCTGCAGGAATTGTCTGCAGGCTCCTGCAGTGCCTCATGCTGCTCCCTTGCCAGAGGCACCACAGGCCAGGGGGACACATCTGTGCTGCTGTGTCTGGCTCTGGGGCTCCCTGTTCTGGGCAATGAGGAGGAGCTGCAGAGGCTCTGCATGACTGACAGGATGGGTTTTGGGGCTGGCAGGAGAAGCTGAGGGACCTGAGCTGCTGGAGCTTCTGAAGAGGAGGCCCAGGGCTCCTCCTGCAACTGTTTTAAGGGTGGTTTCAGAGAATCCCAGAATCAGCAAGGTTGGAAGACTTTGGCGTTCATTAAATCCAAGCTGTGCCCTGACACTGCCTTGTCTTCCCTGAGCCTCCTCTCCTCAGGGATAAACCACCCCAGCTCCCTCAGCCACTCCTCACAGCATTTGTGTTCCAGACCCCTCACCAGCCTTGTTGCCCTTCTCTGGACATGCTCCAGCTCCTCTATGTTCTTTCTTAATTAGGGGTCCAGAACTAGACACAGCAGTCTCGGTGTTGCCCAAGGAGTGCTGAGCACACAGGAATAATCACTGCCCTGCTCCTGCTGGTCACACCATTCCTGAGCCAGGCCAGGAGCCAGTGGCCTTCTTGGCCACCTGGGCACACTGCTGCCTTATGTCCAGCCTGCTGTCCATCAGTCCCTGCAGGTCCCTTTCTGCCTGGCTGCTGTCCAACCTCTCTGTCCTCAGCCTGGAGTGCTGCAGGGCTTGTTGTGTCCATAGTTCAGGACCCAGCACTTGGACTTGTTAAACCTGACCTTGTTGGATTTGGGCCCTGGATCCAGCCTGTCCAGGGCCCTGTGCAGAACCCTCCTACCCTCCCGGAGATGCACACTCCCAGACAACTTGGAGTCACCATGAGCCCCCAGAACATCCCAATGGTCTCCATGATTCCTTGAGACCTCCCAGTGTCGCAATGTCCCTTTGGTTCCATGGGACCCCTTCGTGTCACAAAGTCCTTTGGATCCTTGGGCCCCACAGTGTCACAATGTCCCTTGGGCCCCCAAGGCCCTGCAGTGTCACAATGGATCCTTGGTTCCATGAGGTCTGGCAGTGCAGCAATGCTCTCCTTGGTTCCACAGTGTCACAATGGCCTTGTGGTCCCAAGGACCACCATGGTGGCAAACATGTTTCCTTCATTGCAAGAGTCCCTGAGGAGCAGCACTGGCCCCTTGGTTCCAGAGGGCCCTGCAGTGCTACAATGGTCCCATCATGGCACCACGTCCTGCTCTGTCCCAATGCTCTGCATGGTTCCACAAGGCCCCGCAGGGTCACAGTGGCCTCTGTGCTTCCACCAGGACCCAGACTGTCACAATGGACTCCTTGCTTCCATTCAGCCCCACCGTGTCACAATGGCCCCTTGGCTCTGTGCTGTCATGTAGTACACAGTGTCACCATGGTCCTCTTTGTGCCACCAGGCCCCGCAGTGTCACAGTCTCAGCCTGGCTGAGCATGCAGGGGCCAAGAAGAGCACCCCAGGGTCTGCAAGTTCTCTGTTTGGAAGCTGAGCTTGTGACCCCCTGAACCCTCACAAGTGCTTGGGTTGCACCTCCAGCTCCAGAGGACATGGGACAGATGGGAGCAGAGGCATAATTCCTGCTGGATTCTTCTTTGGGTTTGCTTATACAGGTGACCTGGATCCATATGTAGAGGAGGTGTTTTGTGTCAGATAACACTGGTAGAGTGATAAAAACAATGTTTTTTATCTGAAAGTAATATTTCTAGCATAATAGTAAATCACAAAATGATTATACATATGCTCTGAAGAGCTTCTGAATTTCTGGCCATGGATACTTGAATGAGAAGGACAGTTCTTTTCTATCTGAAGGCAAGCCCAGAGCCCCAGGGTTTCAGGGTCACACAAGAAGAAACCCTCAACAAGCGAAGGGCAGTTGGACCAGTCAGGCCAAGCCAACCAGACCTGTTCCCTGTTCCCTTGTTTCCATGGGGCCCTGCAGTGTCACAATGATGGTGTCATATTGGATCCTTGGTTCCATCAGGCCCAGGTGTGTCATAATGACCTCTTGTTTCCATGGGGCCCCATAGTGTCACAATGGTCCCTTGCTTCCATGAGGCCTTGCAGTGTCACAGGGGGCTCCTTGGTACCACGGTGTCGCAATGGACCCTTGGTTCCCTGGGGACTCACAATGTCAGAAGGGTCTCCTTGGTTCCATGAGGCCCTGCAGAGCTCCTTGATTCAGTGAGGCCTCAAAGTGTCAGAATGGCCTCCAGGATTCCATGAGGCCCAGCAATGTCACAGTGGACCTTTGGTCCCATGGGGCCCCACGGGGCCCCACCCCATTACATGGATCCTTAGTTCCATGGGGCCCTGTAGTGTCACAATGGACTCCTTGGTTCCATGGTGCCACACAGTGTGACAACTGCCCTTGGCCTGCCAGCACTCCATAGTGTCACAATGGTTCCTTGCTTCAGTGAGGCCTTGTAGTGTCACAATGGCCCCTTTGTTCAGTAAGGCCTTTGGTGTCACAACAGTCTCCATGATTCCATAGGTGTCACAACAGACCATTGGTTTCACTGAGTCCCACTGTGTCACTCTGGTCCCCTTGGCTCCACAAGGCTCTGGAGTGCCTCAATGGCCCTTTGGTTTCACAAGGCCTCCAAGTGTAAAAATGGCCTCCATGGTTTCATGAGGCCCTGCTGGGTTACAATGGACTTTTGGTTCCATGATGCCCCAGAGTGTCACAATGGTATCCTTGGTTCCATTGGACCCTTCATCCCATGGACACCCACAGTGTCACTGTAGTCCTCTTGGTTCCATGAGACTTTGCTGTTCCATGCTGTAATGGCCCCTTGGTTCCAGTGGGTCCCAAAGTGTCAGAAGAGTCTCCATTGATCCATGAGGCCCCACAAAGTCACTGTTGTCCCCTTGGCTCCACAGGGCCCCACAGTGGAACAATGGACTCCTAGCTCCATGAGGTTCCTCAGTCACAATGGTGTCCTTGGCTCCTCAGTGTCATAGTGGCCCCTTGGCCCCATGTGGCCATGCTGTGTCACAATGGCTCATGGTTCGATGAGGCCACGCAGTTTAAAAATGGGCCCTTGGTTCCATGAGGCTTTGCTGTGTCACAATGGACTTCTGCTTCCATGAGCTTTCATACTGCCACCAACAATCTCCTTGGTTCTGCAGTGTCCCCATGGTCCACTTGTTCCACGAGGTTCCGCAGTAGAACATGGTCACCTTGGTTCCGTGAGGTTCTGTAGTATCCCAATGGACCCGTGGTTCCCTGAGGCCTGGCTGTGTCACAATGGCCCCTTGGTTCCAAGAGGTTTCTCAGTCTCACAATGGTCTCCTTGGACCCACAGTATCATAATGGACCATTGGTTCAATGTGGCCCCAATGTGCCAGAATGGATTTTGGTTCCATGGGGTTCTGCAGTGTCACAATGGACCCTTTGTTCCATGAGTTTGCACAGGGTCACAGTTGACTGCTTGGTTCTATGAGGCCTCGCCGTCACCAAATCTCCAAAATGTCAGAACAGGATGCCTCAACATTTATTTGCTATTTAAGAGAGTATCATTTCTTCCGGCCTGAGGTCTAGTGAGGGATAACTCCAAACCGTATGTGGACATGTAATTCTACCAGTGTCTTATTTATACACAGTTGCTAAATGTGTATTGCAATTTACGCATTACCATTAAACCCACCCCAAGTTCCCAGTTTCAGTCCATCTTTTTTCTATTGCTGCATTATTGAGCCAGATGTCTTCTTCTCTTCTAACCATCCTTGACAGGAAAGCAGACCCTGCATGCCTTGTTTCTCTGCTGAAAGTTCACAGGCACAGTAAAAATTGAATTAAACCTTTTGCAATCAGCCCACGGCTTTGTGTGGGCAGGCAGAGGCAGGCAGGAGGCAGAGCTGTCAGCAAAGGAAGGGGCCAGCCAGGTGGGGCAGCCGGGAGATGACGACAGCCTGCAGGGACAGAGGCCAGGGCAGGGACACCATAGGACAGCCTGGGCTGCGCAGGGCAAAGGGATGGGCAGCAGCTGCAAGGCCCTGACAGAGCCAACTCCTGCAGCACTTTGGCCATGGCTGCTGGCCCTGGGGCCACGAGGGGACAGGTGACCCTACAGCCCTGGGCCTCATTGCCTCCTTGTCCCTGCTCAGCAGCCTGGCAGGAGCTGCCCCACGGTCCTGCCCTTGGCATTGCCCATCCCCACATCCCAGTGCCAACCCGGGAAGAGCCCTGAGCAATGAGGGAGGGACAGGATCTGCCTTGCCAGGGGCTGGGGCTCAGGCCTTGGCCCTTTGCATTCCTGAAACACATCCAGGTTTGCTCAGCACCAGAGACACCTTTGCCTTGCTTGTGCCCCCCTGTTGTCACTGCCTCCAGTGTTCTGCTCTAGGTGGAACCTGGGGACACTTTCCCAGTCGTGTCCCTCAGAAGGATCTATTTTTTGTAAGAGAAAATTCAGTGTTTCAACCACACTTTGAGTTCTTGAGAAATCTTTGAGCACACTTTCAGGGACTGAGTCTGATGCAAAGAGCACCAAAGCCCCAGAGGGTCAATAAAGTCCTTGTGCTGTGTCTGTGCTGCTGAGCTGGGTCAGGCTCCTGGCCCAGAGGCAGCTCCTGGCAAGGGCAGCGCTGCAGAGAGACAGCTCTGGCCAGGAGCAGCTCCTGTGCACAGCCCAGCAGGGCTGGGGCACTGCCAGGGCACCTCAGGGACACCAGCAGGGCACAGACAGAGCTCACAGGGGCTCAGCACTGGCAGGGGCTGTGGGATGTCCCAGAGGGGGCTGTGTCACAGCAGCACCTCTGTGGCTGTGTCAGAGAGGCACAGAGCAGCTTTGATGTCAGCAAGGGACTGTGTGACAGCCCAGAGTGGGTTGTGTGAGGTCACAGATTGGTCTATGACATCAGAGAGGAGGTTGTGAGATGTCACTGAGCAGCTACACCATCAAAGAGGGGATACTTTGACATCACAGAGCAGGCTGTGAGGTCAAACTATGTCCCGTTACATTACAGAGTGTCAGTAGGACATCACGGCGAGAGTATTGTGACATGACGGAGGGGGTTGTGACATTACACAGAGTTCTGTGACATCATACGGTAGGGTGTGAGACCAGAGAGCAGATCCTGACACCATAGAGGGTGGCCTATGCCATTAGAAGGTGGATTGTGACATCAGTAGGGCTCTGTAACATCATAGGGCAGGCTTCAACATCACAGAACAGACAGTGACATCACATGGTGACTTTCTGACATCATAGAGTCTTCTGTGACGTCACAAAGCAGCTGCATGACTGACATTCCAGGGTGACATCCCAGAGTTGGCTCTGTGACATCACAAGGGTGCTGTGTGATTTCCCAGAGTAGGCTGTGACATCACAGTGGGCTGTGTGACATCACAGGAGAAGTGACATCCCAGGGGCTGTGTGAGGTCACTGGGGAGGTCACTCTGCCCTGTCCCCCCCTCACAGTTCCCCCCAGAGCAGTCCAACCCTGCTCGTGCACAGCGGGGTCCCCTGTCCCCCCGGGTCTCCCCGCCCCTGGCGCCGCAGCCTCCCCCAGAGGATGTTCCACGAGATCGACCCCAGAGCCTGACACGGGGATGGGGGACCGGGGCCCTGGGGGTAGGACAGGGGGACAGGGACCCCCTGACAGCGTCCCCGTGTCCCCCAGGGCCAGAGCCTGGGCCAGGGCTCCTTCACCCTGTTACGAACGAGGGCTTAAGAACGCTGAAAAAATCCCCGGCAAGGGATCAGCAAAACCCAGATGTAATATTAAGGGACAGCAGCACAAAGTTCCTTGGCAAGAGTCACTCTGCTCCTGACTGGACACTTCAGGCACTACAGGGAAACAAAGCAACAACAAAACCAAACAGAATCCAGGTAATCAAACCAGAAATGAACTGAGAACTGTTCCTGTGTGTGTGTGTGACACAAAGGCAGTGAGGGAGAGGATAAAAGGAATATGGCCCAAAAGGTTAACAGAGCTCAAAATTAACAGGACTTTACACATACCTTAATCTTAACTGATACCTTCACTTCACAATTTAGCAAAAAACCAGCACTTAACACTATTTAACCTAATTTAAAACCTATGACTTAGCAATTTAACAGAGGAATAGCATTTAACTCTATCTAACTCACCTTATAACTTATATTAAACGTAACAATAAAGAGCAATATATAATAGCAATAATAATATTTATTAGCAAAAGAACAACTCTTAGGAGCATTTACCTTAGCTTAGACCTCATGACTTAACCACACTTGCAGACCTAGTGACTCAGCTATCCAAGGCACTCAAACCCCTCAGAGAGCAGCATTTCTGCCACATTTCCCCAGCACAGGCACTCCTGTGTGCACACAGACACAAAGAGTCAGTGCAAGGCAGCTGGGAGAAATTCCCCTGTTAGGGCAGGGAATGCTCCCTGCTGATGCTTTGGCATCTCCCCAGCAGGTGAAGGGTTGAGCCTGGAGGAGTGGGGGGATCGGCCCAGGCTCTGTGGTTGTTTGGGATCCCCGAGTGCAGCAAACGGGAGAGTTCCCGGCTGGGAGAGGCCCCACTACGAGGGAGTCGCTGGCCCAGGAGAGCTCCAAGGGCTTGTTTTGGAGCGCTGTTTGCAGGGCCCCACGAGAGGGGCTTCAGTCCCAGCAATGGCTCATCCTGGCCACACTTGGCATCAGCAGCTTTCTTTGGCAGTGTGAGAACAGGGATGTTGTGCCACGGAGGGAACAGAAACAGTTCCCAGGGCTGCTCCTAAAGGAACCAGGAGCTGTTTGGGCAGCAGCAGTGCCTGGAGCAGACAGTGTTTGTGATGAGCTGCAGAGGAGCTGAGCCCAGGGGCTGTTGGCCAAGGCTGAGGCCCAAGGAGCATTTCTCAGCTGGCAGGGCGGCCTGAGAAGGGGAGGGGGGAATGCAGCAGCACAGGGCCATGGAACCAAGGGAGCCTTGTGACATTGTGGGGCCCTGTGAGACCAAGGGAGCCTTGTGACACTATGGGGCCTCATGGAATCATGGAGAACACTGTGACATTGCTGGGCCTCATGGAACCAAGGGGACTGTACTGATGCTGTGTGGCTCCATGGAATGTAGGGATCATTGTGACACTGAGGGGCCTCATCTAACCAAGGGTCCATTGTGACACCGTCGGGCCTCATGGGACCATGGAGACCATTGTGACACTTTGGGGTGTCATGGAACCAAGGGGCGATTGTGACATTGAGGGGCACCATGGAGTCACAGATACCATTGTGACACTCAGGGGACTCATGGGATCATGGAGAACATTGTGACACAATGAGGTCCCATGGGATAAGCAAAGCAATATGACACTGTGTGCCCTCATGCAACCAGGGAGATCATTGTTACCCTGGGGGTCCCCACAGTACTAAGAGGACCACTGTGATATTGTGGGGTCTTGTGAAACCAAGAGGCCTTTGTGACACTGCAGGGCTGCATGGAACCAAAGCTGCAGGGTGACATAGAGTGGCCTCCTGTCATCAATGGTCCATTGTGACACTGTGGAGCCAAAGGAGACCATTGTGACACTGCAAACCCCCAGGGTCCAAAGGTCCATTGTGACATTGCAGGGCTCATGGAACAGAGGAGTCACGTGACATTGTGGGGCCTGGGGAACCATGGAGAGCATTGTGACACTGCAAGGCCTCATGGAATCATTGGGACCGTTGTGACACCGCAGGGTCTTATGACACCTGGGGCCACTGTGACACTGCTGGTCTTTTTGTAATCAAGGGGCCATTGTGACATTGCTGGATCCCATGGAATCAAGTCACCCTTATGACACTGAAGGGCCCCGTGGATCCAAGGCACCATTGTGACACTCTGGAGTCCCATAAAACCAACGTAACACAGAACAGGTCTGGCTGGTTTGGCCTCCCATGGACTGCCTGACTGGTCCAACTTGGCATGTTGGGGGTCTCTCCTCATCTGCTGCTGAAAAACTGGGGCTCTGTGCTTTCATTCCTAATGGAAAAGAACTAACCTTCTCTTCCAGGAACCCATGACGGGAACTGGGATTTCACCTCCAAATTGCCTTATATCCAAGGATTGTTCCCATAGGAATATTGCCAGGACAAGTCTGGCTTGCAATGGTTTCATGAGGGGCACCTCTCATCTGTCCCCACAACACTGGGGAAGGCTCCATGCTCTCCTTCCTATGGGAAAGAATTGTCCTGCTTCTCCAGGTGCCTATGGCCAAAACTGGGTTCAACTCTGAAATTTCCTAAATCCAAAGGCTGCTCCCAAACACAATCTTCCTTTGCTGACAAGTCTGGCTGGCCTTGGACTAGTGAGACACTCACCTGCCTTCCAAACATTGGGGTCTGTGATTTCCTTCCTATGGAAAAGAACTGGCCCATGGCCAGAAGTGGGATTTCACCTTCAACACTGCCTTACTGTGAGAGACTGGAGGAGACTTAGCTAGAAACATTTTGTGTGTAGGGAAGAGGAAGGGGCAGGTCCAGCCCTGCCCTGCTCTGGAACCCCAATCCCCCCAGAGCCTCTATCCCAGCCCAGCAGTGTCTGCCAGTCCCTGGCACAGCACAGGCAATGCTCCACAGCCACCTCTGGAGCCCCCAGCCCAGCTCCTGAGGGACCAAATGAGCCCAAGTCCCACCTGAGGCTCATTAATGCTTTGAGACACTCAAGGTGTTTAGGATAGTTTAAGGGTTTTCCTTTCCACACTGAGTGTCTGAGAGGCTTTTGTGCCATCCTGGCCACCAATTCTCTCCTCCAAGGAGTCCATGAGGAGCCTGTGTTGGAGAGGGACCTCAGTGGGACCCATTAATGCCTTGAGACACTTTGGGTGTTTCCTCTTTGAATCCTGGAAATGTTTGTGCAATCTCCTCTCAGGCCCTGAGGTTCAAGGGCTGAGCTCCAAATGCACAGTGAGGCTCATGAGGATCAGGCAAGTCCTGACAAACCACGGCTCTGCCTTGATTTCCTTCTGCTCTAGTGCAGTTCATTAGGAGGGTTTCCTTTTGCAGTTAAGGAGAAATAGTTCAATAAGCTTCTAGGAAATATGGAATCCTATTTTAAAGAGTGTCTTTTATTGCTGCTCTTATTACAGAAGAGGTGATTGCAGCATTTAGTGACTGATATTGATGCAGGGACTCTCCTAAGGAGGTCTGGCCTGCTCAGAGTAGCTGTACCTGAAGCTCTCACCCAGTGTGGACAACCTTGCTCCACATTCCCCAAGCCCATCGTGTCTCTCCTCACTCACCTGGGACCTGCTTTGCTTGGAGAACTGGCTGCACACAGCCAAACAGGAATTTTCCTTCTTTGATTTTTGAAGCAATCTAAAACTCCTGAGTTTCCCCATTGCAAACAGAAATCCTCCTCAAGTGTGTGCCAAGCCCAAGGTGCCACCAAGAGCACTCCAGACCTGCCCTGGGCCAGCTGTGAGGGTGGATCATCATCCCAACCTGCAGTGGGCCATTACAAGGGACTGTTGCCATGGACACTGCAGTGACCCCACTGCTGGGTTTGGGTGCCATGGCAACCCCCATCAGTTCAGGTTTCCTTGCAAACCAGCCCAAGCGGCCATTTCTGCAGCCAGGTTCCATGGCCACTTGCCTGCAGAGCTGTTGCTGCCCTGGGCTGCCATGGCAACCCTCAGGACCAAGCGGTGCCAGGGCTGTTCCAGGTACAATTGCAGTGACACTCCTTGGTGCCACCAGGTGCCATGGCAATGGCCACGGGGACCCGTTCCTTGGTTTGGTGCCACGGCAACCAATGCCCAGACCCGCTGTGGTGGTTGGAGGCCATGGAAACCTGCCCTGGGCCCCTTGCTCAGGGCTGGTGTCAGTGCCCAGAGCCAGAGGGGATCCCTTGCTGGGGGCTCGTGCCATGGCCACCTGCCCTGTGCCACGCTGGCCGGGCAGGCACCAGGAACCAGCAGCCAACGCCACTGCCAGGGCCAAAGGCCAGGTCAGCCAGACAGAAAGGGGCAGTGCTGGGCACTGTTTCCATGGCAACCAGCACTGGGGGTGACACCTGGGTCACCTGTGCTGGCAGTTGCCATGGAAACCCCTGGCAGGCACTGAGGGCACAGACACTGGCACTGAGACACTGCTGGGCCGGTGCTGAGCACAGGGCTGAGCACGCAGAGATGGTTTTGTTCTTGCTGAGCTGCAGCAGAGCCAAGGCCTGTCCTGCCCCTCGTCCAGCCACGCTGGGGAGGGGCTGGGGCTGCGGGGCAGCTTGGCAGGGACACAGCCAGGACAGGTGACCCCAGCTGAGCCCGGGGATACCCCAGACCATAGAAGATCATGCTCAGTGTATGAGGGGGGGAACAAGGGGGAAGGGGGGAATTTTGGAGCGAGGGATTTTGCCTTGCCAGGTAACACTCAGGCAAGAGGGGGCCCTGTTTCACCAGTGGGCAGGGTCACTACCAAAGACACAGACACCAACTTCAGGAATTCTGCTATTTATATCATTGCACAGCTGCACAGAAGGATAAGCTCAGCAAAGCACATCATCATTAGCAAAGAATTACAAAAGAAGCTCAGCAATCCATCCAGTCATCACCATCAAGGATTGCCTGCAGGGATTAAAGAAAGATCCATCAGCAGTTCCCCTCAGACTTTACCATCACCCAGATCCACACATCAGCTGGGGAAGCCAAGGACTGCAGAGCCACTCCAGACACTGGGAATTCCTGCAGGTGCCTCCACCTTTGCAGCCAAGGAGGCTCCAAGCCCGCTGGCAGAGGACACAGCTTTTACACTGCTAAACAAACAAGCTGACATCACTGCTACTGTGGGAACATCTGGTTTCATTCTCCTCATTGCTTTCTCCCAAAGCCTGGCCAGGGCTCAAGGAGGAACCAAGGGAGTTGACTTTGATCCTACAGCCCCAAACAAGGCCAGATGGGGCCTGGTCTGGTTTCTAAATACAGAAAGATAAATCCATGTTTTATCAAGGAGCACATACACTGATCATGTTGTTAATAATGCTTCCTTAAGGAGTGGATACAAATATAACATTTGGTTGGAAGGTTCATCTAGAGGTGAACTTTGCCTCAGGGCCTGTTCAGGCCTTGGTACTTTGATCGGTCCTCAGACCTACAATGAACTACAACCTTCATAACAAGTCTTTCAATAACACAGTTTAGATTTACATATTAGGCATAAAGGCATCTCCTCTTGTGCTTCAAGTATGTGCTGTTTAATTTCATTACTCAGAGCCATCCACGTTCCTTTTAAAACATCCCTAAATAGTTGCTGTTATTCTCTGCTATTTATCAAATGCCTCTCTTTTCTTGAGACTGTCTCTTTTCACACAAGTCTCAATACTCCACTGCCCAGCACAAAGCGTCACAACAACTCTAACATGGAATGTCAGAGTGCACACCAAGTGCACACGCTGCAATGATGACAGGCACTGCCACAAATGCATTTCACAGCAGCCTCCAGTTTGGCAGCCATGAAGCCAATCCCACCAAGAAGAATTTTCTTCTTTCTGTCACTCTTCTGCTGCTCTTTGTGTCAAGGTCATTCCTGACTGTTGGCCTTCAAACCCATCCCTGAGAGCAGTGCAACATTCCTGTCCCATGGCAGCCCAGGCTCCTCCTTGGCCAGCAAGCAGATAATCCAAGGCCATGCGGTTCTGTGCAGTCCCCATTTGTGTTTGTTGGAGCTCACAGGATGTGCTATTGCACATTTTAACAGCATCATTTGCTGCTTCTGATAATAATCCATTCAGCTGATTCATGGAAACTCCACAGGACGGGCAGCACACATGGGGCACAGGAGGAACCAGAATCTTTTGCTTTCTGAAAGCCAAGGCACTCCCTGGGGGGAAAATGTTCTCTGGGCCCCAACTCTTCCTTGTGGTTGTGGCTGAAGGACCTGAAATGGTGGCCCTGCAGCCAAGAGTGGTGTGGCACTGACACCGACCAGCTCCAGCACCCCAAGTTCTACTGACACTGGCAGGGATGGGAAAGCTCAGAAATCCTCTCACACTGTGGCCTCTAGAACTAGAACAGGGTTTGGTTTCTCCTGAAGGGAAATCTCAGGGAATCCTGTCACACTGATCACTGTATTCCTGTGTTTTCTTTAACTGTCCCCTCACTGACAGTGACGAGTCAGAGCCCATGGACAGAGTTCTGGCCACCCCACAGGGTGGGCCCTCCAAGGGAACCCCATTCCTCACAACTTCAGCTGAGAACACACCCAGCAATTGCTGACATGCAGCACTTTGGCTACCCTGATCTTTACATTTCCATAACTAATCATTCCATTTTGATCACTAACCCCTTGGTGAAACACTAGAGTTGTTTGTGGTAGACAAAGATTCTGGCTGACCATCAAGGTAGAACTTACAGACATCAGCAGTACTTTAGTGACACCGTTCCTCATTCTTTTTTCTCAATCTCATTCGAGTTAGGAACAATAATTCATTTGTCCAATGGAGCTGGTGCCTTTTTAATTCCAGAATAATGCCCCCAGGCCCTTTGCTGTTCAGCTTTACCATGTTGTCTGTGCCTAACAAGGCTTGGGGGGCCCTTTCCCCTCTGGCTGGAAGGGGGCCGGGTCCCAGTCCCTGAGGGGCACCCAGGCTCCTGGATGGAATTCCTGTGCAAGTCCCTCAGGGTCACAGCAGCCTTCACATGGAGCCCTGTGGATCAGAGCATTTTCCAAAGAGGCCCTTGGGGGAAACAGGGAGATTTGGTCTGGCAGGATGTGTAAAACAATGTCCTGTCAGATCTACTTGTTCTCACACAGAACACTTGGCTGCAGGGACACATTCCCATTGCTCCTGCCCAGGTTTCAGGACTCAGAGTTGTCTTTCCTGGGAGCTGTTCCTTCAGCTGCCTCGGGAGGGCCTTTTGGCCTCCAGACCCACACTCTGGCTCCATTATCAGGACTGCTGGATCCAAACCCTTTATCTCCACAAACGGTGGGGACTGGAGGGGAAGCTCCTCTTTTCACAGTCTTTCTTAAAATTGCAATATCAATAATTGTGCTACCCTGTCATGGGGTTGAGTAATCCAATCTTGTTCACAATTGTTTAACACAATTACTGAAATTTCTCCTTGATATTCTGCATCAATTCCTCCTGCCATGACATGAACACTTTGCAAGGCCAAGCTCCAAGCCAGCAGTTACCAAAGCAAAGTGTCCTGGAGGAATCTGAACTCCTTTTTCAGTATCGACACCTCTCATTTCAGGGGACAATGTCACACTTTCCCTGGCCCTGTCACTCCTTTGCTGTTCCCCCCTTTTCTCTTTCGCAGACTGGGGGGCTTGCAAAATGTGAGAATCATTTTTCCCTTTTTCCCTGTCACATTTGTGACAGCTACACAGAGCTTCCCGTTTTTTTTTCATAATGTGTATTGGGCTGAATTTCTACTTTTGTTTTATCTGAACGTGCCAGCAGCTGAGCTGGAGCTGTGCAGGAACGAACTGAACTTCTAACTGCCATGAAACTGCTTGTATTGTCAGTTTATTAAAGTTTGGGATTTGTTTGCATTTGCATTGTGGGAAGAGCAAATTCAAGGCATTTTATGTTGGGTTAAGTTTGATTTCTGACAAGAAAACACTTTACATTGTCTGGTGCCACGGGGAGATGCTCGACGGGTCTCTGTGCCTCTCGCCCTGGGGGATGCTTGGGAGGGACTGGAGAGAGTTGCCCCTGTCCCTGTCATCCCAGGCCATTCCCCAGGGGTTGTCCCTGTCCCCCTCACCCCAGGCCATTCCCCAGGGGGTCTCTATTGTTCTCACCCCAGGGAATTCCTGGAGGCTCCCTGTCCCTCTCACCCCCATGCCATGGGGTGCCCGGGGCAGTCTCTGTCCCTCTCAGCCCAGGGGATGCTCAGGGGTCTCTGTCCCCTCACCCTGGGGAATGCTCAGGGGGTCTCCATCCCTCTGGCCTCAGGGAATGTCTGTGCAGGGCTGGGGACCAGGGGCTCTGTGTCCCTCTCACCACTGAGGGTGCTTGGGGCTGGGGGGGCTCTCTGACCTTCTGACACCTGGGGAGGTCAGGGGCGGTCTCTGTCCCTCTCAGCCCTGGTGTGACCCCACACAAACATCATCGGGGTCAGAGGGACAGAGACACCCCCAAACCCCCAGAAGGGCTGAACCTGGGATTTGGTTTGGGGCTGAGGATTTAGGAAGGGGGGTTGGAACTGGAGCTGGAATTGGAGTTGGGGCTGAGATTTGGATTAGAGCTGGGATTGGGGTTAAGGCTAGACATATGATTGGCTTAAGGGCTGGGGTTGCATTAGGGTCTGGGCCTAGACGAGTCTGGGACTGGGATGAGATTAAATACAGAACTGTGTCTAAACGTGCAGTGAGATTGAGACGAGGATCAGGGTCATGCAGAGCAGGACAGGGGGATGTCACTGCAGGATGTCCCTGGCATCGTCCCTGTCCTCCTGAGGCACCTCCAAACACTGGGGGCAGCTGGGTGCTCCATGATCCAGGTGCTCCCACCCTGCCCCTCAATACCAGGTGATCACTCCCTGAGGGCAGCCCTGACTGTGACCCTTGGGGCTCTGGGATCAGCCCTCACATCCCTGTGGGAGCAGCTGCAGAAGGGATGAGAGATTTTTCCCCCTGCTCTTTCCTGTGGAAGGATGAAGCCCAGATGTCCTTTTCTTTTGGTGCCTCTTCCTCTCCTCAGCTGAGGATGTCAAACTCCCCAGGAGCAAGAAAATCCCCATTCCCTGTTTCCTTGTGGCTGTAGCCAGGAACATCCACTCCGAATGAAAAACTTTCTCACAGCTGTGCTGAATGACATTGGGAGGAGGTTTGTGAGAAAGGGAGGAAATTGTGTTTTGATAGGAAATCAAGTTACAAAATTGTTTATTTCTGTCCCATTCATTTTCAGTCAGTTCCAGTTTGTTTTTCAGAGTGCCACCGTTTCAGCTGATTGTGTTTGTTTCCTTCTTTATCTCCTGCCTTTCTCTGCCTGCTCTGTTTCTCTCTCAGTGTCTCCCCTGACCCAGGGCAGCTCCCACCAAAGACCCTGCCCTGATTTAATTCCCCATCCAGGAGCTACAACAACCATGGTTGAAGTTATGAAGGGTGGCAGTGAAATGTCACTGTAGGATCTTGCTCCACTTGGCTTTTGGCTCCAACTTTAGAGCTTTGCCTTCAAGGGCAGGAACTTCTTTTCCTGGCTGGGAACTGGAATTCCAGCCCCTGGGAGTGTGTACCATGGATCCCAGAGGGGCATTCCTGAGGCTCCCAGGGTGCTGCTCCTGCCCTGCCCCCAAGGAGCTGTGCAGGGCCAGGGGACAAGGTCCAGCAGTTTTGTGGGCTCTCAGAGAACACAGCAAAGGCGGCTTTGCTGGGCATTTGCCAGCACATTTCTGGCTGGAACCAGAGGGAAGGAGGATATGGAAGGGAGTCCCCGACAGAATCCCAGAACAATTGTGGTGGGGAGGGACCCTGCCCATGGGTTATGATCTCACAAGGGAGAGACGCCTCTTCCCCAGTGAAGGTGCAAATGAGACCCTGGGAACGCAACCTGCGGATCTGCTCGAACTCGGATTGAACTGAAAAGAGAAAGGGAGAGAAAAAATCGGGAAAAGGTCTTGGGCGAGGGAAGAAAGAAATAGGAAAGTGCTCTCATAGGGAGAGAAAGAAATAGGAAAAAGGTCTCAGAGGGAGAGAAGGAAAGAGGAGAAGGCTCCGGCCCGGACTCCACAGCTCCCAGGCACACCCGCAGGGCACAGCTCTTTTCACAATTCCAGCCAATCAGAGAATGCACTAAACAATTTTCAGCCAACCAGAGCTTTTCTCGCCGATGACTCACCGGTTGCCAGGCGGACCCGCGGAGCCCAGCGGACCCCGGAGCGGAATTTGGGGCTCGGGCCGGGGGGACGGATCCGCACCAGGGGGGTCCCCGAGCGCCCTGCCCACCCCTGGGGCTGATCGGGGGCTCCCCCCACCCAGCAGCCGGTGCTGCAGCGGCCGTGGGGCAGAGGGGTGGGAAAGGGGGGTCCGGGCTGGGAGTGGAGGAGATGCAGGGGCCGGTGCTGAGCACAGGGCTGAGCACACAGAGATGGTTTTGTTCTTGCTGAGCTTGCACTGAGCCAAGGCCTGTCCTGCCCCTCGTCCGGCCACGCTGGGGAGGGGCTGGGGCTGTGGGGGAGGTTGTGAGGGGACACAGCCAGGACAGGTTACCCCAACTGACCCCGGGGATACCCCAGATCATAGGACATCGTGATCAGTGTATAATGTGGGGAGAACAAAGAGGAAGGAGGGACATTTGGAGTGAGGGTTTTGGTCCTCCCAGGTAACACTTAGGCAGGAGGGGGCTCCGTTTCGCCAATGGGCAGGGTCAGCACCAAAGACACAGACACCAACTTAACTTAAGGAACAGTGTAACATAGGTAATGCGAATTCGCCAAAAATTACAAAAGTATTAGATAGGCAAAGCAAGAAATCATTAGAAAATAATTCCAAAAGAGAAGATGTTGAAATGATTATTACACAGCTCTCCATTTCTGGCTGCATGCTCTGGAGATTCTATCTCTGCCTTCACTCAGGGTTGCATTCCCTAACAAGTCCTGGTACCAAATCCTGCATTCCAAGGCTGGAAAAATGTCTCAGGTTTCGCTGGGTGTATATTCAATCACCATCTGGTAAAGGTGGGGCAGTTATCATGTGTTAATTGAGCAGTTTACTTTATCTCTTCCACAGTGAATCCTCCCTCTGGGGAGATATCTTCTGTGAATGGGCCATTGAGTGTCACTGCAGGACTGATAAAAATGCCATCATCCCATTGTGAGGTGCTCCTCCCAGAGGGAGGAGCCAAGCATTCCTACCTTGATATAAGCTGAGAATGTGAAAAGCAGAGTCAGTCTTTTCCCACAGGATTCCCAGAAGAGCAGCTTTCAGCTCCACTGGATCCCAGAGGAAGACCAGGCCCATTGACACCACCACTGGACTTTTAGAGGAAAACTCCACGCTTCTAGAGGATCACTGCTCCAACAAATCCACATCTCTCACTGCAGGAGTACAGCAGTCACCATTTAATGGGAGTGCTACCAACACCCTGAGCCAAATCGTGTCAGGTCATATTCTGACTCTCTAAGTAGTTTTTTAGTATTACTGCATTTCTATTTTTAATTTTCCTACTAAAGCACCATGATTCCTATTCCCATAGCTTTTGCTTGACAGCCCCTTCTTTTGAAAATTATAATTCCAAGGGAGGGGGTTAACATTTTCAATTTCACGGGAGGCTCCTGCCTTCCTTAGCAGATGCCTGTCTTTTCAAACTGACACAATGCCCCAGGACACCCAGGCAGGTGAAGAGGAAGTCAGTGCCCCTTTCCCCCTCTCTCCTGCTCCATCTCCCAGCTCAGCACAGCCCCCGGCTGCAGGACAGCCCTGCTGCCAACGCCATCCCGCCAGGGATGCACTGGGGGGATCTCCTTCCCCTTCCCTCTGGCATGGAGGCAAATCCCATCCTCTCCTTGTCCTTCCTCCCCCAGGGAAAGAGTTGAGGATGGTGATCAGGGAGGACAAATCCCCACGGCAGAACCTCATGGAAGAAAAGCCCTACAAGTGTTTGGAGTGTGGGAAGAGCTTCAGGCAGAGCTCTCACCTGATCCGCCACCAGATGATCCACACTGGGGAATGGGCCTATGAGTGTGGGGAGTGTGGGAAGGGCTTCAGCTGCAGCTCCGCTCTTGTCAGGCACCAATGCATCCACACTGGGGAGAGGCCCTACGAATGTCCTGAGTGCCAGAAGAGGTTTCAGAGCAGATCCAATCTCCTCCAGCACCAGAGGATCCACATGGATGAGAGGCCCTTTTGCTCCCCCGACTGCAGGAAGGCCTTCAAGCAAAACTCCAACCTCATCACCCACTGGCGCATCCACACTGGGGAGAGGCCGTACGAGTGTCCCCAGTGTGGGAAGAGGTTTCACACAAGCTCCAATCTCCTCCTGCATGAGTGGATCCACATGGATGAGAGGCCCTTCCGCTGTCCTGACTGTGGGAAGGGCTTCAAACGCAACTTTGACCTCCTCACCCACCGGCGCATCCACACTGGGGAGAGGCCCTATGAGTGTCCCCAGTGTGGGAAGAGCTTCACCCATAGCTCTAACTTGACCAGACACCAAAGGAGCCACCAGTAAGGGAAGCTCTGCCAATGCCCCAACTGCAGGAAGAGCTTTGTGCTCTGCTCCAGCTTCATCCCCCATTGGAGAACCCACATTGGTCAGAGCCCTGGTGATCCATGTTCCCTGTGATGCTGGGAAGAAACCTGTCCCTTTTCCTGCCCCTGACAGTGACATGATATGGGATTGAAGAACATGAGGGTCTGACCATGGCCCTGTCATTACATTCACTCCCACCTCAGGTCATTGCCAGGGGCAGGAAAGGGACTGTCTCTCTCTCTCTCCCCGAGAAGAAGGGTGTCCTTTTCAGGCAGGGGAAATGCGTAGACAGGAAGAGACAGTTGTTGTTGTAGTTTTCACTGTAAATAGTTTTACTTACCCTTCTGTTACAATATTGTTTTTGTTTCTGTTTGTTCCTAATGTTGTTTTTGTTCCCAATAAATTGTTCTTATCCCAGCCCAGGATCTTTGCCTTTTGTGCTTTCCATGGGAGGTGGGAGGGCAGCGAGAGCAGCGCAGTTTTAGCAGTAACAGGAAATTGGGGAATCCCATTCCTAAACCCCAGCCTCTCGAAACCAAGCATCCCAGCTGGTCCCAGCCCTGGTGGCCATGGCAACAGCCTTGAGTCCCTGGCTGGGGCTGTGGGAACCTCTTCCCTCTGGTGCCCAGGGACAGGAGTGGAGGGAACGGCTGCAGCTGAGTCGGGGCAGGCTTAGGTTGGATGTCAGGAAAAGGTTTTTCCCCAGAGGCTGCTGGGGCCCTGCCCAGGCTCCCCAGGGAAGGGTCCCAGCTCCAGGGCTCTCTGAGCTCCAGCAGTGTTTGGACAGTGCTGCCAGGCCCAGGCTGGCATTCTTGGGGTGTCCTGTGCAGGACCAGCAGTTGGACTCGAGGATCCTGATGGGTCCCTCCCAGCTCAGCCAATTCTGTGGTTCTGGGATCCCATGACCCGGGGGATGGAACTGCAAATGGTTGCCATGGGAACAAACTCTGTCTGCAGGCCTTAGCTGGTGTCAATGGCAACCACCCCTGGCATGGGGTCTCCATGGAGCTGCCAAGGGACTGAGCATGGCAACAGGGGGCTGGTGATGGTGTCCACTAAGGATCAGATTTGTCACAGGCCCTCAGCAGGGTTCCCTGGGGATTTTCCAAGAGTCTCCAGGCTGTTCAAGAGCTGGAATGTCACAGGCAGAGACAGGAGCTCCATGGAGACCTCCCAGGGCTTTCTGGGGATGGTAAAGAGCCGTGTGGTCAGAGGCAGTCACAGACATTCCATGGTGACATCCCAGGGGACCTTGGGCTGCAAAGGCACCGATCTGTCACAGGTACTCACGGGGGCACCACAGTGGCATCCCAGGAGTCTGCAGGCTGCCAAAGAGACGGGATGTTCCAGACACTCACAGAGGGCCGTGTCATGAGCACAGTGGGAGCTTCAGGAAAAAGCTTTATTTCTTTATTGGAGAAACTCCTGCTGAGACGTAAGGTGGAGAAATGACACCCAACAGCCACCATGGATCCTCAATCCCCTGCAGGGCCCCTATGCTTCTAAAATTCCTTCAAAGAGAGGAGACTGGGAGTGGCTGGATCCAATCTCAGCCCCAGACTTTTTCAAAGGTGTCAATGATCGGACAGGTGGAATTGAACTTAATGCAATTTTTCCCACTGGATCAATGATGGAACAGGAGATACCTTTATTTGAATACAGCTGTGATTGGTTCTTAGCATGATTAGACAGAATGGTTCATTTACACCACAGAATAAATGAAAAATAAGAATTATTGTTGTGGGCCGTGATGGTGGTGGATACAACCCTGTGCCAACAGGCAGGAAGCATGAGAGCACCAGCACACACACACACATACACACACACAAACACACAGACACACACACACAGACACACAGACACAGACACACAGACACAGACACACAGACACACAGACACAGACATACACAGACACACACACAGACACAGACACACACATGCACAGACACACAGACACAGACACAGACACAGACAGATACACACACACACACAGCAGCTTGGCAGTGAAGAGACAGGAGGGTTCAGGCATTGAGTTTTAATGTGCTTCATTGTAGAGCAATGCCAAAAGTGTCCAGGGGCCAAAGACAAAGACAAACGAGGGTTCAGGGTACAAATACCAGAAAAGAGGGGGTGATGGAGAGCATCAGGGATCCAATGATCTGAGGGCTCAGGGGTCATACACAGGGAAGGGACCAATGGGAATGCCAGGGTGGATGGGCAGGATTACACACCAATGGGAAGAGAGGGAAGGGAGAACTCACCAGAGCATGAACACACAAGGTAAAAGGGCTAGGGAAGGCCAACGAGCCAATAGGGAGGACAGAACTGGGACAAATTAACATAGTGCTGCAGAGCACCATGGGAGAAGCCTCTTTCCTCACCCTGAGCTGTGAGGAATGCCTGGAGCCTATGGTGTGTCTCTCCAGGGCACTGCAATTGCCTTTTCTCTGGTAGGCTCACAGGCTTCCACAGTTGTGCAGTGTCACAATGATCTCCTTTTTCCTGTAGCCCTGCTGTGTTTGCTGTGTAACAGTGGACCTGTGGTACCATGAAGTTCCATAGAGTCACCATGGTCCCTTTGGTTCCACAAGGCCCTGCTGGGCCACAATGACCCCTTGGTCCCATGAGGTTCTGCGCTGTCAACAATGATCTCCTTGGTTCTGCAGTGTCACAATGGACTTTTGGTTCCATGAGGTGCCTGGCCTCCCACAGCCCCTCACAGAGCCTTATGTTCTGGTTTGAAAGCAAAACCGTGAGAGACTCCAAGTCAGAAATACAATTTATTAGGAAAAGGGAAAAGAGAACCAAAATTGATGCAATGATACAAAAGAAAAACCACTGACAAAGTCAGAATATAACCTGACACCCTGTTGGTCAGGGTGTCGGTAGCAGTCCAGTTGGAATGGTGGCTGCAGAACTCCTGGAGTGGCAGATGTGGTTCAGTTGAAACAGTGATCCTGTAGAAATGGTGTAGACTTCCTCTGAAGATCCAGTGGAAAAGGCAGCTGCTCCTCTGGAAATCCAGTGGAAAGGCAGCTTGTTCTGTCCCAAATCCCAGATTATATCCAGTGGGGATGCTTAGCTCCTCCCTCCTGGGCGGATCATCTCACAATGGGCTGATATCATTCTATGAGTCATGAGATGAGTCCCTTAAACAGAAATGGTTGGTGGAGGGAGTTATCTCTGAGTCATGAGGAAAGGCATTGATGGGCCCATTAACAAGAGATAAGGAAGAAACAATGCCCCTCCTGGTTTCAATGGCTCTTGAGGATGGGAACAGAATACATCTTTAGATTGTAACCTAGGACGCAATCCACCCCTTTGTCTAGTACCATCTATAGCCAAACCAATATCCTCTTATATATAGAGAGATATATAAAAATTAGAGAATGAAACTTAACACACAGTTAATGCTTAAAATTAGGTCTCGTTGTGTTACACAACAGGTTTCCCCATCTTTCTGCATTACCTACCAAGTGTAACCAGGTCCTTGAGCAAAAACAATCCCACAGATGGGTTTGTCTTTGCCTGAGGTGGGAGTAATTTAAACAGTCTTTCCTAAAATACCTTTAATGTATATCATAGGAACTTCATCTCCATCCACTGTGTGCAGGGGTTCAGACTTTCAGACTGGGCACGACCAGCTCGATTGATGGACCCTCTGGTGTTGACCATCCAGGTGGCCTTTGCTAAGTTCAGTTCCCAATTTCTGAAGGTTCCCTGGCCAAATGACTTCAGGGTAGTCTTGAGTAGTCCATTACACTGTTCAACTTTCCCGGCAGCTGGTGCATGATAGGGGATACGGTATATCCACTCAATACCATGTTCCCTGGCCCAGGTGTTGATAAGGCTGTTCTTGAAATGGGTCCGATTGTCCGACTCAATTCTCTCAGGGGTTCCATGTCTCCACAGGACTTGCTTCTCAAGGCCCAGGATGGTGTTCAGCCAGTAGCATGAGGCACAGGGTAGGTTTCCAGCCATCCTATGGTTGCTTCCATTATGGTCAGCAGGTAGTCCTTGCTTTGGCGGGTTTGGGGAAGCGTGATGTAGTCAATTTGCCAGGCTTCCTCGTACCTGTACTTCAACCATCGCCCACTGTACAACAGAGGGTTCACCTGCTTGGCCTGTTTGTTTGCAGTGCAGGTCTCACAGTTGTGGATAACCTGTGAGATGTTGTCCATAGTAAGGTCCACCTCTCAGTCACGAGCCCATTGGTATGTTGCATCTGTCCCCTGATGACCAGAGGCATCATGGGCCCAATGAGTGAGGAATGATTCTTCCTTGTGCTGCCAGTTGAGATCCACCTGTGATACTTTTACCCTGGCAGCTTGGTCCACCTGTTTGTTGTTGTGATGCTCTTCATTGGCTTGACTCTTGGGTACGTGTTCATCCACGTGTTGAATCTTTAAGGTCAGCCTGTCTACTCAGGTGGCAATGTCCTGCAAAATCTTGGCAGCCCAGATGGGTTTCCCTCTGTGCTGCCAGTTGGCCTTTTTCCAGCAATCCAGCCATCCCACAGAGCATTAGCTACCATCCATGAGTCAATGTAGAGGTAGAGCCTCAGCCACTTGTCTCGTTTAGCAATACCCAAAGCCCGCTGGATGGCTTTAAGCTCTGCAACCTGACTTGATCCACCCTGTCCCTCAGTAGCTTGTGCAACTCGTCATGTGGGGCTCCATACTGCAGCTTCCCATTTCCGGTTAGTGCCAGCAATTCGGCAGGAACCATCAGTGAAGAGGACATATCATCTTTCAGTCTCTGGTAGATCATTATGTGATGGGGCTTCCTTGGCACGTGAATCTTGCTCCTCTTCTTCTTCAGAAGATAATCCAAAAGTCTCCCCTTCAGGCCAGTTTGTTACTATTTCCAGAATTCCAGGCCAATTTGGATTTCCAATACGGGTGCACTGGGTGATGAGGGCAATCCATTTGCTCCATGTGGTGTTGGCGATGTGATGTGTGGAAGGAAACTTTCCTTCAAACATCCACTCCAGCACTGGTAGCCGGGGTGCCAGAAGCAGCTGCGTTTTGGTGCCAATTACTTCTGAGGCAGCTTGAACTCCTTCACAGGCAGCCAAGATTTCCTTCTCTGTGGTAGTGTAGTTTGCTTCAGAGCCTTTGTAGCTTGGGCTCCAGAATCCCAGTGGTCAACCCCGAGTCTCCCCAGGCAACTTCTGCCAAAGGCTCCAGGACAAGCCATTGTTCCCGGCTGCAGAGTAGAGGACGTTCGTCACTCTGGTCCCGTCCTGACCAGGCCAAGGGCTACCACATGAGCAATTTCCCGCTTGATCTGGGTGAAGGCTTGTTGCTGCTCAGGGCCCCAGTGGAAATCGTTCCTCTTGCAGGTGACCAGGTAGAGAGGGCTCATGATCAGACTGTACTCGGGATTGTGCATTCTCCAAAAGCCAATGGCAACTAGGAAAGCTTGTGTTTCCTTCTTGCTGATAAGATAACAAGAGATAAGGAAAAAACAATGCCCCTCCTGGTTTCAATGGCTCTTGAAGATGGGAATAGAATACATCTTTATATTGTAACCTAGGACATCTATCACTGAGGGAAGAGTGGGATAGAACAACCTCACATTTGGTGTCATCACATGGGGTCATTCCATGCTCTGCTGTGAGTTTCCCGGGAGCTGGTAGTGTTGGCTTCAGGAATAGTTTGGGAAATGGCTGGGGGACTGAGGGCTTGGTGAAAAATGAGAAGGGTTAAAATTCTTGTATTTATAGTCTTTTGCTACATGTCCAGATTTCCCACAGTTATAACAGTTTCCACTGCTTTTATTACATTCTGTATTGTGGGGAAGCACGGTTGCTGCAACCAGCGTTTCCATTGCACCCTGGACAGTGGCCTTGGCTAGGCTGGAGTCACAGTCTGAGACTGCTTGGCAAATGCAAGTGTCAACCATCTGAGCAATGGTCAACTCAGGGTCAAGGGGGAGGGCGTGAAGAACCTTTCTGCAGTCAATACTAGCATTACAGAGAGCTAATTTGCTAATAAAATAATCCTGGACCTTTTGATCCCCTACCTGTTTTTCCAGCGCTTTCATAAGCTGATCAACAAACTTGATATAGTTCTTGTCCAGGCCCTGGCGAATGTCAGTGAAGTCAATGAGGGATGTAGAAGCATCAGGTGTTTGAAGGAGGGCAGACAATGTAGCACCTTTGAGATCTTCCAGTATTGACCAGGGGAGGACTTCAACGTGATATTGCAGTCTATTATAGTCTTCTTCCCTGGTAATGCAGTCCATTGTGAGGTGTTGTCGCCCTTTTTCCCTAACATAACTTTTTGGTAACTCATTAAGTTTATTTATCTAAAGTCCTTTCCACAAAATAAACTCAGCAGGTGACAATATAATTTTCATACACTGTTTTGAATTGCATGGCACCATTGTGTGGGTTGTAAATGTCGCATCCAGCAAATTGTTAAAATAGGGAGAACCCCTCCCATAATCCTTTGCGTCCTTTCCTAAATCCTTCCTTTCCCTGTGGGGAATAGATTCCCACTTAGGTTTTGGCCCCTGTTTATACTGCACTGGTGCCACCTGAATCTTGGATACCACCTCCCAGTCCCCCTCCTTTGCAGCTTTTCTCCACATTCCCTGCCAAGAATCCTTGGGCTCATCCTCACTCTCGGATAAGCTATCGCTCTCTTCCTCTGCAGAGGAAGCAGGTGTGCTGGCAGAGGCATGGACCTTTCTGCCAACCGGCAATGCCTGGTGTCAAAGGCCTTTGGTAGCCAAAACAGCTTCCTTCCAGTCGGCCCCACATCTAGTTCCATGACATGGGAACCGGCAGAGGCTGGACTGGAGGAGGGACCCCGGAGTGGAGAGGTGGAGCCCATGTTGGTGAGGAGCTTTCCAGTGACAGGGCATGGACCTGACACGGGGGCGGAACTTGATGTTAAGGTGGGACCCGTCGCAGGGGAGGCACCTGGAGCAAAGGAAGGAAATGGGGATGAAGAAAGGAGGGAATCTAAACTGGCAGTCTCTCTCACAGGAATATTGCCATCTTGTGATTTATAGGAAGGGGGATTAGGACCAGGGGATGCGAGAATGTGGGCGAGGGAAGATCTCAGGGCAGCATGACCACTACCACCCTGAGGAGACGACAGAAAAGGAGGGGAGATGGCAGACAGCAAATGGCTTGTCTGTGCTAAGGGGCAGGCTCTATCTCCTGTCCTCCTCTTGGGGAACACTGGTTCAGGAACGTGGGGGGTGGATTGAATAAACCAGGACAAAGGGTTGGAACCATGAACTTGTGAAAGATCCCATAAATTAAATGAAGCAATGGATAAAATTTTCCAACTTTTAACATCCTTTGTGTTTGTAAAATATAAAGTTTCCCCAACAGCATCCCAAAACGATAACTGATAGAATCAACAGAGATACTAGGAAACTCCTTAAACAACCAGTGAACAAAACATTTTAAACTCCCCTCAGAAAATGAACTCCTCTCTAAATTCAAAAGTCTCCAAAATTTAACAAAAACATCCTTTTCAGCTTGGGACTGAATATTTCCCACAGCTGCCCCTGATGGAAGAGGCAATTCCCAACCAGAAGAACAGAAAATCAAAAGCCTGAACACCTGGCAGCTCTCTGCCACTCAGTCAATCACTCTCAGTCTCTCAGGAACAATCTTCAGCCATAATGGGGCTCATGGGGCTGTCAGTGAAGTTTGTCCCACGGATCTTGAAGGGATTGTCGACTTCCACTTCAGTGAGATTCGGTAAAACTTGAGTATCACTTCAGTGTTGCAGCCCACCCAAAGGTGTACAGCTTCCAGTGATGTCTGGCTTGCAGAATCACTGCTGGAGATGCTCACAGGGACCTCAATGAATCTGGACCCTGTTTGGTGCCAGGTGTAGTGTTGTGGTGCTACTGAGGCCCCTGGAGTGTCCGACACTCACAAGCTCAAAGCTCACTGCTATCTCAGAAAGCTGCCAGAAGAGGCAGGATGGGTTTTTGTATGATCTCCAGCAAGCTGGGTTTATTGGTACAGGAAAAGGGTACAGAGAAAAAAGGGTCCAGGGATGAAGACATGGTGTAAGCTGACGGCACAGGGTCCTATATGGGATAGTGAGGGTGGAGTCGAGGGTCAGGGGACCCCTGGATACAGGGGAAAATGGTGCAGACAAGGGGTCCAAGGTCAGGTCTGCCAGTAGGGAAACAGGATGGAGGAATGCAGCAAACTAGGGCCAATGAAGGGACAGAGAGATGAGAACATTCTAGGGACAAACCAAACATGGGCAATAAGGGTTGGGCTAGGGTAATTAGGCCAATGGGCCAATGGGGTATCATAACTTTACATAAATCAGCATGTGCGTGCAAAGATCTATGAGAGAAGCAAGCTTCTCACCTTAAGATGAAAGCCTATTCCTCTTACTTGGGACCAGCACTTCATGCCTGGGAAATTGAGACTCCAATGGTAGGACCCTGGGCCTCCACACACCATCACAGCTGTCCCAGGACAGGTCTGGAGTGCTCTTGGGGGCATCCTGGGCTTGGCACACGATTGAGGAGGGTATCTGCTTTCAGTGGGGAACTTAAAGGTTTTAAATTAAAAGAAATAAAAGAAGAAAAAGCTCTCTTTGCCTTACTTCAGCCAGTTCTCCAAGTAAAGCTGGCCCCAGGTGACAGAGGAGAGACAGGATGGGGTTGGGGAATGTGGACTAAGATTGTCCACATTAGGTCAGACCTCAAGGCACTGCTTCTCTGACCAGGCCAGATCTCCTCAGGAGAGTCCCTGGGTCAGTATTGCTCCCAGAAAGCTGCAATCTGCTCTAACAAGAAAAAGACACACATTAAAAGAGGAATGATTTGATTTATTAGAAGCTCTTTGAAATATTTTCCCATAACCATAGAAAAAAACTTCCTGATGAACTGCACAAGAGCAGTGAGAAATCAAGGCAGAGCCATGGTTTGTCAGGACTTGCTTGATCCCAATGAGCCTCACTGTGCATTTGGAGCTGAGCCCTTGAACCTCAGGGCCTGAGAGGAGATTGCACAAACCTTTCCAGGACTCAAAGTCAGAGGAAAATCCTGGAGTGTCTCAAAGCATGAATGGGCTCCACTGAGGTCCATCCCAAACACAGGCTCCTCATGGACTCCTTGGAGGAGAGAACTAGAGGCTAGGATGGCACAAAAAACTCTAAGAAACTCAGTGTGGAAAGGAAATTCCAAAGTACCTTAAAAACTTTGAGTATCTCAAAGTATTGATAAGCCCCACTGAGTGTCAGTACAAAGCTCTCAAGGGACTCGTTAAAGCAGATAATTGGGGCCATGATGGCATAAACCTCTCCCAGAGTCTGGATCAAAAGGGAGACACCAAGTACCTTAAAAGAACTGAAGTACCTTGAAGCATTAATGAACCCCACTGAATGTTGTTACTGACAAAGCCTCTCCAGGGACTAATTACAGCAGATCATTGGAGGCCATGATTGCACAAACTTCTCAGAGACTCCAAGGCAAAAGCCAAACCCAAAGTCCTTTGAAAATCCAGCAGTGCCTGAGAGCATTAAGGAGCCCCCAGGGTCATTTCTGGGCAAGGCTCCCCAGGGACTCCTTCCAGCAGATCCTTGATGCCACTGGGATGTGGGCTAGGGGGGGATGAAGAGGGCAGGACAAGGGGCTGACAGTGCCCAGCCTGGCTGGGGCTGTGCCAGGAGGCCCCAGGGCCTCAGGACAAGGTGTGTCCTCCCAGCCCTTGGTGGCACAGACCCTGCTGTGGCCCAGGGATCAAGACTTGTCTTCTCTTTGTCCCCACCTGTCATCACTGCCTCCAGTTCTCTGCTCTGGCTGGGGCCTGGGGACACTTTCTCTGTTGTGTCTCTCACTGGGACCCATTAAAAGTCAGAGAAACTTTGGAGTTGGATTCTGACTTGGAGTTCCAGAGAGGTTTCTTCAGCTCCCTCTAAGGGACTGATGTTCAGGGCCTGAGCACCAAAGCCCTAGAGGGTGATTAAACTCCTTGTGCTGTGTCTGTGCTGCTGAGCTAGGCTGTGCTCCTGCCACAGAGGCAGCTCCTGATAACCAAGTAAAGCTTCAAAAGCACATTTCTCTTGATGAGCAGCTTTTCTCCCAGCCCAGTAGGGCTAGGGCACTGCCTGCAGCCACCCTGAGCACAGCACAGAGGCACAGAGAGCTTCAATCCCTCAGGGCTGGGAATCTGCTGAGAAATGCCTGGGGGAGAATCACTGCCAGCCTTGGACACGGGAACCTTTGGCTGCAGGACAATGCAGCTGCAGCTCCTGGAGCCATCTCCTAAAGCTGGAACATCCCAATGCCTGCAGACCCTGTGAGTACATTCTCTGATTCTCTCTTGCGCAGAGCAGCCAGGGGTGCCCAGTGCTGTCATGCAGAGCAGGGTCCTGCAGCGCAGGGTGCTGTGCTGGTGCAGGGACTCTGCTGCCTGCCAGGGACAGCTCTCAGCCAGCCCTGGCAGCTGCTCCTAGCGCTGGGGAACAACATCTGAGTAGAGGGAGATAGCTGGTAAGGCTTGGAAGTGTTCTCCTTGTGTGGTGAGGATGCTGCATTGTTTAGGAGTGATCCCAGCATGGCATTAAACTGCAGAACATTTCAAAGTAGATTATACAGGGAGCACAGCAAGGCAGTGGCAGCATAAAAGGGAAAATCCTGCTTTTTTATTCTACTGTTCTGGGTTGCCTGGATAGGAAATGGCAAATAGATATTCATCTCTCAGTTCAGGCTGAGGAAAATAAAGATATTTTCTATCAGATTGGAATAAACCAGGTAGTGACAGAAATCAGTACAGGGACCCTCACAGGCAGCATCAGTGTGTCTTTTCCAGCCTCATCAGGGTTGTTCTGATGTTGCCATCAGAGCCTGCAGAGCAAGAGCTGCCCCTGGGAAGTGCCAGAGCTGGGAGGGGTCTGCAGGGCAGAGCTGAGCCCCCAGGGCTGGGCTGGACCCCGGCAGCACTGGCAGGGCCCAGCCCTGGGCACAGGGAAGCAGCTGCTGGCAGGGACAGCTCCAGGAAGCAGAGCCCTGGGCAGGCAGTGGGGGGAAAGTGGCCCCCGTCTGTGCTGGGATATTTAAAGTCCTCTCCAAACCCAACTATTCCATGATTACTTCTTTTTTTTCAGATCCCCATGCCATTGCACCACCAATGTCCAACAGCAGCTCCATCAGCCACTTCCTCCTGCTGGCATTGGCAGACACGCGGCAGCTGCAGCTCCTGCACTTCTGCCTCTTGCTGGCCATCTCCCTGGCTGCCCTCCTGGGCAACGGCCTCATCATCAGCACCATAGTCTGCAGCCACCGCCTGCGCATGCCCATGTTTTTCTTCCTGCTCAACCTGGCCCTCACTGACCTGGGCTCCATCTGTACCACTGTCCCCAAAGCCATGCACAATTTCCTCTGGGACAGCAGGACCATCTCCTACACAGAATGTGCTGCTCAGCTCTTTTTCTTTCTTTTCTTTATGGGAGCAGAGTATTCCCTCCTGACCATCATGTGCTATGACCGCTACGTGTCCATCTGCAAACCCCTGCACTACGGGACCCTCCTGGGCAGCAGAGCTTGTGCCCACATGGCAGCAGCTGCCTGGGCCAGTGGCTTTCTCAATGCTCTCATGCACACGGCCAGTACATTTTCCCTGCCTCTGTGCCATGGCAATGCCCTGGGCCAGTTCTTCTGTGAGGTTCCGCAGATCCTCAAGCTCTCCTGCTCAAAATACTATCTCAGAGAATTTGGGCTCACTGTGGTTAGTCTTTGTTTATCATTTGGCTGTTTTGTGTTTATTGTTTTCTCCTATGTGCGGATCTTCAGGGCTGTGCTGAGGATCCCTTTGGAGCAGGGACGGCACAAAGCCTTTTCCACCTGCCTCCCTCACCTGGCCGTGGTCTCCCTGTTTGTCAGCACCGCATTTTCAACCTACCTGAAGCCCCCCTCCATGTCCTCGCCAACCCTAGATCTGGCCCTGTCAGTTTTGTACTCGGTGGTGCCTCCAACCCTGAATCCCCTCATCTACAGCCTGAGGAACCAGGAGCTCAAGGCTGCAGTGTGGACACTGATGACTGGATGCTTTCAGAAACATTAAACTTCTGGCCAATTTCTTCAATTCACTTGTAATAAAAGTCATCTTTGATACTTTTTGTTGGTTTGGTTCTGGGGACTTTTTTCCTTTGTTTTTGTTTTTCATGTTGTCCACAAAGACATTGTTTGTGCCATTTCTCATTTTGTTTCTTTCCACCTTCCCTGTGGCCACAGACTGTGTCAATGAGGGGCTTTGCTCTCAGTGTCTTTAAATGAACTAAAGGATCTCGCAGCAGAGTTTTCTGCAGTGATGTCCTTTTGTGGCCGTCTCTGGAGCTGCAGCAGCAATGTCTGTGTGCAGAGCTGGGGGCAGATCAGTGCTGGGACAGCAACTGTGCCCAGGAGCAGCAGCACTTGCTGGTTCCAGTGCTGCTCCTGTGGCCTTGCCCTGCTGCCCTGGTGGCTCTGGTGTTGCTGTAGGACCTAAATGCTCTTGGGGCTGGGAACAGTCCTGGGGTGGCAGTGCCAGGGCTGCAGCAGGGACAGGCCATGGGCACTGCTGGGGCAGCGCTGACGCCTCAGGCCAGGCCCTGGGGGCTACAGGCTCCTTACCCAGGCTCTCTCAAGAACATGCCCAGGCCAATGCTGAGCACAGAAAACTCCTGTGAGCAGCACCAGGCTTGCTGTGGGCAGGCTGGGGGCAAACAGCATGGCTGGTGCTCTGCAAGGGCCCTGGGGAAGATGGGAAGGAGCAGCAGAGCAGGGGCTGATTCATCCCCAGTGTATAGGACAGCCCAGGGCAGCATCCCATAGCGTCCTCATGGAGCTGCCAAGAACATCCCCCCCTGCAGCTCTGGCCTCTCCCCCAGCTCACACAGGTGCCCCATCCTTGCAGGCACAGACACGGCAGCACTGGCTCAGGAGCCCCTGTTTGCATTGCACAGAGCAGGTGGGAGCACCCACATGCTGTTCGTGTGGGGACATGATCCTGAGGAAGCACAAATGCCATCAGCCCCTGGGGCCAGCAAGGGCTGGGGGACACCCAGGAAACCACTCAGCTTTGTCGTGGCCTCTGCACTCAGCCAGAAAGTTTGTTCCCATCAGCTGGGAGTTTCCTGTCCCACTGCAGACGCTATTGCTCAAAGCCAGAGCTGCCTGACAGCCACCCCCAAACCGCCCTGAGCATTTCCTTGGTTTCGCCTTTGCTTTCTTTCCTCTTCCTGCTTCAAATTTCTTCCTCTTGCTCACCCCTGTTCCCTTCCCTGCACATAGCCCATCCCTGTTTGCCCTTTCCTCTCTGGCCCCACTCCCCATTTCAGTTCCTGACTTAGCACCATGGGCAGCAGGATCATCCTACAAGTGCTTCAGGAATTGTCTGCAGGCTCCTGCAGTGCCTCGTGCTGCTCCCATGCCACAGGCACCACAGGCCAGGGGGGGCACATCTGGGCTGCTGTGTCTGCCTCTGGGGCTCCCTGTTCTGGGCCATGAGGAGGAGCTGCAGAGGCTCTGCAGGACTGACAGGATGGGCTTTGTGGCTGGCAGGAGAAGCTGAGGGACCTGGGTTGCTGGAGCTTCTCGAGAGGAGACCCAGGGCTCCTCCTGCAACAGCTGCAAGGGTGCAGCAGAGAATCCTGAAATCAGCAAGGGTGGAACAGGCCATAGAGATCATCAAATCCAAGCTGTGCCCTGACACCCCCTTGTCTCCCCTGAGCCTCCTCTTCTCCAGGATAAACAACCCCAGCTCCCTCAGCCACTCCTCACAGGTCTTGTGTTCCAGACCCCTCACCAGCCTTGTTGCCCTTCTCTGAACACGCTCTAGCCCCTCCATGTCCTTCCTAAATTGGGGGGGCCCAGAACTGGACACAGCACTCCAGGTGCTGCCCAACCAGTGCTGAGCACACAGGAATAATCACTGCCCTGATCCTGCTGGCCACACCATTCCTGAGCCAGGCCAGGAGCCATTGGCCTTCTTGGCCACCTGGGCACACTGCTGCCTCATGTCCAGCCTGCTGTTCATCAGTCCCTGCAGGTCCCTTTTTGCCTGGCTGCTGTCCAGCCTCTCTGTCCCCAGCCTGTAGTGCTGCAGGGGTTGTTGTGGCCAAAGTGCAGGACCCGGCACTTGGACTTGTTAAACCTCCCCTTGTTGGATTTCATCCCTGGATCCAGCCTGTTCAGCGCCCTGTGCAGAGCCCTGCTACCCTCCAGCAGATCAACAACACTCCCAGAAAACTTGTTGTCACCAAGATTCCATGAGGCCCTTGCATGTCCCAATGGTCTTTATAATTCCATGAGGCCTCCCAGTGTCACAATGTCCCTTTGGGTCCCTGGAACCCGTTTAGTTTCACAAAGTCCCTTGGATCCTTGGGCCCAGCAGTGTCCCAATGGCCCTTAGTCCCACAAGGCCCTGCAGAGTCACAATGGATCCTTGGTTCCATGAGGTCTGGCAGTGCAGCAATGCTCTCCTTGGTTCCACAGTGTCACAATGGCCTCTTGGTGCCAATTGCCACCACAGTGTCAAACATGTTTCCTTCATTCCATCAGTCTCTGAGGCGCAGCACTGGCCCCTTGGTTCCATGGGGCCCTGCAGTGTCACAATGGCCCCATCGTGACACCATGACACATCCTCTGTCACAATGCTCTGCATGGTTGTACTAGGTCCTGCAGGGCCACAGTGGCCTCTTGGTTCCATGACACCTCAGAGTGCCACAATTAATTCCTTGGTGCTGCAGTGTCACAATGGAGACCTGGTGACACAAGATCCTGCAGTGTCACCAGGGACCCTTGGTTCCATGGGGCACCACAGTGTCACAATTGTGCCCTCTGTTCCCAGAGTCCTTGCAATGGAGCAATGGCCCCTTGATTCCATTCTCCCCAGGCTTTCCCAAGGGTCTTCTTGGTTCCACAGTGGCACAATGGCTCCTAGGTTCAACAAGGCCCTGCAGGGTCACAGTGGCCTCTGTGCTTCCACCAGGTCCCAGACCGTCACCATTGACTCATTGCTTCCATTCAGCCCCACAATGTCACCATGGACCCTTGGCTCTGTGCTGCCATGTTGTACACAGTGTCACCATGTACTTCTTAGTGCCACCAGGCCCCGCAGAGTCACAATGGCCCCTGGCTTCCCCAAGACCCTGCAGTGTCACAATCATCAGAGAATCAACCATGCTGGAAAAGACCTTGGAGAGCATCAAGTCCAACCTGGGACCCAACACCACCTTGTCACCCAGACCATGGCACTCAGTGCCACAACCAGTCTCTCCTTAAACACCTCCAGGAATGGTGACTCACCCACCTCCCTGGGCAGCCTATTCCTGTCACCTAACACTGTGCTGCCCAACCAGTGTTGACTATAGGGAAGAATCACTGCCCTGCTCCTGCTGGCCACACCATTCCTGATCCATAGGAGCCCCAGGCGCTGGATGAGGGAAATGGTGGGGAGGGGGTGGTGACAAAGATTGTCAGCCATGAAGTGTCTTGATATTCATATCTGTTCGGATTGCATTAGAAGGTACTGGGGGTCAATATCAATTAGACATCGAACTATAAACAGGAATAATAAACTTTTCTCTCTGCTTTTTTTCAACATAGCAGATTCACTTTGAATACACTTCTGAAATATTTCTAATTAACCACAGAAGAATTGAAAACTTATAATATTACCAGGGGCTTTTCTTTTTCAGGAGTTTTGAAGAAATATTTTTCAGCCTTTGTCACTGAAATGCTGGCCTGAAGAGCTTAAGACAGAGGAGGATTTTTGAGTAGTAACATTCATCAGCAACCTCCAAGTGGCTGAGGATCCATCCCCATCAGAGCAGCAATGCACAGAAATGGGCACAGCTCTGTGGCTGCCCCAGCTCTGGGATGGGCCTTGGGCCTGGAGCAGGAGCAGCTCTGGAGGGCCCCAAGGCCGGGGATCTTGTGCTGCCCTGGGCAGCTGGGATGGCAGCAGGGGCTGCAGAGCTCTCAGCACCTCAGCCAGAAGGGAGCAGGGCACCCAGGGAGCCTCCTTGTGCCTTGGCCAAGCACCTTCCCCTATGGCTGGGGCTGAGTCCTGTGGCAGCTGCAGCTGCTGCTGTGCCCTTGCCAGGGGCTGAGGCCGTGGGGCCAGTGCCCAGAGCAGCCTGGCCTGAGCAGAGCTGTGGGGCCAGAGCCGGCTGGGCTGGGCTGGCCAGAGGCCCTTGGTGCTGCCCAGAGCTCAGGGCAGCTGGCAGAGCTTACAGGGAGCTGGGCTGGGCTCAGAGAACCTGGCACAGAAACCATCGATGTCCATCTAAGCCTGGCTGAGCGTGCAGGGGCAGGACTCAGGCCAGGCCTAGTGGGGCAGGGCCAGCGCCTGTGCAAGGCATTGAAAACAGGCAAGTGCCTCAGAGGAGGCTGCTCTGTGCCCTTGGGGGCATGGACAGAGCAGGAAGGGGGCCCAGAACATTTGTCATCACCACCCTCTGTCCCCAGCCCTTGGCAGCCCTGCCTGCTGAGCCCAGCTTTGCCCTGGGCTGAGTTTGGCCGTGGCCCAGCTCCATCCTCCTGCGGGGCTCAGGGCCTGTTCCCAGCCATGGCCAGCCCTGGCTGCATCTCTGCTGGCCCAGAGGCTGGCAGAGCCCGGGGCAGGGCTGTCTGTGCAGGCCCACAGGTGCCATGGGCTCTGCAGGAGCTGGCAGAGGCTGCCCAGCAGGGAGGCCATGGGGCACAGAGCCCCAAGGCTGCTGTGGGCACCACGGCACAGGGGCCTGTGGAGAGTTTTGTGGATGCCTGGTTAGAAGAGAGGGGTCATGATAAGTTGCAGCTGGTAAAGCAATAGGGTCGTGGGCAAGGACACTGTCTCCTTCAGCAAGAAGTTATATAATGACAAGATAGAGAAAACAGGGTCTAGCCAGAGTAGAAAACCACAAGCATCCTGAGTATGTGATAGTAGAGGTGGAGCTGACCTCCACCTGCGGACCAATTATGAGCTCTACTTTTGCAAGGTGTATGAACCTTAATACTATGCTTATAAAAGTATATTTATTGCCTAAATAAAGTTGAGACTTGTTGATCATCATCGGATGTGCTTGTCTCCTGTCGACTCCGACAAATGGTGAGCCCGACGTGATCGAGAGCTGGCACCACGGTGGAGCGACGACTGGGTTCGGGTCCCAAAGCAGCAGGGAGGGCAAAAGCGCAAAGAAAAAAAAAAAAAGGGGCTGAAAACGCACCATGCCCCAGGCGTCCGCAGAGGCATGAACCTGGCTGATACGTGCTGCTGAGACCTTGAAGGGCTGCAACAGCGCTGACAATATAGGTATGGAAAGGCAAGCAGCATATGATTTATTTACTGCTTATCTGCAAAAATGGCAGATTAAGGGGATAGACTTACAAAAGGAGTTGCCGGGGTTATTGACATACGGGTATGCGAAGGGAGTGTTTCAAAACCCGCATACCGTACATGAGCTGTCAGAATGGTGTAAGCTTGGGGATATAATGTGGGAAGCTACTTTAGAAGACAATAAGCATAAAAGCTGGGAAAGCTGTGGAGGGTGATACATAATGAGCTTTTACAACATCAGGCAGAAAAGAAAGCAGCTGAGCAGGCGTCCGCTGCCCATAATAAAAATAAGACCTATGGGAGGGACTGGTTCCAAACTACTCCGCTGGCCCCCACCACTACAAAAGTCATTTTTCCCCCCCCTGCCTTCTAGCTCCGGCCTAGGGGCAGCTTGTGGGCCCTCCGCACCCCCAGAGGAGCAGGAGCCAGGGTCAAGAGTAGCCACTGCCATGCCCCCTTTGGGTAATGAGCCGATCTCTGAGGCTGAGAGCAACCTAGCAGAGGCCATTGCCAAAGAACGAAGGGAGGCTGGGGCAGCACTCGAAAAAGACTGCCTGGAAAAAGGAGATGATAGTGTGGTGGAAGTGGCAACACGGTTAGCATGCCCGGTGGTTTTCCAGCCTGTAGCCGGGGGAGGTATGCAAGCAGAGATATCTGCTCTCGATTGGAAATTGTTATCACAGCTCTGTTTGACTGTTAGCCAGTTTGGGGTAACTAGTGAACCAGTAAAGCAGATGTTGGATTATATATGGGGCACTCAGGTGCTCCTGCCCTCTGATTGTAGAGGAATAGCAAAATTGATATTCACACAACATCAACAGCTGCTATTTAATGCACATTGGCAGGGACTAGTCAATGAGTGTGTGGCTACACAGAGGCAACAGGGAGATCCTCTTAATGGGGTAACAGTGGACGAGCTCATGGGGTTAGGACCTTTTCTCCGCACAGAGGCTCAGGCTTTGATAGGGCCTGACAAATGCCGGGAAGCTATGAGGCTTGTTAGATTGGTTATGGACAGGGTAAATGAACCTGGTGGGCTGCCAGTGTACATGGGCATTAAACAGGGTCGCGGTGAACCGTTTGGTGCATTTATAGATAAGGCTGCTGCCGCGATAGGAAGAGCAGGGGTACCAGAGTATATGCGGGGTGCTCTGTTAAAACAGTGTGCTCTTCAAAATTGTAACCTGACGACAAGAAGTGTGCTAAGTACTCTAGGAGCAAATTGGTCCATAGAGGAGGCATTAGAAAGAATGGCTCAAGTTCCTACAGGGCCACAAGCGTTTTTGGTGGAAGCTATTAAACAGCTAGGTCTAGGCCTTCAAGAACAGGCAAAAACCTCTCAAAATCAGGTGTTAGCTGCTCTTGCACCCCTTCAAGCGTTGGCCACGGCCAGCCAGCGGACTCGGTCAGGAGGCAGCCTTAAATGCTACCGATGCGGAGGCATGGGCCACATTCGCCGAGAGTGTAACGCTGCTGGGGTGTGGTGTCAGAAATGCCGATCGAATACCCATAACATCGGTGCCTGTCGGCGAAGGTCAGGAAACGCCAGCGGGAGCGCAAATCGCAGTGGCCGCGCCCGGACACAAGTAGCTGCCACAGTCCAGCCGACCTTGCCTGTCTCCAGCCTGCCACCAGTGGGAGCCTCGGGTTGGACCTGGCAGCAGTAGAAGTTACCCTGATGACGCCGCACCCACAGAAGGTCCCAACAGGAGTTAAAGGACCCGTTCTTATACAAGGTCGAGCGATGGGTGCCTTACTGCTAAGGAGATCATCAGCCTCTATGCTTGGACTATTTGTGTTGCCTGGTGTCATTGATGCAGATTATACTGGAGAAATCATGATTATGGTTCACACCCCTTTTCCACCGGTTCAAATTAACAAAGGGCAGAGACTTGCACAATTGTTGCCGTTAGAACAAACAACTAAGGGCTTAATGTCAATAAAAGGGCAAGAGAGGGGAGAAAAGGGTTTTGGATCCACTGGTGGTCTCACTCTACTAACCCTAGATCTCAGCGATAGGCCTAGGAGGAAGGTGGAGGTGGAATATCAAGGTCAAAGGCGGTCATTCTCTGGCCTACTGGACACTGGGGCAGATTCCAGCATTATTAGCCCTGCCTGTTGGCCTCAACATTGGCCTTTACATCCAGCAACCACCACGGTGACCGGGGTCAGAGGATTAACCCTGGCCAGTCGTTCACCACCTCTGACGGTCAAAATAGACAGCAAGCATCTATTGGCTAATTTTTTAGCTGTCCAATTACCACCTACGGTGCAGTGCCTCATTGGGCAAGATATTTTGGCCCAACTGGGAGTGTTGTTTGAATAATAGCGAGGAACTGCAGGAGGCACTGTTGGGTGCGAGCTGTCCCATTGAAACAGGGAAACTCATGCAAGTGCCAGTAGACTGGATAGGGGAATGGGACTGGATCACTTGGCCAAAACGAGAGAATGCCCTTATTGCAGATGCGATCACAGCATTCACAGATGCTGGGAAGAAATCAAGAACAGCTGCAAGAACATGGCACGAAAAAGATGAGTGGAAACACAAAATCCTATGAGCAGAAGCAGCGGATAGTTTGCACATCATGGAACTTTGGGTGGTAGTGTGGGCAATGTTACATTTGAAGGGACCATTGAATATTGTAACAGACTCACTGTACGTTGCTGGAATTGTGGAAAGAATCGAAGATGCATCGATCAAGGAAGTGCAAAACCAGAGACTATATGAGTTACTTGTGCAGTTACAAAAGGCAAGGAGCATGCTTATGCTGTCATTCATATTAGAAGCCATAAATGGGAAATTGGTTTGGGTGAGGGCAATGTTGAGCAGATAAGCTAGTAACTGTAGCCCAGGGTACACCGATGTCAGGCCAACTATTAGCTCACTCTATGTTTCACCAAAATGCAAAGGGTCTACACAGGAAGTTCAGAATGCCCCTGGCGGAGGCGAAAGCCATAGTTAGGGCCTGCCCTACTTGCAGCCTTCACAATGGAGGTTGTGGGCTAGGGTTAGGGGTAAACCCATGGGGCCTACAGTCAAATGAAATCTGGCAGATGGATGTTATGCATGTTGCTAGTTTTGGGCGTCTGAAGTACGTGCATGTGACTATTGATACTTATAGTAAGTTTATTTGGGCAACAGCACAAGCAGGAGGAGCTGCAAATAAGGCTATGAGGTTGGCAGAGCAATTGGGATGTTGGGCTAAAGATGAACTTAATAAGACATCAGAAATCTTAGATATGCTTACTACAGATGTGCAGAGTGTTAATCATGCCGTGCTTCAAAATAGGGCTGCCATTGATTTTTTGCATTGGCGCAAGGACATGGGTGTGAGGAGTTTGAAGGTATGTGCTGCATGAATCTGTCTGACCACTCTACATCAATTCATGCCAAAATAAAGGAGTTACAACAAGGGCTACATCAGCTGAAGCAGGAGGAAGGATTGGGAATAGATGAATGGCTCAAAAGTTTAGGAATAGGTCCATGGCTAAGAAACCTTAAAACATATGCAATAGGGATCTTAGGTGTTGTTCTGATGCTTTTGCTTATCTTGCCTTGCATTTTTAGCTGTATTCAGAACATGGTCAGTCACATGACACAGAAAACCTGGCAGACAAACCGTCTTGCCCAAAAAGAAAACCGGGGAAGTGTGGAGAGTTTTGTGGATGCCTGGTTAGAAGAGAGGGGTCATGATAAGTTGCAGCTGGTAAAGCAATAGGGTCATGGGCAAGGACACTGTCTCCTTGAGCAAGAAGTTATATAACGACAAGATAGAGAAAACAGGGTCTAGCCAGAGTAGAAAACCACAAGCATCCTGAGTATGTGATAGTAGAGGTGGAGCTGACCTCCACCTGCGGACCAATTATGAGCTCTACTTTTGCAATATGTATGAACCTTATTACTATGCTTAAAAAAGTATGCTTATTGCCTAAATAAAGTTGAGACTTGTTGATCATCATCGGATGTGCTTGTCTCCTGTCGACTCCAACAACCTCTTCTGTAATAAGAACAGCAATAAAAGAGACCCTTTAAGATAGGAATCTGTATTTCCTAGAAGCTCTTTGAACTGTTTCTCCTTAACTGTCAAAGGAAACCCCCCTAATGAATTGCACTAGAGCAGAGGGAAATCAAGGCAGAGCCGTGGTTTGTCAGGACTTGCTTGATCCTAATGAGCCTCACTGTGCATTTGGAGCTGAGCCCTGGAACCTCAGGGCCTGGGATAGGAGATTGCAAAACCTTTCCAGAAGGCCAAGTCAGAGGAAACACCCAAAGTGCCTCCAGGCATTAATGGGTCCCACTGACATCCCTCTCCAACACAGGCTCCTTGTAGACTCCTTGGAGGAGAGAATTGGTGGCCAAGATGGCACAAAAACCTCTCAGACACTCAGTGTCAAAAGGAAAATCCTTAAAATATCCGAAAGACCTTGAGTGTTTCAAAGCATTAATGAGCCTCAGGTGGGACTTGGGGTCATTTGGTCCCTCAGGAGCTGGCCTGGGGGCTTCAGAGGTGGGTGTGGAGCATTGCCTGTGCTGTGCCAGGGACTGGCAGACACTGCTGGGCTGGGATAGAGGCTCTGGGGGGATTGGGGTTCCAGGGCAGGGCAGTGCTGGACCTGCCCCTTCCTCTCCCCTACACACAAAATGTTTCTAGCTAAGTCTCCTCCAGTCTCCCACAGTAAGGCAGTGTTGGAGGTGAAATCCCAATTCTGGCCATGGGCATCCGGAGGAGAAGGACAGTTCTTTTCCATAGGAAGGAAAGCACAGAGCCCAATGTTTGGAAGGCAGGTGAGTGTCTCACTAGTCCAAGGCCAGCCAGACTTGTCAGCAAAGGAAGATTGTGTTTGGGAGCAGCCTTTGGATTTAGGAAATTTCGGAGTTGAACCCAGTTTTGGCCATGGGCACCTGGAGAAGCAGGACAGTTCTTTCCCATAGGAAGGAGAGCATGGACCCTTCCCCAGGGTTTTGGGGACAGATGAGAGGTGACCCTCATGAAACCATTGCAAGCCAGACTTGTCCTGGCGATATTGCTATGGGAACAATCCCTGGATATAAGGAAATTTGGAGGTGAAATCCCAGTTCCGGTCATGGGTTCCTGGAAGAGAAGGTTAGTTCTTTTCCATTGGGAATGAAAGCACAGAGCCCCAGTGTTTCAGCAGCAGATGAGAAGTGACCCTCAACATGCCAGGGTCAGCTGGACCAGTCAGGCAGTCCATGGGAGGCCAAACCAGCCAGACCTGTTCTGTGTTCCCTTGGTTTTATGGGGCTCCAGAGTGTCACAATGGTGCCTTGGATCCACAGGGCCCCGCAGTGTCATAATTGTGACTTGATTCCGTGGGTTCCAGCAGTGTCACAATGGCCCCTTGATTACAGGAAGACCTGCAGTGTCACACTGGCCCTGAGGTTCGATGGGGTCCCACAATGTCACAGTGGCCCCCAGGTGTCATAAGGTCCCGCACTGTCACAATGGTCCCAAGGATTCCATGAGGCCTTGCAGTGTCACAATGGTCTCCATGGTTCCCCAGACCCCACAATGTCACGTGACTCCTCTGTTCCATGAGCCCTGCAATGTCAAAATGGAGCTTTGGGCCCTGGGGGTTTGCTGTGTCACAATGGTCTCTTTTGGCTCCACAGTATCACCATGGACCATTGATTACAGGAGGCCACTCTGTGTCACCCTGGAGCTTTGGTTCCATGCAGCCCTGCAATGTCACAATAAACACTTGGTTCTATGGGGTTCCACAATGTCACCATGGCCCCTTGGTTCCATGCAGCCTTGCAGTGTCACAATGGTCTCCTTTGGCTGCCCAGTGTCACAATGGACCACTGATGACAAGAGACCCTGCAATGTCACAATGGACCTTTGGTTCCATGCAGCCCTGCAGTGTGTCACAAAGGCCTCTTGGTTTCACCAGGCCCCACAATATCACAATGATCCTCTTGGTTCTGTGGGGACCCCCAGGGTCACAATGGTCTCAGTGGTTCCATGAGGCCTCACAGTGTCACAATGCTTTGCTTATCCCATGGGACCTAATTGTGTTACAATGGTCTCCATGATCCCATGAGTCCCCTGAGTGTCACAATGGTCTCTGTGACTCCATGGTGCCCCTCAATGTCACAATCGCCCCTTGGTCCCATGACACCCCAAAGTGTCACAATGGTCTCCATGGTTCCATGAGGCCCGACGGTGTCACAATGGACCCTTGGTTTGATGGGGCCTCTCAGTGTCACAGTGATCCCTACATTCCATGGAGGCACACAGCGTCAGTACAGTCCCCTTGGTTCCATGAGCCCAGCAATGTCACAGTGCTCTCCATGATTCCATGAGGCCCCACAGTGTCACAAGTGTCCCTTGGTCTCACAGGGCCCCACAGTGTCACAAGGCTCCCTTGGTTCCATGGTCCTGTGCTGCTGCATTCCCCCCTCCCCTTCTCAGGCCGCCCTGCCAGCTGAGAAATGCTCCTTGGGCCTCGGCCTTGGCCAACAGCCCCTGGGCTCAGCTCCTCTGCAGCTCATCACAAACACTGTCTGCTCCAGGCACTGCTGCTGCCCAAACAGCTCCTGGCTCTTTTAGGAGCAGCCCTGGGAGCTGTTTCTGTTCCCTCAGTGGCACAACATCCCTGTTCTCACACTGCCAAAGAAAGCTGCTGATGCCAAGTGTGGCCAGGATGAGCCATTGCTGGGACTGAAGCCCCTCTGGTGGGGCCCTGCAAACAGCGCTCCAAAAGGAGCCCTTGGAGCTCTCCTGGGCCAGCGACTCCCTCTGAGTGGGGCCTCTCCCAGCTGGGAACTCTCCTGTTTGCTGCACTCGGGGATCCCAAACAACCACAGAGCCTGGGCCGATCCCCCCACTCCTCCAGGCTCAACCCTTCACCCGCTGGGGAGATGCCAAAGCATCAGCAGTGAACATTCCCTGCCCTCAGGGGAATTTCTCCCAGGTGCCTTGCACTGACTCTTTGTGGCTGTGTGCACACAGGAGTGCCTGTGCTGGGGAAATGGGGCAGATATGCTGCTCTTTGAGGGGAGGGATCTAAGGGCCTTGGGTAGCTGAGTCAGTCAGGCCTCTAAGTGAGGTTAGGTTATGAGGTCTAAGCAAAGTTAAATGCCGCTAAGAGTTGTACTTTTGCTACGTTGTTAAGTTTAATTTAAGTTATTAGCTAAGTTAAATATTGTAAAGTGTTACCCCTCTGTTAAGTTGCTAAGTCATAGGTTATAAGTTAGGTTAAATACTGTTAAGTGCTGTGGTTTTGCAAAACTTTGATGTTTAAGTTATCAGTTAAGGTTAAGGTATCAGTAGAGTCCTGTTAAGTTTGAGCTCTGTTAATCTTTAGGGCCGTATTCCTTTTATCCTTGCCCTCACTGTCCTTGTGTCACACACAGAGGGACAGTTCTCGGCTCATTTCTGGTTTGATTGCCTGCATTCTGTTTGGTTTTCTTGATGCTTTGTTTCCTTGGTGTGCCTGAAGTGCCCAGCCAGGAGCAGAGTGACTCTTGCCAAGGAACTTTGTGCTGCTGTCCCTTAATATTAAATCTGGTTTTTGCTGATCCCTTGCTGGAGATTTTTTCAGCGCTCTCAAGCCCTCGTTCGTAACAGGGTGAAGGAGCCCTGGCCCAGGCTCTGGCCCTGGGGGACACGGGGACGCTCCCGGGGGGTCCCTGTCCCCCTGTCCCACCCCCAGGGCTCCGGCCCCCCGTCCCCGTGTCAGGCTCTGGGGTCGATCTCGTGGAACATCCTCTGGGGGAGGCTGCGGCGCCAGGGGTGGGGGGACCCAGGGGGACAGGGGACACAGCCTGCTCTATGTGGCCACACAGCCATGCCATGACGTCACAGCCTGCTCTGTGATGTCACAGAAACTCCTCTGTGATGCTCTAGCTGCTCAGTGACATCTCTCAACAAACTCTGTGATTTCATAGACCAATCTGTGACCTCACACAGCCCACTCTGTTCTGTCACACACCCCCTTGCTGACATCACAGCTGCTCTGTGCCTCTCTGACACAGTCACACAGGTGCTGCTGTGACAGCCCCCTCTGGGACATGCCACAGCCCCTGCCAGTGCTGAGCCTCTGTGAGCTAAGGTTCAATTCCACCTGTCCAATCTTTTATACACAAACCTTTGAGAAATTCTGGGGCTGGGATTGAAACCAGCTACTCCCAGTCTCCTCTCTTAGAAGGAATTTGAGAAGTCTAGGGGCTCTGCAGGGATTTGAGGATCCATGGTGGGTGTTGGATGTCATTTCTCCACCTCATGTCTCAGCAGGAGTTTCTCCAAAATAGAAATAAAGGTTTTGCCTGAAGCTCCCACTGTGCCCATGACAGGAACCCCTGTGAGTGTCTGGGACATCCCGGCTTTTGGCCATCTGGGGACTCCTGGGATGTCACTGTGGAGCCCCCATGAATGCCTGTGACAGATCGGTGCCTTTGCAGCCCAAGGTTCCCTGGGATGTCACCATGGAATGGCTGTGACTGCCTGTGACCACACGGCTCTTTACCATCCCCAGAAAGCCCTGGGAGGTCTCCATGGAGCCCCTGATTCTGCCTGTGACATTGCAGCTCTTGAACAGCCTGGAGACTCTTGGAAAGTCCCCATGGAGCCCCTCTGAGGTCCTGTGACAAATCTGATTCTTAGTAGGCAACGATCACCAGCCCTCTGTTACTATGGTGAGTTTTTATGGGAACCATCATTAGCCCCCTGTTGCTATGCTCAGTTCCTCACCAGCTCCAGGGAGACCCCATGCCAGGGGTGGTTGCCATGGACACCAGCTCAGGCCTGCAGCCAGAGCCCATTGCCATGGCAACCATTCACTGTCCCATCCCCAGGATCATGGGACTCCAGAACAACAGAATCGGCTGAGCTGAGAGGGAACCATCAGGATCCTCAAGTCCAGCTGCTGGCCCTGCACAGGATGCCCCAACAATGCCAGCCTGGGCCTGGCAGCGCTGTCCAAACGCTGCTGGAGCTCAGAGAGCCCTGGAGCTGGGACCCTTCCCTGGGGAGCCTGGGCAGGGCCCCAGCAGCCTCTGGGCAAAAACCTTTTCCTGACATCCAACCTAAGCCTGCTCCGACTCAGCTGCAGCCGTTCCCTCTACTCCTGTCCCTGGGCACCAGAGTGAAGAGGTTCCCACAGCCCCAGCCAGGGAGCCGCTCCCAAGGCTGTTGCCATGGCCACCAGGGCTGGGACCAGCTGGGATGCTCGGTTTCCTCAGGCCGGGGTTCAGGAATGGGATTCCCCAATTTCCTGCTCCTGCTATAACCACACTGCCCTCACTGCCCTTCCGCCTCCCATGGAAAGCACAAAAGGCAAAGATCCCGGGCTGGGATAAGAACAATTTATTGGGAACAGAAATGAGATAAGCAACAAACAGGAACAGGAACAATATTTATAACAGAAGTAAGAGAAACTGTTTACAGGGAAAATGACGACAAAAAAAAAAGACACTGTGACTGTCTTTTTCCGGCCATGTGTTTTCCCCTGCCTGGAAAGGACACCCTTCTCCTCAGGGGGAGAGAGAGAGAGAGAGAGAGTCTCTTTCCTGTCCCTGGCAATGACCTGAGGTGGGAGTGAATGTAATGACACGGCCATGGCCAGACCTTCATGTTCTTCAATCCCACACCATGTCATTGGCAGGGGCAGGAAAAGGTATTCCCATGGTCTTCCCAGCATGGATCATGGGGAACATGGATCATCAGGGCTCTTCCTAATGCATGTCCTCCCATGGGGGATGCAGCTGGAGCAGTGAACTGCAGTGGGGGCATTTGCAGGGCTTCCATTACCGATGCCTCTGTTGGTGTTTGGTCAAGTGATAGCTACGACTGAAGCTCTTCCCACACTGGGGACACTTGTAGGGCCTCTCCCCAGTGTGGATGCACCGGTGCCTGACGAGGTTGGAGTTGCGCTTGAAGCCCTTCCCGCAGTCGGGGCAGCGGAAGGGCCTCTCCACTGTGTGAATCCGCTCATGCAGGAGGAGATTGGAGCTGGTGTGAAACCTCTTCCCACACTGGGGACACTCATAGGGCCTCTCCCCAGTGTGGGTGCGCCGGTGCCTGATGAGGTGGGAGTTGCGCTTGAAGCCCTTCCCGCAGTCGGGGCAGCAGAAGGGCCTCTCATCTGTGTGAATCCGCTGGTGTTTGAGGAGATCGGAGCTGTTCAGAAACCTCTTCTGGCACTCAGGACACTCGTAGGGCCTCTCCCCAGTGTGGGTGCGTTGATGGGTGAGGAGGTTGGAGCTGCAGCTGAAGCCCTTCCCACACTCCCCACACTCGTAGGCCCATTCCCCGGTGTGGATCATCTGGTGGCGGATCAGGTCAGAGCTCTGCCTGAAGCTCTTCCCACACTCTGCACACTTGAAGGGCTTCTCTTCCACGAGGTTCTTCTGTGGGGATGTGACCTCCCTGGTCTCCATCATCAGCTGCTTGTCTGGGGGAGGGAGTACAAAGAGAGGATGGGATTAGCCTCCATGTAAGAAGGAAGAAGGACATCCCCCCAGTGTCCCCAGCAGGATGGCATTGGCAGCAGGGTTGTCCTGCAGCTTTGGGCCATGCTGGGCTGGGAGATGGAGCAGGAGAGAGGGGGAAAGGGGCACTGACTTCCTCCTCACCTGCCTGGGTGTCCCAGGGCATCTTCCTCTTCCTCGCAGCCTCCCCCTCCATCCAGCCAGGTTTTGGGAATGGGAAATCCTGGTTTGGGGAAAAATACAATGGATGAGCACATTGGGTTAGGTGGTTCCTCCTGCCCAAGTCCATGTCTAGTGTTGCAGCACATCCACAACGAGACTCTGTGAGCAACCTGCACACCCAGAGCCCAGAGCACACTTGCTTAACCTGCTGACAGACAAGTCCAGAGATGGATCTCTGTGCAGAGCTCCAAACACAGTTTACGGCAATGAAGAAAAGCCAGGGACAGAGACAAAATGGGGCTGAGGACACAGGGTTTTAAAGGGGGGAAGGGGCGGAGCTGAGGGTCCAGGGCCAATGGGAACTGAGCACAAGTGGTGCAGAGGAGGGGCAGCCAACTGGGGAACCAATGAGGTAACAGGGGCGGAGCATTGCAGTAAAGCAGGACCAATAGGGGACAAGAGAGGGGAGAACATTCTAGGGGGAGAACATACAAGGAAAAACCAGCACTGAACTGGGTGATACCAATGAAACCTGCTGCATTAACATGAGCCTGGAAATGCTGATGGCTGAGACCATTATACTCAGAGGGTTGTCTCTCTTTGACCCTGGTCACCTTTGCCCTGAGGTATTGCAGCTCCAGTGTTGGGCACCTGTACCTCCATACTCTAGAACTCACTGGGAATCTGGTGCCCATAGAAACCTCCAAAACACTGAGATTCTGTCCCCCAAAATACACAAATGACCAAGATTCAGCAGAAAAACCCAACCCTGGGTTTCCCATGTCTGGTCTCCCCACTTTGCGCTCCTGGAGGCTGCTCCTGTCTGGGTTGCTGCAGGTCAAGTTTGTATGGGTGTTCCCCTCTCTGGGCTGCTGGGGCTCCTGGCAATCCCACAGGTTCCTCTTCTCTGGGCTCACCACTTTGGCATCACAGGCGTCCCAGGGTCAGCACTGTCTGGAGTCCCTGTTTCAGGGTCCTGGGGTATCCATGGTTTCCCCCTGTCCATGCTGCCAACATGTCCAGGCTTCTGGAGCACCCCCAGCTCTCGTATTGCCCGTTTCTGCTCCCCCCATTGCCGGTTTCCCTGCCAGCCCTGCCCAAGCCGGGCGATCCCCACGTGGCTCTGGGCTGACAGTGCAGCCCCTGGGCCGGGCAGAGGCAGCCCCAGCGCGGGGGGACCCTGCATCCTCCGCTGCCTCGGCAGCCGCGCCCAGCCCCGGGCACAGAGCTCCGGCAGCCCCCGCCGCCCCCTGCCCAGGGAGCCCCGGGACCCCCGCAGCCGGGGCTGGCTCCGAGCGAGGCAGCCCCCGAGCCCGGCTGCGTGGCCAGGGGGGCACGGCGAGCCCGGGGCCTCTGTGCCAGCGCTTCCCCCGCTCTCGCTCAGCCTTTGCCCGGCCCGGCCCCCCGAGCCCCGGCAGGCCCCGCACGGCCACGGCCGGGCCGGGCCGCTCCCCTCGGAGCCCGCTGCGGACACGGCTGGGCGGGCCCGGCCACACGGATCCGCCTGCGCCGGGGGCCCGCGGGCCGCCGAGCGCTGCCCGGGCCGCCCGGGCCTTGGCCCCGAGCACAGAGCTCTGCCCGGGGGCTCCCGGCCCGAGGGGCGGCTCCGGGCCCGCCCGGCCGCTCCCGGCTCCCACAGCCCGCCCGGGGCCGCCAACAAAACATCCAACAACAAATCCACAAACCAACCACTGCCACCCTGTCCTGCTGCGCCTTCCCAGGCACCCCAAGCCCGCGGCAATGCCCCCGGTGCCCCGGGACAAAAAGCTGCTCCGGCCGAGCCCCTTGGAACTCCCACCTGCGGCCCGTCCCTGGCACAGCGATCCCGGCAGCTGCCCCGCTCTCGCAGCTGCGGCTCTGGAGCAGAGAGGCTCTGAAACTGAAACTTTGTTCCTTTTGCCTGGCCGCAGAGACCCCCAGGGCGTGTTCTGCACACAGTCCCAGCCCCCAGCGCTTGCTGAAGGCGCTCCCTGCAAATGTCCCGCTGCCAGGGCCCTGTCCCTGCTGTCACCTGCTGGGGCTGGCCATGGACAGAGCTCCTGGACTTGCATTTCCAGCTGCTGTGCAGCCAAAGCTGAGGGATCTGCAGCTGCCTGAATGCAACAACTGGAACAGGAGCCTCTCTCCAGGGGGAAATCTCCCCCTGGTGTGCCAGCCCGTGGCAATGCTGCCATTCTCTGCTGCTGCTGCTGCTGCTGCTGGGGCACTCGGGGCTCTGGCTGAGCAGCAAAGATGACCCTGAGCCAGGAGCTTTCCTTGGCTGCAGCAAAGCCTCGGCACGCAAAGCCCTCCGTGCGCTGTGCCCTGTGCCAAGAGGGATTGTGCCAGCAGAGCTGACCCAAAATTCCTTCTCCCAGGCAGCTTTAGGACACGCAATACAGAGAAGCCAGAGCCCACTCTCAGCTTAGCACAGTCCTCCAGAAGAATCCTGAGTGTGAAGCAGCCTGGGAACAGGGTTTAGTGTCAGGGGAGGGGAACTCAGAGCCCTTTTCTGCCCTGTGGGCTGAGGTTCTGCATTTCCAATGGCCCTGCAGCTGCCAAAGGGGCCTTTTTGGCTCAGCTGAGAACAGTTCTGCTGAGTACCTGTCCTAAACCTGCTTTCCTGCAAATGTGCCCAATGCATCCTTGTTTTTGGCCGCCCCAGGTGTTGTGTGAGTTTAGATGAGACAAGTAAAAGATGGAACAGCTCTGCTGGGGGGAGTTCTCTCTTTCTTGGTTTGGTTTGGTTTTTTTTTGGTTGGTTTTGGTTTTTTGTTCTTTTTTTGCTTTGATTTGTTTTGGTTTTTGTATTTTTGTTTGGTTTTTTTTTTTGTTTGTTTTTTCTTCATTTTTTTTTCCTTGTTTAGGTGATTTTTTTTTTTGGTTTTTGGGGTTTTTTTGGTATGGTTTTGTTTGGGTTTTCTTAGTTTTCTTTAATTTTTTTGGTTTCTTTTTGAAAATACTCCCCATGTCAGCTCTGGGCAGAGCCCTGTCACTGTGTCTGACACTTGTCTGTGGCACTGTGCAGGTGGCCAGGGGACCTTCCCCGAGCTGTGTGCAGAGGAATCCACATCAGCCCAGGCCAGGGTGGGCAGTGGCCGCTCAGTTCCATGGACTGGACACGGCTCTGGACGCTTCCCTTGGAGCGACTGCAGGGAGGGAACGCTGGGGCTGTCACCGCTGGGGTGTCACACACAGGGGAACGCTGGGGCTGTCACTGCTGGGGTGTCACAGACAGGGGAACGCTGGGGCTGTCACTGCTGGGGTGTCACAGACAGGGGAACGCTGGGGCTGTCACTGCTGGGGTGTCACACACAGGGGAGCGCTGGGGCTGTCACAGCTGGGGTGTCACAGACAGGGGAACACTGAGGCTGTCACTGCTGGGGTGTCACACACAGCAGAACTCTGGGGCTGCCCTGCTCTTGCCCTGTCCCCAGCAGCTCTGCCAGTGCCTCGAGGGGACACAAAGGCTGAGCCAAAGGGTGAGAATTGCAGAAGGGGCTGGGCTGGCAGGGGATCAGCCAGTCCAGCCCCTGGCCCTGCACAGACCCCCCCCCAACAATCGCAGCCTGTGCAGCCCTGGGAGTGGTGTCCAAAGGGCTCTGGAGCTCTGGCAGCCTCGGGGCTGTGCCCATTCCCTGGGGAGCCTGGCCAGTGCCTGAGCCCCCTCTGGAGGAAGAAGCTTTTGCTGATCCCCAGCCCAGTCCTGCCCTGGCTCAGCTCCAGCTGTTCCCTTGGGTCCTGTCCCTGCTCACCTGGGCAGAGATCAGAGCTTGCCCAGAGAAGCTGTGGCTGGCCCTGGATCCCTGGCTGTGTCCAAGGCCAGGTTGGACAGGGCTTGGAGCAGCCTGGGATAGTGGAAGGTGTCCCTGCCCATGGTAGGGAGTAGAACAACATGAATTTTAGGGTCTCTTCCAAGCCAAGCCATTCTGTGATTTTGGGAGACATGCTGAAGCTCTGTCTCAGCTTTATCTCACCAAAGGTCTGGACCCAGCAGCAGCCACGGGTGGGATCATCTCCTCCTCCCTCTCCCTGTGGCTGGAACTCACCCAAGGGCATCAACTGCCTCATGGGCACTGAATGCCAGAAAGGAACGTTACTCCTTGGGGAAACACAATGTCCTTGCACTTCAGCAGAGCATTGAAATGGGCCCCCTCGAGCACCTCAGCACCACTGCAATCTCCTCTTACTGGGCTAGGCCCAGATCTCCCAGAGCAGCTGCAGAGGAGTTGCTGTCAGGACGAGGGACGTTTATCAAAGGTTGATGTAGATCAAAACAAGCTCTGGCACCATTCCACATTTTTGTTTGTCATTGGGAAATAAATGCAGATGTCCCCATGCCACAATCTCAGTCCTCCCAGGGTTCCTGTGTTCGGTTTTATCCCCTGATATGGAGACACAGGAGCTCTCCTGGCTGGACAGGGTGTCAGGAATCCCTTCCTGAGCTTGACACCCTTGGAGAGGGTGAACAAGGAGGTTCCTGGCTGTAGGAGACTGTGTGGGTTTTGGAAACAGGCCAGAGCTGGAGAAGGCTCCTTCTACAACCCCTCAGCACCCGGCAATCCCATGTCTTTATTTGTGGGACTCTTGTCAGAGCAGGGAGAGGGAAGAGAGGAGCCTCCTTGGGGCAGGGAAAGAAGGCGGAGACACCAAAAGCAAGAGTCCCAAAGGGATCTGGGCAGATCTGGATCCATTGGCTGCAGTAGGTGTGCCATTCCTAAATCCAGTTTGGGAGAGCCATGGCCATGTTGCTGTGTAAGCTCTGAGGTATCTGATGGTGGGAGATGCTCAGGTTTGTCCTGTTTGCATCCCCAGGTCCTGCAGAGCCGCTGTTAAACAGCACCAGGGGATGCTCCTGGCACTGACCCTGGCATGGCTCCAGGCTCAGCTTTCCTCCATCAATCCCACTTCAGAGCTTCACTCTGGGGGGAAGGTGTTAGTGGGTCAGGAGCAGCACAATCCAGAGAACTGGAGAATGGTTTTATGTGGGTAATTCTGGGAATGGGTTTCTCAGGCAGGATGCTGGACACCAGGGATTTCTGCCCTCCTTTCTCAGAAGAGTTTGGGTTTCTCGTGTTAGTGCTGTTCCACAGCTCCCACCATCCCTACTCCTTTCCTTGACACTTCCCCAGATTCCCAGTGTCCTTTCTGAGGGGGAAGAAAGGAACGTCCATGGTGGCCCCACTTGGCTGCCTGGGGCTCAGCTGCTCCTGGAGTTGCAGCATGTCCGGCACAGCCGCTCTCAGTGGGGCTGGGACTTGGTTCAGGCCCCACAGTCCCTGTCAGTGGCCACTCCGCACTGGGCTCACGCTCTGGCCGTGTGGGGCTGCTGAAGGCTCAGCGGGTCTGGCTGAGCACTCCCAGCTCTGCAGCTCCTGGCCCATCCCAGGGATGGGGTCCCGCAGTCCCGGTCAGGGCCGTGTTGCCAACAGGGCCCTGTTTTGGGGTGGCCATGGGTACCTGCTGTTCCTCCACCCTCAGCAGCCCCACAGCAGAAGGGTCCTCTGGGAGCCCAGGCAAGGGATCCAGCTGTGCAATTCCCTCTGTCTGCACAGCAGCTCTCCCAAAAGTCCTTTGGGCTCCCTCAAATACTGCCTCCTGAGGTGATCCATGCCAGGGAGTCCCAGGGCCTCTGGGCCAGTCCCAGGGGGAGTTTTTGCCATTCCCAGTCGTGGTCACTTCAGCTTCTGATGTGCTCAGGCCTGAGTGGCAGCCCTCAGCCAGAGCTGGCTTACAGGACAAACCCTGGGCATTATGTGACTAACACCATCAGTTTTATTGAGCTAAAAATACATGACCAAGGTGCTTCTGCCTGCTGTTTAACACCAACCAGCTGCTTTGGAGACTTTCACATAATCTTGTGTAGTTGCCTGCAAGAAATGTATCATTCTAAGAAATTTTCCCCAACTGATGTGAATAGAGGCTTGTAGGATATTTTAAGGGAAACTCTCCAAGCCAAGGACTGGGCTCTGGCCAAGCCCTAGTCCCTCCTGGACAGGAAAAGCGCCATGAGATCCAGGAGTTTATGTGCCAAAAATATCAAGAAGCCATTTTACTTTGCTGATTTGGGCCTATAAAACTGAACCCACTTTTGGAGCAAATTCTGAGACCTTACCTACAGGTGGATGCACCACGTGGGATTTTCCCAAGTGCTTGGAAGAGTTCTCCAGGTCCTTGCTGTGAAATGGGGCTTCGCAGTGACTGCAGACTCTGGATGATGGTAAAGTATTTAGGCAATTCAGGATGTGTCTTTCTCAATCCCTATTCTTTCTCTCCTATAATAATGATTAGGTGCATTACCTTGCTTCTTTTTGCTTGTTGCTAAAGCCAAGCACATAGCTGTACTGAATGTATAATTTTACTTTTGTGTTGCCTTTACACTCACAGTAAAATAAGACCATTCTTCCCATTGGTTTCTGTGCTCTTTAAATCACCCCTGTCAGCTGGATGAGCAGGTACCAGAACCTGATCAAAGCCAGACTCTGCTATGATCTAGCTGGGCCCCATGAATGCAGAGGGCCACTGTCAGTCCATGGCACCCATGGAAGCAAGGCTCAGATGGGAAAAAGGCGTGCACCATGGCACCCCAGAGACCCTCATGGAGCCAGGGCTGCAGTGTGTCACAGAGGGAGGGACCTCATGGCAGCAGGAGAGCATTGTGAGGCTGTGGAACAAGGAGGCACCAAGGTTCCACTGTGACTTGACAGAACCCCCTGGACGTGAATGGCCCCAAACGGGCCCAGAGACACTTCCGAGACAAAGCCCAGGGAGGGGGATTTGCTTTATTCAGCGCCGGGTGCGCGGGGATATCTCCTCCTAACAGCGCACAGGGACACAGCAGATTACAATGGATGGTTATACTCTATGCATATTCATGGTGTGCCTTAGAAAAGGTGTGGTTATGCAAACGATCTCTCAGTACTCATTACTCTCATTAGCATACGCGAGGTGCAGGCGCAGTGCACACTGGTGCTGGCACTGAGGAAGGCTCTGCGTCTTCCTCGGGGGTCTCCTGATGAAGGCTGGACGTCTTCATCGCCGTGCCCTTTTCACCTTTCTCCTCTAGGCATGGGCAGTCTCTTGTTGGCTGTTTCAGCAATTTCCTCACTGGTTTCAGCAAGCTCTGCCCTTCATTTCTGCCAGTTTTGTTCCCTAGTTCTTGCCAAGTTTCATCCTGTGTCTTGAGCTTGTGGCTGAATTTTTGCAAGCTTCCATATCGGGTGCAGTGTCTCTTATTCCTGCCCAGGTATGCCTAGGCACAGTGCTTTTAACCCTTTCACAGCCAAGGACTGCAGAGCCACTCCTGGACACTGGGAATTCCTGCAGGTGCACCCACCTTGCAGACAATGAGGCTCCAACCTTGCTGTGAGAGGGCCCAGCTTTTACACTGTTAAACAAACAAGCTGACATCACTGCTAGTTGGGAACACCTGGTTTCATTCTCCTGATTGGCTTCTCCCAAAGCCTGGCCAGGGCTCAAGGAGGAACCAAGGGAGGTGACTTTGATCCTAGAGCCCCAAACAAAGCCAGATGGGGCCTGGTCTGGTTTGCAAACACAGGAAGGTAAATCCGTGTCTCACTACTGAACACATACAGAAATCATATTGCCAATAATGATTCACTAATGAGCAGATACAAATATAACCTTTGGTTGGAAGGTTCATCTGGAGCTCAGCTTTGCCTCAGGTCCTGCTGTTCAGGCCTCAGTCAGGGCCTGGTGAAGCCTCAGTACTTCAATCAGTGCTTTGATCTACAGATGAACTGCAACCTTACCAACAATTCTTTGGATAATAGAGTTTAGATTTGGGTATTAGGAACAAAGGCAACACCTCTTGTTCTTCAATTAAGTGCTGTTCAAGTTCATTACTCAGAGCTGTAATTCACATTCCTTTAAAAACAGCCCTAATTAGTTGCTATTCTCTGTTCTTTATTAAATGCCCCTTTTTTTCTTGAGACTGTGTCTCATTTTAGACAAGTCTCAGTACTCCATTTCCAGCACAAGGTGTCACAGCAACTCGAACATAGAATCACAACACACCAAGTGCTCACACTGCAATGATTACAGTGACTGCATGAATGCATTTCACAGCAGCCTCCCAATGTGGAAGCCAATTCCACCATGAAGAATCTTCTTCTTCATGCCTCTCTTCTCCTCATCTTTCTATCCAGGTGATTCCTGATTGTAGGGCCTAAAACCCAACACTGACAGACATTCCTGCAACATTCCTATCCTGGAACAGCCCAGGTTCCTCCCTGGCCAGCAAGCAGATAATCCAAAGCTGTGCAGTTCTGCAGAGCCCCATTTGTGTTTGTTGGAGCTCCTGGGATGTGCTATTGGACATTTTAACAGCATCACTTCTTATTTCTTCTAATAATCAATTTAGCTCGTTATTGTAAGTTGGGTGCAGCCGTGCACAGCCAGGGGGTTTCCATTTCCCCAGTGGGCCATTGTTAAGGGCATGGAGCACAGCTGGGAGATGGGTTCTCCATGGGCACAGGTTCCCATCTCCTCATTTTCTCAGCTGCTCTTTTAACAACCCCTTCACCCGTTCAACAAATCCTGCAGGTTGTGGATAGTCTGGGACATGAAAAACCCTGCAGGCTTCATCACTGTATTTTTCACAGGAAAAGACAAAGCACTCTGCATCACAATATCAGCAAACCCTGTAAAAAGAGCCAATTTCATCCCTTCCTCCTTTTTTCATTGTATACAATCTCACAAAGTTGACCACTGACATTAGGGTCCTGGCCAATCCTGTTCTGTAGGGTATTTAGTGTTACATCCCTGAGCAGCAAAAGCTACCGAACTAGTAATGTCAGCACATTGTTATTATTTTATATGTAGACAGTGATATAGCAATATAGATAGATATAAATATATATAAAACTATATACAATATATATATAAATATACATATAGAAATAGATATTCTAAGATCTTATTACAGTATAAATACATATATGATTATTTGTTATACTAATATTTCACTTGCAGAAATGTCTTTAAGCTCAAGATTAAGACCTTCTTCTGTTGCTCCATGTGGGAGCATTCCAACAATAATTATTCCTTCTGAAGGTGCTGTTTCCAATGTACTCTTAACAAATTGATCTTTGTCTGCCCAAACCCAGAAGTTCTTTTCCTTTTCCATATGCAATTTTTGGATGCATTTGAAGACATCCAGGGGTTCAGATCCTTTTAACCAACTGCCCCACTGCTCACAAAGTGCTCCCACCTCAGCCCACTCCAGAGCCAGGGAACTCCAGGGAAGGGCTTCCCACCTGGGAATTCCTGATGGGACTGATTCCTCACATTTACACTGAACAAGTGACATTTGGTTGTCATCTGGCCAGACTGTGCCAGTTTTGTTTTACCAGTGGGCAGGGTCAGCACCAAGGACACAGACTCCAACTGAAGGAATCAGTGTCATTTACTGCAGCTCAAAGCAGCAAAGAATCACAAAAGGAGCAGCTCAGCAATGCACCCAATCATCCCCACCAAATATTGCCTGCAGTGATTAACACAGATCCAGCAGCATTTACCCTCAGCCTTTACCATCCCCCAGATCCACCCAGCAGCTGGGGGAAGCTGTCACAGCCCAGGGCTGCAGAGCCACTCCTGGGCACTGGGAATTCCTGCAGGTGCCTCCAGCCACAGGTGAGGCTCCAACCCCGCTGGGAGAGGGCCCAGCTCTGACAGTGCTGAATGAACAAACTGACAGCACTTCCAGGGCGCGAACATCTGGGTTCATCCTCCTCTTGGCTCCCTCCCAAAGCCTGGCCAGGGCTCAAGGAGGAACCAAGGCAGCTGACTTTGATCCTTCAGCCCCAGACAAGGCCAGATGTCAGATTCCATGGCCTTGTCTGCCTTCTAAACACAGAAAGGTCAATACATGTTTCACTAAGGAGTGCCTACATCTATCACAGTGCTAATGACCATGCACATTTCATTAGGGAGCAGATACAAAGATAACCTTTGGCTGGAAGGTTCATCCAGAGGCACCTTTGGCACAGGGCTGCTGTCCAGGCCTCACTCAGGGCTCTTGTCCAGGCCTTGGCACTTCAGGGACGTGGTTTAGTGCTGGCCTTGGCACTGCTGGCTGACCGGCTGCACTGGGGGAGCTCAGAGGTCTTTTCCAACTGAAAGGATTCTGTGATTCCATGATTATATCCGCTGCATTCAGCTGGGTCTGTTTTAGCAGCATGACTTTGCTCAGAAAGTTCCCTCTTGCCCAGCTCCTGTGGCCTGAGGCTTCAGCTCCTTCAGCTCCTGGTGCTGAGCTGCTCATGCTGAACGAGACGACTCGCAGAGACCAATACAGTCCATCCAATTCCTGCTGGGACACGGAGAGGGGAGGCTGTGCAAACAGGAGCATTGTTTGCTGTGGCCTCCTCTCTGCCCCTCACGCCTTTCAGCGCTTTGAACCAGCCAAGAGCTTTCTCCAAGAGTGCAATGGAGCAGCTGTTCCTGCTCCCGGGCCTGGCTCTCTCCAGTCTCTGACCTTGCCTGCTTCTGTCCCTCTTGCTGTGCCCTCTGTTCCCCCAGGGCTTGCTGCCTGCTGCCCAGGACTGTGGGACTGGCACAGATCCAGTGCTCCAGACCCTCCTTTCTGTGCCCTTGGAGCTGCCTGGGCACAGCAGCCTTTTCCATCTGGAAGCTTTACATGGACAGGGAGTCCCCAGCTCCGTTCCCTGCACAACCTCCAGGAGCCCAGGGCTGCCATCTCAAGTCCCTGCTGGCACTGGGGGCTCCCAGGTGCCTCAGGCTGCTGTGACACCGCTGCACACGGCAGGGAAGAGGGGCAGGGGCTGTGCTCAAAGTCAGCTCCATCTGCTGCTTTTGCTGCTACTGCTGTGGGATCATTTGTGCAGCCCTGGCCCAGAGGCAGGGATCAGATCCAGGCCCTGCTGCTGCTCCCTCGGGATCAGCCCCACTTTGGGTGTTGCTGTCAGGGCCAGCAGAAGCCCTGGCTGGAGCAGCAGGTGCTGACAGTGCCCCAAGCCCCGGGGCTGGAGGGGTCCCTGGGCTGGGGCTGGCAGGGAGCTGCCCCTTGTTCTCCCTCTGCCCCAAGCAAAGCTGGGCCGGGCACAAGTGGGGCAGCACAGCCAACAGGGAGCCTGCCAGTCTCTTCCAGCCCTGCCTGCTCAGAGTTTGGGCCTTGGAGCCTCAGGTGGCCAAAGGCAGCTGCTGCTGGTCCCTCTGGGTGTGCCCGTGTTCAGCAGTGCTGCTCCATCAGTCTGTGCCCAGCAACGGGGAAAAGCCTCAGCCCTGCAGGGCCAGGAGCTGCCAGGCTCTGCCTGAGCAGCTCAGCCAGCAGGAATGGAGCTGCTCCACACGGGAACCAGGAGCAAAGGACATTCCTTCTGTAGGACATGTTTTCTATCTAAAGGAAAAAAAGGGAAAAGAAAAAAAAACTATATAACATAGGAAAGATAAAAACAAAACCCAAGCATTAGTGAAAAAACTTCTGTAACTTTGCATTAGGAGGTAAATGATCTTTTTAGAAAGAGAACTCAGTTAGTTGCATTGTAAATGTGCTGGTGGTATGGATCCATCTCATTGACCTCAGCAGCCATTTAAAAGGTTTTAGCCTTTATTTCCAACACTGGCATTTGAAATTGTGGTCAAAGCAAGAGAAAATTGCTTTGTGTCCTTACAGCTCCAAGCAGGACTGGGAATGGAAACTCTGTCAAACCCCAAATCCTTTAGAAGATGATCTTCCTTCTCAGCCTGGTAATGAACTGCACATTCCCTTTCAAAGTGTCAGGGATTTCTAAAGACACCAAGTCCCACTTACGTCTTTTTGCTCTGGTTGGGAAGTGCAGAAGGGCAATTCTCCATCCATCAGCTCCAGCCTGCACTGCCTCAGGAACACGGCCCACTCGCCAGCTTTGGCCCACTCCTTGCACTTCTAGAGGAGGAAGAAAGTGCAACTGCACAATTCCAGCTGATAAAGAAGGAAGAATGGGACACACAAAACACCCTGTGCAGATCCAGGCATTCAGCTGGGACTGTGCAGAGTCTGGGTCCTTGCCAATTGGATGTGTGTCCCCAGCTGCAATCTCTGGGCCTGCAGCAGAGTCTCACTCACCTGCCAAAGCAGAAAGCTCAGGCGCTGTGCTCGGAAGGGGCTCGTCTGATGCAAAGCTGTCAGAGCAATGTGAGGGCAGAGCCAGCCCAGCTGGGCCCAGGGCTGAGCCCAGCAGAGCCCTGGCAGAGCCCAGAGCAGCCTCAGCACCCACAGAGCCCGGCTGCAAGGAGAGAAAGCAGAAACTGCCCGTCAGCTGAGGGCTCCTGTCCCCTTGTGCCAAGGCCTGCGGTGCCCAGGCCATGCTGGCTGTGCCCAGAGCTGTGCCCAGAGCTGCCCATCCCTGCTGCCTTTGGCAGCAGAGCAGGAGGGCAGGACATGTGCCCAGCCTGCAGCCAGCCACGGCACATCCAGCCCTCAGCAGCTGCCCAGAGTGGGATGCTCCTGTGCTCGCTGCCATCTCCCAAAAGCTCTGATCCCACCCTGCCAAGCACACAGGGACCCACCTCACGCCATCCACGGCTGGAAGAAAAGCTGCTCCCAAACCATGGCCTCAGCCTTCTCCAAGGGCACGGCTCATCCATGCCACAGCTGCTCCCAAGCACTTCCCCATCCATGCTGGACCACTAGAATGCTTCCTCTGGAAAAACAAACAACACATTATTGAAAAGATATTAGAGACAAAAAGGGTAAACAAGAAACAAGGTAAAAACTCTTATCTCTTTCAGGGCCTTGAGGAAGGGCCAACCCCGACATGCTGGGGAAAAACCCAGCCATGGGGGAGGGAAGCCCACACTTTCTTTCTTGCCCCCATCTCTGTCCCCCAAAATCACGGTGATCCCAAAGCAAACAAGGGCAGTGGAGCAGCTCAAGCCCTTCCTTGCCTGCAAAGCAAAGCAGCTGTGCACAGCTTCTGGAGTCCCACCTCTGCTCCCACCATGGGCCTTTCTTTGTGTTGGGCTGGCTGCCCCAGCCCCAGCCCAGGCCACAGTGGGTGCTGGGGGCTGTTGGCAGGGCCAGGAGCCCACTCCTGTTTTCTACCCACCCTAGCCGATCTCCCCAGAGCCTGGTAAGACCAGGCTCTCAGGGCTCTGCCCAGGGCCCCAGCTGTCAGGGAACCAGGACAAGCAAAACCAGCTTGGATGGCAGCCACCAGTGCTGGGCAGAGCAGCTCAGCTCCAGCACAAGGGCTGCGTGTTCCCATCCCATGAGCCTGGGGCAGTGACACAGGCAGGACAAAAAGGTCTGGGTTCCTTTGCTTCTGATTGCCCAGGCATGTGTGGAGCTGGAACTTACCAGGGCCCTGGATCAAAGTGTGCCTGGGGCTCTCTCCCTTCTGCTATGGCAGAGGAATATCCTGCACCCAAGGATCACAGAACAGGTCTTCTAATGTGGGTCTGTCCAAGAAGTGCACGGATAAACACCACCTGATCAGATCTTTGCACTCTGCGGAGAGAAAGCAGAAACTGCCCGTCAGCTAGAGAAGGCTCCTGTCTGCCTTGCCCCACTATTCCCATGCCCAGGCTATTCTGGATGCACTCAGAGCTGGGCCTGAACTTTCCCATCCATTCCCTGTTCTGGAGGAGAACAGGACATGTGCCACCTCCTCAGCAGCTGCCAGAGCGGGATGCTCACGAGCCCGCTGCTGCCTCCCAGCACTGGTATTCCCCCCGTGCCCAGAGAAGAGGATCCACCTTGAGAGAGCCTCTGTGGCAGCGAGAGCTGGCCCCAGCAGATGTTCCAGCCCCTCCTGAAAGGGTGCTCCCCGCAGACCATCTGGTGCAGCAGGATGCCCAGGGACCAGATTGTTGCTGGCTCGCCGTGGTACCAGCCAAAGTTGTTCCATTCTGGGGGGCTGTATGACGGTGTTCCTATGGAATAGAGATGGAGTTCAGCAGGGGGATGCTGCTGCTCCCACAGCCTGGCCCCAGCATCCCTGGGCGCGCGGGGGGCTGCCTCATTGGCACACAGGGTGACCACTGCCCTCTTGCCAGCACCTGGGACTTGCGCACAAACTTAGGCTTGGAAAAGAAGCCACTGAGGGCAGCCCTGGCTAGGCCTGACCATGACATGCAAAGGAAAAACCCACTCTGTGCTGGGGAAAAAACATGCCCTTATCCTCCCTGCCTGCATTGCCCCAAAAATATCATGAAGCCAAGGCAAACAGAGCGAGTGAAGCACTCCAAGCCCTTCATCTCACCTGCACACTAAACTGGCTGGGGCACAGGTTCCGGCCCCCCTCTCTGTTACCCCCACCCACAGTGGTTTTGTTTGGCTGGCTGACCCAGACCAGCCCCAGTCCTGGGCAGAGGGGCTGGCAAAGGCTGCCAGCAGGGCTGGAAGATGGTTCCCCACCCAGCCCCGCTCTAAAGCAACTCAGCTGAAGACTCTGGCCCCTGACTGGCAGCAAAAGGGAGAATCCCCACTGCCACAGCCAGCTTGGGCTGGGAGATATTGGGCCATGAGATGCCAGCACAGGGAGCACACCCCTGTAGGCTCACCTGCAAAGTGTGTGTAGACTGTGTCTTGCAGGTAGGTGCCACAGCCAAAGTCGATCAATTTGGCCTGCCCGGTGGCCAAGTCAACCAGGATGTTCCCTGGTTTGATGTCGCGGTGCAGGACCCCGCAGCTGGTGCAGTGCCGCACGGCCTCCAGCACCTGGCAGAATAGCTGCCGCGCCTTCTCCTCGGGCAGGAACCCCCGTGCCCGAATGAAATGCCAAAGGTCCTGACACCACTCTGGCCGCTCCAGCACCATCACGATATAGCTGGGGAGCTCGAGCCACTCCAGCAGCTGCACCACACCAGTGAAGCCGGTGGACACCTTGTCCAGCAGCACCACCTCCAGCGGTGCGCTGGTGCCGTCGGGCTGCGGGAGGAGCACGATGCCATCAGTGGGGGCCGATGCCGTGCCAGGGCTGGGGAAGCCCTCACCCAGCCCGGGATGCTCTGCGCCCTGCGCTGGCCCCACGCCCGCTCCCCCTCCAGCCGTCCTGCCAGCTTCCACCCTGCATGGCCTCGGCTCATCCCCGCCCGGCAGCCCCGGCTTCTGCCGCTGGCCCCGCTCACTCACCAGCTCGCCCCAGTGCCGGACGCGGTTTCCTGGCACCCTTTTGATGGCCACCTGCAAGCCAAGGGGAGCAGCGGGATGAGCTCGCCGTCCACCCTGCACAGCCCCAGCCCCATCCTCCTCCTCCTCCGCCCGCCGCCGGCCCCGCCGCTCACCGGGACGCCGTCCGAGAGCCGCGTGGCCGCGAAGACGCTGCCGAAGCCGCCGCGCCCCAGCAGCGAACCCAGCCGGTACCGCTCCTTCAGGGCCTCCTGCGCCTTCCCTGCGGGCGGGACGCGGCTGTCAGCGCTCGGCCCGGGGCCAGCAACGGCCCCCGAGCGCCCCTCACCCGCCCCGGGCCGGCCATGCCCAGGCGTTCGGTACTTGGAACGCGGCACGGGAGGCTCGGGGCCGGCGGCCGCGCTGCCGAGCGGCGGAGCTCGGGCCGGGGAAGCCGCAGGGGAGGCGGCGGGAGCGGCCGCGCCGCGTGGGTCCTCCGCGGGCCCCGGGAGGAGCCGGGGCCGGGGCCGGGGCCGGGGCCGGGGCCGGGACCGGGACCGGGACCGGGACCGGGACCGGGACCGGCGTTGGGACCGGGGTTGGGGTCGTCGGGGTCGGGGTCGTCGGGGTCGGGGCCGGGGCCGGGGCCGGGCTCGGGCCAGGCGGAGGTAAAGGGAGGCGATGCCGCCCCAGCCCCAGGCACTGATGCCCGCCCAGCAGCGCCGCCGCCAGCTCGGCCAGAGCCGGGCGGAGGCGAGACCGCGGCGGGACGCCCGGGGCCGGGCACGGGGCAGCCCCGCCCGGGGCCGGGGGCGGGCCGGGGGCATGGCCCGGCCCGGCAAGGGGAGAGGGAGGTGGGGAGAAGAGAGGGAGGACAGGAACGGACCCTGAGAGAAGGGCACCCGACAGTGGGAAAGGGAGTGCAAGAGAAAGGGAAAGGGAAAGAGAAAGAAAGAGAAAGAAGATAAGCTCTTTTTTGCTGCCGCTGCCGCTGCTGCTGCCGCCGCCTCTGCCGCCGCTGCTGCTGCTGCTGCTGCCGCCGCCGCTGCCGCTGCTGCAACTCAAGCACCGGGGCCGTTCGTCCCCGTGTCCGTTCCCCACGAGCCCCACGGCTGAGCCCCGCGCGCCCCGGGGACAGCCCCTGAGTCTGTCAAAACACGGGAACTTTGCAGTGTTGAGCCCAGATGCAGAGCCCTGACTTCTGCACACTGGCAGAGCAATCCCCTCGCTTGCTGCTGTGCATTGTCCCTGCTGAGGGTCAAACACTGTCGGGGCACCTTCCCTTGGTGTAAGGATTGCCACCTGACCCCAGCACTGCTCTTACATCTTCAGTGTTGCTTTCCAGTAAAAACAGGGGAAGGAAAACGGTGTGTGGCTCATGGTATTTTAGGGTGTCTAAAACTTGCTAAGTCACTGATCTTAGAGGTGAGGTGCATCTTGAATTAATGGGATTGAGAAGTAGTGCAACATGGAAAAGGGGAGCAAAGAAATAAATAGAGGAAAACATCTTGGATTCTTTCTTCGCTTTCATTTCACTTCTGGAAAGCTGTTTCAGTTTTCCAGGAATCTTCTCCTCTCTGCTCTTCTCAAGAACCTCTCCTGGAGAGCACAGTCGAGCTTCTGTCACAAGATTTGCCATCAGCTGCAGCTTCTCTTGGCCTTCCACACTGCACTGTGTGTGCAGCAGGACTTTTGCAGCAAAGCAGGACAAATGTTTGGAGGACTTTACATGTCCTTTCTTTTCCTGGTGGGCAGGGGTGTTGTGCCACTGGTTAAGTTTTCATTGTGACTGTTTTTGCTGGTTTAGGGGAAATTTTGGGAGGAAACTTCCAAAAAGGGTCAGTCTAGAAAGCAAGTTCAAGCGGCCCCTCCCCCTACTAATTCAGAAAAGGACTTGCCTGGAGAAAAGTGGAAAAACCAGTTTATTTGACAAGTAAAGTATTCACAAGCATGAGAAATGAATAATATTAAATACAACCTCTCACAGCTCTGAAGAGATGGCAAATTCAGAAAGTCCTTTTTCTGGGTTGTAGTTGGCTCACTCGGTCTCTTCTAAGTCCCTCTGGCGCTGGAATGCAGCGTCCCAGACCTCGGTGGGCCACAGGTGTGAGCTGCCGGTGTTTTTCTGGCTTTTCAGTCCAGATTAGGTTTAAACAGTTCCAAGAAAAAGGAAAGTCACAGTCCAAAGAACTTCTCTGCCTAAGCTAGCCTAAAACCAAATTGCTAGACCTGGGCTGTGAAGGCACCGAGAAATTTCCAAATCTGGGCACTGGCGGTCCCAGCAAACACCAGATCTGGATGGTGCTTGTTATAAATGAGAAGCTTGACTAGGCCTATATTCAAGCAGCAATCAATTTATTAATTAATATGGTAAAGTATGAGCAAAACAGCGCTGGGTACAGTGGGGGAAGTTTTCCCTCCAACTGCATGCTGATATTTGGGGCTTACAGGTATTTATAGGGGTACTCATAAGCTTTCTTAGCAGTTTCTATTCCAATTTTTTTACTCATCAGCAGTTTCTATTTCCAATTTTTACATCACAATTCTATACACTATTGTGATTTAGTTTTTCTTCAGGATGTGTCCCAAAAAGGAGGATCCCCAGATGGTGGTGGTAGTTTCCAAGATGTTGGTCCAGTTTCTGCAAGAATAAAGATGAATCCCATCTGGTGAATCCAGCTCCCCAGATGTGGGTCTACCTTTTTAATTACAATGACTATAAATCTCAGAACAGTGATGTCTGGCTTCCCTTGGTCGAAATTATAAATCCTTGAGATGATGTTCATCTTCCTTTCTCAAGCTGTTTTTCTCTGATTTGTTAAGGTGTGAGATAAGCATATTTCCTTTATATATATTCCAAAGCTATAGTTTCAAGGATACAAGCAATATTCTAAAATTATATTTCAAAAGGTTATTATTGCAGCACTCTTTAAGGCCTGACTACAAGCAAAAAGCAACATCCTTAACGCTTTAATTCAAATGCTCCTGAATCTACCAAGGTTAATTGCAAACAAAAGATAGGTTCAAAGGCCTTCTTCCATGCTTTACATTCCTTGGTTATTATTAGAATTCACAGCTGTCCCATGATTGGTGTCCACACATATCCCAATCACAAATACACACATTGCCTGTCCATACCTGACACGAAAACACAGCTTTGTATTTCACATGATGGCCCTGGCAGGGGGCTCTCCTTGGCTCCCTGCAGATCTGGCATCTGACCTTGGCTCTGTTCCTCTCTCTTGCAGCCCTCCAATGCCTGAGGAAGGACATGAGCAGTGCTGTGTCAGAGCTGGCACTGGAAACACTGCGTGTCCTCCGAGCAACAGCGAGTGGGCGATATTCCATCTTCCAGAGGCTGCAAGATCAGCTGCGCAGGGCAAGGATGACTCGGCCTCGGCCTCGTCTGTCGGGGCTCAGCTGGCTGCGCTGCTGGAGCTGTGTAGAGAGCTGATCCAGAAGGCTCTCTTTGCTGGGGCAACCTTAGCCAATGGGGATTTTCTTTTTCTTTATGACTTTTCTTCCATTGCATTTTTTATCTTATGTAAATGTAGAATGTGTTATAATATACAGACTCTCAGGAGCTTTTCTTGCTGCCAGGGGTCCGTACAGCATAGGGGAGGAGGGGGAAAAGGGTGCTTGTACTTAGCATCCTGCCCAGGTGTGCAGTGCTGCAGGGAAAATGGCCAGAAGCCCCTTGGCCTTTGGTGGTTCCGCTGAAGCTTTTGTGCTGCCGACAGAGCGGCTGGACAGGGGCCGGATCTGCGGGATCCCTGCCAGAGCGGTGCCTGGTGATGGCCACAAGCCCCGTGCCAGGCACGAAGCGCCACCCGTGTTCTCCTGCCCGTGAGCTGCTGGCTGCGTTGCTGAGGGCTCGGAGGTGCCTCTGGCTGGGGCTGCTCTGGAGCTGCTGTGGGGCTGCGGCGCTGCTGGGGGAGACCAAGCTGGGGGAGACCCTCAGGGGCTGGGGCCACAAAGGGATGAGGTGCTGTGGAGGCCCTGATGGGATGAGGCAATGGGAAGGAACAGGGCGATGTGTGAGGGAGTGGGTGGCAGGAGGCTACAAGGGGACAGGAGGCCCCTGAGCAGCTGGGGCAGTGGGAAGCCCTGAGCAATTGGGTGTCAGAGGCCACAAGCAGCCCCCCGGCAGCCGCCTTGCTCCTGGCACTCGGCTGCTCTGGCTCATCCCCAAAGCGTGTGTCCCACACCCTCGGCAGAAGCCCTCGAGGCCGGGCCTCCACCCCAGAAGAAGAGTGGGGACACCCCCGAGGTGCCCAGGCTGGGCTGGCTCGGGACAGGGAGGGCAAGGGGGCCCTGCCGGGGCATGGCCACTGGGTGCTGCCAATAAGGGGTAGGGGCAGAGGCAGGGCTGGTGGCCAGCCCAGGCCCTGGCAGCTGCCCAGGCCATGGTGCCGTGACCGAGGCCCCCCTGACCCAGAGCTCTGGGCCCACAGAGATGCTGTCACCATGGGGTGGGCGGCCATGTCTCCTCCAGCAGGGCTGCGGAGTCACTGCTGCCCCAGCAGCTCTGGACCCCAAAGAAACAGCACCAGAGTGGGCTCAGGAACGAGAACAAAAACAGCAAGTCTACTTTCAGCACTTGCATTGGCTGCTCCTTTAGGGTGCTCACACCATACTCAGAGACACAGAACACCTTCTCTTTCTCCTCTGAGAGTTTTCCCTGTCTTCTGTACTTTGCCAATGCACCAGATATTAGCTGCTGGTCTCAGTCAACACAAACAGTGCTGCACTAAACTTTAAACTCCACTGTTTTTTTATTGCAGAAAGCATGAAAAATGTGCAGACAAGTCCATGCAGTCATGATTGTGTCTCTTTAGAGTCCCTCTGTCCTGTGAAATGCAGTAGCTATTGGTGCTTTTGTGCTGCTGCTAATGCCTGCTATGGAAAAAGTCATTCCAGGAAGGAGGAACATCATCTGACAGATAACAAGTTGTGCCAGCAGTTGCTCCAGGTGCTCCTGCCATCAGTCCCTGCAGGAAGGAGCAGAGCCCCCAATGCACGAGGGGTTTGGCTCCCTCTGGCACAGAAGCCCCCTGGGGACACAGGTCTCTGAGGCAGGAGATGGGCACCAGTGCTGCCAGGGCTTGGGGGGTGGCAGGTCTGCTTGGGCGGGAACTCTGCCACAGCTGCTGATGTCAGTGCTCCCTGAGCCCCAGGGGTTAGAGCAGCATTCGTGCCTGGACCCACATGTTCCCTGTCCATGTCACACCTGTGGGTTTAGGATAGCCACTAGCCAGGATGTGTCCCAAGGAGGCTGAGCCAGCTTCTGTGGAAGGCCCCGTGCCCTTCCTAGCGGAGCCCTGGGGGCTCTTTCTGCTGCCCTGAGCCCACAGAGCAGGGCAGTGTTTGCTGATGGTTTGAGCCATTCCTAAAGATCCTGTTGGGATGTCTTAGACACTTGGGGTGAGAGATTCCTTCCACCCTGGGCCACTTTGAATGGCTTGGGGGTGTCCCCAGGGCAGAGGGCAGTGTGTGCAGGGGCCCTTTGTGACATGGTGCAGCACGGTCACTGTGGCATAGAACGGGTGTCCAAGGGCCCTTTGTGACACGTGGTGACATAGGAGCTGGCAGTGACAAGTGCACGCCACAGTGCTCAGAGCACGTGACGGGACAGGACAGGACAGAGCGGTGCTGTGAGGAGCCCTCGCACAGCGCGCTCGTTCGTGTCTGACCCAGAGCCTCTCTGAGGCGTTGTTCCTGCAGCTGAGCTCGAGGACAGACCACAGGACTTGCTGACCTGTGGCCTTCCGAGGCTTCTATTCTGCAGGGACCCTTGAGGGCAGAGTGTGGGACTTGGTGCCCCGAAGCTGTTCCAAAGCATCTCTCCTGCAAGTACCACCAAATCAAGTCAGAGAGATGGAGCAGAAATCCCTAAAAGTGCCCGAACTGGCCTGGGAGGAGGAAGAAGAAGGCCCTGGAGCTGTCCCAGCACAGGAGACTCAAAAGGCGGTGCAATTCAGGCTGCAACAGCGGGGTGAGTGGCAGAGCTCGGCTGCAGGACTTGTGCCTGCAGCGAGATTGGCCCCATCCCATGCCCTGGGGACATGCCCACAGGACGGAAGAGGGGCCGGGCAGACACCCTGCAGTGGCCTTGCTCCATCCTCTTGGGGCATTCCGGGGCTCTCCCTGCCTGGGGAGCGCAGGGCTGGGCTCTGTTCTCCGGCCTCTCCTGCAGCCCCTCAGCTCTGGCTGTGCTTGCCCTTTGCCAGATGCAGCTGTGGAGCGCACACCAGAGCAGGAATCCAGCCGTGGCCGCTTCCGCAGCACAGCGCAGGTACCTGCAGCCACCCCCAACTGGGCTGGGCCTGCTGTCCCCGCTCAGCTGAGCACCGTGTGTGCAGCAGTCCATGCAACATCCCTGGCTTCCTGCCCTTCTCCTAATACTCGTTTGCAAATTCATCAAGAGAATTCAGGAGGAAGAGACCATCGCCATGCGCACTAGGCTCAGACCACACAATCCCATCTTCCAGACCAAGACCAGTGCTGCCCTCCTGGATATGCTTGGAGAGAAAGATTTTTCCAATCCAAAGCAAGTAAGCAGCCTGTGGACAAGGTTTGATCCTCCCAGGAATCGCTTGGCCTCCCAAGCCACGTATGCTAATTGCTGTGAGCCATTGAGGCCTCATGGCAGTATGGTGGGAAGGGAAGCACTTCTCTGGGGAAGTTGGGATCATTGCTCCCTCTGGCAGCTTTCCAAGTCTCCCTGTGCCTTCTCCAGGTGCCTGCCATGGTGAGACACATCCACCAGTGGCTCATGGCAAATGATTCTGACAAGCACAGGCTGGACAAGACCCTGCTGGATCTTACCAAAGAACACCCAGCTGACGTAGTAATGACGCTCCTGCGTGTGGCCCCGTCCTGTGACAGGTATGGGGCCCACCTGCCCAGAGGGCTCAGGGCTCCCCAGCCCATCATCCTGTTCAACCTGCCCCAGGTGTCCAACCAACAGAGAGTTCCAGGGCCCTCTGGCTGCTGCCTTTGCCAGCCCTGGCATGTCAGCTCCTGAGCCTGCTGCCATGCTCCCTCTCTGCCCCTTAGGGGTCTTTTCCCACCAGGCTGGGCTGCCTGGGTGCTGCTGGCGAGGGGCAGCGGGCAGAGGCAGAACTGGCAGCCAGCTCTGGTCATGGTGCTGTATCTGAGACCCACCTGAGTCAGAGCTCTAACCCCACAGAGCTTCCATGGCCATGTGGAAGACCATCCTGTGCTCGCCCAGGACTGCAAAGCCGGTGCAGTTGAGACTCCTGAATGTGCTGGGGAGCTGGCCAGAGCACAGCAACAGCACCTCCGATGGAGACAAAACACGTGTCTTTGCCCTGGCTGTGAGTTTCTGCAACTGGCCTTTGCTGGCCCCAAGGCTGCCTCTCCAGCACCTCTCCATCCTCCTTCCCCTACTGCATCTCCCTGCCTCAGGCGCTGGCCTGAAACCTGGCCCAGGGGCAGCTTCAGGCCCACCAGGCCCCGTGCTCCCCCTGCGTCTCTCCAGGCTGTTCTACGCTCGGGCCCTGCCACACAGACACCTCGGCACTGAGCGCTGTCTTGGGGGGCTTTGTCCTTTGTAGGCAACCGTGGTGATGTGGAAGATCCTCCAGGTGCCCTGTATCCCACGTATATTGAAGGTGTGTTTCTCCCGCCTGTTTGTGCATCTGCTATTCCAAGTGTTCTTCAGCACAGAAGAGATGCCAGAGAAGGTCAATACATTCTGGAAGGGATGCCAGGAAGAGCACGGCCTTGCCACCAGCCCCAACAGGTACTACATCCCAGTCCTCCTGTCCCTGCCACGTGGCTTGGGAAGGAGCCAGTGCTGCCAGAGTGACCTGGGCTTCGCTCTGCACACAGGTTTGCAGTGCAGACCCTGAAGTCCCTGCTCTGCCAAAAGCACTACAAGGATGTTGTGGTGGCCATGGAACGCAGGTGTGGCTGGGACATGCTGCTCTCTGTTGACACCCACCACTATGCCGTAGGTCTGCTGGCCAGGTGAGACCCCCTCCTCCCCACTGCCTCTGACATTTGTGCTCTGTGCCCAGGTGCCCCACACAGTCCCTGTGGTCATGGGCCAGAGGGCCTTGTCACTGAAGGAAGGCCAAGCACACTGGAAAAGGCTGGGAGAGGAGGGTGCTCATGAGCAACCAACTCCCACATGGCCCAGGTCCCCTTGTAGAATGCTGGGGAAAGGCCTGACCTGTGTGAGTCAGTCCTGGGAGAGGTTTATTCTCCTGGCTCAAAGTCTTGCTGCCTTTTTCTCCTGCCAGAGAGATGTCCTGCGTCTCCATGCCCTCCTGTTTCCGGATCTTTCGCTACCTGCTCCGGCTGCTCAGCACACAGGAGCCACGCTGGGATCTGCCTGCCCTGGCATTCCTTGTGGAGGTGAGCCTGAAGACCAGCAGTGCCTCGCTGAGCAGCCTCCCAGCTCTCTGCCCTCTCATAGCCACAGCTGCCAGGACGGTGCCTGTGCCCCGTGCTGCTGCCCAGGCCCAGCCCTGTGTGGTTCCAGGCTCTTGCTGGCCAGGTCCCCTGTCACTGCCCTGTGCCTTTCAGGTGCTCGAGTGCCTGGACTTGAGAGAACACGATGCTGACAGAGTCCTGCAAATCTGCTCGAGGTACCTGCAGAGTGAGTGCAAGGAGAGGCGTCGCCTGATACTCAGGGCCCTTCTCAAGCTCACTGATGATCCTTTGATGGTGAGAAGGGGGCAGCAGCTGAAGCTGCACTGGGGAACGCAGTTGCTTGGCCTTGCCTGCTCTTGGGGCGCTGGGGCAGCTGCTCCCAGCTCTCCTGCCTCCACACTTCAGCTGCCTGTGTGCTTCAGGACAGGCCTTTGGCCCCTCGGCCCTGCGGCAGCAGGGTGGTGTTTCACAGACTTGCATTCCATGCAGGCTGAAAAAATGTGGAGCCTGACTGAAAGTCTTGTGGAGTTCCTGGGGGATGCAGATGGAGAGATAGTTAAGATGACAGTCATGGTACTCAGCTTTACAATCTTGGACAAGGACACGCCAATACCCACCCCTATTGCCCTGAAGCTGGCTGAGGCGCTCCTGCCACTCTTTGACCATGTAAGTCTCTTTGCCCCCAGCCACAGCCACTGCGTGCTGCCCGGACACTCAGTGCCCTGTGGATTTCCAGGCCTGCACCCACCTGAGCGCCCCACAGCCCACGCTAAGGTCCTTCTTTTCTTCTCTTCATATAGAATAATAGCCAGGTGCAGCTGCTCTCCATATTGCTCTTACGAACATTGCTGACTCTTCCATTGGAAAAGAAAAGAAAGGCCCTGGAGACACAAGTACGCCACACCCTTCTACCACTCTTCTTCCACTGCCATGATGAGAATCGGCGTGTGGCACAGGTGAGGACTCATGGGCTGCTGCTGTCCCCCTGGAAGGAGATTCGGCTGCCTCCTGCCCTGGTCACCTCCTGGGCTGCAGCCTCCTCCAGGCCTTGGCACAGGGACATGGGTCCTGTGCTCTGTGCTTTGTAGTCATCTCTGCATCTCTGCTGCTCTCCAGGCTTCTTTGGAAACGCTGCTTTGTGTGGCCGAGTTCCTGAAGAGGAGGGACCTAGACAAAATTGTGAAGAAGAAGAAGCTATGGATGTTTGCAGACAGCCTGGTAAGGACTGCTTGGAAACCAGAGGCTCAGCCTGGAGAAGGCACCTGAGTGTGGTGCTCAGTGTGCAGGGCTGGCAGCTGTGCCCGAGCCGGGTGCTCATGGAGTCCCTGCCCGGCGGGGCTGCGGACCGGCACCGCGGCTCCCCGGGCAGCAGCCGGCCCTCTGCCCCCTCCCCTCGGGGGCCCGGCGCCAGCGGCTGCTGGCCGCGCCTCAGGGCTGTGCGGGCAGGGGAGGCCGGGGCTGGGCACAGGCAGAGCGCCAACCCTTCACTCCTTCCCGCTCTCTCCAGCTGGCAGAAGGCAGGAGCAGAGCGGCCGAGCACCTGCGCCGGGCCCTGCGCTACCTGCAGAGCCCACAGGAGCCCCTGCGAGAGGCGGCCGTCATGTTCATGGGTGAGCCACTAGCCCGGGCTCCCTCCCCGGCCCGCCGCGGCTCGGCCCCAGCCCCGCCTGCTGCCCCGGCAGCGCCACCCGGGCCTGGCCCGGCGCCGTGGAGCCCCGCCCGGCCTCGGCGCCGCTGCCGCCCTCTGGCAGCCGTGCCCTTGGGCCGCTGGCAGGGAGCTGTGCCATGACAGCCTCTGCGTTCATAGGGATCGCCGGGCGGAGCTTTAGAGGGAAGCAGGAACAGGTCCAGCTGATCTGCAGTGGTGAGTGAGGGCAGTGGGGTGACAGCAGGGGCCTGGCAGGGGAAGCAAGCCCTGCCCCGGCTGCGGAGGGCTCTGCTTCCTGTGCAGACAGTGGATGGCATGGTCAGAGCACACTGAGATTTCAGAGCCACGTGTGCCATTCGTGGCCAGCAGCTTTGGGCTGATCCCCTTGGTCCCTGCTCCCTCCAGGCCATGGCAAGAGCCAGCTGCGATGGCTCTGGCTTGGGGCTATCCTCGGCTCCCTGCAGATCCGGGATCTGACCTTGGCTCTGTTTCTCTCTCTTGCAGCCCTTGAAGAAATGGCAAATGACATCAGCCTTTCTGTCAGAAGCCTGGCACTTGAAACTTTACGCATTCTCAGGGCACAAGCTACAGTTCCATATTCCATCTTAGAGAATTTGGAAGATCGGCTCCGCAGGGCGTGGAAGACAGGGCTTCGTGTCTCTGGGCTTGGCCGCCTGTGCTGCTGGACCTCTATGGGTACCTGATGCCAGAGATTATGTCTGCTGGGGCCACCTGAGCCAGCGGGTATTTTCCTTGTGTTCAAGGTTGTTAATTTCTTCTTTTTGTTTTCCTTTTTGTATATAAATATAGGATGTGTTACAATAGAGAGACTCCCAGGATCTTTCTTTTAATGCCCAGGATGGGCAGGGCATAAGGGAAAGCAGGGAAAAGGGTGCTTGTGCTCAGCCAGCTGCCCAGGCGTGCAGTGCCGCAGGGAAAAGGGCCAGAAGCCCCTTGGCCTTTGGTGGTTCCGCTGAAGCCTTTGTGCTGCCGACAGAGCAGCTGGGCAGGGGCCGGAGCTGCGGGGATCCCTGCCAGAGCGGTGCCTGGACATGGCCACAAACCCCGTGCCAGGCAGGAAGCGCCATCCGTGTCCTCCTGCCCCTGTGCTGCTGGCTGTGCTGCTGAGGGCCCCGAGGTGCCTCTGGCTGGGGCTGCTCCGGAGCTGCTATGGGGCTGCGGCGCTGCTGCCGGGCAGCTTGGCCGGGCTGGGGGAGACCCTGAGGGGCTGGGGCACTGGGAAGCCCTGAGCAATCGGGGGTCAGAGGCCATAAGCAGCCCCCTGGCAGCCACCTTGTTCCTGCCAGAGTTGACTGTTCCAGACGGATCCTGGGCACTCTGGAAATGACAGCATCGGTGTTGTTGGAAACTGAAATGCAGGGAGTTCTCAGATCTTTGGTCTTGCCAGCAAAGCTTAGAATTAAAGACAGGATTTGATCTGAGACTTTGGAAAGGGCTTCCAAACGTAGGTGCTAGAAGCGAGAATGTGGATTTATAGTTTATAGCAGAGACACGTGGAGGAAAGTCGAAGTGGAGGAAAGTTTTAAGTTGTTGAGTTCAAGATCTAGAAAAAATAAAAGTAGTTACAATGGCAAACAAGAAGTTTAAGATGCAGTGCCATAGGTTTGTGTGTCATAACATGATTGGCTAAGGAAGCTTACCCTGTAGCATGAGTCCATAAGACAAAATATTGAAGGATTGGGTCTAAACCACAGATATCCCTCTTGGCAGTGTCTTATTGGCAATAAACCCTTAAAAGCTCTTGTAACTAGAAGTCTTGGCGGTCTTGTGAGCCATGCAGTGGAGATGTGAGCCAAACTCACCCTTCCTGTCTATGCAGAAGATAAGGCATCATCTAAAAAACTCAGTGGTCTGCTCTCGAGTTCGTTCCAAGCTCCTTCAAATCCCCCGAAGTGTGATTTAGCTACAAACAGATGACAAGGACTCTTAATGCTGGCTCTTTGACTCCAAAGCAGCTGCTTTAGAATCTTTCACATAACCCTCTGTAGCAATGTGCCAGAAATGTATCATTTTAAGAAGCTTTCCCCAGTGACTTGAAGAGAGGTTTGTTTGAAGGGTATTGGAGGAGAAAACCTCCCAGCAGAGGTCTGGGCGTTGGCCTAGCTGTGTCCCTGCTGATTGTGAAGTGTGCCACCAGCTGCAGGGGTTTCTGGGCTAAAAATATCAAGTCAGTCGGACTTGCTCTTTTTGGCCTATAAAAGCTGGACCCACTTTTGGGGCAAATTTGGAGACCTCACCTATGGGTGGATGGACCATCTAGGATTTTCCCAATTGTTGGGAATGGTTTTCCAGGTCCTTGGTGTAAAATGGGGCTCCCAAGCAACTGCGCATCTGCAAGATGATAAACAGTTTAGGCAACTGGTGATGCATCTTTCTAAATCGCTCTCCTTTTTCTCTTACAGTACTGATTTAGATGCACTGCCTTGTTTGGTTTTGCTTCTTACTAAAAGCACACCCACATTTTTACTGAATGTATCATTGTATACTGTGGTTCCTTAATATTCACAGTGAAATAGGAACATTATTTCCAGTGGTGTGTCCTTTAAATTGCCTCTGTCAATTGGCAGATCATTAGGAGGCCCCTGAGGAGCTGGAGCACTGGGAAGCCCTGAGCAATTGGGTGCCAGAGGCCACAAGCAGCCCCCGGGCAGCCGCCTTGTCCCTGGCCCCCGGCTGCTCGGGCGCTTCCCCAGAGCGTCTCCCAGGCCTGCGGCAGAAGCCCTCGAGGCCGGGCCTCAGCAGGAGGGTGGGGGCAGCCCTGAGGTGCCCAGGCTGGGCTGGCTGGGGACAGGGAGGGCAAAGCTCCCCTGCTGGGGCGTGGGATGAGGTAGTGGGAAGGCAGAGAACCTGAGATTTTACCCTCCAAATGTTCTTTCTTTGCCCTGACATTTACCTCAGGTTTTGTCACAAAATTATCTCTATGTGCCCTCTAGAAATTGCAGAGACTTTCCCTCAAAAGTAATTTTGTTCCCTAGAAATCACCTCAAATCTTCCTGCGCAAATATCCACTACATGTACTCGATCACCTCAGATTTCATTATTCTCACAGTCCAGTGATTACCTGCACTTTAAAGCCCAAATGTCCATTCTGTGCCCTACAGGTGACACCAGGTAATTCCAGCATTCCTGTGCTATGAAGTTCTCTCGCTCTAAGCTACTGCAGCTTTACCCCTCACAAAATGAAACACTCCCTGCTCCTGAGCCGACACTGCCCCATCCTCCTGGGTGTGTATGAGCGCAGGGCAGCCCCAGGGCAGCTCCCCCACGACTTCTGGAAGCCGCCCGGTGCCCGGCCCCGAGGGGCGGCCACAGCGGGTCGGAGTTCCCGCCCGCGGCTGAGGGGACCGGCGGGGCGGGGCCGCCCGCGCTGGGCGGGAAACGCTCCCTGCGGCGGGGAGCGGGCGGCGGCGGCGCAGCGGGGCCCGGCCCGGCCCTGCCGTGTCCCTCAGGGCGAGCCCACGGCCCCTCAGCGGCCCTGGCGTCCCTTCAGCCAGCGGCATGTGCGCTCAGCGACACACGGCGTGCCCGTGTCCCCCTCAAGTGACGCTCACGTTCCCTCAGTGACACCAAAGGACCCTGAGGGACAGACAGACACCGGCCTACCCTCAGGGACTCTCACGTGCCCACAGTGGCATGCAGGGCATCTGCGTGCCATTCAGAGACAGTCATGACACCTCAGCCAGGGGAATCTGCCTTCCCTTCAGTGACACATAAGGCACCTGCAACCTGCTGGGGAAGCCTCAAGTCTGCTCAGTGACCCACGTGTGCCCTCAGCATTAGGACACCCACCTTTCCTTCAGTGACCCTCACGTCCCTTCAGCAAATCAAGAGGCACCAGCCATCCTGTAGGTGACTCAGAGTAAGTACAGTGGGTCATGGTGGCCAGGGGCCAGCAGCAGGCAGAAAGCCATGAGGGCTGGGGAAAAGGCTCTGCTCTGCTTACAGCATGGGCTGAGGGCCGGGAGAGCTCCATTTCCCCCTTGAGATGTTGGAGACAGGGCCTTTGACCCTCCTTGTAGGGCTGCCCCTCTCTGCAGGCAGCCAAAGGAGCACGATGGTAAAAGGCCGAGGACAGCAAAGCAAAGAGCCAGCTCTGTACACAGGGAGGTGGCCCAGTGCAAAGGCAGCATGGCACCCTGAAGGTGCCCGCCACACTCTCATGTGTCCCTGCCCTGGGAGTGCCAGGAATGCCCTTTGTCCAGAGGGCCTTTCTGTGCCCCACCCCACGGGCTCAAAGCTGCTGCTCTTCTGGCTCAATCCTGCCTAAAGCCACAGAGCTCAGCCTCCACCATGGCAACAGGAACAAGACTCAGCAAGCAGGCAGTGGAGCTCCATGCCTAAGGCTGAGGGGCTGGGGGCTCCAGTCTTGAGCACAGGGAGGCCACATGCCCAGCCCCAAAACTCCTGGCCTCACAGCCCTGAAAGGCTGGGACCAGGGTTCCACACCTGATTCCCGAGGGTCCCTCTAAGCACCCCCTGAGGAAGTGCAAGAGCAGCCGGCTGTCAGGATCAAGGCAGCTGCCAGGGGGCTGCTTATGGCCTCTGACACCCAATTGCTCAGGGCTTCCCAGTGCCCCAGCCCCTCAGGGTCTCCCCCAGCCTGGCCAAGCTCCCCGGCAGCAGCGCCGCAGCCCCACAGCAGCTCTGGAGCACCCCCAGCCAGAGGCACCTCGGGGCCCTCAGCAAGGCAGGCAGCAACACACAGGCAGGAGGACACGGATGGCGCTTCCTGCCTGGCACAGGGCTTGCGGCCATCTCCAGGCACTGCTCTCATAGGGATTCTTGCAACTCCAGCCCCTGCCCAGCCGCTCTGTGGGCAGCACAAAGGCTTCAGCAGAACCACCAAAGGCCAAAGGGCTTCTGGCTGTTTTCTTGCGGAACTGCACGCCTGGGCAGCTGGCTGAGCACAAGCACCCTTTTCCCCCTTCTCCCCTATGCCCTGCAGACCCTGGGCAGCAAAAGAAAGATACTGGGAGTCTGTGTATTATAACACAGTCTATATTTACATTGTAAAGGAAAAAAAAAAAAGCAAAGAACATTCTTGAAGAAAAAGAAAATGCCTCCTGACTCAGGAGGCCCCAGGAAAAAGAGCCTCTGGGATCAGCTCAGAATAGAGCTCTGACAGGGCAGGCAGCTGAGCTGTGACAGCCGAGGCCGTGTCTTCCACGCCCTGCGCAGGTGGTTTCGGAGCCGCTGGAACATGGAGATGCGAGCTGGCTCTCCTGACTTGAGGACGCACAGTGTTTGAATTGCCAGGCTTCCTACGGCAAGGCTGACGTCATTCGTTTTTTCTTCGAGGGCTGCAAGAGAGCGCCACGGTCAGATCCCAGATCTTCCAGGAGAGCCCCCAGCCAAGGCCATCCCAGCCGGCTCATGGCCAGGAGGGATCAGGGACCCAGGGGCTCAGCCTGAAGCTGCTGGCCACGAATGGCACACGTGGCCCTGAAAACTCAGTGTACTCTGCCCACAGGAGCAGAGGCCTCCGCAGCCGGGGCAGGGCTCGCAGCTCCCCCTGCCAGCCGCTACTGTCAGCCCACTGCCCTCACTCACCACTGCAGATCATCAGGAGCTCTTGCTGCTGCCCCCTCAAGCTCTGCCCGGCGATCCCTGTGAACACAGAGCCTGTCACAGCCCCAGCGGCACAGCTCCCTGCCAGCGGCGCTGCCGGCGCTGTAGCCACAGGCCCTGCTGGCCCGGCAGGGCTCAGCCCGGCCCTTGCCGCACGCTGCCGCCCAAGGGCACGGCTGCCAGAGGGCGGCAGCGGAGCCGAGGCCGGGCGGGGCTCCACGGTACTGAGCCCGGCCCGGGTGGCGCTGCCGGGGCAGCAGGCAGGGCTGGGGCTGAGCTGTGGCAGGCCGGGGAGGGAGCGCGGGGCTCGTGGCTCACCCATGAACCTGACGGCCGCCTCTCGCAGGGGCTCCTGTGGGCTCTGCAGGTAGCGCAGGGCCCCGCGCAGGTGCTCGGCCGCTCTGCTCCTGTCCTCTGCCAGCTGGAGAGAGCGGCAGGAGGGAAGGGTCGGTGCAGGCTCGGCCCCTCAGCTGGGCACTGCCTGCGCCCAGCGCCGGCCTCCCCTGCCCGCACAGCCCTGAGGCGCGGCCGGCAGCTGCTGGCGTCCGGCTCCTGAGGGGAGGGGGCAGAGGGCCGGCTGCTGCCCGGGGATCTGCGGTGCCAGCCCGCAGCCCCGCCGGGCCCGGGCTCCATGGGCACCCGGCTCAGGCCCACGGGAGCCGGGAGAAAAGCCCGCATGGCCTCTGCGTGCAGCAGCGGGCAGGGGGACAGCCGCCCGCCCGCACACTGAGCACCGCCCTCAGGGGCCTTCTACAGGCTGAGGCTGGGGATTCTTGTCACTCCTTACCAGGCACTTGCTGAACTCCCACAGTTTCTCCTCCTTCACCAGCTTCTTGAGATCCTTTCTCTTTATGAACTTGACTGCACCAAGCAGCAATTTCCAAGAAGCCTGGAGAGCAGCAGAGACGCACAGATGGCCCCAGAGGCCAGGGCACAGGAGAATTCCAGTGCTGCAGCCTGGAGGAGGCTGCAGCCCGCAAGGTGCCAGGGCAGGACGCAGCCCAGCCCCCTGCCAGAGAACAGCAGCCAGCCACAAGACCTCACCTCAGCAACAATCTGATTCTCATCATAACAGTGGAAGTAGAGTGGGAGCAGGCTCTGGCGCACGTGGGACTTCAGAGCCTTTCTTCCCTCTTGTGTTAATAAGTCTAGCATATCTTGAAGCATACACATGGAGCTCAGCTGCACCTGGCTATCATCCTGTATGAAAGGAAGGGCAAAACACCTCAGTATCAGCTGCTTCAGGCCCTGCAGGTCACAGGCCTGCATCTCCACAGAGCACCGAGTGTCTGGGCAGCATCCAGTGGCCGTGGCCATGGGCACAGAGCCTTACACAGTCAAAGAGTGGCAGGAGCGCCTCAGCCAGCTGCAGGGCGATGGGGGTGGGTATTGAGGCACCATTATCCATGAGCAAATATCTGAGCAGAAGAATGGTCATCCTAACCATATCGGTATCATTTTCCTCCAGGAGCTCCACAAGACTTTCAGTCAGGCTCCACATTTTTTCAGCCTGTGTGGAACACAAGTTTGTGAAACACGGCCCTGCTGCCGCAGGGCCCAGAGGCCAAAGGCCTGTCCTGAACCACTTGGGAAGCTGAAGTGGGAGGCAGGAGAGCTGGGAGCAGCTGCCCCAGTGCCCGAAGCCCAGGCATGGCCAAGTGACTTTGTTGCCCAGCCCCACGCTGCCTGCACGGCTTCAGCCACTGCCCCTTTCTCACCATGAAGAGATTCTTGCTGAGTACTACAAGGCCTCTGAGTGCCAAGTAACGCCTCGCCCTGTGCTCGCTCTGCAGGTTCTGTGACAGGATTGCTAGAACACTGTCACTGCATTCCCCCAAGTCCAGGCACTCGAGCACCTGAAAGGCACAGGGCAGTGACAGGGGACCCGGCTGGCAGGAGCCTGGAACCACACAGGGCTGGGCCCAGGCAGCGGCACAGGGCGCGGGCACCGTCCTGGCAGCTGTGGCTATGAGAGGGCAGAGAGCTGGGAGGCAGCTCAGCGAGGCAGCGCTGGCCTTCAGGCTCACCTCCACAAGGAATGCCAGGGCAGAGAAATCCCAGTAGGGCACCTCTTGGCTGAGCAGGCTGAGCAGATAGAATGCGACCCCAGAACAAAAGTGGTCGGCTGAATGGCAAATTTCTCTGACAAGAGGAAAAAGGAAACAAGACCCTGAGCCAGTGGGCAAACCTCTCCCAGGAGTGACTCACACAGTTCTCATCTTTCCCCACCAGTCTTCCAGCAAGGGGACATGGGCCATGTGGGAGTTGGTTGCTCATGAGCACCCTCCTCTCCCAGCCTTTTGCAGTGTGCTTGGCATCCATAAGTGACAAGACCCTCTGGCCCATGACCACAGGGACTGTGTGGGCCACCTGGGCACAGAGCACAAATGTCTGAGGCAGCGGGGAGAAGGGGGTCTCACCTAGCCAGCAGAGCCACGGCAAAGTGGTGGGTGTCAACAGAGAGCAGCGTGTCCCAGCCACACCTGCGTTCCATTGCCACCACCACATGCTCACAGCGGAGAAGGCAGAGCAGGGACTTCAGGGTCTGCACTGCAAACCTGTGTGCAGAGCAAAGCCCAGGTCACACTGGCAGCACTGGCTCCTTCCCAGGCCACGTGGCAGGGACAGGAGGACTGGGATGGAGCACCTGTTGGGGCTGGTTGCAAGGCCATGCTCTTCCTGGCATTCTTTCCAGAAGGTATCAACCTCCTCTGGCATATCCAGAGTGCTGCAGAACACTTGGAATAGCAGATGCACAAATAGGCGGGGGAAATACATCTTCAATACACGTGGCAAACAGGGCACCTGGAGGATCTTCCACATCACCACGGTTGCCTGCAAAGGACAAAGCCCCCCCGAGACAGCGCTCAGTGCCGAGGTGTCCGTGTGGCAGGGCCCGAGTGTGGCAGGGAGAGGCAAGGAGAGACTGTGCAGTGGGAGCATGGGGCCTGGTGGGGCTAAAGCTGCCCCTGGGTCAGGTTTCAGGCCATCGCCTGAGGCAGGGAGATGCAGTGGGGGAAGGAGGATGGACAGGTGCTGGAGAGGTGTCTTTGGGGCCAGCAAAGGCCAGTTGAAGAAACTCACAGCCAGGGCAGAGACATCTTTGTTGTCCCCATCGGAGGTGCATGTGCTGTGCTCTGGCCAGCTCCCCAGCACATCCAGGAGTATCTGCTGTGCCAGCTCCACAGTCCTGGCTGAGCCCATGATGGTCTTCCACATGGCCATGGCAGCTCTGCGGGTTTAGAGCTCTGTCTCAGGGGGTCTCAGACACAGCACCAGGGGGAGCTAAGCTGGCTGCCAGTTCTGCCTCTGCCCACTGCCACTCGCCAGCAGCACCCAGGCAGCCCAGCCCAGTCGGGACAAACCCCTGAGGGGCAGGGAGGGAGCATGGCAGCTGGCTCAGGGGCTGACATGCCAGGGCTGGAACTCTCTGTTGGTCAGACACTTGGGACAGGTTGTACAGGGTGATGGGCTGGGGAGCCCTGAGCCCTCTGGGCAGGTGGGCCCCATACCTGTCACAGGATGGGGCCACACGCAGGAGCGTCACAACTACGTCCTCTGGCTGTGCTTCCGTGAGGTCCAGGAGGGGCTCATCCAGCCTGTGCTCGTCATCCTCGTTTGCCATGAGCCACTGGTGGATGTACCTCACCATGGCAGGCACCTGGAGAAAGCACAGGGAGACTTGGAAAGCTGCCAGAGGGAGCAATGTTCCCAGCTTCCCCAGAGAAGTGCTTCCCTTCCTACCGCACTGCCACGTGGCCTCAAAGGCTCACAGCAACCAGCATACATGGCTTGGGAGGCCAAGCAATTCCTAGGAAAATCAAACCCAGGCCACAGGCTGCTTACTTGGTCTGGATAGTAAAAATCTTCCTCTACAAGCATACACAGGAGGGCAGCACTGGTCTTGGTTAGGAAGATGGGCGAGTATGGTCTGAGACCAGTTCCCATGGTCACTTCCTCCTGAATTCTCTTGATGAATTTGCGGATGAACTGTAGGAGAGGGGCAAGAAGCCAGGGATGTTGCATGGACTGCTGCACACACAGTGCTCAGCTGAGCAGGGACAGCAGGCCCAGCCCAGCTGGGGGTGGCTGTAGGTACCTGAGCTGTGCTGCGGAAGCGGCCACGGCTGGATTCCTGCTCTTGTGTGCTCTCCACGGCTTCATCTAGCAAAGATCAAGCGCAGCCAGAGCTGAGGGACTGCAGAAGTGGCCGGAAAACAGAGCCCAGCCCTGCGCTCCCCAGGCAGGGAGAGCCCCAGGATGCCCCAGGGGGATGGAGCAAGGCCACTGCGGGGTGTCCATGCGGCCCTTCTTCCGTCCTGTCCGTGGGCATGTCCCCAGGGGATAGCATGGCATGGCATGGCATGGCATGGCATGTCAGGGCATGGGGTCAAGCCGGCTGCAGGCACCAGTCCTGTAGGTCAGCTCTGCCACTCACCCTCCTTTGGTGGCTGGAATGGCACCACCTCTTCAGTCTCCTGTGCTGGGGCAGCTCCAGGGCCTTCTTCTTCCTCCTCCTCCACCCAGGCCAGCTTGGGCACTCTCAGGGGTCTCTGCTCCATGTCTCTGACTGGATTTGTTGGTATTTGCAGGAGAGATGCCTTGGAAAAACTCCAAGTCACCAAGTCCTGCAGTCGGTCTCAATGGCTCCTGCCACAAGGACAGATGTAGCAGGACAATCCTGTCAAGGATTGTGGTCTGGCCTCAAGGGTCCCTGCAGAAGCGAAGCCTCAGGAAGGCCACAGGTCAGCAAGTCCTGTGGTCTGGCCTCGAGCTCAGCTGCAGGAACAACGCTTCGGAAAAGTTCCGGGTGGGACACGAACAAGCACGCTGTGCGGGGGCTCCTCACGGCACGGCTCTGTCCCCTCCGGTCCCGTCGCGTGCTCCGAACACTGTGGCGTGCACTTGTCCCTGCCAGCTCCTATGTCACCACGTGTCACAAAGGGCCCTTGGACACCCGTTCTATGCCACAGTGACCGTGCTGCACCATGTCACAAAGGCCCCCTGCACACACTGCCCCCTGTCCTGGGGCCACCCTCAGCCCACCCAGTGTTGCCCAGGGTGGAAGGGATCTCTCACTCCAAGTGTCCAAGAGACCCCGACAGATTCTTTAGGAAGGGCTCAAACCATCAGCAAACACTGCGCTGCTCTGTGGGCTCAGGGCAGCAGAAAGAGCTCCCAGGGCTCCACTGGGAAGGGCATGGGGCTTTCCACAGAAGCTGGCTCAGCCTCCTTGGGAAACATCCTTGCTGGTAGCCATCCTAAACCCACAGGTGTGACATGGACAGGGAACATGTGGGTCTGGGCACGAATTCTGCTCTGACCCCTGGCGCTCAGGGAGCACTGGCATCAGCAGCTGTGGCAGAGTCCCCACCCAAGCAGACCTGCCACTCCCCAGCCCAGGCAGCGCTGGTGCTCATCTCCTGCCTCAGGGACCTGTGCCCCCGGGGGGCTTCTGTGCCAGAGGGAGCCAAAGCCCACGTGCATTGGGGGCTGTGCTCCTTCCTGCAGGGACTGATGGCAGGAGCACTGGGAGCAACTGCTGGCAACACTTGGTATCTCTCAGAAGCTTTCACTCCATGCTGAAATTATTTTCTCATTGAATTCATTTCATGCAGCACAAAAACACCTTAGTGGCAAAGGCACAGAAGAATCTGGCATTTAAGAATCCTCACTTCAGGAAAGCTTTACTTCTCATTGCTCAACTCAAGTAATTCCAAAAAGTTGCAAACTTCCCAACTTCATTGGGATGGCCTGAGAAGGTGAAGAGTTGGAATTTTGCTTCCTGTCTCAAAGCAGCAATTCATTTGCTTTAAAATCATCCACTGAGAGTCACTTAACATAACACTGCACAGAGATAAAAAAGGGCCATTCTTTGGTTTGCAAATGGTTTTCTATGAAGGGATGATAGTATCCTAATTTTCTTAAAGAATAAAAGCTCTCAAGAAATTAAAGTCCACTCACTGTTACAAAAGTAGCCCAAAGAAATGAGGAGATGGCAAAAGGGCTAATCCTTCCCCCGGTACAGATATCTACGTGGCCAGTAAATTACAGCTCTCCCCTCTTGTTCCCTGCAGGAGAATCAGGACCATAACCAGGAAAAGTCACAGATATTCTTTCTGCACTCTGTAACCAAAGCTGTGACAAACCACAGATGCTGCCTTCAAACTGACCCAAATTCCAGCCTAGACCTCTCACCTTGCAGACAACTCCTTCCCCGACACCCCACCAACACCAACCTCCCCAAACAGCTCCAAAGAAGCCCTCAACACCCCACCAGGACCCCAACTCTCCCTGTCCCTCCGCAGAGCTTTCCCACTCTCCAGCAGACCCCCTGGTTCCCTGCACATGCTATGGGATGGCACTCAGGAGGATCGGCTCCAAGGCCTTCCTTGGTGGCAAGCTCAGGCTGCCAGGCCTATGGTTCCAGGAACACCATTCCCACCTCACTGGGAGCTCCCTGGGAAGCACTTTCCTTGAGAAGCAAGCCTCTTTCCTCCAAAGGCATTTCTCCAAATGTGTAGCTTTCCTGGGGAACACCAATACACTCTTAAGAAAAGCTGGCAAGGCTGAATGACTTCAGGTCCTTTCAGGAAAGGCACTCCAGCTCTAGCTCGTATTCCCCTAAGTGTGTTTCCAGGTGGAGGTTCAGAGGTGCAGCCCCAGGCCCTCTACAAACACAAGCTGCTCGCTGCCTCTTCACCTGCCTCAACTCCTGCCTGCGGTCACAGCAGCAAAACCAGGCTGTTCCCAGCCAGAGCCCAGAGCCCTGTTCCTGCAGGACGCTCTTGCCAGCACCTTCCAGAACTCTCGGCTGTGCTCACAGTGCTTTTCATGCCCGCTCCTAACAGGCTTTGGAACGCAGAGCACAACCTGGCTGGCTCTGCCACCAGCACACCCAAACACAGGCAGAGGAGGAAGCAGCAGAGGCTCTTTTGCAGCCATGCCCAAGAGCAACTGGAAGGGTGCCCTCCCTCTGGTCTCACTTGGTTGGCTTTCTGACTGGGTCTGAGCCTGGGGCTGCCATTCCTCGATTGTGGGGACCAGAACCGCACCCAGGATCTCAGCACTGCCAGACAGCATTCCGGGCTCTAGCACAGTCGTGACTCCGAGTCTCAGGTACCATGCTGCTGCTTTATTTGCCCTTAGGCACACCCAGAGCTCTCTGTTAAGCCCAGATGGTCTCTGGTTCTGCCCTCGTCTTGATCCTTTGCAGGGATGGAGCACTGCTGTGCTTTCAGGAAGCTGTTCTTGAAACCTTCCAGCCTTCCAAGCTCCTTTGCCCTCCGTGGATGCTTGCCATGGAATCCCTCTCAGCTGGGTTCAGAGCATCCTCAGGTTTGCTCTTCCAAAGTCCAGGGGCTCCAGGGTGCTCAGCAAGATCTGTAACTCCACAGTGTTGTGGAACTGGACCTTCAGCACAGGGACCTTTGCAGCCTGATCTGCCCTCGTTCCTCTGTGTCTGTGCACAAAACACAGTGTGGAAGAGACTGGCAGGATGGACCTGTGTGTCCCAGGGCTCCGGATTTGCATCACTCCAGCTCCACAGAGATGCAGGTAAAGCAAAGAAGCCAAACTGTTTATTAATGGAAGGCAAAGCAAAGGGATGAGGTGGGTGGGAAGAAAGGGGATGGGCAGGTTCTGAGGGCTGGAGGGAGGGAGCTGTCAACAGGGAGGGAGAAGGCGGGAGCTATGGGAGCTTCCCACAGGCTCAGCTGTGCCAATCATCAGCTGTGCCTGGAGCTCCAGCTGGTCTCCTCTGGTCTCCAGGTGGTCTCACCTTGCAAGGGATCTGGAGGTCTTAAAGAGACACTGCTTTTTCTGAGCCAGCAGATGAAAGTAGTTCTGCAGCTCTTCCCTTGAAAATCACCTAAACAAATATGCTTATGCAGGAGGGGCTGTTGTCTTCACTTGGGCCTTGAAGGGCTGAAAGAGAGAGGAACAGAGCCACAGTCAGAATCTGGATGTGCAGGAATCCAAGGAGACCCTTCTGCCAGAGCCATCCCACCCAGCTCTTGCCATGACCATGAGAGAGGAGGAGCCCAGGGGATCAGCTGCAAAGTGCTGGCCATGAATCCCCCTGCCCACATCCCTGAAATCTCTGTCTGCTCTGCCCACACCACCCCTCGTACACACAAGGAGCAAAGCCCACTGCAGCCAGGGCAGGGATTGCAGCTCCCTGCCCAGGCATTGCAGCTCACCTGGCCAGCACCCGCTGACAGCCCGCTGCCCTCACTCACCCTCACAGAGGGCCTGGAGCTCTTCCTTCTGCCCCATCAGGAGCAGCCTGGCCATCCCTGGGAACACAGGCTAACCAAAACTAAGGCTGCTGTGGCTATTATCCAGTTTGCTTTATGGCTTAATAAGGTGAGGAATTAATGGATTTTTAACTTCCTCTGGAAGGCAGGCACATGGATTCAGAACTATCACTGAGTGTATGTTTTTGAGGTTACTTTAATAATGGTACTTATTGTGAGGAAATGACACTGGGGGAAATTTTCTCCCAGCCCTTCACCCAGCTCTTTGGGTCTGCCCCACCAGTTTTCAGAGGGTTCAGATCCACTCTAAATGCTAATGATACCATACGGTGGTTGGGGTTTCTGATAGGCCTGTTACATTTAGCATTCAGAGATGAGGGAAGATTAACCTGGATAACCACGCTGACACCTACCCCAGAGACAAGGGATGCTGCTGCCCCAGAGCCTGACCCTGCCCCACAGCCCATCTCAGAAATGAACCACCCAGGTTGGGTGGGGGTTCTAGTGAAAGAGATGGGCCAGATGCTGAAGGAGTACATTTCCAAAGCTTGTGAAAAACCCTCCCGCTGCCTCAAAGAGGGAGAGTCTGATGGTGCCGCAGTGGAAGCCACAGATGTTACAACTGTCCAGGTTCCAGCTCAACTGCAAAGGCAATCACAGCCAGCAGCAGTTGCCCTGGTGGAAACAAGGAGATCTAAGATGAAGCCAGAGCACCCAGATGAGGATAAGAAAGGAGGGCCCTCACAACCCACAGGAGAGACAACAGCTGAGATCATCACTGAGTCCCTGATGTACAAAAGTCTCCGTAATCTGCACAAAGTCATTGTACGATGGGGACGTGAGGCTTATACAACCTGGCTACTTCGGGTCTGGGACCTTATGGGTACAGGTGTGCAGCTGGATGGTGATGAGGCAAGGAATCTGGGACCTTTGACCCAGGACTCAGGTATAAATCAGATTTTTGTAAGGGAGCCAGTGTCCCTTTCCCTCTGGGAGTGGCTTTTAATGAGTGCCAGAGAGAGGTTTGTCCACAGGGAGAGAATGCAGGAGCAGCACCATAGAATGTGCTGGAAGACCCTCTGAGGGGCGGGGGAGGGATCCAACAGCCGAGAGCGGTGGCAGTATTGGAGGTCAGGTGCACAGGGTAAATGTTGTGGAGTCTGGCAAATCTGGGGCCATCTCAATACACCACCTTCATTGCAATGATTAATGCCAATGCCAACCAAGAGACAGTGGGTTCTGTCGCAAACAAGCTTAGGAATTATGAAAGTATGATCAATGGCCCAATGCAGGCTCATGTCTCTGCCATGGTCCAAGAACTCAGAGCGGAGATGAGGGAGGAGGTGAGGAGGAACAGTTCCCACATTGCACCAGTGCGAGTCACAGGCCCCAAAGTCAGAGCCCAACGTTCCCCAGCTAGAGAGAGAGGGTACATCCCACGGGCTGACCTATGGTTCCTTCTACATGACCATGGGGAAGACATGGGAAGGTGGGATGGTAAACCCACTTCTGTCCTGGCAGCATGGGTGGGTCAACTCAAGGAGGGAAACAATAACCATGGGAACTCCAGTAAAGTGAAGGTAGCCTCAACCTCCCATGCTGCTGAGTATGATCTGTCACATCCCCTCAAAAGTACCTTTTCCATGTATGCCCAGGAAAGAAATAATAACCAGGGTTAGAGGGGCCCTGCCTCTTGCCAGGGACAGGCACAGGAAAACTGGATCTTCTGGATGATGTGAATCCGATGGCCTGGAATATCAGAACCGCAAAAATACAATGCCTTTGTTGATACTGGTGCACAGTTACCCTGATACCATTGGGACATGTGGGGGCGGAACCTGATTCCATTGCTGGGGTGACAGGGGAATCACAGCAACTGGCCCTGTTGGAAGCTAAGGTGAGCCTGACTGGGAAAGAGTAGCAGAAACATCCTATCGTGAGTGGCCCAGAGGCCCTGTGTATTCTGGACATAGACTTCCTCTGGAAAAGCTACTACAAAGACCCAAAGGGACTCAGATGGGCTTTTGGCATAGCTGCTATGGAGGCAGAAAACATTAAGTAGTTGAACACTTTGCCTGGACTGTCAGAAAACCCATCTGCAGTAGAACTCCTGAATGTGGAAGAGCAATGGGTGCCAATTGCCACCTCGATGGTGCACCGCCGGCAGTATTGGACGAATCGAGATGCCGTGATCCCCATCCACAAAATGATCCGTGAGCTGGAGAGCCAAGGGGTGGTCAGCAAAACCCACTCACCCTTCAACAGTCCCATCTGGCCTGTGCGCCAGTCTGACAGAGAATGGAGATTGACTGTGGACTGCTGTGGCTTGAACAAAGTGACTCCACCGCTGAGCACTGCTGTGCCGGACATGCTGGAACTCCAGTACGAGCTGGAGTCCAAGGCAGCGAAGTGGTACACCACTGTTGACATTGCTAACATGTTTTCCTCCATTCCTCTGGAAGCAGAGTGCAGGCCTCAGTTTGCTTTCACCTGGAGGGGCAGGTAATACACGTATAACCGACTGCCCCAGGGGTGGAAGCACAGCCCCACCATCTGCCATGAACTGATCCAGAGTGCCCTGGAAAAGGGTGAGGCTCCAGAACACCTGCAGTACATCGATGACATCATTGCGTGAGGGAACATGGGAATGGAAGTATTTGAGAAAGGAAAGAGGATCATCCAGATTCTGCTAGAAGCCAGTTGCACCATCAAGAAGAGCAAAGGCAAGGGACCTGCCCAAGAGATCCAGTTCCTGGTGCTGGCACAGCCCAAATCCAGTGATTTGCTGGCACAGAAAGACAAAATTTGGAAATTTCCAGGTTCTGGCTCCAGCACCATCCAGATCTGGAGTTTGCTGGGACCGCCAGTGCCCAGATTTGGAAATTTCCCAGTGCCTCCACAGCCCTAGTCTAGCAATTTGGTTTTAGGCTAGTTTAGGCAGAGAAGTTCCTTGGACTGTGACTTTCCTTTTTCTTGGAACTGTTTAAACCTGATCTGCACTGAAAACCCAGGAAAACACCGGCAGCTCACACCTGTGCCCCACCAAGGTCTGGGACGCTGCATTCCAGCGCCAGAGGGACTTAGAAGAGACTGAGTGAGCCAACTATAACCCACAAAAAGGACTTTCTGAATTTGCTATCTCTTCCACACTGTGAGAGGTTTTATTTAATATTATTAATTTTTTATGCTTGTGAATACTTTACTTGTCAAATAAACTGGTTTTTCCCTTTTCTCCAGAGAGGTCTTTTCCTGAACTAGTAGGGGGAGGGGCCGCATGAACTTGCTTTCTAGACTGACCCCTTTTGGAAGTTTCCTCCCTAAATTTGCCCTAAAGCAGCACAAACAGTCACAATGAAAACTTCACCAGTGGCAAAACTCCCCAGCCCACCAGGAAAAGAAAGGGCATGTAAAGTCCTGCAAACATTTGTCCTGCTTTGCTGCAAAAGTCCTTCTGCACACACAGTGCAGTGTGGAAAGCCAAAAGAAGCTGCAGCTGGTGGCAAATCTTGTGACAGAAGCTCGACCTTGTTCTCTACGAGAGGTTCTTGAGAAGAGCAGACAGGAGAAAATTCCTGGAAAATTGAAACAGCTTTCCAGAAGTGAAATGAAAATGAAAGAGACAATCCTAGATGTTTTCCTCTATTTATTTCTATGCTTCCCATTTCTATATTGCACTACTTTTCCATCCCATATATTCCAAATGCACCTCACCTCTAAGTCCGGTGACTTAGCGAGTTTTCGACACCCTAAAATACCATGGGCCACACACCCTTTTCCTTCCCCTGTTTTTACTGGAAAGCAACACTGGAGATGTAAGTGCAGCGCTGGGGTCAGGCAGGAATCCTACACCAAGGGAAGGTGCCCCGACAGTGTTTGACCCTCAGTAAGGACAATGCACAGCAGCAAGCGAGGGGATTGCTCTGCCAGCGTGCTCTGTCAGGGCTCTGCATCTGGGCTCAACGCTGCAAAGTTCCCGTATTTGGACAGACTCAGGGGCTGTCCCCGGGGCGCGCGGGGCTCGGCCGTGGGGCTCGTGGGGCGAGTGGGGAACGGACACGGGGACGAACGGCCCCGGTGCTTCAGTTGCAGCGGCGGCAGCGGCGGCAGCAGCAGCAGCAGCGGTGGCAGAGGCGGCGGCGGCAGCAGCAGCGGCAGCGGCAGCAGAAAGAGATTATCTTTCTCTTCTTTCTCTTCTTTCTCTTCTTTCTCTTTCCCTTTCCCTTTCTCTTTCTCTCCCTTTCCCACTGTCGGGCACCCTTCTCTCGGGGTCCGTTGCCCAACCTCCCTCTCCTCTCCCCGCCTCCCTCTCCCCGTGCTGGGCCGGGCCATGCCACCGGCCCGCCCCCGGCCCCGGGCGGGGCTGCCCCGTGCCCGGCCCCGGGCTTCCCGCCGCGGTCTCGCCTCCGCCCGGCTCTGGCCGTGCTGGCGGTGGCGCGGCTGGGCCGGCATCCGTGCCTGGGGCTGGGGCGCCATCAGTGCGGTCAGTGCCTGGGGCTGGGGCGGCATCAGTGCCATCACTGCCTGGGGCTTGGGCAGCATCGCCGCCCTTTGCCTCCGCCTGGCCCGACCCCGGCCTCAGCCCCAGCCCCGACGCAGGGTCCAGTCCCGACCCCGACCCCGACCCCGACCACGACCCCGGCCCCGGCTCCTCCCAGGGCCCGCGGAGGACCCACGCGGCGCGGCCGCTCCCGCCGCCTCCCCTGCAGCTTCCCCGGCCCGAGCTCCGCCGCTCGGCAGCGCGGCCGCCAGCCCCGAGCCTCCCGTGCCGCGTTCCAGGGAGCGAACGCCTGGGCATGGCCGGCCCGGGGCGGGTGAGGGGCGCTCGGGGGTCGTTGCTGGCCCCGGGCCGAGCGCTGACAGCCGCGTCCCGCCCGCAGGGAAGGCGCAGGAGGCCCTGCAGGAGCGGTACCGGCTGGGTTCGCTGCTGGGGCGCGGCGGCTTCGGCAGCGTCTTCGCGGCCACGCGGCTCTCGGACGGCGCCCCGGTGAGCGGCGGGGCCGGCGGCGGGCGATGGAGGAGGAGGGCGGACGAGGAGGAGGAGATTGGGGCTGTGCAGGGCGGGCGGCGAGCTCATCCCACTGCTCCCCTTGGCTTGCAGGTGGCCATCAAAAGGGTGCCACGGAACCGCGTCCGGCACTGGGGAGAGCTGGTGAGTGAGCGGGGCCAGCGGCAGAAGCCGCGGCTGCTGGGCGGGGATGAGCCGAGGCCCGGCAGGGTGGGAGCCGCCAGGACGGCTGGAGGGGGAGCGGGCGTGGGGTCAGCGCAGGGCGCAGAGCATCCCGGGCTGGGTGAGAGCTTCCCCAGCCCTGGCACGGCATCGGCCCCCACTGACGGCATCGTGCTCCTTCCCGCAGCCTGACGGCACCAGCGCACCGCTGGAGGTGGTGCTGCTGGACAAGGTGTCCACCGGGTTCCCCGGTGTGGTGCAGCTGCTGGAGTGGCTGGAGCTCCCCAACTCCATCGTGATGGTGCTGGAGCGGCCAGAGCGGTGTCAGGACCTGTGGCATTTCATTCGGGCCCGGGGGTTCCTGGCCGAGGAGGAGGCACGGGAGCTGTTCCGCCAGGTGCTGGAGGCCGTGCGGCACTGCACCAGCTGTGGGGTCCTGCACCGAGACATCAAACCAGGGAACATCCTGGTTGACCTGGCCACCGGGCAGGCCAAACTGATTGACTTTGGCTGTGGCACCTACCTGCAGGACACAGCCTACACTCACTTTGCAGGTGAGCCTCCACAGGGGTGTGCTCCCTGTGCTGGCATCTCATGGCCCAGCATCTCCCAGCCCAAGCTGGCTGTGGCAGTGGGGATTCTTCCTTTTGGGGCCAGTCAGGGGCCAGAGTCTTCAGCTGAGTTGCTTTAGAGCGGGGCTGGGTGGGGAGCCATCTTCCAGCCCTGCTGGCAGCCTTTGCCAGCCCGTCTGCCTAGGACTGGGGCTGGGCTGGGGCAGCCAGCCTGACTAAACCCCCCGTGAGTGGGGGTAGCAGGGGTGGGGGGGCAGATCCTGTACCCCAGCCAGTTTAGTGTGCAGGTGAGAGGAAGGGCTTAGACTGCTCCACTCGCCCTGTTTGCCTTGGCTTCATAATATTTTTGGGGCAATGCAGGCAGGGCATATTTTTTCCCCAGCACAGAGGGGTTTTTCCTTTGCATGTCGTGGTCAGGCCTAGCCAGGGCTTCCCTCTTGCAACACCAGTGGCTTCTTTTCCAAGCCTAAGTTTGTGCACAAGTCCCAGGTGCTGGCGAGAGGGCAGCGGTCACCCTGTGTGCCACTGGGGCAGCCCCCGCACGCCCAGGGATGTGGGGGCCAGGCTGTGGGAGCAGCAGCATCCCCCTGCTGAGCTCTGTCTGTGTTCCACAGGAACCCTGTCCTACAGCCCACCAGAGTGGCTCCAGCACCAACGCTACCATGGCGAGGCAGCAACGATCTGGTCCCTGGGCCTCCTGCTGTGCCACCTGGTCATGGGGAAGCAGCCGTTCAGGAGGAGCCAGGAGATCATCCGGGGGCGGATCTTGTTCCCACCATGGCTCTCTCAAGGTGGATCCTCATCTCTGGGCACAGGGGGAATGCCAGTGCTGGGAGACAGCAGCGGGCTCATGGGCATCCTGCTCTGGCAGCTGCTGAGGAGGTGGCACATGTCCTGCTCTCCTGCCCTCCTCCAAACAGAGCATCCATGGGGAAGTTTAGGCCCAGCTCTGGGCACACCTAGCATGGCCTGGGCATAGGAATGGGGGGACAACTTCTCCAACTTACTGGTGATTTCTGGTTTCTCTCCCCAGCGTGCCAGGATGTCATTAAGAGGTGTTTGTCTATGCAACCCTCAGACAGGCCAACCTTGGAAGAGCTTTTCTGTCATCCTTGGGTGCAGGCTGTTCCTCTGCCCTAGAAGATGGGAGAGATCCATGCACACAGTTGGATCCAGGAGCCTGGCAGGTAAAAGATCCACACATCCCTTAGCAATCAGCAGCAAAGTAAACCAGACTGGTTTAGTCATGCCTGTAGCTCTGAGCTGGGGTCAGCAGAAGGGAACACGCAGCTCGTGGGCTGGAGATGAGCTGGAGACCTGGTGTGACAAGCACTGGTGGCCACCATCCCCCCTGGTTTTGTTTGTCTGGTTCACTGACAGCTGGGGCCCTGGGCAGAGCCCTGACAGCCTGATCTGGCCCCAGGGAAGGAGAAGGAGCCCCTGGAGAAGCTGTACCAGGTGGGGCTGCTGCTGGAGACACCAAGAACAACCTCAAGGATGACAATCTCTTCCTCGGCCTGGCCAGCTGAAGATGATGGACTTGGATTGTGGCACCTTCTTCAAAGCCAGGCTCCACACCCAATGTTCAGGTGAGTCCACAGCCAGGGGGATGCTCCCAGATCTGGGCATGGCACAGCCTGGCCAGGCACCAAAGGTTCCCCCTTTGCTGGGGCAGGTGCAATGAATTCTTCAGTCGGCTGCCCAGCTGCTTTTTGGCTCTGGGCAGCTGCTGAGGGCTGGATGTGTCGTGGCTGGCTGCAGGCTGGGCACATGTCCTGCCCTCCTGCTCTGCTGCCAAAGGCAGCAGGGATGGGCAGCTCTGGGCACAGCTCTGGGCACAGCCAGCATGGCCTGGGCACCGCAGGCCTTGGCACAAGGGGACAGGAGCCCTCAGCTGATGGGCAGTTTCTGCTTTCTCTCTTTGCAGCCGGGTGTCTGCGGGTGCTGAGGCTGCTCTGGGCTCTGCCAGGGCTCTGCTGGGCTCAGCCCTGGGCCCAGATGGGCTGGCTCTGCCCTCACATTGCCATGACAGCTTTGCATCAGACGAGCCCCTTCCGAGCACAGCGCCTGAGCTTTCTGCTTTGGCAGGTGAGTGAGACTCTGCTGCAGGCCCAGAGATTTCAGCTGGGGACTCACATCCAATTGGCAAGGACCCAGACTCTGCACAGTCCCATCTAAACGCATGGATCTGCACAGGGTGTTTTTTCTGTCCCATTCTTCCTTCTTTATTGGCTGGAATTGTGCAATTGCACTTTCTTCCTCCTCTAGAAGTGCCACGAGTGGGCCAAAGCTGGCGAGTGGGCCGTGTTCCTGAGGCAGTGCAGGCTGGAGCTGATGGATGGAGAATTGCCCTTCTGCACTTCCCAACCAGAGCAAAAAGCCGTAAGTGGGACTTGGTGTCTTTAAGAAATCCCTCACAGTTTCAAGGGTATGTGCAGCTCATTACCAGGGCGAGAAGCAAGGGCATCTTCTAAAGGATTTGGGGTTTGACAGAGTTTCAATTCCCAGTCCTGCTTGGAGCTGGAAGGACACAAAGCAATTTCCTTTTGCTTCGAGCACAATTTTAAATAACCATGTTGGAAACAAAGACCAAAATCTTTTAAAAGACTGCTGAGGTCTCATGGATCCATGCCATCAGCACATTTACAATGTAAATAACTGATTTCCCTTTTTAAAAAGATCACTTACCTCTTAATGCAAAGTTACAGAAGTTTTTTCACTAACACTTGTGTTTTATTTTTATATTTTACAATTGACCTATTTTTTTTTTCTCTTTTTTTCCTTTCAATAGAAATCAGGTCCAGAAAAGGAAAGTCCTTTGCTCCTGATTCCCGTGTGGAGCAGCTCCCTTCCTGCTGGCTGAGCTGCTCAGGCAGAGCCCGGCAGCTCCTGGCCCTGCAGGGCTGAGGCTTTTCCCCGTTGCTGGGCACAGACTGATGGAGCAGCACTGCTGAACACGGGCACACCCAGAGGGACCAGCAGCAGCTGCCTTTGGCCACCTGAGGCTCCAAGGCCCAAACTCTGAGCAGACAGGGCTGGAAGAGACTGGCAGGCTCCCTGCTGGCTGTGCTGCTGCCCCACTTGTGCCCAGCCCAGCTTTGCTTGGGGCAGAGGGAGAACAAGGGGCAGCTCCCTGCCAGCCCCAGCCCAGGGACCCCTCCAGCCCCGGGGCTTGGGGCACTGTCAGCACCTGCTGCTCCAGCCAGGGCTTCTGCTGGCCCTGACAGCAACACCCAAAGTGGGGCTGATCCCGAGGGAGCAGCAGCAGGGCCTGGATCTGATCCCTGCCTCTGGGCCAGGGCTGCACAAATGACCCCACAGCAGCAGCAGCAGCAGCAGCAGATGGAGCTGACTTTGAGCACAGCCCCTGCCCCTCTTCCCTGCCGTGTGCAGCGGTGTCACAGCAGCCTGAGGCACCTGGGAGCCTCCAGTGCCAGCAGGGACTTGAGATGGCAGCCCTGGGCTCCTGGAGGATGTGCAGGGAACAGAGCTGGGGACTCCCTGTGCATGTGGAGCTTCCAGATGGAAAAGGCTGCTGTGCCCAGGCAGCTCCAAGGGCACAGAAAGGAGGGTCTGGAGCACTGGATCTGTGTCAGTGCCACAGTCCTGGGCAGCAGGCAGCGAGCCCTGGGGGAACAGAGGGCACAGCAAGAGGGACAGAAGCAGGCAAGGTCAGAGCCTGGAGAGAGCCAGGCCCGGGAGCAGGAACAGCTGCTCCATTGCACTCTTGGAGAAAGCTCTTGGCTGGTTCAAAGCGCTGAAAGGCGTGAGGGGCAGAGAGGAGGCCACAGCAAACAATGCTCCTGTTTGCACAGCCTCCCCTCTCCGTGTCCCAGCAGGAATTGGATGGACTGTATTGGTCTCTGCGAGTCGTCTCGTTCAGCATGAGCAGCTCAGCACCAGGAGCTGAAGGAGCTGAAGCCTCAGGCCACAGGAGCTGGGCAAGAGGGAACTTTGTGAGCAAAGTCATGCTGCTAAAACAGACCCAGCTGAATGCAGCGGATATAATCATGGAATCACAGAATCCTTTCTGTTGGAAAAGAGCTCTGAGCTCCCCCAGTGCAGCCGGTCAGCCAGCAGTGCCAAGGCCAGCACTAAACCACGTCCCTGAAGTGCCAAGGCCTGGACAAGAGCCCTGAGTGAGGCCTGGACAGCAGCCCTGAGCCAAAGGTGCCTCTGGATGAACCTTCCAGCCAAAGGTTATCTTTGTATCTGCTCCCTAATGGATTATGCATGGTCATTAGCACTGTGATAGATGCAGGCACTCCTTAGAGAAACATGTATTGATCTTTCTGTATTTAGAAGGCAGACAAGACCATGGAATCTGACATCTGGCCTTGTTTGGGGCTGAAGGATCAAAGTCAGCTGCCTTGGTTCCTCCTGGAGCCCTGGCCAGGCTTTGGGAGGGAGCCAAGAGGAGGATGAACCCAGATGTTCCCGCACTGGAAGTGCTGTCAGTTTGTTCATTCAGCACTGTCAGAGCTGGGCCCTCTCCCAGCGGGGTTGGAGCCTCACCTGTGGCTGGAGGCACCTGCAGGAATTCCCAGTGCCCAGGAGTGGCTCTGCAGCCCTGGGCTGTGACAGCTTCCCCCAGCTGCTGGGTGGATCTGGGGGATGGGAAAGGTTGAGGGTAAATGCTGCTGAATCTTTGTTAATCACTGCAGGCAATATTTGGTGGGGATGATTTGGTGCATTGCTGAGCTGCTCCTTTTGTGATTCTTTGCTGCTTTGAGCTGCAGTAAATGACACTGATTCCTTCAGCTGGAGTCTGTGTCTTTGGTGCTGACTTTGCCCACTGGTAAAACAAAACTGGCGCAGTCTGGCCAGATGACAACAAAATGTCACTTGTTCAGTGTAAATGTGAGGAATCAGTCCCATCAGGAATTCCCAGATGGGAAGCCCTTCCCTGGAGTTCCCTGGCTCTGGAGTAGGCTGAGGTGGGAGCACTGTGTGAGCAGTGGGGAAGCCAGTTACAAGAAGCTGAACCCCTGGATGGCTTAAAATGCATCCAAAAATTACATATGGGAAAAAGAAAAGAATTTGTGGGTTTGGGAAGATGAGGGTGAATTTCAGTAACAACACATTGGAAATAGCACCAACAGAAGGAAAAAGTGTTGTTGGAATACTCCCACATGGAGTGACGGAAGAAGGTTTTAATCTTGAGCTCAAGTTCATTTGTGTTAGTTTAGTATTTATATAATTATTAATAATAATTATAGTAATATTAGTAATATTAGTTATATATCATATAAGACAATAATTTTTATATGTATCCATGTCATTAAAAATTGATCCTGTGAAATAGTGCTGACAATCATAATATGTCAGCTTTGGGTGCTGTGACACTAAATACCCTACAGAAAAGGACTAGCCAAGACCCATATATCAGTGGTCAACTTTGTGAGATTGCATACAATGAAAAAAGGAGGGGATGAAATTGGCTATTTTTACAGGGTTTGCTGATAGTGTGATGCAGAGTGCTTTGTCTGTTCCCGTGAAAAATACAGTGATTAAGGCTGCAGGGTTTTTCATGTCCCAGACTATCCACAAGCTGCAGGATTGGTTGAACAGCTGAAGGGGTTGTTAAAAGAGCAGTTGAAAATATGAGGAGATGGGAACCTGTGCCCATGGAGAACCCATCTCCCAGCTGTGCTCCATGCCCTTAACAATGGCCCAGTGGGGAAATGGAAACCCCCTGGCTGTGCATGGCTGCACCCAATTTACAGTAATGAGCAAAATCAATTATCAGAAGAAATAAGAAGTTATGCTGTTAAAATATCCAATAGCACATCCCAGGAGCTCCAACAAACACAAATGGGGCTCTGCAGAACTGCACGGCCTTGGATTATCTGCTTGCTGGCCAGGGAGGGGCCTGGGCTATTCCAGGACAGGAATGTTGCAGGAATGTCTGTCAGTGCTGGGTTTTAGTTCCAACAATCAGGAATCACCTCAATAGAAATATCAGTAGAGGAGAGGCAGAAAGAAGAAAATTCTTCATGGTGGGATTGGCTCCCAAATTGGAGGGTGCTGTGAAATGCATTCATGCAGTCACTGTAATCATTGCAGTGTGAGCACTTGGTGTGTTGTGATTCCATGTTCGAGTTGCTGTGACACCTTCCTGGAAAAGGAGTACTGAGACTTGTCTAAAATGAGACACGGTCTCAAGAAAAAAGGGGCATTTGATAAAGAACAGAGAATAGCAACTAATTAGGGCTGTTTTAAAAGGAATGTAGATTATAGCTCTGAGTAATGAACTTGAACAGCACTTAATTGAAGAACAAGAGGTGATGCCTTTTTGCCTAATACCTAAATCTAAACTCTGTTATCCAAAGAATTACTGTGAAGGTTGCAGTTCATCTGTAGGTCAAAGCACTGATTGAAGTACTGAGGCCTCACCACGCCCTGACTGAGGCCTGAACAGCAGGACCTGAGGCAAAGCTGAGCTCCAGATGAACCTTCCAACCAAAGGTTATATTTGTATCTGCTCATTAATGAATCATTATCAGCAATATGATCTCTGTACTTGTTCATTGGTGAAATATGGGTGTACCTTCCTGTGTTTGGAAACCAGACCAGGCCCCATCTGGCTTTGTTTGGGGCTGTAGGATCAAAGTCAGCTCCCTTGGTTCCTCCTTGAGCCCTGGCCAGGCTTTGGGGGAAGTCAGTCAGGAGAATGACACCAGGTGTTCCCACAGTAGCAGTGATGTCAGCTTGTTTGTTTAACAGTGTAAAAGCTGGGCCCTCTCAGAGCGAGGTTGGAGCTTCATTGTCTGCAAAGGTGGGTGCACCTGCAGGAATTCCCAGTGTCCAGGAGTGGCTCTCCAGTCCTTGGCTGTGAAAGGGTTAAAAGCACTGTGCCTAGGCATACCTGGGCAAGAATAAGAGACACTGCACCCAATATGGAAGCTTGCAAAAATCCAGCCACAAACTCAAGACACAGGATGAAACTTGGCAAGAACTAGGGAACAAAACTGGCAGAAATGAAGGGCAGAGCTTGCTGAAACCAGTGAGGAAATTGCTGAAACAGCCAACAAGAGACTGCCCGTGCCTAGAGGAGAAAGGTGAAAAGGGCATGGCGATGAAGACGTCCAGCCTTCATCAGGAGACCACTGAGGAAGACGCGGAGCCTTCCTCAGTGCCAGCACCAGTGTGCACTGCGCCTGTGCCTCGCGTATGCAAATGAGAGTAATGAGTACTGAGAGATCATTTGCATAACCACACCTTTTCTAAGGCAAACCATGAATATGCATAGAGTATAACCATCCATTGTAATCTGCTGTGTGCCCCTGTGTGCTGTTAGGAGGAGATATCCCCGCGCACCCGGCGCTGGATAAAGCAAATCCCCCTCCCTGGGCTTTGTCTCGGAAGTGTCTCTGGGCCTGTTTGGGGCCATTCACGTCCAGGGGGTTCTGTCAAGTCACAGTGGAACCTTGGTGCCTCCTTGTTCCACAGCCTCATGATGCTCTCTTGCTGCCATGAGGTCCCTCCCTGTGTGACACACTGCAGCCCTGGCTCCATGAGGGTCTCTGGGGTGCCATGGTGCACGCCTTTTTCCCATCTGAGCCTTGCTTCCATGGGTTCCATGGACTGACAGTGGCCCTCTGCATGCCATGGGCCCAGCTAGATCACAGCAGAGCCTGGCTTTCATCAGGTTCTGATACCTGTTCTGCCAGCTGACAGGGGTGATTTAAAGAGCACAGAAACCAATGGGAAGAATGGTCTTATTTTATTGGGAGTGTTAAGGCAACACAAGAGTAAAATTATACATTCTTGCTTGGCATTAACAACAAGCAAAAAGAAGCAAGGTAATGCACCTAATCATTATTACAGGAGAGAAAGAATAGGGATTGAGAAAGACACATCCCCAGTTGCCTAAATACTTTACCATCATCCAGAGTCTGCAGTCACTGGGGAGCCCCATTTCAATGCGAGGACCTGGAGAACTCTTCCAGGCACTTGGGACAATCCGACGTGGTGCATCCACCTGTAGGTAAGGTCTCAGAATTTGCTCCAAAAGTGGGTTCAGTTTTATAGGCCCAAATCAGCAAAGTAAAATGGCTTCATGATATTTTTGGCACATAAACTCCTGGATCTCATGGCACTTTTCCTGTCCAGGAGGGACCAGGGCTTGGCCAGAGCCCAGTCCTTGGCTTGGAGAGTTTCCCTTAAAATATCCTACATGCCTCTATTCACAGCAGTTGGGAAAATTTCTTAGAATGATACATTTCTTGCAGGCAACTACACAAGATTATGTGAAAGTGTCCAAAGCAGCTGGTTTGGTGTTAAACAGCTGGCAGAAGCACCTTGGTCATCTACTTCTAGCTAACTAAAACTGATGGTGTTAGTCACATAATGCCCAGGGTTTGTCCTGTAAGCCAGCTCTGGCTGAGGGCTGCCACTCAGGCCTGAGCACATCAGAAGCTGAAGTGACCACGACTGGGAATGGCAAAAACTCCCCCCTGGGACTGGCCCAGAGGCCCTGGGACTCCCTGGCATGGATCACCTCAGGAGGCAGTATTTCAGGGAGCCCAAAGGACTTTTGGGAGAGCTGCTGTGGAGACAGAGAGAATTGCACAGCTGGATCCCTTGCCTGGGCTCCCAGAGGACCCTTCTGCTGTGGGGCTGCTGAGGGTGGAGGAACAGCAGGTACCCATGGCCACCCCAAAACAGGGCCCCGTTGGCAACACGGCCCCGAGCGGGACTGCGGGACCCCATCCCTGGGATGGGTCAGGAGCTGCAGAGCTGGGAGGGCTCAGCCAGACCTGCTGAGCCTTCAGCAGCCCCACACGGCCAGAGCGTGAGCCCAGTGGGGAGTGGCCACTGACAGGGACTGTGGGGCCTGAACCAAGTCCCAGCCCCACTGAGAGCGGCTGTGCCGGACATGCTGCAACTCCAGGAGCAGCTGAGCCCCAGGCAGCCAAGTGGTGCCACCATGGACGTTCCTTTCTTCCCCCTCAGAAAGGACACTGGGAAGCTGGGGAAGTGTCATGGAAAGGAGTAGGGATGGTGGGAGCTGTGGAACAGCACTAACATGAGAAACCCAAACTCTTCTGAGAAAGGAGGGCAGAAATCCCTGGTGTCCAGCATCCTGCCACAGAAACCCATTCCCAGAATTACCAACATAAAACCATCCTCCAATTCTCTGGACTGCGCTGCTCCTGGCCCACTAAACCTTCTCCCCAGAGTGAAGCTCTGAAGTGGGATTGATGGAGGAAAGCTGAGCCCTGAGCCATGCCAGGGTCAGTGCCAGGAGCATCCCCTGGCGCTGTTTAACAGCGGCTCTGCAGGACCTGGGGATGCAAACAGGACAAACCTGAGCATCTCCCACCATCAGATACCTCAGAGCTCACACAGCAACACGTCCGTGGCTCTCCCAAACTGGATTTAGGAATGGCACACCTAGTGCAGCCATTGGATCCTGATCTGCCCAGATCCCTTTGGGACTCCTGCTTTTGGTGTCTCTGCCTCCTCTCCCTGCCCCAAGGAGGCTCCTCTTCCCCTCTCCCTGCCCTGACAAGAGAGTCACACAAATAAAGACGTGGGATTGCTGGGTGCTGAGGGGTTGTATACGGAGCCTTCTCCAGGTCTGGCCTGTTTCCAAAACCCACACAGTCTCCTGCAGCCAGGAACCTCCTTGTTCACCCTCTCCAAGGGTGTCAAGCTCAGGAAGGGATTCCTGACACCCTGTCCAGCCAGGAGAGCTCCATATCAGGGGATAAAACCGAACACAGGAACCCTGGGGGGACTGAGATTGTGACATGGGGACATCTGCATTTATTTCCCAGTGACAAACAAAAACGTGGAATGGTGCCAGAGCTTGTTTTGATCTACATCAACCTTTGATAAACGTCCCTCGTCCTGACAGCGACTCCTCTGCAGCTGCTCTGGGAGATCTCCTGGGCCGAGCCCAGTAAGAGGAGATTGCAGTGGTGCTGAGGTGCTTGAGGGGGCCCATTCCAATGCTCTGCTGAAGTCCAAGGACATTGTGTTTCCCCAAGGAGCAATGTTCCTTTCTGGCACTCACGGCCCATGAGGGACATTATTCAGTTGCTGCCCTTGGGTGAGTTCCAGCCACAGGGAGAGGGAGGAGGAGATGATCCCACCCATGGCTGCTGCTGGGTCCAGACATTTGGTGAGATAAAGCTCAGACAGAGCTTCAGCATCTCTCCCAAAATCACAGAATGGCTTGGCTTGGAAGAGACCCTAAAATTCATCTCGTTCCACCCCCTGCTATGGGCAGGGACACCTTCCACTATCCCAGCCTGCTCCAAGCCCCGTCCAGCCTGGCCTTGGACACTGCCAGGGATCCAGGGGCAGCCACAGCTTCTCTGGGCAAGCTCTGATCTCTGCCCAGGTGAGCAGGGACAGGACCCAAGGGAACAGCTGGAGCTGAGCCAGGGCAGGACTGGGCTGGGGATCAGCAAAAGCTTCTTCCCTGAGGGGGAAGAGGGGCCTCAGGCACTGCCCAGGCTTCCCAGGGAATGGGCACAGCCCCGAGGCTGCCGGAGCTCCAGAGGCCTTTGGACACCGCTCCCAGGGCTGCACAGGCTGCGATTGTTGGGGGATCTGTGCAGGGCCAGGGGCTGGACTGGCTGATCCCAATGGCCCCCTGCCAGCCCAGCCACTCCTGCAATTCTCACCCTTTGGCTCAGCCTTTGTGTCCCCTCGAGGCACTGGCAGAGCTGCTGGGGACAGGGCAGGAGCGGTGCAGCCCCAGCGTTCCCCTGTCTGTGACACCCCAGCAGTGACAGCCCCAGCATTCCCCTGTCTGTCACACTCCAGCAGTGACAGCCCCAGCGTTCTCCTGTCTGTGACACCCCAGCAGTGACAGCCTCAGCATTCCCCTGTCTGTGACACCCCAGCGGTGACAGCCCCAGCGTTCCCCTGTCTGTGACACCCCAGCAGTGACAGCCCCAGCGTTCCCCCCCTGCAGTCGCTCCAAGGGAAGCATCCAGAGCCGTGTCCAGTCCATGGAACTGAGCGGCCACTGCCCACCCCGGCCTGGGCTGATGTGGATTCATCTGCACACAGCTCAGGGAAGGTCCCCCTGGCCACCTGCACAGTGCCACAGACAAGTGTCAGACACAGTGACAGAGCAATGCCCAGAGCTGACATGGGGAGTTATTTCAAAAAGAAACCAAAAAATTAAAGAAAACTAAGAAAACCCTAACAAAACCATAGCAAAAAACCCCCAAAACCAAAAAAAACCCCATCACCTAAACAAGGAAAAAAAACAAAACAACAAAAACAAAAAAAACACCCCAAAAATACAAAAACCAAAACAAATCAAAGCAAAAAAAAGAACAAAAAACCAAAACCAACCAAAAAAAAAAAAAACCAAACCAAAACAAGAAAGAGAGAACTCCCCCCAGCAGAGCTGTTCCATCCTTTACTTGTCACATCTACACTCACACAACACCTGGGACTGCCAAAAACAAGGATGCATTGGGCACATTTGCAGGAAAGCAGGTTTAGGACAGGTACTCAGCAGAACTGTTCTCACCTGAGCCAAAAAGGCCCCTTTGGCAGCTGCAGGGCCATTGGAAATGCAGAGCCTCAGCCCACAGGGCAGAAAAGGGCTCCGAGTTCCCCTGCCCTGACACTAAACCCTGTTCCCAGGCTGCTTCACACTCAGGATTCTTCTGGAGGACTGCGCAAAGCTGAGAGTGGACTCTGGCTTCTCCCTGTTGCATGTCCTAAAGCTGCCTGGGAAAAGGAATTTTGGGTCAGCTTTGCTGGCACAATCCCTCCTGGCGCAGGGCACAGCACCAGGAAGGGCTTTGCGTGCCAAGGCTTTGCTGCAGGCAAGGAAAGCTCCTGGCTCAGGGTCACCTTTGCTGCTCAGCCAGAGCCCCGAGTGCCCCAGCAGCAGCAGCAGAGAATGGCAGCATTGCCACGGGCTGGCACACGAGGGGGAGATTTTCCCCTGGAGAGAGGCTCCCGTTCCAGTTGTTGCATTCAGGCAGCTGCAGATCCCTCAGCTTTGGCTGCACAGCAGCTGGAAATGCAAGTCCGGGAGCTCTGTCCATGGCCAGCCCCAGCAGGTGAAAGCAAGGACAGGGCGCTGGCAGCGGAACATTTGCAGGGAGCGCCTTCAGCAAGCGCTGGGGGCTGGGACTGTGTGCAGAAAACGCCCTGGGGGTCTCTGCAGCCAGGCAAAAGGAACAAAGTTTCACTTGTGGCCTCCTTGGGAAGCACTAAAATCGATTGTTTTCCATTGCCGGCTGTTCTAGGAGCCCCAGAGGAGAGCTCGGGGGGCCCGGGAATTGAGAGCGGGGACTGTGCAGGAGCCGGGAGCAGCGAGAGAGGCCGGGCTGAAGGTGCGGGGCGGGCACGGGCTGGGAGTCCCGCACGGCCGGGGGTCCCGCAGAGCCTCCCTGCTCCAGAGCCGCAGCTGCGAGAGCAGGGCAGCTGCCGGGATCGGTGTGTCAGGGACGGGCCGCAGGTGGGGGTTCCAAGGGGCTCGGCCGGAGCAGCTTTTTGTCCCGGGGCACTGGGGGCACTGCCGCGGGGTTGGGGTGCCTGGGAAGGCGCAGCAGGACAGGGTGGCAGTGGTTGGTTTGTGGATTTGTTGTTGGATGTTTTGTTGGCGGCCGGGCGGGCTGTGGGAGCCGGGAGCGGCCGGGCGGGCCCGGAGCCGCCCCTCGGGCCGGGAGCCCCCGGGCAGAGCTCTGTGCTCGGGGCCGAGGCCCGGGCGGCCCGGGCAGCGCTCGGCGGCCCGTGGGCCCCCGGCGCAGGCGGGTCCGTGTGGCCGGGCCGGCCCAGCCGTGTCCGCAGCGGGCTCCGAGGGGAGCGGCCCGGCCCGGGCGTGCGGGGCCTGGCGGGGCTCGGGGGGCCGGGCCGGACAAAGGCTGAGCGAGAGCGGGGAAAGCGCTGGCACAGAGGCCCCGGGCTCGCCGTGCCCCCCTGGCCACGCAGCCGGGCTCGGGGGCCGCCGGAGCTCTGTGCCCGGGGCTGGGCGCGGCTGCTGAGGCAGCGGAGGATGCAGGGTCCCCCCGTGCTGGGGCTGCCTCTGCCCGGCCCAGGGGCTGCACTGTCAGCCCAGAGCCACGTGGGGATCGCCCGGCACCGGCAGGGCTGGCAGGGAAACCGGCAATGGGGAGAGCAGAAACGGGCAATACGAGAGCTGGGGGTGCTCCAGAAGCCTGGACATGTTGGCAGCATGGACAGGGGGGACCCATGGATACCCCAGGACCCTGAAACAGGGACCCTGGACAGTGCTGACCCCTGGGATGGCTTTGATGCCAGAGTGGTGAGTCCAGAGAAGGGGAACCTGTGGGATTGCCAGGAGCCCCAGCAGCCCAGAGAGCGGAACACCCATACAAACTTGACCTGCAGCAACCCAGACAGGGGCAGCCTCCGGGAGCGCAAAGTAGGGAGACCAGACATGGGAAACCCAGGGTTGGCTTTTTCTGCTGAATCTTAGTCATTTGTGTATTTTGGGGGACAGAATCTCAGTGCTTTGGAGGTTTCTATGGGCACCAGATTCCCGGTGAGTTCTAGAGTATGGAGGTACAGGTGCCCAACACTGGAACTGCAATACCTCAGGGCAAAGGTGACCAGGGTCAAAGAGAGACACCCCTCTGAGTATAATGGTCTCAGCCATCAGCATTTACAGACTCATGGTAATGCAGCAGGCTTCATTGGTATCACCCAGTTCAATGCTGTTTTTTCCTTATATGTACCCCCCCTAGAATGTTCTCCCCTCTCTTCTCCCCTATTGGTCCCAGTTTACTGCAATGATCCGCCCCTGTTTCCTCATTGGTTCCCCTGTTGGCTGCCCCTCCTCTGCGCCACTTGTGCTCAGTTCCCATTGGCCCTTGACTCTCAGATCCGCCCCTTTCCCCCCTTATAAAACCCTGTGTCCTCAGCCCCATTGTGTCTCTGTCCCTGTCCTCTATATGTTGCAGTATACTGAGTTTGGAGCTCTGCACAAAGATCTGTCTCTGGCCTTGTCCATCAGTAGGTTAAGCAAGCGTGCTCTGGGAGTGAAGGTTGCCCACAGAAGCTCATTGTGGATGTGCCACAACACTAAAGATGGACTTGGGCAGGAGGAACCCCCTAACTTAATGCGCTTATCCATTGTATTTTATCCTCAAACCAGGATTTCCCATTCCCTAACCTTGACTGTAAGGAGGGGGAGGCTGCGAGGAAGAGGAAGATGCCTCGGAACACCCAGGTAGGTGAGGAGGAAGTCAGTGCCCCTTTTCCCCTCTCTCCTGCTCCATCTCCCAGCCCAGCACAGCCCCCAGCTGCAGGACAACCCTGCTGCCACCACCGTTCTGTTGTGGATGCACTGGGACGATTTCCTTTCCCTTCCCTCTGGCATGAATGCAAATCCCATCCTCTCTTTGTCCTTCCTCCCCCAGGGAAGGAGCTGAGGATGGAGACCAGGGAGGACAAAGCCCCACAGAAGAACCTTGTGAAAGAGAAGCCCTACAAGTGCGTGGAGTGTGGGAAGAGCTTCAGGCAGAGCTCTGACCTGATCCGCCACCAGATGATCCACACTGGGGAATGGGCCTGTGAGTGTGGGGAGTGTGGGAAGGGCTTCAGCTGCAGCTCCAACCTCCTCACCCACCAACACATCCACACTGGGGAAAGGCCTTACAAGTGTCCTGAGTGCCAGAAGAGATTTCGGACCAGGTCCTATCTCCTCCAGCACCAGCGGATTCACTCAGAGAAGAGGCTTTTCCGCTGCCCCGACTGCAGGAAGGGCTTCAAGTACAACTCCAACCTCATCAGGCACCGGCGCATCCACACTGGGGAGAGGCCCTACGAGTGTCCCCAGTGTGGGAAGAGGTTTCAGACCAGCTCCAATCTCCTCCTGCATGAGCGGATCCACACGGATGAGAGGCCCTACCGCTGCCCTGAGTGTGGGAAGGGCTTCAACCGCAACTCCACCCTCGTTACCCACCAGCGCATCCACACTGGGGAGAGGCCCTATGAGTGTCCCCAGTGTGGCAAGTGCTTCACCACGAGCTCTCACTTGAGCAGACACCAACGGAGACACCGGTGAGGGAAACCCTGCGTCTGCCCCAACTGCAGGAAGAGCTTCGTGCCCTGCTCCAGCTTCATTCCCCATTGGAGGTCCCCCGTTGGGAAGAGCCCTGATGATCCATGGTGCCTGTTATCCATGCTGGGAACACACCTGTGCCTTTTGTTGCCCCTGCCAAGGACATGGTGTGGAATTGAAGAACATGAGGGTCTGGCCATGGCTGAGACATTACATTCGCTCCCACCTCAGGTCAGTGCCAGGGACAGGAAAGGGGCTCACACTCTCTCTCTCTCCCTTAGGAGAAGGGTGTCCTTTCCAGGCAGGAGTAAATACATGGCCAGGAAGAGAGAGTTGTTGATGTTGTAGTTTTTCCTGCAAATAGTTTTACTTACTCTTCTGTTATCAATATTGTTTCTGTTCCTGTTTGTTGCTTATTTCATTTCTGTTCCCAATAAATTGTTCTTATCCCAGCCCGGGATCTTTGCCTTTTGTGCTTTCCATGGGAGGCGGGAGGGCAGCGAGGGCAGCGCAGATTTAGTGGGAGCGGGAAATTGGGGAATCCCATTCCTGAACCCCGGCCCGGGGAAACTGAGCATCCCAGCTGGTCCCAGCCCTGGTGGCCATGGCAACAGCCTTGAGAGCAGGTCCCTGGCTGGGGCTGTGGGAACCTCTTCACTCTTTACAGGGACAGGAGTGGAGGGAACAGCTGCAGCTGAGTCGGGGCAGGCTGAGGTTGGATGTCAGGAAAAGGTTTTTGCCCAGAGGCTGCTGGGGCCCTGCCCAGGCTCCCCAGGGAAGGGTCCCAGCTCCAGGGCTCTCTGAGCTGCAGCAGCGTTTGGACAGTGCTGCCAGGCCCAGGCTGGCATTGTTGGGGTGTCCTGTGCAGGGCCAGCAGTTGGACTCAAGGATCCTGATGGGTCGCTCCCAGCTCAGCCAATTCGGTGGTTCTGGGATCCCATGATCCTGGAGGTCCGCCAATGGTTGCCGTGGCAACAGGCTCTGGCTGCAGGCCTGAGCTGGTGTCCATGGCAACCACCCCTGGCATGGGGACTCCATGGAGCTGCTGAGGGACTGAGCATAGCAACAAGGGGGCTGGTGATGGTTGCCATGGAAACGGATCATAGCAACAGGGGGCTGGTGATGGTTTCCATGGAAACTGAGCATAGCAACATGGTTTAGGCTGCCATGGAAACTGAGCATAGCAATGGATGCTGTAGTTGGTTGCCTACTAAGTATCAGGTTTTTCACAGGCCCTCAGAGGGGTTCCATGCTGACTTTTCAAGTGGCTCCAGGCTGTTCAAGAGCTGGAATGTCACAGGCAGAGACAGGGGCTCCATGGAGACTTCCCAGGGCTTTCTGGGGATGGTAAAGAGCTGGGTGGTCAGAGGCATTCACAGCCGTTCCATGGTGACATCCCAGGGAACCTTGGGCTGCAAAGGCACCAAACTGTCACACGCACTCACAGGGGCTCCATGGTAACATCCCAGGAGTCCCCAGGCTGCCCAATAGCCGGGACATTCCAGACTATCACAGCGGTTACTGTCATGGGCAGAGTTGGAGCTTCAGGCAAAAGTTTTATTTCTTTATTTGAGAAATTCCTGCTGAGACGTGAGGTGGAGAAATGACATCCAACAGCCACCATGGATCCTCAAACCCCTGCAGGGCCCCTAGACTTCTAAAATGCCTTCTAAGAGAGGAGACTGGGAGTGGCTGATTTCAATCCTAGCCCCAGAATTTCTCAAAGGTTTATGTATAAAAGATTGGACAGGTGGAATTGAACCTTAGCTCACAGGGGCTCAGCACTAGCAGGGGCTGTGGGATGTCCCCAAGGGGGCTGTGTCACAGCAGCACCACTGTGGCTGTGTTAGAGAGGCACAGAGCAGCTGTGATGTCAGCAAAGGTGCTGTGTGACAGCATAGAGAGGGCTGTGTGAGGTCACAGATTGGTCTATGACATCACAGAGTTTGTTGTGAGATGTCACTGAGCAGGTAGAGCATAAGAGAGGAGATTCTGTGACATCACAGAGCAGGCTGTGACATCATGGCATGGCTGCGTGGCATCATAGAGTAGGCTGTGAGATGAAAGTGCATGCTGTGACATAACAGAGTGGCAGTATGACATCACAAAGAGGGTTTTGTGACATCATTGAGGGGGTTGTGACAGAACAGAGCTGTCTGTGACATCATAGAGTAGGGTGTGAGGCCATAGAACAGATCCTGCAATCATAAAGGGCAGCTCTTTGACATCAGAGAGTGGGTTGTGACATCAGTGGGTGGCTGTGTAAAATCACAGAGCAGGCTGTGACATCACAGAACACACAGTAACATCACAGGCTGACTTTGTGACATCACAGAGTCTTCTGTGACATCACAGAGCAGCTGTATGACATTCCAGGGTAACATCCCAGAATTGGTGCTGTGACATCAGAAGGGTGCTGTGTGACGTTCCAGAATGGGCTGTGATGTCACAGAGACGGCTGTGTGGCATCATAGGGGGCAGTGTGACATAGCAGGGGCTGTGTGAGGTCACTGGGGAGGTCTCTCTGCCTTGTCCTCCCTCACAGTTTCCCCCAGAGCAGTCCAACCCTGCTCATGCACAGCAGGGTCCCCTGTCCCCCCGGGTCCCCCCGCCCCCGGCGCCGCAACCTCCCCCAGAGGATGTTCCACGAGATCGACCCCAGAGCCTGACACAGGGACAGGGGGCCGGGGCCATGGGGGTGGGACAGGGGGACAGGGACCCCCCGGCAGCGTCCCTGTGTCCCCCAGGGCCAGAGCCTGGGCCAGGGCTCCTTCACCCTGTTACAAACACAGGCTTGAGAGCGCTGAAAAAATCCCCAGCAAGGGATCAGCAAAAAACAGATATATTCATGGACTGCAACAAAAAGTCCCTTGGCAAGATTCACTCTGCTCCTGACTGGAAACTTCAGGCACATCAAGGAAACAAAGCAACAAGAAAACCAAACAAACTCCAGGCAATTAAACCAGAAATGAACTGACAACTGTCCCTCTGTGTGTGTGTGTGTGTGACACAAGGGCAGTTAAGACAAGGATAAAAGGAATACAGGCCAAAAGCTTAACAGGCCTGAAACTTTACAGGACTTAACTGATACCTTAACCTTGACTGATACATTAAAGTTTAGCAAAACAACAGCACTTAACAGTATTTAACCAAACTTAAAATCTATGACTTCGCAATTTAACAAAGGAACAACGCTTAACAGTATTTAACTCGGCTTATAACTTATATTAAAGGTAACAACTTAGCAATTAAAACAACTTTTAGCAGCATTTAACTTCATTTAGACCTTGCAATTTAACCTTACCTACAGGCCTGACAGACTCAGCTATCCAGGGCACTCAAACCCCTCAGAGAGCATCATTTCTGCCACATTTCCCCAAGTACAGGCACTCCTGTGTGCACACAGACACCAAGAGTCAGTGCAAGGCACCTGTGAGGAATTCCCCTGAGGGCAGGGAATGCTCACTGCTGATGTTTTGGCATCTCCCCAGCAGGTGAAGGGTTGAGCCTGGAGGAGTGGGGGGATTGGCCCAGGCTCTGTCATTGTTTGGGATCCCCGAGTGCAGCAAACGGGAGAGTTCCCGGCTGGGAGAGGCCCCACTCATAGGGAGTCGCTGGCCCAGGAGAGCTCCAAGGGCTCCTTTTGGAGCGCTGTTTGCAGGGCCCCACGAGAGGGGCTTCAGTCCCAGCAATGGCTCATCCTGGCCACACTTGGCATCAGCAGCTTTCTTTGGCAGGGTGAGAACAGGGATGTTGTGCCACGGAGGGAACAAAACCAGTTCCCAGGGCTGCTCCTAAAGGAGCCAGGAGCTGTTTGGGCAGCAGCAGTGCCTGGAGCAGACAGTGTTTGTGATGAGGTGCAGAGGAGCTGAGCCCAGGGGCTGTTGGCCAAGGCCGAGGCCCAAGGAGCATTTCTCAGGTGGCAGGGTGGCCTGAGAAGCAGAGGGGGGAATGCAGCAGCACAGGGCCATGGAACCAAAGGAGCCTTGTGACACTGTGGGGCCCTGTGAGACCAAGGGACCCTTGTGACACTGTGGGGCCCCATGGAATCATGGAGAGCACTGTGACATTGCTGGGCCTCATGGAACCAAGGGGACAGTACTGATGCTATGTGGCTCCATGGAATGTAGGGATCATTGTGACACTGAGAGGTCCCATCAAACCAAGGGTCCATTTCGACACGGTGGGCCTCATGGAACCATGGAGACCATTGTGACATTCAGGGGAGTCATGGAATCATGGAGACCATGGTGACACTATGATACCCCATGGAATAAGCAAAGCACTGTGACACTGTGAGGCCTCATGGAACCAGTGAGACCATTGTGACCCTGAGAGTCCCCACAGAACCAAGAGGACCATTGTGATATTGTAGCGCATTGAGAAACCAAGAGGCCTTTGTGACACTGCAGGGCTGCATGGAACCAAAGGTCCATTGTGACACTGCTGGGCCTCATGTCATCAGTGGTCCATTGTGACATTTGGCAACCAAAGGAGACCATTGTGACACTTCAGGGCTGCATGGAACCAAAGCTCCAGGGTGACACAGAGTGGCCAGCTGGAATCAATGGTCCATTGTGAGCTGGAATCAATGGTCCATTGTGACACTTTGGACCGAAAAGGAGATCATTGTGACATTTCAAACCTTCACGGTCCAAACGTCCATTGTGACATTGTAGAGCTCATGGTACCGAGGCATCATGTGACATTATGGGGCCTGGGGAACCATGGAGACAATTGTGACACTGCAAGGCCTCATGGAATCATTGGGAGCATTGTGACACTGAGGGGCCCCATGGAATCGAGGGATCATTGTGAAAATATGGGGCCCCATAAAACCAAGGGAACACAGAAAAGGTCTGGCTGGTTTGGCCTCCCATGGACTGCCTGACTGGTCCAGCTGGCCTTGGCATGTTGAGGGTCTCTTCTCATCTTCTGCTGGAACAACTGGGTGCTCTGTTCTTTCCTTCCAATGGAAAAGAACTGTCCTTCTGCTCCAGCCAACCATGGACAGAATTGTGGTTTCCCCTCCAAATTTCCTTATATCCAGGGATTATTCCCATAGGAATATTGCCAGGAGAAGTCTTGCTGGCAATGGTTTCAAGTGGGTCAAGTCTCATCTATCCCCAAAACACTGGGAAAGGCCACATGCTTTCCCTCCTATGGGAAAGAATTGCTCTTCTTATCCAGGTGCCCATGGCCAAAATTGGAATTCCACCTCCAACATTGCCTGTTGTTACAGACTGGAGGAGATTGTTGGCTGGAAACATTTCATGTGTGGGGGAGGAAGAGGCAGCTCCAGCCTTGCCCTGCCCTGTTACCCCAGTCCTGCCCGGCCCTGGAACCCCAATCCCCCCAGAGTTTCTATGCCCAGCAGTGTCTGCCAGTCCCTGGCACAGCACAGGCAATGCTCCACAGCCACCTCTGGAGCCCCCAATCCAGCTCCTGAGGGACCAAATGAGCCCAAGTGCCACCTGGGGAAGGGCCCCGGAATACCAAGGGGTATTTTAGGCTGACCATGAGGCAAGCACACATCTTGACCCTGCCTCCTCTTGGAATTTCTATCTGAACACCACTGAAATCCAGTAGTGGGTAGCTGTGTGTGCTTTTTTTTCTTTTTTGCCTTTCTCTCTTTCTGTGTCTTCTTCTGATTCCCTCCTCTTGCAAATTTTGGTTAACTTAAAAGTGAACAGGCTAAAAGTTTGTGAAGTTGAATGGGCCAATTTGAAAAGTGTTTTCTGTTTTCTGTTGATTGGATACTGTATTAAACCATTTGCCACGTTCCTCTAATTTTCTCAAGTTGCCAGTAAAGGCTGTTTGGTTTTTATGAGCTCCTGAGAATCTCTTGTCAGTATTTCTCCAGTACATCCAACTCAGAGGACACAAACAATTTTAATTCCTTTTAAATGTCTCATTGAGAGAGTTTTTTAGTGGATGGGAGTCAGGGCTTGTCTGTCCTGCTTGACACAGCCCCGGCAGAGTTTCCCAGCCACATTCCACACTCCATTTCCCAGCTGGAGCCACTGATGCCTCTGAGTTGTGCTGCCCCAGCCCCAGGGACGCTCTCCTTGTCTGCCCATTCCCCCACGGGCTCTGGGCAGGGATGGCCTCAGTGGGGGCTGCTGACATCCTCAGACACTTGGAGGCTGCTGCTGAATGTCACTGCTCCAGACGCTTGTTCAGCCTTCAGCTCTTCAGTGCAGGAATTCAGTGTGCCAGGGCTCATTAACATTCAGAACACCTTAACAAGCCAAGCCTCTGGGAAGAATTTGTTTTAAGGTTTCAAATAATTTGTAGTTAATTAGATAGATTTCAAGAATGTATTGAAATTGAATGTATTATATAAACAAAGACACTGAGAAAACATATTTATGTCCTGTTTAGTTTTTTTTTTCCTGATCATAAATCGATATGTGCAGTCTCCAATTGACACTTAATCCAAGTACCTCCTCATGCAGTTGGAAAAGAGATGAAAATCAAGACCCTTCATGGCTGACAATCAATCAGACTCTGTCCCTACCCCCACCCCACTATTTCCCTCATCCAAGGCCTGGAACTCAGAGCAGCCTTGTGCAAATCTGAGCTCCCTCCAGCCCTGGCTGCACCTGCAGCTTTCAGCTCCTTGGCTCCAACTCCCACCTGCTCTCCTTGGAGAAGGATCTGGCTGAGATACAGAGGGATGTTCATATCTTGTCAGCCAACAAAGCCAAGGGAAGGCACAGCTCCCATCAAATGCAAAAGTCATTCTTCTCCCTGGCTCTGCCCTGCCCCTGATCCCCACAGCCTATCCTGTTTCCTTCATCCCTGCATTGCCAGGGAGTTTCTGGGACAAGGGAGCTCTGCTCTGGCTATGGAGGGAGGTCCGAATGCCATCACTGGAGTGGGAACCACAACTCATCACGTTTGTGTCCTTTGGGGGTCAGGAACTGGAGAGACTCAGAGGCACAGAAAGGTTTCTCTTTATGGCCAACAGACCACCATTGAACAGGACACAATTTAATAACAAACTCACTCTTCCCTGAGCTATGTGCAACGTCCCAGCAGCATCTGATGAGTCCACCATCCACAAGTGATTTGCATACTAAAAATTATTTTAGACAAATGTGGTTCTGTGATAGATATAAACACAATTAGTCCTTGTATCAGGATGCTTGTCCAGTAGCGGGGGTGAAAGAGCTCCAACAATACCTGATTTGCAAAGCTGACAGTGGTGGATGGAGAAGGGAGGTCAGGCTGCTCTTGGTGTTGAGGAAATGCTGAAACCAGCCTGACTCATTTCATCTCCTCCTGTCCTGGCTGATCTCCCCTCTTTCCCCTTCCACCCATTGGCTTTTGTTTCCCACCAGGCCCCCTGGTGAAGAGCCTGGCTCTGTGTTCTCCATCACCTCCTCGCTGACACTGCCAGGCTGGGATGAGGAGCCCCTCAGCCTTCCCTGCTCTGGGCTGGAAAAGCCCAGCTCCCTCAGCCTCTGCTCACAGCCCAAGGGCTCCAGCCCCACCTTGGAGGCCCTTCCCAGGCCCTGCTCCAGCTGCCAGACATCTTTCCTGCCCTGGGGAACCCAAACCAGGCCACAGTGACCTGGGTAATCCCCGTCCTTGATGTCCTGGTTACACAGCCCTGGCCCCTTGTTCCCATGTCAGGTTCTGGGGTGGATCCTGTGGAACATCGTTTGGTGGAGGCTGTGACTCCAGGTGGGCTGGGGGGATACTGGGGGACAGGGACCCCGCTGGGTATGAACAGCACTGGACTTGTTGGGAGAAACTGTGAGGGGCAGCTGGGGCGGAGTGACCAACCCAGTGACGTCACACAGCCCTGCTGGGATGTCACACAGCCCCTCTGGGATATCAGAGCCTGCTCGGTGATGTCACAGCCCATTCTCTAATGTCAAACAGCTGGTCTCTGATGTCACAGCTAACTGTGTGATGTCATAGTCTGCTCTGTGATGTCAGACCTCTGCCCTGTGACATGACAGCTGGCTCTGTGATGTCACAGATGCAGTCTGTGATGTCATAGCTCTCAACAACCTCACATAACCCACTCTGTGATGTCATTGCCCACCATGTGACCTCATGTTACCAGAAGGTAAATTGTCTGCACCAGGTAAGCTGACACCTGGAGCTTGTTCTCCAAAACCCCAGGCTTACGGAAACCACACAATGCCCATTGTGTGAGAAGGGGAACTGGAAGTTCACCAGCCTCAGTGTCCTGCCAGCTCAGCCAGGCCCACTGGAACATTGGGGTCCACGACCATCAGGGACCACCAGAGAGACCCCCAGGACAGAAGAACACATGGGTAAAGGGGAGGGGAAATATGTTAATGATTTTGAGGAAATGATTATCCATATGTATGTTTAGTCCAGGACAATCAATGAATATGTGTGCAAAATACAGAAAATAAACAGAAACTTTCCTGTTCTCAGCCTGCATGACTTTGGGAGGAGCCATCCCCTGTGAATTCCGCTGAATAAAGAATGCTGCTGCTTAATGCTACATTGGTGTTAAGGAGTTTTCTGTTTTACTGAATTTTTGGTGAAACTACCACTCCCAAGGAAAGCTCTGTTTTCTGCTGTTCACAAACAGAGGAGGGCTGGTGGCAGATGTGGGGGTTGGAGGCTGCCTGGGGCACTGCGACCATGAAATAATCAAGTTTTCCATGTTGTGTGAAAGAAGAAGGGGCAGCAACAAAACTTCTACACTGGAATTAGTAAGGGCAGACTTTGGCCTGTTTAGGATGCTGATTTGGGGAGTACTGAATCGGGTACTGATTTTTTTGAAGGGAAACAGCCCTTAAAACCAAAGGGGTCTAGGAAGGATGGACACATTTCAAGAAAGTAACTGTAAGGGGGAAGGAGCAACCTGTCCCAGTGTGACAAAAGTTGAGCTGGTGAGGAAAATGACTGTCTTGGCTGTCCAAGGAGCTTTTGTTGGAACTCAGGGAAAAAAAAGAGGGTGCATCACCTTTGAACAGAAGATCAGGAAACTTAAGAGGTGTTTAAAGATATTGTTAGGTCACACAGAAAGAAAATTTGAGAGGTGAAAGCTCAATTAGAGCATAACCTGGCCACTTCTGTGAAAAATAATAGAAAATTATTCTATTAAAAATAATAGCAAAATATTGAATAAAGAGAGCCTTTACTCTCTATTGGATGCAGTGGAGAATATAGTAACTAAAGATAATGAAAAGGCTGAGCTACTTAATAGCTTGTCTGTCTCAATTTTCAATATTAGGACAGGTTGGCCTCAGAACAAGTGTTTTTCTGAGATGGTAGATGGGCACAGGGAGCAGAACAGCCCCCTGTAATCCAGGAGGAAGCAGCTGGTGACCTGCTGAGCCACTCAGATGCTCACAGGTGTATGGAATTCAATGGGATCCATCCTAGCGGGATGAGGGAGCTGGTGGATGAGCTCCCCAAGCTGCTCTCCATCATTTTCCATCAGTCCTGGCTCAGCAGGGAGGTCCCAGAGGACTGGAGGTGCCAGTGTGAGCCCATGCCCAAGAACGGCTGGAAGGAGGATCTGGGGAACTTCAGGCCTGTCAGCCTGACCTCAGTGCCCAGCAAGGAAATGGAACAGATCACCTTGAGTGCCATCACAGGGCACCCAGAGGATGTCTGAGGGATCAGGGCCAGCCAGCATGGATTTCAATGTCTGCATTGATGATCTGGATGAGGGGATTGAGTCCACCATCAGCAAAATTGCAGATGACACCAAGGTGGGTGCAAGTGTTAATCAGCTGGAGGGTAGGAGGGCTCTGCACAGGGCCCTAGAAAAGCTGGATCCAGGGACCAAATCCAACAAGGTCAGGTTTAACAAGTCCAAGTGGTGGGTCCTGCACTTTGGCCACAACAACCCCTGCAGCACTACAGGCTGGGGACAGAGTGGCTGGACAGCAGCCAGGCAGAAAGGGACCTGCAGGGACTGATGGACAGCAGGCTGGACATGAGGCAGCCGTGTGCCCTGGTGGCCAAGAAGGCCAATGGCTCCTGGCCTGGATCAGGAATGGTGTGGCCAGGAGGGGCAGGGGAGTGATTCTTCCTCTGTGCACAGCATTGCTTGGGCAGCACCTCAGGTGCTGTTTGCAGTTCTGGGCCCCCAATTTAGGAAGGACATGGAGGGGCTGAAGCATGTCCAGAGAAGGATGCAAGGTTGGTGAGGGGTCTGGAGCACAAGTCCTGTGAGGAGCAGCTGGGGGAGCTGGGATTGTTTCTCCTGAAGAAGAGGAGGCTCAGGGGAGACAAGGCAGTGTGAGAGCACAGGTTGGACTTGATGATATCCAAGGTCTTTTCCAGCCTTTTCAATTCAGGAATCTCTGAAAGCACCCTTGGAGCAGTTGCAGGATGAGCCCTGGGCCTCCTCTGCAGAAGCTCCAGCAGCCCAGGTTCTTCAGTTTCTCCTGCCAGGCCCCAAATCCCATCCTGTCAGTCATGCCAAGCCTCTGCAGCTCCTGCTCATTGCCCAGAACAGGGAGCCCCAGAGGCAGACACAGCAGCCCAGATGTGCCCCCCTGGCCTGTGCTGCCTGTGGCAAGGGAGCAGCACCAGGCACTGCAGAAGCCTGCAGACAATTCCTGCAGCACTTGTAGGATGATCCTGCTGCCCAAGGGACGTTCCCATGGTGCTAAGTCAGGAACTGCAATGGGGAGTGGGGCCAGAGAGGAAAGGGCAAAAAGAGATGAGCTGTTGGCAGGGGAGGGAACAGGGGTGGGCAAGAGTAAGAAATTCGTAGCAGGAAGAAGAAAGGAAGCAAAGGAGAAGCAAAGGAAATGATGAGGGCATTTTGGAGGTATCTGCCAGGCAGCCCCAGCTCTGAGCAACAGCGTCTGCAGTGGGACAGGAAAGTCCCAGCTGATTGGAAAAACTTTCTGGCTGACTGCAGAGGCCACGACAAAGCTGAGTGGTTTCCCCGCCTTTCCCCAGCCCTTCCTGGCCCCAGGGGCTGATGGCATTTGTGCACCCTCAGCATGAGGGGTGTGTCCCCTCAGCAACAGCATGGGGGTGCTCCCGCCTGCTCTGTGCAATGCAAACAGGGGCTCCTGAGCCAGTGCTGCCGTGTCTGTGCCTGCAAGGATGTGAGCTGGGGGAGAAGCCTGTGTGAGCTGGGGGAGAGGCCAGGGCTGCAGAGGGGGGATGTTGTTGGCAGCTCCATGAGGACACTCTGGGACGCTGCCCTGAGCTGTCCAGCACACTGGGGATGGATCAGCCACTGCTCTGCTGCTCCTTCCCATCTCCCCCAGGGCCCTTGCAGAGCACCAGCCATGCTGTTTGCCCCCAGCCTGCCCACGGCCAGCCTGGGGATGCTCACGGGGGTTTTCTGTGCTCAGCATTGGCCTGGGCATGTTCTTGAGAGAGCCTGGCCAAAGAGCCTGGAGTGGGCAATATTAACAAACTAAAACAAAGAAAAAGAACCTCCAAAATCAGACCAGCAAGAAGTATCAAAGATGATTTTATTTCAAGTGATTGGCAGAAATTGGCCAGCAGTTTAATGTTCCTGAAAGCATCCAGTCATCAGTCTCCACACTGCAGCCCTGAGCTCCTGGTTCCTCAGGCTGTAGATGAGGGGGTTCAGGGCTGGAGGCACCACCGAGTACAGAACTGACAGGGCCAGATCCAGGGATGGGGAGGACGTGGAACGGGGCTTTAGGTACAAAAATATACTAGTGCTAATGAACAGGGAGAGCACGGCCAGGTGAGGGAGGCAGGTGGAAAAGGCTTTGTGCCGTCCCTGCTCAGAGGGGATCCTCAGCACGACCCTGAAGATCTGCACATAGGAAAAAACAATGAACACAAAACAAACAAATACCAAATAGGCACTAACAGCAATGAGCCCAAGCTCCCTAAGGTGGGATTTAGAGCAGGAGAGCTTGAGGATCTGGGGGATTTCACAGAAGAACTGGCCCAGGGCATTGCCATGGCACAGGGGCAGGGAAAATGTATTGGCCGTGTGCAGCAGTGAATACAGAAAAGCACTGGCCCAGGCAGCTGCTGCCATGTGGGCACAAGCTCTGCTGCCCAGCAGGGTCCCGTAGTGCAGGGGTTTGCAGATGGACACATAGCGGTCGTAGCACATGATGGTCAGGAGATAAAACTCTGCTGAGATGAAGAAGAGAAAGAAAAAGAGTTGTGCAGCACATCCTTTGTAGGAGATGTTCCTGGTGTCCCAGAGGAAATTGTGCATGGCTTTGGGGACAGTGGTGCAGATGGAGCCCAGGTCAGTGAGGGCCAGGTTGAGCAGGAAGAAAAACATGGGGGTGTGCAAGTGGTGGCTGCAGACTATGGCGCTGATGATGAAGCTGTTGCCCAGGAGGGCAACCAGCAAGATGCCCAGAAAGAGGCAGAAGTGCAGGAGCTGCAGCTGCCGCGTGTCTGCCAATGCCAGCAGGAGGAAGTGGCTGATGGAGCTGCTGTTGGACATTTGCTGTGGATGCACATGGGGATCTGTAAAAAAATAATAATGGAATAGTTGAGTTTGGAGAGTACTTTATTATCCCCAGCATATCTTGGGAGCACTTTTCCCCCACTGCCTGCCCACGGCTCTGCTGCCTGGAGCTGTCCCTGCCAGCAGCTGCTTCCCTCTGCCCAGGGCTGGGCCCTGTCAGTGCTGCCACAGCCCAGACCAGCCCTGGGGGCTCAGGTCTGTGCTGCAGATCCCTCCCAGCTCTGGCATTGCCCAGGGGCAGCTCTGGCTCTGCAGGCTCTTATGGCAATGACAGAGCAACCCTGAGGAGGCTGGAAAAGCGACATTGATGCTACCTCTGAGGGGCCCTGTGCTCACTTCTTTCACTGCCTGGGTTATTCAGATCTATGAGATTTTTGTTTTTAAATTCTCAGCCTGAACTGAGAGATGAATATCTATATGCAATTTCCCACCCGGGCAACCCAGAACAGTAGATTAAAAAACAGGATAGCACCTTTCATGCAGCCCTTGAGTTGCTGTACTCCCTGTATAATCTACTTGGAAATGTTCTGCAGTTAAATGTCTTCCTAGAAGCAGTCCTGAACAATGCAGCATCCTCCCCAAACAAGGAGAACACTTCCAAGCCTTACCAGCTCTCTCCTCCCACACAGATCGTGCCCCCCAGTGCTGGGAGCAGCTGCCAGGGCTGGCTGAGAGATGTCCCTGGCAGGCAGCAGAGTCCCTGCCCCAGCACAGTGCCCTGACCTACAGGACCCTGCTCTGCAGGACAGCCCTGGGCACCCTTGGCTGCTCTGCACAAGAGAGAATCAGAGAACGTACTCACAGAGTCTGAAGGCTGTGGGATGTTCCAGCTTTAGGAGATGGCTCCAGGAGCTGCAGCTGCATTGTCCTGCAGTCAGAGGTTCCTGTGGCAAAGGCTGGCAGTGATTGTGCCCCAGGCACTTCTCAGCACCTTCCCAGCCCTGACTGATTGAAGCTCTCTGTGCCTCTGCGCTCTGCCCTGGGTGGCTGCAGACAGTGCCCCAGCCCTGCTGGGCTGGGAGAAAAGCTGCTCATCAAGAGAAACGTGCTTTTGAAGCTTTTCTTGGTTACCAGGAGCTGCCTCTGTGCCAGGAGCCCAGCCCAGCTCAGTAGCACAGACACAGCACAAGGACTTTAATGAGCCTCTGGGGCTTTGTGCTCAGGCCCTGAACATCAGTCCCTGAGAGGGAGCTGAAGAAACCTCTCCAGAACTGCAAGTCAGAATTCATCTCCAAAATTTCTTGGACTTTTAATGGGTCCCACTGAGAGACACGACTGAGAAAGTGTCCCCAGGCACCAGGCAGAGCAGAGAACTGGAGGCAGTGATGACAGGTGGGGACAAAGAGAAGGCAAGTCTTGGTGCCCTGGGGCACAGCATGGTCTGGGCCACCAAGGGCTGTGAGGAGACACCTTGTCCTGAGGCACTGGAGCCTCCTGGCACAGCCCCAGCCAGGCTGGGCACTGTCCGCCCCTTATCCTGCCCTCAGCATCCCCCCTAGTCCAAATCCCAGTGGCCTCAAGGATCTGCTGGTAGGAATCCTTGGGGAGCCGTGGTCACAAATGGCCCTGGGGGCTCCTGAATGCTCCCAGGGATTGCCCATTTTTCAAAGGACTTTGGGTTTGTCTTTTCAGCTTAGAGTTTCTGAGAGTTTTCAGCAATCATGGCCTTCAATTATCTGCTGTAATTAGTCCCTGGAGAGGCTTTGTCAGTAACAACACTCAGTGGGGCTCATTAATGCTTCAAGGTACTTCAGTTCTTTTAAGGTACTTGTTGTTTTCCTTTTGATACAGACTCAGTGAGAGGTTTGTGTAATCATGGCCCCAATTATCTGCTTTAATGAGTCCCTTGAGAGGCTTTGTACTGACACTCAGTGGGGCTCATTAATACTTTGAGATACTCAAGCTTTTTAAGGTACTTTGGAATTTCCTTTCTACTTTGAGTCTCTTAGAAGGTTTTGTGCCATCCTGGCCAGCAATTCTCTCCTGCAAGGAGTCTATGAGAAGCCTGTGTTGGGGATGGACCTCAATGGGACCCATTAATACTTTGAGAGACTTTGGGGTTTTTCTCTGGCTTTGACTCCTGGAAAGTTTGTGCAATCTCTTCTCAGGCCCTGAGGTTCCAGGTCTCAGCTCCAAATGCACCACAGGGCTCATTGGTATCAGGCAATTTTTGACAAACCATGGCTCTGCCTTGATTTCCCTCTGCTCTCATGCAGTTCATCAGGAAGTTTTCTGTAGTGGTTTTGTTTCACCAGTTTGAGATTTCTTGGGGAATGCATCAATTATTGTGGTGGGTTCAGTGTTGGCTAATTACCAGTACACTCATTAGAATATACTTACTCATTTCCTGCTGTGAGATAGGATTAGGAGAAAGGCAAAGTAGGCTTAAAACTTTAAAAGGGTATAAAGAAAAGTTTATTACCAGTAACTAAAAGAAAGAGTAATAAGAATCAGAACAAAACTTTCAGAACACTTCTCCTCTCCCTACAAATTTTTCTTTCTTACTCACAATGTAAAGAGACAAAACCTAGAATTTTCAGTCAGTTTACCACCTCTAGAATAATCTTTCTTCAGTTCACTTAGGGAGAGGAGACTCGTTTGTGCTATGAAGACTTCTCCATAAGAAGACAGTTCTCTTGTGGCTCTCAGTTTTCAAGAACAGAACCACCAGGAAAATCTGCATTGTGAATTCCCTCAGATTTTTTCCCAGCTTTTCCCACAGTTGTGTTTATGGACTATGTCAGCTTACAGGGTATTAATTTAAAGATGGGCTGTTTAAGAGCAGAGGTTCTCTTCATCTACTTTTGAAATAATTTTCATGTCTAGGAACAGAGATCTTCTCTCCATGAAGGCACAGGCTCTCATCACTGTTTCCTTTTTCTCTATTCAAACTTCTCATGGGATCAGAGCTACTTAAATATTTGCTTATTTTAGCACGGAGGCCTTTGCTGAACAAGTCATCTGCCCACCCTTTTCAATGCATTATAGGGAAAAAGAGATTCTGGTGTATCAATTATATCCTTCTCCATAGCTTTACAGGGGGATTTCAGCCCCAAGATCAAGGCATCTCCTCATACCTCCAATCTGGGACTCAACTTCCTCTTCACTGACTTTGGCTGTCTTCATGTTGCTCCTCTATGTGCCTGCACTTTGTCCTTTTCTCTCACTCGAGGGAGGATGGAAGCACTGACAGAGTTCATATCTCACCCAGGGCCTGCAGATGGTTCTGTGACCCCGGCTGCGCTTGGTCCTTGCAACCGGAGCTGTTTTACGATGGAGGTTTCTGCAGCGGCTGCGCTGGGGCTTGTGTCAGGATGGGCTGCACAGGATGTCAGCAGCCAGGCCAGAACACAGCAGCAGCACAGCCGGGGGCCGATCGATGGCTTCTCCTCCCCCTGCCGGGGGTTGCAGGCGAACCCCAGCAGTTTTTTCATCTTTAAAATGTGTCTTCACGGAGGCGTGTACAGTTTCTTTAGTGGTTTAATAGATTTTCAGTTCTCAAAGCTAATTACTGATTGGTTTCTTTGCCAGACATGGAGGAAACTGCTATCAGCTTCTCTTAGGATTTCACTTCTGTGATGCAAAACCACCACAACAGCACAGAGCACACAGCTCCTTTGTCCCCAAGTAGAAGTCATGTGCCCGAGACACACACTCTTGTTTGGGAACAATCCTTAGATATATGGAATTTGGGAGGACAAATGCTAATTTTGGCCATGGTCTCTGGACATGAAAGCGGATTCTATTCCATAAGAAGGAAGGAACAGACCCCCACTGTCCAAGTCGGCTGTTGTCTGTCTCTGCCCAGACACGTGTAGCATGGTTTGTTCAGAATCGGGCTTCAAAGGACGAGACTGGACTCTCTGATTTTTGGTCTTCCAGGTTGTTTATTATTTCTTATCTACAAAGTTTTCTCTCTGCCCAGCCGGGATCTGACCAGCAAGGCAGCCAAAGGCACTCTGACCACCCACGGGGCAGTCGTGTCTTTTTATAGTAAAACCAACATAAATCATATTTACCTTTTATCCCCAATACCTTTCGCCCTTGTTGGCAAGGGTACCTTCACCAACAACCTATCCAAAAGTGTCTGCGTCACACAGAAAATGGATGACAAGAAGAAGAAAGAAGAACCACGAGATAGGCCTAAATTCCTCCATCTTGTATCCATAACCCCCCTGTACCAAAACCTTAAAACCTTTGTTTCACCTTGCAAATATACTGTTTTTACACCATTCAAACCTCAGTGATTCTCATATCCTCATATGCAGGTGGCAAATCCCTAGAAGGATCAAAGTCAAGCCACCAAGTGCTTTTGGTAACATTCCAAGACCTCCGATCCCCCCAAGGGTTCTCTTGGTAGCTCTGTACATCCGGAGCGATGTGCTGAGTTCCCACACCCCACTGTTTCAGGGGCAGCTGAGAGGTGACCATCAGAGGCCAAGGCCAGCCAGAGCTGGCAGGTTTTTTTCTGAAAAATACCCTTGAATATAGGAATTGTTTTAGGGAGAGTACCAAGTTTGGCAATGGGAATCTGAAAAGAGGGATGGTTCTTTTCCATAGCAAGGAAAGCAAAGAGCCCCAGTGCTCCAGGAGCTGATGAGAGGCATCCCTTGACATCCCAACATCAGCCAGACCTGTCAGGTAGCTCCTGGGAGGCCAAACCAGCCAGACCTGTTCCATGTTCCCTGGGTTCCATGGGGCTCCACAGGGTCCCAAGGGCCCCTTGCTTCCATGAGGCCCTGAGGTGCCATAATGCCCCCTTGGTGACACCGGGGCCTGAAAGGTAACAATGGTCTCCATGGTTCCATCAGGCCCCACAGATCCATAATGGTCTCTGGGTTCCATGAAGCCCCGCTGTGTCACCAAGGCCCCTTGGTTCCCTGGGCTCCAGGAGTGCCACAATGATCCCCTTGGTTCCATGAGGTCCCCACAGTGTCCCAGTGGTCTCCATAGGAAGGAAAGAATGTAGCCCCAGTGTTGCAGGGGCATCCACCAGAGGCCAAGGCCAGCCAGACTTGATGCTACAGGCAGATTTTGCCTGGGACCAACCCTTGGATATACAGAATTTTAGAGGTGGAATCCCAATTTCAGACATGGACACCTGGAGGAAAAGGATGGTTCTTTTCCATAGGAAGGAAAGCACAGAGCCCAAGTGTTTCAAAGGGCAAAGACGAGAGAGTTGGCTCCTGGCAGGCCAAGACAGCCAGACTTGTTTGTCCTGGCAGCTTTTGTCATGGACGAATCCCTGGATATATGGAATTTCGGTGGAGGAATCTCAATTTTGACCATGGACACCTTAAGAAGAAGGACAGTTCTTTTCCATTGGAAGGAAATCCGAGAGCCCCAGTGTTTGGAAAGCAGGTGAGAGGCAGCCCCCAACAGGCCAAGGGCAGCCAGACCTGTCTATCCTGGCAGCTTTCACTTGGGAGCAATCCTTGGATGTCAGGAGTTTTGGAGTTGGAATCCTAGTTTTGTCCATGGGCACCTGGTAAAGACTGATGTTTTTTCGTACAGTAAAGAAAAGTGTGAAGTCCAAGTGTTTTGGAAGAAGATGAGAGGTGGCCACCCTCAGGCCAAGCCAGCCAGACCTTTCTCTCCTGCCACCTCTCATCTAGGGGCTCTTCCTTAGACATAGAGCATTTTGGAGGTAGAATCTCAGTTTTGGCCGTGGGTGCCTGGACAGGAAGAAGAGTTCTTTTCATGAGGAAGCAAAGCAAAGAGCCCCTGTGTTTCAGAGGCAGATGAGTGCCAGCCCTCAGGAAGCCAAGGCCAGCCAGACTTGTCAGTCCTGGCAGCTTTTGTCTGGGAGCTATCCTTGGATATAGGGAATTCTGGAGGCAGATGCCCAGTTTTGGCCATGGACGACTGGTCAAGATGGATGGTTATTCCCCTAAGAAAGAAAAGCACATGATCCCAGTGTTTCAAAGGCAGATGAGAGGGGGCCCCTGGGTGACCAAGGCAGCCAGATCTGTCTGTCCTGGCAGATTTCATCTGAGAACAATCTTTACATATAAGGACATTTGGAGGAGGAATCCCAATTTTGACTATGGGCCCCTGGAGGAGAAGGAGAGTTTTCTCCCATGGGAAGAAAAGCCCAGAGCCCCAGTGCTTCAGGGGCAGATGAGAAGCAGCCCTCGACAGACCAAGGTCCGCAGGAGTTCTTAGCTTGCTGAAGCAGAGAAGTTCCTTGGGCTGGGTTTTTTCTTTTTCTTTGGAGCTATTTAAACCTGCTATGGACTGAACACCCACAACACCATCGGCCCCTCACACCTGTGGCCCACCACGTTGGTTCTGGCCTGGGCCATGGCATTTCCAGTGCCAGAGAGACTGTGTTCCAGATTGCAAGGCAAGATGTATTCTATTGCCATCTGTATGGCAGTTGTCTGATGTCAAGTGGGCAATTCTCCTTATCTCTCTTCCTGAGTGATTGTAATCAGGGTCCCTCAGCAGGGAACATCTGCTGATAAGGGGCTATTGAATGTCACCACATGACTGATAAGAACTATAACATCCCATTGTGAGATGCTCCACCCAGAGGGAGGAACCAAGCATTTCTACCCCGATATAATCTGGAGATTCTGACACACCAGCACAGCTCTTCTCCACTGGACTCCCCAGAAGAACAGCAGCTGCTTCTACTTCCACAGATCTGCGGAGGAAGAATACACCCCTTTTCTCCAGGACTCCCCTGCTCCAACAGAACCATGCCTAACACTCTAGGAGGACTGCAGCCCTTTTCCAACTGGACTGCTACCAACACCCTGACCAACAGGGTGTCAGGTTGAGTTCTGACTCTGTCAGTGTTGTTCTGGTGTATTGCATTGTTTTATTTTATCATTTTATTTTTTTGCCCTTCCCTATTAAAGAACTGTTATTTTCAGCTCCCATATTTTTTGCCTGAGAGCCCCTTAATTTAAAATTCATAGCAATTCGGAGGGGTGGGGAGGGTTTGCATTCTCCATTTCAGGGGAGGCTCCTGTCTCCTTTAGCAGGCACCTGTCTTTCCAAACCAAGACAATGATCTTGAAGGTTTTTTCCAACCCAACCCATTCTGTGATTTATTTCACCCTAATCCAGACGTGCACTATGTCAGGTGACTCACACTCTAAACTCTATTCAGTTTGTTGATTGGATTGTCTTTATTGATGATAATTAAATTTAGATGTGTAAATTACAGACACCCCAAATTATGCCGATGAATCCCAGTCTTCTCCTATACCTCAGTTTCTCCACAGGAAGAATTTAATTAATTTTTATCTTGTAAGGTTAAATAAAAATATCAACATATTCAACAGTAGAAAAAATGAGGTCAATATTCTCTGTTTTATCTTCATGGACTGAAAGGACTGGTTGGGAGAAGACACCGGGTCTGGCTAAGATTACACAGATAAAAAGCATATTTCATATTTCAGGCATTTTTTCCTCCTCATATGCACAGTCTGGATGGAGTTCCAGAGCAGAGTTTTTATTCCCTTCTATCCCCTCAGAGAGAGCACATTTTCTCCATCCTTAAGGATGAAGAAAGAGTCGTGTCAAGAGCAGAGGGACAGTGGTAAATGGATAATAAATATTTTTTATATGAACTGTTCCAACTATGTCTGGGGTGAAATCATTCCAGGAGACAGCAGGAACAGCATAAAGTAATTTGTAATCTTCAGGAGTGCATGTCCTGGGAAACCCAAATGCAAAACACGTGTTAACACCAGGACAGGGAGACTTTAAATGCTGCTATTTAAAGCCTTTAAAGTTTAAGGCGTGTAGGATAGAAAAAGGAGACAGAGGGTGCTGAGAAATTCCTAGGAAAATGACGGATAGTAGAGAGAAAGAGAAAAAAAGAGAATTACTAATTTTTTTTAACATTTGGTGTCTACTCTGGAGTTTTTCTTCTTCTGTTGGAGGTAAATTTTTAAAGTTCTAACAATGGAGGAATATTCAGTGAAGCCACTGGATTTTATACCCAAAATTCCACATCCACTAGCTCTGGAGGATGATTTTGGTGACCCAGTTCAGATGGAACCCTTTACATAAAACTTGAGAATAATTTAGATTGGATATCCTCTTTTGAAATAACCAGTCCAAAAACCTGTTGCAAATAGAACCCAGCAGTTCAGGTCACATAATTTCCAGTCAAAATTTTAGTATCCCCTAGAGTTGGGATCCATCTTCTTCCAAGGGATCCTTCCCTTAGGGAATTTCGTCCAAGAACAGGATTTTCCTTCACCATGAGTATGGGCACATCTTCTACTCCCAGCTTCCCCTTGTAAATCCTTGTATATCCAGCTTTCTTGACCTTCTTGATTGACTCAGTGTCTTTTTTGAACTGGAGAACCCAAAAAGGGACAAATTATCTTTATTTCTCTTTCTTTCCTTAGGCAGCAGGAAGTCAGTAATGTGCCTGAGCCTTTCCAGGTTTAATCCTACTCCCTGAGTCATGGTTGTGACGGGAGAAAATGTGACCAATTCCTGGTGTCTTCCCTGCCCTTCTGGCCTTTCTCAGTGTCATGGGTTGGCAGTGGTGCAATGCCAGTGCACCCATGAAAATATATTTTTCTCAAATGGCTGCTGTGATATGTGACCAGAAACAGAGCAGACGAGGCTCAAGCTTAGAAATAAAGGGAAAAAAACCTTTATTAACCTACACTATAATAAAAGAAACAAAATTCAAAACTAAAACCTTCCAAAACATTCCTCCTTCCGTCACCTAATTTCCACCAAAGCACAGTGAGACAAAACCTTGGATTCTCAGTCAAGTTATCACCTCTCAGATAATCAATTCTCAATTCATACAGGGAGATAGGAGTTTATCTTGTACTACAGTCTTCCACAGAAAACACAGTTGAAACCTCTTATGTTTCCATATCACACATGGCATTGCCAGGAGAAAATCTGTCATTGTGACCTCCTCCTTCCATGCTCTCACCACCGTCGATAGACCAAAACTTCTTATAGGGTTCCTTTTAAGGATGCTTTGCCAAGTACCAAAGCACGACAGTTTTTCTCATTTTGGGACAACAGTCCCCCCTATGTTCACCTCCCCTGGGGCTGGGTCTTGAGAAGAAAGATCTTCTTCTTCTTCCCTGAAGCCAGAGGGCACCACCACACCCTGCTCACCTTTCTCTGTTCACTTCACTCCTGCACATGGCGTCACTGCAGCAGGTCACTCTCTCGGCTCAGGCCATTGCATTCCCCTAAATGCAGTCTCTGTGTTACAGGAAATTTGGTTCAGTCTATGGCTATACAAGGAAAAGTCCAGCCAAAGGCCACTCCATGATCTCTTCTCACCTAGGATTCTGTCCCATCTTCTCCCGACATCTCAAGTCCCAGGCTGTCTCTTTTCTCTTTCAGATCAACGATAAGTGTTCTGCAAAGTTTTCTTTGTCTAACGAAGGGTTAAAGTCTTGGGCTCTGCTGCCCTCAGGAAAACTGAAATCTCACAGCACCCTGCCCAGGACTCCCATGGCTGGGCACTGTCTGCTTCCCTTCTCTTTCTCCTCTGCTGGCCATGCTGCCAGGACATGATATCAAATTTCAAGGTGGCACAGGCTCTCTCTCTCAGGGGGGAACTCTCTCTGGAGAGGCTGCCCAGGACATCTCAGTGCTTCTCCACCCCTCCGTTCCTGCAGGGGCCGTGCCTGGTTCCACTCCTTTCACCCCCTTCTCTGTCCTGAGTTCCAGCCTACCTCAGCCTAGGCTGCACAGCTTCCCCTCCCCCAGGCAGCATGTGGCTGGGCAGGGGGGTCTGAACCCTTCACTGAGCAGAACAAAAGAGTGTTCCCCTGGGAGTTCTCTGCTTTTAACCCCCTGTGCTCTCAGAGGGGTGTCCTTGTCTTCTGTGGTTACACCAGGTGTCAATATTAAAATCTGAGCACTGATTGGTTTGGCTATAACTTTACAAGAACACTCACTTCCTTGTCAACCTCTGACACTTGGCCTCTGGTGACTGCCCCTGCATCACTGGGGCTGAGTTCTTTCCTTCCCATGGAGGTCACTGGGACACTGTGGGGACCGCATGGAACCAAGGGGATCATGGTGGCACCACTGGAGCCCATGGAACCAAGGGGATCATGGTGGCACCACTGGAGCCCATGGAACCAAGGGGCCATGGTGACACAGCAGGGCTTCATGGAACCCAGAGACCAGCATGGCTCTGTGGGGCCTGATGGAACCATGGAGACCATTGTGACCCTTCAGGGCCTCATGTCACCAAGGGGGCATTATGGCATCTCAGAGCCTCAGGGAAGCAAGGGACCCTTGGGAGACTGTGGGGCCCATGGAACCCAGGGAACATGGAACAGGTCTGGCTGGCTTGGCCTCCCAGGGGCTGCCTGACAGGTCTGGCTGATGTTGAGAATTCAAGGGCTGCCTCTCATCAGCTCCTGGAGCACTGGGGCTTCCATGCTTTCCTTGCTATGGAAAAGAAGTGTCCCTCTTTTCAGATGCCCATTGTCAAAATTGGTACTCTCCCTAAAAAATTTCCTATATGCAAGGGTATCTTTCAGAAAAAAACTTGCCAGCTCTGGCTGGCCTTGGCCTTTGGTGGGCACCTCTCATCTGCCCCTGAAATACTGGTGCCCTGTTCCTTCATTCCTATTGAAAAGAACCAGCTTTCATGTCCAAGGGCCATGGCCAAAATTGAAATTTGGCCTCCCAAATTCCATATATCCAAGGATTCCTCCCAGACAAAAGCAGCCAGGACAGACAGGTCAGGCTGGCCCTGTTCTCTGGTGATTTTCTTAGACTATGAGCTGAATCTTTTCATTGAAAACACCTTGGGGAGAGCCCAGAGATCTCCCAAGGAGGGGTTTGTAGGCCTTGGGTGTATAACCACTACATATGGACAAAGGAGCTGTGTGCTCTGTGCTGTTGTGGGGGTTTTGCATCATGGAAGTGATGTCCTAAGAGAAGCTGATAGCAGTTTCCTTCATGTCTGGCTAAGAAACCAATCAGTAATTAGAGTTGAGATCTGAAAATCTGTTAAACCACTAAGGAAACTGTGCATGGCTCTGTGAAGACACATTTTAAAGATGAAAAAACTGCTGGGGTTCGCCTGCAACCCCAGGGAAGGGGGAGGAAAAGCCATCGGCCCCCGGCCGTGCTGCTGCTGTGTTCTGGCCTGGCTGCTGAGATCCTGGCCCTCCCCCAGTGTGGCCCATCCTGACACAGCCCCAGTGCAGCCGCTGCAGAAACCTCCATCGTAAAACAGCTCCGGCCACAAGGACCGAGCCCAGCCGGGGTCATGGAACCATCTGCAGGCCCTGGGTAAGATATGAACTCTTTCAGTGCTTCCATCCTCCCTCGAGTGAGAGAAAAGGACAAAGTGCAGGCACATAGAGGAGCAACAGGAAGACACCAAGGACAGTGAAGAGGAAGTTGAGTCCCAGATTGGAGGAGTTGCCTTGATCTTGGGGCTGAAATCCCCCTGTAAAGCTATGGAGAAGGATGTCATTGATACATCGGAATCTCTTTTTCCCTATAATGCATTGAAAAGTATGGGGAGATGACTTGTTCAGCAAAGGCCTCCATGCTAAAATAAGCAAATGTTGAAGTAGCTCTGATCCCATAAGAAGTTTGAATAGAGAAAAAGGAAAGAGTGATGAGAGCCTGTGCCCTTATGGAGAGAAGATCTCTGTTCCTAAACATGAAAATGATTTCAGAAGTAGATGAAGAGAACCTCTGCTCTTAAACAGTTCATCTTTAAATTAATACCCTGTAAGCTGACATAGTCCATAAACACAACTGTGGAAAAAGCTGTGAAAAAAATCTGAGGGACTTCACAAGTGCAGATTTTCCTGGTGGCTTCTGTTCTTGAAAACCGAGAGCCACAAGAGAACTGTCTTCTTATGGAGAAGTCTTCATAGCACAAACAAGTCTCCTCTCCCTAAGTGAACTGAAGAAAGACTATTCTAGAGGTGGTAAACTGACTGAAAATTCTAGGTTTTGTCTCTTTACATTGTGAGTAAGAAAGAAAAATTTGTAGGGAGAGGAGAAGTGTTCTGAAAGTTTTGTTCTGATTCTTATTACCCTTTCTTTTCATTAATTATAATAAACTTTTCTTTATACCCTTTTAAAGTTTTAAGCCTACTTTGCCTTTCTCCTAATCCTATCTCACAGAACGAAATGAGTAAGTATATTCTAGTGAGTGTACTGTTAATTAGCCAACACTGAACCCACCACAATTGATGCATTCTCCAAGAAATCTCAAATTGGTGAAAGAAAACCACTATAGAAACCTTCCTGATGAACTGCATGAGAGCAGAGGGAAATCATGGCAGAGCCATGGTTTGTCAAGAATTGCCTGATCCCAATGAGCCCCGTTGTGCATTTGGAGCTGAGCCATTGAACCTCAGGGCCTGAGAGGAGAATGCACAAACTTTCCAGGAGTCAAAGTCAGAGGAAACACCTAAAGTGTCTCAAGGCATGAATGGGTCCCACTGAGGTCCATCCCAACACAGGCTCCTCATGGACTCCTTGCAGGAGAGAATTGCTGGCCAGGATGGCACAAAACCTTCTCAGAGACTCAGTGTAGAAAGGAAAATCCAAAGTACCTTAAAAACTTTGAGTATCTCAAAGTATTAATGAGCCCCAGAGTGTCACTACAAAGCTTCTCAAGGGACTCATTAAAGCAGATAATTGGGGCCATGATTGCACAAACCTCTCCCAGAGTCTGTACCAAAAGGGAAACACCAACTACCTTAAAAAAACTGAAGTAACTTGAAGCATTAATGAGCCCCACTGAGTGTTGTTACTGACAAAGCCTCTCCAGGGACTAATTACAGCAGATAATTGGGGGCCATGATCGCACAAACCTCTCAGAGACTCCAAGGCAAAAGTGAAACAGAAAGGCCTTTGAAAAACCTGCAGTCCCTGGGAGCATATAGGCGTCCCCCAGGGCCATTCCTGAGCAAGGCTCCCCAGGGATTCCTTCCAGCAGATCCTTGAGGCCACTGGGATGTGGGCTAAGGGGGGATACTGAGGGCAGGACCGTGCTCAGCCTGGCTGGGGCTGTGCCAGGAGGCCCCAGTGCCTCAGGACAAGGTGTCTCCTCACAGCCCTTGGTGGCACAGACCCTGCTGTGCCCCAGGGCACCAAGACTTGGCTTCCCTTTGTCCACACCTGTCATCAGTGCCTCCAGTTCTCTGCCTCTCTTGGGGCCTGGGGACGCTTTCTCAGTTGTGGCACTCAGTGGGACCCATTAAAAGTAGAAGAAACTTTGGAGTTGGATTCTGACTTGGCGTTCTGGAGAGGTTTCTTCAGCTCCCTCTCAGGGACAGATGTTCAGGGCCTGAGCACAAAGCCCCAGAGGCTCATTAAAGTCCTTGTGCTGTGTCTGTGCTGCTGAGCTGGGCTGGGCTCCTGGCACAGAGGCAGATCCTGGTAACCAAGAAAAGCTTCAAAAGCACATTTCTCTTGATTAGCAGCTCTTTTCCCAGCCCAGCAGTGCTGGGGCACTGCCTGCAGCCACCCTGAGCACAGCACAGAGGCTCAGAGAGCTTCACTCAGTCATGTCTGGGAAGGTGCTGAGAAGTGCCTGGAGGACAATCACTGGCAGCCCTTGGCACAGGAACCTCTGGCTGCAGGACAATGCAGCTGCAGCTCCTGGAGCCATCTCCTCATGTTGCAACATCCCAATGCCTTCAGACTCTGTGAGTACATTCTCTGATTCTCTCTTGTGCAGAGCAGCCAGGGGTGCCCAGGGCTGTCCTGCAGGTCAGGGTCCTGCAGTGCAGGGCGCTGTGCTGGGGCAGGGACTCTGCTGCCTGCCAGGGACAGGTCTCAGCCAGCCCTGGCAGCTGCTCCCAGCACCAGGGGACAGGATCTGGGTGGGAGGAGACAGCTGGTAAGGCTTGGAAGTGTTCTCCTTTGTGGTGAGGATGCTGCACTGTTCAGGATGGCTCCCAGCGCAGCATTTAACTGCAGAACATTTCCATATAGATTATACAGGGAGTACAGCAAGGCAGGGGCTGCATAAAAGAGGAAATCCTGATTTTTTTTATTCTATTGCTCTGGGTTGCCTGGATGGGAAATTGCATAGAGAATTCATATCTCAGTTAAGGCTCAGAAAAATGAACGAAAATGCTCTCAGTTGTTAATAAACTGGCAGTGAGAGAAATCAGCACAGGTCCCCTTAGATGCAGCATCAGCGTTGCTTTTCCATCCTTCTCAGGGTTGCTCTGAAGTTGCCATCACAGCCTGGCCAGCCAGAGCTTCCCCTGTGCAGTGCCTGAGCTGGGAGCAGTCTGCAGGGCAGAGCTGAGTCCCCAGGGCTTGTCTGGGTTCTGGCAGGATTGGCAGGTCCAGCCCTGGGCACAGGGTAACAGCTGCTGGCAGGGACAGCTACAGGGAACAGAGCCCTGGGCAGGCAGTGGGGGAAAAGTGCACCCACGCAGTGCTGGGATATTTAAAGTCCTCTTGAAACCCAACTATTCCATGGTTACTTTTTTTGCAGATCCCCATGCGCAGCCCCAGCCAATGTCCAACAACAGCTCCATCAGCCACTTCCTCCTGCTGGCATTGGCAGACACGCGGCAGCTGCAGCTCCTGCACTTCTGCCTCTTGCTGGGCATCTCCCTGGCTGCCCTCCTGGGCAACGGCCTCATCATCAGCGCAATAGGCTGCAGCCACCACCGGCACACACCCATGTTTTTCTTCCTGCTCAACCTGGCCCTCACTGACCTGGGCTCCATCTGCACCACTGTCCCCAAAGCCATGCACAATTCCCTCTGGGACACCAGGAACATCTCCTACAAAGGATGTGCTGCTCAGGTTTTTCTGGTTTTCTTCTTTCTTGGATCAGAATTTTGCCTCCTGACCATCATGTGCTACGACCGCTATGTTTCCATCTGCAAACCCCTGCACTACGGGACCCTCCTGGGCAGCAGAGCTTGTGACCACATGGCAGCAGCTGCCTGGGCCAGTGGATTTCTCAATGCTCTCATGCACACGGCCAATACATTTTCCCTGCCCTTGTGCCATGGCAATGTCATCGGCCAGTTCTTCTGTGAAATCCCACAGATCCTCAAGCTCACCTGTTCACACTCTAACCTCAGGGAACTGTGGCTTCTTGCTGTTAGTGGCTGTTTAGGATTTGGCTGTTTTGTATTCATTGTTTTCTCCTATGTGCAGATTTTCAGGGCTGTGATGAAGATCCCATCTGAGCAGGGACGGCACAAAGCCTTTTCCACCTGCCTCCCTCACCTGGTTGTGCTCTCCCTGTTCTTCAGCACTGCCACATTTGCTCACCTGAAGCCCTCCTCCATGTCCTCCCCATCCGTGGATCTGGCCCTGTCACTTCTGTACTCAGTGGTGCCTCCAGCCCTGAACTCCCTAATCTACAGCCTGAGGAATCAGGAGCTCAAGGCTGCAATGAGGAGACAGCTGACTGGATGTTTTCAGGGACATTAAACTGCTGGCCAATTTCTGTTAATCACTTGTAATAAAAATAATGTTTGACCTGTCTTGTTGGTTTAGTCGTGGGATTTGTTTCTTTGTTTTAGTGTTTTCATATTGTCCACAAAGAAAAGACGTTCTTTTTTGGCATTTTTCATTTTGTTTCTTTCCACCTTCCTTGTGGCCACAGACTAAGTCAATGAGGGGTTGTGCTCTCAGTGGCTTTAGAGGAACTAAAGGATCTCCCAGCAAAGTTTTTTGCAGACATGCCCTTTTGTTGCCTTCTGTGGAGCTGCAGCAGCAATGTCTGTGAGCAGGGCTGGGGGGAGATCAGTGCTGGCCCAGCAGCTGTTCCCAGCAGCAACAGCACTTGGTGTTGCCAGTGCTGCTCCCGTGGCCCTGCCCCACTGCCCTGGTGGCCCTGATATTGCTGAAGGGCCTGAGTGCTCTCGAGGCCGGGCACAGTCCTGGGGTGGCAGTGCCAGGACTGCAGCAGGGACAGGCCATGGGCACTGCTGGGGCAGTGCTGATGCCTCAGGCCAGGGCCCGGGGGCTCCAGGCTCCTTGCCCAGGCTCTCTCAAGAACACACCCAGGCCTATGCTCAGCACAGAGAACCCCCATGAGCAGCCCCAGACTGGCCATGGGCAGTCTAAAGGCAAACAGCATGGCAGGTGCTCTGCAAGGGCCCTGGGGGAGTTGGGAAGGAGCAGGAGAGCCGGGGCTGATCCATCCCCAGTGTGCTGGACAGCCCAGGGCAGTGTCCTAGAGCATCCTCATGGAGCTGCCGACAACATCCCCCCTCTGCAGCCCTGGCCTCTCCCCCAGCTCACACAGGTTCCCCATCCACGCAGGCACAGACGCAGCAGCACTGGCTCAGGAGCCCCTGTTTGCATTGCACAGAGCAGGGGGGAGCACCCCCATGCTATTGCTGTGGGGACATGAACCTGAGGGAGCACAAATGCCATCAGCCCTTAGGGCCAGCAAGGGCTGGGGGACACCAGGGAAACCACTCAGCTTTGTCCTGGCCTCTGCAGTCAGCCAGAAAGTTTGTTCCCATCAGCTGGGAGTTTCCTGTCCCACTGCAGACGCTGCTGCTCGGAGCCAGGGCTGCCTGGCAGCCACCCCCAAACTGCCATGAGCATTTCCTTGGCTGCACCTTTGCTTTGTTTCCTCTCCCCTGGTTCAGATTTCTTCTTCTTTCCCATCCCTGTTCCCTCCCCTGCAAACAGCCCATCCCTGTTTGCCCTTTCCTCTCTGGCCCTATTCCCCATTGCAGTTCCTGACTTGGCACCATGGGAATATCCCTTGAGGAGCAGGATCATCCTACAAGTGCCGCAGGAATTGTCTGCAGGCTCCTGCAGTGCCTTGTGCTGCTCCCTTGCCAGAGGCACCCCAGGCCAGGGGGGCACATCTGAGCTGCTGTGTCTGCCTCTGGGGCTCCCTGTTCTGGGCGATGAGGAACAGCTGCAGAGGCTCTGCAGGACTGACAGGATGGGTTTTGGGGCTGGCAGGAGAAGCTGAGGGACCTGGGCTGCTGGAGCTTCTGAAGAGGAGGCCCAGGGCTCACCCTGCAACTGCTCAAAGGGTGCTTTCAGAAAATCACAGGACCAGCAAATTTGGAAAAGACCTTGGAGATCATCAAGTCCAACCTGTGCCCTGACACGACCTTGTCTCCCCTAGGCCCCCTCTTCTCCAGGATAAACAACCCCAGCCCCCTCAGCCACTCCTCACAGGACTTGTGTTCCAGACCCCTCTCCAGCCTAGTTGCCCTTCTCTGGACCCCTCCATGTCCTTCCTAAATTGGGGGGCCCTGAACTGAACACAGCACTTGAGGTGCTACCCAACCAGTGCAGAGCACAGGGGGAAACCTGTTAAACCTTGCTTTTTTGGATTTGGTCCCTGGATCCAGCCTGTCCAGGGCCCTGTGCAGAGCCCTCCTACCCTCCAGCAGATCAACACTCCCAGACAACTTGGTGTCACCACAGTTTCATGAGGCCCCAGAGTGTCCCAATGTTCTCCATTAATCCATGAGGCCTCCCAGTGTCACAATGTCCCTTTGGTTCCATGGGACCCCTTGGTGTCACAAAGTCCCAGGGATCCTTGGGCCCCACAGAGTCACAGTGGTGCTGTGGTCCCCCAAGGCCCCGCAGTGTCACAATGGATCCTTGGTCCCCAAAGCCCTGCAGTGTCACACTGGTTTCATGAGGTCTGGCAGTGCAGCAATGCTCTCCTTGGTTTCACAGTGTCACAATGGCCTCTTGGTCCCAAGGGCCACCACGCTGTCAAACATGTTTCCTTCATTCCAGATGTCCCTGAGGAGCAGCACTGGCCCCTTGGTTCTTTGGGGTCCTGCAGTGTCACAATGGACCCATCATGACACCAGGTCCTGCTCCATCACAGTGCTCTGCACTTGTGTTCCACAAGGCCCTGCAGGGTGACAGTGGCCTCGGTGGTTCCACCAGGACCCAGACTGTCACAATGGACTCCTTGCTTCCATTCAGCCCCACAGTGTCACCATGGCCCCTTGGCTCTGTGCTGCCATGTCGTACAGAGTGTCACCATGGTCCTCTTAGTGCCACCAGGCCCCGCAGTTTCACAATGGTCCCTTGCTTTCTCAGGGCCCTGCAGTGTCACAATCATCAGAGAATCAACCAGGCTGTAAAAGATATTGGAGAGCATCAAGTCCAACCTGGGGCCCAATACCACCTTGTCACACAGACCATGGCACTGAGTGCCACATCCAGTCTTTCCTTAAACACTTCCAGGGATGGTGACTCATCCATCTTCCTGGGCAGCCCATTCCAATGCCTGATCATACTTGGTGTGAAGAATATTTCCTAACATCCAGACTAAACTTTCCCTGGTGCAGCTTAAGCCTCTGTGCTCTTGTCCTGTCACTGTTCCCTTGGAAAAGAGCCTGACCCCCACCTGGCTGCACCCTCCTATCAGGGAGTTGTAGAGAGTGATGAGGTCTCCCCTGAGCCTCCTCTTCTCCAAGAAAAACAACCCCAGCTCTCTCAGCCACTCCTCACAGGACTTGTGTCACAGACCCCTCTCCAGCCTTGTTGCCCTTCTCTGGACACGTTCCATCCCCTCCATGTCCTTCCTAAATTGGGGGCCCAGAACTGGACACAGCACTCGAGGTGCTGCCCAAGCAGTGTTCCCGAGCACCGGGGAAGAATCACTGCCCTGCTCCTGCTGGCCACACCATTCCTGAGCCAGGCCAGGAGCCATTGGCCTTCTTGGCCACCTGGGGCTCACTGCTGCCTCATGTCCAGCCTGCTGTCCATAATTCCCTGCCGGTCCCTTTCTGCCTGGCTGCTGTCCAGCCACTCTGTCCCCAGCCTGGAGTGCTGCAAGGGTTGTTGTGGCCAAAGTGCAGGACCCGCCACTTGGACTTGTTAATCCTGACCTTGTTGGATTTGGTCCCAGGATCCAGCCTGTCCAGGGCTCTGTCCAGAGCCTTCCTACCCTCCAGCAGATCTACACTCACACTCAGCTTGGTGTCATCTACAATTTTCCTGAAGGTGGACTCACTCCCCTCATCCAGATCATCAATGCAGACACTGAAATCCACGCTGGCTCGCTTTTACCCCTCGGCCACCCTGTGGGTGCCCTGGGATGGCACTCAAGGTGATCTGTTCCATTTCCTTGCTTGGCACCCAGGTCAGGCTGACAGGCCTGGAGTTCCCCAGATCCTCCTTCCAGCCCTTCTTGGGGATGGGCTCACACTGCCACCTCTAGTCCTCTGGAACCTCCCTGCTAAGCAAGGACTGATGGTAAACGAGGGAGAGCAGCTTGGGGAGCTCATCCACCACCTCCCTCATCCCTCTAGGATGGATCCCATCCAATCCACTATATCTGTGAGCATCTGAGTGGCTCAGCAGGTCACCAGCTGCTTCTTCCTGGATTACAGGGGCTGTTCTGCTTCCTGTGCTCATCTACCATCTCAGGAGAACACTCGTCCTGAGCACAACCTGTCCTAATATTGAAAATTAAGACAGACAAGGTATTAAGTAACTCAGCCTTTTCCTTCTCTTTAGTTACTATATTCTCCACTGCATCCAATAGAGAGTAAAGGCTCTCCTTATTCAATATTTTGCTATTATTTTTTAACAGAATATTTTCTATTCTTTTTCACAGAAGTGGCCAGGTTAAGCTCTAATTGAGTTTTCACCTCTCAAATTTTCTTTCTGCGTGACCTAACAATATCCTTAAACACTTCTTAAGTTTCCTGATCTTCTGTTCCAAGGTGATGCAACCTCTTTTTTTCCCTGAGTTCCAACAAAAGCTCCATGGGCAGCCAGGACAGTAATTTTCCTCACCAGCTCATGTTTTGCCACACTGGGACAGGCTGCTCTTTCCCCCTTAAGATTATTTTCTTGAAATGTGTCCATCCTTCCTGGACCCCTTTGTTTTTAAGGGCTGTTTCCCTTAAAGAAATCGCTACCTGATTTGGTATGCCCCAAATCTGCATCCTAAACAGGCCAAAATCTGCCCTTCCCAATTCTAGTGCAGAAGTTTTGTTGCTGCCCCTTCTTTCGTAGAACATGGAAAACTTGATTATTTCATGGTCACTGTGCCCCAGGCAGCCTGCGAGCCCCACATCTGCCCCCAGCCCTTCTCTGTTTGTGAACAGCAGGAGACACAGTTTTCCTCGGGAGTGGGAGTGTTGAGCGTCACCAAAAATTCAGTAAAACAGAAAACTCCTTAACACCAATGCAGCATTAAGAAGCAGCATTCTTTATTCATCTGAATGCACAGGGGACAGTTCCTCCCAAAGCTGTGCATGCTGAATGCATGAAAGTTTCTGGTTTATATTCTGTATTTTGCACATGTATTCATTGGTTGTCCTGAACTAAACACACATATGGATAATCATTTCCCCAAAATCATTAACATATTTCCCCTCCTCTTCACCCATGCACTCTTGTGTCCTGGGGGTCTCTCTGGTGGTCCCTGGTGGTCATGGACCCCAACGTTCCAGTGGGCCTAGCTGAGCTGGCAGGACACTGAGACCGGTGAACTTCCAGTTCCCCTTCTCACACAATGGGCATTGTGTGGTTTTCATAGGCCTGGGGTTTTGGAGAACAAGCTCCAGGTATCAGCTCACCTGGTGCAGACAATTTATCATCTGGAAACATGAGATCACAGAGTGGGCGATGCCATCACAGAGTGGGTTATATGAGGTCATTGATAAGCTATGGTATCATAGACTGTCTCTGTGACATCACAGAGAATGGGCTGTGACATCACAGGGCAGAGGTCTGACATCACAGTGAAGACTATGACATCACAGAGTTGGCTGTGACATCAAAGACCACCTGTGTGACATTAGAGAATGGGCTGTGACCGCACAGAGCAGGCTGTGACATCACAGAGCAGACTGTGACATCCGAGAGTTTGCTGTGACACTGGAGACCAGCTGTGTGACATTAGAGAATGGGCTGTGACATCACAGAGCAGGCTGTGACATCCCAGAGGGGCTGTGTGACATCCCAGAGAGAGCTGTATGAAATCCCAGCAGGGCTGTGTGAGGTCACTGGGTTGGTCACTCTGCCCCAGCTCCCCCTCAGAGTTTCTCTCAACAAGTCCAGTGCTGTTCGGGCCCAGCGGGGTCCCATTCCCCCAGTATCCCCCCTGGCCCACCTGGAGCCACAGCCTCCACCAAAGGAGGAGGTTCCAGAGGATCCACCCTAGAGACTTACATGGGGACAAGGGGCCAGGGCTGTGTGACCAGGACATCAAGGACATGGATTATCCAGGTCACTGTGGCCCGGTTTGGGTTGCCCAGGGCAGGAAAGATGTCTGGCAGCTGGAACAGGGTCTGGGAAGGGCCTCCAAGGTGGGGCTGGAGCCTTTGGGCTGTGGGCAGAGGCTGAGGGAGCTGGGCTTGTCCAGCCCAAGCAGGGAAGGCTGAGGGGCTCCTCATCCCAGCCTGGCAGTGCCAGCAAGGAGGTGCAGGAGAACACAGAGCCAGGCTCTTGATCGGGGGGCCTGGTGGGAGACAAAAGCCAGTGGGTGGGAGGGGAAACAGGGGAGACCAGCCAGGGCATGAGGAGATGAAATGAGTCAGGCTGGTTTCAGAATTTCCTCAACACCAAGAGCAGCCTGACCCCCTTCTCCATCCACCACTGACAGCTTTGCAAACCAGGAATTGTTGGAGCTGTTTCACCCCCACTCCAGGATGAGCATCCTAATACAAGAACTTCATTGTGTTTATATCTATCACAGAACCACATTTGTCTAAAATTAATGTAAATCACTTGTGGATGGTGGACTCATCAGATGCTGCTGGGACGTTGCACATCGCTCAGGGAAGAGTGTGATTGTTATTGAATTGTGTCCTATTCAACTGTGATCTGTTGGCATGAAAAGAAACTTTTGGTGCCTCTGAGTCTCCCCAGTTCCTGACCCCCAAAGGACACAAACCTGATGAGTTGTGGCTCCCACTCCAGTTGTGGCACTTGCACCTCCCTCCATTCCCTGAGCAGAGCTCCCTTGTCCCAGAAAGTCCCTGGCAATGCAGGGATGAAGGAAACAGGACAGGCTGTGGGGATCAGGGGCAGGGCAGAGCCAGGGAGAAGAATGACTTTTGCATTTGATGGAGCTGTGCCTTCCCTTGGCTCTGTTGGCTGACAATAAATGAACATCCCTCTGTGTCTCAGGCAGCTCCTTCTGCAGGGAAAGCAGGTGGGAGTTGGAGCCAAGGAGCTGAAAGCTGCAGGTGCAGCCTGGGCTGGAGGCAGCTCAGATTTGCAGAAAGGCTGCTGTGAGTGCCAGGGCTTGAATGGGGGAAATGGTGGGGTGGGGTTAGGGACAGAGTCTGACTGATTGTCAGCCATGAAGGGTCTTGATTTTTATATCTGTTCAAACGGCATGAGGAGGTACTTGGATTCAGTGTCAATTGGAGCATGCATATATCAATTTATTAACAGGGGAAAAAAACCTAAATAGGACCGAAAAAATCTTTCTCACTGTATTTTTAAAAAGAATATATTCTGTTTGAATACACTTCTGAAATCTGTTGAATTAACCATACAAGATTTGAATACTTAAATTATTTCTAGAGGCTTGGCTTGTTAAGGTGTTCTGAATGCTAATGAGCCCTGGGACACTGAATTCCTGAACTGAAGAGCTGAAGGCTGAACAAGCCTCTGGAGCAGTGAAATTCAGCAGCAGCCTCCAAGCTGCTGAGAATGTCAGCAGCCCCCACTGAGGCCATCCCTGCCCAGAGCCCGTGGGGGAATGGGCAGACAAGGAGAGCGTCCCTGGGGCTGGGCCAGCACAACTCAGAGGCACCAGCGGCTCCAGCTGGGAAATGGAGTGTGGAATGTGGCTGGGAAAGCCCTGGCTGGGCTGGGCCAAGCATGACAGACAAGCCCTGACTGCCATCCACTAAAACACTCTCTCAAGGAGACATTTAAATGGAATTACAATTGTTTGTGTATTTTGACTTGGATACACTGGAGAAATACACATAAGAGATTCTCAGGAGCTCAAAACAACAAAACAGCATTTACTGGCAACTTTAGAAAATCAACAAAAAACACTTCTAAAACCTTTAACTTGGCCCATTCAACTTCACAAACTTTTAGCCTGTTCAATTTAAATTTGCTCAAAATTTTCAAGAGGACAGAATTAAAAGAAGTAGACAGAGGAAGACAAGATTTAGAGAAGCACTCACAGAACTACCAGCTCCTACATTCTAGCAGCATTTAGACAGAAATTCAAAGAGGAGGTAGGGTCAAGATGTGTGCTTGCCTTGTGGTCAGCCTTAAATACCCCTTGGTCTTCCTGGGCCCTTCCCACAGGTGGGGCTTGGGCTCATTTGGTCCCTCAGGAGCTGGGCTGGGGGCTCCAGAGGTGGCTGTGGAGCATTGCCTGTGCTGTGCCAGGGACTGGCAGGCACTGCTGGGCTGGGATAGAGGCTCTGGGGGGATTGGGGTTCCAGGGCAGGGCAGTGCTGGGGTTCCAGGGCAGGGCAGGGCTGGACCTGCCCCTTCCTCCCCCACACATGAAATGTTTCGAGCCAACAATCTCCTCCAGTCTGACACAATAGGGAATGTTGGAGGTCAACCCCAAATTTCATGGGCATCTGTAGAAGGAGAGTTCTTTTCCATAGGAAGGAAAGCCCCAGTTCACGGTTCATTTCTGGTTTGATTGCCTGGATTTTGTTTGTTTTTGTTGTTGCTTTGTTTCCCTGGTGTGCCTGAAGTGTCCAGTCAGGAGCAGAGTGACTCTTGCCAAGGAACTTTGTGCTGCTGTCCCTTAATATTAAATCTGTCACAGACATAGCCTGTGATGACAGAATCCATTCTATGATGTCCTGCCTATGATGTCACAGAGTCTACTCTGTGATAGCACAGGAGACTCCATGATCACACACAGCTGCTCTGTGATGTCACAGCCTGCTCTGTGATGTCACAAAGCTCCTTCGTGATATCACAGGATCTGTGCTGGGATTTAACTCTGTGATGTCCTACAGCTGGTCTGTGATGCCACAGAAGACTCTGGGATGTCACAAAGTCACCCTGTGACATCACAGTCTGTTCTGTGATTTCATAGCCTGCTCTATGATGTTACAGAGCCACCCAGTGATGTCACAACCCACTCTCTGATGTCACAGAGCCACCCTCTATGATGGCAGAGTCTGCTCTATGGTTCTACTCTGTTTTGTCACAGTCAGCTGTGTGATGTCACAACCCCCTCAGTGATGTCACAAAGCTCTCTCTGTGTTGTCATACTCGCACTCTGAAATGGCACAGCATACACTTTCATCTCACAGCCTGCTCTATGATGTAATGCAGCCATGCCATGATGTCACAGCCTGCACTGTGATGTCACAGAATCCCATCTATGATTGTGTAGCTGTTCCATGATCTGTCACAACAACCTCTGTGATGTCATAGCCCAATCTGTGACCTCACACAACCCACTCTGTGCTGCCCTTGGCCTCCTGGGGGCCACATCTCATCTGCTTTCAAAACACTCGGGGCCTCTGCTTTTCTTCTCATGGAAAAAATAATGTTTCAAGTTCAGGCACTCATGGCCAAAATCGAGAATCCGCCTCTGAAAATCCTTCTATCCAAGGATAGCTCCCAGACAAAAGCTGCCAGGACTGTCCAGGTTCCCTTGGCTTCCGGAGGGCCAGCTCTCATCTGCCTTTGAAACTCTGGGAATGCATACTTTCCTTCCTATGGAAAAGAACTGTCCTGCTTGTCCAGATGCCCATAGACAAAAGTGGGGTTTGGCCTCCCAAATTCTGTTTATCCAAAAATTCCTCCCTGACAACAGGTCTGGCTGGTCTTTGCCTCCGTGGGGCTGCCTCTAATCAGCTTTGGAAACATTGGGGCTCTGCCCTTTCCTTCCTATGGAGAACTGTCATTCCAGTCCAGGAACCCATGGCTGAAATGGAATTCCACCCCCAAAACTCTCCATTTATCCAAAGGTTGCTTGCAGACAAAAGCTGCAAGGACAGACAGGTCTGGCTTGCCTTGGCCTCTGGTGACTGCCTCTCATCTGCCTTCATACCCCAGGGTTCTTTGGTTTCCTTCCTATAGCAAAGAACTGTCCCTCTTGTCCAGGTGCTCTTGGTCTCAAGCACTTGACCACTGTATAGGGACACAGGAGCTCTGGGCTCAGTGGGGTGGAGACTGAGAACAGCAGAGGAGAGTCCTGGGAGGGATTGAAGGGTGGTTCCAGAGATGGTGGATCCTTTTGACATAGCAGGGAACAGCCAGAGAAAGAAAAATTAATGCCAAAGGCAGCTGGGGAAGCCCAGACTGGATACCAGGAGAAAGGAATTTCCCTGCCAGGGCAAGGCTGTGGTGCAACATGTCCCCCAGCAGGAGCCTGGAGCAGCCCAAGGCTTTGTGTGGGCAGGCAGAGGCAGGCAAGAGGCAGAGCTGTCAGCAAAGGAAGGGGCCAGCCAGGTGGGGCAGCCAGGGTATGACAACAGCCTGCAGGGACAGAGGCCAGGGCAGGGACACCGTAGGACAGCCTGGGCTGCACAGGGAACAGGGATGGGCAGCAGCTGCAAGGCCCTGACAGAGCCAACTCCTGCAGCACTTTGGCCATGGCTGCTGGCCCTGGGGCCATGAGGGGACAAGTGACCCTTGCAGGCCTGGGGCCTCATTGCCTCCTTGTCCCTGCTCAGCAGCCTGGCAGGAGCCGCCCCACGGTCCTGCCCTTGCCATTGCACATCCCCACATGTCAGTGCCCATCCCGGGAAGAGCCCTGAGCAATGAGGGAGGGACAGGATCTTCCTGTCCAGGGGCTGGGGCTCAGGCCTTGGCCCTCTGCATTCCTGAAACACATCCAGGTTTGCTCAACATCAGAGACACCCTTGCCTTGCTTGTCCCTACCTGTCACCACTGCCTCCAGTGTTCTGCTCTAGCTGGAACCTGGGGACACTTTCACATCAGTTATGACCAGTTGGACCATGAGTCCCATCAGTGGGACCCATTAGAAGTTAAAGAATGAGCTTTGAATCTGATTTTGAGTTCTCAAGAAGTTCTTTGAACACATATCTGAGGGACTGATGAGTCTGATGCAAAGAGCACCAAAGCCCCAGAGGGTCATTAAAGTCCTTGTGCTGTGTCTGTGCTGCTGAGCTGGGCCAGGCTCCTGGCCCAGAGGCAGCTCCTGGCAAGGGCAGCACTGCAGAGAGACAGCTCTGGCCAGGAGCAGCTCCTGTGCACAGCCCAGCAGGGCTGGGGCACTGCCAGGGCACCTCAGGGACACCAGCAGGGCACAGACAGAGCTCACAGGGGCTCAGCACTGGCAGGGGCTGTGGGATGTCCCAGAGGGGGCTGTGTTACAGCAGCACCTCTGTGGCTGTGTCATGGAGGCACAGAGCAGCTGTGATGTCAGCAAGGGGCTGTGTGACAGCCCAGAGTGGGATGTGTGAGGTCATAGAGCAGAGTTTGTTGTGTGAGGTCATAAAGCAGCTACAGCATCACAGAGCAGGCTGTGATGTCAGTGGCTGGGCTATGACATCACACGGTGGCTGTATGACATCACAGTGTTGTTGTGAGTAATCACTGAGTGGGTTGTTACATCACAAAGCAGACTATGACATCATAGAGTGGATGCATAACACCACAGAGTTAATTGTGAATCTCAGTGCAGGCTGTGACATCATAGAGTGGGCTGTGACATCACTGGTTGGTTATGTGACATCATAGAACAGGATAAAATGTCACATGGTGCTGATGTGACATGATAAGAGTGGGTTGTGACACGGCCCTAGTGCATCCTAGTGCATTGTGACATCACAGAGTGGGTGGTGAGGTCACAGAGCAGACTCTGCCATCATGGTGGGCTGCTCTGTGACATCACAAACCAGGCTGTGTCACCATAAAATGGAAATGTGACATCACAATATTGACTGTGCCATCATAATGGGGCCTGTGACATCACACGAGGACTTTGTGACATCACAGGAGGGCTGTGTGACATTACAGGGGCAGTGTGAGGTCACTGGGGAGGTCACTCTGCCCTGTCCCCCCTCACAGTTCCCCCCAGAGCTGTCCAACCCTGCTCGTGCACAGCGGGGTCCCCTGTCCCCCCGGGTCCCCCCGCCCCCGGCGCCGCAGCCTCCCACAGAGGATGTTTCACGAGATCGACCCCAGAGCCTGACATGGGGACGGGGGGCCGGGGCCATGGGGGTGGGACAGGGGGACAGGGACACCCCGGCAGCGTCCCCGTGTCCCCCAGGGCCAGAGCCTGGGCCAGGGCTCCTTCACCCTGTTACCAATGAGGCCTTGAGAGCGCTGAAAAAATCCCTGGCAAGGGATCAGCCAAAACCAGATTTAATATTAAGGGACAGCAGCACAAAGTTCCTTGGCAAGAGTCACTCTGCTCCTGACTGGACACTTCAGGCACACCAGGGAAACAAAGCACCAACAAAACCAAACAGAATCCAGGCAATCAAACCAGAAATGAACTGAGAACTGTCCCTGTGTGTGTGTGTGACACAAGGACAGTGAGTGCAAGGATAAAAGGAATATGGCCTAAAAGCTTAACAGAGCTCAAACATAAGAGGACTTAACTTATACCTTAAGCTTTAATGATACCTTCAACTTCACAATTTAGCAAAGAATAGCAATTAACTGTATTTAACCTAACTTATAACCTATGACTTAGCAATTTAAAAGAGGAATAACACTTAACAGTATTTAACTCTGCTTATAACATATATTAAACAACTTAGCAAAAGAACAACTCTTAGCAGCATTTAACTTCATTTAGACCTTGTGATGTAACCTCACTTACAGGCCTGACTGACTCAGCTATCCAAGGCATTCAAACCCCTCCGAGAGCAGCATTTCTGCCACATTTCCCCAGCACAGGCACTCCTGTGTGCACACAGACACCAAGAGTCAGTGCAAGGCACCTATGAGAAATTCCCCTGAGGGCAGGGAATGCTCACTGCTGATGCTTTGGCATCTCCCCAGCGGGTGAAGGGTTGAGCCTGGAGGAGTGGGGGGATCGGCCCAGGCTCTGTGGTTGTTTGGGATCCCCGAGTGCAGCAAATGGGAGAGTTCCTGGCTGGGAGAGGCCCCACTCAGAGGGAGTCGCTGGCCCAGGAGAGCTCCAAGGGCTCCTTTTGGAGCACTGTTTGCAGGGCCCCACGAGAGGGGCTTCAGTCCCAGCAATGGCTCATCCTGGCCACACTTGGCATCAGCAGCTTTCTTTGGCAGGGTGAGAACAGGGATGTTGTGCCACTGAGGGAACAGAAACAGCTCCCAGGGCTGCTCCTAAAGGAGCCAGGAGCTGTTTGGGCAGCAGCAGTGCCTGGAGCAGACAGTGTTTGTGATGAGGTGCAGAGGAGCTGAGCCCAGGGGCTGTTGGCCAAGGCCGAGGCCCAAGGAGCATTTCTCAGCTGGCAGGGCGGCCTGAGAAGGGGAGGGGGTAATGCAGCAGCACAGGGCCATGGAACCAAGGGACCCTTGTGACACTGTGGGGCCCTGTGAGACCAAGGGACCCTTGTGACACTGCGGGGCCTCAAGGAATCATGGAGAGCACTGTGACATTGCTGGGCTCATGGAACCAAGGGGACTGTACTCATGCTGAGTGGCTCCATGGAATGTAGGGATCATTGTGACACTGATCACGGAGACCATTGTGACAGTATGAGGGCCCATGGAATAAGCAAAGCATTGTGACACTGTGAGGCCTCATGGGACCAGTGAGACCATTGTGATCCTGAGGGTCCCCACAGAACCAAGAGGACCATTGTGATTTTGTGGGGCTTGGTGAAACCAAGAGGCCTTTGTGACACTGCAGGGCTGCGTGGAACCAAGGGTCCATTGTGACACTGCAGGGCCTCATGTCATCAGTGGTCCATTGTGACACTGTGGAGCCAAAGGAGACCATTGTGACACAGCAAACCCCCAGGGTCCAAAGCTCCATTGTGACATTGCAAGGCTCATGGAACAGAGGAGTCCGGTGACATTGTGTGGGGCCTGGGGGACCATGGAGACCATTGGGACACTGCAAGGCCTCATGGAATCCTTGAGACCATTGTGACACTGCAGGGCCTTATGACACCTGGGGGCCACTGTGACATTGTGGAACCTCATCAAACCTTGGGGCCAGTGTGACACTGCAGGTCATACTGTAATCCAGGGGCCTTTGTCACACTGCTGGAACCCATGGAATCAAGTAACCCTTATGACACTGAGGGGCCCCATGGATCCAAGGCACCATTATGACACTCTGGAGCCCCATAAAACCAAGGGAACACAGAACAGGTCTGGCTGGTTTGGGTCCCAGGAACTGCCTGACTGGTCCAGCTGACCTTTGCATGTTGAGGGTCTCTTCTCATCTGCTGCTGAAACACTGGGGCTCTGTGCTTTCCTTCCTATGGAAAAGAACTGTCCTTCTGCTCCAGGCACCCATGGCGAGAATTGGGATGTCATCTCCAAATTTCCTTATATCCAGGGATTGTTCCCAAAGGAATATTGCCAGGAAAAGTCTGGATGGTAATGGTTTCAAGTGGGTCAGGTCTCATCCATCCCCAAAACACTGGGGAAGGCTCCATGCTTTCCTTCCTATGAGAAACACTTTTTCTTCTTTTCCAGGTGCCCATGGCCAAAATTGGAATTTCACCTCCAACATTGCCAGTTGTGACAGACTGGAGGAGATTGTTGGCTCAAAACATTTCATTTGTGGGGGATGAACAGGGAGGTCCAGCCTTGCCCTGCCCTGTAACCCCAGCACTGCCCTGCCCTGGAACCCCGATCCCCCTAGAGCCTCCATCCCAGCCCAGCAGTGTCTGCCAGTCCCTGGCACAGCACAGGCAATGCTCCACAGCCACCTCTGCAGCCCCCAGCCCAGCCCAGCTGCTGAGTGACCAAATGACCCCAAGTCTCATCTGGAGGAAGAGCCCAGGAACCCCAAGGGGTATTTAAGGCTGACCATGAGGGAAGCACAGATCTTGACCATTCCACTCCTTTTGGAATTTCCATCTGAACAGCGCTGGAATCCAGGAGTTGGTAGCAGTGTATGTGCTTCTCTGTATCTTTTTTGTCTTCCTCTCTTTCTCTGTCTTCTTCTAATTCCCTCCTCTTGCAAATTTTGAATAACTTAAAATTGAACGAGCTTAGAGTTTGTGAAGTTAAATGGGTCAAGGTAATGCTTTGAGAAGATTTTTTGATAGATTGAATGTTGTATTAAACCACTTGCCAAGTTCCTCTTATTTTCTCAAATTGCCAGTGAAGGCTGTTTGGTTGTTTTGAGCTCCTGAAAATCTCTTGTCAGTATTTCTCTAGTACATCCAACTCAGAGTACACAAACAACTGTAATTCTTTTTAAATGTCTCCTTGAGAGAATTGTCTGGGGGATGGCTGTCAGGGCTTGTCTGTCGTGCTTGGCACAGCCCAGGCAGGGCTTTCCCAGCCACATTCCACACTCCATTTCCCAGCTGGAGCCGCTGGTGCCTCTGAGTTGTGCTGGCCCAGCCCCAGGGACGCTCTCCTTGTCTGCCCATTCCCCCACGGGCTCTGGGCAGGGATGGCCTCAGTGGGGGCTGCTGACATCCTCAGCAACTTGGAGGCTGCTGCTGAATTTCACTGCTCCAGAGGCTTGTTCAGCCTTCAGCTCTTCAGTGCAGGAATTCAGTGCCCCAGGGCTCATTAACATTCAGAACACATTAACAAGTCAAGCCTCTGAGGATAATTTGATTTAAATTTTCAAATAATTTGTGGTTAATTCAACAGATTTCAGAAGTGTATTCAAAGTGAATGTATTATATTTTAAAAGATAGTGAGAAAACATTTTTTAGGTCTTGTTTAGGTTTTTTTCCCTGTTAATAAATTCATACATGTAATCTACAATTGATACTGAATCCAAGTACCTCCTCATGCAGTTTGAACAGATATGAAAATCAAGACCTGTCATGGCTGACAATCAATCAGACTCGGTCCCTATCCCCTACCCCCACCCCACCATTTCCCCCATCCAAGCCCTGGCACTCAGAGCAGCCTTGTGCAAATCTGAGCTCACTCCAGCCCAGGCTGCACCTGCAGCTTTCAGCTCCTTGGCTCCAACTCCCACCTGCTTTCCTTGGAGAAGAAGCTGCCCAAGACTCAGAGGGATGTTCATTTATTGCCAGCCAACAGAGCCAAGGGAAGGCACAGCTCCATCAAATGCAAAAGTCATTCTTCTCCCTGGCTCTGCCTTGAACCTGATCCCCACAGCCTGTCCTGTTTCCTTCATCCCTCCTTTGTCAGGGACTTTCTGGGCGGGATAAGGGAGCTCTGCTCTGGCTATGGAGGGAGGTCCAAGTGCAGCCACTGGAGTGGGAACCACAACTCATCAGGTTTGTGTCCTTTGAGGGACCAGGAACTGGTGAGACTCAGAGGCACAGAAAGTTTTCTCTTCATGACACACATAAAAAATGGGAACTTGATAAAATTTAAGAAACATCAAAGCCCTTCCCTCAGCTCCTTGTGACATCCCAGGAACATCTGACATATCCACCACCCACAATGGATTGCCACACAGGAAGGATTTTAGACAAAGACATAAGAACAGGTTTTGTAAAAGACAAAACTACAACTAAGATGCTGTCTAAGGAGGTATTTAAACTTCTGACAGACTGGGCAACTCCCTGAAGCTCAAAGCATGAATCCAGTCAAGGGAGACAAATTGCAAGGACCAGAGAACAGCTGCATGAGGAAGTCTGGGAGCAAAGGCAAGAAGTAAGATCCAGCTGCTCTAAATGAAGAGATGTCCTTAGACATGGTCATTTAAATAAAAGAGCAAAAACACATGAAGGAAGAGGAACATAAAATATTAGACTGAATGTTGGTGGCAAAGGTAGCGGGGAATAACAGTATTTCTTCTCCATCCATCAGCATTAGAATCCAGTATATCCAGAAAATTCCTGTTCCTGGTGGGAAAACTGCCATTTCTCAAAAGTACTCAAGTGACCCAGGTAAAAAAGATTTGCTTGTATATTATGAAAGGAACAGGTATTAAAACCTGTGTCCCTTTCCAGGCAGGCATCAGCTGTCTGCCCATGAACAGGCAGTGCCACTTGTGCCCTGAGGTGCCCAGCTGGGACTGGATCTCTCTGAGAGCACCTGAGAGAGAGCAGACCACCTTGCAAGCTGCAGGTCCCTGACAGCCCCACAGAGCTCCTGTCCCATCAACATCTGCTCTGCTCCAGTCTGAAACAGGGCCCAGCATGGTGCCAGGATCATCAGAGAGCTGAGCTGTGTGCTGGAATTCCATCCCCTCCCCATCCCGCAGCAGCCCTGCATTTCCCTGCTCCAGCCTTGGTCTCCAGCACAGCCATGGAGGCTCTTTGGCCTCTGGACAGTTCCTGCAGCTCCCAAGGGCAGCTGAGCTCTGCCTTTGGCACACTCAGCCCTGCCCAGTGCAGGCCATGCTCAGCAATTCCCTGTCTGTGCCTGGCCTTGCTGTCAGCCCCGGCAGCGGCTGCGTGGCCCCTTTGTGGCCCTGTGCTGGCCCAGCCATGGTGGCACAGCCCCTGTGCAGGCCCAGCCCAGGCCAGGAGCATTGTGGCTGGGAAGGGCCCCTGTGCCGTGGTGCCCACAGCAGCCTTGGGGCTCTGTGCCCCATGGCCTCCCTGCTGGGCAGCCTCTGCCAGCTCCTGCAGAGCCCGTGGCACCTGTGGGCCTGCACAGACAGCCCTGCCCCGGGCTCTGCCGGCCTCTGGGCCAGCAGAGAGGCAGCCAGGGCTGGCCATGGCCGGGAACAGGCCCTGAGCCCCACAGGAGGATGGAGCTGAGCCACGGCCAAACTCAGCCCAGGGCAAAGCTGGGCTCAGCAGCCAGGGCTGCCAAGGACTGGGGACAGACGCTGGCACTGCCAAATGTCCTGGGCCCCCTCCCTGCTCTATCCATGTCCCCCAGGGCACAGAGCAGCCTCCTCTCTGGGGCACTTGCCTGTTTTCAATGCCTGGCACAGGCGCTGGCCCTGCCCCACAAGGCCTGGCCTGAGTCCTGCCCCTGCATGCTCAGCCAGGCTGAGATGGACACTGATGGTGTCTGTGCCAGGCTCTCTGAGCCCAGCCTAGTTCCCTGCAAGCTCTCCCAGCTGCCCTGAGCTCTGGGCAGCACCAAGGGCCTCTCCCCAGCCCAGTCCAGCTACCTCTGGCCCCACAGCTCTGCTCAGGCCAGGCTGCTCTGGGCACTGGCCCCACAGCCTCAGCCCCTGGCAAGGGCACAGCAGCAGCTGCAGTTCCCACAGGACTGCGCCCCAGCCATGGGGGAAGGAGCTTGGCCAAGGCACAAGGAGGCTCCCTGGGTGCCCTGCTCCCCTCTGGCTGAGGTGCTGAGAGCTCTGCAGCCCCTGCTGCCATCCCATCTGGCCAGGGCAGCACAAGAGCCCTGGCCTTGAGGCCCTCCAGAGCTGCTCCTGCTCCAGGCCCAGGGCCCATCCCAAAGCTGGGGCAGCCACAGAGCTGTGCCCATTTCTGTTCATTGCTGCTCTGATGGGGATGGATCCTCAGCCACTTGGAGGTTGCTAATGAATTTTAATCCTCCAGAGGCCTCTTCTTTCTTGAGCTCCTCAGTTCAGGAATTCAGTCAGAAAAGCTCATAAACATTTTTTCAAAACACCCAAACAAGAAAAGCCTCTGGGAATAACTGAAGTTTTCAATTCTTCTGTGGTTAATTAGACAAATTTCAGAAGTATATTTAAAGTGTATATACTATAATGAAAACAATGAAGAGAGACTTGTTCTGTTAAATTTTCTTTTCCCGTTTATAGATTGGTATCAGCAATGTCCAATTGATATTGATCCCCAGCACCTCCTCATGCAGTTTGAACTGGTATGGAAATCAAGACCCTTCATGCCTGACAATCCATCAGACTTTGTCCCTACCCCCACCCCACCCTTTTCCTCATCCAACCCCTGGCACTCAGAGCAGCTGAGGAATGGAGTCACATCCAGGGGTGTCCCCAGGGCTCAGGACTGGGGCCAGGTCAGTGAAATCTCTTTATTGCTGATCGAGACGAGGCCATCAAGGGCACCCTCAGTCAGTTCCCAGGTGAGCCTAAGCTGGGTGGGAGTGTGGCTGTGCTGGAGGGCAGGAAGCTCTGCAGAGGGATCTGGAGAGGCTGGAGCCGTGGGCCCAGGACAATGGGATGAGGTTCATCAAGGCCAAGGGCTGGGTCCTGCCCTTGGCTCACAACCACCCCAAATCCCTGGTCGTTCTCTGCCTCTGATCCCCACAACCTGTCCTGTTTCCTTCATCCCTGCATTGCCAGGTACTTTCTGGGACAAGGGAGCTCTGCTCTGGGGATGGAGGGAGGTCCAAGTGCCACCACTGGAGTGGGAGTCACAACCCCTCAGGTTTGTGTCCTTTGAGGGCCAGGAACTGGTGAGACTCAGAGGCACAGGAAGTTTCTCTTCATGGCCAACAGACCATAGTTGAACAGGATACAATTTAATACCAGTCACACTCTTCCCTGAGCTATGTGCAACGTCCCAGCAGCATCTGATGAGTCCACCATCCACAAGTGATTTCTGAATTAAAATTAATTTTAGACAAACATGGTTCTGTGATAGATATAAACACAATTAAGTTCTTGTATCAGGATGTTCGTCCTGGAGGGGGGACAAAACAGCTCCAACAATTCCTGATTTGCAAAGCTGTCAGTGGTGGATGTAGAAGGGAGGTCAGGCTGCTTTTGGTGTTGAGGAAATGCTGAAACCAGCCTGATTCATTTCACCTCCTTCTGTCCTGGCTGATCTCCCCTCTTTCCCCTTCCACACACCACTGGCTTTTGCCTCTCACCAGGCCCCCCGGTGAAGAGCTTGGCTCTGTGTTCTCCATCACCTCCTTGCTGGCACTGCCAGGCTGGAATGAGGAGCCCCTGAGCCTTCCCTGCTCTGGGCTGGACAAGCCCAGCTCCCTCAGCCTCTGCTCACAGCCAAGGGCTCCAGCCCCACCTTGGAGGCCCTTCCCAGACCCTGCTCCAGCTGCCAGACATCTTTCCTGCCCTGGGGAACCCAAACCAGGCCACAGTCACCCGGATAATCCACGTCCTTGATGTCCTGGTCACACAGCCCTGGCCCCTTGTCCCCAGGGGCAGGGTAGATCCTGTGGAACATCCTTTGGTGGAGGCTGTGGCTCCAGGTGGGCTGGGGGATACCCGGGGACAGGGACCCCACTGGGCAGGAACAACACTGGACTTGTTGGGAGAAACTGTGAGGGGGAGCTGGGGCAGAGTGACCAACCCAGTGACCTCACACAGCCCTGCTGGGATGTCACACAGCCCCTCTGGGATGTCACAGCCTGCTCTGTGATGTCACAGCCCATTCTCTAATGTCACACAGCTGGTCTCTGATGTCACAGCCAACTGTGTGATGTCACAGCCTGCTCAGTGATGTCAGACCTCTGCTGTGTGATGTCACTGGTGGCTCTATGATGTCAGAGATGCAGTCTGTGATGCCATAGCTTCTCCATGACCTCACATAACCCACTCTGTGATGTCATAGCCCACTCTGTGACCTCATGTTACCAGATGATAAATTGTCTCCACCAGGTGAGCTGACACCTGGAGCTTGTTCTCCAAAACCCCAGGCCTACGGAAACCACACAATGCCCATTGTGTGAGAAGGGGAACTGGAAGTTCACCAGCCTCAGTGTCCTTGCAGCTCAGCCAGGCCCATTGGAACACTGGATCCATGAGCAGCAGGGACCACCAGAGAAGACCCCAGGACACAAGAGAGCATGCAAAAGGGGAGGGGAAATATGTTAATGATTTGGGGGAAATGATTATCATATGTATGTTTAGTCCAGGACAATCAATGAATATGTGTGCAAAATACAGAATAGAAACAAAAACTTTCCTGTGCTCAGCATGCACGGCTTTGGGAGGAGCTGTCACCCATACATCCAGCTGAATAAAGAATGCTGCTTCTTAGTGCTACACTGGTATTAAGGAGTTTTCGGTTTTACCGAATTTATGGTGACACTCCCACTCCCAAGGAAAGCTCTGTCTCCTGCTGTTCACAAACAGAGAAGGGCTGGTGGCAGATGTGAGGGTCGGAGATTGCCTGGGGCACAGTGATCATAAAATAATCAAATTTTCAATGTTCTGTGAAAGAAGGAGGGGCAGCAACAAAATTTCTATACAGGAATTAGGAAGGGCAGACTTTGGCCTGTTTAGGATGCTGATTTGGGGAGTACCAAATCAGGTACTGATTTTTTTAAAGGGAAACAGCCCTTAAAACCAAAGGGGTCCAGGAAGGATGGACACATTTCAAGACAGTAATCTTAGAGGGGGAAGGAGCAGCCTGTCCCAGTGTGGCAAAGGATGAGCTAGTGAGGAAAATGACTGTCCTGGCTGCCCATGGAACTTCTGTTGGAACTCAGGGAAAAAAAAAAAAAAGGGTGCATCACCTTTGAACAGAAGGTCAGGAAACTTAAGAAGTGTTTAACGATGTTGTTAGGCCATGCAGAAAGAAAATTTGAGAAGTGAAAGTTAATTATAGCTTAACCTGGCCACTTCTGTGAAAAATAAGAAATTATTCTGTAAAAAATAATAGCAAAACATGGAATAAGGAGAGCCTTTACTCTTTATTGGATGCAGTAGAGAATATAGTAACTAAAGATAAGGAAAAGGCTGAGCTACTTAATACCTTGTTTGTCACAATTTTCAATATTAGGAAAGGTTTTCCTGAGGACAGGGGTTCCCCTGAGCTGGTAGATGGGCACAGGGAGCAGAAGAGCCCCCTGTAATCCAGGAGGAAGCAGCTGGTGACCTGCTGAGCCACTCAGATGCTCACAGGTATATGGGATTGGATGGGATCAATCCTAGGGGGATGAGGGAGCTGGTGGATGAGCTCCCCAAGCTGCTCTCCATCATTTACCATCAGTCCTGGCTCATCAAGGAGGTCCCAGAGGACTGGAGGTGCCAGTGTGACCTCATCCCCAAGAAGGGCTGGAAGGAGGATCTGGGGAACTTCAGGCCTGTCAGTGACTTCAGTGCCCAGCAAGGAAATGGAACAGATCACCTTGAGTGCCATCACAGGGCACCCACAGGACGTCCAGGGGATCAGAGCCAGCCAGTGTGGATTTCAATATCTGCACTGATCGTCTGGATAAGGGAATTGAGTCCACCATCAGAAAATACGCAAATAACACGAAGCTGGGTGTCAGTGTTGATCTACTGGAAGATTGGAGGGCTCTGCACAGGGCCCTGGACAGGCTGGATACAGGGCCCAAACCCAACAAGGTCAGGATTTACAAGTCCAAGCAGCGGGTCCTGCACTTTGGCCACAACAACCCCTGTAGCACTACAGGCTGGGGACAGAGTGGCTGGACAGCAGCCAGGCAGAAAGGGACCTGCAGGGACTGATGGACAGCAAGCTGGACATGAGGCAGCAGTGTGCCCAGGTGGCCAAGAAGGCCAATGGCTCCTGGCCTGGCTCAGGAATGGTGTGGCCAGCGGGAGCAGGGCAGTGATTCTTCCCCTGTGCCTGGGGACACTGTTTGGGCAGCACCTCGAGTGCTGTGTCCAGTTCTGGGCCCCCAATTTAGGAAGGACATGGAGGGGCTGGAGTGTATTCAGAGAAGTGCAGCAAGGCTGGAGAGGGGTCTGTGACATAAGTCCTGTGAGGAGTGGCTGAGAGAGCTGGGGTTGTTTGTCCTGGAGAAGAGGATGCTCAGGGGAGACCTCATCACTCTCTACAACTCCCTGACATGAGGGTGCAGCCAGGTGGGGGTCAGGCTCTTTTCCAAGGGAACAGTGACAGGACAAGAGCACAGAGGCTTCAGCTGCACCAGGGAAAGTTTAGCCTGGACGTTAGGAAATATTCCTCACACAAAGGGTGATTGGGCATTGGAATGAGCTGCCTGGGAAGATGGGTGAGTCACCATCCCTGGAAGTGTTTAAGGAAAGACTGGATGTGGCACTCAGTGCCATGGCCTGGGTGACAAGGTGGTGTTGGGTCCCAGGTTGGACTTGATGCTCTCCAATATCTTTTACAGCCTGGCTGATTCTCTGATGATTGTGACACTGCAGGGCCCTGGGGAAGCAAGGGACCATTGTGACACTGCAGGGCCTGGTGGCACTAAGAGGACCATGGTGACACTGTGTACAACATGGCAGCAGAGAGCCAAGGGGCCATTGTGACACTGTGGGGCCTGGTGGCACTAAGAGGACCATGGTGAAACTGTGTACGACATGGCAGAAGAGAGCCAAGGGGCCATGGTGACACTGTGGGGCTGAATGGAAGCAAGGAGTCCTTTGTGACAGTCTGGATCCTGATGCAAGCACAGAGGCCACTGTGACCCTGAGGGGTCTTGTGGAACCATGCAGAGCATTGTGACAGAGCAGGACCTTGTGTCATGATGGTGCCATTGTGACATTGTGACACATTGTGACATTGTGGCCATTGTGGCAAGACCCCATGGAACCAAAAGGCCCAGTGCTGCTCCTTGGGGACTCTTGGAATGAAGGAAACATGTTTGACACCGTGGTTCCCATGGGACCAAGAGGACATTGTGACACTCTGGAACCAAGGAGAGCATTGCTGCACTGCCAGACCTCATGGAACCAGTGTGACACTGCAGGGCTTTGGGGACCAAGGCCCATTGTGACACTGCAGGGCCTTCGGGGACCACAGCACCACTGTGACTCTGTGGGGCCCGAAGATTCAAGGGACTTTGTGACACCAAGGGGTCCCATGGAACCAAAGGGACATTGTGACACTGGGAGGCCTCATGGAATCATGGAGACTATTGGGACACTCTGGGGCCTCCTGGAACCATGGTGACACCAAGTTGTCTGGGAGTGCTGATCTGCTGGAGGGTAGGAGGGCTCTGCACAGGGGCCTGGACAGGCTGGATCCAGAGACCAAATCCAACAAGGCGAGGTTTAACAGGTTCTCCCCTGTGCTCTGCACTGGTTGGGTAGCACCTGGAGTGCTGTTTACAGTTCTGGGCCCCCCAATTTAGGAAGGACATGGAGGGGCTGGAGCATGTCCAGAGAAGGGCAACAAAGCTGGGGAGGAGTCTGGAGCACAGGTGCTGTGAGGAGCAGCTGAGGGAGCTGGGGTTGTTTATCCTGAGAAAGGGAGGAGGCTTAGGGGAGACAAGGTGGTATCAAAGCACAGGTTGGACTTGATGATCTCCAAGGTCTTTTCCAACCTGGCTGATTCTGTGATTCTATGAAACCACCCTTGGAGCAGCTGCAGGATGAGCCCTGGGCCTCCTCTTGAGCAGCTCCAGCAGCCCAGGTCCTCAGCTTCTCCTGCCAGGCCCAAAGCCCATCCTGTCAGTCCTGCAGAGCCTCTGCAGCTCCTCCTCATTGCCCAGAACAGGGAGCCCCAGAGGCAGACACAGCAGCTCAGATGTGCCCCCATGGCCTGTAGTGCCTCTGGCAAGGGAGCAGCACGAGGCACTGCAGGAGCCTGCAGACAATTCTTGCAGCACTTGTAGGATGATCCTGCAGCCCAAGGGACGTTCCCATGGTGCCAAGTCAGGAACTGCAATGGGGAGTGGGGCCAGAGAGGAAAGGGCAAACAGGGATGGGCTGTTTGCAGGAGAGGAAACAAAGGTATGCAAGAGGAAAAAATTTGTAGCAGGAAGAGTAAAGAAATCAAAGGTGAAGGCAAGGAAATGCTCAGGGCAGTTTGGGGGTGGCTGCCAGGCAGCCCTGGCTCTGAACAACAGCGTCTGCAGTGGGACAGGAAACTCCCAGCTGATGGGAACAAACTTTCTGGCTGACTGCAGAGGCCAGGACAAAGCTGAGTGGTTTCCCTGGTATTTCCCAGCCCTTGCTGGCCCCAGGGGCTGATGGCATTTGTGCTCCCTCAGGCTCATGTCCCCAGACCAACAGCATGGGGGTGCTCCCACCTGCTCTGTGCAATGCAAACAGGGGCTCCTGAGCCAGTGCTGCCATGTCTGTGCCTGAAAGGATGGGCCACCTGTGTGAGCTGGGGGAGAGGCCAGGGCTGCAGAGGGGGGATTTTATTGGCAGCTCCATGAGGACACTCTGGGACGCTGCCCTGGGCTGTCCAGCATACTGGGGATGGATCAGCCCCTGCTCTGCTGCTCCTTCCTGTCTTCCCCAGGGCCCTTGCAGAGCACCAGCCATGCTGTTTGCCCCCACCCTGCCCACGGCCTGCCTGGCACCGCTCACAGGGGTTTTCTGTGCTGAGCATTGGCCTGGGCGTGTTCTTGAGAGAGCCTGGACAAGGAGCCTGGAGCCCCCAGGGCCTGGCCTGAGGCATCAGTGCTGCCCCAGCAGTGCCCATGGCCTGTCCCTGCTGCAGCCCCGGCACTGCCACCCCAGCACTGTGCCCAGCCCTGAGAGCACTCAGGCCCTACAGCAACACCAGGGCCACCAGGGCAATGGGGCAGGGCCATGGGAGCAGCACTGGCAACACCAAGTGCTGCTGCTCCTGGGCACAGCTGGTGTGCCAGCACTGATCTGCCCCCAGCTCTGCACACAGACATTGCTGCTGCAGCTCTAGAGAAGGCAACAAAAGGGCATCTCTGCAGAAAACTTTGCTGAGAGATCCTTTAGTTCCTTTAAAGCCAGCAAGATTGCAGCCCCTCATTGACACAGTCTGTGGCCACAGGGAAGGTTGTGGGGGGAAAAAGTGAGAAAGGGCAGAAACAATGGCTTTTTTTAATGGACAATATACAAAAAGTAAAACAAAGAAAAAGGACCTACAAAATGAAACCAACAAGAAGTATCAAAGATGAGTTTTATTAGAAGTGATTTGCAGAAATTGGCCAGCAGTTTAATGCTTCTGAAAGCATCCAGTCATCAGTCTCCACACTGCAGCCTTGAGCTCCTGATTCCTCAGGCTGTAGATGAGGGGGTTCAGGGCTGGAGGCACCACCGAGTACAGAACTGACAGGGCCAGATCCAGGGATGGGGAGGACATGGAGGGGGGCTTCAGGTAGGCAAATGTGCCAGTGCTGATGAACAGGGAGACCACAGCCAGGTGAGGGAGGCAGGTGGAAAAGGCTTTGTGCTGTCCCTGCTCAGAGGGGATCCTCAGCACAGCCCTGAAGATCTGCACATAGGAGAAAACAATGAACACAAAACAACCAAGTGTTAGACAGATGGAAAACACAATGAGCCCAAGTTCTCTGAGGTAGGATTTGGAGCAGGAGAGCTTGAGGATCTGTGGGATTTCACAGAAGAACTGGCCCAGGGCATTGCCATGGCACAGGGGCAGGGAAAATGTATTGGCTGTGTGCAGCAGGGAATAGAGAAAGGCACTGGCCCAGGCAGCTGCTGCCATGTGGGCACAAGCTCTGCTGCCCAGGAGGGTCCCATAGTGCAGGGGTTTGCAGATGGACACATAGCGGTCATAGCACATGATGGTCAGGAGGGAAAGCTCTGCTACAATAAAGAACAGAAAGAAAAAGAGCTGTGCAGCACATCCTTTGTAGGAGATGTTCCTGGTATCCCAGAGGGAATTGTGCATGGCTTTGGGGACAGTGGTACAGATGGAGCCCATGTCAGTGAAGGCCAGGTTGAGCAGGAAGAAGTACATGGGCCTGTGCAGGTGGTGGCTGCAGGCTATGGCACTGATGATGAAGCCATTGCCCAGGAGAGCGGCCAGGGAGATGCCCAGCAAGAGGCAGAAGTGCAGGAGCTGCAGCTGCCGCGTGTCTGCCAATGCCAGCAGGAGGAAGTGGCTGATGGAGCTGCTGTTGGACATTTGCTGTGGCTGGACTTGGGGACCTGTTCATGGAGAAAGGGCAGTGATAAGTCAGGAGAAGCTTCTCTGAGACAAATCTGGGCCATTCCCTGTAGATTTTCCTGTTGTGACTCACCCAGCCTTGTTCCTGCTCTAGGAAAAGCTTCACCCAGGTCCCTGTCTGAGCTCCAGTTTTGCTGGCTGAGTGTGCCAGGGGCAGCCAGGTCTGTGCGTGGGGGCCCTTGAGGAGCCATCCCTGCCTCACTGTCCTGGATTTGTGGCCCTGGGGCAGAGAGACAAGGCTGGATATTCAGGATTTGTCAGGGGAATCACTCCTAATGCAGACAGCCTTGGTAGCTTCTGCAATGCCAGTTCTAAATGAAATAGATACCAGGAGTTAGTTTAAGGATTGTTTCCCCACCCACACATCATTCCTGGCTCTCTGAGGTCAGAATTCCCAGCATTTCTGCTGCACTCAGAGTTTGCCAATGAGAGATGGGAGAGGCAAAGGATTCCTTGTGGCTCAGGGAGGGTGACGGGCTGCATGGGCTTGTTCCCAACTGCCCAGGCTCTGCACCTTTGGCTGCAATCAGAGCACAGTCACACTCCTGGGTCACCCTGGGATAAACCAGACCCTGCCCAGAGCAGAGGGATCCCTGAATGTCTCACCCTCTCTAAAGGTCTCTGGGCAAGGTCTCAGCACCCCCTTGTGCCACGGACACTCACGGCTCCCTTGGCAAACCCAACAGCATTTCCTCAGCTCTGGCAGCTCTGCCCTTCCCTGTGGGACATTCAGGGAACCCCAGAGGCTCTGGCACAGATTTGCACCCAGGAGGGCAGCTCAGAGCTGGGCAGGGCACAGCAAGGAGATCCCTGGCTGTGCCCATGATGGGATCTCAGGCAGGGGGCTCAGCTCATTCCCCTTTCCCATGGATTGCTTTGCCCACAGGCCCACAGGTGCCAGGAAGCTTGGACACCCCATTCACATGGACACACCCCTGCCTTGCAGGAATGCCAAGGGCAGTGCCTGACTCAGCTGCTGCAAATGCCAGAGCCTCCCTGAGAGCACCAGATAACAGTGACAATATGAGGGCACTGCAGAAACAAGAGAAGATGTTGTGGTGCTGTGCCTGAGAGGGCAGGGCAGAGACAGCCGGGCACTCAGGACAGTGTTCCTGTGCCCAGCTGTGCCCAGCACCTCCCACACACCAACAGTGCCCTCCTGCCCCCAGCACTGCTCTCTTCAGCCCCCTCTCCTTCCCTCAGCATCTCCCTGGGCCTGGACATTCCCTCCTGAGAGGAGCCTTGTCTCTGCCAGCACTCACAGAGCCCATCCCACCCTGTGTGCCCTGGCCCCAGCCCTACAGAAACCTGCAAGGCCCTGGCTGGGGCAGGCTCTGTGTGCAGGTGGGCAAGGGCAGCTCAGGAGAGCCCTGCTGGGCCCTGCAAAGGTGATGCTGCTGCTGCTGTCCATGGGCTGAGGAGTGGCTGATGGCTTTTTGGGAGGCTCCCAGAAGAGAGACTAAGCACCCAAAGTTACAGTTCTGGAGTCTCTGTAAATGTGCAAATATTCCTTGGATGATCCTGTGTGTCCCTTTCAACACAGAATGTGCTGTGATTCTGGGATTACAATTTCTGCCTGCTTCTCTCATCCCCCTGTTGTCTATAATCCAAAGGAAAAAAAAAAACGCTTGCAAGAGTGTTAGAACAGTAAAAGAAAAAACTTTAATTGGAAGCTTCCAGTGTCCCAGTGGGGATGGGACACACCCGGCTCCTGATTTCAACAATTGATTAAGGTTGATAAATTAGGATATTTAACAGGAACATCCAATAGGAGATTCAGTCGCCCCAGTTACACACCCCTGGAGTAGGCCCAAAGACTTCCTTGACTGCACTTTGTGTTGTTATTGCTCACATTCTGGTCAATTAAAAAAAATGTTCTTGGAGGTTGTCTTCCTGATAATAAGACTATTTGATAATAAGGCTGTTAAGAGGACAGTACTTCAGGAATGTATTTAGACAGTTTCCTGGTTTTAAAAGGAAATGAGTTTTTTGGGAGACAGACCATGAGAGACAGTCAGGATATTGTTCTAAAATCTAAGAGAAAGGTTAGGAAACATACTAGAGGTAATAAAGGATTATAGATATGGAAGTATATAATAGTAGTTTAATGGAGTTTATAAAGAGTTTAATAGAGATAAGTAACAATTATAGTTTTATAACTATATAATAGTAATTAACAGAGCTTTGAAGACATGAAAATGTATAAAATGCAAAAATCTTTTTGCCATCACAACTTTCCCATTTTTCTCTGAGTAAGAAATTGAAAACACTCTCAGGAAAGCTCCTGATCTTTACAGCAATCCCAATCTTACCTTCTTTGGGAAATGTCCTCTGGAGCTGTGCCCAGGCAGGTCTGGAGCTGGGAGCAGCCCTGCCCCACCCAGCCCCTCTCAGCAGCAGCACCTGCCCTGCTCAGGGCGGCTCCTTCCCCCTACAGCTTCTCCCCAGTGCTGGGAGCAGCTCCCCGGGCCAGCTGAGAGCTGTCCCTGGCAGGCAGCAGAGTCCCTGCCCCAGCACAGTGCCCTGGGCTGCAGGACCCTGCTCTGCAGGACAGCCCTGGGCACCTTTGGCTGCAGCCCCAGCTGCTCAGCCCTGCAGCAGAGCCTGGCAACAGGAGCTGCCTTGGGCTGTGCCTGGGCTGGGGCAGCAGGGAAAGCCAGCCCTGCCCTAGGGCCACAGCCCTGTCCTGCAGCAGCTCTGAGAGTCCTCCTGAAAGCTCCTAAAATCTGGGATGTGCCAGCTCCAGGAGATCCCTGCAGGAACTGCAGCTTCTCTTCCCACAGCCAGGGAATGACTGTTTAAAACCTGGGATGATTTCTGCTCTAGTGAGCCCTGAGTGAGCTCTGCTCTGTGCTCCCAGCCCAGGCTGAGTTTAACCCCTCTGTGCCCCTGTGCTGTGCCTGGGGTGGCTGCAGGCAGTGCCCCAGTCCTGCTGGGCTGTGCACAGGAGCTGCTCCTGGCCAGAGCTGTCTCTCTGCAGCACTGCCCTTGCCAGGAGCTGCCTCTGTGCCTGGAGCCAAGCCCGGCTCAGCAGCAGAGACACAGCACAAGGCCTTTAATGAGCCTCTGGGGCTTTGTTCTCAGGCCCTGAACATCAGTCCCTGAGAGGGAGCTGAAGAAACCTCTCCAGAACTTCAAGTCAGAATCCAACTCCAAAGTTTCTTTCACTTTTAATGGGTCCCACTGAGGGACACGACTGAGAAAGTGTCCCAGGCAGAGCAGAGAACTGGAGGTAGTGATGACAGGTAGGGACAAAGAGAAGCCAAGTCTTGGTGCCCTGGGACACAGCAGGGTGTGTGCCACCAAGGGCTGGGAGGAGACACCCTGTCCTGAGGCACCGGGGCCTCCTGGTACAGCCCCAGCCAGGCTGGGCACTGTCACCCCCTTGTTCTGCCCTCAGCATCCCCCCCTAGCCCACATCCCAGTGGCCTCAAGGATCCGATAGAAGGAGTCCCTGGGGAGCCTTGCTCAGGAATGGCCCTGGGGGCTCCTCAATGCTCCCAGGGACTGCAGGTTTTTCAAAGGACTTTGGGTTTGGCTTTTGCCTTGAAGCCTCTGAGAGGTTTGTGCAAACACAGCCTCCAATTATCTGCTGTAATGAGTCCCTGGAGAGGCTTTGTCAGGAACAACACTCAGTGTGACTCATTAATGCTTCAAGGTACTTCAGTTATTTTTAGGTACTTGGTGTTTCCCTTTTGATCCAGACTCTGGGAGAGGTTTGTGCAATCATGGTCCCAATTATCTACTTTAACGAGTCCCTTGAGAGCTTTGTACTGACACTCAGTGGGGCTCATTAATGCTCTGAGATACTCAAAGTTTTTAAGGTACTTTTGAGTTTCCTTTCTACACTGAATTTCTGAGAGGTTTTTTGTGCAATCCTGGCCTCCAATTCTCTCTTCCAAGGAGTCCATGAGGAGTCTGTGTTGGGGATGGACCTCAGTGTGGCCCATTCATGCTTAGAGACACTTTGAGTTTTTTCTCTGACTCTGACTCCTGGAAAGGTTTGTGCAATCTCCCCTCAGGCCCTGAGGTTCCAGGGCTCAGCTCCAAATGCACCATGGGGCTCCTTAGGATCAAGCAAGTCTAGTATGGCTTTGACTCCCATCTACTGTGCCTATGTGGCTGCTCCCCATAGTTGGTGTATCTTAGGGGTGAGTACAGAGGCCAATTCAGTCCTGCCCTCCAATCCCTGCTGAATTAAAAGACAATTGAGGAATTATAGAGGTCTGATATGGCCTTTTGTCCCTACCTTACCATGCCTAAGGGCTGCTACCCTCAGCAGGGCTATGGAGCCGTCTTGGTAGCAAAGAGACCAACCCAGTCTCGCCCTCCTTCCTTTCTTTATTTTCTTAAAGAAGCTGTCCCATTACCTTGTAAAGTCCCTTGTGTACATCCCCTCAACAGATGCTGGTAATTCTCACCCATTAAAACAAGAAGACAGTTCTTGAACTGGTTGGTAAAAGCTTGACTCTACCTTTTGGGCATCTTGGTGTCTTTCTGGTCGTCACTCAGTCTCTGCTTGGAAGTCAATCTTGTTTTACCTGGCCTGGATGTTATAGTCCACTCTTTGGGTTCTTCTACTGGGCCTTTGACTCTGTTGGCATGAGTCCATCCCCGCTCTGCAGTTCGCACAGCCAATTCGGTGGTGAGCAGTACCTGAAAGGGACCTTCCCACAGAGGAGTTAGAGGCTGATCACTCCATGACTTAATCATCACCCAATTCCCGGGATTAATATTATGAATTCTGAAATCCAGGATGGTAGTTTGACGAAATTGCCCCTTCATGTCATAGCCCTTCTAAGGTTTGTGCTACAGACATAACTAATTTCTTGGCATTGGCTTCCCCTTCCTCATAGGTGGCAGCCTTCTGGGGTGAGGTCAGGAAGGGTAACCCAAACATCATTTCATAGGGTGAGACCCCCAGATCTGACTGGGGTTGGGTTCGAATTCTGAATAAGGCCAAAAGGAGACATTTTATCCATGACATTTAGGTTTCAATAATTAGCTTAACTAGAGCACTTTTAAGAGTTTGATTCATTCTCTCAACCTGACCAGAACTCTGTGGATGCCATGGAGTATGTAATTCCCATTTTACTCCCAGGGCCTGAAAAACCTTTCTGTAATATCTTTGATGTGAAATGAGTTCCCCAGTCTGAAACAATCCTGTTTGCCATCCCATATCGGGGAATAATTGATTCTAGAAGTGTTTTATTCACAACATTGGCATTGGTTTTCACAGCAGCTACCACCTCTACCCAATGAGTCACGTGATCTACTATCACTAGCAAAATCTTCCACCCTTGTATGAGGGGAAGCTCAATAAAGTCTACTTGGATGTTTTGGAAGGGCCGTAAGGCTAGTTCTTGCCCTCCTCTGGGTGTTTTCCTCATGATTTTCTTATTCACTTGTTGACATATCACACACCATTCAATTACTTGCTTAGCTATTCTGAAAATTCTTTTGCATCCCCAATCCCACAGGAATCGATCACTTAGCATTTGTGTACCCCAATGTGCTGTTGCATGTATGCCTTCTAGCATTTTCTTGGCAAGGGGTTTATTCAACATTTGCCTCCCATCTGCTAATCTCCACTTCCCTTCATTATCTTTCCTGGCTCCTATTTTAAGGAGTGCTTCCTCTTCTGTCCCACTGAATACGGGGACTTTTTCCATTTCTCTCATGGGGATTAATAGTATTATTAGTTTTTCTGTCTCTGTTTCAGTTGCATTTTTAGCTTCTAAATAGATTGAATTATTCCCTCCCACCTCCTGAGTAACCTCTTTTTGATGTCCTTTAACATATACCACCACTACTTCCTCTGGTATTGTAAAGTTTCTAACTCTTCCAAAAGAAATTTTTTGTGAATCAGCCCCTTTCCCTTTGAATTGAATAGCCCCCTCTCTTCCCAAATGTTTCCAAAGGTATGCACTACTCCAAAAGCGTATTTTCAGTCTGTATCTATTGTTCCCCTTTTCTGTGTTAATATTTCCAGAGCTCACTTTAGGCCATGCAGCTCACACACTTGGGCTGACCAGTGGGAAGGTAACTTACTCTTTTCTATGGCTATCAACCCTTCATGCCCTATAGCATACCCCTATACCCCGTGCCCCTTTATTACCCGTGAAGATCCATTGATGTACAATCATTTTCCACCTTGGAGTGTGTCATGGTTTGATGCTGGCACAATGGTAGTGCCCCCACAAAAATATATTTTCCCTAGTGTCTGCTGTGAGATGTGACCAGGAATAGAGCAAAGCAGGCTCCAACTTAGAAATAAAGAAAAAAAACTTTATTAACCTACAACTATATGTAAAAAGAAATACACAGAGAACTCAGAATGAAAACCTTCCAGAACATTCCTCCTCCCCCCCACCAAATTTTCAATACATCACAGTAAGACAAAACCTTGGGTTCTCAATTCAGTTACCACCCCTCAGATCACCAACTCTCAGTTCATCACCACCCATCACATTATCAATTCTCAGTTCATCAAGAAGAGAGGAGTCCTTCTTGTATCATAGGCTTCTCCAGGAAACACAGTTGAAACCTCTTGTGTTTCCATGTCACACGTGGTACCGCCTGGAGAACATTTGCCATCATGACATCTTCCTTCCATGTCCAGTGCTCTCACCGCATGGACAGGGCTCTCACAGCACATGGACCAGGGCTGCTGCTAAGTTCCCCTTTTAAGGATGCTTTGCCCAGTTCCAAAAAAGCACAGTCTCTCACTTTTGGGACACCCGTTTCCCCCACATTCACCCCCTGGGTCCGAGGGGTCTCGAGAACAGAGATCTTCTTCACTCAAGACAGAGGGCAACACCACCCTCCTCACTTGTTGTCTCTGTTCATGAACTCCTTCACATGACAACACTGCACTCTCTTGGCTCAGGCCATTGCAGTCTCTGTGTCACAGGAAAAATGGTTCTGTCCATGGCTGTACAAGAAAAGTCCAGCTCAAGGCCACTCCATCATCTCCTCCCACCTAGGATTCTTCTTAATTCTTCTGACATCTTTCACTTGCACAAACTTTCATCTCACTTGCCCATTTCCTCCTATTTCATCTCCATCTCTCCTCTCATTTAGCTCCTGGCAGATCAGCATTTGTACGGTTTCTGTCATCTAAGAAAAGGGTTAAAATCTCAGGCTCTGCCTGTCCAGAACTCTCATGCTGCCCTGCCAGGCACCTTCTTGCTTCACACCACTTCTCCTTCCTGGCCAGCTGTGCTGCCAGAACATGATATCAAATTTCAAGGTGGCACAGGCACAGGCACATGCTCCTTCTCTCTCTCTCTCCCAGGGGGGCTGCCCAATGCCTCTCAGTGCTCCTCCACCCTTCCATCCTGCACCTCTCTTCTCTGTCCAAGGCCCCGGCCTGCCTCACTCAGGACTTTGGCTTCCCCTCCCCCACCCAGCCCGCAGCTGGGCAGGGCAGGTCTGACCTCTTTCATGGACAAGACCCAAGAGGGCTTGCCCTGGGAGTTCTCTGCTTTTAACCCCTTGTGTTCTCAGAGGCGTATCCATGTCCTCAGTGGCCACACAACGTGCCAGTATTCAAATCTGAGCACCTATTGGTTTGACCACCAAACTTGCAAAAAGCTCACTTCTTTTTCAAACCAGGACACTACCAGGACAGTCTCTTATCAGTCCCTCTGGTGCTGGAAATGCTGCAGCCCAGGCTCAGCCAGGTGGACCACAGGTGTGATCTGCCAGTGGTGTTCTGGGTGTTCAGTCCAGAGCAGGCTAAAGAGCTCCAAAGAAAAAGAAAAACCACAGTCCAGGAACTTCTCTGCCTCAGTGAGCTAAAAACTAACTAAAAGCAAAGGAGAGCTCTGTCCTGCTGTCTGTCCATCCACAGACAACTGATAGCTTAGGTTTAAGTTTTTCTGTTCGGTTTTGGTGAGCAGCTTTTAGCTTTTTATTAAGTGTTACTGGGATCTTTGCACAGGATGGTGAAGACAAAAAAATCCTATTCTAGCTGGAGACTCAAGGACAATCTCTTCAAACTTCAGGCCCAAAGCACAAATGTTATGAACAAAAAGAAGGATATCCATTCTTTTTAGATTGCAAAGTTTAAAACTGAGGCCAATGACTGCCAAGTGGGAGTCCTAGCAGTTTGTGGTTTATAATTTCATGTTGTAGTGTTCTGTTAACAGTGTACTTTTGATTGCTCGTTCTCAGTGACTGCGGGGCTGCCCGGGAGTAGTGGGGGCCGACCCCCACCTTCGGCGCGGTCCTGCCCGGGCTGGGGATGATGCGGGGGTAGTGGAGCGGCCCCTCCCCATCGCGAGTCCTGGCGGGGCCGGGGGAGCCCCCACGGGTAGTGTCCACGGGGACCGGCCCGCCCCGGAAACGGGGGGCCAACCCCCCATGAGGCACGAGTCCTAACTGAGCCACAGAGGAGGCACCCCGGGAATAGTACGGGGGCAGGGACCAGCCTGAACCCCTTTCCTGCTGGTACAGCTGCTGGGCAAAGCCCGCTGTCTCCCGAGTGCTGGCACCCCGACAGATTGGTATGCTAATGCGGTCGTTAAGGCTGTATTGTATCAGTATCAACTTGCTTGGGACAAGTAAACGACTGTTTCTCAGTGGGACGGGAGGGCAATATCAAGAGACATGTAAATGAATCCTATAGCCAAATTGCAACGGGGTGAAAACCCCCCAACTCATCTAATAAACCCCCAAAAGCAATGAGCCAACTCAAAATTAGGAGAGTAGAGCGGGGTCTAGGTATCAAGAACAGAGTTCCGAGCCTGCAGAGATGCTGGAAGCCTCGGTCACCCCTCACCCTAGCTGAAGAAGACCACAGCACGAGTGAGGACCCCTGGACTGGCCGGCAGAAAGATACGGTTATACCCTAGCACTCTCGTGAGGGCGGGACCCCCAGCTCTGCCCCTTAGGGGACAAAGCTGCTGCGCATTCCTCCTCCTCTGAGTCACCCTGGGAACAGCGACGGCAGAGCTGCAGACCTGCCATGTGCCCCCATCCTGAGCTGATCACTTTTAATAAAGGCATCAAAAGGAGAACGATCTCCTGCCCATTTATTACACAAACAACATGAAAAGAGAAGGCCGGGCAAGCAAGCAAGGAGGATGAAACTTCATAATTTGAAGCTATTAATTGGGCAGTTAACTTCTATGTGCAAATGGACTAAAACTTATAAAAATGTGAGATCTTGTGACCAAGCCCTCTTTTGCTCCTATCTTGGAGCTATCCAGGCAGAGCCACAACTGTGGCTCTGGTACTGCCAGAGTGTGACCTTGGAAGGTACTTCAATAAAAATCCACTTTATTCCTTTTAGCTCCATCTGGCCTCTGTTCCAGCTCCTTAAGGCATCACAACATCCCAGGAGCTGGAATGTGGAGAAGTGAATGCAGTTTCTGAAAACAAACTGCTGCTTCTTCCTCCTCCCCTTCGCTTTCAGAACCAGCCTTAAAGGCGCAGAACTCATTTCTGGGCTGAACAGACCGATGGGGTACGAGCATCATGAAGTCACCCCAGGACACGCCCTGGTCAGGGTCAGGGGGTCCCATCCCCACCTCATCTCAAGGCTGCTGGGGATCCCCCAGCTCCAGTATTGCCCCTTCCCCTCTCCCCACCCCGAGGGTCCCATGTTCCACAGCACCAGCTCTCACAGGGATCCCCAAAACCAATGTCCTGCCCCATCAATACCGGGCTATTCCCATGTAGACCCCCCCAGCTCCAGTATTGCCCCTTCCCCTCTCCCCACCCCGAGGGTCCCATGTTCCACAGCACCAGCTCTCACAGGGATCCCCAAAACCAATGTCCTGCCCCATCAATACCGGGCTATTCCCATGTAGACCCCCCAAGACCCTCCCCAGGGGCAATTACAGCTCCTCTCCACCCAAAAAAAGCTCCTCTGAGAGAGACAGAGATATCCTACTCCTCCTCATCCTCCTCGTCCTCCTCTGCCTCCTCATCCTCATCATCCTCCTTGTCCTCATCTGTCTCCTCATCCATTTCATCCTCCTCGTCCTCCTCAGCCTTGTCATCCTCCTCCTCATCCTCCTCCTCGCCATCCTCCTTCATGTCCTCGTCCTCCTACTCCTCCTATTCTTCCTCATCATCCTGTTCATCCTCACCCTCCTCTTTCTGGTCCTCCTCGTCCTTGTCCTCCTCTTCCTTCTCATCCTCTCCCTCCTCCAAATGCTTCTCCTCCTCGTCCTTGTCCTCCCCCACCTCCTAATCCTCCCCCTCCTCCTCCAAATCCTTCTCCTCCTCATCCTTGTCCTCCTCCACCTTCTTATCCTCCTCCTCTTCCTCCTCCACGTGCTCCTCCTATTCATCCTCTTCCTCATCCTCCTCCCCGTCCTCGTCCTTCTCCTCATCCTCAGCCTCCTCCTCCACCTCCTCCACAACCTCATCCTCGTCCTCCTCCACCTCGTCCTCCTTGTCCTCCTCACCCTCACCCTCCTCCACCTCCTCCACATCCACATCCTCCTCCTCGTCCTTCTCCTCCTCCTCTACATCCACCTCCTCTTCCTCCTCCCCCTCCTCAACCTCATCCTCCTCCTAATTGTTGTCCTCCTCCTCGTCCTCCTCCAACTTGTCCTCCTCCAACTCATCCTCATCATCCTCCTCTGGACCCTCCTCCTCCTCATCCTTCTCATCCTCATCCATCATCCTCGTCCTCCTCTTCCGCCTCCTCCTCATCCACCTCTGTCCTCCTCCTTCTCCTCCTCCTCGCCTGCTTCCTCCTTGTCCTCATCCTCCTCTTCCTCCTCCTCCTCACTGTCCTCCTCCTCCTTCTCTACCTCCTCATCCTCCTCTTCATCCTCATCCTCGTCATCCTCCTCATCCTCCTCCTGGTCCTCCACCTCCTGGTCCTCCTCCTCCTTTTCCTCCACTTCATCCTCCTCCTTTCTCATCCTCCTCATCCTCCCCCTCCTCCTTCTTCAAATGCTTCTCCTTCTCATCCTTGTCCTCCTCCACCTCCTCATCCTCCTCCCCCTCCTCGTCCTTCTCATTCTCATCCTCCTCCGCGTCCTCCTCCTTTTTGTCCTCCTCCTCTACCTCCTCTTTCTCCTCCTCCTCGTCCTCCTTTTCCTCCACCTCCTCGTCCTCCTCCTCATCCTCTTCCTCCTAATCCACCTCTTCCTCCCCCTCATCGTTCTCCTCCACCTCGTCCTCCTCATCTTCCTCCGCCGGGTCCTCCTCAACCTCCTCCTCCTCCTCCTTACCCACCTCCTCCTTCTTCTCCTCATCGGCCTCCTCATCCTCTCCCTTGTCCTCCACCTCCTCATCCTCCTCGTACTCCTCCTCCACGTTCTTCTCATACTCCTCTTCCTCATCTGCATGCTCCTCCCTGTCATCCTCCTCCTCTTCATCCTCGTCTATCTCCTTGTCTCCGGCCTCCTCCTCTACCTCCTCGCCCTTGTCCTCGTCTTCCTCTTCCTCCTCCTACTCCTCCTATTCTTTCTCATCCTATTCCTCGTCCTCATCCTCCTCGTCCTTGTTCTCCACCTCCTCATCCTCCTCGTCCTCTTCCTCATCACCCTTCTCCTCCACCTCCTCAGTGTCCTCCTCCTCCTCCTCCATATCTTCCTCGTCTTCCTATTCTTCCTCATTCTCCTACTCATTCTCCTCCTCCTCATCCTTGTCTTCATCCTCCTCCTCTGCCTCCTCCTCGTCCATCTCCTCATCCTCCTCATTCCCCTCCTCCTCCCTCTCCTCAACCTCATCATCATCATCCTCCTCCTCCTCCTTGTCCTCCGCCCCCTCCTCAACCTCATCCTCCCCCTCATCGTCATCCTCCTTCTCATCCTCCTCCTCCTCCTCATCATCCTCCTCCCCCTTCTCAACCTCATCATCCTCCTCCTTGTCCTCATCCTCCTCCTCCTCATCCTCATCATCCTCCTCCTTGTTCTTGTCCTACTCCCCCTCCTTCTCCTCTTCCTCCTCCTCAACCTACACCTCCACGTCCTACTCAGCCTCCTCTTTGTCCTACTCCTCCTCGTCCTTCTCCCCCTCCTCAACCTCTTCCTCCTCCTCACCGTCCTCTGTCTCGTCATCATCCTTCTCCTCCTCCTCATCCTTGTCATCATCCTCATCCTTCTCCTGATACTCCTCTTCCTTCTCCTCCTCATCTTATTCTTCCTTGTCCTCCTCCTACTTCTTCTTGTCCTCCACCTCCTCTTTTTCTTCCTCCTCCTCATCCTCCTCCTCCTCTTCCATGTTCTCCTCGTCCTTCTCCTCGTCTCCTCCTCCTCTTCCTTGTCCTTCTCCACCTCCTCCATATCCTCGTCTTTGTCCTCATCATCCTCTTCCTCATCGTCATCCTCCTCCTCTGCCTCCTCATTCTTCTCTTCCTCCTCATACTCCACCTCCTTGTCCTCCTCCTCCACGTCCTCCTCCTCCTTTTCCTCAACCCAATCCTCCTCATCGTTGTCCTCCTCCTCCTCTTTGTCCTCTTCCAACTCATACTCCTCCTCATCCTCCTTATCCTCCTCCTCATGATCCTCATACACCTCCTCCTCCCTCTCCTCAACCTCATCCTCCTCTGCCTCCTCCTCTTCCTCCTGGTCATTTCCCTTGTCTTCCGCCTACTACTACTACTCCTCCTCCTCGTCCTCATTGTCCTCCTCCTCGTCCTCATTGTCCTCCTCCTCCTCATCCTACTCCCCCTCCTTCTCCTCTTCCTCCTCCTCAAACTACACCTCCACGTCCACCTCCTCCTCTTTGCCATCCTCATCTTCATCCTCCTCCTTGTCCTTCTCCTCTGCCTCCTCGTCTACTTCCTCATTCTTCTCTTCCTCCTCCTCCTCTTCCTCATCCTCCCCATCCCCCTCCTCCTCTTCCTCGTCCTTGTCCTCTGCCTCCTCATTAACCTCCTTGTCCCCCTCGTCCTCTTCCTCCTCGATGACTTCCTCATCCTCCTCCTTCTCCCCCTTTACTTCCTCCCCCTCATTGTCCTCTTCCTCCTTCTCCTCCTCCTCTTCCTCCTCATCCTCCTCATCCTCCTCATTCATGGTTTCCTTCTCCATGTCCTCATCCTCTTCCTCCTCCTCCTCGTCCTCTCCTTCCTTGTCCTCATCCTCCTTGTGCTCCTTGTCCTTGTCCTCCTCTTCGTCAACAGGACAGGATATTTCCCCTTCCCTCTTTTCTATGGGAGGATGAAGCCCAGCTGCTGTTTGCCTCTGCTGCCTCGTTCTTTCTTCAGCTGGGGATGCCAAACTCCCCAAGAGCAGGAAAATCCCCATTCCCTGTTTCCTTGTGGCTGCAGCCTGGAACATCCTCTCTGAACAAAAACTTTCTGACAGCCCTGCTGAATGACACCGGGAGGAGATTTGTGAGAAAGGGAGGAAAATGTGTTTTGATAGGGAATAGAAGTTGCAAAATTATTTCTTTCTGTCGTATTCGTTTTCAGTCAGTTGCAGTTCTGTTTTCAGAGTGCCACCTTCTCAGCTGATTGTGTTTGTGTTCTCCTTTCTCTCCTGCCTTTCTCTGCCTGCTCTGTTTCTTTCTGTGCCTCGCTTGACCCAGGGCAGCTTTCACCAAAGACCCTGCCCTGATTTGATTCCTCATCCATGAGCTACAGCAACCATGGGGGAAGTTATGAAGACTGGCAGTGAAATGTCACTGTAGGATCTTGCTTCACGTGGCCTTTGCCTCCATCTTAAGAGCTTTGCCTTCCAGGGCAAGAACTTCTTTTCTTGGCTGGGAACTGGAATTCCAGCCCCTGGGAGTGTGTGCCATGGATCCCAGAGGGGCATTCCCGAGGCTCCCAGGGTGCTGCTCCTGCCCTGCCTCCCAAGGAGCTGTGCAGGGCCAGGGGACAAGGTCCAGCAGCTCTGTTGGTTCTGCAGTGCCACAACGGTCCCTGGTTCCATGAGTTTCCCTACTGCCAGCAACAGTTCCTTGGGTCCCATGATGCCCTGCTGTGTCACCATGGATATTTGGTGCCTTGAAGTTCGTCAGTGTCACAATGGCCTCCCTCGCTCCATGAGCTTCTGCAGGGTCAAACAGACTCCTTGGATTGGCAGTGTCACCATGGACCATTGGCTCCATGCAGTCCCGCTGTGTAACCATGGACTTCCTGGTTCCATGAGGTTCTGGGGGTGTCTCCATGGTCTCCTTGGATCCACAATGGACCACTCACCAATGTCACAATGGACCACTGTATCCATGGGGCCCTGTTGTGTCACCATGGCCCCTGGGTTCCATGGGACCCCAGGGTCACAATTGACTCCTTGCTTCCACATCACCCCTTCAGTGCCAAAATGGCCCCTTTGTTCCATGAGGAAGACAAAAGTTTTGTAAAAACATTGAGCAAATCCTGCTTAACACACCTGGGAACATCTGTTTGCATTCAAGAGATAGGTTAAAGGTGAGGATGGCACCAGCAGCTTCCATCTGCAACAGAGATCCAGGGAAAGAACTGGGTCAGAGAATTCAGCTGCAAGACTCAGAGAATTCTGCTTCCAGAGATTATTTCTGCTCACACTGTCCCTTGCAGAAAGGTGACACCATTCCAGGCAGCCTGGACAGAGCAGGTGGTTCCTGAGTGGGGTTTGTTTTTCAGAAAACCTGTTCAGGCTTTTCCATTCTTTCCTTCCCAACAGGAAAACTTCTCCTGGGCCTGTGTGCAGGCAGAGCCCTGAGGAGAGCAGGTGAGACATGGTGCAATGGGCTGGGACATGGAGCTGCAGAGCTCAGGGAACAAGGTTCTACTGCAGGGCACAGGGATGTCAGTCCCAGGTGAGCCATGTCAGATATGGTGAGGCTGGGGGTGAGGAGCAGCTTGTCCAAACAGGGTCAGCCCACAAGGGGCTCATTCTTCTACATGCCCAGACCTCATAAGGAGACATTCAGCATCAAGATCACCTGGGGAATGCTTCTGTCAGCTATTCTCTGAACTGGAAAACAAAAAATACTCACTGGATTTAAGAAAAAAAGTCATGAGGCACACTTTGAAATTGCTCCTTAACAGAACTCCAAACTCACTCCAATCAGCTGCAAAAGCATTGGAGAACTGAAGAAAAATTCAGGAAGAGAAAGAACCCCTGAGGGCTTTCTGTATTTTGTTGATCCCCACAGTGGATTTGGGGCTGAGTCCAGGCACTGAGAAAAGGCTGAAGAAGCTACTCAAAGAGTAAGAAGCAAAACTCCAAGTCCCTTGGAGCATCACTGGGCCCCACTGAGGGCAGGGAGGGCCACAGGCTGCCCAGGGGCTGGTGAGAGCAGATCCTTGAGGCCAGGATTGCAGGGAGCCAAAGGCTCTGAGCAGGGAACTGCAATGCTGAGCAAGGCCTGGGCTTGGTGGGGGAAGCAGAAAGGCCAAGCCCTGAGCCCAGCCTGGGACAGCAGGGCCTGTCCCTCACGGGTGGCTCAAGGTTCTTTTTGGGGCAGGGGGATGTGAGGGGCAGCAAGGACAAATGTCATAAACCTGTGTGACACTGCAGATCCTCATGGAACCAAGGGGCCAGTGGGACACTGTGGGAAGTTGTGGGACCAAAGGGATCACTGTGGGAAGTTGTGGAACCAAGGGGAACATTGTGGCACTGTTGGGCCCATGGAACCAAAGGGCCAGTGTGACACTGTGGGGCCTCATGGAAACGAGAGGCCATTGTGAGCCTTCAGGCCTGCAACACCCCAGAACACTGAAATGCTGGGGGTAACCAAAGGTTCCTTGACTTGAGTTTGGTGCACAGGAGAAACCCCAACCAGATATTCTCCATATGGCCAGATGCAAAGAGTATTCCTGGAGGGCAGGGACCCACAAGGATCATCAAGTCCAGCTCCTAAGTGAATGGCCCACACAGGGATTGAACCCACAACCTTGGTGATACCAGCACCATGCTCTAACCTACTAAACCAAGAGGACAAAATGACACAAAATTTTACTGGCAAAACATAGACAATCAAGGAACTCTGGCAATACGGTTTAATGCAACATCCACTTCAACATAAAACTCATAGAATTAACTTCATTAACTTAGTCTACTTAACCTAAGAACTTTCAACCCTTAAGATATTAAATTACCCAAAAATGTTCCAGGTAAGTAGGATTAGAAGGAGAAGAAACAGAGAACAACAGAAAGACAGAAGATCCATAGAAAGACACTCACAAAGGCACCATCTGCCCAGGTTCCACCATTGCTCACAGGGGAACCCCAGGAGAAGGCAGGATCCAGACCCTGGGCTGGCCTCGTGCTCCAACTTTTAATCCCCTGGGCCTCCATGTGCCCGCCCCTGGGGTGGGACTGCCAGTTGCTTGCCCAATCAGAGTGTGTGATTGATTGACAGCTAGTGTGTGATTGATTGCTAGTGTGTGATTGATTGACAGCTCAGCCAATCAGATCTGGATTAACACCACCCCTGCAGTGTGATTGACAGCTCTGCCAGGCCAAGGCTGGGGGCGGGGCTCTGTCCCATCACAAACCAAGGCCTGACCCGGCTCTGGCCCCACACGGGCATTCTGAGCATCCCAAGGTGTCTCGGGACATCAATCTCATTCAGCCTCTGACAGCGACCATGGTGACACTACAGAACCTCATGGAACCAAGGAGATCATTGTGACACTGTGGTGCCTCATGGAATCAAGGAGACCATTGTGAAAATCAGGGGACCTAAGGAACCAAGGGTCCATGGTGACCTTGTGGGGCCCAGAGTGTCATGGAGGAGCCATTGTGACACAGCGAGGGCACATGGAGCTGAGGGGCCATGGTGGCACATCAGGGCTTTGTGGAACCACGAAGCCATTGTGACATTGAGAGGCCACATGGAAGCATGAGGCCATTGTGACACTAGAGAAGCAAGGAGAACATTGTGACATTCCAGGGCCTCATGGAACTGAGGAGATCATTGTGACACTCTGGGGTCCCATGAAATCAAGGGAACATGGAACAGGTCTGGCTGGCTGGGCCTCCTGGGGACACCTGACAGGTCCAGCTGACCTTGGCATGTTGAGGGCTGCTTCTCATCTGCCCCTGAAACACTGGGGCTCTGGGCTTTCCTTCCTATGGGAGAGAACTGTCCTTCTCCTCCAGGGGCACATGGCCAAAACTGGGATTCCTCCTCCAAATTTCCTTATATGCAAAGATTGTTCCCAGATGAAATCTGCCAGGACAGACAGATCTGGCTGCCTTGGCCACACAAGGGCCACCTCTCATCTGCCTTTGAAACACTGGGACCATGTCCTTTTCTTTCTTAGGGGGAAAAAACAATTCATCTCAACCAGGCACCCATGGCCATGACTGGGCATCTGCCTCCAGCATTCCCTATATCCAAGGATAGCTCCCAGACAAAAGCTGCCAGGACTGTCAAGTCTGGCTGGCCTTGGCTTCCTGAGGGCTGGCACTCATCTGCCTCTGAAACACTGGGGCTCTGTGCTTTTCTTCCTTAATAGAAATAGCTCTTCTTCCTGTCCAGGCACCCACAGCCAAAACTGAGATTCCACCTCCAAAATGCTCAATGTCCAAGGATTTCCACCAGATGAAAGGTATCAGGAGAGAGAGGTCTGGCTCTCTTGGCCCATGGGTGGCTACCTCTCATCTTCTTCCAAAACACTTGGGCTTCATGTTTTTCTTTCCTATGGGAAAAGCTCATCTTAACCAGGTGCCCATGGTCAAAATTGAGATTCCACCTCCCAAATTCTTTATGTCCAAGGATTCCTCTGTGAAAAAAGCTGTCAGGACAAGCAGGTCTGACTGGCTTGGCCTCTCAAGAGCCTTCTCTCTCTTCTTCTGCCCCTGAAACATTTGGGCTCAGTGCTTTCCTTCCAAGGAAAAGAAACATCCGTCTTAGCAATGCAGAAATGGCCAAAATTGGGATTCCACATGAAAAAACCCATATATCCAAGGGTTGATCTCAGACAAAAGCTGCCAGAGAGGTCTGGCTGCCCTTGGCCTCTGGTGACTGCCCCTCATCTGCCCCTGGAACACTGGGGCTCCTTGCTTTCCTTCCTATGGAAAAGAACCAGCCTTCTTGTCCAGGGGCCATGGTAGAAATTGGAATTTGGCCACCAAAATTCCATCTATCCCAGGACTGCTCCCAGACAAAAGCTGCCAGGACAGAGAGATCTGCCTGGCCTTGGCCTCTGGTGATTTTCTCACACTATGAGCTGAATGTTTTCATCTCTAAGCACCTTGGAGAGGGCCCAGAGATCTCCCAAGCTGGGGGTTGCAGGCCTCAAGAACAAAATCCATACATGGAGGCTGATGTGCCTGGGCTCAGTTCTGAAGAGACTGAGGAAAGAACAGGAGTAGCCTGGGAAAGATTGAAGGGTGGATTCAGAAATGGTGGAACTTTTTCTCCATAGTGGGAAACAGCCAGAGAGAGAAATGATACCACAAATGCAGCTGGGGAGGCACAGACTGGATACAAGAGGAGAGGAATTTCCCTGCCAGGGCAGGGCTGTGGTGCAGCACGTCCCCCAGCAGGAGCCTGGAGCAGCCCAAGGCTTTGTGTGGGCAGGCAGAGGCAGGCAGGAGGCAGAGCTGTCAGCAAAGGAAGGGCCCAGCCAGGTGGAGCACCCAGGGGATGCCGACAGCCTGCAGGGACAGAGGCGCAGGGCAGGGACACCGTAGGACAGCCTGGGCTGCACAGGGCACAGGGATGGGCAGCAGCTGCAAGGCCCTGACAGAGCCAACTCCTGCAGCACTTTGGCCATGGCTGCTGGCCCTGGGACCACGAGGGGACAGGTGACCCTTGCAGGCCTGGGGCCTCATTGCCTCCTTGTCCCTGCTCAGCAGCCTGGCAGGGGCCACCCCACAGTCCTGCCCTTGGCATTGCCCATCCCCACATGCCAGTGCCCATCCTGGGAAGAGCCCTGAGCAATGAGGGAGGGACAGGATCTGCCTTGGCAGGGGCTGGGGCTCAGGCCTTGACCTTTTGCATTCCTGAAACACATCCAGCTTTGCTCAGCACCAGAGACATCTTTCCCTTGCTTGTCCCCCCCTGTCATCACTGCCTCCAGTGTTCTGCTCTAGGTGGAACCTGGGGACACTTTGTCAGTCTTGTCCCTCAGAAGGATCTATTTTATGTATGAGAAACTTCAGTGTTTCAACCACACTTTGAATTCTTGAGAAGTTCTTTGAGCACACTCTGAGGGACTGAGTCTGATGCAAACAGCACCAAAGCCCCAGAGGGTGATTAAAGTCCTTGTGCTTTGTCTGTGCTGCTGAGCTGGGCCGGGCTCCTGGCCCAGAGGCAGCTCCTGGCAAGGGCAGCGCTGCAGAGAGACAGCTCTGGCCAGGAGCAGCTCCTGTGCACAGCCCAGCAGGGCTGGGGCACTGCCAGGGCACCTCAGGGACACCAGCAGGGCACAGACAGAGCTCACAGGGGCTCAGCAGTGGCAGGGGCTGTGGGATGTCCCAGAGGGGGCTGTGTCACAGCAGCACCTCTGTGTCAGTGTACTAGAGGCACAGAGCAGCGGTGATGTCAGCAAGGGGGTGTGTGACAGCACAGAGTGGCCTATGTGAGGTCACAGATTGGGCTATGACATCACAGAGTTTGTTGCGTGAGGTCACTGAGCAGCTACACCATCATAGAGGGGAATGTGTGACATCCCAGAGCAGGCTGAGGCATCATGGCATGGCTGTATGACATCATAGAGCTGGCTGTGAGGTCAAAGTGTGTGCTGTGACATTACAAAGTGGCAGTATGGCATTACAGAGAGGGTTTTGTGACATCACTGAGGAGGTTGTGACATCACAGAGCTCCCTGTGACATCATAGAGTAGATTGTGAGGCCATAGAGCAGATCCTGCCATCATAGAGGGCAGCCCAGTGAAATTAGAGAGTGGGTTGTGACATCAGTGGGTGGCTGTATAACATCATAGAGCAGGCTGTGACATCACAGGACAGTGACATCACAGGGAGACTTTGTGGCATCACAGAGTCTTCTGTGACATCACAGAGGAGCTGTATGACATTCCAGGGTGACATCCCAGAATTGGCTCTGTGACATTAGAAGGGTGCTGTGTGATGTCCCAGAGTGGTCTGTGACATCACAGGAGGGCAGTGTGTCATCACAGGGGCTGTGTGACATCACAGGGGCAACTAAAAGAAACTTAGCATCAGTCATGAGGCCTAGGTGAGGTAGACCTTGTGGTTTAACCTCACTTAGAGGCCTGACTGACTCAGCTATCCAAGGCACTCAAACCCCTCAGAGAGCAGCATTTCTGCCACATTTCCCCAACACAGGCACTCCTGTGTGTGCACAGACACAAAGAGTCAGTGCAAGGCACCTGGGAGAAATTCCCCTGAGGGCAGGGAATGCTCACTGCTGATGCTTTGGCATCTCCCCAGCAGGTGAAGGGCTGAGCCTGGAGGAGTGGGGGGATCAGCCCAGGCTCTGTCGTTGTTTGGGATCCCCAGGCCCAAGGAGCATTTCTCAGCTGGCAGGGCGGCCTGAGAAGGGATGGGGGGAATGCAGCAGCACAGGGCCATGGAACCAAGGGAGCCTTGTGACACTGTGGGGCCCTCTGAGACCAAGGGACCCTTGTGACACTGTGGGGCCTCATGGAATCATGGAGAGCACTGTGACATTGCTGGACCTCCCGGAACCAAGGGGACTGTACTGACACTGTGTGGCTCCATGGAATGTAGGGATCATTGTGACACTGAGAGGTCCCATCTAACCAAGGGTCCATTGTGACCCCACGGAGCCTCATGGAACCTTGGAGACCATTGTGACACTTTGGGGTGTCATGGAACCAAGGGGCCATTGTGACACTGCGAGTCTCCATGGAGCCAAAGGTCCATTGTGACATTGCAAGGCCTCGTGGAACCATGCAAAGACAATTAAGACACTTTACAGCCTCATTGAACCAAGGGGCCATTGTGACACTGAGGGGCACCATGGAAACATGGAGACCATTGAGACACTCAGGGGACTCATGGAATCATGAAGGCCATTGTGACACTGTTAGGGCCCATGGAATAAGCAAAGCATTGTGACACTGTGAGGCCTCATGGAAGCAGTGAGACCATTGTGACCCTGGGGGTGCCCACAGAACCAAGAGGACCATTGTGATATTGTGGGGCCTGGTGAAACTAAGAGGCCTTTGTGACACTGCAGGGCTGCACGGAACCAAATCTCCAGGGTGACACAGAGAGGCCACCTGTCATCAATGTTCCATGGTGACACTGTGGAGCCAAAGGAGACCATTGTGACACAGCAAACCCCCAGGGTCCAAAGGTCCATTGTGACATTGCAGGGCTCATGGAACAGAGGAGCCATGTGACATTGTGGGGCCTGGGGAACCATGGAGACCATTGTGACACTGCAAGGCCCCATGGAATCTTTGGGACCATTGTGACACTATGGGGTACCATAAAACCAAGGGAACACAGAACAGGCCTGGCTGGTCTGGTCTCCCATGGACTGCCTGACTGGTCCAGCTGACCTTGGCATGTTGAGGGTCTCTCCTCATCTGCTGGTGAAACACTGGGGCTCCATGCTTTCTTTCCTATGCAAAAGAACTCTCCTTCTCCTCCAGGCACCCATGGCTAGGATTAGGATTTCACCTCCAAATTTCCTTATATCCAGGGATTGTTCCCATAGCAATATTGCCAGCACAAGTCTGGCTTGCAATGGTTTCATGAGGGTCACCTCTCATCTGGCCCCAAAACCCTGGGGAAGGCTCCATGCTCTCCTTCCTATGGGAAAGAACTGTGCTGCTTCTCCAGGTGCCCCATGGCCAAAACTCGGTTCAACTCCGAAATTTCCTAAATCCAAAGGCTGCTCCCAAACACAATCTTCCTTTGCTGACAAGTCTAGCTGGCCTTGGACTAGTGAGACACTCACCTGCCTTTCAAACATTGGGGTCTGTGCTTTCCTTCCTATGGAAAAGAACTGTCCTTCTCCTCCAGATGCCCATGGCCAGAACTGGGATTTCACCTCCAACATTGCCTTACTGTGAGAGGAGGAGGAGACTTAGCTAGAAACATCTTGTGTGTTGGGGAGAGGAAGGGGCAGCTCCAGCCCTGCCCTGCCCTGGAACCCCAATCCCCCCAGAGCCTCTATCCCAGCCCAGCAGTGCCTGCCAGTCCCTGGCACAGCACAGGCAATGCTCCACAGCCACCTCTGGAGCCCCCAGCCCAGCTCCTGAGGGACCAAATGACCCCAAGTCCCACCTGAGGCTCATTAATGCTTTGAGACACTCAAGGTGTTTAGGATACTTTAAGGATTTTCCTTTCCACACTGTGTCTGAGAGGTTTTTGTGCCATCCTGGCCACCAATTCTCTCCTCCAAGGAGTCCATGAGGAGCCTATGTTGGAGAGGGACCTCAGTGGGACCCATGAATGCCTTGAGACTCTTTGGGGGTTTCCTCTGACTTTGACTGCTGGAAAGGTTTGTGCAATCTCCTCCCAGGCCCTGAGGTTAAAGGGCTCAGCTCCAAATGCACAGTGAGGCTCATTAGGATCAAGCAAGTCCTGACAAACCACGGCTCTGCCGTGATTTCCCTCTGCTCTAGTGCAGTTCATTAGGAGGGTTTCCTTTTGTAGTTAAGGGGAACGAGTCCAAAGAGCTTCTGGGAAATGTGGATTCTTATTTTAAAGGGTGTCTTCTATTGCTGCTCTTATTACACAAGAGGTGATTGCAGCATTCAGTGACTGATATTGATGCAGGGACTCTCCAAAGGAGGTCTGGCCTGCTCAGAGCAGCTGTGCCTTGAGGTCTAAGCCAGTGTGGACAACCTTGGTCCACATTCCCCAAGCCCATTGTGTCTCTCCTCACTCACCTGGGACCTTCTTTGCTTGAAGAACTGGCTGCACACAGCCAAAGAGGAATTTTCCTTCTTTGATTTTTGAAGCCATCTAAAACTCCTGAGTTTCCCCACTGCAAAAAAACATCCTCCTCAAGTGTGTGCCAAGCCCAAGGTGCCACCAAGAGCACTCCAGACCTGCCCTGGGCCAGCTGTGAGGGTGGATCATCATCCCAACCTGCAGTGGGCCATTGCAAGGGACTGTTGCCATGGGCACTGCAGTGACCCCACTGCTGGGTTTGGGTGCCATGGCAACCCCCATCAGTTCAGGTTTCCTTGGAAACCAGCCCAAGGAGCCATTTCTGCAGCCAGGTTCCATGGCCACTTGCCTGCAGAGCTGTTGCTGCCCTGGGCTGCCATGGCAACCCTCAGGACAAAGCGGTGCCAGGGTTGTTCCAGGTACAATTGCAGTGACACTCCTTGGTGCCACCAGGTGCCATGGCAACGGCCACGGGGACCCGTTCCTTGGTTTGGTGCCATGGCAACCAATGCCCGGACCCGCTGTGGTGGTTGGTGGCCATGGAAACCTGCCCTGGGCCCCTTGCTTAGGGCTGGTGTCAGTGCCCAGAGCCAGAGGGGATCCCTTGCTGGGGGCTCGTGCCATGGCCACCTGCCCTGTGCCGCGCTGGCCGGGCAGGCACCAGGAACCAGCAGCCAACGCCACTGCCAGGGCCAAAGGCCAGGTCAGCCAGACAGAAAGGGGCAGTGCTGGGCACTGTTTCCATGGCAACCGGCACTGGGGGTGACACCTGGGTCACCTGTGCTGGCAGGTGCCATGGAAACCCCTGGCAGGCACTGAGGGCACAGACACTGGCACTGAGACACTGCCGGGCCAGTGCTGAGCACAGGGCTGAGCACGCAGAGATGGTTTTGTTCTTGCTGAGCTGCAGCAGAGCCAAGGCCTGTCCTGCCCCTTGTCCAGCCACGCTGGGGAGGGGCTGGGGCTGCGGGGCAGCTTGGCAGGGGACACAGCCAGGACAGGTGACCCCAGCTGAGCCCGGGGATACCCCAGACCATTGGACATCATGCTCAGTGTATGAAGGGGGGAACAAGGAGGAAGGGGGAATTTTGGAGGGAGGGGTTTTGCCTTGCCAGGTAACACTCAGCCAAGAGGGGGCCCTGTCTCACCAGTAGGCAGGGTCACTACCAAAGACACAGACACCAACTTCAGGAATTCTGTCATTTATATCATGCACAGCTGCAAAGAATTACAGAAGGATAAGCTCAGCAAAGCACATAATCATTAACAAAGTATTACAAAAGAAGCTCAGCAATCCATCCAGTCATTACTACCACAGATTGCCTGCAGTGATTAAAGAAAGATCCATCAGCAGTTCCCCTCAGACTTCACGATCACCCAGATCCACACATCAGCTGGGGAAGCCAAGGACTGCAGAGCCACTCCCAGACACTGGGAATTCCTGCAGGTGCCTCCACCTTTGCAGCCAAGGAGGCTCCAAGCCCGCTGGGAGAGGACACAGCTTTTACACTGCTAAACAAACAAGCTGACATCACTGCTACTGTGGGAACACCTGGTGTCATTCTCCTCACTACTTTCTCCCAAAGCCTGCCCAGGGTGCAAGGAGGAACCAAGGGAGGTGACTTTGATCCTTCAGCCCCAAACAAAGCCAGATGGGGCCTGGTCTGGTTTCTAAATACAGAAAGATAAATCCATGTTTTACCAAGGAACACATACACTGATCATGTTGTTAATAATGCTTCCTTAAGGAGTGGATACAAATATAACATTTGGTTGGAAGGTTCATCCAGAGGTGAACTTTGCTTCAGGGCCTGTTCAGGCCTTGGGACTTTGATCAGTCCTCAGACCTACAATGAACTACAACCTTCATAACAATTCTTTCAATAACACAGTTTAGATTTACATATTAGGCATAAAGGCATCTCCTCTTGGGCTTCAATTAAGTGCTGTTTAATTTCATTACTCTGAGCTATTCACATTCCTTTTAAAACATGCCTAAATAGTTGCTGTTATTCTCTGCTATTTATCAAATGCCTCTCTTTTCTTGAGACTGTCTCTTTTCAGACAAGTCTCAATACTCCACTGCCCAGCACAAAGTGTCACAACAACTCTAACATGGAATGTCAGAGTGCACACCAAGTGCACACACTGAAGTGATGACAGGCACTGCCACAAATGCATTTCACAGCAGCCTCCAATTTGGCAGCCATGAAGCCAATCCCACCAAGAAGAATTTTCTTCTTTCTGCCACTCTTCTACTGCTCTTTGTGTCAAGGTGATTCCTGACTGCTGGCCTTCAAACCCATCCCTGAGAGCAGTGCAACATTCCTGTCCCATGGCAGCCCAGGCTCCTCCTTGGCCAGCAAGCAGATAATCCAAGGCCATGTGGTTCTGTGCAGTCCCCATTTGTGTTTGTTGGAGCTCACAGGATGTGCTATTGCACATTTTAACAGCATCATTTGCTGCTTCTGATAATAATCCATTCAGCTGATTCATGGAAACTCCACAGGACGGGGCAGCACACATGGGGCACAGGAGGAACCAGAATCTTTTGCTTTCTGAAAGCCAAGGCACTCCTTGGGGGGAAAATGTTCTCTGGGCCCCAACTCTTCCTTGTGGTTGTGGCTGAAGGACCCGAAATGGTGGCCCTGCAGCCAAGAGTGGTGTGACACTGACACCCACCAGCTCCAGCACCCCAAGTTCTACTGACACTTGCAAGGATGGCAAAGCACAGAAATCCTCTCACACTGTGGCCTCTAGAACTAGAACAGGGTTTGGTTTCTCCTGAAGGGAAATCTTAGGGAATCCTGTCAAAGTGATCACTGTATTCCTGTGTTTTCTTTAACTGTCCCCTCACTGACAGAGACGAGTCAGAGCCCATGGACAGAGTTCTGGCCACCCCACAGGGTGGGCCCTCCGAGGGAACCCCATTCCTCCCAACTTCAGCTGAGAACACACCCAGCAATTACTGACATGCAGCACTTTGGCTACCCTGATCTTTACATTTTCATAACTAATCATTCCATTTTGATCACTAACCCCTTGGTCAAACACTAGAGGTGTTTGTGGCAGACAAAGATTCTGGCTGACCATCAAGGTACAACTTACAGACACCAGCAGTACTTTAGTGACACTGTTCTTCACTCTTTATTATAATCTCATTGGAATTAGGAACAATAATTCTGTTGTCCATGGAGCTGGTGCCTTTTTAATTCCAGAATAATGCCCCCAGGCCCTTTGCTGTTCAGCTTTACCATGTTGTCTGTGCCTAACAAGGCTTGGGGGGCCCTTTCCCCTCTGGCTGGAAGGGGGCCGGGTCCCAGTCCCTGAGGGGCACCCAGGCTCCTGGATGGAATTCCTGTGCAAGTCCCTCAGGGTCACAGCAGCCTTCACATGGAGCCCCGTGGATCAGAGCATTTTCCAAAGGGGCCCTTGGGGCAAACAGGGAGATTTGGTCTGGCAGGATGAGTAAAACAATATCCTGTCAGATCTACTTGTCCTCACACACAACACTTGGCTGCAGGGACACATTCCCATTGTTCCTGCCCAGGTTTCAGGACTCAGAGTTGTCTTTCCCAGGAGCTGCTCCTTCAGCTGCCTCGGGAGGGCCTTTTGGCCTCAGGACCCACACTCTGGCTCCATTATTAGGAATGCTGGATCCAAACCCTTTATCTCCACAAATGGTGGGGATTGGAGGTGCAGCTCCTTTTTTCACAGTTGTTCTTAAAATTGCAATATCAATAATTGTGCTACCCTGTCATGGGGTTGAATAATCCAAACTTGTTCACAGTTGTTTAACAGAATTACTGTAATTTCTCCTTGATATTCTGCATCAATTCCTCCTGCCATGACATCAACACTTTGCAAGGCGAAGCTCCAAGCCAGCAGTGTCCAAAGCAAAGTCTCCTGGAGGAATCTGAATTCCTGTCTCAGTATTGACAGCTCTCATTTGCTTTGAATTTATCCTCATTCATTCCAATGCAGGAAGGCCCAGCCCTGCAGCCTCTGGGCTGGCCCTGCCAGGGGCCATCACAGCCAGAACAATTTCCCAGGCAGTCCAAGTCTCACTGCCCATGGCTGGATTTGCAAATTGGGTGCAGCCATGCACAGCCAGGGGGTTTCCATTTCCCCAGTGGGCCACTGCTAAGGGCATGGAGCACATCTGGGAGATGGGTTCTCCATGGGCACAGGTTCCCATCTCCTCATTCTTTCAACTGCTCTTTTAACACCTCCTTCACCCGTTCAACCAATCCTGCATCTTGTGGATAGTCTGCTACATGAAAAACCCTGCAGGCTTAATCACTGTATTTTTCAAAGGAACAGACAAAGCACTCTGCATCACAGTATCAGCAAACCCTGTAAAAATAGCCAATTTCATCCCTTCCTTCTTTTCTCATTGTATACAATCTCACAAAGTTGACCACTGACATTAGGCTCCTGGCCAATCCTGTTCTGTAGGGTATTTAGTGTTACATCCCTGAGCAGCCAAAGCTACCAAATTAGTATTGTCAACACCATTTCATATTGTTATTAGTTTACATGTACATATTGTTTTAGACATAAAGATATAGATAGATATAGACATATACATATAAAAAAAACATATAAATATACAAATACATATATAAATACATTTTAAGGCCTTATTATACTATAAATACGTATATAGTTATATATTGTATTGATGTTTCACTTGCACAAATGCATCTGTGCTCAAAATTAAAACCTCTTTCTGTTGCTCCATGTGGGAGCATTCCAACAATAATTGTTCCTTCTGAAGCTGCTGTTTCCAATGTACTCTTAACAAATTCATCTTTGTCTGCCCAAACCCACAAGTTCTTTTCCTTTTCCACATGCAATTTTTGGATGTATTTGAAGACATCCAGGGGTGCAACTTCTTTTAAGTGACTGACTCTCTGCTCACACGGGGCTCCGACCTCAGCCCAATCCAGAGCCAGGGAACTCCACGGAAGGGCTTCCCATCTGGGAATTCCTGATGGGACCGATTCCTCACATTTACACTGAACAAGTGACATTTTGTTGTCATCTGGCCAGACTGTGCCAGTTTTGTTTTACCAGTGGGCAGGGTCAGCACCAAAGACACAGACTCCACCTGAAGGAATCAGTGTCATTTCCTGCAGCTCAGAGCAGCAAAGAATCACAAAAAGAGCAGCTCAGCAATGCCCCCAGTCATCCCCACCAAATATTGCCTGCAGTGATTAACACAGATCCAGCAGCATTTACCCTCAGCCTTTCCCATCCCCCAGATCCACCAAGCAGCTGGGGGAAGCTGTCACAGCCCAGGGCTGCAGAGCCACTCCTGGGCATTGGGAATTCCTGCAGGTGCCTCCAGCCACAGGTGAGGCTCCAACCCCGCTGGGAGAGGGCCCAGCTCTGACAGTGCTGAATGAACAAACTGACAGCACTTCCAGTGCAGGAACATCTGGGTTCATCCTCCTCTTGGCTCCCTCCCAAAGCCTGGCCAGGGCTCCAGGAGGAACCAAGGCAGCTGACTTTGCTCCTTCAGCCCCAAACAAGGCCAGATGTCAGATTCCATGGCCTTGTCTGCCTTCTAAACACAGAAAGGTCAATACATGTTTCACTAAGGAGTGCCTACATCTATCACAGTGCTAATGACCATGCACATTCCATTAGGGAGCAGATACAAAGATAACCTTTGGCTGGAAGGTTCATCCAGAGGCACCTTTGGCTCAGGGCTGCTGTCCAGGCCTCACTCAGGGCTCTTGTCCAGGCCTTGGCACTTCAGGGACATGGTTTAGTGCTGGCCTTGGCACTGCTGGCTGACCGGCTGCACTGGGGGAGCTCAGAGGTCTTTTCCAACAGAAAGGATTCTGTGATTCCATGATTATATCCTCTGCATTCAGCTGGGTCTGTTTTAGCAGCATGACTTTGCTCACAAAGTTCCCTCTTGCCCAGCTCCTGTGGCCTGAGGCTTCAGCTCCTTCAGCTCCTGGTGCTGAGCTGCTCCTGCTGAACGAGACGACTCGCAGAGACCAATACAGTCCATCCAATTCCTGCTGGGACACGGAGAGGGGAGGCTGTGCAAACAGGAGCATTGTTTGCTGTGGCCTCCTCTCTGCCCCTCACGCCTTTCAGCACTTTGAACCGGCCAAGAGCTTTCTCCAAGAGTGCAATGGAGCAGCTGTTCCTGCTCCCAGGCCTGGCTCTCTCCAGTCTCTGACCTTGCCTGCTTCTGTCCCTCTTGCTGTGCCCTCTGTTCCCCCAGGGCTCACTGCCTGCTGCCCAGGACTGTGGGACTGGCACAGACCCAGTGCTCCAGACCCTCCTTTCTGTGCCCTTGGAGCTGCCTGGGCACAGCAGCCTTTTCCATCTGGAAGCTCCACATGGACAGAGAGTCCCCAGCTCCATTCCCTGCACAACCTCCAGGAGCCCAGGGCTGCCATCTCAAGTCCCTGCTGGCACTGGGGGCTCCCAGGTGCCTCAGGCTGCTGTGACACCGCTGCACATGGCAGGGAAGAGGGGCAGGGGCTGTGCTCAAAGTCAGCTCCATCTGCTGCTGCTGCTGCTGCTGTGGGGTTATTTGTGCAGCCCTGGCCCAGAGGCAGGGATCAGATCCAGGCCCTGCTGCTGCTCCCTCGGGATCAGCCCCACTTTGGGTGTTGCTGTCAGGGCCAGCAGAAGCCCTGGCTGGAGCAGCAGGTGCTGACAGTGCCCCAAGCCCCGGGGCTGGAGGGGTCCCTGGGCTGGGGCTGGCAGGGAGCTGCCCCTTGCTCTCCCTCTGCCCCAAGCAAAGCTGGGCCGGGCACAAGTGGGGCAGCACAGCCAACAGAGAGCCTGCCAGTCTCTTCCAGCCCTGTCTGCTCAGAGTTTGGGCCTTGGAGCCTCAGGTGGCCAAAGGCAGCTGCTGCTGGTCCCTCTGGGTGTGCCCGTGTTCAGCAGTGCTGCTCCATCAGTCTGTGCCCAGCAACGGGGAAAAGCCTCAGCCCTGCAGGGCCAGGAGCTGCCGGGCTCTGCCTGAGCAGCTCAGCCAGCAGGAAGGGAGCTGCTCCACACGGGAACCAGGAGCAAAGGACATTCCTTCTGTAGGACATGTTTTCTATCAAAAGGAAAAAAAAAGGAAAAAGAAAAAAAAGCTATATAAAATTTGAAAGGTAAAGAAAAAACCGAAGTGTTAGTGAAAAAAATTGTGTAACTTTGCATTAAGAGGTAAATGATCTTTTGAAAAAGAGAACTCAGTTATTCACATTGTAAATGTGCTGATGTCGTGGATTCATCTTACTGACCTCAGCAGCCTTTTAAAAGATTTTGAACTTTGAGTCCAACACTGGTATTTGAAATTGTGGTCAAAGCAAGAGGAAATTGCTTTGTGCCCTTCCAGCTCCAAGCAGAACTGGGAATTGAAACTCAAACCACAAATCCTTTAGAAGATGCCCTTCCTTCTCAGCCTGGTAATGAGCTGCACATTCCCTTTGAAACTGTCAGTGGTGTCTTAAAGACACCAAGTCCCACTTACAGCTTTTTGCTCTGGTTGGGAAGTGCAGAAGGGCAATTCTCCATCCATCAGCTCCAGCCTGCACTGCCTCAGCAACACGGCCCACTCGCCAGCTTTGGCCCACTCGTGGCACTTCTAGAGGAGGAAGAAAGTGCAACTGCACAATTCCAGCCAATAAAGAAGGAAGAATGGGACAGACAAAACACCCTGTGCAGATCCAGGTGTTCAGCTGGGACTGTGGAGAGTCTGGGTCCTTGCCAATTGGATGTGTGTCCCCAGCTGCAATCTCTGGGCCTGCAGCAGAGTCTCACTCACCTGCCAAAGCAGAAAGCTCAGGCGCTGTGCTCGCAAGGGGCTCGTCTGATGCAAAGCTGTCAAGGCAATGTGAGGGCAGAGCCAGCCCAGCTGGGCCCAGGGCTGAGCCCAGCAGAGCCCTGGCAGAGCCCAGAGCAGCCTCAGCACCCGCAGAGCCCGGCTGCAAGGAGAGAAAGCAGAAACTGCCCGTCAGCTGAGGGCTCCTGTCCCCTTGTGCCAAGGCCTGCGGGGCCCAGGCCATGCTGGCTGTGCCCAGAGCTGTGCCCAGAGCTGCCCATCCCTGCTGCCTTGGGCAGCAGAGCAGGAGGGCAGGACATGTGCCCAGCCTGCAGCCAGCCACGGCACATCCAGCCCTCAGCAGCTGCCCAGAGCGGGATGCTCCTGTGCTCGCTGCCATCTCCCAAAAGCTCTGATCCCACCCTGCCAAGCACACAGGGACCCACCTCACGCCATCCATGGCTGGAAGAAAAGCTGCTCCCAAACCATGGCCTCAGCCTTCTCCAAGGGCACGGCCCATCCACGCCACAGCTGCTCCCAAGCACTTCCCCATCCACACTGGACCACCTAGAATGCTTCCTCTGGAAAAACAAACAACACATTATTGAAAAGATATTAGAGACAAAAAGGGTAAACAAGAAACAAGGTAAAAACTCTTATCTCTTTCAGGGCCTTGAGGAAGGGCCAACCCCGACATGCTGGGGAAAAACCCAGCCATGGGGGAGGGAAGCCCACACTTTCTCTCTTGCCCCCATCTCTGTCCCCCAAAATCATGGTGATCCCAAAGCAAACAAGGGCAGTGGAGCAGCTCAAGCCCTTCTTTGCCGGCAAAGCAAAGCAGCCGTGCACAGCTTCTGGAGTCCCACCTCTGCTCCCACCATGGGCCTTTCTTTGTGTCGGGCTGGCTGCCCCAGCCCCAGCCCCAGCCCAGGCCACGGTGGGTGCTGGAGGCTGTTGGTAGGGCCAGGAGCCCACTCCTTTTTTCTACCCACCCCAGTCAATCTCCCCAGAGCCTGGTAAGACCAGGTTCTCAGGCCTCTGCCAAGGGCCCCAGCTGTCAGGGAACCAGGACAAGCAAAACCAGCTTGGATGGCGGCCACCAGTGCTGGGCAGAGCAGCTCAGCTCCAGCACAAGGGCTGTGTGTTCCCATCCCATGAGCCCGGGGCAGTGACACAGGCAGGACAAAAAGGTCTGGGTTCCTTTGCTTCTGATTGCCCAGGCATGTGTGGAGCTGGAACTTACCAGGGCCCTGGATCAAAGTCTGCCTGGGGCTCTCTCCCCTCTGCTATGGCAGAGGAATATCCTGCACCCAAGGATCACAGAACAGGTCTTCTAATGTGGGTCTGTCCAAGAAGTGCACGGATAAACACCACCTGATCAGATCTTTGCACTCTGCGGAGAGAAAGCAGAAACTGCCCGTCAGCTAGAGAAGGCTCCTGTCTGCCTTGCCCCACTATTCCCATGCCCAGGCCATTCTGCATGCACTCAGAACTGGGCCTGAACTTTCCCATCCATTCCCTGTTCTGGAGGAGAACAGGATGTGTGCCACCTCCTCAGCAGCTGCCAGAGCGGGATGCTCACGAGGCCGCTGCTGGCTCCCAGCACTGGTATTCCCCCCATGCCCAGAGAAGAGGATCCACCTTGAGAGAGCCTCTGTGGCAGCGAGAGCTGGCCCCAGCAGATGTTCCAGCCCCTCCTGAAAGGGTGCTCCCCACAGACCATCTGGTGCAGCAGGATGCCCAGGGACCAGATTGTTGCTGGCTCGCCGTGGTACCAGCCAAAGTTGTTCCATTCTGGGGGGCTGTATGACGGTGTTCCTATGGAATAGAGATGGAGTTCAGCAGGGGGATGCTGCTGCTCCCACAGCCTGGCCCCAGCATCCTTGGTCGGGCGGGGGGCTGCCTCATTGGCACACAGGGTGACCACTGCCCTCTTGCCAGCATTTGGGACTTGCGCACAAACTTAGGCTTGGAAAAGAAGCCACTGAGGGCAGCCCTGGCTAGGCCTGACCATGAAATGCAAAGGAAAAACCCACTCTGTGCTGGGGAAAAAACATGCCCTTATCCTCCCTGCCTGCATTGCCCCAAAAATATCATGAAGCCAAGGCAAACAGAGCGAGTGAAGCACTCCAAGCCCTTCCTCTCACCTGCACACTAAACTGGCTGGGGCACAGGTTCCGGCCCCCCTCTCTGTTACCCCCACCCACGGTGGTTTTGTCGGGCTGGCTGCCCCAGCCCAGCCCCAGTCCTGGGCAGAGGGGCTGGCAAAGGCTGCCAGCAGGGCTGGAAGATGGTTCCCCACACAGCCCCGCTCTAAAGCAACTCAGCTGAAGACTCTGGCCCCTGACTGGCAGCAAAACAAAGAATCCCCACTGCCACAGCCAGCTTGGGCTGGGAGATATTGGGCCATGAGATGCCAGCACAGGGAGCACACCCCTGTAGGCTCACCTGCAAAGTGTGTGTAGACTGTGTCTTGCAGGTAGATGCCACAGCCAAAGTCGATCAATTTGGCCTGCCCGGTGGCCAAGTCAACCAGGATGTTCCCTGGTTTGATGTCGCGGTGCAGGACCCCGCAGCTGGTGCAGTGCCGCACGGCCTCCAGCACCTGGCGGAATAGCTGCCGCGCCTTCTCCTCGGGCAGGAACCCCCGTGCCCGAATGAAACGCCAAAGGTCCTGACACCGCTCTGGCCGCTCCAGCACCATCACGATATAGCTGGGGAGCTCGAGCCACTCCAGCAGCTGCACCACACCAGGGAAGCCGGTGGACACCTTGTCCAGCAGCACCACCTCCAGCGGTGCGCTGGTGCCATCGGGCTGCGGGAGGAGCACGATGCCATCAGTAGGGGCCGATGCCGTGCCAGGCCTGGTGAAGCCCTCACCCAGCCCGGGATGCTCTGCGTCCTGCGCTGGCCCCACGCCCGCTCCCCCTCCAGCCGTCCTGGCGGCTTCCACCCTGCATGGCCTCGGCTCATCCCCGCCCGGCAGCCCCGGCTTCTGCCGCTGGCCCCGCTCACTCACCAGCTCGCCCCAGTGCCGGACGCGGTTTCGTGGCACCCTTTTGATGGCCACCTGCAAGCCAAGGGGAGCAGCGGGATGAGCTCGCCGTCCACCCTGCACAGCCCCAGCCCCATTCTCCTCCTCCTCCGCCCGCCGCCGGCCCCGCCGCTCACCGGGACGCCGTCCGAGAGCCGCGTGGCCGCGAAGACGCTGCCGAAGCCGCCGCGCCCCAGCAGCGAACCCAGCCGCTATCGCTCCTTCAGGGCCTCCTGCGCCTTCCCTGCGGGCGGGACGCGGCTGTCAGCGCTCGGCCCGGGGCCAGCAACGGCCCCCGAGCGCCCCTCACCCGCCCCGGGCCGGCCATGCCCAGGCGTTCGGTCTTTGGAACGCGGCACGGGAGGCTCGGGGCCGGCGGCCGCGCTGCCGAGCGGCGGAGCTCGGGCCGGGGAAGCCGCAGGGGAGGCGGCGGGAGCGGCCGCGCCGCGTGGGTCCTCCGCGGACCCCGGGAGGAGCCGGGGCCGGGGCCGGGGCCGGGGCCGGGGCCGGGGCCGGGACCGGGACCGGCGTTGGGACCGGGGTTGGGGTCGTCGGGGTCGGGGTCGGGGTCGGGGCCGGGGCCGGGGCCGGGCTCGGGCCAGGCGGAGGTAAAGGGAGGCGATGCCGCCCGAGCCCCAGGCACTGATGCCCGCCCAGCAGCGCCGCCGCCAGTACGGGCAGAGCCGGGCGGAGGCGAGACCGCGGCGGGACGCCCGGGGCCGGGCACGGGGCAGCCCCGCCCGGGGCCGGGGGCGGGCCGGGGGCATGGCCCGGCCCGGCAAGGGGAGAGGGAGGCGGGGAGAAGAGAGGGAGGACAGGAACGGACCCTGAGAGAAGGGCACCCGACAGTGGGAAAGCAAGAGAAAGGGAAAGGGAAAGAGAAAGAAAGAGAAAGAAGATAAGCTCTTTTTTGCTGCCGCTGCCGCCGCTGCTGCCGCCGCCTCTGCCGCCGCTGCTACTGCTGCTGCTGCCGCCGCCGCTGCCGCTGCTGCAACTGAAGCACCGGGGCCGTTCGTCCCCGTGTCCGTTCCCCGCTCGCCCCACGAGCCCCACGGCCGAGCCCCGCGCGCCCCGGGGACAGCCCCTGAGTCTGTCCAAACACGGGAACTTTGCAGCGTTGAGTCCAGATGCAGAGCCCTGACTCCTGCACGCTGGCAGAGCAATCCCCTTGCTTGCTGCTGTGCATTGTCCCTGCTGAGGGTCAAACACTCCGCAGCCGGTGCTGTCGGGACACCTTCACTGCGTGTAGGACTCCTACCTGATCCCAGCATTGCACTTACATCTCCAGTGTTGCTTTCCAGTGTGGCTCAAGGTATTTTAGAGTGTCTAAAACTCGCTAAGTCACCGATCTTAGAGGTGAGGAGCACCTGGAATTACTGGGATGGAGAAGTAGTGCAACATGGAAAAGGGGAGCATAGAAATAAATAGAGGAAAACATCTTGGATTGTTTCTTTCATTTTCATCTCACTTCTGGAAAGCTGTTCAGTTTTCCAGGAATCTTCTCCTGTCTCCTCTTCTCAAGAACCTCTCCTGGAGAACAAGGTCGAGCTTCTGTCACAAGATTTGCCACCAGGAAATCATGCCACTGGTGAAATTTTCATTTTGAGTGTTTGTGCTGGTTTGGGGCAAATTTTGGGAGGAAACCTCCAAAAGGGTTCAGTCTAGAAAGCAAGATCAAGTGACCCCTCCCCCTACTAGTTCAGGAAACGACTTCCCTTGAAAAAAGTGAAAAAAAAACCAGTTAATTTAACAAGGAAAGTATACACAAGCATAAAAAAGGAATAATATTAAATAAAACCTCTCACAGTGAGGAAGAGATGGCAAATTCAGAAAGTCCTTTTTGTGGGTTGTAGTTGGCTCACTCGGTCTCTTCTAAGTCCCTCTGGCACTGGAATGCAGCGTCCCAGACCTCGGTGGGCCACAGGTGTGAGCTGCCGGTGTTTTTCTGGCTTTTCAGTCCAGATTAGGTTTAAACAGTTCCAAGAAAAAGGAAAGTCACAGTCCAAAGAACTTGTCTGCCTAAACTAGCCTAAAACCAAATTGCTAGACCTGGGCTGTGGAGGCACCGGGAAATTTCCAAATCTGGGCACTGGCGGTCCCAGCAAACACCAGATCTGGATGGTGCTTGTTATAAATGAGAAGCTTCACTAGGCCAATATTCAAGCCGCAATCAATTTATTAATTAATATGGTAAAGTATGAGCAAAACAGTGCTGGGTACAGTGGGGGAAGTTTTCCTTCCAACTGCACACCGATATTTGGGGCTTACAGGTTTTTTTAGGGGTACTCATAAGCTTTCTCAGCAGTTTCTATTCCAATTTTTTTACTCATCAGCAGTTTCTATTTCCAGTTTTTACATCACAATTCTATACACTATTATGATTTAGTTTTTCTTCAGGATGCATCCCAAAAAGGAGGATCCCCAGATGGTGGTGGTAGTTTCCAAGATGTTGGTCCATTTTCTGCAAGATGAAAGATGAATCCCATCTGGTGAAGTCCAGCTCCCCAGATGTGGGTCCACCTTTTTAATTACAATGACTATAAATCTCAGAACAGTGATGTCCGGCTTCCCTTGGTCAAAATTATAAATCCTTGAGATGATGTTCATCTTCCTTTCTCAAGCTGTTTTTCTCTAGTTTGTTAAGGTGTGAGACAAGCATATTTCCTTTATGTATATTCCAAAGCTATAGTTTCAAGGATACAAGCAATATTCTAAAATTATATTTCAAAAGGTTATTATTGCAGCACTCTTTAGGGCCTGACTACAAGCAAAAAGCAAAATCCTTAACGCTTTAATTCAAATGCTCCTGAATCTACCAAGGTTAATTGCAAACAAAAGATAGGTTCAAAGGCCTTCCTCGATGCTTTACATTCCTTGGTTATTATTAGAATTCACAGCTGTCCCATGATTGGTGTCCACACATATCTCAATCACAAATACACACATTGCCTCTCCATACCTGACATGAAACACAGCTTTGTATTTCACATGATGGCCCTGGCAGGGGCTCTCCTTGGCTCCCTGCAGATCCGGCATCTGACCTTGGCTCTGTTCCTCTCTCTTGCAGCCCTCCAATGCCTGAGGGAGGACATGAGCAGTGCTGTGTCAGAGCTGGCACTGGAAACACTGCATGTCCTCCGAGCAACAGCGAGTGGGCAATCTTCCATCTTCTAGAGGCTGCAAGATCAGCTGCGCAGGGCATGGATGACTCGGCCTCGGCCTCGTCTGTCGCGGCTCAGCTGGCTGCACTGCTGGAGCTGTGTAGAGAGCTGATCCAGAAATCTCTCTTTGCTGGGGCAACCTTAGCCAGTGTGGATTTTCTTTTTCTTTATGACTTTTCTTCCATTGCATTTTTTATCTTATGTAAATATAGAATGTGTTATAATATACAGACTCTCAGGAGCTTTTCTTTGCTGCCAGGGGTCCGTACAGGATAGGGGAGGAGGGGGAAAAGGGTGCTTGTACTTAGCATCCTGCCCAGGTGTGCAGTGCTGCAGGGAAAAGGGCCAGAAGCCCCTTGGCCTTTGGTGGCTCTGCTGAAGCCTTTTTGCTGCCAACAGAGCGGCTGGACAGGGGCCGGATCTGCGGGATCCCTGCGAGAGCGGTGCCTGGAGATGGCCACAAGCCCTGTTCGAGGCAGGAAGCGCCATCCGTGTCCTCCTGGCCGTGAGCTGCTGGCTGCGTTGCTGAGGGCTCCGAGGTGCCTCTGGATGGGGCTGCTCCGGAGCTGCTGTGGGGCTGTGGCGCTGCTGGGGGAGACCAAGCTGGGGGAGACTCTGAGGGGCTGGGGCCACAAAGGGATGAGGTGTTGTGGAGGCCCTGATGGGATGAGGCAATGGGAAGGAACAGGGCGATGTGTGAGGGAGTGGGTGGCAGGAGGCTACAAGGGGACAGGAGGCCCCTGAGGAGCTGGGGCAGAGGGAAGCCCTGAGCAATTGGGTGTCAGAGGCCACAAGCAGCCCCCCGGCAGCCGCCTTGCTCCTGGCACTCGGCTGCTCTGGCTCATCCCCAAAGCGTGTGTCCCACACCCTCGGCAGAAGCCTTCGAGACCGGGACACCACCCCAGCAGGAGGGTGGGAACACCTCCGAGGTGCCCAGGCTGGGCTGGCTGGGGACAGGGAGGGCAGGGAGCTGCTGCCCCAGCAGCTCTGGACCCCACAGAAACAGCACCAGAGCGGGCTCAGGAACGAGCACAAAAACAGCAAGTCTACTTTCAGCACTTGCATTGGCTGCTCCTTTAGGGTGCTCACACCATACTCAGAGACACAGAACACCTTCTCTTTCTCCTCTGAGAGTTTTCCCTGTCTTCTGTACTTTGCCAATGCACCAGATATTAGCTGCTGGTCTCAGTCAACACAAACAGTGCTGCACTAAACTTTAAACTCCACTGTTTTTTTATTGCAGAAAGCATGAAAAATGTGCAGAAAAGTCCATGCAGTACTGATTGTGTCTCTTTAGAGTCCCTCTGTCCTGTGAAATGCAGTAGCTATTGGTGCTTTTATGCTGCTGCTAATGCCTGCTATGGAAAAAGTCATTCCATGAAGGAGCAATATCATCTGACAGATACCAAGTGCTGCCAGCAGTTGCACTGGGTGCTCCTGCCATCAGCCCCTGCAGGAAGGAGCAGAGCCCCCAATGCACGTGGGCTTTGGCTCCCTCTGGCACAGAAGCCCCCCAGGGGCACAGGTCCCTGAGGCAGGAGACAGGCACCAGCACTGCCAGGGCTTGGGGGGTGGCAGGTCTGCTTGGGCGGGAACTCTGCCACACCTGCTGATGTCAGTGCTCCTTGACCCTCAGGGGTCAGAGCAGCATTCGTGCCCAGACCCACATTTTCCCTGCTCATGTCACACCCATGGGTTTAGGATGGCCACCAGCAGGATGTTTCCCAAGGAGAATGAGCCAGCTTCCCCAGAAGGCCCTGTGCCCTTCCCAGCGGAGCCCTGGGGGCTCCTTCTGCTGCCCAGAGCCCACAGAGCAGGGCAGTGTTTGCTGATGGTTTGAGCCATTCCTAAAGACCCTGTTGGGATGTCTTAGACACTTGGGGTGAGAGATCCCTTCCACCTTGGGCCACTTTGAGTACCCTGGGGGTGGCCCCAGGGCAGGGGGCAGTGTGTGCAGGGGCCCTTTGTGACACGGTGCAGCACGGTCACTGTGGCATAGAATGGGTGTCCAAGGGCCCTTTATGACACGTGGTGACATAGGAGCTGGCAGGGACAAGTGCACGCCACAGTGCTCGGAGCACTCGATAGGTCAGGACATAACAGAGCGGTGCTGTGAGGAGCCCCCGCACAGCGCGCTTGTTCGTGTCCCACCCGGAGCTTTTCCGAGGCGTTGTTCCTGCAGCTGAGCTCAAGGACAGACCACAATTTGCTGACCTGTGGCCTTCCTGAGGCTTCGCTTCTGCAGGGACCCTTGAGGCCAGACCACAATCCTTGACAGGATTGTCCTGCAACATCTGTCCTTGTGGCAGGAGCCATTGAGACCGACTGCAGGACTTGGTGACTTGGAGTTGTTCCAAGGCATCTCTCCTGCAAATACCAACAAATCCAGTCAGAGACATGGAGCAGAGACCCCCGAGAGTGCCCAAGCTGGCCTGGGTGGAAGAGGAGGAAGAAGAAGGCCCTGGAGCTGCCCCAGCACAGGAGACTAAAGAGGTGGTGCCATTCCAGCCACCAAAGGAGGGTGAGTGGCAGAGCTGACCTACAGGACTGGTGCCTGCAGCCGGCTTGACCCCATGCCCTGACATGCCATGCCATGCCATGCCATGCTATCCCCTGGGGACATGCCCACGGAGAGGACGGAAGAAGGGCCGCATGGACACCCCGCAGTGGCCTTGCTCCATCCCCCTGGGGCATCCTGGGGCTCTCCCTGCCTGGGGAGCGCAGGGCTGGGCTCTGTTTTCCGGCCACTTCTGCAGTCCCTCAGCTCTGGCTGTGCTTGATCTTTGCCAGATGAAGCCGTGGAGAGCACACAAGTGCAGGAATCCAGCCGTGGCCGCTTCCGCAGCACAGCTCAGGTACCTACAGCCACCCCCAGCTGGGCTGGGCCTGCTGTCCCTGCTCAGCTGAGCACTGTGTGTGCAGCAGTCCATGCAACATCCCTGGCTTCTTGCCCCTCTCCTACAGTTCATCCGCAAATTCATCAAGAGAATTCAGGAGGAAGTGACCATGGGAACTGGTCTCAGACCATACTCGCCCATCTTCCTAACCAAGACCAGTGCTGCCCTCCTGTGTATGCTTGTAGAGGAAGATTTTTACTATCCAGACCAAGTAAGCAGCCTGTGGCCTGGGTTTGATTTTCCTAGGAATTGCTTGGCCTCCCAAGCCATGTATGCTGGTTGCTGTGAGCCTTTGAGGCCACGTGGCAGTGCGGTAGGAAGGGAAGCACTTCTCTGGGGAAGCTGGGAACATTGCTCCCTCTGGCAGCTTTCCAAGTCTCCCTGTGCTTTCTCCAGGTGCCTGCCATGGTGAGGTACATCCACCAGTGGCTCATGGCAAACGAGGATGACGAGCACAGGCTGGATGAGCCCCTCCTGGACCTCACGGAAGCACAGCCAGAGGACGTAGTTGTGACGCTCCTGCGTGTGGCCCCGTCCTGTGACAGGTATGGGGCCGACCTGCCCAGAGGGCTCAGGGCTCCCCAGCCCATCACCCTGTACAACCTGTCCCAAGTGTCTGACCAACAGAGAGTTCCAGCCCTGGCATGTCAGCCCCTGAGCCAGCTGCTATGCTCCCTCCCTGCCCCTCAGGGGTTTGTCCCGACTGGGCTGGGCTGCCTGGGTGCTGCTGGCGAGTGGCAGTGGGCAGAGGCAGAACTGGCAGCCAGCTCAGCTCCCCCTGGTGCTGTGTCTGAGACCCCCTGAGACAGAGCTCTAACCCCACAGAGCTGCCATGGCCATGTGGAAGACCATCATGGGCTCAGCCAGGACTGTGGAGCTGGCACAGCAGATACTCCTGGATGTGCTGGGGAGCTGGCCAGAGCACAGCACATGCACCTCCGATGGGGACAACAAAGATGTCTCTGCCCTGGCTGTGAGTTTCTTCAACTGGCCTTTGCTGGCCCCAAAGACACCTCTCCAGCACCTGTCCATCCTCCTTCCCCCACTGCATCTCCCTGCCTCAGGCGCTGGCCTGAAACCTGACCCAGGGGCAGCTTTAGCCCCACCAGGCCCCATGCTCCCACTGCACAGTCTCTCCTTGCCTCTCCCTGCCACACTCGGGCCCTGCCACACGGACACCTCGGCACTGAGCGCTGTCTCGGGGGGGCTTTGTCCTTTGCAGGCAACCGTGGTGATGTGGAAGATCCTCCAGGTGCCCTGTTTGCCACGTGTATTGAAGATGTATTTCCCCCGCCTATTTCTGCATCTGCTATTCCAAGTGTTCTGCAGCACTCTGGATATGCCAGAGGAGGTTGATACCTTCTGGAAAGAATGCCAGGAAGAGCATGGCCTTGCCACCAGCCCCAACAGGTGCTCCATCCCAGTCCTCCTGTCCCTGCCACGTGGCCTGGGAAGGAGCCAGTGCTGCCAGTGTGACCTGGGCTTTTCTCTGCACACAGGTTTGCAGTGCAGACCCTGAAGTCCCTGCTCTGCCTTCTCCGCTGTGAGCATGTGGTGGTGGCAATGGAACGCAGGCATGGCTGGGACACGCTGCTCTCTGTTGACACCCACCACTTTGCCGTGGCTCTGCTGGCAAGGTGAGACCCCCTTCTCCCCGCTGCCTCAGACATTTGTGCTCTGTGCCCTGGTGGCCCACACAGTCCCTGTGGTCATGGGCCAGAGGGTCTTGTCACTTATGGATGCCAAGCACACTGGAAAAGGCTGGGAGAGGAGGGTGCTCATGAGCAACCAACTCCCACATGGCCCATGTCCCCTTGCTGGAAGACTGGTGGGGAAAGATGAGAACTGTGTGAGTCACTCCTGGGAGAGGTTTGCCCACTGGCTCAGGGTCTTGTTTCCTTTTTCCTCTTGTCAGAGAAATTTGCCATTCAGCCGACCACTTTTGTTCTGGGGTCGCATTCTATCTGCTCAGCCTGCTCAGCGAAGAGGTGCCCTACTGGGACTTCCCTGCCCTGGCATTCCTTGTGGAGGTGAGCCTGAAGGCCAGCGCTGCCTCGCTGAGCTGCCTCACAGCTCTCTGTCCTCTCATAGCCACAGCTGCCAGGACGGTGCCCGCGCCCTGTGCCGCTGCCTGGGCCCAGCCCTGTGTGGTTCCAGGCTCCTGGCAGCCGGGTCCCCTGTCACTGCCCTGTGCCTTTCAGGTGCTCGAGTGCCTGGACTTGGGGGAATGCAGTGACAGTGTTCTAGCGATCCTGTCACAGAACCTGCAGAGCGAGCACAGGGCGAGGCGTTACTTGGCACTCAGAGGCCTCGTAGTACTCAGCAAGAATCTCTTCATGGTGAGAAAGGGGCAGTGGCTTAAGCCGTGCAGGCAGCGTGGGGCTGGGCAACGAAGTCACTTGGCCATGCCTGGGCTTCGGGCACTGGGGCAGCTGCTCCCAGCTCTCCTGCCTCCCACTTCAGCTTCCCAAGTGGTTCAGGACAGGCCTTTGGCCTCTAGGCCCTGCGGCAGCAGGGCGGTGTTTCACAAACTTGTGTTCCACACAGGCTGAAAAAATGTGGAGCCTGACTGAAAGTCTTGTGGAGCTCCTGGAGGAAAATGATACCGATATGGTTAGGATGACCATTCTTCTGCTCAGATATTTGCTCATGGATAATGGTGCCTCAATACCCACCCCCATCGCCCTGCAGCTGGCTGAGGCGCTCCTTCCACTCTTTGACTGTGTAAGGCTCTGTGCCCATGGCCACGGCCACTGGATGCTGCCCAGACACTCGGTGCTCTGTGGAGATGCAGGCCTGTGACCTGCAGGGCCTGAAGCAGCTGATACTGAGGTGTTTTGCCCTTCCTTTCATACAGGATGATAGCCAGGTGCAGCTGAGCTCCATGTGTATGCTTCAAGATATGCTAGACTTATTAACACAAGAGGGAAGAAAGGCTCTGAAGTCCCACGTGCGCCAGAGCCTGCTCCCACTCTACTTCCACTGTTATGATGAGAATCAGATTGTTGCTGAGGTGAGGTCTTGTGGCTTGCTGCTGTTCTCTGGCAGGGGGCTGGGCTGCGTCCTGCCCTGGCACCTTGCGGGCTGCAGCCGCCTCCAGGCTGCGGCACTGGAATTCTCCTGTGCCCTGGCCTCTGGGGCCATCTGTGCGTCTCTGCTGCTCTCCAGGCTTCTTGGAAATTGCTGCTTGGTGCAGTCAAGTTCATAAAGAGAAAGGATCTCAAGAAGCTGGTGAAGGAGGAGAAACTGTGGGAGTTCAGCAAGTGCCTGGTAAGGAGTGACAAGAATCCCCAGCCTCAGCCTGTAGAAGGCCCCTGAGGGCGGTGCTCAGTGTGCGGGCGGGCGGCTGTCCCCCTGCTGCACGCAGAGGCCATGCGGGCTTTTCTCCCGGCTCCCGTGGGCCTGAGCCGGGTGCCCATGGAGCCCGGGCCCGGCGGGGCTGCGGGCTGGCACCGCAGATCCCCGGGCAGCAGCCGGCCCTCTGCCCCCTCCCCTCAGGAGCCGGACGCCAGCGGCTGCCGGCCGCGCCTCAGGGCTGTGCGGGCAGGGGAGGCCGGCGCTGGGCGCAGGCATTGCCCAACTGAGGGGCCGAGCCTGCACCGACCCTTCCCTCCTGCCGCTCTCTCCAGCTGGCAGAGGACAGGAGCAGAGCGGCCGAGCACCTGCGCCGGGCCCTGCGCTACCTGCAGAGCCCACAGGAGCCCCTGCGAGAGGCGGCCGTCAGGTTCATGGGTGAGCCACGAGCCCCGCGCTCCCTCCCCGGCCCGCCACAGCTCGGCCTCAGCCCTGCCTGCTGCCCCGGCAGCGCCTCCCTGGCCCGGCGCCGTGGAGCCCCGCCCGGCCTCGGCTCCGCTGCCGCCGTCTGGCAGCCGTGCCCTTGGGCGGCAGCGTGCGGCAAGGGCCGGGCTGAGCCCTGCCGGGCCAGCAGGGCCTGTGGCTACAGCGCCGACAGCGCCGCTGGCAGGGAGCTGTGCCGCTGGGGCCGTGACAGGCTCTGTGTTCACAGGGATGGCCGGGCAGAGCTTGAGGGGGCAGCAGCAAGAGCTCCTGATGATCTGCAGTGGTGAGTGAGGGCAGCGGGCTGACAGTAGCGGCTGGCAGGGGGAGCTGCGAGCCCTGCCCCGGCTGCGGAGGCCTCTGCTCCTGTGGGCAGAGCACACTGAGTTTTCAGGGCCACGTGTGCCATTCGTGGCCAGCAGCTTCAGGCTGATCCCCTGGGTCCCTGATCCCTCCTGGCCGTGAGCCGGCTGGGATGGCCTTGGCTGGGGGCTCTCCTGGAAGATATGAAATCTGACCATGGCTCTCTCTTGCAGCCCTCGAAGAAAAAACGAATGACGTCAGCCTTGCTGTCGGAAGCCTGGCGATTCAGACACTGTGCGTCCTCAAGTCAGCAGAGCCAGCTCCCATCTCCATGTTCCAGCGGCTCCGAAACCACCTGCGCAGGGCGTGGAAGACACGGCCTCGGCTGTCACAGCTCAGCTGCCTGCCCTGCCAGAGCTCTATGCAGAGCTGATCCCAGAGCCTCTTTTTGCTGGGGCCTCCTGAGTCAGGAGGCATTTTCTTTTTCTTCAAGAATGTTCTTTTCTTTTTTTTTTCCCTTTACAATGTAAATATAGACTGTGTTATAATACACAGACTCCCAGGATCTTTGTTTTGCTGCCCAGGGTCTGCAGGGCATAGGGGAGGAGGGGGAAAAGGGTGCTTGTGCTCAGCCAGCTGCCCAGGCGTGCAGTTCCGCAAGAAAACAGCCAGAAGCCCTTTGGCCTTTGGTGGTTCCGCTGAAGCCTTTGTGCTGCCCACAGAGTGGCTGGGAAGGGGCTGGAGCTGCAGGGATCCCTGCCAGAGCGGTGCCTGGAGATGGCCACAAGCCCCGTGCCAGGCAGGAAGCGCCATCCGTGTCCTCCTGCCCGTGAGCTGCTGGCTGCCTTGCTGAGGGCTCTGAGGTGCCTCTGGCTGGGGATGCTCTGGAGCTGCTGTGGGGCTGCGGCGCTGCTGCCGGGCAGCTTGGCCGGGCTGGGGGAGACCCTGAGGGGCTGGGTCACTGGGAAGCCCTGAGCAATTGGGTGTCAGAGGCCATAAGCAGCCCCCTGGCACCTGCCTTGATCCTGACAGCCGGCTGCTCTTGCACTTCCTCAGGGGGTGCTTAGAGGGACCCCCTGGAATCAGGTGTGGAACCCTGGTCCCAGCCTTTCAGGGTTGTGAGGCCAGGAGTTTTGGGGCTGGGCATGTGCCCTCCCTGTCCTCAAGACTGGAGCCCCCAGCCCCTCAGCCTTAGGCATGGAGCTCCACTGCCTGCTTGCAGAGTCTTGTTCCTGTTGCCATGGTGGAGGCTGAGCTCTGTGGCTTTAGGCAGGATTGAGCCAGAAGAGCAGCAGCTTTGAGCCCAGGGGGGCCACAGAAAGGCCCTCTGGACAAAGGGCATTCCTGGCATTCCCAGGGCAGGGACACATGAGAGTGTGGCGGGCACCTTCAGGGTGCCATGCTGGCTTTGCACTGGGCCACCTCCCTGTGTGTGCAGGGCTGGCTCTTTGCTTTGCTGTCCTCGGCCTTTTACCATCGTGCTCTTTTGGCTGCCTGCAGAGAGGGGCAGCCCTACAAGGAGGGTGAAAGGCCCTGTCTCCAACATCTCAAGGGGGAAATGGAGCTCTCCCGGCCCTCAGCCCACGCTGTAAGCAGAGCAGAGCCTTTTCCCCAGCCCTCATGGCTTTCTGCCTGCTGCTGGCCCCTGGCCACCATGACCCACTGCACTCGCTCTGAATCACCTACAGGATGGCTGGTGCCTCTTGATTTGCTGAAGGGACGTGAGGGTCACTGAGGGAAAGGTGGGTGTCCCAATGCTGAAGGGCACACGTGGGTCACTGAGCAGACTTGAGGCTTCCCCAGCAGGTTGCAGGTGCCTTATGTGTCACTGAAGGAAAGGCAGATGCCCCGTGTGTGGCTGAGGTGTCATGACTGTCTCTGAATGGCACGCAGATGCCCTGCATGCCACTGAGGGCACGTGAGAGTCCCTGAGGGGAGGCGGGTGTCTGTCTGTCCCTCAGGGTCCGTCGTTGTCACTGAGGGAACGTGAGCGTCACTTGAGGGGGACACGGGCACGCCGCGTGTCGCTGAGCGCACGTGCCGCTGGCTGAAGGGACGCCAGGGCCGCTGAGGAGCCGTGGGCTCGCCCTGAGGGACACGGCAGGGCCGGGCCGGGCCCCGCTGCGCCGCCGCCGCCCGCTCCCCGCCGCAGGGAGCGTTTCCCGCCCAGCGCGGGCGGCCCCGCCCCGCCGGTCCCCTCAGCCGCGGGCGGGAACTCCGACCCGCTGTGGCCGCCCCTCGGGGCCGGGCGCCGGGCGGCCTTCCAGAAGCCGTGGGGGAGCTGCCCTGCGCTCATACACACCCAGGAGGATGGAGCAGTGTCGGCTCAGGACCAGGGAGTGTTTCACTTTGCGAGGGGTAAAGCTGCAGTAGCTTAGAGCGAGAGAACTTCATAGCACAGGAATGCTGGAATTACCTGGTGTCACCTGTAGGGCACAGAATGGACATTTGGGCTTAAAAGTGCAGGTAATCACTGGACTGTGGGAATAATGAAATCGGGAGTGATCTGTCGAGTACATGTAGTGGATATTTGCGCAGGAAGATTTGAGGTGATCTCCATGGGAACAAAATTACTTTTGAGGAAAAGTCTGTGTCATTTCTAGAGGGCACATCGAGATAATTTTGTGACAAAACCTGAGGTAAATGTTAGGGCAAAGAAAGAACATTTGGGGGGTAAAATCTCAGGTTCTCTGCCTTCCCACTACCTCATCCCATGCCCCAGCAGGGGAGCTTTGCCCTCCCTGTCCCCAGCCAGCCCAGCCTGGGCACCTCAGGGCTGCCCCCACCCTCCTGCTGAGGCCCGGCCTCGAGGGCTTCTGCCGCAGGCCTGGGAGACGCTCTGGGGAAGCGCCCAAGCAGCAGGGGGCCAGGGACAAGGCGGCTGCCCGGGGGCTGCTTGTGGCCTCTGACACCCAATTGCTCAGGGCTTCCCACTGCCCTGGCTCCTCAGGGGCCTCCTAATGATCTGCCAATTGACAGAGGCAATTTAAAGGACACAACACTGGAAATAATGTTCCTATGTATACAATGATACATTCAATAAAAATGGGCGTGTGCTTTTAGTGAGAAGCAAAATCAAACAAGGCGGTGCATCTAAATCAGTACTGTAAGAGAGAAAGGAGAGTGATTTAGAAAGATGCATCACCAATTGCCTAAACTGTTTCTCATCTTGCAGATGCACAGTTGCTGAGGAGCCCTATTTTACACTGGGGACCTGGAAAACCATTCCCAACAATTGGGAAAATCCTAGATGGTCCATTCACTCATAGATGAGGTCTCCAAATTTGCCCTGAAAGCGGGTCCAGCTTTTATAGGCCAAAAAGAGCAAGTCCGAGTGACTCAATGGTATTTTTAGCCCAGAAAGCCCCACAGCTGGTGGCACACTTCACAATCAGCAGGGACACAGCTAAGCCAAAGCCCAGACCTCTGCTGGGAGGCTTTCTCCTCAAATACTCTTCAAACAAGCCTCTCTTCAAGTCACTTGGGAAAGTTTCTTAAAATGATACATTACTGGTACATAACTGTGTACCGCCACTGGGCTTCTTCTAGCCGGATAGCGAGATGGGTCCAGGGTTCCTTCAAGCGAGCAGTCTTGGGCCGGGCAGCTCAGCCTTCAGCAGGTCGAGTGTCCAAACCCAAAATGCCTTATAGCCTGACACCTCAGTGAGCTCAGTGATTATCAGCTCTTAGTGATTTTCAGCTCTTTTATAATTTCAGCTCTTTGCTCACTAAGATGCTGGCCTCAGTGGCTTCCACAAAGCAGACGGAGAGAGAGGAGAAGGCAGCCTCAGAGATTCCATGATGGTTTATTTGCAGGGATTTGCGAAGGGTTCCGATGGGCAGGTCTTCTGCCAGGAATATGCAAGGATGGCTACTTATATAGGGAATTGAAAACTGACCAATTGTAAGGGTTAGGGAAAACTAGCCTATAGGGTCACGGAGAGATAAGCTAGGCCAGAGGACCTAAGTGAAGACTCCAGGCTTAGCTATTCTGACTCAGCTTTTGCTTATCTCTAGGCTTACATCCTCCACGGGGCCCTAGCCATCTCAGTGTCCGCTACACATAACTGCACAGGGCTATGTGAAAGATTGTAAAGCAGCTGCTTTGGAGTCAAAGAACCTTGTCATCTGTTTGTAGCTAAATCACACTTCAGGGGATTTGAAGGAGTTTGGAACGAGCTCGAGAGCGGACCTCTGAGTATTTTAGATGATGCCATTTCTTTTCCTTATCTTCTGCATAGACAGGAAGGGTGAGTTTGGCTCACATCTCCACTGCATGGCTCACAAGGCCACCAAGACTTCTAGTTACAAGAGCTTTTAAGACACTGCCAAGAGGGATATCTGTGTTTTGGACCCAATCCTTCAATATTTCGTCTTATGGACTCATGCTACAGTGTAAGCTTCCTTAGCCAACCATGTTATGACAACACAAACCTACGGCACTGCATCCTAAACTTCTTGTTTGCCATTTGTAACTACTTTTATTTTTTCTAGATCTTGAACTCTACAACTCAAAACTTTCCTCCACTTTGACTTTCCTCCACGTGTCTCTGCTATAAACTGTAAATCCACATTCTCGCTTCTAGCACCTAAGTTTGGAAGCCCTTTCCAAAGTCTCAGATCAAATCCTGTGTTTAATTCTAAGCTTTGCTGGCAAGACCAAAGGTCTGAGAATTCCCTGCATTTCGGTTTCCAACAACACCGATGCTGTTAGTTCCAGAGTGCCCAGGATCTGCCTTGCAAGTCAACTCTGGCAGGAACAAGGTGGCTGCCAGGGGGCTGCTTATGGCCTCTGACACCCAATTGCTCAGGGCTTCCCAGTGCCCCAGCCCCTCAGGGTCTCCCCCAGCCCGGCCAAGCTGCCCGGCAGCAGCGCTGCAGCTCCACAGCAGCTCTGGAGCAGCCCCATCCAGAGGCACCTCAGGGCCCACAGCAAGGCAGGCAGCAGCTCACGGGCAGGAGGACATGGGTGGCGCTTCCTGCCTGGCACAGGGCTCATGGCCATCTCCAGCACTGCTCTGGCAGGGATCCCTGCAGCTCCAGCCCCTGCCCAGCTGCTCTGTCGCAGCACAAAGGCTTCAGCGGAACCACCAAAGGCCAAGGGGCTTCTGGCCATTTCCCCTGTGGCACTGCATGCCTGGGCAGCTGGCTGAGCACAAGCACCCTTTTCCCCCTCCTCCCCTATGCCCTGCAGACCCTGGGCAGCAAAACAAAGATCCTGGGAGTCTGTGTATCATAACAGTCTATATTTACATCGTAAAGGAAAAAAAAATAGAAAAGAGCATTCTTAAAGAAAAAGAAAATGCCTCCTGACTCAGAAGGCCCCAGGAAAAAGAGCCTCTGGGATCAGCTCTGCATAGAGCTCTTGCAGGGCAGGCAGCTGAGCCGTGACAGCCGAGGCCGTGTCTTCCATGCCCTGCGCAGGTGGTTTCGGAGCTGCTGGAACATGGAGATGGGAGCTGGCTCTGCTGACTTGAGGACGCACAGTGTCTGAATTGCCAGGCTTCCGACAGCAAGGCTGACGTCATTCGTTTTTTCTTCGAGGGCTGCAAGAGAGCGCCACGGTCAGATCCCAGATCTTCCAGGAGAGCCCCCAGCCAAGGCCATCCCAGCCGGCTCTTGCCATGGCCAGGAGGGAGCAGGGACCCAGGGGATCAGCCTGAAGCTGCTGGCCACGAATGGCACACGTGGATCTGATATCTTAGTGTGCTCTGCCCACGGGAGCAGAGCCCTCCGCAGCCGGGGCAGGGCTCGCAGCTTTCCCCCACCAGCCCCCGCTGTCAGCCCGCTGCCCTCACTCACCACTGCAGATCAGCTGGAGCTCTTGCTGCTGCCCCCTCAAGCTCTGCCCGGCCATCCCTGTGAACACAGAGCCTGTCACGGCCCCAGCGGCACAGCTTCCTGCCAGCGGCACTGCCGGCGCTGTGGCCACAGGCCCTGCTGGCCCAGCAGGCCTCAGCCCGGCCCTTGCCGCACGCTGCCGGCCCAGGGCACGGCTGCCAGAGGGCGGCAGCAGCACTGAGGCTGGGCGGGGCTCCACGGCGCCAGGCCCAGGCCCGGTGGCGCTGCCGGGGCAGCAGGCGGAGCTGGGGCCGAGCCGCGGCGGGGCCAGGGAGGGACTGCTGGCTCGTGGCTCACCCATGAACCGGACAGCCGCCTCGCGCAGGGGCTCCTGTGGGCCCTGCAGGTAGCGCAGGGCCCCGCGCAGGTGCTCGGCCGCTCTGCTCCTGTCCTCTGCCAGCTGGAGAGAGCGGCGGGAGGGAAGGAAGGGTTGGCGCAGGCTCAGCCCCTCGACCGGGCGCTGCCTGCGCCCAGTGGCGGGTGTCAGCACAGAGCAGGGTGTCCCAGCAATGCTTGCATTCCATGGACACCACCACATCCTTGTGCTGCTTTCGGCAGCAGAGCAGGGACTTCAGGGTCTGCACTGCAAACTTGTGTGCAGAGAAAAGCCCAGGTCATGCTGGCAGCACTGGCTCCTTCGCAGGCCACGTGGCAGGGACAAGAGGACTGGGATGGAGCACCTGTTGGGGCTGGTGGCAAGGCCGTGCTCTTCCTGGCATTCTTTCCAGAAGGTGTTGACCTTCTCTGGCATCTCTTCTGTGCTGAAGAACACTTGGAAGAGCAGATGTACAAATAGGCGGGGGAAATACTCCTTCACCGCACGTGGGACGCGGGGCTCTTGCAGGATCTTCCACATCACCACGGTTGCCTGCAAAGGACAAAGGCCCCCCGAGACAGCGCTCAGTGCTGAGGTGTCCGTGTGGCAGGGCCCGAGCGTGGCAGGGAGAGGCCCAGAGAGACCGTGCAGGGGGAGCACGGAGCCTGGTGGGCCTGAAGCTGCCCCTTGGCCAGGTTTCTGTCCAGTGCCTGAGGAAGGGAGTTGCAGTGGGGGATAGAGGATGGAGAGCTGCTGGAGAGGCGGCCTTGGGGCCAGCAAAAGCCAGTTGCAGAAACTCACAGCCAGGACAAAGACAGGCGTTTTGTCCCCATTGGAGGTGCACATGGTGCGCTCTGGCCAGCTCCCCAGCACATCCAGGAGGATCAGCAGCGCTGGCTCCGCGGTCCTGGGCGAGCACATGATGGTCTTCCACATGGCTGTGGCAGCTCTGTGGGGTTAGAGCTCTGTCTCAGGGCGGGTCTCAGCACCGTGGCCTGGGCATCCATAGGGGCCCGGGCTGACCACTGGCTCTGCCTCTGCCCACCGGCAGCACCCAGGCAGCCCAGCCCTGTGGGGACAGAGCCCTTAGGGGCAGCGAGGGAGCATGGCAGCAGGCTCGGGGGCTGACATGCCAGGGCTGGGAAAGGCAGCAGCCAGAGGGCCCTGGAACTCTCTGTTGGTCAGACACCTGGCACTGGCTGTACAGGGTGACAGGCTGGGGAGCCCTGAGCCCTCTGGGCAGGTGGGCCCCATACCTGTCACAGGACAGGGCCACACGCAGGAGCGTCACGACCGTGTCATCCGGGTGTTCTCTGGTGACGTTCAGCAGGGTCTTGTCCAGCCTGTGCTCCGCAGAACCATTGGCCGTGAGCCATTGGTGAATGTAGCTCACCACGGCGGGCACCTGGAGAAGGCACGGTGAGACTCAGAAAGCTGCCAGAGGGAGCCACGTCCCCAGCGTCTGCAGAGAAGTGCTTCCCTTCCCAGTGCACTGCCGTGGCCTCAAAGGCTCCCAGGGACCAGCAGGCATGGCTTGGGAAGCCACGTGACTCACGGGGGAATCGAAGCCAGGAGCAAATCCAGCAGGGTGGCACTGGTCTCACATCCGAGGAGCTCCGAGTGAGCTCTGAGCCCAGTGCCCGTGGTGCTGGTCTTTCCCTGCCGGATGCGCGGGATGAAGCTGATAACAAACTGTAGGAGAAAGGCAAGAAGCTGGGGATGTTGCATGGACTGCTCCACACACAGTGCTCGGCTGAGCAGGGACAGCAGGCCCAGCCCAGCTGGGGGTGGCTGCAGGTACCTGCGCTGTTCTGCGGAAGCAGCCATGGCTGGATTCCTGCTCTGGCGTGCGCTCCACGGCTGCATCTGGCAAAGAGAGAGCACAGCCAGAGCTGAGGGGCTGTGGGAGAGGCTGGAGAACACAGCCCAGCCCTTTGCTCCCCAGGCAGGGAGAGCCCCAGGATGCCCCAGGGGGATGGAGCACGGCCACTGCAGGGTGTCTGCCCGTCCCCTCTTCCGTCCTGTCCTTGGGCATGTCCCCAGGGCATGGCATGGCATGGGATGGGCCAAATTGGCTGCAGGCCCCAACCCTGCAGCCCAGCTCTGCCACTCACCCTCCTGCGGTGGATGGAATGGCACCACCTCTTCCATCTCCTGTGCTGGGGCAGCTCCAAGGCCTTCTTCCTCCTCCTCCTCCTCCACCCAGGCCAGCTTGGGCACTCTTGGGGGTCTTCGCTCCATGTCCATGACTGGAGTTACTTGCAGGAGAGATGCCTTGGAAAAGCTCCAAGGCAGCAAGTCCCACGCTCTGCCGGTGAGGGCAGCTGCAGAATAGAAGCCTCAGAAGGCCACGGGTCAGCAATTCCTGTGCTCTGGACTCAAGCTCAGCCGCAGGAACAATGCCGCGGAAAAGCTCCGGCTCAGACGGGAACGAGTGCGCTGTGCGGGGGCTCCTCACGGCACCGCTCTGTCCTGTCCTGCGCCGTTGCCCGTTCCGTGCACCCGGGCAAGCTTCTATTCCCCACGTGTCACAAAGGGCCCTTGGACACTGGCTTCCGTTGCATGCCATGGTGACCGTGCTGCAGCGTGCCACCCAGGGCCCTTGCACACGCTGCCTTCTGCCCTGGGGCCGCCCCCAGCCCACCCAAAGTGGCCCAGGTGTGAAGGAATCCCTGGCCCTGGGTGTCTAAGACAGCCCGACAGGCTCTTTAGGAAGGGCTCAGACCATCAGCAAACGTTGCCGTGCTCTGCAGGCTCAGTCCTATTCCCATATCTCTCCTTGAGAGCATTTTAATGTCTAAATTATAATCATTTGAAGAGAGGGAATTTACATTTTCTATTTCAGAGAAGGCTTCTACCTTCCTTAGCAACACCTGGCTTTTCAAAGCAAGACAATTGTTTCTCATCTTGCAGATGCGCAGCTGCTGGGGAGCCCCGTTTTTACACTGGGGACCTGGAGAACCATCCCCAGCAATTGGGAAAATCCTAGGTGCTCCATCCACCCATGGATGAGGTCTCCAAATTTGCCCCGAAAGTGGGTCCAGCTTTTCTAGGCCAAAAAGAGCAAGTCCAATTGACTCAATGGTATTTTTAGCCCAGAAAGCCCTGCAGCTGGTGGCACATTTCACAATCAGCAGAGACACAGCTAGGCCAAAGCCCAGACCTCTGCTGGGAGGCTTTCTCTTCAAATACCCTTCAAACAAACCTCCATTGAATTCGGTTAGGAAAGTTGCTTAAAATGATACATTTCTGGCACATAACTACACAGGGTTACGTTAAAGATTCTAAAGCAGCTGCTTTGGAGTCAATGAGCCAGTATTACGAGTCCTTGTCATCTGTTTGTAGCTAAATCACGCTTCGGGGGATTTAAAGGAGTTTGGAACGAGCTAGAGAGCAGACCACTGAGTTTTTTAGATGATGCCATTTCTTTTCCTCATCTTCTACATAGACAGGAAGGGTGAGTTTGGATCCCATCTCCACTGCATGGCTCACAAGGCTGCCAAGACTTCTAGTTACAAGAGCTTTTAAGGATTTCTTGGCCAATAAGACACTGCCAACTAGGATATGTATGTTTTCAACCCAATCTTTCAAGATTTTGTCTTATTGGACTCATGCTACAGTGTAAGCTTCCTTAGCCAACCGTGTTATGATACACAAACCACGGCGCTGCATCCTCAGCTTCTTCCCAGGGGGCTGCTTATGGCCTCTGACACCCAGTTGCTCAGGGCTTCCCAGTTCCCCAGCCCATCGAGGTCTCCCCCAGCCCAGCCAAACTGCCCGGCAGCAGCGCCGCAGCCCCACAGCAGCTCCGGAGCAGCCCCAACCAGAGGCACCTCGGGGCCCTCAGCAAGGCAGCCAGCAGCACAGGGGCAGGAGGACACGGGTGGCGCTTCCTGCCTGGCACAGGGCTTGTGGCCATCTCCAGGCACCGCTCTGGCAGGGATCCCCACAGCTCCGGCCCCTGCCCAGCCCCTCTGTCAGCAGCACAAAGGCTTCAGTGGAACTACCAAAGGCCAAGGGGCTTCTGGCCCTTTTCCCTGCAGCACTGCATGCCTGGGCAGCTGGCTGAGCACAAGCACCCTTTTCCCCCTTCAGGGCCACAGGACCCCTCAGCCTGCTGTGCTGCTGAGCACAAGCACCCTTTTCTCCCTTTCCTGCCTCTTGCCCGGCAGACCCTGGGCAGGAAAGAAAAGTTCCTAGTAGTCTGTGTATCATAACACATTCTATAATTAATTTATTTACAATAATCTGTAATATAGAATCATATATATACACTGTATAATTTATTTACTAAATAATCCATAATCTATAATAATATATATGATAATAGTCTATAATTTAATTATTCACAATATATAAAAAAGGGAAAAGAAAAAAGAAAAATCTTAAAGAAAAGGAAAATTGCCCCTGGCTCAGGTTGCCAGAGAGCAAAGAGAGCCTCCCCAGATCAGCTCTCCCCAGAGCTTCTGTAGTGCAGCCAGCCGAGCCCCAGCAGACGAGGCTGAGTGCTCTGTGCCCTGCCCAGCTGATCTCACAGCCTCTGAATGATGGAATATGGGCCAGGCTCTACTGCCTGGAGGCCACGCAGTGTTTCCAGTGCCAGCTCTGACACGACACTGCTCGTGTCCTCCGTCAGGCGTTCCAGGGCTGCAAGAGAGAGGAACAGAGCCAGGGTCAGAAGCTGCATCTGCGGGGAGCCGAGGAGAGCCCCCTGCAAGGGCCATCCCAGGCAACTCTTGCCATGGCCAGGAGGGAGCAGGGACCCAGGGGATCAGCCCTGTGAAAAATGCATATTTTATGATTGGTTTTTCGCAAATATTGAAATGAAAATGTCACGTGTTGTGTTAGAAAGTAATGCTGTATTAATTCTCTTAAGCACTGTGTTCAATGTAGTTTTAGGTTATAAAAAAATGTTAAGATGGAAACTATGCTATGTAGGATACTTTTTTTAAAGAAAGGACTTGCAGTGAGATAGCAGCCACAGGACACCTAAATCTTTCAGAGAAAAAGAATTTATTGCCCCCTTATCAGAAGAAACAAACTTCTTCCTGCCTAAAAGGCGCTGTTAGGATTAGGAGGAAGAAGGTGATGATGATGAGTCCGAATCCTTTATTTGAATGGCATTTATGCATCATGTATGAAGTGTATGAATATGCAACAGGCTGTTATTTTTAAGGATGAATCATTTGTTAACAGGTGCCCTTTTTCGGGCTTGTGTTGCCCAGAAAAAGGTACCCAGACATCCATAGCTCTTTGTTTCTATTGTCTCATATAGTCTTAATTAAAATTGTCTAAATTATTATTACTGTAATTGTATTACTATTTTTAAATCCACCTTTTTACTATTAAACCTTTAAAATTTAAAAACACCCAAGTGATTGGCGTTTTTCACTATTGTTAGCAGAGGATGGTTAAAACACCTCGCTGATGGTGCTTTAGGAGAGTCAGAGTGGGGAGGCGCGCCTTGCCCGATTTGGCAGCCTCGCTCTGTTTTCCCTGGGGTGACCGACAGACGCAGGTTACGATCGTGGACAAAAGGAGGCAATAAAACAAAGAGAAAGGAAAAAGGCTCCCTACAACCGCGGTAATTTGCCTCCTAAGACTAGTAGTGCACACAAAGAACCTGGGAAGGAAAAGGGGCTGGTGAGCATTTCTCAGGGGGCCGTGGGGGAGATGAATGTATGTGAATGAGAGGCGGGCTGGTTGTCCCAGACCTGCCCAGTGAGTACTGGAGTCTCCCATGCTGCAGTTCCGACTTTTAGTGACAAAAACAGCCAGTAAAGAGACGAGCGAGTGATAAACGGAGTGAAAGAATCCCCCGGGGTAACTGGGGACTGGGTCTCAGGGAAGGGTTGGACACATTAGAGGTAGGGAGCAATGTTTCCTAGCCCACTCCACTAGGAAATGGGACAGGAGGGGCCCCTAAAAACCTGCTGGGTTGAGGGATTTACATTCCAATAGCATCCAAGAGCAGTGTTGAGCAGAATTCTGCCGGAGTGAGGATATACCCAAGAGCATCCAGGGTGGACCACACAGCTAGATTGAGGGATGAAAATTTTGCCCAATAGCATCCTAGGTTGAACAACACAGCTAGATTGAGGGATAAAAAAGCTGCCCTAAGAACATCCAGGGTTGGACAACACAGCCAAATAAATGCCCGAGAGCATCTGTAGTTGTACCACACCTCTGGCTTAATTAATAAATGCCCAAGAACATCTGGGGTTGAACAACACAGCTGGATTGAGGGAAAAATACCCAAGAGCATCTGGGGTTGGATAACACAGCTGGATGGAGGGATATCCAATAGCACCGGGATTGGCCAGAAACACCTAAACTTGTAATAGGAGATGTGAAAGTAAAAGGTACCTTATTGTTGTCTTGTGTGTGTGAGAGTGAGTCACACACAAAGTCAGCCTCAACTTCCCGGGCGGGTGGGAGGTGGGGGGCAATGGAAAAAGGCTGCAAATCAGGCTGCTGTCCCCGGACAGGTAGGGGCTTTAGCCGAAGCTGAAGAGTGCGAGTGACACGCAGAAAGCCTCACAGGTGAACGGGCACCGGAGGTGACCAGAGTCAGGGCCCTTCCAGAAGGCCCAGAGATACTGAGACCTTTAGTCCAACCCCAAAGCCAGAGGGGCTACAGGGACCTGTGATTTTCTGGTGATAAGGATCCACTTTGTGTCTGGAGGGTGTGAAGGAATGTGTGAAGGTGAATGAGAAATAAAAGTGAGTGAATGTAGACAAATGAAAGTATGGGTAATGTGGATTGTGCATTTTAAGCTTTAGCACATCTCCTTGGAGGGAGGTGTATTGTGTTGAAAAGTAGTGTGGGGAAAAAGGTTTGTTTTGGGTGTAAGTGGTTGAAAGAAAAGTGGTATTTAAGCTGTTAGTGAAAAGTGAGAAACAGAGCCAAGGGATGAATAGATAAGGGCTTGAAAATGGAACAGAAAATCAGTAAATTGGTGTGATAATCTGTCCGAATTTTCTCTCATTTGTCTCATGATTTTCGTCATGAAAAAGGACAGAAACTGAGACCACTGAAAGATCCTGTTTTATATCCGGGTTTGATGAAGTCTGCCAGGCTTACAAGGCCGAGACATAACTCCCAGCCTGCCAAGTAATTGTGCAAAGGAGGACCTTGAGCCGTTTTGCAACAACAAGGCTTGGAATTTCCCTGCCTCTCAGTTTGGATGGACTCTTTCCTGGAATAACCTTTAGGTGGTCCCCACAGAAGACCCTTCATCTGTTCTGCAACCACTGTGACTGACTGATGGAGATGGGAGAAGCCTCTTCTCCAAGGACTGAGACATGAAACCCTCACATACAGAAAACTCCTTTTCTTCCCAAGGATTGAGACTGAAACCTGGGGGGAACTGGCGGGGGGAACAGAACAGACTGTGATGTTTGCTTGTGGGTAGTGATTATTGGGACTATTGGACCAAGAAGGAAACTATTGCATTATTTCCCCCCCTCTTTCACAATTCTCCATAGGATAAAAACCCCCAGGTTAGCTAGTCCAATTTGAAGATCTTCCCCGCGCTTGGAACGACTCCTCAACTGATGGAACCTTGGCTGGACCCTGAAGGACCCCATCACTTCCACGGGCGGTAGCTATAGCCTCCTCTTTTCTCTTTACCCCCCTACTTTTCCAAATGCTTTCCCTGCTTTCCCTCTTTTCCCTCACACGCATTTTGCTGTAATAATTCAATAAAGTACACTATTTTGATTGTTACTGCAAACCCCCTTTACTGTGTTAGTAATTTGTACTGAGAAATCCTTTGGAAACGAATCATCATGAAACCTGTAAATAAGGACAGTTCGTGGCAGTTGGATACAGGGAAATAAAGGGGGAATAAAAGCATACTAGAAGAGATACCCCCAAGATAGTCCTTTGGGAGTTAAGTTAGCAAACGGAAATACAACTCCTTACAAAATACAGGGTATACAGAAGTTGATGAGAGAAACATGCAAACTATGGAAAAAAGGAAATGAACCAATGAACCTTAACCTAGAAAGCTCAAACTTGTGAATTATAAGCTTTAAAAAGAGCACTAGAACATCTAACACAAGAGAGGATTTATATTGATTCAAGGTATGCCTTTAGAGTAGCACATACCTTAAGAAAAATTACCTAAGAGAGATAGCTATAGTACATATTAAGGGACACCAAAAGGTAAAGAGCCCAGAAATAAGAGGAAATAATTTAGTAGATCAAGAAGCTAAAGATGCAGTAGAAAATTGAGCTGAAAGATTTAATATTACCTCCAAACAAGGAAAAATTAGAAATTCCAAAGTTTAGGGAAGCAGAGAAAAAAAGAATTAAACAAGATAGGTGGTGAACAAGATAAATCGAAGAAATAGAAACATCTTGATGGAAGACAATTAGATAATAAAATGCTTACTAGGGAACAGTAAAAAACATGTATCAAAAAAGCCCAGTGGGATACTCAGGCTTTATGTGATAATTTTTTTCTTTAAGGAACTATGGGTGCATTGGGATTTTTGGAGTAGAAAAACAAGTCACTGAAAGATGTATAATTGGCCAAGAGATAAATAAAAGGGTGATGAGAAAAACAACATGAGAAGGTCGTGAGTTAGCTCGTCGACCATTTCAAAGTATCCAAGCAGAAGTTTAGATTTGTTAAACTCTGAATTTATTTGTAAAAACTGTTTAATCCAGAAGAAGAAGAATATACCACATGCTGGGGGGGAGATTGTAAGAAAATAATATCTTTAAAAATAAAAAAAGAGAAAGAAAAAGGCTGGGAACAAAAAATTTCCTCATCCATTCCCATTTGTTCCCCACTCGTTGGCGGCTGCACCCCCAGCCCCTGTGCCAGCTCCGGCACTGTCCATCTGTCCCAGCGGGGCCGCCCGGCCCGCGGCCGCTCCGCTGGCCGTGCCGGCGTGGCTGGCGGTCTGTCCTGCTGTGCGGACAGTGGTCACAGCGCCGCCCGCACCGAGGGGGGGTCCCGTCTGCCCCGTCTGTCCCATCCCCGGCTGCCCTGGCTCTGCTCGGCTGCCGGGGTCTCTGGCCGGCTTTGTCTCTGCCGGATCAGCCACCCTTGGCCTGCGGGGGCAATCCACGCTCCAGCTCGGTCTGCACCGAACACCCCTCGGGCGATCCCGCCTGCAGACCCCGCCTTTGGAGCACCCAGACCCGGTGCTGTGCCGAGTCCCGCCCGTCCTGCCCCAAGCTCCGCTCCCTCGGTAACCACAGCTCCGGCTGGGCAGGGGAACTCTCTAAAGGAATCACTTATCGAAACACTAAAAGTTCAGCTCAAAGATAGCCCTCTCCTGATCCTTCCTAAAATACAGGAGAAAGGCTATAGAAGATAAAAATCCAAAAAGAATGAGATAAAGGGATTGGTCTATTTCCATTAAGAGAGGTTCCCGTAGGAGGGGGCGGACCGGGGTTTGTAAATGTTCCTTTGACTTGGTCTGAGGTCAGAAATTTTAATAAATAAAAAGGATATTTGGAGGATTCCATAGGCATAGCTGAACAATGAGACCAATTTTAAGTCCAAAAATTTATACTTTAGAAGAGGTGCGGTCTATAATGAAACTAGTAATTTTCTCAAGAAGAAAAGGAATGGAACAGAGCAGCTGGAATAAAAGCTTGGGGAAAAAAGATAATCTGCAGAGACCCCCAGAGAAGACAAAAGGCCAAATGGACCTCCTGAGTGAGGTCAAAATAATGAGGGGAGTAAACACATGAATAATTATGATTGCATAATCAAGGGAATAAATGAAACAGCATATCAAAGGCGAAATGCAAAAAGAGTTTTTAAAGGGACAGCTTTTTAGAGAGAAAAGAAGAAACTCCAACTAAATAGATAAACTTAAGAGAGATAGGAAAATGGTCCTAAGCAAGCGGAATATCTGAAAATCTTTAAAGAGATGGGCACAGAGGGGGAATAGGGAGGTCATTGGCTCTATTTTTTTTAAGGGGACGAACACCATCTGGAACCTGTGATAACTTTAAAAGTGGGTCCCCAAGAAGGAGGATTGGAATTTGTAGTAGACACAGGGGCAGAGAGAACCTGCCCGTTAAATATTCCAAAAGGCTCTAGCGTGAGCAAACATACAGTGAAAAATAACACAGGCAAAAGGAGAAAGTTTTACAGTTCTGGTCATTAAAAATGTAGTAATTGAGGGAGGAAATTAAAATTTAGATGGGAGATATTTTTGCCTTATAATGGGAGGATCCAAAAACCGGGAGAAAGCAGCAATTAAGATGGACAAAGTTACCACAGGGGTTTATGAAATCCCCAAACTTATTTGGGCAAGCTTTAGAAACAATACTACAAGATTTGCCTACTCCTCCTGGAATACAAATTATCCAATATGTGGATGATTTTTTACTATCTGAGGAAGCTGAAGTGAGAGAGGCAACAATACAACTGTTATATTTTCTCAGGGAAAAGAGGACTAAGGGTATCAAAAGAGAAACTGTAATTTGTAGAACCGGATGTAAAATATCTTAGACACTTAATAAATAAAGGTAGCTGGAAACCCAACCATGAGAGAATATCAGGAATTTTATCCCTTCTCCCTCCCTCTTCAAAGAGGGAGATCAGAAAATTACTTAGATTGTGGAAATAATATAGATTATGGATTGAGGAGTACACGCAGGCAGTAAAATTTGTGAATGAAAAATTGACAGAGAGAGATGATACAACGGACCAAGGAAGATATGGTTAAATTAAGAGCTGAAATTAAAACTTGCCTAAGTACCAGATTTAAGCTTACCCTTGTTAGAAAAATCCTTTATCATTTACACATAAATGCAGAAAATAGAGTAGCTCATAAAATTTTAATTCAAGAGCGAAGAAGAGTAAAAAATCTAGTAGCTTATATATCAAAGATGTTAGACCCAGTAAGCCACAGCTAGCCAGTATGTATTTAAGTTCTAACAGCTACTGCAATCCTAGTAAAAGGAAGTTGTAAGCTTACTTTTAGAAGTAAATTAGTTGGGTACACCTCGTACCATCTAAGGGGAGTTGAATCAAGAAAAAAAAAAAGTAAGAAGAGAAGAAAGAGGGAAGTTGAAATAGAGGGGTGGTTAGCAAACTCAGATGTTGGAATGTAGAGTGATGACATCTTGGTGTTGGAAGAGAGCAGAAGTGTGAATGCGAGTTTTTTGCATCAAAGGCAGAGAAGTGTCTGAACACATGGTTGTTAGGAGGTTATTCAGTGCTGAACTGGGGTCCGGAAAGGGTTGAGCAGAACGGGCCCTCCTTGAAGGGAAAAGAGGATAAGTTGACTATAGAAAGAAAAAGAATGTCAGGAGCACCTGAGGACGCCAAGTTCGGGCTTGTCAAGGCTGGGAGGTGTCTGAGCGCTCCCTACGAGCGGCGGGGTCTCGGGGGCTGCGGCAGGGACCGATCCATGGAGGGGACCCGGCGGCGGTGCCGGAGCAATGACACGGGTTTGCCGGCCAGGAGCGGGGCTGGCTCAGTGCCGGAGCTGCTGGGGAGGCTCCCAGACTGCCGGGGCCCGAGCCCAGGATGGCAGCGCCGGCCCCGGTGAGTGGGCCGAGAGAGAGAGAGAGAAGGAAAGAGAAAGAGAGAGGAGAGAGGGTGGGCAAAAGGACCCAAGGCATGGCCCCAGTGATAGTGGAGCCCTGGAAAATGTTAAAGATAGAATCTGAAAATGTTAGGCTTTGTCTTTTCCCAGATCAACTGCACCTGCAGCAGCAGTATGATAAATTATATAATTGTTAGATGTGATGATTGTTTAGTAATTAAATATAATTATTATATACCCATAAGAAGAATCATGAGAAACTATGTTGGAAATTTAAGAGGGGCTATGCTTAGCTGAAATCTATGTATACAATAGAACAATATAAGTTTTAATAATTAACATGAAAGTTATATAATGATAGAATATAAAAACATGTCCATCTCGACTGTATGGTTGGAGTCAGATTTGGGTTTGTACCCCTGGCACCCAGAGCTCTACAATAAAAGCACCTGCATATAATCATTCCTGTGATTATGTGTTCCTGAACGCTAACATCTGGACTGGCTTTTGTATATTTCTGCATCTGTGTGGTCCCAGTTCTACATGTGAAGGGACACAAAAGAACCTTCTGTCATTTCTGCCTCAGGCAGAATAAACGGGATATAAGCTGGCTGCATGAAGCAGTCGGGGTGAAGCACTGAGGATACCCTGGCATTCTGTCAGTCAGACCCAGGTTCACTCAGCGCCAACTTCTGGGGTTGACGCTGCCTTGGCTGTGGTGGGTTTTTCGAAATTCTATTTTTGTTGTTGATCTAATAAATCTTTGTTAATTTTTTTTATAAATTTGGCTGCCAATTTGATCATTTATAACATAGGAGAACATGATTTTCCATGGTGCTGTTTGGTCTGGCAGGTGGTGGGGTCAAGAGCTGCTTTCCTCAGGAACTGGTGGATAATCCCTCTGTAAGCCTCAAGAGCTGCAAAATGAGTAAAGCCTGAAGGGACCAACTTGCATTTCATGTGTGAGATGGTAATCCTTACATACTCTGAGCAGTGTTTAATAGAGCAGTTAAGGGATACTGGAAAAACATCCTCTCCTGACTTGATCTGGGATTTGCAGGTAAGAAAAACTGTTTGTTTTCCAAAGAGAAAAAGAGCGTTTACACTGAGGAATTCCCTAGACCTGCCTGAGAAGGTTGCACTTCAGGGAAGGCAATGAAGCAACATAGGGATCAACAAAAAACTTAGCTTAGAGTTGAGAATGAAAACACAGAAACACTTATTACAAATATTAACCCATTTGATGCACTGAATGGCTATGACTCTGTAACTTTTATTTCAAGTTGTACAAGTTTTCATGTCTTTTTTTTCATTTATACATTTGTACATATATGTACAAGTAAAGTAAGGAAAAGCACGAAGTACAGTTAATACTGTCCAAAGGGTGATGTTAAATAGAGACAGAATCAAATAGTGTGAAACCGTGTCAAGCAATTGCTGAAGGCATCTGAAGGCTGCTGGTCTGAAGTCGCTGACTGAAAGGAATGATAGAAAAAACGGAATAAATGTAAAAAAGACAAGACTGGCTATCATGTCTTTAATAAATATCCATGCATAAGTGCCTTCTATTATGATAAAAAAGTTTCTTCAGTTCAGGTCAGTGAAAGGATTCTTGCTGACTGCAGTGGGTTGGAAAGTGCAAGCTTTGTGAAAAGATGACAGAGAAAACATTAAACTGGTCAGCATATCCTTTGTAATCAGTCTCTGTTTTCTCCAATAAAAATGAGATACATGCTTATAAATCACAATCCTTCCTCTGCTCTCTGTAAGTCTTATTTCGTATTTCACACCAGTCTTAAAATTGAATTTGCAGTTCTCCTTTCTATTCTTCTAGCAGCCACACGAGTAGGGACAAAAAGTGCTGACAGCTCACAGCGAAGAGTCAGAAAATGCATCCCACTTGTGTGGTGTTTTGGTTTTTATTGCTACGTCACATACATGTGTGACCCTCTCCTTCAGTGAGTTTAACTGTAAGCATTCATAGCTGCCAAATATCACAGTGATTCAGCAAAGGGATTAATTTGTTTCAAAAGTCAGACTCCAGAAGCTGCGTTCCCACCAATGGAGACCTCCTTAACAAAGCCTCTTGGGTTTATCCTGGGAGTTGTGAGCAGAAGTGCCAGCTGAGCCTGTCTGCAGCTGCCAACATCTCCTGCAGCCCCTCATGCCGCCGAGCTGAGCTAGATTTTCATATGGAGATATAGATAGAGATACAGATATAGATCTAAAGAAGATGAGTGTACCTTCCACCTCAGCAGCTCATCCCCTGTACTCAAGGCCCTGCATCCCATGTGTGTTTGGGAGACCCTTTTCCTTCTGGAGCAGCAAATGAGGCACAACAGGTCCCACAGGTGGATGAAATTGATCAAGGTGCCCTCTTGAAGGCACCTGAACCGAGGATGAGATCTCCACCAGCTCTACAGACAGTTTGGACACCCAGCTCCCATGCAGGCACAGCTACATGGGAAACTAAAATACAGCCTGAAATTATTAAATATCAGCTGTAACACAACTCATTTTTACTGGGGGAAATAAGGACTGCAAAGAGCATGCAGCCCTACTACAGAAACTTTATGTAGCACCCTAAGAGTGTTTGAGAGCATTTTAAGGGGCGATACCATTTTTTATTTGCCTGTCCAAAAGGACACGTGCCTTCTGCAGGTCTTGGGTGGTATCTGTAGGCTCTTCATGGACATTTTGCACTTAAAACACTATTAGATGGCTGTGCTGAGACCACAGAACTAAATTCTAGGTACCTGGTTATCACACATTTGACAAGCCTTCCTATAAAGTCTTGGAGCAGCCCAGAAGAGCTGCTCCAAGACAAAAATCGGAGTAAAATTCCTGCTTTAGATGGCTTAAAATAATAAAATGTGAAGAATATGAAAGCTTTTCTAGTATTACTTTTCCTAGATGGAAACCATAAAGTCTGTGATCCAAACTGTCTCTTACAATCCATGGCTGCACGACCCTATTACCAAGAGCACAAATATTAGCTGAAAGAATAAATTGTGCTGCACATGGACAATCAAGAGATTTTATAACGTGGTCTGAACTATAACAAATCTTGGATATTGAACTGCATTGCTGCTGCCTCAGCCACCCCCAGACAAATGAGTACAACCATCAACTTTGGAATGTACTGACTTTTTCTGCCTTTCTAAACAGGATATGATGATACTGGCCACTCGTGTTTACAATTCTGCATCACTTCTGCTTAACTGTCATTTTTAGGATTTCTTACAGAATCTATTAATCACTTTCTTTCTACTGGCACATTTTCTGCTTTATAACCAGGCAATTTCAGAGATTTGTTTTGCTCTCAGCAAATTTGCTGACAGACTGCAAATCAGACCTGTGTTTACTTTCAATGCTGAACAGCTCCTGGGAATGCCTCACGATGGCAGTCGATGTCATTTACAACACTTTCTGATACTCCAGTGACAAATCAAGTGATACTGTTTCCATACTGCAAGCTGTAGCAATGGGTTTGTCTTTTAAATCTGTGGGCTGAGACTAAAATAATCAGCATTAATTATTCAGCAACATACAAGAAGTGATGAGTTTTCAATCAGTATAAATCTAATCCATATAAAATACATTTTAAGTGTAATGAAGATGAGCAAGATAAACTCTTTTTACTGTTATCAAATGATTCTTTGAATCCTCAAGGGTCACTGTCTCTTATCCCCATCATTGATGAGATCTTCATATTCACTGCTAGACAGCATCCTACAGGTAGTTTGCGCAACCCTACTGGTAACAATGTCTGCTGTTTACCACAGATGAGGTGTCAATTTTGTTTTTCTTTGGTGACAATTAAAATTATTGTTTGTACTCTCCTAAATCAAACTTCAGGGTTGTCAATATTTTAATGGATTCATTTTTCAAAGAACAGCCAAGTTTCTCTTTCTGATTTTACTGAGAAAGAACAGAACATGGAGCTAGCAAAAAAATGTAGACGAGAACTTGTTTATGTACAGGATTTATTCAGCACATACTGCATACCAAGTACATATATACATGATTTTAGGTAATGGTGTGTTTAACTGAGTGATTACATAGTGATGTAAGATAAGGTCTCAGGTCATTGCTTTAAAAGATTTGATCTCTTTCCTTCCTTTAACCTTTCTGTTCCTGAGAGCCATGGGTAGTTGCAAATGATAAAGAAGTTCCAAGGTATCAACTAGTCAAGTGGATTACTGACTTTAAAATTAAAATCAAAATTATACAAATGTCTTGTTTCCTAAAAAAAGAATATGAGAAGAAAAGAAAAATCTTGGTTTTTATTCCTGGATATTAATCAGATTTAATGGAAATATTGCACACAATGAAATAGAATTTGGATTCGATTTTAAACCAGCCCTGCAATTCTCATCCCTAATAGTTTTAGCAAAGTGTCTATTTACTATAGGAACCTCAAAAAAGAATTTGAAATCAATTTCTATGGAACCATGCTGTTGTAAAACAAGTACACTTTCTTAAGGTTACCCTTTCTTCACATGGATGAATGTTACAAACATATAAAATTACAAACATACATATATATACACATATGGGCCATCAAGTTCTGATGTCCTATAATTTCTCTAGTTGATGGTCAGGTTGCTCCTGCAGCGGTTGGAGCTCAAGGAGCCAGAGAGAGCCTGCAGGACAGGTGACTGCGCGGTGGCTGCAGCATCAGGAGGGGTCACCTTGGCGGCTCAGGAGCGGCTCCGCTGTCCATCCGCGCTGTGCCCACTGCTCCTGCGTCCTGCCAGTCCTGCCCTCGCGGGGACAGCAGGAGCTGCTCCCTGCCACCGGCCAGCTCCTCTGCCTGGAGTCCCTGCCCATGCTGGCAGGACAAGCTCCCTCTTGCCTGGGGCCAAATGCGTGCCTGAGCCTTGGGCTGCCTTTGCCCGGTCTCTTTTTCCAAGCGTTTGACTCCCAGGCTTCTGCCCCAGCCCAGGGACGTTTGTCATTTCCATCCCCAGGTCGTTTTACACGGTGAACCACTGTGGCTTTACCTAAGAGGTGAATCATTCAAATTGTGGTGCTTTCCTGTACACAATGTCCTGTTAAGACCAAGAAGAATCTGCTCCTGCGGCTTGGTTTGTACCTGTTCCCACACCATTTATCCCACACTGCATGACTAAAGAAGGTCTATCCTTTTCCTTACTAAGTTCAGGCTACAGCTGAGTGCAAATATGAGTTAAAAGAGAATAAATGCCAGAATTCCCTTACATTTTTCCCCTCCTCTCCCCAGCCATGGTGCTGCCTGAGGAGGTTCTAGAGATAGACCAGAGCTCTCAGACAAATAACCTCAGATGGATGTTTCACAGACAAGATGGGTCTATTACCCACAGCTGGACAGACCCATGAGGAATTGGGTGCCATGGCCTGTCATACACTCGTCAGAGCTTCAGGATCAGTGAAGAAATAGGGACAAACATTCACGTGGTGTCCTAGGGTGATGTTACAATGCTTGTATCCCCATCTGTGTGTTCTGTTTATGCTGGATATTCTGTTCTGTGCCTTCAAGACTGGCTCTGAAGAGTGAATGTTTTGTTTTGGTTTTGCTATCAGCTGCTCCCCCACGGCTGGCGGGACACACAGACGGGGCTGTACATGGTGTGGTGTTTGCCTTTTGCTTGGCTTTTCACTTTGCTCTTGCTCTTGCTTCTGCTTTGCTCTTGGTTTTTGCTTCTGCTCATTAGTTAGTTTAGCTAAGGAATCACAATTTCTTCCTGGACTGTTTCTCCTTTCCCTTTTCTGGACCTACTCGAACCTGCTCCAGAGTGGGACCTGGGAAACACTGAGAGTTTGGACTCTGTGGCTGCAGCAGCTGCCCCAGCGCCAGAGAGACTGATAACAGAGGAACCACCCCGAAGAGACTTTCTGAATTTGTCATCTTTCTCAGAGCAATGAAAGAGTGCTGCCATCCGGTATTATTCATTTTCTGTGCTGGGGTGTGCCTGGCCTGTTAATAAACAGGTTCTTTCCACTTCTCTCCCAGGAATTCTTCCCAAACCACTTGCGGGGAGGGCCCATGTGGGTTTGCTTTCTGGAGGGGCCCCCTTTTGGAGGTTTTCTCCCAAACTTGCCCTGAACCAGGATACCTGGTCACTCATCATGGAAATGACACGTGCCTCAAAGCCAATGTCAGTTTAAAAGCGAAATTCATTACAGATTGCTACAACTGCACTGCTTAGACACAGTGAGCACTGCCTGTTACAAGATGGCCACAGAATGGCACCACTCTGCTGACCCTCCATACAAACAGAGAAATGTCTATTTCTGCTGCCACAACCGAGTATGTTACAGGTTTCTAAGTGCTGCCTACATCTCTGTGTGTGTCTGTATGTAAAGAACCAAACATGGACTGAATTATCTGCATATCCACAGAGCAGGAGTTGAGCGCTCAGTGGAGTCCCGGGGTTTTCTCAGCAGCCTCTGCAGCGAGTTCTGAGCCAAGGTGTGGCTCTGCTGCCAGCCCAAATCTGCGCTTCCCTTGCCCAGCCTGAGTGCAGGTGGGGCATGTGCTGGGCATGGCCGGAGATTTCCATGGCCAAAATCCTCCAGCATTTCCATCTGCTCATGGCTTTGGGTAGCACAAATCACAGAACACCCATAGCAGCTGACAAATGGCATTTCTTGCAGATTGCCACAGCCGCACTGCTGATCCACAAATACACGAGAATCAATTTCAGCTGAAAAATGTCATTTATTACAAATTGCTACACCTGCACTGACAATACAGAACTATACAGATCTCAATTTAGGTAAAAACAGAAATTTATTTGATTATGACAACACGTCTATATAAAAATATACAAATACCAAGTTCATTTAACAAAACTTGGTTTATTGCCAACCTCTACTATACACAACTTACTATATGCAAAGATCAATTAGGCATTTAACAAGCTAATTTATTACATATCCCTAGAAACTTACAGCCCATAGAGAAATACAGAAATATGCATTCCCTCTCTAAATAGCCCTACACTAAGAATTCAATATGCAACTATACCTTCAATACATCTATAAATAGAATTAAATACATACATATATGCACATATAAAAATACAAATAATCTACAGATGTAAATAGAGATTAGACACCACATAATACATATAATATATAGGTAAATATATATATATATATGTAAATATATCTACGTACATATATAGATGCAGATGTATAAACCAAATGTAGATGTATAAACCAGATGTAGATGTATAAATCAAATCTCTCTATAACTATACAAACATCACCAGTGCCAAGCTGAATATCCAACCAACTGCATCAATACAAACATAGAGCTATACATCTGGAACCATATTAAATATCAATAAATAGACAGAAATAGAACAATTCACATATAAAAATACACCTATCTCCCAATACAAATTCCAATCTACCTATTTAAAAACTATATACCTACACCTGCATCACTTTAAACCTAAACACCATAGATATAACAACATCTATGTATACTTATTTATACATAGATGTGATTACAAACATATATGTATATATATGCATACCTATATACAACAGCATACATCCAATATTTCTATACAAATGGCAAGCTACATATAAAAGCACCCATGTAATAATCCCTGTCCAGGTGCATGTCCATGGATATTCAGACAGCACTTGAAGCAGAGGGATCCCAGCTGCCCCATCTCCAAAGTCTCTCCCTCGGTCTCCTCCTCCTGTGCAGAGCAGCTCTCCTGGACAGGGACAGCAGATGGGACATCTGGCAAGCAAAGGGAACACTGAGTGAGTATGGGGACGCTTCCCTTGGCAGCAGCTGCACTTCCCTCAGGGAAGAGGAAATCTCAGAGCCTCCCCAGGAGGGTCAGAAAGAAAAAGCAGCCGAGCGGGCCAGGCTGTGGTGAGCGCAGCCGCGGCGGGACCGTCCCGCAGCCCTGGCAGCCCGGCACAGCCGGCACAGCTCCCGGCCCTGCCGGCACGGCTGCCTTGCCCAAGGACAGCCCCTGTGCCGGCCGGGCAGCTGCGCTGAGCAGCCCCAGCACGGGCAGGGCCCGCTCCTGCCCCGCCGGGCAGTGCCCACGGCCACAGCCCACGCCGCCCTCAGCCCCACCCTGCCTGCCCGGGCCTGGGGCCTCACCTGGGCTCTCTCCAGGCTGGCAGCAGCAGGTCCCCACTTGCTGCTCTTGCTGCTGGCCTCCAGCTTCTTGCTGCTGCCTCCCATCAGTCTCCGGCTGTCCTCAAGGTCTTCCTCGCAGCTGTGGCAAAAGTGGAGGCTCTGGAATTGCTTCCAAGGCCTGGCAGAGCTGCAGTCCCGCAGCCCTCTGTGCTCCCTGCTGGCCCCCTCCATCCCCTCAGCCCCACCATGCTCTCACTGAACCCCCAGCCCCCTTCAGTTTCTTCAGCCCCTCACAGTCCTCTCATGCCCTCAGTCCCTTCTGAGCCATCCTGTCCCCCAAGACCCGCCAGCCCCTCAGCCTGTGCCACTTCCCTGTCACCTCCAATGCCACCATGGCCCTCGGCTGCCCCACAGCCCTCAGCCCCAGCAGCAGCTCAGGGTGCCCGTCCCTTCAGCGCCACCGCCCCCTCAGCCCCCTCAGCCCCCTCTGTCTCACCGTCCTCCAGCAGCTCCTCAGGGCACAGTGCCTGGGGCCAGCGGCAGCTCCCAGCGCTCCAGGGACAGCCGGGGCTGCAAGTGCTGCTCCACCCGGCCCGGCCGCCAGCTCGGAGCCAGCACAGGGAGAGGGGACACAGGGGCACAGGGGGAAAAGCAAGAGGTGAGAAAGGCAGCCGAGAGGGAAAGAGGTAACAGTGCAGCCTAGAGCTACGCAAACAGCAATCTACCCATCAATCTATCCCTCTAGACATTCATATTCCTCTTACTGTATAAAACACTCATTGAAAAATGTAACTACATATACATATTTTTTTTTTGACACTACAGAAATCAAAATTTTACTCTGAAAATCTATGCAGATCAGTCAATATACACTCCTATAAACAGAACACTATAATCTATAAATGCAACTATAACTACTGAAAAATAGAACTATAGAAATCTATAAACATATTTACAAACAGAGGAGTTTTACCTGCCCGATGGTCACGGGCTCTCCCCTGTTTCTCCGTGCCACGCAGGGCAGCCCTCCTGGAGATGGTGCTCAGATGGCATCTGGGAAAAAAAGGGAACGCTCAGTCAATATTGGCCCTTGTGCACCTTTCCCTTGGGCAGCAATTGTCCTTCTACCAGGGACTGTCAAAGATGGCCAGAAAGGCAGACTCTCACTTGGCAATTTGAAGCCTGCCCTTGAAAGAACAGGCATCATTCCAAGTGTTTAAAAGTGTCTTTCAAAACACTGAAGTATCTCCATAAAGTCTCAGCACTCGCAGTGCAAAGGGCACCCAGGAGAGCTTGAAACACGCTCAGCCCCAGGTGCAACAAAGAAGCCCAGCCTTGTTCTTTCTCTGTGCTGACACAGAGACCTCAGTCCTCACTGAAATGCCAGAAGCTGAGGGGTGCTGGCAGCTGAGTAATGAACCAGCTCCATGACCTGGCATCAACCAACTGCCCTCTGCAGTGAGCAGCAGCTGCTCCAACTGCACCATCAGCTCTGGCAGGAAGGGCCAGGAGGGACAGAGCTCCCTACGAGGCCTGCAGGCTGCACCAGCTTGGCTAAGGAATGGATCCAAAGTGCTCCCTCTCTCCTCTTAGGTCTCCCTAAGCAGGGCTCATTCAAGCTTTCCCTTCTGATACCGGACTCACTGTCATTTTTCAATTGGTTGGCCTCTGATGTTCTGCTCCTGGTTTTTCTTGTGGGTCAGCACCAATACCAGGTGACTGCTACTACACTGAGTCACTGATTTGGACTTCTACCCTGACTTTTTGGGTTTTTTTCCCCCTGTTCCTGCAAGATTTGCCCAGCATGGCCTCCCCTGTCAGACTGTAGCAAATTTATCCACCGACTGCAGCACAAAACTGGGACACCCGAGTTGCTGACACAACTCCCCCAAGGTCAGCTTTATTCCCTGCTCTCTTGCCACAGCAGAGGACTCATTGTCAGAGCCTCTGGAGAAGCGTGGAGGGCAGGGCTCAGGTAGGTTGTGCCAGTGCAGGATTTGAACTGAAGGCACCAGGAAGCACCAAGCCTGCTCAGAGCAGCCATCTCACACCTCTCTAAACCAGTGTGGGCTCTGTCGTCCTTACCAGGCTCCTCGGGCTCCTGGGAACTGTTCCTGCAGCTCTCGGTGCCACTGGAAGCTTCCTCTGCTGCAGCTCTGTCCACAGGCTCCCCTCCTGAGGAATCAGGGCCAACACTGACATTGTCCTGAGCAGAAAAACAGAAAGAAAGGAACACAAAGATCACTCACTATTTGGCTGGAAACACATCAGGGATACAAGAACTCTCCTTCTCCACTCCCAAAGGACAGGGAGCACAGAGGAGGAGGGAACACTGCCCATACGGTTCACATAACAAGCCTTTTAAACTCAGCATTCAGGTGGCCAAGGTGAAACTGAAGCTCTTACAAAATGACCTTTGAGACAAAACATGAACAGAACAAATCAGAAGACACCAAGTGAGGGGACGTGCCCTCACGCTCTGACCCTGGCTTATCCCAAGGCTGGCAAAAATCAGCCAGCACAAAGCCAGGGGCTCTCCCTGCTGCCAGCACGGCTGCCAGCAAGGGCACAGCTCACTCCCAGCCCTGCCCAGGGCTGTGTGCTGCAAACCCCCACACAAAGCACACATTTCTGCAGGGCAGTCTCACCACCCCCAGCCCAGCGCTCACACAACCCAGCACAGGGTGGTGCTTTTCGGAGCCCTCTGCCGCTGCCCCTGTGTACGATCCAGGCAAACATTTATGCACCCAGGGTATTCCCAGGATCACATTTGGGATCAGTGGCAAACATCTGTACTTCGGGAGAGTAGGAAAAAAACCAACCCAAAAGACAGGAAAAGCCAGACAACCCAGCAGTGTTTCTATTCCACTGGGGAAGTAAATGCCCACAATGAAGCACCTGCAAATTACCTCTGGACACACAGATATTCTCACTATAACCAGTTCCAGAATATTCATCTCTTCTGCGACAGCCTGGCCATCAGAACCCTAAAGATTCTAAAGATGGTTCCGAGCCTGCAACATTTCCTTTTCTTATGGAATAAAATGCTTCTGAAAACCGCTATGGGTGACTTTACAGAAGACAAAAGTCATGCCACTTGAGAAGAAGGGATTGGTAAATCCAAAAAAATCCCTCTCCCCACCTTGAGTCTGCCCTGCCTCATAATCATAAACGTACTGCGGGCACTGGGTCAGCACATGAATAGAAAGAGAGACATTCTTTGGCAACACGGATAATCATCTGCAAAAGGACAGAGAGCTGCAGCTCCAGCCCAGCCCCAGCCACGGCTCTGGGAGCGCCTACACGCACGGCAGGGCTCACACAGCAGCAGCAGCAGCTGCAGCCCAGCCCTTGCTTTGCCTTGGCCTTCCCACCCAAAAGAGGCACAGCCCACAGCTGCTGCTGCAACAGAGGCACCTCTGGCGTGCCCCTCCCTGCATGGCACACTTGGCCTTCAGTGGCAATTCTCCAAACACCCTTCTCATCTTTCTCAGCAAGAAAAACCTCTTCTTCATTTCTTCTTCATTTCCTCTTTTAGAAATCTTTCTTTACCAAGAATAACTAAATCACTAAATAATGATGAAATAAGTTCAATTAAAGAAGCCTTTGCTTCTCAGACATGTAACAACATTCCAAACCTCTCAGTCCAGCCCCTTTTATCCCCATCCAATGCAATTACCTGAGCAGAGGGAGATCTTTCAGACAGGGAGTTCCTGATCTCCCGAATCATTTTCTCTATGGCCAGGCTGAGATCTTCTGGTGGCCATTCCTCCTGCCCAGCTGCGTCCTGTGCTGAGCTGGAGGCTGCCAGTGCTGCACAAACCTCAGGGCCAGCTGGAGTGGAACTGCCCGGGGTAGCTGCAAGAATCCAAACACCTTGGTCAGGCTCCACAGTGTGGCTGCGGGACACAGAGCTCGAGGGCTGCCTTGCATCAAACAGCACGGGAAGCAGCCAGGAAAAGCAGGCACAGAATCTTTTGGCCTCCTAGGTGCCCCTTCCTGGTAGGCTTGACAACTTCTGGCCGAGAATGACAGAGCCTTGTGGAGAACTACTTCGAACGATCACTTTCCATAACCTTTTGCAAAAGCAAGGCTAGAAGTCTTTGCCTACCTCGTGGGTCGCAGGCTGAGGGCTGCTGCTCGCCGTGGAGCCCGAGGACATGGCAGGGCGGGATGCCGAACACCTCCCGCTCGGCGGGCGGCGGCCGCTCCCCGTAGAGCTCCTGGAAGCGGCTCGGCCCCTCCCGCCGCGCCGGCCCCGGCCGCTCCCTGTGCAGCAGGTGGAAGCCGCAGGGCGGGCGCCGGGCGAGCAGCGGCCGCTCCGCGGGCGGCTGCTGGAGACGGCCGGGCCGGGGGCTGCGCAGCTCCCGCCCGTCCGGCAGCGCCCGCTCCCTGGGCAGCAGCAGGAAGCCGCTGGGCGGGCGCCCGGCCGGCAGCGGCGGCCGCTCCCTGGGCAGCGGCTGGAAGCGACTGCGCCCGTGCCGCCCGGCCGGCAGCGGCCGCGCCCCGGGCAGCTGCTGCGAGCCGCAGGGCGGGCGCCGCCGGCCCTCCCGCCCCGCCGCCGGCCGCTGCCTGTTGGCCGCGCTCCGGCGCTTGATGCGCAGCAGGAGCTCGGGCCGGTCGCGGCGAAAGCAGGGGCTGCTGTAGTGCAGCCAGGCCCCGGCGTCGCCCGGCGCAGCCGAGCCGAGCCAGCCCGGCACCTTGCGGAAGCCGTAGCGGTACAGCTGCCGCACGAAGCTGCGGAACTGCGTGGCCCGGAACGTGAGCGGCACCGGGGCCCGCCCATGGCCACCGCCCCTCTGGGCGTCGCCCGAGCTGAGCAGCTCTCGCTCGAAGAGGGAGCGCTCGATGAGCAGCCCCTGGGCCCGGCTGTCCCAGCGCACGGAGCGGACGCGGGGACTGTTGGCCAGGCGCCACAGCTTGGCGGGGAAGGTGCTGGCGAGGAGCCCGGCGGGCAGCGGCAGCTCCGCCATGGCGTCGATCGCCGACTGTCGCCGCAACGCCCGCAGCGCAACGGCCGCGGCTGCGCCGGCGGCGCGCGGCCTGAGGGGGGCGCTGCGCTCGGGCCCGCGCGCGCCCAGCGCGGCCCCGGCGCGGGCCGGACTCGGCGGGGACGCGCGCGGCAGAGCCGGGGCTGCGGGCACAGCGCGGGCGGGGCGGCTCCGGGGCCGGCCGGGCTCGGCTCCGCACGGCCCCGCTGCAAACCCTCTCTTTCTCTGCCTGCAGCCATCCTGCTGCCTTCGCTCTGCGGCACAACCCCAAAGCACCAGGAGAAGGACAATAAAAAAGCCGCTTCCCATCCCCTCTTGATGCCCCCGGTGATTCCTGCCCAGGTCCAAGACTTCTCATTTCCCTTCCTTGAACTCCATCAGATTCCCCTCAGGCCAATTCTTTAGCCTGCCAAGGTCCCTCTGAATGGCACAGGCATTTGGGCTATCAGCTGCTCCTGCCAGTTTTGTGCTGTCTGTAGACTTGCTGACGGTCAACTGCTCCTCCAGGCCGGCCAGGAATGAAGACATTAAAGAGTATCTGCCCCAGCATCAGCCCCTGGGGCTCAGAGCACCGGGACTTGCCTCCAGCACTACTTTGTGCCACTGATGACAGCCCTCATCCATGTTTCAGCCTTCCTGGCTGGGCGTTTTGGCAGTTGGTGTTTAAGGCTGCAGTAGGAGACTCTCCAAGTCTTGGGTAAAGCTGGGGCAGGCATCATCCATCGCTCCACCCATATCCATCAGTTTGGCTGTCCTATCATGGGCATCAGGTAGGTAAACCATGACTCCCAATCAACTTCTCCATTGGATTGGAATGGTTTTCAGGGTTAGTCACTCCATCCCCTGTCAGGGGATAGAGGCAAGGCTGACTGACCTGTATTTTCCTGTCCTTCTTACTCATCTTGGAAGAAATCCGTCTATTAGAGCAATTCTGGCTCTTTCTAGCTAGGCAATTCCAGTAAAAATAACCAGTAAGAAAAATCGAGCTCTGAATAGAATCTATTAAATTATTATTTCTACTACCTTTCTAGGCCACAAGAAAGATCGTGTTTTCTTTCCAGTATTGGATAGCGGATTTAAAAAAACCCAAGATAAAATTCTCCTGAATAGAATATAATTATACCTATTTTTCCAAAGACACATAACTTAGATTTTCGTTCAGGATTAGGCTGAGATGAAAGGACTTGAAAGCTTCCAGAATTTTGACATTTTTGTTGTCTCCAACTGGAAAACTGTTTGAACACGGTGAAGATGTAGTGCTTTTGAAAATGCAATTTTGAAGTTTTTTTGCTTGTATTACATATAAAAGTACCTACAAGAATTTTAGGAAACCTGTAGCACAGATTCCTTACTTTTAAAATGAGGAAATGCCAGAGTTTGTTTGATCTTCAGTTTTTTTTATCTTGTATTTCTGATTCCCATATTTTTATATGCATATGTACCTTTCTTTAGTGTCATGGTCACATAGTCCGTCTTCCTTCAGATCCCAAAATCATCAGTGCTCAGAATAGCTGATGAGCAACTAATCAATATTCTTTTCCACCTCTTTTGTTTCATAATAAACTCAGACACCATTTATGTTTTGGGAATCCAGGAAATTCCAGGGACAATTCAGCTCTCAAGCCTTGTGAATTCTCTCTTCTCTCCTTTTCCATTCCCCTTTTCCTTCATCTCTCTCCTGCCCTCAGGGCCCTTTCCCCTCCTCTCAGGCCCTCTGTTTGCTGCACTCCAGTGAAGCTCTCAGCTGTTATTGCCGGCCAGGGCTCTATGTACAAATCACAAATGGGACGGGACTGCTGTGGACGTGCCCTGAGCTGTTTTATTTTTGAGCATCAGTCTCATTACATGGGTATGACAATGGGAAGATGCCAGTAGCCCAGGCAACTGACCAAGAACTTAATGTTACAACTTACTTTCTAAGTTTTTTGACCAATCACACAAATCAGAAGCATATTGACAGTAATTCTATCCAACCCCTATAATCACATGTACCTTTGGATAAAATGATGCCTGCTTATTTCCAATACAATACCTGCTTGTAAGCCTTAAAACACAATGCACAGAGCTCCATTGTTAAGCTTCAAACTTCCTAATATCTTGCCAGATAAACTTTTCTGTAGCTTAGGGAGTTATCCTAGACAAGCATTAATACACAGGCCATTGTTCTATTTGTCTTTGCTTTTCTACTTTTTAAATAATTTTTCTGCTGACCTATCTCATGGCTACTGCTTAGCTCTAATCACAGTTCTGCTGTCTCTGAGGCCTGCCTCTTGCAGCTTTCCCAAAACCCTATGATTTTGTGGATTCCCACAATTCCTGCTCTCGATTCATCTAAAAAGGAACCTTCATAGCCGTGTCATTTGTTGCTACCTTGCGTTCCATAGCCTTGCTATAATATCTCTGCTTTTTACCTTCTTAAAGCACCTTTTTGCTTACCATAAGCATTGCTATATTACAACACAGCAGTTTAATGCTGTGAAAGTCCAGTCAGTTCAAAGGGCATAAATCATGTCTGGCAATAATTACGAGTCATTGTTCGAAAAAGTCTTGTTGGTTCCAAGGTCTTTATTCAAAATCTTCCTCCATGTCTATACCTTTATCCGCCACTTCTGTGAGATTTAGAGAACTCTCTGGGAATCCATTTCCTACCACTCTCTCTTATGTAATAAAAACGTCTTTGATAGTTTTGTCCATCATCTGTCGCACACACCGGAGTATGCAAGGTATTACTACTAGTATCACTACCAGAACACCCAATACATAGAGACCTATCTTACAATGTTCCCTTAGCCAAGGTGCAAAGCTCCATTCTTTGAACAGATCATCCAACCAGGACCCACCATCTTCTTTAATTTGAGCTGTCAAATCTTTCAGCTTTGTGTGCTTTTGTGGATGGATTCAGAATGATCAGACAGCTTCATGGAACACAATCCTTCAAATTCCTCACAGCCATGTCCATGTGCCAGTAAAAGAAAATCAGTTGCTGCTCTATTTGGAAGGGTAGCATGCCCAACACTGTTAACATCTGTCAGCATATCACTGATTGGGAGCGCGGCGAACAGGAGTAGGCAAACAGGGCTGTGGTAAGTCTCCGGACCGTTTACAAGGCAGTTCGCGCAGGCAGCGCAAGCAGGCAGGGTTGTCAGCTTTCTTGCTAGCCAGGAGTCCTCTGTGTTGTCTGAGGTTGTCTGCTACCTGGTTGTGTTCGAGGTGTCTGTTAGCAATGGTTTCCACACGGTCAAAAACTGTGGCTGGTAGTGTAAAAGTAACCAAGTCGAGCCCTCCACAAAGGATGTGTCTGTACAGACCCAATCGTGCCCAGAGTGTTTGAGCTTATCGGTAGCTTCAGGGATTATTGTGGAGGAGACCTGCCTGCAGTGTGAACAGGTGAACGACCTCCTTTCACTGGTGGCTGAGCTTAGGGAAGAGGTTGAAAGGTTAAGGAGTATCAGGGAAAGTAAAAGGGAAATAGACTGGTGGAGTTCAGCCCTTCCATCTTTAAGAGAGGCCCCTGTCCGAGAGACTGAGGACTTATATGCCTCCCACTCTCAGGCAATAGAAGGGCATCTGGTAGAGGAAGAAGAGTGGAATTGGGTCCCCATTCGGGGAGGTAATCACAAAAACTCCTCCTCACCCCCATCCTCCAACCAGGTACCACTACAGAATAGGTATGAGGTTCTGGATCTAGAGACCCAACTAGATGATGTAGAAGAAAACTGTCTGCCCAGTGAGCCCCCCATTTATGATTCATCTGTAAGACGGATCACTACCTCTGATGTCAAGAAGAAAAGAAGGGTAATCGTAGTAGGTGATTCCCTTCTGAAGGGAACTCAGGGCCCCATATGTCGACCAGACCCATCCTACAGGGAGGTCTGTTGCCTTCCTGGGGCCCGGGTACAAAATATCACTGAGAGGCTTCCTGGGCTGATTCAGCCCTCTGATTATTACCCACTGCTGATACTCCAGGCTGGCAGTGATGAGATTGAAAAGAGGAGTATCAAGGCAATTAGAAAGGACTTTAGGATACTGGGTCATGTAGTTGATAGGGCAGGAGCACAGATAGTGTTCTGCTCAGTCCCTTTGGTGGGGGAGGAAAATGATGAAAGAAACAGGAGAATCCACATCATCAACAAGTTGCTTAAAGGTTGGTGTCATCGGCAAAATTTTGGATTCTTTGATCATGGGGAAACTTTTACAGCATCTGCTCTGCTGGAACCAGATGGGGTACATCTCTCTGTTAAAGGCAAAAGGTTCTTAGCTCATAAGCTGGCAGACCTCATTGAGAGGGCTTTAAACTAGGTTTGAATGGGGAAGGGGATGCAGCTGAGCTATCTGGAAGCAGGCCCAAAGGTTGCAAGGCTAAGTTAGGGGTGAAGTCAGTAGCCCAGCTGAGGTGCGTGTATACCAATGCACAAAGCCTGGGCAACAAACAAGAACTGGAGGCCGTGGTGCAACTGCAGAACTATGACGTAATTGCCATCACGGAAACATGGTGGGATGACTCACATAGCTGGAGTAGTGCACTGGATGGCTACAGGCTCTTCAGAAGAGACAGGAAAGGAAGAAGAGGTGGAGGGGTGGCCCTTTATATTAAACAGACTTTTGATGCTGTAGAAATTGAAACTAAGATGGAGTTGAATGTCTATGGGTAAGAATTAAGGGGAAGGCCAACAAGGCTGACACCCTACTGGGAGTCTGTTATCGCCCACCCAACCAGGAAGAGGAGGTAGATGACTTATTCTACAAGCAGCTAGGTAATGTTTCAGGATCATCAGCCCTTGTTCTCGTTGGTGTCTTCAACCTGCCAGACATCTGCTGGGAACTTAATACAGCAGTAAAGAAGCAGTCCAGGAAATTCTTAGAGTGTATAGAGGACAACTTTTTGTTGCAGCTGGTGGGTCAACCCACCAGGGGAGGGACTGTGTTAGATCTGCTGTTTACATATAGAGATGGGCTGGTGGGAGATGTGATGGTTGGAGGTTGCTTGGGGCAGAGTGACCATGAAATAACAGAGTTCTCAATATTCGGTGAAGTCAGGAGGAGCACCAGTAAGACTCCTGCATTGGACTTCCGGAGGGCAGACTTTGACCTGTTTAGGAGACTTATTCAGAGCATCCCTTGGGAAGCAGCCCTTAAAGGAGTTCAGGAAGAGTGGGCATGCCTCATGACAGAGATCTTGAGGGCACAGGAACAGACTGTCCCTGTGTGCTGAAAGACAAGCTGACGGGGCAAACGTCCAGCCTGGCTGGGTATGGAGGTTTTGGAGGAACTTAGGAATAAAAAAAGGATGTATCAGCTTTGGAAGGAGGGTCTGGTCTCTAAGGAAGTATTCAAGAGGGCTGCTAGAACATGCAGAAAAAAAATAAGAGAGGCCAAAGCTCAGTTTGAACTTAGAATCGTGACTTCTGTAAAGGATAATAAAAAATGTTTCTACAAATACATTAGTGCTAGAAGTAAGGGTAGGACCAGCCTTTGTTCTCTATTGGACAGAGAAGGGAACTTAGTATCTGCAGATGAGGAGAAGGCAGAAGTGCTTAATGCCTACTTTGCCTCAGTTTTCAGTGGGAAGATGACTTGCCTTCAAGACACCTGTCCACCTGGGCTGGTTGATGGTGTCAGGGAGCAGAATGGTCTCCCCATTATCCAAGAGGAGCCAGTCAAAGAACTACTGGAATGCTTGGATGTCCATAAATCTATGGGACCAGATGGGATCCACCCCAGGGTATTGAAAGAGCTGGCAGATGAGCTTACAAAGCCACTCTCCATCATTTACCAACAATCCTGGCTCACTGGTGAGGTTCCAGATGACTGGAAGCTGGCCAATGTGATACCCATTCACAAAAAGGGTGCAAAGGATGATCCTGGTAATTGTAGACCAGTCAGCCTGACCTCAGTGCCTGGAAAAATAATGGAACCGTTCATATTAAATGCCATCACACAGAATCTACAAGACGGCCAGGGCATGAGACCCAGTCAGCATGGTTTTAGGAGGGGTAGGTCATGTCTAACCAACCTGGTCACCTTTTATGACCAGGTAACCCGCCTAGTGGATGCAGGTAAGGCTGTAGATGTTGTTTATTTGGATTTCAGCAAGGCCTTTGACACAGTCTCCCACAGTATACTCCTAGATAAGCTAGCAGCCCGTGGCTTGGACAGGAGCACTCTGTGCTGGGTCAGGAACTGGCTGCATGGCTGGGCCCAGAGAGTGGTAGTAAATGGTGCTACATCCAGCTGGCAGCCAGTCACCAGTGGTGTCCCTCAGGGGTCTGTGCTGGGACCAGTTCTGTTTAATATTTTTATTGATGACATGGATGAGAGTTTAGAATCTTTCATTAGTAAATTTGCAGATGACACTAAGCTGGGAGCGTGTGTCCATCTGTTAGAGGAATGGAAGGCTTTGCAGAGGGACTTGGAATGGTTGGATGGATGGGCACAATCTAATGGGATGAAGTTCAATAAGTCCAAGTGCCGAGTCCTGCACTTTGGCCACAATAACCCCTGCAACGTTATAGGCTGGGGACGGTGTGGCTGGACAGTGCTCAGGTACAAAAGGACCTGGGGGTGCTGGTTGACAGTCGGCTGAACATGAGCTACAGTGTGTCTAGGTGGCCAAGAAGGCCAATGGCATCCTGGCCAGTTTCAGGAATAGTGTGGCCAGCAGGAGCAGGGAGGTCATTCTTCCCCTGTACTCGGCGCTGGTGAGGCCACACCTTGAGTATTGCACCCAGTTCTGGGCCCCTCAGTTTAGGAGGGACGTTGAGATGCTTGAGCGTGTCCAAAGGAGAGCAACGAGGCTGGTTAGGGGCTTGGAACACAAGCCGTATGAAGAACAACTCAGGAAGCTGGGGTTGTTCAGCCTGGAGAAAAGGAGACTCAGAGTAGACCTTATCACTCTCTTCAACTTCCTGCAGGGTGGCTGTGGTGAGCTGGGGGTCAGTCTCTTTCTCCAGGCAACAACAGACAGAACAAGGGGACACAGTCTCAAGCTGCGCCAAGGGAGATAAAGGCTAGAATTAAGGAGGAAGTTTTTCACAGAAAGAGTGGTCAAATACTGGAATCATCTGCCCAGGGAGGTGGTGGAGTCACCATCCCTTGATGTGTTTAAAAAAAGACTGGATGAGACACTTGGTGCCATGATGTAGTTGAGGTGTTAGAACATGGGTTGGACTCAATGATCTTAAAGGTCTCTTCCAACCAAGAAATTCTGTGATTCTGTGATTCTGCGATTCTGTGATTCTGTGATTCTGTGATTCTGTGGCTGGCTGGGCCTCCTGGGGACACCTGACAGGTCCAGCTGACTTTGGCCTATCGAAGGCTGCTTCTCATCTGCCCCTGAAGCGCTGGGGCTCTGGGCTTTCCTTCCTATGGGAGAGAATGCAAAGATTGTTCCCAGATGAAATCTGCCAGGACAGACAGATCTGGCTGCCTTGGCCACGCAGGGGCCACCTCTCATCTGCCTTTCAAACAGTGGGACCGTGTACTTTTCTTTCTTATAGGAAAAAAGATACCCATCTCAACCAGGCACCCATGGCCAAAATTGGGCATCTGCCTCCAGCATTCCCTATATTCAAGGACAGCTCAAAGAAAAAAGCTGCAAGAACTGACAAGTCTGGCTGGCCTTGGCTTCCTGAGGGCTGGCACTCATCTGCCTCTGAAACACTGGGACTCTGTGCTTTCCTTCCTAATGAAAAGAACTCTTCTTGTCTATGCGCCCACGGCCAAAATTGAGATTCCACTTCCAAAACGCCCTGTGTCCAAGGACAGCCCCTAGATGAAAGGTGCCAGGAGAGACAGGTCTGGCTGGCTTGGTCTAAGGGTGGCCACCTCTCATCTTCTTCCAAAACACTTGGACTTCATGCTTTTCTTTCCTATAGGAAAAAACCTATCCATCTTCACCAGGTGCCCATGGCCAACACTGGGATTCCATCCCCAAAACTCAGTGCATCCAAGGATAGCTCCCAAGGAAAAGCTTCCAGAAAAGACAGGCCTGGCTGCCCTTGGCCTCTTGGGGGCTGCCTCTCACCTGCCTTCCAAACACTGGGGCTCGGGAGCTTTCCTTCCAAGGAAAAGAACTGTCCTTCTTATCTATGCAGAAATGACCAAAAATGGGATTCCGCCTCCCAAATTCCCTAGATCCAAGGGTTGCTTTCAGACAAAAGCTACCAGGACAGAGAGGTCTGGCTGGCCTAGGCCTATGATGGCTGTCTTTCATCTGCCCCTCAAACACCGGTGTTCCGTGCTTTCCTTCCTATGGAATAGAACCATCCTTCTCCTCCAGGTGTCCATGTCTGAAATTTGGATTCCACCTCAAAAATTCTGTATATCCAAGGGTTGCTCCCAGACAAAATCTGCCAGTGCCATCAAGTCTAGCTGGCCTTGGCCTCTGGTGGCTGCCCCTACAACACTGGGGCTTGTTCTTTCCTTCCCATGGAGATCACTGGGACACTGTGAGGACTTCATGGCACCAAGGGGATCATTGTGGCACCACTGGAGCCCATGGAACCAAAGGGCCATGGTGACACAGCTGGGCTTCATGGAACCCAGAGACCATTATGGCTCTGTGAGGCCAGATGGAACCATGGAGACCATTGTGACCCACAGGGCCTGGTGTCACCAAGGGGGCATTATGGCACCTCAGGGCCTCATGGAAGCAAGGGACCACTGGGACACTGTGGGGCCCCATGGAACCCAGGGAACATGGAACAGATCTGGCTGGCTTGGCCTCCCAGGGGCCACCTGACAGGTCTGGCTGATGTTGGGATGTCAAGGACTGCCTCACATCAACTCCTGGAATACTGGGACTCCATGCTTTCCTTGCTCTGGAAAAGAAGCATCTGACTTTTCAGATGCCCATTGCCAAACTTGGTACTCTCCCTAAAACATTTCCTGTGTGCAAGGGCACCTCTCAGAACAAAACCTGCCAGCTCTGGCTGGCCTTAGCCTCTGGTGGTCACCTCTCATCTTCCTCTGAAACAGTGGGGCTCTGTTCTTCCTTCCTCTGGAAAAGAGCCAGCTTTCATGTCCAGGGGCCATGGCCAAAATTAGAATTTGGCCTCCAAATTTCTGTATATCCAAGGATTCCTCCAAGACAAAAGTAGCCAGGAGAAACGTGTCTGCCTGGCCCTGTCCTGTGTTGATTTTCTTAGACTCTGAGCTGGATGTTTTCAATTAAAAACACCTTGGAGAGGGCCCAGAGATCTCCCAAGGAGGAGTTCTGAGGACTTGGGCACATGACCACTACATATGGACAAAGGAGCTGTGTGCTCTGTGCTGTTGTGGTGGTTTTGCATCATGGAAGTGATGTTCTAAAAGAAGCTGCTAGCAGTTTCCTCAGTGTGTGACAAAAAACCAATGATTATTAGCTTTGTGAATTGACAATCTGTTAAACCACTAAGGAAACTGTACACACCTCTGTGAAGACACATGTTAAAGATGAAAAAGACTGGGATGGTCTCTTGTGGCAGCGGGCCCCACTGGGTAATAATGTACATTGACTCTGACTGCAGAAGGCTGATCAAATGCTTTATTAAGCTATATAATATTATACTATATTGTACTATATTACACTACTAAGAAACTCGTAACCCTTACAGACAATCACGACACAGCTTTGACCTAATTGGTCAATCAATCAAAACACCATCACCAGTGTCCAATTAGGAAATCACCCTTTGGTAAATTATCTCCGTAACACATTCCACATGTGCAGCAAATGATGATAAGAATTGTTTTAATTAGTTTCTCTGAGTTTTCTCATCACTTCTCATAGCTTCCCAGAAAAATTCTAGGAGACATATGTCTCTCTCTTTTCAGATAATATGTTATTACCACAAGGGTCTCTTTCCTTTCTGGCTGGCAAAGAGGTAACAAGGCTGACCTGGCCCCCATCTTAGCTGGGCGGCTTCTGCCGTGAGGCTGGGCCCCTTCCCAGGGACCCCACCAGGCCCCATCAGCTGCCTAGCAGGGGAGGAGGAGCCATTGGCCCCAGCCATGCTGCTGCTGTGTTCTGGCCTGGCTGCTGAGATCCTGGCCCTCCCCCAGCGCGGCCCATCCTGACACAGCCCCAGCGCAGCCACTGCAGAAACCTCCATCGTAAAACAGCTCCGGCCGCAAGGACCAAGCCCAGCCGGGGTCACGGAACCATCTGCAGGCCGTGGATGAGATATGAACTCTTTCAGTGCTTCCATCCTCCCTCGAGGAAGAGAAAAGGACAAAGTGCCGGCACATAGAGGAGCAACATGAAGACACCGAGATCAGTGAAGAGGAAGTTGAGTCCCAGATGGGAGGGATGAGGAGATGTCTTATCTTGGGGCTGAAATCCTCTTGTAAAGTTGTAGAGAGAGATGTAATTGATACATCAGACTCTCCTTTTCTCTATAACACATTGACAAGTATGGGGAGATGACTTGTTCAGCAAAGGCTTCCATGCTAAATTAAGCAAATATTTAAGCGGCTCTTATCCCTTGAGAAGTTTGAACATTCAAAGAGAGCAGTGTGATGAGACCCTGTGCCCTCAGGGAGAGAAGAAGAAGATCTCTGTTCCCAGAGATGAAGATGAGTTCAAAAACAGATGTAGAGAAGATTTTCTCTTAAACAGGTCATCTTTAAATTATTACCTCATAAGTTGACATGGCCTATAAACACAACTGTTGGAAAAGCTGTGAAAATATGGGAGGGACTTGATGATTGCAGATTTTTCCAGGAGGCTGCTATTCATGGGAATTGGCAGCCCTGAGAGAACTGTTTTCTTATGGAGAAGACTCCAAAACATGAAAGAGAGACTCCTCTCCCTAAGTGAACTGAAGAAAAATTATTCTTGTGAGGGTAAACTGACTGAAAATTTTAGGATTTTTCTCTTCACATTGTCAGTAATAAGAAAAAGGTTGAAGGGAGAAGTGTTCTGAAAGTTTTGTTCTGATTCCTATTACTCTCTTTTAGTTACTGTTAATAAACTTTTCTTTATACCCTTTTAAAGTTTTGATTCTACTCTGCCTTTCTCCTAATCCTATCTCACAGCAGGAAATGAGTAAGGATATTCTGATGAGTACACTGGTAATTACACTGCCAACACTGGAAAGGCTGCCCACACTGGACCCACCACACAAATGGATACACTGTCAGAGAAATCTCAAACTGACAAACCAAAACCACTACAGAAAACTTCCTAATGAACTGCAGGAGAGCAGAGGGAAATGAAGGCAGAGCCATGGTTTGTCAGGACTTGCTTGATCCTAATGGGCCCCGTGGTGCATTTGGAGCTAAGCCCATTAACCCTGGGCGTGAGAGGAGATGAAACAAACCTTTCCAGGAGTCAAAGTCAGAAGAAAACCCCAAATGTCTCAAGGCATGAATGGGTCCCACTGAGGTCCATCCCCAACACAGGCTCCTCATGGACTCCTTGTAGGAGAGAATTGGAGGACAGGGTGGCACAAAAACTTCTCAGAGATTCAGTGTAGAAAGGAAAATACAAACTACCTTAAAAACCTTGAGTATCTCAAAGTATTAATGAACCCCACTGAGTTTCAGTACAAAGCTCTCAAGGGACTCATTAAAGTAGATAATTGGGGCCATGATTACACAAACCTCTCCCAGAGTCTGTATCCAAAGGGAAACACCAAGTACCTTAAAAGAACTGAAGTACCTTGAAGCATTAATGAGCCCCACTGAGTGTTGTTCCTGACAAAGCCTCCCCAGGGACTAATTACAGCAGATAACTGGAGGCCATGATTGCAGAGACCTCTCAGAGACTCCAACCTGAAAAGCCAAAGTCCTTTGAAATACCTGCAGTCCCTAGGAGCATTGAGGAGCCCCCAGGGCCATTCCTGAGCAAGGCTCCCCAGGGACTCCTTCAAGCAGATCCTTGAGGCCACTGGGATGTTTGCTGGGGGGGATGCAGAGGGCAGGACAAGGGGCTGACAGTGCTCAGCCTGGCTGGGGCTGTTCCAGGAGGTTCCAGTGCCTCAGGACAAGGTGTCTCCTCCCAGCCCTTGATGGCACAGACCCTGCTGTGCCCCAGGGCACCAAGACTTGGCTTCTCTTTGTCCCCATGTGTCATCACTGCCTCCAGTTCTCTGCTTTGCCTGGGGCCTGGGGCCACTTTCTCAGTCATGTCTCTCAGTGGGACCCATTAAAAGTAAAAGAAACTTAGGAGCTGAATTCTGACTTAAATTTCTGGAGAGATTTCTTCAGCTCCCTCTCAGGGACTGATGTTCAGGGACTGATGAGCACAAAGCCCCAGAGGCTCATTAAAGTCCTTGTGCTGTGTCTGTGCTGCTGAGCTGGGCTGGGCTCCTGGTACAGAGGCAGCTCCTGGTAACCAAGAAGAGCTTCAAAAGCACATTTCTCTTGATGAGCAGCTTTTCTCCCAGCTCAGCAGGGCTGGGGCACTGCCTGCAGCCATCCCAGGCACAGCACAGAGGCACAGAGAGCTTCAATCAGTCAGGTCTGGGAAGGTGCTGAGAAGTACCTGGGGCACAATCACTGCCAGCCCTTGGCACAGGAACCTCTGGCTGCAGGACAATGCAGCTACAGCTCCTGGAGCCATCTCCTAAAGCTGGAACATCCCAATGCCTACAGACCCTGTGAGTACAACTCTGAATATTTCTGGTGCAGGGAGGTCAATTGTTCATGAAGCTCTGACATGCTGAGGGTTTCCGATCAGTCCTAGAATAGTTCCAAGACCAGGATATTGACTTCAGGATGAGGAACTTTCCCAAGACTAGGTATTCATATTCCTACTACTGGAGAATAGCAGGGAGGAGAGATAAATATTAAAGGTTGAATATGATTTATTAATTATGAATTTGGACAAGTGCCCGAGACATCGGAACTGTTACTTTTAGTTATCAATAGGTTCACAGGAGATCCCTAATGTGCTTTCAGCCACTCTGCCCATGGACAGCAGTAGCATCAACTTTGCTGGACCCATCAGGCTGAGTCTGAGCTGTCCTTTCTCCAAGCTGCAAACAGAACCTGCCCCAAGCCAGTGCCCTGCAAACAGGCAGGGTTCTGTAGGGCCAAGGAGCATGCACAGAGATTTGGGGTCTGTGAGTTCTGGCAGGGAGAGATCAGGCATAGGGAAACACGTGGAGGAGGACAATCTCCAGAAAGCAGAGAGACGATCAGGCAGTGAGGTAAAACAAAACCCAGAAATGCTGTGGCAGGGAGAGTTTAGAGATGCCCACAGGATCCCCTCCAGTGCAGCCCTTCCCTCTGAACAAGCCTCCTCCCTCCTCTGCCCCCAGCCAAGCCTCTGCCCTCAGGGCTGGGGCTCCAAGGCGTGCAGCCCCTCCTGTGCAGGCAGAGCTGCAGCAGAGCCATGGGGCAGCTCTGCAGCCCCAGGCCCAGTTCCCTCTGCAGAGCACAGGGCTGAGAGCAGCTGCCCAGCCCTGGGGGCTCTGGCAGGGAGCACAGCTGGCTCAGGGTGACGCTGTCCCCAGTGCCCGGCTCTGGGCAATGCTGTCAGTGCAGCCAGGGAAGGAGCTGCATCTCCCTTCATCCAATGCCATCATAAGGACACTTGCAAGTCTCCCTGAGATTTCAGTCCAAGCTGGGAGCAGTAATCCAGGGTGCAAATCTGTCCTAGACTATCTCTTAGGTATAAGATTGATGGGGATAGGCAGAGGTGTTCTGACACTGAAAATGCTGCAATGAGCAATGTGAGTCCTTTGCTACAAATGTGGAGCTGGGCTGTGGTGGTTCCATCTGCTCTCAGCATTACCTCGGGGTTTTTTAAGAGAAACATGAGAGTGTCAATATCCTCCATTTGAGAAAAGTGAAAACCCAGAGAAATGCCAAACGAAATGAAGAGACAGACCATCTCCCATGACTCTCCACTCATCATCTTGCCTCAGGGAACTCTCTCTTTACTACCAGAGGGCAGCAAAAATGCTGATGGTTTCTAATATACAAGAACACCAGGACAGATATGGGGGAGGTTAAAAAGAAAACCTCAGAACTCTTAAACACAGAGTTTTGTCCATGTGTGTTACAGAGGAGGGTGTATGGGAAATGGCTTTGATTTTGGTTACAGGTATCTCCTCTAACCCTTCACTGTCCTTTTCTCCATGACCAGATTCCCAAGTCCAGCCAGAGCAAATGTCCAACAGCAGCTCCATCAGCCACTTCCTCCTGCTGGCATTGGCAGACACGCGGCAGCTGCAGCTCCTGCACTTCTGTCTCTTGCTGGGCATCTCCCTGGCTGCCCTCCTGGGCAATGGCCTCATCATCAGTGCTGTAGCCTGCAGCCACCACCTGCACACAGCCATGTTTTTCTTCCTGCTCAACCTGGCCCTCACTGACCTGGGCTCCATCTGCACCACTGTCCCCAAAGCCATGCACAATTCCCTCTGGGACACCAGGAACATCTCCTACAAAGGATGTGCTGCTCAGCTATTTTTTTTTGTCTTTTTCATCTCAGCAGAGTTTTATCTCCTGACCGTCATGTGCTACGACCGCTACGTGTCCATCTGCAAGCCCCTGCACTACGGGACCCTCCTGGGCAGCAGAGCTTGTGCCCACATGGCAGAAGCTGCCTGGGCCAGTGCCTTTCTCAATGCTCTCATGCACACGGCCAATACATTTTCCCTGCCCCTGTGCCATGGCAGTGCCCTGGGCCAGTTCTTCTGTGAAATCCCACAGATCCTAAAGCTCTCCTGCTCAAACTCGTACTTCAGGGAACTTGGTCTTCTTGCTCTTAGTGTGAGTTTAACTCTTGGTTGTTTTGTGTTCATTGTTTTCTCCTATGTACAAATCTTCAGGACGGTACTGAGGATCCCCACTGAGCAGGGACGGCACAAAGCCTTGTCCACCTGCCTCCCTCACCTGGCTGTGCTCTCCCTGTTTCTCAGCACTGGCATATTTGCCTACGTGAAGTCCCCTTCCATGTCCTCCCCATCCCTGGATCTGGCCCTGTCAGTTCTGTACTCGGTGGTGCCTCCAACCCTGAACCCCCTCATCTACAGCCTGAGGAACCAGGAGTTCCAGGCTGCAGTGTGGAGACTGATGACTGTATGCTTTCAGGAACATTAAACTGATGGTCAATTTCTGCAAATCATTTGTAATAAAAGTGATCTTTGATTGTTCTTTTTGGTTGTGGGATTTTTTCCTGTGATTTGCATTTTTTACATTGTCTGCAAAAATGACATTGCTTGCGATATTTCTTATTTTGTTTCTTTCCACTTTTACTGTTGCCCCAGAGCGTGTCAACAAAGAACTGTAAATGGCTTTAAAGGAACTAAAGGATCTCCCAGCAGAGTCTTCTACAGAGATGCCCTTTTGTTGCCTTCTCTGGAGCTGCAGCAGCAATGTCTGTGTGCAGAGCTGGGGGCAGATCAGTGCTGGCACAGCAGCTGTGCCCAGCAGCAGCAGCACTTGGTGTTGCCAGTGCAACTCCCGTGGCCCTGCCCCGCTGATCTGGTGGCCCTGGTGTTGCTGTAGGGCCTGAGTTCTCTTGGTGCCAGGCACAGTCCTGGGGTGGCAGTGCCGGGGCTGCAGCAGGGACAGGCCATGGGCACTGCTGGGGCAGCCCTGACGCCTCAGTCCAGGCCCTGGGGGCTCCAGGCTCCTTGCCCAGGCTCTCTCAAGAACACGCCCAGGCCAATGCTCAGCACAGAAAATCCCTGTGAGCAGCCCCTGGCTGGCCGTGGGCAGGCTGGGGGTAAACAGCATGGCTTGTGCTCTGCAACGGCCCTGGAGTAGACAGGAAGGAGCAGCAGAGCAGGAGCTGATCCATCCCCAGTGTGCTGCACAGCCTAGGGCAGCCTCCCAGAGCGTCCTCATGGAGCTGCCAACAACATCCCCCCTCTGCAGCCCTGGCCTCTCCCCCAGCTCACACAGGTGCTGCATCCTTGCAGGCACATGCATGGCAGCACTGGCTCAGGATCCCCTGTTTGCATTGCACAGAGCAAGGGGGAGCACCCCCATGCTGTTGGTGTGGGGACATGTACCTGAGGAAGCACAAATGCCATCAGCCCCTGGGGCCAGCAAGGGCTGGGGGAACACCAGGGAAACCACTCAGCTTTGTCCTGGCTTCTGCAGTCAGCCAGAAAGTTTGCTCCATCAGGTGGGAGTTTTCTGTCCCACTGCAAAAGCTGTTGCTCAGAGCCAGGGCTGCCTGGCAGCCACCCCCAAACTCCTCTGAGCATTTCCTTTGCTTCACCTCTGCTTGCTTTACTCTTCCTGCTCCACATTTCTTCCTCTTGCCCACCCCTGCTCCCTTCCCTGCAAACAGCCCATCTCTGCCCTTTCCTCTCTGACCCCACTCCCCATTTCAGTTCCTGACTTGGCACCATGGGAACGTTCCTTGGGGAGCAGGATCATCCTACAAGTGCTGCAGGAATTGTCTGCAGGCTCCTGCAGTGCCTCCTGCTGCTTCCTTGCCACAGGCACCACACGCCAGGGGGGCACATCTGGGCTGCTGTGTCTGGCTGTGGGGCTCCCTGTTCTGGGCAATGAGGAGGAGCTGCAGAGCCTCTGCAGGACTGACAGGAGGGGCTTTGGGCCTGGCAGGAGAAGCTGAGGCACCTGGGCTACTGGAGCTTCTCAAGAAGAGGCCCAGGGGTCATCCTGCACCCTGCTCCAAGGGTGCTTTCAGATAATCCCAGAATCAGCAAGGCTGGAAAAGACCTCAGAGATCATCAAATCCAACCTATGCCCTGACACCACTTTTTCTCCCCTGATCCTCCTCTTTTCCAGGATAAAAAACCCCAGCTCATTCAGCCATTCCTCACAGGACCCCTCCAGACCCCTCCCCAACATTGTTGCCCTTCTCTTGACACGCTCTAGCCCCTCCATGTTCTTCCCAAATTGGGGGGCCCAGAAGTGGACACAGCACTTAAAGCACTGCCCCACCAGTGCCCAGGACCGGAGAAGAATCACTGCCCTGCTTCTGCTGGCCACACCATTCCTGATCCATAGGAGTGGCAGGGATTGGATGAGGGAAATGGTGGGGAAAAAATCTGACTGATTATCAGACTTGAAGGGTCTTGATTTTCATATCTATTCAGACTGAATGACCAGGTACTTGGATTCAGTGTCAACTGGAGATTGGACATACAAATGAATTAACAAACATAAAAAGACCTAAACAGGACCTTAAAAATGTTTTCTCACTGTCTTTTTAAATATAGTGTATTCACATTGAATAGGCTTCTGAAATCTGTCTAATCAACCACATAAGATTTGAACACTTAAATTATTCCCAGAGCCTTGGCTTGTTAAGGTGTTCTGAATGTTAATGAGCCCTGGCACACTGAATTCCTGAACTGAAGAGCTGAAGGCTGAACAAGCCTCTGGAGCAGTGAAATTCAGCAGCAGCCTCCAAGTTGCTGAGGATGTCATCAGCCCCCACTGAGGCCATCCCTGCCCAGAGCCCGTGGGGGAATGGGCAGACAAGGAGAGCGTCCCTGGGGCTGGGGCAGCACAACTCAGAGGCACCAGCGGCTCCAGCTGGGAAATGGAGTGTGGAATGTGGCTGGAAAAGCCCTGCCTGGGCTGTGCCAAGCAGGGCGGAAAATCCCTGACTGCCATCCCCCAAACAACCCTCTCAAAGTGACATTTAAAAAGAATTAAAATTGTTTGTGTCCTCTGAGTTGGATGCACTAGAGAAATACTGACAAGGGATTCTCAGGAGCTCAAAACAACCAAACCACCTTTGCTGGCAACTTGAGAAAATTAGAGGAACTTGGCTAATGGTTTAAAACAATATACAATCAAGAGAAAACACTTCTCAAAGCATTACCGTGGCCTATTCAACTTTACAAACTTTTAGCCTGTTCACTTTTAAGTTAAACAAAATTTGCAAGAGGAGGGAATCAGAAGAAGACAAAGAAAGAGAGAACGACCAAAAAAAAAATTAAAGAAGCACACACACAGCTACCAACTCCTGGATTTCAGTGGTGTTCAGATGGAAATCCCAAGAGGAGGTAGGGTCAAGATGTGTGCTTGCCTCATGGTCAGCCTTAAATACCCCTTTGTCTTCCTGGGCCCTTCCCTCAGGTGGGACTTGGGCTCATTTGGTCACTCAGGAGCTGGGCTGGGGGCTCCAGAGGTGGCTGTGGAGCATTGCCTGTGCTGTGCCAGGGACTGGCAGACACTGCTGGGCTGGGATAGAGGCTCTGGGGGAATTGGGGTTCAAAGGCAAGGCAGTGCTGGGGTTCCAGGGCAGGGCAAGACTGGACCTGCCTGTTCATCTCCCACACATGAAATGTTTAGAGCCAACAATCTCCTCCATTTTGTCACAACAGGGAATGCCGAGGTGAAATCCCAATTTTGGCCATGGGCACCTGTAAAAGCAGGACAGTTCTTTCCCATAGGAAGGAAATCACAGAGCTTTCCCAAGTGTTTTGGGGGACAGATGAGAGGTGACCCTTGTGAAACCACAGCCAGCCAGACTTGTTCTGGCAGTTTTCCTATGGGAACAATCCCTGCATATAAGAAAATTTGGAGATGAAACCCCAATTCTGGCCCTGGGTGCTTGGAGGAGAAGGACAGTTCTTTTCCATAGGAAGGAAAGCACAGAGCCCCAGTGTTCCAGCTGCAGATGAGAAGAGACCCTCAACATGCCAAGGTCAGCTGGACCAGTCAAGCAGTCCATGGGAGGCCAAATCAGCCAGGTCTGTTCTGTGTTCCCTTGGTTTTGTGGTGTTGTGTGTATCGCCACTGGGCTGCTTCTAGCTGGATAGCAAGAGAGGGCCAGGGTTCCTCAGGCGAGCAGTCTCGGGCCGGGCAGCTCAGCCTTCTGCAGATCAAGTGTCCGAGCCCTAAGAGCTGTCTTAGCCTGGCACCTTAGCAAGCTTAGTGATTATCAGCTCTTAGTGATTTTCAGCTCTTTTATAATTTCAGCTCATTGCTTGCTAAGATGCTGGCCGCAGTGGCTTCCACAATATGCAGATGAAGAGAGAGATGAGAAGGCAGACTCAGAGATTCCACGATGGTTTATTTGCAGGGAGTTTGCTAAGGGTTCCGACGGCAGCTCTTCTGACCAGAATGGGCCAGGGTGGCTACTTATATAGGGTTAGGGGGGATTGAAAACTGACCAATTGTAGGGTTAGGGTGAATAGCCTATAGGGTCAAAGAGAGATAAGCTAGGCCGGAGGACCTAAGTGGAGACTCCAGGCTTAGCTGTTCTGACTCAGCAATTGCTTATCTCTAGGCCTACATCCTCCACGGGGCCTTAGCCATCTCAGTGTCCGCTCCAGTGTTGGTCACAATGATCCCTTGATTCCAGGGGGCCCCTCAGTGTCACAATGGTCCAAATGATTCCATGAGGCCTTGCAGTGTCACAATGATCTCCGTGGTTCCCCAGGCCCTATAATGTCACGTGATGCCTCTATACCATGAGCCCTACAATGTCACAATGGACCTTTGGACGCTGGGGGTTTGAAGTGTCACAATGATTTCCTTTGCCTCCACAGTGTCAAAATGGACCCCTGATGACATGAGGCCCTGCAGTGTCACAATGGACCTTTGGTTCCATGCAGCCCTCCAGTGTCACAAAGGCCTCTTGGTTTCACCAGGCCCCACAGTATCACAATGGTCCTCTTGGTTCTGTGGGCACCCCCAGAGTCACAATGGTCTCACTGGTTCCATGAGGCCTCGCAGTGTCACAATGCTTTGCTTATTCCATGGGGCCTCATAGTGTCACAATGGTCTCTGTGATTCCATGGTGCCCCTCAGTGTCACAATGGCCCTTTGGTTCCATGAGGCTATGAAGTGTCTTAATGGCTTTGCATGGTTCCATGAGGCCTTGCAGTGTCACAATGGCCCCTTGGTTCCATGACACCCCAAAGTGTCACAATGGTCTCCATGGTTCCATGAAGCCCCACGGTGTCACAATGGACCCTTGGTTTGATGGGGGCTCTCAGTGTCCCAATGATCCCTGCATTCCATGGAGCCACACAGCATCAGTACAGTCCCCTTGGTTCCATGAGGCCCAGCAATGTCACAGTGCTCTCCATGATTCCATGGGGCCCCACAGTGTCACAAGGGTCCCTTGGTCTCACAGGGCCCCACCGTGTCCCCAGGAACAGAGCCTGGGCCAGGGCTCCTTCACCCTGTTATGAACAAGGGCTTGAGAGCGCTGAAAAAATCCCCAGAGAGGGATCAGCAAAAAGCAGATTTAATATTAAGGGACAGCACTATAAAATTCCTTGGCAAGAGTCACTCTGCTCCTGACTGGAAACTTCAGGAACTCCAGGGAAACAAAGCAACAACAAAATCAAACAGAATCCAGGCAATCAAACCAGAAATGAACTGAGAGCTGTCCCTCTATGTGTGTGTAACACAAAGACAATGAGGGCAAGGTTAAAAGGAATACAGCCCAAAAGGTTAACAGAGCTCAACTTACTAGGACTTAACCTTGAGTGATACCTTAAACTTCACAATTTAGCAAAAGAACAGCACATAACAGTATTTAACCTAGCTTAAAATCTACGACTTTGCAATTTAATAGAGGAATAACATTTAACAGTATTTAACTCTGCTTATAACAAATATTAAACAACTTAGCAAAAGAAGAGCTCTTAACAGCATATAACTTCACTTAGACCTTGTGATTTAAGCTCACCTACATGCCTGACTGACTCAGCTGTCCAAGGCACTCAGACCCCTCACAGAGCAGCATTTCTGCCACATTTCCCCAGCACAGGCACTCCAGTGTGCACAAAGACACAAAGAGTCAGTGCAAGGCACCTGGGAGAAATTCCCCTGAGGGCAGGGAATGCTCACTGCTGATGCTTTGGAAACTCCCCAGCGGGCAAAGGGTTGAGCCTGGAGGAGTGGTGGGATCGGCCCAGGCTCTGCTGTTTGGGATCCCCGAGTGCAGCAAACGGGAGAGTTCCTGGCTGGGAGAGGCCCCACTCAGAGGGAGTCGCTGGCCCAGGAGAGCTCCAAGGGCTCCTTTTGGAGCGCTGTTTGCAGGGCCCCATGAGAGGGACTTCATTCACAGCAATGGTTCATCCTGGCCACACTTGGCATCAGCAGCTTTCTTTGGCAGTGTGAGAACAGGGATGGTGTGCCACTGAGGGAACAAAACCAGTTCTCAGGGCTGCTCCTAAAGGAGCCAGGAGCTGTTTGGGCAGCAGCAGTGACTGGAGCAGACAGTGTTTGTGATGAGCTGCAGAGGAGCTGAGCCCAGGGGCTGTTGGCCAAGGCCAAGGCCCAAGGAGCATTTCTCAGCTGGCAGGGTGGCCTGAGAAGGGGAGGGGGGAATGCAGCAGCACAGGGCCATGGAACCAAGGGAGCCTTGTGACACTGTGGGGCCCTGTGAGACCAAGGGACCCTTGTGACACTGTGGGGACTCATGGAATCATGGAGAGCACTGTGACATTGCTGGACTCATGGAACCAAGGGGACTGTACTGACGCTGTGTGGCTCCATGGAATGTAGGGATCATTGGGACACTGAGAGGCCCCATTGAACTAAGGGTCTATTGTGACACTGTGGGGCTTCATGGAACCATGGAGACCATTGTGACACTGAGGGGCACCATGGAATCACAGAGACCATTGTGACACTCAGGGGACTCATGGAATCATGGAGACCATTGTGACACTATGAGGGCCCATGGAATAAGCAAAGCATTGTGATGCTGCGAGGCCTCATGGAACCAGTGAGACCATTGTGACCCTGGGGGTGCCCACAGAACCAAGAGGACAATTGTGATATTGTGGGGCCTGGTGGAACCAAGAGGCCTTTGTGACACTGCAGGGCTGCATGGAACCAAATCTCCAGGCTGACAAAGAGTGGCCCACTGTCATCAGTGGTCCATTGTGACACTGGGGAACCAAAGGAGACCATTGTGACACTGCAAGGCCTCATGGAATCCTTGGGACAGTTGTAACACTGCAGGGCCTTATGACACCTGGGGGCTACTGGGACATTGTGGGACCTCATTAAACCTAGAGCCCAGTGTGACACTGCAGGTCTTCTTGTAATCCAGAGGCCACTGTGACACTGCTGGAACCCATGGAATCAAGTCACCCTTATGACACTGAGGGGCCCCGTGGATCCAAGGCACCATTGTGACACTTCAGGGCCCCATAAAACCAAGGGAACACAGAACAGGTCTCACTGGTTTGGCCTCCCATGGACTGCCTGACTGGTCCAACTGACCTTGGCATGTTGAGGGTCTCTTCTCATCTGCTGCTGAAACACTGGGGCTCTGTGTTTTCCTTCCCAATGGAAAAGGACTGTCCTTCGCTCCAGGCACCCATGGACAGAACTGGGGCTTCACCTCCAAATTTCCTTATATCCAGAGATTGTTCCCATAGGAATATTGCCAGGACAAGTTTGGCTTGCAGTGGCCTCACAAGGGTCACCTCTCATCTCTCCCCAAAACATTGGGGAAGGCTCCCTGCTCTCCTTGCTCCACGAGAAAGAGCTGTCCTGCTTCTCCAGGTGCCCATGGCCGAGATTGGGTTTCCACCTCCAAAATTCCCTAAATTCAAAGACTCGTCCCAGACAAAATCTGCTATTACTGACAAGTCTAGCTGGCCTTAGCCTGCTGAGGCTCTCACCTGTCTTGCAGACCTTGGGGCTCTGTGCTTTCCTTCCTACGGAAAACTGTCCTTCCCAGCCATGTGCCCATGGCCACAATTGGGATTTCATCTCCAACATTGTCTGTTTTGACAGACTGGAGGTGATTGTTGGGTCTAAACATTTTGTGTGGGGGGGAGGAAGGGGCAGGTCCAGCCTTGCCCTGCTCTGTAACCCCAGCACTGCTCTAGGCTGTAACCCCATTTCCCCCAGTGGCCTCCAGTGGGTTTACGGTTTCTGCCTGATCCGCAGCACACTGAACCCCCAGTACCGACGCTGGGCACTGGGGCCCTCTTGGCTCTGCTCAGTGCTGCTGCTGTACTTGGGGCACCCTGAACCCTGGTGGCACCTGTGTCCCCCCACTCCAGGGATTGTGTGTGACTCACACTATCCCAATCCTCCACGCACCCGGGGCTCTGTTTGGGGTTTGCGTGCCAACTCACCACTTCTTCTACCAACTTTACTTGAGTTTGGTGCACAGGAGAAACACCAGCCAGATATTCTCAAGAGGTCAAAATGACACAAAATTTTACTGGTAAAAAGCCAGTACAAAAAACCAGGAAACTTTGGAAGAGGATTTAATGCAACATCCAATTATACATAAAACACTTATCATGGCAGTAACTTTGTCACAGTTAGGCCGGACGTGACATACACACATTACCAGGGTCCCAAGAAGAAAAAATTTTTTTATTCTGCGTGTTCTCCAGTTTATATACTCTTAACAAAGTGTGATCTTAAGTCATTAACTACATGACAATAACTTGGTATATTCATTGGTGCAAAGCATTTAACATCAATATAATTGGCAAAAGTTTTACAGAAATTTAATAGGGCACGTATACACATCTACTTAGGCATGTAGTCTAGCTTGCAAAAATTTTCATGTATCTTTTCTAATCATTTCCATGCTGATGGCCTTGTCTTCTTCCTTGCTATGGATTCACTTGAAAATCATCAATTGTTATTTCTTCTATTAACTCAGCTTTGCTTGCAGGCCAGCTGTCAAGCCCCTCCACAGAACTTCATTAACTTAGCTCATTTAACCTAGAAACCTTTAAACACGTAAGCTATTGAGGTACCCAAAAATGTTCCATATAAAGAGCATTAGAAGGAGAAGAGAGAGAGACAGAAAGATGGAAATTATATAGAAAGACACGCATATGACTATCAGTTTCTAGGGTTGCAGTGTGGGTGAGACACAAACCCCAGGAAAAGGCACAGTCCATACCAGGGGCTGACCTTGTGCTCTGTGTTTTTAAGCCCCCGGGCCTTTGTGGGCCTCCCCCCAGGTGGGATTTCTGATCGCTCCAGCAATTAGGGCTGGGTTAGTGCTGTCCCCACTGTGTGACTGATTGACAGCTCATCCCATGGTGCCTCAGGACATTGATCTCATCCAGCCTCTGACATAGACCATGGTGATACTGGGGAACCTCATGGAACCATGGGTCAGTTGTGACAATGTGGGTCCAAGGACACCATGGTGACACTACAGAACCTCATGGAACCATGGGTCAGTTGTGACAATGCGAGTCTGTCTTGGTTTGGAAAGACAGGTGTGTGCTAAGGAAGGCAGGAGCCTCCCCTAAAATGGAAAATGTAAATCTCCGCCCTTCAAATTTTTATAAATTTGAAATTAAGGGGGTGTCTCAGGCAAAGACATGGGAGCAGGAATAGCAGTTCTTTATTCCTTTCTTTGGTCTTCCTGGTAGAAAGTCTCCTGTGGAGGTTGTGTTGCAGCTGGAGACTTCCCAGGGCCAAGGGTTGAGGGAAGTGACTCAGCTGAGGCAGCTGAGACATCTCCTCCCTGGTTTGCAGCCCTGGGGTGGCAGTGGACACAGCTGCCCCCCATGCCCCCCACACACCCAGGAATGGGGGATTCTTCCTGCCTCTGCCAGATGCTCCTTCTCCATCCCTGGCCTGGGTGCTCCTGGTGTGAGCTCCCTGCCATGGCCATTGCTGGGGGTGGGGAGCAGGAGGGAGGAGTTCAGTGCCAACCTGGGAGGTGCCAGTGGGGCAGAGATGTGTGGAGGTGACAGTGACAGAGTGACAGGAGGTGCAATGGACACAGGGACAAGACAACACCTCTGGGGGAAACCTCTTTGAGATTTAGGGAAATTTCGTTTGGAACACACACATGGACACACACACTCAGAGACACAGATCGTAGCTTTGCTGAAACGAATTATTTCTCATTTTAGGAAAAAGGCCCAGGGCTCACAGGGGATCAGGTGATTTCTCCAGAGGTGATTATGTCCTCATGCAACTGGAGGGGGACAGGACATGGTTTTCGCCAACAGTTCAGTCCTAAAACAAAGAGCCTGAAACGTGATTGGGACAGGACACGGGCCTTGTGCCCGCCCTGTTTCTGGAGGGTAAAAGAATTGAGGTTCTGGATAAACCCAGGACAGGATTTGGCCCCTCGGAAATTCAGGGTCCCCAGACCCCCTAAGCCCTGGGATGCTCCAAAACCTGCACGAGAACCTCCCTGTGCCCACGGGGACTGTGGGGTTCCCAGAGATCCCAAAAGCAAGGAAAGACTTGGGGGCTGCTCTGTGCAGCACCCCCAGGAATCAGAGCAGTGAAAACCTTTCTGTCCCTCTACTGGCCCCAAACTCTGTCCACACAGAACACTCCAGGATAACACCCCATAAACCTCACAGGATCACATGGGGGTCGGGGGACCACCAAGTGCTGCTCACCTATCCATGGAGAGCAGCAGCTAGGCGCTTCTGCCGCAGAAGAGTCTCAAGCTTTTCAGCCAGACAGGGGCTGGGGACAAAGGCAGTGTTAGAGACACATGGGGGGCACTGGGCTGGACTGGGAGGCAGGGGAGAGCAGGGGGGGGCTTGGGGAAGGGGCTGTGGGAGCAATGGGGTGCAGGAGCTGCTGTGCTCCTGCCCAGAAGCACTGGGCTCCTGGCCAAGAGGCACAGCTGGGGCAGGGGCTGCGTCTGCAGCTGGCTCATCCAGGGGGTTCTGGAGTGCCAGGGATGGGGATGCAGCAGGGACCCTGGGCAAAGGCTTCCCTGACAAAGAGCCCTGGGGCAGGGCATTGTCTGGGCGGTCAAGAGGGGTGCACTGGGCTGTGCTGGGACAAACTGGGATGGCCTGGGCTGTGCCAGCCATGCAAGGGGAGGGTCTGACACCGGCAGAACTCATGGTACCCACCAGAGGCGTCTCCAGGACCGCAACATCGTCTAAATCCAACTGCAGAGAGACCAGGAGACCGGGGATGTCCCCAGTGCCAGCAAGGAATCGGGGGGACTGCACTGCCCCCAGTTCCCTGAGGGTTTGCCCTCCAATGCCATCAGCCCACTCACCTCCCGGAGATCATCTTGGGTGCCTTCCAGGAGTGCCTGGAAAGGAGAAGAAAGGCTGAGTCTGGATTGGACCTTGTGGGGCTGTGGGGGGACACGGCTGCAGGGAGCAGGGCACAGGCAGAGGGATGGGAACTCAGGGCCTCCAAGGAGATCTGTTCGAGGAGTGGGGAGACCCAAAGTCACTGACCAGGGGTCAATTGAGGGCCCAGGGAACAGGGCTGGGGGTATGGAAGGAGCAGGGTGTAACATATAGGGGAGGAGAAAGGAATTGAGGTGTAGGGACATGGGAGTGAGGGAAGGGGCTTGGTGGGGACAGAAGAATGAGGACAGGTGGGAACAAAACCAACAGGACTGGGATGATCTGGGAGTTGTGGGGTGAGTCAGGGAATTGTACAGAGGGACCCCTCTGCAGTGGAAAGGAAGAAAGACAAAGGACAGAGGGGGGGCATGGAAGGAAAGGCCTTGGGAATGGTCAGTGGGAAGGCTTTTGGGGACCCTGAATGGGACACAGAGGAGGGACCAAAAGGGTGGGATGGGGGGGTGCAGAAAGGGCAGGATGTGGGGACAGCGTTTGCCTGGTGCCTCACCTTGGCCTGTGCCGGGGGGCACAGCAGGATGGAGAAGAGCAGGGCCACGCTGAGCACAGCCACCTTCATCTTCCTCTCGCTCTGGTCAGCTCTGCCTGAGGTTGTACCAGGTGAGCAGCACCTTTATCCCTGCTGGGACTCCTCCCTGCACCCTCCCTGCCAGCCCCCAGGTCACAGCCCGGCTTGGCACAGCCCCCAGCCCTGGCCGCAAGCCCAGCCCTGGCACAGAGCCCACCCCACCCCACCTGTGGCACGGATCCAGCCCCCTTGCCTGGCATCCCTCCAGCTTCCTGCATGGGGCAGCTGCCCCTGGAAGGGCCCAGGCACCTGGGGGCCAAGGGGGGCAGGCAGGGAGCCAAAGTCACCTGGGACCCTGTGGGGACAATGCCCACTCCAACACAATCCATCCTCCAATACCCCCAGCACCAGATCCCCCATCTCCTGCTGTCCCTCCCTTCCCAGAGCTTTCCCTGTGGGACATCCCAGAGCTGAGCCCGGCCCCAAACCCAACATGTGGGAGAACAAGGGGAAGAAGGCACATGTGATCAGGTGGGTGATTGGCATCTCAGTCACTGCAGACACTGGGCAGCACTGGGCAATGCTGATCACCTGCAGACAAGGCTGAGGCTTGGGGAATGGCTCAGGAGTGCCATTCAGGAGTGCCAAGGGCTCAGGAGTGACTATTCCCACATCCACACAACCGGATATCCCTTTTCATGCAGATGCCAACCTGTCCAATCCCCAATGTCAGAGCACTGTCCAGAGGGGAATGTGTCCTGCCCTGCCCCTCATCCTGTCCCACCTGCAGCCAAGGAGCCCTCTCAGAGCACCTGGGTCATGGCCCTGACTCTGGGCCCAGGCCAGCACTGGCCCTGAGCAGGATGTGCCCATGCCCAGGCACATGGGGAAGTGGGCACCTGTCCCCAGGCAGCCACTCGGAACTAATTGGAGTAACAGAGGTGCCCTGTGAGGAGGAGGGGTGTTGGTGCCCTGCCAGCATCTCTGACAAGCCCTGTTTACCCAGGCCCTGAGGCACCAGGAGGACATTCAGACATCTTGGGCTTTCTGGGACTGCCTGGTGCAGGGTGGTCTGTGCATGGGGGAGCTGAGAGCAGATGGATCTCTGGTGAGGACAACCCCCCACTCCAAGACAATCCATCCTCCAAGAGCCTCCAGAACCACGTACCCCCATCTCCTGCTGCCTCTGCCCTCCCTGAGCTTTCCCTGTGGGACACCCTAAAGCTGAGCCCATCCCAAAATCCACTGGATCCCAGCAGAATTGCCCCTGTTCCCGCTCTGGCACTTTGAGGAAACAGCAGTGGGTACTGACCCCTCTTCCTGAGGCATCAGGACTCCAGACTCAGGGAAAACAGGAATGTGGGGGGACTTTGGGTCAAGGGAAGGCAGCTGATGGGGATCTGCACTCACTGGAGAGACTGGGAGCACTGGGCAGTGTTGATCACCTGTTGATCACCTTGCAGACAAGGCTGAGCCTTGGGCAATGCCTCAGCTGTGCTTCTTGCCACAGCCAGACCACTCCATTTCCCTTTCCCTGCAGCCCCCAAACCAGTCCCATCTCCAGCCCCAGAGCAGGGTCCAGAGGGCAATGTCCCCTGCCCTGCCCCTCACCCTATCTCACCCACGGCCGCCGTGCCCACCCAGAGCACCCGTGTCCTGCTCTGCACAGCTGCCCCATGCAGGGTGCCAGGGACCCCATCCCCAACAAGGCTCAAACTACAGCCCTGGCCCTGGCTGCCACCACCTGCAGCTCCCCAGGGCCCTTGTCCCCACACAGGGTCTCTGCAGTGCCCTGGGCCTGAATCAAGGCCAGCACTGGCCCTGAGCAGGATGCGCCCATCCCTAGGGACAGGGGGAAGTGGGCACTGTCCCCAGGCAGCCACCCAGAGCTAATTGGGGTAACAGAGGTGCCCTGTGAGGAGGAGGGGTGTTGGTGCCCTGCCAACAACTCTGACAAGCCCTGTTTACCCAGGCCCTGAGGCACCAGGAAGACATTCCGACATCTTGTGCTTCCAGGAAGGAAAATCCACCATGATGTGATTCCCAAGAGCTGTCCATGGCTTCATTTTTTTGTTTGACATTCCAGGGCATTAGTGAAGGGTTCTGCACATCTCTTTCCCCAGGGACCTTTTGGATCCACCAGAGATGTTTGTGGCCCAGGTGGGAAAACATTTCAGGTCACTGCCTTGACTGATTATGTTGGAACTCACCCAAGGATCTGCAGGGCCAGGAAGATTTTCCTGTGGAGTGCCCCAGGGCTGAGAGACCAGAGTGCCTCTGTGGGGGATTCTTGACCAGAGCACAAGGGCTGTGATGTCATTGGGGTGCTGAGGACATCTTGGAATGGAATTGAGGACATGTCTGCAGGATTCTAATTGCAGAAGTGTCGCTGTCAAGGCGGTCACGACACAAAGCAGAGACCACAAGCAGTCTCAGTTGGCAACTCTTTATTTCTGAACATGGCTGATCTTTTATACACTGTTCAGTTGTTTATGGTTCTTCTACCTGTACTATTGGTCACTATACATCAACATGATTCTATTGGTGCAACGTAGGGTGACTTAACTAACTTTCTAAAAATACTTTGTCCAGCTGCAAAGGTGTTATCATTCTTCCATTTCTCTCTTCTCTCGGTCTCCTTGGTGATAGCCTTGGAGAGAACTCCTTATCAGCCTTTTCTTGCTTCTTCTCGCTCCTTTCGTGCTTCTTCTTGCTCCTTTCTTGCTTCTTCTCGCTCCTTTAGCTGACAGGCCTGCTGTCAGCCCCTTGCACAATTCCCCCTTTTTGTTTTTGAACTGTAAATACAGCTGCTATGGATTTTTGCAGGGCCCTTTGCAAAAATCCAAGCAGACAGGAGAAACACAAAACCACAATCACAACCATCAATAACATTAACATCCCCATTCTTAATGCAATCATTCCTACTCATCACCCATTTGTAAATTTCTTTACTCTGTTCTTAAGACTGATGAAATACATGTCCTGATATATGGTCTTAGCCAGTGTCATCCGCATGTTCTGCTTCCACTGCGGAATCATCCATCCTGTCCTTTCCTGCGCGCTCCAGATAGGGTTACACACAGCGAGCAGGAACCCATCGAGGACCATTATCTGTCAAAACACAAGCATAACCCCTCCCCCAGGTTATTTGTTCTACTGGACCAGACCACATACCTGTAATTAAGTCCTTGACTCATATACCTTGACATTTCTACGAAAATCTGGTTGCTTAGAATTCAAAGAGGAAAAATGGTAAAAGATTGGAGGTAACTGTGAGTCAGGTAGGGGACGCAAAAAGTTTAACACATAAACTGCTTTATCCAATCTTACTTGAGGTGACTCCTGTTGCATTCCCCCTTTTTGTTTTTGAACCTGATGCTTAAGAAGACTGTGAGCTCTTTCAATGATTGCTTGGCCCATGGGGACATGTGGAATGCCTGTTGAATGCTCAATGCCCCAAGCACGAAAGAATGCTTGCATTTTCTGCGAAGCATATGCTGGGCCATTATCTGTTTTCACATGACATGGAACACCTAAGATAGAAAAGGCATGATAAAAATGACGACTCGCATCACGAGTTTTTTCTCCTGTGAATGCTGAAGCAACCATTGCATGAGAAAAGGTGTCAATTTGGATTAGATGGTGTTTTCCGGGCAGTACACTCTGACCTTACATGCCCTTGTTGACCACAATTGTAGCATTTTGCTGAAGGTCTTAGAACTGCAGCAAGAGCTGCCATTTTATGTTCGACTGAACCAACTTTTGAGCAAGCAGTAACCATTTCAGGCAATGTGGGTTCCCCAGGTAAAGTGTCAATAATTTTTTTGCAGCCTGGGTTTGCATTTTCTTTAATCAATTGGATACACAATTTGTGTCGCAAAGTTTCATCATCTACCTGTTTTTCAATAGCTGCAGCAAGCTTTTCTACAAATTGCAGAAATGGTTCTCTCATGCCTTGTTGAATAGTGACATATCTCTGTTTTGGAGCTGCCATTTCCATTGTTTTGATTAAAGCATTCATGCCAATTTACTGAGCTTGTGCCAAAATTGAAGGATCCCACCTTGCCTGTAAATCCGCGCTAGCAAAAGGCCCAGTGCCCAGTAAAGCATCAACACCAACAGCATGACGAGGGTCGTGCTGAGGCAACTGCATATTTGTTAAAGCTGTGCGCTCAGCCACTCGCCTCCAAGTGTCTTGGAATACACCATATTGTACTGGCTGGAATAAGATGGTTGCAAGATGCATGATGTCATAAGGTGCAAGCAGATCTGCATTGATTACACATACTAATTGCATTACCTCTGAGGAATTGATACCGTACTGAGCCACTTTTGACTGGAGATCTTGCGCAACCCTCCAGGCAAAGACATTATGACTATCATCCTGTCCTGCTCCAGGAGCTGCTTTACAAACTGGAAAAGCCATAGGGTTATTAAAAGCAACATTTGCATTGACACTGTTCTCCTGAGGTATTCTTGGAGCACCTAATTTTTCTATGACGTCCCAATTCTTTTCTTCAACTGCTTTCCTTCTAACAAATTCCCAAAACTCCTGAGGATGTCGAGGAAGCACAGTTACTTGACATGGGGGCAGAGTCCATGGGGCAGTAGGGCTAGAACTATTAGAAGATGAACTGACAAGCCCCAACTCAGGTGTTACTGCAGGCGTCTCATCAGTTGACTCACTGCTGCTGTCACTGTCAGGTAACGGAGGATACGACTGTGCAGGTTGTTCAAGCAGCTCAGAGGGAAGCGGGGGGGCAGATGGTTGGACTGGAGCAGAGGGAAGCGAAGGGGCAGATAGCTGGGTTTTTTTCTCTGTTAAAGACATTTCAGCTAACTGGCGTAATGGTGTGGTATATACAGGCATCATCGTGAGCTGCTGCGCAGGTGTGAGATAAGAAGGTTTAGGGGTCTGATAAGGAGCCACTATGGCAGGTTGCCCAGATGTTTTGGCAGCCTTCCCAGAAGCCTTGGCAGCCTTCCCAGAAGCTTTGGCAGCTTTCCCAGAAGCTTTGGCAGCTTTCCCAGAAGCTTTGGTAGCCTGCTTGGTAACTTGCATGGCACCCGGACTTTCACAGAGTTCCCCATCAAAGGCCCCCTCTGCCTCATCCCCCCCATCAGTTTCTGTTATCAGCCCCGACTCTTCGTCCGTGCCCCGCTCTACTTGTTCTCGCTCTGTTTTCCATTCTTTCAATGCCTCAAAGAGCGACCCCCAAGTCACCACTAGATCGACAACAGTCTTATCTCCCGCTTGGATGACTTCCCACAGTCTGTCCCCGACTCTTTTCCATGCTTTAACACTGAATGCTGTGTCAGGATCAGTTCCAAAATTCTGTGATTTAGCCCACAGCAATATACTACGAAGGGCATAGTCTGAAGTATTAATTCCCTTATTCCTTAACAAGCTTTTCCATGTAGCTAAAACATTTTCTTCCTCTTTAGACAAATTATGTCCCATTATTACTAGTTGGTGGCTCACCTACTTCCAGGTGTCTTGATAGGAGAAAATAAGGTCCGGACCTCCTTGGGGCTTCCACCTGCCACTCTCAGCTGCACCAAGGCCGCCTCCCCCACTACGTCCCAGTGGGTCACGGTTGCCAATTGCTGGGACCCCGTCTGGGTCCAAAGCCGAGGATGTTCTTAAGGGTGTTATATCACGTCGGCGATCACCAGATGTCGCTGTCGAGGCGGTCACGACACAAAGCAGAGACCACAAGCAGTCTCAGTTGGCAACTCTTTATTTCTGAACATGGCTGATCTTTTATACACTGTTCAGTTGTTTATGGTTCTTCTACCTGTACTATTGGTCACTATACATCAACATGATTCTATTGGTGCAATGTAGGGTGACTTAACTAACTTTCTAAAAATACTTTGTCCAGCTGCAAAGGTGTTATCATTCTTCCATTTCTCTCTTCTCTCGGTCTCCTTGGTGACAGCCTTGGAGAGAACTCCTTATCAGCCTTTTCTTGCTTCTTCTCGCTCCTTTCTTGCTTCTTCTTGCTCCTTTCTTGCTTCTTCTCGCTCCTTTAGCTGACAGGCCCGCTGTCAGCCCCTTCCACACAGAAGGAGGCCAAGGAGAGATCTAGACCCCCTTGGAGATCGGTGCCAGTCAGGGGGGTGGCGCTGGACAGCCACTGACCATGTGCCAACAGCCTAGGCAGAAGGAGCTGGACATGCCCAGAGGCTCCCAGAGTGGGCAGATTGGTCCTGCAGCTTCAGGGACCCCATGGGAATGTCCCTGCCCCCCTCGGGGCTGTGCATGAGCTGTGCAGAATCTCTCCCTCCAGCTCTGAGCAGCATTACAGCAATGAGGTATTTCCCCTCTTTGATTGACCAGTGCTTTTGCATAAACAATTTACATCAGGGTCCTCAGCACAGGAAGGGCTCAGACTTCCTGGAGCAGCGCCAGAGGAGGCTGAGATGTTCCAAAGGGTTGGAGCACCTCTGTGACAGACACAGGCTGGGGGAGTTGGGGCAGTACAGCCTAGAGCAGAAAAGGCCATGGGGAGACCCCATTGTGACCTTGCAGGACTTCAAGGAACCTCACAGGAAACGTGGGCAGAAATGTTGTAGTAGGGCCTGTCTCAGCTGGGGAAGGGGAAATGGTTTTAAAGCAGAAGAGAATAAGACCAGACTGGAGATAAGGAAGAAATCTTTGATGCTGCGGTTGGATAAACACTGGTGCAGGTTTCCTAGACACCTGGTGGATTCCCCATCCTTGGAAATATTCCTGGTTGGATGGAGGAAAAGATGTCTCTGCTCCCACCCCACAGGAGGACCTGTGCTGTCAGCTACCAGAAGGGTCAGTGTCTCTGGTAGGATTCAATTCCCCCAGAGAGCAGAGAGGTCACACAGCAGCACAGGTGGCAGGAACATCCTCCCATGGAGATGGGAGGATTCTGGATCAACAGGCACAGGCTGCCCAGTTTGGTGTCTTTCTAGATGGACACCATTGTCAGAAAGGGCTGAGAACCAAGAGGCTCCCGAGTGTCACTGAGTGCCCTTGGTTCCAGGAGGCCCCACAGAATCCCAGCATGTAGTAATTAAGTTTTTTTGTTATGAAACGGCAGTGTTAAAAGCAAAAGCAGTTTGTTCTGCTTTTCCCCCATGCATGTTGGTTTGCCCCAGAGATGTACCTTCCCATCCCCCTGTCCATCTACCTCAAGACCAACCCTTATTCCAGATCTTTTCCCTGCCACTCGAGGAAACCCTGCCCTCCTCCCTTGGCCATTACAGAAACCCTGCCTTTCTCTCTAGAAACTTCTGTGTCCATCTTGTATCCCTGGAATACCCATTGGTATGCTCAGTCCACCCTCCTCCCCTGTTGTTCCCCACTGGTTGTCATAATGTGTACCTGGCCTTGTGCTCCTCCCCAGATTTCCTGCCATTGGTCCTGGTTTGTATCCTCCCCATGTTCCCTCCCCCGTACTAAAGCTGCTGTAACCCTGGATTTGCTGTCACTTGTCTCTGGACCCTCTCTCGGAAGGTAAAACCTCCTGGGAACCTTGGGAACAAGTGATCCCTCTCTTTCCTTTGCTCTGGATTCCTCAGCTTGGGACAACATCAGGAGCTGCACAGAGCAGCCTGCTGCTTCTGGGAGACAAGCAGCCCTGCCTGTACCACCAGCCAAAGCGGCTCGAAGGGCGGATAGGGCGTGGCCCCTCTGGCAGGGGCCAGGGGACAGGGCTAGCTGCAGATATCTCTGAGCGGCCACTGTGTCACCAGGGTCCCTTTGGCTCCATGAGGCCCCACAGAATCCAGGGCCTCTTTGGCTTCATGAGGCCCCACAATGTCACAAGACCCCTGGCAACCCCAAGGCCCTGAGGTATCCTAAAGGATCCTTGGTTCCAACTGTCCTCGCTGTGTCACGAGGGCCTCTGGATTCCCTGAGACCCCACAGTGTCACAGTGTCCCCTTGTTTCCACACGCCACAGGGTCACAATGGCCTCTGAGCATCTTTCGGCACCAGAGTGTCACAGCATCCCCTCAGTTCCATGAACTCCACAGTGTCACAATGTCCCCTTGGTGCCATTTAGTCCTGCAGTGTCACAATGTTTCCTGGGAACCATGATGCCCTGAGGGATCACAGTGGATGGTTGCATGAAGCCCCACAGATTGGCAGTCTCCTCTTGGTTCCACATGGGCCCATGGCCCCAAGGGGCCTCCAGATTCTACAAGACCCTGGAGTGTCACAGAGACTTTGTGATCCCATGAGTCCCTGCAGCGTCACCATATCCCCAGGAGGCCCGGTGGTCACAATGTCCCTATGAATCCTTGCAGTGTCACTATGTCCCCAGGAGGCCATGCAGTGTCTCTCTGTCCTAGGGGGCCCTGCAGTGTCACAGAGGAGCAGCACTTGTATGGACACAGCACCAGGGGAGGCTTGGCAGCATTCCCCTCTCTGTGACACCACAGTGGTGGCAGCCCTAAGTCTCTTTTGCCCAGCAGTGGCAATTCCAGTGTTCCACTTTCTATGACACCACACCTGTGGCAGCCCCAGTGTTCCCCTCTCTGTGACAACACAGCTGTGGCACCCCTAGTCCCCCTCTCTGTGACACCAGAGGTGGCACCCCCAGCGTTCCCCTCTGTCTGACACCAACACAGTGGCAAAGCCAAGATTCCCGTCTCTGTGAGAGAACAGTGGTGGCAGCCCCAACATTCCAATCTCTATGACACCAGATCGGTGGCAGCCCCAACGTTCCCCTGTCTATGAAAACACAGTAGTAGCATCCCCAACGTTCCCCTCTCTGTGACACTGCAGCAGTGGCAGCCCCAGTGTCCCACTCTCTGTGACACCACAACAGTCACAACCTCAACTTTGCCCTCCTTGTGACACTGCAGCTGTGGAAGCCCCAGGTCCCTGTCTCTGTGAAACCCCAGCGGTGGCAGCCCCAGCGTCCCTCTCTCTCTGACACCACAGCAGTGGCAGCCCCAAAGTTCCCCCTTTCTGTGATACCACAGTGGTGGCAGCCCAAAACTTCTCCAAGTGACACCACCGCTGTGGCAGCCCCAATGTCCCCCTCTCTGTGGCACTGCAGGGGTGGCCATCCAAAGTACTACTCTCTATGACAGCACCACAGTGGCAGTTGCAACATTCCTCTCTCTGTGACACCTCAACATTTGCAGCCCCAGTGTTCCCCTGTCAGTGACACAACAGTGTTTGAAACCTGAGTGTTCCCCTCTCTATGACATGACAGCGGTGGCAATACCAATGTCCCCTTGTCTATGACACCCCAGCATTCCCCTGTCTGTGACACCAGAGAGGTGGCACCCCCAGTGTTCTCCTGTCTATGCCAGCGTTGCAGGGGCAGCCCCAACATTCCCCTCTCTATGACACCACAAGGGTGGCAGCCCCACATGTCCCCTCTCTGTGACACCACAGCGGTGGCAGCCCCAGTGTTCCCTTCTATGGCACCACAGCAGCAACCACCCCAACCTTCCCATCTCTGTGACCCCACAGCCCTGCCAGCTGCTGAGTTCCCCTCTGTGTGACACCCAGCTGTGGCTGTCCCATTGTCCTGGTCTTTCTGACACCACAGCCCTGGAAGTCCCATTGTCCTGATCTCTCTGTGACACCACAGCCGTGGCAGTCCCGTTGCCCTTCTCTCTGTGACACCACAGTGGTTCCTGCCTGAACGTTCCCCTCTCTGTGACACTGCTGCTGTGGCAGGAGCACTAGAACAGAAGCAGGAGCCGTGGAACAACAGTGGAGCAGGGGAGGAGCATTGACGGAGCTCTGGAACTGCGGGAGATGCGCAGTGCTGGAGCAATGGTGGAGCAGTGCTGGAGCAGTGGTGGACAAGCAGAGGAACTGTGCTGGAACACCCCCAGGGCAGACCTGGAGCTGCTTTTGAGCATCAGTGGAATAACCATGAAAAAGGTGGAACAGTGGTGAAACAGGAGCCACAGCCATGGAACAGTGGTGGAACAAGAGCCACAGGCATGGAAAAGTAGCGGAACTGGACCCACAGCCATGTGTGGTATTCACATGCCCTCTGAACAGAGAGAGACATAATTCTCTCTCTCTCGGGTTTTTTCCTGGAGAAGCACGGAGGGAAAACAATTTTTATCTGTACTTGCAGCTCCTGGTGTTTTGCACATGTGGAATGTTTTGGGAAGGTTGTTTACCTCAAGGAATTTGATCACTGGATTCTGGTGGAGATTGTTTATCTTTATTAGCTTACCAGATCCAAGCTTTGCGGACTGTGGGTATGCATACAGTCACGAGTTTTTAGTTAGTAGTAAGTATTCTTCAGTATTCTTTGTAATATAGTTATAGTGTAGTATAATGTCATATAATATAGTTTTAATAAAGCAAGTGTTCAGCACTCTGAAGCCTTGGAGTCAGATGCCAATCATTTCCTGCCTCAGGGGTCACCTGATTTTACTATAGCCATGAACAGTGGCGGGACAAAAACCACAGCCATGAAGAGAGGTGGGACAGCAACCACAGCCATGGAACAGTGGTGGCACATTGGTGGCACACCGGTGGCACACTGGTGGCACACTGGTGGCACAGGCCTTGCGGCCATGGAGCGGTGCCGGAGATGCGGAAGCTGTGGGACACAGAGCGGCTCCGAGTGCTGTGCCCTGCAGGAGCCGGCCCTGCACACACCAGAGCGATCCCGTCAGGCTGACCCAGACAGGGGGCAGCAGCAGGAGGAATTGCTGCTGGGCTCTGGAAGGCGTGGATGGAGAGCATTTAATGGTGACCTGGGGGTTTGATCGTGCTCATTGTGGCCACTTTAGTGGTGCTGGGACAGTTCCAGTCCATCTGAAGTCATGAACTCAGGAGATACTCAGGACAAAAGCAATCAAACTGCCTTTTTTACTGCAGGGAAGCACAGCTGGGGAGAAGTTTCATGATTTCTGATTTAGGAACCAAACTGGGTCACCTATTGGCCTGTAGTTTGTCCTAGTCCAGGAAAAATTCCCAAAGTGCTGTGATTTGGCATTAAAAATGAGCAACATGCCTCATCACCTGGATATTGTGCTTGGAGTAAAGAGCTGTTTGTGGTTGTTATGACTGAGAAAACAACTGGAATTCTTTCCTGATTTCACTCTTTCTTTCTCTCTCTGGGATGAAGGCTCCAACACTCCCTGCAGGTCTGCTTTCTAAAATTTGCTCCTCTGGAGTGCGATGGGAAAAATGAGCAGTGGGAAGAGGTAGGAAAATGGACCGTTAAAACTGCAAACTCTGTTTTTGTAGCCTCTGGATTTCCAGTGTTTAGAAATTGTCATGTTTCCAACTCTCTGACCAAATCACACACTTCTCACTTTTGCCCTGGCAGAAAACCGTCCTTTGGCCCCATTTAGGAACTGACCCTCATAAACACCACCGTGCAGATGCTTTTTTGTTGGTTTTGCTAACTGATGACAAGAAAATCAGCGCAAGGGGAAGGATGAGGGAGAGGGCAGAAACAATTCCTTTCTTTTGTCTTCCTGGTGGAAAGTCTCCTGTGGAGGTTGTGCTGCAGCTGGAGACTTCCCGGGCTAAGGGTTGAGGGAAGTGATGCAGCTGAGGCAGCTGAGACATCTCCTCCCTGGTTTGCAGCCCTGGGGCTGGCAGGGGACAGAGCTGCCCCCCGTGAATCCCACACCCTCTGGAGTGGGGGATTCTTCCTGCCTGTGCCAGATGCTCCTTCTCCATCCCTGGCCTGGGTGCTCCTGGTGTGAGCTCCCTGCCATGGTCATTGTTGGGGGTGGGGAGCAGGAGGGAGGAGTTCAGTGCCAACCTGGGAGGTGCCACGTGGCAGAGAGGTGTGGAGGTGACAGAGTGACAGGATGTGCAGATGGACACAGGGACAAGACAACACCTCTGGGGGAAACCTCTTCAAAATTTGGGGGATAATTTTTTGTAAAATACACATGGATATGGACACACAGACACGGAGTGTAGCTTTGCTGAAAGGATTTATTGATGATTGATTATTGAGGGGAAATGGCCCAGGGCTCAAAGGGATCAGAGGTTCCTCCAGGGACGATCATCTCCTCATGCCGCCAGAGAGGATCGGGACACCGGCGTCCCCACAGCTTCCAACCCTCAAAGACAAATCCCAGAACGTGACCTCTGGAGCCCACTGGGCCATGGATGGGCTTTGTCCCCACCCCTGTCCCTGCAGGCACAGCTCACCTAGGCATCCAGAGAGGCAGCCAGGCGCTTCACCCGCAGAAGAGTCTCCAGCTTTTCAGCCAGAGGGGGCTGGGGACAAAGGCAGTGTTATAGATACACGGGGGCACTGGGCTGGACTGGGAGGCAGGGGAGGCAGGGGAAGCCTTGGAGAAGGGGCTGTGGGAGCAATGGGGTGCATGAGCTGCTCTACTCCTGCCCAGAAGCACTGGGCTCCTGGCCAAGAGGCGCAGCTGGGGCAGGGGCTGCATCCTGGCTCATCCACGAGGTTCTGGGGTGCCAGGGATGGGAATGCAGCAGGGACCCTGGGCAAAGACTTCCCTGGCAAGGAGTCCTGGGGCAGGGCATTGTCTGGGCTGTCAGGAGGGGTGCACTGGGCTGTGCTGGGACAAACTGGGATGGCCTGGGCTGTGCTGGCCATGCAAGGGGAGGGTCTGCCACCGGCAGAACTCGTGGTACCCACCAGAGGCGTCTCCAGGGCAAAGACATCGCCTAAATCCAACTGCAGAGAGACCAGGAGACCTCGCTGGTCACTGGAATGTCCCCAGTGCCAGCAAGGAATGGGGGGGACTGAACTGCCCCCCAGTTCCCTGAGGGGATGCCCTCCAATGCCATCAGCCCACTCACCTCCCGGAGATCATCTTGGGTTCCTTCCAGGAGTGCCTGGAAAGGAGAAGAAAGGCTGAGTCTGGATTGGACCTTGGGGGGCTGTGGGGGGACACGGCTGCAGGGAGCAGGGCACAGGCAGAGGGATGGGAACTCAGGGCCTCCAAGGAGATCTGTTCGAGGAGTGGAGAGACCCAAAGTCACTGAGCAGGGGTCAATTGAGGGCCCAGGGAACAGGGCTGGGGGTATGGAAGGAGCAGGGTGTAACATATAGGGGAGGAGAAAGGAATTGAGGTGTAGGGACATGGGAGTGAGGGGAGGGGCTTGGTGGGGACAGAAGAATGAGGACAGGTGGGAACAAAACCAACAGGACTGGGATGATCTGGGAGTTGTGGGGTGAGTCAGGGAATTGTACAGAGGGACCCCTCTGCAGTGGAAAGGAAGAAAGACAAAGGACAGAGGGGGGGCATGGAAGGAAAGGCCTTGGGAATGGTCAGTGGGAAGGCGTTTGGGGACCCTGAATGGGACACAGAGGAGGGACCAAAAGGGTGGGATGGGGGGTGCAGAAAGGGCAGGATGTGGGGACAGCGTTTTCCTGGTGCCTCACCTTGGCCTGTGCTGGGGAGCACAGCAGGATGGAGAAGAGCAGGGCCACGCTGAGCACAGCCACCTTCATCTTCCTCTCGCTCTGGTCAGCTCTGCCTGAGGTTGTACCAGGTGAGGAGCACCTTTATCCCTGCTGGGACTCCTCCCTGCACCCTCCCTGCCAGCCTCCAGGCCAAAGCCCGGCTTGGCACAGCCCCCAGCCCTGGCCACAAACCCAGCCCTGGCACAGAGCCCATCCCACCTATGGCACGGATCCAGCCCCCTTGCCTGGCATCCCTCCAGCTTCCTGCACGGGGCAGCTGCCCCTGGAAGGGCCCAGGCACCTGGGGGCCAAGGGGGGCAGGCAGGGAGCCAAAGGCACCTGGGACCCTGTGGGGACAATGCCCACTCCAACACAATCCATCCTCCAACTCCCCTCAGTGCCAGATCCCCCCCATCTCCTGCTACCCCTCCCTTCCCAGAGCTTTCCCTGTGGGACACCCCAGAGCTGAGCCCGGCCCCAAACCCAACATGTGGGAGAACAAGGGGAAGAAGGCACATGTGATCAGGTGGGTGATTGGCATCTCAGTCACTGCAGACACTGGGGAGCGCTGGGCAATGCTGATCACCTGCAGACAAGGCTGAGGCTTGGGGAATGGCTCAGGAGTGCCATTCAGGAGTGCCATGGGCTCAGGAGTGACGATTCCCATGTTCACACAATCCGATCAACCCGATATCGCTTTCCCTGCAGATGCTAAACCCGTCCAATCTCAAACTCCAGAGCACTGTCCAGAGGGGAATATGCCCTGCCCTGACCCTCATCCTGTCCCACCTGCAGCCACGGAGCCCTCCCAGAGCACCTGGGTCATGGCCCTGGCTCTGGGTCCAGGCCAGCACTGGCCCTGAGCAGGATGTGCCCATGCCCAGGCACATGGGGAAGTGGGCACTGTCCCCAGGCAGCCACTCGGAGCTAATTGGGGTAACAGAGGTGTCCTGTGATGAGGAGGGGTGTTGGTGCCCAGCCAGCATCTCTGACAAGCCCTGTTTACCCAGGCCCTGAGGCACCAGGAGGACATTCAGACATCTTGGGCTTTCTGGGACTGCCTGGTGCAGGGTGGTCTGTGCATGGGGGAGCTGAGAGCAGATGGATCTCTGGTGAGGACAAACCCCCACTCCAAGAAAATCCATCCTCCAAGAGCCCCCAGAACCACGTACCCCCATCTCCTGCTGCCCCTGCCCTCCCTGAGCTTTCCCTGTGGGACACCCTAAAGCTGAGCCCATCCCAAAATCCACTGGATCCCAGCAGAATTGCCCCTGTTCGTGCTCTGGCACTTTGAGGAAACAGCGGTGGGTACTGACCCCTCTTCCTGAGGCATCAGGACTCCAGACTCAGGGAAAACAGGAATGTGGGGGGACTTTGGGTCAAGGGAAGGCAGCTGGTTGGGATCTGCACTCACTGGAGACACTGGGAGCACTGGGCAGTGTTGATCACCTGTTGATCCCCTTGCAGACAAGGCTGAGCCTTGGGCAATGCCTCAGCTGTGCTTCTTGCCACCGGCAGACCACTCCCTTTCCCTTTCCCTGCAGCCCCCAAACCAGTCCCATCTCCAGCCCCAGAGCAGAGTCTAGAGGGCAATGTCCCCTGCCCTGCCCCTTGCCCTGTCCCACCCACGGCCACTGCGCCCACCCAGAGCACCTGTGTCCCGCTCTGCACAGCTGCCCCAGGCAGGGTGCCAGGGACCCCATCCCCAGCAGGGCTCAAACTACAGCCCTGGCCCTGGCTGCCACCACCTGCAGCTCCCCAGGGCCCTTGTCCCCACACAGGGTCTCTGCAGTGCCCTGGGCCTGAACCAAGGCCAGCACTGGCCCTGAGCAGGATGTGCCCATCCCTAGGGACAGGGGGAATTGGGCACTGTCCCCAGGCAGCCACCCAGAGCTAATTGGGGTAACAGAGGTGCCCTGTGAGGAGGAGGTGTGTTGGTGCCCTGCCAGCATCTCTGACAAGCCCTGTTTACCCAGGCCCTGAGGCACCAGGAAGATATTCAGACATCTTGGGCTTCCAGGAAGGAAAATCCACCATGAAGTGATTCCCAAGAGCTGTCTATGGCTTCATTTTTTTATTTGACATTCCAGGGCATTAGTGATGGGTTCTGCACATCTCTTTCCCCAGGGACCTTTTGGATCCACTAGAGATGTGTTGTGGCCAGCTGGGTAACCATTTAAGGCCACTGCCTTGACTGTTTGCTCTGGAACTTGCCCAAGGATCTGCAGGGCCCAGGAAGATTTTCCGGTGGAGTCCCCCAGGACTGAGAGACCAGAGTGTCCCTGTGGGGGATTCTTGACCAGAGCACAAGGGCTGTGATGTCATTGGGGTGCTGAGGACACCTTGGAATGGAATTGAGGACATGTCTGCAGGATTCTAATTGAAGAAGGAGGCCAAGGAGAGATCCAGACCCCCTTGGAGATCAGTGCCAGTCAGGGGGGTGGTGCTGGACAGCCACTGACCATGTGCCAACAGCCTGGGCAGAGGCTCCCAGAGTGGGCAGATTGGCCCTGCAGCTTCAGGGACCCCATGGGAATGTCCCTGCCCCCCTCGGGGCTGTGGATGAGCTGTGCAGAATCTCTCCCTCCAGCTCTCAGCAGCATTGCAGCAATGAGGTATTTCCCCTCTTTGACTGACCAGTGCTTTTGCATAAACAATTTACATCAGGGTCCTCAGCACAGGAAGGGCTCAAATTTCCTGGGGCAGCTCCAGAGGAAGCTGAGATGTTCCAAAGGGCTGGAGCACATCTGTGACAGACACAGGCTGGGGGAGTTGGGACAGTTCAGCCCAAAGCAGAAAAGGTCATGGGGAGACCCCATTGTGACCTTGCAGGACTTCAACGAACCTCACAGAAAACGTGGGCAGAAATGTTTTAGTAGGGCCTGTCTCAACTGGGGAAGGGGAAATGGTTTTAAAGCAGAAGAGAATAAGACCAGACTGGAGATAAGGAAGAAATCTTTGATGCTGTGTTTGGGTAAACACTGACACAAGTTTCCTAGACACCTGGTGGATGCCCCATCCTTGGAAATATTCCTGGTTGGATGGGCTCTGAGCAACAGGATGGAGGAAAAGATGTCTGTGCTCCCACCCCACAGGTAGCCCAGTGCTGACAGCTACCAGAAGTGTCAGTGTCTCTTCTGGGATTCAATTCCCCCAGAGAGCAGAGAGGTCACACAGCAGCACAGATGGCAGGAACGTCCTTCCATGGAGATGGGAATATTCTGGATCAACAGGCTCAGGCTGCCCAGTTTTGTGTCTTTGTAGATGGACACCAGTGTCAGAAGAGACTGAGAACCCAGAGGCCCCACATTGTCTCTGAGTGCCCTTGATTCCAGGAGGCCCCACAGAATCCCAGGATGTGGTAATTAAGTTCCTTTGTTATGAAATGGCAGTGTTACAAGCAAAAGTAGTTCTGCTTTTCCCCCATGCATGTTGGTTTGCCCCAGAGATCTACCTTCCCATCCCCCTGTACATCTACCTCAAGACCAACCCTTATTCCAGATCTTTTCCCTGCCACTCAGGGAAACCCTGCCCTCCTCCCTTGGCCATTACAGAAACCCTGCCTTTCTCTCTAGAAACTTCTGTGTCCATCTTGTATCCCTGGAATACCCATTGGTATGCTCAGTCCACCCTCCTCCCCTGTTGTTCCCCACTGGTTGTCATAATGTGTACCCGGCCTTGTGCTCCTCCCCAGATTTCCTGCCATTGGTCCTGGTTTGTATCCTCCCCATGTTCCCTCCCCCGTACTAAAGCTGCTGTAACCCTGGATTTGCTGTTACTTGTCCCTGGACCCTCTCAGAGAATGAAACCTCTTGGGAACCTTGGGAACAAGTGATCCCTCTCTTTCCTTTGCTCTGGATTCCTCAGCTTGGGACAACATGAGGAGCTGCACAGAGCAGCCTGCTGCTTCTGGGAGACAAGCAGCCCTGCCTGTACCACCAGCCAAAGCGGCTCAAAGGGCGGATAGGGAGTGGCCCCTCTTTCAGGGGCCAGGGGACAGGGCTAGCTGCAGATATCTCTGAGCGGCCACTGTGTCACCAGGGTCCCTTTGGCTCCATGAGGCCCCACAGAATCCAGGGCCTCTTTGGCTTCATGAGGCCCCACAATGTCACAAGACCCCTGGCAACCCCAAGGCCCTGAGGTATCCTAAAGGATCCTTGGTTCCAACTGTCCTCGCTGTGTCACGAGGGCCTCTGGATTCCCTGAGACCCCACAGTGTCACAGTGTCCCCTTGTTTCCACACGCCACAGGGTCACAATTGCCTCTGAGCATCTTTCGGCACCAGAGTGTCACAGCATCCCCTCAGTTCCATGAACTCCACAGTGTCACAATGTCCCCTTGGTGCCATTAAGTCCTGCAGTGTCACAATGTTTCCTGGGAACATGATGCCCTGAGGGATCACAGTGGATGGTTGCATGAAGCCCCACAGATTGGCAGTCTCCTCTTGGTTCCACATGGGCCCATGGCCCCAAGGGGCCTCCAGATTCTACAAGACCCTGGAGTGTCACAGAGACTTTGTGATCCCATGAGTCCCTGCAGCGTCACCATATCCCCAGGAGGCCCGGTGGTCACAATGTCCCTATGAATCCTTGCAGTGTCACTATGTCCCCAGGAGGCCATGCAGTGTCTCTCTGTCCTAGGGGGCCCTGCAGTGTCACAGAGGAGCAGCACTTGTATGGGCACAGCACCAGGGGAGGCTTGGCAGCATTCCCCTCTCTGTGACACCACAGTGGTGGCAGCCCTAAGTCTCTTTTGCCCAGCAGTGGCAATTCCAGTGTTCCACTTTCTATGACACCACACCTGTGGCAGCCCCAGTGTTCCCCTCTCTGTGACAACACAGCTGTGGCACCCCTAGTCCCCCTCTCTGTGACACCAGAGGTGGCACCCCCAGCATTCCCCTCTGTCTGACACCAACACAGTGGCAAAGCCAAGATTCCCGTCTCTGTGAGAAAACAGTAATGGCAGCCCCAGCATTCCAATCTCTCTGACACCAGATCAGTGTCAGCCCCAACGTTCCCCTGTCTATGAAAACACAGTAGTAGCATCCGCACATTCCCCTCTCTGTGACACTGCCGCAGTGGCAGCCCCAGTGTCCCGCTCTCTGTGACACCACAACAGTCACAACCTCAACTTTGCCCTCCTTGTGACACTGCAGCTGTGGAAGCCCCAGGTCCCTGTCTCTGTGAAACCCCAGCGGTGGCAGCCCCAGCGTCCCTCTCTCTCTGACACCACAGCAGTGGCAGCCCCAAAGTTCCCCCTTTCTGTGATACCACAGTGGTGGCAGCCCAAAACTTCTCCAAGTGACACCACCGCTGTGGCAGCCCCAATGTCCCCCTCTCTGTGGCACTGCAGGGGTGGCCATCCAAAGTACTACTCTCTATGACAGCACCACAGTGGCAGTTGCAACATTCCTCTCTCTGTGACACCTCAACATTTGCAGCCCCAGTGTTCCCCTGTCAGTGACACAACAGTGTTTGAAACCTGAGTGTTCCCCTCTCTATGACATGACAGCGGTGGCAATACCAATGTCCCCTTGTCTATGACACCCCAGCATTCCCCTGTCTGTGACACCAGAGAGGTGGCACCCCCAGTGTTCTCCTGTCTATGCCAGCGTTGCAGGGGCAGCCCCAACATTCCCCTCTCTATGACACCACAAGGGTGGCAGCCCCACATGTCCCCTCTCTGTGACACCACAGCGGTGGCAGCCCCAGTGTTCCCTTCTATGGCACCACAGCAGCAACCACCCCAACCTTCCCATCTCTGTGACCCCACAGCCCTGCCAGCTGCTGAGTTCCCCTCTGTGTGACACCCAGCTGTGGCTGTCCCATTGTCCTGGTCTTTCTGACACCACAGCCCTGGAAGTCCCATTGTCCTGATCTCTCTGTGACACCACAGCCGTGGCAGTCCCGTTGCCCTTCTCTCTGTGACACCACAGTGGTTCCTGCCTGAATGTTCCCATCTCTGTGACACTGCTGCTGTGGCAGGAGCACTAGAACAGAAGCAGGAGCCGTGGAACAACAGTGGAGCAGGGGAGGAGCATTGACGGAGCTCTGGAACTGCGGGAGATGCGCAGTGTTGGAGCAATGGTGGAGCAGTGCTGGAGCAGTGGTGGACAAGCAGAGGAACTGTGCTGGAACACCCCCAGGGCAGACCTGGAGCTGCTTTTGAGCATCAGTGGAATAACCATGAAAAAGGTGGAACAGTGGTGGAATAGGAGCCACAGCCATGGAACAGTGGTGGAACAAGAGCCACAGGCATGGAAAAGTAGTGGAACGGGAACCACAGCCATGTGTGGTATTCACATGCCCTCTGAACAGAGAGAGACATAATTCTCTCTCTCTCGGGTTTTTTCCTGGAGAAGCACGGAGGGAAAACAATTTTTATCTGTACTTGCAGCTCCTGGTGTTTTGCACGTGTGGAATGTTTTGGGAAGGTTGTTTACCTCAAGGAATTTGATCACTGGATTCTGGTGGAGATTGTTTATGTTAATTAGCCTACCAGATCCAAGCTTTGCGGACTGTGGGTCTGCATACAGTCACGAGTTTTTAGTTAGTAGTAAGTATTCTTCAGTATTCTTTGTAATATAGTTATAGTGTAGTATAATGTCATATAATATAGTTTTAATAAAGCAAGTGTTCAGCACTCTGAAGCCTTGGAGTCAGATGCCAATCATTTCCTGCCTCAGGGGTCGCCTGATTTTACTATAGCCATGAACAGTGGTGGGACAAAAACCACAGCCATGAAGAGAGGTGGGACAGCAACCACAGCCATGGAACACTGGTGGCACATTAGGGACACATTGGTGGCACACTGGTGGCACGTTGGTGGCACAGGCCTTGCGGCCATGGAGTGGTGCCGGAGATGTGGAAGCTGTGGGACACAGAGCGGCTCCGAGTGCTGTGTCCTGCAGGAGCCAGCCCTGCACACACCAGAGCGATCCCGTCAGGCTGACCCAGAGAGGGGGCAGCAGCAGGAGGAATTGCTGCTGGGCTCTGGAAGGTGCGGATGGAGAGCATTTAATGGTGACCTGGGGGTTTGATCGTGCTCATTGTGGCCACTTTAGTGGTGCTGGGACAGTTCCAGTCCATCTGAAGTCATGAACTCAGGAGATACTCAGGACAAAAGCAATCAAACTGCCTTCTTTACTGCAGGGAAGCACAGCTGGGGAGAAGTTTCATGATTTCTGATTTAGGAACCAAACTGGGTCACCTATTGGCCTGTAGTTTGTCCTAGTCCAGGAACAATTCCCAAAGTGCTGTGATTTGGCATTTAAAATGAGCAACATGCCTCATCACCTGGATATTGTGCTTGGAGTAAAGAGCTGTTTGTGGTTGTTATGACTGAGAAAACAACTGGAATTCTTTCCTGATTTCACTCTTACTTCCTCTCCCTGGGATGAAGGCTCCAACACTCCCTGCAGGTCTGCTTTCCATAATCTGCTCCTCTGGAGTGGGATGGGACAAATGAGCAGTGGGAAGAGGGAGGAAAATGGACCGTTCAAACTGCAAACTCTGTTTTTGTAGTCTCTGTAGTCCAATGTTTAGAAATTGTCAAGTTTCCAACTCTCTGACCAAATCCCACACATGGCACTTTTTCCCTGGCAGAAAAACTTCCTTTGGCCCCAGTTAGGAATTGACCCTCAGAAACACCTCGGTGCAGATTCTTTTTTGTTGGTTTTGCTAACTGATGACAAGAAAATCAGCGCAAGGGGAAGGATGAGGGAGAGGGCAGAAACAATTCCTTTCTTTTGTCTTCCTGGTGGAAAGTCTCTTGTGGAGGTTGTGCTGCAGCTGGAGACTTCCTGGGCCAAGGGTTGAGGGAAGTGATTCAGCTGAGGCAGCTGGGACATCTCCTCCCTGGTTTGCAGCCCTGGGGCTGGCAGGGGACACAGCTGCCCCCTGTGCACCCCACACCCTCTGGAATGGGGGATTCTTCCTGCCTGTGCCAGATGCTCCTTCTCCATCCCTGGCCTGGGTGCTCCTGGTGTGAGCTCCCTGCCATGGTCATTGCTGGGGGTAGAGAGCAGGAGGGCGGAGTTCAGTGCCAACCTGGGAGGTGCCACGTGGCAGAGATGAGTGGAGGTGACAGTGACAGAGTGACAGGATGTGCAGATGGACACAGGGACAGGACAACACCTCTGGGGGAAACCTCTTCAAAATTTGGGGGATAATTTTTTGTAAAATACACATGGATATGGACACACAGACACAGAGTGTAGCTTTGCTGAACGGATTTATTGATGATTGATTATTGAGGGGAAATGGCCCAGGGCTCAAAGGGATCAGAGGTTCCTCCAGGGACGATCATCTCCTCATGCCGCCAGAGGGGATCGGGACACCGGCGTCCCCACAGCTTCAAACCCTCAAAGACAAACCCCAGAACGTGACCTCTGGACCCCCTGGGCCATGGATGGGCTTTGTCCCCACCCCTGTCCCTGCAGGCACAGCTCACCTAGGCATCCAGAGAGGCAGCCAGGCGCTTCACCCGCAGAACTGTCTCCAACTTTTCATCCAGAGGGGGCTGGGGACAAAGGCAGTGTTAGAGACACACGGGGGGCACTGGGCTGGACTGGGAGGCAGGGGAGAGCAGGGGGGCCTTGGGGAAGGGGCTGTGGGGAAATGGGGTGCAGGAGCTGCTGTGCTCCTGCCCAGAAGCACTGGGCTCCTGGCCAAGAGGCGCAGCTGGGGCAGGGGCTGCATCCTGGCTCATCCACGAGGTTCTGGGGTGCCAGGGATGGGAATGCAGCAGGGACCCTGGGCAAAGGCTTCCCTGGCAAGGAGTCCTGGGGCAGGGCATTGTCTGGGCTGTCAGGAGGGGTGCACTGGGCTATGCTGGGACAAACTGGGATGGCCTGGGCTGTGGTGGCCATGCAAGGGGAGGGTCTGACACCGGCAGAACTCGTGGTACCCACCAGAGGCGTCTCCAGGGCAAAGACATTGTCTAAATCCAACTGCAGAGAGACCAGGAGACCTCGCTGGTCACTGGAATGTCCCCAGTGCCAGCAAGGAATGGGGGGGACTGAACTGCCCCCAAGTTCCCTGAGGGGATGCCCTCCAATGCCATCAATCCACTCACCTCCCGGAGATCATCTTGGGTTCCTTCCAGGAGTGCCTGGAAAGGAGAAGACAGGCTGGGTCTGGATTGGACCTTGGGGGGCTGTGGGGGGACACGGCTGCAGGGAGCAGGGCACAGGCAGAGGGATGGGAAGTCAGGGCCTCCAAGGAGATCTGTTCGAGGAGTGGAGAGACCCAAAGTCACTGAGCAGGGGTCAATTGAGGGCCCAGGGAACAGGGCTGGGGGTATGGAAGGAGCAGGGTGTAAGGTAAAGGGGAGTAGAAAGGAATTGAGGTGTAGGGACATGGGAGTGAGGGGAGGGGCTTGGTGGGGACAGAAGAATGAGGACAGGTGGGAACAAAACCAACAGGACTGGGATGATCTGGGAGTTGTGGGGTGAGTCAGGGAATTGTACAGAGGGACCCCTCTGCAGTGGAAAGGAAGAAAGACAAAGGACAGAGGGGGGGCATGGAAGGAAAGGCCTCAGGAATGGTCAGTGGGAAGGCGTTTGGGGACCCTGAATGGGACACAGAGGAGGGACCAAAAGGGTGGGATGGGGGGTGCAGAAAGGGCAGGATGTGGGGACAGGGTTTTCCTGGTGCCTCACCTTGGCCTGTGCCGGGGGTCACAGCAGGATGGAGAAGAGCAGGGCCACGCTGAGCACAGCCACCTTCATCTTCCTCTCGCTCTGGGCCGCTCTGCCTGAGGTTGCACCAGGTGAGGAGCACCTTTATCCCTGCTGGGACTCCTCCCTGCACCCTCCCTGCCAGCACCCAGGCCCAAGCCTGGCTTGGCACAGCCCCCAGCCCTGGCCGCAAGCCCAGCCCTGGCACAGAGCCCATCCGACCTATGGCACGGATCCAGCCCCCTTGCCTGGCATCCCTCCAGCTTCCTGCACGGGGCAGCTGCCCCTGGAAGGGCCCAGGCACCTGGGGGCCAAGGGGGGCAGGCAGGGAGCCAAAGTCACCTGGGACCCTGTGGGGACAATGCCCACTCCAACACCATCCATCCTCCAACTCCCCTCAGTGCCAGATCCCCCCCATCTCCTGCTACCCCTCCCTTCCCAGAGCTTTCCCTGTGGGACATCCCAGAGCTGAGCCCGGCCCCAAACCCAACATGTGGGAGAACAAGGGGAAGAAGGCACATGTGATCAGGTGGGTGATTGGCATCTCAGTCACTGCAGACACTGGGGAGCGCTGGGCAATGCTGATCACCTGCAGACAAGGCTGAGGCTTGGGGAATGGCTCAGGAGTGCCATTCAGGAGTGCCATGGGCTCAGGAGTGACAATTCCCATGTTCACACAATCCGATCAACCCGATATCGCTTTCCCTGCAGATGCTAAACCTGTCCAATCTCAAACTCCAGAGCACTGTCCAGAGGGGAATATGCCCTGGCCTGCCCCTTACCCTGTCCCACCTGCAGCCAAGGAGCCCTCCCAGAGCACCTGGGTCATGGCCCGGGCCCTGGGTCCAGGCCAGCACTGGCCCTGAGCAGGATGTGCCCATGCCCAGGCACATGGGGAAGTGGGCACCTGTCCCCAAGCAGCCACTCAGAACTAATTGGGGTAACAGAGGTGTCCTGTGAGGAGGAGGGGTGTTGGTGCCCTGCCAGCATCTCTGACAAGCCCTGTTTACCCAGGCCCTGAGGCACCAGGAGGACATTCAGACATCTTGGGCTTTCTGGGACTGCCTGGTGCAGGGTGGTCTGTGCATGGGGGAGCTGAGAGCAGATGGATCTCTGGTGAGGACAACCCCCCACTCCAAGAAAATCCATCCTGCAACAGCCCTCAGAACCGCGTACCCCCATCTCCTGCTGCCCCTGCCCTCCCTGAGCTTTCCCTGTGGGACACCCAGAGCTGAGCCCATCCCAAAATCCACTGGATCCCAGCAGAATTGCCCCTGTTACCGCTCTGGCACTTTGAGGAAACAGCGGTGGGTACTGACCCCTCTTCCTGAGGCATCAGGACTGCAGACTCAGGGAAAACAGGAATGTGGGGAGACTTTGGGTCAAGGGCAGGCAGCTGGTTGGGATCTGCACTCACTGGAGACACTGGGAGCACTGGGCAGTGTTGATCACCTGTTGATCCCCTTGCAGACAAGGCTGAGCCTTGGGAAATGCCTCAGCTGTGCTTCTTGCCACAGCCAGACCACTCCATTTCCCTTTCCCCGCAGGCCCCAAACTAGTCCCATCTTCAGCCCCAGAGCAGGGTCCAGAGGGCAATGTCCCCTGCCCTGCCCTTCCCCCTGTCCCACCCACGGCCACCATGCCCACCCAGAGCGCCTGTGTCCCGCTCTGCACAACTGCCCCAGGCAGGGTGCCAGGGACCCCATCCCCAACAAGGCTCAAACTCCAGCCCTGGCCCTGGCTGCCACCACCTGCAGCTCCCCAGGGCCCTTGTCCCCACACAGGGTCTCTGCAGTGCCCTGGGCCTGAACCAAGGCCAGCACTGGCCCTGAGCTGGATGCGCCCATCCCCAGGGACAGGGGGAAGTAGCAGTGTCCCCAGGCAGCCATTCGTAGCTAACTGGGGTAACAGAGGTGTCCTGTGAGGAGGAGGGGTGTTGGTGCCCTGCCAACATCTGTGACAAGCCCTGTTTACCCAGGCCCTGAGGCACCAGGAAGATATTCAGAAATCTTGGGCTTCCAGGAAGGAAAATCCACCATGAAGTGATTCCCAAGAGCTGTCTATGGCTTCATTTTTTTGTTTGACATTCCAGGGCATTAGTGACGGGTTCTGCACAGCTCTTTCCCCAGGGACCTTTTGGATGCACCAGAGATGTTTGTGGCCCAGGTGGGAAAACATTTCAGGCCACTGCCTTGACTGATTGTTTTGGGACTCACCCAAGGATCTGCAGGGCCAGGAAGATATTCCTGTGGAGTGTCCCAGGGCTGAGAGACCAGAGTACCTCTGTGGGGGATCCTTGACCAGAGCACAAGGGCTGTGATGTCATTGGGGTGCTGAGGACACCTTGGAATGGAATTGAGGACATGTCTGCAGGATTCTAATCGCAGAAGGAGGCCAAGGAGAGATCCAGACCCCCTTGGAGATCGGTGCCAGAAGGGGGGCGACGCTGGACAGCCACTGACCATGGGGAGAAGGAGTTGGACATGCCCAGAGGCTCCCAGAGTGGGCAGATTGGCCTGCAGCTTCAGGGACCCCATGGGAATGTCCCTGCCCCCCTCGGGGCTGTGCATGAGCTGTGCAGAATCTCTCCCTCCAGCTTTCAGCAGCATTGCAGCAATGAGGTATTTCCCCACTTTGACTGACCAGTGCTTTTGCATAAACAGTTTACATCAGGGTCCTCAGCACAGGAAGGGCTCAAACTTCCTGGAGCAGCTCCAGAGGAAGCTGAGATGCTCCCAAAGGGTTGGAGCACCTCTGTGACAGACACAGGCTGGGGGAGTTGGGGAAGTTAAGCCCAGAGCAGAAAAGGCCATGGGGAGACCCCATTGTGACCTTGCAGGACTTCAAGGAACCTCACAGGAAACGTGGGCAGAAATGTTTTAGTAGGGCCTCTCTGAACTGGGGAAGGGGAAATGGTTTTAAAGCAGAAGAGAATAAGTTAAGACTGGAGATAAGGAAGAAATCTTTGATGCTATGGTTGGATAAAAACTGGCGCAGGTTTCCTAGACACCTGGTGGATGCCCCATCCTTGGAAATATTCCTGGTTGGATGGGCTCTCAGCAACAGGATGGAGGAAAGGATGTCTCTGCTCCCACCCCACAGGAGGCCCTGTGGTGTCAGCTACCAGAAGGGTCAGTGTCTCTGGTAGGATTCAATTCTCCCAAAGAGCAAAGGGAACACTCAGCAGCACAGATGGTAGGAACGTCCTCCCATGGAGATGGGAGGATTCTGGATCAACAGGCTCAGGCTGCCCAGTTTTGTGTCTTTTTAGATGGACACCATTGTCAGAAAGGGCTGAGAACCAGGAGGCTCCAGAGTGTCTCTGAGTGCCCTTGGTTCCAAGAGGCCCCACGGAATCCCAGGGTGTGGTAATTAAGTTTTTTTGTTATGAAACGGTGTTGTTATAAGCAAAAGTAGTTTGTTCTGCTTGTCCCTGATGCATGTTGGTTTGCCCCAGAGATGTACCTTCCCATCCCCCTGTCCATCTACCTCAAGACCAACCCCTTATTCCAGATCCTTCCTTGCCACTCGAGGAAACCCTGCCCTCCTCCTTTGACCATTACAGAAACCCCACAATTCTCTCTAGAAACTTCTGTGTCCATCTTGTATCCCTGGAATACCCATTGGTATGCTCAGTCCACCCTCCTCCCCTGTTGTTCCCCACTGGTTGTCATAATGTGTACCCGGCCTTGTGCTCCTCCCCAGGTTTCCTGCCATTGGTCCTGGTTTGTATCCTCCCCATGTTCCCTGCCCTGTACTAAAGCTGCTGTAACCCTGGATTTGCTGTCACTTGTCCCTGGACCTTCTCGGAGGGTAAAACCTCTTGGGAACCTTGGGAACAAGTGATCCCTCTCTTTCCTTTGCTCTGGATTCCTCAGCTTGGGACAACATGAGGAGCTGCACAGAGCAGCCTGCTGCTTCTGGGAGACAAGCAGCCCTGCCTGTACCACCAGCCAAAGCGGCTCAAAGGGCGGATAGGGAGTTGCCACTCCTGGCAGGGGACAGGGGACAGGGCTGGCTGCAGACATCTCGGAGTGGCCACTGTGTCACCAGGGCCCCTTTGGCTCCATGAGGCCCCACAATGTCACAAGGACCCCTGCACATGACAAGGCCCTGAGGTATCCCAAAGGATCCTTGGTTCCAACTGGCCTCACTGTGTCACAGGGGCCTCTGGATTCCCTGAGACCCCACAGTGTCTCAGCGTCCCCTTGTTTCCACACGCCACAGGGTCACAATGGCCTCTGAGCATCTTTAGGCACCAGAGTGTCACAGCATCCCCTCAGTTCCATGAACTCCACAGTGTCACAATGTCCCCTTGGTTCCATTTATTCCTGCAGTGTCACAATGTTTCCTGGGAACCATGATGCCCTGAGGGATCACAGAGGATGGTTCCATGAAGCCCCACAGGTTGGCAGTCTCCTCTTGGTTCCATGAGGGCCCATGGCCCCAAGGGGCCTCCAGATGCTACAAGACCTGGAGTGTCACAGAGACTTTGTGATCCCATGAGTCCCTGCAGCGTCACCATATCCCCAGGAGGCCCGGTGGTCACAATGTCCCTATGAATCCTTGCAGTGTCACCATGTCCCCAGGAGGCCATGCAGTGTCTCTGTGTCCTAGGGGGCCCTGCAGTGTCACAGAGGAGCAGCACTTGTATGGGCACAGCACCAGGGGAGGCTTGGCAGCATTCCCCTCTCTGTGACACCACAGTGGTGGCAGCCCTAAGTCTCGTTTGCCCAGTAGTGGCAATTCCAGTGTTCCACTTTCTATGACACCACACCTGTGGCAGCCCCAGTGTTCCCCTCTCTGTGACAACACAGCTGTGGCACCCCTAGTCCCCCTCTCTGTGACACCAGAGGTGGCACCCCCAGCGTTCCCCTCTGCTTGACACCAACACAGTGGCAAAGCCAAGATTCCCGTCTCTGTGAGAAAACAGTAATGGCAGCCCCAGCATTCCAATCTCTCTGACACCAGATCAGTGTCAGCCCCAACGTTCCCCTGTCTATGAAAACACAGTAGTAGCATCCGCACATTCCCCTCTCTGTGACACTGCCGCAGTGGCAGCCCCAGTGTCCCACTCTCTGTGACACCACAACAGTCACAACCTCAACTTTGCCCTCCTTGTGACACTGCAGCTGTGGAAGCCCCAGGTCCCTGTCTCTGTGAAACCCCAGCGGTGGCAGCCCCAGCGTCCCTCTCTCTCTGACACCACAGCAATGACAGCCCCAAAGTTCCCCCTTTCTGTGATACCACAGCAGTGGCAGCCCAAAACTTCTCCAAGTGACACCACCGCTGTGGCAGCCCCAATGTCCCCCTCTCTGTGGCACTGCAGGGGTGGCCATCCAAAGTACTACTCTCTATGGCAGCACCACAGTGGCAGTTGCAACATTCCTCTCTCTGTGACACCTCAACATTTGCAGCCCCAGTGTTCCCCTGTCAGTGACACAACAGTGTTTGAAACCTGAGTGTTCCCCTCTCTATGACATGACAGCGGTGGCAATACCAATGTCCCCTTGTCTATGACACCCCAGCATTCCCCTGTCTGTGACACCAGAGAGGTGGCACCCCCAGTGTTCTCCTGTCTATGACAGCATTGCAGGGGCAGCCCCAACATTCCCCTCTCTGTGACACCACAGCGGTGGCAGCCCCAGTGTTCCCTTCTATGGCACCAAAGCAGCAACCACTCAAACCTTCCCCTCTCTGTGACCCCGCAGCCCTGGCAGCTGCTGAGTTCCACTCTCTTTGACACCCAGCTGTGGCAGTCCCGTCCCCAGTCTCTGTGACAGCACAGCCCTGGCAGTCCCGTTGTCCTTCTCTCTGTGACACCACAGTGGTTGCTGCCTGAACATTCCCCTCTCTGTGGCACTGCAGCTGTGGCAGCAGCACTAGAAAAGAAGCAGGAGCTGTGGAACAACAGTGGAGCACAGGAGGAGCAGTGATGGAGATCTGGAACAGCGGGAGATGAGCAGTGCTGGAGCAGTGGTGGAGCAGTGTTGGACAAGCATAGGAACTGTGCTGGAACGCCCCCAGAGCAGCACTGGAGCTGCTTTTGAGCAGCAGTGGAGTAACCATGGAAAAGGTGGAAGAGTGGTGGAACAGGAGCCACAGCCATGGAATAGTAGTGGAACCGGACCCAAAGCCGTGTGTGATATTCACATGCCCTCTGAACAGAGACAGACATAATTCTCTCTCTCAGTTTTTTTCCTGGAGAAGTACAGAGGGAAATCAATTTTTATCTGTACTTGCTGCTCCTGGTGTTTTGCACATGTGGAATGTTTTGGGAAGGTTGTTTACCTCAAGGAATTTGATCACTGGATTCTGGTGGAGATTGTTTATGTTAATTAGCCTACCATGTCCAAGCTATGCGGACTGTGGATCTGCATACAGTCACAAGTTTTTAGTTAGTAGTAAGCATTCTTTAGTATTCTTTCTAGTATAGTTATAGTGTAGTATAATGTCATATAATATAGTTTTAATAAAGCAAGTGTTCAGCACTCTGAAGCCTTGGAGTCAGATGCCAATCATTTCCTGCCTCAGGGGTCGCCTGATTTTACTATAGCCATGAACAGTGGTGGGACAAAAACCACAGCCATGAAGAGAGGTGGGACAGCAACCACAGCCATGGAACACTGGTGGCACATTAGGGACACATTGGTGGCACACTGGTGGCACGTTGGTGGCACACTGGTGGCACAGGCCCCACGGCCATGGAGTGGTGCCAGAGATGCGGAAGCTGCGGGACACAGAGCAGCTCCGAGCGCTGTGTCCTGCAGGACCCGGCCCCTCACACCAGAGCAATCAGGCTGACCCAGAGAGGGGGCAGCAGCAGGAGGAATTGCTGCTGGGCTCTGGAAGGTGCGGATGGAGAACACTTAATGGTGACCTGGGGATTTGATCGTGCTCATTGTGACCACTTTAGTAGTGCTGGGACAGTTCCAGTCCATCTGAAGTCATGAACTCAGGAGATACTCAGGACAAAAGCAATCAAACTGCCTTCTTTACTGCAGGGAAACACAGCTGGGGAGAAGTTTCATGATTTCTGATTTAGGAACCAAACTGGGTCACCTATTGGCCTGTAGTTTGTCCTAGTCCAGGAAAAATTCCCAAAGTGCTGTGAATTGGCATTAAAAATGAGCAACATGTCTCATCACCTGGATATTGCGCTTGGAGTACAGAGCTATTTGTGGTCGTTATGATTGAGAAAACAACTGGAATTCTTTCCTGATTTCACTCTTACTTTCTCTCTTAGGGATGAAGCCTCCAACACCCTCTGCAGGTCTGCTCTCCATAATTTGCTCCTCTGGATTGGGATGGGAAAAATGAGCAGTGGGAAGAGGTAGGAAAATGGACCGTTAAAACTGCAAACTGTTTTTTTAGTCTCTGGATTTCCAGTGTTTAGAAATAGTCATGTTTCCAACTCTGACCAAATCCCACACTTCTCACTTTTGCCCTGGCAGAAAACCTTCCTTTGGCCCCAGTTAGGAACTGCCCCTTGGAAACACCTCTGTGCAGATGCTTTTTTGTTGGTTTTGCTAACAGATGACAAGAAAATCAGCGCAAGGGGAAGGGATGAGAGAGAGGGCAGAAACAATTCCTTTCTTTTGTCTTCTTGGTGGAAAGACTTCTGTGGAGGTTGTGCTGCAGCCGGAGACTTCTTGGGCCAAGGGTTGAGGGAAGTGATTCAGCTGAGGCAGCTGGGACATCTCCTCCCTGGTTTGCAGCCCTGGGGCTGGCAGGGGAGACAGCTGCACCCTGTGCATCCCACACCGTCTGGAATGGGGGATTCTTCCTGCCTCTGCCAGATGCTCCTTCTCCATCCCTGGCCTGGGTGCTCCTGGTGTGAGCTCCCTGCCATGGTCATTGCTGGGGATGGGGAGCAGGAGGGAGGAGTTCAGTGCCAACCGTGGAGGTGCCAGCGTGGCAGAGATGTGTGGAGGTGACAGTGACAGAGTGACAGGATGTGCAGATGGACACAGGGACAAGACAACACCTCAGGGGGAAACCTCTTCAAAATTTGGGGGATTTTTGTTTGTAAAATACACATGGATATGGACACAAAGACACAGAGTGTAGCTTTGCTGAACGGATTTATTGATGATTGATTATTGAGGGGAAATGGCCCAGGGCTCAAAGGGATCAGAGGTTCCTCCAGGGACGATCATCTCCTCATGCCGCCAGAGAGGATCGGGACACTGGCGTCCCCACAGCTTCCAACCCTCAAAGACAAACCCCAGAACGTGACCTCTGGAGCCCACTGGGCCATGGATGGGCTTTGTCCCCACCCCTGTCCCTGCAGGCATGGCTCACCTAGGCATCCAAAGAGGCAGCCAGGCGCTTCACCCGCAGAAGAGTCTCAAGCTTTTCATCCAGATTGGGCTGGAGACAAAGGCAGTGTTACAGACACACTGGGGGCACTGGGCTGGACTGGGAGGCAGGCGAGAGCAGGGGGGGCCTTGGAGAAGGGGCTGTGGGAGCAATGGGGTGCAAGAGCTGCTGTGCTCCTGCCCAGAAGCACTGGGCTCCTAGCCAAGAGGCACAGCTGGGGCAGGGGCTGCATCCTGGCTCATCCAGGGGGTCCTGGGGTGCCAGGGATGGGGATGCAGCAGGGACCCTGGGCAAAGGCTTCCCTGGCAAGGAGTCCTGGGGCAGGGCATTGTCTGGGCTGTCAGGCGAGGTGCACTGGGCTGTACTGGGACAAACTGGGATGGCCTGGGCTGTGGTGGCCATGCAAGGGGAGGGTCTGACACCGGCAGAACTCGTGGTACCCACCAGAGGCGTCTCCAGGACCGCAACATCGTCTAAATCCAACTGCAGAGAGACCAGGGGACCTTGCTGGTCACTGGGATGTCCCCAGTGCCAGCAAGGAATCGGGGGGACTGCACTGCCCCCCAGTTCCCTGAGGGGTGCCTTCCAACGCCATCAGCCCACTCACCTCCTGGAGATCATCTTGGGTTCCTTCCAGGAGTGCCTGCAAAGGAGAAGAAAGGCTGGGTCTGGATTGGACCTTGTGGGGCTGTGGGGGGACACAGCTGCAGGGAGCAGGGTGCAGGCAGAGGGAAGGGAATTCAGAGCCTCCAAGGAGATCTGTTTGAGGTGTGGGGAGACCCAAAGTCACTGACCAGGAGTCAATTGATGGCCCAGGGGACAGGGCTGGGGGTATGGAAGGAGCAGGGTGTAACATATAGGGGAGGAGAAAGGAATTGAGGTGTAGGGACATGGGAGTGAGGGAAGGAGCTTGGGGGGGACAGAAGAATGGGGACAGGTGGGAACAAAACCAACAGGACTGGGATGATCTGGGAGTTGTGGGGTGAGTCAGGGAATTGTACGGAGGGGCCCCCCTCCAGTGAAAGAGAAGAAAGGCAAAGGACAGAGTGGGGGCATGGAAGGAAAGGCCTCAGGAATGGTCAGTGGGAAGGCGTTTGGGGACCCTGAATGGGACACAAAGGAGGGACCAAAAGGGTGGGATGGGGGGGTGCAGAAAGGGCAGGATGTGGGGACAGTGTTTTCCTGGTGCCTCACCTTGGCCTGTGCCGGGGGGCACAGCAGGATGGAGAAGAGCAGGGCCACGCTGAGCACAGCCACCTTCATCTTCCTCTCGCTCTGGTCAGCTCTGCCTGAGGTTGCACCAGGTGAGTAGCACCTTTATCCCTGCTGGGACTCCTCCCTGCACCCTCCCTGCCAGCACCCAGGCTAAAGCCCGGCTTGGCACAGTCCCAGCCCTGGCCACAAGCCCAGCCCTGGCACAGAGCCCACCCCACCTATGGCACGGCCCCCCTTGCCCGGCATCCCTCCAGCTTCCTGCACAGGGCAGCTGCCCCTGGAAGGGCCCAGGCACCTGGAGGGCCAAGGGGAGCAGGCAGGGAGCCAAAGGCACCTGGGACCCTGTGGGGACAATGCCCACTCCAACACCATCTATCCTCCAACTCCCCTCAGTGCCAGATCCCCCCCATCTCCTGCTGCCCCTCGCCTCCCAGAGCTTTCCCTGTGGGACACCCCAGAGCTGAGCCCGGCCCCAAACCCAGCATGTGGGAGAGCAAGGGGAAGAAGGCACATGTGATCAGATGGGTGATTGGCATCTCAGTCACTGCAGACACTGGGGAGCGCTGGGCAATGCTGATCACCTGCAGACAAGGCTGAGGCTTGGGGAATGGCTCAGGAGTGCCATTCAGGAGTACCAAGGGCTCAGGAGTGACTATTCCCACATCCCCACAACCCGATATCTCTTTCCTTGCGGATGCCAACCTGTCCAATCTCTAACCTCAGAGCACTGTCCAGAGGGGAATATGCCCTGCCTTGCCCCTTATCCTGTCCCACCTGCAGCCACAGAGCCCTCCCAGAGCACCTGGGTCATGGCCCTGGCTCTGGGCCTTGGCCAGCACTGGCCCTGAGAAGGATGTGCCCATGCCCAGGCACATGGGGAAGTGGGCACTGTCCCCAGGCAGCCACTCAGAACTAATTGGGGTAACAGAGGTGCCCTGTGAGGAGGAGGGGTGTTGGTGCCCAGCCAGCATCTCTGACAAGCCCTGTTTACCCAGGCCCTGAGGCACCAGGAGGACATTCAGACATCTTGGGCTGTCTGGGACTGCCTGGTACAGGGTGGTCTGTGCATGGGGGAGCTGAGAGCAGATGGATCTCTGGTGAGGACACTCCCCACTCCAAGACAATCCATCCTCCAACAGCCCCCAGAACCACGTACCCCCATCTCCTGCTGCCCCTGCCCTCCCTGAGCTTTCCCTGTGGGACACCCTAAAGCTGAGCCCATCCCAAAATCCGTTGGATCCCAGCAGAATTGCCCCTGTTCCCACTCTGGCACTTTGAGGAAACAGTGGTGGCTACTGAGCCCTCTTCCTGAGGCATCAGGACCCCAGACTCAGGGAAAACAGGAATGTGGGGGGACTTTGGGTCAAGGGAAGGCAGCTGATTGGGATCTGCACTCACTGGAGACACTGGGAGCACTGGGCAGTGTTGATCACCTGTTGATCACCTTGCAGACAAGGCTGAGCCTTGGGCAATGCCTCAGCTGTGCTTCTTGCCACAGCCAGACCACTCCATTTTTCTTCCCCTGCAGCCCCCACACCAGTCCCATCTCCAGCCCCAGAGCAGGGTCCAGAGGGCAATGTCCCCTGCCCTGCCCCTCGCCCTGTCCCACCCACGGCCGCCGTGCCCACCCAGAGCACCTGTGTCCCGCTCTGCACAGCTGCCCCATGCAGGGCACCAGAGACCCCATCCCCAGCAAGGCTCAAACTCCAGCCCTGGCTCTGGCTGCCACCACCTGCAGCTCCCCAGGGCCCTTGTCCTCACACAGGGTCTCTGCAGTGCCCTGGGCTTGAACCAAGGCCAGCACTGGCCCTGAGCAGGATGTGCCCATCCCTAGGGACAGGGGGAAGTGGGCACTGTCCCCAGGCAGCCATTTGGAGCTAATTAGGGTAACAGAGGTGCCCTGTGAGGAGGATGTGTGTTGGTGCCCTGCCAGGATAGGATCACTGACAAGCCCTGTTTACCCAGGCCCTGAGGCACCAGGAAGACATTCCGACATCTTGGGCTTCCCGGAACGAAAATCCTAGTGGTTTCTGAGAGTTGTCCAAGACTGTGATTCCTGTTTGACATTCCAGGGCATTAGTGAAGGGTTCTGCACCTCTCTTTCCCCAGGGACAATGTGGATCCATCCGAGACGTCTTGGGGCCCAGGTGGGAAAACATTTCAAGCCACTGCCTTGACTGTTTGCTCTGGAACTCACCCAAGGAGGTCCAGGGACCATGGGGGAAGATTTTCCTTGGGGGTTGATTGCTTTGTGCCCCCGGAGGAGAGACCAGAGTGTCCCCATGGGGGATTCTTGACCAGGTGTACGAGTGCTGTGACCTCAATGGTGTGCTGAGGTCACCTTGGAGAAGAATTGAGGAAGTGTCTGCAGGGTCCAGATTGAGGAACTTTGACCGAGGAGAGCTCTAGGCTGCCTTAGAGATCAGTGCCAGTCAGGGGGATGGGATTGGACAGCCAATGACCACATGCCAACAGCGCAAGCAGAATGAGCTGGACACACACGGGGGCTCCCAGTGCAGTTGGATTGGCCCCCAGTTTTGGCGTTCCAAGTGAATGTCCCTGCTTCCTCCAGGGCTGTGTCTGAACTGTGCAGAAACTGCCCCTACACGTGCTCCAGCAGGTCAGGAAGGATGAACCTTCCCTCTCCTCTCAACCACTGTCTCAGCAGGGAAGAGCCAGAATTTTCCTGCTTCAGGGAAAGGCACCGATGGCACAGCCCACATGTCACCCCCTGGTTCTGTCTGCAGCACTGGGGCTTGGACATGAGGAATAGAGAATTTCCCTAGGGTGGGGAAGCTCTACTACAGAACCTGAAAGGAAACCCAAAGGTCCCCAAGCATTTCTGCAGGAGAACTCCTGCTCCAGTGTCTGTGGGGCAGAGCAGAAGTGTTGCCATGTGCCACAGTACAGGCTGGCTTGTACTGTGTGAATTAACCAGCCCCTGTGCTGACTGACCTTGCCCAATTGACTGGGCCTTGCCCAATCCCATCTCTACTGGGCTGCAGCCATTTCACTGCCCAGAACCTGAAGGGGCGTAGAGATTGCACCAATGAAATTATCCAGACCGGGTTTTTCAAATGCCCTTTATAAGGCAGGGCTTGAGAATAAACACTCTCTGTTTGCCACATGAACATCAGGGTGAGTGCTCTCTTTGTCCCCAACCCACTGCCCCCCAACATTACAGAAAGCAGTCCTACTCCAGCAGGACAAAAATACAATTAGGAAGTAGAGCTCAATGGAACTCCCCACAGCAACACTCGTGGGCAGCTCTTTCCCTGCACCTCCAGGAGGAGCCTTGCTGGGCATCGCCTTCTCAGGGAGGAAGCTCCACACACTCCAGGCAGGAACAGCTCAGAAGAACTTCCCCTAGGACAGTGAGTGCACTTTTACTGCCCAAAGGGACTGACTGGCATGCAGGGGCCTGCAGCTCACTTGAGCAGCTCATCTGCCCCATTTGTGACCACCAGCAGCCCCTTCATTCAGGGCCAGTATCCACGAGGAGCTTCAGCAGAATCCAACACCAAAATACACAGGCTGGCCCTTGCAAAGCCACCTGGAGACATTGGCAAACTGGACCCTGTCCAAGTGCCTGGATCCCATTCAAGGGCAGAGCAGCCAGCACAAAGCATCCTACTGCAACCTCCCAGGGCTCTCCAGACTGCTGAAGAGCAGGCAGGGCAAAGGCACTGCCAGGCCTTCCAGCCTGGTGTCCCACATGCCTACAGGCTTCTCCAGAGCCCTGAGCTCCCCTGCACTCACAGGCCTGCCAGGGTCACCTCCCACAGCTCTCCGGCCATGAGACAGACACGTGTGCTCACAGGTACTCACAGCCCTTCCCAGCTGACATGCCAGGCCACTGTCAGCTCACAAGGCACTGCTGTGTCACAGTCACTCCCTGCGCTCCCACGGGGACATCCCAGGGCTCTCTGTGCTCTCAAAGTTCACTCGGGCCACACAGAGCCCCAGCAGCTCAGGGGGGACATGCCAGGAGTCTCCCATTTGCCAAAGCCCACACAGATCCCAGCCTAGAACAGGCTCTCATGAGTGACATCCCATGTGTCCCCAGGCTGCTGAGGAGCTGGCAGCTCACACGCACTCACAGGGCCTGCTTGGGGACACACTTGCACTCTCCATCCTCTGGAAGAGCTGGGGTGTCACACACAGTCACACTGGCTCACACACCCCCTTGCTGACATCACAGCTGCTCTGTGCCTCTCTGACACAGCCACAGAGGTGCTGCTGTGACACAGCCCCCTCTGGGACATGCCATAGCCCCTGCCAGTGCTGAGCCCCTGTGACCTAAGGTTCAATTCCACCTGTCCAATCTTTTATACACAAACCTTTGAGAAATTCTGGGGCTGGGATTGAAACCAGCTACTCCCAGTCTCCTCTCTTAGAAGGAATTTTAGAAGTCTAGAGGCTCTGCAGGGATTTGAGGATCCATGGTGGGTGTTGGATGTCATTTCTCCACCTCATGTCTCAGCAGGAGTTTCTCCAATAAAGAAATAAAGATTTTGCCTGAAGCTCCCACTGTGCCCATGACAGGAACCCCTGTGAGAGTCTGGGACATCCCGGCTTTTGGCCATCTGGGGACTCCTGGGATGTCACCATGGAGTCCCCGTGAATGCCTGTGACAGATCGGTGCCTTTGCAGCCCAAGGTCCCCTGGGATGTCACCATGGAATGGCTGTGACTGCCTGTGACCACATGGCTCTTTACCGTCCCCAGAAAGCCCTGGGAGGTCTCCATGGAGCCCCTGACTCTGCCTGTGACATTGCAGCTCTTGAACAGCCTGGAGACTCTTGGAAAGTCCCCATGGAGCCCCTCTAAGGTCCTGTGACAAATCTGATTCTTAGTAGGCAAGGATCACCAGCCCTCTGTTACTATGGTGAGTTTTTATGGGAACCATCACCAGCCCTCTGTTGCTATGCTCAGTTCCTCACGAGCTCCAGGGAGACCCCATGCCAGGGGTGGTTGCCATGGACACCAGCTCAGGCCTGCAGCCAGAGCCCATTGCCATGGCAACCATTGTCATTCCCATCCCCAGGCTCATGGGACTCCAGAACAACAGAAGTGGCTGAGCTGGGAGGGACCCAGCAGGATCCAGCTGCTGGCCCTGCACAGGACACCCCAACAATGCCAGCCTGGGCCTGGCAGCGCTGTCCAAACGCTGCTGGAGCTCAGAGAGCCCTGGAGCTGGGACCCCTCCCTGGGGAGCCTGGGTAGGGCCCCAGCAGCCTCCAGGAAAAACCTTTTCCTGAGATCCAACATAAGCCTGCCCTGACTCAGCTACAGCCATTCCCTCCACTCCTGTCCCTGGGCTCCAGAGTGAAGAGGTTCCCACAGCCCCAGCCAGGGACCCGCTCCCAAGGCTGTTGCCATGGCCACCAGGGCTGGAACCAGCTGGGAGGCTCGGTTTCCACGGGCCGGGGTTCAGGAATGGGATTCCCCAATTTCCTGCTCCTGCTAAAACCGCACTGCCCTCACTGCCCTTCCGCCTCCCATGGAAAGCACAAAATGCAAAGATCCCGGGCTGGGATAAGAACAATTTATTGGGAACAGAAATGAAATAAGCAACAAACAGGAACACAAACAATACTGATAACAGAAGAGTAAGTAAAACTATTTGCAGGAAAAACTACAACATCAACAGCTGGTTCTTCCTGGCCACACATTTCCTCCTGCCTGGAAAGGACACCCTTCTCCTCAGGGAGAGAGAGAGAGAGAGAGAGTCTCTTTCCTGTCCCTGGCACTGACCTGAGGTGGGAGCGAATGTAATGTCTCAGCCATGGCCAGACCCTCAAGTTCTTCAATTCCACACCATGTCAATGGCAGGGGCAACAAAAGGCACAGGTGTGTTCCCAGCATGGATAAAAGGCACCATGGATCATCAGGGCTCTTCCCAACGTCAGACCTCCAATGGGGGATGAAGCTGGAGCAGGGCACGAAGCTCTTCTTGCAGTTGGGGCAGAGGCAGGGTTTCCCTCACCGTTGTCTCTGTTGGTGTCTGCTCAAGTGAGAGCTCCTGGTGAAGCTCTTCCCACACTGGGGACACTCGTAGGGCCTCTCCCCAGTGTGGATGCGCCGGTGGATGACGAGGTGGGAGTTGCCTTTGAAGCCCTTCCCACACTCAGGGCAGCAAAAGGGCCTCTCATCCGTGTGGATCCGCTCATGCAGGAGGAGATTGGAGCTGGTGTGAAACCTCTTCCCACACTGGGTGCTCTCATAGGGCCTCTCCCCAGTGTGGATGTGCTGGTGCCTGATGAGGTCAGAATTTTGCTTGAAGCCCTTCCCACACTCAGGGCAGTGGAAGGGCCTCTCATCCGTGTGAATCCGCTGGTGCTGGAGGAGATTGGATCTGCTCTGAAACCTCTTCTGCAACTCGGGACACTCATAGGGCCTCTCCCCAGTGTGGATGCGTTTGTGCTTGATGAGATCTGAGCTGCAGCTGAAGCCCTTCCCACACTCCCCAGACTTATAGGTCCATTCCCCAGTTTGGATCATCCGGTGGCTGATCAGGTCAGAGCTCTGCCTGAAGCTCTTCCCACACTCCAAACACTTGTAGGGCTTTTCTTCCATGAAGTTCTTCTGTGGGGATTTGTCCTCCCTGGTCTCCATCTTCTGCTCTTTCCCTGGGGGAGGAAGGACAAGGAGAGGATAGGATTTGCCTCCATGCAAGAAGGAAGGGGAAGGAGATCCCCCCAGTGCATCCCCAGCAGGATGGTGTTGGCAGCATGGCTGTCCTGCAGCTGGGGGCCATGCTGGTCTGGAAGATGGAGCAGGAGAGAGGGGAAAAGGGGCAGTTACTTCTTCCTCACCTCCCTGGGTGTCCTGGGGCATTGTGTCAGTTTGAAAAGACAGGTGTCTGCTAAGGAAGGCAGGAGCCTCCTCTGAAATGGAAAATGTTAACTGTCTCCCTTGGAACTATAATTTTCAAAAGAAGGGGCTGTCAAGCAAAAGCTATGGGAATAGGAATCACAGTTCTTTAGTAGGAAAATTAAAAATAGAAATGCAATAATACTACAAAACTACTTACAGAGTCAGAATACAACCTGACACGCTTTGGCTCAGGGTGTTGGTAGCACTCCCGTTAAATGGTGGCTGCCATCCTCCTGCAGTGACAGATGTGGATTTGTTGGAGCAGTGATGCTGTAGAACGGTGGAGTTTTCCTCTGAAGGTCCAGTGGTGGTGTCGATGGGCCTGGTCTTCCTCTGGGATCCAGTGGAGCTGAAAGCTGCTCTTCTGGGAATCCTGTGGGAGAAGACTGACTCAGCTGTTCACATTCTCAGTTTATATCCAGATAGGAATGCTTGGCTCCTCCCTCTGGTCAGAGAACCTCACAATGGGATGATGGAATTTTTATCAGTCCTGCAGTGACACTCAATGGCCCATTCACAGAAGATATCTCCCCAGAGGGAGGATTCACTGTGGAAGAGATAAAGTAAACTGCTCAATTAACAGCGGATAACTGCCCCACCTTTAACAGATGGTAACTGAATACACACCCAGCTAAATCTGAGACACTATTCCAGCCTTGGAAAGCAGGATTTGGTACCAGGATTTGTTAGGGAATGCAACCCTGACTGAAGGCAGAGATAGAATCTCCAGAGACTGCAGCCAGAAACAGAGAGTGTGTGATAATCATTTCAACATCTTCTCTTTTGGAATTATTTTCTAATGATTTCTTGCTTTGCCTATCTAATACATTTGTAAGTTTTGGCAAATTTGCATTATCGAAATTACACTGTTCCTTAAGTTAAGTTTGTGTCTGTGTCTTTGGTGCTGACCCTGCCCAGCAGCAAAACAGGGCCCCCTCCTGCCTAAGTGTTACCTGGGAAGACAAAACCCCTCACTCCAAATGTCCCTCCTTCCTCTTTGTTCCCCCACATTATACACTGATCATGATGTCCTATGGTCTGGGGTATCCCTGGGCTCAGTTGGGGTCACCTCTCCTGGCTGTGTCCCCTCACAACCTCCCCCAGAGCCCCAGCCGTTCTGCAGCGTGGCCGGATGAGGGGCAGGACAGGCCTTGGCTCAGTGCTAGCTGAGCAAGAACAAAACCATCTCTGTGTGCTCAGCCCTGTGCTCAGCACCGGCCCCCGCATTTCCTCCACTCCCAGCCCGGACCCCCCTTTCCCACCCCTCTGCCCCACGGCCGCCGCAGCACCGGCTGCTGGCTGGGGGGAGCCCCCGATTGGCCCCAGGGGTGGGCAGGGGGCTCGGGGACCCCCCTGGTGCGGATCCGTCCCTCCGGCCTGAGCCCCAAATTCCGCTCCGGGGGCTGCTGGGCTCCGCGGGTCCGCCTGGCAAGTGGTGAGTTATTGTCGAGAAAAGCTCTGGTTGGCTGAAAATTGTTCAGCAGGTTCTCTGATTGGCTGGAATTGTAAAATGCGCTGTACCCTGCGGGTGCCCCTGGGAGCTGCAGTGTCCGGACCAGAGACTTTTCCTCTTTCTTTCTCTCTCTTCCTATGAGAACTTTTAACGATTTCTTTCTCTCCCTATGAGAACTTTTTCTGATTTCTTTCCCTCCATCTGAGATTTTTTTCCTGTTTCTTTCTCCCCCCGTGATCTCCATCCTATTTCTTTATTTCTTTCTGTCCCTCTGAGACCTCTTCCCGATTTATTTCTCTCCCTTTATCTTCCCCATTTCTAGTTCAGTTCAAGCCAAGTTCAAGCAGATCCACAGGTTGCGTTCCCACGCTCTCATTTGCACCTTCACTGGGGCAGAGGCATCTCTCCCTCGTGAGATCGTAACCCATGGGCAGGGTCCTTCCCACCCCAATCGTTCCGGGATTCTGTCGGGGACTCGCTTCCATTTTCTCCCTCCCTCTGGTTCCAGGCAGAAATGGGCTGGAAAATGCCCAGCAAAGCCACCTTTGCTGCGTGTTCTGGGAGCCCACAGAGCTGCTGGAGCTTGTCCCCTGGCCCTGAACAGCTCCTTGGGAGGTGTGGCAGGAGCAGCACCGTGGGAGCCTCGGGAATGCCCCTCTGGGATCCATGGCACACACTACCAGGGGCTGGAATTCCAGTTCCCAGCCAGGAAAAGATGTTCCTGCCCTGGAAGGCAAAGCTCTCAAGAAAGACCCAAAAGCCAAGTGGAGCAAGGTCTTACAGTGATATTTCACTGCCAGCCTTCATAACTTCAGCCATGGTTGTTGTAGCTCCTAGACTGGGAATTAAATCAGGGCAGGGTCATTGGTGGGAGCTGCCCTGGGTCAGGGGAGTCCCTGAAAGAGAAACAGAGCAGGCAGAGAAATGCAGGAAAGAAAGGAGGACACAAACACAATCAGCTGAGAAGGTGGCACTCTGAAAATAGAACTAAAACTGACTGAAAATGAATGGAACAGAAATAAATAATTTTGTAACTTTATTTCCTATAAAAACACAATTTCCTCCCTTTCTCGCAAACCTTTTCCCAGTGTCATTCAGCAGGGCTGTCAGAAAGTTTTTTGTTCTGAGTGGATGTTCCAGGCTGCAGCCATAAGGAAACAGGGAATGGGGATTTTCCTCTTCCTGGGGAGTTTGACATCCTAAGCTGAGGAGAGGAGAAGGCACGAGAAGAAAAGGGCACCTGGGCTTCATCCTTCCACAGGAAAGAGCGGGGGGAAAAGTCTCTCATCCCTTCTGCAGCTGCTCCCACAGGGATGTGAGGGCTGATCCCAGAGCCCCAAGGGTCAGAGTCAGGGCTGCCCTCAGGGAATGCTCGCCTGGTACTGAGGGGCAGGGTGGGAGCACCTGGATCTTGGAGCACCCAGCTGCCCCCCATGTTCGGAGGTACCTGAGGAGGGCAGGGACGATGCCAGGGACATCCTGCAGTGACATCCCCTCAGTCCTGCTCTGGGTGAGCTCAGTCCCAAGGCTTACCCTGATCCTGGTCTCAATCTCCCTCCATGTTTAGACACACTCATAGTTCTGTATTTAATCCCATCCCAGTGCTAGACCTGTCTAGCTCCAGACCCAATTCCAACCCCAGCCCTAAAGCCTTAACTCCAATCCCAGCTCAAATTCAAATCTCAGCCCCAACTCCAACCCCAACCACAGTTCCAGCCCCTTCCTAGATCCTCAGCCCCTAACCAAATCCCAGGTTTTGCCCTTCCGGGAATTTCGGGATGTCTCTGTCCCTCTGTCCCCGATGATGTTTGGGTGGGGTCACACCAGGGCTGAGAGGGACAGGGACCCCCCCCCCAGCCTCCCCAGGTGTGAGAAGGTCGGAGAGTCCCCCCAGCCCCGAGCACCCTCAGCGGTGAGAGGGACACAGAATCCCTGGTCCCCAGCCCTGCACAGGCATTCCCTGAGGCCGGAGGGATGGAGACCCCCCCGAGCATCCCCCAGGGTGAGGGGACAGAGACCCCCGAGCATCCCCTGGGCTGAGAGGGACAGAGGCTGCCCAAGCACCCCCCGGCACAGGGGTGAGAGGGAGGGAGACCCCCCCAGGCATTCCCTTTGGTGATAACAATGGAGAACCCCTGGGGACTGGCCTGGAGTGAGAGGGGCAGGGACACACGCTGGGAAATGGCCTGCAGTGACAGGGAAACCCTCTCCAAGCCCCTCCCAGGCATTCACCAGGGCCTGATGCACAGAGACCCCTCGAGCATCCCCTGGGCACTGGACAAAATAAACTTGGCAGAAATCAAACTTAACCCTACATAAAATACTTTGATGAATATTTGATTTTCCTACAAGTCATATGTGATGAAGATGTGAACAAATCCCAAATATGAATAAACTAACAATAGAAGGAATTCTGTGGCAATTCCAAGTTCAGTCGGTTCTTGCACAGCTCCAGCTCAGCTGCTGGAGGGTTCCAATAAAAGAAAACTGGAAATTTGTCCCAATACAGATTATTAAAAGGGGAAGCTCTGTGTAGCTGTCACAAAGGTGTCAGGGACAAAGAGAATAATTATTCTCACATTTAGCAAAGCCCCCAAGCCTGTGAATTCGGGACTCACTCAGGAATTTAGCTACTTGAGCTGGGCTTCTTAGGGGACTTTTAGCAGCCTTGTGTTTCTCACCTTGGGCTGAATGAACCTTGTCAGTCTTGCTGCTAACATTTGCTCTCTTACCTTTAGTGATTTTAACAAACTTTTCAAGAAAGGACAACAAAATATTTTCTTTACACTGGCTACCCACGACAGCAACTTTCCTCATCAGTTCTCCCATAAGTTGCTCAGAGGAAGCTGTGTCCAAGTTTCCAAGAGTTCCTCCAAAAAGAACCACAACCTCTTCAGAGGAGGGAACCATGCTGTTGTCCAAGGCACTTGGGGTCAGAGAACAGTGCCTAAACTCACTGTGCCAAAATAATGTTGCAATCTGGTTAAGAAAATTGCTCTGCCCAAATTAAGGTATTAATGAGACCAAATCCAATGCGGATTTTATTGAACAGTAAATCTGAGGCAGAGAGAGATATGGAAAGAAAAGAAAAGAGGGGAGAGCAAGGCAGTGAAAGGGACAGAGACCTCCTCTGGGGCAGGGCAAGTGTGACATTGTCCCCTGTGTATGTGGCCTTCCTGGGGTGAGGGTTTTACACCTGAGCCAGTCCAGTCTGGGTAAAGGGGGGTGGTGTTCACCCCCCTGAGCAGGGATTACCCCACTGTTTCAGGTTGCAATGTAAGATGTAACAAAAAGCATGTTTTCCATCACCATCTTCAAAAACTGCTATAAACAGGCCGAGCAGTGTTCTTTATCTCTTCCATGACTCACCCCTGATAACGCCCTCCAGGGGCTATCTTCTGTGAATGGGCCATTGAGTGTCACTGCAGGGCTGATAAAATTACATCCTCCCATTGTGGGATGCTCCGCCCATGGGGAGGATCCAAGCATTCCTTCCTGGATATAATCTGAGGCTGCAACACAAGGAGCACCTTGCCTACTGGATTCCCAGAGGACAAGAGCTCCATAACCACCGCTGGACTTTCAGAGGAAGACCAGACCCTTCTACAGGATCACTGCTTTGACAGAATCACATTCATCACTCCAACAGGACTGCAGCCACCATTTCATGGGACTGCTGCCACCACCCTGACCAACAAGGTGTCAGGTTATATCCTGACTGTGTCAGCTTAAGGCAGTGTTTCTGTATCATTGCCTTGATCTTAATTTTCTTATTGAATTGTGGTTCTGGTTTAGGTTTTCCCCCTGGTTTGCCTTCAATCCAGTATAAAACTCAATGTACTCATCTCTTGTTTTCTTTCCAAAGCAGGATAGCCCATACCCAAACCTTCGCCAGATGGAGGAGGGGGCTGCGAGGAAGAGGAAGATGCCCCAGGACACCCAAGCAAGTGAGGAAAAAATCAGGTCCCCTTTCCCCCTCTCTCCTGCTCCATCTCCCAGACCAGCATGGCCCTCGGCTGCAGGACAACCCTGGTGCCAATGTTGTCCTGTCAGGGATGCAGTAGGGGGATCTCCTTCCCCTTCCCTCTGGCATGGAGGAAAATCCCATCCTCTCCTTGTCCTTCCTCCCCCAGACAAGGAGCTGAGGATGGTGATCGAGGAGAACAAATCCCCACAGCTGAACCTCATGGAAGAAGTTTTGAGTGACTCCATGGCACAGGAATCCAACGGGGAGGAAAATCCCCAGAGATCCTGCAGGAGGAGGGGGTCCAAATAAGCCCTGGGTGCTCTGAGGATGAAAGACCCACCCTGGGCCAGGAAGGTGGACAGAGCTTCAGCCGGAGCTCAAAGCTGATGGTCCATGAGCAGCTTCCTGATGTGGAGAAGCCCTACAAGTGTTTGGAGTGTGGGAAGAGCTTCAGCAAGAGCAACCACCTGCTCAGCCACCAGATGATCCACACTGGGGAATGGCCCTACGAGTGTGGGGAGTGTGGGAAGGGCTTCGTCTACAGATCCACCCTTGTGATCCACCAACGCATCCACACGGGGGAGAGGCCTTACGAGTGTACTGAGTGTAAGAAGAAGTTTCAGACAAGCTCCCATCTTCTCCAGCACCAGCGGATTCACTCAGAGGAGAGGCCCTTCCGCTGTCCTGACTGCGGGAAGGGCTTCAAGCAAAACTCCAACCTTGTCAGGCACCAGCGCATCCACACTGGGGAGAGGCCTTATGAGTGTCCCCAGTGTGGGAAGAGGTTTCAGACCAGCTCCAATCTCCTCCTGCATGAGCGGATCCACACGGATGAGAGGCCCTTCCGCTGCCCTGACTGTGGGAAGGGCTTCAAACGCAACTCCCACCTCGTCATCCACCGGTGCATCCACACTGGGGAGAGGCCCTACGAGTGTCCCCAGTGTGGGAAAAGCTTCACCCAGAGCTCTCACTTGACCAAACACCAACGGAGGCACCGGTAAGGGAAGCCCTGTCACTGCCCCAACTGCAGGAAGAGCTTCGTGCCCTGCTCCAGCTTCATTCCCCATTGGAGGTCCTACGTTGGGAAGAGCCCTGATGATCCATGGTGCCTGTTATCCATGCTGGGAAAACACCTTTGCCTTTTGTTGCCCCTGCCAATGACATGGTGTGGGATTGAAGAACATGAGGGTCTAGCCATGGCCATGACATTACATTCACTGCCACCTCAGGTCATTGCCAGGGACAGAAAAGGGACTCACTCTCTCTCTCTCCCTGAGGAGAAGGGTGCCCTTTCTGGGCAGGGGAAATGCGTTGGCAGGAAGAGCCAGCTGTTGTTTTTTTCCTGTAAATAGTTTTACTTACCCTTCTGTTATCAATATTGTTTCTGTTCCTGTTTGTTGCTTATTTCATTGCTGTTCCAAATAAATTGTTCTTATCCCAGCCCAGGATCTTCGCCTTTTGTTCTTTCCATGGGAGGCGGGAGGGCAGCAGGGGCAGTGCAGTTTTAGAGGGAGCAGGAAATTGGGGAATCCCATTCCTGAACCCTGGCCCATGGAAACCGAGCATCCCAGCTGGTTCCAGCCCTGGTGGCCATGGCAACAGCCTTGGGAGCGGGTCCCTGGCTGGGGCTGTGGGAACCTCTTCCCTCTGGTGCCCAGGGACAGGAGTGGAGGGAACGGCTGCAGCTGAGTCGGGGCAGGCTGAGGTTGGATGTCAGGAAAAGGTTTTTGCCCAGAGGCTGCTGGGGCCTTGCCCAGGCTCCCCAGGGAAGGGTCCCAGCTCCAGGGCTCTCTGAGCTCCAGCAGCGTTTGGACAGTGCTGCCAGGCCCAGGCTGGCATTGTTGGGGTGTCCTGTGCAGGGCCAGCAGTTGGACTCGAGGATCCTGATGGGTCCCTCCCAGCTCAGCCAATTCTGTGGTTCTGGGATCCCATGACCCTGGGGATGGGACTGTAAATGGTTGCCATGGCAACGGGCTCTGTCTGCAGGCCTGAGCTGGTGTCCATGGCAACCACCCCTGGCATGGGGTCTCCATGGAGCTGCCAAGGGACTGAACATAGCAACAGGGTGATGGTTGCCGTGGAAATGCTAAGGATCAGATTTGTCACAGGCCCTCAGAGGGGTTCCATGGGGACTTTCCAAGAGTCTCCAGGCTGTTCAAGAGCTGGAATGTCACAGGCAGAGACAGGGGCTCCATGGAGACCTCCCAGGGCCTTCTGGGGATGGTAAAGAGCCGTGTGGTCAGAGGCAGTCACAGCCATTCCATGGTGACATCCCAGGGGACCTTGGGCTGCAAAGGCACCGATCTATCACAGGCACTCACGGGGGCTCCACGGTGACATCCCAGGAGTCCCCAGGCTGCCCAAGAGCCAGGATGTCCCAGACACTCACAGGAGTTCCTGTCATGGGCCCAGTGGGAGCTTCAAGCAAATGCTTTTTTTCTTTTTTGGAGAAACTCCTGCTGAGACGTGATGTGGAGAAATGATATCCAACAACCACCATGGATCCTCAAACCCCTGCAAGACCCCATGACTTCTAAAATTTCTTCTAAAAGGGAAGATTGGGAACTCCAAAATTTTTCAAAGGTGTAAAAGATCAGACAGATGGAATTGAATTTTAACGCAATTTGACCCACAGGATTAATGATAGAATACCACATATATTTATATAAATACAGCTGTGATTGATTCTGATCATGATTAGACAGGAAGATCCTAACCAGTCTTATTTACTTCATAGTACAGGAGCTATAACAATTATTAGAATATTCTGCTCTAGGAAGCAATTTTGAAGTCAACAGGGCCTTGCTGCAGTTGTTGGAGCCCATTGCAGGTAGAGCCTCCTGCTCCAGCAGGAACTGCCTTTCCTGTGCCATGAGCAGGGCAGGTCCCGCTGCAGGAAAAGCCCCAGGCCAGCCCCAGCACAGGGAAGGCCTCGGGCACAAGGGCAGAGTGCCGTGCTGGCAGCTGTGCCAGGGAGAGCCTGGGGCACCAAAGGCACCTTGGCAGCAGCAGCTGCTTGCAGGGCATGGCCAGAAGCCTCCCTTGGCAACCCGGCCTGGTGGCCACCACTGCAGAGCTGCTGCCTCAGGGCTCCTTTCTGGCTGGGCTCTGAAAAGCCACTTGTGCTCCAGGAGCCTGACTGGGAAGCCATTGGCCCCAGCACCTTGGGGAAAAGATATTAATGACAAAACTCTTCATGGCAGCAGAGACAAGGCAGGGGCAGAGGAAAGGGGAGAGCCAGGCCCAGGGAACAGGGCTACCATGGTGATGGCTGTGAGGTCACGGCCCCTGCAGCAGCCTGGCTGCCCTCAGCAGACATTCTGGCCAGAAGTGTTGTGAGGGCACCAGCACATCAGAGAGCCCACATTACAGGAATTCCATCCTTGGGGAGGGGAGGGGGTTTGACTGGGTCAGGTTGCACAAAACTCCTGATCTTGGAGCATTCCTGGGATTGGGCATCCACTTCTCTGGAAGAGAACAGTTGCAGGTTTTCCACTTTCATAATTGTAAAATATTTCCTCTTTCTGACAAATGTAATTTCACCCTCATTCAGTTTGGAGATACTGACCCTTGTTCTGTCATGGAAAGATTTGGGAGAAAATAATTTTGACCACTATTCTTCCATTTTCACAGACCTTGAAAAGGAAACAAAAATCTCCCAGGCAAGGGTTTGGAGGCCACATCACAGAACCAGCAGGGATGGGCTGAGGGCTCTGGGGTCAGTGGTGTGGAGACTGAGGACAGAACAGGAGTAGCCTGGGAGGGATTGACAGGTGGGAGGGATTCAGAGAGGCTGGAGCTTTTCTTCATTGTATAAATCAGCCAGAGAAAGAAATAATGGCACCAAGGGCAGCTGAGGAGGCCCAGAATGGACATAAGGAGAAAAGAATTTCTCTCCCAGGACAGGGCTGTGGTGCAACACATCCCCCAGCAGGAGCCTGGAGCAGCCCAAGGCTTTGTGTGGGCAGGCAGAGGCAGGCAGGAGGCAGAGCTGTCAGCAAAGGAAGGGGCCAGCCAGGTGGGGCAGCCGGGGGATGACGGCAGCCTGCAGGGACAGAGGCCAGGGCAGGGAAACCGTAGGACAGCCTGGGCTGCACAGGGCACAGGGATGGGCAGCAGCTGCAAGGCCTCAACAGAGCCAACTCCTGCAGCACTTTGGCCATGGCTGCTGGCCCTGGGGCCACGAGGGGACACGAGGTGACCCTATAGCCCTGGGGCCTCATTTCCTCCTTGTCCCTGCTCAGCAGCCTGGCAGGGGCCACCCCATAGTCCTGCCCTTGGCATTGCCCATCCCCACATCCCAGTGCACATCCCGGGAAGAGCCCTGAGCAATGAGGGAGGGACAGGATCTGCCTGGCCAGGGGCTGGGGCTCAGGCCTTGGCCCTTTGCATTCCTGAAACACATCCAGATTTGCTCAGCACCAGAGAAACCTTTCCCTTGTTTGTCCCCACCTGTCAACACTGCCTCCAGTGTTCTGCTCTAGGAGGAACCTGCGGACACTTTCTCAGTCCTGTCCTTCACAGGGATCTCTTTAAAGTACAAGAAACACAAAGTGGGTTTCAATCTCACTTTGAGTGCTTGAGAAGTTCTTTGAGCACACTCTGAGGGACTGAGTCTGATGCAAAGAGCAGCAGAGCCCCAGAGGGTGATTACAGTCCTTGTGCTGTGTCTGTGCTGCTGAGCTGGGCTGGGCTCCTGGCCCAGAGGCAGCTCCTGGCAAGGGCAGTGCTGCAGAGAGACAGCTCTGGCCAGGAGCAGCTCCTGTGCACAGCCCAGCAGGGCTGGGGCACTGCCAGGGCATCTCAGGGACACCAGCAGGGCACAGACAGAGCTCACAGGGGCTCAGCACTGGCAGGGGCTGTGGGACATCCCCGAGGGGGCTGTGTCACAGCAGCACTGTTGAGAGCTTTTTGCAGGACAATGGACATACGCAACATATGCACAGTCCAGATTTCATAGATACTGAGTAAGGTCACCATGCCCTTGAAGGACACGAAAGGAGAAGAACACGCTCAAAAGCAGACAGTTCAGGATGCAAAGGCAGACAAGAAAACTGCAGTGAGATGCATGAAGAAGGAAGGTTTACTAAAATGAACCAAAATAATAAAATGCGTGCGTACAAAGGATTTAAGCAATCATGTATTAGCTTGAGACGTGAACAATTGAGAATAGTATAAAAATGGCTTGCTTTTTGTAATAAATTGGCTTCACTTGATCATATTGATCATGGCGTGATGTCCCGGTAATGACCCTCTGCACGGCACCTCTGTGGCTGTGTCACAGAGCCACAGAGCAGGTGGGATGTCAGAAAGGGGCTGTGTGACAGCACAGACTGGGCTGTATGACATCACTGAGGGGGCTGTGACATCGCAGAGCTAGCTGTGACATCACAGAAGGCAGCTCTGTGACACCACATAGCAGCTGAAAAACATCACATGGAGGTGGTGTGACCAAACAGAGTGGTTGTGTGACATCAGAGAAGGCTGTATGAGATCACCAGTAGCCAGTGATATCACAGGGGCTGTGTGACATCACAGGGGGCTGTGTGACATCATAGGGGCTGTGTGAGGCCACTGGGGAGGTCATTTCACCCTGCCCCCCCCTCTCACAGCTCCCCCACAACAGTCCAACACTGCTTGTTCACTCTCCTGTGAAAATGTAAAAAGTTTAATAAAGGACTATGGGAGACCAGGACCAGGGAGCAAAGGTTATTACTACCGGGTGCATCTTGGCACTCAGCCAGGAGCACGCTGTTACCTTCAGAATCCCACTGAAATACCTTTTCCCTTACATCAGCCTGTTGGATATCCATAGACCCTCATGCATAGCAAACTTTTCCCCAAACTAGTTCACATGTTCCAAGAACTGTTTAGCATGGTTCCTCCTTGGATCTGCCTTTTTAGAGCATGCTGATTCCTTCCTTGTGGTTTTAGTCCATTCTTATCACCTCCAGTTACTGCGCCTTGGTCCACTCTGCCTTCAGACAATGAGTGAGGATAGTTGGCAGATCTGTACAGGTGTCCTCATCCTGTGTGCATTGGATGTTATCCCATCCAAGGAGGCATTTTAACAAGCAGCTATTTCTCTGAGCTTAATTAACATCAGAAATAAAAACTATATCTTTACAACAAAGTTACTTTAACACCACACATTTAAAATCTATTTTAATATGTGTGAAAAGGCAATATTACAATATGTATCCATAACAATAAACCTCTCACTGAGTGATGGTAGATGTCACTCCCATAGCCCAGTCCCAGGACTGGGCATTTTGCTCCCCTTACTGGGAATTCCCCTCCCTGTAAGCTTTTTAACCCATGTTTTTAAGGTCACTATTGTAATAGATACATATTATAATATTGGCTTTTCACAGATATTAAAATGAATTTTATATCTGTGGTGTTAAAATAACTTTGTTATTGTCTTGGTTTGAAAAGCCAGATGCCTCCTAAGGAAGGCAGGAGCCTCCCATGGAATGGAAAATGAAAACCCCCTCCCTCTGAATTGTTATAATTTTAAAATTAAGGGCTCTCAGGCAAAGATATGGGAATAGGAATAACAGTTCTTTTTTTAGGAAAAAATAAAAATACAAATGCAGTAGAATCCAGTAGAGAAGGAAGCGGCTCCCCTGGAAATCCGGTGGGAAAAGGCGGCTCCTCTGGGAATCCAGTGGGAAAAGGGCTGATCTTCTGGGATTGCAAGGGAGAAGAATGCTGCTTCTCTGGAAATCCAGTAGGAAAAGGCTGCCTGCAGTGTTCCAAACCTGAGATTCTATCCAGGTAGGAATGCTTGGCTCCTCCCACTGGGCAGAGCATCTCCCAATGAGATGATGACATTTTATCAGCCAGGCAGTGACACTCAATGGCCCATTAACAGCAGATAATTAATAATTATTAGCCTATTATCAGAAGATAACTTTGGGAGGGAGGATGGGCTGTGGACGAGATAAAGAAAACTGCCCAATGACCAGAAGATAACTGCCCCACCTCTGACAGATGGCAAACAGAACACACACTTATCTTGCAATCTAGGACCTGTCCACACTGCCTGCCCCCATTCTCCAGAGTTCATAGTGTCCAGGGAGGCTGCAGCTGCTGGTGCCAGGAACAAACGAGACAGGTGTTGGTTTAAGAAAGCTCCAGAATCCATTTGTGACCCCCAAAAGACAGGGCAAAGGCAGGGCCATGGGGTTTTTATAGGGTATCCCAGGGCTAGAGTTAGAGTTTGGGTCAGGGGAGGAGATCTTAGCAACACAAGAAGGGTGAGATCAAATTCCTGCCTCTTAGCAACAGGGGTACTCCACACAAAATATGTCCCCAAATCCTAAATTCCCCCTCCAACATCTGGGAAATGGTGGGACTTAAGACATCTTTGAACAATTTCCTTCATTTAACCCTGTTTGTGCTGTTTTTAAGGGATAAAGATGAAGCAGAAGAAAATTAAGGCAAACCAAAAGGAGAAGCAGCCAGCTGTGTTCCCAACATGGATCACAGGGAATGTGGGGCACCAGGGCTGTGGCCAATGTGGGGCATCCAGCGGGGGATGGAGCTGGAGCAGCGCACGAAGCTCTTCCCGCACTCGAGGCACTCGCAGGGCTTCTCTCACCAGTGCCTCCGTTGGTGTTGGGTCAAGTGAGAGCGCTGTGAGAAGCTTTTCCCACACTGGGGACACTCGTAGGGCCTCTCCCCGGTGTGGATGTGCCGGTGCCTGACGAGGTTGGAGTTGTCCCTGAATCCCTTCCCACAGTCGGGGCACTGGAAAGGCCTCTCCTCTGTGTGAATCTGATAGTGCCTTAGGAGATGTGAGCTGGTCTTAAACCTCTTCCTGCATTTATCACACTCATAGGGCCTCTCCGCAGTGTGGATCTTTTGGTGGTCGGTCAGGGCAGAACGCTTCCTGAAGCTCTTCCCACATTCCCCACACTCGTGGGGCCGTTCCCCAGTGTGGGTCCTTTGGTGCTGGATCAGGTTGGAGCTCTGGCTGAAGCTCTTCCCACACTCCTCACACTGATAGGGCCGTTCCCCAGCGTGGGTCCTTTGGTGCTCGATCAGGTGGGAGCTCTGGCTGAAGCTCTTCCCACACTCCTCACACTCGTGGGGCCTCTCCCCAGTGTGGATGCGCTGGTGAGTGACAAGACTGGAGTTGTGCCTGAAGCCCTGCCCGCAGTCAGGGCAGAGGAAGGGCCTCTCCTCTGTGTGCGTGCGCAGGTGCTGCAGGAGATGAGAGCTGTTCTGAAACCTCTTCCTGCACTGATCACACTCATAGGGCCGTTCCCCAGTGTGGATCCTCTGGTGCCTGATAAGCTGAGAGCTCCACCTGAAGCTCTTCCCACACTCCAAGCACTTGTGGGGCTTCTCCCCATCACGGAGCTGCTCATGGAGCACCAGCTCCGAGCTCTGGCTCGATCTCCGACCGCCTTCCCGGCCCAGGCTGGGTCTTTCCCCCTCAGATCCCCGTGATCTGCGTTTGCAGCCCCTCCTCGTGCGGGATCTCCGGGGCTTTTCCTCCCCGTTGGGTTCCTGTGCTGTGGAGCTGCTCAAAACAGCCTCTTCCACCAGGTTCTGCTGCAGGGATTTGTCCTCCCTGCTCTCCATGCTCAGCTCCTGCTCTGGGGGAGGAAGGACAACGACAGGATGGGATTTGCCTCCGTGCCACAGGCAAGGGGAAGGAGATCCCCCAGGGCTGTCCTGCAGCCAGGGGCCGTGCTGGGCTGGGAGATGGAGCAGCACAGGGGAGAACGGGGCACTGACTTCCTCCTCACCTGTCTCAGTGTCCCAGGGCATCTTCCTCTTCCTCACAGCCTCCCAGAGGTTGGGAATGGGAAATCCTGGTTTGGAGCAAACAAGGGATGAGCACATTAAGTTTGAAGGTCTCTCTGCCTGACTCCATCTCTACAAGTCACCGGCCATCTGGGCTACAGAAAAACCTTCCCAACACCAAGATTCAGCCCTGAAAAACCTCCCAGGAGTTCCCCATTCCTGGTCCCTCCCCTCTGTTGTTTGGGGGGTTCCCCCCTGTCCCAGCTGCTGGGGGTCACCCTTGGATTAGGAGTCCCCCTTCTCTTCGGTGCCTGCGTTCTCCAGGCTGCTGGCAGTCCCAGCAATCCCAAAGGTTCCCCCTCTTCGCTCTCCCCATTTTGGGATGCCAGGGCTGTTTGGGCTCCCGGGGTCCCTTCTCCCCTCATTCTCTGCCCTGAGCTGCAGGGGCTTGTGTTGGTTTGGAAAGACAGGTGCCTGCTAAAGGAGACAAGAGCCTCCCCTGAAATGGAGAATGCAAACCCTCCCCACCCCTCCGAATTGCTATGAATTTTAAATAAGGGGCTCTCAGGCAAAAAATATGGGAGCAGGAAATAACAGTTCTTTAATAGGGGAGGAAAAAAAATAAAAGGATAAAATAAAATGATAAAATACACTAGAACAACACTGTCAGAGTCAGAACTCTACCTGATACCCTGCTGGTCAGGGTGTTGGTAGCAGTCCAGTTGGAAAAGGGGCTGCAGTCCTCCTGGAGTGTCAGGTGTAGTTCTGTTGGAGCAGGGAGTCCTGTAGGAAAGGGGTGTATTCTTCCTCCACAGATCCGTGGAAGTAGAAGCAGCTGCTGTTCCTCTGGGGAGTCCAGTGGAGAAAGCACTGCCTGGCGTGTCAGAATCTTCCAGGTTATATCTGCATGGCACTGCTTGGCTCCTCCCTCTGGGTGGAGCATCTCACAATGGGATGGTATAGTTCTTATCAGTCATGTGGTGACATTCAGTAACCTCTTATCAGCAGATGTTCCCTGCTCAGGGACCTTGATTATGATCACTCAGGAAGAGAGATAAGGAGAATTACCCACTTGACACCAGACAACTCCCATACAGATGGCAATAGAATACATCTTGCCTTGCAATCTGGAACAGACACTGAGAGGTCTCATGGAAGCAAGGGGCCATGGAAGCAAGGGACTAGTGTAAAACATCCAGGCCTTGTGGAACCAAGGGACCCTTATGATCCTGGGGAACCCAATCGAACCAAGGGGCTATTTTGAAACTCTGACCTCATGGAACCAATGGGCCATTGTGGCATTGTGCAGTCCCATGGAAACAAGGAAACCGTTTTGATACTGCAAGGTCTCATGGAAGCAAGGGGCCACTGTGCCACTGTGGGGCTAAAGAGACTATTGTTACATCACTGGGTCTCATGGAAACAAAGATCTGTTGTGATCCTGCAGGGCCTCATGGAACCAAGGGGAATTGTGATGCTGCAGGGCCCGAAGGATCCAAGAACATGGAACAAGTCTGGCTGGCTGGGCATCCTGGGAGCTGCCTGACTGGTCCAGCTGATCTTGGCATGTTGAGGGTCACTTCTCATCACCCCCTGAAACCCTGGAGTTCTGTGCTTTCCTTCCTGTGGAAAAGAACTGTCTTCCTCCTCCAGGGGTTCATGGCAGAAATTGGGATTCCTCCTCCAAATATGATGATATCCAAGGATTATTCCCATATGAAACCTGCCAGGACAGACAGCTCTTGCTGGCCTTGGCCTCTTGGGGGCCACCTCTCATCTGCCCTCAAAACAGTGTGGGCTGTGCTTTTCTTCCCATGGAAAAAAATCATGTTTCAAGTCCAGGCATTCATGGCCAAAATTGAGAATGAGCCTCCAAAATTCATTATATCCAAGGATACCTCTCAGACAAAAGCTGCCAGGATTGTCCAGGTTCCCTTGGATTCCTCAGGGCCAGCTCTCACCTGCCTTCAAAACACTGGGGTTCCGCACTTTCCTTCCTATGGAAAAGAACTGTCCTTCCTATCCAGATGCCCAGAGACAAAAGTGGGATTTGGCCTCCCAAGTTCTGTCTATCCAAGGATTCTTCCCTGACAAAAGGTCTGGCTGGCTTTGACCTCCTTGGGGCTGCCTCTAATCAGCCTTTGAAACACTGGGGCTCTGCCCTTTCCTTCCTATGGAGAACTGTAATTCCAATCCAGGAACCCATTGCTGAAATGGAATTCCACCCCCAAAACGCCCCATATATCCAAAGGTTGCTTTCAGACAAAAGCTGCAAGGACAGACGTATCTGGCTTGCCTTGGCCTCTGGTGACTGCCTCTCATCTGCCTTTAAACCCTGGGGTTCTTTGGTTTCCTTCCTGTAGAAAAGAACTGTCTGCCTTGTCCAGGTGCTTTGAGCACACTTTGAAGGACTGAGTCTGATGCAAAGAGCACCAAAGCCCCAGAGGGTGATTACAGTCCTTGTGCTGTGTCTGTGCTGCTGAGCTGGGCCGGGCTCCTGGCCCAGAGGCAGCTCCTGGCAAGGGCAGCGCTGCAGAGAGACAGCTCTGGCCAGGAGCAGCTCCTGTGCACAGCCCAGCAGGGCTGGGGCACTGCCAGGGCACCTCAGGGACACCAGCAGGGCACAGACAGAGCTCACAGGGGCTCAGCATTGGCAGGGGCTGTGGGATGTCCTAGAGGGGGCTGTGTCACAGCAGCACCTCTGTGGCTGTGTCATAGAGGCACAGAGCAGCTGTGATGTCAGCAAAGGGCTGTGTGACAGCCCAGAGGGGGGTGTGTGAGGTCACTGATTTGGTTATGACTTCACAGAGTTTGTTGCGTAAACCACTGAGCAACTGCAGCATCACAAAGGCGATTCTGTGACATCACAGAACAGGCTGTTATGTCAAACTATGTGCTGTGATATAAAAGAGTGGCAGTATGACATCACAGAGAGGGTTTTTGTGACATAAAGGAGGGGGTTGTGACATCACACAGCTGCCTCTGACATCACTGAGGGGGGTGTGAGGCCAGAGAGCAGGTCCTGCCACCATAGAGGGTGGCCCTGTGAAATTAGAGGGTGGATTGTGACATCAGTGGGTGCTGAGTAACATCAAACAGCAGGCTGTGACATCACAGAACATGTGATATCACATGGTGACTTTGTGACATCACAGAGTCTTCTGTGACATCACATTGCAGCTGCATGACTGACATTCCAGGGTGAAATCCCGGAGTGTGCTCTGTGACATCACAAGGGTGCTGTGTGAGGTCTCGCAGTGGGCTGTGACATCACAGGAGGCTCTGTGACATCACAGGGGCAATGCAATATCACAGGGGGCTGTGTGAGGTCACAGAGATGGCTGTGTGACATCATTGGGGTGGTGTGACATCACAGGATCAGTGTGACATCACAGTGGCTGTGTGACATCACAGATGGCTGTGTAACATCACAGGGGCTGTGTGACATCACAGGGGCTGTCTGAGGTCACTGGGGAGGTCACTCTGCCCTGTCCCCCCTCACAGTTCCTCCCAGAGCAGTCCAACCCTGCTCGTGCACAGTGGGGTCCCCCATCCCCCTGGGTCCCCCCGCTCCTGGGGCCGCAGCCTCCCCCAGAGGATGTTCCACGAGATCGACCCAAGAGCCTGACACGGGGACAGGGGGACAGGGACCCCCCAGCAGTATCCCTGTGTTCCCCAGGGCCAGAGCCTGGGCCAGGGCTCCTTCACCCTGTTACGAATGAGGGCTTGAGAGCACTGAAAAAATCCCCAGCAAGGGAGCAGCAAAAACCAGATTTAATATGAAGGGACAGCAGCACAAAGTTCCTCGGCAAGAGTCACTTTGCTCCTGACTGGACACTTCAGGCACACCAGGGAAACAAAGCAGCAACAAAACCAAACAGAATCCAGGCAATCAAACCAGAAAAGAACCGAGAACTGTCCCTCTGTGTGTGTGTGAGACACAAAGACTGTGAGGGCAAGGATAAAAGAAACACAGCCCAAAAGGTTAATAGAGCTCAAACTTAGTAGGACTTAACCTTGACTGATACCTTAAAATTCACAATTTACCAAAAGAACGGCACTTAACAGTACTTAACCTAACTTAAAATCTATGACTTTGCAATTGATCAGAGGAATAACATTTAACAGTATTTAACTCTGCTTATAACATATATTAAACAACTTAGCAAAAGAACAGCTCTTAACAGCATTTAATTTCACTTAGACCTTGTGATTTAACCTCACTTAGAGGCCTGACTGGCTCAGCTATCCAAGGCACTCCAACCCCTCAGAGAGCAGCATTTCTGCCACATTTCCCAGCACAGGCACTCCTGTGTGCACACAGACACAAAGAGTCAGTGCAAGGCACATGTGCGGAATTCCCCTGAGGGCAGGGAATGCTCACTGCTGATGCTTTGGCATCTCCCCAGCAGGTGAAGTGTCAAGCCTGGAGGAGTGGGGGGATCGGCCCAGGCTCTGTTGTTGTTTGGGATCCCCAAGTGCAGCAAACGGGAGAGTTCCTGGCTGGGAGAGGCCCCACTCAGAGGGAGTCGCTGGCCCAGGAGAGCTCCAAGGGCTCCTTTTGGAGCGCTGTTTGCAGGGCCCCACGAGAGGGGCTTCAGTCCCAGCAATGGCTCATCCTGGCCACACTTGGCATTAGCAGCTTTCTTTGGCAGTGTGAGAACAGGGATGTTGTGCCACTGAGGGAACAGAAACAGCTCCCAGGTCTGCTCCTAAAGGAACCAGGAGCTGTTTGGGCAGCAGCAGTGCCTGGAGCAGACAGTGTTTGTGATGAGCTGCAGAGGAGCTGAGCCCAGGGGCTGTTGGCCAAGGCCGAGGCCCAAGGAGCATTTCTCAGCTGGCAGGGCGGCCTGAGAAGGGGAGGGGGCAATGCAGCAGCACAGGGCCATGGAACCAAGGGAGCCTTGTGACACTGTGGGGCCCTGTGAGACCAAGGGACCCTTGTGACACTGTGGGGCCTCATGGAATCATGGAGAGCACTGTGACATTGCTGGGACTCATGGAACCAAGGGGACTGTACTGACGCTGTGTGACTCCATGGAATGTAGGGATCATTGTGACACTGAGGGGCCCCATCTAACCAAGGGTCCATTGTGACACCGCGGGGCCTCGTGGAACCATGGAGACCATTGTGACACTTTGGGGTGTCATAGAACCAAGGGGCCATTGTGACACTGTGAGACTCCATGGAACCAAAGGTCCATTGTGACATTGCAAGGCCTCATGGAACCATGCAAAGACAATTCGGGCACCTTACAACCTCATGGAACCACGGGGCCATTGTGACACTGAGGGGCACCTTGGAATCACAGAGACCATTGTGACCCTGGGAGTCCCCACAGAACCAAGAGGACCATTGTGATATTGTGGGGCCTGGTTAAACCAAGAGGCCTTTGTGACACTGCAGGGCTGCATGGAAGCAAATCTCTAGGGCGACACAGAGTGAAACAGAGGAGTCATGTGACATCGTGGGGCCTGGGGAGCCATGGAGACCATTGTGACACTGCAAGGCCTCATGGAATCCTTGGGACCATTGTGACACTGCGGGGCCTTATGACACCTGGGGGTCACTGTGACATGGTGGGACCTCATCAAGCCTAGGGGCCAGTGCGACACTGCAGGTCATACTGTAATCCAGGGGCCATTGTGACACTGCTGGAACCCATGGAATCAAGTCACCTTTATGACACTGCGGGGCCCCCTGGATCCAAGGCACCATTGTGACACTCTGGAGCCCCATAAAACCAAGGGAACACAGAACAGGTCTGACTTCTTTGGCCTCCCATGGACTGCCTGACTGGTCCAGCTGACCCTGGCATGTTGAGGGTCACTTCTCATCTGCTGCTGGGGCTCTGTGCTTTCATTCCCAATGGAAAAGAACTGTCCTTTCCGTCCAGGCACCCATGGCCAAAATTGGGATTTCACCTCCAAATTTCCTTATATCCAGAGATCATTCCCATAGGAATATTGCCAGGACAAGTCTGGCTTGCAATGGTTTCCCAAGGTCACCTCTCATCTGTCCCCAAAACAGTTGGGAAGGCTCCATGCTCTCCTTCCTATGGGAAAGAACTGTCCTGCTTCTCCAGCTGCCCATGGCCAAAACTGGGTTCAACTCTGAAATTCCTAAATCCAAAAGCTGCTCCCAAACACAATCTTCCTTTGCTGACAAGTCTTGCTGGCCTTGGACTAGTGAGACACTCACCTGCCTTCCAAACATTGGGGTCTGTGCTTTCCTTCCTATGGAAAAGAATTGTCCTTCTCCTCCAGATGCCCATGGCCAGAACTGGGATTTCAACTCCAACACTCCCTTACTGTGGGAGACTGGAGGAGACTTAGCTAGAAATATTTTGTGTGTGGGGGAGAGGAAGGGGCAGGACCAGCCTTGCCCTGCCCTGGAACCCCAGCCCTGCCCTGCCCTGGAACCCAAATCCCCCCAGAGCCTCTATCCCAGCCCAGCAGTGCCTGCCAGTCCCTGGCACAGCACAGGCAATGCTCCACAGCCACTTCTGGAGCCCCAGCCCAGCTCCTGAGGGACCAAATGAGCCCAAGTCCCACCTGAGGCTCATTAATGCTTTGAGACACTCAAGGTGTTTAGGATACTTTAAGGATTTTCCTTTCCACACTGAGTGTCTGAGAGGTTTTTGTGCCATCCTGGCCACCAATTCTCTCCTCCAAGGAGTCCATGAGGAGCCTGTGTTGGAGAGGGACCTCAGTGGGACCCATGAATGCCTTGATACACTTTGGGTGTTTCCTCTGACTCTGACTCCTGGAAAGGTTTGTGCAATCTCCTTCCAGGCCCTGAGGTTCCAGGGCTCAGCTCCAAAGGCACAGTGGGGCTCATTAGGATCAAGCAGGTCCTGACAAACCAAGGCTCTGCCTTGATTTCCCTCTGCTCTAGTGCAGTTCATTAGGAGGGTTTCCTTTGACAGTTTAGGAGAAAGACTTCTAAGAGCTTCTAGGAAATGTGGATTCCTATTTTATGGGCATCTTTAATTGCTGTTCTTATTACACCAGAGGTGATTGCAGCATTCAGTGACTGATATTGATGCAGGGACTCTCCTAAGGAGGTCTGGCCTGCTCAGAGCAGCTGTGCCTTGAGGTCTGAGCCAGTGTGGACAACCTTGCTCCACATTCCCCAAGCCCATCGTGTCTCTCCTCACTCACCTGGGACCTGCTTTGCTTGGAGAACTGGCTGCACACAGCCAAAGAGGAATTTTCCTTCTTTTATTTTTGAAGCCATCTAAAACTCCTGAGTTTCCCCATTGCAAACAGACATCCTCCTCAAGTGTGTGCCAAGCCCAAGGTGCCACCAAGAGCACTCCAGACCTGCCCTGGGCCAGCTGTGAGGGTGGATCATCATCCCAACCTGCAGTGGGCCATGGCAAGGGACTGTTGCCATGGACACTGCAGTGACCCCACTGCTGGGTATGGGTGCCATGGCAACCCCCATCAGTTCAGGTTTCCTTGGAAACCAGCCCAAGGAGCCATTTCTGCAGCCAGGTTCCATGGCCACTTGCCTGCAGAGCTGTTGCTGCCCTGGGCTGCCATGGCAACCCTCAGGACAAAGCGGTGCCAGGGCTGTTCCAGGTCCAATTGCAGTGACACTCCTTGGTGCCACCAGGTGCCATGGCAACGGCCACGGGGACCCGTTCCTCGGTTTGGTGCCATGGCAACCAATGCCCGGACCCGTTGTGGAGGTTGGTGGCCATGGAAACCTGCCCTGGGCCCCTTGCTCAGGGCTGGTGTCAGTGCCCAGAGCCAGAGGGGATCCCTTGCTGGGGGCTCGTGCCATGGCCACCTGCCCTGTGCCGCGCTGGCCGGGCAGGCACCAGGAACCAGCAGCCAACGCCACTGCCAGGGCCAAAGGCCAGGTCAGCCAGACAGAAAGGGGCAGTGCTGGGCACTGTTTCCATGGCAACCGGCACTGGGGGTGACACCTGCCACAGGGTTTTCTCTATGAGGTTTCAAAGGGCACAGCCTCCTTTTATCCTAAGCTCCTGGTCACATGTTACCCTCCTCCTTTCCTCACTGGCTCAGGTACGAGGAAGGTACAGCCATCCTGAACCCCCAACCCCATATTCCCCTCTTGAATATGTCATTTTAACCCAAAGTTCATAAACTCAAGCTCATGCAGACCCACTTGTTTCAGACTGTTTCAGAAACCCCACTGTTTCAGAAGCCAAGCTGTCAGGGCTCTGTAATAAACCTGTTGCTGGAAGTTAGTAGAGACATTAGGACCCAATTCAAGGATATTAACACCTTTACATTCACCCATCAAATTGTCTGTAAGGACATTTTGCCTATCAGCCACAATGGACTCCTCAGTTCCATGGGGCTCCACAGTGTCACCATGGCCCCTTTGTTCCATGAGGTTCTGCAGCGTCACTGTGGTGGTGTTGGACCCACATTGTCACAGTGACCCATGGCTCCATGAGGTTCCATAGTGTCACCGTGGTCGCTGTCAGAGGCTGGATGAGATCGATGTCCTGCTACAGGAGGGTTTGCCCGTTCCAGGGAGCCCCCAGAAGGGCTCAGCATAAAACAAACATCAATAACTGGTGTCCCAACAATGTTTGTAGTAAGTTGGCTTTTTTCCATAAAGTTGTTTACTGAACAGTGTTGTCTTAATTGGGCAATCATGCCTTGATTAAATGACCAGTGAGGTCCAGCTGAAGCAAACCAAGATATAAAAGAAGAGGACTGAATAAATGGGTGGCTTTTAGCCCTTAGCCTTCTTATCTGAGTCTGTGTCATCTCTGATTGAACGATGACATTTGGGGAATCTGTGGGGACTCATGGGGGATCCTTTCTGCCCCTTGTGACCCAAAAGGAGCTTCTCTAATAAACTTTGCCTAAAGCTCCCACGGTACCTATGAGAGGAACCCCTGTGAGTGTCAGGGACATCCCGGCTCCTTGGCAGCCTGGGGACTCCTGGGATGTCACCGTGGAGCCCCCGTGAGTGCCTGTGAAAGATCGGTGCCTTTGCAGCCCAAGGTCCTCTGGGATGTCACCACGGAATGGCTGTGACTGCCTCTGACCACACGGCTCTTTACCATCCCTAGGAGGTCTCCATGGAGACCCTGTCTCTGCCTGTGACATTCCAGCTCTTGAACAGCCTGGAGACTCTTGGAAAGTCCCCAGGGAATCACTCTGAAGACCTGTGAGAAATCTGATCCTTATCAGGCAACCATCACCACTGCCCTGTTGTTATGGTCAGTTTCCATGGCAACCATGACCAGTCCCCATGTTTCTATGCTCAGTCCCTCAGCAGCTCCATGGAGAGCCCATGCCAGGGGTGGTTGCCATGGATACCAGCTCAGGCCTGTAGCCAGAGCCTGTTGCCATGGCAACCATTGGCAGTTCCCATCTCCAGGGTCACGGGATCCCAGAACCACAGAATTGGCTGAGCTGGGAGGGACCCATCAGGATCCTCGAGTCCAACTGCTGGCCCTGCACAGGACACCCCAACAATGCCAGCCTGGGCCTGGCAGCGCTGTCCAAACGCTGCTGAAGCTCAGATAGCCCTGGAGCTGGGACCCTTCCCTGGGGAGCCTGGGCAGGGCCCCAGCAGCCTCTGGGGAAAAACCTTTTCCTGAGATCCAACCTCAGCCTGCCCCGACTCAGCTGCAGCCGTTCCCTCCAGTCCTGTCCCTGGGCACCAAAGTGAAGAGGTTCCCACAGCCCCAGCCAGGGACCCGCTCCCAAGGCTGTTGCCATGGCCACCAGGGCTGGGACCAGCTGGGATGCTCGGTTTCCATGGGCTGGGGTTCAGGAATGGGATTCCCCAATTTCCTGCTCACAGTAAAACTGCACTGCCCTCACTGCCCTCCCATCTCCCATGGAAAGCACAAAAGGCAAAGATCCCGGGCTGGGATAAGAACAATTTATTGGGAACAGAAACAAAATAAGCTACAAACAGGAACAGAAACAATACTGATAACAGAAGGGTAAGTAAAACTATTTACAGGGAAAACTACAACATCAAATACTGGCTCTTCCTGGCAATGCATTTCCCCTGCCTGGAAAGGACACCCTTCTCTGCAGTGGGGGAGTGAGAGAGAGAGAGAGAGAGAGAGTCCCTTTCCTGTCCCTGGCAATGACCTGAGGTGGGAGTGAATGCAATGTCACGGTCATGGCCAGACCCTCATCTTCTTCAATCCCACATCATGTCACTGTCAGGGGCAGGAAAAGGGGCAGGTGTCTTCCCAGCAAGGATCATGGGGAACATGGATCACCAGGGCTTTTCCTAACGTGGGTCCTCATATGGGGGATGAAGCTGGAGCACTGTATGTAGTGCACTGCAGTAGGGGCATTTGCAGGGTTTCCTTTATCGGTGCCTCTGTTGGTGTCTGGTCAAGGAAGAGATAGAAGTGAATCTTTTCCCACACTGGGGACACTGGTAGGGCCTCTCCCCAGTGTGGATGCGCCGGTGCCTGACGAGGGAGGAGTTGTGCCTGAAGCCCTTCCCGCACTCAGGGCAGTGGAAGGGCCTCTCCACTGTGTGAATCCGCTCATGCAGGAGGAGATTGGAGCTGGTCTGAAACCCCTTCCCACACTGGGTGCACTCATAGGGCCTCTCCCCAGTGTGGATGTGCCGGTGGATGACGAGGTGGGAGTTGCACTTGAAGCCTTTCTGCAGCTGGGGCAGCTGAAGGGCCTCTCCTCTGAGTGAATCCGCTGATGGCAGAGGAGATGGGAGCTGGACTGAAACCTCTTCTGAACCTCAGGACACTCGTAGGGCCTCTCCCCAGTGTGGATGCGTTGGTGGGAGAGGAGGTGGGAGCTGCAGCTGAAGCCCTTCCCACACTCCCGACACTCACAGGCCCATTCCCCAGTGTGGATCATCTGGTGGCGGATCAGGTGGGAGCTCTGCCTGAAGCTCTTCCCACACTCCGTGCACTTGAAGGGCTTCTCTTCCACAAGGTTCTTCAGTGGGGATTTGTCCTCCCTGATCTCCATCCTCAGCTCCTTGTCTGGGGGAGGAAGGACAAAGAGCGGATGGGACTTGCCTCCATGTAAGAAGGAAGGGGAAGGAAATCACCCCAGTGTCCCCAGCAGGATGGTGTTGGCAGCAAAATTGTCCTGCAGTCGGGGGCTGTGCTGGGCTGGGAGATGGAGCAGGAGAGAGGGGGAAAGGGGCACTGACTTCCTCCTCACCTGCCTGGGTGTCCCAGAGCATCTTCCTCTTCCTCGCAGCCTCCCCCTCCATCCAGCCAGGGTTTGGGAATGGGAAATCCTGGTTTGGGGAAAAATACAATGGATGAGCACATTGGGTTAGGTTGTTCCTCCTGCCCAAGTCCATCTCTAGTGTTGAAGCACATCCCCAACGAGACTCTGTGAGCAACCTGCACACCCAGAGCCCAGAGCACACTTGCTTTACCTGCTGATGGACAATGCCAGAGACTGTTCTTTGTGCAGAGCTCCAAATGCAGTTTAGTGCAATGTAGAGGGTTCAGAGACAGAGATACAATGGGGCTGAGGACACAGGGTTCTATAAGGGGGCAAAGGGGCAGAACTGAGGGTCAATGGCCAATGGGAACTGAGCACAAGTGGCACAGAGGACGGGCAGCCAACTGGGGAACCAATGAGGTAACAGGGGCGGAGCATTGCAGTAAACCAGGACCAACAGGGGACAAGAGAGAGGAGAACATTCTAGATGGAGAACATATAAGGAAAAACCAGCATTGAACTGGGTGATACCAATGAAGCCTGCTGCATTACCATGAGCCTGGAAATGCTGATGGCTGAGACCATTATACTCAGAGAGGTGTCTCTCTTTGACCCTGGTCACCTTTGCCCTGAGGTATTGCAGCTCCAATGTTGGGCACCTGTACCTCCATACTCTAGAACTCACCGGGAATCTGGTGCCCATAGAAACCTCCAAAACACTGAGATTCTGTCCCCCAAAATACACAAATGACCAAGATTCAGCAGAAAAACCCAACCCTGGGTTTCCCATGTCTGGTCTCCCTACTTTGGGCTCCTGGAGGCTGCCCCTGTCTGGGTTGCTGCAGGTCAAGTTTGTATTGGTGTTCCCTGTCTGGGCTGCTGGGGGTCCTGGCAATCCCACAGGTTCCCCTTCTCTGGGCTCACCACTTTGGCATCACAGGCGTCCCAGGGGTCAGCACTGTCCAGGGTCCCTGTTTCGGGTCCTGGGGTATCCATGGGTCCCCCCTGTCCATGCTGCCAACATGTCCAGGCTTCTGGAGCACCCCCAGCTCTCGTATTTCCCGTTTCTGCTCCCCCCATTGCCGGTTTCCCTGCCAGCCCTGCCGGTGCCGGGCGATACCCACATGGCTCTGGGCTGACAGTGCAGCCCCGGGGCCGGGCAGAGGCAGCCCCAGCGTGGGGGGACCCTGCATCCTCCGCTGCCTCGGCAGCTGCGCCCAGCCCCGGGCACAGAGCTCCGGCAGCCCCCGCCGCCCCCTGCCCTGGGAGCCCCGGGGACCCCCGCAGCCGGGGCTGGCTCCGAGCGAGGCGGCCCCCCCGAGCCCGGCTGCATGGCCAGGGGGGCACGGCGAGCCCGGGGCCTCTGTGCCGGCGCTTCCCCGCTCTCGCTCAGCCTTTGCCCGGCCCGGCCCCCCGAGCCCCGGCAGGCCCCGAACGGCCACGGCCGGGCCGGGCCGCTCCCCTCGGAGCCCGCTGCGGACACGGCTGGGCCGGCCCGGCCACACGGACCCGCCTGCGCCGGGGGCCCACGGGCCGCCGAGCGCTGCCCGGGCCGCCCGGGCCCCGCCCCGAGCACAGAGCTCTGCCCGGGGCTCCCGGCCCGAGGGGCGGCTCCGGGCCCGCCCGGCCGCTCCCGGCTCCCACAGCCCGCCCGGGGCCGCCAACAAAACATCCCAACAACAAATCCACAAACCAACCGCTGCCACCCTGTCCTGCTGCGCCTTCCCAGGTACCCCAAGCCCGCGGCAATGCCCCCAATGCACCGAGACAAAAAGCTGGTCCGGCCGAGCCCCTTGGAGCCCCCACCTGCGGCCCGGCCCCGGCACACCGATCCCGGCAGCTGCCCCGCTCTCGCAGCTGCGGCTCTGGAGCAGGGAGGCTCTGAAACTGAAACTTTGTTCCTTTTGCCTGGCTGCAGAGACCCCCAGGGCGTTTTCTGCACACAGTCCCAGCCCCCAGCCCTTGCTGAAGGCGCTCCCTGCAAATGTCCTGCTGCCAGGGCCCTGTCCTTGCTGTCACCTGCTGGGGCTGGCCATGGACAGAGCTCCTGGACTTGCATTTCCAGCTGCTGGGCAGCCAAAGCTGAGGGATCTACAGCTGCCTGAATGCAACAACTGGAACGGGAGCCTCTCTCCAGGGGGGAATCTCCTGTGGGAATTTCTGGGAAATTCTCCAGGGGGAATGCCAGCCCCTGGCTGCTGCCATTCTCTGGTGCTGCTGCTGCTGGGGCACTCAGGGCTCTGACTGAGCAGCAAAGGTGACCCTGAGCCAGGAGTTTTCCTTGGCTGCAGCAAAGCCTCGGCACCCAAAGCCCTTCCCTGCCCTGTGCCCTGTGCCAGGAGGGACTGTGCCAGCGGAGCTGACCCAAAATTCCTTCTCCGAGGCAGCTTTAGGACACGCAACAGGGAGAAGCCAGAGCCCACTCTCAGCTTTGCGCAGTCCTCCAGAAGAATCCTGAGTGTGAAGCAGCCTGGGAACAGGGTTTAGTGTCAGGGGAGGGGAACTCGGAGCCCTTTTCTGCCCTGTGGGCTGAGGCTCTGCAATTCCAATGGCCCTGCAGCTGCCAAAGGGGCCTTTTTGGCTCAGCTGAGAACAGTTCTGCTGAGAGCCTGTCCTAAACCTGCTTTTCCTTCAAATGTGCCCAATGAATCCTCATTTTTTGCAGCCCCAGGTGTTGTGTGAGTGTAGGTGTGACATGTGAAGGATGGAACAGCTCTGCTGGGGGGAGTTCTCTTTTTCTCCTTTTGGTTTGGGGTTTTTTTTCTTAGTTGGTTTTGGTTTTTTGTTCTTTATTTTGCTTTGATTTGTTTGTTTTGCTTTTTTTGGATTTTGGGGTCTTTTTGTTTGGTTTTTTCTTCTTTTTATTTTTTTTTCTTGTTTAGGTGATGATATATATTTTTGTTAAATTTTTTTTTTGCATGCTTTTGTTTGGGTTTTTTTAGTTTTCTTTTCTTTTTTTTTTTTTCTTTTTATTTTTGAAATAACTCCCCCTGTCAGCTCTGGGCAGAGCTCTGTCACTGTGTCTGACACTTGTCTGTGGCACTGTGCAGGTAGCCAGGGGGACCTTCCCCGAGCTGTGTGCAGAGGAATCCACATCAGCCCAGGCCGGGGTGGGCAGTGGCCGCTCAGTTCCATGGACTGGACACGGCTCTGGACGCTTCCCTTGGAGCGACTGCAGGGAGGGAACGCTGGGGCTGTCACTGCTGGGGTGTCACACACAGGGGAACGCTGGGGCTGTCACTGCTGGGGTGTCACAGACAGGGGAACGCTGGGGCTGTCACCGCTGGGGTGTCACTGACAGGGGAACACTGGGGCTGTCACCGCTGGGGTGTCACACACTGGGGAATGCTGGGGCTGTTAGCGCTGGGGTGTCACACACAGGGGAACGCTGGGGCTGTCACCGCTCCTGCCCTGTCCCCAACAGCTCTGCCAGTGTCTCAAGGGGATACAAAGGCTGAGCCAAAGGGTGAGAATTGAAGAAGGGGCTGAGCTGAGAGGGATCGAATGGGATCATCAAGTCACAGAATCACAGAATCACAGAATTACTGGGTTGGAAAAAACCTACAAGATCATCAAATCAAACCCAGCCCTAACACCTCAACTAGACCATGGCACCGAGTGCTCCATTGTGTCTTTTTTTAAACACATCCAGAGATGGTGACTATACAACCACCCTGGGCAAACCAATTGAATACTTTATCACCCTTTCTGTAGAAAACTTTTTCCTAATATCCAACCTATATTTCTCTTGGCGCAGCTTAAGACTGTGTTCTCTGGCTCTTACAGTTGTTGCCTGGAGAAAGAGACCAAGCCCCACCTGACTACAACCACCTTTCAGGAAATTGTGGAGAGTTGTAAGGTCACCTCTGAGTCTACTTATCTCCACGCTAATCAACCCCAGCTCCCTCAGCTACTCCTCACAGGACTTTCATTCTAAGCCCCTCACCAGCCTTCTTGCCCTTCTCTGGACATGCTCCAGACCCTCCATGTCTTTTCTAAACTGAGGGGCCCAGAACTGGACACAGCATTTGAGGTATGGTGCCAGTACAGGGGAAGAATGACAAGTACACCAGTGCCTAGCACAGGGGAAGAATCACTGCCCTGCTCCTGCTGGCCACACCATTCCTGATCCAGGCCAGGAGCCATTGGCCTTCTTGGCCACCAGGGCATACTGCTGCCTCATGTCCAGCCGGCTGTCGACCAGTACCCCCAGATCCCTTTCTGCCTGGGCATGTTTCAGCCACACCATCCCCAGCCTATCACATTGCAGGGGGTTATTGTGGCCAAAATGCAGGACTGGACACTTGGACTGATTAAACTTCATCTTACTAGACACTGCCCATCCCTCCAACCATTCCAGGTTGCCCTGCAGAGCCCTCCTTCCCCCCAATAGATGCTCACACGCTCCCAGCTTAGTGTCATCTGCAGATTTACTAATGAAAGCCTCAATCCCATCATCCATGTCATCAATAAAAACACTGAACAGAGCTGGCCCCAGCACAGAGCCCTGAGGGACACCCCTGGTGCCTGGCTGCCAGCTGGATGCAGCACTGCTCACCAGCACTCTCTGGGCCAGCCATGCAGCCAGTTCTGAACCCAGCACAGAGTGCTCCTGTCCCAGCCCTGGTCTGCAGCTTTTCCAGGAGTGTGCTGTGGGAGACAGAGCCAAACTCCTGGTCCTGGCTCCAGGAGATGCCCAGCACAGGCTGCTTATGCCCACTCAGTGCCAGCCTCTCTCCCCAGGCCAGCACGGCAGCCCTGGGCAGGGGACAGAGGGGCCTGGCCAGAGCTGGTGCCTGCAGCAGCAGCAGCTCCCGCTGGATTCCTCCCAGCAGGCACAGAAACGCTCCATTGCTCTTCTCCCTGGCAATCCCTTTCGCCTCTGAGCATGTCCTGGCCAGTCAGGCTGGCTTGTCCTGCTGCCTCAGCCCCTGCTCCCCACAGGACCCTAAGCTGGCGCTGCTGCTCAGGACACACCAGATTCTGCTGCTGGCCATGGCCAGGGCTGCAGGGAAGCAGCAGCTCCGGGGGGAAGGTTGCAGAAAGGCTCTGGGCACTGAGGTGGAAAGAGCACCCCGGGATCCACAGGTTCTCTGTGCGAGAGCTGAGCTTGTGACCCCCTGAGCCCTCCCAAGTGCTGGGGCTGCAACTCCAGCTCCAGAGGAGATGTGACAGATGGGAGCAGAGACAAAAAATTCCTGCTGGATTCTTTCTTGTGTTTGCTTATACAAGTGACCTGGAGTCTTATGTAAATGAGGTGTTTTGTGTCAGATAACACTGGTAGAGTGATAAGAATAATATTTTTTTAGCTGAAAATAATATTATAATAATATAATACACAATGAGAAAAAAACCCCACATATGATCAGAAGAGCATCTGAGTTTTTCAGAGGACAAGAGACTCTTGGATGTTCCAGTAGTCAAACCTGTTCAAATACTTTCCTCAGGGCTTTTTTTAGATGAGAGGTGACCACTACAGGCCAAGGCCAGCCAGAGCTCTTTGTCCTGGCAGCTTTTGTCTGGGAGAACCCTTGCATATAGAGAATTTTTCAGGGGGAGTATCAATTTTGGCTGTGGGCACCTGGAAAGAGGGATGGTTCTTTTCCATAGCATGGAAAGCACAGAGCCCCAGTTCTCCAGGGGCTGATGAGAGACAGCCGTCAACATTCCAAGATCAGCTGGACCTGTCAGGTGGCCCCTGGGAGGCCAAGCCAGCCCAATCTGTTCCATGTTCCCTTGGTTTCATGGCACTCTGCAGTGTCATTATGTTCTCCTTGCTTCTGAAGTGTCACTAATGGCCCCTTCCTTCCATGAGGCCCCACAGGGTCACAATGGCCCTTTGGTTCCATGGGGCCTCACAGTGTCACAATGGTCTCCATGATTCCATGGGGCCTTGCAATGCCACAATGGTCTCCATGGATCCACGGTGCCCCGCAGGATCACAACGGCCCTTTGGCTCCCCGAGGCCCTGGAATGCAGCAATGGCCTCTTGGTTCCATAAAGCCCTTCTGCTTCACACTGGCCCCTTAGGACCATGCAGGTCAACTGAACCACAAAGATGTCCTTGGTTCCACGAGGCTTCACAGTGTCACAATGGTCCCTTGGATCCATGGTACCCTGCAGGGTCACAATGGTCACCCCATAGTGTCACAAGAGCCCCTTTGTTCCATGAGGCCCTGAAGTGCCACCATGGTGGCACAGGAAAGAAAGGACAGAGCCCCAGTGTTTCAGGGGCTGATGAACAGCAACCACCAGAGGCCAAGGCCAGCCAGATCTGTCTGTCCTGGCAGCTATCATCTGGGAGCAAGAGAATAAATATCTTGGATTTTGTATCTTGGATATACAGAATTTTGGGGACAGAATCCCGATTTCAGCCCATGAGTGCCTGGATGAGAAGGCCAGTTCTTTCCCATAGGAAGGAAAGCACAGAGCCCCAGTGTTTCCAGGGAAGACTAGAGGTGACCACCAGAGGCTAAGGTGAGCCAGGCCTGTCTGCCCTGGCAGCTTTTGTCTGGGAGAAACACTTGCATATAGGGAATTTTGGAGAAGTACCAATTTTGGCCATGGGTGCCTGGACAGGAGAGATGGTGCTTTTCCATAGAAAAGAAAGTCCAGAGCCCCAGTGTTTCAGGGGCACATGACAACAGCCCCTCAACATGCTGAGGTCAGTTGAGCCAGTCAGGCCAAGCCAATCAGGCCTGTTAGCTGTTCCCTTGGATCCCTAAGGCCCTGCAGTGTCACACTGGTGGTGTCATATTGGATCCTTGGTACCACAAGGCCCAGCTGTGCCACACTGGCCCCTTGTTTCCATGGGGCCCCATGGTGTCACAATGGCCCCTTGCTTCCATGAGGCCTTGCAGTGTCGCAGTGGTCTCCTCAGTCCTGCAGTATCACAATTGACCCTTGGTTCAATGAGGCCCTGCAGTGTCAAAATGGTCCCCTTGGTTCTACAAGGTCCTGCAGAGCCCCTTGGTTCAATGAGGCCTTGAAGTGTCTCAATGGTCTCCAGTATTCCATGAGGCCCTGCAATGTCACAATGAACCTTTGATTCCATAAGTCCCACATTGTTCCATGAATCCTTAGCTCCCTGGAGCCCTGTAGTGTCACAATGGTCTCCTTGGTTCAGTGGTGCCACACAGTGCCGCAATTGCCCTTTGGCCCAACAGGGCCTCATAGTTTCATAATTGTTCCTTTGCTTCAATGAGGCCTTGTAGTATCACAATGGCCCCTTGGTTCCATGGGGACACAAAGTGCCACAATGGCCCTTTGGCTTCACAAGGCCTCAAAGTGTAAAAATGGCCTCTATTGTTTCATGAGGCCATGCTGTATCATAACTCCATGATGCTCCAGAGTGTCACAATGGCCTCCTTGGTTCTGCACTTTAAGAATGCACCTTTGGTCCTTTGGAGCCCCACAGTGTCACTATTGTGCCCTTGGTTCCATGAGGCCCAGCAGTGTCACAATGGTCCTTTGGTTCCACAAGGCCCCATGTGTCACAATGGCCTCCTTGGTTCCATGATGCCCTATAGCACAACAATGGTCTCCTTGGTTCCCTGATGCCCTGTAGCATAACGGCCTCCTTGGTTCCATGATGCCCCATAGCATAGCAATGGTCTCCTTGGTTCCATGATGCCCTGTAGTACAGCAATGGTCTCCTTGGTTCCATGATGCCCTGTAGTACAGCAATGGTCTCCTTGGTTCCATGATGCCCTGTAGTACAGCAATGGGTCTCCTTGGTTCCATGGTGTCAGAATGGCCCCATTGTTCCACGGAGCCCCACAGTGTCACCGTGGTCCCCATGCTTCCATGAGGCTCTGCCTTCGTACAATGGCCCCTTGGTTACAATGGGTTCCAAGGCTCATAATGGTCTCCGTGGTTCCATGAGGCCCTGCAAGATCCCAGTCCACCCTTGGTTCCAAGGGGCTCACAGTGTCACAAGGCGGACTTAGTTCGACAAGGCCCTGCAGTGTCTCAGTGGCCCCTTGGCTCCATGAGGCAAAGCAGAATCAGAATGACCCCTTGGTTCCATGGAGCACCACGGTGTCACCATGGTCCCATTGGTTCCACAGGGCCCCGCAGTGCAACAATGGACCTTTGGTTCCATGAGGTTCCTCAGTGTCTCAGTGGCCCCTTGGCTCCATGTGGCCCCACTGTGTCACAGTGGCAGGTGGTTCCATGAGGCCCCACAGTGTCCAAATGGTCTCCTTGGTTCTGTGAAACCCTACAGAGCCACAGTGGACCCTTGGTTCCATGAGGCCTTGCTGTATCCCAATGGACTTTTGGTTCCATGAGCTTTCACACTGCCAGCAATAGTCCGAGTTCCACAGTGTCACCATGGATCCTTTGTTCCATGAGGTTCTATGGCATAACATGACCCCCTTGATTCCAGAAGGTTCTGCAGTGTCATAATGGACCATTGGTTCCATGCAGCCCCAAACTCTCACAATGACCCCATGGCTCCTTGAGCTTCCACACTGTCAGCAATGGTCTGCCGAGTTCCATGAGGCCTTGCTCAGATACAATGGAATTTTGGTTCCATGGGGTTCCAATGCATCACAATGGACCCTTTGTTCTACGAGGTTCCAAGTACCACAGCTGGCGCCTTGGTTCTGTGAGCCTCTGCTGTCTCCAAGTCTCCAAAATATAAAAATAAGACTCCTTAACACTAATTTGGTGTTTAAGAGAGCATCATTTATTCAGGCCTGAGGTCCAGCGGGTGATAACTCTGTATGTGGAAACTTGACTCTACCAGTGCATCGTTTATATACAGTCACTATGTGTATATTAAAATTTACCAATTTCCATAAAGCCCTCCCCAAGTTCCCAGAATTCAGTCCTTGCTTTTTCTATCACTGCATTCTTGAGCCAGATATCTTCATCTTGTCTTCCAACCATTCCTGCTGGGAAAGCATGCCCTGAATGCATTATTTATGTGTTGAAAGTTCACAGGCACAGTAAAAACTGAATTAAACCTTTTGGTATCAAGGCCAAAGCGTTGTGTGGGCAGGCAGAGGCAGGCAGGAGGCAGAGCTGTCAGCAAAGGAAGAGGCCAGCCAGGTGGGGCAGCCAGGGAATGACGACAGCCTGCAGGGACAGAGGTGCAGGGCAGGGACACAGCCTGGGCTGCACAGGGCACAGGGATGGGCAGCAGCTGCAAGGCCCTGACAGAGCCAACTCCTGCAGCACTTTGGCCATGGCTGCTGGCCCTGGGCCTGAGACCAGGAAGGGGACAAGTGACCCTTGCAGGCCTGGGGCCTCATTGCCTCCTTGTCCCTGCACAGCAGCCTGGCAGGGGCAGCCCCATGGTCCTGCCCTTGGCATTGCACATCCCCACATCCCAGTGCCCATCCTGGGAAGAGCCCTGAGCAACGAGGGAGGGACAGGATCTGCCTTGCCAGCGTCTGGGGCTCAGGCCTTGGCTCTTTGCATTCCTGAAACAAATCGAGGTTTGCTCAGCACCAGAGACATATTTCCCTTGCTTGTCCTCACCTGTCATCACTGCCTCCAGTGTTCTGCTCTAGCTGGAATCTGGGGAAGCTTTCTCAGTCATGTCCCTTAGAAGGATCTATTTTATGTATGAGAAACTTCAGTGTTTCAATCTCTTTTTGAATTCTTGAGAAGTTCTTTGAGCACACTCTGAGGGACTGAGTCTGATGCAAAGAGCGCCAAAACCCCCAGAGGATCATTACAGTCCTTGTGCTGTGTCTGTGCTGCTGAGCTGGGCCGGGTTCCTGGCCCAGAGGCAGCTCCTGGAACGGGCAGCGCTGCAGAGAGACAGCTCTGGCCAGGAGCAGCTCCTGTGCACAGCCCAGCAGGGCTGGGGCACTGCCAGGGCACCTCAGAGACACCAGCAGGGCACAGACAGAGCTCACAGGGGCTGAGCACTCCCAGGGGCTGTGGGATGTCCCAGAGGGGGCTGTGTCACAGCAGCACCTCTGTGGTTGTGTCAGAGAGGCACAGAGCAGCTGTGATGTCAGCAAGGGGCTGTGTGACAGCACAGAGTGGGCTGTGTGAGGTCACAGATTGGGCTATGACATCACAAAGAGTTTGTTGCGTGAGGTCACTGAGAAGCTACACCATCATAGAGGGGAATGTGTGACATCCCAGAGCAGGCTGTGGCATCATGGCATGGCTGTATGACATCATAGAGCTGGCTGTGAGGTCAAAGTGTGTGCTGTGACATTACAAAGTGGCAGTATGACATTACAGAGAGGGTTTTGTGACATCACTGAGGAGGTTGTGACATCACAGAGCTCCCTGTGACATCACAGAGTAGGGTGTGAGGCCAGAGAGCAGATCCTGCCATCATAGAGGGCAGCCCAGTGACATCAGAGAGTGGGTTGTGACATCAGTGGGTGGCTGTGTAACATCATAGAGCAGGCTGTGACATCACAGGACAGTGACATCAGAGGGTGACTTTGTGGCATCAGAGAGTCTTCTGTGATATCACAGAGGAGCTGTATGACATTCCAGGGTGACATCCCAGAATTGGCTCTGTGACATCAGAAGGGTGCTGTGTGATGTCCCAGAGTGGTCTGTGACATCACAGGGGGACCTAAAAGAAACTTAGCATCAGTCATGAGGCCTAGGTGAGGTAGACCTTGTGATTTAACCTCATGTAGAGGCCTGACTGACTCAGCTATCCAAGGCACTCAAACCCCTCAGAGAGCAGCATTTCTGCCACATTTCCCCAGCACAGGCACTCCTGTGTGCACACAGACACAAAGAGTCAGTGCAAGGCACCTGGGAGAAATTCCCCTGAAAGCAGGGAATGCTCCCTGCTGATGCTTTGGCATCTCCCCAGTGGGTGAAGGGTTGAGCCTGGAGGAGTGGGGGGATCGGCCCAGGCTCTGTGGTTGTTTGGGATCCCCGAGTGCAGCAAACGGGAGAGTTCCCGGCTGGGAGAGGCCCCACTCAGAGGGAGTCACTGGTCCAGGAGAGCTCCAAGGGCTCCTTTTGGAGCGCTGTTTGCAGGGCCCCACGAGAGGGGCTTCAGTCCCAGCAATGGTTCATCCTGGCCACACTTGGCATTAGCAGCTTTCTTTAGCAGTGTGAGAACAGGGATGTTGGGCCACTGAGGGAACAGAAACAGCTCCCAGGGCTGCTCCTAAAGGAGCCAGGAGCTGTTTGGGCAGCAGCAGTGCCTGGAGCAGACAGTGTTTGTGATGAGCTGCAGAGGAGCTGAGCCCAGGGGCTGTTGGCCAAGGCTGAGGCCCAAGGAGCATTTCTCAGCTGGCAGGGCGGCCTGAGAAGGGGAGGGGGGAATGCAGCAGCACAGGGCCATAGAACCAAGGGAGTCTTGTGACACTGTGGGGCCTCATGGAATCATGGAGAGCACTGTGACATTGCTGGGCCTCATGGAGCCAAGGGGACTGTACTGACGCTGTGTGGCTCCATGGAATGTAGGGATCATTGGGACACTGAGAGGCCCCATCAAACCAAGGGTCCATTGTGACACTGTGTGGCTTCATGGAACCATGGAGACCATTGTGACACTGTGGGGTGTCATGGAACCAAGGGGCCATGGTGACACTGTGAGACCCCGTGGAACCAAAGGTCCATTGTGACATTTCAAGGCCTCATGGAACTTTAGAACCATGGATAGACCATGATGACTCTTCACAGACTCATGGAACCAGGGAGCCATTGTGACACTTAGGGGACTCATGGAATCATGGAGACCATTGTGACCCTACAAGGCCCCATGGAATAAGCAAAGCGTTGTGACACTGTGCGGCACCATGGAACCAAGGAGACCATTGTGACACTGTGGGGCCACATGAAACCAAGAGGCCTTTGTGACACTGCAGGGCTGCATAGAACCAAATCTGCAGGGTGACACAGAGTGGCCCACTGTCATCCATGGTCCATTGTGACACTGTGGAGTCAACGGAGACCATTGTGACACAGCAAACCCCCAGGGTCCAAAGGTCCATTGAGACACTGCAGGGGTCATGGAACAGAGGAGTCACATGACATTGTGGGGCCTGGGGACCCATGGAGACCATTGTGACACTGCTAGGCCTCATGGAATCCTTGGGACCATTGTGACACTGAGGGGCCTTATTATACCTGGGGGCCACTGTGACATTGTGGGACCCCATCAAACCTTGGGGCCAGAGTGACACTGCAGGTCTTCTTGTAATCCAGGGGCCATTGTGACACTGCTGGAACCCATGGAATCAAGTCACCATTATGACACTGCGGGGCCCTGTGGATCCAAGGCACCATTGTGACACTCTGGAGCCCCATAAAACCAAGGGAACACAGAACAGGCCTGGCTGGTTTGGCCTCCCATGGACTGCCTGACTGGTCCAACTGACCTTGGCATGTTGAGGGTCACTTCTCATCTGCGGCTGAAACACTGGGGCCCCGTGCTTTCATTCCTAATGGAAAAGAACTGTCCTACTGCTCCAGGCACTCACGGCCAGAATTGGGATTTCACCTCCAAATTTCCTTATATCCAGGGATTGTTCCCATAGGAAAATTGCCAGGACAAGTCTGGCTTGCAATGGTTTCATGAGGGTCACCTCTCATCTGTCCCCAAAACACTGGGGAAGGCTCCATCTTTTCTTTCCTATGGGAAAAAACTGTCCTGCTTCTCCAGGTGCCCATGGCCAAAACTGGGTTCAACTCTGAAATTTCCTAAATCCAAAGGCTGCTCCCAAACACAATCTTCCTTTGCTGACAAGTCTGGCTGGCCTTGGACTAGGGCGACACTCACCTGCCTTCCAAACATTGGGGTCTGTGCTTTCCTTCCTATGGAAAAGAACTGTCCTTCTCCTCCAGATGCCCATGGCCAGGATTGGGATTTCACCTCCAAGATTCCCTTACTGTGGGAGACTAGAGGAGACTTAGCTAGAAATATTTTGTGTGTGGGGGAGAGGAAGGGGCAGGTCCAGCACTGCCCTGTCCTGGAACCCCAATCCCCCCAGAGCCTCTATCCCAGCCCAGCAGTGCCTGCCAGTCCCTGGCACAGCACAGGCAATGCTCCACAGCCACCTCTGGAGCCCCCAGCCCAGCTCCTGAGGGACCAAATGAGCCCAAGTCCCACCTGAGGCTCATTAATGCTTTGAGACACTCAAGGTGTTTAGGATATTTTAAGGATTTTCCTTTCCACACTGAGTGTCTGACAGGTTTTTGTGCCATCCTGGCCACCAATTCTCTCCTCCAAGGAGTCCATGAGGAGCCTGTGTTAGAGAGAGACCTCAATGGGACCCATGAATGCCTTGAGACAATTTGGGTGTTTCCTCTGACTTTGACTCCTGGAAAGGTTTGTGCAATCTCCTCCCAGGCCCTGAGGTTCAAGGGCTCAGCTCCAAATGCACAGTGAGGCTCATTGGGATCAAGCAAGTCCTGACAAACCATCGCTCTGCCTTGATTTCCTTTTGCTCTAGTGCAGTTCATTAGGAGGGTTTCCTTTTACAGTTTTGAAGAAATAGTTCAAAGAGCTTCTAGGAAATATGGAATCCTATTTTAAAGATTTTTTTTATTGCTGTTCTTATTACACCAGAGGTGATTGCAGCATTCAGTGACTGATATTGATGCAGGGACTCTCCTACGGAGCTCTGGCCTGCTCAGAGCAGCTGTGCCTTGAGGTCTGAGCCAGTGTGGACAACCTTGCTCCACATTCCCCAAGCTAATCGTGTCTCTTCTCACTCACCTGTGACCTGCTTTGCTTGGAGAACTGGCTGCACACAGCCAAAGAGGAATTTTTCTTCTTTGATTTTTGAAGCCATCTAAAACTCCTGAGTTTCCCCATTGCAAACAGACATCCTCCTCAAGTGTGTGCCAAGCCCAAGGTGACACCAAGAGCACTCCAGACCTGCCCTGGGCCAGCTGTGAGGGTGGATCATCATCCCAACCTGCAGTGGGCCATGGCAAGGGACTGTTGCCATGGACACTGCAGTGACCCCACTGCTGGGTTTGGGTGCCATGGCAACCCCCATCAGTTCAGGTTTCCTTGGAAACCAGCCCAAGGAGCCATTGCTGCAGCCAGGTTCCATGGCCACTTGCCTGCAGAGCTGTTGCTGCCCTGGACTGCCATGGCAGCCCTCAGGACAAAGCGGTGCCAGGGCTGTTCCAGGTACAATTGCAGTGACACTCCTTGGTGCCACCAGGTGCCATGGCAACGGCCACGGGGACCCGTTCCTTGGTTTGTTGCCATGGCAACCAATGCCCGGACCCGCTGTGGTGGTTGGTGGCCATGGAAACCTGCCCTGGGCCTCTTGCTCAGGGCTGGTGTCAGTGCCCAGAGCCAGAGGGGATCCCTTGCTGGGGGCTCGTGCCATGGCCACCTGCCCTGTGCCGCGCTGGCCGGGCAGGCACCAGGAACCAGCAGCCAACGCCACTGCCAGGGCCAAAGGCCAGGTCAGCCAGACAGAAAGGGGCAGTGCTGGGCACTGTTTCCATGGCAACCGGCACTGGGGGTGACACCTGGGTCACCTGTGCTGGCAGTTGCCATGGAAACCCCTGGCAGGCACTGAGGGCACAGACACTGGCACAGAGACACTGCTGGGCCGGTGCTGAGCACAGGGCTGAGCACGCAGAGATGGTTTTGTTCTTGCTGAGCTGCAGCAGAGCCAAGGCCTGTCCTGCCCCTCGTCCAGCCACGCTGGGGAGGGGCTGGGGCTGCGGGGCAGCTTGGCAGGGGACACAGCCAGGACAGGTGACCCCAACTGAGCCCGGGGATACCCCAGACCATAGGACATCATGCTCAGTGTATGGAGGGGGGGAACATGGAGGAAGGGGAGAATTTTGCAGGGAGGGGTTTGCCTTCCCAGGTAACACTTAGGCAAGAGGGGGCCCTGTTTCACCAGTGGGCAGGGGCACTACCAAAGACACAGACACCAACTTAAGGAATTGTGTCATTTATATCATGCACAGCTGCAAAGAATTACAGAAGGATAAGCTCAGCGAAGCACATGATCCTTAGCAAAGAATTACAAAAATGCTCAGCAATCCATCCAGTCATTACTACCAAAGATTGCCTGCAGTGATTAAAGAAAGATCCATCAGCAGTTCCCCCCAGACTTCACCATCACCCAGACCCACACATCAGCTGGGGAAGCCAAGGACTGCAGAGCCACTCCCAGACACTGGGAATTCCTGCAGGTGCCTCCACCTTTGCAGGCAAGGAGGCTCCAAGCCCACTGGGAGAGGACACAGCTTTTACACTGCTAAACAAACAAGCTGACATCACTGCTACTGTGGGAACATCTGGTTTTATTCTCCTCATTGCTTTCTCCCAAAGCCTGGCCGTGGCTCAAGGAGGAACCAAGGGAGGTGACTTTGATCCTTCAGCCCCAAACAAGGCCAGATGGGGCCTGGTCTGGTTTCTACATACAGAAAGATAAATCCATGTTTTATCAAGGAACACATACACTGATGATGTTGTTAATAATGTTCCTTACAGAGTGGATACAAATATAACATTTGGTTGGAAGGTTCATCTAGAGGTGAACTTTGCCTCAGGGCCTGTTCAGGCCTTGATACTTTGATCAGTCTTCAGACCTACAATGAGCTACAACCTTCATAACAAGTCTTTCAATAACACAGTTTAGATTTACATATTAGACATAAAGGCATCTCCTCTTGTGCTTCAATTAAGCGCTGTTTAATTTCATTACTCTGAGCTATTCACATTCCTTTTAAGACATCCCTAAATAGTTGCTGCTATTCTCTGCTATTTATCAAATGCCTCTCTTTTCTCGAGACTGTCTCTTTTCAGACAAGTCTCAGTACTCCACTTCCCAGCACAAAGCGTCACAACAACTCTAACATGGAATGTCAGAGTGCACACCAAGTGCACACGCTGCAATGATGACAGGCACTGCCACAAATGTATTTCACAGCAGCCTCCAATTTGGCAGCCCCAAAGGCAATCCCACCAAGAAGAATTTTCTTCTTTCTGCCACTCTTCTGCTGCTCTTTGCGTCCAGGTGATTCCTGACTGTTGGCCTTCAAACCCATCCCTGAGAGCAGTGCAACATTCCTGTCACGTGCCAGCCCAGGCTCCTCCTTAGCCAGCAAGCAGATAATCCAAGGCCATGCGGTTCTGTGCAGTCCCCATTTGTGTTTGTTGGAGCTCACAGGATGTGCTATTGCACATTTTAACAGCATCATTTGCTGCTTCTGATAATAATCCATTCAGCTGATTCATGGAAACTCCACAGGATGGGGCAGCACACATGGGGCACAGGAGGAACCAGAATCTTTTGCTTTCTGAAAGCCAAGGCACTCCTTGGGGGGAAAATGTTCTCTGGGCCCCAACTCTTCCTTGTGGTTGTGGCTGAAGGACCCGAAATGGTGGCCCTGCAGCCAAGAGTGGTGTGACACTGACACTGACCAGCTCCAGCATCCCAAGTTCTACTGACACTGGCAGGGATGGTACAGCACAGAAATTCTCTCACACTGTGGCCTCTAGAACTAGAACAGGGTTTGGTTTCTCCTGAAGGAACATCTTAGGGAATCCTGTCACACACTGTATTCCTGTGTTTTCTTTAACTGTCCCTTCACTGACAGGGACGAGTCAGAGCCCATGGACAGAGTTCTGGCCACCCCACAGGGTGGGCCCTCCAAGGGAACCCCATTCCTCCCAACTTCAGCTGAGAACACACCCAGCAATTGCTGACATGCAGCACTTTGGCTACCCTGATCTTTACATTTTCATAACTAATCCTTCCATTTTGATCACTAACCCCTTGGTGAAACACTAGAGGTGTTTGTGGCAGACAAAGATTCTGGCTGACCATCAAGGTACAACTTACAGACATCAGCAGTACTTTAGTGACACCGTTCTTCACTCTTTTTTCTCAATCTCATTGGAGTTAGGAACAATAATTCTGTTGTCCATAGAGCTGGTGCCTTTTTAATTCCAGAATAATGCCCCCAGGCCCTTTGCTGTTCAGCTTTACCATGTTGTCTGTGCCTAACAAGGCTTGGGGGGCCCTTTCCCCTCTGGCTGGAAGGGGGCTGGGTCCCAGTCCCTGAGGGGCACCCAGGCTTCTGGATAGAATTCCTGTGCAAGTCCCTCAGGGTCACAGCAGCCTTCACATGGAGCCCCGTGGATCAGAGCATTTTCCAAAGGGGCCCTTGAGGCAAACAGGGAGATTTGGTCTGGCAGGATGTGTAAAACAAGATCCTGTCAGAGCTACTTGTTCTCACACAGAACACTTGGCTGCAGGGACACATTCCCATTGTTCCTGCCCAGGTTTCAGGACTCAGAGTTGTCTTTCCTGGGAGCTGTTCCTTCAGCTGCCTTGGGAGGGCCTTTCGGCCTCCGGACCCACACTCTGGCTCCATTATCAGGAATGCTGGATCCAAACTCTTTATCTCCACAAATGCTGGGGATTGGAGGTGGAGCTCCTTTTTTCACAATGGTTCTTAAAATTGCAATATCAATAATTGTGCTACCCTGTCATGTGGTTGAATATTCCAATCTTGTTCACTACTGTTTAACAGAATTACTGTCATTTCTCCTTGACATTCTGCATCAATTCCTCCTGCCATGACATGAACACTTTGCAAGGCCAAGCTCCAAGCCAGCAGTTACCAAAGCAAAGTGTCCTGGAGGAATCTGAATTCCTGTTTCAGTATTGACAGCTCTCATTTGCTTTGAATTTCTCCTAATCCATTCCAGTGCATGAAGGCCCAGCCCTGCAGCCTCTGGGCTGGCCCTGCCAGGGGCCATCACAGCCAGAACAATTTCCCAGGCAGTCCAAGTCTCACTGCCCATGGCTGGATTTGCAAATTGGGTGCAGCCGTGCACAGCCAGGGGGTTTCCATTTCCCCAGTGGGCCATTGCTAAGGGCATGGAGCACATATGGGAGATGGGTTCTCCATGGGCACAGGTTCCCATCTCCTCATTCTTTCAACTGCTCTTTTAACACCCCCTTCACCTGTTCACCCAATCCTGCAGCTTGTGCATAGTCTGCTACATTGAAAACCCTGCAGGCTTCATCACTGTATTTTTCACAGGAACAGACAAAGCACTCTGCATCACAGTATCAGCAAATCCTGTAAAAATAGCCAATTTCACCCTTCCTCCTTTTCCCATTGTTTTCAATCTCACAAAGTTGAACACTGACATTAGGGTCCTGGCCAATCCTGTTCTTTAGGGTATTTAGTGTTACATCCCAGAGCAGCCAAAGCTACCAAATTAGTAATGTCAGCACTATTTCACATTATTATTATTTTATATGTACATATTGTTAAAGAAATAAAGATATATAGACATATATATATATATATATATATATATATATATATATATATATGTCTATATATATATAAAAATACATATAAAAATATATATATCAAGTTCTCATTATACTATAAATACATATATAGTTATATATTATATTGATATTTAGCTTGCACAAATGCATCTGTGCTCAATATTAAAACCTCCTTCTGTTGCTCCATGTGGGAGCATTCCAACAATAATTGTTCCTTCTGAAGGTGCTGTTTCCAATGTACTCTTAACAAATTCATCTTTGTCTGCCCAAACCCACAAGTTCTTTTCCTTTTCCACATGCAATTTTTGGATGCATTTGAAGACATCCAGGGGTTCAGCCTCTTTTAACCGACTGCCCCACTGCTCACATGGTGCTCCCACCTCAGACCACTCCAGAGCCAGGGAACGCCAGGGAAGGGCTTCCCGTCTGGGAATTCCTGATGGGACTGATTCCTCACATTTACACTGAACAAGTGACATTTTGTTGTCATCTGGCCAGACTGTGCCAGTTTTGTTTTACCAGTGGGCAGGGTCAGCACCAAAGACACAGACTCCAACTGAAGGAATCAGTGTCATTTACTGCAGCTCAAAGCAGCAAAGAATCACAAAAGGAGCAGCTCAGCAATGCACCCAACCATCCCCACCAAATATTGCCTGCAGTGATTAAAAGATCCTGCAGCATTTACCCTCAGCCTTTACCACCCAGCAGCTGGGGGAAGCTGTCACAGCCCAGGGCTGCAGAGCCACTCCTGGGCACTGGGAATTCCTGCAGGTGCCTCCAGCCACAGGTGAGGCTCCAACCCCGCTGGGAGAGGGCCCAGCTCTGACAGTGCTGAATGAACAAACTGACAGCACTTCCAGTGCGGGAACATCTGGGTTCATCCTCCTCTTGGCTCCCTCCCAAAGCCTGGCCAGGGCTCAAGGAGGAACCAAGGCAGCTGACTTTGATCCTTCAGCCCCAAACAAGGCCAGATGTCAGATTCCATGGCCTTGTCTGGCTCCTAAATACAGAAAGGTCAATACATGTTTCCCTAAGGAGTGCCTACATCTATCACAGTGCTAATGACCATGCACATTCCATTAGGGAGCAGATACAAAGATAACCTTTGGCTGGAAGGTTCATCCAGAGGCACCTTTGGCTCAGGGCTGCTGTCCAGGCCTCACTCAGGGCTCTTGTCCAGGCCTTGGCACTTCAGGGACGTGGTTTAGTGCTGGCATTGGCAGCACTGGGTGAGCTCAGAGCTCTTTTCCAACAGAAAGGATTCTGTGATTCCATGATTATATCCACTGCATTCAGCTGGGTCTGTTTTAGCAGCATGACTTTGCTCACAAAGTTCCCTCTTGCCCAGCTCCTGTGGCCTGAGGCTTCAGCTCCTTCAGCTCCTGCTGCTGAGCTGCTCATGCTGAACGAGACGACTCGCAGAGACCAATACAGTCCATCCAATTCCTTCTGGGACACGGAGAGGGGAGGCTGTGCAAACAGGAGCATTGTTTGCTGTGGCCTCCTCTCTGCCCCTCACGCCTTGCAGCACTTTGAACCAGCCAAGAGCTTTCTCCAAGAGTGCAATGGAGCAGCTGTTCCTGCTCCCGGGCCTGGCTCTCTCCAGTCTCTGACCTTGCCTGCTTCTGTCCCTCTTGCTGTGCCCTCTGTTCCCCCAGGGCTCGCTGCCTGCTGCCCAGGACTGTGGGACTGGCACAGATCCAGTGCTCCAGACCCTCCTTTCTGTGCCCTTGGAGCTGCCTGGGCACAGCAGTCTTTTCCATCTGGAAGCTCCACATGGACAGGGAGTCCCCAGCTCTGTTCCCTGCACATCCTCCAGGAGCCCAGGGCTGCCATCTCAAGTCCCTGCTGGCACTGGGGGCTCCCAGGTGCCTCAGGCTGCTGTGACACCGCTGCACACGGCAGGGAAGAGGGGCAGGGGCTGTGCTCAAAGTCAGCTCCATCTGCTGCTGCTGCTGCTGCTGTGGGGTCATTTGTGCAGCCCTGGCCCAGAGGCAGGGATCAGATCCAGGTCCTGCTGCTGCTCCCTCGGGATCAGCCCTACTTTGGGTGTTGCTGTCAGGGCCAGCAGAAGCCCTGGCTGGAGCAGCGGGTGCTGACAGTGCCCCAAGCCCCGGGGCTGGAGGGGTCCCTGGGCTGGGGCTGGCAGGGAGCTGCCCCTTGTTCTCCCTCTACCCCAAGGAAAGCTGGGTCGGGCACAAGTGGGGCAGCACAGCCAACAGGGAGCCTGCCAGTCTCTTCCAGCCCTGTCTGCTCAGAGTTTGGGCCTTGGAGCCTCAGGTGGCCAAAGGCAGCTGCTGCTGGTCCCTCTGGGTGTGCCCGTGTCCAGCAGTGCTGCTCCATCAGTCTGTGCCCAGCAACGGGGAAAAGCCTCAGTCCTGCAGGGCCAGGAGCTGCCGGGCTCTGCCTGAGCAGCTCAGCCAGCAGGAAGGGAGCTGCTCCACACGGGAACCAGGAGCCAAGGACATTCCTTCTGTAGGACATGTTTCCTATTTAAAGGAAAAAAAAGAAAAAAAATCTATATACAAGGGGAAAGATAAAAACAAAACCCAAGTGTCAGTGAGAAAACTTCTGTACCCTTGCATTAAGAGGTAAATGATCTTTTGAAAAAGAGAACTCAGTTATTTACATTGTAAATGTGCAGATGGCATGGATCCATCTCACTGACGCCAGCAGCCTCTTAAAAGTTTTTGGGCTTTGTTTCCAACACTGGTATTTGAAATTGTGCTCAAAGCAAGAGGAAATTGCTTTGTGCCCTTACAGCTTCAAGCAGGACTCAGAATGGAAATTCTGTCAAACCCCAAACCCTTTAGAAAATGCCCTTCCTCCTAACCCTGGTAATGAGCTGCACATTCCCTTTCAAACTGTGAGGGATTTCTAAAGACAAGTCCCACTTACAGCTTTTTGCTCTGGTTGGGAAGTGTAGAAGGGCAATTCTCCATCCATCAGCTCCAGCCTGCACTGCCTCAGGAACACGGCCCACTCGCCAGCTTTGGCCCACTCGCGGCACTTCTAGAGGAGGAAGAAAATGCAACTGCACAATTCCAGCCCATAAAGAAGGAAGAATGGGACAGACAAAAAATCCTGTGCAGATCCAGGCATTCAGCTGGGACTGTGAAGAGTCTGGGCTCTTGCCAATTGGATGTGAGTCCCCAGCTGCAATCTCTGGGCCTGCAGCAGAGTCTCACTCACCTGCCAAAGTAGAAAGCTCAGGCGCTGTGCTCGCAAGGGGCTCGTCTGATGCAAAGCTGTCATGGCAATGTGAGGGCAGAGCCAGCCCAGCTGGGCCCAGGGCTGAGCCCAGCAGAGCCCTGGCAGAGCCCAGAGCAGCCTCAGCACCCGCAGAGCCCGGCTGCAAGGAGAGAAAGCAGAAACTGCCCGTCAGCTGAGGGCTCCTGTCCCCTTGTGCCAAGGCCTGCGGTGCCCAGGCCATGCTGGCTGTGCCCAGAGCTGTGCCCAGAGCTGCCCATCCCTGCTGCCTTTGGCAGCAGAGCAGGAGGGCAGGACATGTGCCCAGCCTGCAGCCAGCCACAGCTCATCCAGCCCTCAGCAGCTGTCCAGAGCGGGATGCTCCTGTGCTCGCTGCCATCTCCCAAAAGCTCTGATCCCACCCTGCCAAGCACACAGGGACCCGCCTCACGCCATCCACGGAAGAAAAGCTGCTCCCAAACCATGGCCTCAGCCTTCTCCAAGGGCACAGCCCATCCACGCCACAGCTGCTCCCAAGCACTTCCCCATCCACACTGGAACACCCAGAATGCTTCCTCTGGAAAAACAAACAAGAAATTATTGAAAAGTGATTGGAGACAAAAAGGATAAACAAGAAACAAGGTAAAAACTCTTATCTCTGTCAGGGCCTTGAGGAAGGCCCAACCCCGACACGCTAGGTAAAAACCCAGCCATGGGGGAGGGAAGCCCACACTTTCTCTCTTCCTCCCTGCACTGTCCCCCAAAATCATGGTGATCCCAAAGCAAACAAGGGCAGTGGAGCAGCTCAAGCCCTTCCTTGCCTGCAAAGCAAAGCAGCTGTGCACAGCTTCTGGAGTCCCACCATGGGCCTTTCTTTGTGTCGGGCTGGCTGCCCCAGCCCCAGCCCAGGCCACAGTGGGTGCTGGGGGCTGTTGGCAGGGCCAGGAGCCCACTCCCATTTTGTACCCCGCCTATCTCGCCAGCCCTGCCAAAAAGCGGCTGGGCAGCCAACTGGAGAATGAGTTGCATCTGCCCCAGCAAAGGGGGAACCTTTGCTTCCCAGCCAGGCTGGCCAGTGCCCAAATCTGGGAGCATTTCACCGGGTGGGGACTCATCTGCAAATTCCCTGTGGACTTTGGCTTTGAAGAAGGTGCCAGAATCAAAGTCCATCACCTTCAGCCGCCGGTGGCCAGGCTGAGGAAGAGCTTGTCACCCTTGATGTCATCCTGAATGTCTCTAGCAGCAGCAGCATCCTCACCCGGTACAGCTTCTCCAGGGGCTCCTTCTCCTTCCCTGCAGCGAGACCAGGCTCTCAGGGCTCTGCCCAGGGCCCCAGCTGTCAGGGAACCAGGACAAGCAAAACCAGCTTGGATGGCGGCCACCAGTGCTGGGCAGAGCAGCTCAGCTCCAGCACAAGGGCTGCGTGTTCCCATCCCATGAGCCCAGGGCAGTGACACAGGCAGGACAAAAAGGTCTGGGTTCCTTTGTTTCTGATTGCCCAGGCATGTGTGGAGCTGGAACTTACCAGGGCCCTGGATCAAAGTGCTCCTGGGGCTCTCTCCCTTCTGCTATGGCAGAGGAATATCCTGCACCCAAGGATCACAGAACAGGTCTTCTAATGTGGGTCTGTCCAAGAAGTGCACGGATAAACACCACCTGATCAGATCTTTGCACTCTGCAGAGAAAAAGCAGAAACTACCCGTCAGCTAGAGAAGGCTCCTGTCTGCTTTGCCCCACTATTCTCATGCCCAGGCCATTCTGGATGCGCTCAGAGCTGGGCCTGAACTTTCCCATCAATTCCCTGTTCTGGAGGAGAGCAGGACATGTGCCACCTCCTCAGCAGCTGCCAGAGCAGGATGCTCACGAGCCTGCTGCTGGCTCCCAGCACTGGTATTCCCCCAGAGAAGAGGATCCACCTTGAGAGAGCCTCTGTGGCAGCGAGAGCTGGCCCCAGCAGATGTTCCAGCCCCTCCTGAAAGGATGCTCCCCGCAGACCATCTGGTGCAGCAGGATGCCCAGGGACCAGACCGTTGCTGCCTCGCCGTGGTACCAGCCAAAGTTGTTCCATTCCGGGGGGCTGTATGACGGTGTTCCTATGGAATACAGATGGAGTTCAGCAGGGGGATGCTGCTGCTCCCACAGCTTGGCCCCAGCATCCCTGGGCGGGCGGGGGCTGCCTCAGTGGCACACGGGGTGACCACTGCCCTCTCACCAGCACCTGGGACTTGTGCACAAACTTAGGCTTGGAAAAGAAGCCACTGCTGTCGGAAGAGGGCAGCCCTGGCTAGGCCTGACTATGACATGCAAAGGAAAAACCCACTCTGTGCTGGGGAAAAACATGCCCTTATCCTCCCTGCCTGCATTGCCCCAAAAATATTATGAAGCCAAGGCAAACAGGGCGAGTGGAACAGTCCAAGCCCTTCCTCTCACCTGTACACTAAAATGGCTGGAGCACAGGTTCTGCCCCCCCCTCTCTGCTACCCCCACCCACGGGGGTTTTTGTTAAGCTGGCTGCCCCAGCCCCAGTCCTGGGCAGCGTGGCTGGCAAAGGCTGCCAGCAGGGCTGGAAGATGGCTTCCCACCCAGCCCCACTCTAAAGCAACTCAGCTGAAGACTCTGGCCCCTGACTGGCAGCAAAAGGGAGAATCCCCACTGCCACAGCCAGCTTGGGCTGGGAGATGTTGGGCCATGAGATGACAGCACAGGGAGCACACCCCTGTGTAGACTCACCTGCAAAGTGAGTGTAGGCTGTGTCCTGCAGGTAGGTGTCACAGCCAAAGTCAATCAGTTTGGCCTGCCCGGTGGCCAAGTCAACCAGGATGTTCCCTGGTTTGATGTCCCGGTGCAGGACCCCGCAGCTGGTGCAGTGCCGCACGGCCTCCAGCACCTGGCGGAACAGCTCCCGCGCCTCCTCCTCGGGCAGGAACCCCCGTGCCCGAATGAAACGCCACAGGTCCTGACACCGCTCTGGCCGCTCCAGCACCATCACGATGTAGTTGTGGAGCTCCAGCCACTCCAGCAGCTGCACCACACCAGGGAAGCCGGTGGACACCTTGTCCAGCAGCACCACCTCCAGCGGTACGCTGGTGCCGTCAGGCTGCGGGAGGAGCACGATGCCGTGAGTGGGGGCCGATGCCGTGCCAGGCCTGGGGAAGCCCTCACCCAGCCCGGGATGCTCTGCGCCCTGCGCTGGCCCCACGCCCACTCCCCCTCGAGCCGTCCTGGCGGCTTCCACCCTGCCGGGCCTCGGCTCATCCCGGCCTGGCAGCCCCGGCAGCCGCTGGCCCCGCTCACTCACCAGCTCGCCCCAGTGCCGGACGCGGTTCCGTGGCACCCTTTTGATGGCCACCTGCAAGCCAAGGCGAGCAGCGGGATGAGCTCACCGTCCACCCTGCACAGCCCCAGCCCCATCCTCCTCCTCCTCCTCCACCGCCCGTCGCCGGCCCCGCCGCTCACCGGGGCGCCGTCTGAGAGCCGCGTGGCCGCGAAGACGCTGCCGAAGCCGCCGCGCCCCAGCAGCGAACCCAGCCGGTAGCGCTCCTTCAGGGCCTCCTGCGCCTTCCCTGCGGGCGGGAGGCGGCTGTCAGCGCTCGGCCCGGGGCCACCAACGGCCCCCGAGCGCCCCTCACCCGCCCCGGGCCGGCCATGCCCAGGCGTTCGCTCTGTGGAACGCGGCACGGGAGGCTCGGGGCCGGCGGCCGCGCTGCCGAGCGGCGGAGCTCGGGCCGGGGAAGCCGCAGCGGAGGCGGCGGGAGCGGCCGCGCCGCGAGTGTCCGCGGGCCCCGGGAGGAGCTGAGGCCGGGGCCGGGGCCGGGGCCGGGGCCGGGGCCGGGGCCGGGGTCGGAGCCGGGGCCGGGGCCGGGGCCGGGGCCGGGTTCGGGTCCGGGGCCGAGCTCGGGCCAGGCAGAGGCAAAGGTAGGCGATGCCGCCCCAGCCCCAGGCACTGATGCCCGCCCAGCAGCGCCACCGCCAGTAACGCCAAAGCCGGGCGGAGGCGAGAGCGCGGCGGGACGCCCGGGGCCGGGCACGGGGCAGCCCCGCCCGGGGCCGGGGACGGGCCGGGGGCATGGCCCGGCCCAGCACGGGGAGAGGGAGGCGGGGGGAGGAGAGGAGAGGGACGCCGGGAGGAGAGTGCGCGACAGTGGGAATGGGAGAGAAAAAAAAGGAGAAAGACTTTTCTGAAGTATCTGCTTCAGCTTCCGCTGCTGCTCCTGCTGCCGCCGTTGCCACTGCTGCTGCTGCCGCTGCCGCTGCTGCTGCCGCCGCTGCTGCAACTGAAGCACCGGGGCCGTTTGTCCCCGTGTCCGTTCCCCGCTCCCCCCGCTCGCCCTACGGCCGAGCCCCGCGCACCCCGGGGACAGCCCCTGAGTCTGTCCAAACACGGGAACTTTGAAGTGTTGAGCACAGATGCAGAGCCTTGACTCCTGCACGCTGGCAGAGCAATCCCCTCGCTTGCTGCTGTGCATTGTCCTTGCTGAGGGTCAAACACTGCCGGGGCACCTTCCCTTGGTGTAAGGATTCCTACCTGACCCCAGCACTGCACTTACATCTCCAGTGTTGCTTTCCAGTAAAAACAGGGGAAGGAAAACGGTGTGTGGCTCATGGTATTTTAGAGTGTCTAAAACTCGCTAAAGTCACTGATCTTAGAGGTGAGGTGCATCTGGAATTAATGGGATGGAGAAGTAGTCCAACGAGGAAAAGGGGAGCATACAAATAAATAGAGGAAAGCACCTTGGATTGTTTTGTGCATTTTTATTTCACTTCTGGAAAGCTGTTTCAGTTTTCCAGGAATCTTCCCCTGTCTGCTCTTCTCAAGAACCTCTTGTGGAGAACAAGGTCGAGCTTCTGTCACAAGATTTGCCACCAGGTAATCATGCCACTGGTGAAATTTTCATGTTGAGTGTTTGTGCTGGTTTTGGGCAAATTTTGGGAGGAAACCTCCAAAAGGGGTCCGTCTAAAAAGCAAGTTCAAGCGACCCCTCCCCATACTAGTTCAGGAAACGACTTCCCTGGAGAAAAGTGAAAAAAAATCCCAGTTAATTTAACAAGGAAAGTATACACAAGCATAAAAAAGGAATAATATTAAATAAAACCTCTCACAGTGAGGAAGAGATGGCAAATTCAGAAAGTCCTTTTTCTGGGTTGTAGTTGGCTCACTCGGTCTCTTCTAAGTCCCTCTGGCACTGGAATGCAGCGTCCCAGACCTCGGTGGGCCACAGGTGTGAGCTGCCGGTGCTTTTCTGGCTTTTCAGTCCAGATTAGGTTTAAACAGTTCCAATAAAAAGGAAAGTCACAGTCCAAGGAACTTCTCTGCCTAAGCTAGTCTAAAACCAAATTGCTAGACCTGGGCTGTGGAGGCACCGGGAAATTTCCAAATCTGGTCACTGGCGGTCACAGCAAACACCAGATCTGGATGGTGCTTGTTATAAATGAGAAGCTTGACTAGGCCAATATTCAAGCCGCAATCAATTTATTAATTAATAAGGTAAAGTATGAGCAAAACAGCGCTGGGTACAGTGGGGGAAGTTTTCCCTCCAACTGCACACCGATATTTGGGGCTTACAGGTTTTTTTAGGGGTACTCATAAGCTTTCTCAGCAGTTTCTATTCCAATTTTTTTACTCATCAGCAGTTTCTATTTCCAATTTTTACATCACAATTCTATACACTGTAGTGATTTAGTTTTTCTTCAGGATGCGTCCCAAAAAGGAGGATCCCCAGATGGTGGTGGTAGTTTCCAAGATGTTGGTCCATTTTCTGCAAGATGAAAGATGAATCCCATCTGGTGAAGTCCAGCTCCCCAGATGTGGGTCCACCTTTTTAATTACAATGACTATAAATCTCATAACAGTGATGTCCGGCTTCCCTTGGTCAAAATTATAAATCCTTGAGATGATGTTCATCTTCCTTTCTCAAGCTGTTTTTCTCTAGTTTGTTAAGGTGTGAGATAAGCATATTTCCTTTATGTATATTCCAAAGCTATAGTTTCAAGGATACAAGCAATATTCTAAAATTATATTTCAAAAGGTTATTATTGCAGCACTCTTTAGGGCCTGACTACAAGCAAAAAGCAAAATCCTTAACGCTTTAATTCAAATGCTCCTGAATCTACCAAGGTTAATTGCAAACAAAAGATAGGTTCAAAGGCCTTCTTCCATGCTTTACATTCCTTGGTTATTATTAGAATTCACAGCTGTCCCATGATTGGTGTCCACACATATCTCAATCACAAATACACACATTGCCTGTCCATACCTGACATGAAACACAGCTTTGTATTTCACATGATGGCCCTGGCAGGGGCTCTCCTTGGCTCCCTGCAGATCCGGCATCTGACCTTGGCTCTGTTCCTCTCTCTTGCAGCCCTCCAATGCCTGAGGGAGGACATGAGCAGTGCTGTGTCAGAGCTGGCACTGGAAACACTGCATGTCCTCCGAGCAACAGCGAGTGGGCGATCTTCCATCTTCCAGAGGCTGCAAGATCAGCTGCGCAGGGCATGGATGACTCGGCCTCGGTCTCGTCTGTCGCGGCTCAGCTGGCTGCACTGCTGGAGCTGTGTAGAGAGCTGATCCAGAAATCTCTCTTTGCTGGGGCAACCTTAGCCAGTGGGGATTTTCTTTTTCTTTATGACTTTTCTTCCATTGCATTTTTTATCTTATGTAAATATAGAATGTGTTATAATATACAGACTCTCAGGAGCTTTTCTTTGCTGCCAGGGGTCTGTACAGCATAGGGGAGGAGGGGGAAAAGGGTGCTTGTACTTAGCATCCTGCCCAGGTGTGCAGTGCTGCAGGGAAAATGGCCAGAAGCCCCTTGGCCTTTGGTGGCTCTGCTGAAGCCTTTTTGCTGCCGACAGAGCGGCTGGACAGGGGCCGGATCTGCGGGATCCCTGCCAGAGTGGTGCCTGGAGATGGCCACAAGCCCTGTTCGAGGCAGGAAGCGCCATCCGTGTCCTCCTGGCCGTGAGCTGCTGGCTGCGTTGCTGAGGGCTCCGAGGTGCCTCTGGATGGGGCTGCTCCGGAGCTGCTGTGGGGCTGCGGCGCTGCTGGGGGAGACCAAGCTGGGGGAGACCCTGAGGGGCTGGGGCCACAAAGGGATGAGGTGTTGTGGAGGCCCTGATGGGATGAGGCAATGGGAAGGAACAGGGCGATGTGTGAGGGAGTGGGTGGCAGGAGGCTACAAGGGGACAGGAGGCCCCTGAGGAGCTGGCGCAGAGGGAAGCCCTGAGCAATTGGGTGTCAGAGGCCACAAGCAGCCCCCCGGCAGCCGGCTGCTCTGGCTCATCCCCAAAGCGTGTGTCCCACACCCTCGGCAGAAGCCTTCGAGACCGGGACACCACCCCAGCAGGAGGGTGGGAACACCTCCGAGGTGCCCAGGCTGGGCTGGCTGGGGACAGGGAGGGCAGGGAGCTGCTGCCCGGGCACAGCCACTGGGTGCTGCCAATAAGGAGCAGGGGCAGAGGCAGGGCTGGTGGCCAGCCCGGGCCCTGGCAGCTGCCCAGACCATGGTGCCGTGACCGAGGCCCCCCTGACCCAGAGCTCTGGGCCCACAGAGATGCTGTCACCATGGGGTGGGCGGCCATGTCTCCTCCAGCAGGGCTGCGGAGTCACTGCTGCCCCAGCAGCTCTGGACCCCACAGAAACAGCACCAGAGCGGGCTCAGGAACGAGCACAAAAACAGCAAGTCTACTTTCAGCACTTGCATTGGCTGCTCCTTTAGGGTGCTCACACCATACTCAGAGACACAGAACACCTTCTCTTTCTCCTCTGAGAGTTCTCCCTGTCTTCTGTACTTTGCCAATGCACCAGATATTAGCTGCTGGTCTCAGTCAACACAAACAGTGCTGCACTAAACTTTAAACTCCACTGTTTTTTTATTGCAGAAAGCATGAAAAATGTGCAGAGAAGTCCATGCAGTACTGATTGTGTCTCTTTAGAGTCCCTCTGTCCTGTGAAATGCAGTAGCTATTGGTGCTTTTATGCTGCTGCTAATGCCTGCTATGGAAAAAGTCATTCCACGAAGGAGCAATATCATCTGACAGATACCAAGTGCTGCCAGCAGTTGCACTGGGTGCTCCTGCCATCAGCCCCTGCAGGAAGGAGCACAGCCCCCAATGCACGTGGGCTTTGGCTCCCTCTGGCACAGAAGCCCCCCAGGGGCACAGGTCTGTGGGGCAGGAGACAGGCACCAGCACTGCCAGGGCTTGGGGGGTGGCAGGTCTGCTTGGGCGGGAACTCTGCCACACCTGCTGATGTCAGTGCTCCTTGACCCTCAGGGGTCAGAGCAGCATTCGTGCCCAGACCCACATTCTCCCTGCTCATGTCACACCCATGGGTTTAGGATGGCCACCAGCAGGATGTTTCCCAAGGAGAATGAGCCAGCTTCCCCAGAAGGCCCTGTGCCCTTCCCAGCGGAGCCCTGGGGGCTCCTTCTGCTGCCCAGAGCCCACAGAGCAGGGCAGTGTTTGCTGATGGTTTGAGCCATTCCTAAAGACCCTGTTGGGATGTCTTAGACACTTGGGGTGAGAGATCCCTTCCACCTTGGGCCACTTTGAGTACCCTGGGGGTGGCCCCAGGGCAGGGGGCAGTGTGTGCAGGGGCCCTTTGTGACACGGTGCAGCACGGTCACTGTGGCATAGAATGGGTGTCCAAGGGCCCTTTATGACACGTGGTGACATAGGAGCTGGCAGGGACAAGTGCACGCCACAGTGCTCAGAGCACTCGATAGGTCAGGACATAACAGAGCGGTGCTGTGAGGAGCCCCCGCACAGCGCGCTTGTTCGTGTCCCACCCGGAGCTTTTCCGAGGCGTTGTTCCTGCAGCTGAGCTTGAGGCCAGACCACAGGACTTGCTGACCTGTGGCCTTCCTGAGGCTTCGCTTCTGCAGGGACCCTTGAGGTCAGACCACAATCCTTGACAGGATTGTCCTGCTACATCTGTCCTTGTGGCAGGAGCCATTGAGACCGACTGCAGGACTTGGTGACTTGGAGTTTTTCCAAGGCATCTCTCCTGCAAATACCAACAAATCCAGTCAGAGACATGGAGCAGAGACCCCCGAGAGTGCCCAAGCTGGCCTGGGTGGAGGAGGAGGAAGAAGAAGGCCCTGAAGCTGCCCCAGCACAGGAGACTGAAGAGGTGGTGCCATTCCAGCCACCAAAGGAGGGTGAGTGGCAGAGCTGACCTACAGGACTGGTGCCTGCAGCCGGCTTGACCCCATGCCCTGACATGCCATGCCATGCCATGCCATGCTATCCCCTGGGGACATGCCCACGGACAGGACGGAAGAAGGGCCGCATGGACACCCCGCAGTGGCCTTGCTCCATCCCCCTGGGGCATCCTGGGGCTCTCCCTGCCTGGGGAGCGCAGGGCTGGGCTCTGTTTTCCGGCCACTTCTGCAGTCCCTCAGCTCTGGCTGCGCTTGATCTTTGCCAGATGAAGCCGTGGAGAGCACACAAGAGCAGGAATCCAGCCGTGGCCGCTTCCGCAGCACAGCTCAGGTACCTACAGCCACCCCCAGCTGGGCTGGGCCTGCTGTCCCTGCTCAGCTGAGCACTGTGTGTGCAGCAGTCCATGCAACATCCCTGGCTTCTTGCCCCTCTCCTACAGTTCATCCGCAAATTCATCAAGAGAATTCAGGAGGAAGTGACCATGGGAACTGGTCTCAGACCATACTCGCCCATCTTCCTAACCAAGACCAGTGCTGCCCTCCTGTGTATGCTTGTAGAGGAAGATTTTTACTATCCAGACCAAGTAAGCAGCCTGTGGCCTGGGTTTGATTTTCCTAGGAATTGCTTGGCCTCCCAAGCCATGTATGCTGGTTGCTGTGAGCCTTTGAGGCCACGTGGAAGTGCGGTAGGAAGGGAAGCACTTCTCTGGGGAAGCTGGGAACATTGCTCCCTCTGGCAGCTTTCCAAGTCTCCCTGTGCTTTCTCCAGGTGCCTGCCATGGTGAGGTACATCCACCAGTGGCTCATGGCAAACGAGGATGACGAGCACAGGCTGGATGAGCCCCTCCTGGACCTCACGGAAGCACAGCCAGAGGACGTAGTTGTGACGCTCCTGCGTGTGGCCCCGTCCTGTGACAGGTATGGGGCCCACCTGCCCAGAGGGCTCAGGGCTCCCCAGCCCATCACTCTGTACAACCTGTCCCAAGTGTCTGACCAACAGAGAGTTCCAGCCCTGGCATGTCAGCCCCTGAGCCAGCTGCCATGCTCCCTCCCTGCCCCTCAGGGGTTTGTCCCGACTGGGCTGGGCTGCCTGGGTGCTGCTGGCGAGTGGCAGTGGGCAGAGGCAGAACTGGCAGCCAGCTCAGCTCCCCCTGGTGCTGTGTCTGAGACCCCCTGAGACAGAGCTCTAACACCGCAGAGCTGCCATGGCCATGTGGAAGACCATCATGGGCTCAGCCAGGACTGTGGAGCTGGCACAGCAGATACTCCTGGATGTGCTGGGGAGCTGGCCAGAGCACAGCACATGCACCTCCGATGGGGACAACAAAGATGTCTCTGCCCTGGCTGTGAGTTTCTTCAACTGGCCTTTGCTGGCCCCAAAGACACCTCTCCAGCACCTGTCCATCCTCCTTCCCCCACTGCATCTCCCTGCCTCAGGCGATGGCCTGAAACCTGACCCAGGGGCAGCTTTAGCCCCACCAGGCCCCATGCTCCCACTGCATAGTCTCTCCTTGCCTCTCCCTGCCACACTCGGGCCCTGCCACACGGACACCTCGGCACTGAGCGCTGTCTTGGGGGGGCTTTGTCCTTTGCAGGCAACCGTGGTGATGTGGAAGATCCTCCAGGTGCCCTGTTTGCCACGTGTATTGAAGATGTATTTCCCCCGCCTATTTGTGCATCTGCTATTCCAAGTGTTCTGCAGCACTCTGGATATGCCAGAGGAGGTCGATACCTTCTGGAAAGAATGCCAGGAAGAGCATGGCCTTGCCACCAGCCCCAACAGGTGCTCCATCCCAGTCCTCCTGTCCCTGCCACGTGGCCTGGCAAGGAGCCAGTGCTGCCAGAGTGACCTGGGCTTTGCTCTGCACACAGGTTTGCAGTGCAGACCCTGAAGTCCCTGCTCTGCCTTCTGCGCTGTGAGCATGTGGTGGTGGCAATGGAACGCAGGCATGGCTGGGACACGCTGCTCTCTGTTGACACCCACCACTTTGCCGTGGCTCTGCTGGCTAGGTGGGACCCCCTTCTCCCCGCTGCCTCAGACATTTGTGCTCTGTGCCCAGGTGGCCCACACAGTCCCTGTGGTCATGGGCCAGAGGGTCTTGTCACTTATGGATGCCAAGCACACTGGAAAAGGCTGGGAGAGGAGGGTGCTCATGAGCAACCAACTCCCACATGGCCAAGGCCCCTTGCTGGAAGACTGGTGGGGAAAGATGAGAACTGTGTGAGTCACTCCTGGGAGAGGTTTGCCCACTGGCTCAGGGTCTTGTTTCTTTTTTCCTCTTGTCAGAGAAATTTGCCATTCAGCCGACCACTTTTGTTCTGGGGTCGCATTCTATCTGCTCAGCCTGCTCAGCGAAGAGGTGCCATACTGGGATTTCCCTGCCCTGGCATTCCTTGTGGAGGTGAGCCTGAAGGCCAGCGCTGCCTCGCTGAGCTGCCTCCCAGCTCTCTGCCCTCTCGTAGCCACAGCTGCCAGGACGGTGCCCGCGCCCTGTGCCGCTGCCTGGGCCCAGCCCTGTGTGGTTCCAGGCTCCTGCCAGCCGGGTCCCCTGTCACTGCCCTGTGCCTTTCAGGTGCTCGAGTGCCTGGACTTGGGGGAATGCAGTGACAGTGTTCTAGCGATCCTGTCACAGAACCTGCAGAGCGAGCACAGGGCGAGGCGTTACTTGGCACTCAGAGGCCTCGTAGTACTCAGCAAGAATCTCTTCATGGTGAGAAAGGGGCAGTGGCTTAAGCCGTGCAGGCAGCGTGGGGCTGGGCAACGAAGTCACTTGGCCATGCCTGGGCTTCGGGCACTGGGGCAGCTGCTCCCAGCTCTCCTGCCTCCCACTTCAGCTTCCCAAGTGGTTCAGGACAGGCCTTTGGCCTCTAGGCCCTGCGGCAGCAGGGCCGTCTTTCACAAACTTGTGTTCTACACAGGCTGAAAAAATGTGGAGCCTGACTGAAAGTCTTGTGGAGCTCCTGGAGGAAAATGATACCGATATGGTTAGGATGACCATTCTTCTGCTCAGATATTTGCTCATGGATAATGGTGCCTCAATACCCACCCCCATCGCCCTGCAGCTGGCTGAGGCGCTCCTTCCACTCTTTGACTGTGTAAGGCTCTGTGCCCATGGCCACGGCCACTGGATGCTGCCTTGACACTCGGTGCTCTGTGGAGATGCAGGCCTGTGACCTGCAGGGCCTGAAGCAGCTGATACTGAGGTGTTTTGCCCTTCCTTTCATACAGGATGATAGCCAGGTGCAGCTGAGCTCCATGTGTATGCTTCAAGATATGCTAGACTTATTAACACAAGAGGGAAGAAAGGCTCTGAAGTCCCACGTGCGCCAGAGCCTGCTCCCACTCTACTTCCACTGTTATGATGAGAATCAGATTGTTGCTGAGGTGAGGTCTTGTGGCTGGCTGCTGTTCTCTGGCAGGGGGCTGGGCTGCGTCCTGCCCTGGCACCTTGCGGGCTGCAGCCTCCTCCAGGCTGCAGCACTGGAATTCTCCTGTGCCCTGGCCTCTGGGGCCATCTGTGTGTCTCTTCTGCTCTCCAGGCTTCTTGGAAATTGCTGCTTGGTGCAGTCAAGTTCATAAAGAGAAAGGATCTCAAGAAGCTGGTGAAGGAGGAGAAACTGTGGGAGTTCAGCAAGTGCCTGGTAAGGAGTGACAAGAATCCCCAGCCTCAGCCTGGAGAAGGCCCCTGAGGGCGGTGCTCAGTGTGCGGGCGGGCGGCTGTCCCCCTGCCCGCTGCTGCACGCAGAGGCCATGCGGGCTTTTCTCCCGGCTCCCGTGGGCCTGAGCCGGGTGCCCATGGAGCCCGGGCCCGGCGGGGCTGCGGGCTGGCAGTGCAGATCCCGGGCAGCAGCCGGCCCTCTGCCCCCTCCCCTCAGGAGCCGGACGCCAGCGGCTGCCGGCCGCGCCTCAGGGCTGTGCAGGCAGGGGAGGCCGGCGCTGGGCGCAGGCAGTGCCCAGCTGAGGGGCCGAGCCTGCACCGACGCTTCCCTCCTGCCGCTCTCTCCAGCTGGCAGAGGACAGGAGCAGAGCGGCCGAGCACCTGCGCGGGGCCCTGCGCTACCTGCAGAGCCCACAGGAGCCCCTGCGAGAGGCGGCCGTCAGGTTCATGGGTGAGCCACGAGCCCCGCGCTCCCTCCCCGGCCCGCCACAGCTCGGCCCCAGCTTTGCCTGCTGCCCCAGCAGCGCCACCGGACCTGGGCCCGGCGCCGTGGAGCCCCGCCCGGCCTCAGTGCTGCTGCCGCCCTCTGGCAGCCGTGCCCTGGGCCGGCAGCGTGCGGCAAGGGCCGGGCTGAGCCCTGCCGGGCCAGCAGGGCCTGTGGCCACAGCGCCAGCAGTGCCGCTGGCAGGGAGCTGTGCCGCTGGGGCCGTGACAGGCTCTGTGTTCACAGGGATCGCCGGGCAGAGCTTGAGGGGGCAGCAGCAAGAGCTCCTGATGATCTGCAGTGGTGAGTGAGGGCAGCAGGCTGAGCGCAGGGACTGGCAGGGGGAGAGCTGCGAGCCCTGCCCCGGCTGCGGAGGCCTCTGCTCCTGTGGGCAGAGCACACTGAGTTTTCAGGGCCACGTGTGCCATTCGTGGCCAGCAGCTTCAGGCTGATCCCCGTGGTCCCTGATCCCTCCTGGCCGTGAGCCGGCTGGGATGGCCTTGGCTGGGGGCTCTCCTGGAAGATCTGAAATCTGACCGTGGCGCTCTCTTGCAGCCCTCGAAGAAAAAACGAATGATGTCAGCCTTGCTGTCGGAAGCCTGGCAATTCAAACACTGTGCATCCTCAAGTCAGCAGAGCCAGCTCCCATCTCCATGTTCCAGCGGCTCCGAAACCACCTGCGCAGGGCGTGGAAGACACGGCCTCGGCTGTCACAGCTCAGCTGCCTGCCCTGCCAGAGCTCTATTCTGAGCTGATCCCAGAGGCTCTTTTTGCTGGGGCCTCCTGAGTCAGGAGGCATTTTCTTTTTCTTCAAGAATGTTATTTTCTTTTTTTTTTTCCCTTTACAATGTAAATATAGACTGTGTTATAATACACAGACTCCCAGGATCTTTCTTTTGCTGCCCAGGGTCTGCAGGGCATAGGGGAGGAGGGGGAAAAGGGTGCTTGTGCTCAGCCAGCTGCCCAGGCGTGCAGTTTCGCAAGAAAACAGCCAGAAGCCCTTTGGCCTTTGGTGGTTCTGCTGAAGCCTTTGTGCTGCCGACAGAGTGGCTGGGCAGGGGCTGGAGCTGCAGGGATCCCTATGATAGCGGTGCCTGGAGATGGCCACAAGCCCTGTGCCAGGCAGGAAGCGCCATCCATGTCCTCCTGCCTGTGTGCTGCTGCCTGCCTTGCTGAGGGCCCCGAGGTGCCTCTGGATCGGGCTGCTCCGGAGCTGCTGTGGGGCTGCAGCGCTGCTGCCGGGCAGCTTGGCCGGGCTGGGGGAGACCCCGAGGGGCTGGGGCACTGGGAAGCCCTGAGCAATTGGTTGTCAGAGGCCATAAGCAGCCCCCTGGCACCTGCCTTGATCCTGACAGCCGGCTGCTCTTGCACTTCCTCAGGGCGTGCTTAGAGGGACCCTTGGGAATCAGGTGTGGAACCCTGGTCCCAGCCTTTCAGGGCTGTGAGGCCAGGAGTTTTGGGGCTGGGCATGTGCCGTCCCTGTGCTCAAGACTGGAGCCCCCAGCCCCTCAGCCTTAGGCATGGAGCTCCACTGCCTGCTTGCAGAGTGTTGTTCCTGTTGCCATGGTGGAGGCTGAGCTCTGTGGCTTTAGGCAGGATTGAGCCAGAAGAGCAGCAGCTTTGAGCCCAGGGGGGCCACAGAAAGGCCCTCTGGACAAAGGGCAATCCTGGCATTCCCAGGGCAGGGACACATGAGAGTGTGGCGGGCACCTTCAGGGTGCCATGCTGGCTTTGCACTGGGCCACCTCCCTGTGTACAGGGCTGGCTCTTTGCTTTGCTGTCCTCGGCCTTTTACCATCGTGCTCTTTGGCTGCCTGCAGAGAGGGGCAGCCCTACAAGAAGGGTGAAAGGCCCTGTCTCCAACATCTCAAGGGGGAAATGGAGCTCTCCCAGCCCTCAGCCCACGCTGTAAGCAGAGCAGAGCCTTTTCCCCAGCCCTCATGGCTTTCTGCCTACTGGCTTTCTCCCCTGGCCACCATGACCCACTGCACTCGCTCTGAATCACCTACAGGATGGCTGGTGCCTCTTGATTTGCTGAGGGACGTGAGGGTCACTGAAGGAAAGGTGGGTGTCCCAATGCTGAGGGCACACGTGGGTCACTGAGCAGACTTGAGGCTTCCCCAGCAGGTTGCAGGTGCCTTATGTGTCACTGAAGGGAAGGCAGATGCCCCGTGTGTGGCTGAGGTGTCATGATGGTCTCTGAATGGCATGCAGATGCCCTGCATGCCACTGAGGGCACATGAGGGTCCCTGAGGGGAGGCGGGTGTCTGTCTGTCCCTCAGGGTCTGTCGGTGTCACAGAGGGAACGTGAGCGTCACTTGAGGGGCACATGGGCACGCCGCGTGTCGCTGAGCGCACATGCCGCTGGCTGAAGGGACGCCAGGGCTGCTGAGGGGACGTGGGCTCGCCCTGAGGGACACGGCAGGGCCGGGCCGGGTCCCGCTGCGCCGCCGCAGGGAGCGTTTCCCGCCCAGCGCGGGCGGCCCCGCCCCCCCGGTCCCCTCAGCCGCGGGCGGGAACTCCGACCCGCTGTGGCCGCCCCTCGGGGCCGGGCGCCGGGCGGCCTTCCAGAAGCCGTGGGGGAGCTGCCTTGCGGCTGCCCTGCGCTCATACACACCGAGGAGGATGGAGCAGTGTCGGCTCAGGAGCAGGGAGTGTTTCATTTTGCGAGGGGTAAAGCTGCAGTAGCTTAGAGCGAGAGAACTTCATAGCACAGGAATGCTGGAATTACCTGGCGTCACCTGTAGGGCACAGAATGGACATTTGGGCTTTAAAGTGCAGGTAATCACTGGACTGTGGGAATAATGAAATCGGGAGTGATCTGTCGAGTACATGCAGTGGATATTTGCGCAGGAAGATTTGAGGTGAACTCTAGGGGAAAAAATTACTTTTGAGGAAAAATCTGTGTCATTTCTAGAGGGCACATTGAGATAATTTTGTGACAAAACCTGAGGTAAATGTTAGGGCAAAGAAAGAACATTTGGCGGGTAAAATCTCAGGTTCTGTGCCTTCCACTACCTCATCCCACGCCCCAGCAGGGGAGCTTTGCCCTCCCTGTCCCCAGCCAGCCCAGCCTGGGCACCTCAGGGCTGCCCCCACTCTCCTGCTGAGGCCCGGCCTCGAGGGCTTCTGCCGCAGGCCTGGGAGACGCTTGGGGAAGCGCCCGAGCAGCCGGGTGCCAGGGACAAGGCGGCTGCCCGGGGGCTGCTTGTGGCCTCTGGCACCCAATTGCTCAGGGCTTCCCAGTGCTCCGGCTCCTCAGGGGCCTCCTGTTATTCTGCCAATTGACAGAGGCAATTTAAAGGACACAACACTGGCAATAATGTTCCTATTTCACTGTGAATATTAAGGAACCACACTATACAATGATACATTCAGTAAAAATGTGGGTGTGCTTTTATTAAGAAGCAAATCCAAACAAGGTAGTGCATCTAAATCAGTACTGTAAGAGAAAAAGGAGAGCGATTTGGAAAGATGCATCACCAGTTGCCTAAACTGTTTATCGTCTTGCAGATGCGCAGTTGCTTGGGAGCCCCATTTTACACCAAGGACCTGGAAAACCATTCCCAACAATTGGGAAAATCCTAGATGGTCTATCCACCCATAGGTGAGGTCTCCAAATTTGCCCCGAAAGTGGCTCCAGCTTTTATAGGCCAAAAAGAGCAAGTCCAATTGACTTGATATTTTTAGCCCAGAAACCCCTGCAGCTGCTGGCACACTTCACAATCAGCAGGGACACAGCTAGGCCAAAGCCCAGACCTCTGCTGGGAGGCTTTCACCTCCAATACCCTTCAAACAAACCTCTCTTCAAGTCACTGGGGAAAGTTTCTTAAAATGATACATTTCTGGCACATTGCTACAGAGGGTTATGTGAAAGATTCTAAAGCAGCTGCTTTGGTGTCAAAGAGCCAGCATTACGAGTCCTTGTCATCTGTTTGTAGCTAAATCACACTTCAGGGGATTTGAAGGAGTTTGGAACGAGCTAGAGAGCAGACCACTGAGTTTTTTAGATGATGCCATTTCTTTTCCTTATCTTCTACACAGACAGGAAGGGTGAGTTTGGCTCCCATTTCCACCGCATGGCTCACAAGGCCGCCAAGACTTGTAGTTACAAGAGCTTTTAAGGATTTCTTGGCCAATAAGATACTGCCAATAAGGATGTCTATGTTTTGGACCCAATCCTTCCAGATTTTGTCTTATTGGACTCATGCTACCATGTAAGCTTCCTTAGCCAACCATGTTATGGCACACAAACCTACGGCACTGCATCCTAGGCTTCTTGTTTACCATTGTAACTACTCTAATTTCTTCTAGATCTTGAACTCTACAACTCTAAACTTTCCTCCACTTCAGCTTTCCTCCACGTTTCTCTGCTATGAACTATAAATCCACATTCTTGCTTCTAGCATTTAAGTTTGGAAGCCCTTTCCGAGGTCTCAGATCAAATCCTGTGTTTAATTCAAAGCTTTGCTGGCAAGACCCAAGGTCTGAGAATTCCCTGCCTTTCGGTTTCCAACAACACTGATGCTGTTAGTTCCAGAGTGCCCAGGATCCGTCTGGATCAGTCAATTCTGGCAGGAACAAGGCAGCTGCCAGGGGGCTGCTTATGGCTTCTGATCCCCGATTGCTCAGGGCTTCCCAGTGCCCCAGCCCCTCAGGGTCTCCCCCAGCCCGGCCAAGCTGCCCGGCAGCAGCGCCACAGCCCCACAGCAGCTCTGGAACAGCCCCAGCCAGAGGCACCTCAGAGCCCTCAGCAAGGCAGGCAGCAGCTCACGGGCAGGAGGACACGGATGGCGCTTCCTGCCTGGCACAGGGCTTGTGGCCATCTCCAGGCACCGCTCTGGCAGGGATCCCCGCAGCTCCAGCCCCTGCCCAGCCACTCTGTGGTCAGCACAAAGGCTTCAGTGGAACCACCAAAGGCCAAGGGGCTTCTGGACCTTTTCCCTGCGGCACTGCATGCCTGGGCAGCCGGCTGAGGACAAGCACCCTTTTCCCCCTCCTCCCCTATGCTCTGCAGACCCTGGGCAGCAAAAGAAAGACCCTGAGAGCTTGTGTATTATAACAGTCTATATTTATATCGTAAAGAAAAAAAAAATAGAAAAGAGCATTCTTGAAGAAAAAGAAAATGCCTCCTGACTCAGGAGGCCCCAGGAAAAAGAGCCTCTGGGATCAGCTCTGCATAGAGCTCTGACAGGGCAGGCAGCTGAGCTGTGACAGTCGAGGCCGTGTCTTCCACACCCTGCGCAGGTGGTTTCGGAGCCACTGGAACACGGAGATCGGAGCTGGCTCTCCTGAATTGAGGACGCACAGCGTCTGAATTGCCAGGCTTCCGACAGCAAGGCTGACGTCATTTGTTTTTTCTTCGAGGGCTACAGGAGAGAGCCACGGTCAGATCCCAGATCTTCCAGGAGAGCCCCCAGCCAAGGCCATCCCAGCCGGCTCTTGCCATGGCCAGGAGGGAGCAGGGACCCAGGGGATCAGCCCGAAGCTGCTGGCCATGAATCCCCCATATGGTCCTGAAATCTCAGTGTGCTCTGCCCACAGGAGCAGAGGCCTCCGCAGCCGGGGCAGGGCTCGCAGCTTTCCCCCACCAGCCCCCGCTGTCAGCCCGCTGCCCTCACTCACCACTGCAGATCATCAGGAGCTCTTGCTGCTGCCCCCTCAGGTGCCGCCCGGCCATCCCTGGGAACACAGAGCTTGTCACGGCCCCAGCGGCACAGCTCCCTGCCAGCGGCACTTCCGGCGCTGTAGCCACATGCCCTGCTGGCCCGGCAGGGCTCAGCCCGGCCCTTGCCGCACGCTGCCGCCCCAGGGCACGGCTGCCAGAGGGCGGCAGCGGCGCCGAGACCGGGCGGGGCTCCACGGCGCCGGGTCTGGCCCGGGTGGCGGGCCGGGGCAGCAGGCATAGTTGGGGCCGAGCCGCGACGTGCCGGGGAGGGACTGCGGGCTCGTGGCTCACCCATGAACCTGATGGCCGCCTCTCGCAGGGGCTCCTGTGGGCTCTGCAGGTAGCGCAGGGCCCGGCGCAGGTGCTCGGCCGCTCTGCTCCTGTCCTCTGCCAGCTGGAGAGAGCGGCGGGAGGGAAAGAAGGGTTGGCGCGGGCTCAGCCTCTCGACCGGGCGCTGCCTCTGCCCAGTGGCGGGTGTCAGCACAGAGCAGCGTGTCCCAGCAACGCTTGCGTTCCATGGACACCACCACATCCTTGTGCTGCTTTCGGCAGCAGAGCAGGGACTTCAGGGTCTGCACTGCAAACTTGTGTGCAGAGAAAAGCCCAGGTCACGCTGGCAGCACTGGCTCCTTCGCAGGCCACGTGGCAGGGACAAGAGGACTGGGATGGAGCACCTGTTGGGGCTGGTGGCAAGGCCGTGCTCCTCCTGACATTGGTTCCAGAAGGTGTTGACCTTCTCTGGCATCTCTTCTGTGCTGAAGAACACTTGGAAGAGCAGATGTACAAATAGGCGGGGGAAATACGCCTTCACCGCATGTGGGACGCGGGGCTCCTGGAGGATCTTCCACATTACCACAGATGCCTGCAAAGGACAAAGCCCCCCTGAGACAGCGCTCAGTGCTGAGGTGTCCATGTGGCAGGGCTCGAGCGTGGCAGGGAGAGGCCCAGAGAGACCGTGCAGGGGGAGCACAGAGCCTGGCGGGCCTGAAGCTGCCCCTTGGCCAGGTTTCTGTCCAGCGCCTGAGGCAGGGAGATGCAGTGGGGGAAGGAGGATGGAGAGCTGCTGGAGAGGCGGCCTTGGGGCCAGCAAATGCCAGTTGCAGAAACTCACAGCCAGGATAAAGACAGGCGTTTTGTCCCCAGCAGAGGTGCACATGGTGCGCTCTGGCCAGCTCCCCAGCACATCCAGGAGGATCAGCAGCACTGGCTCCGCAGTCCTGGGCGAGCACATGATGGTCTTCCACATGGCTGTGGCAGCTCTGTGGGGTTAGAGCTCTGTCTCAGGGCGGGTCTCAGCACCGTGGCCTGGGCATCCATAGGGGCCCGGGCTGACCGCTGGCTCTGCCTCTGCCCACTGGCCCTCGCCAGCAGCACCCAGGCAGCCCAGCCCTGTGGGGACAGAGCCCTGAGGGGTGGCAAGGGAGCATGGCAGCAGGCTCGGGGGCTGACATGCCAGGGCTGGGAAAGGCAGCAGCCAGAGGGCCCTGGAACTCTCTGTTGGTCAGACACCTGGCACTGGCTGTACAGGGTGACAGGCTGGGGAGCCCTGAGCCCTCTGGGCAGGTGGGCCCCATACCTGTCACAGGACAGGGCCACACGCAGGAGCGTCACAACCGTGTCATCCGGGTGTTCTCTGGTGACATTCAGCAGGGTCTTGTCCAGCCTGTGCTCGGCAGAACCATTGGCCGTGAGCCATTGGTGAATGTAGCTCACCACGGCGGGCACCTGGAGAAGGCACGGCGAGACTCAGAAAGCTGCCAGAGGGAGCGATGTCCCCAGCGTCTGCAGAGAAGTGCTTCCCTTCCCAGCGCACTGCCGTGGCCTCAAAGGCTCCCAGGGACCAGCAGGTGTGGCTTGGGAAGCCACAGGACTCACGGGGGAATTGAAGCCAGGAGCAAATCCAGCAGGGTGGCACTGGTCTCATGTCCGAGGAGCTCCGAGTGAGCTCTGAGCCCAGTGCCCGTGGTGCTGGTCTCTCCCTGCCGGATGCGCGGGATGAAGCTGATAACAAACTGTAGGAGAAGGGCAAGAAGCCGGGGATGTTGCATGGACTGCTCCACACACGGTGCTCGGCTGAGCAGGGACAGCAGGCCCAGCCCAGCCAGGGGTGCCTGCAGGTACCTGCGCTGTTCTGCGGAAGCAGCCATGGCTGGATTCCTGCTCTGGCGTGCGCTCCACAGCTGCATCTGGCAAAGAGAGAGCACAGCCAGAGCTGAGGGGCTGCAGGAGAGGCTGGAGAACAGAGCCCAGGCCTGCTCTCCCCAGGCAGGGAGAGCCCCAGGATGCCCCAGGGGGATGGAGCATGGCCACTGCAGGGTGTCTGCCTGGCCCCTCTTCCGTCCTGTCCGTGGGCATGTCCCCAGGGGATGGCATGGCATGGGATGGGGCCAAATTGGCTGCAGGCCCCAACCCTGCAGCCCAGCTCTGCCACTCACCCACCTGCGGTGGATGGAATGGCACCACCTCTTCCGTCTCCTGTGCTGGGGCAGCTCCAAGGCCTTCTTCCTCTTCCTCCTCCTCCACCCAGGCCAGCTTGGGCACTCTCGGGGGTCTTTGCTCCATGTCCATGACTGGAGTTCCTTGCAGGAGAGATGCCTTGGAAAAGCTCCAAGGCACCGAGTCCCACGCTCTGCCGGTGAGGGCAGCTGCAGAATAGAAGCCTCAGAAGGCCACTGGTCAGCAATTCCTGTGCTCAGGCCTCAAGCTCAGCCGCAGGAACAAGGCCGCGGAAAAACTCCGGCTCAGACGGGAACGAGTGCGCTGTGCGGGGGCTCCTCACGGCACCGCTCTGTCCCGTTCTGCGCCGTTGCCTGTTCCATGCACCCGGGCAAGCTTCTATTCCCCACGTGTCACAAAGGGCCCTTGGACACCAGCTTCCGTTGCATGCCACGGTGACCGTGCTGCAGCGTGCCACCCAGGGCCCTTGCACACGCTGCCACCTGTCCTGGGGCCGCCCCCAGCCCACCCAAAGTAGCCCAGTTTGGAGGGAATCCCTGGCCTCGGGGGTCTAAGACAGCCTGACAGGCTCTTTAGGAAGGGCTCAGACCATCAGCAAACGCTGCCCTCCTCTGCGGGCTCAGTCCTATTCCCATATGTTTCCCTGAGAGCATTTCAATGTCTAAATGATAATCATTTGAAGGGAGGGGATTTACATTTTCCATTTCAGAGAAGGCTTCTGCCTTCCTTAGCAGACACCCAGCTTTTCAAAGCAAGACAATTGTTTCTCATCTTGCAGATGCGCAGCTGCTAGGGAGGCCCGTTTTTACACCGGGGACCTGGTGAACCATCCCCAGCAATTGGGAAAATCCTAAATGGTCCATCCACCCATAGGTGAGGTCTCCAAATTTGCCCCAAAAGTGGGTCCAGCTTTTATAGTCCAAAAAGAGCAAGTCCAATTGACTTGGTGATATTTTTATCCCAGAAACCCCTGCTGCTGATGGCACATTTCACAATCAGCAGAGACACAGCTAGGCCAAAGTCCAGACCACTGCTGGGAGGCTTTCTCCTCAAATACCCTTCAAACAAACCTCCATTCAAGTCAGGTGGGAAAGTTGCTTAAAATGATACATTTCTGGTACATAACTACACAGGGTTATGTGAAAGATTCTAAAGCAGCTGCTTTGGAGTCAAAGAGCCAGCATGAAGAGTCCTTGTCATCTGTTTGTAGCTAAATCACACTTCAGGGGATTTGAAGGTATTTGGAACGAGCTAGAGAGCAGACCACTGAGTTTTTTAGATGATGCCATTTCTTTTCCTTATCTTCTAAATAGCCAGGAAGGGTGAGTTTGGCTCCCATTTCCACCGCATGGCTCACAAGGCCGCCAAGACTTGTAGTTACAAGAGCTTTTAAGGATTTCTTGGCCAATAAGACACTGCCAATAAGGATGTCTATGTTTTGGACCCAATCCTTCGAGATTTTGTCTTATTGGACTCATGCTACCATGTAAGCTTCCTTAGCCAACCATGTTATGGCACACAAACCTACGGCACTGCATCCTAGGCTTCTTGTTTACCATTGTAACTACTCTAATTTCTTCTAGATCTTGAACTCTACAACTCTGAACTTTCCTCCACTTCAGCTTTCCTCCACGTTTCTCTGCTATGAACTATAAATCCACATTCTCGCTTCTCGCATTTAAGTTTGGAAGCCCTTTCCGAGGTCTCAGATCAAATCCTGTGTTTAATTCAAAGCTTTGCTGGCAAGACCAAAGCTCTGAGAATTCCCTGCCTTTCAGTTTCCAACAACACTGATGCTGTTAGTTCCAGAGTGCCCAGGATCCGTCTGGATCAGTCAATTCTGGCAGGAACAAGGCAGCTGCCAGGGGGCTGCTTATGGCTTCTGATCCCTGATTGCTCAGGGCTTCCCAGTGCCCCAGCCCCTCAGGGTCTCCCCCAGCCCGGCCAAGCTGCCTGGCAGCAGCACCACAGCCCCACAGCAGCTCCGGAGCAGCCCCAGCCAGAGGCACCTCGGGGCCCTCAGCAAGGCAGGCAGCAGCTCACGGGCAGGAGGACACAGATGGCGCTTCCTGCCTGGCACAGGGCTTGTGGCCATCTCCAGGCACCGCTCTGGCAGGGATCCCCGCAGCTCCGGCCCCTGCCCAGCCACTCTGTGGGCAGCACAAAGGCTTCAGTGGAACCACCAAAGGCCAAGGGGCTTCTGGCCCTTTTCCCTGTGGCACTGCACGCCTGGGCAGCCGGCTGAGCACAAGCACCCTTTTCCCCCTCCTCCCCTATGCTCTGCTGACCCTGGGCAGCAAAAGAAAGATCCTGAGAGCTTGTGTATTATAACAGTCTATATTTATATCGTAAAGAAAAAGAAAAATAGAAAAGAGCATTCTTGAAGGAAAAGAAAATGCCTCCTGACTCAGGAGGCCCCAGCAAAAAGAGCCTCTGGGATCAGCTCTGAATAGAGCTCTGGCAGGGCAGGCAGCTGAGCTGTGACAGTCGAGGCCGTGTCTTCCACGCCCTGCACAGGTGGTTTCGGAGCCACTGGAACACGGAGATCGGAGCTGGCTCTCCTGACTTGAGGATGCAGAGTGTCTGAATTGCCAGGCTTCCTACGGCAAGGCTGATGTTATTTGTTTGTTCTTCGAGGGCTGCAAGAGAGAGCCACGGTCAGATCCCAGATCTTCCAGGAGAGCCTCCAGCCAAGGCCATCCCAGCCGGCTCTTGCCATGGCCAGGAGGGAGCAGGGACCCAGGGGATCAGCCAGAAGCTGCTGGCCACGAATGGCACACGTGGCCCTGATATCTCAGTGTGCTCTGCCCACGGGAGCAGAACCCTCTGCAGCCGGGGCAGGGCTCGCAGCTCCCCCTGCCGGCCATCGCGCTCAGCCCGCTCCCCTCACTCACCACTGCAGATCATCAGGAGCTCTTGCTGCTGCTCCCTCAAGCTCTGCCCGGCGATCCCTGTGAACACAGAGCCTGTCACGGCCCCAGCGTCACAGCTCCCTGACAGTGGCGCTGCCCGTGCTGTAGCCACACGCCCTGCTGGCCCGGCAGGGCTCAGACCGACCCTTGCCGCACGCTGCTGCCCCAAGGCACGGCTTCCAGAGGGCGGCAGCGGCGCCGAGGCCGGGCGAGGCTCCACGGTACTGGGCCCGGCCCGGGTGGCGCTGCCGGGGCAGCAGGCGGGGCTGAGGCCGAGCTGTGGCGGGCCGGGGAGGGAGCGCGGGCTTGTGGCTCACCCATGAACCCGATGGCCGCCTCTCGCAGGGGCTCCTGTGGGCTCTGCAGGTAGCGCAGGGCCCGGCGCAGGTGCTCCGGGGCTTGGGGCACTGTCAGCACCTGCTGCTCTAGCCAGGGCTTCTGCTGGCCCTGACAGCAACACCCAAAGTGGGGCTGATCCCGAGGGAGCAGCAGCAGGGCCTGGATCTGATCCCTGACTCTGGGCCAGGCCTGCACAAATGACCCCACAGCAGCAGCAGCAGCAGCAGATGGAGCTGACTTTGAGCACAGCCCCTGCCCCTCTTCCCTGCCGTGTGCAGCGGTGTCACAGCAGCCGGAGGCACCTGGGAGCCCCCAGTGCCAGCAGGGAGTTGAGATGGCACCCCTGGGTTCCTGGAGGATGTGCAGGGAACGGAGCTGGGGACTCCCTGTGCATGTGGAGCTTCCAGATGGCAAAGGCTGCTGTGCCCAGGCAGCTCCAAGGGCACAGAAAGGAGGGTCTGGAGCACTGGATCTGTGCCAGTCCCACAGTCCTGGGCAGCAGGCAGCGAGCCCTGGGGGAACAGAGGGAACAGCAAGAGGGACAGAAGCAGGCAAGGTCAGAGTCTGGGAAGAGACATGCCCGGGAGCAGGAACAGCAGCTCCATTGCACTCTTGGAGAAAGCTCTTGGCTGGTTCAAAGTGCTGAAAGGTGTGAGGGGCAGAGAGGAGTCCACAGCAAACAATGCTCCTGTTTGCACAGCCTCCCCTCTCCGTGTCCCAGCAGGAATTGGATGGACTGTATTCGTCTCTGCGAGTCATCTCGTTCAGCATGAGCAGCTCAGCACCAGGAGCTGAAGGAGCTGAAGCCTCAGGCCACAGGAGCTGGGCAAGAGGGAACTTTGTGAGCAAAGTCATGCTGCTAAAACAGACCCAGCTGAATGGAGTGGATATGATCATGGAATCACAGAATCCTTTCTGTTGGAAAAGACCTCTGAGCTCACCCAGTGCAGCCGGTCAGCCATCAGTGCCAAGGCCAGCACTAAACCACGTCCCTGAAGTGTCAAGGCCTGGACAAGAGCCCTGAGTGAGGCCTGGACAGCAGCCCTGAGCCAAAGGTGCCTCTGGATGAACCTTCCAGCCAAAGGTTATCTTTGTATCTGCTCCCTAATGGAATGTGCATGGTCATTAGCACTGTGATAGATGTAGGCACTCCTTATGAAACATGTATTGACCTTTGTGTATTTAGAAGGCAGACAAGGCCATGAAATCTGACATCTGGCCTTGTTTGGGGCTGAAGGATCAAAGTCAGCTGCCTTGGTTCCTCCTTGAGCCCTGGCCAGGCTTTGGGAGAGAGCCAAGAGGAGGATGAACCCAGATGTTCCCGCACTGGAAGTGCTGTCAGTTTGTTCATTCAGCACTGTCAGAGCTGGGCCCTCTCCCAGCGGGGTTGGAGCCTCACCTGTGGCTGGAGGCACCTGCAGGAATTCCCAGTGCCCAGGAGTGGCTCTGCAGCCCTGGGCTGTGACAGCTTCCCTCAGCTGCTGTGTGGATCTGGGGGATGGTAAAGGCTGAGGGGAAATGCTGCTGGATCTTTGTTAATCACTGCAGGCAATATTTGGTGGGGATGATTGGGTGCATTACTGAGCTGCTCCTTTTGTGATTCTTTGCTGCTTTGAACTGCAGTAAATGACACTGATTCCTTCAGTTGGAGTCTGTGTCTTTGGTGCTGACCCTGCCCACTGGTAAAAGAAAACTGGCACAGTCTGGCCAGATGACAACAAAATGTCACTTGTTCAGTGTAAATGTGAGGAATCAGTCCCATCAGGAATTCCCAGCTAGGAAGCCCTTCCCTGGAGTTCCCTGGCTCTGGAGTAGGCTGAGGTCAGAGCACTGTGTGAGCAGTGGGGCAGTCGGTTAAAAGAGGCTGAACCCCTGGATGGCTTAAAATGCATCCAAAAATTGCATTTGGAATAGGAAAAGAACTTGTGCGTTTGGGCAGACAAAGATGAATTTTTTAAGATTACATTGGAAACAGCACCTTCAGAAGGAGCAGTTATTGTTGGAATGCTCCCACATGGAGCAACAGAAGGAGGTTTTAATCTTTGTCTCAGATGCATTTGTGCAAGTGAAATATTAATATCATAAATAACTATATACGTATTTATAGTGGAATAGGACCTTAATGGATATAGTTTTATATATATATTATACATATTTGTCTGTATCTATCTGTCTTTATGTGTATCAATATGTATATCTACATATAAAATAATAACAATGTGAAATAGTGCTGACATTACTAATTTGAAGCTTTGGCTGCTCAGGGATGTAACACTAAATACCCTACAGAACAAGACTGGCCAGGACTCTAATGTCAGTGGTCAATTTTTTGAGATTGTATACAATGAGAAAAGGAGGAAGGCATGAAACTGGCTGTTTTTACAGGGTTTGCAGATACTGTGATGCAGAGTGCTTTGTCTGTTCCTGTGAAAAATACAGTGATTAAGCCTGCAGGGTTTTTCATGTCCCAGACTATCCACAAGCTGCAGGATTGGTTGAACGAGTGAAGGGGTTGTTAAAAGAGCAGTTGAAAGAATGAGGAGATGGGAACCTGTGCCCATGGAGAAGCCATCTCCCAGATGTGCTCCATGCCCTTAGCAATGGCCCACTGGGGAAATGGAAACCCCCTGGCTGTGCACGGCTGCACCCAATTTGCAAATCCAGCCATGGGCAGTGAGACTTGGACTGCCTGGGAAATTGTTGTGGCTGTGATGGCCCCTGGCAGGGCCAGCCCAGAGGCTGCAGGGCTGGGCCTTTATGCATTGGAATGAATTAGGATAAATTCAAAGCAAATGAGAGCTGTCAATACTGAAACAGGAATTCAGATTCCTCCAGGACACTTTGCTTTGGACACTGCTGGCTTGGAGCTTGGCCTTGCAAAGTGTTCATGTCATGGCAGGAGGAATTGATGCAGAATGTCAAGGAGAAATTACAGTAATTCTGTTAAACAATAGTGAACAAGATTGGAATATTCAGCCCCATTACAGCGTAGCACAATTATTGATATTGCAATTTTAAGATCGATTGTGAAAAAAGGAGCTCCACCTGCAATCCCCACTGTTTGTGGAGATAAAGGGTTTGGATCCAGCAGTCTTAATAATGGAGCCAGAATGTGGGCCCTCCCGAGGCAGCTGAAGGAGCAGCTCCTAGGAAAGACAACTCTGAGTCCTGAAACCTGGGCAGGAACAATGGGAATGTGTCCCTGCAGCCAAGTGTTCTGTGTGAGAACAAGTAGATCTGACAGGATATTGTTTCACACATCCTGCCAGACCAAATCTCCCTGTTTGCCCCAAGGGCCCCTTTGGAAAATGCTCTGATCCACGGGGCTCCATGTGAAGGCTGCTGTGACCCTGAGGGACTTGCACAGGAATTCCATCCAGGAGCCTGGGTGCCCCTCAGGGACTGGGACCCGGCCCCCTTCCAGCCAGAGGGGAAAGGGCCCCCCAAGCCTTGTTAGGCACAGACAACATGGTAAAGCTGAACAGCAAAGGGCCTGGGGGCATTATTCTGGAATTAAAAAGGCACCAGCTCCATGGACAACAGAATTATTGTTCCTAACTCCAATGAGATTGAGAAAAAAGAATGAAGAACGGTGTCACTAAAGTGCTGCTGATGTCTGTAAGTTGTACCTTGATGGTCAGCCAGAATCTTTGTCTGCCACAAACACCTCTAGTGTTTAACCAAGGGGTTAGTGATCAAAATGGAATGATTAGTTATGAAAATGTAAAGATCAGGGTAGCCAAAGTACTGCATGTCAGCAATTGCTGGGTGTGTTCTCAGCTGAAGTTGGGAGGAATGGGGTTCCCTTGGAGGGCCCACCCTGTGGGGTGGCCAGAACTCTGTCCATGGGCTCTGACTCGTCACTGTCAGTGAAGGGACAATTAAAGAAAACACAGGAATACATGGACCACTTTGACAGGATTCCCTAAGATTTCCCTTCAGGAGAAACCAAACCCTGTTCTAGTTCTAGAGGCCACAGTGTGAGAGGATTTCTGTGCTTTGCCATCCCTGCCAGTGTCAGTAGAACTTGGGGTGCAGGAGCTGGTCGGTGTCAGTGTCACACCACTCTTGGCTGCAGGGCCACCATTTCAGGTCCTTCAGCCACAACCACAAGGAAGAGTTGGGGCCCAGAGAACATTTTCCCCCCAAGGAGTGCCTTGGCTTTCAGAAAGCAAAAGATTCTGGTTCCTCTTGTGCCCCATGTGTGCTGCCCCGTCCTGTGGAGTTTCCATGAATCAGCTGAATGGATTATCAGCAGAAGCAGCAAATGATGCTGTTAAAATGTGCAATAGCACATCCTGTGAGCTCCAGGAAACACAAATGGGGACTCCACAGAACTGCATGGCCTTGGATTATCTGCTTGCTGGCCAAGGAGGAGCCTGGGCTGCCATGGGACAGGAATGTTGCTCTGCTCTCAGGGATGGGTTGAAGGCAAACAGTTGGGAATCACCTTGACACAAAGAGCAGCAGAAGAGTGGCAGAAAGAAGAAAATTCTTCTTGGTGGGATTGGCTTCATGGCTGCCAAATTGGAGGCTGCTGTGGAATGCATTTGTGGCAGTGCCTGTCATCATTGCAGCATGTGCACTTGGTGTGCACTCTGACATTCCATGTTAGAGTTGTTGTGATGCTTTGTGCTGGGAAGTGGAGTATTGAGACCTGTCTGAAAAGAGACAGCCTCAAGAAAAGAGAGGCATTTGATAAATAGCAGAGAATAGCAGCAACTATTTAGGCATGTTTTAAAAGGAATGTGAATAGCTCAGAATAATGAAATTAACAAGCACTTAATTGAAGCACAAGAGGAGATGCCTTTATGCCTAAAATGTAAATCTAAACTGTGTTATTGAAAGAATTGTTATGAAGGTTGTAGTTCATTGTAGGTCAGAGGACCGATCAAAGTACCAAGGCCTGAACAGGCCCTGAGGCAAAGTTCACCTCTAGATGAACCTTCCAACCAAATGTTATATTTGTATCCACTCCTTAAGGAAGCATTATTTACAGCATGATCAGTGTATGTGTTCCTTGATAAAACATGGATTTATCTTTCTGTATTTAGAAACCAGACCAGGCCCCATCTGGCCTTGTTTGGGGATGAAGGATCAAAGTCAATTCCCTTGGTTCCTCCTTGAACCCTGGCCAGGCTTTGGGAGAAAGCAATGAGGAGAATGAAACCAGATGTTCCACAGTAGGAGTGATGTCAGCTTGTTTGTTTAACAGTGTAAAAGCTGTGTCCTCTCCCAGCGGGCTTGGAGCCTCCTTGGCTGCAAAGGTGGAGGCACCTGCAGGAATTCCCAGTGTCTGGGAGTGGCTCTGCAGTCCTTGGCTTCCCCAGCTGATGTGTGGATCTGGGTGATGGTGAAGCCTGAGGGGAACTGCTGATGGATCTTTCTTTAATCCCTGCATGCAATCTTTGGTAGTAATGACTGGATGGATTGCTGAGCTGCTTTTGTAATACTTTGCTAACAATGGTGTGCTTTGCTGAGCTTATCCTTTTGTAATTATTTGCAGCTGTGCATGATATAAATGACACAATTCCTTAAGTTGGTGTCTGTCTCTTTGGTAGTGACCCTGCCCACTGGTGAAACAGGGCCCCCTCTTGCCTGAGTGTTACCTGGCAAGGCAAAACCCCTCCCTCCAAAATTCCCCCCTTCCTCCTTGTTCCCCCCCTTCATACACTGAGCATGATGTCCTATGGTCTGGGGTATCCCCGGGCTCAGTTGGGGTCACCTGTCCTGGCTGTGTCCCCTGCCAAGCTGCCCCGCAGCCCCAGCCCCTCCCCAGCGTGGCTGGACGAGGGGCAGGACAGGCCTTGGCTCTGCTGCAGCTCAGCAAGAACAAAACCATCTCTGCGTGCTCAGCCCTGTGCTCAGCACCGGCCCAGCAGTGTCTCAGTGCCAGTGTCTGCCATGCCACCAAACCAAGGAACGGGTCCCTGTGGCCGTTGCCATGGCACCTGGTGGCACCAAGGAGTGTCACTGCAATTGTACCTGGAACAGCCCTGGCACCGCTTTGTCCTGAGGGTTGCCATGGCAGCCCAGGGCAGCAACAGCTCTGCAGGCAAGTGGCCATGGAACCTGGCTGCAGAAATGGCTCCTTGGGCTGGTTTCCAAGGAAACCTGAACTGATGGGGGTTACCATGGCACCCAAACCCAGCAGTGGGGTCACTGCAGTGTCCATGGCAACAGTCCCTTGCAATGGTCCACTGCAGGCTGGGATGATGATCCACCCTCAGAGCTGGCCCAGGGCAGGTCTGGAGTGCTCTTGGTGGCACCTTGGGCTTGGCACACACTTGAGGAGGATGTCTGTTTGCAATGGGGAAACTCAGGAGTTTGATATTGCTTCAAAAATAGAGGAAGGAAAATTCCTGTTTGGCTGTGTGCAGCCAGTTCTGCAAGCAAAGCAGGTCCCAGGTGAGTGAGGAGAGACACGATGGGCTTGGGGAATGTGGAGCAAGGTTGTCCACACTGGCTCAGACCTCAAGGCACAGCTGCTCTGCGCAGGCCAGACCTCCTTAGGAGAGTCCCTGCATCAATATCAGTCACTGAATGTTTCCATCACCTCTGGTTAATAGGAGCAGCAATAAAAGACACCCTTTAAAATAGGAATTCATATTTCCTAGAAGCTCTTTGAACAATTTCTCTGTAACTGTCAAAGGAAACCCTCCTAATGAACTGCACTAGAGCAGAAGGAAATCAAGGCAGAGCCGTGGTTTGTCAGGACTTGCTTGATCCTAATGAGCCTCACTGTGCATTTGGAGCTGAGCCCTTGAACCTCAGGGCCTGGGAGGAGATTGCACAAACCTTTCCAGGAGTCAGAGTCAGAGGAAACACCCAAAGTGTCTCCAGGCATTCATGGGTCCCACTGAGGTCCCTCTCCAACACAGGCTCCTCATGGACTCCTTGGAGGAGAAAATTGGGGGCCAGGATGGCACAAAAACCTCTCAGACACTTAGTGTGGAAAGGAAAATCCTTAAAGTATCCTAAACACCTTGAGTGTCTCAAAGCATTAATGAGCCTCAGGTGGGACTTGGGGTCATTTGGTCCCTCAGGAGCTGGGCTGGGGGCTGCAGAGGTGGCTGTGGAGCATTGCCTGTGCTGTGCCAGGGACTGGCAGGCACTGCTGGGCTGGGATAGAGGCTCTGGGGGGATTGGAGTTCCAGGGCAGGGCAGTGCTGAACCTGCCCCTTCCTCTCCCCCCCACACAAAATGTTTCTAGCTAAGTCTCCTCCAGTCTCCCACAGTTTGGGAGTTTTGGAGGTGAAATCCCAATTCTGGCCATGGGCATCTGGAGGAGAAGGACAGTTCTTTTCCATAGGAAGGAACACACAGACCCCAATGTTTGGAAGGCAGCTGAGTGTCTCACTAGTCCAAATGCCAACCAGACTTGTCATCAAAGGAAGATTGTGTTTGGGAGGAGCCTTTGGATTTTGGAAATTTCGGAGTTGAACCCAGTTTTGGCCATGGGCACCTGGAGAAGCAGGACAGTTCTTTCCCATAGGAAGGAGAGCATGGAGCCTTCCCCAGGGTTTAGGGGACAGATGAGAGGTGACCCTCATGAAACCATTGCAAGCCAGACTTGTCCTGGCAATATTGCTATGGGAATGATCTCTGGAGATAAGGAAATTTGGAGATGAAACCCCAATTCTGGCCATGGAAGCCTGCAGCAGAAGGAGAGTTCTTTTCCATAGGGAGGAAAGCACAGAGCCCCAGTGTTCCAGCAGCAGATGAGAAGTGACCCTCAACATGCCAAGGTCAGTTGGACCAGTCAGGCAGTCAATGGGAGGTCAAACCAGCCAGGCCTGTTCTGTGGTCCCATGATTCCATGGGGCCCCGCAGTGTCACAAATGGTCCCAATAATTCCATGTGGCCTTGCAGTGTCACAATGGTCTCCATGGTTCCCCAGGCCTCACAATGTCACGTGACTCCTCTGTTCCATGAGGTCTGCAATGTCACAATGGACCTTTGGACCCTGGGGATTTGCTGTGTCACAATGGTCTCCTTTGGCTCCACAGTGTCACAATGGACCACTGATGACAGGAGGCCCTCCAGTTTCACAAAGGCCTCTTGGTTTCACGAGGCCCCACAATATCACAATGGTCCTCTTGGTTCTGTGGGCACTCCCAGGGTCACAATGGTCTCACTGGTTCCATGAGGCCTCACAGTGTCACAATGCTTTGCTTATTCCAAGGGCCCTCATAGTGTCACAATGGTCTCCATGATCCCATGAGTCCCCTCAGTGTCACAATGGTCTCACTGGTTCCATGGTGCCCTTACAGTGTCACAATGGCCCCTTGGTTCCATGAGGCTGTCAAGTGTCCTAATGGTCTCCATGGTTCCATGAGGCCTTGCAATGTCACAATGGACCTTTGCCTTCATGGGATCTTGCAGTGTCACAATGGCCCCCTGGTCCCATGACACACCAAAGTGTCACAATGGTCTCCACGGTTCCATGAGGCCCTGCGGTGTCAAAATAGCCCCTTGGTTTGATGGGGCCTCTCAGTGTCACAATGATCCCTACATTCCATGGAGTCACACAGCATCACTACAGTCCCCTGGGTTCCATGAAGCCCAGCAATGTCACAGTGCTCTCCATGATTCCATGGGGCACCACAGTGTCACAAGGGTCCCTTGGTCTCACAGGACCCCACAGTGTCACAAGGCTCCCTTGGTTCCATGGCCCTGTGCTGCTGCATTCCCCCCTCCCCTTCTCAGGCCGCCCTGCCAGCTGAGAAATGCTCCTTGGGCCTCAGCCTTGGCCAACAGCCCCTGGGCTCAGCTCCTCTGCAGCTCATCACAAACACTGTCTGCTCCAGGCACTGCTGCTGCCCAAACAGCTCCTGCTTCCTTTAGGAGCAGCCCTGGGAGCTGTTTCTGTTCCCTCAGTGGCACAACATCCCTGTTCTCACCCTGCCAAAGAAAGCTGCTGATGCCAAGTGTGGCCAGGATGAACCATTGCTGGGACTGAAGCCCCTCTCGTGGGGCCCTGCAAACAGCGCTCCAAAAGGAGCCCTTGGAGCTCTCCTGGGCCAGCGACTCCCTCTGAGTGGGGCGTCTCCCAGACGGGAACTCTCCCGTTTGCTGCACTTGGGGATCCCAAACAACGACAGAGCCTGGGCTGATCCCCCCACTCCTCCAGGCTCAACCCTTCACCCGCTGGGGAGATGCCAAAGCATCAGCAGGGAGCATTCCCTGCCCTCAGGGGAATTTCTCCCAGGTGCCCTGCACTGTCTCTTGGTGTCTGTGTGCACACAGGAGTGCCTGTGCTGGGGAAATGTGGCAGAAATGCTGCTCTCTGAGGGGTTTGACTGCCTTGGATAGCTGAGTCAGTCAGGCCTGTAGTTAAGGTTAAATCACAAGGTCTAAGTGAAGTTAAATGCTTCTAAGAGCTGTTCTTTTGCTAAGCTGTTATGTTTAATATAAGATATAAGCTGAGGAAAATATTTTAAAGTGTTATTCCTCTGTGTCATGGTTTGAATTTGGCGCAATGCTAGTGCTTTTATGAAAATACTTCTTTCTTGATGTTTGCTGTGAGATGTGATCAGAAATAGAGCAAAGCAGGCTCTAGCTTAGGAATAAAAAAGGGAAAACTTTATTAACCTACAGCTCTACATAATGTGAAACACACACAATTTGGAATGAAAACTTTGCATGTCTCGTTCTTCCTCCTCCTACCAGATTTCTTATACATTTACTTTTCAAATCATCAACTCTCAATCTGTCACCACCCTTTAGATAATCAATTCTCAAATCATCAAGGAGAACGGAGTCTCTCTTGCACAGTGGGCTTCCCCTGGAAACACAGTTGAAACTTCTTATGTTTCCATGTCACACGTGGCGGTGCTCGGAGCTCATCTGCTAGCGTGACTTCTTCTTTCTATTCCATTTCTTATTTCTTATTCTTATTCTTATTCTTATTCTTATTCTTATTCTTATTCTTATTCTATTTCTTATTCTTATTCTTATTTCTATTTCTTTCTGCACTTTTTTGGCAGGGCAGCCGGCACTTTCTCACCGCACCCCCTCCTCCTTCTCGCCGAGCTGTGCTATCAACTCTCAAAGTAGCACAAGCACAGACACCAGCTCACTCTCTCTCTCTCTCTCCCTCCGAAGGAAAGGGGGCGGAGGAGGCTGCTCTCAAAGTTCTTCCATTCTTCTATCTGTCGGAGCCTTCTCCTCCCTTCTCTGTCCAAGCCCCCCGGCCTACTTCACTCAAGCCTCGTAGCTTCCCCTCCCCCACCCATCTCAGAGCCGAGCAAGAGAAGTCTGAGCTCTTTCATGGACCAGAAGTAAAAGAGGTTTCCCCCGAGAGTTCTCAGCTTTTAACCTCCTGTGTTCTAAAAGCATATCCATATCTTCAATATCCACACCAAGTGCCAATATTCAAATCTGAGCACCTATTAGTTTGACCACAGCATCTCAAAAAAACCTACTTCCTCTCAAACTAAAACACTCTGTTAAATTGCAAAGTCCTAGGTTATAAGTTATCTAAGTGCTGTTCTTCTGCTAAATTGTGAAGTTAAAGGTATCAGTTAAGGTTAAGGTATAAGTTAAGTCCTCTTATGTTTGAGCTCTGTTAAGGCTGTATTCCTTTTATAGTTGCCCTCACTGTCCTTGTGTCACACACACACAGAGGGACAGTTCTCAGCTCATTTCTGGTTTGATTGCCTGGATTCTGTTTGGTTTTGTTGTTGCTTTGTTTCCCTGGTGTGCCTTAAATGTCCAGTCAGGAGCAGAGTGACTCTTGCCAAGGAACTTTGTGCTGCTGTCCCTTAATATTAAATCTGGTTTTTGCTGATCCCTTGCTGGGGATTTTTTCAGTGCTCTCAAGCCCTAGTTCGGAACAGGGTGAAGGAGCCCTGGCCCAGGCTCTGGCCCTGGGGGACACGGGGATGCTGCCGGGGGGTCCCTGTCCCCCTGTCCCACCCCCAGGGCCCCGGCCCCCGTCCCCATGTCAGGCTCTGGGGTCAATCTCGTGGAACATCCTCTGGGGGAGGCTGCGGCACTGGGGCAGGGGGACCTGGGGGACAGGGGACTCTGCTGTGCACGAGCAGGGTTGGACTGCTCTGGGGGCAACTGTGAGGGGGGACAGGGCAGAGTGACCTCCCCAGTGACCTCACACAGCCCCTGTGATGTCACAAAGCTCCCTGTGATGTCACAGCCCACTCAGGGATGTCACACAGCACCCTTCTGATGTCATGGAGCCAACTCTGGGATGTCATAGAACGTCATGCAGCTGCACTGTGATGTCACAGAAGACTCTGTGATGTCAGAAAGTCAACATGTGATGTCACAGTCTGTTCCATGATGTCACAGCCTGCTCTATGATGTTACACAGCCACCCAGTGATGTCACAACCCACTCTCTGATGTCACAGAGCCACCCTCTATGATGGCAGGATCTGTTCTCTGGCCTCACACCCTACTCTATGATGTCCCAGAGAGCTCTGTGATGTCACAACCCCCTCAGTGATCTCACAAAACCCTCTCTGTGATGTCATACTGCCACTTTGTAATGTCACAGCACACACTTTCACCTCACAGCCTGCTCTATGATGACACACAGCCATGCCATTATGTCACAGCCGGCTCTGTGATGTCACAGAATCTCCTAGGTGATGCTCTAGCTGCTCACTGACATCTCAAAACAAACTCTGGGATGTCATAGACCAATCTGTGTTGTCACACAGCCCCTTGCTAACATCACAGCTGCTCTGTGCCTCTATGACACAGCCACAGAGGTGCTGCTGTGACACAGCCCCCTCTGGAACATCCCACAGCCCCTGCCAGTGCTGAGCCCCTGTGAGCTAAGGTTCAATTCCACGTGTCCAATCTTTTATACAGAAACCTTTGAGAAATTCTGGGGCTGGGATTGAAAGCAGTCGCTCCCAGTCTCCTCTCTTAAAAGGAATTTTAGAAGTCATGGGGTCCTGCAGGGGTCTGAGGATCCATGGTGGCTGTTGGATGTCATTTCTCAACATATCTCAGCAGGAGTTTCTCCAATAAAGAAATAAAGCTTTTGCTTGAATCTCCCACTGTGCCCATGACAGGAACCCCTGTGAGTGTCTAGGACATCCTGGCTCTTGGGCAGCCTGGGGACTCCTGTAATGTCACTGTGTAGCCCCCATGAGTGCCTGTGACAGATCGGTGCCTTTGCAGCCCAAGGTTCCCTGGGATGTCACCATGGAATGGCTGTGACTGCCTCTGACCACACGGCTCTTTACCATCCCCAGAAAGCCCTGGAAGGTCTCCATGGAGCCCCTGTCTTGGTCTGTGACATTCCAGCTCTTGAACAGCCTGGAGCCACTTGAAAAGTCAGCATGGAACCCCTCTGAGGGCCTGTGAAAAACCTGATACTTAGTAGGCAACCTACTCCAGCATCCATTGCTATGCTCAGTTTCCATGGCAGCCTAAACCATGTTGCTATGCTCAGTTTCCATGGCAACCATCACCAGCCCCCTGTTGCTATGATCCGTTTCCATGGCAACCATCACCAGCCCCCTTGTTGCTATGCTCAGTCCCTCAGCAGCTCCATGGAGTCCCCATGCCAGGGGTGGTTGCCATGGACACCAGCTCAGGCCTGCAGCCAGAGCCTATTGCCATGGCAACCATTGGCGGACCTCCAGGATCATGGGATCCCAGAACCACAGAACTGGCTGAGCTGGGAGCGACCCATCAGGATCCTTGAGTCCAACTGCTGGCCCTGCACAGGACACCCCAACAATGCCAGCCTGGACCTGGCAGCGCTGTCCAAACGCTGCTGGAGCTCAGAGAGCCCTGGAGCTGGGACCCTTCCCTGGGGAGCCTGGGCAGGGCCCCAGCAGCCTCTGGGGAAAAACCTTTTCCTGAGATCCAACCTCAGCCTGCCCCGACTCAGCTGCAGCCGTTCCCTCCACTCCTCTCCCTGTAAAGAGTGAAGAGGTTCCCACAGCCCCAGCCAGGGATCCGCTCTCAAGGCTGTTGCCATGGCCACCAGGGCTGGGACCAGCTGGGATGCTCAGTTTCCACGGGCCAGGGTTCAGGAATGGGATTCCCCAATTTCCTGCTCCCACTAAATCCGCGCTGCCCTCGCTGCCCTCCCACCTCCCATGGAAAGCACAAAAGGCAAAGATCCCGGGCTGGGATAAGAACAATTTATTTGGAACAGAAATGAAATAAGCAACAAACAGGAACAGAAACAATACTGATAACAGAAGAGTAAGTAAAACTATTTGCAGGAAAAACTACAACATCAACAACTCTCTCTTCCTGGCCATGTATTTACTCCTGCCTGGAAAGGACACCCTTCTCCTAAGGGGGAGAGAGAGAGAGTGAGTCCCTTTCCTGTCCCTGGCACTGACCTGAGGTGGGAGCGAATGTAATGTCTCAGCCATGGCCAGACCCTCATGTTCTTCAATTCCACCCCATGTCCTTGGCAGGGGCAACAAAAGGCACAGGTGTATTCCCAGCATGGATAACAGGCACCATGGATCATCAGGGCTCTTTCCAACGTAGGACCTCCAATGGGGAATGAAGCTGGAGCAGGGCACGAAGCTCTTCCTGCAGTTGGGGCAGAGGCAGGGTTTCCCTCACCGGTGTCTCCGTTGGTGTCTGCTCAAGTGTGAGCTCGTGGTGAAGCACTTCCCACACTGGGGACACTCGTAGGGCCTCTCCCCAGTGTAGATGCGCCGGTGGATGACGAGGTGGGAGTTGCGGTTGAAGCCCTTCCCACACTCAGGGCAGCGAAAGGGCCTCTCATCCGTGTGGATCCGCTCATGCAGGAGGAGATTGGAGCTGGTGTGAAACCTCTTCCCACACTGGGTGCACTCATAGGGCCTCTCCCCAGTGTGGATGCGCCGGTGCCTAATGAGATCAGAGTTTTGCTTGAAGCCCTTCCCACACTCAGGGCAGCGGAAGGGCCTCTCATCCGTGTGAATCCGCTGGTGCTGGAGGAGATTGGATCTGCTCTGAAACCTCTTCTGCAACTCGGGACACTCATAGGGCCTCTCCCCAGTGTGGATGCGTTTGTGCTTGATGAGATCTGAGCTGCAGCTGAAGCCCTTCCCACACTCCCCAGACTTATAGGCCCATTCCCCAGTGTGGATCATCTGGTGGCTGATCAGGTCAGAGCTCTGCCTGAAGCTCTTCCCACACTCCAAACACTTGTAGGGCTTTTCTTCCATGAAGTTCTTCTGTGGGGATTTGTCCTCCCTGGTCTCCATCCTCTGCTCTTTCCCTGGTGGAGGAAGGACAAAGAGAGGATGGGATTTGCCTCCGTGCCAAAGGGAAGGGGAAGGAGATCCCCCCAGTGCATCCCCAGCAGGATGGTGTTGGCAGCATGGCTGTCCTGCAGCTGGGGGCTGTGCTGGTCTGGGAGATGGAGCAGGAGAGATGGGGAAAGGGGCAGTTACTTCTTCCTCACCTCCATGGGTGTCCTGGAGCATTGTGTCAGTTTGAAAAGACAGGTGTCTGCTAAGGAAGGCAGGAGCCTCCTCTGAAATGGAAAATGTTAACTGTCTCCCTTGGAACTATAATTTTCAAAAGAAGGGGCTGTCAAGAAAAGCTATGGGAATAGGAATCACAGTTCTTTGGTAGGAAAATTAAAAATAGAAATGCAATAATACTACAAAACTACATACAGAGTCAGAATACAACCTGACACGCTTTGGCTCAGGGTGTTGGTAGCACTCCCGTTAAATGGTGGCTGCCGTCCTCCTGCAGTGACAGATGTGGATTTGTTGGAGCAGTGATGCTGTAGAAGGGTGGAGTTTTCCTCTGAAGGTCCAGTGGTGGTGTCGATGGGCCTGGTCTTCCTCTGGGATCCAGTGGAGCTGAAAGCTGCTCTTCTGGGAATCCTGTGGGAGAAGGCTGTCTCTGCTGTTCACATTCTCAGTTTATATCCAATTAGGAATGCTTGGCTCCTCCCTCTGGGCAGAGGACCTCACAATGGGATGATGGAATTTTTATCAGTCCTGCAGTGACACTCAATGGCCCATTCACAGAAGATATCTCCCCAGAGGGAGGATTCACTGTGGAAGAGATAAAGTAAACTGCTCAATTAACAGAGGATAACTGCCCCACCTTTAACAGATGGTAATTGAATACACACCCAGCTAAAACTGAGACACTGTTCCAGCCTTGGAAAGAAGGATTTGGTACCAGGATTTGTTAGGGAATGCAACCCTGACTGAAGGCAGAGATAGAATCTCCAGAGACTGCAGCCAGAAATGGAGAGTTGTGTGATAATCATTTAAACATCTTCTCATTTGGAATTATTTACTGGGGATTTTTTGCTCTTTCTAATACTTTTGTAATTTTTTGCAAATTTGCATTATCAAAATTACCCTATTCCTAAAGTTAAGTTTGTGTCTGTGTCTTTGGTGCTGACCCTGCCCACTGGCGAAACAGGGCCCCATCTTGCCTAAGTGTTACCTGGGAAGACAAAAACCCTCACTCCAAATGTCCCTCCTTCCCCCTTGTTCCCCCCCTTCATGATCATGATGTCCCATGGTCTGGGTTATCCCTGGGCTTAGTTGGGGTCACCTGTCCTGGCTGTGTCCCCTCACAACCTCCTTGACAGCCCCAGCCCCTCCACAGTGTGGCCGGATGAGGGGTAGGACCGGCCTTGGCTCAGTGCGAGCTCAGGAAGAACAAAACCATCTCTGCGTGCTCAGCCCTGTGCTCAGCACCGGCCCCCGCATTTCCTCCACTCCCAGCCCGGACCCCCCTTTCCCACCCCTCTGCCCCACGGCCGCCGCAGCACCGGCTGCTGGCTGGGGGGAGCCCCCGATCGGCCCCAGGGGTGGGCAGGGGACTCGGGGACCCCCCCGGTGCGGATCCGTCCCCCCGGCCCGAGCCCCAAATTCCGCTCCGGGGACCGCCAGGCTCCGCGGGTCCGCCTGGCAACCTGTGAGTCATCGGCGAGAAAAGCTCTGGTTGGCTGGAAATTATTTAACGCCTTCTCTGATTGGCTGGAATTGTGAAAGGCGCTGTGCCGTGCAGGTATGTCTGGGAGCTGCGGAGTCCGGGCCGGAGCCTTTTCCTCTTTCTTTCTCTCCCTCTGAGACCATTTTCCCATTTCTTTCCCTCCCTCTGAGACCTCTTCCCTATTTCTTTCCCTCCCTCTGAGATCTATTTTCTGTTTCTTTCTCCCGCCCCAGACCTCTTTCCTTTTCCTTTCTGTCCCTCTGAGACTTCTTCCGGATTTATTTCTCTCCCTTTATCCTCCCCATTTTTTATTCAGTTCAATCCATGTTCAATAAAATCTGCAGCTTGCCTTCGCATGCTCTCATTTGCACCTTCACTGGGGAAAAGGCGTCTCTCTGTCTACTGAGATCATAACCCATGGGCAGGGTCCCTTCCCACACCAATCGTTCTGGGATTCTGTTGGGGACTTGCTTCCATTTCCTCCTTCCCTCTGGTTCCAGGCAGAAATGTGCTGGAAAATGCCCAGCAAAGCCACCTTTGCTGTGATCTCCGGGAGCCCACAGAGCTGCTGGAGCTTGTCCCCTGGCCCTGCACAGCTCCTTGGGAGGCACGGCAGGAGCAGCACCCCGGGAGCCTCAGGAATGCCCCTCTGGGATCCATGGCACACACTCCCAGGGGCTGGAATTCCAGTTCCCAGCCAGGAAAAATGTTCCTGCCCTGGAAGGCAAGGCTCTCAAGAAAGAGCCAAAAGCCAAGTGGAGCAAGATCTTGCAGTGACATTTCACTGCCAGCCTTCATAACTTCACCCATGGTTGTTGTAACTCGTGGACTGGGGATCAAATCAGGGCAGGGTCTTTGGTGGGAGCTGCCCTGGGTCAAGGGAGACACTGAGAGAGAAACAGAGAAGGCAGAAAAAGGCAGAAGAGAAAGGAGGACACAAACACAATCAGCTGAGAAGGTGGCATTCTGAAAACAGAGCTGTAACTGCTGAAAATTAATGGGACAGAAAGAAATAATTTTGTAACTTTATTTCCTATCAAAATACAATTTCCTCCCTTGCTCACAAACCTCCTCCCAGTGTCATTCAGCAGGGCTGTCAGAAAGTTTTTTGTTCTGAGTGGATGTTCCAGGCTGCAGCCAGAAGCAAACAGGGAATGGGGATTTTCTTGCTCCTGGGGAGTTTGATATCCCCAGCTGAGGAGAGGAGAAGGCACAAGAAGAAAAGGGCACCTGGGCTTCATCCTTCCAGAAGAATGAGGGAGGGGGAATCTGTCATCCTCTCTGCAGCTGCTCCCACAGGGATGTGAGGGCTGATCCCAGAGCCCCAAGGGTCACAGTCAGGGCTGCCCTCAGGGAATGCTCACCTGGTATTGAGGGGCAGGGTGGGAGCACCTGGATCTTGGAGCATCCAGCTGTCCCCCGTGTTTGGAGGTGCCTGAGGAGGGCAGGGATGATGCCAGGGACATCCTGCAGTGAAATCCCCCCTTTCCTGCTCTGCATGACCCTGATCCTGGTCTCAATCACACTCCACATTTACACACAGTTCTGTATTTAATCCCATCCCAGTCCCAGACTCGTCTAGCCCCAGACCCTAATGCAACCCCAGCCCTAAAGCCAATCCCATGTCTAGCCTTAACCCCGATCCCAGCTCTAAGCCAAATCTCAGCTGTAACTCCAACCCCAGCCCCAATTCCAGCCCCTTCCTAAATCCTCAGCCCCAAACCAAATCCCAATTTCAGCCCTTCTGAGGGTTTGGGGATGTCTCTGTCCCTCTGACCCCGATGATGTTTGGGTGGGGTCACACCAGGGCTGAGAGGGACAGAGACCCCCCCGGCCTCCCCAGGTGTGAGAAGGTCGGAGAGCCCCCCCCAGCCCCGAGCACCGTCAGCGGTGAGAGGGACACAGAGCCCCTGGTGCCCAGCCCTGCACAGGCATTCCCTGAGGCCAGAGGGATGGAACCGCCCGAGCATCCTCCAGGGTGAGGGGACAGAGACCCCTGAGCATCCCCTGGGCTGAGAGGGACAGAGACTGCCCTGAGCACCCCCTGGGACAGGGGTGAGAGGGAGGGAGACCCCCCAGGCATTCCTGGGGGTGAGAAAAATGGAGACCTCCTGGGAAATGGACTGGGATGACAGGGACAGGGACACCCCCTGGGGAATAGCCTGGGGTGACAAGGACAGGGACAAACCCCTCCAGCCCCTCCCAAGCATGCCCCAGGACAAGAGGCACAGAAAGAATCCACTGGGCATCAGACAAAGTAAAGTGTTTTCTTGTCAGAAATCAAACTTAACCCTACATAAAGTGCCTTGAATTTGCTCTTCCCACAAGTCACTTGTAATGGAAATGCAAACAAATCCCAAACTTTATTAAACTGACAGTAGAAGCAATTTTGTGGCAATTCCAAGTTCAATTGGTTCTTGCAGAGCTCCAGCTCAGCTGCTGGTGCATTCTGATAAAAGTGGAAATTTGGCCAAATACAGATTATGAAAAGGAAGGAAAGCTCTGCGTAGCTGTCACAAATGTGACAGGGACAAAGCGAAAAATGATTCTCACATTTTGCAAAGCCCCTCAGCCCATAAAAGAGAAAAGGGGGGAACAGCAAGGGAGTGATAGGGACAGAGATGTCCCCTGGGGTGGGGCAAGTGGGACATTGGGGACATTGTCCCCTATATGTGTGTGGTGCCTTCCTGGGGTGGGGGTTTTTACCCCTGATCTAGTTCGGGTAAGGGGGGTGGTGTTCACCCCCCTGAGCAGGGATTACCCTACTGTTTAGGTTACAATGTAAGATGTAACCAAAAGCATGTTTTCCATCACCATCTTCACAAACTGCTATAAACAGCTGGGGCAGTGTTCTTTATCTCTTCCATGACTCACCCCTAATAACGCCCTCCAGGGGCTATCTTCTGTGAATGAGCCATTGAGTGTCACTGCAGGACTGATAAAATTACATCCTCCCATTGTGGGAGGATCTGCCCAGGGGGAGGATCCAGGCATTCCTACCTGGATATAATCTGTGGCTTGGAACAACCAGGAGCACCTTGCCAACTGGATTCCCAGATGACAAGAGCTCCATAATCACCACTGGACCTTCAGAGGAAGACCAGACCCTTCTACAGGATCACTGCTTCCACAGAATCATGTTCATCACTCCACCAGGACTGCAGCCACCATTTAATGGGACTGCTACCACCACCCTGACCAACAGGCTGTCAGGTTATATCCGACTCTGTCAGGTTAAAGCAGTGTTTCTGTATCATTGCCTTGATCTGAATTTTCTTATTGAATTGTAATTCTAGCTTAGACACTCCCCCTGGTTTGCCTTCAATCCAGTACAAGACTCAATCTGCTCATCCCTTATTTTCCTCCCAAACCAGGATTTCCCATTCCCAAACCTTTGCCAGATGGAGGAGGAGGCTGCGAGGAAGACAAAGATACCCCAGGACCCCCAGGCAGATGAGGAGGAAGTCAGTGCCCCTTTCCCCCTGTCCTGCTCCACCTCCCAGCCCAGCACGGCCCTCAGCTGCAGGACAACACTGCTGCCAACGCTGTCCTGCTGGGGATGCCCTGGGGGGATCTCCTTCCCTTTCCCTCTGTCATGGAGGCAAATCCCATCCTCTCCTTGTCCTTCCTCACCCAGACAAGGAGAAGCTGGGGATGGAGATCAGGGAGGACAAATCTCCACGGCAGACTCTCGTGGCAGAAGCTGTTCTGAGTGGCTCCAGGGCACAGGAATCCAACAGGGAAGAAAAGCCACAGAGATCTCCCACATAACGAAGGGCTGCAAACCCAGCCCAGGGTGCTTTGAGGAGGAAAGACCCACCCTGTGCCAGCAAAGTGGACAGAGCTTCCGCCAGAGCTCAGAGCTCGTGGTCCATGAGCAGCTTCATGATTGAGAGAAGCCCTACAAGTGCCTGGAGTGTGGGAAGAGCTTCAGTCAGAGCAGCAACCTGATCCGCCACCAGATGATCCACACTGAGGAATAGGCCTACGAGTGTGGGGAGTGTGGGAAGGGATTCAGCTGCAGCTCAGACCTCCTCACCCATCAACGCACCCACACTGGGGAGAGGCCCTACGAGTGTCCCGAGTGCCACAAGAGGTTTCAGACCAGCTCCAATCTCTTCAAGCACCAGTGGATTCACACCGATGAGAGGCCCTTCTGCTGCCCTGAGTGCGGGATGGGCTTCAAGCAGAAATCCCACCTCATCACTCACCGGCACATCCACATTGGGGAGAAGCCCTATGAGTGTGGGGAATGTGGGAAGAGCTTCAGGAAGAAGTCCCACTTGATCTGCCCATCAGAGGATCCACACTAGGGAAACGCCATACAAGTGTGGGGAGTGTGGGATGACTTTCTGTCGTAGATCCCAACTGATCATCCACCAAATGATCCACACTGGGGAGAGACCCTACAAATGCCCTGAGTGCCACAAGAGGTTTCAGACCAGCTCCAATCTCCTCAAGCACCAGCGGACTCACACGGATGAGAGGCCCTTCTGCTGCCCTGACTGCAGGAAGGGCTTCAAGCACAACTCCCACCTTGTCAGGCACCAGCACATCCACACTGGGGAGAGGCCCTACGAGTGTCCCCAGTGTGGGAAGAGCTTCTCCAGCAGCTCTCACTTGACCAGACACCAACGGACACACCGGTAAGGGAAGCCCTGCGAGTGCCCCAACAGCTGGAAAAGCTTCGTGCACCGCTCCAGCTTCATCCCCCATGGGAGAATCCTTGTTGGGCAGAGCTGTGGTGAGCCAAATTCCCTGTGATCTGTGCTCGGAGGACACCTGGTTGGTTATCCTTTTAGTTTGGCCACAATTTCCTCTTAATTTGTCTTTATCACTTAAAAACACCTGAAATAGATCTAAAAAGAAAGGAATTTATCAAAGATGTCTAAAGTTCCATCAGTTAACACTTACTTAAGAAGGAATTTATGGGTTTGGGACATATTCTAGAAGATTTGTGGGTTCTTGGGATATTTCATGTAGTGTTCTCCATATCTTTGCACTCCAAAAGTAAGTTTGATTGATCTCTCACCTCAAAATGATTCAATACCACTGAAAACAAGTCAATACCACTAAAAATAAGTCAATCTTACCCTCATGGGGCCCAATCCCACTTCAAATTCACTGGTTCCCACCTCAAAAAAAAAAAAAGTCCCATAGTCCCATGCCAAAATTGCTCAATTCCACAGCCTGCAGCGTGAGATGGGATTGGATGGAGACTGGGAGAAGTGGGATCCAAATTTGAAGCTGTGGGATCAGGATTGTGTGGGGCTGGGTGTGTGGGATATATTCTGACAATAAATAAAACTTTCAGAACTATTGATTTCTGCCCCATTCATTTTCAGTCAGTTCCAGTTCTGTTTTCAGAGTGCCACCTTCTCAGCTCATTGTGTTTGTGCCCTCCTTTCTCTCCTGCATTTCTCTGCCTGCTCTGTTTCTCTCTCAGTGTCTCTTGACCATGGGCAGCTCCCGCCAATGACCCTGCCCTGATTTGATTTCCAATCCATGAGCTACAACAACCATGGGTGAAGTTATGAATGGTGGCAGTGAAATGTCACTAAGATCTTGCTCCACTTGGCTTTTGGATCATTCTTTAGAGCTTTGCCTTTGAGGGCAGGAACATCTTTTCCTGGCTGGGAACTGGAATTCCAGCCCCTGGGAGTGTGGGCCATGGATCCCAGAGGGACATTCCTGAGGCTCCCAGGGTGCTGCTCCCGCTGTGCCTCCCAAGGAGCTGTGCAGGGCCAGAGGACAAGCTCCAGCAGCTCTGTGGGTACTGCAGTGCCTCAACAGCCCCTGGTTCCATGAGTTTCCCTACTGCCAACAACGGTTCCTTGGTTTCCATGATACCCTGCTGTGTCACCATGGATATTTGGTACCATGAAGTTCTTTAGTGTCACAATGGCCTCCCTCGCTCCATGAGCTTCCGCAGTGTCACAATGGCCTCCTTGGATGGGCAGTGTCACCATGGACCATTGGCTCCATGCAGTCCTGCTTGGTCACCATGCACTCCTTGGTTCCATGAGGTTCTGGGGGTGTCTCCATGGTCTCCTTGGATCTACAGTGTCACAATGGACCACTGGATCCACGTGGCCCTGCTGTGTCACCATGGCCCCTTAGTCACAAATGACTCCTTGCTTCCACGTCACCCCCTGAGTGCCAAAATGGCCCCTTCATTCCATGAGGAACACAAAAGTTTTGTTGAAACATTGAGCAAATCCTGCTTAACGCACCTGGGAACATTTGCTTGCATTCAAGAGAGAGGTCAAAGGTGAGGATGGCACCAGCAAATTCCATCTGCAACACAGATCCAGGAAAAGGACAGGGTCAGCAAACTCAGCTGCAAGACTCAGAGAATTCTGCTTCCAGAGATCATTTTTGCTCACACTGCCCCTTGCAGAAAGGTGACACCATTCCAGGTAGCCTGGACTGAGCAGGTGGTTCCTCAGGGGGGTTTGTTGTTAGGAAACCTGCTCAGGCTTTTCCATTCTTTCCTTCCAAACAGGAAAACTCCTCCTGGGCCTGTGTGCAGGCAGAGCCCTGAGGAGAGCAGGTGGGAAATGGTGCAATGGGCTGGGACGTGGAGCTGCAGAGCTCAGGGAACAAGGTTCTGCTGCAGGGCACAGGGATGTCAGTGCCAGGTAGACTGTGTCAGACATGGTGAGGCTGGGGGTGAGGAGCAGCTTGTCCAAATAGGGTCAGCCCTCAAGGGGCTCATTCTTCTTTGTGTCCAGACTTCCTAAGGAGACATTCAGCATCCAGATCACCTGGGGAATGCTTCTATCAGCTCTTCTCTCAGCTGGTAAATAAAAAATACTCACTTGATTAAAGGAAAAAAGTCATAAGGTGCACTTTGAAATCTTCCTTCTTAACAGAACTCCAAACTGACTCCAATCAGCTGCACAAGCCCTGGAGAACTGTAGAAAATTTCAGGAAGAGAAAGAACCCCTCAGGGCTTTCTGCATTTTGGTGATCCCCACCATGGGTCAGTTGTTACAACATGAATCCAAGGACACCACGGTAACACTACAGAACCTCATGGAACCAAGGGGCCATTGTGACATTGTGGTGACTCATGGAATCAAGGAGACCATTGTGAAACTCGAGGGCCACAAGGAACCAAGGGGCCATGGTGACCTTGTGGAGCCCAGAGTGCAGCTGAGGAGGCCCTGTGACACAGCAGGGCTGCATGGAACCAAGGAGCCATGGTGACACATCAGGGCTTTGTGGAACCACGAAGCCATTGTGACATTGCAGGGCCCCATGGAAGCATGGGATCACTGTGACACTATAGAAGCAGGGGAGCATTGTGGCATTCCAGGGCCTCATGGAACTGAGGAGACCATTGTGACAGTGTGGGGTTCCATGAAACCAAGGGAACATGGAACAGGTCTGTCTGGCTTGGCCTCCTGGGGACACCTGACAGGTCTGGCTGACCTTGGTCTGTCGAGGGCTGCTTCTCATCTGCCCCTGAAGCACTGGGGCTCTGGGCTTTCCTTCCTATGGGTGAGAACTGTCCTTCTCCCCCAGGGGTCCATGGCCAAAACTGGGATTCCTCCTCCAAATTTCCTTTCATCCAAAGATTGTTCTCAGATGAAATCTGCCAGGAGAGACAGATCTGGCTGCCTTGGTCACCCAGGGGCCACCTCTCATCTGCTTTTGAAAGCTTGAGACCATGTGCTTTTCTTTCTTAGGGAAAAAACATCCATTTTGACCAGACGTCCATGGCCATGATTAGGAATCTGCCTCCAGAATTGCGTATATTCAAGGATAGATCCCAGACAAAAGCTGCCAAGACTGACAAGTCTGGCTGGCCTTGGCTTCCTGAGGGCTGGCACTCATCTGCCTCTAAAACACTGGGGCTCTGTGCTTTCCTTCCTCATGGAAAGAACTCTTTTTCCTGTCCAGGTACCCACGGCCAAAACTGAGATGACACCTCCAAAATGTCCTTTGTCCAAGGACAGCCCCTAGATGAAAGGTGCCAGGAGAGAAAGGTCTGGCTGGCTTGGCCTGAGGGCGGCCACCTCTCATCTTCTTCCAAAACACTTGGACTTCATGCTTTTCTTTCCTTTAGGAAAAAACCCAACCGTCTTGACCAGGCGCCCATGGCCAACACTGGGATTCAAACTCCAAAACTCCGTACATCCAAGGATTGCTCCCAAGTGAAAGCTGCCAGGATAGACAGGTTTGGCTGCCCTTGACCTCTTGGGGGGTGCCCCTTACCTGCTTTTGGAACACTGGGGATTGGTGCTTTCCTTCCTATGGAAAAGAACTGCCCTTTTTCTCAAGGTGTCCATGCTCAAAATTGAGATTCCTCCACCGAAATTCCCTATATCCAGAGATTCCTCCATGACTAAAGCTGCTAGAACAAACAAGACTGGCTGGCTTGGCCACCAAGGAGCCACCTCTCTTGTCTTCTCCCTTTGAAACACTTGGGCTCTGTGCTTTCCTTCCTATGGAAAAGAACCATCCTTCTCCTCTGGGTGTCCATGTCTGAAATTGGGATTCCACCTCTAAAATTCTGTATATCCATGGGTTGGTCCCAGGCAAAATCTGCCAGTACCATCAAGTCTGGCTGGCCTTGGCCTCTGGTGGCTGCCCCTACAACACTGGGGCTGGGTTCTTTCCTTCCCATGGAGATCACTGGGACACTGGAGGGACCTCATGGCACCAAGGGGATCATTGTGGCACCACTGGAGCCCATGGAACCAAGGGGCCATGGTGACACAGCAGCGCTTCATGGAACCCAGAGACCAGCATGGCTCTGTAGAGCCTGATGGAACTATGGAGACCATTGTGACCCTTCAAGGCCTGGTGTCACCAAGGGGATATTATGGCACCTCAGGCCCTCAGGGAAGCAAGGGACCATTGGGACACTGTGGGGCCCCATGGAACCCAGGGAACAGGTCTGGCTGGCTTTGCCTCCCAGGAGCTACCTGACAGCTCTAGCTGATGTTGGGATGTCAAGGGCTGCCTCTCATCAGCTCCTGGAGCCCTGGGGCTCTGTGCTTTCCTTGCTATGGAAAAGAATCACCCCTCTTTTCAGATAACCATTGCCAAACTTGTTACTCTCCCTAAAACAATTCCTATATGCAAGGGTTTCTTTCAGAAAAAAACCTTCCAGATCTGGCTGGCCTTGGCCTCTGGTGGTCACCTCTCATCTGCCCCTGAAACAGTGGGGGTCTGTTTCTTCCTTCCTATGGAATAGAATCAGCTTTCATGTCCAGAGACCATGGCCAAAATGAGCATTTGTCCTCCCAAATTTGGTATATCCAAGGATTGGTCCCAAACAAAAGTATGTGCCTCGGGCACATGACTACTATGTGGTGACAATGGAGCTGTGTGCTCTGTGCTGTTGTGGTGGTTTTGCATCACAGAAGTGATGTCCTAAGAGAAGCTGATAGCAGTTTCCTCAGTGTCTGGCTAAGAAACCAATCAGTATTTATCTTTGAGAATTGAAAATCTGTTAAACCACTACAGAAACTGTACATGGCTCTGTGAAGACACATTTTAAAGATGAAAAAACTGCTGGGGTTCACCTGCAACCCCCGGGCAGGGGGAGGAGAAGCCATCGGCCCCCGGCCGTGCTGCTGCTGTGTTCTGGCCTGGCTGCTGAGATCCTGGCTCTTCCCCAGCACGGCCCATCCTGACACAGCCCCAGCGCAGCCGCTGCAGAAATCTCCATGGTAAAACAGCTCCGGCCGCAAGGACCAAGCCTGGCCGGGGTCACGGAATCGTCTGCAGGCCCCGGGTGAGATATGAACTCTTTCAGTGCTTCCATCCTCCCTCGAGTGAGAGAAAAGGACAAAGTTTAGGCACATAGAGGAGGAACATGAAGACACCAAGGTCAGTGAAGGGGAAGTTGAGTCCCAGATGGGAGGGATGAGGAGATGTCCTGATCTTGGGGCTGAAATCCTCTTGTAAAGCTGTAGAGAGGGATGCATTTGATACATCAGACTCTCCTTTTCCCTATAACACATTGACAAGTATGGGGAGATGACTTGTTCAGCAAAGGCTTCCATGCTAAATTAAGCAAATATTTAAGTAGCTCTGATCCCATGAGAAGTTTGAACATTCAAAGAGAGCAGTGTGATGACATCCTGTGCCCTCAGGGAGAGAAGAAGAAGATCTCTGTTCCCAGAGATGAAAATGAGTTCAAAAATAGATGAAGAGAACCTTTTCTCTTAAACAGGTCATCTTTAAATTCTTACCTCATAAGCTGACATGGCCCGTAAACACAACTGTGGGAAAAGCTGTGAAAATTTGGGAGGGACTTGATGATTTCAGATTGTTTATGGGTGGCTGCCATTCATGGGAATTGACAGCCATGAAAGAACTGTTTTCATATGGAGAAGTCTCCAAAACATGAAAGAGAGATTCCTCTCCCTAAGTGAACTGAAGAAAGGTTATTCTAGTGATAGTAAACTGACTGAAAATTTTAGGGTTTTTCTCTTTACATTGTCAGTAAGAAGGAAAAGGTTGTAGGGAGAAGTGTTCTGAAAGTTTTATTCTGATTCCTATTACTCTCTCTTTTAGTTACTGTAAATAAACTTTTCTTTATACCCTTTTAAAGTTTTGATTCTACTTTGCCTTTCTCCTAATCCTATCTCACAGCAGGAAATGAGTAAGGATATTCTAGTGAGTGCACTGGTAATTACACTGCCAACACTGGAAAGGCTGCCCAAACTGGACCCACCACACAAATTGACACATTGCTGGAGAAATCTCAAACTGACAAACCAAAACCACTACAGAAAACTTCCTAATAAACTGCATAAGACCAGAGGGAAATCAAGGCAGAGCCACAGTTTGTCAGGACTTGCTAGATCCTAATGGGCCCCATGGTGCATTTGGAGCTGAGTCCTTTACCCCTGCGTGTGAGAGGAGATGAAACAAACCTTTCCAGGAGTCAAAGTCAGAAGAAAACCCCAAATGTCTCAAGGCATGAATGGGTCCCACTGAGGTCCATCCCCAACACAGGCTCCTCATGGACTCCTTGCAGGAGAGAATTGGAGAACAGGATGGCACAAAACCTTCTCAGAGATTCAGTGTAGAAAGGAAAATCCAAAGTACCTTAAAAACCTTGAGTATTTCAAAGTATTAATGAGTCCCACTGAGTGTCAGTACAAAGCTCTCAAGGGACTCATTAAAGCAGATAATTGGGGCCATGAGTGCACAAACACCTCCCAGAGTCTGTATCCAAAGGGAAACACCAAGTACCTTAAAATAAGTGAAGTACCTTGAAGCATTAATGAGCCCCACTGAGTGTTGTTACTGACAAAGCCTCTCCAGGGATTAATTACAGCAGATAATTGGAGGCCATGATTGCACAAACCTCTCAGAGACTCCAAGGCAAAAGCCAAACCCAAAGTCCTTTGAAAAACCTCCAGTCCCTGGGAGCATTAAGGAGCCCCCAGGGCGATTCCTGGCCAAGGCTCCCCAGGGGACTCCTTCCAGCAGATCCTTGAGGCCACTGGGATGTGGGCTAGGGGGGGTTTCAGAGGGCAGGACAAGGGGGTGACAGTGCCCAGCCTGGCTGGAGCTGTGCCAGGAGGCCCCAGTGCCTCAGGACAAGGTGTCTCCTCACAGCCCTTGGTGGCACAGAGCCTGCTGTGCCCCAGGGCACCAAGACTTGGCTTCTCTTTGTCCGCACCTGCCATCACTGCCTCCAGTTCTCTGCTCTGCCTGGGGCCTGGGGACACTTTCTCAGTTGTGTCCCTCAGTGGGACCCATTAAAAGTCCAAGAAACTTTGGAGTTGGATTCTGACTTGGAGTTCTGGAGAGGTTTCTTCAGCTCCCTCTCAGGGACTGATGTTCAGGGCCTGAGCACAAAGCCCCAGAGGGTCATTAAAGTCCTTGTGCTACGCTGCTGAGCTGGGCTGGGCTCCTGGCACAGAGGCAGCTCCTGATAACCAAGAAAAGCTTCAAAAGCACATTTCTCTTGATGAGCAGCTTTTCTCCTAGCCCAGCAGGGCTGGGGCACTGCCTGCAGCAACCCTGGGCACAGCACAGAGGCGCAGAGAGTTTCAATCAGTTAGGGCTGTGAAGGTGCTGAGAAGTGCCTGGGGCACAATCTCTGCCAGCCTTTGGCACAGGAACCTCTGGCTGCAGGACAATGTAGCTGCAGCTCCTGGAGCCATCTCCTAAAGCTGGAATATCCCAATGCCTACAGACTCTGTGAGTACATCTCCGGGTATTTCTGGTGCAGGGAGGTGAAATGCTCTTGAAGCTCTGACATGCTGAGGGTTTCTGATCAGTCCTAGAATATTTCCAAGACCAGGATTTTGACTTGAGGATGATGACCTTTCTCAAGACTAGGTATTCCTATTCCTACTAATGGAGAAAGGCAGGGAGGAGAGATAAATAGTAAAGGTTGAATATGATGTATTAATTATGAATTTGGACAAGTGTGTGAAACATCTGAACTGTTACTTGTAGCTATCAATAGGTTCACAAGAGATCCCTAATGTGCTTTCAGACACTCTGCCCATGGACAGCAGCAGCATCACCTTTGCTGGAGCCATAAGGGTCAGTCTGAGCTGTCCTTTCTCCAAGCTGCAAACAGAACCTGCCCCCAGCTAGTGACATGCAAACAGGCAGGGTTCTGTTGGGCCAAGGAGAGTGCGCAGAGATTTGGGGTCTGTGAGTTCTGGCAGGGAGAGATCAGGCATAGGGAAACACCTGGAGGAGGAAAATCTCCAGGAAGCAGAGAGGAGATCAGGCATTGAGAAAAAACCAAACCCAGTAATGCTGTGGCAGGGAGAGTTTAGAGATGCCCACAGGATCCCCTCCAGTGCAGCCCCTCCCTCTGAACAAGCCCCATTCCTCCCGTCCCCCAGCCAAGCCTCTGCCATCAGGGCCGGGGCTCCAAGGTGTGCAGCCCCTCCTATGCAGGCAGCTGCAGCAGAGCTGTGGGGCAGCTCTGCAGCCCCAGGCCCAGTTCCCTCTACAGAGCACAGGGCTGGGAGCAGCTGCCCAGCCCTGGAGGCTCTGGCAGGGGGCACAGCTGGCTCTGGTTGATGCTATCCCCTGTGCCCAGCTCTGGGCAATGCTGTCAGTGCAGCCAGGGAAGGAGCTGCATCTCCCTTCATCCAATGCCATCATAAGGACACTTGGGAGTCTCCCTGAGATTTCAGTCCAGGCTGGGAGCAGTAATCCAGGGTGCAAACCTGTGCTAGACTATCTCTTTGGTATAAAATTGATGGGGATAGGCAGAGATGTCCTGACAGTGAAAATGCTGCAATGAACAATGTGAGTCCTTTGCTACAAATGTGGAGCTGGTCTGTGGTGGTTCCATCTGCTGTCAGCAGTACCTAGGGGTTTTCAAAGAGAAACAAGAGAGTGTGAATATCCTCCATTTGAGAAAAGTTAAAACCCAGAGAAATGCCAAAGGAAATGAAGTTACAGACCATCTGCCCTCACTCTCCACTCATCATCTTGCATCAGGGAACTCTCTCTTTATTACCAGAGGGCAGCAAAAATGCTGACAGTTTCTGATATCCAAGAACACCAGGACAGATATGGGGGAGGTTAAAAAGAAAACTTCAGAACTCTTAAACACAGAGTTTTGTCCATGTGTGTTACAGAGGAGGGTGTATGGGAAATGGCTTTGATTTTGGTTACAGGTATCTCCTCTAACCCTTCACTGTTATTTTTCTCCATGACCAGATCCCCAAGTCCAGCCAGAGCAAATGTCCAACAGCAGCTCCATCAGCCACTTCCTCCTGCTGGCATTGGCAGACACATGGCAGCTGCAGCTCCTATACTTCTGCCTCTTGCTGGGCATCTCCCTGGTTGCCCTCCTGGGCAACGGCCTCATCATCAGTGCCGTAGCCTGCGGCCACCACCTGCACACACCCATGTACTTCTTCCTGCTCAACCTGGCCCTCACTGACCTGGGCTCCATCTGCACCACTGTTCCCAAAGCCATGCACAATTCCCTCTGGGGCACCACGACCATCTCATACATAGGATGTGCTGCTCAACTCTTTTTTTTTGTCTTTTTCTTCTCTGCAGAGTTTTTCCTCCTGACCATCATGTGCTACGACCGCTACATATCCATCTGCAAACCCCTGCACTACGGGACCCTCCTGGGCAGCAGAGCTTGTGCCCACATGGCAGTAGCTGCCTGGGCCAGTGGCTTTCTCAATGCTCTCATGCACACAGCCAATACATTTTCCCTGCCCCTGTGCCATGGCAATGCCCTGGGCCAGTTCTTCTGTGAAATCCCCCAGATCCTCAAACTCTCCTGCTCCAAATCCTACTTCAGGGAACTTGGTCTTCTTGCTCTTAGTGTAAGTTTAGCTCTTGGTTGTTTTGTGTTCATTGTTTTCTCCTATGTGCAGATCTTCAGGGCTGTGCTGAGGATCCCCTCTGAGCAGGGACGGCACAAAGCCTTTTCCACCTGCCTCCCACACCTGGCTGTGCTCTCCCTGCTCAGCAGCACTGCAGTGTTTACCTACCTGAAGCCCCCCTCCATCTCCTCCCCATCCCTGAATCCGTCCCTGTCAGTTCTGTACTCGGTGGTGCCTCCAGCTCTGAACCCCCTCATCTACAGCCTGAGGAACCAGGAGTTCAAGGCTGCAGTGTGGAAACTGATGACTGGATGCTTTCAGGAACATTAAACTGATGGTCAATTTCTGCAAATAATTTGTAATAAAAGTAATCTTTGATTGTTCTTTTTGGGTTTTGTTGTGGGATTTTTTCCTGTGATTTCCATTTTTAACATTGTCCGCAAAAATGACATTGCTTGCAATATTTCTTATTTTGTTTCTCTCCACTTTTACTGTTGACCCAGAGCGTGTCAACAAAGAACAGTTCTCTCAATGGCTTTAAAGGAACTAAAGGATCTCCCAGCAGAGTCTTCTACAGAGATACTCTTTTGTTGCCTTCTCTGGAGCTGCAGCAGCAATGTCTGTGTACAGAGCTGACTACAGATCAGCGCTGGCCCAGAAGCTGTGCCCAGCAGCAGCAGCACTTGGTGTTGCCACTGCTGCTCCTGTGGCCTTGCCCTGCTGCCCTGGTGGCCCTGGTGTTGCGGTAGGGCCTGAGTGCTCTTGGCGCAGGGCACAGTCCTAGGGTGGGAGTGCCGGGGCTGCAGCAGGGACAGGCCATGGGCACTGCTGGGGAAGCGCTGATGCCTCAGACCAGGCCCTGGGTGCTCCAGGCTCCTTGCCCAGGCTCTCTCAAGAACATGCCCAGGCCAATGCTCAGCACAGATAATGCCTATGAGCAGCCCCAGGCTGGCCATGGGCAGGCTGGGGGCAAACAGCATGGCTGGTGCTCTGCAAGGGCCCTGGGGAGATGGGAAGGAGCAACAGAGCAGGGGCTGATCCATCCCCAGTGCGCTGCAAAGCCCAGGGCACCGTCCCAGAGCATCATCATGGAGCTGCCAACAACATCCCCCCTCTGCAGCCCTGGCCTCTCCCCCAAGCTCACACAGTTGACCCATCCTTGCAGGCACAGAGAGGGCAGCCCTGGCTCAGGAGCCCCTGTTTGCATTGCACAGAGCAGGGGGGTGCATGTGCTGTTGCTGTGGGGACATGAACCTGAGGGAGCACAAATGCCATCAGCTTCTTGGGCCAGCAAGGGCTGGGGAATGCCAGGGAAACCACTCAGCTTTGTCCTGGCCTTTGCAGTCAGCCAGAACAAGTTTGTTCCCATCAGCTGGGTCTTTCCTGTCCCACTGCAGATGCTGTTGTTCAGAGCCACGTCTGCCTGTCAGCCGCCCCCAAACTGCCCTGAGTATTTCCTTTGCTTCACCTTTGCTTTCTTTACTCTTCCTGATACAAATTTCTTCCTATTTCCCACCCCTGTTCCCTTCCCTGCAAAGAGCCCATCCCTCTTTGCCCTTTCCTCTCTGGCCCCACTCCCCATTGCAGTTCCTGACTTGGTGCCATGGGAACATCCCTTGGGCAGCATGATCATCCTCCAAGTGCTGCAGGAATTGTCTGCAGGCTCCTGCAGTGCCTCGTGCTGCTCCCTTGCCAGAAGCACCACAGGCCAGGAGGGCACATCTGGGCTGCTGTGTCTGGCTCTGGGTCTATCTGTTCTGGGCAATGAGAAGGAGCTGCAGAGGCTCTGCAGGAGTGACAGGATGGGCTTTGGGGCTGGCAGGAGAAGCTGAGGGACCTGGGCTGCTGGAGCATCTGAAGAGGAGGCCCAGGGCTCCTCCTGCAACTGCTCCAAGGGAATCCCAGAATCAGCAAGGCTGGAAAAGATCTTGGAGAACATCAAGTACAACCTGTGCTCTGACACCACCCGGCTGGGAGAGAGTTCCTGGCTGGGAGAGGCCCCACTCAGAGGGAGTCGCTGGCCCAGGAGAGCTCCAAGCGCTCCTTTTGGAGCGCTGTTTGCAGGGCCCCACGAGAAGGGCTTCAGTCCCAGCAATGGTTCATCCTGGCCACACTTGGCATCAGCAGCTTTCTTTGGCAGTGTGAAAACAGGGATGTTGTGCCACTGAGGGAACAAAAACAGCTCCCAGGGCTGCTCCTAAAGGAGCCAGGAGCTGTTTGGGCAGCAGCAGTGCCTGGAGCAGACAGTGTTTGTGATGAGCTGCAGAGGAGCTGAGCCCAGGGGCTGTTGGCCAAGGCCGAGGCCCAACGAGCATTTCTCAGCTGGCAGGGCGGCCTGAGAAGGGGAGGGGGGAAATGCACCAGCACAGGGACATGGGACCAAGGGAGCCTTGTGACACTGTGGGGCCCTGTGAGACCAAGGAACCATTGTGACACTGTGGGGCCTCATGGAATCATGGAGAGCACTGTGACATTGCTGGGCCTCATGGAACCAAGGGGACTGTACTGATGCTGTGTGGCTCCATGGAATGTAGGGATCATTGTGACACTGAGAGGCCCCATCAAACCAAGGGTCCATTGTGACACCGTGGGGCCTCATGGAACTGTGGAGACCCTTATGACACTTTGGGGTGTCATGGAACGAAGGGGCCATTGTGACACTGCGAGACCCCATGAAGCCAAAAGGGTTGTAAAACCTCATGGAACCATGGACACACCATAAGGACACTTCACAGCCTCAGGGAACCAAGGGCCCATTGTGATACAGAGGGGACTCATGTGATCATGGAGACCATTGTGACACTGTGAGGGCCCATGGAATAAGCAAAGCATTGTGACACTGTGAGGCTTCATGGATCCGGTGAGACCATTGTGACCCTGGGGGTGCCCACAGAACCAAGAGAACCATTGTGATATTGTGGGGCCTCGTGAAACCAAGAGGCCTTTGTGACAGTGCAGGGCTGCATGGAACCAAAGGTCCATTGTAACACTACAGGGCCTCATGGCATCAGTGGTCCATTGTGACACTGGGGAGCCAAAGGAGACCATTGTGACACTGCAGGGCTGCATGGAACCAAGGGGCCATGGTGACATTGTGGAACCCCATAGAACCAAGTGTTCATTGTGACACTGCAGGGCTGCATGGAACCAAAGCTCCAGGGTGACACAGAGTGGCCTCCTGTCATCAATGGTTCATTCTGACACTCTGGAGCAAATGGAGATCATTGTGACAAGGCAAATCCCCAGGGTCCAAAGGTCCATTGTGACATTGCAGGGCTCATGGTATAGAGGCATCAAGTGACATTGTGGGGCAAGGGGAACCATGGAGACCATTGTGACACTGCAGGGCCTCATGGAATCATTGGGACCATTTTGACACTGTGGGGCCCCATGGAATCAAGGAATCATTGTGAAAATATGGAGCCCCATAAAACCAAGGGAACACAGAACAGGTCTGGCTGGTTTGGCCTCCCAGTGGCCATCTGACAGGTCCAGCTGATCTTGGCATTTTGAGGGTCACTTCTCATCTGCTGTGAAACACTGGGGCTCTGTGCTTTTCTTTCTATGGAAAAGAACTCTCCCTTCTCTTCCTCCAGGCACCCATGGCCAGAATTGGGATTTCATCTCCAAATTTCCTTATATCCAGGGATTGTTCCCATAGGAATATTGCCAGGACAAGTCTGGCTTGCAATGGTTTCATGAGGGTCATGTCTCATCTGTCCCCAAAACACTGGGGAAGGCTCCATGCTCTCCTTCCTATGGGAAAAAACGGTCCTGCTTCTCCAGGTGCCTATGGCCAAAACTGGGTTCAACTCCGAAATTTCCTAAATCGAATACTGCTCCCAAACACAATCATCCTTTGCTGACAAGTTTGGCTGGCCTTTGGACTAGTGAGACACTCACCTGCCTTCCAAACATTGGGGTCTGTGCTTTCCTTCCTATGGAAAAGAACTGTCCTTCTCCTCCAGATGCCCTTAGCTAAAATTGGGATTTCACCTCCAACACTCCCTTACTGTGAGAGACTGGAGGAGACTTAGCTAGAAACATTTTGTGTGTGGGGGAGAGGAAGGGGCAGCTCCAGCACTGCCCTGCCCTGGAACCCCAATCCCCCCAGAGCCTCTATCCCAGCCCAGAAGTGCCTGACAGTCCCTGGCACAGCACAGGCAATGCTCCACAGCCACCTCTGGAGCCCCCAGCCCAGCTCATGAGGGACCAAATGAGCCCAAGTCCCACCTGAGGCTCATTAATGCTTTGAGACACTCAAGGTGTTTGGGATACTTCAAGGATTTTCCTTTCCACACTGAGTGTCTGAGAGGCTTTTGTGCCATCCTGGCCACCAATTCTCTCCTCCAAGGAGTCCATCAGGAGCCTGTGTTGGAGAGGAACCTCAGTGGGACCCATGAATGCCTTGAGACACTTTGGGTGTTTCCTCTGACTCTGACTCCTGGAAAGGTTTGTGTAATCTCCTCCCAGGGCCTGAGGTTCAAGGGCTCAGCTCCAAATGCACAGTGAGGCTCATTAGGATCAAGCAAGTCCTGTCAAACCACGGCTCTGCCTTGATTTCCCTCTGCTCTAGTGCAGTTCATTAGGAGGGTTTCCTTTTACAGCTATGGAGAAATAGTTCAAAGAGCCTCTTGGAAATATGGATTCCTATTTTAAAGGGTGTCTTTTATTGCTGTTCTTATTACACCAGAGGTGATTGCAGCATTCAGTGACTGATATTGATGCAGGGACTCTCCTAAGGAGCTCTGGCCTGCTCAGAGAAGCTGTGCCTTAAAGTCTGAGCCAGTGTGGACAACCTTGCTCCACATTCCCCAAGCCCATCGTGTCTCTCCTCACTCACCTGGGACCTGCTTTGCTTGGAGAACTGGCTGCACACAGCCAAAGAGGAATTTTCCTTCTTTTAGTTTTGAAGCAATCTAAAAGTCCTGAGTTTCCCCATTGCAAACAGACATCCTCCTCAAGTGTGTGCCAAGCCCAAGGTGCCACCAAGAGCAGTCCAGACCTGCCCTGGGCCAGCTGTGAGGGTGGATCATCATCCCAACCTGCAGTGGGCCATTGCCAGGGACTGTTGCCATGGACACTGCAGTGACCCACTGCTGGCTTTGGGTGCCATGGCAACTCCCATCAGTTCAGGTTTCCTTGGAAACCAGCCCAAGGAGCCATTTCTGCAGCCAGGTTCCATGGCCACTTGCCTGCAGATCTTTTGCTGCCCTGGGCTGCCATGGCACCCCTCAGGACAAAGCGGTGCCAGGGCTGTTCCAGGCACAATTGCAGTGACACTCCTTGGTGCCACCAGGTGCCATGGCAACGGCCACGGGGACCCGTTCCTTGGTTTGGTGCCATGGCAACCAATGCCCGGACCCGCTGTGGTGGTTGGTGGCCATGGAAACCTGCCCTGGGCCCCTTGCTCAGGGCTGGTGTCAGTGCCCAGAGCCAGAGGGGATCCCTTGCTGGGGGCTCGTGCCATGGCCACCTGCCCTGTGCCGCGCTGGCCGGGCAGGCACCAGGAACCAGCAGCCAACGCCACTGCCAGGGCCAAAGGCCAGGTCAGCCAGACAGAAAGGGGCAGTGCTGGGCACTGTTTCCATGGCAACCGGCACTGGGGGTGACACCTGGGTCACCTGTGCTGGCAGTTGCCATGGAAACCCCTGGCAGGCACTGAGGGCACAGACACTGGCACTGAGACACTGCTGGGCCGGTGCTGAGCACAGGGCTGAGCACGCAGAGATGGTTTTGTTCTTGCTGAGCTGCAGCAGAGCCAAAGCCTGTCCTGCCCCTTGTCAAGCCACGCTGGGGAGGGGCTGGGGCTGCGGGGCAGCTTGGCAGGGGACACAGCCAGGACAGGTGACCCCAGCTGAGCCCGGGGATACCCCAGACCATAGGACATCATGCTCACTGAATGAAGGGGGGGAACAAGGGGGAAAGGGAGAATTTTGGAGGGAGGGGTTTTGCCTTCCCAGGTAACACTCAGGCAAGAGGGGGCCCTGTTTCACCAGTGGGCAGAGTCACTACCAAAGACAGACACCAGCTTAAGGAATTGTGTCATTTATATCATTGCACAGACACAAAGAATTGCAGAAGGATAAGCTCAGCAAAGCACATCATCATTAGCAAAGAATTACAGAAGAAGCTCAGCAATCCAAAGATTACTACCAAAGATTGCCTGCAGTGATTAAAGAAAGATCCATCAGCAGTTCCCCTCAGACTTCACCATCACCCAGATCCACACATCAGCTGGGGAAGCCAAGGACTGCAGAGCCACTCCCAGACACTGGGAATTCCTGCAGGTGCCTCCACCTTTGCAGGCAAGGAGGCTCCAAGCCCGCTGGGAGAGGACACAGCTTTTACACTGCTAAACAAACAAGCTGACATCACTGCTACTGTGGGAACATCTGGTTTCATTCTCCTCATTGCTTTCTCCCAGAGCCTGGCCAGGGCTCAAGGAGGAACCAAGGGAGATGACTTTGATCTTTCAGCCCCAAACAAGGCCAGATGGGGCCTGGTCTGGTTTCTAAATACAGAAAGATAAATCTATGTTTTATCAAGGAACACATACACTGATCATGTTGTTAATAATGGTTCCTTAAGGACTGGATACAAATATAACATTTGGTTGGAAGGTTCATCTAGAGGTGAACGTTGCCTCAGGACCTGTTCAGGCCTTGATACTTTGATCAGTCCTCAGACCTACAATGAACTACAACCTTCATAACAAGTCTTTCAATAACACAGTTTAGATTTACATATTAGGCATAAAGGCATCTCCTCTTGTGCTTCAATTAAGTGCTGGTTAATTTCATTACTCTGAGCTATTCACCTTCCTTTTAAAACATCCCTTAATAGTTGCTGTTATTCTCTGCTATTTATCAAATGCCTCTCTTTTCTTGAGACTGTTTCTTTTCAGACAAGTCTCAATACTCCACTTCCCAGCACAAAGCGTCTCAACAACTCTAACATGGAATGTCAGAGTGCACACCAAGTGCACACGCTGCAATGATGACAGGCACTGCCACAAATGCATTTCACAGCAGCCTCCAATTTGGCAGCCATGAAGCCAATCCCACCAAGAAGAATTTTCTTCTTTCTGCCACTCTTCTACTGCTCTTTGTGTCAAGGTGATTCCTGACTGTTGGCCTTCACACCCATCCCTGACAGCAGTGCAACATTCCTGTCCCATGGCAGCCCAGGCTCCTCCTTGGCCAGCAAGCAGATAATCCAAGGCCATGCGGTTCTGTGCAGTCCCCATTTGTGTTTGTTGGAGCTCACAGGATGTGCTATTGCACATTTTAACAGCATCATTTGCTGCTTCTGATAATAATCCATTCAGCTGATTCATGGAAACTCCACAGGACGGGGCAGCACACATGGGGCACAGCAGGAACCAGAATCTTTTGCTTTCTGAAAGCCAAGGCACTCCTTGGGGGGAAAATGTTCTCTGGGCCCCAACTCTTCCTTGTGGTTGTGGCCGAAGGACCCGAAATGGTGGCCCTGTAGCCAAGAGTGGTGTGACACTGACACCGACCAGCTCCTGCACCCCAAGTTCTACTGACACTGGCAGGGATGGGAAAGCACAGAAATCCTCTCACACTGTGGCCTCTAGAACTAGAACAGGGTTTGGTTTCTCCTGAAGGGAAATCTTAGGGAATCCTGTCACACTGATCACTGTATTCCTTTGTTTTCTTTAACTGTCCCTTCACTGACAGTGACGAGTCAGAGCCCATGGACAGAGTTCTGGCCACCCCACAGGGTGGGCCCTCCAAGGGAACCCCATTCCTCCCAACTTCAGCTGAGAACACACCCAGCAATTGCTGACATGCAGCACTTTGGCTACCCTGATCTTTACATTTTTATAACTAATCATTCCATTTTGATCACTAACCCCTTGGTCAAACACTAGAGGTGTTTGTGGCAGACAAAGATTCTGGCTGACCATCAAGGTACAACTCACAGACATCAGCAGTACTTTAGTGACACCGTTCTTCATTCTTTTTTCTCAATCTCATTCAAGTTAGGAACAATAATTCTGTTGTCCATGGAGCTGATGCCATTTTAATTCCAGAATAATGCCCCCAGGCCCTTTGCTGTTCAGCTTTACCATGGTGTCTGTGCCTAACAAGGCTTGGGGGGCCCTTTCCCCTCTGGCTGGAAGGGGGCCGGGTCCCAGTCCCTGAGGGGCACCCAGGCTCCTGGATGGAATTCCTGTGCAAGTCCCTCAGGGTCACAGCAGCCTTCACATGGAGCCCCGTGGATCAGAGCATTTTCCAAAGGGGCCCTTGGGGCAAACAGGGAGATTTGGTCTGGCAGGATGTGTAAAACAATATCCTGTCAGATCTACTTGTTCTCACACAGAACACTTTGCTGCAGGGACACATTCCCATTGTTCCTGCCCAGGTTTCAGGATTCAGAGTTGTCTTTCCTACGAGCTGCTCCTTTAGCTAACTCGGGAGGGCCTTTTGGCCTCCAGACCCACACTCTGGCTCTATTATTAGGACTGCTGGATCCAAACCCTTTATCTCCACAAATGATGGGGATTGGAGGGGAAGCTCCGTTTTTTCACAATGGTTCTTAAAATTACAATATGAATAATTGTGCTACCCTGTCATGGGGTTGAATATTCCAATCTTGTTCGCTATTGTTTAACAGAATTATTGAAATTTCTCCTTGACATTCGGCATCAATTCCTCCTTCCATGACATGAACACTTTGCAAGGCCAAGCTCCAAGCCAGCAGTGTCCAAAGCAAAGTGTCCTGGAGGAATCTGAATTCCTGTTTCAGTATTGACAGCTCTCATTTGCTTTGAATTTATCCTAATTCATTCCAATGCATGAAGGCCCAGCCCTGCAGCCTCTGGGCTGGCCCTGCCAGGGGCCATCACAGCCAGAACAATTTCCCAGGCACCCAAGTCTCACTGCCCATGGCTGGATTTGCAAATTGGGTGCAGCTGTGCACAGCCAGGGGGTTTCCATTTCCCCAGTGGGCCATTGTTAAGGGCATGGAGCACAGCTGGGAGATGGGTTCTCCATGGGCACAGGTTCCCATCTCCTCATTCTTTCAACTGCTCTTTTAACAACCCCTTCACCCGTTCAACCAATCCTGCAGCTTGTGGATAGTCTGGGACATGAAAAACCCTGCAGGCTTCATCACTGTATTTTTCACAGGAACAGACAAAGCACTCTGCATCACAGTATCAGCAAACCCAGCAAACCCTGCAAAAATAGCCAATTTCATCCCTTCCTTCTTTATTCCGTGTATACAATCTCCCAAAGTTGACCACTGGCCAATCCTGTTCTGTAGGTTGTGTAGTGTTACATCCCTGAGCAGCCAAAGCTACCAAATTAGTATTGTCAGCATGATTTCACATTATTATTATGTTATATGTACATATTGCTTTAGAAATCTATAGATAGATATAGACATATATATATACAAAATAAATATATAAATATTTATAAATACATATAAAATACATATATTAAGGTCTCATTAAACTATAATCATGTATATAGTTACATATATTAATATTTCACTTGCACAAATGCATCTGAGCTCAATATTAAAACCTCCTTCTGTTTCTCCATGTGGGAGCATTCCAACAGTAATTGTTCCTTCTCAAGTTTCTGTTTCCAATGTACTCTTAACAAATTCATCTTTCTCTGCCCAAACCCACAAGTTCTTTCCCTTTTCCATATGCAATTTTTGGATGTATTTGAAGCCATCCAGAGGGTTCAGCTTCTTTAAGTGACTGCCTCTCTGCTCACACGGTGCTCCGACCTCAGCCCACTCCAGAGCCAGGGAACTCCAGGGAAGGCCTTCCCATCTGGGAATTCCTGATGGGACTGATTCCTCACACTTACACTGAACAAGTGACATTTTGTTGTCATCTGGGCAGACTGGGCCAGTTTTGTTTTACCAGTGGGCAGGGTCAGCACCAAAGACACAGACTCCAACTGAAGGAATCAGTGTCATTTACTGCAGCTCAGAGCAGCAAAGAATCACAAAAGGAGCAGCTCAGCAATGCACCCAATCATCCCCACCAAATATTGCCTGCAGTGATTAACACAGATCCAGCAGCATTTACCCTCAGCCTTTACCATCCCCCAGATCCACCCAGCAGCTGGGGGAAGCTGTCACAGCCCAGGGCTGCAGAGCCACTCCTGGGCACTGGGAATTCCTGCAGGTGCCTCCAGCCACAGGTGAGGCTCCAACCCCGCTGGGAGAGGGCCCAGCTCTGACAGTGCTGAATGAACAAACTGACAGCACTTCCAGTGCGGGAACATCTGGGTTCATCCTCCTCTTGGCTCCCTCCCAAAGCCTGGCCAGGGCTCCAGGAGGAACCAAGGCAGCTGACTTTGATCCTTCAGCCCCAAACAAGGCCAGATGTCAGATTCCATGGCCTTGTCTGCCTTCTAAACACAGAAAGGTCAATACATGTTTCACTAAGGAGTGCCTACATCTATCACAGTGCTAATGACCATGCACATTCTATTAGGGAGCAGATACAAAGATAACCTTTGGCTGGAAGGTTCATCCAGAGGCACCTTTGGCTCAGGGCTGCTGTCCAGGCCTCACTCAGGGCTCTTGTCCAGGCCTTGGCACTTCAGGGACGTGGTTTAGTGCTGGCCTTGGCACTGCTGGCTGACCGGCTGCACTGGGTGAGCTCAGAGGTCTTTTCCAACACAAAGGATTCTGTGATTCCATGATTATATCCACTGCATTCAGCTGGGTCTGTTTTAGCAGCATGACTTTGCTCACAAAGTTCCCTCTTGCCCAGCTCCTGTGGCCTGAGGCTTCAGCTCCTTCAGCTCCTGGTGCTGAGCTGCTCATGCTGAACGAGACGACTCGCAGAGACGAATACAGTCCATCCAATTCCTGCTGGGACACAGAGAGGGGAGGCTGTGCAAACAGGAGCATTGTTTGCTGTGGCCTCCTCTCTGCCCCTCACGCCTTTCAGCGCTTTGAACCAGCCAAGAGCTTTCTCCAAGAGTGCAATGGAGCAGCTGTTCCTGCTCCCGGGCCTGGCTCTCTCCAGGCTCTGACCTTGCCTGCTTCTGTCCCTCTTGCTGTGCCCTCTGTTCCCCCAGGGCTTGCTGCCTGCTGCCCAGGACTGTGGGACTGGCACAGATCCAGTGCTCCAGACCCTCCTTTCTGTGCCTTTGGAGCTGCCTGGGCACAGCAGCCTTTTCCATCTGGAAGCTCCACATGGACAGGGAGTCCCCAGCTCCATTCCCTGCACAACCTCCAGGAGCCCAGGGCTGCCATCTCAAGTCCCTGCTGGCACTGGGGGCTCCCAGGTGCCTCAGGCTGCTGTGACACCGCTGCACACGGCAGGGAAGAGGGGCAGGGGCTGTGCTCAAAGTCAGCTCCATCTGCTGCTGCTGCTGCTGCTGTGGGGTCATTTGTGCAGCCCTGGCCCAGAGTCAGGGATCAGATCCAGGCCCTGCTGCTGCTCCCTCGGGATCAGCCCCACTTTGGGTGTTGCTGTCAGGGCCAGCAGAAGCCCTGGCTGGAGCAGCAGGTGCTGACAGTGCCCCAAGGCCCGGGGCTGGAGGGGTCCCTGGGCTGGGGCTGGCAGGGAGCTGCCCCTTGTTCTCCCTCTGCCCCAAGCAAAGCTGGGCCGGGCACAAGTGGGGCAGCACAGCCAACAGGGAGCCTGCCAGTCTCTTCCAGCCCTGTCTGCTCAGAGTTTGGGCCTTGGAGCCTCAGGTGGCCAAAGGCAGCTGCTGCTGGTCCCTCTGGGTGTGCCCGTGTTCAGCAGTGCTGCTCCATCAGTCTGTGCCCAGCAACGGGGAAAAGCCTCAGCCCTGCAGGGCCAGGAGCTGCCGGGCTCTGCCTGAGCAGCTCAGCCAGCAGGAAGGGAGCTGCTCCACACGGGAACCAGGAGCAAAGGACATTCCTTTTGTAGGACATGTTTCCTATTTAAAGGAAAAAAAAGGAAAAAGAAAAAAATTATAAATTGTAAAAGATAAGAATAAAATCTAAGAGTTAGTAAAAAACCACAACATAACGGTTGGGGAAAAAAACAAAACATAAATACAAAGTTACATTCTGTAACTTTGCATGTAGACATAAATGATGTTTCTAAAAAGAGAACTCAGTTATTAACATTGTAAATGTGCAGATGGCATGGATCCATCTTAATGACCTCAGCAGCCTTTTAAAAAATTTTGGGCTTTGTTTCCAACACTGGTATTTGAAATTGTGGTCGAAGCAAGAGGAAATTGCTTTGTGCCCTTCCAGCTCCAAGCAGGACTGGGAATGGAAACTCTGTCAAACCCCAAATCCTTTAGAAGATGCCCTTCATTCTCAGCCTGGTAATGAGCTGCACATTCCCTTTGAAACTGTCAGGGATTTCTCTAAAGACACCAAGTCCCACTTACAGTTTTTTGCTCTGGTTGGGAAGCGCAGAAGGGCAATTCTCCATCCATCAGCTCCAGCCTGCACTGCCTCAGGAACACGGCCCACTCACCAGCTTTGGCCCACTCTTGGCACTTCTAGAGGAGGAAGAAAGTGCAACTGCACAATTCCAGCCAAAAAAGAAGGAAGAATGGGACAGACAAAACAGCCTGTGCAGATCCAGGCATTCAGCTGGGGCTATTGAGACTCTGGGTCCTTGCCAATTGGATGTGTGTCCCCAGCTGCAATCTCTGGGCCTGCAGCAGAGTCTCACTCACCTGCCAAAGCAGAAAGCTCAGGCGCTGTGCTTGGAAGGGGCTCGTCTGATGCAAAGCTGTCATGGCAATGTGAGGGCAGAGCCAGCCCAGCTGGGCCCAGGGCTGAGCCCAGCAGAGCCCTGGCAGAGCCCAGAGCAGCCTCCGCACCTGCAGAGCCCAGCTACAAGGAGAGAAAGCAGAAACTGCCCGTCAGCTGAGGGCTCCTGTCCCCTTGTGCCAAGGCCTGCGGTGCCCAGGCCATGCTGGCTGTGCCCAGAGCTGTGCCCAGAGCTGCCCATCCCTGCTGCCTTTGGGAGCAGAGCAGGAGGGCAGGACATGTGCCCAGCCTGCAGCCAGCCACGGCACATCCAGCCCTCAGCAGCTGCCCAGAGCCGGATGCTCCTGTGCTCGCTGCCATCTCCCAAAAGCTCTGATCCCACCCTGCCAAGCACACAGGGACCCACCTCATGCCATCCACGGCTGGAAGAAAAGCTGCTCCCAAACCATGGCCTCAGCCTTCTCCTAGGGCACGGCCCATCCACGGCACAGCTGCTTCCAAACACTTCCCCATCCACACTGGACCACCTAGAATGCTTCCTCTGGAAAAACAAACAACACATTATTGAAAAGAGATTAGAGACAAAAAGGGTAAACAAGAAACAAGGTAAAAACTCTTATCTCTGTCAGGGCCTTGAGGAAGGGCCAACCCCGAGACGCTAGGGAAAAACCCAGCCATGGGGGAGGGAAGCCCACACTTTCTCTCTTCCCCCCATCTCTGCCCCCCAAAATCACGGTGATCCCAAAGCAAACAAGGGCAGTGGAGCAGCTCAAGCCCTTCCTTGCCTGCAAAGCAAAGCAGCTGTGCACAGCTTCTGGAGTCCCACCTCTGCTCCCACCATGGGCCTTTCTGTGTGTCGGGCTGGCTGCCCCAGCCCCAGCCCAGGCCACGGTGGGTGCTGGGGGCTGTTGGCAGGGCCAGGAGCCCACTCCTATTTTCTACCCACCCCAGTCAATCTCCCCAGAGCCTGGTAAGACCAGGTTCTCAGGGCTCTGCCCAGGGCCCCAGCTGTCAGGGAACCAGGACAAGCAAAACCAGCTTGGATGGCGGCCACCAGTGCTGGGCAGAGCAGCTCAGCTCCAGCACAAGGGCTGCGTGTTCCCATCCCATGAGCCCAGGACAGTGACACAGGCAGGACAAAAAGGTCTGGGTTTCTTTGCTTCTGATTGCCCAGGCATGTGTGGAGCTGGAACTTACCTTGGCCCTGGATCAAAGTGTGCCTGGGCTCTCTCCCTTCTGCTACGGCAGAGGAATATCCTGCACCCAAGGATCACAGAGCAGGTCTTCTAATGTGGGTCTGTCCAAGAAGTGCACGGATAAACACCACCTGATCAGATCTTTGCACTCTGCGGAGAGAAAGCAGAAACTGCTGTCAGCTAGAGAAGGCTCCTGTCTGCTTTGCCCCACTATTCCCATGCCCAGGCCATTCTGGATGCGTTCAGAGCTGGGCCTGAACTTTCCCATCCATTCCCTGTTCTGGAGGAGAGCAGGACATGTGCCACCTCCTCAGCAGCTGCCAGAGTGGGATGCTCACGAGCCCGCTGCTGCCTCCCAGCACTGGTATTCCCCCCGTGCCCAGAGAAGAGGATCCACCTTGAGAGAGCCTCTGTGGCAGCGAGAGCTGGCCCCAGCAGATGTTCCAGCCCCTCCGGAAAGGGTGCTCCCCGCAGACCATCTGGTGCAGCAGGATGCCCAGGGACCAGACCGTTGCTGGCTCGCCATGGTACCAGCCAGAGTGGTTCCATTCCGGGGGGCTGTATGACGGTGTCCCTATGGAATACAGATGGAGTTCAGCAGGGGGATGCTGCTGCTCCCACAGCATGGCCCCAGCATCCCTGGGCGTGTGGGGGCTGCCTCAGTGGCACACAGGGTGACCACTGCCCTCTTGCCAGCACCTGGGACTTGTGCACAAACTTAGGCTTGGAAAAGAAGCCACTGGTGTCGGAAGAGGGCAGTCCTGGCTAGGCCTGACCATGACAGTCAAAGGGAAAACCCACTCTGTGCTGGGGAAAAAACATGCCCTTATCCTCCCTGCCTGCATTGCCCCAAAAATATTATGAAGCCAAGGCAAAGAGGGTGAGTGGAACAGTCCAAGCCCTTCCTCTCACCTGCACACTAAACTGGCTGGGGCACAGGTTCTGGCCCCCCTGCTCTGCTACCCCCACCCACGGGGGGGTTTTGTCAGGCTGGCTGCCCCAGCCGAGCCCCAGTCCTGGGCAGCGTGGCTGGCAAAGGCTGCCAGCAGGGCTGGAAGATGGCTCCACACCCAGCCCCGCTCTAAAGCAACTCAGCTGAAGACTCAGTACCCTGACTGGCAGCAAAAGGGAGAATCCCTGCTGCCACAGCACCCTTGGGGTGGGAGATGCTGGGCCATGAGATGCTAGCACAGGGAGCACACCCCTGTGGAGGCTCACCTGCAAAGTGAGTGTAAACAGTGTCCTGCAGGTAGGTGCCACAGCCAAAGTCAATCAGTTTGGCCTGCCTGGTGCCCAGGTCAACCAGGATGTTCCCTGGCTTGATGTCACGGTGCAGGACCCCACAGCTGGTGCAGTGCCGCACGGCCTCCAGCACCTGGCGGAACAGCTCCCGCGCCTCCTCCTCGGGCAGGAACCCCCGTGCCCGAATAAAACGCCACAGGTCCTGACACCGCTCTGGCCGCTCCAGCACCATCACGATGGAGTTGGGGAGCTCGAGCCACTCCAGCAGCTGCACCACACCTGGGAAGCCAGTGGACACCTTGGCCAGCAGCACCACCTCCAGCGGTGCGCTGGTGCCGTCGGGCTGCGGGAGGAGCACGATGCCGTCAGTGGGGGCCGATGCCGTGCCAGGCCTGGGGAAGCCCTCACCCAGCCCGGGATGCTCTGCGCCCTGCGCTGGCCCCACGCCCGCTCCCCCTCGAGCCGTCCTGGCGGCTTCCACCCTGCCGGGCCTCGGCTCATCCCAGCCCGGCAGCCCCGGCTTCTGCCGCTGGCCCCGCTCACTCACCAGCTCGCCCCAGTGCCGGACGCGGTTCCGTGGCACCCTTTTGATGGCCACCTGCAAGCCAAGGGGAGCAGCGGGATGAGCTCCAAGTCTGCCCTGCCCTGCCCATCCTCCCCATCCCCATCCTCCTCCTCCTCCTGCACCCGCCGCGGCCCCCACCCCTCACCTTGGCGCCGTCCGAGAGCCGTGTGGCCGCGAAGACGCTGCCGAAGCCGCCGCGCCCCAGCAGCGAACCCAGCCGGTACCGCTCCTGCAGGGCCTCCTGCGCCTTCCCTGCGGGCGGGACGCGGCTGTCAGCGCTCGGCCCGGGGCCAGCAACGGCCCCCGAGCGCCCCTCACCCGCCCCGGGCCGGCCATGCCCAGGCGTTCGCTCCTTGGAACGCGGCACGGGAGGCTCGGGGCCGGCGGCCGCGCTGCCGAACGGCGGAGCTCGGGCCGGGGAAGCCGCAGGGGAGGCGGCGGGAGCGGACGCGCCGCCTGTGTCCTCCGCGGGCCCCGGGAGGAGCCGGGACCGGGACCGGGACCGGGACCGGGACCGGGACCGGGGTCGGGGTTGGGGTCGGGGTCGGGGTTGGGGTCGGGGTCGGGGCTGGGGCCGGGCCAGGCGGAGGTAAAGGGAGGCGATGCCGCCCCAGGCACTGATGCCCGCCCAGCGGCGCCGCCGCCAGTACGGGCAGAGCCGGGCGGAGGCGAGACCGCGGCGGGACGCCCGGGGCCGGGCACGGGGCAGCCCCGCCCGGGGCCGGGGGCGGGCCGGGGGCATGGCCCGGCCCGGCAAGGGGAGAGGGAGGCGGGGAGAAGAGAGGGAGGACGGGAACGGACCCCGAGAAAAGGGCGCCCGACGGTGGGAAAGGGAGAGAAAGAGAAAGGGAAAGGGAAAGAGAAAGAAAGAAAGAGAAAGATAATGTCTTTTTTCTGCCGCTGCCGCCGCTGCTGCTGCCGCCGCCTCTGCCACCGCTGCTGCTGCTGCTGCTGCTGCCGCCGCTGCCACTGCTGCAACTGAAGCACCGGCGCCGTTCGTCCCCGTGTCCGTTCCCCGCTCGCCCCACGAGCCCCACGGCCGAGCCCCGCGCCCCCCGGGGACAGCCCCTGAGTCTGTCCAAACACGGGAACTTTGCAGCGTTGAGCCCAGATGCAGAGCCCTGACTCCTGCACGGTGGCAGAGCAATCCCCTCGCTTGCTGCTGTGCATTGTCCTTGCTGAGGGTCAAACACTGTCGGGGCACCTTCCCTTGGTGTAGGATTCCTACCTGACCCCAGCACTGTACTTACATCTCCAGTGTTGCTTTCCAGTAAAAACAGGGGAAGGAAAACTGTGTGTGGCTAATGGTATTTTAGTGTCTAGAACTGGCTAAGTCACCAGTCTTGGAGGTGAGGTGCATCTGGAATTCACGGGATTGAGAAGTAGTACAACATGGAAAAGGGGAGCATACAAATAAATAGAGGAAAACATCTTGGATTCTTTCTTTCGTTTTCATTTCACTTCTGGAAAGCTGTTTCAGTTTTCCAGGAATCTTCTCCTCTCTGCTCTTCTCAAGAACCTCTTGTGGAGAGCACGGTCGAGCTTCTGTCACAAGATTTGCCACCAGCTGCAGCTTCTCTTAGCTTTCCACACTGCACTGTGTGTGCAGCAGGACTTTTGCAGCAAAGCAGGACAAATGTTTTGAGAACTTTACATGTCCGTTCTTTTCCTGGTAGGCAGGGGAGTTGTGCCACTGGTGAAGTTTTCATTGTGACTGTTTTTGCTGGTTTAGGGGAAATTTAGGGAGGAAACCTCCAAAAAGGGTCAGTCTAGAAAGCAAGTTTATGCGGCCCCTCCCCCTACTAATTCAGGAAAAGACTTGCCTGGAGAAAAGTGGAAAAAACCAGTTTATTTAACAAGTAAAGTATTCACAAACATGAGAAATGAATAATATTAAATGAAACCTCTCACAGCTCTGAAGAGATTGCACATTCAGAAAGTCCTTTTTGTGGGTTGTAGTTGGTTCACTCGGTCTCTTCTAAGTCTCTCTGATGCTGCAATGCAGTGTCCCAGACCTCAGTGGGGCACAGGTGTGAGCTGCCAGTGTTTTCCTGGGTTTTTAGTCCAGAGCAGGTTTAAACAGTTCCAAGAAAAAAGGAAGTCACAGTCCAAGGAACTTGTCTGCCTAAGCTAGCTAAAAAAGAAATTGCTAGACCTGGCCTGTGAAGGCACCGGGAAATTTCCAAATCTGGGCACTGGTGGTCCTAGCAAACACCAAATCTGGACGGTGCTGGTGGAGCCAGAACTTGGAAATTTCCAAATTTTGACTTTCTGTGCCAGCAAATCACCGGACCTGAGCTGTGCCAGCACCAGGACGTTTTCAGATCTGGGCACTGGCACTGCCAGCAAACACCAGATCTGGGTCGTGTCATTGCCAGCGACAGAAATCTGCCAGATTTGGGCTCTGCTGGCACCGGGAAATTTCTAAATCTGTGAACTGGCGCAGCAAATACAAGATGTGGGAGGTGCCAAAGCCAGTAACAGGAAGCTGCCAGGTTTGGGATTTCTGTGCCAGCAAATTGCTGCACTTGGGCTGTGCCAGAATAGGGAAATTTCCAGATCTGGGCAGAGGCAGTGCCAGCAAACACGACATCGGGTTCCTGTAGGTACCAGGTATTTGCCATGTTTTGGCTTTCTTTGCTAGCAAATTGCTGCACTGGGACTGTACCAGCACCAGGAAATTGCTGGATCTGGGCACTGGCAGTGCTGGCAAACACCAGATCTGAGTGGTGCTGGCACCAGGTATTTGCTGGATTTTGGATCTCTGTGCCAGCAAATTGCAACTCTTGGGCTCTCCAAGCAGCCCAAGTTTCTGCATCTGCGCACTGGCAGTTCCAGGAAACCCAAGACTCGGGCAGTGACAGTCCTGGCATGAGAAAATTGCTGGGTTTTGTCTCTCTTTTCCAAGAAATTCCTGCACTTGGGCTGGAACCACGAAATGTCTGGATCTGAGCACAGGCAGTGGCAGCAAACACCAGATATGGGCGATACTGGTGGCAGCACCAGGAAGCTGCCAGATTTTGGCTTTCTTTGCCAGAAAATTGCTGCACCCCTGTCAGGGGGCTGGGCTGCCTCCGGCTCTGGCGCCTGGCGGGCTGCAGCTTCCTCCTGGCCTTGGTACAGTGACCTGGGCGAGTCCTGTGCCCTGGGCTGTGGTGCCATCTCCGGGTCTCTGCTGCTCTCCAGGCCTCGCGGGAAACGCTGCATTGCTCAGCCACATTCCTGCACAGGAAGGATCTCCAACACATGCTGCGGCTGGATCAGACCTGGAGGTTCGGCGAGGGCCTGGTAAGGACGGCCTGCAAGCCCCAGCCTCAGGCTGGAGAAGCCCCCTGAGCGCGCTGCTCACTGCATGCTGCTGGCAGCTGCGCCCCTGCGCAGGGCTGCAGCCAGGGCCGCCAGCCTGCGCCCCACACGCCGCTGCCTTCCCTGGGCCGCGCGGGCTCTGCTCCAGACTCCTGTGGCCCCGAGCCGGGTGCCGATGAAGCCCGGCCCAGATGCCCGGCGCCAGCGGCTGCTGGCCGCCAGACAGGGCTCTGTGGGCAGGGGAGACCAGTGCTGGCCGCACGGAGCGCCCGGCCAAGGGGCAGAGCCTGCACCAAGTGCACCCTCCTGGCGCTCTCCGCAGCTGGCAGAGGACAGGAGCCGAGCGGCCGAGCACGTGCGCCACGCCTTGCAGTACCTGGAGAGCCCACAGGAGTCCCTGGTACAGGCGGCCATCAGGTTCATCGGTGAGCCACCAGCCTGGGCTGACCTTCCCTTCCCTTCCCCGCCCCGGCCCGCCGCAGCTCGGCCCCAGCCCCGGCCGCTGCCCCGGTGGTGCCATCCGTGCCCTGCCCTGGGGAGCCCCGCCTGCCCTCGGCGCTGCTGCCGCCCTCTGACAGCCGTGCCCTTGGGCGGCAGCGTGCGGCAAGGGCCCGGCCCGAGCCCTGCCGGGCCAGGAGGGCGTGTGGCCCCAGGGCTGGCAGCACCGCTGGCAGGGAGCTGTGCCGCTGGGGCCGTGACAGGCTCTGTGTTCTCAGGGATGGCCGGGCAGCATCTCAGGGGCCACAAGCGAGAGCTCCGGCACATCTGTCAGGGTGAGTGAGGGCACAGGGCTGCCGGCCCCCGCTGCCGGGGGGAGCTGCAATCCCTGCCCTGCTGCTGCCGAGGGCTCTGCTCCCTGTGTGGAGCAGGGCTGGCGTGGCTGGAGCACATGCGCCGATTTCAGGCCCACGTGGGGCAATAGTGTCCGGCAGCTTCGGGCTGATCCCCTTGCTCCCTGCTCCCTCCTGGCCATGGCCAGAGCCGGCCGGCATGGCCCTGGCATGGGGGGGTGTCTCCTCGGGTCCCCGCAGATCCGGGATCTGACCGTGGCTCTGTTCCCCTCTCTTGCAGTCCTTGAAGACAAGGCAGAGGACACCAGCCCTTGCACCAAAAGCCTGGCTCTCGAGACAGCCTTTGTCCTCCGGGCTGTGGAGAGAGCTCAAGCCTTATTGACGGGTTTAGTGATGATTCGTTTCCAAAGAATTTCTCAGTACAAAATACCACCACGGCACAGGGGGTTTGCAGTAACAATCAAAACAGTGTACTTTAGTGGAATGATTACAGCAAAAATGCGTGTGAGGGAAAAGAGGGAAAGCAGGGAAAGCATATGGAAAAGTAGGGGGGTAAAGAGAAAAGAGGAGGCTATAGCTACCGCCCGTGGAAGTGACGGGGTCCTTCGGGGTCCAGCCGAGGTTCCGTCAGTCGAGGAGTAGTTCCAAGCGCGGGGAAGATCTTCGAATTGGACTAGCTAACCTGGGGATTTTTATCCTATGGAGAATTGTGAAAGAGCGGGGGGAAATAATGCAATAGTTTCCTTCTTGGTCTGATAGTCCCAATAATCACTACCCGCAAGCAAACATCACAGTCTGTACCCACAAGCAAACATCACAGTCTGTTCTGTTCCCCCTGCCAGTTCCCCCCAGGTTTCAGTCTCAATCCTTGGGAAGAAAAGGAGTTTTCTGTATGTGAGGGTTTCATGTCTCAGTCCTTGGAGAAGAGGCTTCTCCCATCTCAGTCAGTCAGTCACAATGGTTGCAGAACAGATCAAGGGTCTTCTGTGGGGACCACCTAAAGGTTATTCCAGGAAAGAGTCCATCCAAACTGAGAGGCAGGGAAATTCCAAGGCTTGTTGTTGCAAAACGGTTCAAGGTGCTCCTCTGCACAATTACTTGGCAGGCTGGGAGTTATGTCTCGGCCTTATAAGCCTGGCAGACTTCATCAAACCCGGATATAAAACAGGATCTTTCAGTGGTCTCAGTTTCTGTCCTTTTTCATGACGAAAATCATGAGACAAATGAGAGAAAATTTGGACAGATTATCACACCAATTTACTGATTTTCTGTTCCATTTTCAAGCCCTTATCTATTCATCCCTTGGCTCTGTTTCTCACTTTCACTAACAGCTTAAATACCACTTTTCTTTCAACCACTTACACCCAAAACAAACCTTTTCCCCCACACTACTTTTCAACACAATACACCTCCCTCCAAGGAGATGTGCTAAAGCTTAAAATGCACAATCCACATTACCCATACTTTCATTTGTCTACATTCACTCACTTTTATTTCTCATTCACCTTCACACATTCCTTCACACCCTCCAGACACAAAGTGGATCCTTATCACCAGAAAATCACAGGTCCCTGTAGCCCCTCTGGCTCTGGGGTTGGACTCAAGGTCTCAGTATCTCCGGGCCTTCTGGCAGGGCCCTGACTCTGGTTGCCTCCAGTGCCCGTTCACCTGTGAGGCTTTCTGCGTGTCACTCACACTCTTCAGCTTCGGCTAAAGCCCCCACCTGTCCAGGGACTGCAGCCTGATGCACAGGTCACACACAAACCCTTCTATAGAGCCCCCACCTGTCCAGGGACAGCAGCCTGATGCACAGGTCACACACAAACCCTTCTATAGAGCCCCCACCTGTCTGGGGACTGCAGCCTGATTTGCAGCCTTTTTCCACTGCCCCCCACCTCCCACCCGCCCGGGAAGTTGAGGCTGACTTTGTGTGTGACTCACTCTCACACACACAAGACAACAATAAGGTACCTTTTACTTTCACATCACCTATTACAAGTTTAGGTGTTTCTGGCCAATCCCGGTGCTATTGGGTATCCCTCCATCCAGCTGTGTTATCCAACCCCAGATGCTCTTGGGTATTTTTCCCTCAATCCAGCTGTGTTGTTCAACCCCAGATGCTCTTGGGCATTTATTAATTAAGCCAGCGGTGTGGCACAACTACAGATGCTCTTGGGCATTTATTTGGCTGTGTTGTCCACCCCTGGATGTTCTTAGGGCAGCTTTTTTATCCCTCAATCTAGCTGTGTTGTTCAACCTGGGATGCTATTGGGCAAAATTTTCATTCCTCAATCTAGCTGTGTGGTCCAACCCTGGATGCTCTTGGGTATATCCTCACTCCGGCAGAATTCTGCTCAACACTGCTCTTGGATGCTATTGGAATGTAAATCCCTCAACCCAGCAGGTTTTTAGGGGCCCCTCCTGTCCTGTTTCCTAGTGGAGTGGGCTAGGAAACATTGCTCCCTACCTCTAAGGTGTCCAACCCTTCCCTGAGACCCAGTCCCCAGTTACCCCGGGGGATTCTTTCACTCCTTTTATCACACACTCATCTCTTTACTGGCTGTTTTTCTCACAAAAAGTTGGAACTGCAGCATGGGAGATTCCAGCACTCACTGGGCAGGTCTGGGACAACCAGCCCGCCTCTCATTCACACACATTCATCTCCCCCACGGCCCCCTGAGAAATGCTTACCAGCCCCTTTTCCTTCACAGGTTCTTCCTGTGCACTACTAGTCTTAGGGGGGCAATTACCACGGTTCTAGGGAGCCTTTTTCCCTTCTCTTTGTTTTATTGCCTCCTTTTGTCCACGACCGTAACCTGCGTCTGTCAGTCACCCCAGGGGAGACAGAGCGAGGCTGCCAAATTGGGCAGGGCACGCCTCCCCACTCTGACTCTCCTAAAGCACCATCAGCGAGGTGTTTTAACCATCCTCTGCTACCAATTGTGAAAAACGCCAATCACTTGGTTTTTTTAAAATTTTAAACATTTAATGGTAACAAGATAGTTATAAAAATAGTAATACAACTAGAGTAATAATAATTTAGACAATTTGAATTAAGACAGTATGAGACAATAGAAACAAAGAGTTACGGATGTCCGGGTACCTTTCTCTGGGCAACACCAGCCCGAAAAAGGACACCCATTAACAAAGGATTCATCCTTAAAAACAACAGCCTGTTGCATATTCATACACTTCATACATGATACATAAATTCCATTCAAATAAAGGATTCAGTCTGGTTATCCTCATCTTCTTCCTCCTAATCCTAACAGTGCCTTCAAAGCAGGAAGAAGTTCCTTTCTCTTGATAAGAGGGCAATAAATTCTTTTTCTCTGAAAGATTTAGGTGTCCTGTAGCTGCTAGCTCACTGCAAGTCCTTTCATTAAAAAAAGTATCCTGCATAGCATAGTTTCTATCTTAACATTTATTTATAACCTAAAACTATATTGAAAACACTGCTTAAGAGAATTAATACAGCATTACTTTCTAACACAACACATACAATATTCATTTTAATATTTGCAAAAAGCCAATCATAAAATACACATTTTTCACAGGGCTGATCCCCTGGGTCCCTGCTCCCTCCTGGCCATGGCAAGAGTTGCCTGGGATGGCCCTTGCAGGGGGCTCTCCTCGGCTCCCCGCAGATGCAGCTTCTGACCTTGGCTCTGTTCCTCTCTCTTGCAGCCCTGGAAGGCCTGAAGGAGGACACCAGCAGTGCCGTGTCAGAGCTGGCACTGGAAACACTGCATGTCCTCCGGGCAATAGAGCGTGGCCCTAATTCCATCTTCCGGAGGCTGCAAGATCAGCTGCACAGGGCACAGAGCACTCAGCCTTGTCTGTGGGGGCTCGGCTGGCAGCACTGCAGGAGCTCTGGGGAGAGCTGATCTGGGGAGGGTCTCTTTGCTGGGGCAACCTGAGCCAGGGGCAATTTTCCTTTTCTTTAAGATTTTTCTTTTCTTCTTTTCCCATTTTTTCTATATTCCAAATAATCAAATATTAGAGTATCTATTATTATATATATTATTATAGATTATAGATAATTGTAAAAAAATTAATTTTGGAATGTATTATGATACACAGACTGCCAGGAACTTTTCTTTTCTGCCCAGGGTCTGCAGGGCAAGAGGCAAGAAAGGGTGAAAAGGGTGCTTGTGCTCAGCAGCACAGCAGGCTGAGGGGTCCTGAGGCCCTGAGGGGGGAAAAGGGTGCTTCTGCTCAGCCAGCTGCCCAGGTGTGCAGTGCTGCAGGCAAAATGGCCAGAAGCCCCTTGGCCTTTGGTGGTTCCACTGAAGCCTTTGTGCTGCCAACAGAGCGGCTGGGCAGGGGCCGGAGCTGCGGGGATCCCTGCCAGAGCGGTGCCTGGAGATGGCCACAAACCCCGTGCCAGGCAGGAAGCGCCATCCGTGTCCTCCTGCCCGTGAGCTGCTGGCTGCCTTGCTGAGGGCCCTGAGGTGCCTCTGGCTGGGGCTGCTCCGGAGCTGCTGTGGGGCTGTGGCGCTGCTGCCGGGCAGCTTGGCCGGGCTGGGGGAGACCCCGAGGGGCTGGGGCACTGGGAAGCCCTGAGCAATTGGGTGTCAGAGGCCATAAGCAGCCCCCTGGCAGCCGCCTTGTTCCTGCTGGAGTTGACTGATCCAGACGGATCCTGGGCACTCTGGAACTAACAGCATCAGTGTCATTGGAAACCGAAATGCAGGGAGTTCTCAGATCTTTGGGCCTGTAAGCCAAGGCTTAGAATTAAACACAGGATTTGATCTGAGACTTTGGAAAGGGCTTCCAAACTAGGGTGCTAGAAGCGAGAATGTGGATTTAGAGTTTATAGCAGAGACATGTGGAGGAAAGACGAAGTGGAGGAAAGTCTCAAGTTGTAGAGTTCAAGATCTAGAAAAAATAAAAGTAGTTACAATGGCAAACAAGAAGTTTAGGATGCAGTGCCATAGGTTTGTGTGTCATAACATGATTGGCTAAGGAAGCTTACACTGTAGCATGAGTCCATACGACTAAATATTGAAGGATTGGGTCCAAAACATAGATATCCATGTTGGCAGTGTCTTATTGGCCAATAAATCCTTAAAAGCTCTGGTAACTAGAAGTCTTGTGACCTTGTGAGCCATGTGGTGGAGATGGGAGCCAAACTCACCCTTCCTGGCTATGTAGAAGATAAGGAAAAGAAATGGAATCATCTAAAAAACTCAGAGGTGCGCTCTCGAGCTCGTTCCAAACTCCTTCAAATCCCCTGAAGTGTGATTTAGCTCCAAACAGATGACAAGGACTCTTGATGCTGGCTCTTTGACTCCAAAGCAGCTGCTTTAGAAACTTTCACATAACCCTGTGTAGCAATGTGCCAGAAATGTATTATTTTAAGAAACTTTCCCAAGTGACTTGAAGAGAGGTTTGTTTGAAGGGTATTTGAAGAGAAAGCCTCCCAGCAGAGGTCTGGGCTTTGGCCTAGCTGTGTCCCTGCTGACTGTGAAGTGTGCCACCAGCTGCAGGGCTTTCTGGGCTAAAAATATCATCAAGTCACTCAGACTTGCTCTTTTTGGCCTATAAAAGCTGGAGCCACTTTCCGGGCAAATTTGGAGACCTCATCTATGGGTGGATGGAGCATCTAGGATTTTCCCAGTTGTTGGGAATGGTTTTCCAGGTCCCCAGTGTAAAACGGGTCTTCCCAGCAAGTGCGCATCTGCAAGATGAGAAGCAGTTTAGGCAACTGGTGATGCATCTTTCTAAATCGCTCTCCTTTCTCTCTTACAGTACTGATTTAGATGCACTACCTTGTTTGGTTTTGCTTCTCACTAAAACACACGCACATTTTTATTGAATGTATCATTGTATACTGTGGTTCCTTAATATTCATAGTGAAATAGGAACATTATTTCCAGTGTTGTGTCCTTTAAATTGCCTCTGTCAATTGGCAGATCATTAAAAGGCCTCTGAGAAGCCGGGGCACTGGGAAGCCCTGAGCAATTGGGTGTCAGAGGCCACAAGCAGCCCCCGGGCAGCCGCCTTGTCCTTGGCACCCGGCTGCTCGGGCGCTTCCCCAGGGCGTCTGCCAGGCCTGCGGCAGAAGCCCTCGAGGCCGGGCCTCAGCAGGAGGGTGGGGGCAGCCCTGAGGTGCCCAGGCTGGGCTGGCTGGGGACAGGGAGGGCAAAGCTCCCCTGCTGGGGCATGGGATGAGGTAGTGGGAAGGCAGAGAACCTGAGATTTTACCCCCCAAATGTTCTTTCTTTGTCCTAACATTTACCTCAGGTTTTGTCACAAAATTATCTCTATGTGCCCTCTAGAAATGACACAGATTTTTCCTCAAAAGTAATTTTTTCCCCTAGAGTTCACCTCAAATCTCCTGCGCAAATATCCACTGCATGTACTCGACAGATCACTCCCGATTTCATTATTCCCACAGTCCAGTGATTACCTGCACTTTAAAGCCCAAATGTCCATTCTGTGCCCTACAGGTGACGCCAGGTAATTCCAGCATTCCTGTGCTATGAAGTTCTCTCGCTCTAAGCTACTGCAGCTTTACCCCTCGCAAAGTGAAACACTCCCTGCTCCTGAGCCGACACTGCCCCATGCTCCTGGGTGTGTATGAGCGCAGGGCAGCCCCAGGGCAGCTTCCCCACGGCTTCTGGAAGCCGGCCGGCGCCCGGCCCCGAGGGGCGGCCACAGCGGGTCGGAGTTCCCGCCCGCGGCTGAGGGGACCGGCGGGGCGGGGCCGCCCGCGCTGGGCGGGAAACGCTCCCTGCGGCGGGGAGCGGGCGGCGGCGGCGCAGCGGGGCCCGGCCCGGCCCTGCCGTGTCCCTCAGGGCGAGCCCACGGCCCCTCAGCGGCCCTGGCGTCCCTTCAGCCAGCGGCATGTGCGCCCAGCGACACGCGGCGTGCCCGTGTGCCCCTCAAGTGATGCTCACGTTCCCTCAGTGACAGCGACGGACCCTGAGGGACAGACAGACACCCGCCTCCCCTCAAGGACTCTCACGTGCCCTCAGTGGCATGCAGGACATCTGCATGCCATTCAGAGACAGTCATGACACCTCAGCCACACACAGGGCATCTGCCTTCCCTTCAGTGACACATAAGGCACCTGCAACCTGCTGGGGAAGCCTCAAGTCTGCTCAGTGACCCACGTGTGCCCTCAGCATTGGGACACCCACCTTTCCTTCAGTGACCCTCACGTCCTGTCAGCAAATCAAGAGGCACCAGCCATCCTGTAGGTGACTCAGAGTGAGTGCAGTGGGTCATGGTGGCCAGGGGCCAGCAGCAGGCAGAAAGCCATGAGGGCTGGGGAAAAGGCTCTGCTCTGCTTACAGCGTGGGCTGAAGGCCGGAAGAGCTCCATTTCCCCCTTGAGATGTTGGAGACAGGGCCTTTCACCCTCCTTGTAGGGCTGCCCCTCTCTGCAGGCAGCCAAAGGAGCACGATGGCAAAAGGCTGAGGACAGCAAAGCAAAGAGGGAGATGGGCCAGTGCAAAGCCAGCACGGCACCCTGAAGGTGCCCACCACACTCTCATGTGTCCTGCCCTGGGAATGCCAGGAATGCCCTTTGTCCAGAGGGCCTTTCTGTGCCCCCCCGGGCTCAAAGCTGCTGCTCTTCTGGCTCAATCCTGCCTAAAGCCACAGAGCTCAGCCTCCACCATGGCAACAGGAACAAGACTCTGCAAGCAGGCAGTGGAGCTCCATGCCTAAGGCTGAGGGGCTGGAGGCTCCAGTCTTGAGCACAGGGAGGGCACACGCCCAGCCCCACAAATCCTGGCCTCACAGCCCTGAAAGGCTGGGACCAGGGTTCCACACCTGATTCCAGGGGGTCCCTCTAACCCCCCCAGAAGTGCAAGAGTGTCGCGGTGAGGGAAGTCTTGGGACTCTTAATGTAAGAATCAGCAAGCTCCAACTTTATTGATAAGCACCACACTTTTATACACAACAAGTAATAAGCTCATGCATATTCTGTAAGCTAAACAATCTATTGGTTATACTACAATATCAGCTCTTCCTCATTCTTGAGAAATTTGATTTCTACTTCTCACGTCTCATCCTCATTACTGTTATCGTACTACTCCTATGCTCAAGGACACAATGTTTTTGCAGGTGCAAGAACTCAGATAAGCTGGGTTTGGTACTTTCCCAGTTTTGGGTCCGCTAATGAGAGGAGGTCAAAGTGATCTCTACCCTGTGACCATTCCTCTACAATTCCCCTGTTTTCTTTTTGCACAAGCAAGGTTTGATTAAATACAGCAGATATCATCCTTTGCACCATATTTTGCAAGCATATACAAAAGCAAGGCAAAATTAACACTACTAACAAAGCTATAATGCCTATTATAATACCAGCCTTAGCAATAGCACGTAGCCAGGAGCCCAGGCCTAAAGATTTGAGCCATCCATTAGTACCAAGGCCTGATTCTTCCTGTAAGTTTCCAGTCAACCTCCGCAACTCAGAGAGCTGGGAGTGGATGGACTGAGAATGGTCAGAAAGGTTCATACAACACATGCCTTCAAATTCTTCACAACCATGGCCCTCACTAAAAGCACACACACATTTTTATTGAATGTATCGTTGTATTGAATGTATCAATTGCAGCTCTATTTTGAAGCGTTGCATGGCAAATAGGATCAACATCAAGCAAAAGGCTAGAAAGTGCCATAGAAGTAGCATTGGTTTGTTTCACAAGCCAGCATCCTAACCTATTTAAGGTGGCATGGGCACCTGCAGCTGACACCTCTGGAGCTAGAAAGGATGCTGCAATTATGGCCTCTGGGAGCCAAAACTTTACATCATCTTTACAGTCAGCAGTAAATGCATGGGCCATTCTTTTACTTCTATAATGACGGCGGCTCATATTCAATATAATGGAGGTGTTTGGTGTAAGCAGAGACAGCCGTCCAATTGTACATGGACCCCCTCACATCATAGATGGGATACCAGGCCAGGCACGGTCTCCACATATTAATAGGTAACCTGCTGGCAATTGAATAGGGTCATTTGATGAAATTGACACCTTCCTTGTAGTATAACTGCACCAGACGGTTGCATTATGGTATTTGTTTCATAAAGAAAGAAATATTTTTAAATTAAATTAGTACATTTAATGGTAGGCTTCACTCAGCAAACTACTTGGTGCAAAGCAAAAACGTGTGCTCAGAAGCCTCAGACTAACAGTGATTCTTGCTTTAGTGTTTTTTGTTTGTTTTTTAACCTTTTGATGGAAAGGCACATTTGTAAAAAGCTCATTTGTTGCAATTCTACTTGTTATTGAGCTATCTGCCACTGTTGCCTCATATGCAGAGATCACATATAGGCCTTATAGTATTCATCTGAAAAATAGTCTTTTAACTTTCTCTCTCTCTCTCTCTCTCTTTTTTTTTTATGTCATATGAAAATTACTGAAGATGTTTTCTATAGTCACCTATAAAATACCAGATGTTAGTATAAATTATATAAACCTCTATTTGTAAATATTTTGACTAGCCACTAAAATACCAGAAATCACAAGCATCATTTATCAGTACAAATCTATAATAGTTTTGTTCCCCCTTTTAAAGGCCATTGCTCAACCCACACCGGATCGTCTGTTTTCCATCAGGAAAGTCCATGCAATGGCAGTCTCTATAAAGGGAGATCTGTGGTAAGATGTCCCAATTGTGCCAAGACGTTGCAGCTCAGCAAGGCATGGTCACCCTCAGGGAGTGGTATTACAGAAACTGCACAGGGGACAGTCTTTCCTCTATAAGAATTTTCAGCAGAGGGGATTTCCGTGCAAGTGAGTCCTCCTACTCCTGCCACTGTAGCATCTGCTGCATAAGTGGGCCACTGAGGTGGACATTTCTGCGTCCCTATGATGCTGACGCCGGTGTTCAGGAGTGCAATCAGAGTGATGGTGTGGCCTCGATACTGAACATCAATATGTTTTTTAGGACGATGCTTTAAGTCCACAGTTAACAAAGCCATTGTTCCTGTGGAGCCAAAACTACCCTCACCACGTCTGCTTGTCCAGTGGTAAAGTTCCTCCAGTTAACTGAGGCAAGGGAGTAATTCGTGATCCAGCCAGAATGAACAACGGTGGGAATAACGTTGGTACCATTACCTGCATTTCTCCCGTACAATCAGCATCAATAAGGCCAACAAGAACAGTAAGTCCCACCATGCTGGTAGACGAGCGTCCAATCAATAAAGCCCCCATTGATTGTCCACCTGCTGTAACGGGGTACTAAATCCCCATGGGAATACGCTGTGACTTGCAGTCTATTAAGGTACAGTCTATTGAGGTTGCCAAGTCCAAGTCCTGTGGGGCGGAGGGAGGAGGCACTTGTGCTGGGAAGGTGCTCGGATCCTGGGCAGCCACTTGTGTTGACGTGGGGCAACCCTCTCACTCGGCTTCCCGTCTCCCGAGACGCGACGGCAGGGTGACTCTGTGTGTGTTGGACTGGCAGTGCCGGCACCAGAAGTTCATATAGCCAGCGATTCTAAAGCAGAGTCGTGATGGTCCTTTTCTCTGAGGCCGATTTACAGACACTTGCAAGGTAGCAAGAGCAGCTGACACCTGATTCTACGTGGCCTACGCCTGTCCCTTTAAACTACTTAATAGTGCTCTTTGCATATATTCAGGGACCCCTGCTGTCTGAATAGCATTCGCCACTCTGTCAATAAACAACCTAAATGGCTCTTCTCTCCCTTGTTTAATTCACATTTATGAGGGAATACCCCCTGGGGATTTTACTCTGTCCAGCCCCACCCCGGCCGACCGCATAGCCTCCTTCAGTTTCTCGGGTCCAATTAACACTTGCGCCTACCCCCGCTGCAAGCCAAGCGGCGTGGAGGGAGCGAGGGGATAGGAATCTCTCACGGTAAGCAAGGTCGCGGAGGGAGCGGGGGGGAGAGGTATCCCGCGGCAAGCAGAGGCTGCCTGAGCAAGCTTTTGCTCAGCCTGATGTTGTTTTACTGCATTAGCAACTATCTGCTACGTTTTAAACAACTTTTTTACAATTTTACAATCATCTAGCACCGCCACCCATAATTATCTCTAAACCTACGCCACTCCATAAGCAAGCAATCCCAGAAGTTCTTTTGCTAGATCTATATCATATTCTGTAAGCTAAACAATCTATTGGTTATACTACAATATCAGCTCTTCCTCATTCTTGAGAACTTACATTTCTACTCCTCACATCTCATCCTCATTACTGTTATCATACTACTGCCATACTCAAGGACACAATGTTGTTGCAGGTGCAGAAACTCAGATTAGCTAGGTTTGGTACTTTCCCAGTCCTTCCTTGGTCAGCTAACAAAAGTATGTCAGAGTGACCTCTACCCTGTAACCATTCCTCCACAATACCCTGGCACTGTGTCAGTCAGATCCAGGTTCACCCAGCGCCAACTTCTGGGGTTGACACTGCCCTTGCTGTGGTGGTTTTTTGAAATTCTATTTTTGTTGTTAATCTAATAAATCTTTGTTTAATTTTTTAAAAAATTTGGCTGCCGATTTGATCATTTATAACACAGGAGAACATGATTTTCCACAGTGCTGTTTGGTCTGGCAAGTGGTGTGGACAAGAGCTGTTTTCCTCAGGAACTGGTGGATAATCCCTCTGTAAGCCTCAAGAGCTGCAGAATGAGTAAAGCCTGAAGGGACCAACTTGCATTTCATGTGTTAGATGGTGATCCTTACATACCCTGAGCAGTGTTTAATAAAGCAGTTAAGGGATACTGGAAAAACATCCTCTCCTGACTTGATCTGGGATTTGCAGGTAAGAAAAAATGTTGGTTTTCCAAAGAGAAAAAGAGTGTTTACATTGAGGAATTCCCTAGACCTGCCTGAGAAGGTTGCACTTCAGGGAAGGCGATGAAGCAATATAGGGATCAACAAAAAACTTAGCTTCGAGTTGAGAATAAAAACACAGAAACACTTCTTACAAATATTAACCCATATGATGCACTGAATGGGTATGACTCTGTGACTTTTATTTCAAGTTGTACAACTTTTCGTGTCTTTTTTTCTCACTTTTTTTTTAAGTAAGACTGTACAAATAAAGTAAGGAAAAGCCAGAATAAATGTAAAAAAGACAAGACTGGCTATCACATCTTTAATAAATATCCATGCATAAGTGCCTTCTATTATGACAAAAATTTTCTTCAGTTTAGGTCAGTGAAGGGATTCTTGCTGACTGCAGTGGGTTGGAAAGTGCAAGCTTTGTGAAAAAATGACAGAGAAAACATTGAACTGGTCAGCATATCCTTTGTAATCAGTCTCTGTTTTCTCCAATAAAAATGAGATACATGCTTATAAATCACAATCATTCCTCTGCTCTCTGTAAGTCTAATTTTGTATTTCACACCAGTCTTAAAATTGAATTTGCAGTTCTCCCTTCTATTCTTCTAGCAGCTACACGAGTAGGGACAAAAGGTGCTGACAGCTCACAGTGAAGAGTCAGAAAGTGCATCCCACTTGTGTAGTTTTTTGGTTTTTATTGCTACGTCACATATATGTGTGACCCTCTCCTTCAGTGAGTTTCACTGTAAGCATTCATAGCTGCCAAAGATCACAGCAATTCAGCAAAGGGATTAATTTGTTTCAAAAGTCAGACTCCTGAAGTCAGTGCCCTTCATGAAGCTGTGTTCCCACCAATGGAGACCTCCTTAACAAAGCCTCCTGGGTTTATCCTGGGAGTTATCAGCAAAAGTGCCAGCTGAGCCTGTCTGCAGCTGCCAACATCTCCTGCAGCCCCTCATGACGCCGAGCTGAGCTAGATTTTCATATGTAGATATAGATAGAGATACAGATATAGATCTAAAGAAGATGAGTGTACCTTCCACCTCAGCAGCTCATCCCCTGTACTCAAGGCCCTGCATCCCATGTGTGTATGGGAGACCCTTTTCCTTCTGGAGCAGCAAATGAGGCACAACAGGTCCCACAGGTCGATGAAATTGATCAAGGGGCCCTCTTGAAGGCACCTGAACTGAGGATGAGATCTCCACCAGCTCTACAGACAGTTTGGACACCCAGCTCCCACGCAGGCACAGCTACATGGGAAACTAAAATACAGCCTGAAATTATTAAATATCAGCTGTAACACAACTCATTTTTACTAGGGGAAATAAGGACTGCAAAGAACATGCAGTCCTACTACAGAAAATTTATGTAGCTGCCTAAGAGTGTTTGAGAGCATTTTAAGGGGCGATGCCATTTTTTATTTGCCTGTCCAAAAGGACACATGCGTTCTGCAGGTCTTGGGTGGTATCTGTAGGCTCTTCATGGACATTTTGCACTTAAAACACTATTAGATGGCTGTGCTGAGACCACAGAACTAAATTCTAGATACCTGGTTATCACACATTTGACAAGCCTTCCTATAAAATCTTGGAGTAGCCCAGAAGAGCTGCTCCAAGACAAAAATCGGAGTAAAATTCTTGCTTTAGATGGCTTAAAATAATAAAATGTGAAGAATATTAAAGCTTTTCTAGTATTACTTTTCCTAGATGGAAACCATGAAGTCTGTGATCCAAACTGTCTCTTACAATCCATGGCTGCACGACCCTATTACCAAGAGCACAAATATTAGCTGAAAGAATAAATCGTGCTGCACATGGACATTCAAGAGATTTTATAACGTGGTCTGAACTGTAACAAATCTTGGATATTGAAGTGCATTGCTGCTGCCTCAGCAACCCCCAGACGAATGAGTACAACAATCAACTTTGGAATGTACTGACTTTTTCTGCCTTTCTAAACAGGATATGAGGATACTGGCTACTTGTGTTTACAATTCTGCATCACTTCTGCTTAACTGTAACTTAAATTTTTATGATTTCTTACAGAATCTGTTAATCACTTTCTTTCCACTGGCACATTTTCTGCTTTATAGCCATGGCAATTTTAGATATTTGTTTTGCTCTCAGCAAATTTGCTGACAGACTGCAAATCAGACCTGTGTTTATTTGCAATATTGAACAGCTCCTGGGAATGCCTCACGATGGCAGTCGATGTCATTTTCAACACTTTCTGATACTCCAGTGGCAAATCAAGTGATACTGGTTCCATACTGCAAGCTGTAGCAATGGATTTGTCTTTTAAATCTGTGGGCTGAGACTAAAATAATCAGCATTAATTATTCAGCAACATACAAGAAGTGATGAGTTTTCAATCAGTATAAATCTAATCCATATAAAATACATTTTTAGTGTAACTAAGATGAGCTAGATAAACTCTTTTTACTGTTATCAAATGATTCTTTGAATCCTCAAGGGTCACTGTCTCTTATCCCCATCATTGATGAGATCTTCATATTCACTGCTAGACAGCATCCTACAGGTAGTTTGGTCAACCCTACTGGTAACAATGTCTGCTGTTTACCACAGATGAGGTATCAATTTTGTTTTTCTTTGGTGACAATTAAAATTATTGTTTGTACTCTCCTAAATCAAACTTCAGGGTTGTCAATATTTTAACGGATTAATTTTTCAAAGAACAGCCGTGTTCCTCTTCCTGATTTTACTGAGAAAGAACAGAACATGGAGCTAGCAAAAAAATGTAGATGAGAACTTGTTTATGTACAGGATTTATTCAGTGGATACTGCATACCAAGTACATATATACATGATTTTAGGTAATGGTGTGTTTAACTGAGTGATTACATAGTGATGTAAGATAAGGTCTCAGGTCATTGCTTTAAAAGATTTGATCTCTTTCCTTCCTTTAACCTTTCTGTTCCTGAGAGCCATGGGTAGTTGCAAATGATAAAGAAGTTCCAAGGTATCAACTAGTCAAGTGGATTACTGACTTTAAAATAAAAATCAAAATTATACAAATGTCTTGTTTCTTAGAAAAAGAATATGAGAAGAAAAGAGAAATCTTGTTTTTTATTCCTGGATATTAATCAGATTTAATGGAAATATTGCACACAATGAAATAGAATTTGGATTCGATTTTAAACCAGCCCTGCAATTCTCATCCCTAATAGTTTTAGCAAAGTGTCTATTTACTATAGCAACCTCAGAAAAGAATTTGAAATCCATTTCTATGGAACCGTGCTGTTGTAAAACAAGTACACTTTCTTAAGGTTACCCTTTCTTCAGATAGATGAATGTTACAAACATATAAAATTACAAACATACATATAAATATATACATATGGGCCAACAAGTTCTGATGTCTTATAATTTCTCTAGTTGATGGTCAGGCTGGCTCCTGCAGCGGTTGGAGCTCAGGGAGCCAGAGAGAGCCTGCAGGACAGGTGACTGCGTGGTGGCTGCAGCATCAGGAGGGGTCACCTTGGCGGCTCAGGAGCGGCTCCGCTGTCCATCCGCGCTGCGCCCGCTGCTCCTGCGTCCGGCCAGTCCTGCCCTCGCGGGGACAGCAGGAGCTGCTCCCTGCCGCCGGCCAGCTCCTCTGCCTGGAGTCCCTGCCCATGCTGGCAGGACAAGCTCCCTCTTGCCTGGGGTCAAATGCGTGCCTGAGCCTTAGGCTGCCTTTGCCCGGTCTCTTTTCCAAGCGTTTGACTCCCAGGCTTCTGCCCCAGCTCAGGGACGTTTGTCATTTCCATCCCCAGGTCGTTTTACACGGTGAACCATTGTGGCTTTACCTAAGAGGTGAATCATTCAGATTGTGGTGCTTTCCTGTACACAATGCCCTGTTCAGACCAAGAAGAAGCTGCTCCTGCAGCTTGGTTTGTGCCTGTTCCCACACCATTTATCCCACACTGCATGACTAAAGAAGGTCTATCCTTTTCCTTACTAAGTTCAGGCTACAGCTGAGTGCAAATATGTGTTAAAAGAGAAAAAAGGCCAGAATCCCCTTACATTTTTCCCCTCCTCAGCCATGGTGCTGCCTGAGGAGGTTCTAGAGATGGACCACAGCTCTCAGACAAATAACCTCAGATGGATGTTTCACAGGCAAGACGGGTCTATTACCCACAGCTGGACAGACCCGTGAGGAATTGGGTGCCATGGCCTGTCATACACTCGTCAGAGCTTCAGGATCAGTGAAGAAATAGGGACAAACATTGACGTGGCACCCTAGGGTGATGTTACAATGCTTGTATCCCCATCTGTGTGTTCTGTTTATGCTGGATATTCTGTTCTGTGCCTTCAAGACTGGCTCTGAAGACAGAATGTTTTGTTTTGGTTTTGCTATCAGCCGCTCCCCCACGGCTGGCAGGACACACAGATGGGGCTGTACATGGTGCGGCTTCTGCTTTTTGCTTGGCTTTTCACTTTGCTCTTGCTCTTGCTTCTGCTTTGCTCTTGGTTTTTGCTTCTGCTCATTAGTAAGTTTAGCCAAGCAGTCCAAATTTCTTCCTGGACTGTTTCTCCTTTCCCTTTTCTGGACCTACTCGAGCCTGCTCCAGACTGGGACCTGGGAAACACCGAGAGTTTGCGCTCTGTGGCTGCAGCAGCTGCCCCAGCGCCGGAGGGACTGATAACAGAGGAACCACCCCGAAGAGAGACTTTCTGAATTTGTCATCTTACTCAGAGCGGTGACAGAGTGGTGTCATGTGGTATTGTTCATTTTGTGTGCTGGGGTGTGCTTGGCCTGTTCATTAAACAGGTTCTTTCCACTTCTCTCCCAGGAACTCTTCCCAAACCACTTGGGGGAGGGCCCGTGTGGGTTTGCTATCTGGAGGGGCCCCCTTTTGGAGGTTTTCTCCCAAACTTGCCCTGAACCAGGACACGTGCTCACTCATTATGGAAATGAGACGTGCCCCAAAGCCAATGTCAGTTTAAAAGGGAAATTCATTACAGATTGCTACAACTGCACTGCTCAGACACAGTGACCACTGCCTGTTACAAGATGGCCACAGAATGGCACCACTCTGCTGACCCTCCATACAAACAGAGAAATGTCCTTTTCAGCTGCCACAACCGAGTATGTTACAGGTTTCTAAGTGCTGCCTACATATCTCTGTGTGTGTCTGTGTGTAAAGAACCAAACATGGACTGAATTATCTGCATATCCACAGAGCAGGAGTTGAGCGCTCAGTGGAGTCCCGGGGTTTTCTCAGCAGCCTCTGCAGCGAGTTCTGAGCCAAGGTGTGGCTCTGCTGCCAGCCCAAATCTGCGCTTCCCTTGCCCAGCCTGAGTGCAGGTGGGGCATGTGCTGGGCATGGCCGGGGATTTCCATGGCCAAAATCCTCCAGCATTTCCATCTGCTCATGGCTTTGGGTAGCACAAATCACAGAACACCCATCGCAGCTGAAAAATGGCATTTCTTGCAGATTGCCACAGCCACACTGCTGATCCACAAATACACGAGAATCAATTTCAGCTGATAAATGTCATTTATTACAAATTGCTACACCCATGCTGACAATACAGAACTATACAGATCTCAATTTAGGTAAAAACAGGAATTTATTTGATTATTACATGTGTATGTAAAAATATACAAACACCAAGTTCATTTAACAAAACTTGGTTTATTGCCAACCTCTACTATACACAACTCACTATCCGTGAAGATCAATTAGGAATTTAAAAACTTAATTTATTACATATGACTAGAAACTTACAGCCCATAAAGAAATACAGTAATATGATTCCCTCTCTAAATAGCCCTACACTAAGAATTGAATATTAAAGTATACCCTCCATACATCTTTACATAGAATTAAATACATACATATATGCACATATAAAAATACAAATACAACAATCAACAGATGTAAATACAGATTAGAAACCACATACTACGTACAATATATAGGTAAATATATATACATATATGTAAATATATCTATGTACATATATATACACATATATATCTCAGTAGATATATAAACCAAACCTATCTATAACTATACAAACTCCTCCTGTGCCAAGCTGAATATCCACCCAACTGCATCAATACAAACATAGACCTATACATGTGGACACATACTAAATATCAATAAATAGACAGAAATAGAACAATACACATACAAAAATACACCTATCTCCCAACACAAATTCCAATCTACCTATTTAAAAACTATTTACCTACACCTGCGAACTGAGGAAATAAAGCTAAACACAGATATAACACCATCTATGTATACTTATATACACATAGATGTGATTACAAACATATATGTATATATATGCATACCTATATACAACAGCATATATCCAATATTCCCATACAAATAGCAAGCTACATATAAAAACACCCATGTAATAATCCCTGTCTAGGTGCATGTCCATGGATATTCAGACAGCACTTGAAGCAGAGGGATCCCAGCTGCCCCATCTCCAAAGTCTCTCCCTCGGTCTCCTCCTCCCGTGCAGAGCAGCTCTCCTGGACAGGGACAGCAGATGGGACATCTGGCAAGCAAAGGGAACACTGAGTGAGTATGGGGACGCTTCCCTTGGCAGCAGCTGCACTTCCATCAGGGAAGAGGAAATCTCAGAGCCTCCCCAGGAGGCTCGGAAAGAGAAAGCAGCCAAGCGGGCCAGGCTGTGGTGAGCGCAGCCGCGGCGGGACCGTCCCGCAGCCCCGGCAGCCCGGCACAGCTGGCACAGCTCCCGGCCCTGCCGGCACGGCTGCCTTGCCCAAGGACAGCCCCTGTGCCGGCCGGGGCAGCTGCGCTGAGCAGCCCCAGCACGGGCAGGGCCCGCTCCTGCCCCGCCGGGCAGTGCCCACGGCCACAGCCCGCGCCGCCCCCAGCCCCACCCTGCCTGCCCGGGCCTGGGGCCTCACCCGGGCTCTCTCCAGGCTGGCAGCAGCAGGTCCCCGCTCACTGCTCTTGCTGCTGGCCTTCAGCTTTTCCCTGCTGCCTCCCGTCAGTCTCCGGCTGTCCTCAAGGTCTTCCTCGCAGCTCTGACAAAAGTGGAGGCTCTGGAATTGGTTCCAAGGCCTGGCAGAGCTGCAGTCCCGGAGCCCTCTGTGCTCCCTGCTGGCCCTCTCCATCCCCTCAGCCCCGCCATTCTCTTGCTGAACCCCCAGCCCCTTCAGTGTCTTCAGCCCCTCACAGCCCTCCCATGCCCTCAGTCCCTTCGGAGCCATCCTGTCCCCCCAGACCCGCCAGCCCCTCAGCCTGTGCCACTTCCCTGTCACCTCCAATGCCACCATGGCCCTCGGCTGCCCCACAGCCCTCAGCCCCAGCAGCAGCTCAGGGTGCCCGTCCCTTCAGCGCCACCGCCCCCTCAGCCCCCTCTGTCTCACCGTCCTCCAGCAGCTCCTCAGGGCACAGTGCCTGGGGCCAGCGGCAGCTCCCAGTACTCCAGGGACAGCCGGGGCTGCAAGTGCTGCTCCACCCGGCCCGGCCGCCAGCTCGGAGCCAGCACAGGGAGAGGGGACACAGGGGGCACAGGGGGAAAAGCAAGAGGTGAGAAAGGCAGCCGAGGGGGAAAGAGGAAACAATGCAGCCTAGGCCTATGAAAACAGCAATCTATCCATCAATCTAACTGTCTAGACATTCATATTCCTCTTAATATATAACTATACATATTTAAAAATTTAACTTCATATATATATATATATATTTTTTACTCTACAGAAATAAAATTTAACTCTAAAATTCTATGCAGATCAATCAATATACACTCCTATAAACAGAACACTATAATCTATAAATAGAACTATACCCGTTGATAAATATAACTATAGAAATCTATAAACATATTTACAAAAAGAGGAGTTCTACCTGCCCGATGGTCACGGGCTCTCCCCTGTCTCTCCCTGCCACGCAGGGCAGCCCTCCTGGAGATGTTGCTCAGATGGCACCTGGGAAGCAAAGGGAACGCTCAGTCAATATTGGCCCTTGTGCACCTTTCCCTTGGGCAGCAATTGTCCTTCTACCAGGGACTATCAAAGATGGCCTGAAAGGCAGACTCTCACTTGGCCATTTGAAGCCTGCCCTTGAAAGAACAGGGACCATTCCAAGTGGTCAAAAGTGTCTTTCAAAACACTGAAGGATCTCCATAAAGTCTCAGCACTCACAGTGCAAAGGGCACCCAGGAGAGCTTGAAACACGCTCAGCCCCAGCTGCAACAAAGAAGCCCAGCCTTGTTCTTTCTCTGTGCTGACACAGAGACCTCAGTCCTCACTGAAATGCCAGAAGCTGAGGGTGCTGGGAGCTGAGCCATGAACCAGCTCCATCACCTGGCATCCACCCACTGCCCTCTGCAGTGAGCAGCAGCTGCTCCCACTCCACCATCAGCTCAGGCAGGAAGGGCCGGGAGGGACAGAGCTCCCTTGAGGCCTGCAGGCTGCACCAGCCTGGCTAAGGAATGGATCCAAAGTGCTCCCTCTCTCCTCTTAGCTCTCCCTAAGCAGGGCTCATTCAAGCTTTCCCTTCTGATACTGGACTCACTGTCATTTTTCAATTGGTTGGCCTCTGATGTTCTGCTCCTTGTTTTTCTTGTGGGTCAGCACCAATACCAGCTGACTGCTACTACATTGAGTCACTGATTTGGACTTCTACCCTGACTTTTTGCACTTTTTTCCCCCTGTTCCTTCAAGATTTGCTCAGCATGGCCTCCCCTGTCAGCCTGCAGCAAATTTATCCACCGACTGCAGCACAAAACTGGGACCCCGGAGTTGCTGACACAACTCCCCCAAGGTCAGCTTTATTCCCTGCTCTCTTGCCACAGCAGAGGACTCAGTGTCAGAGCCTCTGGAGAAGGGTGGAGGGCAGGGCTCAGGCAGGTTGTGCCAGTGCAGGATTTGAACTGAAGGCACCAGGAAGCACCAAGCCTGCTCAGAGCAGCCATCTCACACCTCTCTAAACCAGTGTGGGCTCTGTCCTTACCAGGCTCCTCGGGCTCCTGGGAACTGTTCCTGCAGCTCTCCGTGCCACAGGAAGCTTCCTCTGCTGCAGCTCTGTTCTCAGGCTCCCCTCCTGAGGAATCAGGGCCAACACTGACATTGTCCTGAGCAGAAAAACAGAAAGAAAGGAACACAAAGATCACTCACTATTTGGCTGGAAACACATCAGGGATACAAGAACTCTCCTTCTCCACTCCCAAAGGACAGGGAGCACAGAGGAAGAGGGAACACTGCCCACACGGTTCACATAACAAGCCTTTTAAACTCAGCACTCAGGTGGCCAAGGTGAAACTGAAGCTCTTACAAAATGACCTTTGAGACAAAACATGAGCAGAGCAAACCACAAGACACCAAGCGTGCCCTCACGCTCTGACCCTGGCTTATCCCAGAGCTGGCAGAAATCAGCCAGCACAAAGCCAGGGGCTCTCCCTGCTGCCAGCACGGCTGCCAGCAAGGGCACAGCTCGCTCCCAGCCCTGCCCAGGGCTGTGTGCTGCAAACCCCCACACAAAGCACACATTTCTGCCTGGCAGTCTCACCACCCCCAGCCCAGCGCTCACACAACCCAGCACAGGGTGGTGCTTTTCAGAGCCCTCTGCCGCTGCCCCTGTGTACGATCCAGGCAAACATTTATGCACCCAGGGTATTCCCAGGATCACATTTGGGATCAGTGGCAAAAATCTGTACTTCGGGAGAGTAGGAAAAAAACAACCCAAAAGACAGGAAAAGCCAGACAACCCAGCAGTGTTTCTATTCCACTGGGGAAGTAAATGCCCACAATGAAGCACCTGCAAATTACCTCTGGACACACAGATATTCTCACTATAACCAGTTCCAGAATATTCATCTCTTCTGCGACAGCCCGGCCATCAGAACCCTAAAGATTCTAAAGATGGTTCCGAGCCTGCAACATTTCCTTTTCTTATGGAATAAAATGCTTCTGAAAACCGCTATGGGTGACTTTACAGAAGACAAAAGTCATGCCACTTGAGAAGAAGGGATTGGTAAATCCAAAAAAATCCCTCTCCCCACCTTGAGTCGGCCCTGCCTCATAACCATAAACGTACTGCAGGCACTGGGTCAGCACATGAATAGAAAGAGAGACATTCTTTGGCAACACGGATAATCATCTGCAAAAGGACAGAGAGCTGCAGCTCCAGCCCAGCCCCAGCCACGGCTCTGGGAGCGCCTACACGCACGGCAGGGCTCACACAGCAGCAGCAGCAGCTGCAGCCCAGCCCTTGCTTTGCCTTGGCCTTCCCACCCAAAAGAGGCACAGCCCACAGCTGCTGCTGCAACAGAGGCACCTCTGGCATGCCCCTCCCTGCACGGCACACTTGGCCTTCAGTGGCAATTCTCCAAACACCCTTCTCATCTTTCTCAGCAAGAAAAACCTCTTCTTCATTTCTTCTTCATTTCCTCTTTTAGAAATCTTTCTTTACCAAGAATAACTAAATCACTAAATAATGATGAAATAAGTTCAATTAAAGAAGCCTTTGCTTCTCAGCCATGTAACAACATTCCAAACCTCTCAGTCCAGGCCCTTTTATCCCCATCCAATGCAATTACCTGAGCAGAGGGAGATCTTTGAGACAGGGAGTTCCTGATCTCCCGAATCATTTTCTCTATGGCCAGGCTGAGATCTTCTGGTGGCCATTCCTCCAGCCCAGCTGCGTCCTGTGCTGAGCTGGAGGCTGCCAGTGCTGCACAAACCGCAGGGCCAGCTGGAGCGGAACTGCCCGGGGTAGCTGCAAGAATCCAAACACCTTGGTCAGGCTCCACAGTGTGGCTGCGGGACACAGAGCTCGAGGGCTGCCTTGCATCAAACAGCACGGGAAGCAGCCAGGAAAAGCAGGCACAGAATCTTTTGGCCTCCTAGGTGCCCCTTCCTGGTAGGCTTGACAACTTCTGGCCGAGAATGACAGAGCCTTGTGGAGAACTACTTCGAACGATCACTTTCCATAACCTTTTGCAAAAGCAAGGCTAGAAGTCTTTGCCTACCTCGTGGGTCGCAGGCTGAGGGCTGCTGCTCCCCGTGGAGCCCGAGGAAATGGCAGGGCGGGATGCCGAGCACCTCCCGCTCGGCGGGCGGCGGCCGCTCCCCGTACAGCTCCTGGAAGCGGCTCGGCCCCTCCCGCCGCGCCGGCCCCGGCCGCTCCCTGTGCAGCAGGTGGAAGCCGCAGGGCGGGCGCCGGGCGAGCAGCGGCCGCTCCGCGGGCGGCTGCTGGAGGCGGCCGGGCCGGGGGCTGCGCAGCTCCCGCCCGTCCGGCAGCGCCCGCTCCCTGTGCAGCAGCAGGAAGCCGCTGGGCGGGCGCCCGGCCGGCAGCGGCGGCCGCTCCCTGGGCAGCGGCTGGAAGCGACTGCGCCCGTGCCGCCCGGCCGGCAGCGGCCGCGCCCCGGGCAGCTGCTGCGAGCCGCAGGGCGGGCGCCGGCGGCCCTCCCGCCCCGCCGCCGGCCGCTGCCTGTTGGCCGCGCTCCGGCGCTTGATGCGCAGCAGGAGCTCGGGCCGGTCGCGGCGAAAGCAGGGGCTGCTGTAGTGCAGCCAGGCCCCGGCGTCGCCCGGCGCAGCCGAGCCGAGCCAGCCCGGCACCTTGCGGAAGCCGTAGCGGTACAGCTGCCGCACGAAGCTGCGGAACTGCGTGGCCCGGAACGTGAGCGGCACCGGGGCCCGCCCATGGCCACCGCCCCTCTGGGCGTCGCCCGAGCTGAGCAGCTCTTGCTCGAAGAGGGAGCGCTCGATGAGCAGCCCCTGGCCCCGGCTGTCCCAGCGCACGGAGCGGACGCGGGGACTGTTGGCCAGGCGCCACAGCTTGGCGGGGAAGGTGCTGGCGCGGAGCCCGGCGGGCAGCGGCAGCTCCGCCATGGCGTCGATCGCCGACTGTCGCCGCAACGCCCGCAGCGCAACGGCCGCGGCTGCGCCGGCGGCGCGCGGCCTGAGGGGGGCGCTGCGCTCGGGCCCGCGCGCGCCCAGCGCGGCCCCGGCGCGGTCCGGACTCGGCGGGGACGCGCGCGGCAGAGCCGGGGCTGCGGGCACAGCGCGGGCGGGGCGGCTCCGGGGCCGGCCGGGCTCGGCTCCGCACGGCCCCGCTGCAAACCCTCTCTTTCTCTGCCTGCAGCCATCCTGCTGCCTTCGCTCTGTGGCACAACCCCAAAGCACCAGGAGAAGGAAAATAAAAAAGCCGCTTCCCATCCCCTCTTGATGCCTGTGGTTATTCCTGCCCAGGTCCAAGACTTCTCATTTCCCTTCCTTGAACTCCATCAGATTCCCCTCAGGCCGATTCTTTAGCCTGCCGAGGTCCCTCTGAATGGCACAAGCATTTGGGCTATCAGCTGCTCCTGCCAGTTTTGTGCTGTCTGCAGACTTGCTGAGGGTAAACTGCTCCTCCAGGCCGGCCAGGAATGAAGACATTAAAGAGTATCTGCCCCAGCATCAGCCCCTGGGGCTCAGAGCACCGGGACTTGCCTCCAGCTCTACTTTGTGCCACTGATGACAGCCCTCATCCATTTCTCAGCCTTCCTGGCTGGGCATTTTGGCAGTTGGTGTTTAAGGCTGCTGTAGGAGACTCTCCAAGGCTTGGGTAGAGCTGGGGCAGACATCGTCCATTGCTGCACCCATATCCATCAGTTTGGCTGTCCTATCACGGGCATCAGGTAGGTAAACCATGACTCCCAATCAACTTCTCCATTGGTTTGGGATGGTTTTCAGGGTTAGTTCCTCCATCACCTGTCAAGGGATAGAGGCAAGGCTGACTGACCTGTATTTTCCTGTCCTTCTTACTCATCTTGGAAGAGCTCTATTAGAGCAATCCTGGCTCTTTCTAGCTAGGCAATTCCAGTAAAAATAACGTGTAAGAAAAATCGAGCTCTGAATAGAGTCTATTAAATTATTCTTTCTGCTACCTTTCCAGGCCACAAGAAAGATCTTGTTTTCTTTCCAGTATTGGATAGCTGATTAAAAAAACCCCGAGATAAAAGTCTCCTGAATAGAATATAATTATACCTATTTTTCCAAAGACACATTACTTAGATTTTCTTTCAGGATTAGACTGAGATTAAAGGACTTGAGAGCTTCCAGAATTTTGACATTTTTCTTGTCTCCAACTGTTTGGAAAACTGTTTGAACGTGGTGAAGGCATAGTGCTTTTGAAAATGCAATTTTGACGTTTTGTATGCTTGTATTACATATAAAAGTACCTACAAGAATTTTAGGAAACCTGTAGCACAGATTCCTTACTTTCAAAATGAGGAAATGCCAGAGTTTGTTTGATCTTTGGTTTTTTATCTTGTATTTCTGATTCCCATATTTTTATATGCATATGTACCTTTTTTTAGTGTCATGGTCATATAATCCATTTTCCTTCAGATCCCAAAATCATCAGTGCTCAAAATAGCTGATGAACAACTAATCAATATTCTCTTTTTCACCTCTTTTGTTTCATAATAGACTCAGACACCATTGATATTTTGGGAATCCAGGAGAATCTAGGGACGATTCAGATCTCAAGCCCTGTGAATTCTCTCTTCTCTCCTTTTCCATTCCCCTTTTCCTTCATCTCTCCTGCCCTCAGGGCCCTTTCCCCTCCTGTCAGGCCCTCTGTTTGCTGCACTCCCGTGAAGCTCTCAGCTGTTATTGCCGGCCGGGGCTCTATGTACAAATCACAAATGGGACGGGACTGCTGTGGACGTGCCCTGAGCTGTTTTTTTTTTCAGCATCAGTCTCATTACATGGGTATGACAATGGGAAGATGCCAGCAGCTCACATCCCAGGCAGCTGACCAAGAACTTAATGTTACAACTTACTTTATAAGTTTTTTCACCAATAACACGAAGCAGAAGCACATTGACAGTAATTCTGTCCAACCCCTATAAGCACACGTACCTTTGGATAAAACAATGCTTGCTTATTTCCAATACAATACCTACTTGTAAGCCTTAAAACACAATGCACAAAGCTCCATTATTAACCTTCAAACTTCCTAATATCTTGCCAGATAAACTTTTCTATAACTTAGGGAGTTATCCTAGACAAGCGTTAATACACAGGCCATTGTTCTATTTCTCTTTGCTTTTCTACTTTTTAAATAATTTTTCTGCTGACCTATCTCATGGCTACTGCTCAGCTCTGATCGCAGTTCTGCTGTCTCAAAGGCCTGCCTTTTGCAGCTTTCCCAAAACCCACAGATTTTGTGGATTCCCACAATTCCTGCTCTTGATTCATCTAAAAAGAAACCTTCATAACCGTTTCATTTGTTGCTACCTTGTGTTCCATAGCCTTGCTATAATATTTCTGCTTTTTACCTACTTAAAGCACCTTTTTGCTTGCCGTAAGCATTGCTATATTACAACACAGCAGTTTAATGCTGTGAAAGTCCAGTCAGTTCAAAGGGCATAAATCATGTCTGGCAATAATTACGAGTCATTGTTCAAAAAAGTCTTGTTGGTTCCAAGGTCTTTATTCAAAATCTTCCTCCATGTCTATACCTTCATCCACCACCTCTGTGAGATTTCAAGAACTCTCTGTGAATCCATTTCCTACCTCTCTCTCTTGTGTAATAAAAACGTCTTTGATAGTTTTGTCCATCATCTGTCGCACACACCGAAGTATGCAAGGTATTACTACTAGTATCACTACCAGAACACCCAATACATAGAGACCTATCTTACAAAGTTCCCTTAGCCGAGGTGCAAAGCTCCATTCTTGGAACAGATCATCTAACCAGGACCCACCATCTTCTTTAATTTGAGCTGTCAAACCTTTCAGCTTTTGTATGCTTTTGTGGATGGATTCAGAGTGATCAGACAGCTTCATGGAACACAATCCTTCAAATTCCTCACAACCATGTCCATGTGCCAGTAAAAGAAAATCAGTTGCTGCTCTATTTGGAAGGGTAGCATGCCCAACACTGTTAACATCTGTCAGCATATCACTGATTGCAGTACATGTGGCATTGGTTCATTTACTCAGCCAACATCCAACCTGATCTAATTGTTTCAGTGCCATTGCTGAAGCCAGCTGGGGTAAAAACAAACCTGCTGAAACCCTTATGGCAGCTTTCCAAGGCATGAAATCACTCCTACGGTTTTCATCATAATGATAAGCAGATCTTGTTCCCCTATGTTTCTTCTTAATGAAGAACTTTAGCAGTGGGTGCTTGAGCAGTAGGTGCTACCACAGTGAGCATTCCAATGCGACCTGGGCCACCTTCAAGGTATTGTGGAATGCTCTGCCAAGCCCAATCTCCACAAATGAGCCAAAATCCTTTTGGTAATTGTCATGGATATTGGTCAGCCTCGGAAATCACATCTCAACTGTTTGAATAATTACATCAAAACCTTAAATTTCTGTATGCAAAATAATGGGGAGTAACATTGTACTTTGGAGGATCACCTTCCTTCCAATCATTAGCTGTAAATGTAAGGCAAAAACCCATTTTTAAAGAACCAAGGATTTCTAATCCTTGCTGTTCAGATACTGCTTTGGGAAGTTCTTTGGCCCAGATGTTCCAATTTAATATAGGATTACTCCCATTGTCAATTTCACCAGGCTCACCATTAAACTGCTTTTTGATCAAAGGCAAATCCTTTAGTGGCACACCGACTAGACAGGTTGAGAAAGGTTTTTCTGGTTCCGAATTAGACATACATATGGTATCCGAGCCTGCTGCCTTGGCTAAGGTCACCCAAACATTGGTTTTTGGTTGTTCCACAGGCAAATCCGCACTACAAGAAGCAATTAAAACCCACCAACACCAGCATATGATTTGATTTCGCTCCATCCTTTTCATGAGCTAATTTTTGGCAAAAATTGTCCCACAGATTATGAATTAAAGAACTTTGCTTTTTGACCTAAAAACAAGATTTTATCTTTGAAAGTCTCATAGAGGGGATCTATAACATAAAAAAACTAAGACCGTGCCTTTGCCAAAAATCAGCTCTACAAAACCCACAATTGACACATTTATAAATAGCATAAAATCAGAGTTTGCAGGTTCCACAGATGCACAAGGTACGTCAGGCGTGACCCGGGATCCCTCTGCTCAGCTCACATCTGTGTACTTGCTTCGTCAGTCTTAGACTCGTCAACACGCTCTGGGGTGAGATATGGTTTGACATTTTTGGCTGGGACCCACTTAATTCCTGCACCTGTAGAGACAGAAGCATACCCTCTGCCCCAAGGGATTAATCGAAAGGACCTTCAATTTGTTCTGTTTCAGGGTTTCTAATAAAAATGAGGATTTTCTTTCATCTTCGCTTGTGTGTTATATAAAAAATGCCTAAAAATTGGAGGATCAGGTTCTGCAACCGAGCTTTTTTGTATGTTTAAAAAACATACAAAGCTTTGTTCAACCGCATCTGTGGTGTGACCTCTACTCCCCTTCTCAGTTGATCTAGAATGCGTTATAAGGTCTGATGTGTCCTCTCAATAATTGCTTGACTTGTGGGAGAGTGAGGAATACCAAAGATGTGCCAAAACCCCCATTCTGTTAAAAATGTGGCCAGGGGCTGATGCTGGGGCAGATACTCTTTAATGTCTTCATTCCTGGCCGGCCTGGAGGAGCAGTTTAGCCTCAGCAAGTCTGCAGACAGCACAAAACTGGCAGGAGCAGCTGATAGCCCAAATGCTTGTGCCATTCAGAGGGAGCTCAGCTGGCTAAAGAATTGGTCTGAGGGGAATCTGATGGAGTTCAAGGAAGGGAAATGAGAAGTCTTGGACCTGGGCAGGAATAACCACAGGCATCAAGAGGGGATGGGAAGCGGCTTTTTTATTTTCCTTCTCCTGGTGCTTTGGGGTTGTGCCACAGAGCGAAGGCAGCAGGATGGCTGCAGGCAGAGAAAGAGAGGGTTTGCAGCGGGGCCGTGCAAAGCCGAGCCCGGCCGGCCCCGGAGCCGCCCCGCCCGCGCTGTGCCCGCAGCCCCGGCTCTGCCGCGCGCGTCCCCGCCGAGTCCGGCCCGCGCCGGGGCCGCGCTGGGCGCGCGCGGGCCCGAGCGCAGCGCCCCCCTCAGGCCGCGCGCCGCCGGCGCAGCCGCGGCCGTTGCACTGCGGGCGTTGCGGCGACAGTCGGCGATGGACGCCATGGCGGAGCTGCCGCTGCCCGCCGGGCTCCGCGCCAGCACCTTCCCCGCCAAGCTGTGGCGCCTGGCCAACAGTCCCCGCGTCCGCTCCGTGCGCTGGGACAGCCGGGCCCGGGGGCTGCTCATCGAGCGCTCCCTCTTCGAGCAAGAGCTGCTCAGCTCGGGCGACGCCCAGAGGGGCGGTGGCCATGGGCGGGCCCCGGTGCCGCTTACGTTCCGGGCCACGCAGTTCCGCAGCTTCGTGCGGCAGCTGTACCGCTACGGCTTCCGCAAGGTGCCGGGCTGGCTCGGCTCGGCTGCGCCGGGCGACGCCGGGGCCTGGCTGCACTACAGCAGCCCCTGCTTTCGCCGCGACCGGCCCGAGCTCCTGCTGCGCATCAAGCGCCGGAGCGCGGCCAACAGGCAGCAGCCGGCGGCGGGGCGGGAGGGCCGCCGGCGCCCGCCCTGCGGCTCGCAGCAGCTGCCCGGGGCGCGGCCGCTGCCGGCCGGGCGGCACGGGCGCAGTCGCTTCCAGCCGCTGCCCAGGGAGCGGCCGCCGCTGCCGGCCGGGCGCCCGCCCAGCGGCTTCCTGCTGCTGCACAGGGAGCGGGCGCTGCCGGACGGGCGGGAGCTGCGCAGCCCCCGGCCTGGCCGCCTCCAGCAGCCGCCCGCGGAGCGGCCGCTGCTCGCCCGACGCCCGCCCTGCGGCTTCCACCTGCTGCACAGGGAGCGGCCGGGGCCGACGCGGCCGGAATGGCCGAGCCGCTTCCAGGAGCTCTACGGGGAGCGGCCGCCGCCCGCCGAGCGGGAGGTGCTCGGCATCCCGCCCTGCCATTTCCTCGGGCTCCACGGGGAGCAGCAGCCCTCAGCCTGCGACCCACGAGGTAGGCAAAGACTTCTAGCCTTGCTTTTGCAAAAGGTTATGGAAAGTGACCGTTCGAAGTAGTTCTGCACAAGGCTCTGTCATTCTCGGCCAGAAGTTGTCAAACCTACCGGGAAGGGGCACCTAGGAGGCCAAAAGATTCTGTGCCTGCTTTTCCTGGCTGCTTCCCGTGCTGTTTGATGCAAGGCGGCACTCGAGCTCTGTGTTCCGCAGCCACACTGTGGAGCCTGACCAACGTGTTTGGATTCTTGCAGCCACCCCGGGCACTTCAGCCCCAGCTGGCCCTGCAGCTTGTGCAGCACTGAGGGCCTCCAGGTCAGCACAGGATGCAGCTGGGCAGGAGGAATGGCCACCAGAAGATCTTGGCCTGGCTGTAGAGATGATGATTCGGGAGATCAGGAACTCCCTGTCTCAAGATCACCCTCTGCTCAGGTAATTGCATTGGATGGGGATAAAAGGGGCTGGACTGAGAGGTTTGGAATGTTGTTAGATGGCTGAGAAGCAAAGGCTTCTTTAATTGAACTTATTTCATCATTATTTAGTGATTTAGTTATTCTTGGTAAAGAAAGTTTTCTAAAAGAGGAAATGAAGAAGAGGTTTTTCTTGGTGGGAAAGAGGAGAAGGGTGTTTGGAGAATTGCCACTGAAGGCCAAGTGTGCCGTGCAGGGAGGGGCACACCAGAGGTGCCTCTGTTGCAGCAGCAGCTGTGGGCTGTGCCTCTTTTGGGTGGGAAGGCCAAGGCAAAGCAAGGGCTGGGCTGCAGCTGCTGCTGCTGCTGTGTGAGCCCTGCCGTGCGTGTAGGCGCTCCCAGAGCCGTGGCTGGGGCTGGGCTGGAGCTGCAGCTCTCTGTCCTTTTGCAGATGATTATACGTGTTGCCAAAGAATGTCTCTCTTTCTATTCATGTGGTGACCCAGTGCCCTCAGTACGTTTATGGTTATGAGGCAGGGCAGACTCAGGGTGGGGAGAGGGATTTTTTTGGATTTACCAATCCCTTATTCTCAAGTGGCATGACTTTTGTCTACTGTAAAGTCACCCAGAGCAGTTTTCAGAAGCATTTTATTCCATAGGAAAAGGAAGGCTCAGAACCATCTTTAGAATCTTTAGGGTTCTAATGGCTGAGAGATGAATATTCTGGAACTGGTCATAGTGAGAATATCTGTGTGTCCAGAGGTAATTTGCACGTGCTTCATTGTGGACATTTACTTCCTCAGTGGAATAGAAACACTGCTGGGTTGTCTGGCTTTTCCTGTCTTTTGGGTTGTTTTTTTTCCTACTCTCCCGAAGTACAGATTTTTGCCACTGATCCCAAATGTGATCCTGGGAATACCCTGGGTGCATAAATGTTTGCCTGGATCGTACACACGGGGTAGCGGCAGAGGGCTCCGAAAAGCACCACCCTGTGCTGGGTTGTGTGAGCGCTGGGCTGGGGGTGGTGAGACTGCCAGGCAGAAATGTGTGCTTTGTGTGGGGGTTTGCAGCACACAGACCTGGGCAGGGCTGGGAGCGAGCTCTGCCCTTGCTGGCAGCCGTGCTGGCAGCAGGGAGAGTCCCTGGCTTTGTGCTGGCTGATTTCTGCCAGCTCTGGGATAAGCCAGGGTCAGAGCGTGAGGGCACGTCCCCTCACTTGGTGTCTTGTGGTTTGCTCTGCTCATGTTTTGTCTCAAAGGTCATTTTGTAAGAGCTTCAGTTTCACCTTGGCCACCTGAATGCTGAGTTTAAAAGGCTTGTTATGTGAACCATGTGGGGCAGTGTTCCCTCCTCCTCCTCTGTGCTCCCTGTCCTTTGGGAGTGGAGAAGGAGAGTTCTTGTATCCCTGATGTGTTTCCAGCCAAACAGTGAGTGATTTTTGGGTTCCTTTCTTTCTGTTTTTCTGCTCAGGACAATGTCAGTGTTGGCCCCGATTCCTCAGGAGGGGAGCCTGAGAACAGAGCTGCAGCAGAGGAAGCTTCCTGTGGCACGGAGAGCTGCAGGAACAGTTCCCAGGAGCCCGAGGAGCCTGGTAAGGACAGAGCCCACACTGGTTTAGAGAGGTGTGAGATGGCTGCTCTGAGCAGGCTTGGTGCTTCCTGGTGCCTTTAGTTCAAATCCTGCACTGGCACAACCTGCCTGAGCCCTGCCCTGCACGCTTCTCCAGAGGCTCTGACGCTGAGTCCTCTGCTGTGGCAAGAGAGCAGGGAATAAAGCTGACCTTGGGGGAGTTGTGTCAGCAACTTAGGTGTCCCAGTTTTGTGCTGCAGTCGGTGGATAAATTTGCTGCAGGCTGACAGGGGTGGCCAGGCTGAGCAAATCTTGAAAGAACAGGGGGAAAAAAGAGCAGAAAGTCAGGGTAGAAGTCCAAATCCCTGACTGAATGTAGTAGCAGTCAGCTGGTATTGCTGCTGACCCAGAAGAAAAAGACGGAGCAGAACATCAGAGGCCAACCAATTGAAAAATGACAGTGAGTCCAGTATCAGAAGGGAAAGCTTGAATGAGCCCTGCTTAGGGAGACCTAAGAGGAGAGAGGGAGCACTTTGGATCCATTCCTTAGCCAAGCTGGTGCAGCCTGCAGGCCTCGCAGGGAGCTCTGTCCCTCCCGGCCCTTCCTGCCAGAGCTGATGGTGGAGTTGGAGCAGCTGCTGCTCACTGCAGAGGGCAGTTGGTAGATGCCAGGTGATGGAGCTGGTTCATGACTCAGCTGCCAGCACCCCTCAGCTTCTGGCATTTGAGTGAGGACTGAGGTCTCTGTGTCTGCACAGAGAAAGAACAAGGCTGGGCTTCTTTGTTGCACCTGGGGCTGAGCGTGTTTCAAGCTCTCCTGGGTGCCCTTTGCACTGCCAGTGCTGAGACTTTATGGAGATCCTTCAGTGTTTTGAAAGACACTTTTGACCACTTGGAATGGTCCCTGTTCTTTCAAGGGCAGGCTTCAAATGGCCAAGTGAGAGTCTGCCTTTCAGGCCATCTTTGACAGTCCCTGGTAGAAGGACAATTGCTGCCCAAGGGAAAGGTGCACAAGGGCCAATATTGACTGAGCGTTCCCTTTGCTTCCCAGACACCATCTGAGCAACATCTCCAGGAGGGCTGCCCTGCGTGGCAGGGAGAGACAGGGGAGAGCCCGTGACCATTGGGCAGGTAGAACTCCTCTGTTTGTAAATATGTTTTCTAGATTTTCATAGTTATATTTATCAATAGTTATAGTTGCATTTATAGATTATAGTGTTCTGTTTATAGTAGTGTATATTAACTGATCTGCATAGATTTTCAGAGTAAAATTTTGATTTCTGTAGTGTAAAAAAAGAATATGTATATGTAGTTACATTTTTCAATGAGTGTTGTTATACAGGAAGAGGAATATGAATGTCTAGAGGGATAGATTGATGGATAGATTGCTGTTTGCATAGGCCTAGGCTGAATTGTTTCCTCTTTCCCCCTCGGCTGCCTTTCTCACCTCTCTCTTTTCCCCCTGTGCCCCCTGTGTCCCCTCTCCCTGTGCTGGCTCCGAGCTGGCGGCCGGGCCGGGTGGAGCAGCACTTGCAGCCCCGGCTGTCCCTGGAGCTCTGGGAGCTGCCGCTGGCCCCAGGCACTGTGCCCTGAGGAGCTGCTGGAGGACGGTGAGACAGAGGGGGCTGAGGGGGCGGTGGCGCTGGAGGGACGGGCACCCTGAGCTGCTGCTGGGGCTGAGGGCTGTGGGGCAGCCGAGGGCCATGGTGGCATTGGAGGTGACAGGGAAGTGGCACAGGCTGAGGGGCTGGTGGGTCTCGGGGAACAGGATGGCTCAGAAGGGACTGAGGGCATGAGAGGACTGTGAGGGGCTGAAGAAACTGAAGGGAGCTGGGGGTTCAGCGAGAGCATGGCGGGGCTGAGGGGATGGAGAGGGCCAGCAGGGAGCACAGAGGGCTCCGGGACTGCAGCTCTGCCAGGCCTTGGAACCAATTCCAGAGCCTCCACTTTTGCCACAGCTGCGAGGAAGATCTTGAGGACAGCCGGAGACTGATGGGAGGCAGCAGGGAGAAGCTGAAGGGCAGCAGCAAGAGCAGTGAGCGGGGACCTGCTGCTGCCAGCCTGGAGAGAGCCCGGGTGAGGCCCCAGGCCCGGGCAGGCAGGGTGGGGCTGGGGGCGGCGTGGGCTGTGGCCGTGGGCACTGCCCGGCGGGGCAGGAGCGGGCCCTGCCCGTGCTGGGGCTGCTCAGCGCAGCTGCCCCGGCCGGCACAGGGGCTGTCCTTGGGCAAGGCAGCCGTGCCGGCAGGGCCGGGAGCTGTGCCGGCTGTGCCGGGCTGCTGGGGCTGCGGGACGGTCCCGCCGCGGCTGCGCTCACCACAGCCTGGCCCGCTCGGCTGCTTTTTCTGTCCGACCCTCCTGGGGAGGCTCTGAGATTTCCTCTTCCCTGATGGAAGTGCAGCTGCTGCCAAGGGAAGCGTCCCCATACTCACTCAGTGTTCCCTTTGCTTGCCAGGTGTCCCATCTGCTGTCCCTGTCCAGGAGAGCTGCTCTGCACGGGAGGAGGAGACCGAGGGAGAGACTTTGGAGATGGGGCAGCTGGGATCCCTCTGCTTCAAGTGCTGTCTGAATATCCATGGACATGCACCTAGACAGGGATTATTACATGGATGTTTTTATATGTGACTTGCTATTTGTATGGGAATATTGGATGGATGCTGTTGTATATAGGTATTCATTTATATACATATATGTTTGTAATCACATCTATGTATAAATAAGTATACATAGATGTTGTTATATCTATGGTGTTTAGGTTTAAAGTGATGCAGGTGTAGGTATATAGTTTTTAAATAGGTAGATTGGAATTTGTATTGGGAGATAGGTGTATTTTTATATGTGAATTTTTCTATCTCTGTCTGTTTATTTATATTTAATGTGGTTCCAGATGTATAGCTCTTTGTTTGTATTGATGCAGTTGGTTGGATATTCAGCTTGGCACAGGTGATGTTTGTATAGTTATAGACAGGTTTGATTTATACATCTACATCTGGTTTATACATCTGGTTTATACATCTACATTTGGTTTATACATCTGCATCTATATATCTACATAGATATATTTACATATATGTATATATATTTACCTATATATTGTACGTAGATTGTGGTCTCTAATCTGTATTTACATCTGTAGATTGTTATACTTGTATTTGTATTTTTATATGTGCCTATATGTATGTTTTTAATTCTGTTTAAAGATGTATGGAGGGTATGCTTGCATATTGAATTCTTAGTGTAGGGCTATTTAGAGAGGGAATGCATATTTCTGTATTTCTATATGGGCTGTAAGTTTCTAGTGATATGTAATAAATTAACTTGTTAAATGCCTAATTGATCTTTGCGTATAGTAAGTTGTGTATAGTAGAGGTTGGCAATAAACTAAGTTTTGTTAAATGAACTTGGTATTTGTATATTTTTATATAGACGTGTTGTAATAATCAAATAAATTCCTGTTTTTACCTAAATTGAGATCTGTATAGTTCTGTATTGTCAGTGTGGGTGTAGCAATTTGTAATAAATGACATTTTTCAGCTGAAATTGTTTCTCGTGTATTTGTGGATCAGCAGTGCGCCTGTGGCAATCTGCAAGAAATGCCATTTGTCAGCTGCGATGGCTGTTCTCTTATTTGTGCCACCCAAAGCCATGAGCAGATGGAAATGCTGGAGGATTTTGGCCGTGGAAATCTCCGGCCATGCCCAGCACATGCCCCACCTGCACTCAGGCTGGGCAAGGGAAGCGCAGATTTGGGCTGGCAGCAGAGCCACACCTTGGCTCAGAACTCGCTGCAGAGGCTGCTGAGAAAACCCCGGGACTCCACTGAGCACTCAACTCCTGCTCTGTGCATATGCAGATAATTCAGTCCATGTTTGGTTCTTTACACACAGACACACACAGAGATATGTAGGCAGCACTTAGAAACCTGTCACATACTCGGTTGTGGCAGCTGAAATGGACATTTCTCTGTTTGTGTGGAGGGTCAGCAGAGTGGTGCCATTCTGTGGCCATCTTGTCACAGGCAGTGGTCACTGTGTCTGAGCAGTGCAGTTGTAGCAATCTGTAATGAATTTCCCTTTTAAACTGACATTGGCTTTGGGGCACGTGTCATTTCCATGATGAGTGACCACGTGTCCTGGTTCAGGGCAAGTTTGGGAGAAAACCTCCAAAAGGGGGCCCCTCCAGAAAGCAAACCCACATGGGCCCTCCCCCCAAGTGGTTTGGGAAGAATTCCTGGGAGAGAAGTGGAAAGAACCTGTTTAATTAACAGGCCAAGCACACCCCACACACACAAAATGAACAATACTGGATGACAGCACTCTTTTACCGCTCTGAGAAAGATGACAATTTCAGAAAGTCTCTCTTTGGGGTGGTTCCTCTGTTATCAGTCCCTCCTGCGCTGGGGCAGCTGCTGCAGCCACAGAGTGCAAACTCTCGGTGTTTCCCAGGTCCCAGTCCAGACCACATTCGAGTAGGTCCAGAAAAGGGAAAGGAGAAAAAGTCTAGGAAGAAATTTGGACTCCTTAGCTAAACTAACTGATGAGCAGAAGCAAAAACCAAGAGCAAAGCAGAAGCAAGAGCAAGAGCAAAGTGAAAAGCCAAGCAAAAAGCAAACACCGCACCATGTACAGCCCCGTCTGTGTGTCCCGCCAGCCGTGGGGGAGCAGCTGACAGCAAAACCAAAACAAAACATTCACTCTTCAGAGCCAGTCTTGAAGGCACAGAACAGAATATCCAGCATAAACAGAACACACAGATGGGGATACAAGCATCGTAACATCACCCTAGGACGCCACGTCAATGTTTGTCCCTATTTCTTCACTGATCCTGAAGCTCTGACGAGTGTATGACAGGCCGTGGCACCCAATTCCTCACGGGTCTGTCCAGCTGTGGGTAATAGACCCATCTTGTCTGTGAAACATCCATCTGAGGTTATTTGTCTGAGAGCTGTGGTCCATCTCTAGAACCTCCTCAGGCAGCAGCATTGCTGGGGGGTATATATCTTCTAGTATGCTTTTATTCCCCTTTTTTTTCCCTTTATCCAACTTACTGATTTTCCGTTCCATTTTCAAGCCCTTATCTATTCATCCCCTGCCTCTGTTTCTCACTTTCACTAACAGCTTAAATACCACTTTTCTTTCAACCACTTACACCCAAAACAAACCTTTTTCCCCACGCTTTTTTTCAACACAATACACCTCCCTCCAAGGAGATGTGGTAAAGCTTAAAATGCACAATCCACATTACCCCTACTTTCATTCATCTACATTCACTTACTTTTATTTCTCATTCACCTTCACACATTCCTTCACACCCTCAAGACACAAAGTGGATCCTCATCGCCAGAAAATCACGGGTCCCTGTGGCCCCCCTTGCTTTGGGGTTGGCCTTCAGGTCTCAGTATCTCTGAGCCTCTGGAAGGGCCCTGACTCTGGTCACCTCCAGTGCCCGTTCACCTGTGAGGCTTTCTGCGTGTCACTCACACTCTTCAGCTTCGGCTCAAGCCCCCACCTGTGCGGGGACAGCAGCCTGATGCACAGGTCGCACACAAACCCTTCGGCTAAAGCCCCCACCTGTCCAGGGACTGCAGCCTGATGCACAGGTCACACACAAACCCTTCAGGTAGAGCCCCCACCTGTCCAGGGACTGCAGCCTGATTTGAGGGTCACACGCTCTTTTTCCACTGCCCCCCACCTCCCACCCGCCCGGGAAGTTGAGGCTGACTTTGTGTGTGACTCACTCTCACACACACAACAAGACAACAATAAGGTACCTTTTACTTTCACATCACCTATTACAAGTTTAGGTGTTTCTGGCCAGTCCCGGTGCTATTGGATATCTCTCCATCCAGCTGTGTTGTCCAACCCTCAATCCTGCCATGTTGTCCAATCACAGATCTGTTAGGTATTTTTCCCTCAATCCAGCTGTGTTGTTCAACCCCAGATGCTCTTGGGCATTTATTTGGCTTTGTTGGATGCTGGATGCTCTTAGGAGCAGCTTTTTTATCCCTCAATCTAGCTGTGTTGTCCAGCCCTGGATGCTGTTAGGCAAAATTTTCATTCCTCAATCTAGCTGTGTGGTCCAACCCTGGTGCTCTTGGGTATATCCTCACTCCGGCAGAATTCTGCTCAACCCTGCTCTTGGATGCTATTGGAATGTAAATCCCTCAACCCAGCAGGTTTTTAGGGACCCCTCCTGTCCCATTTCCTAGTGGATTGGGCTAGGAAACATTGCTCCCTACCTCTGAGGGGTCCAACCCCTTCCTGAGACCCAGTCCCAGTTACCCCGCGGGATTCTTTCACTCCTTTTATCACTCACTCGTCTCTTTACTGGCCGCTTTTCTCGCTAAAAGTCTGAACTGCAGCATGGGAGACTCCAGCACTCACTGGGCAGGTCTGGGACAACCAGCCCGCCTCTCATTCACACACATTCATCTCCCCCACGGCCCCCCCAAGAAATGCTTACCAGTCCCTTTTCCTTCCTGGGTTCTTCTTGTGCACTACTAGTCTTAGGGGGCCAATTACCATAGTTGTAGGGAGCCTTTTTCCCTTCTCTTTGTTTTATTGCCTCCTTTTGTCCACAATCATAACCTGCGTCTGTCGGTCACCCCAGGGAAAACAGAGCGAGGCTGCCAAATTGGGCAGGGCGCGCCTCCCCACTCTTACTCTCCTAAATCACCATCAGTGAGGTGTTTTAACCATCCTCTGCTACCAATTGTGAAAAACGCCAATCACTTGAGTGTTTTTAAATTTTAAAGGTTTAATAGTAATAAGGTGGTTATAAAAATAGTAATACAATTAGAGTAATAATAATTTAGACAATTTTAATTAAGACTATATGAGACAATAGAAACAAAGAGTTATGGATGTCTGGGTACCTTTTTCTGGGCAACACAAGCCCGTAAAAGGACACCTGTTAACAAAGGATTCATCCTTAAAAACAACAGCCTGTTGCATATTCATACAATTCATACATGATGCATAAATGCCATTCAAATAAAGGATTCGGTCTCGTCATCATCACCTTCTTCCTCCTAATCCTAACAGCGCCTTTTAGGCAGGAAGAAGTTTGTTTCTTCTGATAAGAGGGCAATAAATTCTTTTTCTCTGAAAGATTTAGGTGTCCTGTGGCTGCTATCTTGCTGCAAGTCCTTTCTTTAAAAAAAGTATCCTACATAGCATAGTTTCCATCTTAACATTTTTTTATAACCTAAAACTACATTTGAACACAGTGCTTAAGAGAATTAATACTGCATTACTTTCTAACACAACACGTGTCATTTTCATTTCAATATTTGCGAAAAGCCAATCATAAAATATGCATTTTTCACAGGGCTGATCCCCTGGGTCCCTGCTCCCTCCTGGCCATGGCAAGATTTGCCTGGGATGGCCCTTGCAGGGAGCTCTCCTCGGCTCCCCGCAGATGCAGCTTCTGACCCTGGCTCTGTTCCTCTCTCTTGCAGCCCTGGAAGGCCTGACGGAGGAGACGAGCAGTGTCGTGTCAGAGCTGGCACTGGAAACACTGCGTGTCCTCCGGGCAATAGAGCAGGGCCCATATTCCATCATCCAGAGGCTGTGAGATCAGCTGGGCAGGGCACAGAGCACTCAGCCTCGTCTGTTGGGGCTCGGCTGGCTGCACTGCAGGAGCTCTGGGGAGAGCTGATCTGGGGAGGCTCTCTTTGCTCTCTGGCAACCTGAGCCAGGGGCAATTTTCCTTTTCTTTAAGATTTTTCTTTTTTCTTTTCCCTTTTTTATATATTGTGAATAATTAATTTATAGACTATCTATTATCATATATATAATTATGGATTATGAATTATTTAGTAAATCAATAAATTATACAGTGTATATATATGATTCTATATTATAGATTATTGTAAATAAATTAATGTAGAATGTGTTATGATACACAGACTACTAGAAACTTTTCTTTCCTGCCCAGGGTCTGCCGGGCAAGAGGCAGGAAAGGGAGAAAAGGGTGCTTGTGCTTGGCAGAACAGCAGGCTGAAGGCTCCCGAGGCGCTGAAGGGGGAAAAGGGTGCTTGTGCTCAGCCGGCTGCCCAGGCGTGCAGTGCCACAGGGAAAATGGCCAGAAGCCCCGTTGGCCTTTGGTGGTCCCGCTGAAGCCTTTGTGCTGCCAACAGAGCGGCTGGGCAGGGGCCGGAGCTGCGGGGATCCCTGCCAGAGCGGTGCCTGGAGATGGCCACAAGCCCCGTGCCAGGCACGAAGCGCCACCCATGTCCTCCTGCCCTTGTGCTGCTGCCTGCCTTGCTGAGGGCGCTGAGGTGCCTCTGGCCGGGGCTCCTCCGGAGCTGCTGTGGGGCTGTGGCGCTGCTGCCGGGCAGCTTGGCCGGGCTGGGGGAGACCCCAAGGGGCTGGGGCACTGGGAAGCCCTGAGCAATTGGGTGTCAGAGGCCATAAGCAGCCCCCCTGGGAAGAAGCTGAGGATGCAGCGCCGTGGTTTGTGTATCATAACATGGTTGGCTAAGGAAGCTTACACTGTAGCATGAGTCCAATAAGACAAAATCTTGAAGGATTGGGTTGAAAACATAGATATCCTAGTTGGCAGTGTCTTATTGGCCAAGAAATCCTTAAAAGCTCTCGTAACTAGAAATCTTGGCAGCCTTGTGAGCCATGCAGTGGAGATGGGAGCCAAACTCACCCTTCCTGTCTATGTAGAAGATAAGGAAACGGCCTCATCTAAAAAACTCAGTGGTCTGCTCTCTAGCTTGTTCCAATCTCCTTCAAATCCCCCGAAGCGTGATTTAACTACAAACAGATGACAAGGACTCGTAATGCTGGCTCTTTGAATTCAAAGCAGCTGCTTTAGAATCTTTCATGTAAACCTGTGTAGTTATGGGCCAGAAATGTATCATTTTAAGCAACTTTCCCAACTGACTTGAATGGAGGTTTGTTTGAAGGGTATTTGAAGAGAAAGCCTCCCAGCAGAGGTCTGGGTTTTGGCCTAGCTGTGTCTCTGCTGATTGTGAAATGTGCCACCAGCTGCAGAGGTTTCTGGGCTAAAAATACCATTGAGTCAATTGGACTTGCTCTTTTTGGCCTATAAAAGCTGGACCCACTTTCGAGGCAAATTTGGAGACCTCATCCATGGGTGGATGGAGCACCTAGGATTTTCCCAATTGCTGGGGATGGTTCTCCAGGTCCCCGGTGTAAAACGGGGCTCCCCAGCAGCTGCGCAACTGCAAGACGAGAAACAATTGTCTTGCTTTGAAAAGCCGGGTATCTGCTAAGGAAGGCAGAAGCCTTCTTTGAAATGGAAAATGTAAATTCCCTCTCTTCAAATGATTATAATTTAGACATTGAAATGCTCTCAGGGAAACATATGGGAATAGGACTGAGCCCGCAGAGGAGGGCAGCATTTGCTGATGGTCTGAGCCCTTCCTAAAGATCCTGTCGGGCCATCTTAGACACCCAGGGCCAGGGATTCCCTCCAACCTGGGCCACTTTGGGTGGGCTGGGGGTGGCCTCAGGGCAGGTGGCAGTGTGTGCAAGGGCCCTGGGTGGCACGCTGCAGCATGGTCACCGTGGCATGCAACGGAAGCCGGTGTCCAAGGGCCCTTTGTGACACATGGGGAATAGAAGCTTGCCCGGGTGCACGCTACAGGCAACGGCGCAGAACAGGACAGAGCGGTGCCGTGAGGAGCCCCCGCACAGCGCACTCGTTCCCGCCTGAGCCGGAGCTTTTCCGCGGCCTTGTTCCTGCGGCTGAGCTCAAGGCCAGAGCACAGGAATTGCTGACCCGTGGCCTTCTGAGGCTTCTATTCTGCAGCTGCCCTCACGGGCAGAGCGTGGGACTTGGTGCCCCGGAGCTTTTCCAGGGCATCTCTCCTGCATATAGCTCCAGTCATGGACATGGTGCGGAGACCCCCAAGAGTGCCCAAGCTGGCCTGGGTGGAGGAGGAGGAGGAGGAAGAAGGCCTTGGAGCTGCCCCAGCACAGGAGACAGAAGAGGTGGTGCCGTTCCATCCACCGCAGGAGGGTGAGTGGCAGAGCTGTGCCGCAGGGCTGGAGCCTGTGGCCAACTTGGCCCCATCCCATCCCATGCCATCCCCTGGGGACATGCTGACGGAAGAGGGGCCGGGCAGACACCCTGCAGTGGCCGTGCTCCTGGGGCATCCCTGGGCTCTCCCTGCCTGGGCAGCGCAGGGCTGGGCTCTGTTCTCCGGCCTCTCCCGCAGCCCCTCAGCTCTGGCTGCACTCGCCCTTTGCCAGATGCAGCCGTGGAGCGCACGCCAGAGCAGGAGTCCAGCCGTGGCCGCTTCCGCAGCACAGCGCAGGTACCTGCAGCCACCCCCAGCTGGGCTGGGCCTGCTGTCCCTTCTCAGCCGAGCACCGTGTGTGGAGCAGTCCATGCAACATCCCCGGCTTCTTGCCCTTCTCCTACAGCTCGTTATCGGCTTCATCCAGAGCATCCGGCAGGGAGAGACCAGCACCACGGGCACTGGGCTCAGAGCTCACTCGGAGCTCCTTGGACATGAGACCAGTGCCGCCCTGCTGGATTTGCTCCTGGAGAGGGGTGTTTCCAGGCCAGAGCAAGTAAGCAGCCTGTGGCCAGGCTTCAAATCCCCCGTGAGTCACGTGGCTTCCCAAGCCACGCCTGCTGGTCCCTGGGAGCCTTTGAGGCCACGGCAGTGCACTGGGAAGGGAAGCACTTCTCTGCAGACGCTGGGGACATGGCTCCCTCTGACAGCTTACCAAGTCGTGCTGTGCCTTCTCCAGGTGCCCGCCATGGTGAGCTACATTCACCGATGGCTCACGGCCAATGGTTCTGCCGAGCACAGGCTGGACAAGACCCTGCTGAACGTCACCAGAGAACACCCGGATGACACGGTCGTGACGCTCCTGCGTGTGGCCCCGTCCTGTGACAGGTATGGGGTCCACCTGCCCAGAGGGCTCAGGGCTCCCCAGCCTGTCACCCTGTACAGCCAGTGCCAGGTGTCTGACCAACAGAGAGTTCCAGGGCCCTCTGGCTGCTGCCTTTCCCAGCCCTGGCATGTCAGCCCCCAAGCCTGCTGCCATGCTCCCTTGCCGCCCCTCAGGGCTCTGTCCCCACAGGGCTGGGCTGCCTGGGTGCCGCCGGCGAGGGCCAGTGGGGCAGAGGCAGAGCCAGCGGTCAGCCCGGGCCCCTATGGATGCCCAGGCCACGGTGCTGAGACCCACCCTGAGACAGAGCTCTAACCCCACAGAGCTGCCACGGCCATGTGGAAGACCATCATGTGCTCGCCCAGGACTGCGGAGCCAGTGCTGCTGATCCTCCTGGATGTGCTGGGGAGCTGGCCAGAGCGCACCATGTGCACCTCTGCTGGGGACAAAACGCGCGTCTTTGCCCTGGCTGTGAGTTTCTGCAACTGGCCTTTGCTGGCCCCAAGGCCGCCTCTCCAGCAGCTCTCCATCCTCCTTCCCCCACTGCCACTCCCTGCCTCAGGCGCTGGACAGAAACCTGGCCAAGGGGCAGCTTCAGGCCTGCCAGGCTCCGTGCTCCCCCTGCACGGTGTCTCCGGGCCTCTCCCTGCCACACTCGGGCCCTGCCACACGGACGCCTCGGCACTGAGCACTGTCTCGGGGGGCTTTGTCCTTTGTAGGCATCCGTGGTGATGTGGAAGATCCTGCAGGAGCCCCACGTCCCACGTGCAGTGAAGGCGTATTTCCCCCGCCTATTTGTACATCTGCTCTTCCAAGTGTTCTTTAGCACAGAAGAGATGCCAGAGGAGATCAACACCTTCTGGAAAGAATGCCAGGAAGAGCACGGCCTTGCCACCCGCCCCAACAGGTGCTCCATCCCAGTCCTCCTGTCCCTGCCACGTGGCCTGGGAAGGAGCCAGTGCTGCCAGTGTGACCTGGGCTTTGCTCTGCACACAGGTTTGCAGTGCAGATCCTGAAGTCCCTGCTCTGCTGCTGAAAGCAGCACAAGGATGTGGTGGTGTCCATGGAACGCAAGCGTTGCTGGGACACGCTGCTCTGTGCTGACACCCGCCACTATGCTGTGGGTCTGCTGGCCAGGTGAGACTCCCCTTGTGCCCATTGCTCCCGGCATTTGTGCTCCGTGCCCGGGGTGTCCCACGCAGCCCCCGTGGCCCTGGGACACAGGGCCTTGTCACTGAGGGATGGCCAAGCAGACTGGAAAAGGCTGGGAGGGGAGAGAGCACTGGAGGAGTCACCTCCTTGAGGGCCCAGGTTGTCTTGCAGGATGGTGGTGAAAGACCACCAGGCTCTGTGAGAGAGATTGGTCCTTGGAGAGATTTGCTCAGGTTCCTGGTCTCTTTTTCACCCTCCTAGGGAGATGCGCCATGCTTGTCTTCACTTGTGTTCCAGTATTGCACTCCACCTCCTCTGGCTCCTCAGCACACAGGAGCCACACTGGGATCTTCCCGCCCTGGCGTTCCTCGTGGAGGTGAGCCGGGTGTCCAGCGCTGCCTGGCTGAGCTGCCTCCCAGCTCTCTGCCCTCTCGTAGCCACAGCTGCCAGGACGGTGCCCGCGCCCTGTGCTGCTGCCCGGGCCCAGCCCTGTGCGGCTCCGGGCTCCTGCTGGCCGGGCCCCCCGTCAGTGCCCTGTGCCTTTCAGGTCCTCGAGTGCCTGGATCCGAGCGAATGCGGTGACAGTGTTGTGAAGATCTCATCAAGGTACCTGCACAGCGAGTGCAGGGAGAGGCGTCGCCTGGCACTCAGGGCCCTGCTTGAGCTCATTGGTGATCCCTCAATGGTGAGAAGGGGGCAGTGGCTGAAGCTGCGCTGGGAACACAGTCACTTGGGCTTGCCTGGGCTTCGGGCACTGGGGCAGCTGCTACCAGCTTTCCTGCCTCCCGCTTCAGCTGCCCGTGTGCTTCGGGACAGGCCTTTGGCCTCTGGGCCCTGCAGCAGCAGGCTGGGGTTTCACAGACTTGTGTTCCGCACAGGCCGAACGAATGTGGAGCTTGACCGAAAGCCTCATGGACCTACTGTCGGACAAGGATGCAGAGATAGCTGGGATGACACTCATCACACTCAGCTTTCTATTTCTGCACAAATACATGCTGATGTCAACCCCCATTGCCCTGAAGCTGGCTGAGGCACTCCTGCCACTCTTTGACCATGTAAGGCTCTGTGCCCCCAGCCACAGCCACTGGGTGCTGCCTGGAAACTGTGTGCCCTGTGCATTTCCAGGCCTGTGCCCAGGGTGGCCTGGAGGAGCCAATGGTAATGTATTTTTTCTTTTTTTTTTCCATATAGGATAATAGCCAGGTACAGCTGCTCTCCATAAAACTCTTTCGAGACATGATGGAGTTTTTGGAAGAGAGAGAAAAACCTTTGGAAAGCTCTGTGCACCAGAGCCTGCTCCCACTGCTCTTCCACTGCCATGATGAGAATCAGCATGTGGCAGAGGTGAGGACTCGTGGGCTGCCGCTGTCCCCCTGCGAGGGGGCTCGGCCACCTCCTGCCCTGCGCCTGCGGGACCACAGCCTCCTCCAGGCCATGGCACAGGGACGCGGGTCCTGTGCCCAGGGCTCCGGGGCCATCTCCGCGTCTCTGCTGCTCTCCAGGCTTCTCGGGAAACGCTGCTTGGTGCGGTCAAGTTCCTGAAGAGGAGGGATCTGAAAAAGCTGGTGAAGGAGGAGAAACTGTGGAAGTTCAGCAAGTGCCTGGTAAGGACTGCCAAGAATCCCCAGCCTCAGCCCGGAGAAGGCCCCCGAGGGCGGTGCTCAGTGCGCGGGCGGGCGGCTGTGCCCCTGCCCGCTGCTGCACCCAGAGGCCGCGCGGGCTCTTCTCCAGGCTCCCGTGGGCCCGAGCCGGGTGCCCATGGAGCCCCTGCCCGGCGGGGCTGCGGGGCGGGCCGGCACCGCCGCTCCCCGGGCAGCAGCCGGCCCTCTGCCCCCTCCCCTCGGGAGCCCGGCGCCAGCGGCTGCTGCCCGCGCCTCAGGGCTATGCGGGCAGGGGAGGCTGGGGCTGGGCTCAGGCAGCGCCCGGCCGAGGGGCTGAGCCCGCGCCGACCCTTCCTTCCCTCCTGCCGCTCTCTCCAGCTGGCAGAGGACAGGAGAAGAGCGGCCAAGCACCTGCGCCGGGCCCTGCGCTACCTGCAGAGCCCACAGGAGCCCCTACGAGAGGCGGCCGTCAGGTTCATGGGTGAGCCACGAGCCCCGCGCTCCCTCCCCGGCCCGCCGCGGCTCGGCCCCAGCCCCGCCTGCTGTCCCGGCAGCGCCACCCGGGCCCGGCGCCGTGGAGCCCCGCCCGGCCTCGGCGCCGCTGCCGCCCTCTGGCAGCCGTGCCCTGGGCCGGCAGCGTGCGGCAAGGGCCGGGCTGAGCCCTGCCGGGCCAGCAGCGCCTGTGGCCACAGCACGGGCAGCGCCGCTATCAGGGAGCTGTGCCGCTGGGCCCCTGACAGGCTCTGTAGTCACAGGGATGGCCGGGCAGAGCTTGAGGGGGCAGCAGCAAGAGCTCCTGATGATCTGCAGTGGTGAGTGAGGGCAGCGGGCTGACAGTGGGGGCTGGCAGGGGGAAGAGCTTCGAGCCCTGCCCCGGCTGCGGAGGGCTCTGCTCCTGTGGGCAGAGCACACTGAGATTTCAGGGCCACATGTGCCATTCGTGGCGAGGAGCTTCGGGCTGATCCCCTGGGTCCCTGCACCCTCCTGGCCATGGCAAGAGCCGGCTGCGATGGCCTTGGCTGGGGGCTGTCCTGGTGTCACCAAAGATCTGGGATCTGACTGTGGCTCTCTCTTGCAGCCCTTGAAGACAAAACAAAGGATGTCAGCCTCGCTGTGGCAAGCCTGGCAATTCAAACACTGTGCATCCTCAAGTCTGTGGGCCCGGCTCCCATCTCCATGTTCCAGCGGCTCCGAAATCATCTGCGCAGGGCATGGAAGACATGGCCTCGCCTGCCACAGCTCGGCTGCCTGTCCTGCCGGAGCTCTGTGGACAGCTGATCACAGAGGCTCTTTTTTCTGAGGCCACCTGAGTCAGGAGGCATTTTCTTTTACTTCTAGAATGTTCTTTTCTTTTATTTTCTTCTTTTTTTTTTTTTTTTTTTTTTGTTTTTCTTTACAATGTAAATATAGACTGTGTTATAATACTCAGACTGCCAGGATCATTCTTTTGCTGCCCAGGGTCTTCAGGGCATAGGGGAGGAGGTGGAGAAGGGTGCTTGATCTCAGCCGGCTGCCCAGACGTGCAGTGCTGCAGGGAAAAGGGCCAGAAGCCCCTTGGCCTTTGGTGGTTCCGCTGAAGCCTTTGTGCTGCTGACAGAGCGGCTGGGCAGGGGCTGGAGCTGTGGGGATCCCTGCCAGAGCGGTGCCTGGAGATGGCCACAAGACCCATGCCAGGCAGGAAGCGCCACCCTCGTCCTCCTGCCTGTGTGCTGCTGGCTGCCTTGCTGAGGGCCCCAAGGTGCCTCTGGATGGGGCTGCTCTGGAGCTGCTGTGGGGCTGTGGCGCTGCTGCCGGGCAGCTTGGCCGGGCTGGGGGAGACCCCGAGGGGCTGGGGCACTGGGAAGCCTTGAGCAATCGGGGGTCAGAGGCCATAAGCAGCCCCCTGGCAGCCGCCTTGTTCCTGCCAGAGCTGACTTGCAAGGCAGATCCTGGGCACTCTGGAACTAACAGCATTGGTGTTGTTGGAAACCAAGAGGCAGGCAATTCTCAGACCTTTGGTCTTGCCAGCAAAGCTTAGAATTAAAGACAGGATTTGATCTGAGACCTTGGAAAGGGCTTCCAAACTTAGGTGCTAGAAGCGAGAATATGGATTTATAGTTGATAGCAGAGACACGTGGAGGAAAGTTGAAGTGGAGGAAAGTTTAGAGTTTTAGGGTTTTCAAGATCTGGAAAAAATGAAAGTAGTTACAATGGTAAAGAAGAAGCTTAGGACGCAGTGCCGTAGGTTTGTGTGTCATAACATGGTTGGCTAAGGAAGCTTGCACAGTAGCATGAGTCCAATAGGATGAAATCTTGAAGGATTGGGTTGAAAACATAGACATAGTTGGCAGTGTCCTATTGGCCAACAAATTGTTATAAATGATCAAATCGAAAGTCAACTTATAAAATAATTTAACAAAGATTTATGAGATCAATACCAAAATATAATTTCGAAAAACCCACCACAGCCAAGGCAGCGTCACTTTCAGAATTTGGCACTGGGTGAGTGTCCGGGTTCGGGCTGTTATTTGTCTCTGCCCAGACAAGGGTGAGATGGGCTCGCTTTTCGGGCTCCAAAAAACAAGGCTGGACTCTCAGGTTCGGTCTTCAAGGTTGTTTATTATTTCTTATCTACAAAAATTTTCTTTCTGCCCAGCCGGGGTCTGACCAGCAAGGCAGCCAAAGGCACTCTGACCTCCCACAGGGTGGTCACCTCTTTTTATAACAAAGTTTACGTAGACTATATTTATCTTTTGTCTCCAATACTTATAATTTTTATTACTAAGTGTACCTTTACTATAAACCTATCAAAAATACCTACGTCACCCGGAAAATGGAAGACAAGAAGAAGGAGGAAAAACCATGTGGCAGGCCCTAACTCCCTCCATCTTGTTCTTTTCCAACCCCCCTGTACCAAATCTTAAAAACTGTGCTTAAGCTTATAAATGTTCTATTTCTATATCTTTTACACGCCAGTGATTCTTATGTTCTCACATATAGGTGGAACATCTCTTGCAGGGTCAAAGTTGAGCCACCAGGTACTTATTGCAACATCCCAAGGCTCCCGAGCTCCCCAAGGGTTCTCTCGGTAGCTCTGGCCCTCAGGAGAAGTGCGCTGAGTTCCCACATCTCCCCCTTCTGTTTGCACAAAAAGCACCTGTTTCGTGACTGAACTTATGACACGTCGTATACACAAAAGAATACAAGGTGTAACAAACATGAGGACTATAAGAACCACTAAAACCATGAACCCTATCCTCAAAACCTCTTTCCATAAAGGAGAAAGATCAAAAAATCTTGCCATGTCATCGATCCAAGACCCTGTGTCTTCGCCAAGTTTTTTAATACTATCTTCTATTCTTTTGATGTTCTCGTGAATAGATTTTGAATGATCAGAGAGATTCATGCAGCACATTCCTTCAAACTCTTTGCATCCATGCCCATGAGTGAGCAATAAGTAATCAATTGCTGCTCTGTTTTGAAGTGTTGCCTGTCTTACACCGCTCATGTCTTCTAACATGTCGCTCAGTGCAAGAGAGACTGAATGGGCATGTTTGCTTAACCAACAACCCATATGGTCCAGCTGAGTCAAGGCTACCCCTGATGCTGTTTGAGGTGAAAAAATTGCTACTGCAATTCTTCTTGCCTTGTCCCAAGTGTACACTTTGTCATCGCAATTTGGACCATATTGTTGTAAAGATCTTTTTTCTTTATACTTTTGTTTTCCCATCAATTTTGAATCTGGTGACAACATTGAAATCTCTCCGATGCTGCATGGACCTCCCTGGGTATTCGCAGGAATACCATACCAAATTCTATCCCCACAAATCAAGAAAAGTCCCCTTGGCAATTGCACAGGTACTTGGAGTGACCTTTTGTCTATTGTAATTGTGGTTTTGCACCATGTTGATGCATTTCTATAGAACTCACGATTCGGAGTGACATCGATGGTTTTGTTTGTTCTTGTCACATCCTGAATCTGAAACTGTATGCATATCTCCATTGTCATGGACCCAAAAATTTCCAATTCCTGAGGTTCGGTAGAAGCCACAGGAAGAAGATGTGTCCAAGCACACCACTCATTCACAGGATCCTTAACGACCTGTGAGATTTCAACCTGAGTGTGTCCTGGAATTGGCCATGCATTCACTGGCATCCCAACCATACAGACTGAAAATGGTTTTCCTGGTCTAGAATGTATTAGACAGATGCTATCTAAATTTGCTGCTTGGGCTAAAGCTTCCCAAACGTTCTTTTTTGGTTGGTTAACCGGTAAATTTGTTTTTTCATTTGAGACAATGCATAATGATGTAAGACATATAAACATTATAAAATTCATGACCTCCCCTTTGAGGTGAAACATTGTGGTAAATTCCCAACCAAAATCCCCAAAGTCTTTATTCTTTTGTTTCTTCTGGACCGTTGTTTGCAGCTTGAGCCTTCTCCTCTGTCTGAGTGCTCGCCTCGCTGCTCTTGGGATCAGTGCTCTCTTCTTGCGTCCGAAATGGTTTCACGTGCCGTGCTGACACCCACTTCAAACCTCGCCCTGTGGAAACACAAGCAAAACCCTTGCCCCAAGTGATTAGTCTGAAGGGACCCTCTATTTGTCCCGACTCTGGGTTTCTGATCAGCACTAAAGGATTCTCCCTTAGTCTTGCCTGAGAGCTGTTGGAAAAATGTCTCAGGATCGGTGGATTGGGTTTTTGTGACATCGGTTTGCCACAGCTGAAGGCTTTGCAGTCCTCGTGGGTTGACTGCTCCTGTGGAAGCTGGTGGCTGCACAAGCTGACAATCTGGACAAGCACTAATGATTTCCCTCGCCTGTGTTTTTGTGAGACGAAAGGATTCCATCAGCGCTTGTGCATTCTGATGAAAAAATGCATGACTCAGCTTTGCCTGCTCAAAAATGTCCGGAAGTGTCTGTGAAATGGGCATTGTTAACCTGTCTGCTCGAGCATTTCCTTCTGCTAGAAACCCTGGAAGTGTTGTGTGAGCTCTGATGTGCGTGATGAAATATTTGTGCTCTCTGTTCTCTAGCAACATTTTCATGCTCTTTAAATATGAATATAAAATTTCGTTGCTGGTTTCTCTCAAAAGTGAACCTTCCAATCTTCTGACCACACCCGCGACGTATGCGGAATCTGTGACCAAATTGAGAGGTTGTTTGAACAGTTGAAATGCTCGAACGACTGCTGCCAATTCCACAATCTGTGGAGAGCCTTGGACTATCTTCACATTTGAATCCCAATTCCCCGTTGTTGAGTTTTTCCATGTGATCACTGACTTGTGTGTCTTCCCCGAACCATCTGTGAACACTGTGATCCCGTCCAGAGGTTCTTCACTTATCTTAGGTTTTGCTCTATAACATATTCGAGATTGCAATATCCTGTGCTGCGGGAAATGAATTGTACAAGCTCCTGGAAAAGCTAACAAGGCAATTAACAAGTCTTCTGACTTCTGCATCGCCCACTCGAAGTAATCTTTCTTCAGCGGTAGATGAATGATTGAAAATTCTCTTCCTGCTATTGTCAGCAACCTTGTTCTTCCTTTTATGATGATCTGTGTCGCCATTTCCAACTCTGTGAGAATTGTCTTTGAAGGCCTGCACGGTAGGAAAATCCATTCTATGATTATCAATGGATCCTTTTGAGATGAATCCCACTGGAAGATCAAACCATGGAACTGTGTTTTCTTTCCCAACACTGCCAATTCAAAAGGCAACGATTCAACAAATCGATGTGCTTGTCTTTTTTGAATGGCATCTGTGATTTTTTCCAATTCCCTTTTTGCCTCTCGTGTGAGTGTCCTGGGAGACCGAATGTCTGTGTCTCCCCTCAAGAGATCGAGCAACGCTGGAATGTCGCTGTTTGTGATTCCTAAAATTGGTCTCATCCAGTTGATTTCCCCTAACAGTTGTTGAAGATCGTGCAAATTGCTAATTCTTGTGCTGACCTCCAACTTCTGGGGTCTTATAGTTTTCTCTGAGATCTTCCACCCTAGATATCTCCAAGGTGTGACCTCCTGGATCTTTGAGACACTGATTTCCAAGCCTGCCTTCTGCACTTCTGCGATCACACAATCACGAGCTTCTTGCAGCTCCTGTTGTGTTGAAGCTGCGATAAGCAAATCATCCATGTAATGAATGATCTTCGCTTTCGGGAACTTCTTCCTCGCTGGCAACAGAGCTCGTGCCACGTACCATTGACAGATTGTCGGCGAGTTTTTCAGTCCCTGAGGAAGCACGACCCAATGGTACCGCTGCAGAGGTGTTTCCTTGTTGATGCTTGGAACGGAAAAGGCAAGTCTTTTCGCATCATCTGGATGAAGCGGGATGCTGAAAAAACAATCCTTGAGATCAATGACCACGAGAGGCCAATCTCTGGGAATCATTGAAACTGATGGAAGTCCCAGCTGAAGAGGTCCCATGTCTTCAATGACCTCATTGATCTTCCTGAGATCGTGCAACAGCCTCCATTTGCCTGACAACTTCTTCTTGATGACGAACACTGGAGAATTCCAAGGGCTGTTTGTCGGCTTGATGTGTCCCTTTTGCAATTGTTCTTCGACCAGGTCTCTCAATGCACTCAACTTTTCTCTCTCAAGGGGCCACTGATCCACCCAAACTGGATCATCCGTTCTCCAAGTCAGCTTCAGTGTGGCGAGTGCCGCAGTGACCCCGATCAAAAATCCACTTCGATCTTCATTCCCCATTGTGCCAAAAGATCCCTTCCCCAAACCGTGATTGGCTTTTGCACAACAAAAGGACGAATGATCGCTGTCTTGTTTCCTGGTCCTGTCACAATGATGGAATTTTCACTCTGCAGACATAGAGAAGCTCCCCCTATGCCTGAGAGAGTACCCAAGGGCGCGATCAAGCTCCAATTACGAGGCCAGAAAAGGTATGATATAACTGTAACATCTGCCCCCGTGTCAAGCATTCCTCTGACCGCTATTGTTCTTTCTCCACAAGTCAATTGACAAGTGAGCGTGGGTCGGTCTCGGCCTATGTGCTTTATCCATGTGGCATGTATCTCGGCATGTTCCTTCAACGGGAGTCCTTCTTCATCAAAGATTGACATGACCTGCCTCATGGCGTGTGGTGGCAAGGCGAATGCCCTCGCAATTTGGGTGTTCTCTGCCACTGTCAATGGCGGACGGAGTGCTTTTGCCCAAACTGTCAATTCCGTATTTTTATCTGCCAAAATGACCGATGGAAAAACGATGAGTCCGAGAATGCTACATCTGTCCAGTCCTATTATCAAAAATTCTTGTTTTTTGTATGAATTTCCGCGGACACCTGTTGGGATCTCCGCATGATTTTCATCCAAGAAGCATACTAGTTTGGAAGCTGCCAGTGTGCAATGTGCTCCTGGTGGGAGGAGATCTGGGTCGCTGGGAAGTCGACTGAGGACTTTGCTGAGGGTATCTGCCTGATGCTCTCCAACGACTGTCCTGCCTGGTTTTGTGTCATCGCCATCACTTCTGTCGTCGCGCGGTGACGAGCCGCGCTGAGCCTCATGTTTCCCGAACACGGTAGTGGAATTCCTTGAATATCAGTCTGGGAATAACATTCTCTTGCGGTGTGTCCTCTTCTCCCGCATCGCGCGCAAAGTGGCTTTTGTAGTTGTGGTGCTGGTGTTTGCACTTGTATGTTTGCATGTGGACAATTCTTCTTGAAGTGTCCCTGTGCCCCACACTTGTAGCACTGTCCCTCGGATGGAGGGTTCTTCTTCTTCTTTTGGACGGCGGCCAGAACTTTGTCCATTTGTTGTATCACTTTTTCCAGCTTATCTTCCGATTGTTTTCCCGATTGTTCTTTCACTTGCTGTTCCCATTCCTCTCAGTTCGTCCTTCACGATCGATGCGACATGCTGAGGTGTTCCAACTTTGCTGCATGCCTCCACCATGTCTGCCAAGGTTGGACGGCCTGGCAATGCGGTGATGACCCGTTGGCAATCCGGGTTGGCATTGTAGAAAGCTAAACTTTCTAAAAGAGGTTGCTTGGCCTCCTCTACCAAAACCTGTCGATCCACAGCTTGCGACAGTCGATCCACGAATGTCGAGAACGGTTCCATGGGACCTTGTCTAATTCCTGAAAAAGGAGTATCTGGAACTCCTGCTGGAGCAATCTGCAAGATTGCCCTTTGTGCTGCTTCTTTGATGTCATTCAGCACTCGTCTCGGGAGTCGCGCTGCTTGCTCTGCTGGATTGTCATCCGGAGGATCTCCTGCTAATTGTGCTACAGTGAGGTTTGCATTCGGTCCACCTTGATAGCCATTTCGTAATTCTGTAAGATATCTTCGCCACCTTCTCTCCCAGATGAGATTCTGTGTGTCCGTAAGAATCATCGACACAAGGCTTCGAATATCATATGGCGTGAGGTCATACATGTTAAATGTCCCTTTTAAAAGTTGTTTAAAATACTGTGAGTTCAGTCCATTGCTTCGGATGGCTTTTGCTAAATCTTTGATTACTTCGTGACCCATTCTTTCCCACCTCGGGTTTTGCCCCTGTGCATCATATGTCACCGGCATTGTTAGATCTCCTGTTCCTGGGAATAAATCTTTTTCCTCGGACAATTTTTCTCTAATGTACTCCCAATCCATCGTCTTCACCGGCTGATGTTGCTCTTCTTCTGGAATTCCCATTGGCAAATGCATCCACAGTGGAGTTGTGGAAGTGCTTGGAGATTCTTCTGTCCATACTTTCCGCCTTGAGGTCTTTGGTCTTGCTCCTCGTGACTGTGCCTTTATCTCTGTGTCAACTGAATGTAAAAGATTTTTTGCCGTCTCAACTGCTGTAAACATCCACCCTGGAATTCCTTTTGAAGCTGTAATTTTGATGGTTTCTTCTTCTTGTGATTGTTCTTCCCGCGGTATTTCTTCGATTTCTTGAAGCTCCGGTGTTGCTGGATAACTCATCTGCTGCGTTGTTATTGTTTTCTTTGATTTAGCTTTCTTTTTATAAGTTGTTGGGAAATATTGTTGCAATGTTTTGATTTCGCCACGAGATGGCGCTGTGGCTCCACCGACCAGGTCTGGTATGTCCTGCAGTGTGACCGTCCCACCATAAGGTGGCGCTGTCTTCTGCCTGACTGACACTGACGAGCTCACAGACTCAGCCAGCTCGTCTGCTGTGTCGGCTAAAAGTGGTTTTTGTGCCTTTCGGGGTCGGGTTTGAGTGGATTTCTGATATCCTAGCGATGGGGTTTGGACATCTAAGCATCTTTTTGAGGCTTGGGTATTTTGAACCATTGGGATAGGGACCGGAGGAGCCGAACTCAGAGAGGGGGTGGCGCCTTGCCGTGCCGAACCCCGGGCACGGCCCCGCCTCACCCCTGACGCCACGGGAGATCGGGCCCGCCCCTGACCACGTTTTTTCTGGGCATGCGCAGTCTCCGGCAGCCCCAAACTGGCGTCACTGTCTCCCTCTTGCTCCGTCTCAGAACTCTCTTCCCTAATGTCTGTCCCCCATTCTGCCTCTTCCTCTGATGTAGTGTCCGTCCCTCCTGCCCGCGCGACCCCTCCCCGTCCCGCCTGCGCCTTCACTCGCTCCCTTATTCGAGCCGAACGCCGCGGCTGCATTTCCTGCTCTGACGTCATCACTCTGCGACCCCTATGCTTCCTCACCGGCACTCCAGAGCGATCTGGGCTGTCCCGGTCTCTGGGTTTTCGGTCAGAGACATGAGGATTTACAACAGAGCCCTTGCCAGAGCTGATTATTTTCGGCGCGGCGGCACCGGGGACCCCTGTTTCGCACGGTAATTCGCTTGCAGAAATCTCCCCAGAACCCGTCTCCCCCTTTGTTCCCATGGATCTTGCAAACGCCTCCTCGGGCTTTGCCAATCCATGACCCCTTGGTCCGCTGTCCTTTGCGGTCCTTTTCCCGCCGCTCACTGCGGCTTTGCTCCTCCCGCCGCTTCCCGCGGGTCCGCTCGCCCCGCCGCTGCCGCTCGTATCAGTGGCACGGCTGCGAGCTTGGCTGCCCCCCCGCGCCGCGCGGCCGCGGGAGAGCGAGGCTCCGCCCCCACCCCCCGTGTTTTCGACTCCACTGCCTGAATCAGAGATTGAGCTGAGGTTTAAATCGCTTTCTGACTCTGAGGTTTCAGGGCACTCCGGGAGTCCCTCACACAGCTGGGCTGGTGGGACTGGAGGTTGTATTTCTCCCTGCTTTTCTTCTTCAAGAAGTGTGTCCCCTTGGCCGACAGGGCTTAAAGGCAGCCTCTGTCTTGAGCCATTGTTCCCTCCCTCGGTCTCTGAGGGTGTATCACGCGTCTCTTTGGCTACTGTGTTTGACTTAGCCATGATTGCTTCTAACATAGTGCGTGCTGGAGACAGCAATCTAAAAGCTGTCTCATCCTTTTTTATTGTTAATAAATACAGATGTCTGTTCACTTCTTGCCAGAAACCCACTTCAAATAGCAACCGGGTCTCTGCCGAAGGATAGTGACATCTTGTCCACAAAAGCAGCTGTTTAAGATCTGGCTTTGATATTCCTAATGTGTATGTATCTGCTACCCTTTTTAAATCTGACAAAATTTGTATTTGATCCTTTGAATATGAAACCCCCATTTCGTGTATATTATTAAGAATTCTCTCACCGAAATCGTCATCAGGGAAGCCGGAAATGTCCTGGATTCTGGCCAGCAGTTTTCAGGAGGTGGAATCAGAGGCGCCTTTCTGGTTCCGTTTCAGGCTGTCCTGATACGAGGTGTTTTCGGCAGAGAGTGGAGTGAGGTGGATTATTAGTGGCTGCAGTCGCTTCAAACTCCTGGCTGGCTTCTGAAGGTATTATCTGCGGTGACCTTGGCACACGTCCCAGGCCGGGAAATCTCCGCTTCTTTCAGGCTATCAGTTGTGATCCCCGTCTCAGGACTCCTGAGCCGTCTTCTGAGAGTCCTCTTCTGGGAGCCCTCTTCTGGGAGCCCTCGGGCCCTCTTCCGAGAGCCCTAGGGCTCGGTGGGAGCCTTGCAGCCCACCCAAGGGACAGCCAGATGTCCGGGTTCGGGCTGTTATTTGTCTCTGCCCAGACAAGGGTGAGATGGGCTCGCTTTTCGGGCTCCAAAAAACAAGGCTGGACTCTCAGGTTCGGTCTTCAAGGTTGTTTATTATTTCTTATCTACAAAAATTTTCTTTCTGCCCAGCCGGGGTCTGACCAGCAAGGCAGCCAAAGGCACTCTGACCTCCCACAGGGCGGTCACCTCTTTTTATAACAAAGTTTACGTAGACTATATTTATCTTTTGTCTCCAATACTTATAATTTTTATTACTAAGTGTACCTTTACTATAAACCTATCAAAAATACCTACGTCACCCGGAAAATGGAAGACAAGAAGAAGGAGGAAAAACCATGTGGCAGGCCCTAACTCCCTCCATCTTGTTCTTTTCCAACCCCCCTGTACCAAATCTTAAAAACTGTGCTTAAGCTTATAAATGTTCTATTTCTATATCTTTTACACGCCAGTGATTCTTATGTCCCCACATATAGGTGGAACATCTCTTGCAGGGTCAAAGTTGAGCCACCAGGTACTTTTTGCAACATCCCAAGGCTCCCGAGCTCCCCAAGGGTTCTCTCGGTAGCTCTGGCCCTCAGGAGAAGTGCGCTGAGTTCCCACAGGTGAGCCTGGATCTCACTGACAGAGTGCCAGGGTATCCTCCGTTGTTCACCCCAACTGTCTCAGGCAGCCAGCTTATATCCCATTTATTCTGCCTGAGGCAGAAATGACAGAAGGTCCTTTTGTGTCCCTTCTCATGTATAACTGGGACCATATGGATACAAAAGCCAGTCCAGGTGTCCAAATGGCTGTGTGAACTTCTTCAGAATAGCCTTCTTTCCCATGTGTAACTGGGACCATATGGATACAAAAGCCAGTCCAGGTGTCCGGATGGCTGTCTAAGATTCTTCTGGGTAGTGTTCTCTCACATGTAACAGAGAGGTGCCGGTACTCGAGATGGTAGATGCAATCTCCTCCAGGTGCAGGTTCCCCTGAACGTGAACCTGGGAAGTCAACACTCGTGGCCTGGGAAGGCTTCATTCTTAAGTTAACGGACTTGATCCTATCTTAAGGTTCTGGAAACTAATTGAATAGAAATAAAACTCTGCTCCCAGCCAGGGTGTCAAAGACATGAGTTGGATTTTACAATATTTTCTATACACACATATATACAGCAGGAATTAACTCTAATAAATAACATGACCCTTTCCAATGAACTGTTACAGGTTTTGTACCTATCCCCACCCGTGGGGATACAGCTGGGAAATTCTCAGCTCCAAGCTGTGATCCCGACATGCTGTTTCCCCCCCCAGCAGCGAATGAGACAGGCTTCAAGGAGTCTGAGCAATCTGTCTGTGCTTCCACAGAAACTTTTCTGAGCTCTCCTGCCTCCCCTCCATACATCTCTCTGGGCAGAGCCATCCTGGGCCCACTCGGCTCCTGGCTGCCACCCGCCGCCTCTGTCCTCCCCCTGCCCGCTCCTCTGCAGGCAGAGCCAAATCCAAAGCCCCCCCACCGCCTGTATCCAGAGGCTGGGGAACTAAAACCAGCGAAAACCCTGGGAGAGGCTTGGGGGAGGAATTTATACAGAAAGAATTCTCAGATCTGCAAAGCAAACTGCCCGCCTGAGCCCGATCTGAGGGGGTGTCTTCCCGGGAAGGGGAAGCAATGGCAGGAGTGACCCCCGCCGCCCCTCGGCCAGGCAGAGCTGATCCAGAGCCCGCCTCGGCAGACCCCACCTGCACAGCCTCAGCATAAGATCCAGCCGCAACTTGTTTCGAAGAGGGACGGGGCACAGAAACAGCAGCCCCTGATTTGCAAAGCCTCCCCAAACTCTTATTTCCAGACCCGCACGACTCTCATCCTCCCCAGAACATGACCCCTGACCCCCCACAGTCTTGGAACGCAATGAAAACCCCCAACGCTTTCCTGGGAATTCCGGGGGTGGAGGATTCCATGGAAGAATGAGAGGATGATCTGTCACAGCATCAGTGATGCAGGGAATCCCGGAAGAAACAGAGGACACAACGGAAGCTGGAAGCTGATCCGATTCCCCTTTCCCGGGGATCGGGGTGCTGTCCACACTGCCTGGAGAAACTCCGGACGTGCCAGAAGGGAAGGAACCCCGAACAAAACCCGAGATCCCCCCAGAAGAGGACGACGGCCCAGCACCACTCAGAATTAAAGTCTCAAAACCAGGTGTTCTGTTTTGGCATTCGAGAAAGTCTCTATTACAGTCATTCTGTTTAAAACTCTTCATTAACGCTCTTCATTAACGCTCTAGAGGCAGGCATTAGTTTGGCTGCAGTCTCTTCCTTTTTGAAAGTGACTAGATTATAAATTTTCCAGTTTATCTGGTCCCAAAAATCAAAGGTAAAGGCAGACTGCAAGTCTATATTTTGACTATTTGCTTTCACCCAGATTAATAAGTCTTTCCGTTCATGTTATGAGATGTCTGAACGTCCTTTATCCTGTAAAATATTCTCAAGCCAGTAAAAAACGCCCTATTCTGTTTTAGATAAATGATTTCCCATCTGGTTGCCCAGGAGCCCCTAAAATAGCTGCTTATTACTTACAAGGACACCGGGTGCTGACGACTGCGAAGGGGATGATCTATTCCTCCTGTTAACAGCCTGGGTTTCCGGCGACCGAGTTGTCCATGATCTTCTTTTTTAGTCCTCTAGTCTAACCAAGCTCGTCACAGAGGAGCACCATTTATCACCGGCTGGGGGGCTGTGTACAAGTCACAAATGGGAGAGGACTGCTGTGGACATGCTTTGAGCTGTTTTATTTTTCAGCATTAGTCTCATTACATGGTGATGACAATGGGAAGATGCCAGCAGGTCAAATCCCAGGCAGCAGACAAAGAACTTTATGTTACAATTTACTTTATAAGTTTTTTGACCAATCACACAAAGCAGAAGCATATTGACAGTGGTTGTTCCATCTAACCTCTATAAGCACACATACCTTTGGTTAAAACAATGCCTGCTTATTTCCAATATAATACCTGCTTGTGAGCCTTAAAACACAATGCACAGAGCTCCATTATTAAGCTTCAAACTTCCTAATATCTTGTTAGATAAACTTTTCTGTAGCTTAGGCAGTTATTATGGACAAGTGTTAATACACAGGCCATTGTTCTATTTGTCCTTGCTTTTCTACCTTTAAATAATTTTTCTGCCAACCTAATTCATGGCTACTGCTTAGCTGTAATCACAGTTCTGTTGTCTCTGAGGCCTGCCTTTTGCAGCTTTCCCAAAACCCACAGATTTTCTGAAATCCCACAATTCCCCCTTTAGGTTCACCTAAAAAGGAATTTAAAGGAGGCCCCTAAAAGAGGCCCCTTTGGAACAGCCCAAAGCTGCAGTGGGACACATGTTTGCCTGAGCTCCATGCTCCCTGTAAGATTCCATGCAGAGATTTGGGCAGACACATCCCAGTAAAAATGAGATGCAGTCATTCCTTTCTCTGTCAAAATCCTGAGGCAGACCCAGGAGGCATCTTGAAAGCGGAACAAAATACTGGCTGGGAGGGGGCAAAAAGTGCACACAGCTCCTCTGCAAATCAACTCTGTTCACCCGTGGAATCATGATGCACGGCTTAGCTTGCTTTCCTTGGGCTTTCCTTGCTTGTGACTCAGCACAGACATGTCCTCTGATAACAGACAGCACAGTGCCTTGACAGGAGCTTTAGCCTGGGCTCTCCACACTTGGCATGCTGAAGGTGGCATTTGAAAATCAAGGCAATTGCTGAACGGCCCAGAACTACCTTGAAATTGTCTTGCTGAAACACTGCATTGTTACCCAGAAGAGTCCCCTCCATTTGAATGCATCTCATTTTCCCCATTTCCAAGTCAGCTGCCATTACCCAGCCAACTGGAGGGCTTAGAGAAGGAAGCATGATGCCTCAGCTTGGAAAGCCAGGCGTTGGCTCTCAGAACCCCTTGAGCAGAGCCCTTTGGTGCCCCAAGGGTTGAAGAGAGGGCACTGTGAGGAAGATGTGCCATTTGAGCCCTCCTTTGCTTTTCAATACCAAGGGATTGGCAGCAAGGGGGGACAAGCAGGGCCTGGCCCCTCCTGCTGCCCTGCTGGGAGCTGCAGCTGGCACTGAGGGACACCAGGGCACACGGGAATACCATCTCTGCCAGGCAGCTGGGGTGCTGCGGGGCAGCTGCCAGGGGGTGCCTGGGCCAGGGGCAGGGCCCCTCTGGCAAGGGGGAGAGCCTTGGGCCGCTGGCAGGCAGCGCAAAGCCATCAACGGGACGGCCCGGCCGCAGCGCACGGCTCCCAAGGCACCGGGCGGCTGAGGCACGGCGGGACACGGCAGGGAACATTCCAGGCCTCTGCAGGCTTTGGAGTCTGTATTGCCAGTCCCGCTGAAACCAAGGGCTGGAACAGAGAATCTTCTGCTTCCTTCACCATCTTCCCCATCTTCATCATTCTGTCCTCCAGGTGGCCCAGGTCAGGCTGACAGCTCGCAGCACATCTGCTGAATGCCAGCTTCTTCTGTGCTAGCTTCATTCTTATGACCACTCATTCATTTCTCCTTCAAGGAGAATTCTGAGCTTCGCCACATCAACCATACTCTTCTCTTATCTAAGCAATGCATCATGAAGGGAGCTTTCTATGCTCTGTAGTTCTAACTAAAGAAAGCCTTGCCAAGAAAACCTCCAAACATTCCATGTCCCAGCTATGGCACAGCTCCTCTTCAAACTGAGCGGATGGCGGAAGCTCTACCTCAGGATGATCCATCCCCTTTTTCCCTCCTTGTGCTGGTGTTCACAGGGGTCACAGGACGAGGGAAGAAAGAGAATCTTGACTCCAAGTTTCAGAAGGCTGATTTATTCTTTGATGATATATATTCTAATAAAATGATAGATTCGAAGTATACTAAAAGAATAGAAGGAAGGATTTCATCAGAAGGCTTGCAAGGAAAGGGAAAGAATGGGATGATAATAAAATCTTGTGGCTGACCAGACAGTCCCAGACAGCTGGGCTGGGATTGGCCATTCATTAGAAACAACCACATGAGACCAATCAAAGATGCACCTGTTGCATTCCACAGCAGCAGATAATACTTGTTTACATTGTGTTCCTGAAGCCTCTTGGCCTCTCAGCCTCTCAGGAGAAAAATCCTGGCAAAGGGATGTTTCAGAAAAGATCAGGCCTACGCCTGCTCTCAGCTGGCGGGGCACAAGGGCCTCCTCAGCCGCAGGCATCTCTTCTCCGCTCTTCCTGCACTTGCTTTGCCCAGGTAAGACAAGCAAAGCTGCTTGGCTCAGTGTGTTCTTTGGGCTTCTCAAAGGGGCTGGCCACTCAGCTCCAGCATGGCAAGGAAGGGAGTCTTACAACGCTCTGCATAGTTTAGAGTTTTAGTGTCACTGCGGCTGAAACAAAGTGTCCCCTGGCTACTTCTGCCTCTTCAGCATTCTGTCCTGCAGGTGGCCTGCTCAGGCTGACAACTTGGAGCACCTGCAGGCTCCAGTCCTGCTGCAGCCCAGCTCTTCCTCTCACAGCTTAGTTCTTATTGTGACAATTTGTCCATTTCTGCTTAAAAGATACCTCAGAGCTCCCCTCAATTAACAGCACTCTGGTCTAAGCTAAACAATCCTCTATTATCTAAGCTACCTACCTTCTATAGTCCTTAAAACTTGCTCCCTACATGTCCTAAAGTTTTGAAAATTTTATCTTTTGGAGAAAAAACCAACTGGGCTTAAAATTGAACCTAACTGACAGCTAAACTAACCTAACCTAAGCTAACCTAACCTATCACCTAAACAGAGCACTATACAAAACCATTCCTATTTCTATCTACAGCCCAGCTCCTGCTAAAACTAAGGGCATGGCTGAAACTCTGCCTGAAGATGGACACATTGCCTTCTCCCTCCTCTCAGCTGGCAGAGCTCAAGGGCCTTGTCCTAGGCTGATGTTAGGATGCTTTATCCCCATTCATGTGTTTATGCTGGATATTCTGTTCTGTGCCTTCAAGACTGGCTCTGAAGAGGGAATGTTTTGTTTTGGTTTCTTATCAGCCGCTCCCCCACGGCTGGCGGGACATACAGACAGGACAGTACATAGTGCTGCTTCTGCTTTTTGCATGGCTTTTGGCTTTGCTTCTTGCTTCTGCTTCGCTTCTGCTTACACTTGCTTCTTGCTTCTTCTCATTAGTTAGTGTAGTTAAACAGTCCAAATTTCTTCCTGGACTGCTACTGCTTTCGTGTTTGGACCTACTCAAACCTGCTCCAGACTGGGACCTGGGAACACTGAGAGTTTGCACCTTGTGGCTGCAGCAGCAGCCCCAGTTTGCCCTAAACCAGGACACATGTGCAATCTAAGAACTCCAATTTTACAGGTCTATTTAACATTTGATCCATAAAAATCAATCCTTTGCTTTGTATTTTGGGAACTCCTTAATCTTGGGAAATTTGTAATCTTCTCAGGGCATTGAAGGTCAATCAAATGCTGCAGGTGCCATTCTTCCTTTACTATGTTTTATGTATTAGGCTTGACTCTTAGCCAGAGATATTTTCATTGGCAGCCTGGGAGCTCTACTGTGGAAGTGTGTACAGAAAATTCCCTTGGGAACATTGGGTAAATCAGCTCCTGGGAGATGGACACGGCCTTGCCCTGATGCTCAGGATGCTTTGGGTCCGGCTGGCTGTCAGTCTAATAAAAGTGCATAATAATATAATTAAGTATTCATTTTAATTGATGATAAATTAAATTTTTCAAGTTGATCTCTTTCATCAGTGATCTCTCTGACTTTAGCCTGAGCTTTCCAGTTCCTGCTTTTCTTATTTTCTCCCCTGTCCTTCGGGGAGGAAGTGATGGTGGCTGGAAGTGTGCAGCCAGCGAGGGCCAGGCCACCACAGCAGCCCTGCACACTCAGCCTTGGAGATCTGGTCAGGAATTTGCTGCTGCTGCTTCTCAGCTTTCCACTGCAGAGCCTGGCCATGCTGCACCAGTGAGTTTTCATCTCTTTGGTCAAACTCAAAACCAGCCTTCATTCTCAAGAGGAATTCTTTGTGGATGATAGTGTGAAGAATGTGGTGTTTATGCTCACATCATACTGGCAGTAGAGGAGAACAGCTCCTGGCTGATTGGGCAATAAAGACCTCGTTCTTTCTTCACTAAACCTGCCCTAGCAAAATTCACAGGCTGGTGACAGCTATCCCTAGAGTGGAAAATATTTATTGACTTTACTAACAATTTAATATACTTTCTCAAGCTTTGTGGTTTAGTTTCTATTGATCCTGAGACACATAGGGCTACTTTTGCTTCTGAAGGGATTAAACTGGCAAGCAGTTAGAATCAGATTTGGGGAAGATGGGTGCAGAAGACTTGGTAGTTCACTTCTGAAAAGCATGAAAATGATTAATATTTCAGATAGAAATGATAGTATTTAACATAATATGTGAAATTTTTATTATGTGATTTATTTTTTTTAAACCTGGATAAATTAAATGAGGCTTTTGGGGAAAGCATGAGCTGGATTTTATACTGAGTTTGAAAACCTCTGATTCTGCTCTCCTTTCTCTTTCTGCTACAACTTGTAGCAAACTTATTTTGTCCAAGTACAATTTTATAAAGATGATTTTTCAAATTGAGCCTTTCTTGTGGAGGGATAGAATGTAAGAAAACAAAGTGCAGAAGGTAATCTCACACCTGAGGAGTTGCAGCTGTACTAATGACCAAAGATTAAGAACAGGCCTGCCCTTAATAGGCCACAGCTGTGTCCAATAGGAAGAGTGCCAGAGGAGAGGAAGTGAGCTGGGTGAGAGGAGAGATGGGGTTTGTTAGTTGTGCTGTGAATAGAGATGGAGTTTGTTAGCTGTGTTAGCTGTGCTGTGAAGAAGAAGGAGTCAGTACTGGGAGGAGCTGCCCATGAGAAATCACCGAGAAAGTATGAGAGCTCTGCAATAAGATAGCAATACTGTCTCACTTGTGTTGGGGAGGGAGGGGAATTGAGGAAAAAAAACCTAATTTCGTGAATACAATTTAAACTTCATACTGATGATTTGACTCTTTCCAAGACTGGACTGAACATTGGATCTGGTTGAAGCTGAGGGGGTGACTCATGACTGAGGTATAAAAACTCGATTTAATTCCCTGTATTAGGACTTTTCTCTTCCCCACAAGGAAGTTAAGGAAAAAAAAGAGAAATGGGTTTAAAATTTCCTATGCAATTTTCAGTTTGCTCCTCTTCCTGGAGAAATCTTAGCAAGTGTGGGACATCTGAGAAACTTGGAACTATGTCTTTATTTTTGAGGCTCTGTTGAACATTGCTTTTATTGTGATGTTTTTGTGTGAGTACTTTGAACTTACCCAAGTAATCTTGGTCACAGCAGTGATTCTGATAAAGCTATGCCCTTCTAGTTAATGATGCCTTCTTAATGCAACAAAGTATGTATTTCCCCATGTTTTTATTAACCTGATGAGTATAAGACTGAGTGAAGTCAATGCCAAGCAGATCTGAAGCAAAACACTGTTTTTAGTGTGTTTCAGTGTAGGTTATGCACAAGGAAATAGACATTTATTTTTTAAGTTTCAGCTACCTTTTATTACTTACTCTATGCATATTCAAATTCAGATTGCTGAATGCTGAATGAAAAGTAGGCCTAAAATAGTTAATTCAGATTCTTCTAATTGAGACAAACTATTTTTATGGCTTTGTTTTGAAGGGGTTTTTGTTTGCTAAGGAAATGGCAAACATTGATTTATCCAGCTCCCTCCACGTTTCCTGCTGTCATTCTTGCCAGTGATCCCTGCACGGATGAGTGGTCACTGACCCTCACCAGGGTGAGCTGCAGGAGCCTTGCAGCCGTGCCTGTGATTTCTCACAGTGGCAGAACACCTGCAACAGCACAGGGACATTTTGCTAAAGCTCCTATTTTTCCCAACAGGTTATCATACAGGCAAAATAAAATGCTTTCATAAGGACCAACCACGTCTTTTGTCTGCCTGAAAGGTCACATTTGTTTGGGCTTTTTATCTTGTTTAGGTGAGATATGAAAAAAATGAAGAGGAAACTCAGAGGGAATGCCAAAACTACCACCTGGCAGTACTTCTGTGTGACTGTCTCCATTTACACTTCGAGCTTGCTTTTAGAGAACTTTGAACTGTATTAAAAAGGTATTTTGGTAGGTGGTGGCTGCTGACTATCTGCATTTCCTCTTCCATTTGTTTTCTGTGCTCATTTGATATCACTGCTAAATGTCACCAATAAGGGAACTGGTGAAGAAGAGGTGAGGAACCAGCTTTTAAGATTGTAAAGCTGATGTGGAGCGTTTTTTTTTCATATTGGACTTGTAAAAATGGGTATGTCACCAAAGTTAACATTGTTCAGAAAACAGCAAGATTGTCCTTCTTGCAGTGAGGGATCTGTATTTTAACAGAGGTGTTTGATGGTGCTGTTAAATATATAAACTTAATTCATGCTATTTGTATATATGTGTGTATAAAATATTGTAAAAATCCAACTCATGTCCTTGACCACCCTGGCTGGGAGCAGAGTCTTATTTCTATTCAATTAGTTCCTGGAAAACGCTAAAGATAATTTCAAGTCCATTAACTTAAGAATGAAGCCTTCCCGGACCATGAACGTCGACTTCCCAGAAATGCTTAAGCCTCTCATGAGGACCAGCACCGGGAGCAGATTGCATCTGTCATCTCGAATACTGGCTTTTGCATCTGTATGGACCCAGTGATACATGTAAAAGAAGGCTATTCTGGAGAAGCCCAGACAGTCATTGGGACACCTGGATTTGCTTTGTATCTATATGATCCAGCTCTACATGTGAAGGCACACAAAGGACATTCTGTCATTCCGGCCCCAGGCGGGATATATGGGATATAAGCTGGCTGTATGAGACAGTTGGGGGGAACCACCAGGGAAACGCTGGCAATCTGTCAGTTTGATCCAGGTTCACGCTGCACCAAATTCCAGAGTTGATGCTGTCTTGGCTGTGGTGGAAATTTTAAAATTATATTTTGTTATTGATCTAACAAATCTTTGTTAATTTTTTTTTAAATTTGGCTGCAGATTTCATCATTTATTACAGTACTGTAAAGGAGCAAGATGCAGAATAAGTCAATGAGAAGTCATTCAAGCTGGGACTACCCATGGATGATTCCTAGAAATAAAATGACTAAGCTTTTGTTTTGTAGGAAAATAAAATCCAAACCATTCTGGGGGTCAAGAGGATGCATACAAAGAACTAAATATAGATAAATACAAAAACCCCAGAAAGACAGGAAACAGGACTGGGCCTCACCGGACTGATGGCTGCCACAGCCCAGCAGCGCCTGGATGTCTTTGCGCCCCTGAACTCAGCCCTTGCCTGGCCCCAGGGTGGGCTGCTCTGGGTATCTTGTACAGCATTCCAGGGATGATCCTGCTCCTGCCCTGGTGCCCCAGGGTCCTGCAAGCACCTTCTGGGGCCGCCCAGACACCTCCCGGGCCTCCCTGCACAGTGCAGACAGGGATGGACTCCAAGCTTCCTTGGAAGGTGGAGGCAGGAGATCATTGCCCACTGTGTCTTCTCTGCAGCTGCCCTCCACATTGGTGCAGCCCCTGCTGGGGCACTCAGGCTCTCCATTCCAGGCGGGCCGGAGCTCCCGTGCCAACCCAGCACTTGCCGTGTGCCCTCTTGGATGGAATGTCAAGGAAAGGACACAGCACTGCGTAGAAAACGTGAACTTTATTCTTGACTACTTGAACCTAACTTGACTACTTGCAAAATCTACACTACAGGGTGACTAGAAAACTACGGGGTGTAAGAAACTTATGCCTAAACTACTTGAACTTTGAGAAAGGGAACACTGAGGGAAAATTCAACTTCTTCTGGAAAAGGTGTCGGGGAACGCTATGTCTAAGGATGGGGTGTCTCTAACTCCTGAGTTGGGGATATCGCAGTGCCCGGGCTGGGTGCTGGTCACACATCCCTACAAGGCTTGGTATAGTCCTGGGGCTGGAGGTCAGCGCTGAGGGCGGCCGGAGTCTCCTCCTCTCTCAGCCGGCCCCTGGTGCTGAGGGCGGCCGGAGTCTCCTCCTCTCTCAGCGGCCCCTGGTGCTGAGGGCGGCCGGAGTCTCCTCAGCTCTCACACGGCGCTCTGTGCTGCCCTCCTGGCTCTGGGTCTCTGCCCAGGGCGGTGCCGCAGGCAGAGCCGCAGCAGGGCGCGGTTGTGCCTCAGCAGCTGGAGCAGCTTCCTGGGGCAGCCGCAGCCCTGGCAGCAGCAGCGGGGCCCTGCCCGGGCCGAGCGGCTCCGGAGCTTCTCTTGCAAGGCAAAGCACCGGGATCCCGATGGGCAGAGCAGGGCCCAGGCCTCTGCCCGAGAGGCTGGGGCCGGGCTGGGCTGCCCGGGGCAGAGGCTGCAGCAAGCAGAGCTCCGGCCGCCTCTGCCCGGTGCCGTCCCTGGGCTCATCTCTGGGCCCCATGCCTGCCCAGAGGCTCCGCTCCCCTCTGAGGCGGGGCCTTGGCCAAGGGGCTGCCCAGCAGGCCCAGCAGCCTCAGGCTCTGCCCCATGCTGCCGGCCGGCCTCCCTCCCTCACCTGTCTCCAGCGTCTCCAGAGCCTTCTGCTGAGGTACCAACCCAGGACAATGCCCATGGTCAGCAGCTTCACCAGGAAGCACGTCCAGCCCACCAGCGCCATGTCCAGCCACGGGGCGTTCTCAGGGCCCAGGTCCTGCAGCTCCAGGTCCTCGGGACGCAGACCCGAGGTGCCCATGTCCCACTCAGGATGGCTGGAAGGGTCGAGCGGATGCACCAGGAGCATCAGCAGGTACACCTGCAGAGTCCAGGAGAAGCCCTGGCCAGCCATGGTGCCCTGCACGAGGAGCTTCCACCACCACACGGACTCTGGACATCGCTCCTCACCAAGGTCTGCCCGGGGTCTGGGCACGGAACGGCGGGGGACAGTTGCAAGCCACCGTGCTGTCCCCAGAGGCTGTGATGTCACAAATCACAGAATGCACTAGCTTGGAAGAGCCCTGTGAGGTCAAGTCCAGCCCGTGGCCACCTGTGACCCATGGCCACCATGGCCTGCAGGCCGGAGCCCAGAGTGCTGCCACCACGTTTCCCTCAAACTCCTCCCATGATGGTGACTCCACCAGTGCCCCCAGGGTAGAGCATTCCCATATCTAATGCCCCTCTCTGGGCCAAAGTGCTCCCTAATGTCCACTGTAAACCGCTCTTGGCACAGTTCAACCCTTGTTGCCATCTGCTCTCTGGTGTCCTCGCCCATCCCTGGGAAGGCTGGCGCTGCTGTGTTGGTCACTCGCTGGGTGTGGGAGGAGAGGCTGTGCCAACGAGTGATGCTCAGCTTTTAGCCTCTCCAAGGAGCACTGGATTGTGCCTGCTGTGGAAAGGAACATTTGTGCACGTTGCCATTTCTTACAGGTTTTACCCCAGTTTTCATAACAGCTGTCCTAGTGGAAGCAAGTCTGTTTTCATGAGTATTAAAAGGGTAATAGGACACGCTGTCATCTCAGGGAAATTCTGCTGGTTTCATTTTACTGAGGTTTTGAGATGAGTTGCAAATCCCCAATATTTTCTCCTTGCGGAAGTAGTAATTTCACAATTTCACAGTTTAGGTTGTAGGGATAGCGATTACCCAATGTTGAGGACCTAATGTAACTTTCAGCTCAAAACAATTTTAACATCCAGTGATTGTCCTTGAAACAAAAACATTTTACGTCTTTTCTGTGGACAGGAATTGGTTCTGTGTTATTTCACATAATCCATTAAAAATTTCACACCTGGCAAAAGTCCATAGTGCTGTGTGATTTCCTTGGTTGTCTGGATTTGCACTGTTCTCTGGAATGGTTTTGCCCCCATTTTCTGAAGCTGCCCACAGACAGGTAATAGATGTGTGGGAAGTTCTGAAAGACAAACTGGTGTAGATCTTTGCCTCCTGTTTAGAGCTCTGTGGTGAGCTGTAAGTGTAATAGCTGATGTTACAGGGTGTTGAGAACCCAATTTAACCTTTTTGCAGCAGGATGTAATGACAGAATCAAAGCAAAGCATGGCTGACACTAGTAAATGAATGAAAATGCATATCTGGAATGTGATTGTTATGCTAATATTGTGGTAAATAATGATGATGTCTGAGTACTAACCCAGCTAACACCTGATTTGTTGTTAATTTTCTGTCTCTAATGTAGGGAACGGGTTTTCAAGAATTATGTTTTCTCTCATAGCTGAGGACTGTGTTGTTCCCAGGCTGCACCTTAATATGACTTTGCTTTTGCAGAAGAGCAGTTTCACCTGGAGATGATTTCCCTTGCCCTCACTTTAATTTTTACTTGATGTGTTATTGTCTGGCAGGTTGACCTTTTCACATTCTGTGCTACGACATGTTGCTACTGAGGATAGTTGGTGCTTTTCTAGCTCTAAATATGGAAAACATTGAGAGATGAAAGGTTTCTAATGAGGTTACAGAACAGCATATTATTAGGAACTGAACTTCTTCCCTGCTCGTATCTAGAAAACCAGGTTGGTGCCAATTGAACTCCTGAAATATTATGCAGAGATCAGGAGCAGCCACCCAAAGTGGTATTTAATTCTGGGAAACATAATTTTGGTTAGAAATCATTTTTGCTTTAATCATGCCAGCCTATTCCATCCCAAAACAGGCAAGGTATGTCCTTGACCAGCATTTGTGTTATTACAGTCATGGGGTTCTGTATTAACCATGGGCTTGAGTTTCCTGCCTTGTTTTCACTTCTTCAAACACCCGGATTATACACTTGCTGGCTTGTTCTTTCTATTTGAAGATGGTGTATCTTAGGCCCAGAACTTGATGTTATTGTCAACTGTGAAAATAACATTTTTGGTCTTTCTTCATTTGGTTGAGGGTTTCCTGTGAAAGGACAGAGAAAAAATGAAGAGGAAACTCAGAGGGAATGTCGAAACTACCAGCTGGCAGTACTTCTGTGGGAGTGTCTCCATTTACACCTTGAGCTTGCTCTTAGAGGCCTTTGAACTGTATTTAAAAGGTATTTTTGTAGGTGGTGGCTGCTGACTATCTGCATTTCCTCTTCCATTTGTTTTCTGTGCTCATTTGATATCACTGATGAATGTCACCAATTAGGGAACTGGGGAGGAAGAGTTGAGGAACCAGCTTTTGAGATTGTCAAGCTGATCTGGAGAGTTTTTTCATATTGGATTTGTAAAAATGGTATGACACCATAGTTAACATTGTTCATGTTATAAATAAGAAGCTTGACTAGGCCAATACTCAAGCAACAATCAATTTAATAACTAATTATGGTAAAGTATGAGCAAAACAGTGCTGGGTACAGTGGAGGCAGTTTTCCCTCCAACTGCACACTGATATTTGGGGCTTACAGGTATTTTTAGGGGTACTCATAAGCTTTCTCAGCAGTTTCTATTCTAATTTTTTTACTCATCAGCGGTTTGTATTACCAATTTTTACATCACAATTCTATACACTATTGTGATTTAGTTTTTCTTCAGGATGCGTCCCAAAAAGGAGGATCCCCAGATGGTGGTGGTAGTTTCCAAGATGTTGGTCCAGTTTTCGCAAGAATAAAGATGAATCCCTTCTGGTGAATCCAGCTCCCCAGATGTGGGTCCATCTTTTTAATTACAATGACTATAAATCTCATAACAGTGATGTCCGGCTTCCCTTGGTCAAAATTATAAATCCTTGAGATGATGTTCATCTTCCTTTCTCAAGCTGTTTTTCTCTGTTTTGTTAAGGTGTGAGATAAGCATATTTCCTTTATGTATATTCCAAAGCTATAGTTTCAAGGATACAAGCAATATTCTAAAATTATACTTCAAAAGGTTATTATTGCAGCACTCTTTAAGGCCTGACGACAAGCAAAAAGCAAAATCCTTAACGCTTTAATTCAAATGCTGCTGAATCTACCAAGGTTAATTGCAAACAAAAGATAGGTTCAAAGGCCTTCCTCGATGCTTTACATTGCTTGGTTATTATTGGAATTCACGGCTGTCCCATGATTGGTGTCCACACATATCTCAATCACAAATACACACATTGCCTGTCCATACCAGACAGGAAACACAGCTTTGTATTTCACATGATGGCCCTGGCAGGCCCTCTCCTGGGCTCCCTGCAGATCTAGCATCTGACCTTGGCTCTCTTCCTCTCTCTTGCAGCCCTCCAGTGCCTGAGGTAGGACATGAGCAGTGCTGTGTCAGAGCTGGAACTGGAAACACTGCATGTCCTCCGAGCAACAGCAAGTGGGCGATATTCCATCTTCCAGAGGCTGCAAGATCAGCTGCGCAGGGCATGGATGACTCGGCCTCGGCCTCGTCTGTCGCGGCTCAGCTGGCTGCACTGCTGGAGCTGTATAGAGAGCTGATCCAGAAGGCTCTCTTTGCTGGGGCAACCTTAGCCAGTGGGGATTTTCTTTTTCTTTATGACTTTTCTTCCATTGCATTTTTTATCTTATGTAAATATAGAATGTGTTATAATATACAGACTCTCAGAAGCTTTTCTTTGCTGCCAGGGGTCCGTACAGCATAGGGGAGGAGGGGGAAAAGGGTGCTTGTACTTAGCATCCTGCCCAGGCGTGCAGTGCTGCAGGGAAAAGGGCCAGAAGCCCCTTGGCCTTTGGTGGCTCCGCTGAAGCCTTTGTGCTGCCCACAGAGCGGCTGGGCAGGGGCCGGAGCTGCGGGATCCCTGCCAGAGCGGTGCCTGGAGATGGCGACAAGCCCTGTGCCAGGCACGAAGCGCCACCCGTGTCCTCCTGCCCGTGTGCTGCTGGCTGCGTTGCTGAGGGCTCCGAGGTGCCTCTGGCTGGGGCTGCTCCGGAGCTGCTGTGGGGCTGCGGCGCTGCTGGGGGAGACCAAGCTGGGGGAGACCCTGAGGGGCTGGGGCCACAAAGGGATGAGGTGCTGTGGAGGCCCTGATGGGATGAGGCAATGGGAAGGAACAGGGCAATGTGTGAGGGAGTGGGTGGCAGGAGGCTACAAGGGGACAGGAGGCCCCTGAGGAGCTGGGGCAGAGGGAAGCCCTGAGCAATTCGGTGTCAGAGGCCACAAGCAGCCCCCCGGCAGCCGCCTTGCTCCTGGCACTCGGCTGCTCTGGCTCATCCCCAAAGCGTGTGTCCCACGCCCTCGGCAGAAGCCTTCGAGACCGGGACACCACCCCAGCAGGAGGGTGGGAACACCTCCGAGGTGCCCAGGCTGGGCTGGCTGGGGACAGGGAGGGCAAGGGGGCCCTGCCGGGGCACGGCCACTGGGTGCTGCCAATAAGGAGCAGGGGCAGAGGCAGGGCTGGTGGCCAGCCCAGGCCCTGGCAGCTGCCCAGGCCATGGTGCCGTGACCGAGGCCCCCCTGACCCAGAGCTCTGGGCCCACAGAGATGCTGTCACCATGGGGTGGGCGGCCATGTCTCCTCCAGCAGGGCTGCGGAGTCGCTGCTGCCCCAGCAGCTCTGGACCCCACAGAAACAGCACCAGAGCGGGCTCAGGAACGAGAACAAAAACAGCAAGTCTACTTTCAGCACTTGCATTGGTTGCTCCTTTAGGGTGCTCACACCATACTCAGAGACACAGAACACCTCCTCTTTCTCCTCTGAGAGTTTTCCCTGTCTTCTGTACTTTGCCAATGCACCAGATATTAGCTGCTGGTCTCAGTCAACACAAACAGTGCTGCACTAAACTTTAAACTCCACTGTTTTTTTATTGCAGAAAGCATGAAAAACGTGCAGAAAAGTCCATGCAGTCATGATTGTGTCTCTTTAGAGTCCCTCTGTCCTGTGAAATGCAGTAGCTATTGGTGCTTTTGTGCTGCTGCTAATGCCTGCTACGGAAAAAGTCATTACACGAAGGAGGAACATCATCTGAAAGATACCAAGTGCTGCCAGCAGTTGCACTGGGTGCTCCTGCCATCAGCCCCTGCAGGAAGGAGCAGAGCCCCCAATGCACGTGGGCTTTGGTTTCCTCTGGCACAGAAGCCCCCTGGGGACACAGGTCTCTGAGGCAGGAGATGGGCACCAGTGCTGCCAGGGCTTGGGGGGTGGCAGGTCTGCTTGGGCGGGAACTTTGCCACAGCTGCTGATGTCAGTGCTCCCTGACCCCCAGGGGTCAGAGCAGCATTCGTGCCTGGACCCACATGTTCCCTGTCCATGTCACACCTGTGGGTTTAGGATGGCCACCAGCCAGGATGTGTCCCAAGGAGGCTGAGCCAGCTTCTGGGGAAGGCCCCGTGCCCTTCCTAGCGGAGCCCTGGAGGCTCTTTCTGCTGCCCTGAGCCCACAGAGCAGGGCAGTGTTTGCTGATGGTTTGAGCCATTCCTAAAGACCCTGTATGGATGTCTTAGACACTTGGGGTGAGTGATTCCTTCCACCCTGAGCCACTTTGAGTGGCTTGGGGTTGTCCCCAGGGCAGAGGGCAGTGTGTGCAGGGGCCCTTTGTGACACGGTGCAGCACGGTCACTGTGGCATAGAACGGGTGTCCAAGGGCCCTTTGTGACACGTGGTGACATAGGAGCTGGCAGTGACAAGTGCACGCCACAGTGCTCAGAGCACGTGACGGGACAGGACAGGACAGAGCGGTGCTGTGAGGAGCCCTCGCACAGCGCGCTCGTTCGTGTCTGACCCAGAGCCTCTCTGAGGCGTTGTTCCTGCAGCTGAGCTCGAGGACAGACCACAGGACTTGCTGACCTGTGGCCTTCCGAGGCTTCTATTCTGCAGGGACCCTTGAGGGCAGAGTGTGGGACTTGGTGCCCCGAAGCTGTTCCAAAGCATCTCTCCTGCAAGTACCACCAAATCAAGTCAGAGAGATGGAGCAGAAATCCCTAAAAGTGCCCGAACTGGCCTGGGAGGAGGAAGAAGAAGGCCCTGGAGCTGTCCCAGCACAGGAGACTCAAAAGGCGGTGCAATTCAGGCTGCAACAGCGGGGTGAGTGGCAGAGCTCGGCTGCAGGACTTGTGCCTGCAGCGAGATTGGCCCCATCCCATGCCCTGGGGACATGCCCACAGGACGGAAGAGGGGCCGGGCAGACACCCTGCAGTGGCCTTGCTCCATCCTCTTGGGGCATTCCGGGGCTCACCCTGCCTGGGGAGCGCAGGGCTGGGCTCTGTTCTCCGGCCTCTCCCGCAGCCCCTCAGCTCTGCCTGTGCTTGCCCTTTGCCAGATGCAGCCGTGGAGCGCACACCAGAGCAGGAATCCAGCCGTGGCCGCTTCCGCAGCACAGCGCAGGTACCTGCAGCCACCCCCAACTGGGCTGGGCCTGCTGTCCCCGCTCAGCTGAGCACCGTGTGTGCAGCAGTCCATGCAACATCCCTGGCTTCCTGCCCTTCTCCTAATACTCGTTTGCAAATTCATCAAGAGAATTCAGGAGGAAGAGACCATCGCCATGCGCACTAGGCTCAGACCACACAATCCCATCTTCCAGACCGAGACCAGTGCTGCCCTCCTGTATATGCTTGGAGAGAAAGATTTTTCCAATCCAAAGCAAGTAAGCAGCCTGTGGACAAGGTTTGATCCTCCCAGGAATCGCTTGGCCTCCCAAGCCACGTATGCTAATTGCTGTGAGCCATTGAGGCCTCATGGCAGTATGGTGGGAAGGGAAGCACTTCTCTGGGGAAGTTGGGATCATTGCTCCCTCTGGCAGCTTTCCAAGTCTCCCTGTGCCTTCTCCAGGTGCCTGCCATGGTGAGACACATCCACCAGTGGCTCATGGCAAATGATTCTGACAAGCACAGGCTGGACAAGACCCTGCTGGATCTTACCAAAGAACACCCAGCTGACGTAGTAATGACGCTCCTGCGTGTGGCCCCGTCCTGTGACAGGTATGGGGCCCACCTGCCCAGAGGGCTCAGGGCTCCCCAGCCCATCATCCTGTTCAACCTGCCCCAGGTGTCCAACCAACAGAGAGTTCCAGGGCCCTCTGGCTGCTGCCTTTCCCAGCCCTGGCATGTCAGCTCCTGAGCCTGCTGCCATGCTCCCTCCCTGCCCCTCAGGGGTCTTTTCCCACCGGGCTGGCTGCCTGGGTGCTGCTGGCGAGGGGCAGTGGGCAGAGGCAGAACTGGCAGCCAGCTCTGGTCGCTGCTGCTGCCCAGGACATGGTGCTGTATCTGAGACCCACCTGAGTCATAGCTCTAACCCCACAGAGCTGCCACAGCCATGTGGAAGACCATCCTGTGCTCGCCCAGGACTGCAAAGCCGGTGCAGTTGAGACTCCTGAATGTGCTGGGGAGCTGGCCAGAGCACAGCACATGCACCTCAGATGGGGACAAAACACGTGTCTTTGCCCTGGCTGTGAGTTTCTGCAACTGGCCTTTGCTGGCCCCAAGGCTGCCTCTCCAGCACCGCTCCTTCTTCCTTCCCCTACTGCATCTCCCTGCCTCAGGCGCTGGCCTGAAACCTGGCCCAGGGGCAGCTTCAGGCCCACCAGGCCCTGTGCTCCCCCTGCGTCTCTCCAGGCTGTGCCACGCTCGGGCCCTGCCACACGGACACCTTGGCACTGAGCGCTGTCTTGGGGGGCTTTGTCCTTTGCAGGCAACCATGGTGATGTGGAAGATCCTCCAGGTGCCTTGCATCCCACATATACTGAAGGTATGTTTCTCCCGCCTATTTGTGCATCTGCTATTCCAAGTGTTCTTCAGCACAGAAGAGATGCCAGAGAAGGTCAATACATTCTGGAAGGGATGCCAGGAAGAGCACGGCCTTGCCACCAGCCCTAACAGGTGCTCCATCCCAGTCCTCCTGTCCCTGCCACGTGGCTTGGGAAGGAGCCAGTGCTGCCAGAGTGACCTGGGCTTCACTCTGCACACAGGTTTGCAGTGCAGACCCTGAAGTCCCTGCTCAGCCAAAAGCACTACAAGGATGTTGTGGTGGCCATGGAACGCAGGTGTGGCTGGGACATGCTGCTCTCTGTTGACACCCACCACTATGCCGTAGGTCTGCTGGCCAGGTGAGACCCCCTCCTCCCCACTGCCTCTGATATTTTTGCTCTGTGCCCAGGTGCCCCACACAGTCCCTGTGGTCATGGGCCAGAGGGCCTTGTCACTGAGGGATGGCCAAGCACACTGGAAAAGGCTGGGAGAGGAGGGTGCTCATGAGCAACCAACTCCCACATGGCCCAGGTCCCCTTGTAGAATGCTGGGGAAAGGCCTGACCTGTGTGAGTCAGTTCTGGGAGAGGTTTATTCTCCTGGCTCACAGTCTTGCTGCCTTTTTCTCCTGCCAGAGAGATGTCCTGCATCTCCATGCCCTCCTGTTTCCGGATCTTTCGCTACTTGCTCCGGCTGCTCAGCACACAGGAGCCACACTGGGATCTGCCTGCCCTGGCATTCCTTGTGGAGGTGAGCCTGAAGACCAGCAGTGCCTTGCTGAGCAGCCTCCCAGCTCTCTGCCCTCTCATAGCCACAGCTGCCAGGACAGTGCCTGTGCCCCGTGCTGCTGCCCAGGCCCAGCCCTGTGTGGTTCCAGGCTCTTGCTGGCCAGGTCCCCTGTCACTGCCCTGTGCCTTTCAGGTACTCGAGTGCCTGGACTTGAGAGAACGCGATGCTGACAGAGTCCTGCAAATCTGCTCGAGGTACCTGCAGAGCGAGTGCAAGGAGAGGTGTCGCCTGATACTCAGGGCCCTTCTCAAGCTCACTGATGATCCTTTGATGGTGAGAAGGGGGCAGCAGCTGAAGCTGCACTGGGGAACGCAGTTGCTTGGCCTTGCCTGCTCTTGGGGCGCTGGGGCAGCTGCTCCCAGCTCTCCTGCCTCCCACTTCAGCTGCCCGTGTGCTTCAGGACAGGCCTTTGGCCTCTGGGCCCTGCGGCAGCAGGGTGGTGTTTCACAGACTTGCATTCCATGCAGGCTGAAAAAATGTGGAGCCTGACTGAAAGTCTTGTGGAGTTCCTGGGGGATGCAGATGGAGAGATAGTTAAGATGACAGTCATGGTACTCAGCTTTATAATCTTGGACAAGGACACGCCAATACCCACCCCCATTGCCCTGAAGCTGGTTGAGGCGCTCCTGCCACTCTTTGACCATGTAAGTCTCTTTGCCCCCAGCCACAGCCACTGCGTGCTGCCCGGACACTCGGTGCCCTGTGGATTTCCAGGCCTGCACCCACCTGAGCGCCCCACAGCCCACGCTAAGGTCTTCTTTTCTTCTCTTCATATAGACTAATAGCCAGGTGCAGCTGCTCTCCATATTGCTCTTACGAACATTGCTGACTCTTCCATTGGAAAAGAAAAGAAAGGCCCTGGAGACACAAGTATGCCACACCCTTCTACCACTCTTCTTCCACTGCCATGATGAGAATCGGCGTGTGGCACAGGTGAGGACTCATGGGCTGCTGCTGTCCCCCTGGAAGGAGATTCGGCTGCCTCCTGCCCTGGTCACCTCCTGGGCTGCAGCCTCCTCCAGGCCTTGGCACAGGGACATGGGTCCTGTGCCCTGTGCTTTGTAGTCATCTCTGCATCTCTGCTGCTCTCCAGGCTTCTTTGGAAACGCTGCTTTGTGTGGCCGAGTTCCTGAAGAGGAGGGACCTAGACAAAATTGTGAAGAAGAAGAAGCTATGGATGTTTGCAGACAGCCTGGTAAGGACTGCTTGGAAACCACAGGCTCAGCCTGGAGAAGGCACCTGAGTGTGGTGCTCAGTGTGCAGGGCTGGCAGCTGTGCCCGAGCCGGGTGCTCATGGAGTCCCTGCCCGGAGGGGCTGCGGGCCGGCACCGCGGCTCCCCGAGCAGCAGCCGGCCCTCTGCCCCCTCCCCTCGGGGGCCCGGCGCCAGCGGCTGCTGGCCGCGCCTCAGGGCTGTGCGGGCAGGGGAGGCCGGCTGGGCACAGGCAGGGCCAACCCTTCTCTCCTTCCCGCTCTCTCCAGCTGGCAGAAGGCAGGAGCAGAGCGGCCGAGCACCTGCGCCGGGCCCTGCGCTACCTGCAGAGCCCACAGGAGCCCCTGCGAGAGGCGGCCGTCATGTTCATGGGTGAGCCACGACCCCGGGCTCCCTCCCCGGCCCGCCGCGACTCGGCCCCAGCCCCGCCTGCTGCCCCGGCAGCGCCACCCGGGCCTGGCCCGGCGCCGTGGAGCCCCGCCCGGCCTCGGCGCCGCTGCCGCCCTCTGGCAGCCGTGCCCTTGGGCCGCTGGCAGGGAGCTGTGCCATGACAGCCTCTGCGTTCATAGGGATCGCCGGGCGGAGCTTTAGAGGGAAGCAGGAACAGGTCCAGCTGATCTGCAGTGGTGAGTGAGGGCAGTGGGCTGACAGCGGGGGCTGGCGGGGGAAGCAAGCCCTGCCCCGGCTGCGGAGGGCTCTGCTCCCTGTGCAGACTGTGGATGGCATGGTCAGAGCACACTGAGATTTCAGGGCCACGTGTGCCATTCGTGGCCAGCAGCTTTGGGCTGATCCCCTTGGTCCCTGCTCCCTCCAGGCCATGGCAAGAGCCAGCTGCGATGGCTCTGGCTTGGGGCTCTTCTCGGCTCCCTGCAGATCCGGGATCTGACCTTGGCTCTGTTCCTCTCTCTTGCAGCCCTTGAAGAAATGGCAAATGACATCAGCCTTTCTGTCAGAAGCCTGGCACTTGAAACTTTACGCATTCTCAGGGCACAAGCTGCAGTTCCATATTCCATCTTAGAGAATTTGGAAGATCGGCTCCGCAAGGCGTGGAAGACAGGGCTTCGTGTCTCTGGGCTTGGCCGCCTGTGTTGCTGGACCTCTATGGGTACCTGATGCCAGAGATTCTGTCTGCTGGGGCCACCTGAGCCAGCGGGTATTTTCCTTGTGTTCAAGGTTGTTAATTTCTTCTTTTTGTTTTCCTTTTTGTATATAAATATAGGATGTGTTACAATAGAGAGACTCCCAGGATCTTTCTTTTAATGCCCAGGATCGGCAGGGCATAGGGGAAAGCAGGGAAAAGGGTGCTTCTGCTCAGCCAGCTGCCCAGGCGTGCAGTGCTGCAGGGAAAAGGGCCAGAAGCCCCTTGGCCTTTCGTGGTTCCGCTGAAGCCTTTGTGTTGCCCACAGAGCGGCTGGGCAGGGGCCGGAGCTGCGGGATCCCTGCCAGAGCAGTGCCTGGAGATGGCCACAAGCCCTGTGCCAGGCAGGAAGCGCCATCCGTGTCCTCCTGCCCGTGAGCTGCTGGCTGCGCTGCTGAGGGCTCCAAGGTGCCTCTGGATGGGGCTGCTCCGGAGCTGCTGTGGGGCTGTGGCGCTGCTGCCAGCCAGCTTGGCTGGGCTGGGGGAGTCCCCGAGGGGCTGGGGCACTGGGAAGCCCTGAGCAATCGGGGGTCAGAGGCCATAAGCAGCCCCCTGGCAGCTGCCTTGTTCCTGCCAGAGTTGACTGTTCCAGATGGATCCTGGGCACTCTGGAAATGACAGCATCGGTGTTGTTGGAAACTGAAATGCAGGGAGTTCTCAGATCTTTGGTCTTGCCAGCAAAGCTTAGAATTAAACACAGGATTTAATCCGAGACTTTGGAAAGGGCTTCCAAACTTAGGTGCTAGAAGCGAGAATGTGGATTTACAGTTTATAGCAGAGACACGTGGAGGAAAGTCGAAGTGGAGAAAAGTTTTGAGTTGTTGAGTTCAAGATCTAGAAAAAATAAAAGTAGTTACAATGGCAAACAAGAAGTTTAAGATGCAGTGCCATAGGTTTGTGTGTCATAACATGATTGGCTAAGGAAGCTTACCCTGTAGCATGAGTCCATAAGACGAAATATTGAAGGATTGGGTCTAAAACACAGATATCCCTCTTGGCAGTGTCTTATTGGCAATAAACCCTTAAAAGCTCTTGTAACTAGAAGTCTTGGCGGCCTTGTGAGCCATGCGGTGGAGATGTGAGCCAAACTCACCCTTCCTGTCTATGCAGAAGATAAGGAAAAGAAATGGCATCATCTAAAAAACTCAGAGGTCTGCTCTCGAGCTCGTTCCAAGCTCCTTCAAATCCCCCAAAGTGTGATTTAGCTACAAACAGATGACAAGGACTCTTAATGCTGGCTCTTTGACTCCAAAGCAGCTGCTTTAGAATCTTTCACATAACTCTCTGTAGCAATGTGCCAGAAATGTATCATTTTAAGAAACGTTCCCCAGTGACTTGAAGAGAGGTTTGTTTGAAGGGTATTGGAGGAGAAAGCCTCCCAGCAGAGGTCTGGGCTTTGGCCTAGCTGTGTCCCTGCTGATTGTGAAGTGTGCCACCAGCTGCAGGGTTTTCTGGGCTAAAAATATCAAGTCACTCGGACTTGCTCTTTTTGGCCTATAAAAGCTGGACCCACTTTCGGGGCAAATTTGGAGACCTCACCTATGGGTGGATGGACCATCTAGGATTTTCCCAATTGCTGGGAATGGTTTTCCAGGTCCTTGGTGTAAAATGGGGCTCCCAAGCAACTGCGCATCTGCAAGATGATAAACAGTTTAGGCAACTGGTGATGCATCTTTCTAAATCGCTCTCCTTTTTCTCTTACAGTACTGATTTAGATGCACTACCTTGTTTGGTTTTGCTTCTTACTAAAAGCACACCCACATTTTTACTGAATGTATCATTGTATACTGTGCTTCCTTAATATTCACAGTGAAATACGAACATTATTTCCAGTGTTGTGTCCTTTAAATTGCCTCTCTCAATTGGCAGATCATTAGGAGGCCCCTGAGGAGCCGGGGCACTGGGAAGCCCTGAGCAATTGGGTGCCAGAGGCCACAAGCAGCCCCCGGGCAGCCGCCTTGTCCCTGGCACCCGGCTGCTCGGGCGCTTCCCCAGAGCGTCTCCCAGGCCTGCGGCAGAAGCCCTCGAGGCCGGGCCTCAGCAGGAGGGTGGGGGCAGCCCTGAGGTGCCCAGGCTGGGCTGGCTGGGGACAGGGAGGGCAAAGCTCCCCTGCTGGGGCCTGGGATGAGGTAGTGGGAAGGCAGAGAACCTGAGATTTTACCCCCCAAATGTTCTTTCTTTGCCCTAACATTTACCTCAGGTTTTGTCACAAAATTATCTCGATGTGCCCTCTAGAAATGACACAGATTTTTCCTCAAAAGTAATTTTTTCCCCTAGAGTTCACCTCAAATCTTCCTGCGCAAATATCCACTGCATGTACTTGACAGATCACTCCCGATTTCATTATTCTCACAGTCCAGTGATTACCTGCACTTTAAAGCCCAAATGTCCATTCTGTGCCCTACAGGTGACACCAGGTAATTCCAGCATTACTGTGCTATGAAGTTCTCTCGCTCTAAGCTACTGCAGCTTTACCCCTCACAAAATGAAACACTCCCTGGTCCTGAGCCGACACTGCCCCATGCTCCTCGGTGTGTATGAGCGCAGGGCAGCCCCATGGCAGCTCCCCCACGGCTTCTGGAAGGCCGCCCGGCGCCCGGCCCCGAGGGGCGGCCACAGCGGGTCGGAGTTCCCGCCCGCGGCTGAGGGGACCGGCGGGGCGGGGCCGCCCGCGCTGGGCGGGAAACGCTCCCTGCGGCGGGGAGCGGGCGGCGGCGGCGCAGCGGGGCCCGGCCCGGCCCTGCCGCGTCCCTCAGGGCGAGCCCACGGGCCCTCAGCGGCCCTGGCGTCCCTTCAGCCAGCGGCATGTGCGCTCAGCGACACGCGGCGTGCCCGTGTCCCCCTCAAGTGACGCTCACCTTCCCTCTGTGACACCAAAGGACCCTGAGGGACAGACAGACACCTGCGTCCCCTCAGGGACTCTCACGTGCCCTCAGTGGCATGCAGGGCATCTGCGTGCCATTCAGAGACCATCATGACACCTCAGCCACACACGGGGCATCTGTCTTCCCTTCAGTGACACATAAGGCACCTGCAGCCTGCTGGGGGAGCCTCAAGTCTGCTCAGTGACCCACGTGTGCCCTCAGCATTGGGACACCCACCTTTCCCTCAGTGACCCTCATGTCCTGTCAGCAAATCAAGAGGCACCAGCCATCCTGTAGGTGACTCAGAGTGAGTGCAGTGGGTCATGGTGGCCAGGGGCCAGCAGCAGGCAGAAAGCCATGAGGGCTGGGGAGAAGGCTCTGCTCTGCTTACAGCGTGGGCTGAGGGCCGGGAGAGCTCCATTTCCCCCTTGAGATGTTGGAGACAGGGCCTTTGACCCTCCTTGTAGGGCTGCCCCTCTCTGCAGGCAGCCAAAGGAGCACGATGGTAAAAGGCCGAGGACAGCAAAGCAAAGAGCCAGCCCTGTACACAGGGAGGTGGCCCAGTGCAAAGGCAGCATGGCACCCTGAAGGTGCCTGCCACACTCTCATGTGTCCCTGCCCTGGGAATGCCAGGAGTGCCCTTTGTCCAGAGGGCCTTTCTGTGGCCCCCCTGGGCTCAAAGCTGCTGCTCTTCTGGCTCAATCCTGCCTAAAGCCACAGAGCTCAGCCTCCACCATGGCAACAGGAACAAGACTCTGCAAGCAGGCAGTGGAGCTCCATGCCTAAGGCTGAGGGGCTGGGGGCTCCAGTCTTGAGCACAGGGAGGCCACATGCCCAGCCCCAAAACTCCTGGCCTCACAGCCCTGAAAGGCTGGGACCAGGGTTCCACACCTGATTCCCGAGGGTCCCTCTAAGCACCCCCTGAGGAAGTGCAAGAGCTGCTGTGCTGCAAGTGCAAGTGCAAGCTGTCAGGATCAAGGCAGCTGCCAGGGGGCTGCTTATGGCCTCTGACACCCAATTGCTCAGGGCTTCCCAGTGCCCCAGCCCCTCGGGGTCTCCCCCAGCCTGGCCAAGCTCCCCGGCAGCAGCGCCGCAGCCCCACAGCAGCTCTGGAGCACCCCCAGCCAGAGGCACCTCCGGGCCCTCAGCAAGGCAGCCAGCAGCACACAGGCAGGAGGACACGGATGGTGCTTCCTGCCTGGCACAGGGCTTGCGGCCATCTCCAGGCACCGCTCTCATAGGGATTCTTGCAACTCCAGCCCCTGCCCAGCCGCTCTGTGGGCAGCACAAAGGCTTGAGCAGAACCACCAAAGGCCAAGGGGCTTCTGGCTGTTTTCTTGCGGAACTGCACGCCTGGGCAGCTGGCTGAGCAGAAGCACCCTTTCCCCCCCCTCCCCTATGCCCTGCAGACCCTGGGCAGCAAAAGAAAGATACTGGGAGTCTGTGTATTATAACACAGTCTATATTTACATTGTAAAGGGAAAAAAAAAAAGCAAAGAACATTCTTGAAGAAAAAGAAAATGCCTCCTGACTCAGGAGGCCCCAGCAAAAAGAGCCTCTGGGATCAGCTCAGAATAGAGCTCTGACAGGGCAGGCAGCTGAGCTGTGACACCTGAGGCCGTGTCTTCCACGCCCTGCGCAGGTGGTTTCGGAGCCGCTGGAACATGGAGATCGGAGCTGGCTCTCCTGACTTGAGGACGCACAGTGTCTGAATCGCCAGACTTCCGACAGCAAGGCTGACGTCATTCGTTTTTTCTTCGAGGGCTGCAAGAGAGCGCCACGGTTAGATCCCAGATCTTCCAGGAGAGCCCCCAGCCAAGGCCATCCCAGCCGGCTCATGGCCAGGAGGGATCAGGGACCCAGGGGCTCAGCCTGAAGGTGCTGGCCACGAATGGCACACGTGGCCCTGAAAACTCAGTGTACTCTGCCCACAGGAGCAGAGGCCTCTACAGCCGGGGCAGGGCTCGCAGCTCCCCCTGCCAGCCGCTACTGTCAGCCCACTGCCCTCACTCACCACTGCAGATCATCAGGAGCTCTTGCTGCTGCCCCCTCAAGCTCTGCCCGGCGATCCCTGTGAACACAGAGCCTGTCACAGCCCCAGCGGCACAGCTCCCTGCCAGCAGCGCTGCCGGCGCTGTAGCCACAGGCCCTGCTGGCCCGGCAGGGCTCAGCCCAGCCCTTGCTGCATGCTGCCGCCCAAGGGCACGGCTGCCAGAGGGCGGCAGCGGAGCCGAGGCCGGGCGGGGCTGCACGGTACTGGGCCCGGCCCGGGTGGCGCTGCCGGGGCAGCAGGCAGGGCTGGGGCCGAGCTGTTGCGGGCCGGGGAGGGAGCGCGGGGCTCGTGGCTCACCCATGAACCTGACGGCCGCCTCTCGCAGGGGCTCCTGTGGGCTCTGCAGGTAGCGCAGGGCCCCGCGCAGGTGCTCGGCCGCTCTGCTCCTGTCCTCTGCCAGCTGGAGAGAGCGGCAGGAGGGAAGGGTCGGTGCAGGCTCGGCCCCTCAGCTGGGCACTGCCTGCGCCCAGCGCCGGCCTCCCCTGCCCGCACAGCCCTGAGGCGCGGCCGGCAGCCGCTGGCGTCCGGCTCCTGAGGGGAGGGGGCAGAGGGCCGGCTGCTGCCCGGGGAGCCGCGGTGCCAGCCCGCAGCCCCGCCGGGCCCGGGCTCCATGGGCACCCGGCTCAGGCCCACGGGAGCCGGGAGAAAAGCCCGCATGGCCTCTGCGTGCAGCAGCGGGCAGGGGGACAGCCGCCCGCCCGCACACTGGGCACCGCCCTCAGAGGCCTTCTCCAGGCTGAGGCTGGGGATTCTTGTCACTCCTTACCAGGCACTTGCTGAACTCCCACAGTTTCTCCTCCTTCACCAGCTTCTTGAGATCCTTTCTCTTTATGAACTTGACTGCACCAAGCAGCAATTTCCAAGAAGCCTGGAGAGCAGCAGAGACGCACAGATGGCCCCAGAGGCCAGGGCACAGGAGAATTCCAGTGCTGCAGCCTGGAGGCAGCTGCAGCCCGCAAGGTGCCAGGGCAGGACGCAACCCAGCCCCCTGCCAGAGAACAGCAGCAAGCCACAAGACCTCACCTCAGCAACAATCTGATTCTCATCATAACAGTGGAAGTAGAGTGGGAGCAGGCTCTGGCGCACGTGGGACTTCAGAGCCTTTCTTCCCTCTTGTGTTAATAAGTCTAGCATATCTTGAAGCATACACATGGAGCTCAGCTGCACCTGGCTATCATCCTGTATGAAAGGAAGGGCAAAACACCTCAGTATCAGCTGCTTCAGACCCTGCAGGTCACAGGCCTGCATCTCCACAGAGCACCGAGTGTCTGGGCAGCATCCAGTGGCCGTGGCCATGGGCACAGAGCCTTACACAGTCAAAGAGTGGAAGGAGCGCCTCAGCCAGCTGCAGGGCGATGGGGGTGGGTATTGAGGCACCATTATCCATGAGCAAATATCTGAGCAGAAGAATGGTCATCCTAACCATATCGGTATCATTTTCCTCCAGGAGCTCCACAAGACTTTCAGTCAGGCTCCACATTTTTTCAGCCTGTGTGGAACACAAGTTTGTGAAACACCGCCCTGCTGCCGCAGGGCCTAGAGGCCAAAGGCCTGTCCCGAACCACTTGGGAAGCTGAAGTGGGAGGCAGGAGAGCTGGGAGCAGCTGCCCCAGTGCCCGAAGCCCAGGCATGGCCAAGTGACTTCGTTGCCCAGCCCCACGCTGCCTGCACGGCTTAAGCCACTGCCCCTTTCTCACCATGAAGAGATTCTTGCTGAGTACTACGAGGCCTCTGAGTGCCAAGTAACGCCTCGCCCTGTGCTCGCTCTGCAGGTTCTGTGACAGGATCGCTAGAACACTGTCACTGCATTCCCCCAAGTCCAGGCACTCGAGCACCTGAAAGGCACAGGGCAGTGACAGGGGACCCGGCTGGCAGGAGCCTGGAACCACACAGGGCCGGGCCCAGGCAGCGGCACAGGGCGCGGGCACCGTCCTGGCAGCTGTGGCTATGAGAGGGCAGAGAGCTGTGAGGCAGCTCAGCGAGGCAGCACTGGCCTTCAGGCTCACCTCCACAAGGAATGCCAGGGCAGAGAAATCCCAGTAGGGCACCTCTTGGCTGAACAGGCTGAGCAGATAGAATGCGACCCCAGAACAAAAGTGGTCGGCTGAATGGCAAATTTCTCTGACAAGAGGAAAAAAGAAACAAGACCCTGAGCCAGTGGGCAAACCTCTCCCAGGAGTGACTCACACAGTTCTCATCTTTCCCCACCAGTCTTCCAGCAAGGGGACATGGGCCATGTGGGAGTTGGTTGCTCATGAGCACCCTCCTCTCCCAGCCTTTTCCAGTGTGCTTGGCATCCATAAGTGACAAGACCCTCTGGCCCATGACCACAGGGACTGTGTGGGCCACCTGGGCACAGAGCACAAATGTCTGAGGCAGCGGGGAGAAGGGGGTCTCACCTAGCCAGCAGAGCCACGGCAAAGTGGTGGGTGTCAACAGAGAGCAGCGTGTCCCAGCCATGCCTGCGTTCCATTGCCACCACCACATGCTCACAGCGGAGAAGGCAGAGCAGGGACTTCAGGGTCTGCACTGCAAACCTGTGTGCAGAGCAAAGCCCAGGTCACACTGGCAGCACTGGCTCCTTCCCAGGCCACGTGGCAGGGACAGGAGGACTGGGATGGAGCACCTGTTGGGGCTGGTGGCAAGGCCATGCTCTTCCTGGCATTCTTTCCAGAAGGTATCAACCTCCTCTGGCATATCCAGAGTGCTGCAGAACACTTGGAATAGCAGATGCACAAATAGGCGGGGGAAATACATCTTCAATACACGTGGCAAACAGGGCACCTGGAGGATCTTCCACATCACCACGGTTGCCTGCAAATGACAAAGCCCCCCCGAGACAGCGCTCAGTGCCGAGGTGTCCGTGTGGCAGGGCCCGAGTGTGGCAGGGAGAGGCAAGGAGAGACTGTGCAGTGGGAGCACGGGGCCTGGTGGGGCTAAAGCTGCCCCTGGGTCAGGTTTCAGGCCAGCGCCTGAGGCAGGGAGATGCAGTGGGGGAAGGAGGATGGACAGGTGCTGGAGAGGTGTCTTTGGGGCCAGCAAAGGCCAGTTGAAGAAACTCACAGCCAGGGCAGAGACATCTTTGTTGTCCCCATCGGAGGTGCATGTGCTGTGCTCTGGCCAGCTCCCCAGCACATCCAGGAGTATCTGCTGTGCCAGCTCCACAGTCCTGGCTGAGCCCATGATGGTCTTCCACATGGCCATGGCAGCTCTGCAGGGTTAGAGCTCTGTCTCAGGAGGTCTCAGACACAGCACCAGGGGGAGCTGAGCTGGCTGCCAGTTCTGCCTCTGCCCACTGCCACTCGCCAGCAGCACCCAGGCAGCCCAGCCCAGTCGGGACAAACCCCTGAGGGGCAGGGAGGGAGCATAGCAGCTGGCTCAGGGACTGACATGCCAGGGCTGGAACTCTCTGTTGGTCAGACACTTGGGACAGGTTGTACAGGGTGATGGGCTGGGGAGCCCTGAGCCCTCTGGGCAGGTGGGCCCCATACCTGTCACAGGACGGGGCCACACGCAGGAGCGTCACAACTATGTCCTCTGGCTGTGCTTCCGTGAGGTCCAGGAGGGGCTCATCCAGCCTGTGCTCGTCATCCTCGTTTGCCATGAGCCACTGGTGGATGTACCTCACCATGGCAGGCACCTGGAGAAAGCACAGGGAGACTTGGAAAGCTGCCAGAGGGAGCAATGTTCCCAGCTTCCCCAGAGAAGTGCTTCCCTTCCTACCGCACTGCCACGTGGCCTCAAAGGCTCACAGCAACCAGCATACATGGCTTGGGAGGCCAAGCAATTCCTAGGAAAATCAAACCCAGGCCACAGGCTGCTTACTTGGTCTGGATAGTAAAAATCTTCCTCTACAAGCATACACAGGAGGGCAGCACTGGTCTTGGTTAGGAAGATGGGCGAGTATGGTCTGAGACCAGTTCCCATGGTCACTTCCTCCTGAATTCTCTTGATGAATTTGCGGATGAACTGTAGGAGAGGGGCAAGAAGCCAGGGATGTTGCATGGACTGCTGCACACACAGTGCTCAGCTGAGCAGGGACAGCAGGCCCAGCCCAGCTGGGGGTGGCTGTAGGTACCTGAGCTGTGCTGCGGAAGCGGCCACGGCTGGATTCCTGCTCTTGTGTGCTCTCCACGGCTTCATCTGGCAAAGATCAAGCACAGCCAGAGCTGAGGGACTGCAGAAGTGGCCGGAAAACAGAGCCCAGCCCTGCGCTCCCCAGGCAGGGAGAGCCCCAGGATGCCCCAGGGGGACGGAGCAAGGCCACTGCGGGGTGTCCATGAGGCCCTTCTTCCGTCCTGTCCGTGGGCATGTCCCCAGGGGATAGCATGGCATGGCATGGCATGTCAGGGCATGGGGTCAAGCCGGCTGCAGGCACCAGTCCTGTAGGTCAGCTCTGCCACTCACCCTCCTTTGGTGGCTGGAATGGCACCACCTCTTCAGTCTCCTGTGCTGGGGCAGCTCCAGGGCCTTCTTCTTCCTCCTCCTCCACCCAGGCCAGCTTGGGCACTCTCGGGGGTCTCTGCTCCATGTCTCTGACTGGATTTGTTGGTATTTGCAGGAGAGATGCCTTGGAAAAACTCCAAGTCACCAAGTCCTGCAGTCGGTCTCAATGGCTCCTGCCACAAGGACAGATGTAGCAGGACAATCCTGTCAAGGATTGTGGTCTGGCCTCAAGGGTCCCTGCAGAAGCGAAGCCTCAGGAAGGCCACAGGTCAGCAAATTGTGGTCTGGCCTCGAGCTCAGCTGCAGGAACAACGCCTCGGAAAAGCTCCGGGTGGGACACGAACAAGCGCGCTGTGCGGGGGCTCCTCACAGCACCGCTCTGTTATGTCCTGACCTATCGAGTGCTCCGAGCACTGTGGCGTGCACTTGTCCCTGCCAGCTCCTATGTCACCACGTGTCATAAAGGGCCCTTGGACACCCATTCTATGCCACAGTGACCGTGCTGCACCGTGTCACAAAGGGCCCCTGCACACACTGCCCCCTGCCCTGGGGCCACCCCCAGGGTACTCAAAGTGGCCCAAGGTGGAAGGGATCTCTCACCCCAAGTGTCTAAGACATCCCAACAGGGTCTTTAGGAATGGCTCAAACCATCAGCAAACACTGCCCTGCTCTGTGGGCTCTGGGCAGCAGAAGGAGCCCCCAGGGCTCCGCTGGGAAGGGCACGGGGCCTTCTGGGGAAGCTGGCTCATTCTCCTTGGGAAACATCCTGCTGGTGGCCATCCTAAACCCATGGGTGTGACATGAGCAGGGAAAATGTGGGTCTGGGCACGAATGCTGCTCTGACCCCTGAGGGTCAAGGAGCACTGACATCAGCAGGTGTGGCAGAGTTCCCGCCCAAGCAGACCTGCCACCCCCCAAGCCCTGGCAGTGCTGGTGCCTGTCTCCTGCCCCACAGATCTGTGCCCCTGGGGGGCTTCTGTGCCAGAGGGAGCCAAAGCCCACGTGCATTGGGGGCTCTGCTCCTTCCTGCAGGGGCTGATGGCAGGAGCACCCAGTGCAACTGCTGGCAGCACTTGGTATCTGTCAGATGATATTGCTCCTTCGTGGAATGACTTTTTCCATAGCAGGCATTAGCAGCAGCATAAAAGCACCAATAGCTACTGCATTTCACAGGACAGAGGGACTCTAAAGAGACACAATCAGTACTGCATGGACTTTTCTGCACATTTTTCATGCTTTCTGCAATAAAAAAACAGTGGAGTTTTAAGTTTAGTGCAGCACTGTTTGTGTTGTCTGAGACCAGCAGCTAATATCTGGTGCATTGGCAAAGTACAGAAGACAGGGAAAACTCTCAGAGGAGAAAGAGAAGGTGTTCTGTGTCTCTGAGTATGGTGTGAGCACCCTAAAGGAGCAGCCAATGCAAGTGCTGAAAGTAGACTTGCTGTTTTTGTGCTCGTTCCTGAGCCCGCTCTGGTGCTGTTTCTGTGGGGTCCAGAGCTGCTGGGGCAGCAGTGACTCCGCAGCCCTGCTGGAGGAGACATGGCCGCCCACCCCATGGTGACAGCATCTCTGTGGGCCCAGAGCTCTGGGTCAGGGGGGCCTTGGTCACGGCACCATGGCCTGGGCAGCTGCCAGGGCCCGGGCTGGCCACCAGCCCTGCCCCCTGCCTCTGCCCCTGCTCCTTATTGGCAGCACCCAGTGGCTGTGCCCGGGCAGCAGCTCCCTGCCCTCCCTGTCCCCAGCCAGCCCAGCCTGGGCACCTCGGAGGTGTTCCCACCCTCCTGCTGGGGTGGTGTCCCGGTCTCGAAGGCTTCTGCCGAGGGTGTGGGACACACGCTTTGGGGATGAGCCAGAGCAGCCGGCTGCCGGGGGGCTGCTTGTGGCCTCTGACACCCAATTGCTCAGGGCTTCCCTCTGCGCCAGCTCCTCAGGGGCCTCCTGTCCCCTTGTAGCCTCCTGCCACCCACTCCCTCACACATCGCCCTGTTCCTTCCCATTGCCTCATCCCATCAGGGCCTCCACAACACCTCATCCCTTTGTGGCCCCAGCCCCTCAGGGTCTCCCCCAGCTTGGTCTCCCCCAGCAGCGCCGCAGCCCCACAGCAGCTCCGGAGCAGCCCCATCCAGAGGCACCTCGGAGCCCTCAGCAACGCAGCCAGCAGCTCACGGCCAGGAGGACACGGATGGCGCTTCCTGCCTCGAACAGGGCTTGTGGCCATCTCCAGGCACCGCTCTGGCAGGGATCCCGCAGATCCGGCCCCTGTCCAGCCGCTCTGTCGGCAGCAAAAAGGCTTCAGCAGAGCCACCAAAGGCCAAGAGGCTTCTGGCCATTTTCCCTGCAGCACTGCACACCTGGGCAGGATGCTAAGTACAAGCACCCTTTTCCCCCTCCTCCCCTATGCTGTACGGACCCCTGGCAGCAAAGAAAAGCTCCTGAGAGTCTGTATATTATAACACATTCTATATTTACATAAGATAAAAAATGCAATGGAAGAAAAGTCATAAAGAAAAAGAAAATCCCCACTGGCTAAGGTTGCCCCAGCAAAGAGAGATTTCTGGATCAGCTCTCTACAGAGCTCCAGCAGTGCAGCCAGCTGAGCCGCGACAGACGAGGCCGAGTCATCCATGCCCTGCGCAGCTGATCTTGCAGCCTCTAGAAGATGGAAGATTGCCCACTCGCTGTTGCTCGGAGGACATGCAGTGTTTCCAGTGCCAGCTCTGACACAGCACTGCTCATGTCCTCCCTCAGGCATTGGAGGGCTGCAAGAGAGAGGAACAGAGCCAAGGTCAGATGCCGGATCTGCAGGGAGCCAAGGAGAGCCCCTGCCACGGCCATCATGTGAAATACAAAGCTGTGTTTCGTGTCAGGTATGGAGAGGCAATGTGTGTATTTGTGATTGAGATATGTGTGGACACCAATCATGGGACAGCTGTGAATTCTAATAATAACCAAGGAATGTAAAGCATCGAGGAAGGCCTTTGAACCTATCTTTTGTTTGCAATTAACCTTGGTAGATTCAGGAGCATTTGAATTAAAGCGTTAAGGATTTTGCTTTTTGCTTGTAGTCAGGCCCTAAAGAGTGCTGCAATAATAACCTTTTGAAATATAATTTTAGAATATTGCTTGTATCCTTGAAACTATAGCTTTGGAATATATATAAAGGAAATATGCTTATCTCACACCTTAACAAATCAGAGAAAAACAGCTTGAGAAAGGAAGATGAACATCATCTCAAGGATTTATAATTTCGACCAAGGGAAGCCGGACATCACTGTTCTGAGATTTATAGTCATTGTAATTAAAAAGGTGGACCCACATCTGGGGAGCTGGACTTCACCAGATGGGATTCATCTTTCATCTTGCAGAAAATGGACCAACATCTTGGAAACTACCACCACCATCTGGGGATCCTCCTTTTTGGGATGCATCCTGAAGAAAAACTAAATCATAATAGTGTATAGAATTGTGATGTAAAAACTGGAAATAGAAACTGCTGATGAGTAAAAAAATTGGAATAGAAACTGCTGAGAAAGCTTATGAGTACCCCTAAAAAAACCTGTAAGCCCCAAATATCGGTGTGCAGTTGGAAGGAAAACTTCCCCCACTGTACCTAGCACTGTTTTGCTCATACTTTACCATATTAATTAATAAATTGATTGCGGCTTGAATATTGGCCTAGTGAAGCTTCTCATTTATAACAAGCACCATCCAGATCTGGTGTTTGCTGGGACCGCCAGTGCCCAGATTTGGAAATTTCCCGGTGCCTCCACAGCCCAGGTCTAGCAATTTGGTTTTAGGCTAGTTTAGGCAGACAAGTTCTTTGGACTGTGACTTTCCTTTTTCTTGGAACTGTTTAAACCTAATCTGGACTGAAAAGCCAGAAAAACACCGGCAGCTCACACCTGTGGCCCACCGAGGTCTGGGACGCTGCATTCCAGTGCCAGAGGGACTTAGAAGAGACCGAGTGAGCCAACTACAACCCACAAAAAGGACTTTCTGAATTTGCCATCTCTTCCTCACTGTGAGAGGTTTTATTTAATATTATTCCTTTTTTATGCTTGTGTATACTTTCCTTGTTAAATTAACTGGGTTTTTTTTCACTTTTTTCAAGGGAAGTCGTTTCCTGAACTAGTAGGGGGAGGGGTCGCTTGATCTTGCTTTCTAGACTGAACCCTTTTGGAGGTTTCCTCCCAAAATTTGCCCCAAACCAGCACAAACACTCAAAATGAAAATTTCACCAGTGGCATGTTCCTGGTGGCAAATCTTGTGACAGAAGCTCGACCTTGTTCTCCACAAGAGGTTCTTGAGAAGAGGAGACAGGAGAAGATTCCTGGAAAACTGAACAGCTTTCCAGAAGTGAGATGAAAATGAAAGAAACAATCCAAGATGTTTTCCTCTATTTATTTCTATGCTCCCCTTTTCCATGTTGCACTACTTCTCCATCCCAGTAATTCCAGGTGCTCCTCACCTCTAAGATCGGTGACTTAGCGAGTTTTAGACACTCTAAAATACCTTGAGCCACACTGGAAAGCAACACTGGAGATGTAAGTGCAATGCTGGGATCAGGTAGGAGTCCTACACGCAGTGAAGGTGTCCCGACAGCACCGGCTGCGGAGTGTTTGACCCTCAGCAGGGACAATGCACAGCAGCAAGCGAGGGGATTGCTCTGTCAGCGTGCAGGAGTCAGGGCTCTGCATCTGGGCTCAACGCTGCAAAGTTCCCGTGTTTGGACAGACTCAGGGGCTGTCCCCGGGGCGCGCGGGGCTCGGCCGTGGGGCTCGTGGGGCGAGCGGGGAACGGACACGGGGACGAACGGCCCCGGTGCTTCAGTTGCAGCAGCGGCGGCGGCGGCAGCAGCAGCGGCGGCAGCACCAAAACCAGAGAAGCCTTTACACACTTTTTTAGTCTCTTTCACTCCCTTTCCCTCTGTCGGGCGCCCTTTACTCGGGGTCCGTTTCCCGCCCTCCCTCTCCTCCCCGCGCCCTCCCTCTCCTCCCCGCGCCCTCCCTCTCCTCCCCGCGCCCTCCCTCTCCTCCCCGCGCCCTCCCTCTCCTCCCCGCGCCCTCCCTCTCCTCCCCGCGCCCTCCCTCTCCTCCCCGCGCCCTCCCTCTCCTCCCCGCGCCCTCCCTCTCCCCGTGCTGGGCCGGGCCATGCCCCCGGCCCGCCCCCGTCCCCGGGCGGGGCTGCCCCGTGCCCGGCCCCGGGCGTCCCGCCGCGGTCTCGCCTCCGCCCGGCTCTGGCCGTACTGGCGGTGGCGCTGCTGGGCGGGCATCCGTACCTGGGGCTGGGACGGCGTCGCCGCCCTTTGGCTCCTCCTGGCCCGAGCCCGGCCCCGGACCCGGACCCGAACCCGAACCCGAACCCGGCCCCGGCTCGTCCCGGGACCCGCGGAGGACCCACGCGGCACGGCCGCTCCCGCCGCCTCCCCTGCGGCTTCCCCGGCCCGAGCTCCGCCGTTCGGCAGCGCGGCCGCCGGCCCCGAGCCTCCCGTGCCGCGTTCCAAGGAGCGAACGCCTGGGCATGGCCGGCCCGGGGCGGGTGAGGGGCGCTCGGGGGCCGTTGCTTGCCCCGGGCCGAGCGCTGACAGCCGCGTCCCGCCCGCAGGGAAGGCGCAGGAGGCTCTGCAGGAGCGCTACCGGCTGGGTTCGCTGCTGGGGCGCGGCGGCTTCGGCAGCGTCTTCGCGGCCACGCGGCTCTCGGACGGCGCCAAGGTGAATGGTGGGGCCGGCGGCGGGCGGAGGAGGAGGAGAAGGAGAAGGAGAAGGAGAAGGAGAAGGAGAAGGAGAAGGAGAAGGAGAAGGAGAAGGAGAAGGAGAAGGAGGAGAAGGAGAAGGAGGGCTGGGGCCGGGACTGGGGCTGGGCAGGGCTGGGCAGGGCAGGGCACGGTAGGGCAGGGCAGGGCAGGGCAGGGCTGATGGCGAGCTCATCCCGCTGCTCCCCTTGGCTTGCAGGTGGCCATCAAAAGGGTGCCACGGAACCGCGTCCGGCACTGGGGCGAGCTGGTGAGTGAGCGGGGCCAGCGACAGAAGCCGGGGCTGCCGGGCGGGGATGAGCCGAGGCCCGGCAGGGTGGAAGCCGCCAGGACGGCTGGAGGGGGAGCAGGCGTGCGTCCAGCGCAGGGCGCAGAGCATCCCGGGCTGGGTGAGGGCTTCCCCAGGCCTGGCATGGCATCGGCCCCACTGACGGCATTGTGCTCCTCCCGCAGCCCGACGGCACTAGCGCACCACTGGAAGTCGTGCTGCTGGACAAGGTGTCCACCGGCTTCCCTGGTGTGGTGCAGCTGCTGGAGTGGCTCGAGCTCCCCAAGAACATCATGATGGTGCTGGAGCGGCCAGAGCAGTGTCAGGACCTGCGGGATTTCATTCAGTCATGGGGGTTCCTGCCCGAGGAGGAGGCACGAGAGTTGTTCCGCCAGGTGCTGGAAGCCGTGCGGCACTGCACCAGCTGCGGGGTCCTGCACCGCGACATCAAACCAGGGAACATCCTGGTTGACCTGGGCACCAGGCAGGCCAAACTGATCGACTTTGGCTGTGGCACCTACCTGCAGGACACGGCCTACACTCACTTTGAAGGTGAGCCTCCACAGGGGTGTGCTCCCTGTGCTGGCATCTCATGGCCCAGCACCTCCCAGCCCTGCTGGCTGTGGCAGCAGGGATTCTCCATTTTGATGCCAGTGAGGGGCCAGATTATTCAGCTGAGTTGCTTTAGAGCGGGGCTGGGTGGGGAGCCATCTTCCAGCCCTGCTGGCAGCATTTGCCAGCCACTCTGCCCAGGACTGGGGCTGGGCTGGGGCAGCCAGCCCGATAAAAACCCCCGTGGGTGGGGGTGGTAGAGAGGGGGGCCAGAACCGGTGCCCCAGCCAGTTTAGTATGCAGGTGAGACGAAGGGCTTAGACTGCTCCACTCACCCTGTTTGCCTTGGCTTCATAAGATTTTTGGGGCAATGCAGGCAGGAAGGATAAGGGCATGTTTTTTCCCCAGCACAGAGTGGGTTTTTCCTTTGCATGTCATGGTCAGGCCTAGCCAGGGCTGCCCTCAGTGGCTTCTTTTCCAACCCCAAGTTTGTGCACAAGTCCCAAATGCTGGCAAGAGGGCAGTGGTCACCCTGTGTGCCACTGAGGCAGCCCCCACACGTCCATGAATGCTGGGGCCAGGCTGTGGGAGCAGCAGCATCCCCCTGCTGAACTCCATCTGTATTCCATAGGAACACCGTCATACAGCCCCCCGGAATGGAACAACTTTGGCTGGTACCACGGCGAGCCAGCAACGGTCTGGTCCCTGGGCATCCTGCTGCACCAGATGGTCTGCGGGGAGCACCCTTTCAGGAGGGGCTGGAACATCTGCTGGGGCCAGCTCTCGCTGCCAGAAGGGCTCTCTCAAGGTGGATCCTCTTCTCTGGGCATGGGGGGAATACCAGTGCTGGGAGCCAGCAGTGGGCTCATGAGCATCCTGCTCTGGCAGCTGCTGAGGAGGTGGCACATGTCCTGCTCTCCTCTAGAACAGGGAATGGATGGGAAAGTTCAGGCCCAGCTCTGAGCGCATCCAGAATGGCCTGGGCATGGGAATAGTGGGGCAAAGCAGACAGGAGCCTTCTCTAGCTGACGGGCAGTTTCTGCTTTCTCTCCGCAGAGTGCAAAGATCTGATCAGGTGGTGTTTATCCGTGCACTTCTTGGACAGACCCACATTAGAAGACCTGCTCTGTGATCCTTGGGTGCAGGATATTCCTCTGCCATAGCAGAAGGGAGAGAGCCCCAGGCACACTTTGATCCAGGGCCCTGGTAAGTTCCAGCTCCACACATGCCTGGGCAATCAGAAGCAAAGGAACCCAGACCTTTTTGTCCTGCCTGTGTCACTGCCCCGGGCTCATGGGATGGGAACACACAGCCCTTGTGCTGGAGCTGAGCTGCTCTGCCCAGCCCTGGTGGCCGCCATCCGAACTGGATTTGCTTGTCCTGGTTCCCTGACAGCTGGGGCCCTGGGCAGAGCCCTGAGAGGCTGGTCTCGCCACAGGGAAGGAGAAGGAGCCCCTGGAGAAGCTGTACCAGATGGGGATGCTGCTGCTGCTGCTGGAGACAGCGAGGATGACATCAAGGGTGACAAGCTCTTCCTCAGCCTGGCCACCGGCAGCTGAAGGTGATGGACTTTGATTATGGCACCTTCTTCAAAGCCAAAGTCCAGAGGGAATTTGCAGATGAGTCCCCACCCAGAGAAATGCTCCCAGATTTGGGCATTGCCCAGCCTGGCTGGGAAGAAAAGGTTCCCCCTTTGCTAAGAAGGATGCAACTCATTCTCCAGTCAGCTGCCCAGCTGCTTTTTGGTAGGGCTGGGGATATGGGCTGGGGTGGGTACAAAATGGGAGTGGGCTCCTGGCCCTGCCAACAGCCCCCAGCACCCACCGTGGCCTGGGCTGGGGCTGGGGCAGCCAGCCCGACACAAAGAAAGGCCCATGGTGGGAGCAGAGGTGGGACTCCAGAAGTTGTGCACAGCTGTTTTGCTTTGCAGGCAAGGAAGGGCTTGAGCTGCTCCACTGCCCTTTTTTGCTTTGAGATCACCATGATTTTTGGGGGGCAGAGATGGGGGGAAAAGAGAAAGTGTGGGCTTCCCTCCCCCATGGGGACCCCTAGCATGTAGGGGTTGGGCCTTCTTCAAGGCCCTGACAGAGATAAGAGTTTTTACCTTGTTTCTTGTTTTCCCTTTTTTTCTCTAATCTGTTTTCAATAATGTGTTGTTTGTTTTTCCAGAGGAAGCATTCTAGGTGGTCCAGTGTGGATGGGGAAGTGCTTGGGAGCAGCTGTGGTGTGGATGGGCCGTGCCCTTGGAGAAGGCTGAGGCCATGGTTTGGGAGCAGCTTTTCTTCCAGCTGTGGATGGCATGAGGTGGGTCCCTGTGTGCTTGGCAGGGTGGGATCAGAGCTTTTGGGAGATGGCAGCGAGCACAGGAGCATCCTGCTCTGGGCAGCTGCTGAGGGCTGGATGTGCCGTGGCTGGCTGCAGGCTGGGCACATGTCCTGCCCTCCTGCTCTGCTGCCAAAGGCAGCAGGGATGGGCAGCTCTGGGCACAGCTCTGGGCACAGCCAGCATGGCCTGGGCACCGCAGGCCTTGGCACAAGGGGACAGGAGCCCTCAGCTGACGGGCAGTTTCTGCTTTCTCTCCTTGCAGCCGGGCTCTGTGGGTGCTGAGGCTGCTCTGGGCTCTGCCAGGGCTCTGCTGGGCTCAGCCGTGGGCCCAGCTGGGCTGGCTCTGCCCTCACATTGCTCTGACAGCTTTGCATCAGACGAGCCCCTTCCGAGCACAGCGCCTGAGCTTTCTGCTTTGGCAGGTGAGTGAGACTCTGCTGCAGGCCCAGAGATTGCAGCTGGGGACACACATCCAATTGGCAAGGACCCAGACTCTGCACAGTCCCAGCTGAACACCTGGATCTGCACAGGGTGTTTTGTGTGTGCCATTCTTCCTTCTTTATTGGCTGGAATGGTGCAGTTGCACTTTCTTCCTCCTCTAGAAGTGCCACGAGTGGGCCAAAGCTGGCGAGTGGGCCGTGTTCCTGAGGCAGTGCAGGCTGGAGCTGATGGATGGAGAATTGCCCTTCTGCACTTCCCAACCAGAGCAAAAAGCTGTAAGTGGGACTTGTTGTCTTTAGAAATCCCTCACAGTTTGAAAGGGAATGTGCAGCTCATTACCAGGTATAGGAGGAAGGGCATCTTCTATAGGGTTTGGGGTTTGACAGAATTTCCATTCCCAGTCCTGCTTGGAGCTGTAAGGGCACAAAGCAATTTCCTCTTGCTTTGAGCACAATTTCAAATACCAGTGTTGGAAACAAAGCCCAAAAACTTTTCAGAGGGTGCTGACGTCAGTGAGATGGATCCATGCCATCAGACCATTTACAATGTAAATAACTGAGTTCTCTTTTTCAAAAGATCATTTACCTCTTAATGCAAGGGTACAGAAGTTTTCTCACTGACACTTGGGTTTTGTTTTTATCTTTCCCCTTGTATATAGATTTTTTTTTTCTTTTTTTTCCTTTAAATAGAAAACCTGTCCTACAGAAGGAATGTCCTTTGCTCCTGGTTCCCATGTGGAGCAGCTCCCTTCCTGCTGGCTGAGCTGCTCAGGCAGAGCCCGGCAGCTCCTGGCCCTGCAGGGCTGAGGCTTTTCCCCGTTGCTGGGCACAGACTGATGGAGCAGCACTGCTGAACACGGGCACACCCAGAGGGACCAGCAGCAGCTGCCTTTGGCCACCTGAGGCTGCAAGGCCCAAACTCTGAGCAGACAGGGCTGGAAGAGGCTCCCTGTTGGCTGTGCTGCCCCACTTGTGCCTGGCCCAGCTTTGCCTGGGGCAGAGGGAGAACAAGGGGCACAGCAAGAGGGACAGAAGCAGGCAAGGTCAGAGCCTGGGAAGAGCCAGGCCCGGGAGCAGGAACAGCTGCTCAGTTGCACTCTTGGAGAAAGCTCTTGGCTGGTTCAAAGCGCTGAAAGGCGTGAGGGGCAGAGAGGAGGCCACAGCAAACAATGCTCCTGTTTGCACAGCCTCCCCTCTCCGTGTCCCAGCAGGAATTGGATGGACTGTATTGGTCTCTGCGAGTTGTCTCGTTCAGCATGAGCAGCTCAGCACCAGGAGCTGAAGGAGCTGAAGCCTCAGGCCACAGGAGCTGGGCAAGAGGGAACTTTGTGAGCAAAGTCATGCTGCTAAAACAGACCCAGCTGAATGCAGTGGATATAATCATGGAATCACAGAATCCTTTCAGTTGGAAAAGACCTCTGAGCTCACCCAGTGCAGCCGGTCAGCCAGCAGTGCCAAGGCCAGCACTAAACCACGTCCCTGAAGTGCCAAGGCCTGGACAAGAGCCCTGAGTGAGGCCTGGACAGCAGCCCTGAGCCAAAGGTGCCTCTGGATGAACCTTCCAACCAAAGGTTATCTTTGTATCTGCTCCCTAATGGAATGTGCATGGTCATTAGCACTGTGATAGATGTAGGCACTCATTAGTGAAACATGTATTGACCTTTCTGTGTTTAGAAGGCAGACAAGGCCATGAAATCTGACATCTGGCCTTGTTTGGGGCTGAAGGATCAAAGTCAGCTGCCTTGGTTCCTCCTTGAGCCCTGGCCAGGCTTTGGGAGGGAGCCAAGAGGAGGATGAACGCAGATGTTCCCGCACTGGAAGTGCTGTCAGTTTGTTCATTCAGCACTGTCAGAGCTGGGCCCTCTCCCAGCGGGGTTGGAGCCTCACCTGTGGCTGGAGGCACCTGCAGGAATTCCCAGTGCCCAGGAGTGGCTCTGCAGCCCTGGGCTGTGACAGCTTCCCCCAGCTGCTGTGTGGATCTGGGGCATGGGAAAGGCTGAGGGTAAATGTTGCAGGATCTGTGTTAATCACTGCAGGCAATATTTGGTGGGGATGATTGGGTGCATTGCTGAGCTGCTCCTTTTGTGATTCTTTGCTGCTTTGAGCTGCAGTAAATGACACTGATTCCTTCAGCTGGAGTCTGTGTCTTTGGTGCTGACCCTGCCCACAGGTTAAACAAAACTGGCACAGTCTGGCCAGATGAGAACAAAATGTCACTTGTTCAGTGTAAATGTGAGGAATCAGTCCCATCAGGAATTTCCAGATGGGAAGCCCTTCCCTGGAGTTCCCTGGCTCCGGAGTGGGCTGAGGTTGGAGCACAGTGGGAGCAGTGGGGCAGTTGGTTAAAAGGATCTGAACCCCTGGATGTCTTGAAATGCATTTAAAAAGTGCATTTGGAAAAGGAAAAGAACTTGTGGGTTTGGGCAGACAAAGATGAATTCGTTAAGAGTACATTGTAAACAGCACCTTCAGAAGGAACAATTATTGTTGAAATGCTCACACATGGAGCAACAGAAGAAGGTTTTAATCTTGAGCCCAGATGCATTTGTGCAAGTGAAATATTTATATAATATACAACTATATAAGTATGTATAGTGTAATGAGACCTTAATATATATATATTTATATATGTATTTCTATTTTTATATATATTTATGTTTATATCTAGCTATATCTATATTTGTATAATATATCTACATATAAAATAATATTAATGTGAAATAATGCTGACATTACTAATTTGAAGCTTTGCCTGCTCAGGGATGTAACACTAAATACCCTACAGAACAGGATTGGCCAGGACCCTAATGTCAGTGGTCAACTTTGTGAGATTGTATGCAATGAGAAAAGGAAGAAGGCGTGAAATTGGCTATTTTTACAGGGTTTGCTGGTACTGTGATGCAGAGTGCTTTGTCTATTCCTGTGAAAAATACAGTGATTAAGCTTGCAGGGTTTTTCATGTCCCAGACTATCCACAGGCTACAGGATTGGTTGGATGGGTGAAGGAGGTGTTAAAAGAGCAGTTGAAAAAATGAGGAGATGGGAACCTGTGCCCATGAAGAACCCATCTCCCAGATGTGCTCCATGCCCTTTACAATGGCCCAGTGGGGAAATGGAAAGCCCCTGACTGTGCACGGCTGCACCCAATTTACATTAATGAGCTAAATCAATTATCAGAAGAAATAAGAAGTGATGCTGTTAAAATAACCAACAGCACATCCCAGGAGCTCCAACAAACACAAATGCGGCTCTGCAGAACTGCACAGCCTTGGATTATCTGCTTGCTTGCCAGGGAGGGGCCTGGGCTAATCCAGGACAGGAATGATGCAAGAATGCCTGTCATTGCTGGGTTCGAGGTCCAACAATCAGGAATCACCTGGATAGAAAGATGAGGAGAATAGAGGCAGAAAGAAGAAGATTCTTCATGGTGGAATTGGCTTCCCAATTGGGAGGCTGCTGTGAAATGCATTCATGACAGTCACTGTAATCATTGCAGTGTGAGCACTTGGTGTGTTATGATTCCATGTTCGAGTTGCTTTGACACCTTGTGCTGGAAATGGAGTACTGAGACTTGTCTAAAATGAGACACAGTCTCAAGAAAAAAGGGGCATTTGATAAAATAATAGAGAATAGCAACTAATTAGGCATGTTTTTAAAGGAATGCAAATTATAGCTCTGAGTAATGAACTTGAACAGCACTTAATTGAAGAACAAGAGGTGATGCCTTTGTGCCTAATACCTAAATCTAAACTCTGTTATCCAGAGAATTGTTGTGAAGGTTGCAGTTCATCTGTAGGTCAAAGCACTGATTGAAGTACTGAGGCCTCACCAGGCCCTGACTGAGGCCTGAACAGCAGGACCTGAGGCAAAGCTGAGCTCCAGATGAACCTTCCAACCAAAGGTTATATTTGTATCTGCTCATTAATGAATCATTATCAGCAATATAGATCTCTGTATGTGTTCATTGGTGAAACATGGGTTTACCTTCCTGTGTTTGGAAACCAGACCAGGCCCCATCTGGCTTTGTTTGGGGCTGTAGGATCAAAGTCACCTCCCTTGGTTCCTCCTTGAGCCCTGGCCAGGCTTTGGGAGAAGCCAATGAGGAGAATGACACCAGGTGTTCCCACCCTAGCAGTGATGTCAGCTTGTTTGTTTAACACTGTAAAAGCTGGGCCCTCTCACAGCGAGGTTGGAGCCTCATTGTCTGCAAAGGTGGGTGCGCCTGCAGGAATTCCCAGTGTCCAGGAGTGGCTCTGAAGTCCTTGGCTGTGAAAGGGTTAAAAGCACTGTGCCTAGGCATACCTGGGCAGGAATAAGAGACACTGCACCCAATATGGAAGCTTGCAAAAATTCAGCCACAAGTTCAGGACACAGGATGAAACTTGGCAATAACTGGGGAACAAAACTGGCAGAAATGAAGGGCAGAGCTTGCTGAAACCAGTGAGGAAATTGCTGAAACAGCCAACAAGAGACTGCCCATGCCTAGAGGAGAAAGGTGAAAAGGGCACGGCGATGAAGACGTCCAGCCTTCATCAGGAGACCCCCGAGGAAGACGTGGAGCCTTCCTCAGTGCCAGCACCAGTGTGCACTGTGCCTGCACCTCGCATATGCTAATGAGAGTAATGAGCACTGAGAGGTCATTTGCATAACCACAACTTTTCTAAGGCAAACCATGAATATGCATAGAGTATAACCATCCATTGTAATCTGCTGTGTGCCCGTGTTTGCTGTTAGGGGAGATATCCCCACGCACCCGGCGCTGAATAAAGCAAATCCCCCTCCCTGGGCTTTGTCTCGGAAGTGTCTCTGGGCCCGTTTGGGGCCATTCACGTCCAGGGGGTTCTGTCAAGTCACAGTGGAACCTTGGTGCCACTTTGTTCCACAGCCTCACAATGCTCTCCTGCTGCCATGAGGTCCCTCCCTGTGTGACACACTGCAGCCCTGGCTCCGTGAGGGTCTCTAGGGTGCCATGGTGCACGCCTTTTTCCCATCTGAGCCTTGCTTCCACGGGTTCCATGGACTGACAGTGGCCCTCTGCATTCCATGGGCCCAGCTAGATGACAGCAGAGCCTGGCTTTGATCAGGTTCTGGTACCTGTTCTGCCAGCTGACAGGGGTGATTTAAAGAGCACAGAAACCAATGGGAAGAATGGTCTTATTTTACTGTGAGTGTTAAAGCAACACAAAAGTAAAATTAGACATTCAATACAACTACGTGCTTGGCTTTAGCAACAAGGAAAAAGAAGCAAGGTAATTCACCTAATCATTATTAGAGGAGAGAAAGAATAGGGATTGAGAAAGACACATCCCCAATTACCTAGATACTTTACCATCATCCAGAGTCTGCAGTCACTGGGGAGCCCCATTTCACAGCGAGGACCTGGAGAACTCTTCCAAGCACTTGGGAAAATCCCACATGGTGCATCCACCACTAGGTGAGGTCTCCAAATTTGCTCCAAAAGTGGGTTCAGTTTTATAGGCCCAAATCAGCAACTTAAAGTGGCTTCATGATATTTTTAGCACATAAACTCCTGGGTCTCATGGCACTTTTCCTTAGCAGAAGAAGCCAGGGCTTGGCCAGAGCCCAGTCTTTGGCTTGGAGGGTTTCCCCGAAAATATCCTACAAGCCTCTATTCACATCAGTTGGGAAAATTTCTTAGAATGATACATTTCTTGGAGGTAACTACACAAGAGTATGTGAAAGTATCCAAAGCAGCTGGTTTGGTGTTAAACAGCTGGCAGAAGCACCTTGGTCATCTATTTTTAGCTCAATAAACCTGATGGTGTTAGTCACATAATGCCCAGGGTTTGTCCTGTAAGCCAGCTCTGGCTGAGGGCTGCCGCTCAGGCCTGAGCACATCAGAAGCTGAAGTGACCACGACTGGGAATGGCAAAAACTCCCCCCTGGGACTGGCCCAGAGGCCCTGGGACTCGCTGGCATGGATCACCTCAGGAGGCAGTATTTCAGGGAGCCCAAAGGACTTTTGGGAGAGCTGCTGTGCAGACAGAGGGAATTGCACAGCTGGATCCCTTGCCTGGGCTCCCAGAGGACCCTTCTGCTGTGGGGCTGCTGAGGGTGGAGGAACAGCAGGTACCCATGGCCACCCCAAAACAGGGCCCCATTGGCAACACGGCCCCGAGCGGGACTGCGGGACCCCATCCCTGGGATGGGTCAGGAGCTGCAGAGCTGGGAGTGCTCAGCCAGACCCACTGAGCCTTCAGCAGCCCCACACGGCCAGAGCGTGAGCCCAGTGGGGAGTGGCCACTGACAGGGACTGTGGGGCCTGAACCAAGTCCCAGCCCCACTGAGAGCGGCTGTGCCGGACATGCTGCAACTCCAGGAGCAGCTGAGCCCCAGGCAGCAAAGTGGGGCCACCATAGACATTACTTTCTTCCCCCTCAGAAAGGAAACTGGGAAGCTGGGAAAGTGCCAAGGAAAGGAGTAGGGATGGTGGGAGCTGGGGAACAGCACTAACACGAGAAACCCAAACTCTTCTGAGAAAGGAGGGCAGAAATCCCTGGTGTCCAGCATCCTGCCAGAGAAACACGTTATTCCCAGAATTACCAACATAAAACCATCCTCCAATTCTCTGGATTGTGCTGCTCCTGACCCACTAACACCTTCCCCCAGAGTGAAGCTCTGAAGTAGGATTGATGGAGGAAAGCTGAGCCCTGAGCCATGCCAGGGTCAGTGCCAGGAGCATCCCCTGGCGCTGTTTAACAGCGGCTCTGCAGGACCTGGGGATGCAAACAGGACAAACCTGAGCATCTCCCACCATCAGATACCTCAGAGCTTACACAGCAACACAGCCATGGCTCTCCCAAAGAGGATTTAGGAATGGCACACCTACTGCAGCCAATGGATCCAGATCTGCCCAGATCCCTTTGGGACTCCTGCTTTTGGTGTCTCTGCCTTCTTTCCCTGCCCCAAGGAGGCTCCTCTCTTCCCTCTCCCTGCTCTGACAAGAGTCCCACAAATAAAGACGTGGGATTGCTGGGTGCTGAGGGGTTGTAGAAGGAGCCTTCTCCAGGTCTGGCCTGTTTCCAAAACCCACACAGTCCTGCAGCCAGGAACCTCCTTGTTCACCTTCTCCAAGGGTGTCAAGCTCAGGAAGGGATTCCTGACGCCCTGTCCAGCCAGGAGAGCTCCTGTGTCTCCATATCAGGGGATAAAACCAAACACAGGAACCCTGGGAGGACTGAGATTGTGGCATGGGGACATCTGCATTTATTTCCCAATGACAAACAAAAATGTGGAATGGTGCCAGAGCTTGTTTTGATCTACATCAACCTTTGATAAACGTCCCTCATCCTGACAGCGACTCCTCTGCAGCTGCTCTGGGAGATCTCCTGGGCCCAGCCCAGTAAGAGGAGATTGCAGTGGTGCTGAGGTGCTCAAGGGGGCCCATTTCAATGCTCTGCTGAAGTCCAAGGACATTGTGTTTCCCCAAGGAGCAACATTCCTTTCTGGCACTCACTGCCTATGAGGGACATTATTTGGTTGCTGCTGCTGGGTGAGTTCCAGCCACAGGGAGAGGGAGGAGGAGATGATCCCACCCATGGCTGCTGCTGGGTCTAGACATTTGGTGAGATAATGCTGAGACAGAGCTTCAGCATCTCTCCCAAAATCACAGAATGGCTTGGATTGGAAGAGACCCTAAAATTCATCTCATTCCACCCCCTGCTAAGGGCAGGGACACCTTGCACTATCCCAGGCTGCTCCAAGCCCCGTCCAACCTGGCCTTGGACACAGCCAGGGATCCAGGGGTAGCCACAGCTTCTCTGGGCATGCTCTGATCTCTGCCCAGGTGAGCAGGGACAGGACCCAAGGGAGCAGCTGGAGCTGAGCCAGGGCAGGACTGGGCTGGGAATCAGCAAAAACGTCTTCTCCCAGATGGGCTCAGGCACTGCCCAGGCTCCCCAGGGAATGGGCACAGCCCCAAGGCTGCCGGAGCTCCAGAGGCCTTTGGACACCGCTCCCAGGGCTGCACAGGCTGCGATTGTTGGGGGGTCTGTGCAAGGTCGGGGCTGGACTGGCTGATCCCAATGGGCCCCTGCCAGCCCAGCCCCTTCTGCAATTCTCACCCTTTGGCTCAGCCTTTGTGTCCCCTCGAGGCACTGGCAGAGCTGTTGGGGACAGGGCAGGAGCGGTGACAGCCTCAGCGTTGCCCTGTCACACCCCAGCAGTGACAGCCCCAGCGTTCCCCTGTGTGTGACACCCCAGCTGTGACAGCCCCAGCGTTCCCCTGTGTGTGACACCCCAGCAGTGACAGCCCCAGCGTTCCCCTGTCTGTGACACCCCAGCTGTGACAGCCCCAGCGTTCCCTCCCTGCAGTCGCTCCAAGGGAAGCGTCCAGAGCCGTGTCCAGTCCATGGAACTGAGCGGCCACTGCCCACCCTGGCCTGGGCTCATGTGGATTCCTCTGCTCACAGCTCAGGGAAGGTCCCCTGGCCACCTGCACAGGGCCACAGACAAGTGTCAGACACAGTGACAGAGCTCTGCCCAGAGCTGACAGGGGGAGTTCATTAACAAAAAAACCAAAATACCAAAGAAAACTAACAAAAACACAAACAAAACCATACAAAAGAAAAAAAAATACCATCACCTAAACAAGAAAAAAAAAAAAAAACACCAAGAAGAACAAACCGTACAAAAAAACCCCTAAAATGTAAAAAAACCCCCCAAACCAAAACAAAATAAAGAACTAATAACCAAACCAAAGAAAAAAAAGAACCAACAACAAAACAAAACAAGAAAAATAGAACTGCCCCTCAGTCGAGCTGTTCCATCCTTCAGTTGTCACACCTACACTCACACAAGACGCAGGGCTGCAAAAAATGAGGATTCATTTGGCACATTTGAAGGAAAAGCAAGTTTAGGCTCTCAGCAGAACTGTTCTTAGCTGACCCAAAAAGGCCCCTTTGGCAGCTGCAGGGCCATTGGAAATGCAGAGCCTCAGCCCACGGGGCAGAAAAGGGCTCTGAGTTCCCCTCCCCTGACACTAAACCCTGTTCCCAGGCTGCTTCACACTCAGGATTCTTCTGGAGGACTGCGCAAAGCTGAGAGTGGACTCTGGCTTCTCCGTGTTGGGTGTCCTAAAGCTGCCTGGGAGAAGGAATTTCGGGTCAGTTCCACTGGCACAATCCCTCCTGGCACAGGGCACAGCACCGGGAAGGGCTTTGTGTGCTGAGGCTTTGCTGCAGCCAAGGAAAGCTCCTGGCTCAGGGTCACCTTGGCTGCTCAGCCAGAGCCCCGAGTGCCCCAGCAGCAGCAGAGAATGGCAGCATTGCCACGGGCTGGCACAGGAGGGGAGATTTCCCCCTGGAGAGAGGCTCCCGTTCCAGTTGTTGCATTCAGGCAGCTGCAGATCCCTCAGCTTTGGCTGCACAGCAGCTGGAAATGCAAGTCCAGGAGCTCTGTCCATGGCCAGCCGCAGCAGGTGACAGCAAGGACAGGGCCCTGGCAGCGGGACATTTGCAGGGAGCGCCTTCAGCAAGCGCTGGGGGCTGGGACTGTGTGCAGAAAACGCCCTGGGGGTCTCTGCAGCCAGGCAAAATGAACAAAGTTTCAGTTTCAGAGCCTCCCTGCTCCAGAGCCGCAGCTGCGAGAGCGGGGCAGCTGCCGGGATCGCTGTGCCTGGGCCGGGCCGCAGGTGGGGGTTCCAAGGGGCTCGGCCGGAGCAGCTTTTTGTCCCGGGGCACCGGGGGCATTGCCGCGGGGTTGGGGTGCCTGGGAAGGCGCAGCAGGACAGGGTGGCAGTGGTTGGTTTGTGGATTTGTTGTTGGGATGTTTTGTTGGCGGCCCCGGGCGGGCTGTGGGAGCCGGGAGCGGCCGGGCGGGCCCGGAGCCGCCCCTCGGGCCGGGAGCCCCCGGGCAGAGCTCTGTGCTCGGGGCCGAGGCCCGGGCGGTCCGGGCAGCGCTCGGCGGCCCGTGGGCCCCCGGCGCAGGCGGGTCCGTGTGGCCGGCCCGGCCCGGCCGTGTCCGCAGCGGGCTCCGAGGGGAGCGGCCCGGCCCGGCCGTGGCCGTGCGGGGCCTGCCGGAGCTCGGGGGGCCAGGCCGGGCCGGGCAAAGGCTGAGCGAGAGCGGGGAAAGCGCTGGCACAGAGGCCCCGGGCTCGCCGTGCCCCCCTGGCCACGCAGCCGGGCTCGGGGGCCGCCTCGCTCGGAGCCAGCCCCGGCTGCGGGAGTCCCCGGGGCTCCCTGGGCAGGGGGCGGCGGGGGCTGCCGGAGCTCTGTGCCCGGGGCTGGGCGCGACTGCCGAGGCAGCGGAGGATGCAGGGTCCCCCCGTGCTGGGGCTGCCTCTGCCCGGCCCAGGGGCTGCACTGTCAGCCCAGAGCCACGTGGGGATCGCCCGGCACTGGCAGGGCTGGCAGGGAAACCGGCAATGGGGGAGCAGAAACGGGCAATACGAGAGCTGGGGGTGCTCCAGAAGCCTGGACATGTTGGCAGCATGGACAGGGAGGACCCACGCATACCCTAGGATGTTGAAACAGGGACCCCGAACAGTGCTGACCCTGGGACGCCTGTGATGCCAAAGTGGTGAGCCCAGAGAAGGGGAACCTGTGGGATTGCAAGGAACCCCAGCAGCCCAGAGAGGGGAACAGCAATACAAACTTGACCCACCCCAACCCAGACAGGGTCAGCCTCCAGGAGCCCAAAGTGGAGAGACCAGAGATGGGAAACCCAGGGTTGGGTTTTTCTGCTGAATCTTGGTCATTTGTGTATTATGGGGGACAGAATCTTGGTGTTTTGGAGGTTTCTATGGGCACCAGATCCCCGGTGAGTTCTAGAGTGTGGAGGTCCAGGTGCCCAACACTGGAGCTGCAATACCTCAGAGCAAAGGTGACCAGGGTCAAAGAGAGACACCTCTCTGAGTACAATGGTCTCAGCCATCAGCATTTCCAGGCTCATGTTAATGCAGCAGGCTACATTAGTATCACCCAGTTCAATGCTGTTTTTTCCTTATATGTTCTCCCCCTAGAATGTTCTCCCCTCTCTTCTCCCCTGTTGGTCCTGGTTTTCTGCAGTGCTCCCCCCCGTTACCTCATTGGTTCCCCAGTTGGCTGCCCCTCCTCTTCACCACTTGTTCTCAGTTCCCATTGGCCCTGGACCCTCAGTTCTGCCCCTTTGCCCCCTTATAGAACCCTGTGTCCTCAGCCCCATTTTGTCTCTGTCTCTGGACCCTCTACATTGCGCTAAGCTGTGTTTGGAGCTCTGCACAAAGAACAGTCTCTGGCATTGTCCATCAGCAGGTTAAGCAAGTGTGCTCTGGGCTCTGGGTGTGCAGGTTGCTCCCAGAGGCTCATTGTGGATATGCTGCAACACTAGAGATTTACTTGGGCATGAGGAACCCCCTAACCCAATGTGCTCATGCAATGTATTTTTCCCCAAACCAGGATTTCCCATTCCCAAACCCTGGCTGGATGGAGGGGGAAGCTGTGAGGAAGAGGAAGATGCCCCGGGACACCCAGGCAGGTGAGGAGGAAGTCAGTGCCCCTTTCCCCCTCTCTCCTGCTCCATCTCCCAGCCCAGCATGGCCTGCAGCTGCAGGACAATCCTGCTGCCAATGCCGTCCTGCTGGGGACACTGGGGGGATGTCCTTCTCTTCCTTCTTACATGGAGGCAAATCCCATCCTCTCTTTGTCCTCCCTCCCCCAGACAAGGAGCTGAGGAGGGAGACTAGGGAGGACAAAGCCCCACTGAAGAACCTCGTGGAAGAAAAGCCCTACAAGTGCTTGGAGTGTGGGAAGAGCTTCAGGCACAGCTCCCACCTGATCAGCCACCAGATGATCCACACCGGGGAATGGCCCTACGAGTGTGGGGAGTGTGGGAAGGGCTTCGTCTACAGATCCACCCTTGTGATCCACCAACGCATCCACACGGGGGAGAGGCCTTACGAGTGTACTGAGTGTAAGAAGAGGTTTCAGACAAGCTCCCATCTTCTCCAGCACCAGCGGATTCACTCAGAGGAGAGGCCCTTCCACTGTCCTTACTGCGGGAAGGGCTTCAAGATAAACTCCAACCTCGTCAGGCACCAGCGCATCCACACTGGGGAGAGGCCCTATGAGTGCACCCAGTGTGGGAAGAGGTTTCACACCAGCTCCAATCTCCTCCTGCATGAGCGGATTCACACAGTGGAGAGGCCCTTCCGCTGCCCTGAGTGTGGGAAGGGCTTTAAGCAAAACTCCCACCTTGTCGCCCACCGGCGCATCCACACTGGGGAGAGGCCCTACGAGTGTCCCCAGTGTGGGAAGAGCTTCACTCGGAGCTCCAACTTGACCAGACACCAACGGCAGCACCAGTAAGGGCAACCCTGTGAGTGCCCCACCTGCAGAAGAGCTTTGTGCACTGCTCCTGCTTCATCCCCCATTGGAGGTCCCACATTAGAAAGAGCCGTGGTTATCCATGTTCCCCGTGATCCTTGCTGGGAAGACACCTGTCCCTTTTCCTGCCCCTGACAGTGGCATGATGTGGGATTGAAGAAGATGAGGGTCTGACCCTGGCCATGTCATTACATTCACTCCCACCTCAGATCATTGCCAGGGACAGGAATAGGACTCTTTCTCCCTGAGGAGAAGGGTGTCCTTTCCAGGCAGGAGGAAATTGTCGCTGGGAAGAGCCAGTCAGTTGTCTTGTAGTTTTCCCTTTTTCTTATCCCTTCTGTTACCAATATTGTTTCTGTTTCTCTTTGTTCCTTATTTCATTGCTGTTCCCAATAAATTGTTCTTATCCCAGCCCAGGATCTTTGCCTTTTGTGCTTTCCATGGGAGGCGGGAGGGCAGTGAGGGCAGGGCGGTCTTTGCAGGAGCAGGAAATTGGGGAATCCCATTCCTGAACCCCGGCCTGTTGAAACCGAGCATCCCAGCTGGTCCCAGACCTGCTGGCCATGGCAACAGCCTTGGGAGTGGGTCCCTGGCTGGGACTGTGGGAACCTCTTCCCTCTGGTGCCCAGGGACAGGAGTGGAGGGAACGGCTGCAGCTGAGTCGGGGCAGGCTGAGGTTGGATCTCAGGAAAAGGTTTTTCCCCAGAGGCTGCTGGGGCCCTGCCCAGGCTCCCCAGGGAAGGGTCCCAGCTCCAGGGCTCTCTGAGCTCCAGCAGCGTTTGGACAGCGCTGCCAGGCCCAGGCTGGCATTGTTGGGGTGTCCTGTGCAGGGTCAGCAGTTGGACTCGAGGATCCTGATGGGTCCCTCCCAATTCAGCCAGTTCTGTGGTTCTGGGATCCCATGAACCTGGAGATGGGACTGCCAATGGTTGCCATGGCAACAAACTCTGTGTGCAGGCCTGAGCTGGTGTCCATGGCAACCACCCCTGGCATGGGGTCTCCATGGAGCTGCCGAGGGACTGAGCATAGCAACAGGGGGCTGGTGATGGTTGCCATGGAAACTGACAATTGCAAGCTGGTGATGGTTGCCATGGAAATTGACCCTGACATCAGGGGATTGGTGATGGTTGCCATGGAAACTGACCAGCACAACCGGGAGTTGATGATGATTGTCTGCTAAGGATCAGATTTGTTACAGGCCCTCAGAGGAGTTCCATGGGGATTTTCCAAGAGGCTCCAGGCTGTTCAAAAGCTGGAATGTCACAGGCAGAGACAGCGGCTCCATGGAGACCTCCCAGGGCTTTCTGGGGATGTAAAGAGCCATGTGGTCAGAAGCAGTCATAGCCATTCCATGGTGACATCCCAGGGGACCTTGGGCTGCAAAGGCACCGATCTGTCACAGGCTCCATGGTGACATCCCAGGAGTCCCCAGGCTGCCCAAGAGCCGGAATGTCCCTGACACTCACAGGGGTTCCTGTCATGGGGAGGAAGGAAGGGAGCCTGGGAGCTTCAGGCAAAATCTTTTTTTCTTTATTGGAGAAACTCCTGCTGAGACATGAGGTGGTGAAATGAAATCCAAGGGCCACCATGGATCCTCAAATCCCTGCAGAGCCCCTAGAGCCCCTAAAATTCCTTCTAAGAGAGGAGACTGGGAGCAGCTGGATCTAATCCCAGCCCCAGAATTTGTCAAAGGTGTCAATGATTGGACAGGTGGAATTGAACCTTAATGCCATTTATCCCACAGGATTAATGATACAATACCAGATAGATTTATGTAAATACAGCTCTGATTGATTCTGAACATGATTAGACAGAAAAATCTTAACCAGTGTTGTTTACTCCACAGTTCAGGAGCTGTAAGAATTATTAGAATATTCTGCTCTAGGGAGCAATTTTGAAGTCAACAGGGCCTTGCTGGAGTTGTTGGAGCCCATTGCAGGCAGAGCCTCCTGCTCCAGCAGGAACTGCCTTTCCTGTGCCATGAGCAGGGCAGGTCCTGCTGCAGGAAAAGCCCCAGGCCAGCCCCAGCACAGGGAAGGCCCTCGGGCACAAGGGCAGAGTGCCATGCTGGGAGCTGTGCCAGGGAGAGCCTGAAGCACCAAAGGCACCTTGGCAGCAGCAGCTGCTTGCAGGGCAGGGCCAGAAGCCTCCCTTGGCAACCCGGCCTGGTGGCCACCACTGCAGAGCTGCTGCCTCAGGGCTCCTTTCTGGCTGGGCTCTGAAAAACCACTTGTGCTCCAGGAGCCTGACTGGGAAGCCATTGGCCCCAGCTCCTTGGGGACAAGATATTCATGACAAAACTCTTCATGCCAGCAGAGACAAGGCAGGGGCAGAGGAAAGGGGAGAGCCAGGCCCAGGGAACAGGGCTGCCATGGTGATGGCTGTGAGGTCACTGCCCCTGCAGCAGCCTGGCTGCCTTCATCAGACATTCTGGCCCAAATGTTTTGAGGGCATTCAACATATCAGAGAACCCACACTATAGGAATTCCATCCCTGGGGAGGGGATTTAACTGGGTCAGGTTGCACAAAGCTCCTGCCCTTGGACCATTCTTGGGATGGGTAATCCACTGCTCTGGAAAAAAAGAGTTGCAGTTTTGTGCCACTCATAATTGGAAAATACTTCCTCCTTCTAACAAAAGTAAATCCGCCCTCATTCAGCTTAAAGGTTTTCACCCTTGTTGTGTCACTGCAAGATTTAGGAGAAAATAACTTTGACCACTAGTTTTCCATTTTCACAGACCTTGGAAAGGAACCAAAAATCTCCCAAGATGGGGTTTGGAGGCCTCATCACATAACCAGCAGGGAGAGGCTGAGGGCTCTGGGGTCAGTGGGATGGAGACTGAGGATGGAATAGGAGTAGCCTGGGAGGGATTGAAGGGTGGTTTCAGAGAGGCTGGAGCTGTTCTTCATAGAGGATATAGGCATGAGAAGGAAATAATGGCACCAACGGCAATTGGGGAGTGTCAAGAATTTTTTGCAGATAGAGGAGTTTTTGCAGGACAATGGCCATATTCAGCTGACGCAAAATCCAGCCTGCTTGGGATAATGGACAGTGGAAACGTTCACAAACAATGATGGACATATTCAGAAAATGGGGTTGGTATATCCTTGAAAAAGATACAAGAAGAGTCATCTGGATTCAGCAAGTTTGAGCTTGGGAAAGTAAGGAAAAAGACAGTTTTTGGGTGGGACAGAAAACCACAGCCAGACACATGGAAAATTAGATGATCCAATCAGCCTCCTATTTTAGACGCGTGAAGAGCTAGGAAAACCAATCATTTATTAGCTAGAGACACATGGACAGTAGAGAATTATTATAAATATAGTCTTTTTAGGGATAATAAAATTGGGCTTCACTGGATCACATTGGTTATGGTGTGATGTCCCTGAACCTCCGCATCCCTCTATTTTCCCCCCACAAGTGCCTAATTATTATTAAACTTTTAAAAACTCTTAGCAGTGAATTCTGTTGTTCATAAGGAGAAATAAAGCAGCCAGCAGTTTCTTTGCAGAAAGGCCCTTTGCTCCAGGCTGAAAGTGCTGGATTGCCAGGGAGCGGGCAGACAGCTGAGAGCTGAGCTGCTGTATTGGACTGGCATCCAAACTTGGCAGAAAAAGTGTTTTCATTCTTTCATTTTAATCCTCCTATCGGCAGTGTCTGGTTTTCACCTGGAAGCGGACAAGAAAGCAGGAGCAGCCCTGGGGATGAGGGCACCATGACCCGACGTGGGGTCCAGTTCCGGCCCTGGCTCCTCCCGGGGCCTGTGGAGGACACATGCGGCGCGGCCGCTCCCGCCGCCTCCGCTGCGGCTTCCCCGGCCCAAGCTCCGCCGCTTGGCAGCGCGGCCGCCGGCCCCGAGCCACAGAGGCCCCAGGCGTGGGGGGACGCCGTGGCCGGGACGCTCAGGGAGCGCCCGGGGGACCATTGCTGGCCCCAGCCAAGTGCTGACAGCCGCGTCCCGCCCGCAGGGAAGGCGCAGGAGGCCCTGCAGGAGCGGTACCGGCTGGGTTCGCTGCTGGGGTGCGGCAGCTTCGGCAGCGTCTTCGCGGCCACGCGGCTCCTGATGGCGTCCCAGTGAGCGGGGGGGCTGGCGGCGGGCGCAGGAGGAGGGGGCGGACCAGGAGGAGGAGGAGGAGGATGGGGCTGTGCAGAGCGGGCGGTGAGCTGAGCCCGCTGCTCTCCCTTGCTCGCAGGTGGCCATCAAACGCGTGCCGCGGGATCAGATCCGGCACTGGAGCGAGCTGGTGAGTGAGCGGGGCCAGCGGCAGAAGCCGGGCCGTGCCGGGGCTGAGAGGAGCCGGAGCCCGGCAGGGTGGGAGCCGCCGGGAGCCCTGCGGGGAGAGCGGGCGTGGGCTGAGCGGGGCACGCAGAGCATCCCGGGCTGGCTGAGGGCTCCCAGAGCCCCGGCACGGCCTCAGCCCCACTGAGGGCATCGTGCTCCTCCCGCAGCCCGACGCCCCTGGAGATCGTGCTGCTGACCATGGTGTCCTGTGGCTGTGCCGGTGTCGTTCAGCTCCTGGAGTGGCTTGAGCTCCCTGACAGCTTCCTGCTGGTGCTGGAGCGTCCAGAGAGGTGCCAGGAGCTCTCGGGTTTCCTGGCGGAGCGGGGGTTCCTGCCGGAGGAGGAGGTGCAGGGGCTGTTCCGCCAGGTGCTGGAGGCCATGCGGCACTGCGCCAGCTGCGGGGTCCTGCACCGAGACATCAAACCAGAGAATATCCTGCTCGACCTGGCCAGCGGGCAGCTGAAACTCATTGACTTTGGCTGTGGCGCCTTCCTCCAAGACACAGCCTACACCCAGTTTGCAGGTGAGCCCTGGCAGGGGATGCTCTTGGGCATCTCATGGCCCAGCCTGGGTGCAGCACCGGGGCTTCCCCCTATTGCAGCTGGGATGGGATTGATGCTGGAGCCAAGTTGGTTTGGGTGGGTGTGTGAGGGGGGCCAGCTCCCAGCCCTGCTGACAGCCTTCAGCAGCCACTGTGGCCTAGGCTGGGGCTGGAGCTGGGGCAGCCAGCCTGACAAAAACCCCCATGGGGGTGGCAGAGAGGGGGCTCTGACCCCATGCCCAGGATGGTTTGGCTTATTAACATTTTTGGGGCCATGCAGTTGAGGAGGAGAGTGGGTTTTTTCCACCACTGAGTGGGTTTTTCCTGTATGTGTCATGGTTGGGCCTTCTCAGGGTTTCTGCTGCCCTCTTCCAGTGCCAGTGGCTTCTTTTCCAGCCCCAAGTTTGTACACAAGTCACAGGCGAGAGGGCAGCAGTCACCCTGTGTGCCACTGGGGCAGTGTGCCACTGGGGCAGCCCTCACATGCCCAGGGATGCTGGGGCCAGGCTCTGGGAGCAGCAGCATCTCCTGCTGAGCTGTGTCTGTGTTCCACAGGAACCCTGTCCTACAGCCCACCAGAGTGGATCCAGCACCAACGCTACCACGGCGAGGCAGCGACGATCTGGTCCCTGGGCCTCCTGCTGTGCCACCTGGTTATGGGGAAGCAGCCATTCAGGAGGGGCCAGGAGATCATCCGGGGGTGGATCTTGTTCCCACGATGGCTCTCTCAAGGTGGATCCTCATCTCTGGGCCTGGGGGGAATACCAGTGCTGGGAGACAGCAGTGGGCTCATGGGCATCCTGCTCTGGCAGCTGCAGAGGAGGTGGCACACGTCCTGCTCTCCTGCCCTCGTCCAAACAGAGCATCCATGGCGCAGTTTAGGCCCAGCTCTGGGCACACCCAGCATGGCCTGGGCATAGGAGCAGGGGCACAACTTCTCCAACTGACTGGGGATTTCTGGTTTCTCTCCCCAGAGTGCCAGGATGTCATCAAGAGGTGTTTGTCCATGCAACCCTCAGACAGGCCAACCTTAGAAGAGCTTTTCCGTCATCCTTGGGTGCAGGGTGTTCCTGTGCCATAGAAGATGGGAGAGATCCATGTGCACAGTTGGATCCAGGAGCCTGGCAGGTAACAGATCCACACATCTCTTGGCAATCAGTGGCAAAGAAAACCAGACTGGTTTAGTCATGCCTGTAGCTTTGAGCAGGGGTCAGCAGAAGGGAACACAAAGCTCTTGGGCTGGAGCTGAGCTGGAGACCTGGCATGGCAAGCACTGGTGGCCACCATCGCCCCTGGTTTTGTTTGTCTGGTTCACTGACAGCTGGGGCCCTGGGCAGAGCCCTGACAGCCTGATCTGGCCCAGGGAAGGAGAAGGAGCCCTTGGAGAAGCTGTACCAGGTGGGGCTGCTGCTGGAGGCACCAAGGACAACCTCAGGGATGACAATCTCTTCCTTAGCCTGGCCAGCTGAAGATGAAGGACTTGGATTCTGGCACCTTCTTCAAAGCCAGGCTCCACGCCCAATGTTCATGTGAGTCCACAGCCAGGGGGATGCTCCCAGATCTGGGCATGGCACGGCCTGGCCGGGCACCAAAGGTTCCCCTCTTTGCTGGGGCAGGTGCAATGAATTCGTCAGTTGGCTGCCCAGCTGCTTTTTGGCTCTGGGCAGCTGCTGAGGGCTGGATGTGCCGTGGCTGGCTGCAGGCTGGGCACATGTGCTGCCCTCCTGCTCTGCTGCCAAAGGCAGCAGGGATGGGCAGCTCTGGGCACAGCTCTGGGCACAGCCAGCATGGCCTGGGCACCGCAGGCCTTGGCACAAGGGGACAGGAGCCCTCAGCTGACGGGCAGTTTCTGCTTTCTCTCCTTGCAGCCGGGCTCTGCGGGTGCTGAGGCTGCTCTGGGCTCTGCCAGGGCTCTGCTGGGCTCAGCCCTGGGCCCAGCTGGGCTGGCTCTGCCCTCACATTGCCATGACAGCTTTGCATCAGACGAGCCCCTTCCGAGCACAGCGCCTGAGCTTTCTGCTTTGGCAGGTGAGCGAGACTCTGCTGAAGGCCCAGAGATTGCAGCTGGGGACTCACATCCGATTGGCAAGGACCCAGACTCTGCACAGTCCCATCTAAATGCATGGATATGCACAGGATGGTTTTTCTGTCCCATTCTTCCTTCTTTATTGGCTGGAATTGTGCAGTTGCACTTTCTTCCTCCTCTAGAAGTGCCACGAGTGGGCCAAAGCTGGCGAGTGGGCCGTGTTCCTGAGGCAGTGCAGGCTGGAGCTGATGGATGGAGAATTGCCCTTCTGCACTTCCCAACCAGAGCAAAAAACCGTAAGTGGGACTTGGTGTCTTTAAGAAATCCCTCACAGTTTCCAGGGTATGTGCAGCTCATAACCAAGCAGAAAAGGAAGGGCATCTTCTCATGGATTTGGGGTTTGACAGAGTTTCCATTCCCGGTCCTGCTTGGAGCTGGAAGGGCACAAAGCAATTTCCTTTTGCTTCGAGCACAATTTTAAATAACCATGTTGGAAACAAAGACGAAAATCTTTTAAAAGACTGCTGAGGTCAGTAAGATGGATCCATGCCATCAGCACATTTACAATGTAAATAACTGATTTCTCTTTTTAAAAAGATCATTTACCTCTTAATGCAAAGTTACAGAAGTTTTTTCACTAACACTTGTATTTTATTTTTATATTTTACAATTGACCTATTTTTTTTTTCTTTTCTCTTTTTTTCCTTTCAATAGAAATCAGGTCCTAGAAAAGGAAAGTCCTTTGCTCCTGGTTCCTGTGTGGAGCAGCTCCCTTCCTGCTGGCTGAGCTGCTCAGGAAGGGCCTGGCAGCTCCTGGCCCTGCAGGGCTGAGGCTTTTCCCCATGGCTGGGCACAGACTGATGGAGCAGCACTGCTGAACACGGGCATACCCAGAGGGACCAGCAGCAGCTGCCTTTGGCCACCTGAGGCTCCAAGGCCCAGACTCTGAGCAGACAGGGCTGGAAGAGACTGGCAGGCTCCCTGGTGGCTGTGCTGCCCCACTTGTGCCTGGCCCAGCTTTGCTTGGGGCAGAGGGAGAACAAGGGGCAGCTCCCTGCCAGCCCCAGCCCAGGGACCCCTCCAGCCCCGGGGCTTGGGGCACTGTCAGCACCTGCTGCTCCAGCCAGGGCTTCTGCTGGCCCTGACAGCAACACCCAAAGTGGGGCTGATCCCGAGGGAGCAGCAGCAGGGCCTGGATCTGATCCCTGTTTCTGGGCCAGGGCTGCACAAATGACCCCACAGCAGCAGCAGCAGATGGAGCTGACTTTGAGCACAGCCCCTGCCCCTCTTCCCTGCAAGTCGTCTCTGCGAGTCGTCTCGTTCAGCATGAGCAGCTCAGCACCAGGAGCTGAAGGAGCTGAAGCCTCAGGCCACAGGAGCTGGGCAAGAGGGAACTTTCTGAGCAAAGCCATGCTGCTAAAACAGACCCAGCTGAATGCAGGGGATATAATCATGGAATCACAGAATCCTTTCAGTTGGAAAAGACCTCTGAGCTCCCCCAGTGCAGCCGGTCAGCCAGCAGTGCCAAGGCCAGCACTAAACCACGTCCCTGAAGTGCCAAGGCCTGGACAAGAGCCCTGAGTGAGGCCTGGACAGCAGCCCTGAGCCAAAGGTGCCTTTGGATGAACCTTCCAACCAAAGGTTATCTTTGTATCTGCTCCCTAATGGAATGTGCATGGTCATTAGCACTGTGATAGATGTAGGCACTCCTTAGTGAAACATGTATTGACCTTTCTGTGTTTAAAAGGCAGACAAGGCCATGGAATCTGACATCTGGCCTTGTTTGGGGCTGAAGGATCAAAGTCAGCTGCCTTGGTTCCTCCTGGAGCCCTGGCCAGGCTTTGGGAGGGAGCCAAGAGGAGGATGAACCCAGATGTTCCTGCAGTGGAAGTGCTGTCAGTTTGTTCATTCAGCACTGTCAGAGCTGGGCCCTCTCCCAGCGGGGTTGGAGCCTCACCTGTGGCTGGAGGCACCTGCAGGAATTCCCAGTGCCCAGGAGTGGCTCTGCAGCCCTGGGCTGTGACAGCTTCCCCCAGCTGCTGTGTGGATCTGGGGGATGGGAAAGGCTGAGGGTAAATGCTGCTGGATCTGTGTTAATCACTGCAGGCAATATTTGGTGGGGATGGTTGGGTGCATTGCTGAGCTGCTCCTTTTGTGATTCTTTGCTGCTTTGAGCTGCAGTAAATGACACTGATTCCTTCAGTTGGAGTCTGTGTCTTTGGTGCTGACCCTGCCCACTGGTAAAACCAAACTGGCACAGTCTGGCCAGATGACAACCAAATGTCACTTGTTCAGTGTAAATGTGAGGAATCAGTCCCATCAGGAATTCCCAGATGGGAAGCCCTTCCCTGGAGTTCCCTGCCTCTGGAATGGGCTGAGGTTGGAGCACCGTGTGAACAGTGGGGCAGTTGGTTAAAAGAAGCTGCACCCCTGGATGTCTTCAAATGCATCCAAAAATTGCATGTGGAAAAGGAAAAGAACTTGTGGGTTTGGCCTGAAAAAGATGAATTCGTTAAGAGTACATTGGAAACTGCACCTTCAGAAAGAACAATTATTGTTGGAATGCTCCCACATGGAGCAACAGAAGGAGGTTTTAATATTGAGCTCAGATGCATTTGTGCAAGTGAAATATCAATATAATATATAACTATATATGTATTTATAGTATAATGACTTGAAAATGTATTTATATATGTATTTGTATATTTATATATATTTTATATATGTATTTTATATATGTATATGTCTATATCTATCTATATCTTTATTTCTAAAACAATATGTACATGTAAACCAATGACCATGTGAAATAGTGCTGACAATACTAATTTGAAGCTTTGGCTGCTCTGGGAAGTAACACTAAATACCCTACAGAACAGGATTGGCCAGGACCCTAATGTCAGTGGTCAACTTTGTAAGGTTGTATACAATGAGAAAAGGAGGAAGGGATGAAATTGGCTATTTTTACAGGGTTTGCTGATACTGTGATGCAGAGTGCTTTGTCTGTTCCTGTGAAAAATGCAGTGATTAAGCCTGCAGGGTTTTTCATGTCCCAGACTATCCACAAGCTGCAGGATTGGTTGAAGGGGTTGTTAAAAGAGCAGTTGAAAGAATGAGGAGATGGGAACCTGTGCCCATGGAGAACCCATCTCCCAGATGTGCTCCATGCCCTTAACAATGGCCCAGTGGGGAAATGGAAACCCCCTGGCTGTGCATGGCTGCATCCAATTTGCAAATCCAGCCATGGGCAGTGAGACTTGGACTGCCTGGGAAATTGTTGTGGCTGTGATGGGCCCTGGCAGGGCCAGCCCAGAGGCTGCAGGGCTGGGCCTTCATGCATTGGAATGAATTAGGATAAATTCAAAGCAAATGAGAGCTGTCAATACTGAAACAGGAATTCAGATTCCTTCAGGACACTTTGCTTTGGTAACTGCTGGCTTGGAGCTTGGCCTTGCAAAGTGTTCATGTCATGGCAGGAGGAATTGATGCAGAATATCAAGGAGAAATGACAGTAATTCTGTTAAACAGTAGTGAACAAGATTGGAATATTCAACCCCATGAAAGGGTAGCACAATTATTGATATTGCAATTTTAAGAACCATTGTGAAAAAAGGAGCTGCACCTGCAATCCCCCCGGTTTGTGGAGATAAAGGGTTTGGATCCAGCAGTCCTAATAATGGAGCCAGAGGTCTGGAGGCCAAAAGGCCCTCCCGAGGCAGCTGAAGGAACAGCTCCCAGGAAAGACAACTCTGAGTCCTGAAACCTGGGCAGGAACACTGGGAATGTGTCCCTGCAGCCAAGTGTTCTGTGTGAGAACAAGTAGCTATGACAGGATATTGTTTTACACATCCTGCCAGACCAAATCTCCCTGTTTGCCCCAAGGGCCCCTTTGGAAAATGCTCTGATCCACGGGGCTCCATGTGAAGGCTGCTCTGACCCTGAGGGACTTGCACAGGAATTCCATCCAGGAGCCTGGGTGCCCCTCAGGGACTGGGACCCGGCCCCCTTCCAGCCAGAGGGGAAAGGGCCCCCCAAGCCTTGTTAGGCACAGACAACCTGGTAAAGCTGAACAGCAAAGGGCCTGGGGGCATTATTCTGGAATTAAAAAGGCACCAGCTGCATGGACAACAGAATTATTGTTCCTAACTCTACTGAGATTGAGAAAAAGAGTGAAGAACGGTGTCACTAAAGTACTGCTGATGTCTCTAAGTTGTGCCTTGGCTTTCAAAAATCAAAAGATTCTGTTTCCTCCTGTGCTCCATGTATGCTGCCCCATCCTGTGGAGTTTCCATGAATCAGCTGAATGGATTAATAGCAGAAGCAGCAAATGATGCTGTTAAAATGTGCAATAGCACATCCTGTGAGCTCCAACAAACACAAATGGAGACTGCACAGAACCGCATGGCCTTGGATTATCTGCTTGCTGGCCAAGGAGGAGCCTGGGCTGCCATGGGACAGGAATGTTGCACTGCTCTCAGGGATGGGTGTGAAGGCCAACAGTCAGGAATCACCTTGACACAAAGAGCAGCAGAAGAGTGGCAGAAAGAAGAAAATTCTTCTTGGTGGGATTGGCTTCATGGCTGCCAAACTGGAGGCTGCTGTGAAATGCATTTGTGGCAGTGCCTGTCATCATTGCAGCGTGTACACTTGGTGTGCACTCTGACATTCCATGTTAGAGTTGTTGTGACGCTTTGTGCTGGGAAGTGGAGTACTGAGACTTGTCTGAAAAGAGACAGTCTCGAGAAAAGAGAGGCATTTGATAAATAGCAGAGAATAGCAGCAACTATTTAGGCATGTTTTAAAAGGAACGTGAATACCTCAGAGTAATGAAATTAAACAGCACATAATTGAAGTACAAGAGGAGATGCCTTTATGCCTAATATGTAAATCTAAACTGTGTTACTGAAAGAATTGTTATGAAAGTGGTAGTTCATTGTAGGTCTGAGGACCAAAGTTCCAAGGCCTGAACAGGCCCTGAGGCAAAGTGCACCTCTAGATGAACCTTCCAACCAAATGTTATATTTGTATCCACTCCTGAAGGAAACATTATTAACAACATGATCAGTGTATGTATTCCTTGAGAAAACATGGATTTATCTTTCTGTATTTAGAAACCAGACCAGGCCCCATCTGGCCTTGTTTGGGGCTGAAGGATCAAAGTCACCTCCCTTGGTTCCTCCTTGAACCCTGGCCAGGCTTTGGGAGAAAGCAATGAGAAGAATGAAACCAGATGTTCCACAGTAGCAGTGATGTCAGCTTGTTTGTTTAGCAGTGTAAAAGCTGTGTCCTCTCCCAGCGGGCTTGGAGCCTCCTTGGCTGCAAAGGTGGAGGCACCTGCAGGAATTCCCAGTGTCTGGGAGTGGCTCTGCAGTCCTTGGCTTCCCCAGCTGATGTGTGGGTCTGGGTGATGGTGAAGTCTGAGGGGAACTGCTGATGGACCTTTATTTAATCACTGCAGGCAATCTTTGGTAGTAATGACTGGATGGATTGCTGAGCTGCTTTTGTAATTCTTGCTAATGATGATGTGCTTTGCTGAGCTTATCCTTTTGTAATTCTTTGTAGTTGTGCATGATATAAATGACACAATTCCTTAAGTTGGTGTCTGTGTCTTTGGTAGTGACCCTGCCCACTGGTGAAACAGGGCTCCCTCTTGCCTGAGTGTTACCTGGCAAGGCAAAAGCCCTCCCTCCAAAATTCCTCCCTTCCTCCTTGTTCCCCCCTTCATACACTGAGCATGATGTCCTATGGTCTGGGGTATCCCCGGGCTCAGCTGGGGTCACCTGTCCTGACTGTGTCCCCTGCCAAGCTGCCCCGCAGCCCCAGCCCCTCCCCAGCGTGGCTGACGAGGGGCAGGACAGGCCTTGGCTCTGCTGCAGCTCAGCAAGAACAAAACCATCTCTGCGTTCTCAGCCCTGTGCTCAGCACCGGCCCAGCAGTGTCTCAGTGCCAGTGTCTGTGCCCTCAGTGCCTGCCAGGGGTTTCCATGGCAACTGCCAGCACAGGTGACCCAGGTGTCACCCCCCGTGCCGGTTGCCATGGAAACAGTGCCCAGCACTGCCCCTTTCTGTCTGGCTGACCTGGCCTTTGGCCCTGGCAGTGGCGTTGGCTGCTGGTTCCTGGTGCCTGCCCGGCCAGCGCGGCACAGGGCAGGTGGCCATGGCACGAGCCCCCAGCAAGGGATCCCCTCTGGCTCTGGGCACTGACACCAGCCCTGAGCAAGGGGCCCAGGGCAGGTTTCCATGGCCACCAACCACCACAGCGGGTCCGGGCATTGGTTGCCATGGCACCAAACCAAGGAACGGGTCCCGTGGCCGTTGCCATGGCACCTGGTGGCACCAAGGAGTGTCACTGCAATTGTACCTGGAACAGCCCTGGCACCGCTTTGTCCTGAGGGTTGCCATGGCAGCCCAGGGCAGCAACAGCTCTGCAGGCAAGTGGCCATGGAACCTGGCTGCAGAAATGGCTCCTTGGGCTGGTTTCCAAGGAAACCTGAACTGATGGGGGTTGCCATGGCACCCAAACCCAGCAGTGGGGTCACTGCAGTGACCATGGCAACAGTCCCTTGCCATGGCCCACTGCAGGTTGGGATGATGATCCACCCTCAGAGCTAGCCCAGGGCAGGTCTGGAGTGCTCTTGGTGGCACCTTGGGCTTGGCACACACTTGAGGAGGATGTCTGTTTGCAATGGGGAAACTCAGGAGTTTTTGTTTGCTGTGAAAATAAAAGAAGGAAAATTCCTCTTTGGCGGTGTGCAGCCAGTTCTCCAAGCAAAGCAGGTCCCAGGTGAGTGAGGAGAGACACGATGGGCTTGGGGAATGTGGAGCAAAGTTGTCCACACTGGCTCAGACCTCAAGGCACAGCTGCTCTGAGCAGGCCAGACCTCCTTAGGAGAGTCCCTGCATCAATATCAGTCACTGAATGCTGCAATCACCTCTTGTGTAATAAGAACAGCAATAAAAGACACACTTTATAATAGGAATACATATTTCCTAGAAGGTCTTTGAACTCTTTCTCCTTAACTGTCAAAGGAAACTCTCCTACTGAACTGCACTAGAGCAGAGGGAAATCAAGGCAGAGCCTTGGTTTTCAGGACTTGCTTGATCCTAATGAGCCTCACTGTGCATTTGGAGCTGAGCCCTTGAACCTCAGGGCCTGGGAGGAGATTGCACAAACCTTTCCAGGAGTCAAAGTCAGAGGAAACCCCCAAAGTGTCTCGAGGAATTCATGGGTCCCACTGACGTCCCTCTCCAACACAGGCTCCTCATGGACTCCTTGGAGGAGAGAATTGGCCATCAGAATGCCACAAAAACCTCTCAGACACTCAGTGTGGAAAGGAAAATCCTTAAAGTATCCTGAACACCTTGAGTGTTTCAAAGCATTAATGAGCCTCAGGTGGGACTTGGGCTCATTTGGTCCCTCAGGAGCTTGGCTGGGGGCTCCAGAGGTGGCTGTGGAGCATTGCCTGTGCTGTGCCAGGGACTGGCAGACACTGCTGGGGTGGGATAGAGGCTCTGGGGGGATTGGGATTCCAGGGTAGGGAAGTGCTGGCGTTCCAGGGCAAGGCAAGGCTGGACCTGCCCCTTCCTCCCCCACACATGAAATGTTTAGAGCCAACAATCTCCTCCTGTCTCTCACAACAGGCAATGTTAGAGGTTAAATTCCAACTTGGCCATGGGCACCTGGACAAGAAGAACAATTCTTTCCCATAGGAAAGAGAGCATTGAGCCTTCCCCAGTGTTTTGGGGATGGATGAGACCTGACCCGCTTGAAACCATTGCCAGCCATACTTGTCCTGGCAATATTCCTATGGGAACAATCCCTGGATAGAAGGAAATTTGAAAGTGAAATCCCAATTCTGGTCATGGGTGCCTGGAGTAGAAGAACACTTCTTTTCCATAGGAAGAAAAGCAAAGAGCCCCAGTGTTCCAGCAGCAGATGAGATGTCACCCTCAACATGCCAGGGTCAGTTGGACCAGTCAGGCAGTCCATGGGAGGCCAAACCAGCCAGACCTGTTCTGTGTTCCCTTGGTTTTATAGGGCTCCAGAGTGTCACAATGGTGCCTTGCATCCATGGGGCCCCGCAGTGTCATAAGGGTGATTTGATTCCATGGGTTCCAGCAGTGTCACAATGGCCCCTGGATTACAAGAAGACCTGCAGTGTCACATTGGCCCCTAGGTTCAATGGGGTCCCACAATGTCCCAGTGGCCCCCAGGTGTCATAAGACCCCTCAGTGTCACAATGGTCCCAAGAATTCCATGAGGCCTTGCAGTGTCACAATGGTCCCAATGATTCCATGAGGCCTTGCAGTGTCACAATGGTCTCCATGGCTCCCCAGGCCCCACAATGTCACGTTACTCCTCGGTTCCATGAGCCCTGCAATGTCACAATGGACCTTTGGACCCTGGGGGTTTGCTGTGTCACAATGATCTCCTTTGGTTGCCCAGTGTCACAATGGACCATTGATGAGGCCTTGTAGTGTCACAATGGACCTTTGGTTCCATGCAGCCCTGCAGTGTCACAAAAGCCTCTTGGTTTCACCAGGCCCCACAATATCACAATGGTCCTCTTGGTTCTGTGAGGACCCCCAGGGTCACAATGGTCTCACTGGTTCCATGAGACCTCACAGCGTCATAATGCTTTGCTTATTCCATGGGCCCTGACATTGTCGCAATTGTCTCCATGTTTCCATGAGTCCCCTGAGTGTCACAATGGTCTCTGTGATTCCATGGTGCCCCTCCATGTCACAATGGCCCCTTGGTTCCATGAGGCTGTGAAGTGTCTTAATCGTCTTTGCATGGTTCCATGATGCCTTGCAATGTCACAATGGACCTTTGGCTCCATGGAGTCTCGCAGTGTCACAATGGCACCTTGGTTCAATGACACCCCAGAGTGTCACAATGGTCTCCACAGTTCCATGAGCCCCGCGGTGTCACAATGGACCCTTGGTTTGATGGGGCCTCTCAGTGTCACAATGATCCCTACATTCCATGAAGCCACACAGCGTCAGTACAGTCCCCTTGGTTCCATGACCCCAGCAATGTCACAGTGCTGTCCATGATTCCATGAGGCCCCACAGTGTCACAATAGCCCCTTGGTCTCACAGGGCCCCAGGGTGTCACAAGGGTCCCTTGGTCTCACAGGACCCCACAGTGTCACAAGGCTCCCTTGGTTCCATGGCCCTGTGCTGCTGCATTCCCCCCTCCCCTTCTCAGGCCGCCCTGCCAGCTGAGAAATGCTCCTTGGGCCTCGGCCTTGGCCAACAGCCCCTAGGCTCAGCTCCTCTGCAGCTCATCACAAACACTGTCTGCTCCAGGCACTGCTGCTGCCCAAACAGCTCCTGGTTCCTTTAGGAGCAGCCCTGGGAACTGTTTCTGTTCCTTCAGTGGCACAACATCCCTGTTCTCACACTGCCAGAGAAAGCTGCTGATGCCAAGTGTGGCCAGGATGAGCCATTGCTGGGACTGAAGCCCCTCTCGTGGGGCCCTGCAAACAGCGCTCCAAAAGGAGCCCTTGGAGCTCTCCTGGGCCAGCCACTCCCTCTGAGTGGGGCCTCTCCCAGGCGGGAACTCTCCCGTTTGCTGCACTCGGGGATCCCAAACAACCACAGAGTCTGGGCCGATCCCCCCACTCCTCCAGGCTCAACCCTTCACCCTCTGGGGAGATGCCAAAGCATCAGCAGGGAGCATTCCCTGCCCTCAGGGGAATTTCTCCCAGGTGCCTTGCGCTGACTCTTGGTGTCTGTGTGCATGCAGGAGTGCCTGTGCTGGGGAAATGTGGCAGAAATGCTGCTCTCTGAGGGGTTTGAGTGCCTTGGATAGCTGAGCCAGTCAGGCCTCTAAGTGAGGTTAAATCACAAGGTCTAAGTGAAGTTAAATGCTATTAAGAGCTGTTCTTTTGCTAAGTGGTTTAATATATGTTATAAGCAGAGTTAAATACTGTTAAATGTTATTCCTCTGTTTAATTGCAAAGTCATAGATGTTAAGTTAGGTTAAATACTGTTATGTGCAGTTCTTTTGCTAAATTGTGGAGTTTAACATATCAATCTAGGTTAAGTCCTGTTAAGTTTGAGCTCTGTTAAGCTTTTGGACTGTATTCCTTTTATCCTTGCCCTCACTGCCCTTGGGTCACACACACACACACACACACACAGAGGGACAGTTCTCAATTCTTTTCTGGTTTGATTGCCTGGATTCTATTTGGGTTTTTTGTTGCTTTGTTTCCTTGGTGTACCTTGAGTGTCCAGTCAGGAGCAGAGTGACTCTTGCCAAGGAACTTTGTGCTGCTGTCCCTTAATATTAAATCTGGGTTTTGCTGATCCCTTGCTGGGGATTTTTTCAGCGCTCTCAAGGCCTCATTCATAACAGGGTGAAGGAGCCCTGGCCCAGGCCCTGGCCCTGGGGGACATGGGGACACTGCCGGGGGGTCCCTGTCGCCCTGTCCCACCCCCAGGGCCCCGGCCCCCCATCCCCGTGTCAGGCTCTGGGGTCGATCTCGTGGAACATCCTCTGGGGGAGGCTGCGGCACTGGGGGTGGGGGGACCTGGGGGGACAGGTGACCCTGCTGTGCATGAGCAGGGTTGGACTGCTCTGGGGGGAACTATGAGGGGGGACAGGGCAGAGTGACCTCCCCATTGACCTCAGACAGCCCCTGGGATGTCACACAGCCTCCTGCAATGTCACACAGCCATCTGTGATTTCACGCAGCCATCTGTGATGTCATGCAGCCCCTGGGATGTCATGCAGTCCTTGTGATGTCACATTGCCTCCTATGATGCCACACAGCCCTCCTGTGACCTCACAGCCCACTCTGGGACAGCACCCTGGAGTGTTATACAGCTGTTCTGTAATGTCACAGAAGACTGTGTGATGTCACAAAGTCACCCTGTGATGTCACAGCCTGCTCTATGATGTTACACAGCCACCCACTGATGTCACAACCCACTCTCTGATGTCACAGGGCCACCCTCCATGATGGCAGATTCTACTTTATGGCCTCACACCCTACTCTATGATGTCAAAGCCAGCTCTGTGATGTCACAACCCCCTCAATGATGTCACAAAACCCTCCCTGTGATGTCATACTGCCACTCTGTAATGTCACAGCACACACTTTGACCTCAGAGCCAGCTCTATGATGCCATACAGCCATACCATGATGTCACAGCCTGCTCTGTGATGTCACACTGTCCCCTCGATGATGCCATAGCTATTCAGTTACCTCACACTACAAACTCTGTGATGTCATATCCCAATCTGTGACGTCACACAGCCCACTCTGTGCTGTCACACAGCCCCTTGCTGACATCACAGCTGCTCTGTGCCTCCATGACACAGCCACTCAGGTGCTGCTGTGACACAGCCCCCTCTGGGACATCCCACAGCCCCTGCCAGTGCTGAGCCCCTGTGAGCTCTGTCTGTGCCCTGCTGGTGTCCCTGAGGTGCCCTGGCAGTGCCCCAGCCCTGCTGGGCTGTGCACAGGAGCTGCTCCTGGCCAGAGCTGTCTCTCTGCAGCGCTGCCCTTGCCAGGAGCTGCCTCTGGGCCAGGAGCCCAGCCCAGCTCAGCAGCACAGACACAGCACAAGGACTTGAATGACCCTCTGGGGCTTTGGTGCTGTTTGCATCAGACTCAGTCCCTCAGAGTGTGCTCAAAGAACTTCTTGAGAACTCAAAAAGACATTGATGCGCTCAAGTTTCTTATACTTTAATAGATCCTTCAGAGGGACAGGACTGAGAAAGTGTCCCCAGCTTCCAGACTGAGCAGAACACTGCAGGTAGTGATGACAGCTCAGGACAAGCAAGGCAAAGGTGTCTCTGATGCTGAGCAAACCTGGGTCTCTGTCCCTGCAGGCTGTCGTCATCCCCTGGCTGCCCCACCTGGCTGGCCCCTTCCTTTGCTGACAGCTCTGCCTCCTGCCTGCCTGTGCCTGCCCACACAAAGCCTTGGGCTGCTCCAGGCTCCTGCTGGGGGACGTGTTGCACCACAGCCCTGCCCTGGCAGGAAAATTCCTTTCTCTTTGCTCCCCGTCTGGACCTCCCCAGCTGCCCTTGGTATTAAATCTTTCTTTCTCTGGCTGTTCTCTACTATGTCAAAAGGATCCACCATCTCTGAAACTACCCTTCAATCCCTCCCAGGGCTCTCCTCTGCTCTCCTCAGTCTCCACCCCACTGAGCACAGAGCTCCTGAGTCCCTATAGAGTGGTGAAATGCCTGAGGCCAAGAACACCAGGAAAAGAGGGACAGTTCTTTTCTACAGGAAGGAAACCACAGAACCCCAGGGTTTTGAAGGCAGATGAGAGGCAGTCACCAGAGGCCAAGGCAAGCCAGACCTGTCTTTCTTTGAAGCTTTTGTCTGAAAGCAACCTTTGGATATCTGGGGAGTTTTGGGGATGGAATTCCATTTCAGCCGTGGGTTCCTGGACTGGAATGACAGTTCTCCATAGGAAGGAAAAGGTGGAGTCCCAGTGTTTCCAAGGCTGATTAGAGGTGGCCCCAAGGAGGCCAAGGCCAGCCAGACCTGTTGTCAGGGAGGAATCCTTAGATAAACAGAATTTGGGAGGCCAAACCCCACTTTTGTCTCTGGGCATCTGGACAAGAAGGACAGTTCTTTTGCATAGGAAGGAAAGTACGGATTCCCAGTGTTTCAAAGGCAGATGAGAGCTGGCCCTCAGAAAGCCAAGGGAACCTGGACAGTCCTGGAAGCTTTTGTGTGGGAGCTATCCTTGGATATATGGAATTTCAGAGGTTGATTCTCAATTTAGGAAATGGATGCCTGGACTTGAAGGCGTTTTTTTCCATGGCAAGAAGAGCACAGGCCTCCAGTGTTTTGAAAGCACATGAGAGGTATCCCCCAAGAGGCCAAGGCCAGCACAGAGTGGGTTGTGTGGGTTGCGTGAGGTCACAGGTTGGGCTATGACACCACAGAGTTTGTTGTGAGAGGTCATGGAGCAGCTACACATTCATAGAGGGGACTGTGTGACATAACAGAGCAGGCTGTGACATCCTGGCATGGATGTATGACATCATAGAGCAGGCTGTGAGGTCAAAGTGTGTGCTGCAACATTACAGACTAGCAGCTTGTCATCACAGAGAGGATTTTGTGACATCACTGATAGGGTTGTGGCATCACACAGCTGCCTATGACATCATAGAGTAGATCCATAGAGCAGACTCTTGCCATCATAGAGGGTGGCTCTCTGCCATCAGAGAGTGAGTTGTGACATCACTGGATAGCTGTGTAACATCACAGAGCAGGCTATGACATCACTGAACAGACTGTGATGTTACAGAGTGACTTTCTGATATCCCAGAATCTTCTGTGTCATCACAGACCAGCTGTATGACATCGCAGAGTGATATTCCAGCACTGGTCCTATGATAACACAAAGAAGCTTTGTGACATCACAGAGCAGGCTGTGACATCACAGAGCAGCTGTGTGTGATCACTGAGTTTCCTATGATATCACAGGATAGGCTCTGTGACATCATAGGCAGGACATCATAGAATTGATGCTGTCATCACAGGCTATATGTGTGACATCACAGAGGGGCTGTGACATCATAGTCCAGGGTGTAACACCATAGAATGGCTGCATTACATCACAACATTAACTGTGCCATCATAACAAGGGCTGTGACATCACACAAGGCTGTAAGACCTCACAGGATAATTATGTGACATCATAATGATCTGTATGACATCACAAGGGCCTGTGTGACATCACAGGGGCTATGTGACATCAAAGGGGCTGTGTGAGGTCACTGGGGAGGTCTCTCTGCCCCAGCCCTGCCTTACAGTTTCCCCCAGAGCAGTCCAACCCTGCTCGTGCACAGCAGGGTCCCCTGTCCCCCGGGATCTCCCCGCCCCCGGTGCCGCAGCCTCCCCCAGAGGATGTTCCACGAGATCGACCCCAGAGCCTGACACAGGGACGAGGGGCCGGGGCCCTGGGGGTGGGACAGGGGGACAGGGACTACCTGGCAGCGTCCCTGTGACTCCCAGGGCCAGAGCCTGGGCCAGGGGTTCTTCACCCTGTTACGAACGAGGCCTTGAGAGCGCTGAAAAAATCCCCAGCAAGGGTTTAGCAAAAACCAGATTTAATATTAAGGGACAGCAGCACAAAGTTCCTTGGCAAGAGTCACTCTGCTTCTGACTGGACACTTCAGGCACTAAAGGGAAACAAAGCAACAACAAAACCAAACAGAATCCAGGCAATCAAACCAGAAATTAACTGAGATATGGGGCTTTCCTTCCTATGGAAAAGAACTGTCCTTGTCCAGACGCCCATGAAATTTGGGTTTCATCTCCAGCACTCCCTAATGTGAAAGACTGGAAGAGATTGTTGGCTCAAAACATTTCATGTGTGGGGGAGGAAGGGGCAGGTCCAGCTTGCCCTGCCTTGGAACCCCAGCACTGCCCTGCCCTGGAACCCCAATCCCCCCAGAGCCTCTATCCCAGCCCAGCAGTGCCTGCCAGTCCCTGGCACAGCACAGGCAATGCTCCACAGCCACCTCTGGACCCCCCAGCCCAGCTCCTGAGTGACCAAATGAGCCCAAGTTCCACCTGGGGGAAGGGCTGACCAAAAGGCAAGGACATATCCTGACCCTACCTCATGCTGGAATTTCTATCTGAACACTGCTGGAATCCAGGAGTTGGTAGCTGTGTGTGTGGTTGTCTGTTTGTTTTTTGTCTTTCTCTTCTTCTGTATCTTCTACTATTTCTGTACTCTTGCAATTTTTCATAAGTGAAAACTGAACAGCCTTCGAGATTGTGATCTTGAATGGGCCAGGTCAAAGCTTTGAGAAGTGTTTTTTGTTGATTGAATGTCATATTAAACCTTTTGGCAAAGTGTCTCTGAATTTTTGAAGTGGCCAGCAACATCTATTTTGTTGTTTTGAGCTCCTAAATATGGCTTTTTGGTATTTCTAAAGTTCATCCACTCTAAATGACACAAATAATTGTAATTCCTTCTAAATGTCTCCTTGAGAGAGTGTTTTGGGGTTAGGGAGTCAGAGCTTGTCTGTCCTGCTTGGCACAGCCCAGGCAAGGTTTTCCCAGCCACATTCCAAATTCCATTTCCCAGCTGGAGCCGCTGGTGCCTCTGAGTTGTGCTACCCCAGCCCCAGGGACGCTCTCCTTGTCTGCCCATTCCCCCACGGGCTCTGGGCAGGGATGGCCTCAGTGGGGGCTGCTGACATCCTCAGACACTTGCAGAGGCTGCTGCTGAATTTTACTGCTCCAGAGGCTTGTTCAGCCTTCAGCTCCTCAGTGCAGGAATTCAGTGTCCCAGGGCTCATTGACATTCAGAGCACCTTAATAAGCCAAGCCTCTGGGAATAGTTTGATTTTGCTTTCCAAATAGTTTGTAGTTAAGTAGATCTCAGTAGTGTATTCAAAGTGAATACATGATTATTAAAAAAGACAGTGAGAAGAAATTTTTTTAGGTCCTGTTTATTTTTGTTTTCCAGTTAATTTATTGCTATGTGCAATCTCCAATTGACACTGGATCCAAGTACCTCCTCATGCAGTTGGAATAGATATGAAAATCAAGACCTTTCATGGCTGACAATCAGTCAGACTCTGTCCCTACCCCCAGTCCACCATTTCCCCCAATCAGTCAGACTCTGTCCCTACCCCCAGTCCACCATTTCCCCCATCCAAGCCCTGGCACTCAGAGCAGCCTTGTGCAAATCTGAGCTCCCTCCAGCCCAGGCTGCACCTGCAGCTTTCAGCTTCTTGGCTCCAACTCCCACCTGCTTTCCTTGGAGAAGGAGCTGCTTGAGACACAGAGGGATGTTCATTTATTGTCAGCCAACAAAGCCAAGGGAAGGTGCAGCTCCTTTAAATTCAAAAGTCATTCCTCTACTGGATATTAAATCCACTTTTCACAGCAGATAGCCTCAGAGCAATGGAAAACACCTTCTGTGCCCAGCACAGATCCCTCGGTCCCCCCAAACCCTCCCTGCCTGGATTCTGCCCAGATTTGCTCTTTGCACACATGAGTCACACGCTGAAGTCAGGAGCTCCCTCCATGCTCAGAGGGAGGAAAAGAGAGAAAGGGGATGAAGAGCTCTCCTGTGCAGAGCCACGGTCCAAGTGCCCCTGCAGTGGGAAGCAGAACTCATCAGGTTTGTGTCCTTTGGGGTCAGGGACTGGGGACACTCAGAGGCACAGAAAGGTTTCTTGCACACAAGCACATTTGAACAGTTTAATATCCATCACAGCTCTGCCCTCATCTCTCTGTGATGTCCCAACAGCATCTGACATGTCTACCATCCCCAAGGAGTTTCTGTTCAGGAACAGTTTTAGACGAAGACATAAGAAAAGGTAATTCGTTGATAGATATAAACACAATTAAGATATTGATTATTCATTTATCTTTTATAACTTCAGAAAGATTGGGCAACTCCCAGAAATTCAGAGCATGAAGCCAGTCAATTGAGTGGCACTTGAAATTACCAGAGAACATCTGGAGGAGGATATCTGGGAGCAGTGGGAAGTACATAGATGCAGGGACCTATGTAGGGATGCTGATCTAGGAAAGAGATGTCCTTAGCCATGGCCATTTAAACCAAGAGCAGCAAACATCTGAAGAAAGAGGGAGAGGAAGTAATACACTGAATATTGGTGACACAAGTAGACAGGAAGATCAGTATTTCTTCTCCTGTACACTTCCACAAAATTCTTATTCCTGGTGGGAAAACTTTGCCATTTCTCAAAAGTACTCAAGTGACCCAGATATTAAAAATGTGATTGTATAATATTGTATTAAAACCTTTGCCCCTTTCCAGGAAGACATCAGTTGTGTGCCCATGAACAGGCAGGGCCACTTGTGCCCTGAGGTGCCCAGCTGGGATTGGATCTCTCCGAGAGCACCTGAGGGAGAGCAGAGCACTTTGCAAGCTGCAGGTCCCTGACAGCCCCGCAGGGCTCCTGTCCCATCAACATCTGCTCTGCTCCAGTCCGGAACAGGGCCCAGCATGGTGCCGGGATCATCAGAGAAATGAAGTGTGTGCTGGAATTCAATGCCCTCCCCATCCAGCAGCAGCCCTGCATTTCCCTACTCCAGCCTTGGTATGGAGCACAGCCATGGAGGCTCTTTGGGCTCTGGACTGTTCCTGCAGCCCCCAAGGGCAGCTGAGCTCTGCCTTTGGCACACTTAGCCCTGGCCAGGCACTGGCCCTGCCCCACAAGGCCTGGCCTGAGTCCTGCCCCTGCACGCTCAGCCAGGCTGAGATGGACACTGATGGTGTCTGTGCCAGGCTCTCTGAGCCCAGCCCAGCTCCCTCCAAGCTCTGCCAGCTGCCCTGAACTCTGGGCAGCACCAAGGGCCTCTGGCCAGCCCAGCCCAGCTGGCTCTGGCCCCACAGCTCTGCTCAGGCCAGGCTGCTCTGGGCACTGGCCCCATGGCCTCAGCCCCTGGCAAGGGCACAGCAGCAGCTGCAGCTGCCACAGGACTCAGCCCCAGCCATGGGGGAAGGGGCTTGGCCAAGGCACAAGGAGGCTCCCTGGGTGCCCTGCTCCCCTCTGTCTGAGGTGCTGAGAGCTCTGCAGCCCCTGCTGCCATCCCATCTGCCCAAGGCAGCACAAGTGCCCCAGCCTTGGGGCCCTCCAGGGTTGATCCTGCTCCAGGCCCAGGGCCCATCCCAAATCTGGGGCAGCCACGGAGCTGTGCCCATTTCTGTTCATTGCTGCTCTGAGGCAGATGGATCCTCAGCCACTTGGAGGCTGCTGATGAATTTTAATCCTCCAGAGGCCTCTTCTTTCTTGAGGTCTTCAGTTCAGGAATTCAGTTAGAAAAATTTATAAAACTTTTTTCAAAACACCAGAGCAAGAAAAACCTTTGGTAATAATTTAAATATTCAATTTTTCTATGATTAATTAGACACATTCCAGAAATGTATTCAAAGTGAATATACTGTATTGGAAAAAATACAGAGAGAACTGTTTTGTCCCCTTTTCTTATCCTGATTATAGATTGATATCAGCAATGTCCAATTAATAATGACCCTCAGCATGTTCTAATGCAGTCTGAACAGATATGAAAATCAAGAAACCGTCCATGACTGGCAATCAATAACACTTTGTCCCCACTCTCTCTCCACGATTTCCCTCATCCAACCCCTGGCACTCCTATGGATCATGAATGGTGTGGCCAGCAGGAGCATTCTTCCCCTGTGCTTGGCACTGGCTGGGCAGCACTTCGAGTGCTGTGTCCAGTTCTGGGGCCCCAATTTAGGAAGGACATGGAGGGGCTCGAGCGTGTCTAGAAGGGCAACAAGGCTGGGGACAGATCTGGAGCACAAGTGCTATGAGGAGCGGCTGAGGGAGCAGGGGTTGTTTATCCTGGAGAAAAGGAGGGTGAAGGAAGACAAGGTGGTGTCAGGGCACTGGTTGGACTTGATGATCTCCAAGGTCTTTTCCAACCTTGCTGATTCTGTGATTCCCTGAAAGCACCCTTGGAGCAGTTGCAGGATGAGCCCTGGGCCTCCTCTTGAGAAGCTCCAGCAGCCCAGGTCCCTCAGCTTCTCCTGCCAGCCCCAAAGCCCATCCTGTCAGTCCTGCAGAGCCTCTGCAGCTCCTCCTCATTGCCCAGAACAGGGAGCCCCACAGCCAGACACAGCAGCCCAGATGTGACCCCCTGCCTGTGGTGCCTGTGGCAAGGGAGCAGCAGGAGGCACTGCAGGAGCCTGCAGACAATTCCTGCAGCACTTGTAGGATGATCCTGCTTGCCAAGGGACGTTCCCATGGTGCCAAGTCAGGAACTGCAATGGGGAGTGGGACCAGAGAATGAAAGGGCAAACAGGGATGGGCTGTTGGCAGGGGAGGGAACAGGGGTAGGCAAGAGGAAGAAATTTGTAGCAGAAGAGGAAAGAAAGCAAAGGTGAAGCCAAGGAAATGTTCAGGTCAGTTTGGGCGTGGTTGCCAGGCAGCCCTGGCTCTGAGCATCAGTGTCTGCAGTGGGACAGGAAACTCCCAGCTGATGGGAACAAACTTTCTGGCTGACTGTAGAGGCCAGGACAAAGCTGAGTGGTTTCCCTGGTGTTTCCCCCAGCCCTTGCTGGCCCCAGGGGGTGAAGGCATATGTGCTCCCTCAGGTTCATGTCCCCACAGCAACAGCATGGGGGTGCTCCTGCCTACTCTGTGCACAGCAAACAGGGGCTGCTGAGCCGGTGCTGCCGTGTCTGTGCCTGCAAGGATGGGGCACCTGTGTGAGCTGGGAGAGAGGCCAGGGCTGCAGAGGGGGTATGTTGTTGGCAGCTCCATGAGGATGCTCTGGGACGCTGCCCTGGGCTGTCTAGTGCACTGGGGATGGATCAGCCCCTGCTCTGCTGCTCCTTCCCATCTTCCCCAGGGCCCTTGCAGAGCACCAGCCATGCTGTTTGCCCCCAGCCTGCCCACGGCCAGCCTGGGGCTGCTCACGGGGGTTTTCTGTGCTGAGCATAGGCCTGGACATGTTCATGAGAGAACCTGGAAAAGGAGCCTAGAGCCCCAAGGCCCTGGCCTGAGGCATCAGCGCTGCCCCAGCAGTGCCCATAGCCTGTCCCTGCTGCAGCCCCGGCACTGCCATTCCAAGGCTGTGCCCGGCCCTGAGAGCACTCAGGCCCCACAGCAACACCAGGGCCACCAGGGCAGCGGGACAGGGCCACGGGAGCAACACTGGCAACACCAAGTGCTGCTGCTCCTGGGCACAGCTTCTGTGCCAGCACTGATCTGCCCCCAGCTCTGCACAGACATTGCTGCTGCAGCTCCAGAGAAGGCAACTAAATGGCATCTCTGCAGAAAACTCTGCTGGGAGATCCTTTAGATCATTTTAAAAACACCAAGAGTGCAGCCCCTCATTGACACAGTCTGTGACTACAGGGAATGTGGAAAGAAACAAAATGAGAAATGGCACAAACAATGACATTTATTTGTGGACAATATTAAAAAAAAAGTAAAACAAAAAAAAAGAACCTCTAAAATGCAAGTTACAAGAAGTGTCAAACATGACTTTTATTATAAGTGATTTGCAGAAATTGGCCAGCAGTTTATTGTTCCTGAAACCATCCAGTCATCAGTCTCCCCACTGCAGCCTTGAGCTCCTGGTTCCTCAGGCTGTAGATGAGGGGGTTCAGGGCTGGAGGCACCACCGAGTACAGAACTGACACAGCCAGATCCAGGGATGGGGAGGACATGGAGGGGGCTTCAGGTAAGCAAATGCTGCAGTGCTGAGGAACAGGGAGACCACGGCCAGGTGAGGGAGGCAGGTGGAAAAGGCTTTGTGCCGTCCCTGCTCAGAGGGGATCCTCAGTACAGCCCTGAAGATCTGCACATAGGAGAAAACAATGAACACAAAACAACCAAATACTGCAGTGATGGAAAACACAAGGAGCCCAAGTTCTCTGAGGTTGGAGTGTGAACAGGTGAGCTTGAGGATGTGTGGGATTTCACAGAAGAACTGGCCCAGGGCATTGCCATGGCACAGAGGCAGGGAAAATGTATTGGCCGTGTGCATGAGAGCATTGAGAAAGGCACTGGCCCAGGCAGCTGCTGCCATGTGGACACAAGCTCTGCTGCCCAGGAGAGTCCCGTAGTGCAAGGGTTTGCAGATGGACACATAGCGGTCATAGCACATGACAGTCAGGAGGAAATACTCTGATCCAAAAAATAAGAAAATCAGATAAATCTGAGCAGCACATCCTTTGTAGGAGATGTTCCTGGTGTCCCAGAGGGAATTGTGCATGGCTTTGGGGACAGTGGTGCAGATGGAGCCCAGGTCAGTGAGGGCCAGGTTGAGCAGGAAGAAAAACATGGGGGTGTCCAGGTGGTGGCCGCAGGCTATGGCGCAGATGATGAGGCTGTTTCCCAGGAGGGCAGCCAGGGAGATGCCCAGCAAGAGGCAGAAGTGCAGGAGCTGCAGCTGCCGCGTGTCTGCCAATGCCAGCAGGAGGAAGTGGCTGATGGAGCTGCTGTTGGACATTTCCTGGGGCTGGACAAAAGGACCTCTTCATGGAGAGAAAGACAGTGAAGAGTTAGAGGAGATGTCTGTAACCAAAATCAAAGTCATATCCCACACCCTGCTCTGTAACACACACAGACACCCTTTTGTGTTCAAGAATTCTGGGGTTTCCTCTTTAAGATCTTCCATATCTGTTGTGGTATTCTTGGATACGAGAAACCCTCAGCATTCCTGCTGCCCTCAGGGGGAACAGAGCAAGTTCAGTTAGACAAAGTGATGTGTGGAGAGTGAGGGGAGATGGTTTGGCATTCTAGCCTGTTCTGAATTTCTCAGGGCTTTAAATTTTTTCTAGTGGATGTTAATCAGCTTCCCATGTTTTCCCCATAAATGCCCCAGGTACTTCTGAGAGCAGATGGATCCACCACAGCCCAGCTCCACATTTGTAGCCAAGGACTCACTTAGCTCAATTCAACAACCCAGCAGCATTTCCAGTGTCACAACACGTCTGCCTTTCCCCATCAATCTTATAACTCAGAGATGCTCTAGGACAGGTTTGCGCCCTGCATTGAAGCTCCCCGCTTGGACTGAAATCTCAGGGAGACTTGCAAGTGTCCTTATGATGGCATTGGATTAAGGGAGATGCAGCTCCTTCCCTGGCTGCACTGACAGCATTGCCCAGAGCTGGGCACTGGGGACAGCGTCACCCTGAGCCAGCTGTGCCCCCTGCCAGAGCCCCCAGGGCGGGGCAGCTGCTCCCAGCCCTGTGCTCTGCAGAGGGAACTGGGCCCGGGACTGCAGAGCTGCCCCATGGCTCTGCTGCAGCTCTGCCTGCACAGGAGGGGCTGCACACCTTGGAGCCCCAGCCCTGAGGGCAGAGGCTTGGCTGGGGGCACAGGAAGGAGGGGGCTTGCTCAGAGGGAGGGGCTGCACTGCAGGGGATCCTGTGGACATCTCTAAACTCTTATTGCCACAGCATTTCTGGGTTTGGTTTTCTCTCACTTCCTGATCTTAGCTCTGCTTCCTGGAGATTTTCCTCCTGCAGGTGTTTCCCTGTGCCTGATCTCTCCCTGCCAGAACTCACAGACCCCAAATCTCTATGCACTCTCCTTGGCCCTACAGAACCCTGCCTGTTTGCATGTCACTGGCTGGGGGCAGGTTCTGTTTGCAGGTTGGAGAAAGGACAGCTCAGGCTGATGGTTCCAGCAAAGGTGATGCTGCTGCTGTCCATGGGCAGAGTGGCTGCAAGCACATTAGGGATCTCCTGTGAACACAGTGATCACTAAAAGTAACAGGGAGATGTCTCAGGCACTTGTCAGCATTCATAATTAATAATTCATAATCAACCTTTAATGTTTATCCCCTCTCCCTTCCATTCTGCAATAGTAGGAAACTGAATACAAAGGTTTTGGAAATTTTTTTCTTTTTTATCCAAATCCTTGTCTTGGAAATAGTGTATGAAAAACGAGAATCCCTCAGCCTGTCAGAGCTTCATGAGCATTTCATCTCCCCTGCACCAGAAATACTCAGAGTTGTACTCACAGAGTCTGTAGGCATTGGGATGTTCCAGCTTTAGGAGATGGCTCCAGGAGCTGCAGCTGCATTGTCCTGCAGCCAGAGGTTCCTGTGCCAAGGGCTGGCAGTGATTCTGCCCCAGACACTTCTCAGCACCTTCCCAGCCCTGACTGATTGAAGCTCTCTGTGCCTCTGTGCTATGCCCGGGGTGGCTGCAGGCAGTGCCCCAGCCCTGCTGGGCTGGGAGAAAAGCTGCTCATCAAGAGAAATGTGCTTTTGAAGCTTTTCTTGATTACCAGGAGCTGCCTCTGTGCCAGGAGCCCAGCCCAGCTCAGCAGCACAGACACAGCACAAGGACTTTAATGAGCCTCTGGGGCTTTGTGCTCAGGCCCTGAACATCAGTCCCTGAGAGGGAGCTGAAGAAACCTTTCTAGAACTCCAAGTCAGAATCCAACTCCAAAGTTTCTTGGAATTTTAATGGGCCCCACTGAGGGACACAACAGAGAAAGTGGCCCCAGGCCCCAGGCAGAGCAGAGAACTGGAGGCAGTGAGACAGGTGGGGACAAAGAGAAGACAAGTCTTGGTGCCCTGGGGCACAGCAGGGTCTGTGCCACCAAGGGCTCTGAGGAGACACCTTGTCCTGAGGCACTGGAGCCTCCTGGCACAGCCCCAGCCAGGCCGGGCACTGTCAGCCCCTTGTCCTGCCCTCAGCATCCCCCCCTAGCCCACATCCCAGTGGCCTCAAGGATCTGCTGGAAGGAGTCCCTTGGGAGCCTTACTCAGGAATGGCCCTGGGGGCTCCTGAATGCTCCCAGGGATTGCAGGTTTTTCAAAGGACTTTGGGTTTGTCTTTTCAGCTTAGAGTTTCTGAGAGTTTTCAGCAATCACGGCCTCCAATGATCTGCTGTAATTAGTCCCTGGAGAGGCTTTGTCAGTAACAACACTTAGTGGGGCTCATTAATGCTTCAAGGTACTTCAGTTTATTTAAGGTACGTGGTGTTTCCCTTTTGATACAGATTTGTGAGAGGTTTGTGCAATCATGGCCCCAGTTATCTGCTTTAACTAATCCCTTGAGATGCTTTGTAGCGACACTCAGAGGGGATCACAGCTCAGTTTTGGCCATGGGTGTCTGGACAGGAAGAAAAGTTCTTTTCATGAGGAAGGAAAGCACAGAGCCCCAGTGTTTCAGAGGCAGATGAGTGTCAGCCCTCAGGAAGCCAAGGCCAGCCAGGCTTATCAGTCCTGGCAGCTTTTGTCTGGGAGTCCTTGGATATAGGGAATGCTGGAGGCAGATGCCAAAATTTGGCCATGGATGACTGGTCAAGGTGGATTTTTTTTCCCCTAAGAAATAAAAGCCCATGGTCTCAGTGTTTCAAAGGCAGATGACACGTGGCCCCTCGGTGGCCAAGGCAGCCAGATCTTTCTGTCCTGGCAGATTTCATCTGGGAACAATCTTTGCATATAGGGATATTTGGAGGAGGAATCCCAATTTTGGCCATGGGCCCCTGAAGGAGAAGGACAGTTCTTTCCAATAGGAAGGAAAGCCCAGAGCCCCAGTGCTTCAGGGGCAGATGAGAAGCAGCCCTCGACATGCCAAGGTTAGCCGGACCTGTCAGGTGTCCCCCGGAGGCCCAGCCAGGCAGACCTGTTCCAGGTTCCCTTGGTTTCATGAGGCCCCACAGCATCCCAAAGGTCTCCTTGGTTCCATGAGGTCCTGGAGTGTCACAATGTTCCCCTTGCTTCTGTAGTGTCACAATGGCCCGATGCTTCCATGAGGCCTTGCAATGTCACAATGGCTTTGTGGTTCCACAAAGCCCTGATGTATCACCATGGCCCCTCGGCTCCATGTGCCCTCACTGTGTCACAATGGCTCCCCTGTGACACTCTGGGCTGCACAAGGTCACCATGGAGCCTTGGTTCCTTGGGGCCTGCGAGTTTCACAATGATCTCCTTGATTCCATGAGGCACCCCAGTGTCACCATGGCCCCTTGGTTCCATGAGGTTCTGTAGTGTCACCATGGTGTCCTTGGACCTGCATTGTCGCAACTGACCCATGGCTCCATGAGGTTCCGTAGTGTCACCATGGTCGCTGTCAGAGGCTGGATGAGATCGATGTCCCAAGACACCTTGGGATGCTCAGAATGCCCATGCGGGGCCAGGGCCAGGTCAGGCCTTGGTTTGTGGTGGGACAGAGCCCTGCCCCCAGCCCTGGCCTGGCAGAGCTGTCAATCAATCACACAGCAGGGGCGGTGCTAACCCAGGTCTGACTGGTCCAGATGTCAATCAATCACACACTAGCAGCCCTGACTCTGATTGGACAAGCAAGTGGCAGTCCCACCCCAGGGGTGGGCCCATGGAGGCCCAGGGGGTTAAAAGCTGGAGCACGAGACTAGCCTGGGATCTGGGTCCTGCTTTCTCCTTGGGTTCCTCTGCTGCTGATGCTGGAACCCGAGCAGTTGGTGCCTATGTGAGTGTCTTTCTATAGATCTGTCTTTCTGTTTGTTCTCCTTCTAATCCTACTTATCTGGAACGTTTTTGGGTAATTTAACATGTAAAGGGATAAATGGTTTTGGGCTAAATGGGATAAGATAATGAAGTTAATGCTATGAAAAGAGTTTTATGTTGAAGTGGATGTTGTATTAAACCCTCTGACAAAGTTCCTTGATTGTCTGTATTTTGCCAGTAAAATTTTGTGTCAGGGATGCTCCAAGGCACTTGGAGTTTGGCTTCTGACTCCTTGAGCAGCTTCTTCAGCCTTCTCTCAGTGCCTGGGCTCAGCCCCAAATCTACTGTGGCGATCATTAAAACACAGAAAAGCCTCCGGGGGTTCTTTCTTTTCTTTCAGTGATCTTCAAGTCTCCAGGGTTTGTGCAGCTGATTCGAGTCAGTTTGGAGTTCTGTAAAGGAGGAAGATTCCCAAGTGTGCTGCATGATTTTTTGCCTTTAATCAAGTGAGTATTTTTTATTTTCCAGCTGAGAGAAGAGCTGATAGAAGCATTCCCCAGGTGATCTTGATGCTGAATGTCTCCTTAGGAGGTTTGGGCATGGAGAACAATGAGCCCCTTGAGGGCTGACCCTGTTTAGACAAGCTACTCCTCACCCCCAGCCTCACCATGTCTGACATGGCCCACCTGGGACTGACATCCCTTTGCCCTGCAGCAGAACCTTGTCCCCTGAGCTCTGCAGCTCCATGTCCCAGCCCATTGCACCATGTCCCACCTGCTCTCCTCAGGGCTCTGCCTGCACACAGGCCCAGGAGAAGTTTTCCTGTTGGGAAGGAAAGAATGGAAAAGCCTGAGCAGGTTTCCTAACAACAAACCCCACTCAGGAGCCACCTGCTCAGTCCAGGTTGCCTGGAATGGTGTCACCTTTCTAGAAGGGACAGTGTGAGCCGAAATGATTTCTGGAAGCAGAATTCTCTGAGTCTTGCAGCTCATTTCCTTTGTCTCTGTCCTTTCCCTGGATCTGTGTTGCAGATGGAATTTGCTGGTGCCATCCTCACCTTTAACCTCTCTCTGGAATACAAACAGATGTTCCCAGGTGTGTTAAGCAGGATTTACTCAAAGTTTCTCCAGTTTTCCATGTTTCTACAAGTTTCCACGTTTCTCATGGAACGAAGGGACCATTTTGACACCAAGGGGACAATGTGGAAGCAAGGAGTCAATTGTGACCCTGGGGTCCCATGGAACCAAGGGGCCATGGTGACACAGCAGGGCCGTGTGGATCCAGTGGTCCATTGTGACACTGTGGATCCAAGGAGACCATGGAGACACCCCCAGAACCTCATGGAACCAAGGAGTCCATGGTGACCCAGTGGGACTGCATGGAGCCAGTGGTCCATGGTGACACTGCCCATTGAAGGAGGCCATTGTGACACTGCAGAAACTCATGGAGCAAGGAAGGCCATTGTGACCCTGAAGAAATTCATGACACCAAATATCCATGGTGACACAGCAGGGCAACATGGGGACCAAGGAACCACTGTTGGCAGTAGGGAAACTCATGGAACCAGGGGCCCTTGTGCCCCTGCAGAACCAACAGAGCTGCTGGACCTTGTCCCCTGGCCCTGCACAGCTCCTTGGTAGGCACAGCAGGAGCAGCACCTTGGGAGCCTCGGGAATGCCCCTCTGGGATCCATGGCACACACTCCAAGGGGCTGGAATTCCAGTTCCCAGCCAGGAAAAGATGTTCCTGCCCTTGAAGGCAAAGCTCTCAAGAAGGAGCCAAAAGCCAAGTGGAGCAAGATCTTACAGTTACATTTCACTGCCAACCTTTATAACTTCACTCGTGGTTGTTGTAGCTCGTGGATTGGGAATTAAATCAGGGCATGGTCTTTGGTGGGAGCTGCCCTGGGTCAAGAGAGACACTGAGAGAGAAACAGAGCAGGTAAAGCAATACAGGAGAGAAAGGAGGACACAAACACAATCTGCTGAGAAGGTGGCACTTTGAAAAACAAACTGGAAGTGACTGAAAATGAATGGGACAGAAATCAATAGTTCTCAAAGCTTTATTTACTTTCAGAATATATCCAACACACCCAGCCCCACACAATCTTGATCCCACAGCCTCAAATCTGGATCCCACTTCTCCCAATCTCCATCAAACCGCATCTTATGCTGGAGGCTGTAGAATTGAGCAATTTTGGCATGGGACTGAGTTTTTTTGAGGTCGGAACCGGCGGATTTGAGGTGGGATTGAGCCCCATGAGGGTAAGATTGACTTGTTTTCAGTGGTATTTAATCATTTTGAGGTGAGAGATCAATCAATCTTTACTTTTGGAGTGCAAAGATATGGAGAACACTACATGAAATCTCCCAAGAACCCACAAATCTTCTTTGGGACACAAATATGTCCCAAAACCACAAATTCCTTCTTAAGTAAGTGTTAACTGATGGAACATTAGACATCTTTGATCAATATCTTTCTTTCTAGTCCTATTTCAGGTGCTTTTAAGTATTAAAGACAAATCAAGAGGAAACTGGGGCCAAACCAAAATGATAAGCAGCGAGGTGTCCTCCCAGTGCAGATCACAGGGAATGTGGGTCACCACGGCTCTGCCGAATGTGGATCTTTTCATGGGGGATCAAGCTGGAGCAGTGCACAAAGCTCTTCCAGCAGTTTGGGCATTTGCAGGGCTTCCCTTACCGGTGCATCTCTTGGTGTCTGGTCAAGTGAGAGCTGCTGGAGAAGCTCTTCCCACACTGGGGACACTCGTAGGGCCTCTCACCGGTGTGGCTGCACCAGTGGGTGACGAGGGTGGAGTTGTGCTTGAAGCCCTTCCCGCAATCAGGGCAGCAGAAGGGCCTCTCCTCGGTGTGAATCCACTGGTGCAGGGGGAGATGGGAGCTGGTCTGAAACCTCTTCTGGCACTTGGAGCACTCATAGGTCCTCTCCCCGCTGTGAATCACTTGGTGGATGATCAGTTGGGACCTCGAACTGAAGGTCATCCCACATTCCCCACACTTCTATGGCCTTCTGCAGTGTGGATCCTCTGGTGACAGATCATGTTGGAACTCTGGCTAAAGCTCATCCCACATTCCCCACACTCATAGGGCCTCTCCCCAGTGTGGATGCGTCGGTGCCTGACGAGGTGGCAGTTGCACTTGAAGCCCATCCCACACTCAGGACAGCAGAAGGGCCTCTCATCCGTGTGAATCTGCTGGTCCATGAGGAGATTTGAGCTGGTCTGAAACCTCTTCTGACACTCGGGACGCTCGTAGGGCCTCACCCCAGTGTGGACGCGTTTGTGGTTGCTGAGGTGGGAGCTGCAGCTGAAGCCCTTCCCACACTCCCAAACCTCATAGGGCTATTCCCCAGTGTGAATCATCTGGTGGTGGATCAGGGTGCTGCTCTGCCTGAAGCTCTTCCCACACTCCGAGCACTTGTAGGGCTTCTCTCCATCATGAAGCTGCTCATGGACCACGAGCTCTGAGCTCTTGCTGAAGCTCTGTCCACCTTCCTGGCTCAGGGTGGGTCTTTTCTCCTCAGAGCACCTTGGGCTGGGTTTGCAGCCCCTCCTCCTGCAGGATCTCTGGGGCTTTTCTTCTCTGCTGGGTTCCTGCACTGTGGAGCTGTGCAAAATGGCCTCTTCCATGAGTGTCTGCTGTGGGGATTTGTCATCCCTGGTCTCCATCCTCAGCTTCTCCTTGTCTGGGTGAGGAAGGACAAGGAGAGGATGGGATTTGCCTCTGTGCCAGAGGGAAGGGGATGGAGATCCCCCCAGGGCGTCACCAGCATGACGGTGTTGGCACCAGGGTTTTTCTGCAGCCGGGGGCTGTGCTGGGCTGGGAGATGGAGCAGAAGGGAGGGGGAAATGGGCATTGACTTCCTCCTCATCTGCCTGGGGGTCCTGGGGCATCTCTGTCTTCCTCGCAGCCTCCTCCTATATCTGGCAAAGGTTTGGGAATGGGATATTCTGCTTTGGGAGGAAACAAGAGATGAGCACGTTGAGTTTTGTACTGGTTTGAGGGAAAACCTGGGGGAGAGTCTAAACCAGAATTATATTTTAATAAGAAAATTAAGATCAAGGCAATGAAACAGAAACACTGCTTCAAGCTGACAGAGTCACAATATAACCTAACACCCAGTGTGTCAGGGTGGTGGTAGCAGTCCCATGAAATGGTGGCTGCAGTCCTGTTGGAGTGATGAACATGATCCTGTGGAAGCAGTGATCCTGTAGAAATGTCTGGTCTTCCTCTGAAGGTCCAGTGGTGGTTATGGAGCTCTTGTCCTCTGGGAATCCAGTAGGCAAGGTGCGCCTGGTGTTGCAAGCCTCAGCTTATATCCAGGTAGGAATGCCTGGATCCTCCCCCTGGGCAGATCATCCCACAATAGGAGGATGTAATTTTATCAGCCGTGCAGTGACACTCAATGGCCCATTCACAGAAGATAGCCCCTGGAGGGCGTTATCAGGGGTGAGTCATGGAAGAGATAAAGAACACTGCCCTGCCTGTTTATAACAGTTTATGAAGATGGTGATTGAAAACGTGCTTTTGGTTACATTTTACATTGCAACCTGAAACAGTGGGGTAATCCCTGCTCAGGGGAGTCAACACCACCCCTCTTACCTGGACTGGCTCAGGTGTAAAACCCCACCCCAGGAAGGCCAAGCACACAGCGCGTAATATCACAATGTCACACTTGCCCTGCCTCGGGCGACGTCTCTGTCCCTGTCACTCCCTTGCACTCCCCCCTTTTCTCTTTCAGAGGCTGGGGGGCTCTGCCAAATGTGAGAATCATTTTTCTCTTTGTCCCTGTCACATTTGTGACAGCTACACAGAGCTTTCCCTTCCTTTTCATAATCTGTATTGGGCTGAATTTCCACTCTTCTTTTATCAGAATGTGCCAGCAGCTGAGCTGGAGCTCTGCAGGAACCAATTGAACTTGGAATTGCACAAAATTGCTTGTACTGTCAGTTTAATAAAGTTTGGGATTTGTTTGCATTTCCATCACAAGTGACTTGTGTTAAGAGCAAATTCAAGACATTTTATGTAGGGTTAAGTTTGATTTCTGACAAGAAAACACTTTGTCTGATGCCCAGTGAATTCTTTAGGGGTCCCTGTGCCTCTCGCCCTGGGGGATGCTTGGGAGGGGCTGGAGGGGGTTTTCCCTGTCCCTGTCACCCCAGGCCATTCCCCAGGGGTTCTCTCAGTCCCTGTAATCCCAGTCTATTCCCCAGGGGGTCTCCATTGTTCTCACCCCAGGGAATTCCTGGAGGCTCCCTGTCCCTCTCCCTCTACCTCTTTGCCATGGGGTGCTTGGGGCAGTCTCTGTCCCTCTCAGCCCAGGGGATGCTCAGGGGTCTCTGTCCCCTCACCCTGGGGGAAGCTTGGGGGGTGTCCATCCCTCTGGCCTCAGGGAATGCCTGTGCAGGGCTGGGCACCAGGGGCTCTGTGTCCCTCTCACCGCTGAGGGTGCTTGGGGCTGGGGGGGCTCTCCAACCTTCTCACATCTGGGGAGGCCTGGGGGGGTCTCTGTCCCTCTCAGCCCTGGTGTGATCCCACCCAAACATCATTGGGGTAAGAGGGACAGAGACACCCCCAAAGCCCCAGAAGGGCTGAACCTGGGATTTGGTTTGAGGCTGAGAATTTTGGAAGGGGCTGGAATTGGGGCTGAGATAGGAGTTGGGGCTGAGATTTGGATTAGAGCTGGGATTGGGGTTATGGCTAGACATGGGATTGGTTTAAGGGCTCAGGTTGGGATTAGGGTCTTGACCTAGACAAGTCTGGCACTGGGATGGGATTAAATACTGAACTGTGTGTAAATGTGGAGTGAGATTGAGACCAGGATCAGGGTCATGCAGAGCAGGACAGGGGGGATGTAACTGCAAGATGTCCGTGGCATCATCCCTGCTCTCCTCAGGCACCTCCAAACACGGGGGTGCAGCTGGGTGCTCCAAGATCCAGGTGCTCCCACCCTGCCCCTCAATACCAGGTGAGTGTTCCCTGAGGGCAGCCCTGACTGTGACCCTTGGGGCTCTGGGATCAGCCCTCACATCCCTGTGGGAGCAGCTACAGACAGGATGAGAGATTTCCCCCCCACTCTTTCCTGTGGAAGGATGAAGCCCAGCTGCCCTTTTCTTCTGGTGCCTCCTCCTCTCCTCAGCTGAGGATGTCAAACTCCTCAAGAGCAGGAAAATCCTCATTCCCTGTTTCCTTGTGGCTGTAGCCAGGAACATCCACTCCAAAAGAAAAACTTTCTGATAGCTGTGCTGAATGTCACTGGGAGGAGGTTTGTGAGAAAGGGGGGAAATTGTGTTTTGATAGGAAATAAAGTTACAAAATTGTTGATTTCTGTCCCATTCATTTTCCATCCGTTCCAGTTCTGTTTTTCAGAGTGCCACCTTCTCAGCAGATTGTGTTTGTGTCCTCCTTTCTCTCCTGCCTTTTTCTGCCTGCTCTCTTTCTCTCTCAGGGTGTCTCCCCTGACGCAGGGCAGCTCCCACCAAAAACCATGCCCTGATTTAATTCCCCATCCAGGAGTTACAACAGCCATGGTTGAAATTATGAAGGGTGGCAGTGAAATGTCACTGTTAGATCTTGCTCCACTTGGCTTTTGGCTCCAACTTTAGAGCTTTGCCTTCAAGGGCAGGAACATCTTTTCCTGGCTGGGAACTGGAATTCCAGCCCCAGGGAGTGTGTACCATGGATCCCAGAGGGGCATTCTCGAGACTCCCAGGGTGCTGCTCCTGCCGTGCCTCCCAAGGATCTGTGCAGGGCCAGGGGACAAGGTCCAGCAGCTCTGTGGGCTCCCAGAGCACACAGCAAAGGTGGCTTTGCTGGACATTTTCTAGCACATTCCCAGCTGGAAGCAGAGGGAGGGAGAAAAGGGAAGGGAGACCCCGACAGAATCCCGGAACAATTGCGGTGGGAAGGGATCCTGCCCGTGGGTTACGATCTCATGAGGGAGAGACGCCTCTGCCCCAGTGAAGGTGCAAATGTGAGCGTGGGAACGCAACCTGCGGATCTGCTCGAACTTGGATTGAACTGAACAAGAAATGGGGAAAGGAAAGGCAGAGAAAGAAATCGGGAAGAGGTCTCAGAGAGAGAGAGAAATAGGAAAAAGGTCTCAGAGGGAGAGAAAGAAAGAGGAAAAGGCTCCGGCCGGGACGCCGCAGCACCCAGGGACGCTCGCAGGGCACAGCTGCTTTCGCAATTCCAGCCAATCAGCGAACGCACAAAACAATTTCCAGCCAACCAGAGCTTTTCTTGCCGATGACTCACCGGTTGCCAGGCGGACCCGCGGAGCCCGGCGGCCCCGGAGCGGAATTTGGGGCTCGGGCCGGGGGGACGGATCCGCACCGGGAGGGTCCCCGAGCCCCCTGCCCATCCCTGGGACCGATCGGGGGCTGCCCCCAGCCAGCACCGGTGCTGCGGCGGCCGTGGGGCAGAGGGGGGGGGAAGGGGGGTCCGGGCTGGGAGTGGAGGAAATGCGGGAGGAAGAGGAGGGACAGGAGGAGGAACGGGAGCAGGAGCGGGAGAATCCCGGCGCTCGCACTGCCCGCACGCTGAGTCTGCAGCACCCCCTGCCCCGGGAGCATCGCCCCCAGCCCCGAGCCGCAGGTGAGGGCGGAGGCCGAGCTCGCCCCGACTCCAGCGAGGGGTCTCCGGGAGGATTTTTTTTGAGAGTGTTCGGAGCCGGCATATCCCGAACTCGAGCCCCGGATATCTCCGGGCTCCCTAAGAGGAGCTTTTTCGGAGGGAGAGGAGCTGCGATCACCCCTGGGGACGGTCTTGGGTGTGGAACGGGGGACCCCAAGGGCGGGGAGAGGGGAAGGGGCGATACCGGAGCTGGGGGATCCCCGGCAGCCCGGAGATGAGGCGGGGACGGGACCCCCTGACCCTGACAGGGGCATGTCCTGGGGTGACTTCATGATGCTCGTACCCCCATCTGTCCGTTCAGCCCAGAAATTAGTTCTGCACCTTTAAGGCTGGTTCTGAGAGTGAAGAGGAGGAAGAAAAAGCAGCAGTTTGTTTTCAGAAACTGCACTCACTCCTCCACATTCCGGCTCCTGGACTGTTGTGATGCCTTAAGGAGCTGGAACAGAGGCCAGATGGAGCTAAAAGGAATAAAGTGGATTTTTATTGAAGTGCCTTCCAAGGCCACAGTCTGCCAGTACCAGAGGCACAGTTGTGGCTCTGCCTGGATGGCTCCAAGATGGGAGCAAAAGAGGGCTTGGTCACAAGATCTCACATTTTTTATAAGTTTTAGTCCATTTGCATAGAAGAGTTAACTGTGCAATTATTACCTTCAAATTATGAAGTTTCATCCTCCTTGCTTGCTCACCTGCCCTCGTCTTTTCATGTTGTTTGTGCTTTGGGCCTGAAGTTTGAAGAGATTGTCCTTGAGTCTCCTGCTAGAATAGGATTGTTTTGTCTTCACCACCCTGTAAAAAGATCCCAGTAACCCTTAATAAAAAGCTAAAAGCTGCACACCAAAACAGAACAGAAAAACTTAAAAGCTAAGTTATCTGTTGTCTGTGGATGGACAGACAGCAGGACAGAGTTCTCCTTTGCTTTTAGTTAGTTTTTAGCTTTCTGAGGCAGAGAAGTTCCTTGGGCTGGGGTTTTTCTTTTTCTTTGGAGCTGTTTAAATCTGCTCTGGACTGAACACCCACAACACCATCGGCCGCTCACACCTGTGGCCCACCGGATTGGTTCTGGCCTGGGCCATGGCATTTCCAGTGCCAGAGGAGGGACTGTGTTCCAGATTGCAAGGCAAGATGTATTCTATTGCCATCTGTATGGCAGTTGTCTGATGTCAAGTGGGCAATTCTTATCTCTCTTCCTGAGTGATTGTAATCAGGGTCCCTCAGCAGGGAACATCTGCTGATAAGGGGATATGACTGATAAGAACTATAACATCCCATTGTGAGATGCTCCACCCAGAGGGAGGAACCAAGCATTTCTACCCCGATGTAATCTGGAGATTCTGACACACCAGCACAGTTCTTCTCCACTGGACTCCCCAGAGGAACAGCAGCTGCTTCTACTTCCACAGATCTGCAGAGGAAGGATACACCCCTTTCCTACAGGACTCCCCTGCTCCTACAGAACCACGCCTGACACTCCAGGAGGACTGCAGCCCTTTTCCAACTGGACTGCTACCAACACCCTGACCAACAGGATGTCAGGTTGAGTTCTGACTCTGTCAGTGTTGTTCTAGTGTATTGCATTGTTTTATGATTTTATATTTTTTCCCTTCCCTATTAAAGAACTCTTATTTCCAGCTCCCATATTTTTTGCCTGAGAGCCCCTTACTTTAAAATTCATAGCAATTTGGAGGGGTGGGGAGGGTTTGCATTCTCCATTTCAGGGGAGACTCTTGTCTCCTTTAGCAGGCACCTGTCTTTCCAAACCAAGACAATGATCTTGAAGGTTTTTTCCAACCCCACCCATTCTGTGATTTATTTCACCCTAAACCAGACATGCACTATGTCAGGTGATTCACACTCTAAACTCTATTCAGTTTGTTGCTTGGATTGTCTTTATTGATGATAATTAAATTAAGATGTATAAATTACAGATGCCCCAAATTATGCAGATGAATCCCAGTCTTCTCCTGTACCTCAGTTTCTCCACAGGAAGAATTTAATTAATTTTTATCTTGTAAGGTTAAATAAAAATATCAACATATTCAACAGTAGAAAAAATGACGTCAATATTCTCTGTTTTATCTTCATGGACTGAAAGGACTGGTTGGGAGAAGACACCAGGTCTGGCTAAGATTAGACAGATAAAAAGCATATTTCATATTTCAGGCTATTTTTCCTCCTCATATGCACAGTCTGGATGGAGTTCCAGAGCAGAGTTTTTATTCCCTTCTATCCCCTCAGAGAAACCACATTTTCTTCATCTGTAAGGATGAAGAAAGAGTCGTGTCAAGAGCAGAGGGACAGTGGTAAATGGATAATAAATATTTTTTATATGAACTGTTCCAACTATGTCTGGGGTGAAATCATTCCAGGAGACAGCAGGAACAGCATAAAGTAATTTGTAATCTTCAGCAGTGCGTGTCCTGGGAAACCCAAACCCAAAACACGTGTTAACACCAGGACAGGGAGACACTAAATGCTGCTGTTTAAAGCCTTTAAAGTTTAAGGCGTGTAGGATAGAAAAAGGAGCCAGAGGGTGCTGAGAAATTTCTAGGAAAACGACGGATAGCAGAAAGAAAATATGGAGACTGGAGAAACAGAAAAAAAGAGAATTACTAAATTTTTTTTAACATTTGGTGTCTACTCTGGTGTTTTTCTTCTTCTGTTGGAGGTAAATATTTAAAGTTCTAACAATGGAGGAATATTCAGTGAAGCCACTGGATTTTATACCCAAAATTCCACATGCACTGGCTCTGGAGGAAGATTTTGGTGACCCAGTTCAGATGGAACCCTTTACATAAAACTTGAGAATAATTTAGATTGGATATCCTCTTTTGAAATAACCAGTCCAAAAACCTGTTGCAAATAGAAGCCAGCAGTTCTGGTCACATAATTTCCAGTCAAAATTTTAGTATCCCCAAGAGTTGGGATCCATCTTCTTCCAAGGGATCCTTCCCTTAGGGAATTTCGTCCAAGAACAGGATTTTCCTTCACCATGAGTATGGGCACATCTTCTACTCCCAGCTTCCCCTTGTAAATCCTTGTATATCCAGCTTTCCTGATCTTCTTGATTGACTCAGTGTCTTTTTTGAACTGGAGAACCCAAAAAGGGACAAATTATCTTCATTTCTCTTTTTTTCCTTAGGCAGCAGGAGGTCAGTAATGTGCCTGAGCCTTTCCATGTTTAATCCTACTCCCTGAGTCATGGTTGTGATGGGAGAAAATGTGACCAATTCCTGGTGTCTTCCCTGCCCTTCTGGCCTTTCTCAGTGTCATGGGTTGGCAGTGGTGCAATGCCAGTGCACCCATGAAAATATATTTTTCTCAAATGGCTGCTGTGATATGTGACCAGAAACAGAGCAGACGAGGCTCAAGCTTAGAAATAAAGGGGAAAAAACTTTATTACCTACACTATAATAAAAGAAACAAAATTCAAAACTAAAACCTTCCAAAACATTCCTACTCCCCCGACCCAATTTCCAACAAAGCACAATGAGACAAAACCTTGGATTCTCAGTCAAGTTACCACCTCTCAGATAATCAATTCTTAGTTCATCAAGGGAGAGAGGGGTCTCTCTTGTACCATAGTCTTCCACAGGTTGAAACCTCTTGTGTTTCCATGTCACACATGGCACTGCCTGGAGAAAATCTGCCATTGTGACCTCCTCCTTCCATGCTCTCACCACCATCCATGGACCAAAACTTCTTATAGGGTTCCTTGTAAGGATGCTTTGCCAAGTACCAACGAATGACAGTTTTTTGGGACAACATACCCCCCATTTTCACCTCCCCTGGGGCCGAGGGACTTGAGAACAGAGATCTTCCCTGAAGCCAGAGGGCACCACCACACCCTGCTCACCTTTCTCTGTTCACTTCACTCCTGCACATGGTGTCACTGCAGAAGGTCACTCTCATTACTGCACATGGTGTCACTGCAGCAGGTCACTCTCACTCCTGCACTGGCAATCACTGCAGCAGGTCACTTTCTTGGCTCAGGCCATTGCATTCCCCTAAATGCAGTCTCTGTGTTACAGGAAAATCGGTTCAGTCTATGGCTATACAAGGAAAAGTCCAGCCAAAGGCCACTCCATGATCTCTTCTCACCTAGGATTCTTTCCCATCTTCTCCTGACATCTCAGGCCCAAGGCTGTCTCTTTTCTCTTTCAGATGAAGGATGAGTGTTTCACAAAGTTTTCTTTGTCTAAGGAAGGGTTAAAGTCTTGGGCTCTGCTGCCCTCAGGACAACTGAAATCTCACAGCAGCCTGCCCAGGACTCTCACAGCTGGACACCTTCTACATCCCTTCTCTTTCTCCTCTGCTGGCCATGCTGCCAGCACATGATATCAAATTTCAAGGTGGCACAGGCTCTCTCTCTCAGTGGGGGAACTCTCTCTGGAGATGCTGCCCAGGACATCTCAGTGCTTCTCCACCCCTCTGTTCCTGCAGGGGCCATGCCTGATTCCACTCCCTTCACCCCATTCTCTGTCCTGGCTTCCAGCCTACCTCAGCTTAGCCTGCACGGCTTCCCCTCCCCCACCCAGCATGTGGCTGGGCAGGGGAGTCTGAATCCTTCACTGACCAGAACAAAAGAGTGTTCCCCTGGGAGTGCTCTGCTTTTAACCCCCTGTGTTCTCAGAGGTGTGTCCATGTCTTCCGTGGTTACACCAGGTGTCAATGTTTAAATGTGAGCACTGATTGGTTTGGCTATAACTTTCCAAGAACACTCACTTCCTTGTCACCCTCTGACACTTGGCCTCTGGTGACTGCCCCTGCATCACTGGGGCTGGGTTCTTTCCTTCCCATGGAGATCCCTGGGACACTGTGGGGACCGCATGGAACCAAGGGGATCATTGTGGCACCACTGGAGCCCATGGAACCAAGGGGATCATTGCTGCACCGCTGGAGCCCATGGAACCAAGGGGATCATTGTGGCACCACAGGACCTCATGGCACCAAGGGGATCATTGTGGCTCCACTGGAGCCCATGGAACCAAAGGGCCATGGTGACACAGCAGGGCTTCATGGAACCCAGAGACCATTATGGCTCTGTGGGGCCTGATGGAACCATGGAGACCATTGTGACCCTTCAGGGCCTGGTGTCATCAAGGGGGCATTATGGCACCTCAGGGCCACAGGGAAGCAAGGGACCATTGGGACACTGTGGGGCCCCATGGAACCCAGGGAACATGGAACAGGTCTGGCAGGCTTGGCCTGCCAGGAGCTACCTGACAACTCTAGCTGATGTTGGGATGTCAAGGGCTGCCTCTCATCAGCTCCCAGAGCCCTGGGGCTCTGTGCTTTCCTTGCTATGGAAAAGAAGTGTCCCTCTTTTCAGATGCCCATTGCCAAAATTGGTACTCTCCCTAAAACAATTCCTATATGCAAGGGGATCTTTCAGAAAAAAACCTTCCAGCTCTGGCTGGCCTTGGCCTCTGGTGGTCACCTCTCATCTGCTCCTGAAACATTGGGGGTCGGTTCCTTCCTTCCTAAGGAATAGAATCAGCTTTCATGTCCAGAGACCATGGCCAAAATGTGCATTTTTCTCCCAAATTTGGTATATCCTAGGATTGGTCCCAAACAAAAGTATGTGCCTCAGGCACATGACTACTATGTGGGGACAAAGGAGCTCTGTGCTGTGTTGGTGGTTTTGCATCACAAAAGTGATGTCCTAAGAGAAGCTGATGGCGGTTTCCTCAGTGTCTGGCAAAGAAACCAATCAGTAATTAGCTTTGAGAATTGACAATCTGTTAAACCACTAAAGAAACTGTACATGGCTCTGTGAAGACACATTTTAAAGATGAAAAAACTGCTGGGGTTCACCTGCAACCCCCAGAAGGGGGAGGAGAAGCTATCATGCCCTGGCCTTGCTGCTGCTGTGTTCTGGCCTGGCTGCTGAGATCCTGGCCCTTCCCCAGCATGGCCCATCCTGACACAGCCCCAGCACAGCCGCTGCAGAAACCTCCATCGTAAAACAGCTCCAGCCGCAAGGACCGAGCCTGGCCGGGGTCACGGAATCGTCTGCAGGCCCCGGGTGAGATGTGAACTCTTTCAGTGCTTCCATCCTCCCTCGAGTGAGAGAAAAGGACAAAGTGCAGGCACATAGAGGAGCAACATGAAGACACTGAGGTCAGTGAAGGGGAAGTTGAGTCCCAGATTGGAGGGATGAGGAGATGTCCTGATCTTGGGGCTGAAATCCTCTTGTAAAGCTGTAGAGAAGGATGTAATTGATACATCAGACTCTCCTTTTCCCTATAACACATTGACAAGTATGGGGAGATGACTTGTGCAGCAAAGGCTTCCATGCTAAATTAAGCAAATATTTAAGTAGCTCTGATCCCATGAGATGTTTGAACATTCAAAGAGAGCAGTGTGATGAGACCCTGTGCCCTCATGGAGAGAAGAAGAAAATCTCTGTTCCGAGAGATGAAGATGAGTTCAAAAAGAGATGAAGAGAACCTTTTCTCTTAAACAGGTCATCTTTAAATTCCTACCTCATAAGCTGACATGGCCCATAAACACAAGTGTGGGAAAAGCTGTGAAAATATGGGAGGGACTTGATGATTTCAGATTGTTTATGGGTGGCTGCTATTCATGGGAATTGACAGCCCTGAGAGAACTGTTTTCTTATGGAGAAGTCTCCAAAACATGAAAGAGAGATTCCTCTCCCTAAGTGAACTGAAGAAAGGTTATTCTAGTGATGGTAAACTGACTGAAAATTTTAGGTTTTTTCTCTTTACATTGTCAGTAAGAAGGAAAAGATTGTAGGGAGAAGTGTTCTGAAAGTTTTATTCTGATTCCTCTTACTGTCTCTTTTAGTTACTGTTAATAAACTTTTCTTTATACCCTTTTAAAGTTTTGATTCTACTTTGCCTTTCTCCTAATCCTATCTCACAGCAGGAAATGAGTAAGGATATTCTGGTGAGTGCACTGGTAATTACACTGCCAACACTGGAAAGGCTGCCCAAACTGGACCCACCACACAAATTGATACATTGCCGGAGAAATCTCAAACTGACAAACCAAAACCACTACAGAAAACTTCCTAATGAACTGCATGAGAGTAGAGGGAAATCAAGGCAGAGCCACAGTTTGTCAGGACTTGCTTGATTCTAATGGGCCCCATGGTGCATTTGGAGCTGAGCCCTTGAACCCTGGGCGTGAGAGGAGATGAAACAAACCTTTCCAGGAGCCAAAGTCAGAAGAAAACCCCAAATGTCTCAAGGCATGAATGGGCCCCACTGAGGTCCATCCCCAAAACAGGCTCCTCATGGACTCCTTGGAGGAGAGAATTGGAGAACAGGATGGCACCAAAACTTCTCAGAGGTTCAGTGTAGAAAGGAAAATCCAAAGTACCTTAAAAACCTTGAGTATTTTAAAGTATTAATGAGCCCCACTGAGTGTCAGTACAAAGCTCTCCAGGGACTCATTAAAGCAGATAATTGGGGCCATGATTGCACAAACCTCTCCCAGAGTCTGGATCCAAACGGAAACACCAAGTACTTTAAAAGAACTGAAGTACCTTGAAGCATTAATGAGCCCCACTCAGTGTTGTTACTGACAAAGCCTCTCCAGGGACTAATTACAGCAGATAATTGGAGGCCATGATTGCACAAACCTCTCAGAGACTCTAAGGCAAAAGCCAGACCAAAAGTCCTTTGAAAAACCTGCAGTCCCTGGGAGCATTAAGGAGCCCCCAGGGCCATTCCTGACAAAGACTCCCCAGGGACTCCTTCCAGCAGATCCTTGAGGCCACTGGGATGTGGACTAGGGGGGGATACTGAGGGCAGGACAAGGGGCTGACAGAGCCCAGCGTGGCTGGGGCTGCACCAGGAGGCCCCAGTGCCTCAGGACAAGGTGTCTCCTCACAGCCCTTGGTGGCACAGAGCCTGCTGTGGCCCAGGGCACCAAGACCTGGCTTCTCTTTGTTCGCACCTGTCATCAGTGCCTCCAGTTCTCTGCTCTGCCTGGGGCCTGGGGACACTTTCTCAGTCATGTCCCTCAGTGGGACCCATTAAAAGTAAAAGAAACTTTGGAGTGTGATTCTGACTTGGACTTCTGGAGAGGTTTCTTCAGCTCCCTCTCAGGGACTGATGTTCAGGGTCTAAGCACAAAGCCCCAGAGGCTCATTAAAGTCCTTGTGCTGTGTCTGTGCTGCTGAGCTGAGCCGGGCTCCTGGCACAGAGGCAGCTCCTGGTAACCAAGAAGAGCTTCAAAAGCACATTTCTCTTGATGAGAAGCTTTTCTCCCAGCCCAGCAGGGCTGGGACACTGCCTGCAGGTACCTGGGAGCAGTGAAGCAGACAGAGGCTTAAAGCAGCTCAAAGGACAATTATGAACTCATTCATGGAGAAATCTTCACTTCTGACACAATCAGTCTCTGGCTGCAGGGATCTCCTAAAGCTGACCCAGGACAGGACTGATGTGACTGTAAGGATGGCTCTGCTGTGGTTTCTGCTTTGGGGGAGGATGTGCTCCAGAGCGCGGCTGCCCTGGACACCCTCAGAATGACAGGGCAGGACGGCTCCTGATGCCAGGGACGGCTGCAGGGGGTGAAACTGGGGCTGCAGCCAGGGCTGCCCAGGGCTGTCCTGCAGAGCAGGTCCTGCAGCCCTCAGGGCTCTTGGCCAGTTCAAGGGATGTGCCACCTGCCAGGGGCAGCTCTCGGCCTGCCTGGGAGCTCTTCATAGATGGTGCATGGGAGCTGTGGGTGCAAGGTGGCTCCTGCCAGGGCAGGTCCTGCTGCTGTGGAGAGGGTGCTGTGTAGGCCAGGGCTGCTCAGAGCTCCAGCTCATGCCCACGTCATTCCTGAGGGGAATTTTCATGACCTCCTTCAGGGCAGGGGTTTCCTGCTTTTGTCTCTGCTTTCCTGAATCTGTGCTCCCACTTTTCCCTGGCTCAGCTTGGTGGCAGTGGAAGCTCAGCTATGCAGAGCAAAGTAGGGGCTGAGGCTCTTAAACCATCACACAGAGTTTTCCTGGGAACCTCCAAAAATGCCTCCACCTGCCCAGCCTCCAGATCCAGGCAGCATCATCCTTCCAAGGTGCCCAGGCTGGTGAAGCTGTTCTTAAATCCCTGCAGCCCCGAGCAACTGCAGGGCAGAGCTGGCCCAGGGGCTGGGTTGGGCTCTGGCAGCTCTGTCAGGGAAGGAGCCCGGGGCCACAGGAGCAGTTCGGGCTGGGACAGCTCCAGCAGCAGAACAGTGGGCAGGGAGGGAGGGAGGCAGTGCTGAGGGAAGCCCTGCTGCAGGGCAGATGTGGCACCTGCCAGCCCTGCCCTGCAGGGTAGACACTGCCCTGAGCAGCACAGCTCTTCTGTCCCCTCCCAGCCAGCACAGCCCTCAGCCCAGGGGCTCAGGGCCCTCAGTCCCTCCTGGGCCAGCAGAGCAGCACCAGAGATGAAGGGCATCTCTCCGGCCATGTGCCCATTCCCTGCTGACCAGGGCCTGAGGGCCTCTGTCCTGTCCTGGTGCTGCCTGGCAGGGGTTGGGCCAGGCTAGGCACAGAAAGGCTTTTCCTCAAGCCTGGCTCTCTGTCCTTGCCTTGCCCAGGTGGTCCTGGCATTGCTGAGGGTCTCTCTGGGATGGCAGTTCCAGCTGATGTGTCAGGCCCAGCCCTTGGGCTCCTCCTGTGCAGGCTGAGCACAGTAATGGGGTGTCCCAGCTCCCTGTGCCCGGGGAGCTCTGGGCAGGGCAGGCTGGGAGGCTGGCAATGAGCCCACTCTCCTCAAGCAGTGCCATGGACAGGACCCTCCGTGTGTCCTTGGGATGCCATCCAAGCTGTGACACTGGGAGACAGGAGTGTCCTTAGCCAGAGTGGGGCTGAGACTGAGAAAGGCTGAGCCAGTTTGCTCTGCTGTGGGTCCCTCTGCTCTCAGCTGTGTCAGGCTGATTTCCAGGGGAGCACAGGGACTGCCCTGGATCTCAGAAAGGGCAACTAGGGACAGATGGAGGGACAGAGCAGCTCCCTTCACCCTTCACTGAGTTACAGCCACTGCTCTTGCTTCGCACAGTTCTCTCTGATCTCCCTCAGGGCAGTAGGAAACCCTCTCAAACTGCCTTCGGCTGTGACTATTCCTTAGCCCTGGGAAAAAAGATGCTGCCAAGCTCCTCTGCCACAGGAGCAGTTTGGGCTGATGAAATCCAAGCCCAGGATTGGCCCCTTTCCCATTCCCATGACCCCACTGCTGCAGAGCAGAGCTGACCCCTCGGTGTCCATGGGAAGGGTCCCTGCTCATCACAGCAACAGGGCCACATCCCAGCAGAGCTCCAGGCACGGGGCTGAAAGAAGGGCTCTGAGAAAATTGGGTGGCAGAGAGCAGCAGGGGCAGGGCTGGGAGAAAGGGCTTGGACATTGCTCAGCAAAGTATGCCCTGACTTGTCATTGTGCCTTCCTTGAACAGGACTCCATGGGCAGAAGGAAGAAATGTCCAACAGCAGCTCCGTCAACCAGTTCCTCCTGCTGGCATTGAAAGACACACGGCAGCTGCAGCTCCTGCACTTCTGCCTCTTGCTGGGCATCTTCCTGGCTGCCCTCCTGGGCAACGGCCTCATTATCAGCACTGTAGCCTGTGGCCACCACCTTCACAAGCCCATGTTTTTCTTCCTGCTCAACCTGGCCCTCACTGACCTGGGCTCCATCTGCACCACTGTCCCCAAAGCCATGCACAATGCCCTCTGGGACACCAGGAACATCTCCTACACAGGATGTGCTGCACAGCTCTTTTTCTTTCTGTTCTTTATTGAAGCAGAATTTTCCCTCCTGACCATCATGTGCTATGACCGCTACGTGTCCATCTGCAAACCCCTGCACTACGGGACCCTCCTGGGCAGCAGAGCTTGTGCCCACATGGCAGCAGCTGCCTGGGCCACGGCCTTTCTCTGTTCACTGCTGCACACAGCCAATACATTTTCCCTTCCCCTGTGCCATGGCAATGCCCTGGGCCAGTTCTTCTGTGAAATCCCACAGATCCTCAAGCTCTCCTGCTCCAAAACCTATCTAAGGGAATTGGGGCTTCTTGCTGTTAGTGGCTGTATAGCACTTGGTTGTTTTGTGTTCATTGTTTTCTCCTATGTGCAGATCTTCAGGGCTGTGCTGAGGATCCCCACTGAGCAGGGACGGCACAAAGCCTTTTCCACCTGCCTCCCTCACCTGGCTGTGCTCTCCCTGTTCATCAGCACTGGCATATTTGCCTACCTGAAGCCCCCCTCTATGTCCTCCCCATCTCTGGATCTGGCCCTGTCAGTTCTGTACTCGGTGGTGCCTCCAGCCCTGAACCCCCTCATCTACAGCCTGAGGAACCAGGAGCTCAAGGCTGCAGTGTGGAGACTGATGACTGGATTCTTTCAGGAACATTAAACTGCTGGCCAATTTCTGCAAATCACTTGTAATAAAATCATCTTTGATACCTCTGTTTGGCTTCAATTTTAAGATTCTTTTTCTTTGTTCAAGTTTTTTAATATTGTCCACTCCAGGCTCCTTGCCCAGGCTCTCTCAAGACCACACCCAGGCAAATGCTCAGCACAGAAATCCCCTGTGAGCCGCCCCAGGCTGGTCGTGGACAAGCTGGGGGAAAACAGCATGGCTGGTGCTCTGCAAGGGCCTTGGGGGAGATGGGAAGGAGCAGCAAAGCAGGGGCTGATCCATCCCCAGTGTGCTGGACAGCCCAGGGCAGCGTCCCAGAGTGTCCTCATGGAGCTGCCAACAACATCCCCCCTCTGCAGCCCTGGCCTCTCCCCCAGCTCACATAGGTGCCCCATCCCTGCAGGCACAGACGCGGCAGCACTGGCTCAGTAGCCCCTGCTTGAATTGCACAGAGCAGGGGGGAGCACCCCCATGCTGTTGCTGTGGGGACATGAACCTGAGGGAGCATAAATGCCATCAGCCCCTGGGGCCAGCAGAGGTTGGGGGACACCAGGGAAACCACTCAGCTTTGTCCTGGCCTCTGCCGTCAGCCAGAAAGTTTGTTCCCATCAGCTGGGAGTTTCCTGTCCCACTGCAGATGCTGTTGCTCAGAGCCACAGCTGCCTGGCAGCCACCTCCAAACTGCCCTGAGCATTTCCTTGCCTTCACCTTTGCTTTCTTTCCTCTTTGTGCTTCATATTTCTTCCTCTTGCCTCCCCCTGTTTCCTTCCCTGCAAACAGCCCATCCCTGTTTGCCCTTTCCTCTCTGGCCCCAATCCCCATTGCAGTTTCTGACTTGGCACCATGGGAACGTCCCTTGGGCAGCAGGATCATCCTACAAGTGCTGCAGGAATTGTCTGCAGGATCCTGCAGTGTCTGGTGTTTCTCCCTTGCCAGAGGCGCCAAAGGCCAGGGGGGCACATCTGGGCTGCTGTGTTTGCCTCTGGGGCTCCCTGTTCTGGGCAATGAGGAAGAGCTGCAGAGGATCTGCAGGACTGACAGGATAGGCTTGAGGAGAAGCTGAGGGACCTGGGCTGCTGGAGCTTCTGAAGAGGAGGCCCAGGGCTCATCCTGCAACTGCTGCAAGGGTGCTTTCAGAGAATCACAGAACCAGCAAGGGTGGAACAGGCCATAGAGATCATCAAGTCAAACCTGTGCCCTGACACCACCTTGTCTCCCCTGGGCCTCCTCTCCTCCAGGATAAACAACCCCAGCTCCCCCAGCCACTCCTCACAGGACTTGTGTCCCAGACCCCTCACCAGCCTTGTTGCCTTTCTCTGGACACACTCCAGCCCCTCCATGTCCTTCCTAAATTTGGGGACCCAGAACTGCAAACAGCACTTGAGGTCCTCCCCAATCAGTGCTAAGCACAGGGGAAGAATCACTGCCCTGCTTCTACTGGCCACACCATTCCTGATCCAGGCCACGAGCCATTGGCCTTCTTGGCCACCTGGGCACACTGCTGGCTCATGTCCAGCCTGCTGCCCACCAGTCCCTGCAGGTCCCTTTCGGCCTGGCTGCTGTCCAGCCACTCTGTCCCCAGCCTGTAGTGCTGCAGGGGTTGTGGCCAAAGTGCAGGACCCAGAACTTGGATTTGTTAAACCTGACCTTGTTGGATTTGGGCCCTGGATCCAGCCTATCCAGGGTCCTGTCCAGAGCCCTCCTATTCTCCAGCAGATCTACATTTGCACCCAGCGTGGTATTTCCACAGTTCTACGAGGTCTCAGAGTGTCTCAATGGTATCCACGATTCCTTGAGGCCTCCCAGTGTCACAATGTCCCTTTGGTTCCCTGGGACCCCTTGGTGTCACAAAGTCCCTTGGATCCTTGGGCCCTACAGTGTCACAATGGCCCTTGGTCCCACAAGTCCCTGCAGGGTTACAATGGATCCTTGGTTCCATGAGGTCTGGCTGTACAGCAATGCTCTCCTTGGTTCCACAGTGTCACAAAGGCCTCTTGCTCCTAAGGGCCACCACGGTGTCAAACATGTTTCCTTCATTCCATGAGTCTCTGAGGAGCAGCACTGGCCCCTTGGTTCCAGGGCGCCCTGCAGTGTCACAATGGCCCAACATGACACCAGGTCCTGCTCTGTCACAATGCTCTGCATGGTTCCACAAGGCCCTGCAGGGTCACAGTGGCCTCTTGGGTCCATGAGGCTTCAGAGTGCCACAATGGATTCCTTGGTGCTTCAGTGTCACAATGGAGCCCTGGTGACACAAGATCCTGCAGTGTCACCAGGGACCCTTGGTTCCAAGTGGCACCACAGTGTCATGATTGTTCCCTCAGTTCCAAGAGTCCTTGCAATGGAGCAATTGCCGCTTGATTCCATTGTCCCCAGGCTCTCCCAAGGGTCTCCTCGGTTCCACAAGGCCCCGCAGTGTCACAGTGGCCTCTGTGGTTCCACCAGGACCCAGACTGTCACCATTGACTCCTTGCTTCCATTCGGCCCTGCAGTGTCACAATGGTCCCTTGCTTCCCCAGGGCCCTGCAGTGTCACAATCCTCAGAGAATCAACCAGGCTGGAAAAGACCTTGGAGAGCTTCAAGTCCAAACTGGGACCCAACACCACCTTGCCACCCAGACCCTGGCACTCAGTGCCACATCCAGTCTTTCCTTAAATACCTCCAGGGATGGGGACTCACTCACCTCCCTGGGCAGCCCATTCCAAAGCCCAATCACACTTTGTGTGAAGAATATTTCCTAATGTCGAGCCTAAACGTCCCTTTGTGCAGCTGAAGGCTGTGTCCTCTTGTCCTGTCCCTGTTCCCTGGAAAAAGAGCCAGACTGCCAGCTGGCTGCACCCTCCTGTTATCAAGTTGTAGAGAGTGATGAGGTCTCCCCTGAGCCTCTTCTTCTCCAGGATAAACAACTCCAGCTTCCTCAGCTGCTCCTCAAAGCTTTTGTGCTCCAGACCCCTCACCAGCCTGGCTGCCCTTCTCTGGACACACCCCAGCCCATCCATGTCCTTCCTAAATTGGAGGGCCCAGATCCGGACATAGCACTCAGGGTGCTGCCCAAATATTGCCCAGCACAGGGGAAGGATCACTGCCCTGCTCCTGCTGGCCACACCATTCCTGATCCATAGGAATCCAAGGGGTTGGTTGAGGCAAAAGCTGGGGTGGGTGTAGGGACAAAATGTTATTGCTTGTCAGCCATGACGGGTCTTGATTTTCATATTTATTCAGACTGCATTAGAAGGTGCTGGTGGTGAATATCAATTGGAGATTGCTGATGTCCATCTATAAGACATAAAAGAAAACAGAAAAAAACAGTTCCCTCTGCATGTTTTTCAATACAATATATTAACTTAGAATACACTTCTGAAATCTAATAAACCACAGAAGATTTGAAAACTAAGATTATTCCCATGGGCTTTTCTTGTTCAGGTGTTTTGAAAAAATGTTTATCAGCCTTTTTAACTGAATTCCTGAACTGAAGAACTCAAGAAAGAAGAGGCCTCCGGGGTTACAAATTCATCAGCAACCTCCAAGTGGCTGAGGATCCCTCCCCATAAAGCAGCAATGAACAGAAATGGGCACAGCTTTGTGGCTGCCCCAGCTTTGGGATGGGCCCTGAAGCTGGAGCAGGAGCAGCTCTGGAGGGCCCCAAGACCGGGGCTCTTGTGCTGCCCTGGGCAGATGGGATGGCAGCAGGGGCTGCAGAGCTCTCAGCACCTCAGCCAGAGGGGAGCAGGGCAGCCAGGGAGACTCCTTGTGCCTTGGCCAAGCCCCTTCCCCCATGGCTGGGGCTGAGTCCTGTGGGAGCTGCAGCTGCTGCTGTGCCCTTGCCAGGGGCTGAGGCCGTGGGGCCAGTGCCCAGAGCAGCCTGGCCTGAGCAGAACTGTGGGGCCAGAGGTGGCTGGGCTGGGCTGGCCAGAGGCCGTTGGTGCTGCCCAGAGCTCAGGGCAGCTGGCAGAGCTTGCAGGGAGCTGGGCTGGGCTCAGAGACCCTGGCACAGACACCATCAGTGTCCATCTCAGCCTGGCTGAGCGTGCAGTGGCAGGACTGTGGCCAGGCCTGGTGGGGCAGGGTCAGCACCTGTGCCAGGCATTGAAAACAGGCAAGTGCCCCAGAGAGGAGGCTGCTCTGTGCCCTTGGGGGCATGGACAGAGCAGGGAGGGGGCCCAGGACATTTGTCAGTGCCAGCCTCTGTCCCCAGCACAGGGCAACCTTGGCTGCTGAGCCCAGCTTTGCCCTGGACTGAGTTTGGCCATGGCCCAGCTCCATCCTCCTGCGGGGCTCAGGGCCTGTTCCCGGCCATGGCCAGCCCTGACTGCCTCTCTGCTGGCCCAGAGGCCGGCAGAGCCCGGGGCAGGGCTGTCTGTGCAGGCCCACAGGTGCCAGAGGCTCTGCAGGAGCTGGCAGAGGCTGCCCAGCAGGGAGGCCATGAGGCACAGAGCCCCAAGGCTGCTGTGGGCACCACGGCACAGGGGCCCTTCCCAGCCCCAATGCTCCTGGCCTGGGCTGGGCCTGCACAGGGGCTGTGCCACCATGGCTGGGCCAGCACAGGGCCACAAAGGGGCCACGCAGCCGCTGCCAGGGCTGACAGCAAGGCCAGGCACAGACAGGCAATTGCTGAGCATGGCCTGTGCTGTGCAGGGCTGAGTGTGCCAAAGGCAGAGCTCAGCTGCCCTTGGGGGCTGCAGGAACAGTCCAGAGCCCAAAGAGCCACCATGGCTGTGCTGGAGACCAAGGCTGGAGCAGGGAAATGCAGGGCTGCTGCAGGATGGGGAGGGCATTGAATTCCAGCACACACCTCAGCTCTCTGTTGATCTCAGCGCCTTGCTGGGCCCTGTTTCAGACTGGGGCAGAGCAGATGTTAATGGGACAGGATCCCTGAGGGGCTGTCAGGGACCTGCAGCTTGCAAGGTGCTCTGCTCTCCCTCAACTGCTCTCGGAGAGATCCAATCCCAGCTGGGCACCTCAGGGCACAAGTGCCACTGCCTGTTCATGGGCACACAACTGATGTCTGCCTGTAAATGGGCACAGGTTTTAAGACCTGTTTCTTTCATAATATACAAGCAAATATTTTTTACCTCGGTCACTTGAGTACTTTTGAAAAATGGCAAAGTTTTCCCACCAGGAACAGGAACTTCCTGGATATACTGGATTCTACTGCTGATGGGGGGAGAAGTATACTGGTCTTCCCCACTACCTTTGCCACCAACATTCAGTCTAATATTTTATGGCACTCTTCCTTCATATGTTTTCAGCTCTTTTATTTAAATGGCCACGTCTAAGGACATCTCTTCATTTAGTGCAGCTGGATCTTTGTCCTTCCCTTTGCTCCCAGACTTCTTTTTGCAGCTGTTCTCTGGTTCTTCCAATTTGTCACCCCTGACTGGATTCATGCTTTTAGTTTCAAGGAGTTGCCCAATCTTTAAGAAGTTTAAATAACTCCTAAGACAGCATTTTAGTTGTAGTTTTATCTTTTACAAAACCTCTTCCTATGTCCTTGTCAAAAATCCTTCCTGTATGACAATCCCTTGTGGATGGTGGACATGTCAGATGTTACTGGGATGTCACAAGGAGCTGAGGCAAGGGTTTTGTGGTTTCTTAAATTTTATCATGTTCACATTTTTTTATGTTGGCCATGAAGTGAAACCTTTCTGTGCCTCTGAGTCCCACTAGTTCCTGGTCCCTCAAAGGACACAAACCTGGTGAGTTGTGGTTCTCACTCCAGTGGCCGCACTTGCACCTCCCTCCATAGCCAGAGCAGAGCTCCCTTGTCCCAAAAAGTCCCTGGCAAAGGAGGGATAAAGGAAACAGGACAGGCTGTGGGGATCAGGGGCAGGGCAGAGCCAGGGAGAAGAATAACTTTTGCATTTGATGGAGCTGTGCCTTCCCTTGGCTTTGTTGGCTGACAAGAAATGAACATCCCTCTGTGTCTCAGGCAGCTCCTTCTGCAAGGAAAGCAGGTGGGAGTTGGAGCCAAGGAGCTGAGACCTGCAGGTGCAGCCTGGGCTGGAGGCAGCTCAGATTTGCACAAGGCTGCTCTGACTGCAAGGGCTTGGATGGGAGAAAAAGTGGGCTGGGAGTAGGGACAGAGTCTGATTGATTGTCAGCCATGAAGGGTCTTGGTTTGCATATCTATTCCAACTGCATGAGGAGGTACGTGGATTCAGTATCAATTAGAGATTGCACATATCCCTTTATGAACAGGAAAAAAAAAGATTAAACAGAACCTAAAAAATGGTTTCTCACTGTCTTTAAAAATACAATGCATTTACTTTGAATATACTTCTGAAATGTGTGAAATTAACCACAAAATATTTGAAAACTGAAATCAGATTATTCCCAGAGGCTTGGTTTATTAAGATGTTCTGAATGTTACTGACCCCTGCGACCCTGAATTCCTGAACTGAAGAGCTGAAGGCTGAACAAGCCTCTGGAGCAGGGAAATTCAGCAGCAGCCTCCAAGTTGCTGAGGATGTCAGCAGCCCCCACTGAGGCCATCCCTGCCCAGAGCCCGTGGGGGAATGGGCAGACAAGGAGAGCGTCCCTGGGGCTGGGGCAGCACAACTCAGAGGCACCAGCGGGTCCAGCTGGGAAATGGAGTGTGGAATGTGGCTGCGAAAGCCCTGCCTGGGCTGTGCCAAGAAGGACAGACAAGCCCTGACTCCCATCCCCCAAACAACTCTCTCAAGGAGACATTTAAAAAGAATTACAATTATCTGTGTCTACTGAGTTGGATGTACTGGAGAAATACTGAGAAGAGATTCTCAGGACCTCAAAACAACCAAACCGCCTTTACTGGCAACTTGGCAAATGATTTAATACAATATCCAATCAACAGAAAACACTTCTCAAAGCACTAACTTGGCCTATTCAACTTCACAAACTTTTAGCCTGTTCACTTTTAAGTTAACCAAAATTTGCAAGAGGAGGGAATCAGAAGAAGACACAGAAAGAGAGAAAAAAAAACAGTTTAAAGAAGCACAAACACAGCTACCAACTCCTGGATTCCAGTGGTGTTCAGATGGAAATTCCAAGAGGATGCAGGGTCAAGATGTGTGCTTGCCTCGTTGTCAGCCTTAAATGCCCCTTGGTCTTCCTGGACCCTTCCCCCAGGTGGGACTTTGGTCCCTCAGGAGCTGGGCTGGGGGCTCCAGAGGTGGCTGTGGAGCATTGCCTGTGCTGTGCCAGGGACTGGCAGACACTGCTGGGCTGGGATAGAGGCTCTGGGGGGATTTGGGTTCCAGGGCAGGGCAGTGCTGAGGTTCCAGGGCAGGGAAAGGCTGGACCTGCCCCTTCCTCCCCCACATGAAATGTTTCCAGCCAACAATCTCCTCCAGTCTGTCACAACAGGCAATGTTGGACGTGAAATTCCAATTTTGGCCATGGGCACCTGGACAAGAAGAACAATTCTTTCCCATAGGAAGGAAAGCATGGAGCTTCCCCAGTGTTTTGGGGATGGATGAGACCTGACCCACTTGAAACCACTGCAAGCCAGATTGTCCTGGCAATTTTCCTATGGGAACAATCCCTGGATATAAGGAAATTTGGAGGTGAAACCCCAATTCTGGCCATAGGTGCCTGGAGCAGAAGGACAGTTCTTTTCCATAGGAAGGAAAGCACAGAGCCCCAGTGTTTCAGCAGCAGATGAGAAGAGACCCTCAACATGCCAAGGTCAGCTGGACCAGTCAGCTGGCCCCCGGGAGGCCAAACCATCCAGACCTGTTCTGTGTTCCCTTGGTTTTATGGGGCTCCAGAGTGTCACAATGGTGCCTTGGATCCACAGGGCCCCTCAGTGTCATAAAGGTGACTTGATTCCATGGGTTCCAGCAGTGTCACAATGGCCCCCTGATTACAAGAAGACCTGCAGTGTGACACTGGGCCCTAGGTTTAATGAGGTCCCACAATGTCACAGTGGCACACAGGTGTCATAAAGTCCCACAGTGTAACAATGGTCCAAAGGATTCCATGAGGCCTTGGAGTGTCACAATGGTCTCCATGATTCCCCAGGCCCCACAATGTCACATGACTCTTCTGTTCTATGAGTCCTGAAATGTCACAATGGACCTTTGGACCCTGGGGGTTTGCTGTGTCACAATGGTCTCCACAGTGTCACAATGGACCACTGATGACACGAGGCCCTGCAGTGTCACAATGGACCTTTGGTTCCATGCAGCCCTGCAGTGTCAAAAAGGCCTCTTGGTTTCACCAGGTCCCACAATATTTTAATGGTCCTCTTGGTTCTTGGGGACCCCCAGGGTCACAATGGTCTCACTGGTTCCATGAGGCCTCACAGTGTCACAATGCTTTGCTTATTCCATGGGGCCTCATAGTGTCACAATGGTCTCCATGATTCCATGAGTCCCTTCAGTGTCACAATTGTCTCTGTGATTCCATGGTGCCCCTCAGTGTCACAATGGCCCCTTGGTTCCATGAGGCTGTAAAGTGTCACAATTGTCTTTGCATGGTTCCACGAGGCCTTGCAATGTAACAATGGACTTCTGGTTCCATGGAGTCTCGCAGTGCCACAATGGCCCCTTGGTTCCATGACACCCCAAAGTGTCACAATGGTCTCCATGGTTCCATGAGGCCCCGTGGGGTCACAATGTACCCTTGGTTATATGGGGCCTCTCAGTGTTACAGAGATCCCTACATTCCATGGAGCCACACAGCGTCAGTACAGTCCCCTTGGTTCCTTGAGGCCAGCATTGTCACAGTGCTCTCCATGATTCCATGGGGCCCCACAGTGTCACAAGAGTCCCTTGGTTCCATGGCCCTGTGCTGCTGCATTCCCCCCTCCCCTTCTCAGGCTGCCCTCCCAGCTGAGAAATGCTCCTTGGGGCTCGGCCCTGGCCAACAGCCCCTGGGCTCAGCTCCTCTGCAGCTCATCACAAACACTGTCTGCTCCAGGCACTGCTGCTGCCCAAACAGCTCCTGCTTCCTTTAGGAGCAGCCCTGAGAACTGGTTCTGTTCCCTCAGTGTCACAACATCCCTGTTCTCACACTGCCAGAGAAAGCTGCTGATGCCAAGTGTGGCCAGGATGAACCATTGCTGTGACCGAAGCCCCTCTCGTGGGGCCCTGCAAACAGCGCTCCAAAAGGAGCCCTTGGAGCTCTCCTGGGCCAGCGACTCCCTCTGAGTGGGGCCTCTCCCAGCCGGGAACTCTCCCGTTTGCTGCACTCGGGGATCCCAAACAACGACAGAGCCTGGGCCGATCCCCCCACTCCTCCAGGCTCAGCCCTTCACCCGCTGGGGAGATGCCAAAGCATCAGCAGTGAGCATTCCCTGCCCTCAGGGGAATTTCTCACAGGTGCCTTGCACTGACTCTTGGTGTCTGTGTGCACACAGGAGTACCTGTGCTCAGGGAAATGTGGCAGAAATGCTGCTCTCTGAGGGGTTTGAGTGCATTGGATAGCTGAGTCAGTCAGGCCTGTAGGTGAGGTTAAATCACAAGGTCTAAATGAAGTTAAATGCTGCTAAAAGTTGTTTTAATTGCCAAGTTGTTACCTTTACTATGAGTTATAAGCTAAGTTAAATACTGTTAAGCATTATTCCTTTGTTAAATTGCGAAGTCATAGGTTATAAGTTAGGTTAAATACTAAAGTAAAGTGCTGTTGTTTTGCTAAACTTTGATGCTTTAGGTATCAGTCAAGGTTAAGGTATCTGTTAAATCCTGTTAAGTTTGAGACCTATTAAGCTTTTGGCCTGTATTCCTTTTATCCTCTCCTTCACTGCCCTTGTGTCACACACACACACACAAGGATATTTCTCAGATCATTTCTGGTTTGATTGCCTGGATTTTGTTTGGTTTTGTTGTTGCTTTGTTTCCCTGGTGAGCCTGAAGTGTCCAGTCAGGAGCAGAGTGACTCTTGCCAAGGAACTTTGTGCTGCTGTCCCTTAATATTAAATCTGGTTTTTGCTGCTCACGTACTGGGGATTTTTTCAGCGCTTTCAAGGCCTCGTTTGTAACAGGGTGAAGGAGCCCTGGCCCAGGCTCTGGCCCAGGGGCACACGAGGACACTGCCGGGGGTTCCCTGTCCCCCTGTCACACCCCCAGGGCCCTGGCCCCCCATCCCCGTGTCAGGCTCTGGGGTCGATCTCGTGGAACATCCTCTGGGGGAGGCTGCGGCACCGGGGGCGGGGGGACCCGGGGGGAGAGGGGACCCTGCTGTGCACGAGCAGGGTTGGACTGCTCTGGGGGGAACTGTGAGGGGGGACAGGGCAGAGTGACCTCCCCAGTGATCTCACACAGCCCCTGGGATGTCACACTTCCTCCTATGATGCCACACAGCCCTCCTGTGATGTCACAGCCAACTCTGGGATGTCACCCTGGAATGTCATACAGCTGCTATGTGATGTCACAGAAGAATCTGTGATGTCACAAAGTCACTCTGTGATGTCACTGTCTGTTCCATGATATCACAGCCTGCTCTACGATATTACACAGCCACCCAGTGATATAACAACCCACTCTGTGATGTCACAGAACCACGCTTTATGATGGCAGGATCTGCCTTATCGCCTCGCACCCTACTCTATGATGTCACAGAAAGCTCTGTCATGTCACAACCCCCTCAGTGATGTCACCAAACCCTCTCTTTGACATCATACTGCCATTCTGTAATGTCACAGCACACACTTTGACCTCACAGCCTGCTCTGTGATGCCACACAATCATGCCATGATGTCACAGCCTGCTCTGTGATGTCACAGAATCTCCTCTGTGATGCTCTAGCTGCTCAGTGACATCTCACAACAAACTCTGTGATGTCATAGACCAATCTGTGATCTCACACAACACACTCTATGCTGTCAAACAGCCTCTTGCTGACATCACAGCTGCTGTGTGACTTTCTGACACAGCCACAGAGGTGCTGCTGTGACACAGCCCCCTCTGGGACATCCCACAGCCCCTGCCAGTGCTGAGCCCCTGTGGCCTAAGGTTCAATTCCACCTGTACAATCTTTTATACATAAACTGCTATAAATGAACAAGGCCAGATTTCAGAAAGAAAATGAAAAAGGCTCTTGTTTTATTCAAAAACAATCCAGACGGAATAGAGGGTCCAAGATAAGCTTGGACCCCCCTTCACAACAGCTCAAAAATATCAGCGTGCAATGAAACACGCTGGGTTCTTTCCCGCACGGGCCAATACCCCTCCCACAGAACAGAAAAGAACCCTGCCCAACCAGAAATCCCTCCCTTTATAACAATACCTTGGCCCAGGATTGGTGGGATTTGGATCCTTGCCTTGATTGGCAGAATTTTGGGGCTCCGTTTGGCCCTTAACGGGGTTCATCCTGGGCCAATTGTTTCCCCACGATGTCGAATGATTGGATGATGTCTCCGCCCAATCACCCTTCACCCCGGTCCTCTCACCCGCCCCCACCAAATCCTGGACCTCCTCCCCACCCACAACAAACGCTTCTTCTTTCCGAAATCAACAGAACCAAGTCCTTAACAACTCCCCCCTCTAAAACTTTGATTGAACTTTAGCTCACATCAAAACATTCAAGATAGTCTTTTAGCAGTCTTTAAACAGTTTCTTCTTCAATTGTATATAGTTGTCTCAGTCTTTGGTATCCCTTGTATATCTCAATGGCTGATTCAGTAGTTTCTGTCTCTGGCTTCGTTTCATCTCCTTGTTCTTGTAGCAGTTACATGTTTTTCGTATTTTCATCTTTTCTTCCAGTTTTTAAGGCTGAACTCAAGGGAGTTGATTACGGTTCTCGTAATGACTCGGATGAGACATGGGACCATACAAGGAAGAAAAATATTTCTGGTCCCTTTTTAATTACTCCCTTTATTTCTTTTTCTTTTATTAAATCTGGTTCATAAATCTCATGTTTCACTTTTTCTTTAGTAGGTTTCTTTTCAGAACAGATCTATTTCTCCTTCATAGGGCATTCTCCCAACAATTTTTTTTGAAATTCCCTATATTTTTGAAAAGCCAATATGTTTTGCTGTCCTCTATGCAGGTTGTTATTGACAAAAAGTTGATACAAGTACGACTCAGGTTAGTGTGGGTTCTGAGGACGGCAGTCCGAGATTCTCCTGCATATAAAGGGTAATAACACTTTTCACAGGGTATTGTCCCTCCTTTATTGATGATCATAAACAGGAGGATACATATGAATGGGGGTCTGGTACAAGCCGCTCTCCCAGTCATGTCTCCCCTCCTTGGAGGATCAGCGACTCTTTGTGGCAAGAGTGTAACTTGATCCTGTCTTGCACACCCCCCCACCACCACTTCTTTCTTACCAACTTGATATCCTTACCCTGTTACTGTTGCAGGAGTTTATTTCTCTTTTGTATCAACTTGTTTCTTTTGTCTTTTAGGGCCAAGTTGCTAGATGCATGAGAGAATGCTCTATCTTTTTCTTGGATCGTTGGATCTGTAACAAGAGACACTAAAGGTTACCAAATATTTTTACAATTTACACTCACCCTTTTAAATATTAAAAACATTAATAAAATATTAATAACTTTCACTTAAACATTTTACATAACAAGTCTGTGTTTTCAACTTATAATAATTTTAGTTTATAACTCATGTGTCTCCCTGTGAGGTGTCTGATGTCTTCTTTGATCTGGTTAAAATTGGTGATAGTCTTCTAGGTGCAGGAACTGGCCCTCTTACTTGGGTTACATGTGTTCACCCTCGTTCTTGGGTTCGTATGGCAGTTTCTGTGGTTAATAAAACTTGGAAGGGACCTTCCCATTTTCCATTTTGGGGTTAAAAATTGTTCTTTCCAGACTTTAATTAACACCCAGTCACCAGGTTGGAATCTATGGATTTTGAAGTCAATAGGAGTAGTTTGTGGAAGATATCCCTTAATTATTAATTCTTCAAAAGTGCTAGATATGGTTTTTATATGTTTTCTTACCATCGGTTCTCCTTCTTCATAGGTTCCCGCATTTCCTAAAGTTGTTAAAAACGGTAAGCCAAACATCGTTTCATATGGTGAAACCCTTATGTCTGCTCTTGGTCTAGTTCTTATTCTCATTAGGGCCAAAGAGAGACATTTCAGCCAATTCATTTTTATTTCTTCAGTTAGTTTTGTAAGAGTAACTTTCAGGGTTTGATTCATTCTTTCCACCCTTCCAGAGCTTTGGGGTCTCCAGGGAGTATGAAATTTCCAAGTGATGTTTAAGGCATTTACTATTTGTTGTATTACTTTAGCTGTAAAATGGGCGCCTCTATCTGAATCGATATTATTTATTATTATGTATCGGGGTATGATTTGTTCCAGTAAAATCTTGCTTATAGTGTCTGCAATGTCTCTCACTGTTGGGTATGCTTCTACCCAGTGGGTCAAATGGTATATCATTACTAATTAATACTTATATCTCTGTACTTGTGGCAGTTTTGTAAAATCTATTTGTATACTTTGGAATGGTCTTTTTGATAACTCTCTTCCCCCTTGAGGCAGTCTCCTCATTACTTTCCTATTTATTCTTTAGCATGTCATACAATCTCTAGTTATTGTTTTTGCAATTTCCCATACCCCAATACATACATAAATTCTCATGAAATGGTCATGCAAAGCTTGGGTCCCCCAATGAGTTGAGGCATGTAGGTCCTCTACTATTTTTCTAGTTAATGCTTTATTTAGTATTTGTCTGCCATCTGGCATTTCCCATTCTCCTTTTTCATTTTGGGTTGCACCATGTTTCTGTAGCTCTTTTTCATTAAATATAGGAATCTCTTCCTTTTCTTTATCCTCCCCATTCCGGTCTCCTATTTCATTCAACTTAAAGATCTTTTCTGAATTTTCCAAAGCGGCTTTTTTTTGCAGTAATGTCGGCCAAATTTTTTCCTTTTATTTCTTTAGTATCACCTTTTTGATGTCCTTTTACATGTACGATGGCAATTTCCTTGGGTCCTCTTAAAGCTTCTAACACTGCTCTTATAAGTCCTTCATGAATCAAGGTTTTTCCTTTTGAATTAATAAATCCTCTCTCTACCCAGATTTTCCCAAAAGTGTGCACTACCCCATAAGCATACTTAGAGTCTGTATAGATAGTAACACTCTTTCCATTGAGCCACTCTAGTCCTTTTAATAATGCATAGATATCACAACATTGTGCAGACCAATTTATGGGAAGCTTTCCTTTTTCTACAACTGTCATTGTGTGACCATCTATTACAGCATACCCTGATGCTCGTTTCCCATCAATCACTCGAGATGAACCGTCTACAAAGAGTACATCACCTTCTGGCAGAGGTTGTTCTAGTAAGTCCTCTCTGACCTTTATTTGCAAATCTATAGTTTCAAGGCAGTAATGTTCTAGTTCTTCGTTTGGTTCCCCGTATAAAAACTGTGCAGGGTTTTGTGTTCTTGTAGTAGACAGTTCTATATTTTCACTGTTGTTTAAAATCAGCTCGTATTTTAAAAGTCTGCTATCTGAGATCCACTGGCACGCTATTCTGCTTAATATACTTTTCAAATCATGGGGTGTATACACTTTGATCTTGTTACCTAAGGTTAACTTGTAACCTTCTTCAACAAGAACTACAGTTGCTGCTACCGCTTGGAGACAGGTAGGCCAACCTCTGACAGCTGGATCGAGTAGTTTTGAAATATAGGCAATGGGTTTTCACATTCCACACCAATCCTGCACTATGACTCCATAGGCTATCCCGTCTTCAGCATTCACAAACAATTCAAACAGTCTGTTTAAATCTGGTAAACTTAGTACTGGAGCATTAGCCCATTTCTCTTTTAATTCTTCTAGTTTTCTGTCATCATTTTTAGTCCAATTGATAGGCTCATCTTCGACTGATTTATTATACAAGAATTTAACCAGTTTTGTGTGACCATCTATCCATAATTTGCAATATCCAATTAATCCAAGTAATTTTCTTATGTCCATTTTTGGTTTTGTGCTGGTAATGATAGTATCCCTTGAATTCAATCAGTGTCTAATTTCTTATATCCTCTGCCAATTATGTGTCCTAAATATTTAACTTCAGATTCAACAAATTGTAACTTTCTTTTTGATACTTTTAATCCCTTTATCCCCAGGAAGTTTAGTAAGTCAACTTTTGTTTTTTGTACCTCCTCTTTTTGTTCTCCTGAGATTAACAAATCATCTACATATTGCAAAACTTGGGAATTACCTTCAGGTTTATATTGTCTCATTATCTCTTCTAAAGTTTGTCCGAATAAATTTGGTGACTCTGTAAATCCTTGTGGCAACCTTGTCCAATTGTAGTTGTTGCTTTCTCCCAGTCTCCTCATCTTCCCACTCAAATGCAAACCATTTTCGACTTTCTTTTTCCAATGGGCATGACCAAAAAGCATCCTTTAGGTCTATAACACTGAAACATGCATGCCCTGATGGTACTTTACTTAATGAATTGTATGGAATAGCAACTACTGGATATCGTGTAACGGTCTGCTTATTTATTTCTCATAGATCTTGAACTAAACGATATGTACCATCTGGTTTCTTGATTGGTAAAATAGGGGTGTTGTGTGGAGACATGCACGGCTCTAATATCCCTTCCTTTATCAGATTTTTACTTACTGGTGTTAGTCCCTGTTTTCCTTCTACTGAAATTGGATATTGTTTTACTCTTATTGGAGGTAGGTGTGGTTTCATTTTAATTTCTATGGGTGCAATGTCCAGCAAACCATGTTCTCCTTCCTCTGCCCATACCTTTGGATCGATTCCTTTTTCATCCTCCTCTCTCAAAACCATCATTTTTGCCAACATGTGTTTTCCTCTGGGTACCACTCCTATTTTTAGTTGCACTTGTAAGTCTTGACCTAGAAGATTAGAATCTAATTCTGGCATATATAATAAGTCGCTTGTTGGCAGCTCCATGAGGATGCTCTGGGATGCTGCCCTGGGCTGTCCAGCGCACTGGGGATGGATCAGCCCCTGCTCTGCTGCTCCTTCCCGTCTCCCTGAGGGCCCTTGCAGAGCATCAGCCATGCTGTTTGCCCCTAGCCTGCCCACGGCCACCCTGGGGCTGCTCACGGGGGTTTTCTGTGCTGAGTATTGGCCTGGGCATTTTCTTGAGAGAGCCTGGGCAAGGAGCCTGGAGCCCCAGGGCCTGGCCTGAGGCATCAGCGCTGCCCCAGCAGTGCCCATGGCCTGTCCCTGCTGCAGCCCCAGCGCTGCCACCCCAGGACTGTTCCCAGCCCCAAGAGCATTTAGGTCCTACAGCAACACCAGGGCCACCAGGGCAGCAGGGCAGGGCCATGGGAGCAGCACTGGCAACACCAAGTGCTGCTGCTTCTGGGCACAGCTGCTGTGCCAGCACTGATCTGCTCCCAGCTCTGCACACAGACATTGCTGCTGCAGCTCCAGACAAGGGAGCAAAAAGGGGAACTCAGCAGAAAACTGCTGTGGTGGTGTTCATAGGGGTCCCAGGAAGAGGGAAGCAACGAGGATCTGCCTCCATGGTTCAGAAGGCTTGATTTACTATTTTATTATATGTATTATATTAAAACTATATTAAAACTATACTAAAAGAATAGAAGAAAGGATTTAATCAGAAGGCTAGCTAAGAATACAAAAGGAATGATAACAAAGGCTTGTGACTGAGACAGACCAAGACAGGTGGACTGTGATTGGCCATTAATTAGAAACAACCACATGAGACCAATCACAGATCCACCTGTTGCATTCCACAGCAGCAGATAATTATTGTTAACATTTTTTTTCTGAGGCCTCTCGGCTTCTCAGAAAAAAAAATCCTAAAGAAAGGATTTTTCATAAAACATGTCTGTGACACTTCGCTGGGAGGTCCTTTAGTTTTTTTAAGGCACTGAGAGTGCAGCCCCTCATTGACACGGTCTTTGGCCACAGGGAAGTTGGATAAAAACAAAATGAGAAATAAGAAACAAAATGAGAAATGGCACAAAAAATAACATTTCTTTGTGGACAGGATTAATAAAGTAAATCAAAGGAAAAGAACCTCCAAGATGAAACCAACAAGAAGTATCAAAGATTACTTTTATTACAAGTTATTTGCAGAAATTGGCAAGAAGTTTAATGTTCCTGAAACCATCCAGTCATCAGTCTCCGCACCAAAGCCTTGAGCTCCTGGTTCCTCAGGCTGTAGATGAGGGGGTTCAGGGCTGGAGGCACTATTGAGTACAGAAATGACAGCAACAGATCCAGGGATGGGGAGGACATGGAGGGGGGCTTCAGGTCAGAAAATGTGGCAGTGCTGAGGAACAGAGAGACCACGGCCAGGTGAGGGAGGCAGGTGGAAAAGGCTTTGTGCCATCCCTGCTCAGAGGGGATTCTCAGCACAGCCCTGAAGATCTGCACATATGAGAAAACAATGAACACAAAACAAGCAAGTCCTAAACAGATTGAAAACACAAGAAGCTCAAGTTCCCTAATGTACAAATTGGAGCAGGAGAGCTTGAGGATCTGGGGCACCTCACAGAAGAACTGGCCCAGGGCATTGCCATGGCACAGGGGCAGGGAAAATGTATTGACTGTGTGCATGAGAGCATTGAGAAAGGCACTGGCCCAGGCAGCTGCTGCCATGTGGACACAAGCTCTGCTGTCCAGGAGGGTCCCATAGTGCAGGGGTTTGCAGATGGACACGTAGCGGTCGTAGCACATGATGGTCAGGAGGAAAAACTCTGCTGAGATGAAGAAGAGAAAGAAAAAGAGCTGAGCAGCGCATCCTTTGTAGGAGATGTTCCTGGTGTCCCAGAGGGAATTGTGCATGGCTTTGGGGACAGTGGTGCAGATGGAGCCCAGGTCACTGAGGGCCAGGTTGAGCAGGAAGAAAAACATGGGTGTGTGCAGGTGGTGGCTGCAGGCTATGGCACTGATGATGAGGCCGTTGCCCAGGAGGGCAGCCAGGGAGATGCCCAGCAAGAGGAAGAATTGCAGGAGCTGCTGCTGCCGCGTGTCTGCCAATGCCATCAGAAGGAAGTGGTTGATGAAGCTGCTGTTGGACATTTGCTCTGGCTGGGCTTGGGGATCTGGTCATGGAGAAAGAGGACATTGAAGTGTTAGAGGAGATACCTGTAACCAAAATCAAAGCCATTTCCCATACACCCTCCTCTGTAACACACATGGACAAAACTCTGTGTTTAAGAGTTCTGAAGTTTTCTTTTTAACCTCCCCCATATCTGTCCTGGTGTTCTTGGATATCAGAAACTATAAGCATTTTTGCTGCCCTCTGGTAGTAAAGAGAGAGTTCCCTGACGCAAGATGATGAGTGGAGAGTGAGGGGAGATGGTCTGTCACTTCATTTCCTTTGGCATTTCTCTGGGTTTTAACTTTTCTCAAATGGAGGATATTCACACTCTCTTGTTTCTCTTTAAAAACCCCGAGGTACTGCTGACAGCAGATGGAACCACCACAGCCCAGCTCCACATTTGTAGCAAAGGACTCACATTGCTCATTGCAGCATTTTCATGGTCAGGACATCTCTGCCTATCTCCATCAATCTTATACCTAAGAGATAGTCTAGGACAGGTTTGCACCCTGGATTACTGCTCCCAGCCTGGACTGAAATCTCAGGGAGACTTGCAAGTGTCCTTATGATGGCATTGGATGAAGGGAGATGCAGCTCCTTCCCTGGCTGCACTGACAGCATTGCCCAGAGCCAGGCACTGGGGACAGCGTCACCCTGAGCCAACTGTGCCCCCTGCCAGAGCCCCCAGGGCTGGCCAGCTGCTCCCAGCCCTGTGCTCTGCAGAGGGAACTGGGCTCGGGGCGGCAGAGCTGCCCCACGGCTCTGCGGCAGCTCTGCCTGCACAGGAGGGGCTGCACACCTTGGAGCCCCGGCCCTGAGGGCAGAGGCTTGGCTGGGGGATGGGAGGAAGGGGGCTTGTTCAGAGGGAGGGGCTGCACTGCAGGGGATCCTGAGGGCATCTCTAAACTCTCCCTGCCACAGCATTACTGGGTTTGGTTTTCTCTCAATGCCTGATCCTCTCTCTGCTTCCTGGAGATTTTCCTCCTGCAGGTGTTTCCCTATGCCTGATCTCTCCCTGACAGAACTCACAGACCCCAAATCTCTGTGCACTCTCCTTGGCCCTACAGAACCCTGCCTGTTTGCATGTCACTGGCTGGGGGCAGGTTCTGTTTGCAGCTTACAGAAAGGACAGCTCAGACTGATGGCTCCAGCAAAGGTGATGCTGCTGCTGTCCATGGGCAGAGTGACTGAAAGCACATTAGGGATCTCTTGTGAACCTATTGATAGCTAAAAGTAACAGTTCAGATGTTTCAGGCACTTGTCCAAATTCATAATTAATAAATCATATTCAACCTTTACTATTTATCTCTCCTCCCTGCTATTCTCCAGTAGTAGGAATAGGATTACCTAGTCTTCGGAAAGGTCCTCATCCTCAGGTCAAAATCCTGGTCTTGGAAATATTCTAGGACTGATCAGAAGCCCTCAGCATGTCAGAGCTTCAAGAGCATTTCACCTCCCTGCACCAGAAATACCCAGAGTTGTACTCACAGAGTCTGTAGGCATTGGGATGTTGCAGCTTTAGGAGATGGCTCCAGGAGCTGCAGCTGCATTGTCCTGCAGTCTGAGGTTCCTGTGCCAAGGGCTGGCAGTGATTGTGCCCCAGGCACTTCTCAGCACCTTCACAGCCCTGACTGATTGAAGCTCTCTGTGCCTCTGTGCTGTGCCCAGGGTGGCTGCAGGAAGTGCCCCAGCCCTGCTTGTCTGGGAGAAAAGCTGCTCATCAAGAGAAATGTGCTTTTGAAGCTCTTCTTGGTTACCAGGAGCTGCCTCTGTGCCAGGAGCCTGGCTCAGCTCAGCAGCACAGACCCAGCACAAGGACTTTAATGAGCCTCTGGGCCTTTGTGCTCAGGCACTAAACATCAGTCCCTGAGAGGAAGCTGAAGAAACCTCTCCAGAAGTCCAAGTCAGAATCCAACTCCAAAGTTTCTTTTACTTTTAATGGGTCCCACTGAGGGACATGACTGAGAAAGTGTCCCCAGGCCCCAGGCAGAGCAGAGAACTGGAGGCAGTGATGGCCGGTGCGGACAAAGAGAAGCCAGGTCTTGGTGCCCTGGGCCACAGCAGCCTCTGGGCGACCAAAGGCTGGGAGGAGACACCTTGTCCTGAGGCACTGGAGCCTCCTGGCACAGCCCCAGCCAGGCTGGGCACTGTCAGCCCCTTGTCCTGCCCTCTGCATCCCCCACTAGCCCACACCCCAGTGGCCTCAAGGATCTGCTGGAAGGAGTCCCTGGGGAGCCTTGCTCAGGAATGGCCCTGGAGGCTCCTTAATGCTCCCAGGGACTGCAGGTTTTTTAAAGGACTTTGGGTTTGGCTTTTGCCTTAGAGTCTCTCAGAGGTTTGTGCAATCATGGCCTCCAATTATCTGCTGTAATTAGTCCCTGGAGAGCCTTTGTCAGGAACAACACTGAGTGGGGCTCATTAATGCTTCAAGGTACTTCACTTATCTTAAGGTACTTGGTGTTTCCCTTTGGATACAGACTCTGGGAGAGGTTTGTGCAATCATGGCCCCAGTTATCTGCTTTAATTAGTCCCTTGAGAGCTTTGTACTGACACTCAGTGGGGCTCATTAATACTTTGAAATACTCAAGGTTTTTAAGGTACTTTGGATTTTCCTTTCTACACTGAACCTCTGAGAAGTTTTGGTGCCATCCTGTTCTCCAATTCTCTCCTCCAAGGAGTCCATGAGGAGCCTGTTTTGGGGATGGACCTCAGTGGGGCCCATTCATGCCTTGAGACATTTGGGGTTTTCTTCTGACTTTGGCTCCTGGAAAGGTTTGTTTCATCTCCTCTCACGCCCAGGGTTCAAGGGCTCAGCTCCAAATGCACCATGGGGCCCCTTAGAATCAAGCAAGTCCTGACAAACTGTGGCTCTGCCTTGATTTCCCTCTACTCTCATGCAGTTCATTAGGAAGTTTTCTGTAGTGGTTTTGGTTTGTCAGTTTGAGATTTCTCCAGCAATGTATCAATTTGTGTGGTGGGTCCAGTTTTGGCAGCCTTTCCAGTGTCGGCAGTGTAATTACCAGCGCACTCACTAGAATATCCTTACTCATTTCCTGCTGTGAGAGAGGATTAGGAGAAAGGCAAAGTAGAATCAAAACTTTAAAAGGGTATAAAGAAAAGTTTATTAACAGTAACTAAATGAGAGAGTAATAGGAATCAAAACAAAATTTTCAGAACAATTCTCCCTACAATCTTTTCCTTCTTACTGACAATGTAAATAGAAAAACCTAAAATTTTCAGTCAGTTTACCATCACTAGAATAACCTTTCTTCAGTTCACTTAGGGAGAGGAGTCTCTCTTTCATGTTTTGGAGATTTCTCCATAAGAAAACAGTTCTCTCAGGGCTGTCAATTCCCATGAATAGCAGCCATCCATAAAAAATCTGCAATTGTCAAGTCCCTCCCATATTTTCACAGCTTTTCCCACAGTTGTGTTTATAGGCCATGTCAACTTATGAGGAAATATGACCTGTTTAAAAGAAAAGGTTCTCTACATCTATTTTTGAACTCATCTTCATCTCTGGGAACAGAGATCTTCTTCTTCTCTCCCTGAAGGCACAGGGTCTCATCACACTGCTCTCTTTGAATGTTCAAACTTCTCATGGGATCAGAGCTGCTTAAATATTTGCTTAATTTAGCATGGAAGCCTTTGCTGAACAAGTCATCTCCCCATACTTGTCAATGTGTTATAGGGAAAAGGAGAGTCTGATGTATCAATTACATCCTTCTCTACAGCTTTACAAGAGGATTTCAGCCCCAAGATCAGGACATCTCCTCATCCCTCCCATCTGGAACTCAACTTCCCCTTCACTGACCTCGGTGTCTTCATGTTGCTCCTCTATGTGTAGCACTTAGTCCTTTTCTCTCACTCGAGGGAGGATGGAAGCACTGAAAGAGTTCATATCTCACCTGGGGCCTGCAGATGGTTCTGTGACCCTGGCCAGGCTCAGTGCTTGTGGCCGGAGCTGTTTTACAATGGAGGTTTCTGCAGCGGCTGTGCTGGGGCTGTGTCAGGATGGGCCGTGCTGGGGGGAGGACCAGGATCTCAGCAGCCAGGCCAGAACACAGCAGCAGCACGGACGGAGGCTGATGGCTTCTCCTCCCCCTGCCGGGGGTTGCGGGTGAACCCCAGCAGTTTTTCATCTTTAAAATGTGTCTTCACAGAGTCATGTACAGTTTCTTTGGAGGTTTAACAGATTTTCAGATCTTAAATCTAATTACGGATTGGTTTCTTAGCCAGACACGAAGGAAACTGCTATCAGCTTCTCTTAGGAGATCACTTCCATGATGCAAAATCCCCACAACAGCACAGAGCACACAGCTCCTTTGTCCATATGTAGTGGTTATACGTCCAAGGCCTACAAACCCCTCCTTGGGAGATCTCTGGGCTCTCCCCAAGGTGTTTTCAATGAAAACATTCAGCTCATAGTCTAAGAAAATCACCAGAGAACAGGGCCAGCCTGACCTGTCTGTCCTGGCTGCTTTTGTCTGGGAGGAATCCTTGGATATACACAATTTGGGGGACCAGATTTCAATTTTGGCCATGGCCCTTGGACATGAAAGCTGGTTCTTTTCAATAGGAATGAAGGGACAGGGCACCAGTATTTCAGGGGCAGATGAGAGGTGCCCACCAGAGGCCAAGGCCAGCCAGAGCTGGCAGGTTTTATTCTGAGAGATACCCTTGCATATAGGAAATTTTTTAGGGAGAGTACCAATTTTGGCAATGGGCATCTGAAAAGAGGGACACTTCTTTTCCATAGCAAGGAAAGCATGGAAGCCCCAGTGCTCCAGGAGCTGATGAGAGGCAGCCCTTGACATCCCAACATCAGCCAGACCTGTCAGGTGGCCCCTGGCAGGCCAAGCCAGCCAGACCTGTTCCATGTTCCCTCAGTTCCATGGGGCCCCACAGTGTCCCAGTAGTCCCTTGCTTCCCTGAGGCCCTGAGGTGCCATAATGCCCCCTTGGTGACACCAGGCCCTGAAGAGTCACAATGGTCTCCATGGTTCCATCAGGCCCCACAGAGCCATAATTGTCTCTGGGTTCCATGAAGCCCCACTGTGTCACCATGGCCCCTTGGTTCCATGGGCTCCAGTGGTGTCACAATGATCCCCTTGGTTCCATGGGCTCCAGTGGTGTCACAATGATCCCCTTGGTTCCATGAGGTCCCCAGAGTGTCTCAGTGATCTCCATGGGAAGGAAAGAACTCAGCCCCAGTGATGCAGGGGCAGTCACCAGAGGCCAAGTGTCAGAGGGTGACAAGGAAGGGAGTGTTCTTGGAAAGTTATAGCCAAACCAATCAGTGCTCACATTTAAATATTGACACCTGGTGTAACCACGGAAGACATGGACACACCTCTGAGAACACAGGGGGTTAAAAGCAGAGAACTCCCAGGGGAACACTCTTTTGTTCTGCTCAGTGAAGGGTTCAGACCCCCCTGCCCATCCACAGGCTGCCTGGGGGAGGGGAAGCCGTGCAGCCTAGGCTGAGGTAGGCTGGAACCCAGGACAGAGAAGGGGGTGAAGGGAGTGGAACCAGGCACGGCCCCTGCAGGAATAGAGGGGTTGAGAAGCACTGAGATGTCCTGGGCAGCCTCTCCAGAGAGAGTTCCCCCCTGAGAGAGAGAGAGCCTGTGCCACCTTGAAATTTGATATCATGTGCTGGCAGCATGGCCAGCAGAGGAGAAAGAGAAGGGAGGCAGAAGGTGTCCAGCTGTGAGAGTCCTGGGCAGGCTGCTGTGAGATTTCAGTTGTCCTGAGGGCAGCAGAGCTCAAGACTTTTACCCTTCCTTAGACAAAGAAAACTTTGTGAAACACTAATCCTTCATCTGAAAGAGAAAAGAGACAGCCTTGCACCTGAGATGTCAGAAGATGGGAAAGAATCCTAGGTGAGAAGAGATCATGGAGTGGCCTTTGGCTGGACTTTTCTTTGTATAGCCATAGACTGAACCAATTTTCCTGTAACATAGAGACTGCATTTAGGGTAATACAATGGCCTGAGCCAAGAAAGTGACCTGCTGCAGTGATTGCCAGTGCAGGAGTGAGAGTGACCTGCTGCAGTGATTGCCAGTGCAGGCATGAGAGTGACCTGCTGCAGTGACACCATGTGCAGGAGTGAAGTGAACAGAGAAAGGTGAGCAAGGGTGTGGTGGTGCCCTCTGGCTTCAGGGAAGAAGAAGATCTCTGTTCTCAAGTCCCTCAGCCCCAGGGGAGGTGAAAATGGGGGGTACGTTGTCCCAAAAAACTGTCATTCGTTGGTACTTGGCAAAGCATCCATAAAAGGAACCCTTTAAGAAGTTTTGGTCCATAGATGGTGGTGAGAGCATGGAAGGAGGAGGTCACAATGGCAGATTTTCTCCAGGCAGTGCCATGTGTGACTGGAAACACAAGAGGTTTCAACCTGTGGAAGACTATGGTACAAGAGAGACTCCTGTCTCCCTTGATGAACTAAGAATTGATTATCTGAGAGGTGGTTACTTGACTGAGAATCCAAGGTTTTGTCTCATTGTGCTTTGTTGGAAATTGGGTCGGGGGAGTAGGAATGTTTTGGAAGGTTTTAGTTTTAAATTTTGTTTCTTTTATTACAGTGTAGGTTAATAAAGTTTTTTTCCCCCTTTATTTCTAAGCTTGAGCCTCGTCTGCTCTGTTTCTGGTCACATATCACAGCAGCCATTTGAGAAAAATATATTTTCATGGGTGCACTGGCATTGCACCACTGCCAACCCATGACACTGAGAAAGGCCAGAAGGGCAGGGAAGACACCAGGAATTGGTGACATTTTCTCCCGTCACAACCATGACTCAGAGAGTAGGATTAAACCTGGAAAGGCTCAGGCACATTACTGACCTCCTGCTGCCTAAGGAAAGAAAGAGAAATGAAGATAATTTGTCCCTTTTTGGGTTCTCCAGTTCAAAAAAGACACTGAGTCAATCAAGAAGGTCAGGAAAGCTGGATATAAGATGTGCCCATACTCATGGTGAAGGAAAATCCTGTTCTTGGATGAAATTCCCTAAGGGAAGGATCCCTTGGAAGAGGATGGATCCCAACTCTTGGGGATACTAAAATTTTGACTGGAAATTATGTGACCTGAACTGCTGGGTTCTATTTGCAACAGGTTTTTGGACTGGTTATTTCAAAAGAGGATATCCAATCTAAATTATTCTCAAGTTTTATGTAAAGGGTTCCATCTGAACTGGGTCACCAAAATCTTCCTCCAGAGCCAGTGGATGTGGAATTTTGGGTATAAAATCCAGTGGCTTCACTGAATAGTCCTCCATTGTTAGAACTTTAAATATTTACCTCCAACAGAAGAAGAAAAACACCAGAGTAGACACAAACTGTTAAAAAAAAATTTAGTAATTCTCTTTTTTTTCTGTTTCTCCAGTCTCCATGCTTTCTCTCTACTATCTGTCATTTTCCTAGGAATTTCTCAGCACCCTCTGTCTCCTTTTTCTATCCTACACGCCTTAAACTTTAAAGGCTTTAAACAGTAGCATTTAAAGTCTCCCTGTCCTGGTGTTAACACATGTTTTGGGTTTGGGTTTCCCAGGACATGCACTCCTGAAGATTACAAATTACTTTATGCTGTTCCTGCTGTCTCCTGGAATGATTTCACCCCAGACATAGTTGGAACAGTTCATATAAAAAATATTTATTATCCATTTACCACTATCCCTCTGCTCTTCACACAACTCTTTCTTCATCCCTACGGATGGAGAAAATGTGCTCTCTCTGAGGGGATAGAAGGGAATAAAAACTCTGCTCTGGAACTCCATCCAGACTGTGCATATGAGGAGGAAAAAATGCCTGAAATATGAAATATGCTTTTTATCTGTCTAATCTTAGCCAGACCTGGTGTCTTCTCCCAACCAGTCCTTTCAGTCCATGAAGATAAAACAGAGAATATTGAACTCATTTTTTCTACTGTTGAATATGTTGATATTTTTATTTAGCATTACAAGATAAAAATTAATTAAATTCTTCCTGTGGAGAAACTGAGGTACAGGAGAAGACTGGGATTCATCTGCATAATTTGGGGTGTCTGTAATTTATACATCTTAATTTAATTATAATCAATAAAGACAATCCAATCAACAAACTGAATAGAGTTTAGAGTGTGAATCACCTGACATAGTGCACGTCTGGTGTAGGGTGAAATAAATCACAGAATGGGTTGGGTTGGAAAAAACCTTCAAGATCATTGTGTTGGTTTGGAAAGACAGGTGCCTGCTAAAGGAGACAGGAGCCTCCCCTGAAATGGAGAATGCAAACCCTCCCCACCCCTCCGAATTGCTATGAATTTTAAATTAAGGGGCTCTCAGGCAAAAAATATGGGAGCTGGAAATAACAGTTCTTTAATAGGGAAGGGCAAAAAAATAAAATTATAAAATAAAACAATGCAATACACTAGAACAACACTGTCAGAGTCAGAACACAACCTGACACCCTGTTGGTCAGGGTGTTGGTAGCAGTCCAGTTGGAAAAGGGGCTGCAGTCCTCCTGGAGGTTCAGGCAGGGTTCTGTTGGAGCAGGGGAGTCCTGTAGGAAAGGGGTGTATTCTTCCTCTGCAGATCTGTGGAAGTAGAAGCAGCTGCTGTTCCTCTGGGGAGTCCAGTGGAGAAGAGCTGTGCTGGTGTGTCAGAATCTCCAGATTATATCTGGGTAGAAATGCTTGGTTCCTCCCTCTGGGTGGAGCATCTCACAATGGGATGGTATAGTTCTTATCAGTCATGTGGTGACATTCAATAGCCTCTTATCAGCAGATGTTCCCTGCTGAGGGACCCTGATTACAATCACTCAGGAAGGGAGATAAGGAGAATTGCCCACTTGACATCAGACAACTGCCATACAGATGGCAATAGAATACATCTTGCCTTGCAATCTGGAGCACAGTCCCTCTGGCACTGGCAATGCCATGGCCCAGGCCAGAACCAACCCAGTGGGCCACAGGTGTGAGCGGCCGATGGTGCTGTTGGTGTTCAGTCCAGAGCAGGTTTAAACAGCTCCAAAGAAAAAGAAAAACCCCAGCCCAAGGAACTTCTCTGCTTCAGCAAGCTAAAAACTAACTAAAAGCAAAGGAGAGCTCTGTCCTACTGTCTGTCCATCCACAGACCAGAGATACCTTAGGTTTTAAGTTTTTCTGTATTGTTTTGGTGTGCAGCTTTTAGCTTTTTATTAAGTGTTACTGGGATCTTTTCACAAGGAGGTGAAGACAAAACAATCCTATTCTAGCTAGAGACTCAAGGACAATCTCTTCAAACTTCAGGCCCAAAGCACAAACAACATGAAAAGAGGAGGGCAGGCAAGCAAGCAAGGAGGATGAAACTTCATAATTTGAAGGTATTAATTGCACAGTTAACTCTTATATGCAAATGGACTAAAACTTATAAAAAATGTGAGATCTCGTGACCAAGCCCTCTTTTGCTCCCATCTTGGAGCCATCCAGGCAGAGCCACAACTGTGCCTTTGGTACTGGCAGACTGTGGCCTTGGAAGGCACTTCAATAAAAATCCACTTCATTCCCTTTAACTCCTTCTGGCCTCTGCTCCAGCTCCTTGAGGCATCACAACAGTCCAGGAGCCGGAATGTGGAGGAGTGAGTGCAGTTTCTGAGAACAAACTGCTGCTTCTTCCTCCTCCCCTTCGCTTTTAGAACCAGCCTTAAATGTGCAGAACTCATTTCTGGGCTGAACGGACTGATGGGGATACGAGCATGATGAAGTTACCCCATGACGTGCCCATGCAGGGTCAGGGGGTCCCGTCCCCGCCTCATCTCCGGGCTGCTGGGGGTCCCCCAGCTCCGGTATCGCCCATTCCCCTCTCCCCGTCTCGGGGGTCCCCCCTTCCACAGCCCCGGTTCTCACGGGGATCCCCAAAACCAATGTCCCGCCCCGTCGGTACCGGGCCATCGCCACGTGGACCCCCCCGGGACCCTCCCCAGGGGCCATCGCGGCTCCTCTCCCCCCGAAAAAGCTCCTCTTAGGGAGCCCGGAGATATCCGGGACTCGAGTTCGGGATCTGCCGGCTCCGAACACTCCCCAAAAAAATCCTCCCGGAGACCCCTCGCTGGAGTCAGGGCGAGCTCGGCCTCCGCCCTCACCTGCGGCTCGGGGCTGGGGCCGATGCTTCCGGGGCAGGGGGTGCTGCAGACTCAGCGTGCGGGCGGTGCGAGCGGCGGGATTCTCCCGATCCTGCTCCCGCTCCACCTCCTCTCCCTCCTCTTCCTCCCACATTTCCTCCACTCCCAGCCCGGACCCCCTTTTCCCACCCCTCTGCCCCACGGCCGCCGCAGCACCGGCTGCTGGCTGGGGGGAGCCCCCGATCGGCCCCAGGGGTGGGTAGGGGGCTCGGGGACCCCCCCGGTGCAGATCCGTCCCCACGGCCCGAGCCCCAAATTCCGCTCTGGGAACCGCTGGGCTCCGCGGGTCCGCCTGGCAACCGGTGAGTCATCGGCGAGAAAAGCTCTGGTTGGCTGGAAATTGTTTAGTGCGTTCTCTGATTGGCTGGAATTGCGAAAGGCTCTGCACCCTCCGAGTGTCCCTTGGAGCTGCGGAGTTCCGGCCGGAGCCTTTTCCTCTTTCCTTCTCGCCCTCTGAGAACTTTTTCCTATGTCTTTCTCTCCCTGTAAGATCTCTTCGCTCTTTCTTTCTCCCGCCCCAGACCTCTTTCCTATTTCTTTCTGTCTCTGAGACATCTTCCCGATTTCTTCCTCTTCCTTTCCTCTCCCGATTTCTTGTTCAGTTCAATCCAAGTTTGAGCAGATCCGCAGGTTGCGTTCCCGTGGTCTCATTTGCACCTTCACTGGGGCAGACGCGTCTCTCCCTCGTGAGATCATAACCCATGGGCAGGGTCTCTTCCCACCGCAGTTGTTCCAGGATTCTGTCGGGGACTCCATTCCATTTTCTCCCTCCCTCTGGTTCCAGACAGAAATGTGCTGTAAAATGCCCAACAAAGCCACCTTTGCTGTGAGCTCTGGGAGCCCCCAGAGCTGCTGGAGCTTTTCTCCTGACCCTGCACAGCTCCTTGGCAGGCACAGAAGGAGCAGCACCCCAGGAGCCTCAGGAATGCCCCTCTGGCATCCGTGGCAAACACTCCCAGGGGCTGGAATTCCAGTTCCCAGCCAGGAAAAGATGTTCCTGCCCTTGAAGGTAAAGCTCTGAAGAAGGAGCCAAAAGCCAAGTGGAGCAAGATCTAACAGTGACATTTCACTGCCAGACTTCATAACTTCACCCATGGTTGTTGTAGCTCGTGAATTGGGAATAAAATCAGGACAGGTCTTTGGTGGGAGCTGCCCTGGGTCAATGGAGACACTGACAGAGAGAAACAGAGCAGGCAGAGAAAGGCAGAAGATAAAGAAGGACACAAACGCAATCAGCTGAGAAAGTGGCATTCTGAAAAACAAACTGGAACTGACTGAAAATGCATGGGACAGAAAAAAGTAATTTTGTATCTTTATTTCCTATCAAAACACAATTTCCTGCCTTTCTCACAAACCTCCTCCCGGTGTCATTCAGCAGGGCTGTCAGAAAGTTTTTCACTCTGAGTGGATGTTCCATGCTGCAGCCACAAGGAAACAGGGAATGGGGATTTTCCTCTTCCCGGGGAGTTTGACATCCTCAGCTGAGTAGAGGAGGAGGCACCAGTAGAAAACGGCACCTGGGCTAAATCCTTCCACATGGAAGAGGGGGAGGAAAGTCTCTCATCCTGTCTGCAGCTGCTCCCACAGGGATGTGAGGGCTGATCCCAGAGCCACAAGGGTCACAGTCAGGGCTGTCCTCAGGGAATTCTCACCGGGTATTGAGGGGCAGGGTGGGAGCACCTGGATCTTGGAGCACACAGCTGCCCCCCGTGTTTGGAGGTACCTGAGAAGGGCAGGGACGATTCCAGGGACATCCTGCAGTGACATCCCACCTGTCCTGCTCTGTGTGACCCTGATCCTGGTCTCAATCTCACTCCATGTTTAGATACACTCACAGTTCAGTATTTAATCTCATCCCAGTCCCAAACTTGTCTAGCCCCAGACCCAATCCCAACCCCAGCCCTAAAGCCAATCCCATGTCTAGCCTTAACCCCGATCCCAGCTCTAATCCAAATCTCAGCCCTAACTCCAATCCCAGCCTCAGTTCCAGCCCCTTCCTAAATCCTCAGCCCAAAACCAAATCCCAGGTTCAGCCCTTCTGGGGATTTGGGGGTTTCTCTGTCCCTGTGATCCCAGTGATGTTTGGGCAGGGTCACACCAGGGCTGAGAGGGACAGAGACCCCCCCCTGACCTCCCCAGGTGTGAGAAGGTCAGAGAGCCCCCCCAGCCCTGAGCACCCTCAGCGGTGAGAGGGACACAGAGCCCCTGGTCCCCAGCCCTGCACAGGCATTCCCTGAGGCCAGAGGGATGGAGACCCCCCGAGCATTCCCCAGGGCGAGGGGACAGAGACCCCCAAGCATCCCCTGGGCTGAGAGGGACAGAGACTGCCCAGACTACCTTCTGGCACAGGGGTGAGGGGGAGGGAGACCCCCCAGGCATTTCCTGGGGTGAGAAATGAAGACCCCCTGGGAAATGGCCTGGGGAGACAGGGATAGGGACAGCCCCTGGGGAATGGCCTGTGGTGACAGGGACAGCCCCTGGGGAATGGCCTGGGGTGGCAGGGACAGGGACACTCCCTGGGGAATATCCTGGGGTGACAGGGACAGAGACAATCGTCTCCAGCCCCTCCCAAGCATCCCCCAGGACAAGAGGCACAGAGACCCCTCGACCATACCCTGAACACTAGACAAAATAAACTTGGCAGAAATCAAAATTAACTCTGCATAAAGTACTTCGATAAATATTTTATTTTCCCACAAGTCACATGTAATGAAAACGCAAACAAATCCCAAAGATTAATAAACTGACAATAGAAGCAATTCTGTGGCCATTCCAAGTTTCATTGGTTCCTGCACAGCTCCAGCTCAGCTGCTGGCAGGTTCCGATAAAAGAAGAGTGGAAACTCGGCCCAATACAGATTATGAAAAGGAAGGGAAAGCTCTGTGTAGCTGTCACAAATGTGACAGTGACAAAGAGAAAAATTATTCTCACATTTGGCAAAGTCCCCAAGCCTGTGAATTCGGGAGTTATTTGGGAATTTAGCTACTTGAGCTGGGCTTCTTGTAGGACTTTTAGCAGCCTTGTGTTCCTCACCTTGGGCTGAATCAACCTTGTCAGTCTTGCTGGTATCATTTGCTCCCTTTCCTCCAGTGACTTTAACAAACTTTTCAAGGAAGGACAACAAAATATTTTCTTTACACTGGCCATCCACAACAGCCATTTTCCTCATCAGTTCTCCTATAAGTCCCTTAGGGGAAGCTGCGTCCAAGTTTCCAAGAGTTCCTCCAAAAAGAGGCACAACCTCCTCAGATGAGGGAACCATGTGGTTGTCAAAGGCACTTGGGGTCAGAGTACAGTGCTCTAAACTCACTGTGCCAAAATAAGGTTGCAATCTGGTTAAGAAAATTGTTAGAGAGATGCCTCTGCCCCAGTTAAGGTGCTAATGAGACCAAACCCAAAGTGGATTTTATTGAACAGTAAATGTGAGGTAGAGAGAGAGATGGAAAGAGAGGGAAGAGGGGGGAGAACAATGGAGTGACAGGGACAGAGACCTCCCCTGGGGCAGGGCAAGTGTGACATTGTCCCCTCTGTGTGTGGCCTTCCCATGGTGGGGGTTTTACATCGGAGCCAGTTTGGGTAAGGGGGGTTGTGTTCACCCCCCTGAGCAGGGATTACCCCACTGTTTCAGTTTACAATATAAGATGTAACCGAAAGCATGTGTTCAATCACCATCTTCATAAACTGTTATAAACAGGTGGGGCAGTGTTCTTTATCTCTTCCATGACTCACCCCTGATAATGCCCTCCGGGGGTATCTTCTGTGAATGGGCCATTGAGTGTCACTGCAGGGCTGATAAAATTACATCCTCCCATTGTGGGATGCTCCACCCAGGGGGAGGATCCAAGCATTCCTACCTGGATATATTCTGAGGCTTGCAACACCAGGAGCACCTTGCCTACTGCATTTCCAGAGGACAAGAGCTCCATAACCACCACTGGACCTTCAGAGGAAGACCAGACCCTTCTACAGGATCACTGCTTCGACAGAATCATGTTCATCACTCCAACAGGACTGCAGCCACCATTTAATGGGACTGCTACTGCCACCCTGACCAACAGGCTGTCAGATTATATCCTGACTCTGTCAGTTTAAGGCAGTGTTTCTGTATCATTGGCTTGATCTTAATTTTTCTATTGAATTGTAATTCTGGATAAGACTCTCCCCCAGATTTCCTTCAAGCAAGTGCAAAAATCAATGTGCACATCCCTAGTTTTCCTCCCAAAGGATATTTTGGGATATCCCATTCCCAAAACTTGGCTGGATGGAGGGAGAGACTGTGAGGAATAGGAAGTTCTCCCAGGACACCCAGGCAGGTGAGGAGGAAGTCAGTGCCCCTTTCCCCCTCCCTCCTGCTCCATCTCCCAGCCCAGCATGGCCCCCGGCAGCAGGACAACCCTGCTGCCAACACCGTCCTGCCAGGAATGCACTGGGGGGATCTCTTTCCCTTTCCCCTCTGGCACGGAGGCAAATCCCATCCTCTTTTTCCTTCCTCCCCCAGACAAGGAGAAGCTGAGGATAGAGACCAGAGAGGAAAAATCCCCAAGGCAGAACCTCGTTGAAGAGCACGTTTTGAGCAGCTCCATGGTGCAGGAATCCAACATGGAGGAAATGCTACAGAGATCCCCCATGAGGAGGGGCTGCAAACCCAGCCCAGGGTGTTCTGAGGAGGAAAGACCCACCCTGTGCCAGGAAGGTGGACAGAGCTTCAGCCGGAGCTCAGAACTGATGGTCCATGAGCAGCTTCATGATGGGGAGAAGCCCTACAAGTGCTTGGAATGTGGGAAGAGCTTCAGGCAGAGCTCCGACCTGATCCAGGACCAGATGATCCACACTGGGGAATGGCCCTATGAGTGTGGGGAGTGTGGGAAGGGCTTCATCTACAGATCCACCCTTGTGACCCACTCACGCATCCACACTGGGGAGAGGCCCTATGAGTGTCCTGAGTGTCAGAAGAGGTTTAAGACCAGCTCCACTCTCGCCAAGCACCAGTGCATTCATACAGAGGAGAGGCCCTTCTGCTGCTCCAACTGTGGGAAGGGCTTCAAGCGCAACTCCAACCTCATCATCCACCAGCGCATCCACACTGGAGAGCAACCCTACGAGTGACCCACATGTGGGAAGAGGTTTCAGACCAGCTCAAATCTCCGTCTGCATGAGCGGATTCACACTGAGGAGAGGCCCTTCTGCTGCCCTGAGTGTGGGAAGGGATTCAAGCACAACTTCACCCTCATCAGGCACCGGCACATCCACACTGGGGAGAGGCCATACGAGTTCCCCACATGTGGGAAGAGCTTCACCCAGAGCTCTGACTTGACCAAACACCAACGGAGGCACCAGTAAGGGAAGCCCTGCCAATTCCCCAACTGCAGGAGAGCTTCATGCCCAGCTCCAGCTTCATCCCCTATTGGAGGACCCATATTGGGAAGAGCCCTGGTGATCCATTTTCCCCGTGATCTGTGCTGGGAAGACACCTGTCTGTTTTCTTGCTCCTGCCAATGACATGATATGGGTTTGAAGAACATGAAGGTCTACCCTGGCCATGTCATTACATTCACTCCCACCTCAGAATATTGCCAGGGACAGGAAAGGGACTCTCTCTCCCCGAGGGGAAGGGTGTCCTTTCCAGGGGGAAATACATTGCTGGGAAGAGCCAGGGAGTTGTGTTGTAGTTTTGCCTGTAAATAGTTTTTCTTATCCTTTCTGTTATCAATATTGTTTCTGTTCCGGTTTGTTGCTTTTTTCATTGCTGTTCGCGGTAAATTGTTCTTATCCCAGCCCAGGATCTTTGCCTTTTTTGCTTTACATGGGAGGCGGGAGGGCAGCGAGGGCATTGCGGTTTTAGCGGGAACAGGAAATTGGGGAATCCCATTCCTGAACCCCGGCCCGTGGAAACCGAGCATCCCAGCTGGTCCCAGCCCTGGTGGCCATGGCAACAGCCTTGGGAGCGGGTCCCTGGCTGGGGCTGTGGGAACCTCTTCCCTCTGGTGCCCAGGGACAGGACTGGAGGGAACGGCTGCAGCTGAGTCGGGGCAGGCTGAGGTTGGATCTCAGGAAAAGGTTTTTCCCCAGAGGCTGCTGGGGCCCTGCCCAGGCTCCCCAGGGAAGGGTCCGAGCTCCAGGGCTCTCTGAGCTCCAGCAGCGTTTGGACAGTGCTGCCAGGCCCAGGCTGGCATTGTTGGGGTGTCCTGTTGTTCTCGTTCAGGGCAAATTTGGGAGAGAACCCCCAAAGCAGCTCCTCTAGGAAAGCAGATTCAACTGACCCCTTCCCCCAGCTGGTTAGGGAGAAAATACCTCCTTGGAGAAAATTGGAAAGAACCTATTTATTAAACAATAAAACCTAAACAATATTAAACAATAAAACCTCTTGCTGCTCCAAAAGAGATTACAAACTCAGAAAGTCCCCTCCCCAAGTTGCAGCTTGGCTCATTCTCTTATCAATCCCTCCGGCGCTGGAAATGCCATGGCCCGGCCCAGTGGGCCACTGGTGCAAGCTGCCACTTCTCTTCTGGGTGTTCAGTCCAGAGCAGGTCTAAACAGGTCCAAAGAAAAGGGAAAAATATCCACAGTCCAGGCAACTTCTTGGCCTCAGTGAGCTAGAACTAAAACAAAGGAGAGCTCTGTCCCACTGTCCATCCATCCGCAGACAACACAGTCCTGGAGCAGGAATGTGGAGGAGGGAGTGCAGTGTCTGAAAAGAAACTTTGCGCTTCTTCTCTCCCCACTTCACTTTCTGGAATAAGTCTTAAAGGTGAAAAACTTATTATTTAGCATAAACAGAACAGACGATTGGGGATAAAAGCATCATGCAGTCAACCCAGGACATTCCACCCCTTATCCCCATATTATCAGCTTACTACTAAAATGAATATATATTCTAACTCTACATACACATACATTACACATCTAATATAAAGCTATACACAGACAATGGTAGTAACATTCAGCAAACAGTGATATTTACACATAGTTCTCACCCAACAATCAGATCTCCCTGAGGTACACATTGTGTTCTTCCATCTCTTTGCATTATCCACCATGTGCAACCTGGTCCTGAGATAAAACAACCCCACGAATGGGTATGTCTGTACTTGAGGCAGAATTGATCCACATAGTCTTCCCTAACAAACCTCTGACATGTACCACTGGGACTTTATCTCCATCTGTTATATTCAGGGACTCAGACTGGGCAGGACATGCTCAGGTGGTGGAACCTCGGGTGTTAACTAACCAGGTGGCCTTTGCTAAATGCTGCTCCCAATTTTTGAAGATCCCCCACCAAAGGCTTTCAACTGGGTTTTTAGTAGTCCATTGTACCTCTCTAGTTTTCCTGCAGCTGGTGCATGGTAGGGGATGCCATGTTCCCTAGCCCAGGTGGTGATAAGGCTGTTCCTGAAATGAGTCCCATTGACGCACTCAATCCTCTCAGGGGTACCATGCTTCCAAAGGACCTGCTTTTCAAGACCCAGGATGGTGTTATGGGCAGTAGCATGAGACACAGAGTAGGTTTCCAACCATCCCATGGTGGCTTCTACCATTGTGAGCACATGGTGCTTCCCTTGGCATGTCTGGGGCAGTGGGATGGAGTCAATCTGCCAGGCCTCCCCATACTTGTACTTGGATCACCTCCCACCATACCACAGGGGCTTCACTCACTTGGCCTGCTTGATGGTAGCACACGTCTCACAGTCATGGATAACCTGAGAAATACTGTCCATGGTTAGATCCACCCCTTGGTCTTGTGCCCACTTGTAGGTGGCATCCCTACCCTGATGGCCTGAACCTCCATGGGCCCATCAAGCTAGGAATAACTCTCCCTTAAGTTCCCAATCTAGATCTATCCTGGACACCCTTATCTCTGCAGCCTGGTCTACCTGCTCATTGTTTTGGTGCTCCTCATTAGCACTACTCTTGGGGACATGGCATCTACATGGCAGACTTTCACTGGTAGCCTCCCTACCCTGGTAGAACTTTTCAGCAGCCCAAATTGGTTTTCCCCTACACTGCCAGTTAGCCTCTTTCCACCTCCCTAGCCAACCCCACAGAGTGCTGGCTACCATCCATGAATCAGTGTAGAGGTAGAGCTTTGGCCACTTCTCCCTTTCTGCAATGTCCAGGGCCAGTTGAACAGCTTTGAGCTCTGCAATTTGGCTTGATCCACCTTCTCCTTCAGTGGCCTCTGCGACCTGTCGTGTGGGGCTCCATACGGCTGCTTTCCACTTCTGGTTCATCCCTACGATGCAACAGGAATCATCAGTGAAAAGAACGTAGGGTGTTTTCTCTGGGGGCACTTGGTTATATAGAGGAGCTTCTTCAGCTTGTGTCACTGGTTCTTGTTCTTCATCTGTGACACCAAAATGTTCATCTTTGGGCCAATTTGAATTTACCTCCAAAATCCCAGGGCAATTCAGTTTACCTATACGGGTGTGCTGTGTGATAAGAGCAATCCACTTGCTCCATATAGCACTGGTGGCATGGTGGGTGGAGGGAACCTTTCCTTTGAACATCCACCCCATCACCGGTACTCAGGGTGCCAGGAGGAGTTGTGCTTCTGTACCAATCATTTCTGAGGTGGCCTGGAGTCCTTCATAGGTGGCCAAGATTTCTTTCTCTGTTGGGGTGTAGTTGGCTTCAGAGCCTCTGTAGCTTTGACTCCAAAATCCTAGTGGTCAACCCAAAGTCTCCCCAGATACCTTCTGCCAAAGGCTCCAGGACAAACCATGGTTCCTGGCTGCAGAGTAGAGCATGTTCTTCCCTTTTGGTCCTGTCCTGACTGGGCTAAGGACTACTGCATGAGCAATCTCCTGCTTGATCTGGGCAAAGGCTTGCTGCTTCTCAGGGTCCCAGTGGAACTCACTCTTCTCGTGGGTGACCAGGTAAAGAGGGCTCATGATCTGACAGTACTCAGGAAGGTGCGTTCTCCAAAAACCTATGGCACCTAGGAAAGCTGGTGGTTTTCTTCTTGCTGGTTGGTGCAGACATCGCGGTGATCTTGTTGATGACCTCAGTGGGAATCTGATGCTGGCTGTTTTGCTACTTGACTCTCAGGAGCTGGATCTCTCGGGCAGGTCACTTGACTTCGTTCTTCTTGATGGCACAACCGGCTTCTAGCAGAATCTGGATGATCTCCTTTCTTTTTTCAAATACTTCTATTGCTGTGTTCTTTTACGCAATGATGTCATCAATGTACTGCAGGTGTTCTGGGGCCTCACCCTTTTTCACTGCAGTCTGGATCAGTTCATGGCAGATGGTGGGGCTGTGCTTCCACCCCTGGGGCAGTCGGTTATACGTGTATTGCACACCGCTCTAGGTGAAAGCAAACTGAGGCCTGCATTCTGCTGCCAGAGGAATGGAGAAAAACTCGTTAGCGATGTCAACAGTGCTGTACCACTTTGCTGCCTTGGACTCCCCCTTGTACTGGAGTTCCAGCATGTCCAGCACAGCAGCGCTCAGCGGTGGAGTCACTTCATTGAAGCCAAAACAGTCCACAGTCAATCTCCATTCTCTGTCAGACTTGCACACAGGCCAGATGGGACTGTTGAAGGGTGAGTGGGTTTTGCTGACCACCCCTTGGCTCTCCAGTTCATGGATCATTTTGTGGATAGGGATCACGGCATCTCGATTCCTCCAATACTGCCAGTCGTGCACCATCGAGGTGGCAATTGGCACTCATTGCTCTTCCACCTTCAGGAGTTCTACTGCAGATGGGTTTTTGGATAGTTCAGGCAAAGTGTTCATCTGCTTAATGTTTTCTGCCTCCACAGCAGCTATGCCAAAAGCCCTTCTGAGTTCCTTTTGGGTCTTTGTAATAGCTTTTCTGGAGGAAGTCTATGCCCAGAACACACAGGGCCTCTGGACCAGTAACAGTAGGATGTTTCTTCCACTCTTTCCCAGTCAGGCTCATCTCCACTTCCAACAGGGTCAATTGTTGTGATCCCCCTGTAACCCTGGCAATGGAAACAGGTTCTGCCCCTACATGTCCTGATGATATCAGGGTACACTGTGCACCAGTATAAACTAAGGCATGGTATTTTTTTGGTTCTGATGTTCCAGGCCATCAGATCCACACCATGCAGAAGATCCAGTTTTCCTGTGCCTCTCCCTGGCTAAAGGCAGAGCCCCTCTCTCCATAATTATTATTTCTTTCCAGGGCATACATGGTAAAGGTACTTTTGAGGGGATGTGACAGATCATACTCAGCAGCTCAGTCATGGGAGGTTGAGGCTACCTTCACTTTACTGGAGTTCCCTTGATTAGTGTTCCCCTCCTTGAGTTGACCCACCCGTGCTGCCAGGACAGAAGTGGGTTTACCATCCCACCTTCCCATGTCTTCCTCATGGTCATGCAGAAGGAACCATAGGTCAGCCCGTGGGGTGCACCCTCTCTCTCTAGCTGGGGAACATTGGGCTCTGACTTTGGGGCCTGTGACTCGCACTGGTGCAATGTGGGAACTGTTCCTCCTCACCTCCTCCCTCATCTCCGCTCTGAGTTCTTGGACCATGGCAGAGACATTAGCCTGCATTGGGCCATTGATCATACTTTCATAATTTCTAAACTTGTTTGCGACAGAACCCACTGTCTCTCAGTTGGTATTGGCATTAATCGTTGCAATGAAGCTGGTGTATTGAGATGGCCCTAGATTTGCCAGACTCCACAACATTTGTCCTGGGCACCTGACCTCCAATACTGCCACCTCTCTCGGCTGTTGGATCCCTTCTTCCCCGCTCAGAGGGTCTTCCAGCACATTCTATGATGCTGCTCCTGCATTCTCTCCCTGTGGACAAACCTCTCTCTGGCACTCATTAAAAGCCATTCCCAGAGGGAAAGGGACCCTGGCTCCCTTACAAAAATCTGATTCATACCTGAGTCCTGGGTGAAAGGTCCAAGATTCCTTGCTTCACCGCCATCCAGTTGCACACCTGTACCCATAAGGTCCCAGACCCGAAACAGCCAGGTTGTGTAAGCCTCACATCCCCATTGTACAATGACTTTGTGCAGATTACGGAGACTTTTGTACATCAGGGACTCAGTGATGATCTCAACTGTTGTCTCTCCTGCGGGTTGTGAGGGCCCTCCTTTCTTATCCTCATCTGGGTGCTCTGGCTTCATCTTAGATCTCCTTGTTTCCACCAGGGCAACTGCTGCTGGCTGTGATTGCCTTTGCAATCTGGAACCTGGACGGTTGTAACATCTGTGGCTTCCACTGCGGCACCATCAGACTCTCCCTCTTTGAGGCAGGGGGAGGGTTTTTCACCAGCTCTGGAAATGTACTCCTTCAGCATCTGGCCCATCTCTTTCACTAGAACCACCACCCAACCTGGGTTGTTCATTTCTGAGATGGGCTGTGGGGCAGGGTCAGGCTCTGGGGCAGCAGCATCCCTTGTCTCTGGGGTAGGTGTCAGCGTGGTTATCCAGGTTAATCTTCCCTCATCTCTGAAGGCTAAATGTAACAGGCCTATACGAAACCCCAACCACTGTATGATATCATTAGCATTTAGAGTGGATCTGAACCCTTTGGAAACGGTGGGGCAGACCCAAAGAGCTGGGTGAAGGGCTGGGAGAAAATTTCCCCCAGTGTCATTTCCTCACAGTAAGTACCATTATTAAAGTAACCCCAAAAACATACACTCAGTGATAGTTCTGAATCCATGTGCCTGCCTTCCAGAGGAAGTTAAAAATCCATTAATTCCTCACCTTATTAAGCATTAAAGCAAACTGGATAATAGCCACAGCAGCCTTAGTTATGGTTAGCCTGTGTTCCCAGGGATGGCCAGGCTGCTCCTGATGGGGCAGAAGGAAGAGCTCCAGGCCCTCTGTGAGGGTGAGTGAGGGCAGCGAGCTGTCAGCAGGTGCTGGCCAAGTGAGCTGCAATGCCTGGGCAGGGAGCTGCAATCCCTGCCCTGGCTGCAGTGGGCTTTGCTCCTTGTGTGTACGAGGGGTGGCGTGGGCAGAGCACACAGAGATTTCAGGGATGTGGGCAGGGGGATTCATGGCCAGCACTTTGCAGCTGATCCACTTGGCCCCTTCTCTCTCATGGCCATGGCAAGAGCTTGGTGGGATGGCTCTGGCAGAAAGGTCTCCTTGGATTCCTGAACATCCAGGTTCTGACTGTGGCTCTATTCCCCTCTCTTTCAGCCTTTCAAGGCCTGAGTGAAGACAACAGCTCCTCCTGCATAAGCATATTTGTTCAGGTGATTTTCAAGGGAAGAGCTGCAGAAGTACTTTCATCTGCTGGCTCAGAAGAAGCAGTGTCTCTTTAAGACCTCCAGATCCCTTGCAAGGTGAGACCACCTGGAGACCAGAGGAGACCAGCTGGAGCTCCAGGCACAGCTGATGATTGGCACAGCTGAGCCTGTGGGAAGCTCCCATAGCTCCCGCCTTCTCCCTTCCTGTTGATAGCTCCCTCCCTCCAGCCCTCAGAACCTGCCCATCCCCTTTCTTCCCTCCCAGCTCATCCCTTTGCTTTGCCTTCCATTAATAAACAGTTTGGCTTCTTTGCTTTACCTGCATCTCTGTGGAGCTGGAGCGATGCAAATCTGGAGCCCTGGGACACACAGGCCCCTCCTGCCATTCTCTTCCACACTGTGTTTTGTGCACAGAGGAACGAGGGCAGATCAGGCTGCAAAGGTCCCTGTGCTGAAGGTCCAGTTCCACAACACTGTGGAGTTACAGATCTTGCTGAGCACCCTGGAGCCCCTGCAGTTCGGAAGAGCAAACTTGAGGATGCTCTGAACCCAGCTGGAAGGGATTCCATGGCAAGCATCCACAGAGGGCAAAGGAGCTTGGAATGCTGGAAGGTTTCAAGAACAGCTTCCTGAAAGCACAGCAGTGCTCCATCCCTGCGCAGCATCTGGAAGAGGGCAGAACCAGAGACCAACTGGGCTTAACAGAGAGCTCTGGGTGTGCCTAAGAGCAAATGAAGAAGCAGCACGGTGCTGGAGACTCGGAGGCGCGACTGTGCCAGTGCCCTGAGCGCTGTCAGGCAGTGCTGGGATCCTGGGTTTGGTTCTGGTCCCCGACAGCCAAGGAATGGCAGCCCCAGGCTCAGACCCAGTCAGAAAGCCAACCAAGTGAGACCAGAGGAAGGGCACCCTTCCAGTTTCTCTTGGGCATGGCTGCAAAACAGCCCCTGCTGCTTCCTCCTCTGCCTGTGTTTGGGTGTGCTGGTGGCAGAGCCAGCCAGGTTGTGCTCTGTGTTCCAAAGCCTGTTAGGAGTGGGCAGGAAAAGCGCTGTGTGCACAGCTGAGTCCTGGAAGGTGCTGGCAAGAGCATCCTGCAGGTACAGGGCTCTGGGCTCTGCCTGGGAACAGCCTGGTTTTGCTGCTGTGACCGCAGGCAGGAGTTGAGGCAGGTGAAGAGGCAGCGAGCAGCTTGTGTTTGTAGAGGGCCTGGGGCTGCACCTCTGAACCTCCACCTGGGAACACACTTGGGGGAATACGAGCTAGAGCTGGAGTGCCTGTCCTGAAAGGACCTGAAGTCATTCAGCCTTGCCAGCTTTTCTTAAGAGTGTATTGGTGTTCCCAGGGAAGCTACACATTTGGGGAAAGGCCTTTGGAGGAAAGGGGCTTGCTTCTCAAGGAAAGTGCTTCCCAGGGAGCTCCCAGTGAGGTGGGAAGGGGGATCCAGGAGCCATAGGCCTGGCAGCCTGAGCTTGCCACCTGGGAAGGCCTTGGAGCAGATCCTACTGAGTGCCATCCCATAGCATGTGCAGGGAACTAGGGGGTGTGCTGGAGGGTGGGAAAGCTCTGCGGATGGACAGGGAGAGCTTGTGGTCCTGGTGGGGTGTTGAGGGCTTCTTTGGGGCTGTTTGAGGAGGCTGGTGTTGGTGGGGTGTCAGGGAAAGAGTTGTCTGCAAGGTGAGAGGTCTAGGCTGGAATTTGAGTCAGTTTGAAGGCAGCATCTATGGTTTGACACAGCTTTGGTTACAGAGTGCAGAAAAAATATCTGTGATTTTTCCTGGTTATTCTCCTGCAGGGAACAAGAGGGGAGAGCTGTACTTTACTGGCCATTTAGATATCTGTACCAGGGGAAGGATTAGCCCTTTTGCCATCTACTCATTTGTTTGGGCTACTTTTGTAACAGTGAGCGGACTTGAATTTCTTGAGAGCTTTTATTCTTTAAGAGAATTAGGATAATATCATCCCTTCATGGAAAACCATTTGTAAACCAAAGAATGGCCCTTTTTTTACCTCTGTGCAGTGTTATGTTAAGTTACTCTCAGTAGATGCTGTTAAGGCAAATGTGTTGCTGCTTTGGGACAGGAAGCAAAATTCCAACTCTTCACCTTCTCAGGCCATCCCAATGAAGTTGGGAAGTTTGCAACTTTTTGGAACTACTTGAGTTGAGCAATGGGAAGTAAAGCTTTCCTGAAGTGAGGATTCTTAAATGCCAGATTCTTCTGTGCCTTTGCCACTAAGGTGTTTTTGTGCTGAATGAAATGAAAACAATGAGGAAAGAATTTCGGCATGGAGTGAGAGCTTCTGACAGATACCAAGTGTTGCCAGTAGTTGCTCCCGGTGCTCCTGCCATCAGTCCCTGCAGGAAGGAGCAGAGCCCCCAATGCATGTGGGCTTTGGCTCCCTCTGGCACAGAAGCCACCCAGGGACACAGGTCTCTGAGGCAGGAGATGGGCACCAGCGCTGCCTGGGCTGGGGGGTGGCAGGTCTGCTTGGGTGGGGACTCTGCCACTGCTGCTGATGTCAATGCTCCCTGGGCGCCAGGGGTCAGAGCAGAATTCGTGCCCAGTCCCACATGTTCCCTGTCCATGTCACACCTGTGGGTTTAGGATGGCCACCAGCCAGGATGTTTCCCAAGGAGGCTGAGCCAGCCCCATGCCCTTCCCAGTGGAGCCCTGGGGGCTCTTTCTGCTGCCCTGAGCCCACAGAGCAGGGCAGTGTTTGCTGATGGTTTGAGCCCTTCCTAAAGAATCTGTCGGGGTGTCTTGGACACTTGGGGTGAGAGATCCCTTCCACCCTGGGCAACACTGGGTGGGCTGAGGGTGGCCCCAGGACAGGTGGCAGTGTGTGCAGGGGGCCTTTGTGACAAGGTGCAGCACGGTCACTGTGGCATAGAACGGGTGTCCAAGGGCCCTTTGTGACACGTGGTGACATAGGAGCTGGCAGGGACAAGTGCATGCCACAGTGCTTGGAGCACGCGACGGGACAAGACAGGACAGAGTGGTGCTGTGAGGAGCCCCCGCACAGCGCGCTCGTTCGTGTCCCACCCGGAGCTTTTCCGAAGCGTTGTTCCTGCAGCTGAGCTCAAGGCCAGACCACAGGACTTGCTGACCTGTGGCCTTCCTGAGGCTTCGTTTCTGCAGGGACCTTTGAGGCCAGACCCAATCCTTGACAGGATTGTCCTGTCACATCTGTCCTTGTGGCAGGAGCCATTGAGACCGATTGCAGGACTTGGTGACTTGGAGCTTTTCCAAGGCATCTCTCCTGCAAATATCAACAAATCCAGTCAGAGACATGGAGCAGAGACCCCCGAGAGTGCCCAAGCTGGCTTGGGTGGAGGAGGAGGAGGAAGAAGGCCCTGGAGCTGCCCCAGCACATGAGACTGAAGAGGTGGTGCCGTTCCAGCCACCGCAGGAGGGTGAGTGGCAGAGCTGACCCGAAGGACTGGTGCCTGCAGCTGGCTTGACCCCATGCCATGCCATGCCATGCCATGCCATGCCATGCCATGCCATGCCATGCCATGCCATGCCATGCCATGCCATGCCATGCCATGCCATGCCATGCCATGCCATGCCATGCCATGCTATCCCCTGGGGACATGCCCATGGACAGGACAGAAGAGGGGCCGGGTAGACACCCCGCAGTGGCCGTGCTCCATCCCCCTGGGGCATCCTGGGGCTCCTCCTGCCTGGGGAGCGAAGGGCTGGGCTCTGTTCTCCGGCCTCTCCCGCAGCCCCTCAGCTCTAGCTGCGCTCTTTCTTTGCCAGATGCAGCTGTGGAGCGCACGCCAGAGCAGGAATCCAGCCGTGGCCGCTTCCACAGCACAGCGCAGGTACCTGCAGGTACCCCCAGCTGAGCTGGGCCTGCTGGCCCTGCTCAGCTGAGCACCGTGCGTGCAGCAGTCCATGCAACATCCCTGGCTTCTTGCCCCTCTCCTACAGTTCATCTGCAAATTCATGAAGAAAATTCAGGAGGAAGTGACCATCACCATGGGCACTGGGCGCAGAACATACTCGCCCATCTTCCAAACCCAGACCAGTGCTGCCCTCCTGTGTATGCTTGTAGAGGAAGATTTTTACTATCCAGACCAAGTAAGCAGCCTGTGGCCCGGGTTTGATTCTCCCAGGAATTGCTTGACCTCTCAAGCCACGCATGCTGGTTGCTGTGAGCCTTTGAGGCCACATGGCAGTGCGGTGGGAAGGGAAGCACTTCTCTGGGGAAGCTGGGAACATTGCTCCCTCTGGCAGCTTTCCAAGTCTCCCTGTGCTTTCTCCAGGTGCCTGCCATGGTGAGGTACATCCACCAGTGGCTCATGGCAAACGAGGATGACGAGCACAGGCTGGATGAGCCCCTCCTGGACCTCACGGAAGCACAGCCAGAGGACGTAGTTGTGACGCTCCTGCGTGTGGCCCCGTCCTGTGACAGGTATGGGGCCCACCTGCCCAGAGGGCTCAGGGCTCCCCAGCCCATCACCCTGTACAACCTGTCCCAGCTGTCCGACCAACAGAGAGTTCCAGCCCTGGCATGTCAGCTCCTGAGCCAGCTGCCATGCTCCCTCCCTGCCCCTCAGGGGTTTGTCCCGACTGGGCTGGGCTGCCTGGGTGCTGCTGGCGAGTGGCAGTGGGCAGAGGCAGAACTGGCAGCCAGCTCAGCTCCCCCTGGTGCTGTGTCTGAGACCCCCTGAGACAGAGCTCTAACCCCGCAGAGCTGCCATGGCCATGTGGAAGACCATCATGGGCTCAGCCAGGACTGTGGAGCTGGCACAGCAGATACTCCTGGATGTGCTGGGGAGCTGGCCAGAGCACAGCACATGCACCTCCGATGGGGATAACACAGATGTCTCTGCCCTGGCTGTGAGTTTCTTCAACTGGCCTTTGCTGGCCCCAAAGACACCTCTCCAGCACCTGTCCATCCTCCTTCCCCCACTGCATCTCCTTGCCTCAGGCGCTGGCCTGAAACCTGACCCAGGGGCAGCTTTAGCCCCACCAGGCCCCGTGCTCCCACTGCACAGTCTCTCCTTGCCTCTCCCTGCCACACTCGGGCCCTGCCACACGGACACCTCGGCACTGAGCGCTGTCTCAGGGGGGCTTTGTCCTTTGCAGGCAACCGTGGTGATGTGGAAGATCCTCCAGGTGCCCTGTTTGCCACGTGTATTGAAGATGTATTTCCCCCGCCTATTTGTGCATCTGCTATTCCAAGTGTTCTGCAGCACTCTGGATATGCCAGAGGAGGTTGATACCTTCTGGAAAGAATGCCAGGAAGAGCACGGCCTTGCCACCAGCCCCAACAGGTGCTCCATCCCAGTCCTCCTGTCCCTGCCACGTGGCCTGGGAAGGAGCCAGTGCTGCCAGTGTGACCTGGGCTTTTCTCTGCACACAGGTTTGCAGTGCAGACCCTGAAGTCCCTGCTCTGCCTTCTCCGCTGTGAGCATGTGGTGGTGGCAATGGAACAAAGGCGTGGCTGGGACACGCTGCTCTCTGTTGACACCCACCACTTTGCCGTGGCTCTGCTGGCAAGGTGAGACCCCCTTCTCCCCACTGCCTCAGACATTTGTGCTCTGTGCCCAGGTGGCCCACACAGTCCCTGTGGTCATGGGCCAGAGGGTCTTGTCACTTATGGATGCCAAGCACACTGGAAAAGGCTGGGAGAGGAGGGTGCTCATGAGCAACCAACTCCCACTTGGCCCATGTCCCCTTGCTGGAAGACTGGTGGGGAAAGATGAGAACTGTGTGAATCACTCCTGGGAGAGGTTTGCCCACTGGCTCAGGGTCTTGTTTCCTTTTTCCTCTTGTCAGAGAAATTTGCCATTCAGCCGACCACTTTTGTTCTGGGGTCGCATTCTATCTGCTCAGCCTGCTCAGCGATGATGTGCCATACTGGGATTTCTGTGCCCTGGCATTCCTTGTGGAGGTGAGCCTGAAGGCCAGCGCTGCCTCGCTGTGCTGCCTCCCAGCTCTCTGCCCTCTCGTAGCCACAGCTGCCAGGACGGTGCCCGCACCCTGTGCCGCTGCCTGGGCCCAGCCCTGTGTGGTTCCAGGCTCCTGCCAGCCGGGTCCCCTGTTACTGCCCTGTGTCTTTCAGGTGCTCGAGTGCCTGGACTTGGGGGAATGCAGTGACAGTGTTCTAGCGATCCTGTCACAGAACCTGCAGAGCGAGCACAGGGCAAGGCGTTACTTGGCACTCAGAGGCCTCGTAGTACTCAGCAAGAATCTCTTCATGGTGAGAAAGGGGCAGTGGCTGAAGCCGTGCAGGCAGCGTGGGGCTGGGCAACAAAGTCACTTGGCCATGCCTGGGCTTCGAGCACTGGGGCAGCTGCTCCCAGCTCTCCTGCCTCCCACTTCAGCTTCCCAAGTGGTTCGGGACAGGCCTTTGGCCTCTGGGCCCTGCGGCAGCAGGGCTGTGTTTCACAAACTTGTGTTCCACACAGGCTGAAAAAATGTGGAGCCTGACTGAAAGTCTTGTGGAGCTCCTGGAGGAAAATGATAGCGATATGGTCAGGATGACCATTCTTCTACTGAGATATTTGGTCCTGGATAATGGTGCCCCAATACCCACCCCCATCGCCCTGCAGCTGGCTGAGGCGCTCCTGCCACTCTTTGACTGCGTAAGACTCTGTGCCCACACCCACGGCCACTGGGTGCTGCCGGGACCCTCGGTGCCCTGTGGAGATGCCAGCCTGTGCCCTGGGGGGCCTGAAGCAGCTGATGCTGAGGGTTTTGCCCTTCCTTTCATTCAGGATGATAGCCAGGTGCAGCTGAGCTCCATGTGTGTCTATCAAGAGATGCTGGACTTATTAACGCAAGAGGGAAGAAAGGCCCTGAAGTCCCACGTGCGCCAGAGCCTGCTCCCGCTCTACTTCCACTGCTATGATGAGAATCAGATTGTTGCTGAGGTGAGGACTTGTGGCCGGCTGCTGTTCCCTGGAAGGGGGTTGGGCTGTGTCCTGCCCTAGCACCTTGTGGGCTGCAGCCTCCTCCAGGCTGCGGCACTGGGATGCTCCTGTGCCCTGGCCTGTGGGGCCATCTGTGTGTCTCTGCTGCTCTCCAGGCTTCTTGGAAATTGCTGCTTGGTGCAGTCAAGTTCATAAAGAGAAAGGATCTCAAGAAGCTGGTGAAGGAGGAGAAACTGTGGGAGTTCAGCAAGTGCCTGGTAAGGAGTGACAAGAATCCCCAGCCTCAGCCTGCAGAAGGCCCCTGAGGGCGGTGCTCAGTGTGTGGCGCTGGCAGCTGTGACCCTGCCCGCTGCTGCTGCACGCAGAGGCTGCGCGGGCTTTTCTCCCGGCTCCCGTGGGCCTGAGCCGGGTGCCCGTGGAGCCCGGACTCGGCGGGGCTGCCCGGTGGGCCGGCACCGCGGCTCCCCGGGCAGCAGCCGGCCCTCTGCCCCCTCCCCTCGGGAGCCCGGCGCCAGCGGCTGCCGGCCGCGCCTCAGGGCTGTGCGGGCAGGGGAGGCCGGGGTTGGGCGCCGGCAGCGCCCAGCTGAGGGGCCGAGCCTGCACCGACCCTTCCCTCCCGCCGCTCTCTCCAGCTGGCAGAGGACAGGAGCAGAGCGGCCGAGCACCTGCGCCGGGCCCTGCGCTACCTGCAGAGCCCACAGGAGCCCCTGCGAGAGGCGGCCGTCAGGTTCATGGGTGAGCCACGAGCCCCGCGCTCCCTCCCCGGCCCGCCACAGCTCGGCCCCAGCCCCGCCTGCTGCCCCGGCAGCGCCACCCGGGCCGGGCCCGGCGCCGTCGAGCCCCGCCCGGCCTCGACTCCGCTGCCGCCCTCTGGCAGCCGTGCCCTGGGCCGGCAGCGTGCGGCAAGGGCCGGGCTGAGCCCTGCCGGGCCAGCAGGGCCTGTGGCTACAGCGCCGGCAGTGCCGCTGGTAGGGAGCTGTGCCGCTGGGGCCGTGACAGGCTCTGTGTTCACAGGGATCGCCGGGCAGAGCTTGAGGGGGCAGCAGCAAGAGCTCCTGATGATCTGCAGTGGTGAGTGAGGGCCGCGGGCTGACAGTGGGGGCTGGCAGGGGGAGAGCTGCGAGCCCTGCCCCGGCTGCGGAGGGCTCTGCTCCCGTGGGCAGAACGCACTGAGTTTTCAGGGCCACGTGTGCCATTCGTGGCCAGGAGCTTCGGGCTGATCCCCTGGGTCCCTGCTCTCTCCTGGCCATGGCAAGAGCCAGCTGGGATGGCCTTGGCTGGAGGCTCTCCTGGAAGATCTGGGATCTGACCGTTGCTCTCTCTTGTAGCCCTCGAAGAAAAAACGAATGACGTCAGCCTTGCCGTTGGAAGCCTCGCAATTCAAACACTGTGCGTCCTCAAGTCAGGAGAGCCAGCTCCGATCTCCGTGTTCCAGTGGCTCCGAAACCACCTGCGCAGGGCGTGGAAGACACGGCCTCGGCTTTCACGGCTCAGCTGCCTGCCCTGCCAGAGCTCTGTGCAGAGCTGATCCCAGAGGCTCTTTTTTCTGGGGCCTCCTGAGTCAGGAGGCATTTTCTTTTTCTTCAAGAATGTTCTTTTCTTTTTTTTTTTCCCTTTACAATGTAAATATAGACTGTGTTATAATACACAGACTCCCAGGATCTTTCTTTTGCTTCCCAGGATCTGCAGGGCATAGGGGAGGAGGGGGAAAAGGTGCTTGTGCTCAGCCAGCTGCCCAGGCGTGCAGTTCCGCAAGAAAACGGCCAGAAGCCGTTTGGCCTTTGGTGGTTCTGCTGAAGCCTTTGTGCTGCCCACAGAGTGGCTTGCCAGGGGCCACAGCTGCGGGGATCCCTGCCAGAGCGGTGCCTGAAGATGGCCACAAGCCCTGTGCCAGGCAGGAAGCGCCATCCGTGTCCTCCTGCCCTTGTGCTGCTGCCTGCCTTGCTGAGGGCTCTGAGGTGCCTCTGGCTGGGGCTGTTCCAGAGCTGCTGTGGGGCTGCGGCGCTGCTGCCGGGTAGCTTGACCGGGCTGGGGGAGACCCTGAGGGGCTGGGGCACTGGGAAGCCCTGAGCAATTGGGTGTCAGAGGCCATAAGCAGCCCCCTGGCACCTGCCTTGATCCTGACAGCCAGCTGCTCTTGCACTTCCTCAGGGGGTGGTTGGATGGACCCCTGGAATCAGGTGAGGAACCCTGGTCCCAGCCTTTCAGGGCTGTGAGGCCAGGATTTGTGGGGCTGGGCGTGTGCCCTCCCTGTGCTCAAGACTGGAGCCCCCGGCCCCTCAGCCTTAGGCATGGAGCTCCACTGCCTGCTTGCAGAGTCTTGTTCCTGTTGCCATGGTGGAGGCTGAGCTCTGTGGCTTTAGGCAGGATTGAGCCAGAAGAGCAGCAGCTTTGAGCCCAGGGAGGCCACAGAAAGGCCCTCTGGACAAAGGGCATTCCTGGCACTCCCAGGGCAGGGACACATGAGAGTGTGGCGGGCACCTTCAGGGTGCCATGCTGTCTTTGCACTGGGCCACCTCCCTGTGTGTGCAGGGCTGGCTCTTTGCTTTGCTGTCCTTTGCCTTTTGCCACCATGCTCCTTTGGCTGCCTGCAGAGAGGGGCAGCCCTACAAGGAGGGTGAAAGGCCCTGTCTCAAACATCTCAAGGAGGAAATGGAGCTCTCCCTGCCCTCAGCCCACGCTGTAAGCAGAGCAGAGCCTTTTCCCCAGCCCTCATGGCTTTCTGCCTGCTGCTGGCCCCTGGCCACCATGACCCACTGCACTCGCTCTGAGTCACCTACAGGATGGCTGGTGCCTCTTGATTTGCTGACAGGACGTGAGGGTCACTGAGGGAAAGGTGGGGGTCCCAATGCTGAGGGCACACAGGCGTCACTGAGCAGACTTGAGGCTTCCCCAGCAGGTTGCAGGTGCCTTATGTGTCACTGAACGGAAAGCAGATGTCCCGTGTGTGGCTGAAGTGTCATGATGGTCTCTGAATGGCACGCAGATGCCCTGCATGCCACTGAGGGCACGTGAGAGTCCCTGAGGGGAGGCGGGTGTCTGTCCTTCCCTCAGGGTCCTGTGGTGTCACTGAGGGAAGGTGAGCGTCACTTGAGGGGGACACGGGCACGCCGCGTGTCGCTGGGCGCACATGCCGCTGGCTGAAGGGACGCCAGGGCCGCTGAGGGCCCGTGGGCTCGCCCTGAGGGACACGGCAGGGCCGGGCCGGGCCCGCTGCGCCGCCGCTGACCGCTCCCCGCCGCAGGGAGCGTTTCCCGCCCAGCGCGGGCGGCCCCGCCCCGCCGGTCCCCTCAGCCGCGGGCGGGAACTCCGACCCGCTGTGGCCGCCCCTCGGGGCCGGGCGCCGGGCGGCCTCCAGAAGCCGTGGGGGAGCTGCCCTGGGGCTGCCCTGCGCTCATACACACCCAGGAGGATGGGGCAGGGTCGGCTCAGGAGCAGGGAGTGTTTCACTTTGCGAGGGGTAAAGCTGCAGTAGCTTAGAGCGAGAGAACTTCATAGCACAGGAATGCTGGAATTCCCTGGTGTCACCTGTAGGGCACAGAATGGACATTTGGGCTTTAAAGTGCAGGTAATCACTGGACTGTGAGAATAATGAAATCAGAGGTGATCTGTCGAGTACATGTAGTGGATATTTGCGCAGGAAGATTTGAGGTTTTTTCTAGAGAACAAAATTACTTCTGAGGGAAAGTCTCTGCAATTTCTAGAGGGCACATAGAGATAATTTTGTGACAAAACCTGAGGTAAATGTCAGGGCAAAGAAAGAACATTTGGAGGGTAAAATCTCAGGTTCTCTGCCTTCCCACTACCTCATCCCATGCCCCAGCAGGGGAGCTTTGCCCTCCCTGTCCCCAGCCAGCCCAGCCTGGGCACCTCAGGGCTGCCCCCACCCTCCTGCTGAGGCCCGGCCTCGAGGGCTTCTGCCGCAGGCCTGGGAGATGCTCTGGAGAAGCGCCCGAGCAGCCGGGTGCCAGGGACAAGGCGGCTGCCCGGGGGCTGCTTGTGGCCTCTGACACCCAATTGCTCAGGGCTTCCCAGTGCCACGGCTCCTCAGGGGCCTCCTAATGATCTGCCAATTGACAGAGGCAATTTAAAGGACACACCACTGGAAATAATGTTCCTATTTCACTATGAATATTAAGGAACCACAGTATACAATGATACATTCAATAAAAATGTGCGTGTGCTTTTAGTGAGAAGCAAAACCAAACAAGGCAGTGCATCTAAATCAGTACTGTAAGAGAGAAAGGAGAGCGATTTAGAGAGATGCATCATCAATTGCCTAAACTGCTTCTCATCTTGCAGATCCACACTTGCTGGGGAGCCCCATTTTACACCAAGGACCTGGAAAACCATTCCCAACAATTGGGAAAATCCTAGATGGTCCATCCACCCATAGGTGAGGTCTCCAAATTTGCCCTGAAAGTGGGTCCAGCTTTTATAGGCCAAAAAGAGCAAGTCGAAGTGACTTGATGATATTTTTATCCCAGAAACCCCTGAAGCTGGTGGCACACTTCACACTCAGCAGGGACACAGCCAGGCTAAAGCCCAGACCTCTGCTGGGAGGCTTTGTCCTCAAATACTCTTCAAACAAACCTCTCTTCAAGTCACTTGGGAAAGTTTCTTAAAATGATACATTACTGGTACATAACTGTGTACCGCCACTGGGCCTCTTCTAGCCGGATAGTGAGATGGGTCCAGGGTTCCTTCAGGCGAGCAGTCTTGGGCCGGGCAGCTCAGCCTTCAGCAGGCCGAGTGTCCAAACCCAAAATGCCCTATAGCCTGACACCTTAGTGAGCTCAGTGATTATCAGCTCTTAGTGATTTTCAGCTCTTTTATCATTTCAGCTCTCACTCACTCAGATGCTGGCCTCAGTGGCTTCCACAAAGCAGACGGAGAGAGAGGAGAAGGCAGCCTCGGAGATTCCATGAGGGTTTATTTGCAGGGATTCGTGAAAGGTTCCGATGGGCAGCTCTTCTGCCAGGAATATGCCAGGATGGCTACTTATATAGGGTTAGGGGGAATTGAAAACTGACCAATTGTAAGGGTTAGGGAAAACTAGCCTATAGGGTCACGGAGAGATAAGCTAGGCCGGAGGACCTAAGTGAGGACTCCAGGCTTAGCTATTCTGACTCAGCATTTCCTTATCTCTAGGCTTACATCCTCCACGGGGCCCTAGGCATCTCAGTGTCCGCTACACATAACTACACAGGGCTATGTGAAAGATTGTAAAGCAGCTGCTTTGGAGTCAAAGAGCCAGCATTAAGAGTCCTTGTCATCTGTTTGTAGCTAAATCACACTTCAGGGGATTTGAAGGAGTTTGGAACGAGCTCGAGAGCGGACCTCTGAGTTTTTTAGATGATGCCATTTCTTTTCCTTATCTTCTGCATAGACAGGAAGGGTGATTTTGGCTCACATCTCCACTGCATGGCTCACAAGGCCGACAAGACTTCTATTGGCCAATAAGACACTGCCAAGAGGGATATCTGTGTTTTGGACCCAATCCTTCAATATTTCGTATTATGGACTCATGCTACAGTGTAAGCTTCCTTAGCCAATCATGTTATTCCACACAAACCTACAGCACTGCATCCTAAACTTCTTGTTTACCATTGTAACTACTTTTATTTTTTCTAGATCTTGAACTCAACAACTCAAAACTTTCCTCCACTTCGACTTTCCTCCACGTGTCTCTGCTATAAACTGCAAATCCACATTCTCGCTTCTAGCACCTACATTTGGAAGCCCTTTCCAAAGTCACAGATCAAATCCTGTGTTTAATTCTAAGCTTTGCTGGCAAGACCAAAGGTCTGAGAATTCCCTGCATTTCAGTTTCCAACAACACTGATGCTGTTACTTCCAGAGTGCCCAGGATCTGCCTTGCAAGTCAACTCTGGCAGGAACAAGGCAGCTGCCCGGGGGTTGCTTATGGCCTCTGACCTCCGATTGCTCACGGCTTCCCAGTGCCCCAGCCCCTCAGGGTCTCCCCCAGCCCAGCCAAGCTGCCCGGCAGCAGCACTGCAGCCCCACAGCAGCTCCGGAGCAGCCCCATCCAGAGGCACCTCAGAGCCCTCAGCAAGGCAGCCAGGAGCACACGGGCAGGAGGACACGGATGGCGCTTCCTGCCTGGCTCAGGGCTTGTGGCCATCTCCAGGCACCGCTCTGGCAGGGATCCCCGCAGCTCTGGCCCCTGCCCAGCCGCTCTGTCGGCAGCAAAAAGGCTTCAGCAGAGCCACCAAAGGCCAAGGGGCTTCTGGCCCTTTTCCCTGCGGCACTGCACACCTGGGCAGCTGGCTGAGCACAAGCACCCTTTTCCCCCTCCTCCCCTATGCCCTGCAGACCCTGGGCAGCAAAAGAAAGATCCTGGGAGCTTGTGTATTTTAACAGTCTATATTTACATCGTAAAGGAAAAAAAACTAGAAAAGAGCATTCTTAAAGAAAAAGAAAATGCCTCCTGACTCAGGAGGCCCCAGGAAAAAGAGCCTCTGGGATCAGCTCTGCATAGAGCTCTGACAGGGCAGGCAGCTGAGCTGTGACAGCCGAGGCCGTGTCTTCCACGCCCTGCGCAGGTGGTTTCGGAGCCGCTGGAACACGGAGATCGGAGCTGGCTCTCCTGACTTGAGGATGCACAGTGTTTGAATTGCCAGGCTTCCGACAGCAAGGCTGACGTCATTCGTTTTTTCTTCGAGGGCTGCAAGAGAGAGCCACGGTCAGATTTCAGATCTTCCAGGAGAGCCCCCAGCCAAGGCCATCCCAGCCGGCTCTTGCCATGGCCAGGAGGGATCAGGGACCCAGGGGATCAGCCTGAATCTGCTGGCCACGAATGGCACACGTGGCCCTGAAAACTCAGTGTGCTCTGCCCACAGGAGTACAGGCCTCCGCAGCCGGGGCAGGGCTCGCAGCTCCCCCTGCCAGCCGCTACTGTCAGCCCGCTGCCCTCACTCACCACTGCAGATCATCAGGAGCTCTTGCTGCTGCCCCCTCAAGCTCTGCCCGGCGATCCCTGTGAACACAGAGCCTGTCACGGCCCCAGCGGCACAGCTCCCTGCCAGCGGCGCTGCCGGCGCTGTAGCCACAGGCCCTGCTGGCCCGGCAGGGCTCAGCCCGGCCCTTGCCGCACGCTGCCGCCCAAGGGCACGGCTGCCAGAGGGCGGCAGCGGAGCCGAGGCCGGGCGGGGCTCCACGGCGCCGGGCCCAGGCCCGGCGGCGCTGCAGGGCTGGGGCCGAGCTGTGGCGGGCCGGGGAGGGAGCGCGGGGCTCGTGGCTCACCCATGAACCTGACGGGCGCCTCTCGCAGGGGCTCCTGTGGGCTCTGCAGGTAGCGCAGGGCCTGGCGCAGGCGCTCGGCCGCTCTGCTCCTGTCCTCTGCCAGCTGGAGAGAGCGGCAGGAGGGAAGGGTCGGTGCAGGCTCGGCCCCTCAGCTTGGCGCTGCCTGCGCCCAGCCCCGGCCTCCACTGCCCGCAGAGCCCTGAGGCGCGGCCGGCAGCCGCTGGCGCCGGGCTCCTGAGGGGAGGGGGCAGAGGGCCGGCTGCTGCCCGGGGAGCCGCGGTGCCAGCCCGCAGCCCCGCCGGGCCGGGGTTCCATGGGCACCCGGCTCAGGCCCACGGGAGCCGGGAGAACAGCCCGCGCAGCCTCTGGGTGCAGCAGCGGGCAGGGTCACAGCTGCCAGCGCCACACACTGAGCACCGCCCTCAGGGGCCTTCTCCAGGCTCAGGCTGGGGATTCTTGTCACTCCTTACCAGGCACTTGCTGAACTTCCACAGTTTCTCCTCCTTCACAAGCTTCTTGAGATCCTTTCTCTTTATGAACTTGACTGCACCAAGCAGCAATTTCCAAGAAGCCTGGAGAGCAGCAGAGACGCACAGATGGCCCCACACGCCAGGGCACAGGAGCATCCCAGTGCCGCAGCCTGGAGGAGGCTGCAGCCGGCAAGGTGCCAGGGCAGGACGCAGCCCAGGCCCCTTCCAGGGAACAGCAGCCGGCCACAAGTCCTCACCTCAGCAACAATCTGATTCTCATCATAGCAGTGGAAGTAGAGTGGGAGCAGGCTCTGGCGCACGTGGGACTTCAGGGCCTTTCTTCCCTCTTCTGTTAATAAGTCCAGCATCTCTTGAAAGACACACATGGAGCTCAGCTGCACCTGGCTATCATCCTGAATGAAAGGAAGGGCAAAAAACCTCAGCATCAGCTGCTTCAGGCCCCCCAGGGCACAGGCTGGCATCTCCACAGGGCACCGAGGGTCCCGGCAGCACCCAGTGGCCGTGGCTGTGGGCACAGAGTCTTACGCAGTCAAAGAGTGGCAGGAGCGCCTCAGCCAGCTGCAGGGCGATGGGGGTGGGTATTGGGGCACCATTATCCAGGACCAAATATCTCAGTAGAAGAATGGTCATCCTGACCATATCGCTATCATTTTCCTCCAGGAGCTCCACAAGACTTTCAGTCAGGCTCCACATTTTTTCAGCCTGTGTGGAACACAAGTTTGTGAAACACCGCCCTGCTGCCGCAGGGCCCAGAGGCCAAAGGCCTGTCCCGAACCACACGGGCAGCTGAAGTGGGAGGCAGGAGAGCTGGGAGCAGCTGCCCCAGTACCCGAAGCCCAGGCATGGCCAAGTGACTTCGTTGCCCAGCCCCACGCTGCCTGCACGGCTTCAGCCACTGCCCCTTTCTCACCATGAAGAGATTCTTGCTGAGTACTACGAGGCCTCTGAGTGCCAAGTAACGCCTCGCCCTGTGCTCGCTTTGCAGGTTCTGTGACAGGATCGCTAGAACACTGTCACTGCATTCCCCCTAGTCCAGGCACTCGAGCACCTGAAAGGCACAGGGCAGTGACAGGGGACCCGGCCGGCAGGAGCCTGGAACCTCACAGGGCTGGGCCCAGGCAGCGGCACAGGGCGCGGGCACCGTCCTGGCAGCTGTGGCTACGAGAGGGCAGAGAGCTGGGAGGCAGCTGAGTGAGGCAGCACTGGCATTCAGGCTCACCTCTACAAGGAATGCCAGGGCAGGGAAATCCCAGTAGGGCACCTCTTCGCTGAGCAGGCTGAGCAGATAGAATGCGACCCCAGAACAAAAGTGGTCGGCTGAATGGCAAATTTCTCTGACAAGAGGAAAAAGGAAACAAGACCCTGAGCCAGTGGGCAAACCTCTCCCAGGAGTGACTCACACAGTTCTCATCTTTCCCCACCAGTCTTCCAGCAAGGGGACATGGGCCATGTGGGAGTTGGTTGCTCATGAGCACCCTCCTCTCCCAGCCTTTTGCAGTGTGCTTGGCCGTCCCTCAGTGACAAGGCCCTCTGGCCCATGACCACAGGGACTGTGTGGGCCACCTGGGCACAGAGCACAAATGTCTGAGGCAGCGGGGAGAAGGGGGTCTCACCTTGCCAGCAGAGCCACGGCAAAGTGGTGGGTGTCAACAGAGAGCAGCGTGTCCCAGCCACGCCTGCGTTCCATTGCCACCACCACATGCTCACAGCGGAGAAGGCAGAGCAGGGACTTCAGGGTGCGCACTGCAAACCTGTGTGCAGAGCAAAGCCCAGGTCACTCTGGCAGCACTGGCTCCTTGCCAGGCCACGTGGCAGGGACAGGAGGACTGGGATGGAGCACCTGTTGGGGCTGGTGGCAAGGCCGTGCTCTTCCTGGCATTCTTTCCAGAAGGTATCAACCTCCTCTGGCATATCCAGAGTGCTGTAGAACACTTGGAATAGCAGATGCACAAATAGGCGGGGGAAATACATCTTCAATACACGTGGCAAACAGGGCACCTGGAGGATCTTCCACATCACCACGGTTGCCTGCAAAGGACAAAGCCCCCCTGAGACAGCGCTCAGTGCCGAGGTGTCCGTGTGGCAGGGCCCGAGTGTGGCAGGGAGAGGCAAGGAGAGACTGTGCAGTGGGAGCACGGGGCCTGGTGGGGCTAAAGCTGCCCCTGGGTCAGGTTTCAGGCCAGCGCCTGAGGCAAGGAGATGCAGTGGGGGAAGGAGGATGGACAGGTGCTGGAGAGGTGTCTTTGGGGCCAGCAAAGGCCAGTTGAAGAAACTCACAGCCAGGGCAAACACATCTGTGTTGTCCCCATCGGAGGTACATGTGCTGTGCTCTGGCCAGCTCCCCAGCACATCCAGGAGTATCTGCTGTGCCAGCTCCACAGTCCTGGCTGAGCCCATGATGGTCTTCCACATGGCCATGGCAGCTCTGCGGGGTTAGAGCTCTGTCTCAGGGGGTCTCAGACACAGCACCAGGGGGAGCTGAGCTGGCTGCCAGTTCTGCCTCTGCCCACTGCCACTCGCCAGCAGCACCCAGGCAGCCCAGCCCAGTCGGGACAAACCCCTGAGGGGCAGGGAGGGAGCATGGCAGCTGGCTCAGGGGCTGACATGCCAGGGCTGGAACTCTCTGTTGGTCAGACACTTGGGACAGGTTGTACAGGGTGATGGGCTGGAGAGCCCTGAGCCCTCTGGGCAGGTGAGCCCCATACCTGTCACAGGACGGGGCCACACGCAGGAGCGTCACAACTACGTCCTCTGGCTGTGCTTCTGTGAGGTCCAGGAGGGGCTCATCCAGCCTGTGCTCGTCATCCTCGTTTGCCATGAGCCACTGGTGGATGTACCTCACCATGGCAGGCACCTGGAGAAAGCACAGGGAGACTTGGAAAGCTGCCAGAGGGAGCAATGTTCCCAGCTTCCCCAGAGAAGTGCTTCCCTTCCCACTGCACTGCCATGTGGCCTCAAAGGCTCACAGCAACCAGCATGCGTGGCTTGAGAGGCAAGCAATTCCTGGGAGAATCAAACCCGGGCCACAGGCTGCTTACTTGTTCTGGATAATAAAAATCTTCCTCTACAAGCATACACAGGAGGGCAGCACTGGTCTGGGTTTGGAAGATGGGCGAGTATGGTCTGCGCCCAGTGCTCATGGTGATGGTCACTTCCTCCTGAATTTTCTTCATGAATTTGCAGATGAACTGTAGGAGAGGGGCAAGAAGCCAGGGATGTTGCATGGACTGCTGCACGCACGCTGCTCAGCTGAGCAGGGCCAGCAGGCCCAGCTCAGCTGGGGGTACCTGCAGGTACCTGCACTGTCCTGCGGAAGCGGCCATGGCTCGATTCCTGCTCTGGTGTGCGCTCCACAGCTGCATCTGGAAAAGAAGGAGTGCAGCCAGAGCTGAGGGGCTGCAGGAGAGGCCGGAGAACAGAGCCCAGCCCTTCGCTCCCCAGGCAGGAGGAGCCCCAGGATGCCCCAGGGGGATGGAGCACGGCCACTGCGGGGTGTCTGCCTGGCCCCTCTTCTGTCCTGTCCATGGGCATGTCCCCAGGGGATAGCATGGCATGGCATGGCATGGCATGGCATGGCATGGCATTGGGTCAAGCCAGCTGCAGGCACCAGTCCTTCGGGTCAGCTCTGCCACTCACCCTCCTGCGGTGGCTGGAACGGCACCACCTCTTCAGTCTCCTGTGCTGGGGCAGCTCCAGGGCCTTCTTCCTCCTCCTCCTCCACCCAAGCCAGCTTGGGCACTCTCGGGGGTCTCTGCTCCATATCTCTGACTGGATTTGTTGATATTTGCAGGAGAGATGCCTTGGAAAAGCTCCAAGTCACCAAGTCCTGCAATCAGTCTCAATGGCTCCTGCCACAAGGACAGATGTGACAGGACAATCCTGTCAAGGATTGGGTCTGGCCTCAAGGGTCCCTGCAGAAGCGAAGCCTCAGGAAGGCCACAGGTCAGCAAGTCCTGTGGTCTGGCCTTGAGCTCAGCTGCAGGAACAATGCTTCAGAAAAGCTCCGGGTGGGAGACGAACGAGCACGCTGTGCGGGGGCTCCTCACAGCACTGCTCTGTCCCGTCTTGTCCTGTCGCGTGCTCCGAGCACTGTGGCGTGCACTTGTCCCTGCCAGCTCCCATGTCACCACGTGTCACAAAGGGCCCTTGGACACCCCTTCTATGCCACAGTGACCGTGCTGCACCATGTCACAAAGGCCCCCTGCACACACTGCCACCTGTCCTGGGGCCACCCTCAGCCCACCCAGTGTTGCCCAGGGTGGAAGGGATCTCTCACCCCAAGTGTCCAAGACACCCCGACAGATTCTTTAGGAAGGGCTCAAACCATCAGCAAACACTGGCCTGCTCTGTGGGCTCAGGGCAGCAGAAAGAGCCCCCAGGGCTCCACTGGGAAGGGCATGGGGCTTTCCACAGGAGCTGGCTCAGCCTCCTTGGGACACATCCTGGCTGGTTGCCATCCTAAACCCACAGGTGTGACATGGACAGGGAACATGTGGGACTGGGCACGAATTCTGCTCTGACCCCTGGCGCCCAGGGAGCACTGACATCAGCAGCAGTGGCAGAGTCCCCACCCAAGCAGATCTGCCACCCCCCAGCCCAGGCAGCGCTGGTGCCCATCTCCTGCCTCAGAGACCTGTGGCCCCGGGGGGCTTCTGTGCCAGAGGGAGCCAAAGCCCACGGGCATTGGGGGCTCTGCTCCTTCCTGCAGGGGCTGTTGGCAGGAGCACCGGGAGCAACTGCTGGCAACACTTGGTACCTGTCAGAAGCTCTCACTCCATGCCAAAATTATTTTCTCATTGAATTCATTTCCTTCAGCACAAAAACACCTTAGTGGCAAAGGCACAGAAAAATCTGGCATTTAGGAATCCTTACTTCAGGAAAGCTTTACTTCGCATTGCTCAACTCAAGTAGTTCCAAAAAGTTGCAAACTTCCCAACTTCATTGGGATGGCCTGAGAAGGTGAAGAGTTGGAATTTTGCTTCCTGTCTCAAAGCAGCAATTCATTTGCTTTAAAATCATCCACTGAGAGTCACTTAACATAACACTGCACAGAGATAAAAAAGGGCCATTCTTTGGTTTGCAAATGGTTTTCTATGAAGGGATGATAGTATCCTAATTTTCTTAAAGAATAAAAGCTCTCAAGAAATTCAAGTCCACTCAGTGTTACAAAAGTAGCCCAAACAAATGAGGAGATGGCAAAAGGGCTAATCCTTCCCCTGGCACAGATATCTAAATGGCCAGTAAAGTACAGCTCTCCCCTCTTGTTCCCTGCAGGAGAATCAGGACCATAACCAGGAAAAATCACAGATACTCTTACTGCCCTTCCTAACCAAAGCTGTGCCAAACCACAGATGTTGCCTTCAAACTGACTCAAATTCCAGCCTAGACCTCTCACCTTGCAGACAATTCCTTCCCCCACACCCCACAACACCAACCTCCCCAAACAGCCCCAAAGAAGCCCTCAACACCCCACCAGGACAACCAGCTCTCCCTGTCCCTCCGCAGAGCTTTCCCACTCTCCAGCAGACCCCCTGGTTCTCTGCACATGCCATGGGATGGCACTCAGGAGGATCTGCTCCAAGGCCTTCCTCGGTGGCAAGCTCAGGCTGCCAAACCTATGGTTCCTGGATCACCCTTCCCACCTCACTAGGAGCTCCCTGGGAAGCACTTTCCTTGAGAAGCAAGCCCCTTTCCTCCAAAGGCATTTCCCCAAATGTGTAGCTTTCCTGGGGAACACCAATACACTCTTAAGAAAAGCTGGCAAGGCTGAATGACTTCAGGTCCTTTCAGGACAGGCACTGCAGCTCTAGCTCGTATTCCCCCAAGTGTGTTTCCAGGTGGAGGTTCAGAGGTGCAGTCCCAGGCCCTCTACAAACACAAGCTGCTCGCTGCCTCTTCACCTGCCTCAACTCCTGCCTGTGGTCACAGCAGCAAAACCAGGCTGTTCCCAGCCAGAGCCCAGAGCCCTGTTCCTGCAGGATGCTCTTGCCAGCACCTTCCAGGACTCTCAGCTGTGCACACAGTGCTTTCCATACCCGCTCCCAACAGACTTTGGAACGCAGAGCACAACCTGGCTGGCTCTGCCACCAGCACACCCCAAACACAGGCAGAGGAGGAAGCAGCAGGGGCTGTTTTGCGGTCATGCCCAAGAGAAACTGGAAGGGTGCCCTCCCTCTGGTCTCACTTGGTTGGCTTTCTGACTGGGTCTGAGCCTGGAGCTGCCATTCCTTGGTTGTGGGGACCAGAACCACACCCGGGATCCCAGCACTGCCTGACAGCGCTCCGGGCATTGGCACGGTCACGCCTCCGAGTCTCCAGCACCGTGCTGCTTCTTCATTTGCCCTTAGGCACACCCAGAGCTCTCTGTTAAGCCCAGATGGTCTCTGGTTCTGCCCTCTTCCAGATGCTGCGCAGGGATGGAGCACTGCTGTGCTTTCAGGAAGCTGTTCTTGAAACCTTCCAGCATTCCAAGCTCCTTTGCCCTCTGTGGATGCTTGCCATGGAATCCCTTCCAGCTGGGTTCAGAGCATCCTCAAGTTTGCTCTTCCGAACTGCAGGGGCTCCAGGGTGCTCAGCAAGATCTGTAACTCCACAGTGTTGTGGAACTGGACCTTCAGCACAGGGACCTTTCCAGCCTTATCTGCCCTTGTTCCTCTGTGCCTGTGCACAGAACACGGTGTGGAAGAGAATGGCAGGAGGGGCCTGTGCGTCCCAGGGCTCCAGATTTGCATCGCTCCAGCTCCACAGAGATGCAGGTAAAGCAAAGAAGCCAAACTGTTTATTAATGGAAGGCAAAGCAAAGGGATGAGCTGGGAGGGAAGAAAGGGGATGGGCAGGTTCTGAGGGCTGGAGGGAGGGAGCTATCAACAGGGAGGGAGAAGGCGGGAGCTATGGGAGGTTCCCACAGGCTCAGCTGTGCCAATCATCAGCTGTGCCTGGAGCTCCAGCTGGTCTCCTCTGGTCTCCAGGTGGTCTCACCTTGCAAGGGATCAGGAGGTCTTAAAGAGACACTGCTTCTCCTGAGCCAGCAGATGAAAGTACTTCTGCAGCTCTTCCCTCGAATATCACCTGAACAAATATGCTTATGCAGGAGGGGCTGTTGTCTTCACTCAGGCCTTGAAGGGCTGAAAGAGAGGGGAATAGAGCCACAGTCAGAACCTGGATGTTCAGGAATCCAAGGAGACCTTTCTGCCAGAGCCATCCCACCCAGCTCTTGCCATGGCCATGAGAGAGAAGGGGCCAAGGGGATCAGCTGCAAAGTGCTGGCCATGAATCCCCCTGCCCACATCCCTGAAATCTCTTGTGTGCTCTGCCCACGCCACCCCTCGTACACACAAGGAGCAAAGCCCACTGCAGCCAGGGCAGGGATTGCAGCTCCCTGCCCAGGCATTGCAGCTCACTTGGCCAGCACCCGCTGACAGCCCGCTGCCCTCACTCACCCTCACAGAGGGCCTGGAGCTCTTCCTTCTGCCCCATCAGGAGCAGCCTGGCCATCCCTGGGAACACAGACTAACCATAACTAAGGCTGCTGTGGCTATTATCCAGTTTGCTTTATGGCTTAATAAGGTGAGGAATTAATGGATTTTTAACTTCCTCTGGAAGACAGGCACATGGATTCAGAGCTATCAGACACTAAGTGTATGTTTTTGGGGTTACTTTAATAATGGTACTTACTGTGAGGAAATGACACTGGGGGAAATTTTCTCCCAGCCCTTCACACAGCTCTTCTGGTCTGCCCCACCAGTTTCCAAAGGGTTCAGATCCACTCTAAATGCTAATGATACCATACAGTGGTTGGGGTTTCTGACAGGCCTGTTACATTTAGCATTCAGAGATGAGGGAAGATTAACCTGAATAACCATGCTGACACCTACCCCAGAGACAAGGGATGCTGCTGCCCCAGAGCCTGACCCTGCCCCACAGCCCATCTCAGAAATGAACCACACAGGTTGGGTGGGGGTTCTAGTGAAAGAGATGGGCCAGATGCTGAAGGAGTACATTTCCAGAGCTGGTGAAAAACCCTCCCCCTGCCTCAAAGAGGGAGAGTTTGATGGTGCCACAGTGGAAGCCACAGATGTTACAACCGTCCAGGTTCCAGCTGAACCACAAAGGCAATCACAGCCAGCAGCAGTTGCCCCGCTGGAAACAAGGAGATCTAAGATGCAGCCAGAGCACCCAGATGAGGATAAGAAAGGAAGGCCCTCACAACCCACAGGAGAGACAACAGCTGAGATCATCACTGAGTCCTTGATGTACCGAAGTCTCTGTAATCTGCACAAAGTCATTGTACGATGGGGACGTGAGGCTTATACACCCTGGCTACTTTGGGTCTGGGATCTTATGGGTACAGGTGTGCAGCTGGATGGTGGTGAGGCAAGGAATTTGGGACCTTTGACCCAGGACTCAGGTATGAATCAGATTTTTGTAAGAGAGCCAGGGTCCCTTTCCGTCTGGGAGTGGCTTTTAATTAGTGCCAGAGAGAGGTTTGTCCACAGGGAGAGAATGCAGGAGCATAGAATGTGCTGGAAGATCCTCTGAGGGGGGAGGAAGGGATCCAACAGCCGAGAGAGGTGGCAGTATTGGAAGTCAGGTGCATAGGGCAAATGTTGTGGAGTCTGGCACATCTAGGGCCATCTCAATACACCAGCTTCATTGCAACAATTCATGCCAATACCAACCAAGAGACAGTGGGTTCTGTCGTGAACAAGCTTAGAAATTATGAGAGTATGATCAATGGCTCCATGCAGGCTCATGTCTCTGCCCTGGTCCAAGAACTCAGAGCAGAGATGAGGGAGGGGGTGAGGAGGAACAGTTCCCACATTGCACCAGTGTGAGTCACAGGCCTCAAAGTCAGAGCCCAACGTTCCCCAGCTAGAGAGAGAGGGCACACCCCACGGGCTGACCTATGGTTCCTTCTGCATGACCATGGGGCAGACATGGGAAGGTGGGATGGGAAACCCACTTGTGTCCTGGCAGCACGGGTGGGTCAACTCAAGGAGGGAAACACTAATCAAGGGAACTCTAGTAAAGTGAAGGTAGCCTCAACCTCCCATGACTGAGCTGCTGAGTATGATCTGTCACATCCCCTCAAAAGTACCTTTACCATGTATGCCCAGGAAAGAAATAATAACCAGGGTTAGTGGGGCCCTGCCTCTTGCCAGGGAGAGGCACGGGAAAACTGTATCTTCTGGCCGATGTGGATCCGATGGCCTGGAACATCAGAACCAAAACAATACAATGCCTTTGTTGATACTGGTGCACAGTGTACCCTGATACCATTGGGACATGTGGGGTGGAACCTGTTTCCATTGCCAGGGTTACAGGGCGATCACAGCAACTGACTCTGTTGGAAGCCGAGTTGAGCCTGACTGGGAAAGAATGGAAGAAACATCGTATTGTGAGTGGCCCAGAGGCCCTGTGTCTGGGCATAGACTTCCTCTGGAAAAGCTAATAGAAAGACCCAAAGGGACTCAGATGGGCTTTTGGCATAGCTGCGGTAAAGGCAGAAAACATTAAGCAGTTGAACACTTTGCCTGGACTGTCAGAAAACACATCTGCAGTAGAACTCCTGAAGGTGGAAGAGCAACGGGTGCCAATTGCCACCTCGACGGTGCACTGCCAGCAGTATCGGACGAATTGAGATGGTGTGATCCCCATCCACAAAATGATCCATGAAATGGAGAGCCAAGGGGTGTCAGCAAAACCCACTCACCCTTCAACAGTCCCATCTGGCCTGTGCGCCAGTCTGACAAAGAATGGAGATTGACTGTGGAATATCCTGGCTTGAATGAAGTGACTCCACCGCTGAGCGCTGCTGTGCTGGACATGCTGGAACTCCAGTATGAGCTGGAGTCCAAGGCAGCAAAGTGGTACACCACTGTTGACATTGCTAACACGTTTTTCTCCATTCCTCTGGAAGCAGAGTGCAGGCCTCAGTTTGCTTTCACCTGGAGGCGCAGGTAATACACGTATAACCGACTGCCCCTAGGGTAGAAGCTCAGCCCCACCATCTTCCATGAACTGATCCAGACTGCCCTGGATAGGGTGAGGCTCCAGAACACCTGCAGTACATCGATGACATCATTGTGTGAGGGAACATGGGAATGGAAGTATTTGAGAAAGGAAAGAGGATCATCCAGATTCTGCTAGAAGCCGGTTGCACCATCAAGAAGAACAAAGGTAAGGGACCTGCCCCAGAGATCCAGTTCCTGGTGCTGGGGCAGCCCAAATCCAGTGATTTGCTGGCACAGAAAGCCAAAATTTGGAAATTTCCAGGTTCTGGCTCCAGCACCATCCAGATCTGGAGTTCGCTGGGACCGCCAGTGCCCAGATTTGGAAATTTCCCAGTGCCTCCACAGCCCAGGTCTAGCAATTTGGTTTTAGGCTAGCTTAGGCAGAGAAGTTCTTTGGACTGTGACTTTGCTTTTTCTTGGAACTGTTTAAACCTGATCTGCACTGAAAACCTAGAAAAACATCGGTCACACACCCCACCGAGGTCTGGGACGCTGCATTCCAGTGACAGAGGGACTTACAAGAGACCAAGTGAGCCAACTACAACCGACAAAAAGGACTTTCTGAATTTGCCATCTCTTCCGCACTGTGAGAGGTTGTATTTAATATTATTCATTTTTTATGCTTGTGAATACTTTACTTGTCAAATAAACTGCTTTTTCCCTTTTCTCCAGGGAAGACTTTTTCTGAACTAGTAGGGGGAGGGGCCGCATGAACTTGCTTTCTAGACTGACCCCTTTTGGAAGTTTCCTCCCTAAATTTGCCCTAAAGCAGCACAAACAGTCACAATGAAAACTTCACCAGAGTCAAAACTCCCCAGCCAGCCAGGAAAAGAAAGGACATGTAAAGTTCTCCAAACATTTGTCCCGCTTTCCTGCAAAAGTCCTGCTGCACACACAGTGCAGTGTGGAAAGCCAAGAGAAGCTGCAGCTGGTGGCAAATCTTGTGACAGAAGCTCGACCTTGTCTTCCAGGAGAGGTTCTTGAGAAGAGCAGAGAGGAGAAGATTCCTGAAAAACTGAAACAGCTTTCCAGAAGTGAAATGAAAACAAAATAAAGAATCCAAGATGTTTTCCTCTATTTATTTATATGCGTCCCTTTTCCATGTTGCACTACTTTTCCATCCCATTTACTCCAGATGCACATTACCTCTAAGATCAGTGACTTAGTGAGTTTTAGACACTCTAAAATACCATGAGCCACACACCCTTTTTCTTCCCCTGTTTTTACTGGAAAGCAACACCGGAGATGTAAGTGCAGTGCTGGGGTCAAGTAGGAATCTTTACACCAAGGGAAGGTGCCCCGACAGTGTTCGACCCTCACTCAGCAAGGACAATGCACAGCAGCAAGCGAGGCGATTGCTCTGCCAGCGTGCAGGAGTCAGGGCTCTGCATCTGGGCTCAACGCTGCAAAGTTCCCTTGTTTGGACAGACTCAGGGGCTGTCCCCGGGGCGCGCGGGGCTCGGCCGTGGGGCTCGTGGGGCGAGCGGGGAACGGACACGGGGACGAACGGCCCCGGTGCTTCAGTTGCAGCAGCGGCAGCGGCGGCGGCAGCAGCAGCAGCGGCGGCGGCGGCAGCACCGGCGGCAGCACCGGCGGCAGCGGCAGCAGAAAGCGATTATCTTTCTCTTCCTTCTCTTTCTTTCTCTTTCTCTTTCTCTTTCCCTTTCTGTTTCTCTCCCTTTCCCACTGTCAGGCGCCCTTCCCTCGGGCTCCGTTCCCCGGCCTCCCTCTTCTCCCCCAGCCTTCCTCTCCCTGTGCTGGGCCGGGCCATGCCCCCGGCCCGCCCCCGGCCCCGGGCGGGGCTGCGCCGTGCCCGGCCCCGGGCGTCCCGCCGCGGTCTCGCCTCCGCCCGGCTCTGGCCGTGCTGGCGCTGGCGCTGCTGGGCGGGCATCCGTGCCTGGGGCTGGGACGGCATCGTCGCCCTTTGGCTTCGCTTGGCCCGAGCCCGGACCGGGACCCGACCCCGGCCCGGGCCCCAACCCCGGCCCCGGCCCCGGCCCGGGCCCCGACCCCGACCCGGGCCCCAACCCCGGCCCCGGCCCCGACGCCGACCCGGGCCCCAACCCCGGCCCCGAACCCGAACCCGAACCCGGCCCCGGCTCGTCCCGGGGCCCACCGAGGACCCACGCGGCGCGGCCGCTCCCGTCGCCTCCCCTGCGGCTTTCCCGGCCCGAGCTCCGCCGCTTGGCAGCGCGGCCGCCGGGCCCGAGCCTCCCGTGCCGCGTTCCACAGAGCGAACGCCTGGGCATGGCCGGCCCGGGGCGGGTGAGGGGCGCTCGGGGGCCGTTGCTGGCCCCGGGCCGAGCGCTGACAGCCGCGTCCCGCCCGCAGGGAAGGCGCAGGAGGCCCTGCAGGAGCGGTACCGGCTGGGTTCGCTGCTGGGGCGCGGCGGCTTCGGCAGCGTCTTTGCGGCCACGCGGCTCTCGGACGGCGCCAAGGTGAATGGTGGGGCCGGTGGCGGGCGGAGGAGGAGGAGGAGGAGAAGGAGGAGGAGGAGGTGGTGGAGGGCTGATGGCGAGCTCATCCCGCTGCTCCCCTTGGCTTGCAGGTGGCCATCAAAAGGGTGCCACGGAACCGCGTCCGGCACTGGGGCGAGCTGGTGAGTGAGCGGAGCCAGCGGACGAAGCCGGGGCTGCCGGGCAGGGATGAGCCGAGGCCCGGCAGGGTGGAAGCCGCCAGGACGGCTGGAGGGGGAGCGGGCGTGGGGCCAGCGCAGGGCACAGAGCATCCCGGGCTGGGTGAGGGCTTCCCCAGGCCTGGCACGGCATCGGCCCCCCCTGATGGCATCGTGCTCCTCCCGCAGCCCAACGGCACCAGCGCACCGCTGGAGGTGGTGCTGCTGGACAAGGTGTCCACTGGCTTCCCTGGTGTGGTGCAGCTGCTGGAGTGGCTGGAGCTCCCCAGCTATATCGTGATGGTGCTGGAGCGGCCAGAGCGGTGTCAGGACCTGTGGCGTTTCATTCGGGCACGGGGGTTCCTGCCCGAGGAGAAGGCGCGGGAGCTGTTCCGCCAGGTGCTGGAGGCTGTGCGGCACTGCACCAGCTGCGGGGTCCTGCACCGGGACATCAAACCAGGGAACATCCTGGTTGACCTGGCAACCGGGCAGGCCAAGCTGATCGACTTTGGCTGTGGCACCTACCTGCAGGACACAGTCTACACTCACTTTGCAGGTGAGCCTCCACAGGGGTGTGCTCCCTGTGCTGGCATCTCATGGCCCAACATCTCCCAGCCCATGCTGGCTGTGGCAGCGGGGATTCTCCTTTTTACTGCCAGTCAGGGGCCAGAGTCTTCAGCTGAGTTGCTTTAGAGCGGGGCTGGGTGGGGAGCCATCTTCCAGCCCTGCTGGCAGCCTTTGCCAGCCACTCTGCCCAGGACTGGGGCTGGGCTGGGGCAGCCAGCCTGACAAAAAACCCCGTGGGTGGGGGTAGCAGAGAGGGGGGCCGGAACCTGTGCCCCAGCCAGTTTAGCGTGCAGGCGAGAGGAAGGGCTTGGACTGTTCCACTCACCCTGTTTGCCTTGGCTTCATAATATTTTTGGGGCAATGCAGGCAGGGAGGATAAGGGCATGTTTTTTCCCCAGCACAGAGTGGGTTTTTCCTTTGCATTTCATGGTCAGGCCTAGCCAGGGCTGCCCTCAGTGGCTTCTTTTCCAACCCCAAGTTTGTGCACAAGTCCCAGGTGCTGGCGAGAGGGCAGTGGTCACCCCATGTGCCACTGAGGCAGCCCCCACACGCCCAGGGATGCTGGGGCCAGGCTGTGGGAGCAGCAGCATCCCCCTGCTGAACTCCATCTGTATTCCATAGGAACACCATCATACAGCCCCCCAGAATGGAACAACTTTGGCTGGTACCACGGTGAGCCAGCAACGGTCTGGTCCCTGGGCATCCTGCTGCACCAGATGGTCTGCGGGGAGCACCCTTTCAGGAGGGGCTGGAACATCTGCTGGGGCCAGCTCTCACTGCCACAGAGGCTCTCTCAAGGTGGATCCTATTCTCTGGGCACGGGGGGAATACCAGTGCTGGGAGCCAGCAGTGGGCTCGTGAGCATCCCGCTCTGGCAGCTGCTGAGGAGGTGGCACATGTCCTGCTCTCCTCCAAACCAGGGAATTGATGGGAAAGTTCAGGCCGAGCTCTGAACGCATCCAGAATGGCCTGGGCATGGGAATAGTGGGGCAAAGCAGACAGGACCCTTCTCTAGCTGAAGGGCAGTTTCTGCTTTCTCTCCGCAGAGTGCAAAGATCTGATCAGGTGGTGTTTATCCGTGCACTTCTTGGACAGACCCACATTAGAAGACCTTTTCTGTGATCCTTGGGTGCAGGATATTCCTCTGCCATAGCAGAAGGGAGAGAGCCCCAGGCACACTTTGATCCATGGCCCTGGTAAGTTCCAGCTCCACACATGCCTGGGCAATCAGAAGCAAAGGAACCCAGACCTTTTTGTCCTGCCTGTGTCACTGCCCCGGGCTCACGGGATGGGAACACGCAGCCCTTGTGCTGGAGCTGAGCTGCTCTGCCCAGCACTGTTGGCCGCCATCCAAGCTGGTTTTGTTTGTCCTGGTTCCCTGACAGCTGGGGCCCTGGGCAGAGCCCTGAGAACCTGGTCTTACCAGGCTCTCGGGAGATCGGCTAGGGTGGGTAGAAAACAGGAGTTGGCTCCTGGCCCTGCCAACAGCCCCCAGCACCCACCGTGGCCTGGGCTGGGGCTGGGGCAGCCAGCCCGACACAAAGAAAGGTGGGAGCAGAGGTGGGACTCCAGAAGCTGTGCACAGCTGCTTTGCTTTGCAGGCAAGGAAGGGCTTGAGCTGCTCCACTGCCCTTGTTTGCTTTGGGATCACCGTGATTTTGGGGGACAGAGATGGGGGCAAGAAAGAAAGTGTGGGCTTCCCTCCCCCATGGCTGGGTTTTTCCCCAGCATGTCGGGGTTGGCCCTTCCTCAAGGCCCTGAAAGAGATAAGAGTTTTTACCTTGTTTCTTGTTTACCCTTTTTGTCTCTAATATCTTTTCAATAATGTGTTGTTTGTTTTTCCAGAGGAAGCATTCTAGGTGGTCCAGCATGGATGGGGAAGTGCTTGGGAGCAGCTGTGGCGTGGATGGGCCGTGCCCTTGGAGAAGGCTGAGGCCATGGTTTGGGAGCAGCTTTTCTTCCAGCCGTGGATGGCATGAGGTGGGTCCCTGTGTGCTTGGCAGGGTGGGATCAGAGCTTTTGGGAGATGGCAGCGAGCACAGGAGCATCCCGCTCTGGGCAGCTGCTGAGGGCTGGATGTGCCGTGGCTGGCTGCAGGCTGGGCACATGTCCTGCCCTCCTGCTCTGCTGCCAAAGGCAGCAGGGATGGGCAGCTCTGGGCACAGCTCTGGGCACAGCCAGCATGGCCTGGGCACCGCAGGCCTTGGCACAAGGGGACAGGAGGCCTCAGCTGACGGGCAGTTTCTGCTTTCTCTCCTTGCAGCCGGGCTCTGCGCGTGCTGAGGCTGCTCTGGGCTCTGCCAGGGCTCTGCTGGGCTCAGCCCTGGGCCCAGCTGGGCTGGCTCTGCCCTCACATTGCTCTGATAGTTTTGCATCAGACGAGCCCCTTCCGAGCACAGCGCCTGAGATTCTGCTTTGGCAGGTGAGTGAGACTCTGCTGCAGGCCCAGAGATTGCAGCTGGGGACACACATCCAATTGGCAAGGACCCAGACTCTCAATAGCCACAGCTGAATGCCTGGATCTGCACAGGGTGTTTTGTGTGTCCCATTCTTCCTTCTTTATTGGCTGGAATTGTGCAGTTGCACTTTCTTCCTCCTCCAGAAGTGCCACGAGTGGGCCAAAGCTGGCGAATGGGCCGTGTTCCTGAGGCAGTGCAGGCTGGAGCTGATGGATGGAGAATTGCCCTTCTGCACTTCCCAACCAGAGCAAAAAGCTGTAAGTGGGACTTGTTGTCTTTAAGAAATCCCTGACAGTTTGAAAGGGAATGTGCAGCTCATTACCAGGCTGAGAAGGAAGGGCATCTTCTCATGGATTTGGGGCTTGACAGAGTTTCCATTCCCAGTCCTGCTTGGAGCTGGAAGGGCACAAAGCAATTTCCTCTTGCTTTGACCACAATTTCAAATGCCAGTGTTGGAAATAAAGGCCAAAACCTTTTAAAAGGCTGCTGAGATCAATGAGATGGATCCATACCACCAGCACATTTACAATGTAAATAACTGAGTTCTCTTTCTAAAAAGATCATTTACATCTTAATGCAAAGCTACAGAAGTTTTTTCACTAATGCTTGGGTTTTCTTTTTTATCTTTCCCATGTTATATAGTTTTCTTCCTTTTCCCTTTTTTTCATTTAGATAGAAAACATGTTCTACAAGAGGAATGTCCTTTGCTCCTGGTTCCCGTGTGGAGCAGCTCCCTTCCTGCTGGCTGAGCTGCTCAGGCAGAGCCCGGCAGCTCCTGGCCCTGCAGGGCTGAGGCTTTTCCCCGTTGCTGGGCACAGACTGATGGAGCAGCACTGCTGAACACGGGCACACCCAGAGGGACCAGCAGCAGCTGCCTTTGGCCACCTGAGGCTCCAAGGCCCAAACTCTGAGCAGACAGGGCTGGAAGAGACTGGCAGGCTCCCTGTTGGCTGTGCTGCCCCACTTGTGCCCAGCCCAGCTTTGCTTGGGGCAGAGGGAGAACAAGGGGCAGCTCCCTGCCAGCCCCAGCCCAGGGACCCCTCCAGCCCCAGGGCTTGGGGCACTGTCAGCACCTGCTGCTCCTGCCAGGGCTTCTGCTGGCCCTGACAGCAACACCCAAAGTGGGGCTGATCCCGAGGGAGCAGCAGCAGGGCCTGGATCTGATCCCTGACTCTGTGCCAGGGCTGCACAAATGACCCCACAGCAGCAGCAGCAGATGGAGCTGACTTTGAGCACAGCCCCTGCCCCTCTTCCCTGCCGTGTGCAGCAGTGTCACAGCAGCCTGAGGCACCTGGGAGCCCCCAGTGCCAGCAGGGACTTGAGATGGCAGCCCTGGGCTCCTGGAGGTTGTGCAGGGAACAGAGCTGGGGACTCCCTGTGCATGTGGAGCTTCCAGATGGAAAAGGCTGCTGTGCCCAGGCAGCTCCAAGGGCACAGAAAGGAGGTTCTGGACCACTGGATCTGTGCCAGTCCCACAGTCCTGGGAAGCAGGCAGCGAGCCCTGGGGGAACAGAGGGCACAGCAAGAGGGACAGAAGCAGGCAAGGTCAGAGCCTGGAGAGAGCCAGGCCCAGGAGCAGGAACAGCTGCTCCATTGCACTCTTGGAGAAAGCTCTTGGCTGGTTCAAAGCGCTGAAAGGCGTGAGGGGCAGAGAGGAGGCCACAGCAAACAATGCTCCTGTTTGCACAGCCTCCCCTCTCCGTGTCCCAGCAGGAATTGGATGGACTGTATTGGTCTCTGCGAGTCGTCTCGTTCAGCATGAGCAGCTCAGCACCAGGAGCTGAAGGAGATGAAGGAGCTGAGCCACAGGAGCTGGGCAAGAGGGAACTTTGTGAGCAAAGTCATGCTGCTAAAACAGACCCAGCTGAATGGAGTGGATATAATCATGGAATCACAGAATCCTTTCAGTTGGAAAAGACCTCTGAGCTCCCCCAGTGCAGCCGGTCAGCCAGCAGTGCCAAGGCCAGCACTAAACCACGTCCCTGAAGTGCCAAGGCCTGGACAAGAGCCCTGACTGAGGCCTGGACAGCAGCCCTGAGCCAAAGGTGCCTCTGGATGAACCTTCCAGCCAAAGGTTATCTTTGTATCTGCTCCCTAATGGAATGTGCATGGTCATTAGCACTGTGATAGATGTAGGCACTCATTAGTGAAACCTGTGTTGACCTTTGTGTATTTAGAAGGCAGACAAGGCCATGAAATCTGACATCTGGCCTTGTTTGGGGCTGAAGGATCAAAGTCAGCTGCCTTGGTTCCTCCTTGAGCCCTGTCCAGGCTTTGGGAGGGAGCCAAGAGGAGGATGAACCCAGATGTTCCCGCACTGGAAGTGCTGTCAGTTTGTTCATTCAGCCCTGTCAGAGCTGGGCCCTCTCCCAGCGGGGTTGGAGCCTCACCTGTGGCTGGAGGCACCTGCAGGAATTCCCAGTGCCCAGGAGTGGCTCTGCAGCCCTGGGCTGTGACAGCTTCCCCCAGCTGCTGGGTGGATCTGGGGGATGGGAAAGGCTGAGGGTAAATGCTGCTGGATCTTTGTGAATCCCTGCAGGCAATATTTGGTGGGGATGGTTGGGTGCATTGCTGAGCTGCTCCTTTTGTGATTCTTTGCTGCTCTGAGCTGCAGTAAATGACACTGATTCCTTCAGGTGGAGTCTGTGTCTTTGGTGCTGACCCTGCCCACTGGTAAAACAAAACTGGCACAGTCTGGCCAGATGACAACCAAATGTCACTTGTTCAGTGTAAATGTGAGGAATCAGTCCCATCAGGAATTCTCAGATGGGAAGCCCTTCCCTGGAGTTCCCTGGCTCTGGAGTGGGCTGAGGTCAGATTACCGTGCGAGCAGAGGCAGTCACTTAAAAGAAGCTGGATGTCTTCAAATACATCCAAAAAGTGCATATGGAAAAGGAAAAGAACTTGTGGGTTTGGGCAGACAAAGATGAATTTGTTTAGAGTACATTGGAAACAGAAACTTGAGAAGGAACAATTATTGTTGGAATGCTCCCACATGGAGAAACAGAAGGAGGTTTTAATATTGAGCACAGATGCATTTGTTCAAGTGAAATATTAATATAATATGTAACTATAAACATGCTTATAGTCTAATGAGACCTTAATATATATTTTTATATGTATTTATAAATATTTATTTTTTTTTTCTATATATATGTCTATATCTATCTATAGATTTCTAAAGCAATATGTATGTATAAAATAATAATAATGTGAAATCATGCTGACAATACTAATTTGGTAGCTTTGGCTGCTCAGGGATGTAACACTACATACCCTACAGAACAGGATTGGCCAGGACCCTAATGTCAGTTGTCAACTTTGGGAGATTGTATACACCAAATAAAGAAGGAAGGGATGAAATTGGCTATTTTTACAGGGTTTGCTGATGCTGTGATGCAGAGTGCTTTGTCTGTTCCTGTGAAAAATACAGTGATGAAGCCTGCAGGGTTTTTCATGTAGCAGACTATCCACAAGCTGCAGGATTGGCTGAACAGGTGAAGGGGTTGTTAAAAGGGCAGTTGAAAGAATGAGGAGATGGGAACCTGTGCCCATGGAGAACCCATCTCCCAGATGTGCTCCATGCCCTTAACAATGGCCCACTGGGGAAATGGAAACCCCCTGGCTGTGCACGGCTGCACCCAATTTGCAAATCCAGCCATGGGCAGTGAGACTTGGACTGCCTGGGAAATTGTTGTGGCTGTGATGGCCCCTGGCAGGGCCAGCCCAGAGGCTGCAGGGCTGGGCCTTCATGCATTGGAATGAATTAGGATAAATTAAAAGCAAATGAGAGCTGTCAATACTGAAACAGGAATTCAGATTGCTCCAGGACACTTTGCTTTGGTAACTGCTCACTTGGAGCTTGGCCTTGCAAAGTGTTCATGTCATGGCAGGAGGAATTGATGCAGAATATCAAGGAGAAATTACAGTAATTCTGTTAAACAATAGCAAACAAGATTGGATTATTCAACCCCATGACAGGGTAGCACAATTATTGATACTGCAATTTTAAGAACCATTGTGAAAAAGGAGCTCCACCTCCAATCACCACCATTTGTGGAGATAAAGGGTTTGGATCCAGCAGTCCTAATAATGGAGCCAGAGTGTGGGTCTGGAGGCCAAAAGGCCCTCCCGAGGCAGCTGAAGGAGCAGCTCCTAGGAAAGACAACTCTGAGTCCTGAAACCTGGGCAGAAACAATGGGAATGTGTCCCTGCAGCCAAGTGTTCTGTGTGAGAACAAGTAGATATGACAGGATATTGTTTTACACATCCTGACAGACCAAATCTCCCTGTTTGCCCCAAGGGCCCCTTAGGAAAATGCTCTGATCCACAGGGCTCCATGTGAAGGCTGCTGTGACCCTGAGGGACTTGCACAGGAATTCCATCCAGGAGCCTGGGTGCCCCTCAGGGACTGGGACCCGGCCCCCTTCCAGCCAGAGGGAAAAGGGCCCCCCAAGCCTTGTTAGGCACAGACAACATGGTAAAGCTGAACAGCAAATGGTCTGGGGGCATTATTCTGGAATTAAAGAGGCACCAGCTCCATGGACAACAGAATTATTGTTCCTAACTCGAATGAGATTGAGAAAAAAGAATGAAGAACAGTGTCACTAACGTGCTGCTGATGTCTGTAAGTTGTACCTTGATGGTCAGCCAGAATCTTTGTCTGCCACAAACACCTCTAGTGTTTGACCAAACTGGAATGATTAGTTATGAAAATTTAAAGATCAGGGTAGCCAAAGTACTGCATGTCAGCAATTGCTGGGTGTGTTCTCAGCTGAAGTTGGGAGGAATGGGGTTCCCTTGGAGGGCCGACCCTGTGGGGTGGCCAGAACTCTGTCCATAGGCTCTGACTCGTCACTGTCAGTGAGGGGACAGTTAAAGAAAACACAGGAATACAGTGATCAGTGTGACAGGATTCCCTAAGATTTCCCTTCAGGAGAAACCAAACCCTGTTCTAGTTCTAGAGGCCACAGTGTGAGAGGATTTCTGTGCTTTACCATCACTGCCAGTGTCAGTAGAACTTGGGGTGCTGGAGCTGGTCGGTGTCAGTGTCACACCACTCTTGGCTGCAGGGCCACCATTTCAGGTCCTTCAGCCACAACCACAAGGAAGAGTTGGGGCCCAGAGAACATTTTTCCCCCCAAGGAGTGCCTTGGCTTTCAGAAAGCAAAAGATTCTGGTTCCTCCTGTGCCCCATGTGTGCTGCCCCGTCCTGTGGAGTTTCCATAAATCAGCTGAATGGATTATTAGCAGAAGCAGCAAATGATGCTGTTAAAATGTGCAATAGCACATCCTGTGAGCTCCAACAAACACAAATGGGGACTCCACAGAACCGCACGGCCTTGGATTATCTGCTTGCTGGCCAAGGAGGAGCCTGGGCTGCCATGGGACAGGAATGTTGCACTGCTCTCAGGGATGGGCTGGAAGGCCAACAGTCAGGAATGACCTTGACACAAAGAGCAGCAGAAGAGTGGCAGAAAGAAGAAAATTCTTCTTGGTGGGATTGGCTTCATGGCTGCCAAATTGGAGGCTGCTGTGAAATGCATTTGTGGCAGTGCCTGTCATCATTGCAGCATGTGCACTTGGTGTGCACTCTGACATTCCATGTTAGAGCTGTAGTGACACTTTGTGCTGGGAAGTGGAGTATTGAGACTTGTCTTAAAAAAGACAGTCTCAAGAAAAGAGAGGCATTTGATAAACAGCAGAGAATAACAGCAACTACTTAGGCATGTTTTAAAAGGAAGTTGAATAGCTCAGAGTAATGAAATTAAACAGCACTTAATTGAAGCAGAAGAGGAGATGCCTTTATGCCTAAACTGTAAATCTTAACTGTGTTATTGAAAGAATTGTTATGAAGGTTGTAGTTCATTGTAAGTCTGAGGACTGATCAAAGTACCAAGGCCTGAACAGGCCCTGAGGCAAAGTTCACCTCTAGATGAACCTTTCAACCGAATGTTATATTTGTATCCACTCATTAAGGAAGCATTATTAACAACATGATCAGTGTATGTGTTCCCTGAGAAAACATGGATTTATCTTTCTGTATTTAGAAACCAGACCAGGCCCCATCTGGCCTTGTTTGGGGCTGAAGGATCAAAGTCACCTCCCTTGGTTCCTCCTTGAGCCCTGGCCAGGCTTTGGGAGAAAGCAACGAGGAGAATGAAACCAGATGTTCCCACAGTAGCAGTGATGTCAGCTTGTTTGTTTAGCAGTGTAAAAGCTGTGTCCTCTCGCAGTGGGCTTGGAGCCTCCTTGCCTGCAAAGGTGGAGGCACCTGCAGCAATTCCCAGTGTCTGGAGTGGCTCTGCAGTCCTTGGCTTCCCCAGCTGATGTGTGGATCTGGCTGATGGTAAAGTCTGAGGGGAACTGCTGATGGATCTTTCTTTAATCACTGCAGACAATCTTTAGTAGTAATGACTGGATGGATTGCTGAGCTTCTTTTGTAATTCTTTGCTAACCATGATGTGCATTGCTGAGCTTATTCTTCTGTAATTCTTTGCAGCTGTGCAATGATATAAATGACACAATTCCTTAAGTTGGTGTCTGTGTCTTTGGTAGTGACTCTGCCCACTGGTGAAACAGGGCTCCCTCTTGCCCAAGTGTAACCTGGCAAGGCAAAACCCCTCCCTCCAAAATTCCCCCTTCCCCCTTGTTCCCCCCCTTCATACACTGAGCATGATGTCCTATGGTCTGGGGTATCCCCGGGCTCACCTGGGGTCACCTGTCCTGGCTGTGTCCCCTGCCAAGCTGCCCCGCAGCCCCAGCCCCTCCCCAGCGTGGCTGGACGAGGGGCAGGACAGGCCTTGGCTCTGCTGCAGCTCAGCAAGAACAAAACCATCTCTGCGTGCTCAGCCCTGTGCTCAGCACCGGCCCAGCAGTGTCTCAGTGCCAGTGTCTGTGCCCTCAGTGCCTGCCAGGGGTTTCCATGGCAACTGCCAGCACAGGTGACCCAGGTGTCACCCCCAGTGCCGGTTGCCATGGAAACAGTGCCCAGCACTGCCCCTTTCTGTCTGGCTGACCTGGCCTTTGGCCCTGGCAGTGGCGTTGGCTGCTGGTTCCTGGTGCCTGCCCGGCCAGCGCAGCACAGGGCAGGTGGCCATGGCACGAGCCCCCAGCAAGGGATCCCCTCTGGCTCTGGGCACTGACACCAGCCCTGAGCAAGGGGCCCAGGGCAGGTTTCCATGGCCACCAACCACCACAGCGGGTCCGGGCATTGGTTGCCATGGCACCAAACCAAGGAACGGGTCCCCGTGGCCGTTGCCATGGCACCTGGTGGCACCAAGGAGTGTCACTGCAATTGTCCCTGGAACAGCCCTGGCACCGCTTTGTCCTGAGGGTTGCCATGGCAGCCCAGGGCAGCAACAGCTCTGCAGCTCTCTGGCTGCAGAAATGGCTCCTTGGGCTGGTTTCCAAGGAAACCTGAACTGATGGGGGTTGCCATGGCACCCAAACCCAGCAGTGGGGTCAGTGCAGGGTCCATGGCAACAGTCCCTTGCAATGGCCCACTGGAGGTTGGGATGATGATCCACCCTCACAGCTGGCCCAGGGCAGGTCTGGAGTGCTCTTGGTGGCACCTTGGGCTTGGCACACACTTGAGGAGGATGTCTGTTTGCAATGGGGAAACTCAGGAGTTTTAGATGGCTTCAAAAATAAAAGAAGGAAAATTCCTCTTTGGCTGTGTACAGCCAGTTCTCCAAGCCAAGCAGGTCCCAGGTGAGTGAGGAGAGACACGATGGGCTTGGGGAATGTGGAGCAAGGTTGTCCACACTGGCTCAGACCTCAAGGCACAGCTACTCTGAGCAGGCCAGACCTCCTTAGGAAAGTCCCTGCATCAATATCAGTCACTGAATGCTGCAATCACCTCTGGTGTAATAAGAGCAGCAATAAAAGACACCCTTTAAAATAAGAATCCATATTTTCTAGAAGCTCTTTGAACTCTTTCTCCTTTACTGTCAAAGGAAACCCTCCTAATGAACTGCACTAGAGCAGAGGGAAATCAAGGCAGAGCCATGGTTTTTCAGGACTTGCTTGATCCTAATGAGCCTCACTGTGCATTTGGAGCTGAGCCCTGGAACGTCAGGGCCTGGGAGGAGATTGCACAAACCTTTCCAAGAGTCAGAGTCAGAGGAAACAACCAAAGCGTCTCAAGGCATTCATGGGTCCCACTGAGGTCCCTCTCCAACACAGGCTCCTCATGGACTCCTTGGAGGAGAGAATTGGTGGCCAGGATGGCACAAAAACCTCTCAGACACTCAGTGTGGAAAGGAAAATCCTTAAAGTATCCTAAACACCTTGAGTGTCTCAAAGCATTAATGAGCCTCAGGTGGGACTTGGGCTCATTTGGTCCCTCAGGAGCTGGGCTGGGGGCTCCAGAGGTGGCTGTGGAGCATTGCCTGTGCTGTGCCAGGGACTGGCAGACACTGCTGGACTGGGATAGAGGCTCTGGGGGGATTGGGGTTACAGGGCAGGGCAGGGCTGGACCTGCCCCTTCCTCCCCCCGCCTCCCAAAATGTTTCTAGCTAAGTCTTCTCCAGTCTCTCACAGTAAGGCAGTGTTGGAGGTGAAATCCCAATTCTGGCCATGGGCATCTGGAGGAGAAGGACAGTTCTTTTCCATAGGAAGGAAAGCACAGACCCCAATGTTTGGAAGGCAGGTGAGTGTCTCACTAGTCCAAATGCCAGCCAGACTTGTCAGCAAAGGAAGATTTGGGAGCAGCCTTTGGATTTAGGAAATTTCGGAGTTGAACCGAGTTTTGGCCATGGGCACCTGGAGAAGCAGGACAGTTCTTTCCCATAGGAAGGAGAGCATGGAGCCTTCCCCAGGGTTTTGGGGACACATGAGAGGTGACCCTCATGAAACCCCTGCCAGCCAGACTTGTCCTGGCAATATTCCTATGGTAACAATCCCTGGATATAAGGAAATTTGGAGGTGAAATCGCAATTCTGGCCATGGGTGCCTGGAGCAGTAGGACAGTTCTTTTCCATTGGGAATGAAAGCACAGAGCCCCAGTGTTCCAGCAGCAGATGTGAAGTGACCCTCAACATGCCAAGGTCAGCTGGACCAGTCAGGCAGTCCATGGGAGGCCAAACCAGCCAGACCTGTTCTGTGTTCCCTTGGTTTCATGGGGCTCCAGAGTGTCACAGTAGTGCCTTGGATCCATGGGGCCCTGCAGTGTCATAATGCTGACTTGATTCCATGGGTTCCAGCAGTGTCACAATGGCCCCCTGATTACAAGAAGACCTGAAGTATCACACTGGCCCATAGGTCTGATGAGGTCCCACAATGTCACAGTGCTCCCCAGGTGTCATAAGGCCCCTCAGTGTCACAGTGGTCCGAAGGATTCCATGAGGCCTTGCAGTGTCACAATGGTCTCCGTGGTTCCCCAGGCCCCACAATGTCACGTGACTCCTCTGTTCCATGAGGTCTGCAATGTCACAATGGACCATTGGACCCTGGGGGTTTGCTGTGTCACAATGGTCTCCTTTGGTTGCCTGGTGTCACAATGGACCATTGATGACATGAGGCCCTGCAGTGTCACCCTGGACCTTTGGTTCCATGCAGCCCTGCAGTGTCACAAAGGCCTCTTGGTTCTTTGGGCACCCCCAGGGTCACAATGGTCTCACTGGTTCCATGAGGCCTCACAGTGTCACAATGCTTTGCTAATTCCATGGGGCCTCATAGTGTTACAATGGTCTCCATGATTCCATGAGTCTGCACAATGTCACAATGGTCTCTGTGATTCCATGGTGCCCCTCAGGGTCACAATGGCCCCTTAGTTCCATGAGGCCCTGCGGTGTCACAATGGACCCTTGGTTTGATGGAGCCTCTCAGTGTCGCAGTGATCCCTACATTCCATGGAGCCACACAGTGTCACAAGGGTCCCTTGGTCTCACAAGGCCCCACAGTGTCACAAGGATCCCTTGGTTCCATGGCCCTGTGCTGCTGCATTCCCCCCTCCCCTTCTCAGGCCGCCCTGCCAGCTGAGAAATGCTCCTTGGGCCTCGGCCTTGGCCAACAGCCCCTGGGCTCAGCTCCTCTGCAGCTCATCACAAACACTCTCTGCTCCAGGCACTGCTGCTGCCCAAACAGCTCCTGGCTCTTTTAGGAGCAGCCCTGGGAACTGTTTCTGTTCCCTCAGTGGCACAACATCCCTGTTCTCACACTGCCAAAGAAAGCTGCTGATGCCAAGTTTGGCCAGGATGAGCCATTGCTGGGACTGAAGCCCCTCTCGTGGGGCCCTGCAAACAGCGCTCCAAAAGGAGCCCTTGGAGCTCTCCTGGGCCAGCGACTCCCTCTGAGTGGGGCCTCTCCCAGCCGGGAACTCTCCCGTTTGCTGCACTCGGGGATCCCAAACAACGACAGAGCCTGGGCTGATCCCCCCACTCCTCCAGGCTCAACCCTTCACCTGCTGGGGAGATGCCAAAGCATCAGCAGTGAGCATTCCCTGCCCTCAGAGGAATTTCTCACAGGTGCCTTGCACTGACTCTTTGTGTCTGTGTGCACACAGGAGTGCCTGTGCTGGGGAAATGTGGCAGAAATGCTGCTCTCTGAGGGGTTTGAGTGCCTTGGATAGCTGAGTTAGTCAGGTGTGTAGGTAAGGCTAAATCACAAGGTCTAAATGAAGTCAAATTCTGCTAAGAGCTGTTTTAAATTCTAAGTTGTTACCTTTAATATAAGTTATAATCTAAGTTAAATACTGTTAAGTGTTATTCCTCTGTTAAATTGCAAAGGCATGGGTTATAAGTTAGGTTAAATGCTGTTATGCTCTGCTGTTTTGTTAATTGTGAAGTTGAAGGTATTAGTTAAGGTAAATATATAATTTAAGTCCTATTTAGTTTGAACTCCGCTAAGCTTTTAGGCCATATTCCTTTTATCCTTGCTCTCACTGTCCTTCTGTCACACACACACACAGGGACAGTTCTCAGTTCATTTCTGGTTTGATTGCCTGGATTTTGTTTGATTTTGTTGGTGCTTTGTTTCCCTGGTGTGCCTGAAGTGTCCAGTCAGGAGCAGAGTGACTCTTGCCAAGGAACTTTGTGCTGCTGTCCCTTAATATTAAATCTGTTTTTTGCTGATCCCTTGCCAGGGATTTTTTCAGCGCTCTCAAGCCCTCGTTCGTAACAGGGTGAAGGAGCCCTGGCCCCGGCTCTGGCCCCGGGGGACACAGGGACGCTGCCGGGGGGTCCCTGTCCCCCTGTCCCACCCCCAGGGCCCCGTCCCCATGTCAGGCTCTGGGGTCGATCTCATGGAACATCCTCTGGGGGAGGCTGCGGTGCCGGGGGCAGGGGGACCCAGGGGGGACAGGGGACCCCGCTGTGCATGAGCAGGGTTGGACTGCTCTGGGGGCAACTGTGAGGGGGGACAGGGCAGAGTGACCTCCCCAGTGACCTCACACAGCCCCTGGGATGTCACACAGCCACTGTGATGTCACACTGACCCTGTGATGTCACACTACCCCAATGATGTCAAACAGCCATCTCTGTGACCTCACACAGCCTCCTGTGATATCACATTGCCCCTGTGATGTCACAGAGCCTCATGTGATGTCACAGCCCACTGTGAGACCTCACACAGCACCCTTGTGATGTCACAGAGCCAAGTCTGGGATTTCACTCTGGAATGTCAGTCATGCAGCTGCAATGTGATGTCACAGAAGACTCTGTGATTTCACAAAGTCACCATGTGATATCATGTTCTGCTCTGTGATGTCACAGCCACTCTGATGTTACACAGCACCCACTGATGTCACAACCCACCCTCTAATTTCACGGGGCCACCCTCTATGGTGGCAGGACCTGCTCTCTGGCCTCACACCCCCCTCAGTGATGTCAGAGACAGCTGTGTGATGTCACAACCCCCTCTGTTATGTCACAAAAACCCTCTCTGTGATGTCATACTGCCACTCCTTTATATCACAGCACATAGTTTGACCTAACGGCCTGTTCTGTGATGTCACAGAATCTCCTTTGTGATGCAGCAGCTGCTCAGTGTCCTCACACAACAAACTCTGTGAAGTCATAACCAAACCAGTGACCTCACACAGCCCACTCTGGGCTGTCACACAGCCCCTTGCTGACATCACAGCTGCTCTGTGCCTCCATGACACAGCCACACAGGTGCTGCTGTGACACAGCCCCCTCTGGGACATCCCACAGCCCCTGCCAGTGCTGAGCCCCTGTGAGCTCTGTCTGTGCCCTGCTGGTGTCCCAGAGGTGCCCTGGCAGTGCCCCAGCCCTGCTGGGCTGTGCACAGGAGCTGCTCCTGGCCAGAGCTGTCTCTCTGCAGCGCTGCCCTTGCCAGGAGCTGCCTCTGGGCCAGGAGCCCAGCCCAGCTCAGCAGCACAGACACAGCACCAGGACTTTAATCACCCTCGGGGGCTTTGGTGCTCTTTGCATCAGACTCAGTCCTTCAAAGCGTGCTCAAAGCACCTGGACAAGGCGGACAGTTCTTTCCTACAGGAAGGAAACCACAGAACCCCAGGGTTTAAAGGCAGATGAGAGGCAGTCACCAGAGGCCAAGGCAAGCCAGACCTGTCTGTCCTTGCAGCTTTTGGCTGAAAGCAACCTTTAGATATATGGGGCATTTTGGGGTGGAATTCCATTTCAGCCATGGGTTCCCGGACTGGAATGACAGTTCTCCATAGGAAGAAAAGGGCAGAGCCCCAGTGTTTCAAAGGCTGATTAGAGGCAGCCCCAAGGAGGTGAAAGCCAGCCAGACCTGTTGTCATGGAAGAATCCTTGGATAGACAGAACTTGGGAGGCCAAACCCCACTTTTGTCTCTGGGCATCTGGACAGGAAGGACAGTTCTTTTCCATAGAAAGGAAAGTGCAGAACCCCAGTGTTTCAAAGGCAGATGAGAGCTGGCCCTGAGGAAGCCAAGGGAACCTGGACAATCCTGGCAGCTTTTGTCTGGGAGGTATCCTTGGATATAAGGAATTTTGAATGCTGATTCTCAATTTTGGCCATGGATGCCTGGACTTGAAACATGATTTTTTTTCCATGGGAAGAAAAGCACAGCCCACACTGTTTTGAGGGCAGATGAGAGGTGGCCTGTCGCTGTAGGACACGAAAGAACGCACACACGCACCGTTCTCCAGGTGAGAAGGAAAAGAGGGCGTTTATTCTCTGACTCCATAATTTATAGTTTTACAAAGGTAACAGTGGATTGGAGGATGACAGTGCCACCTCTCCACAGACACTGGCTTAACCAACAGTCCGTCAACAGTGTCCGTTTTTCACAAGAATGTAAATTATGAGTTGTTTACAGGAAAGTGTGTGGGAAAGTTCTTTACAAGAATGTCAATATCAGAAGGCTTTTCTAGAAATCTCAAAAACCCAGGGTGACATCTCACCCTTTTTTGTTTAAAAGAAAAAAAGAAAAGAAAAATGAACAATGCTCAGTGTTCGCTTGCGGAGGAATCATCGGAGTGACCGCTCTCATCATCTGCATCAGAGTCATCACTCAATGATTCACCCGCTTGCTGCCTTTCAGGTTGGTCACGGTTTCCATCTTGTTCATTGGCTGGATTCTGTCTCTGCGGTCGTAGGTCAGGGCGAACACATTTTGAAGGTACCCAGCGTACCCCAGTATCTGTGGATACACAAGCATACCCGCGCCCCGAAGCGATCAGGTCATAGGGACCTTCCCACTGTTTGGTGACTAAATTCCGCACCCGAACCTTCGCCCGAGGCTGATGTGCCTCGTCCGCAGCCTGCAACGAGAGATGGTGATTCAAAATGACAGGATTATTTGAGTTCTGCGGCACTGTGAGATGATTGATTGTGCACAAAGCTTTTGCCAACCGACTGTGCGGGGTTTCACCCTGCATTCCCCGTTTTTGTTTTTGTAGAACCTGCTTCAGAGTACCATGAGCGCGTTCTACAATAGCTTGACCAGTTGGAGAATGTGGGATACCAAACCTATGCGAGACCCCCCACAACTGCAGGAACTGCCGCACCTTTTGTGATGCATAAGCAGGACCATTGTCGGTTTTCACAGCAGAAGGTATGCCCAGAACAGCAAAGGCCTGCCTCCAGTGGGCAAGGACATCACGGGCCTTCTCCCCAGTGTGAGCTGAAGCCCACATCGCAGAGGAGAACGTGTCCACCGTGACATGCACATACTTGAGCCGGCCAAACTCGGCAATCTGGGTGACATCAGTCTGCCACAGCTCCAAGGCCCTAAGGCCTCTGGGGTTTACCCCTGCTGGCAAAGGCGGAGCAAGTGCATGGCAGTCATCACATGACTCAACAATGTCACGAGCCTCCGTCGGCGTCAGGTGAAACTGCTTCTGCAGAGTGTGTGCGTTTTGGTGGAAAAACCCATGCGATGCCTTGGCCTGCGCGAGTGTGTCAGGCTGAGGCGCTACCCACGCCGGGTTAGCCAACTTGTCAGCCCTCGCGTTACCTTCCACTATAAAGCCTGGCAAATTGGTGTGACTCCTCACATGCAGAACATAGAATGGATGAACCCGAGCCTGAATGGCACACCACAGGGTCTTCAGTAAATGAAACAAGGCAGGATTACTGACCTCCTTCAAAACCGAATGACCCAGCCGTTGTGCAATATCTGCCACATAGGCGGAATCCGTGACCAAGTTGAAAGGTTCCTGGGAAAATTTCTCAAATGCCATGACAGCAGCCCTCAGTTCAACCAATTGGGCTGACCCTTCCTCATGGCCTACCAACACCTGCCACTCAGATCCGTCCCTCCAGGTAACGATGGCCTTTCCTGTCCTTCCTGAACCGTCAGTGAAGACGGTGGGTCCTTGCACGGGGTCCTGGCTATGTTTAGGCCGCAAAGAGATCTGTGTGCATTTTGCCATATGCAGTAGCCTATGGCTGGGCAGATGATAAGAAATCTGCCCTGAAAAATTTTCCAGAGCACTCTGCAGGGACACACTGTTTGCAAAGCTCCAGTCAAAATCCTCCCGTGACACCGGGAGTATGATCTTTGCAGGATCCGCACCCATCAATTGCAAACACCGTTGCCGGCATTTGAGTATCAAATGAGCAATCAGCTCAAACAATGCAGTTGCCGTCTTCCGCGGCTGATGGGGCAGGAAAACCCATTCCAGAACGTGCAAGGGATCAGACCATTCGTCACTCCATTGGCCAATAATGTCTGTGGGGTACGAATCTGGAGTGGTGACAAACACAGTGATATCAACGGAGGGATCAATGCGATAGACCTGGCAAGCCGAAACAGCCTGCTGAACCACCTCCAACGCCTTATGCGCCTCAGGGGTCAATGTGCGAGGTGACTTTAGATCAGAGTCTCCCTTCAACAAATCGTACAGAGGAGACAGCTGTGCATCGGTCAGTCCCAAGTACGGACGCAACCAAGTGATGACGCCTACTAGTTTCTGAGCATCATTCAGCGTCTTCACGGAATGCACAAATTGTACCTCCTGGTGACAGATCGTTCGTTCCAGAATCTTGACCCCCAAGTACTTCCAAGGTGGTTGTTGTTGAACCTTCTCTGGAGCTACCTGCAGTCCATGAGCATGCAAGGCATCGAGCAGCCGAGGCTGAATCCTCAGCAGCTCACCCTGGGTGGACGCGGCCACCAAAATGTCGTCCATATAATGATACAGACGTGCATCAGGGAACTGCTTGCGAACTCCAGACAAGGCACGAGCCACATACCACTGGCATATGGCCGGGGAATTGCGCATGCCCTGAGGCAATGTCGTCCATTGATATCTCTGTGCGGGCTCAGCCTCATTAATTGCTGGCACCGAAAAAGCAAATTTCGGCCTGTCATTAGGATGCAAAGGAATTGAAAAGAAACAGTCCTTTAGGTCGACAATAAGGACCGGCCAGTCTGCGGGAAGCATGGTAGGTGACGGCATGCCTGTTTGCAACGTCCCCATGCTTTCCATCACGGCATTGACCTTTCGGAGATCTTGTAACAACCTCCATTTACCAGATTTCTTTTTTATACAAAAGACAGGAGTGTTCCAGGGACTGGTAGAAGGCTCCAGATGACCCTGGTCCAACTGCTCCTGCACCAGATTCCGAAGGGCGTCCAGTTTATCTCGAGGAAGGGGCCACTGCTTTTCCCAAATAGGTTTGTCCACCAGCCACCGTATAGGAGGCGTGGGACACCCTGCGCCCTTCACCGCAGTGGCCCCCATCAAAAATCCGTCCCGATGCGCACCCCCCAGACAGACAGAACATCCCTCCCCCAAAGGTTGGCAGGAGTAGAAGTAACATGAGGCCTAACCCAGGCCGTCTGTCCCTCCGGGTTCACGACAAGTACCGGCCGCTGGCTCACATAACATTGCGCCATCCCTCCCAGGCCCGCGACAGATGTCCCCACCGGGTCCAAAGGCCACTCCGGGGGCCATGCAGCAAGGGAGAGAACCGTGACATCAGCACCGCTGTCAAGAAGCCCGCGGAGGTGGATTTCCGACGGCGTTGCGCCAGGAACAGACAGGGTACACAGCATCTCAGGACGGTCCTTGGTCAGAACAGCAGTCCAGTGAACTTGAGGCGGCCCAGTGGATCCAAAGACACCAGCTCCACGTGACTGGTCAGCCGTCCTGCGAACAGAGGACTTAAAAGGTACAAGTTGAGCAATCCGTGTCCCCTTCGGGATCGTGACGGGGGGGTGGGTGTGGAAACCATGGCACAAATCTGCCCTGTAAAATCCGCATCAATGAGCCCCAGGTGAACAATGATGCCCTGAAGGGTGGCACTAGACCTCCCCATAAGGAGAGCACTCATGCCCCCACCCAAAGGACCAAAGGCATCCAGGGGAACCTTGTGTATCTCAGAAGACTCTAAGACAACTGTTGCTGCGGTGCAGACATCCACGCCTGCGGATCCGCGGGTGCTGGCTGCAAGCCGGCAAAGGAGACCTCCATCGGCTCGAGGGTCTGGGGAGGAACTTGTGTCTGAGCGCGCCCCCCCTTCTGCGCGCTGTGCTGGGGGTTTAACGAGCCCGGTAAAGCCTGGCCATTAACATGAACCGTCGCCTTACACACGTTGGACATGTGATTCGGCCTACCACACCGACCGCACAAGAACATGGGGAATTTGGCCTTCTGCGCTTTCTTCCCCTTCTTCTTCCCAGCCTGCGCAGTCCCCTGCTGTGGCTGCCTGCCTTGTGGCGATGCCCAAACCGGCTGCGCAGCAGCAGCCACGGCAGCCAGCTTCCGACTCGGAGGAACGACTCTAGCACAGGCCTCCGCCATCTCCCAAACGGTAGGATCACCAGGCATGGCTGCTATGACCTTCTTACAAGCCTCATTGCAATTGTACCTTACAAGGTTTGCAATCGTAGCAGTCCTTACCACAGGATCAGGCAACTGCCTCTCTATGGATGCAGTCAGCCTTGCCGCAAACGTCATGAAAGGCTCATCGTCCCCCTGGACAATGGTCGAAAACGGCTGCCTTGGAGCCGCCATTTCCATAGTTTGAACAATTGCCGCCATGCCCAGCGTGCGGCACTGATCCAGCACAAGGGGATCGTATCCAACTTGCCCTTGAACATTGTCATACCGTCCTGTTCCCATCAGCATGTCAGCTTCAACTCTGTGCCTGGGGTCCTGTGGGCTCAGCGTTGCGTTCTGTGCCACTGCTTGAGCTGCCAACCGGCCCCACTTGGTCTCGAAAACACCAAACTGCACAGGGTCAAAGAGAGAATGTGCCACACAACGAAGATCATGAGGTGTCAACACATCTGAAACAATCCTGCGAAGAGTCTGCATAACTTCTGCAGATCCCAAGCCATGCTTAGCAACTGCCTCCCGGAGCTCCTTCTCCAGCTTATATGAAATGGGCTCATAGGTGTTCTGAGCAACACCCCTGAGCACAGGGAAAACCTGGGGAGCCCCTGGCAAAGCCATTGCACCTGTTGTGTCCCGGTCAGGGACAAGAGAGGACGAGCGGCCGAAAGCCAAGTCAACGTCTCTCATCCCCGCGCCCCCTGCAGCACCGGCAGAGCCAAAAGGGTCCACTGGGTGACCCTGCCAATGCCGTGCAGAGGCAGGTTCGGTCATCTCATCGGCTTTTGTTTTTGTATCACGCCAAAAACGCTCGGGGTGCCTTGGACGAACTGTCACCTGACAGTCAGGAAGGGTCCAAAGGTTCGACGAGGAAACACCCCGGCTCCTGGCCCCCACCGGTCTCCCACCAGCCGTGTCAGCAGTTGCACCAAAGGTAAACACCCCAGCGCCCTGCTGTGCCGCAGCCCCACTAGGAGTCGCTGCGCTGCACACGGGGGCCGGCACAGCCCTCACCCCTGTCTCTGACCAGGATGCACCCCGCACGGGGCCCCCCTCCCCTGGCACGGGAGGGGGGCAGGGCGCCGAGAATGATGCAACCTGTGAGACATTTCCCTCGGGGGGTGGCACAAGGGAACCAGGCAGGCCGCCTATGAGCGTCCATTTCGGCCCACCGGAGTCCACAGTGGGTAATGCCCCCACCGTGCGGAGTGGGACGGGCCGCCCGCTCCCCGGAGCGGGGCCGGGCACAGCCCCGATCGGCGTCCCGCCCCCTGCTGGGAGAGGGGCGGGCCGCCCGCCCACCGGGGCCGAGCCGGGCGGAGCGCCGACTGACACTCCGCCCCCCGCCGGGAGAGGGGGAGCCTGCCCGCCCACCGGGGCCGAGCCGGGCGGAGCGCCGACCGACACCCCGCCCCCGGCCGGGAGGGAGGGGAACAGCCCGCCCACCGGGGCCGGGCCGGGCGAGGCGCCTTCCGGCACTCCGCCCCCATCCATCTCCACCGACTGCGCATGCCCAGCCGGCTCAGAGACGGGGGGAACCTCCCCCTGCTCCGAAGGGTCCGATCCGGGGGCGGGAGAGCCCGTCCCCATCACACTCGGGGAAAACCTCACAGAGACACCGCAGTTAGGGCATAGAACCGTCACTGTTCCCGATCCAGGCGGGGGTGAGTCTTGGCTCTCGAGAGCCGGGAAGGCATAGAGAGAGGGCGTCCCGCCCCCCTCCCCGCCGCCCGCGCAGGGCGGGGTGGGGCGAGGACAGACCGCCAACTCCCCAGAAGCCCCCAAACCCGAGACCAGCTGGCCAGGAGCCCAGTCCACCCCGGGGGGGCAACCACCACCCCCGAGGACACCGTCCCGCGGCAGGGAGGGGGGGGGGGCCACCTCAGGCAAAAACTCAAACTCCTCGTCGTCCACGTCTGAGACAGAGGGGGACCCCTGCAGTCTACAAGGACTACAAGAACCAGAACCGAGCCAAACAGTTTGGCATATTTTCCACTGTATTAAAAGCGGCACCACATCGGTGGTACAATCATTGAGTAGGGCCTCCATAAGGCGATCCCCCAGGAAAGACCACTCCTGCCTGGAAAACGCCTTCGTAGGGACCGAAAAAAAACCTTGTTCCCGGGCCCATAAAAACAACCTCACAAGACTATCCCAGGAAACAGAAATCTGTTTCCATTCCAGGAGAGACTTCCATAGGTCTAAAACGAGGAAGTCTTCCTCAGAAGGCACAGAGGTCGCCATCACCCCAAAAAACAGTAAGCTAACACCGAAAGGGAAGACACAACCTCACCACAGTATCTTATCCCAGCCCGGGCTGCAGTACACTCGGCGGTCACCAGATGTCGCTGTAGGACACGAAAGAACGCACACACGCACCGTTCTCCAGGTGAGAAGGAAAAGAGGGCGTTTATTCTCTGACTCCATAATTTATAGTTTTACAAAGGTAACAGTGGATTGGAGGATGACAGTGCCACCTCTCCACAGACACTGGCTTAACCAACAGTCCGTCAACAGTGTCCGTTTTTCACAAGAATGTAAATTATGAGTTGTTTACAGGAAAGTGTGTGGGAAAGTTCTTTACAAGAATGTCAATATCAGAAGGCTTTTCTAGAAATCTCAAAAACCCAGGGTGACAGTGGCCCCCAAGAGGCCAAGGCCAGCCAGAGCTGTCTGTCCTTGCAGGTTTCATATGGGAATTATCCTTGGATATCATCATATTTGGAGGAGGAATCCCAATTTCTGCCATGAACCCCTGGAGGAGGAGGACAGTTCTTTCCCACAGGAAGGAAAGCACAGAACTCCAGGGTTTCAGGGGGTGATGAGAAGTGACCCTCAACATGCCAAGATCAGCTGGACCAGTCAGGCAGCCCTCAGGAGGCCCAGCCAGCCAGACTTGTTCCATGTTCTTGGATCCTTGGGGCCCTGCAGCATCACAATTGCCCCTTGGTTTATGAGGCCCTGTAGGATCACAACAGATTTTTGTTTCCATGAGGCCCAGTGACATAACAATGGTCTCCTTGGCTCCATAGTGGCACAATGGCCCCTTGCTTCCATGAGACCTTGCAGTATCAAAACGGTTTCTTGTTTCCATGGGACTGCACAATGCCACAATGGCCCATTGGTTCCATGAGGTAAGAGTTTCAAAATAGCTCCTTGGTTCGATTGGGTTCCCCAGGATCATAAGGGTCCCTTGGTTCCGCCAGGCCTGGATGTTTTACACTAGTCCCTTGCTTCCATGAGACCTCTCAGTGTCTGTTCCAGATTGCAAGGCAAGATGTATTCTATTGCCATCTGTATGGCAGTTGTCTGGTGTCAAGTGGGCAATGCTCCTTATCTCTCTTCCTGAGTGATCATAATCAAGGTCCCTCAGCAGGGAACATCTGCTGATAAGAGGTTACTGAATGTCACCACATGACTGATAAGAACTATACCATCCCATTGTGAGATGCTCCGCCCAGAGGGAGGAGCCAAGCAGTGCCATGTAGATATAACCTGGAAGATTCTGACACGCCAGCCAGTGCTTTCTCCACTGGACTCCCCAGAGGAACAGCAGCTGCTTCTACTTCCACGGATCTGCGGAGGAAGAATACACCCCTTTCCTACAGGACTCCCTGCTCCAACAGAACTACACCTGACACTCCAGGAGGACTGCAGCCCCTTTTCCAACTGGACTGCTACCAACACCCTGACGAACAGGGTATCAGGTTGAGTTCTGATTCTGACAGTGTTGTTCTAGTGTATTGCATTGTTTTATTTTATCCTTTTATTTTTTTTCCTCCCCGATTAAAGAACTGTTTTTTCCTGCTCCCATATTTTTTGCCTGAGAGCCCCTTAATTTAAAATTCATAGCAATTTGGAGGGGTGGGCAGGGTTTGCATTCTCCATTTCAGGGGAGGCTCTTGTCTCCTTTAGCAGGCACCTGTCTTTCCAAACCAACACAAGCCCCTGCAGGCCAGGGCAGAGAATGAGGGGAAAGGGACCCCGGGAGCCCAAACAGCCCCGGCATCATGAAATGGGGAGAGCAAAGAGGGGGGAGCTTTTGGGATTCCTGGGACTGCCAGCAGCCTGGAGAGCACAGGCACTGAGGAGAAGAGGGATCCCCAATCCAAGGGTGACCCCCAGCAGCTGGGACAGGGGGGAACCCCCCAAACAACAGAGGGGAGGGACCAGGGATGGGGAACTCCTGGGAGTCTTTTTCAGGGCAGAATCTTGGTGTTTGGGAGGTTTTTCCGGAGCCCAGATGGCCGCTGACTTGTAGAGATGGAGTCGGGCAGAGAGACCTTCAAAGTCAACGTGCTCATCCCTTGTTTTCTCCAAACCAGGTTTTCCCATTCCACACCCCTGGGAGGCTGTGAGGAAGATGCCCCGGGAGACTGAGACAGGTGAGGAGGAAGTCAGTGCCCTGTTCCCCCCTGTGCTGCTCCATCTCCCAGCCCAGCACAGCCCCCAGCTGCAGGACAGCCCTGGGGGGATCTCCTTCCCCTTCCCTGTGGCACGGAGGCAAATCCCATCCTGTCCTTGTCCTTCCTCCCCCAGAGCAGGAGCTGAGCATGGAGAGCAGGGAGGACAAATCCCCGTGGCAGAACCTGGTGGAAGAGGCTGTTTTGAGTGGCTCCACAGCGCAGGAACCCAACAAGGAGGAAAAGCCCCGGAGATCCCACACGAGGAGGGGCTGCAAACGCAGATCACGGGGATCTGAGGGGGAAAGACCCAGCCTGGGCAGGAAAGGCGGCCGGAGATCGAGCCAGAGCTCGGAGCTGGTGCTCCATGTGCAACTCCGTGATGGGGAGAAGCCCCACACGTGTGTGGAGTGTGGGAAGAGCTTCAGGTGGAGCTCCCAGCTGATCGTGCACCAGAGGACCCACACTGGGGAACGGCCCTACGAGTGTGATCAGTGCAGGAAGAGGTTTCAGAGAAGCTCCTGTCTCCTGCGGCACCAGCGCACGCACACAGAGGAGAGGCCCTTCCGCTGCTCCGACTGCGGGCAGGGCTTCAGGCAGAACTCCTGTCTTGTCATGCACCGGCGCATCCACACTGGGGAGAGGCCCCACGAGTGTGGGGAGTGTGGGAAGAGCTTCAGCCACAGCTCCGCCCTGATCAGGCACCAAAGGACCCACACTGGGGAACGGCCCTATGAGTGTGGGGAGTGTGGGAAGAGCTTCAGCCAGAGCTCCACCCTGATCAAGCACCAAAGGACCCACACTGGGGAACGCCCCTATGAGTGTGGGGAGTGTGGGAAGAGCTTCAGGCAGCATTCCAACCTGGCCCAGCACCGAAAGATCCACACTGGGGAGAGGCCCTACGAGTGTGATAAATGCAGGAAGAGGTTTAAGACCAGCTCAGATCTCCTCAGGCACTATCAGAGTCACACAGAGGAGAGGCCCTTCCACTGCCCCGACTGCGGGAAGGGATTCAAGGACAACTCCACCCTCATCACCCACCAGCGCATCCACACTGGGGAGAGGCCCTATGAGTGTGACGAGTGTGGGAAGAGCTTCTCCTGCAGCTCTACCTTGACCCGACACCAACGGAGGCACCAGTGAGGGAAGCCCTGCGAGTGCCCCGAGTGTGGGAAGAGCTTCGTGCGCTGGCCCAGCTCCATCCCCCACTGGAGGAGCCACGTTGGCCACAGCCCTGGTGCCCCACATTCCCTGTGATCCATGTTGGGAACACACCTGGCTGCTTCTCCTTTTGGTTTGGCCTTTATTTTTTTGTGCCTCATCTTCATCCCTTAAAAACTGCCAAAACAGGGTTAAATGAAGGAATTTGATCCAAAATGTCTAACGTCCCACCATTTCACAGGTGTTTGAGGGGGAATTTAGGATATGGAGACACATTCTGTGTGAAGTGCCCCTGTTGCTGAGAGGCAGGAATTTGATCTCACCATTCTTGCGTTGCTAAGAACTCTTCCCCTCTCCCACACCCGAACTCCACCCCTGGGATACCCTATAAAAACACCATGGCCCTGCCTTTGCCCTGTCTTTCAGGGGTCAGAAATGGATTCTGGAGCTTTCTGACACCAAGCACCATCTCGTTTGTCCCTGGTGCTGGCAGCTGCCACCTCCCTGGACACCATGAACTCAGCTGCAGCAATTCTGGAGTATATGTGGGTTCTGGGAGGATTTTGGGCCATCCACTCAGCTCTTTGCACTCCGAAAGCCAAGAGGGATGGATCTGTCACCTCAAAACCACTCAAATCCCACTGTAAACAACTGAATTTTAGCCCATCAAGGTGCCATAGCAGCTCAAATTGCTTGTTCCCTCCACAAAAATACTCAATCCCAGGCCAAACTCACTCCATTCCACAGCTGCCAGGGTGAGAAGGGGTTGAGAGGGGACTGGGAGAAGTGGGATCCCAGTTTGGAGCGGTGGGATGGGGATTGTGTGGGGCTGGCTGGGTGGGATGTGTTTGATAGCACATAAAATTTTCAGAGTTACTGATTTCTATCCTGTTCATTTTCAGTCAGTTCTGTTTGCAGAGTGCTGCCTTCTCATCTGAATGAATTCCTTAAAAATCCCATTTTTTGAATAATCTAACCCAAACAATCCGAAAACCAATATCCAAATAAGACCACTCACCCACAGTTAAATTAAAATAATTTTAATATTTTTAGAGTACTTCAGGATGTTATTAAAGTTTAATTGTTTGGATAAAATGAGAAATTATAGTGGTGTTTGGTTTTGTGTTTAGTATATCCCCCTCCTCCCTGCTCTCCCGCCCCTTTCCCATCGTTCCCCCAGTCCCCAACCCCCTCCCCTGTGCTTGGTTTCAGGGGTTCCCGGCCCCTCCTGCTCCCTTTGGGGGTCCCAACCCCCCTTTGGTTCAATTTGGGGCCCCCGCCCCCCTTCTCACCGCGCCCCCCGCTCCCTCCGCGGCCGGGGGGGCTCCCAGCACCCCCAGTGCCACCAGTACGGCCCCAGCTGCCCCCGCACGCCCCATCCCGAGGGTCACCTCCCCCCTCCCCAAATTCTGCTCCTGCACACTGATGAGTCATCAGCGACAAACGCTCTGATTGGCCAGGATCTGTTTTGGGGTGGGAACGGGAGGATCTGGGTACCCCCAGGAGCCCCTCGGGTTTGGGGCTCTCGATCCCCCCTCGGCCCTCGGGGTGGCCCCGGGGCCACCCCAACACCCCCAAAATGGGGAGGGTCCCCAGGGCCCTTTGGAACCCCCAGGACTGGGCGGGATGTGGCAGGAGCCGCCCCAAAAAGGGATTGAAGGGTCTGGGCCAGGAATGGGGGAGGCTCTGGGGATGGCTCCGGTCCGGACTGGGGCGGGCTGGGATTGAGGGAGGGTCCAATCAGCGGCTGGGGATGGGCTGGGACTGGGGAGGGGTCCGGGATTGTGGGGAGGGGTCTGGGATTGTAGGGATGGGTCCATTGCGGGACTGGGGCGGGGTCTCTCCCTGTGATTGGGTCCGGGACTGCATCAGGGTCTCTCCTCGATCCCATTCCCGATCCCGTTCCCAATCCTGATCCCGTTCCTATTCCTGTTTCCAATCCCAATCCCACCGCTGTTTCCAGGCAATGGCTCCGATCCCAAGCCTGACCCCAAATCCTGGGGTCAAACACCCCAAATCCTGGGGTTTGAAACATTTGGGGTGTCCAACATCCTCAATTCCTAAAGTCTGGGGCCAAACACCCCCAAATCCCAAAGCCTGAGGTGTCAAACACCCCCAGACCCCAAACTTTGGGGTTCAAACCCCCAATCCTCAGCTCCTGGGGTTTGAAATGTCTGGGTTGCTCAACCCTCCTCATCCCCAAAGTTTGTGGTCAAACCCCCACATCCCCAAACTTTGGGGTCAAAGCCCCCCCGATCCCAAACTCTGAGATGCCAAATCCCCCTGATCCTCCAACTTTTGGGTTAAACCCCCACAAATCTTGGGGTCAATCCCCCCAAATCCCAAACTTTGGGGTCAAAACCCCCTGACTTCAGATCCTGGGGTTTGAAACATCTGGGGTCTCCAGCTGATCCTAAAGTCTGGGGGTCAAAAACCCCCGAACCCCGAGGGGTGAAACCCCCCAAACCCCAAATCTTAGGGTCAAACCCCACCAGTCCCCAAAGTTTGGGATCGAGACACCCCCAATCCCCCACCACCCCCAAACCCACTCCAGGCCTGGGGGGCACAGTGGGGTTTGTTTGGGGTTATTTGGGGTTTATTTGAGGCAGCTTCAGGTGCAAGGTATGCAGAGAGACCCTGGGTACAATGCTGAGGGAAAAAAGGGGGATTGGTGTGGGAATTGGGGGATTCAGGATGGGGAAAGTTCGATTTTTTGGGATTTTGGGGTATTTCGGGCCCTTTTTGGTGGGGTTTGGGGGTGTTTTGGTGGGGTTTGGGGTGTTCTGGGTCCCTGTTTGGCAAAGGAGATCTTCCTGGCCCTGCTCTGGGTGATCCTGGAGCCCTGCAGGGCCTCGCGGGCGGCGCCCGCCTGCACCTCGGTGTCCAACCGCACCCAGGCGATGTCGCGGCGCCCGGCACCAGGGCAGCTCCTGGAACTCCGGGAACCTGGGATGGGAACAGGGCCAGGAGAGCCCCAGACACCCGGGAACGATCCCCAAACACCCAGGAACATTCCCTAGACACCTGGGAATGTTCCCCCAACACCTGGGAATTTTCTCCAGACACCTGGGAATGCTCCCCAGACACCTGGGAATGTTCTCCAGAAAACCCAGGAAGGTTCCCCAGGAACTAGGGAATGTTCCCCAGACACCTGGCAATGTTCCCCCCAAATGAAGAAATGTTCTCAAAAAAAAATCCAGAAATGTTCTCAAAAAGAAATCCTGAAACATTCCACAAAAATATTTAGAAATGTTCCCCAAAGAAATCGAGAAATGTTTCTCTGAAAAGTCGTGGGACGTTCCCAAAAAAATGATGAACTTTCCCCAGAAAATCCAGAAATATTCCTCCTCAAAAATTCCAAAACAAACCCGGTTCCCCATCCAGAAACATTCCCAAAAAGTACAGAAACATTCCCAAAAATCCAGAAAATCCCTCCCACCACTTCAAAAATCCAGAAACATTACTCCAAAAATTCTGAAATTCCCCCTCAAAAAAATCCAGAAGTCTCCACCCCAATTCAGAAATTCCCCTCTAGAAAATCCTGAAATTCATCCTCCAAAAAAATCTAGAAATTTCCCGCCAAAAATCCAGAAATTCCCCCTAAAACCCTGGAAATTCACCCTCAACAATCCAGACATTCCCCCCAAAATCCCATACCTTCCCCAAACAATCCAGCCCTAGGGCCCCCTCACCCCTCTCACCCCCTAAGCCCCACAATCCCCCAATGCCCAAAGGCCGCCCGGAATCCCCGGAATCCCCGGGATGCTAGGATTGCCCAGATCTCCCTGGGGGCAGAGCATGGAGAGCATCAGCTCCTGGGGCTCCTCAGGAGCTGGGGCAGGAACAGGATGTGCTTCGGGGCTGTGCCCACAGCTGGGCAAACGGGAGAAAAACCCCAGCATCAGCAACAGATCTGCCCCAAATCTGCCCAAAGCAGGCCCCAAATCTGCCCAAAGTCACTCTGGATACACACCAAACCATCTGCCCAAAATCCCACCAAAATCCTCCATGCTGTGACCCAGTGCTGCCTCATCATTTTTAAGGATTTCTCACAGTTCCAAGAAATGATATCTCAGCTCTGGGGGAAGCCTCCTCTAACCTGATGGTGTTGTGCCATCTCCTCAAGGAATCAGCTGCAGTCCCAATTATTATTACAGAACCACTCCAACAGTTTGCTGGGTTTAAAGCATCTCTGTGCTGAGGGAATTTTGGAGGAGACAGCTCTTGGATGGTTCATTAGTCTGTCACCCCCAGACCTTCACTCCTAAGTGCCATTCTCAAGAGCCTTGTTTTAAATTACGTTTAGGGAATTCTCTCCCACTTAGAGCCTGGGTGGTGGCCAGGCCTCAGCTCTGCCTGGACGGGAATTTGCCAACAGACCCAGATATTTTCTGCACCAAAACTAGATTTTGATTGCTTTGACTTGGCAATCTGACCCTCTAGACATGACAGTTGGACTGTTTTTAAAGGGAGCTTGGGAATTATTATCTGGAAATAATTATCCAAGTCCCCCCTGAATGGAGGTTTGTCAGCTGTGTGCAGACTCTGGGATTATGGCACATTATTTCAGAGATTGCTATTTACCTAATTCCACCTTTGTTGTTAGTTTTGTCTGCTATTTGAAATATTCCTGATTGTTGTATCCAAATTAATCCTAATTGCTGTAAGGTTCTGGTCCACTGCATGTATTATTTTACTATGATGTTGCTTCATACTCATAACAAAAGCCATGCATCTCATTCTTAAAAAATAAAAAAGAGGAGGAATGAATGCCTTAAGAACGTTCAAATAATGCAAAATGTACCTGAGAAATTTGGATGACTAACCATTCTGAATGATGCAATATTTACATGAGAAATTTGGAAAAAAGATCATCACCTCTAAATCCCAACTGAGTGTAGCACAGTGAAGCCCAATTGATTCTTTACCTTCAGGAGAAGATGTGCCTGTGTTTTATCATCAGCAGCTCAAAGCAGTCACCTGTTCATTCCATCAGACACTGATCAGCTCTGAAAAAAATGAGGCCCAGTGGAAAGAGAAATCACCTCATCACCTTGCAGCCTCTGTGGCCAGAGCAGGAGCAGGAGGAGGACTGCCAAGACATGGCTGTGTCTGGAAACTGACAGAGGCCATTTGCCAACAAAAGCCTCAGGGCATCCTCATGGTACAGTGCTCCTACTGCCCTTCCTCAGTTATTCCCTGTTCCAGCTCCCAGGAGGGCATTCAGGGATGGCAAAGATCAACATTTCCAGCTAATGGGCTTTCTCACACTTCTCAACTAATTGGAAACAATGGTCATTTCTTTCCATTTCCCCAAGAGACACTGGATATTATTCCTTTGTTTTCTCATGCTGCAAAACCCTGCGTCAATGACTTGATGGAATTTCGTAAGTTTTGTTGATTGTAATTGACCTTTTATCTATCTTATCCCATATCTAATAGATAACCAGTGAGAACCTTGATGAGATAATACCCTCACAAGAGTGAGCAGTTTCAACATCAGAACATAGGAGCCTTTTTTAAATTAACAAAAAGGGGGAGATGCCATAGACAGGTAGAACAATGATAAAAGAAAGGCCTTATGAAATCAGGCCTTGATCTGCTCTATTAATAGCTGGCCTGTCATCTCTTCTGAGAGCAGCTGAGCAGTTACAAGTTCCCGTGTGAAGCTGTTTTGAGAGTGAGACTTTGTGAACAATCTGTTCTGAGGGTGAGAAACAAATGCACCTGCAACAACAAGGGATTTGTCCCATGAGAATCAGTGAAGAGAACAGGTAAACAATACAACAGAGAGATTTGATGCACAACTAAAATCTATTTCATTAACCAATAAAAGAGTAAGTGCTAAAAAATTTCTTAACTAACTAAAGTTGCACATGAGGTCTATCAAACTGACTAAAATGAGCTGTGTGAATAAAAAATTAAGAATTCTTCTCCATCCCAGGTCTTCTCCAGGTGGGTCTTCTGGGATTTCAGTTTCCCCCCTTCTTTTGGGCTTTTGCTTCCCCCTTCTTTGGGGTTTTGGGTTCCTTCTTTTCTGGTGCTTTTGTTTCTTTCTTCGCTGTGGCTTTCTTTTCCTTCCCTGGGATTTTGGTTTCCTTCCTCTCTGATGCTTTGGTGTCATTCTTCTCTGGGGCCTTGGTGTTCTTCTTCTCTGTGGCTTTCTTTTCCTTCATCTCAGGAGATCTGGTTTCCTTTTTTGGGATTTTTGTTTCGCTCTTCTCTGGTGCTTTGCATTTCCCCTTCTCTGGTTTTGAAAGTTTCTTCCCCACAGAGACTCCCTTCTTTTCCTTCTTCCACCTATCTTCCTCCTTTCGCCTCTCTTCCTCCTCGGAGGTTTTTCCCTCCTCCTGAATCTTTTGAGCTGGCTGCTTCAGCTCCCTTCTGCAGACAAAATAGAAAACATGGCTGAGAGTCCCCACCAGAAACTTGGGCTCACCAGTCCTGGCTGGCCCTGCACTTCATCCCTTTACCCTGAGGCCATTTCTGTGAATTCTCCTCAGCCCACAGAGGTTGGGAACATCCCAAGTGAGGGCATTGCTGGAAGGGGACCTCCAGGACCAGCCAAACCTGAGCTTTGCCATCATAAGCTCTTGGCTGTGCAAGCTCCCTCTCAAGGCACAGCCAGAGCCCTCCAGCCCAGTGCCAAAGGCTGATCCACCAGCTCTCTGTGCTGATGCTGAAAACACCCTTTGTCTCTTGGCTTCCCAGGTGAGAGCAGAGCACACATTGCCAACATCTGCTCATCTCTCCTACAATTCTTACGCAGCTCATTCAGCCCCCTTCTCCCTGGGCATGGCTGAAGCATGATTTTAAAGAGTTAAGATTTCAGCTGAGGGTTAGAAGCAATTCACATGGATCAGGATGTAAGGTAGATAGGCAGACCATAGGTTATTGATTATGAGATGCTGAAGCTGGAGCTGATTGTTCTATTGTTTACCACGAGGAGCTTCTTTCTAGAAGGAAGTGGAGGAAGTGAACTGGTATAAGAACAAATTTAAACCAGGAGAACAATGGTTAGCACCTGGGCTTGATGTCAATCAGTCACTAAGCAGGGGACCTTGGATCCTGCCAGAGGGTGACAGAGACCTGATGAAGACATTCCTGACTTCATCCCTTAAGACCACGGACCCAATTCGAGACCACTGACCCAATTCAAGGGAAGAATTGCACAGGTGTGAAGGACCAATGACCTCATGTGAATACAGAGTAGGGATGGGAGGTGCTGGGGCTGTGCAGATGTATTGTATGTAAGATCTTGGGAAATAAAGAGAGGGCAAAGAACCTTGGGCAGAGCGGTCACGCCTGTTAGGGACGGCTCTGGTGCCGCCTGCCAGCGTTAATAAACACACCACTGTCTAACTTTAATTAGTTAGAGAGTCTCTGCCCGTCATCTTCGGGTTTAATGACTCCTAGCCTGCTCCTTAATGAGAACAATCCTGTCAGTCAGAAAGCAAAGGCTGCAGGAACTCCTCTCCTGCCAGACAGGCTCTTGGCAGCCAGATTTCCTGCTGGAGCCCAGCTGGGACCAAGCAAACCAGGGCTGGCTGCCATGGAAACCATTTGACGCAGCCTCGTCCCTCTCCTCCCTGTGAAACCAACTCCAGCCTGGCCAGGACAAGTCCTGATGCACAGGCTTGCTTTAAGCAGCCTCCCCTCCCAGCTCCACACTTTGCCTGTGTGTCCTGAGCTGGGCTGCCCTGCTGGAGCTGAGCTTCTCCTGGGCTTGCCTACTGCTGCAGCTGAAGGGGAGCCCAAAGGACATGAGCTTTTCTGGGTGCTGTCCCACCACAAGGAGAACCCTGGCAGATCAGCACTGCAAGGACTTCACCTGGGGCAGGAGCAGGACCCAAAGCAAGGTTTGGTCTGTGCCCCACGCCTGCCCACACCACAATCCCACTGCTTTGGTGAAGAAGGGAGATGATGAAGAAGATGCCACTCAACACCATGGACTTCAAGACACCTTTAGAGGCAGTGCCAAGGCCAGTCCAGAGCCCAGCTCCCTGCAGGCAGCAGCTAAGCCAGGAGGGCTCAGCACTCCAATAGAGAAGAAGATGTTCTGTCTCAACAGAAGAAGGTCCTTCCTCTCTTGGGAGCCAGGGAGCTCAGAGTGGCCATCCCTGGGCTGCTTCTGGCCTTTGCTATGCAGCACCTCTGAGCTCAGAGTTCTTGGAGCAGAGAAGCCCTGCAGGGACAATAACCCCTGGCAGAGCAGTAACCCATGGAAGGCTCACTCACCTTTCTCTGAGAGGGGCCTGAGAGCCACAGTTGATCTCCCGGGGGCTCAGGGAGGAGCTGACACGTGGGGCCTCCATGCTCACCAGCACCTCGGAGGTGGGGCCTCCCTCCACGTGGCACAGCTCCCTGACATTGGAGGTTCTGCTGAGGTGGCCAGAGAAGGTGGATGAGATCTGCTGGCTCTGTCCTGGCTGCAGCACACCTGACAGTGGCAGGATACTGAAAGCCTGGATGGAAGACAGGAGAGATTGAGGTGTTGAGCATGGAAATGGATGCAGAAGAGCATCTTGGAGCAAAGTGCAGCTGTACCTGGAGGGGCCTATTCCCCAAACACTGCCAGAATCACCCTCACCTCATCCTGCATCCATGCCACTGACCAGTGCAGGGACCATGGCCAAAATCTTCTCCCGTACCCATGGGTCAAAGCATTAATTAATACATTACATGAAAGGGAACTGGGATGTCTCCTGGCAGCAGACATTCTCTCTGATGCACAACTTGCCTTTAACAAGTTTAAAAACTTCCTGCTTTTAGAGAAGGAGGAGACTCAGAGTGAGAGCTCTTGGAGCTGAGGGAGGGACTCCAGCCCAGCTCATCTGACTCCTGAGGCTCTTCCCTTAAGACTCTGATTTAAATGCTGCTTTCTCAATTTGCTACAGCAAAAGCTCCTGCAAAAATTTCCTGTGGACCACCTGAGGAGTTCCAGGGGAAGCAGTGCCCTCCACAGGGGCTGCACAGCGTCCTTGGGCAGCCCCACAATGTGTCCTGCACGGCCTCTCCAACAAGCAGCTGCTTCAGCAGCACTTTGGGATGGCCTGGAGGGATGGGAGGCCCCTCTGGGGCCAATGCTGAGGGCCCCCAGTGGCACTGGGAGCTCCAGCCCTGCTGGCCACACTGACAATGGGCAAGTGAGACAGATTCCCTCTTGCCTTCTCCGCTTCCAGGGGAGTGTGCCCTACATCCAGGGAGCACCTGAACCCCTCCAAGCCTCATGGGAAGTGAGGGTTTTCAGCAGTTTGTGCTGGCACCTGAAAAACAAGCCATTTTCTGTGCTGGCAGGAAGAGACAGCCACTTTGCAAAGTCTCTGTCTGTAAGAGAGCTTCAGGGCCAGCAGTGCAATGGCAGCTCTGGGCTGAAAGCAGAGCCCTGCACACAGGGAGTCTGGCTGGCTTGGCAAGAGGCTCCATGGAGATCAGGACTCATCCCAGCTTGCTCTGGGAAGGAAGCTGCAGGTCTGACCATGATGATGCATATAAAAGCCTCATCTTACATTGGGAAGGAAACAAGGGCAAAAAATCCCACACTCAGCACAGGCCTGTAGGATCTGAGTCAGCTTCTCCAAGGAAAACTCTCCTATTTCTCCCTCCCACTCACCCCATGTCCAGCCACTGGCTCTGCTGCCCAGCCCACTGCCCGGGCACAGGACAGCAGGGCAGCAAAAAGGGAGGTCAGCACGAGCATGACTTGGTGCTGGCAGGCTGGGGAGGCAACACAAGCACTGGATGTACAACAAAATCTACCTCTGCTCCTGAAGAGTGGCTAAAATGCTGCACTTCCTTCAGGGCTGTGACTGGCTCCTCCTCCTTTCTAATCGTGAAGTGCCTCCATTGAGTTCCTGAGGAGGAAACACTGCTCCTTTTTTCTTTTGGTGGTTGAGGTTTGAATTTAGGTGGGTAAAGCTCATCTCTGGAAAATAAGATAACTATGAACAGGGACCTGCAGTGGGAGGGAGTGACACCTGCACCAGCAGCGCCTGGCCAGGATGCAGCCCATGAGTGGGTGCTGGGCACGTTGAACTGAGAAATGGATTGATCCAGCCCTTCCCAATCCAGGCTGGAGCAGCTCTGTTCTAAAGGCAGCCCGGGGATGGCACTGAGCTGCTGCAGCAGCTGCAACTGCTTGCACTGAGCAACTACAGAGGACAGGCATGAACACCTTGTGGGGATGCCAAAAGCACAGTGGGAGAGGAAAAGACAGAGAAGGCAGCAGAAAGGTGAGATCTGAGGCACCCAGGGGCAGACCCAGCCAGTGCCCAGCCAGCACAGCCCCCCCAGGGCCCAAGGCCAGAAACTCTGCAGCTCCAGCAGGGATTTCTCAGCAATGTTCCCCTGACACTGCTGGGGGGTTGGGTGACATTTTCCAACACTCCCAGGTGACTCAGCTCACATTCCCCACCCATCCATCCATCCATACTCAGGCTGTGGTGCTGGGATCCTGCCAAGCTCTGTCACCCGTGGCCTTGGGGAGGTTTCTGCCGGCCGTCCTGAGCTTCGTAATTGTGCTCTCTGTGCCAGGAAGTAGCAAGAAAGATTTTTAAAAACCCAAAACAAACCACAACAGGGAAACCAAAAATACCTTCAACAACTCAACCCTGCTCAAGTCATTTCTTTAGGGACACCTACCACTCTCCAGCTGGAATGCTGGTCTTTTGGGGAAAAAGAAAATTACATGTTCCCCTCCAAACTGAAAAGGATTAAGGTAAGAGAACTTTTCAATCTAAAAATTACCGGCCCAAAGGTAAAAGTTTTGCAAGAAATCTTTAGTTAACCAGGCTGACAGTTAAATTATTTGTCCTTCTGGTGGGGAGAAACCCTCCTCTTTAAGGGAAGCAGCCTCAGAGTTAAAAGCAAGTTTTGTCAGACTTCAGGCTCCCTGGCAGAGCCTGCACTGCCTGTCCTTCCTGTTCACTGATTTACAACAGTGCCACAATGGCCCAGGTTCACATGTTTGGTGCCATCCAGGGAATTTGGCCTCGTCATTTCCATGTGTCTTAATATAAGTTTCAATCCTTGCAACCACTCTTCAAATGCCAGCCTTCCTTTCTTTTACAGAAAGCTCAAGGTTCCCAGAAGTCTTCTGACATCCTCTTTTGTGCTCAGAGAGATGACATCTTAAACTAGATGTTTCCAAAGTTAACAGCATTTTAAAGAATAATGAACTAAAATGACCCTGGATTCCAGCTGTGCCCAACTCCATTCTGTGTCAGACACTGAGATTCCCACCTTGAAGGCACGAGCTGTTTGTGCCACCCATCCCTCCTGTCCTTCCCACAGCAGCCTGTGCCTGTTTTCCCCGGCAGAATCCCTGTGCCCTGTGCCCCCTGCCAGGAGCAGTTGCACACAGGCACACAGCTCCCCGTGCCCTCACCCGTGGGTTTCTCTCATCCCCGAACACGCCGATGAGAACATTGGTGCGATGCTCGCCCGGCGCCTGCACTTGCACCACAACGGGGATCTCTGCTGTGCTCTGGGGCTGGACAATGCCACAGGGCTTGGGGCTGGAGTAGAACACAGCAGAGTCCTCCTTGCGTTTCTGGAAGGGACAGAATGAAATGCAGCTTCAGAGGGACCTCTGAAGAAACTTTAGACTCCTTAACATCCACCCCAACAGCAACTTACACACACGTTTAAAACTCCCCTGGACAAAGGTAAAAGGCACAAACAAGATGCAAGAATTGGAGGCTCAGCACTCCCAGGGGATCCTGCAAGGAGGCTGCCAGCACAGGCATTGCTGTCTGTGGCTTTTGACAACCCTCTAAGATCTCCCACAGGAAAACACCCTGAAGGCTAGAACATCAACTGTTTCCTCAGGAGCTTCAACTGCCTCCTCAGGTTTACATTTGGGTAGGATCCTTTTCTCAGCAGATCTTTAAGACTGAATAGAAATTTACAAGGTCTTATCCAAAGCCTTTTTTCCTCGTACAATCTCCTCAATAGTATTTGACAGGAGGAGGTGGATGTGATGCCAAACCTGGGGAATAAGCCCGTAGCAGCCTGGAAGGTGGCTGGGATTCCTAATGAGGATCTTCCTCTCATACGGCACCTTCAGCTGGCACTCATCGTACTGGAGAACATGGGTGGACACTTGGAGCTCAGGAACAAGACATCTGGGCAAAGAGATGACCCCAGGGGAATCAGAGGTACTGAGAGAATAGAGAACATTTACCCCCAAAGATTGGGAAATGGAGCAGAACACATTGGTCACTGTCAAATGGACATTTAACAGCCCTACAGGGATAAATTGCCTTCTACCTCTTCCCACTCCAACGGGTCTTGTCAAGGAGGGCCAAACCCTGAGAGGCAGCACCCAGAGGCTGCCAAGTGCCCCAGGAAGAGCACTTGGTGCCACAGCTGCCCCAGCCCCTCCTTCACCCAAGGAGGCTGGCAAGGACTCCTGTCACAGTCCCAGTGATCCACGAGCTCTGGGGGAGCCTTCCCAACAAGGATCAGGGCTCACTAAGGCTCAAGGAACACACAGCTCCAGTGTCTCAGTAAAAATGACTCCCTTCTCTCCCATAGTGCTGCTGCCCTGCCTGAGAACTCAGCTCTTTGCCCCAGCCCTGCAGGGCACAGACACCAGCTGCCCTCCAGAGTGGCTGATCACCCCCTCCCAGGCCCTGCAGCTCCCTCGCTCCTTCACTCCACAGCTCCAGGCACTGACTGGCCCCAGCTCCACCTGCTGTACACAATGGCAGCCCAGGCACTGACTGCATGGCTCTGCCTGGGACAGGGAACAGCACCAAGAAGCTGCATCCCTCTGGGCATTCAGCTGGCACCCACAGCAGCACAGCAGGATGCAATTCTGCTGCAGCAACAACCACTTTTGGTCTCAACTCTGAGAACATTCAAGCTCCAAATGGCAAGCAGAGGGAAGCAGAAAAACTGCAGCTGACCTGCCACATCCAGGGCTGCTTTCCCCTCCTAAGACCTTGCCCTCAGCACTTGCTGGGAGCCACTTGCCCCCTGCCATGTGCCCTCATGAAGAGAAGCAGACCCTGACTCTCAGCAGGCTGCTTGCTGTGGCCCAAGCCAATGCACACTGCTCACAACCAGCACAACTCCACCTCTTGCAGCAAGAAGGAGAGGAGGCCCTCGGGAAATTTGTCCCACCTCAAGCACCAGAACCCAGGCCCATAAATGATATCATCCCTGCTCCCTTTAGATGATGGCCCAGGGCCGTGCTGGGCTGTGAGCAGGGCTGCTTTTCACCACAGGCTGCTGTCCAAGCCCTGCTGTTCTCATGTCCAGCTGGCACAACATGAGGCCATTGAGCAGCACTTCTCCTGGGCAGCTGCAGCCAGCAAAGCCTGTGCAAGGCAGTGCCTGGGGAGGCCAGCAAGGGCTGGTACCTGGCTGTGATGATCAGTGTTGCCACTCCCTTGCCAATACCCTCCAGATCCACCAGCATCCTCCTGTAGAACTCCATCACCGTGTTGGAACACAGGGTCACCTGGTGCAAGAGAAGAACAGGAAATTCTTCCTTACAAAAGCTCATTACCCATGTGTGATATCCTCAAGTTCTTGAGGGAGGATTTGGCCATAATTCTTCTGCTGCTCCATGTGTAGAGCACAGTCTCAGAGGAAGAAAAGCCTTCTGCCAATACCAGACTTGTTAAACACATCTTGCTATCAGGGCTGAGGTAAGCCACGATAAAACATCAGACTAAAGCTCTCTGCACCACTGCATTCCAATTAAGGGGCCAATTTTTCATCTGACCATAATGACATCCATGCAGAGGAAATCTGACTTGAACACAATGATTCCAGCTTCACAGCAAGAAGATGAGGGCAAACGGTGGCCCAGCAGGTGCTGGGCACTACATGGCTGCAGAGTATTTTGTCCCCCCTGGAGATTCCTGCAGTGAACACAAATCATTCTGCTCCCCAGGAGGGGGGAAATGAGACCAAGAAGGAAAGATGACTGCTTTATACAATGACATCTCTCCAACAGCCACCTTCTGCCCTCATCCTTGCTCTGCCCACTTGCAATCAAATCAATTGCCCTCAAAAACACAAGAATGGCTTCAGGCCTTGACCATAAGTTATGTGATCTCAGCAGATGATTTTGGAAACCAAACAGTGCTCCTGGAGGAACATCCCGAGCAAGGCAGCTAGCAGAGGCCTCCCAGCAGTGCAGATCTCTCACTCCCAGCATGCTCAAAGCTGGCACCAGAGCTGAAGCCCTCCCACACTCCAGTGCAGCTTCAGCCCTGCTGCTGCAGCGTCTGTGGCTGCACTCTTGCCGTACCTCGATGTCCTGGTGTCCCTGGGGGAGGATGGTCCCTTGGCTGGGATTGATGCTGAACTCCCTGGGCTCCACATAGAAATGGATTCCCTTCCTCCAGGCTGGGTCGCTGTCCCTGCGGATCTGATCCACGCTGTCCACAGCCGGCTGCGTGCCATCGTCCGACATGCGGAGCTGGAACCTCAGGGGCACCGGGGAGCTGTTGGTGAGGCGACAGCGCTGGGTGTAGGGAAAGCCTGGCAAAGGACACAAATATCCAGGCAGGCACCCACTATGGCATGATCCTGGGGTGAATATCCTGCCAGGATGAAAGTGGGATTGGAGTTCAGCTCTTTATTATCAGAGCTACAGCTCACTGAGAAGCTGCGTGAGGAATTAATTGGCACTTAGTTCCCTCTGACACAGATTCCAGACTGCAGCCCTGAAAATGCCCACTCCTAGCCCTGCTCAACACTGCAAGCTTCTCTCTTTGGCATGGGGAGGAGCTCCCTCACCTGCCCCAAACCAGCACCACTTATTTCTCAGTGATGAGTGTGCACCCAGACCCAGCAGTTACTCTCAGAATTCAAGCTGGAAAATTCCCTGGGAGGCCTGCCAACACTCCCACTGTTTTCAGAGATATATAAACAGTGAGTTGTCATTGAGAAGAAGCTACAGCAAAAGAAAGTGAGGATGGAATCAGGAACTAGAATGTGAGGCAAAGCACCCTAAAGCAGCTTCTCTCTGCAGGATCCTTAAGGCATCTCTTGGTTTGGGCCAAACAGACTGAGCACATGACAGCTCAGAGCCCACTCAGCTGGGGGCACACCCGAGCCTTGCTTTGAGATTAGCAATGAGGAACCAGGTTCCACCTCACCCAACAAACGGGGACATCACACCCATGCTGCTCACTGGGATTGCTGTCTGCAAGGATTGACCCCACTTTAGCTCTGGATTTGCTTTCCATCCTGCAAAGCCAGAGATACAGCCACTGATCGTGGGCATGTCCTGCAGAGCCCGCAGAGCAGCCACAACCTGCTCTGCAGTGCACATCTGGCTGGGCTGGCCAGCTCTGTGGGGAGGAGACTTCTCCCCAGGCCTGCTCACCAAGACTCACTGGAACACACATGGGCAGAAAAAACAACTGCAGCTGCAGCCCAGAGCTGCTCTGTGCCCATCCAAGTGACCACTGCCAGCTCCAGCACTGACTCCAGCAGGGAGGCAAGAGAGGCACAAAAAGGACAAACCCAGATGGCAAAACCTCAAATGAGACTGAGCTCAGCACACAACAGCCAACACATACAAAGAAGCAAAGATACAACAGCTGCCTTCAGCTGGAGAGACCTTAGGAATGAAATCAGATTCAGCAGGATCAATCTCCTGGTTCAGAACCACATTTCCATCTTTTACCTTTCTCGTTTCATTTCCTCAAAAGGCAACTTGACAAGTGCCCCCGTGCTGATGCAGGCTGGGGAAGAAGTAGCTCAGCAAAAACAATGAGTTCCCTTCAAAAGCTCATGAACTGCTTTGTTCTTGGTTTCGGCTTGGCAATGAATGTTATTCCTTTTCCCATAGTTTTGCCTGGCAGCTCTGTCATTTCAAAGGTATAAGAATTTGGAGGGAGGGGCTCATCTTTCCATTGCAGGAAGATTCCCACCTTCCTTGGCACACATCTGTCTTTTAAACAGCACAGAGACACCAGAAAATACTGACTTTCTATTCCTTGCTTCTATTGCATCTCACAAGAGCAAAATGCCACCTGAGGCAGCAGCAGCAGCCCTGCAGTTCACAGCCTGGAGAGGCTGCTGGGGCAGACCAGGAGTCAGGGATGCTTTTCTGTTGGAAGGCACAGATCCCTGACGCTGTGTCCCAGCCCAGGGAACACTCACCAAAGGAGATGTCCCCGAAGTCGAGCTCAGGGAGGTCAAAGTGCAAAGTCGGAGCAATGACGCTTCCTCTGGAGGGCGAGGACAGAGGAGGAAATGGCTCAGTTAAAGGAATTGCAAAGGCCTGGCTGTCGTGGCTCGGGGGCACAAAACCTGGGCTCAGGGCACCCTGGGTTTCCAACCAACACAGCACCATGTGCTCAGCACAGGGCCCTGTGCACAGGAGGCAGCTAAAGCCAAGGGGCCAGCAGCCAACAGCCACGGATGGGCTTTGGGCACAGGGCAGGCAGGAGAAGGCCCCTCAACACACACCCAAACATGGCTCTGTGCCTCACTTTCCCCATCTGCAATGGGAGGGACATAAAGGTGTCCCCAGAAATTTCTATAAGCAGCCCTTCCAGCCACAGGTTCCCTGCTTTGCCTATTCTTAGCTGGAACCGCTGTTCCCATGGAGGAACTTTTTCAGGAGAGTTTGACCCAGACAATCATTTTAGACAGAGTTCTGAGACATGAATCCAGGGCATTCCCAAACATCCTCTGGAAAGAGTAGCAACAGTTCTAGCCAGGGGACAGATGAATCCTAGAGGAAAGGACCAGCTTGTCAGCAGTGCACCAGCTGGCACAGCCAAGAGCAACAGCTTCAACAACCAAACCAGGGTGTCCTGAATCCAGCACAGCACCTCAGCTCTCCTTCAACTCAGCAGACAGACTCCAAAAGTCACCAACATTCACTGAAATCAGCACTTGAAGCTGCACAACACTCACCAGTTGATTTCATGCTTGATGCCAATCAATGCCCACTCTGCCTTTTGGTTCCAAATCAAGGAGCAGTGACCTGGGCCTTCTGTTGTGTTCACAGGACTGCCCCTGGCTCTGCTCTGCACATCTCAACATGAGACACCTGCCCTTGCCCAAGGAGAAAGCTGCTTATGCAGAAACACCCCATGGCCACTTTGGGGCAGGGACAGAGGAGAATCAATGATTTGATGGTTAAAGGTTCCCTCTTGATTTCCAAAATACAAAAGCAGCACTTTTCCTCCAAAAAACAAAGCCAGCATCATTGTTTCTCCACTGTGGGCACACCTACTCAGCACTTTTCTCTTGCTAAGTAATATTTTCCTTGTTCTTTTTTATCCAACTCCCTTATCTCATTGGTATAATCCAGTGCAGATTGCTTTCATTTCTTTACTGCCTTGAGCCAGTGCCTGCCCACAGCAGCAGCCCAGCTCCAAAGCTGCAGAGCAGCCAGCATCAGCTCTCCTGCTCCCACTACATTATCCTAGCAGCACATGGCTCAGGCTGGCAGGGACAAGGCCTCACGCTGCTGTGCTCCTGAGCACTGAGCTCTGCCTCCCCTGGGATCAGCCCTTCTCCCTTTGGCTGCGCCAGGATTATCTCTTGCCATGGCACCAGCCCACGCGAGGATGCCCAAGTCCTTGGGACACTTCCTGCTGCACACTTCCCTGACTCCCACATCAGCCCTTTCCTGCCTGTGCCAAGGAGGCACCAGAGCACTCTGTGCACAGCAGCTGGGAGCACAGCTTGTCCCCCACAGCAGGGCTGGCAGAGGTGAGCTGAGCCTGCTGCTGCCCATCTGCCATGGATTGTTAACACAAGTTTTTACAAACACTGCTGCTGCTGCTGCACAATCACCCAGGCTGGCCCATCTCCAGAGCCCTGGTGGCCTTGCTGGCAGCTCAGGTGGGACATCCCAGAGCAGCTGCTGCCCAAAGCTGATCCATCCCACTGCCTGCCATGGCCCAAGGCACAGGGAGATCCCTGCAGGGAGGAGTCATTCCAGCTCCCAGCTACCACCCAGGGCAGGAGCCATCCTCACACTAAAGCAATGCCAGCATCACAGCAGAGATTCAGACCCCAGGAAACACCTTTTTTCTCTGCTCCAGCCCAACATGAGGTAGGTGGGGCATGTCCCAGAGACAGCCTCAGATGTGCCCACTCAGCTCCCAGGGTCCTTACTTGATGGTCAGGATGGCAGGCGTAGGAGATCCAGCCACTCGGAACTGGAACTCTTCCTCAAAGCTCCCCAACACGGTGGCACTGAAGGAGATCTGCACACTCTGGCTCCCACCTGCTGCAATGATGCCCTCCAAGGGTGCAAACTTGAAGCAGGAGCCCATGCTGGTGGCTGAAGGGATACAGCTGAAGGGAGCAACCAGAGCTCCTTGGTTCATCAGTTTCACCTGCAGCAGCAAGAAAGCCAAGTGGAAATATATATGGAACCTTCCCTTCTTGGGAGTTATTGTCTCATGATGCCATGAACACCCAGAAAAGGCAGAAGATGCTTTGAGCTGCTGAGTGGCAGAAGGCAAAAGATACAACAGGACAAGTTCTGCCTTTGGGTTTTCATGCAGAGCAGAGAGAACTCCACAGAACTGCAGTCACCCTGGGCTGAGCCCATGCACACAGAGCAGTGCACCTCTGCTCAGCATCACCAAGCTCACTGAGAGCTGGCCCTGAGAGCAACGTGGGCTGATTGCAGCTGCCTAGTCAATCACCCCAGAGCTGCTGCTGCCCCACTTAGCACAGCTCCAACAGCACCATCTGCTCATTCACCTTTTCCCATACCATCAAAACAATACACTGGGAATGAGGCATCAGCACCAAAATGTATAGACAGCACCATCTTTTGGTAAGAAAACTCAGGGTGTCTTTCTCTTCCCCAGCCAAGCTTTTGAAAGTGTCTGCCATGATGCAGGGCCTCATTTTCTACCTCTTCACTTGCTCTCTCATGATGTTTTTGTAAACTTGACACTATTGTGGGGGAGGCAAATAGGTAGGAAAATCCTTTGCTTTATTCCCAGGAACACTTTTCTCTTTCTAGAGCCAGAGATGCACCAAGGCTGAAGTGTGATGAGGGGCTGGTCAGCAAGGGAGAGAATCCCAAGGCTTTCCTGTCACTTGCAGCAATAAGCAGGAGACACTTGGCTGGAGGCTGTTTGCAGTGGGCTGAAGCTCAAAAGCAGCCAGTTTGTTGCAGCTGCTTCTGCAGAGCCCAGCCCAAAGGTGCCTTGTGTCTGGCACTGCCACAAAAGCCTCTGAACATGCAGCTTTTGGAGCCAGTGCTGGTTTCATGTGCCAAGGGGTTGTTGTGCAGAGAGCCTCCCAGCTGAGCCCTAAGGAAGGCTGCCCAAAAGCAGGGACTGGGGCTTCAGGAACAACAGACACACCTTTCTGACCCCCCAGATTTCAGCAGGACATCAAATATTCACTGCTCACAACTGCCCAGGCTGGCAGCAATTCCACAGCCCTACCAGGCTTCCTGATGCCTCAGGAGCCATCAGGATCCCTCCCAAGCCCTGCTGCTCACCTCACAGACATGGGGGGTGTTGACAAAAATGTTCCCAAGGTCCAGAGTCTGAGAGCTGAGTTCAACCAAGGATCCTTGGCCTTCCCCTCTGAGCTGCAGGGGCAGCCTGCTCTCACGGCCTGGGGAGAGATGTCCATTGCAGTACAATCATTCCCTCTCTTACACTGGATTTTCCAGGCTGCCTCAGTGCTAGTCCCTGACTCTGAGCTGGATGCAAGCAGCTCCTGATGCGGCAGGAGAACATATGGACCCTTCTCTTCCCTCAGGAGATATCCCTTGGGGCTGACTTCTAATTTCTAACCCATTCCTCGGGCTCACTGGGAGGTGATCCAGCTTCTCATCTTAAAAACCTAGCTGGAGCATTGCAAATCAAATTAAAAAGGGACAAAGGAAAGATTAGTAAGTACAGAGCAGCTTCTATATGAAGACTGAATAGGATTCCTCAGTCTAGAAATGAAATTGGAGAGGTTTGCAATAGCATGAATGGCCTGGGAACAGGGGACAGGGAAAAATTTGTTTGGATTTGTCACAAAAAAGGAACTTGAGGGTCTGAAAATGTTGTTAGGCAGAAACTATATCTCTGTGTAAGGGCCACATAGAAAAAGGCTCTGTGGCAAGCCAGTGGAGAAGCAGCAGGTGGGACAGAGGTGGGCAAGAAATCCATTGCATTGGAGAGAGGCTGATGGAGACCTCCCCTACAGCACTGCCCAGGAATCAAAGAAAACGTCAGCCAGGCACAGCCACATGGTAGTGGAGAATCAGGGATCCTCCTTCCTCCCCTCAGCAACTCCCAGCAAAACAGGAGTCCAAACTCTTTGCCTGTGAGAGGGGATCCACTTTCTCAAGGCCCTAAACACCAAGGAGTTCTCAGTTTGCTTTGGGGTAGAGCTGAGCAGGGAGGTACCTCTGGAGGGAATGCAGGGCATGGGACAGCAGGGAGCCATGGTGCAGAACTGTCCTGTGCCCCTGCAGGGCCCAGCACTCACCTGTGCTGCAGCACACTGCCAGGGAGCCGCAGGGGTCACCGCTGGCCCGCGGGTGACATCCCACTGTCCCCTGCACGGTGTCACCAGTGCCCAGAGCTCCTGTGGTCGGCACCACGGAGAAAGGACTGCAACACAGACAGAGGGAGCAGGGCTGGGGGGACACCTGGCCAGGAGATTCCTTCTGCACTGCAGCTCTCTGCAGCTGCCTTGGGCAGGCAGGGAGCAAACCAAGCACAGGTGGCAGAAGACAGCCAGGACAGACAGCATCAGAAACAGCCACACAGCCACTGCTGAGGAGATCCAGCCCTCACCAGATCCTCTGGGGAAAATGACCTCAGCTACCCCATACTCTGCATCCAGCTCTCTGCCATGAGCCTCAAGGGTCCCACTGCCAGCAATCCCATCACAGAATGCTTTGTGAAGAGCACAGAGAGGGTTCAGAGCTATCTGCATGCACAAACTGACACTGACAGCCTCAGGAATTTCTCTTTTCCTGCTGCCTATAAACCTCATCTCAGGAGATGCAAATGTTATGGCACTCCCTGTCCTGGGAGGTTACAGCCTAGCAATCAGACAGGGAGAAGGAACTTTTCCCTGAAGACCAAGGAATAGTTACTGTTGAATTTGCAGTGTGGTTCTTCGGTTTCTTTTCCCTTGAAAACATCCTGATTTAGCCTAAAAAGGATACAATTTTTCAGCATTTCAATGAAAGCTCCTCTAAGAAAAGGAGCAGTCAAAGCTCTGAGAGAGTGCAAATGCAGATTAGAGCAATACAGTGACATGGAAACAAGACCCAAAAGGAGGATGCCATTTACAGTCAGAAGGGTCCAATCCCAGCTCAATGAAGTACCATGAGCAGGAGCACATCAAGGAAGCACAACGGGAGGTTTCTGTGTATTTACCAGCAATGCAGTCTGGGACTTGGGGTGGTCATCCAGGCTGGTAACTGTTTGCTTGGCCCAGCAGAGAAACTCTGGGCAATGTCTTGGAAATAATGATGCAGATGTGTTGGTGCACTTTGGATTTACCAGGAGCAATCAGGATTGGTCACCAGGGCAAGAGCTCTTGCCTGACAAACACCAGACTGTGCTTTGATGCTCAGGGACAGCTCAGGGGAAATGTGCTTCTGCCCAGCAGCTGCTGGGCTTTGTGCTCTTCTACAGCCCCACTGAAGAAACAAAAGTTCCTGGCCTTGGTGCTTTGCTGCTGCTCAATCTGTCACTTCAAAATGTCTTCTGGGGACTTTGCTGATGAATGCATCACACACAAAAACAAAGAGAACTTCTGGCAAGCTGAGCTTTGCTCATGTCAGCAGTGACAGCTGATGAACTTGCTTCAGGTTCTGCTCATGAAGGACCTCTTGCTGCAGTGATGGGCTGAGCTGTTCCCATTCCCACTGGGGAGAACATCACTGCTGGCTGATGGAGAAACCTTGGGCCAGCAATGTTGATGTGCTGGGTGTGAGACTTTGGAGGGAGGGCAGGAAAGACAAGGCCCCAGCAGCCCCAGAGCCAGATCAGTGCACGGGCTCCTGCCTCTGCCCCGGGGCTGATGCCAGCACTGCTGCAGCTCTGCTGGGGCTCGGGGGGAGCAGAGCCTGCTGGGGGCAAGGCACAGCATCCTTTTCTTAGTCTTGTGCCAGAAATTTCATCAGAACAGAGAAGCTGCCAGTTAGGGGAAACCCTGGCCAGGCTTCAGCACTACCTTCCATTCCATTCCCTTCCCACTTCTGTCCCATGTTCCATGCTCCTGCGCTCAGATGGAAGGACGGGAATAACATTCCTGGGGGTGACTTCAGGGCTTGCCTGAGAAAGAAGGTGTCTTCTTCTTTTCAAATTAGCAGGAGAAGAGGATGCAGCCAAGTTCAGGACTCGGTTGTCAGGACTGAAAAACTGACTGCAAATCAGCCCCTGCATCTCCTCCATCCTTGGGCTGTCCCCACCAGACTCCTCTGTTCCTGCTCAAGCAGTCATCTCTCACACACACCTGGCTCCCCAAGACCCAAGGACACAAGCTCTACAGCTACACTTAGCTCCTCTGAATTTCAGCCAACAGCACTAAGCTGTTCCCTCAGCCCAGAGATAGAAGAGCTGGCAAGGAGACATCCCTGACACTGTAATAACCAAATGAAAACCACTGCCAAGAGATGGGGCTGGAAAGCTCATTTTTGGCCCTTTCTCTGTTAATTGGCAGCTGCTCCTTAAGACACTTCTCACACTGTTACATCCATCCTCTCAATGAATCACTACTTCACCTGACAGGCAGAAAAGAGAAGGCATGGAGGGGCTTTTCATAGGTTGTTTTCTTCTGCTTTTTAAATAGGTCTGTTGATCTGTTTGTTTCATTGTATGGCATCTAAATACAGGTCCAGATCTCCCAATGGCACCTTGAAATCCCCAGACACTGCTCTTGCTTTGAGCAGTGTGTTTGCTCAGATGATTTCCAGAGCTCCCCTCCAGGACCACTGCAAAGCCACGTGCCTCTGGCCTCCCAGAGAATGGCTCTATTTGACTGACAGTGCTGAGGAAGCTTTTCAGAAGCTGCTTGTGCTCAGGAGAGTGCAAGCCAGCTCCCAACATGTTCCAGCAGCCTCCAGGTAATATGGGACAGAGAAAGTTCAAAGGCCACTGAAAGCAAGAGCAGATGCCATCCATTCTGCTCCCTTCCAGCCAGGCTGCAGGCCAGCAGCTGCTGTGCTCTGGTTCCTTTTGCTGCTCTTTCCCAACTCTGCTCTCATCCCCCAAAGGTGTTTTGCACAAGGACAGATGAGCTGCCTCACCTCTGGCTGCTCAGCTGGTACCGAGCTGCCCGGGTACCCACACTGGGCACCAGCAGAGCCTGCTGGGTGCTGCACTGGGCTGCACCCTTGGAGATGTCCAGATGGGCAGGGGAGTCCAGGACAGCTCGGGCACCAATGGCCCGAACTGGCACAACTATCCTTTCCCTGGTAGTCATGCAGATGAGCTCGTGGCAATAATCCTGCAGGAAAAGAAACTGGCTCAGCACAGGGCATTTAGTGTCATCCCCATGGCAGAAGAAAAACCATTTCTATAACCCTCCAAGGGCATCCATTTACCTATTGCACCCTAAAATGAACACTAAGTTCTACTAATATGTCACATTTTAAAGGCACCCATGCACTTTGCAAAACCTATCTCAGTGGCGTTCAGCTCTTGTGTCATTTGGGTCATACCCATCCCCTAGGCCACCATAATTTTCATTTTAAATTTTAATGATGTTAAAGAATTCCTAAGTCCCTTCTAAAGGAGCATGGAGCTAGGGAACACAAGACATTCCTCTTTAGGTTTCTATAGACACACTGTCTGAGAACAGGACAAACTGTTCAACTGACTCTAAGCAGCAAAAGAAGATGAGAAAACAGCTGCACCCAAAGAGATCCTGCACCTCTGGCCTGGTTTAGAAACATCAGTTTGCTCAGAAATCCCCTCAAACTTTGCCTCTCCAACCAAGTCAGGAGAAGAACAGTGCCAAGAGGCAGCAGGATGCTGTTGGAAAGCTCCTCTCTTTGTTTCCCTGCAAGGCTTCCTCCCTTCCATGCCATGTCCTAAACCCTTGCATATGAAAACGCCTCCAGATCAGAACATTAACCCTCCAGATCCCAGCACTGAGATCAGACTTGCCAGGGCCTCAGCACTGCTCTTCAAACCTGCACACAAAAGCACCTTTGGCACGGGATGGGTGCCAGCTGACAGAGCAAGCACAGTGCCAGGCATGAAGACACAGCCCCAGCAGTGTCACTGCCACGGGCTCTGGGCTCACAGCTTTGCCTGCAGCTTCTACCTGCCCTGCACCAGCTCCTTCAGGCAGCTGTCCCAGTCCCCTGCAGCTCAGCAACCTCCTGCTGACCAAGGGCACCCAGAGCCCAGTGTGCCTGTGCCAGGCCGGCCTCACGGGCACAACACATCCTCTGCCCTGGCCCTGCAGCTGCACCATGCTCACTTGTGCTCTGGGACAGCACAGCTGCAAGGCTGGAGAGCAGAGGGGCTGAAAAAGCACCGTCTTTGCTCCAGCCCAGGGGCAGGCAGGGAAGCTGCTGCCACTCAGGGAGGAGGAAAGCTCTCTGACCTCTTTGTTCCTCTGGTGTTTTCCATCATAATGAAACCCCTTCCACTGGACCTAGAGATGGCCCAACATCTATCAACAGCCCTCTGTCATTTCCATCCTCTTCCCTGTGCATCTTCCCTTGGCAATGCTCAGGGATGGGCAGGGAGGGGAAGCAGAGCCTTTCAGGCCTGGCTGCAGTGCCTGCCAGCCCCTGCCAAGGTGTGACTGCCTGCAGGCTGCCTGCCCACGGCCTGCAGCCAAGCTCACAGCATGCAATGGGCTGGAGCCAGAGTGCAGGGAAAACAATGGCTGTGCAGATCACTCTGTGCTTTGGCTCCTCCAGTCTCACCTTGTTTTCGGCGGGGCTGAAGCGGATGCGCACAGGGGCAGAGGCGCCTGCTGGCACCACATGGTACACATCCCTGGGGCATGCCAGCTGGAAATAAGGGCAGCTCTCCATGCACACCTTCACCAGACGAGGAATCTGCAGCAAAGACACCAAATGATCATTCTGACACTTGTGCAAACAGCACCAGAGGAGACCTGTCCCTGCCCTGCTCACATCCCTCCTTGGCCCCTTCTCCAAAGCACTTTCAGCTGGGCAGGCACAGCCACATCATTCACAAGGCTGAACTGGAATCCCTTCTGTCTGCCTCCAGCATTTTGGCCAGCAACACTGGGGCAGTGCCTGCTGGCAAGGAAGGGCCAAGCAGGTCAGCACCAGCACGATGGAGACAGAGCACCTGAACCAAGTCATCTGCATATTCAACAAGGCCAAAAAACCTGCTGGCTTCTGCCTGCACACAGCCATGCAGTTGTCATGTTCCAGAGGGGGAAAGTGCTACCTGAAAGCAAACCAGCACATTATCCTGGGGGAAGGAAGAAATTCCCTTCTAGCAGATCAGGTTTGGGCAGGGACCTTGTGGGGATAGAGTCAGGCAAGCAGAGCAGCAAGAGAGGAGAACAAAACCTGTGGCCTTACTGGGAATAAAACCAAACCGGAAAAGCAAAAGAAGGAAGGAACACAGCAAGACAATCCCTAAAACAAGGAGAGGGGAAAGAGAATTTCAATGGGCAGTAAAGCAGCAAGGAAGATTCATAAAACCATGAGAGCAATCAGCTTGCCAAAAGTGACAGAAACACAGACAGGCTGTGCCTATTGACTGTGGGCTTCAAATGCACTTTCTGCCTGGAGAAACATGACCAGCACTGACTGACAGTGTGCTTCCAGGATGAAAAGCCAGTCTTGGCTCTCCAGGCCTTCTTGCTGCCTGTGCAGGCAAGCTGGGCTGCTGGGCATTCCTGCCTGCAGCCAGCAGGCCAGGTTCTGTCCTCTGCCATTCACAGACACAGCAAATGCGCATTTTCTAGCACACTGACAGCATCAACCCCTCAGCACCAAAATCCTCTCCAAAAGTCTAAACCAGATGGTTTGAACTCCCTCCTGTCTCCTCCCACCAGCCCACTCTTGGCACAAGCCTCACTTGAGAAAATGTTTCCCTGACTCAAATTCAAATGGTCTCAAGTTTTCCTCTTTACATTGGAACACAACTGCTGACATTTTTCAACTTTTTCCCCTTTCAGCTCCCTTGGGAAACAGCAAAACAATCCCAATTTCTTCAAGTGAAGGTTGGAACCTCCAGGAGTACATGGCTTTGGATGTGCTGTGGTTCTCCAAAGGGAAAGCAGAGCACCGTGTTGCTTTTGGAAAAGCTGAGCAGAGCTGGATGAAGCTGAGCAGGAGCCTGAAGTGGCACCTAAAGGCCTCTCACTGCTTCTGCTCCCTCAGGCTGATTGCAGGGCTCTTTCAGAACACAGCTGCTGCACTGCCAGTGCCATTCATGAGAAGTGATTCCAGCATAAAGTGGAAAGGACTCAGCCCCTGAGATTTGACTGTGAGCTGCACAAAGGGAGCCAAACTGGCTGAGAGAGGCAGAGATTCCTACCAGGAGCCAAGATTAACCAAGGAGACACAGGCTGTGCAATAAACTCAAGGCAAAGCATGAGAGCAGGTAAGAACTGTACAGCCCTCAGCATTCCTATCAGTCCTGAGCTTTTAAGAGGGGGAAACTCCTTTGGGATAGACACCATCAATGCATGGCCAAAATCAGGGGACAATTCCCAGCACAGGAAGATTCCCAGCATCTTGCAGAACAAGGTGCTGAGACATTTTCTTCTGCATGTGCTGCAGCAGATAACTTGCTTTGCTGTACACTGGGGGAATGACAGCACTCTCCTCTTCCAGCACAGTGTTAAAGCCCTGGCTGCCAGCACTTACCCTGCCCTTATTAATGAGACACAGCACCATTTCAGAGACCTCCCGAGCAACGAAGTTCTGAAATACCAGCTCTGGTGGGGAAACCCCAAACCAGCTCTGTTTCGGGGCAGCTGATGGCAGCTGGAGAGGAAAGAGAGAGCAGGGAGAGCTTCAGCTGCTGGGAAGAAGGTTCATGCAGGAGAATCTTCCACTGATCCCCAGGGAAGTACAGACTCTGGGGGAGCACATCTGCCCAGCCCACACTGGGCAAACAGTGGCTCACCCACCTCTGCTCTGAGCTGATCCACAGCTGCTGGGCCACACAGAGCAGCCTCAAGCCAAGCTGCTCTTTTGGCATGTATTTCTCCAGCTTGCTTTCTCCACAATGCCAGGCAGCACTTCCCTTAAGCACAGCCTGGTGCTCAGGTCACAGAGCTCTGGGGCACTGACTGAGCACTCATGGAGTAAGTAAAACCCATGGATTTACAGGAGACTCCATGGGAAACAATTTTGGGATGTCCTTTACTCTGAGACAGGGAAACCCAGGCCCACACAACTGCAAATATCTTTTTTGCTCTAGAAATTACACATCAGTAAGAAGAGCACAGGCGCAAAGGAGGTGGGAGAGATGAGCTGATATTTAGCTGAAGCCAAAAGGTTATGAAGCAAAAGAATGGAATTTGTTGGTTCTATGTGTTGTTTGTGGTTTGGATTTGTTCAGGTTGGTTTGTTGAGTGTTGCAGTGACAGGGACAGGGTTGAAGACCTGACCAAAAGGAAGGGGACAAGAGGGGAGGGGACAGAAAATTTGGTGGTCAGTAGAGAATGGAAGCTCCTGAGTACCCATCAATGGGAAAGGGGACAGGGACTGCCCCAGCCGGGTATAAAGGGCACAGAAAGATTGCCATTTTCTCAGAGGGTGTGTGTGTGCTTGGCTCTGGGGGAGGGAGACACGCCCGGCTCAGCTGAATCCTTACTAATACACAGTTTTCTTTTGCTTGGATGATTTTGTCCCCTTTCATTCTACTTAAAAGTTAGTGTGTTTAAAACAGAGGGAAAGGCAAAAATAAAAAGACAAATGAGGTGAAAATCAAAAGACAAGTGAGGTGAATGCTGAATGAGGATAAGGTTCAGTTATTTTTTCAGCAACTTGGGTAAAAGTAGAGTTGGTATCTCCTTTTTCCATGAGCTTTAAATGGCTGCTTTCTTGTCATTATTGCTATCTTATTTAATGCCATTCTAGAGGCACGTCTGGAATGTCACAACAACAGCAAAGGCTACTGGAACAGAGACATTGCTTTGAGAAAACTCTCCCCTGCTGTGTCTGCCTTCTCCAGCCACACTGCTGTCACTGCAGAGACACAAGCAGGTCTCCTGTGGGACTTCACAGCAGACACATTCTGCTGAAGGCAGCGGCTGCAGTACACTGTCCCTTAGTTGTGCCCTTCCCTGAGGGGTTCCCAACGCCCCTCTCCAGGGCAATCCTCAACCAGTTTGTTCCATGTCTCTTGCTGCCAATTTCCTGCTCAACAGCCCACCTTGGTCACCTACCCCTTTGGACTGTGCTTTCTACTGAGCCAGTCCTGCCAGAAAAGCAGCTTTAAACACACCTCTCAGTAGGCACTGATCCAGATAAAGCACATCCATTCCCCTCTGCCCAGGGACAGTCCCCTGGACATCTGGCAGCCTGCAAAATCCAACAGCCCGTCAGGGTCCAACACATCATTCCAGCCCAAAGCAGAAATGCAATTTGTTTTGTTAAATCTGAAGTAATTCCTGCAGATCCTTGGCCTTCAAAGGCCAACGCTGCCACTCTGGAGGGAATCCTGTGACCCCAAGCATTTGATGGTGACCACACCAAAGCAAGAGGTGGCTATTTCAGCAGGAGAATGGCAAATGGCAAATGGCAATGTTGTGCCTTTGTGTCCCCAGCCTTCCCCCTGTCAGCAATGGCAGCTACACTCCAGCACAGCCCAGCTCCTTCAGCAGAGGTCATTTGTGTTGCTTAGTGCACATCAGGACTCCCAGTCCACCACTCCCAGCAGTTTGCAATGACAACAGCACCTGCACACTGAGGTGTTTTGCTGGAGGCAAGCCTGTCACAAGCACACACCCTCTTCAAACTCCATGATAAATAGCAAGGAAAAGAGCAGGAAAAGGCTACCTTGGGACGAGTCTCACTCTTGTCTAGAAATGGGCCAGTTCTGGGCAGAATACTCCCCCCAGTGCTGGCCTCCTTCTTCCTGCTGGGAAACTTCTCCTTCTGGAACTTAGAGGGAAGCAGCTGAAAGGCAAAAATCACATGCTAGAGCCTCAGAGATGGGCCTGTTCAGAAAGGCTTTCTTTGAACAAGTAGCACAGGTGAATAACTTGTGATCACAGCCACTAGGACAGTCCTGGGAGCCCTGGAAGTTTCCTGCTGAAATCCTTAGCATCCTTAGTAAATTAATAATACAGAGTGCAATACACATACTCCAGCCACATGGCTCTGTCCCATTTGCTCCTCCCTGACTGGATGGGACATGGTTGGGGATTTCTGCTCTTTGGGCATTTGTTTCCTCTTATGTTCCCTTGGATTGAGGCAGTGACCTTTCCAGAGAATAGGGAGGAGCTCTCAGAAGTGCCTGAACTCCATCCCTGCACAACACTCAGAACTCACAGCAAGGAGATATCGCTGCTGGCTGAGTCCAAGAGATGCAAGAAAAGAAAGTTGTACCAAGAGAGAGGTGCACAGGAATGTGTCCAGGTTTTGGTGCTCCCTATTAATTGTTTTCTATGTCTGGGCTGACAGAGCCCTCCTCAGAAGAAAACAGAGGGATCTCCTTGACAGAGCCTCAGCACTGGGGCACCTTCAGCCTAAGGAGCTCCAGACAGCAAGGGACCTTTGTGGCCCTGGCTCCAGTGCTGCCTGCAGGGCTGGCTCTGTGCCCACACAGGAGCTGGGAGAGAACAGCTGCTCTGGAAGCTCTTCCAGCTGGGACACCCCGTGGCTCTCAAGACTTTGGGAAGAGTTTGAGCTTTCCCCCCCCACATTCCCGGGTGCCCAAGGGCAGGATGGTCAGAGCAGCACAGGTGAGTGCCCAGCCTGACAGAAGGAATTCCTGGGGCAAAGGGAAAGGGACAGAACACATGCTCAGGCCTTCAGCTGTACATTGGTTTCACTTGGCTCTGCTGGCACAGCCAGGCAAGGCACAACTGAAGCATCCCACAGTGTTCCCTACTGCATCAGGACAGCCCCCACCAACAGGAGCACGGCACAAAGGGCTGGGCAGCTTCACAGCGCTGCTGGACAGCAGGGCCAGGGAGAGCAGGGACACCAGGGCACTTGCCAGCCTTAGCACAGCCCCAGGGGCTACTCACAGTATTTGGCTTCAGCCTTTCCCTCAGCAAAAGACGAGGTGTTGGTGTCTTCTTCTGGAATCCAGACGCCATTTCCAAGGGATGATGTCACAAATGGGCGACAATTCCTCAACACAACTGGAAGGAGCAACAATGGAACTCTGAAAATCCACAACCCAATTCATGGCACATTCAAGGCATACAGTGGGGCTAAAAAATTTGATATGATTTGAAAGTAGCTAAGTGCTTGTTTGGCATAAGTAGCTGGTATTGTTAGGCCTCTAGTTGGACTTGATTTGAACTATATGGCTGCCTTGTGCAATTCAAAGATGGATCGTACTGAAACCTGGAGCTCAAAAGCTGAACAATAATAAGAGTTGGAACAGACAAAGCTGTAGCTTCAATATTACTTCAATATAGCTGGAGTGGGCCTCCTCTTCTTTAGGCTAAACCACCCTTGCCCTCTCAGCTGCTCCTCACAGGACCTGGGAGAGACTGGAATGTTATGGCTAATGGCTGAAATCTTGTTATGAAGGAACTTTTGCCCATTCTGACAAAACTGAATAAAGAAGCTGCACTGCTGCACCACTGAAGCCCAGCCCTCCCTGAAAATGCCTCCTGACTGGAACTTGGGACTGGGAGTTAAGCCACTTAAAGGAACTTGAGACAAGATCAAGGTGACACCATTGTCCTTTTAGCTCAGGTCTGGGGAGAAGTGAACAAGGCTCATTGAGAAAAATGTATCCACAACAAAGCCAAACCCAGCAGCTCTACTGAAAATCAGCTCTGCCTGACTTCAGGCTGGGCAAGGCATAGCCACAGACTCGTCTGCTGAGGCCAGGTTTGCACACAAACCTCCCATCAACAGACGGGGGAGGAGGAAATTTTGGGGGTTTGGTGCAACCTCTGGTAAGGGGCAGTGGACACCCATCCTCCCTCAGACAAATGGGCTCAGCTCTAAAACCCCCCAGCCCCAGAAGGCCACAGCCAGGGCACATTCCCATGAGGGCCAGCTGAGGGGGGGTCATAACCCATCCAAGACCTCCAAAGTGCCCCCACACTCATTCCTGAGGCCTTGCACCAGACAACTGCATGGCATGCAAAGGAACACAACAGACCTGAAAATCCACAACCCAATTCATGGCAGGCTCAAAAGGATATACTGGTGATAAAGATTTTATATTATTTGAAAGTAGCAAGAGACAGAGTCCAACTTGCCCCACCCCAAGGAGGTGCCTGTACATGCAACTGAACTGCTGCATGAGGAGAGTGGCATGATCACATCCTCTCTTTCCCTTTGGAATTCCCTTTCAGAGCACAGATGTGACAAAACCAAAAAGTACAACTGGAGCCCATCTTTACCTTCAAACGAAATTCAGGACTCCTCGCTGGCAGAGACCAATGCCCTGCGAGTTCAGGGCTGGCTGGCAGAGACAATCTCTGTGCACAAGTCACCTGGCGAATCCCTGGGTGCGGCCGTGGCAGAGCCCAGGCTGCCAACACCCAGCCCAGAGCGCTCTGCGCCAACTGAGGCGGCGGCGCCGTCACAGCCGCTGTGGCCGCGCTCGCGGTTCCCCGGCAACCGCGGCACCCGATTGTCGGCGCCGGGCCGGGCCGGGGACGCCGGGCGGGCCTCGGTCCCCGCTCCTTCCAGCCCTGCTGCCCCCTCGGGCCCCGGGCGCAGGGCGAGGAATCCGCTCCGGGGCCCGCACCGTGACGGGCACAGCGGCAGCGCTCGATATCGCCGGGGCTCGGCCCCAGCCCCGGGCTGCTCCTGCACAAGGAAGGCGGCGCCGGGGGAACCCAGGCTCGGACACTTTGTGTTCAGCGCACAGAACAAGTGGGAATCAGCCACTGCAGGCAGGAACAGGCACCTTCTCCTTCTTCCTAGGGACACACAAGGAGCAGAAGGCATTTCCTGCTCGAATGGTTTATCACCTCATCAGCAGCCAGGAATTAGGGCTCCAGAAGACTGACATGATCACATCCTGGATTTCTCTTTGGCATTCTCTTTCAGAACACAGATGTGCTAAAAGAAAAAGAAAACAACAACAATATTGATCAACCTCTATCTTCAAATGAAATGCAAGACTGATTTTCAGTTGTATTCCTAGCATTGTAATAAAAACACACTCTAGAATCAGAATTGTTGCAATTTCCTGTTGGCAATAAACTTGAGATTTTAATATTCTTGCAGTAAACTCGAGATTTTAATACTTTTTCTGAGTTGATCTGGAATATATGGGTTTATATATTCTAAAGAACTTAAGGCTTCTTAATTACTGCATACAGCTCCATGCTGCTGAGCAATAGCACAGATTGATTGTGTCTTCAGCAGAACTGGTTTGTCTTAGTGGAAAGACTTAGAAATTAAAAACTTTTCTAATTAACCAGAATTAAGAAAGTACTTTTGAAAAGGAGGGAAAAAAAGACCAACCCCATTAGTTTATCATGTTTCTAAGTCTACTACTCTGTGCAGCCTAAGGAAGCTGTCATGGAATAAGGGAAGAGAGATCTCACAGCCATGTTATCCATAAGTGTGTGGAAAACCTGCACACAGAGTGCCTGCATGAACGCTTTACAGACTTGGTGACAGAAGAGCAACACAGGATTGAACTAAGACAGACAAACATCCAATTCAAGTCAAATGACAAGTTATTTTCTTGTCAGATGGGGCCACAGATTGTACGCTGCTCACCATCCTGGGGGTTCGGGATGTCCTGCAGCATGGCTGAGCCATGAGACTTGTGGAGTAGAATTATGAAGAGGTGAAGCACAAACATTTCTTATGCACCTTTATTGCATTACCAACTCCCTTTAAATCTCTGAAGTAGTCATTAGTGTCAAGAGCATATCCAACCACAAATTTATCTGGAATTTCAAAGCCTTTATCTGTAAAAAAATAGAGTTCTTTTTATACTTCAGTGGTGTAAGTAGCTCTGAAATGCACAGTTGGTTTTCAACACATACTTGAGCTAAGATAAATAGGCATCATCTCTTTCAGGGTGCTTTCTTAAGAATCTGAGCTGTAAATTGATGACAGTGGTTACAATCTAAACCATTCCCATAAGTCAGTAATATAATTAAGGTGCTAAGAGAATGATTTTTATGACAAAAATATTTGTTTCTAACCTAGTTATGAGTTAGTCCTCAGAGAAGAAGCAAGAAGTGAGATTTTACTTGAGTGAAAGTAGATGAACTGTGATTCAGTAGGACTTTTCAGTTTGGCAACAAGGCAAGTTTAATAATGTGGAGTCAAAACAAATGCCCTCCTGGGTCCAAGCAAAGCAAACACAGTTAAGGTTTGATCTGTTTCTGCTATCTAAAGAGTTGAATTTGTATATCAAATAGCTAAACCTGCACTCAGGCCAACCAGGGGAAAGAAAACAAGGTGGTCATGAAGTCTCAGGATAGCCTAGCTGGTCACTGGCTTTTTGTGTAGCTTCTCCTCATTGGTCTCAGCCTTCATGAAACTTATGTGCCAGCTGTCAGATTTGCTGCTTGAAGTGAAATTGCAGGACTGTTTTGGAAAGGACAGAAAAAAAATGCCAGAAAAAGATGATACTTACAGTCTGCTCTGTTTCCTGGACTCTGATGTGTCCTTGTAACGAGCAGGCTGTAAGGCAGAGCAGAGAAGGTTGGTTTTTAAAATGCCTTGCCCTAAGCTCTAGACTTCCATACTGCCACGCCTTCCCATAAAAGTGTGGGAAGGGAAGGGAAGGGAAGGGGAGGGGAGGGGAGGGGAGGGGAAGGGAAGGGAAGGGAAGGGAAGGGAAGGGAAGGGAAGGGAAGGGAAGGGAAGGGAAGGGAAGGGAAGGGAAGGGAAGGGAAGGGAAGGGAAGGGAAGGGAAGGGAAGGGAAGGGAAGGGAAGGGAAGGGAAGGGAAGGGAAGGGAAGGGAAGGGAAGGGAAGGGAAGGGAAGGGAAGGGAAGGGAAGGGAAGGGAAGGGAAGGGAAGGGAAGGGAAGGGAAGGGAAGGGAAGGGAAGGGAAGGGAAGGGAAGGGAAGGGAAGGGAAGGGAAGGGAAGGGAAGGGAAGGGAAGGGAAGGGAAGGGAAGGGAAGGGAAGGGAAGGGAAGGGAAGGGAAGGGAAGGGAAGGGAAACAGCAAATTGCAGCAAATTAGGCAAGAAGAACACACTAAAACCCTCAGTTAAAGGAATTTGCACTGATTTTCAAAGGAGACTGTTGCCTGAGCTACTGACTTGACTTTAGTGGTTTCTGAAGAGTCTTTCTGTAAGTATTTATGAAAGCTTAAAAGATGGTGGTAAAGGCACCTATGTCAGGTCTATCCATTGCTCTCTGTATAGCACCAGTATTCTAGAGCCACACTGAACGAGTCAGTTTAGTATGGTTCATTTCTGGGCACTCTGGGATCAAATGGGGAATAGGATCTTTGGCAGCAGTCATCACTGATCACTCCAAGTTTCCACTAAGCTGGGTGGGAATTATTCACTGTTTCAAAGCCCAGCAATTTAAATCAGTGTTAAGTGGCTGGAAGTATGCAGTATCAAAATCTTAATAAAGAGGGATTTTCTGGAAAATACACAAGAACACTTGCTTCCCTTTAAAAGCTGAAGATGCTAATTCATACCTTCCCATTTAGTGCAGACAGTTCCTCTCCAAAAAAAAAAAATTTTTTTTTTTTTTGCAGGAGTATCATTCTAGAAGGAGAAAAGAGAGATGGAAGTCATATAAAGCATGCCTCAAAGGGTTATCCTGTATTTATTTGAAAGGTGTGCTGCTCTTGCTTTTTGCAAGAGGAGGGAGTTGGAGCTCTGCCCTGGCTTTGGCATGTTGAGTGTTCTGCTGGATGTTTATTCCAGTGAATGTATAATATCCATCCTTTGGGGTAGATCAGTAAATCAGCTCCTACAGCTGTACAACCCTGAGCATTTCATGCATCCAAATATTAAAATTACAGGTTTGAATGTCCAGCAATTAAAAATTTATTCAACTTCTTTTTCTAGCTCATAGAAAATCTGGGTTTACAACAAACTAGAATACTTCCTACAATACAGATGCCTCCATTCTCTGCACACCTGTAACTCTGGCTGATCTACAATACTGATAAAAATTGCAGGTTGTAGTTTCACACAAATTCAACGTTTTTTCCTGGGTTTTCTGCTCACACTGAACTTATCTTAAGGATTTACTTTTGCTTTCTCCGTAAGCTCTGGAAAGATGTGATTAGTTTTATCTTATTTTGGTAAGTAGGCCAACCTCATCGTGCTGTTTTTCAGTTGAGTTTATTCTGTGTAAAATTACTTTTGCTTTCTTCTAGTAGTCTTGCAGACATCTTTTTCTGACTTGCACATCCAATTCTTCTGCATTGTTCACATTTAATGAGTTATCATATCATTTCAGAGACAACTATTCAGCTTTATAAAATATAAAAGAACATTAATATTTAAAACTTTATCAAGTAAACACAACATTTAAAATGTATTTATTATAATATAGTATTCTGAGGACAGCCCCAATAATTTAATACAAAACAAAAATTTTTATAAAACTTAGAATTATATATAAATGTAAACACACTTCAAATATAAGCTGCAGTTACAAGAGGTGAACTTGCAATTCTAGTTCCTATAAACTGCTTTCACAATGATGCTGGGAAAAGAAAAAGAAAAGCTTTCTCACTGAATTAACTCTGGGCTCTTCACCAGTACCAGTCTCTGCTTTTTTAAAAAAACAACTCCATATTAATGGACACTACAAATCTCCACACCTCCTCAGTCTTACACAAACATCTCAGTTGTGCCTGCAGCACAGAAATGGAGGTACACGTTTGTTTTTTCCTAATTAGCAACTGCAGTGACAGCAGGAGAGCTTTACATCCCACAGGATGATCTGACCAGAACTCAGATTGCTGTAAGAAAACTGAAGGATTGAGACCACTTATTCGATGGAGTTCCAAGCTCATTTAATTCTGGCCTGAAACATTTGAATAATGACTCCTGTATTTCTTCTCTTCCATCACCTGCTCTTGGAGTAAATATGAACATTTCTGTGAGGCCTGGGATGCAGAAATATCAAAATCTCAAGGCTTATAATTAGCAAAATAAAATTAGTAGCTTAAGCCTGGTCTAGCCAATCTGTTCCTCCTCATTCCTTATGTCATTAGCTGAATTTTTACTGTGCTCTCATTCACATATGGAATCACATAACTGGTAACTTGCTAAACATAGTTCTTTCTTCTTTAAACTTAATTAAAAAAAGGAAATAAAAAATTTTAACATTTTTATTTTGACAGTGTTGACATTTTAAGAGAAACTTTTTTCTTTTGAAATAAGTTTTCAATAATTTTAAAATGTTTTTTCTTTTCAAAAGACATTTTCCATTAAGTCTTGTTTCACTAATTCTTCATGGAAAAATGTCTGTTAAAATAAATTTATGACCTATTGAGCTAATTATTGAACATGGTTTTGGCACTCAGAGGATGAAAATCAACCAGGATTTTGGAACATAAGGCCTTTTTCTTGTTTCTCTAAACATACATGAGAAAAAACAGAAGTACAAATAAATTTCCCTTTCTCTTTGCTTGTGCTACCACAAAATACCAACTGAAGTGCTGTATTTGTACCAGACATGCTTGGGCAAGCCCTGAGGAACATGACAAAAACATTTCAGGGCTACCAACTGCTTCTGTGTCTTGGAAGCAATGCTCTTACATGGCTTTTACAAATATTCCTGGCCTTGTAAGCAGTGGATAGAAGCTGTGCCCAGGACCATGAAAAGGGTGCTCAAGGCAACCCATCTGCTAGGTCTGGATTGTAGTAGCTTTTAGGTCTGGATTAATTATTCCCTGGGACACCTAAGCCCAGCTCAGAATTCTTGCATATTTAGTCTAGGTTTCAAAGCTCCTAAAGACACTTCCTGCTAACAAGCTTAAAGATGGAACATTCTAGAAAACTTTTTGTCCAAATACTGACATTGTATTATTTAATAGAACTCTCTCTCATGTTCCAGTCTTGATGAAGTGACACCACGGGAGGAGTCAGTGGATGAGAATTTAGGAGAAGCTGACAGACAGGAAAGAGCAAAAGCAAATCTTACCACAAACTTCAGTACAGTGTCCAATTGTTAGAATAATACTGATTTTTTTTCTCCTGTGCTCAGTGTCTCATTGGACAGCAGTTTCAGCAGCTCTGACACAGGGGGATACTCTGCCAAGACAACACTCATGGCAGCTGTTTGTTAAAATAATTGGAAGGAAAAGAAAGTCAATCATGAGTGTACAGGAATTATCCAAGGATCAAATGCTGGGTTTGGAGGGAACTGTACAGAGCCCTCAAAGCCTTGGGCCTGCTCAGCTCTGCCCTGCTCCACCTTGAACAGCTCAGATTACCCCACCCCTCCTGTGCTGCTCCCAAATCCAGCCCTGCCCATCCTCCCAGCCTGTGCTCCACGGAGAGGAGGCAGAAGATCTGATGAATGAAGAGGGCCTTGCACTGTGCAGCTTCTGGAGATCCCTGCTGAGTTTCTCCATGTCCTTGATCAGCTCCAGCAAGGAGCCAGAAAGAGCTGAATAAGCTCTGACACGCAGAGTATCTGCCATAAAAAGAGCAGGGGGCAAGCCCTTCCTGGCACTGGCAACACCACTGCTGGACCATCCACGCTGAGGCCCAGTCCTGTCACACCCAGCTGATCTGAAACTACCCTCACAACTAGTGCAGTTTGATGCTTTTCAACCTTTGGGAACTTCCATTTGAAGCTCTTACGGCAGAAGTGTGAGATACAGCAACCATGGCCACAGCACAGGCTCGTCAGGATCACAGGCTTCTGCAAACCTCCTGTGCAAAACACAAAACCTCACCAGGAGAGCAGTGCCCAGCCAGCAAACCACAGCAGAGTGTGCTGTGCAGAAACAACACATTTGTTCAGCTCCACCTCTAAATGCCTAAAGCTTCCTAAAGCTACACAATTTATTATTCAGCCACAGGCCTAACTCCAGGATCCAAATTGACTGGTCAAATCCAGGCCCTGAGCTCAGCTTTACTTACCCAGCATGGTCTGGAGCATCTCACTTCTAATGTTCAGTGGGGTTTAAATTTCACTGCATTTATTTGAGCAACAATGGGACAGTGATCCACCTCAGATGAACTGAATCACTCCCCACTTACACCTCTGAGTTTCAAAAAGCACTGCTACATCCACTGGGATGTGTAGAACTTGACTGCCTTGAAGCATTCATTTCTGCAACTTTTCCACCAGCACAAGACTTTAAAAATTACATTTTAAAATTACCACAGATCAAAAATGTCTTTTCACTCACAATTAGTAGCAATACAGGCATCCAGAGTCTTTGTTACTACCACTGCAAGTTTCATGCTGGAGTGACACAAACAGGAATCATGCATAAACTCAAGGAGAACTTTGGCTAATGTATCTAATCCTCCAATAGAAACAAGATATTCCTGCACATCTGCTTAGTGGAAAAAAAAAGAAAAAATGTTATTTAAGAGACAGAGTTTGCAAATTATTTTAGCATTTCACTAAGTAAGTCCATCAGAGTTTTTCTGTGCATGTGTTAGTCATTACATTTCTTATACAACACAAGCTGGATATACATTGATTTCAAGAAATGCAGTAACTGCATATAAAATAGTTACAGGAAAACATGACCCTGATATGTGCACAAAAGGGCAAACATCATGCCTGAGTTCTACCTAAGTCATTGTTTTCAGTCACGTCATAAGGACTTTAACTTAGACACACTTTGAATCAGAACAGCTCTGAACAGTTTTACTGACCCTATGAAATGTAAGCAGACTGTGGCTATTTGTGGACTTGAGCACAGCATAGTGTAAGTAAAGATGGTGGAATACAGTGGTCAGAGTAAAAGTGGGAAGAACAGCAAATGACTTTGTAGGGATTGACAAGAAAGAAAAACCCATTGAGCTCTTGGATTAAGCTTCCTTTTATCAAATGCAAAGCTGTGGAAAGCTTGAGCTGTTGTTTGCAACTGTGAGACCAAGAAATGAACAGATGGGATGAACTATCTCAGGCTCTGAGCAACTCTCCAGCCACTCTTTGGCACAGGGAAAAACCCAACAGGAAATGTTTGTATTCTCTTCTGGAAAAGGAAAAACAAATTACCCCAAATCAAAACGCAATGAAATCAACTTCAGCTGAACGGTAAAAATGAAACCAAAGTGTTACCGATTTGGAGAACATCTTTGAACTTCTTCCACAATTTTCAGAGCAACACATCCTGTTCTGGGGGTTGTTGACACAGGCACAGAGAGTGCTGCACACTGAGGACCAGAGCTGATAGCAGGGATCAGTGTTTTCAACTGACAGATTCTTCTCAGACCTGGAGAGAATTGTTCTCTTAGGGAAAATGCAAACAAGTCCCAAATAGTCAAGGAAACATAGCTGCTAACCAGCCTACTATTTGTCTGTTTGAATTGCAACCCTGTTCACCTGAACAACTGCAGCAGCAGGCTGATGCAGCCTGTGTCTCTGACATAGCTTTGCCCAGTTTCTAAAAGAGAACACACACAAGACTCCAGAGACAAATGCAACTGCAGACAAAATCTTAACAGCAAGCTGAATTTACATACATACATTCCCTTTTCTGAGCACATATCCTCCCCAGAAGGAAATACAAAATCAGATCAGCATGTTGGTAAATAACCTTTCTATGTCTCTCTCTTTCTAGACACTCTCAGAAACGATGGGTTTGCATTTGCAAACAATCTTTTTAGAACTAAACCACGTTCTGCTGTTTAAGGAAATCCCAGTGAGCAATGACCTACTTTGACAATTCAGGTTCAGTTCCATGCAAACATTCATCTTTATAAATTCACTTCACCAAAACATTGCTTAGTGAATGTTCCAAATTTTGGACTGCAAATTGGCAAATAGAAAAGGAGTGTTGTTGTAACACGGAAAAAAACCCAACTTACCATTATTTAACACCAGTACTAAGATAACAGAAGTCATTCTTTTCAAGTTCACACCAGAATTCTTTATAATTAAAAATCAAATGAGGTCTTCAAACAATGCAGAAGTACACAAAGTCTGTTGACAAGACACTGAAAACAAAAAGTGACAACCATTAAGTCCTAAAGTAAGCTACTCATCATCCTAAATTATTAATTCTCAGTTGTGGCCAGTATGTGGGGAGCAGAGACAGGGCAGGACTATGAAGTGCCTGAGGGCTTCCCCCTGCAGTGAGTTCTACACCAAGCAGGACCCTGGCAAGCTTTGGAACAACCCAGGAGTCATTGAACACTTGCTGCTGAGGGAGAGGGGGAGTGCAGGTGTCTGGTAACTTAAAGACACCCTGTGTGCACAAGTCAGCAAGGCACTGATCAAATCTGGGCATGGACAGGGCAACTGGGGCACCCTCACTGCCCTTGCTCCAACTGACAATCTTGTCATCTCATTTGGTGAGACCAAAAGCAAATGGAGACAAAGCAGGAGCACAAGCAATGACGGGGGGCCATAGCGCACTTAGAAATACAAACAATGTTATTTTTATTACCATTACTCTCTAGAATAATCCCCAGTGTAAATAAAGCTGCTTCCTTTACCATGCAATGAGCACTCAACTTGGCAAGGTCATTTATAAACATCCAACCACTAATTTCTCCAAAGTATTTGCTCGCTTCACCTACAAGAAGAAAAAAGAACAGAAACTTTTGCTTCTGTTTCTCTGCAAAATGAAAGGCTTCTAAGATTTTCCAACATCTCAAGCCTTATGTCCTTTAGACATTTTTACAGTGCCCACCAGTTTCTTGGCATATATGGTGAACAGAAATGACTGCATTGTTTCTAAGGAAAAGCCTTTCTTACTGTTTTGTTGGCAAATGGAATGGATAGTGACCAAAGCCTCCTGCTCAGACCGAGCGCAGTCCATCTGAGATTTAAGGCAATCAAGCAGTAAGTTCTGATCTCTTTTCATATCTAGGAGCAAACACAAAAAACTTCATTAAAATTCTTATCTTTTCAATCTATTCATCTGGTCAGTAGTAGAATAAACCTGTCAAAATGTTTTATGTATGTGTATTTTTAAAAAGGAGGGGAAGCGAGCCAAAATGGAGCGACATCACTTCTATTCAGCCACAAACAACAAACCTAGAAATATTTCTGTCCAGAGTTTGTTCTTTGAGCATGATTTCATCTGCAGACTAACAGCCTCCTTTTAATATTTCTGGCCTTTAAATACTAGTAATTCTTAGGAAGTCTGATGTAAACTACTACATATTAAATTCACAATTGCAAGGTGAATTAAGTGGAAATAATAGACAGCCACTAAAGTATTCAGAGTGCAAATAAAATTTGGAGTGCAGCTGAAAATCTGTGGAGTAGTAAGGAAAGAGTCCAAGAGCACAAGGCTGCTCCGTGGTACTGAGGTACAGGGGACATAAACCATGCAGCACAGCAGCAGAGCCCTCAGTCAAGTGGTTGGAGATGTAACACAAAATATTCTCTGGGCACCTACATAAAACCCTAGGTGGGTAAACAGACTTGGAAAATCTGTTTCTTAGTCTTTGGGCTATCATTAAAAGACTTAGTTGATAATTATTTCTAACAGTGACAGAAGGTATTGTTTACTGCAAACCCTTACAAGGTTTGAGGGTTCTTAAAGAAGTTAAAATACAATAAAAATATGGATAAATATAAGCAAATTTAAAAAAAAAAAGTGACTTTGTGGTTGTGTTTTTTACTATGTGTGTAGGTTTGGCATTGGATTTACCCTTTGCATATCCAATACAGTATCCAAAATTTGGCAACTAGGAAAAAGCATGTTTTCCCAACTGCTCACCACCCCACAACAGCCTATCAAAGTGGTCTACTAAAACTTTGTAAAATTGATGCAGATTATAATGACAAATTATATTAGATATCTTACCACACTGATTTATCTGCACCTTTTGAGTCTTCATTTTTGGTTTATCTCTGTTCTTGTTCTACAATAGCAAGGAAAAAGTTCTTTCAGATTAGTGGTGTTTATAATACATGCAGTATAAATGACATCATTTTTCTAAAATGCACTTTTCCCAGTTTTCTGCTTTTACTTTGTCACCTCACACACACAGTTGAATGTATTCTTGTATGGCAAAGTTTTCCTTTGGAAATACAGCATTTTATAATAGCCCTGCATTTGTAACTACCAGGTGATCATCTTTTGAGAGTGGACATTCTGCAGAAATCAGGTTGTTCCATGTTACCCCTGAGGGGCACTGTCAGTAAAGAATATCCCCTGCTCCGTGTCACTGATCACAACAAAGCTGATCCAACTCTCCTTACAAGAGTGGCCAACTTTGCCATCAGCCAACAACTGGCACTAAGACCAAGTCATGTTACTTAGGTGGTGAACACTCTAAAACACTCGGCCTCCTGATGCTCAAGGAGCCACTAAAGCATCAGCATTGTTCTGGCAGCACTGATCAAACCCAGGGCAGTGAGCACAGAGACATGTTCCTTACAGTGAGAACTCACTGAAATTCACCAAAGACATTGCCACATTCCATGGACCACGTAACCCACAAAACCCCACAGCATTGCTTCTTCACAAACCCCACGGGGCAGCCTCTGAGAGCAGAGCAGCAGAGTGACATTCAGCTTTGGAGGCAGAAAGATGCTCCCTCAAACATGCCCCAAGTCCCAAACAGAGAAGGTTGATGCAAGCATCACAGCAACCTCTTACAATTTCTCCAAAAATTACTTTGCTCCAGGTAGAAACTTTAAATCAGTGGCAAATGCAGCTAAAGAATGGATTCCTGTTCCTTCTTCAAGTGGAGCAAAGCTCAAAGCAGAATCACTGTCATCTTAATGAAGACAGCCAGCCCTGCTTTCTCTTGGGAGTTACTGATTGCTCCCATTCCTTTGCTGCTTCTCTTAGAGAGCGAGAATTGAGAGTTCATCTCCCTGCAGCCTTTCAGAAGTGATAACAGACATGCATTTCATTTTCCTGCAAATCCAACTCTGCCACAACAAGGAAAAGCTTGCCAGACTTCCTCACCTCTTTTTGTCCTACTGCCACCACCCGCCAGCCTATGAAAAAACACAACTCATCCAAACAAAAGGAAGGCTGTAAAAATGAGTTCACTCTGGAGCTAATTGCTTTTCAGAAGAGTTTCATTCCATACATGTTTATACAATTATGCAATATAGGAAGCACAAGGGGTTTAAAACTGTATGTATACAAGGACACATCTTGACCTTTACCGGCATCTTTTTGACTTTTACAACCTACAGGAATTACACAAAATAGTATTTATAAGCCAGCCTACATTAATTAGATGCAAATAGCTCACCTCGGTTGTTGCATCACAGAGCAAGGTGGAAAGGCAAACAACTAGATTTGCTTCAACAAACAGCTGGCAAATGTTGCATATCAAACTCTTCTCCATCAGTTATGGAAAATAACCCAATAACATCGCTTCAAACCACTCCTGGAGAAGTGCAGATCTGCCAACGTGTGTGCTGAGCAGCACTAGAGCACGTGGCTGGCACGGTCAGTAGACCAGCCAGCCTGGGCAGGATTTACCCTTCGAAACCCAGGGAACAAAGCCCAGAGGGGAGAAGTGCGGGTTGTTGGCGTCCTGTGCAAACCAAACCCCACAGCAGCAGCTGAGGCCGTGAGGACGCTGAGCTGTGGAACAGGACTCGGGGCTGTCCTGGCCGATTCCAGCTGCCTCGCACACTCCTCCCTCAGATGGGCCGTGTGTGATTTACAGCTCATTATCAGAGCTCACTCTGAAACCTTAGCAAGCACCCCAGATCAGTCCAAATAGAAAAGGGAAAGAACATATCAAAATTTAAAACAAAGTGGGGGGAGGGGGGGCTTGGAAGGCAACAGTCTAAAGATGAAACAGCAGCTGCATTCTTCTGTGGGAAGGCTGGGGAGTCCCGAGGGGGAAATGGGGCACGGCTCGGGTACCTGTGATCCAGCGGCGCGGGTGGCTCCGGGCAGACCCCGAGGCGAGGCGGGTGCCCGCTGCCGAGCGCTGTCAGCTGAGAGACGGGATCTGCGGGCTGAGGGGTGGGAACTGCGGGCTGAGGGGTGGGAACTGCGGGATGAGGGGTGGGATCTGCGGGCTGAGGGGTGGGAACTGCGGGCTGAGGGGTGAGATCTGCGGGATGAGGGGTGGGATCTGCGGGCTGAAGGACAGAGGAGGCCCCGCCGGACTGAGGGCCGGGATCTCCCGGAGCTGAGGGCAGAGCCCGGCCCGGCCCCTCAGGAGACGCCGCAGCCGCAGCGCCGCCCGAGCGCCTCAGGGCGCGGCCGCCCTCGGAGTGGGGACAGCCCTGAGCCTTCCCCTCGGCCAGGCAGGAAGCACTTGGAATTGTAGAACCGTCAGGGGTGAAAGAGATCTTGAAAACCATCAGTTCAACATCAGCCCAGCACTGACACTGCAAACCCTAAACCACTAAACAATTTGCCAGTGTTAGATCCAGAGGCCTCTTTAACACCTCCAGGGATGGCAACTGCACCACCTCTCTGGCCAACCGATTCCCAGGCCTGAACACCTGAACAGTGAAATTTTTTTTCTGAAGTCTAACCTGAATTTCCTCTCAAGGTGAGGCCACTTCCTCTGGCTCTCAGTGCAGGCCCAGCAAAGAGAGCAGCCCCCCCTCAGTGCTCGCTCCTGTCAGGGAGCTGGAGAGAGCGGTGAGGTCCCTCCGGAGCCTCTTCTTCAGACTGAACAAACCCAGCTCCCCCAGCTACTCCTCATGGGGCATGTTTTCTAGAGCCTTCGTGAGCCTTGCTGCCCTTCTCTGGACACACTCAGCCCTCAATGTCCTTTTTCTGAGGGGCCCAGAGCTGACACAGCGCTTGAGCTGTGGCCTCAGCAGTGCCCAGCGCAGAGGGGCAGGCGCTGCCCTGGTCCCGCTGCCCACACTGCTGCTGATCCAGGCCAGGTGCCATTGGCCTCTTGCCCCCTTGGGCACACCTGGGCTCACACTGGGGCGGCTGGTGACCTGCAGCATGTGGCACTTGGCCTTGTGGAGCCTCACGCCCTTGTCCTTGGCCCATTGATTGAGTCTGTCCAAGTCTCACTGCAGAACCTTCCCATCCTCCAGCAGATCCATGCTCCCACCCAACTGGGCATCTGCAAATTTACTGAGGGTGCTCTGAATCCCCACCTCCAGATCATCAATAAAGACGTTAACCAGGACCAGCCCCAAAACTGAGCCCTGGAGAACACATTTCAGTGCAGCTCAGTTTGCATATTCTGCAGCTGGAGGCTGTACTGTCCCCAGAACAAAAAGAGCTGCCATCCCTTGGCACTGGCGACACACACAGGTGCAGGAAAAAAAACCTTTTACTCGGTGAATCTGGCTGACAGAACTGAGCTTTCAGGCACACACTCCCTTTCCCTAATGACCCTGAACTCAAGAAAAGGTATTTCACCTTCCAGCTCTTTGCACCATTGGATCCTCAGACCACCAGAGCTCCACCAGCCTCTCTCATCCCTTTGCGCCTTCTCCCCACTCAAGCTGAGGAGCAGCTTTGATAAGAAAAACTGCAGATCTGCTGCCAACGAGGTGAGCCAATTTGCAAATGCAACTTACCCTGCCAAAAACAGCTACTGCCTTTTTCTTTCAGAGGTGAGTCATCAGAAGTAATGAAAATGTGTTGCATTTTAAACCAAAGAGGAAAAGAAACGAAAGCACTCAGAGAGGATTTGGCAAAGCCAAGAGATGCCAATGTGGCTTATCCTGTTGGCTGCTCAGTTATTGCAGCCCTTTGCTACTTTACCATTTGTCTTGTTTGGAGATTGTGCTCAGATAATTCAGTGATAGGTACAAGAGAAATTTTAAAAATCATAGTTGATCGCAAAATAATACAGCTTAGGAAAATTTAAATAGATCGGGAAGTATTTACATCAGGATGATGGCAGTTACCACATAGAGACCCAAACAAGCCCTTTTAACCAAACTTCATTGATATCCTTGTTCCTCAAGCCCTACTATCCATTTGTTTGGCTGATGTAGTATAATGTAAAAATACTGTTCAATAGCTTGTATTGTTATACTTTCCAACACTTCTGTTGTGTTTTAAAAAAGATCTGAGTATTTTTTAGTTTGAAAAAAATATTCTATTATTTTGGCAGTAACATTGCAGTTCTGTGTTTCCTTTTGGTACTCAGCTGAAGAAATAAAGGGAAAAAAAGAGCAGAAAAAATTGCAGTGGATAGTAGATCACAAGGAGCAAAGTTACAGGAGATGAGTACATTACTACTGCCACTGCTTAAGAGCATCTCTCACAAAAAGCAGACTGGCTACACTGTCCCAACTCCATCATTTCAACTCTCCATGACTTGTTTCTTGCTTTGCAAAGCTGACCTGAGCCATTTTTACCTAACGTGAATAACAACTAGTAATACACACTTACAGTTCTCTTGTATCACTGCAACAGCACGAGGTACACTTAGAATTTTTTAGGGCAATTGCAATGCCGTCCCTGAATTTAAATAGGTTCAAGATATTATTTGTAGTTTATTCTTGAAGGTAATTTGTAGCAAAAATCAAAAAATTATTGCAGATGGTCAGTAACTGGACTGTTATGTGTATGGGATGCACGGTGTGATTTAAGTACTGCTCCATTCTGTGTGACTCCAGGCTTTGAGAAAGAGTAATCCCACTTGGCATTTGGACTCCATTTGGTCTCAGTAATTATGTATGCAGAGTAACTTGTTAGAAGCTTGTGAAAAAATGACTCTGAAGTTTACAGCAGAGCTGAAGTGTACAGAAGGATGAGAATTCAATGAATAATTCAATGAATTACCAAGCTGTTTTGCCTTTTTGAGGCTCTTGGTTTTTTTTGTGTTAAGTATTTACATGTATAATACAGGTGGCTCCTGTGTCTTGGTTTGGAAAGACGGGTGTTTGCTAAGGAAGGCAGGAGCCTTTCTTGAAATGGAAAAATGTAAACCCCTTCCTTCTGAATTGTTAAAAATTTGAAATTAAAGGGGGGTCTCAGTAAAAATTTGGGAGCAGGAATAACGGTTCTTTATTAGGGAAGTGTCAGCGATGGAGAGAGATGGGGAGACTGACTCAGTGACCAGAATCTGATTTTATTGTGGGATACAAGCACTTATGTACTATTTTATGGAGACTGGTAATGTGTACTACAATGATTAGGTTAAAATCACATACACAAACATGCATATAACAACATCCCTTGCTTGCAGAGTTTAACGGGATTTTCTTTTTCCAGTAAACCTCTCTGATTTAATATTCGTGCAATCTAGGTCTACTTCTCAAAGTTCCGTTTGTTTTTGCCAAAGCATCCTGTTATCAAATACCTTATGTTAACAAGGTCTAAAGTCCATCATCTGTCTTCTGTCCTCCAACATTCCAACATCCTAACACCTGAATTATATAACTGATGGATGGGAATGGTTTAGATTGTAACCTCTGTCATCAATGTACAGCTCAGATTCTTAAGAAAGCACCCTGAAGGAGGTGATGCCTATTTATCTTAGCTCAAGTATGTGTTGAAAACCAACTGTGCATTTCAGAGCTACTTAAACCACTCAAGTATAAAAAGAACTGTATTTTTTTACATATACAGGCTTTGAAATTCCAGATAAATTTGTGGTTGGAAATGCTCTTGAAACTAACGCCCACTTCAGAGATTTAAACTTAGTTGGTAACGTAATATAGGTGCATAAGAAATGTTTGTGCTTCAACTTTTCATAATTCTACTCCACAAGTCTCATGGCTCAGCCATGCTGCAAGACATCCTGAACCCCCAGGATGGTGAGCAGCGTACAATCTGCGGCCCCATCTGACAAGAAGATAACTTGTCATTTGACTTGAATTGGATATTTGTCTGCCTTAGTTCAATCCTGTGTTGCTCTACTGTCACCAAGTCTGTAAAGCGGCCGTGCAGGCACTCTGTGTGAAGGTTTTGCACACACTTATGGATAACACGGCTGTGAGATCTCTCTTCCCTTATTCCATGACAGCTTCCTTAGGCTGCACAGAGCAGTAGACTTAGAAACATGATAAACTAATGGGGTTGGTCTTTTTTTCCCTTCTTTTCAAAAGTACTTTCTTAATTCTGGTTAATTCGAAAAGTTTTTCATTTCTAAGTCTTTCCACTAAGACAAACCAGTTCTGCTGATGACACACTCAATCTGTGCTATTGCTCAGCAGCATGAAGCTGTATGCAGTAATTTAAAAAACTTAATTTCTTTAGAATGTATAAACCTATATATTCCAGATCAACTCAGAAAAAGTATTGAAATCTCGAGTTTACTGCAAGAATATTAAAATCTGGAGTTTACTGCAAGCAGGAAACTTGCAACAATTCTGATTCTAGTGTATGTTTTTATTACAATGCTGGGAATACAACTGAAAATCAGTCATGCATTTAATTTGAAGATAGAGGTTGATCAATATTGTTGTTTTTTTCCTTTTAGCACATCTGTGTCCTGAAGGAGAATGCCAAAGAGAAATCCAGGATGTGATCATGTCAAACTTCTGGAGCACTAATTCCTCGCTGCTGATGAGGTGATAAACCATTCCAGCAGGAAATGCCTTCTGCTCCTTGTGTGTCCCTAGGAAGAAGGAGAAGGTGCCTGTTCCTGCCTGCAGTGGCTGATTCCCACTTGTTCTGTGCGCTGAACACAAAGTGTCCGAGCCTGGGTTCCCCCGGCGCCGCCTTCCTTGTGCAGGAGCAGCCCGGGGCTGGGGCCGAGCCCCGGCGATATCGTGCGCTGCCGCTGTGGCCGTCACGGTGCGGGCCCCGGAGCGGATTCCTCGCCCTGCGCCCGGGGCCCGAGGGGGCAGCAGGGCTGGAAGGAGCGGGGACCGAGGCCCGCCCGGCGTGCCCGGCCCGGCCCGGCCCCGACAATCGGGTGCCGCGGTTGCCGGGGAACCGCGAGCGCGGCCACAGCGGCTGTGACGGCGCCGCCGCCTCAGTTGGCGCAGAGCGCTCCGGGCTGGGTGTTGGCAGCCTGGGCTCTGCCACGGCCGCAGCCAGCGATTCCCCAGGTGACTTGTGCACAGAGATTGTCTCTGCCAGCCAGCCCTGAACTCGCAGGGCATTGATCTCTGCCAGCGAGGAGTCCTGAATTTCGTTTGAAGGTAAAGATGGGCTCCAGTTGTACTTTTTGGTTTTGTCACATCTGTGCTCTGAAAGGGAATTCCAAAGGGAAAGAGAGGATGTGATCATGCCACTCTCCTCATGCAGCAGTTAAGTTGTATGTACAGGCAATTCCTTGGGGTGGGGCAAGTTGGACTCTGTCTCTTGCTACTTTCAAATAATATGAAATCTTTAGCCGCAGTATATCCTTTTGAGCCTGCCATGAATTGGGTTGTGGATTTTCAGCTCTGTTGTGTTCCTTTGCATGCCATGCAGTTGTCTGGTGCAAGGCCTCAGGAATGGGTCTGGGGGCACTTTGGAGGTCTTGGATGGGTTATGACACCCCCTCAGCTGGCCCTCATGGGAATGTGCCCTGGCTGTGGCTTTCTGGGGCTGGGGGGTTTTAGAGCTGAGCCCGTTTGTCTGAGGGAGGATGGGTGTCCACTGCCCCTAACCAGAGGTTGTGCCACATCCCCAAAATTCCCTCCTCCCCACTCTTTTGATGGGAGGTTTGTGTGCAAACCTGGCCTTAGCAGATGAGTCTGTGGCTATGCCTTGCCCAGCCTGAAGGCAGACAGAGCTGATTTTCAGGAGAGCTGCTGGGTTTGGCTTTGTGTGGATACGTTTTTTCAAATAGCCTTGTTCACTTCTCCCCAGACCTGAGCTAAAAGGACAATGGTGTCACCTTGATCTTGTCTCAAGTTCCCTTAGGTGGCTTAACTCCCAGTCCCAGGTTCCAGTCAGGAGGCATTTTCAGAGAGGGCTGGACTTCAGTGGTCGCAGCTTCTTTATTCAGTTTTGTCAGAATGGGCAAAAATTCCTTCATACCAAGATTTAAGCCATTAGGCATAACATCCCAGTCTCTCCCAAGTCCTGTGAGGAGCAGCTGAGAGAGCAAGGGTGGTTTAGCCTAAAGAAGAGGAGGCTCACTCCAGCTATTTTTAATTAATATTTAAGCTACAGCTTTGTCTGTTCCAACTCTTATAAATGTTCAGCTTTTGAAATTCCGGTTTCAGTACAATCCATCTTTGAATTGCACAAGGAAGCCATAGAGTTCAAATAAAGTCCAACTAGAGGCCTAACAATACCAGCTACTTATGCCAAACAAGCACTTAGCTACTTTCAAATCATATCAAATTTTTTAGCCCCAGTGTATGCCTTGAATCGGCCATGAGTTGGGTTGTGGATTTTCAGAGTTCCATTGTTGCTCCTTCCAGTTGTGTTGAGGAATTGTCGCCCATCTGTGACATCATCCCCTGGAAATGGCATCTGGATTCCAGAAGACACCAACACCTCGTCTTTTGCAGAGGGAAAGGCTGAAGCCAAATACTGTGAGTAGCCCCTGGGGCTGTGCAGAGGCTGGCAAGTGCCCTGGTGTCCCTGCTCTCCCTGGCCCTGCTGTCCAGCAGCGCTGTGAAGCTGCAGAGCCCCTCCTCAGCCCTTTGTGCCGTGCTCCTGTTGCTGGGGGCTGTCCTGGTGCAGTAGGGAACACTGTGGGATGCTTCAGTTGTGCCTTGCCTGGCTGTGCCAGCAGAGCCAAGTGAAACCAATGTACAGCTGAAGGCCTGAGCATGTGTTCTGTCCCTTTGCCTTTGCCCCAGGAATTCCTTCTGTCAGGCTGGGCACTCACCTGTGCTGCTCTGACCATCCTGCCCTTGGGCACCCGGGCATGTGCGAGGGGAAAGCTCAAACTCTGCCCAAAGCCTTGAGAGCCACGGGGTGTCCCAGCTGGAAGAGCTTCCAGAGCAGCTGTTCTCTCCCAGCTCCTGTGTGGGCACAGAACTAGCCCTGCAGGCAGCACTGGAGCCAGGGCCACAAAGGTCCCTTGCTGTCTGGAGCTCCCTTGGCCGAAGGTGCCCCAGTGCTGAGGCTCTGTCAAGGAGATCCCTCTGTTTTCTTCTGAGGAGGGCTCTGTCAGCCCAGACAGAAAAAACTATTAATAGGGAGCACCAAAACCTGGAAACATTCCTGTGCACCTCCCTCTTGGTACAACTTCGTTTTCTTTCATCTCTTAGACTCAGCCAGCAGCGATATCTCCTTGCTGAGAGTTCTGAGTGTTGTGCAGGGATGGAGTTCAGGCAGTTCTGAGAGCTCCTCCCCATTCTCCGGAAAGGTCACTGGCTCAATCCAAGGGAACATAAGAGGAAACAAATGACCAAGGAGCAGAAATCCCCAACCATGTCCTGTCCAGTCAGGGAGAAGCCAATGGGACAGAGCCATGTGGCTGGAGTATGTGTATTACACTCTGTATTATTAATTTACTGATGCTAAGGATTTCAGCAGGAAACTTCCAGGGCTCCCAGAACTGTCCTAGTGGCTGTGATCACAAGTTCTTCACCAGTGCCACTTGTTCAAGAGAAGCCTTTCTGAACAAGCCCATCTCTGAGGCTCTAGCTGGTGTATTTTTGCCTTTCAGCTGCTTCCCTCTAAGTTCCGGAGGGAGAAGTTTCCCAGCAGGAAGAAGGAGGCCAGCACTGGGGGGAGTATTCTGCCCAGAACTGGGCCATATCTAGACAAGAGTGAGACTCGTCCCAAGGTAGCCTTTTCCTGCTCTTTTCCTTTCTATTTATCATGAAGTTTGAAGAGGGTGTGTGCTTGTGACAGGCTTTCCTCCAGCAAAACACCTCAGTGTGCAGGCGCTGTTGTCATTGCAAACTGCTGGGAGTGGTGGACTGGGAGTCCTGATCTGCACTGAGCAACACAAATGACCTCTGCTGGAGGTGCTGGGCTGTGCTGGAGTGTAGCTGCCATTGCTGACAGGGGGAAGGCTGGGGACACAAAGGCACAACATTGCCATTTGCCATTCTCCTGCTGAAATAGCCACCTCTTGCTTTGGTGTGCTCACCATCAAATGCTTGGGGTCACAGGATTCCCTCCAGAGAGGCAGCGTTGGCCTTTGAAGGCCAAGGATCTGCAGGAATTACTTCAGATTTAACAAAACAAATTGCATTCCTGCTTTGGTCTGGAATGATGTGTTGGACCCTGACGGGCTGTTGGATTTTGCAGGCTGCCAGATGTCCAGGGGACTGTCCCTGGGCAGAGGGGAATGGATGTGCTTTATCTGGATCAGTGCCTACTGAGAGGTGTGTTTAAAGCTGCTTTTCTGGCAGGACTGGCTCAGTAGAAAGCACAGTCCAAAGGGGTAGGTGACCGAGGTGGGCTGTTGAGCAGGAAATTGGCAGCAAGAGACATGGAACAAACTGCTTGAGGATTGCCCTGGAGAGGGGCATTGGGAACACCTCCGGGAAGGCACAACTAAAGGACAGTGTACTGCAGCCACTGCCTTCAGCAGAATGTGTCTGCTGTGAAGTCCCACAGGAGACCTGCTTGTGCCCCTGCAGTGACAGCAGTGTGGCTGGAGAAGGCAGACACAGCAGGGGAGAGTTTTCTCAAAGCAATGTCTCTGTTCCAGTTGCCTTTGCTGTTGTTGTGACATTCCAGACGTGCCTCTAGAATGGCATTAAATAAGATAGCAAAAATGACAAGAAAGCAGCCATTCAAAGCTGATGGAAAAAGGAGATACCAACTCTACTTTTACCCAAGTTGCTGAAAAAATAACTGAATGTTTATCCTCATTCAGCATTCACCTCACTTGTCTTTTGATTTTCACCTCATTTGTCTTGTTATTTTTGCCTTTCCCTCTGTTTGAAACACACTAACTTTTAAGTAGAATGAAAGGGGACAAAATCATCCAAGCAAAAGAAAACTGTTTATTAGCAAGGATTCAGCAGAGCCAGACGTGTCTCCCTCCCCGAGAGCCAGCACACACACACCCTCCGAGAAAATGGCAATCTTTCTGTGCCCTTTATACCCGTCTGGGGCAGTCCCTGTCCCCTTCCCCATTGATGGGTACTCAGGAGCTTCCATTCTCTACTGACCACCGACTTTTCTGTCCCCTCCCCTCTTGTCCTTTTCCTTTTGGTCAGATCTTCAACCCTGTCCCTGTCACTGCAACACTCAACAAACCAACCTGAACAAATCCAAACCACAAACAACACATAGAACCAAGAAATTCCATTCTTCTGCTTCATAACCTTTCGGCTTCAGTGAAATATCACCTCATCTCTCCCACCTCCTCTGGTCCTGTGCTCTTCTTACTGATGTGTAATTTTTAGAGCAAAAAAGAGATTTGCAGTTGTGTGGGCCTTGGTTTCCCTGTCTCAGAGTAAAGGACATCCCAAAATTGTTTCCCATGGAGTCTCCTGTAAATCCATGAGTTTTACTTACTCCATGAGTGCTCAGTCAGTGCCCCAGAGCTCTGTGACCACCTGGGCACAGGGCTGTGCTTAAGGGAAGTGCTGCCTGGCATTGTGGAGAAAGAAAGCTGGAGAAATACATGCCAAAAGAGCAGCTTGGCTTGAGGCTGCTCTGTGTGGCCCAGCAGCTGTGGATCAGCTCATAGCAGAGGTGGGTGAGCCACTGTTTTCCCAGTGTGGGCTGGGCAGACGTGCTCCCCCAGAGTCTGTACTTCCCTGGGGATCAGTGGAAGATTCTCCTGCATGAACCTTCCTCCCAGCAGCTGAAGCTCTCCCTGCTCTCTTTTCCCTCTCCAGCTGCCGTCAGCTGCCCCGAAACAGAGCTGGTTTGGGGTTTCCCCACCAGAGCTGGTCTTTCAGAACTTCGTTGCTCGGGAGGTCTCTGAAATGGTGCTGTGTCTCATTAATAAGGGCAAGGTAAGTGCTGGCACCCGGGGCTTTAACACTGTGCTGGAAGAGGAGAGTGCTGTCATTCCCCCAGTGTACAGCAAAGCAAGTTATCTGCTGCAGCACATGCAGAAGAAAATGTCTCAGCACCTTGTTCTGCAAGATGCTGGGAATCTTCCTGTGCTGGGAATTGTCCCCTGATTTTGGCCATGCCTTGATGGTGTTTATCCCAAAGGAGTTTCCCTCTCTTGCAAGCCCTTGACTGATAGGAATGCTGAGGGCTGTACAGTTCTTACCTGCTCTCAAGCTTTGCCTTGAGTCTATTGCACAGCCGGTGTCTCCTTGGTTAATCTTGGCTCCTGGTAGGAATCTCTGCCTCTCTCAGCCAGTTTGGCTCCCTTTGTGCAGCTCACAGTCAAAGCTCAGGGGCTGAGTCCTTTCCACTTGATGCTGGAATCACATCTCATGAATGGCATTGGCAGTGCAGGAGCTGTGTTCTGAAAGAGCCCTGCAATCAGCCTGAGGGAGCAGAAGCAGTGAGAGGCCTTTAGGTGCCACTTCAGACTCCTGCTCAGCTTCATCCAGCTCTGCTCAGCTTTTCCAAAAGCAACAGGGTGCTCTGCTTTCCCTTTGGAGAACCACAGCACATCCAAAGCCATGTGCTCCTGGAGGTTCCCACCTTCACTTGAAGAAATTTGGATTGTTTTGCAGTTTCCCAAGAGAGCTGAGAGGGGAAAAAGTTGAAAAATGTCAGCAGTTGTGTTCCAGTGTAAAGAGGAAAACTTGAGACCATTTGAATTTCAGTCAGGGAAACATTTTCTCAAGTGAGGCTTGTGCCAAGAGTGGGCTGGTGGGAGGAGACAGGAGGGAGTCCAAACCATCTGGTTTAGACTTTTGGAGAGCATTTTGGTGCTCAGGGGTGGATGCTGTCAGTGTGCTAGAAAATGCATGTTTGCTGTGTCTGTGAATGGCCGAGGGCAGAACCTGGCCTGCTGGCTGCAGGCAGGAATGCCCATCCGCCCAGCTTCCCTGCACAGGCAGCAAGAAGGCCTGGAGAGCCAAGACTGGCTTTTGATCCTGGAAGCACACTGTCAGTCAGTACTGGTCATGTTTCTCCAGGCAGAAAATGCCTTTGAAGCCCACAGTCAATAGGCACAGCCTGTCTGTGTTTCTGTCACTTTTGGCAAGCTGATTGCTTTCATGGTTTTATGATTCTTCTTTGCTGCTTTACTGCCCATTGAAATTCTCTTTGCCCTCTCCTAGTTTTGGGGATTGTCTTGCTGTGTTCCTTCCTTCTTTTGCTTTTCCGGTTTGCTTTTATTCCCAGTAAGGCCACAGGTTTTGTTCTCCTCTCTTGCTGCTCTGCTTGCCTGACTCTTATCCCCACAAGGTCCCTGCCCAAACCTGATCTGCTAGAAGGGAATTTCTTTCTTCCCCCAGGATAATGTGCTGGTTTGCTTTCAGGTAGCCCTTTCCCCCTCTGGAACATGACAACTGCATGGCTGTGTGCAGGGAGTAGCCAGAAGGTTTTTTGGCTTGTTGAATATGCAGATGACTTGGTTCAGGTGCTCTGTCTCCATCCTGCTGGTGCTGACCTGCTGGGCCCTTCCTTGCCAGCAGGCACTGCCCTACTGTCCCTGGCCAAAATGCTGGAGGCAGCCAGAAGGGATTCCAGTTCAGCCTTGTGAATGATGTGGCTGTGCCTGCAGAGCTGAAAGTGCTTTGGAGAATGGGCCAAGGAGGGATGTCAGCACGTCAGGGACAGGTCTCCTCTGGTGCTGTTTGCACAAGTGTCAGAATGATCATTTGGTGTGTTTGCTGCAGATTCCTCGTCTGGTGCAGGTGTGCATGGAGAGCTGCCCTTATTTCCAGCTGGCATGCCCCAGGGATGTGTACCATGTGGTGCCAGCAGGCGCCTCTGCCCCTGTGCGCATCCGCTTCAGTCCCGCCGAGAACAAGGTGAGACTGGAGGAGCCAAAGCACAGAGTGATCTGCACAGCCATTGTTTTCCCTGCACTCTGGCTCCAGCCCATTGCATGCTGTGAGCTTGGCTCCAGGCCGTGGGCAGGCAGCCTGCAGGCAGTCCCACCTTGGCACAGGCTGGCAGGCACTGCAGCCAGGCCTGCCAGGCTCTGCTTCCCCTCCCTGCCCATCCCTGAGCATTGCCAAGGGAAGATGCACAGGGAAGAGGATGGAAATGACAGAGGGCTGTTGATAGATGTTGGGCCATCTCTAGCAGTGGAAGGGGTTTCATTAGGATGGAAAACACCAGAGGAAGAAAGAGGTCAGAGAGCTTTCCTCCTCCCTGACTGGCAACAGCTTCCCTGCCTGCCCCTGGGCTGGAGCAAAGACGGTGCTTTTTCAGCCCCTCTGCTCTCCAGCCTTGCAGCTGTGCTGTCCCAGAGCAGAAGTGAGCATGGTGCAGCTGCAGGGCCAGGGCAGAGGATGTGCTGTGCCCGTGAGGCCGGCCTGGCACAGGCACGCTGGGCTCTGGGTGCCCTTGGTCAGCAGGAGGTTGCTGAGCTGCAGGGGACTGGGACAGCTGCCTGAAGGAGCTGGTGCAGGGCAGGTACAAGCTGCAGGCAGAGCTGTGAGCCCAGAGCCCGTGGCAGTGACACTGCTGGGGCTGTGTCTTCATGCCTGTCACTGTGCTTGCTCTGTCAGCTGGCACCCATCCCGTGCCAAAGGTGCTTTTGTGTGCAGGTTTGAAGAGCAGTGCTGAGGCCCTGGCAAGTCTGATCTCAGTGCTGGGATCTGGAGGGTTCATGTTCTGATCTGGAGGCCTGTTCATACGCAAGGGTTTAGGACATGGCATGGAAGGGAGGAAGCCTTGCAGGGAAACAAAGAGAGGCCCTTTCCAAAGCATCCTGCTGCCTCTTGGCATTGTTCTTCTCCTGACTTGGTTGGAGAGGCAAAGTTTGAGGGGAATTCTGAGCCAGCTGATTTTACTGGACCAGGCCCGAAGTGCAGGATCTTTTTGGGTGCAGCTGTTTTCTCATCTTCTTATGCTGCTTAGAGTCAGTTGAACACTTTGTCCTGTTCTCAGACAGTGAGAATATAGAAACCTAAAGAGGAATGTCCTGTGTTCCCTAGCTCCATGCTCCTTTAGAAGGGACTTAAGAATTCTATAACATCATTAAAATTTAGAGTCAATATTATGGTGGCCTAGGGTATGGGTATGACCCAAGTGACACAAGAGCTGAATTCCACAGAGATAGGTTTTGCAAAGTGCATGGTTGCCTTTAAAATGTGACATATTAGTAGAACTGAGTGTTCATTTTAGGGTGCAATAGGTAAATTGATGCCCTTGGAGGGTTATAGAAATGGTTTTTCTTCTGCCATGGGGATGGCACTAAATGCCTTGTGCTGAGCCAGTTTCTTTTCCTGCAGGATTATTGCCACGAGCTTGTCTGCATGACTACCAGGGAAAGGATAGTTGTGCCAATTCGGGCCATTGGTGCCCGAGGTGTCCTGGACTTCCCTTCCCAGCTGGACATCTCCAAGGGTGCAGCCCAGTGCAGCAGCCAGCAGGCTCTGCTGGTGCCCAGTGTGGGTACCCGGGCAGCTCGGTACCAGCTGAGCAGCCAGAGGTGAGGCAGCTCATCTGTCCTTGTGCAAAACACCTTTGGGGGATGAGAGCAGAGTTGGGAAAGAGCAGCAAAAGGAACCAGAGCACAACAGCTGCTGCCCTGAAACCTGGCTGTAAGGGAGCAGAATGGATGGCATCTGCTCTTGCTTTCAGTGGCCTTTGAGCTTTCTCTGTCCCAGATTTCCAGGAGGCTGCTGGAACATGTTGGGAGCTGGCTTGCACCCTCCTGAGCACAAGCAGCTTCTGAGAAGCTTCCTCAGCACTGTCAGCCAAATAGAGCCATTCTCTGGGAGAAATTCCTGAAGGCTGTCCGTGACAGGTTGTGCATGCAGATAGCTCTGAAACCCTCTCTGTGCTCTCACAAAGCATTCTGTGATGGGATTGCTGGCAGTGGGACCCTTGAGGCTCATGGCAGAGAGCTGGATGCAGAGTATGGGGGAACTGATGTCATTTTCCCCAGAGGATCTGGTGAGGGCTGGATCTCCTCAGCAGTGGCTGCATGGCTGTTTCTGATGCTGTCTGTCCTGGCTGTCTTCTGCTGCCTGTGCTTGGTTTGCTCCCTGCTTGCCCAAGGCGGCTGCAGAGAGCTGCAGTGCAGAAGGAATCTCCTGGCCAGGTGTCCCCCCAGCCCTGCTTCCTCTGTCTGTGTTGCAGTCCTTTCTGCGTGGTGCCGGCCACAGGAGCTCTGGGCGCTGGTGACACCGTGCAGGGAACAGTGGGATGTCACCCGCGGGCCAGCGGTGACCCCTGCGGCTCCCTGGCAGTGTGCTGCAGCACAGGTGAGTGCTGGGCCCTGCAGGGCACAGGACAGTTCTGCATCATGGCTCCCTACTGTCCCATGCCCTGCATTCCCTCCAGAGGTACCTCCCTGCTCAGCTCTAGCCCAAAGCAAACTGAGAACTTCTTGGTGTTTAGGGCCTTGAGAAAGTGGATCCCCTCTCACAGGCAAAGAGTTTGGACTCCTGTTTTGCTGGGAGTTGGTGAGGGGAGGAAGGAGGATCCCTGATTCTCCACTACCATGTGGCTGTGCCTGGCTGAAGTTTTTTTTTGATTCCTGGGCAGTGCTGTAGGGGAGGTCTCCATCAGCCCATCTCCAATGCAATGGATTTCTTGTACACCTCTGTCCCATCTGCTGCTTCTCCACTGGCTTGCCACAGAGGCTTTTTCTATGTGGCCCTTACACAGAGATGTAGTTTCTGCCTAACAACATTATCAGACCCTCAAGTTCCTTTTTTGTGACAAATCCAAACAAAATTTTCCCTGTCCCCAGTTCCCAGGCCGTTCATGCTGTTTCAAACCTCTCACATCTATCTCCAATTTAATTTCTAGACTGAGGAATCCCATTCAGTCTTCATATGGAAGCTGTTCTGGGCTTACTAATCTTTCCTTTGTCCCTTTTTAATTTGATTTGCAATGCTCCAGCTAGGTTTTTCAGATCAGAATCTGGATCACCTCCCAGTGAGCCCGAGGAATGGGTTAGAAATTAGAAGTCAGCCCCAAGGGATATCTCTTGAGGGAAGAGAAGGGTGCATATGTTCTCCTACAACATCAGGAGCTGCTTGCATCCAGCTCAGAGTCAGGGACTAGCGCTGAGGCAGCCTGGAAAATGCAGTGTAACAGAGGGAATGATTGTACTGCAATGGACATCTCTCCCCAGGCCGTGAGAGCAGGCTGCCCCTGCAGCTCAGAGGGGAAGGCCAAGGACCCGTGGTTGAACTCAGCTCTCAGACTCTAGACCTTGGGGACATTTTTGTCAACACCCCCCATGTCTATGAGGTGAGCAGCAGGGCTTGGGATGGATCCTGATGGCTCCTGAGGCAGCAGCAAGCCTGGTGGGGCTGTGGAATTGCTGCCAGCCTGGGCAGTTGTGAGCAGGGAATATTGGATGTCCTGATCAAATCTGGGGGGTCAGAAAGGTGTGTCTGTTGTTCCTGAAGCCCCAGTCCCTGCTTTTTGGGCACAACAGCCCCTTGGCACATGAAACCAGCACTGGCTCCAAAAGCTGCATGTTCAGAGGCTTTTGTGGCAGTGCCAGACACAAGGCACCTTTGGGCTGGGCTCTGCAGAAGCAGCTGCAACAAACTGGCTGCCTTTGAGCATCAGCCCACTGCAAACAGCCTCCAGCCAAGTGTCTCCTGCTTATTGCTGCAAGTGACAGGAAAGCCTTGGGATTCTCTCCCTTGCTGACCAGTCCCTCACCACACTTCAGCCTTGGTGCATCTCTGGCTCTAGAAAGAGAAAAATGTTCCTGGGAATAAAGCAAAGGATTTTCCTACCTATTTGCCTCCCCCACAATAGTGTCAAGTTTACAAAAACATCATGAGAGAGCAAGTGAAGAGGTAGAAAATGAGGCCCTGCATCATGGCAGACAATTTCAACAGCTTGGCTGGGGAAGAGAAAGACTCCCTGAGTTTTCTTACCAAAATATGGTGCTGTCTATACATTTTGATGCTGATGCCTCATTCCCAGTCTATTATTGTCATGGTATGGGAAAAGGTGAATGAGCAGATGGTGCTGTTGGAGCTGTGCTAAGTGGGGCAGCAGCAGCTCTGGGGTGATTGACCAAGCAGCTGCAACCAACCCACGTTGCTCTCAGGGCCAGGTCTCAGTGAGCTTGGTGATGCTGAGCAGAGGTGCACTGCTCTGTGTGCATGGGCTCACTGCAGTTCTGTGGAGTTCTCTCTGCTCTGCATGAAAACCTAAAGGCAGAACTTGTCCTGTTGTATCTTTTGCCTTCTGCCATTCAGAAGCACAAAGCATCTTCTGCCTTTTCTGGGTGTTCATGGCATCATGAGACAATTACTCACAAGAAGGGAAGGTTCCACATGTATTTCCACTTGTCTTTCTTGCTGCTGCAGGTGAAAGTGATGAACCAAGGAGCTCTGGCTGCTCCCTTCAGCTGTATCCCTTCAGTCACCAGCATGGGCTCCTGCTTCAAGTTTGCACCCTTGGAGGGCATCATTGCAGCAGGTGGGAGCCAGAGTGTGCAGATCTCCTTCAGTGCCACCGTGTTGGGGAGCTTTGAGGAAGAGTTCCAGTTCCAAGTGGGTGGATCTCCTACGCCTGCCATCCTGACCATCAAGTAAGGACCCTGGGAGCTGGGTGGGCACATCTGTAGCTGTGTCTGGGACATCCCCCACCTACCTCATGTTGGGCTGGAGCAGAGAAAAAAGGTGTTTCCTGGGGTCTGAATCTCTGCTGTGATGCAGGCATTGCTTTAGTGTGAGGATGGCTCCTGCCCTGGGTGGTAGCTGGGAGCTGGAATGACTCCTCCCTGCAGGGATCTCCCTGTGCCTTGGGCCATGGCAGGCAGTGGGATGGATCAGCTTTGGGCAGCAGCTGCTCTGGGATGTCCCACCTGAGCAGCCAGCAAGGCCCCAGGGCTCTGGAGATGGTCCAGCCTGGGTGATTGTGCAGCAGCAGCAGTGTTTGTAAAAACTTGTGTTAACAATCCATGGCAGATGGGCAGCAGCAGGCTCAGCTCACCTCTGCCAGCCCTGCTGTGGGGGACAAGCTGTGCTCCCAGCTGCTGTGCACAGAGTGCTCTGGTGCCTCCTTGGCACAGGCAGGAAAGGGCTGATGTGGGAGTCAGGGAAGTGTGCAGCAGGAAGTGTCCCAAGGACTTGGGCATCCTCGCGTGGGCTGGTGCCATAGCAAGGGATAATCCTGGCGCAGCCAAAGGGAGAAGGGCTGATCCCAGGGGAGGCAGAGCTCAGTGCTCAGGAGCAGAGCAGCGTGAGGCCTTGTCCCTGCCAGCCTGAGCCATGTGCTGCTAGGATAATGTAGTGGGAGCAAGAGAGCTGATGCTGGCTGCTCTGCAGCTTTGGAGCTGGGCTGCTGCTGTGGGCAGGGGCTGGCTGAAGGCAGTAAAGAAATGAAAGCAATCTGCACTGGATTATACCAATGAGATAAGGGAGTTGGATAAAAAAGAACAAGGAAGTTATTACTTAGCAAGAGAAAAGTGGTGAGTAGGTGTGCCCATAGTGGAGAAACAATGATGCTGGCTTTGTTTTTGGAGGAAAAGTGCTGCTTTTGTATTTTGGAAATCAAGAGGGAACCTTTCACCATCAAATCATTGGTTCTCCTCTGTCCCTGCCCCAAAGTGGCCATGGGGTGTTTCTGCATAAGCAGCTTTCTCCTTGGGCAAGGGCAGGTGTCTCTTGTTGAGATGTGCAGAGCAGAGCCAGGGGCAGTGCTGTGAACACAAGAGAAGGCCCAGGTCACTGCTCCTTGGTTTGGAACCAAAAGGCAGAGTGGGCGTTGATTGGCATCCAGCATGAAATCAACTTGTGAGTGTTGTGCAGCTTCAAGTGCTGATTTCAGTGGATGTTGGTGACTTCTGGAGTCTGTCTGCTGAGTTCAAGGAGAGCTGAGGTGCTGTGCTGGATTCAGGACAGCCTGGTTTGGTTGTTGAAGCTGTTGCTCTTGGCTGTGCCAGCTGGTGCACTGCTGACAAGGTGGTCCTTTCCTCTGGGATTCATCCATCCCCTGGCTAGAACTGTTGCTGCTCTTTGCAGAGGATGTTTGGGAATGCCCTGGATTCCTGTCTCAGAACTCTATTTGTAATGATTGTGTGGGTCAAACTCTCCTGAGAAAGCTCCTCCATGGGAACAGTGGTTCCAGCTAAGAAGGAGCAAAGCAGGGAGCCTGTGGCTGCAAGGGCTGCTTACAGAAATTTGTGGGGACACCTTTATGTCCATCCCATTGCAGATGGGGAAAGTGAGGCACAGAACCATGTCTGGGTGTGTGTTGAGGGTCCTTCATGGGAGCACCAGCAACCTGGGGCCTTCTCCTGCCTGCCCTGTGCCCAAAGCCCATCCGTGGCTGTTGGCTGCTGGCCACTTGGCTTTAGCTGCCTCCTGTGCACAGGGCCCTGTGCTGAGCACATGGTGCTGTGTTGGTTGGAAACCCAGGGTGCCCTGAGCCCAGGGTTTGTGCCCCCAAGGCACGACAGCCAGACCTTTGCAATTCCTTTAACCGAGCCATTTCCTCCTCTGTCCTCGCCCTGCAGAGGCAGCGTCATTGCTCCGAGTTTGCACTTCGACCTCCCTGAGCTTGACTTCGGGGACATCTCCTTTGGTGAGTGTTCCCTGGGCTGGGACACAGCGTCAGGGATCTGTGCCTTCCCACAGAAAAGCATCCCTCACTCCTGGTCTGCCCCAGCAGCCTCTCCAGGCTGTGAACTGCAGGGCTGCTGCTGCTGCCTCGGGTGGCATTTTGCCCTTGTGAGATGCAATAGAAGCAAGGAACAGAAAGTCAGTATTTTCTGGTGTGTCTGTGCTGCTTTAAAAGACAGATGTCTGCCAAGGAAGGTGGGAATCTTCCTGCAAAGGAAAGATGAGCCCCTCCCTCTAAATTATTAAACCCTGGAAATGACAGGGCTGCCAGGCAAAACGATGGGAAAAGGAATAACATTCACTGCCAAGCCCAAACCCAGAACAATGAAGTTGATGAGCTTTTGAAGGAAACTCATTGCCTTTGCTGAGCTGCTTCTTCCCCAGCCTGCATCAGCATGGGGGCACTTGTCAAGTTGCCTTTTGAGGAAATGAAACAAGAAAGGCAACAGATGGAAATATGGTTCTGTACCAGGAGATTGATCCTGCTGAATCTGATTTCATTCCTAAGGTCTCTTCAGCTGAAGGCAGCTGTTTTATCTTTGCTTCTTTGTAACTTTTGCCTGTTGTGTGCATGTGCTGAGCTCAGTCTCATTTGAGGTTTTGACATCTGGGTTTGTCCTTTTGTGCCTCTCTTGCCTCCCTGCTGGAGTCACTGCTGGAGCTGGCAGTGGTCACTTGGATGGGCACAGAGCAGCTCTGGGCTGCAGCTGCAGTTGTTTTTTCTGCCCATGTGTGTTCCAGTGAGTCTTGGTGAGCAGGCCTGGGGAGAAGTCTCCTGCCCACAGAGCTGGCCAGCCCAGCCAGATGTGCACTGCAGAGCAGGTTGTGGCTGCTCTGCGGGCTCTGCAGGACATGCCCACCATCAGTGGCTGTATCTGTGGCTTTGCAGGATGGAAAGCAAATCCCAGAGCTAAAGTGGGCTCAACCCTTGAGGGCAGCAATCCCAGTGAGCAGCATGGGTGTGATGTCCCCGTTTGTTGGGTGAGGTGGGACCTGGTTCCTCATTGCTAATCTCAAAGCAAGGCTCGGGTGTGCCCCCAGTTGAGTGGGCTCTGAGCTGTCACGTGCTCAGTCTGTTTGGCCCAAACCAAAAGATGCCTTAAGGATCCTGCAGAGAGAAGCTGCTTTAGGGTGCTTTGCCTCACGTTCTAGTTCCTGATTCCATCCTCACTTTCTTTTGCTGTAGCTTCTTCTCAATGACGACTCACTGTTTATATATCTCTGAAAACAGTGGGAATGTTGGCAGGCTTCCCAGGGAATTTTTCAGCTTGAATTCTCAGAGTAAATGCTGGGTCTGGGTGCACAGTCATCACTGAGAGATAAGTGGTGCTGGTTTGGGGCAGGTGGGGGAGCTCCTCCCCATGCCAAAGAGAGAAGCTCTCAGTGTTGAGCTGGGCTAGGAGTGGGCTTTTTCAGGGCTGCAGTCTGGAATCTGTGTCAGAGGGAACTAAGTGACAATTAATTCCTTATGCAGCTTCTCGGGGAGCTGTAGTTCAGATAATAAAGAGCTGAACTCCAATCCCACTTTCATCCTGGCAGGATATTCACCCCAGGATCATGCCATACCGGGTGCCTGACTGGATATTTGTGTCCTTTGCCAGGCTTTCCCTACACCCAGCGCTGTCGCCTGACCAACAGCTCCCCGGTGCCCCTGACGTTCCAGCTCCGCATGTCGGACGATGGCACGCAGCCGGCTGTGGACAGCGTGGATCAGATCCGCAGGGACAGCGACCCAGCCTGGAGGAAGGGAATCCATTTCTATGTGGAGCCCAGGGAGTTCACCATCAATCCCAGCCAAGGGACCATCCTTCCCCAGGGACACCAGGACATCGAGGTACGGCAAGAGTCCAGCCACAGACGCTGTAGCAGCAGGGCTGAAGCTGCACTGGAGTGTGGGAGGGCTTCAGCTCTGGTGCCAGCTTTGAGCATGCTGGGAGTGAGAGATCTGCACTGCTGGGAGGCCTCTGCTAGCTGCCTTACTCGGGATGTTCCTCCAGGAGCACTGTTTGGTTTCCAACATCATCTGCAGAGGTCACATTCCTTATGGTCAAGGCCTGAAGCCATTCTTGTGTTTTTGAGAGCAATTGATTTGATTGCAAGTGGGCAGAGCAAGGATGAGGGCAGAAGGTGGCTGTTAGAGAGATGTCATTGTATAAAGCAGTTAGCTTTTCTTCTTCGTGTCATTTCCCTTCTCCTGGGGAGCAGAATGATTTGTGTTCACTGCAGGAATCTCCAGTGGAGACAAAATACTCTGCAGCCATGAAGTGCCCAGCACCTCCTGGGCCACCCTTTGCCCTCAGATTCCTACTGTGAAGCTAGAATCATTGTGTTCAAGTCAGATTTCCTCTGCATGAATATCATTGTAGTCAGATGAGAAATTGGCCCCTTAATTTGAATGCAGTGGTGCAGAGACCTTTATTCTGATATTTTAATGTAGCTGAGCTGTGTCCTGATAGCAAGGTGTGTTTAACAAGTCTGGTATTGCCAGAAGGCTTTTGTTTCTCTGAGACTGTGCTCTACACATGGAGCAGCAGAAGAATTGTGGCCAAATCCTCCCTCAAGAACTGGAGGATATCACACATGGGTAATGAGCTTTTGTAAGGAATAATTTCCTGTTCTTCTCTTGCACCAGTTGACCCTGTGTTCCAACACGGTGATGGAGTTCTACCGGAGGATGCTGGTGGATCTGGAGGGTATTGGCAAGGGAGTGGCAACACTGATCATCACAGCCAGGTACCAGCCCTTGCTGGCCTCCCCAGGCACTGCCTTGCACAGGCTTTGCTGGCTGCAGCTGCCCAGGAAAAGTGCTGCTCAGTGGCCTCATGTTGTGCCAGCTGGACATGAGAACAGCAGGGCTTGGGCAGCAGCCTGTGGTGAAAAGCAGCCCTGCTCACAGCCCAGCACAGCCCTCATCTAAAGGGAGCAGGAATTATATCATTATGGGCTTGGGTTTTGGTGCTTGAGGTGGGACAAATTTCCCGAGGGCTTCCTCTCCTTCTTGCTGCAAGAGGTGGAGTTGTGCTGGTTGTGACCAGCGTGCATTGGTTTGGGCCACAGCAAGCAGCATGCTGAGAGTCAGGGTCTGCTTCTGTTCATGAGGGCACATGGCGGGGGGCAAGTGGCTCCCAGCAAGTGCTGAGGGCAAGGTCTTAGGAGGGGAAAGCAGCCCTGGATGTGGCAGGTCAGCTGCAGTTTTTCTCCTTCCCTCTGCTTGCCATTTGGAGCTTTAATGTTCTCAGAGTTGAGACCAAAAGGGGTTGTTGCTGCAGCAGAATTGCATCCTGCTGTGCTGCTGTGGGTGCCAGCTGAATGGCCAGAGGGCTGCAGCTCCCTGGTGCTGTTCCCTGTGCCAGGCAGAGCCATGCAGTCAGTGCCTGGGCTGCCATTGTGTACAGCAGGTGGATCTGGGGCCAGTCAGTGCCTGGAGCTGTGGAGTGAAGGAGCGAGGGAGCTGCAGGGCCTGGGAGGGGGTGATCAGCCACTCTGGAGGGCAGCTGGTGTCTGTGCCCTCCAGGGCTGGGGCAAAGAGCTGAGTTCTCAGGCAGGGCAGCAGCACTATGGGAGAGAAGGGAGTCATTTTTACTGAGCCACTGGAGCTGTGTGTTCCTTGAGCCTTAGTGAGCCCTGATCCTTGTTGGGAAGACTCCCCCAGAGCTCATGGATCACTGGGACTGTGACAGGAGTCCTTGCAAGCCTCCTTGGGTGAAGGAGGGACTGGGGCAGCTGTGGCACCAAGTGCTCTGCCTGGAGCCTCTGGGTGCTGCCTCTCAGGGTTTGGCCCTCCTTGACATGTTGGAGTGGGAAGAGGTAGAAGGCAATTTATCCCAGTAGGGCTGTTAAATGTCCATTTGACAGTGACCAATGTGTTCTGCTCCATTTCCCAATCTTTGGGGGTAAATGTTCTCTATTCTCTCAGTATCTCTGATTCCCCTGGGGTCATCTCTTTGCCCAGATGTCTCGTTCCTGAGCTCCAAGTGACCACCCATGTGCTCCAGTACGATGAGTGCCAGCTGAAGGTGCCCTATGAGAGGAAGATCCTGATTAGGAATCCCAGCCACCTTCCTGGCTGCTACGGGCTTATTCCCCAGGTTTGGCATCACATCCACCTCCTCCTGTCAAATACTATTGAGGAGATTTTACGGGGAAAAAAGGCTTTGGATAAGACCTTGTAAATTTCTATTCAGTCTTAAAGATCTGCTGAGAACAGGATCCTACCAGAATGTAAACCTGAGGAGGCAGTTGAAGCTCCTGAGGAAACAGTTGATGTTCTAGTCTTCAGGGTGTTTTCTTGTGGGAGATCTTAGAGGGTTGCCAAAAGCTGCTGCATCCACAGACAGCAATGCCTGTGCTGGCAGCCTCCTTGCAGGATCCCCTGGGAGTGCTAAGCCTCCAATTCTTGCATCTTGTTTGTGCCTTTTACCTTTTTCCTGGGGAGTTTTAAACGTGTGTGTAAGTTGCTGTTGCGGTGGATGTTAAGGAGTCTAAAGTTTCTTCAGAGGTGCCTCTGAAGCTGCATTTCATTCTGTCCCTTCCAGAAACGCAAGGAGGACTCTGCTGTGTTGTACTCCAGCCCCAAGCCCTGTGGCATTGTCCAGCCCCAGAGCACAGCAGAGATCCCCGTTGTGGTGCAAGTGCAGGCGCCGGGCGAGCATCGCACCAACGTTCTCATCGGCGTGTTCGGGGATGAGAGAAACCCACGGGTGAGGGCACGGGGAGCTGTGTGCCTGTGTGCAACTGCTCCTGGCAGGGGGCACCAGGCACAGGGATTCTGCCGGCTAAAACAGGCACAGGCTGCTGTGGGAAGGACAGGAGGGATGGGTGGCACAAACAGCTCGTGCCTTCGAGGTGGGAATCTCAGTGTCTGACACAGAATGGAGTTGGGCACAGCTGGAATCCAGGGTCATTTTAATTCATTATTCTTTAAAATGCTGTTAACTTTGGAGACATCTGGTTTAAAATGTCATTTCTCTGAGCACAAAAGAGGATGTCAGAAGACTTCGGGGAATCTTGAGCTTTCTTTAAAAGAAAGGAAAGCTGGCATTTGAAGAGTGGTTGCAAGGATTAAAACTTATATTAAGACATATGAAAATGATGATGCCAAATTCCCTGGATGGCACCAAACATCTGAACCAGGGCCATTGTGGCACTGCCTGTAAATCAGTGAACAGGAAGGACAGGCAGTGCAGGCTGTGCCAGGGAGCCTGAAGTGTGACAAAAGAGTTGCTTTCAAGTCTGAGGCTGCTTCCCTTGAAGAGGAGGGTTTCTCCCCACCAGCAGGACTGGTTGTTAAACTGTCAGCCTGGTCTTAAATAGAGATTTCTTGCAAAGCTTTTACCTTTGGGCCAGTAATTTGTAGTTTGAAAGGTTCTCTAACCTTAATCCTTTTCCATTTGGAGGTGAGCATGTAATTTTCTTTTTCCCCAAAAGCCCAGCATTCCAGGTGGAGAGTGGTAGGTGTCCCTAAAGAAATGACTTGAGCAGGGTTGAGCTGTTGAAGGCTTTTTAGGTTTCCCTGTTGTGGTTTGTTTTCGTTTTTTTTAAATCTTTCTTGCTTGCTTCCTGGCACAGAGAGCACAATTACGGAGCTCAGGACGGCCAGCAGAAACCTCCTCAAGCCCAAGGGTGACAGAGCTTGGCAGGATCCCAGCACCACAGCCTGAGTATGGATGGAGGGATGGATGGGGAATGTGAGCTGAGTCACCTGGGAGTGTTGGAAAATGTCAACCAACCCCCCAGCAGTGTCAGGGGAACATTGCTGATAAATCCCTGCTGGAGCTGCAGAGTTTCTGGCCTTGGGCCCTGGGGGGACTGTGCTGGCTGGGCACTGGCTGGGTCTGCCCCTGGGTGCCTCAGATGTCACCTTTTTGCTGCCTTCTCTGTCTTTTCCTCTCCCACTGTGCTTTTGGCATCCCCACAAGGTGTTCACGCCTGTCCTCTGTAGTTCCTCAGTGCAAGCAGTTGCAGCTGCTGCAGCAGCTCAGTGCCATCCCTGGGCTGCCTTTAGAACAGAGCTGCTCCAGCCTGGATTGGGAAGGGCTGGATCAAACCATTTCTCAGCTCAACCTGCCCAGCACCCACCCAGGGGCTGCATCCTGGCCAAGAGCTGCTGGTGCAGGTGTCCCTCCCTCCCACTGCAGGTCCCTGTTCACAGTTATCTTATTTTCCAGAGATGAGCTTTACCCACCAAAATTTAAACCCCATCCACCGAAAGAGAAGAGGAGCAGTTTGGATTCCCTGGCAACTCGATGGAGGCACTTCAGGGTTAGAAAGGAGGAGGAGCCAGGCAGAGCCCTGAAGGAAGTGCAGGATTTTAGCCACTCTTCAGGAGCAGAGGTAGATCTTCTTGTACATCCAGTGCTTGTGTTGCCTTCCCAGCCTGCCAGCACCAAGTCATGCTCGTGCTGACCTCCCTTTTTGCTGCCCTGCTGTCCTGTGCCCGGGCAGTGGGCTGGGCAGCAGGGCCAGTGGCTGGATATGGGGTGAGTGGGAGGGAGAAATAGGAGAGTTTTCCTTGGAGAAGCTGACTCAGATCCTACAGGCCTGTGCTGAGTGTGGGATTTTTTGCCTTCTTTCCTTCCCAATGTAAGATGAGGCTTTTATCTGCATCATCATGGTCAGACCTGCAGCTTCCTTCCCAGAGCAAGCTGGGATGAGTCCTGATCTCCATGGAGCCTCTTGCCAAGCCAGCCAGACTCCCTGTGTGCAGGGCTCTGCTTTCAGCCCAGAGCTGCCATTGCACTGCTGGCCCTGAATCTCTCTTACAGACAGAGACTTTGCAGAGTGGCTGTCTCTTCCTGCCAGCACAGAAAATGGCTTGTTTTTCAGGTGCCAGCACAAACTGCTGAAAACCCTCACCTCCCACGAGGCTTGGAGGGGTTCAGGTGCTCCCTGGACGTAGGGCACACTCCCCTGGAAGCTGAGAAGGCAAGAGGGAATCTGTCTCACTTGCCCATTGTCAGTGTGGCCAGCAGGGCTGGAGCTCCCAGTGCCACTGGGGGCCCTCAGCATTGGCCACAGAGGGGCCTCCCATCCCTCCAGGCCATCCCAAAGTGCTGCTGGAGCAGCTGCTTGTTGGAGAGGCCGTGCAGGACACGTTGTGGGGCTGCCCAAGGACGCTGTGCAGCACCTGTGGAGGGCGCTGCTCCCCCTGGAACTCCTCAGGTGGTCCACAGGAAATTTTTGCAGGAGCTTTTGCTGTAGCACCTTGAGAAAGCAGGATTTAAATCAGAGAGAGAGGGGAAGAGCCTCAGGAGTCAGATGAGCTGGGCTGGAGTCCCTCCCTCAGCTCCAAGAGCTCTCACTCTGAGTCTCCTCCTTCTCTAAAAGCAGGAAGTTTTTAAACTTTTTAAAGGCAAGTTGTGCATCAGAGAGAATGTCTACTGCCAGGAGACATCCCAGTTCACTTTCATGCAATGTACTAATTAATGCATTGACCAGTGAGTATGGGGGAAGATTTTCGCCATGGTCCCTGCACTGGTCAGTGGCACGGATGCAGGATGAGGTGAGGGTGATTCTGGCAGTGTTTGGGGAATAGGCCCCTCCAGGTACAGCTGCACTTTGCTCCAAGATGCTCTTCTGCATCCATTTCCATGCTCAACACCTCAATCTCTCCTGTCTTCCATCCAGGCTTTCAGTATCCTGCCACTCTCAGGTGTGCTGCAGCCAGGACAGAGCCAGCAGGTCTCCTCCACCTTCTCTGGCCACCTCAGCAGCCCCTCCAATGTCAGGGAGCTGTGCCACGTGGAGGGAGGCCCCAACTCCGAGGTGCTAGTGAGCAGGGAGGCCTCACGTGTCAGCTCCTCCCTGAGCCCCTGGGAGATCAACTGTGGCTCTCAGGCACCTCTCAGAGAAAGGTGAGTGAGCCTTCCATGGGTTACTGCTCTGCCAGGGGTTATTGTCCCTGCAGGGCTGCCCTGCTCCAAGGACTCTAAGCCCAGAGGTGCTGCATAGCAAAGGCCAGAAGCAGCCCAGGGATGGCCACTCTGAGCTCCCTGGCTCCCAAGAGAGGAAGGACCTTCTTCTGTTGACACAGAACATCTTCTTCTCTATTGGAGTGCTGAGCCCTCCTGGCTTAGCTGCTGCCTGCAGGGAGCTGGGCTCTGGGCTGGCCTTGGCACTGCCTCTAGAGGTGTCTTGAAGTCCATGGTGTTGAGTGGCATCTTCTTCATCATCTCCCTTCTTCACCAAAGCAGCGAGATTGTGGTATGGGCAGGCGTGGGGCACAGACCAAACCTTGCTTTGGGTCCTGCTCCTGCCCCAGATGAAGTCCTTGCAGTGCTGATCTGCCAGGGTTCTCCTTGTGGTGGGACAGCACCCAGAAAAGCTCATGTCCTTTGGGCTCCCCTTCAGCTGCAGCAGTAGGCAAGCCCAGGAGAAGCTCAGCTCCAGCAGGGCAGCCCAGCTCAGGACACACAGGCAAAGTGTGGAGCTGGGAGTGGAGGCTGCTTAAAGCAAGCCTGTGCATCAGGACTTGTCCAGGCCAGACTGGAGTTGGTTTCACAGGGAGGAGAGGGACCAGGCTGCTTCAGATGGTTTCCATGGCAGCCAGCCCTGGTTTGCTTGGTCCCAGCTGGGCTCCAGCAGGAAATCTGGCTGCCAAGAGCCTGTCTGGCAGGAGAGGAGTTCCTGCAGCCTTTGCTTTCTGACTGACAGGATTGTTCTTATTAAGGAGCAGGCTAGGAGTCGTTAAACCTGGAGATGACGGGCAGAGACTCTCTAACTAATTAAAGTTAGACAGTGGTGTGTTTATTAACACCGGCGGGCGGCACCAGAGCCGTCCCTAACAGGCGTGACCGCGCTGCCCAAGGTTCTGTGCCCTCTCTTTATTTCCCAGGATCTTGCATACAATACATCTGCACAGCCCCAGAACCTCCCATCCCTGCTCTGTATTCAAATGAGGTCATTGGTCCTTCACACCTGTGCAATTCTTCCCTTGAATTGGGTCAGTGGTCTCGAATTGGGTCCGTGGTCTTCAGGGATGAAGTCAGGAATGTCTTCATCAGGTCTCTGTGACCCTCTGGCAGGATCCAAGGTCCCCTGCTTAGTGATTGATTGACATCAAGCCCAGGTGCTAACCATTGTTCTCCTGATTTCAATTTGTTCTTATACCAGTTCACTTACTCCACTTCCTTCTAGAAAGAAGCTCCTAATGGTAAACAATAGAACAATCAGCTCCAGCTTCAGCATCTCATAATCGTTAACCTATGGTCTGCCTATCTACCTTACATCCTGATCCATGTGAATTGCTTCTAACCCTCAGCTGAAATCCTAACTCTTTAAAATCATGCTTCAGCCATGCCCAGGGAGAAGGGGGCTGAATGAGCTGAGTAAGAATTGTAGGAGAGATGAGCAGATGTTGGCAATGTGTGCTCTGCTCTCACCTGGGAAGCCAAGAGAGAAAAGGTGTTTTCAGCATCAGCACAGAGAGCTGGTGGATCAGCCTTTGGCACTGGGCTGGAGGGCTCTGGCTGTGCCTTGAGAGGGAGCTTGCACAGCCAAGAGCTTATGATGGCAAAGCTCAGGTTTGGCTGGTCCTGGAGGTCCCCTTCCAGCAATGCCCTCACTTGGGATGTTCCCAGCCTCTGTGGGCTGAGGAGAATTCACAGAAATGGCCTCAGGGTAAAGGGATGAAGTGCAGGGCCAGCCAGGACTGGTGAGCCCAAGTTTCTGGTGGGGAGACTCAGCCATGTTTTCTATTTTGTCTGCAGAATGGAGCTGAAGCAGCCAGCTCAAAAGATTCAGGAGGAGGCAAAATGGTTAGAGGAGGAAGAGAGGCGGAAGGAGGAAGAGAGGTGGAAGAAGGAAAAGAAGAGAGTCTCTGTGGGGAAGAAACCTCCAAAACCAGAGAAGGGGAAATGCAAAGCACCAGAGAAGAATGAAACCAAAATCCCAAAAAAGGAAACCAGATCTCCTGAGACGAAGGAAAAAAAAGCCTCAGAGAAGGAGAACAGCAAGGCCCCAGAGAAGAATGAGACCAAAGGAACAGAGAGGAAGGAAACCAAAATCCCAGGGAAGAAAACCAAAGCACCAGAAAACAAGGAAGCCAAAACCCTAAATAAGGGGGAAGCAAAAGTCCAAAAGAAGGGGGGGAACTGAAATCCCAGAGGACCCACCTGGGATGGAGAAGAACTCTTTTATTCTTTATCCGCACAGCTCATTTTAATCAGTTTGACAGACCTATAGTGCAACTTTAGTTAGTTAAGAAATTTCTTAGTACTTACTCTGTGATTGGTTAATAAAGTAGATTTTAGTTGTGCATCAAATTTCTGTATTGTATTGTTGACCTGTTCTCTTCACTGATTCTCATGGGATAAATCCCTTGTTGTTGCAGGTGCATTTGGTTCTCACCCTCAGAACAGATTGTTCACAAAGTCTCACTCTCAAAACAGCTTCACATGGGAACTTGTAACTGCTCAGCTGCACTCAGAGGAGATGACAGGCCAGCTATTAATAGAGCAGAGCAAGGCCTGATTTCATAAGCCCTTTCTTTTATCATTATTCTACCTGTCTATGGCATCTCCCCCTTTTTGTTCATTTAAAAAAGGCTCCTATGTTCTGATGTTGAAACTGCTCACTCTTGTGAGGGTATTATCTCATCAAGGTTCTCACTGGTTATTTATTAGATATGGGATAAGATAGATAAAAGAGCAATTACAATCAACAAAACTTAACAAATTCCATCAAGTCATTGACGCGGGGTTCTGCAGCATGAGAAAACAAAGGAATAATGTCCAATGTCTCTTGGGGAAATGGAAAGAAATGACCATTGTTTCCAATCAGTTGAGAAGTGAGAAAGTCTATTAGCTGGAAATGTTGATCTTTGCCATCCCTGAATGTCCTGCTGGGAGCTGGGACAGGGAATAACTGAGGAAGGGCAGTAGGAGCACTGTACCATGAGGATGCCCTGAGGCTTTTGTTGGCAAATGGCCTCTGTCAGTTTCCAGACACAGCCATGTCTTGGTAGTCCTCCTCCTGCTCCTGCTCTGGCCACAGAGGCTGCAAGGTGATGAGGTGATTTCTCTTCCCACTGGGCCTCATTTTTTCAGAGCTGATCAGTGTCTGATGGAATGAACAGGTGACTGCTTTGAGCTGCTGATGAGAAAACACAGGCACATCTTCTCCTGAAGGTAAAGAATCAATTTGGCTTCACTGTGGTACACTCAGTTGGGATTTAGCGGTGATGATCTTTTTTTCCAAATTTCTCATGTAAATATTGCATCATTCAGAATGATTAGTCATCCAAATTTCTCATGTACATTTTGCATTATTTGAACGTTCTTAAGGCGGTCATTCCTCTTCTTTTTTGTTTTTTAAGAATGAGATGTATGGCTTATGTTATGAATATTAAGCAACATCATAGTAAAATAATACATGCAGTGGACAAGAACCTTACAGCAATTAGGAATAATTTGGATACAACAATCAGGAATATTTCAAATAGCAGAAAAAACTAACAACATAGGTGGAATTAGGTAAATAGCAATCTCTGAAATAATGTGCCATTATCCCAGAGTCTGCACACAGCTGACAAACCTCCATTCAGGGGGGACTTGGATGATTATTTCCAGATAATAATTCCCAAGCTCCCTTTAAAAATAGTCCAATTGTCATTTCTAGAGGGTCAGATTGCCAAGTCAAAGCAACTCAAATCTAGTTTTGATGCAGAAAACATCTGGGCCTGTTGGCAAATTCCCATCCAGGCAGAGCTGAGGCCTGCCACCACCCAAGCTCTAAGTGGGAGAGAATTCCCTAAATGGAATTTAAAACAAGGCTCTTGAGAATGGCACTTAGGAGTGAAGGTCTGGGGGTGACAGACTAATGAACCACCCAACATCTGTCTCCTTCAAAATTCCCTCAGCACAGAGATGCTTTAAACCCAGCAACCTGTTGGAGTGGTTCTGTAATAATAATTGGGACTGCAGCTGATTCCTTGAGGAGATGGCACAACACCATCAGTTTAGAGGAGGCTTCCCCCAGAGCTGAGATATCATTTCTTGGAACTGTGAAAAATCCTTAGAAATGATGAGACAGCACTGGGTCACAGCATGGAGGATTTTGGTGGGATTTTGGGCAGATGGTTTGGTGTGTATCCAGAGTGACTTTGGGCAGATTTGGGGCCTGCTTGGGGCAGATTTGGGGCAGATCTGTTGCTGATGTTGGGGTTTTTCTCCCGTTTGCCCAGCTGTGGGCAAAGGCCCGAAGCACATCCTGTTCCTGCCCCAGCTCCTGAGGAACCCCAGGAGATGATGCTCTCCATGCTCTGCCCCCAGGGAGATCTGGGGCAATCCCAGCATCCCGGGGATTCTGGGGATTCTGGGCGGCCTTTGGGCATTGGGGGATTGTGGGGCTTGGGGGGTGAGAATGGTGAGGGGGGCCTGGGGCTGGATTGTTTGGGGAAAGTATCGGGATTTTGGGGGGAATGTCTTGATTTTTGAGGGTGAATTTCCAGGGTTTTGGTGGGAAATGTCTGGATTTTTGGTGGGAAATTTCTGGATTTTCTAGAGGGGAATTTCTGAATTGGGGTGGAGGGTTCTGGATTTTTTTAGGGAGGTTCTGGATTTATTTGAGGGGGAATGTCAGGATTTTTGGAGGAATGTTTCTGGATTGGGGGTGGTGGGGATTTCTGGATTTTTGGGAATGTTTCTGTACTTTTTGGGAATGTTTCTGGATGGGGAACCAGGTTTGTTTTGGAATTTTTGCGAAGGAATATTTCTGGATTTTCTGGGGAAAGTTCCTCATTTTTTGGGAATGTTCCAGGATTTTTGGCAGGAACATTTCTGGATTTCTTTGGAGAACATTTCTAAATGTTGGGGGGAATTTTTCAGGCATTCTTTTGAAAACATTTCTGGATTTTTTGGGGGAAACATTTCTTCATTTGGGGGGAACATTTCTGGATTTTTTGGGGGGAACATTCCCGGGTGTCTGTTGAACATTCCCGGGTGTCTGGGGATCGTTCCCGTGTGTCTGGAGCTCTCCTGGCCCTGTTCCCATCCCAGGTTCCCGGAGTTCCAGGAGCTGCCCTGGTGCCGGGCGCCGCAACATCGCCTGGGTGAGGTTGGACACCAAGGTGCAGGCGGGCGCCGCCCGCAAGGCCCTGCAGGGCTCCAGGATCACCCAGAGCAGCGCCAGGAAGATCTCCTTCGCCAAAAAGGGACCCACAACACCCCAAACCCCTCCAAAACACCCTCAAAACCCCTCAAAAAAATAGGGTTTGAAATACTTCAAAATCAAAAATAATTGAAATTTCCCCATCCTGAATCCCCCAATTCCCACACCAATCCCCCTTTTTTTTCCCAGCATTGTACCCAGGGTCTCTCTGCATACCTTGCACCTGAAGCTGCCTCAAATAAACCCCAAATATCCCCAAACAAACCCAACTGAGCCCCCCCAGGCATGGAGTAGGTTTGGGGGGGTGGGGGATTGGGGGGGTCTCAATCCCAAACTTTGGGGACTGGTGGGGTTTGACCCTAAGATTTGGGGTTTGGGGGGGTTTCACCCCTCGGAGTTTGGGGCTTTTTGACCCCCAGACTTTAGAATCACCGGAGCTGGAGACCCCAGATGTTTCAAACCCCAGGATTTGCAATCAGGTGCTTTTGATCCCAAAGTTTGAGATTTAGGGGGATTGATCCCAAGATTTGGGGGGGTTTATTTCAAAAGTAAGGGATCAGGGGGATTTGACACCTCAGAGTTTGGGATCAGGGGGCCTTTGACCACAAACTTTGGGGATGAGGAGGATTGGGCACCCAAGACATTTCAAGCCCCAGGAGTTGGGGATTAGGGCTTGAACCCCAAATTTTGGAGTCTGGGGGTGTTTGACACCTCAGGATTTGGGATTTGGGGGTGTTTGACCCCAGACTTCAGGAATTGGGGGTGTTGGACACCCCAAATGTTTCAAACTCCAGGGTTTGGGGTCAGGGGGATTTAACCCAAACATTTGGGAATATGGGAGTGTTTGACACCCCAGGATCTGGGATTTGGGGGGTTTGATCCTAAGATTTGGAGTTGGAGGGTTTGGGGCAGGTGGGAGGGGAGGTGGAGATCCCAGAGTTTGGGTTTGGGGGTGTTTCAACCTCCCCTCCAAACCCCCCACCAGTGTTTCAACCCCCAGGATTTGGAATTGGAGGGAGTTGACCCCAGGATTTGGGGTGTTTGACCCCAGGATTTGGGGTCAGGCTTGGGATCGGAGCCATTCCCTGGAAACAGCGGCAGGATCGGGATTGGAAACAAGAATAGGAACGGGATCGGGATTGGGAACAGGAGTGGCAATGGGATCAAGGAGAGACCCTGATGCAGTCCCAGACCCAATCGCAGGAAGAGACCCCGCCCCAGTCCCGCAATGGACCATCCCCACAGCCCCAGACCCATCCCCATAATCCTCGACCCATCCCCAATCCCGGCCACTCCCCAGCCGCTGATCGGACCCTCCCTCAATCCCAGCCCGCCCCAGTCCGGACCGGAGCCATCCCCAGAGCCTCCCCCATTCCTGGCCCGGACCCTTTAATCCCTTTTTGGGGCGGCTCCTGCCGCTTCCCGCCCATTCCTGGGGGTTCCAAAGGGCCCCGGGGACCCTCCCCATTTTGGGGGTGTTGGGGTGGCCCCAGGGCCGCCACGAGGGCTGAGGGGGGATCGAGAGCCCCAAACCCGAGGGGCTCCCGGGGGTGCCCAGATCTTCCCATTCCCACCCCAAAACAGATCCTGGGAAATCAAAGCGCGTGGCACTGATGACTCATCAGTGTGCAGGAGCAGAATTTGGGGAGGGGGGAGGTGACCCTGGGGATGGGGAGGGGCGTGTGGGGGCATCTGGGGCCGTACTGGTGGCACTGGGGGTGCTAGGAGCCCCCCCGGCCGTGGAGGGAGCGGGGGGCACGGTGAGAAGGGGGGCGGGGGCCCCAAATTCAACCAAAGGGGGGTCGGGACCCCTAAAGGGAGCAGGAGGGGCTGGGAACCCCCAAAACCAAGCACTGGGGAGGGGATTGGGGATTGGGGGAATGATGGGGAAGGGGTGGGAGAGCAGGAAGGAGGGGGATATACTAAACACAAAGCCAAACACCACTAAAATTTCTCATGCATTTTATCCAAACAATTAAACTTTAATAATATCCTTAAGTACTCTAAAAATATTAAAATTATTTTAATTTAACTGTGAGTTAGTGGTCTTATTTGGATATTGGTTTTCAGATTGTTTGGGTTAGATTATTCAAAAAATGGGATTTTTAAGGAATTCATTCAGATGAGAAGGCAGCACTCTGCAAACAGAACTGACTGAAAATGAACAGGACAGAAATCAGTAACTCTGAAAGTTTTATGTGCTATACAATACAACCCACCCAGCCAGTCCCACACAATCCCCATCCCACCGCTCCAAATTGGGATCCCACTTCTCCAAATCCCCTCCCAACCCCATCTCACCCTGGCAGCTGTGGAATGGAGTGAGTTTGGCCTGGGATTGAGAATTTTTGAGGAGGGAACAAGAAATTTGAGCTGCTATGGCACCTTGATGGGCTAAAATTCAGTTCTTTACAGTGGGATTTGAGTGGTTTTGAGGTGACACATCCATCCCTCTTGGCTTTTGGAGTGCAAAGAGATGGAGTGGACGGTCCAAAATCCTCCCAGAACCCACAAATCCTCCAGAATTGCTGCAGCTGAGTCCATGGTGTCCAGGGAGGCGGCAGCTGCCAGGGCCTGGGACAAACGAGACGGTGCTTGGTGTCAGAAAGCCCCAGAGTCCATTTCTGACTCCAGAAAGACAGGGCAAAGGCAGGGCCGTGGGGTTTTTATAGGGTATCCCAAGGGTGGAGTTGGGGTTTGGGTCAGGGGAGGAGTTCTTAGAAACACAAGAAGGGTGAGATCAAATTCCTGCCTCTTAGCAACAGGGGCACTCCACACAGAATGTGTCCCCAAATCCTAAATTCCCCTGTCAAATACCTGTGAAATGGTGGGACGTTAGACATTTTGGTTCAAATTCATTTATTTAACCCTGTTTTGGCAGATTTTAAGGGATGAAGATGAGGCACAAGAAAATTAACGCCAAACCAAAATGAGAAGCAGCCAGGTGTGCTCCCAACATGGATCACAGGGAATGTGAGGCACCAGGGCTGTGCCCAAAGTGGCTCCTCCAGTGGGGGATGGAGCTGGAGCAGCGCACGAAGCTCTTCCCGCACTCGGGGCACTCGCAGGGCTTCCCTCACCGGTGCTTCCGTTGGTGTCGGGTCAAGTTAGAGCTGCAGGAGAAGCTCTTCCCACAATGGGGACACTCGTAGGGCCTCTCCCCAGTGTGGATGCGCCGGTGGGTGACGAGGGTGGAGTTCTCCCTGAATCCCTTCCCACAGTCGGGGCATTGGAAGGGCCTCTCCTCTGTGTGAATCTGATAGTGCTTGAAGAGATCTGAGCGGGTCTTAAACCTCTTCCTGCATTTATCACACTCGTAGGGCCTCTCCCCAGTGTGGATCTTTTGGTGGCAGATCAGGTGGGAACGCTGCCTGAAGCTCTTCCCACACTCTCCACACTCGTGGGGCCGTTCCCCAGTGTGGCTCCTTTGGTGCCTGATCAGGGTGGAGCTCCGGCTGAAGCTCTTTCCACACTCCTCACACTCGTGGGGCCTCTCCCCAGTGTGGATGTGCCGGTGCCTGACAAGACTGCAGTTCCGCCTGAAGCCCTGCCCGCAGTCGGGGCAGCGGAAGGGCCTCTCCTCTGTGTGCGTGTGCTGGTGCTTCAGGAGATTTGAGCTGCTCTGAAACCTCTTCCTGCACTGATCACACTCGTAGGGCCTCTCCCCAGCGTGGGTCCTCTGGTGCACAATCAAGTGGCTGCTGCACCTGAAGCTCTTCCCACACTCCAAGCACGTGTGGGGCTTCTCCCCATCACGGAGCTGCTCATGGAGCACCAGCTCCGAGCTCTGGCTCGATCTCCGGCCACCTTCCCGGCCCAGGCTGGGTCTTTCCCCCTCAGATCCCCGTGATCTGCGTTTGCAGCCCCTCCTCGTGCGGGATCTCCGAGGCTTTTTCTCCCCATTGGGTTCCTGTGCCGTGGAGCTACTCAAAATGGCGTCTTCCACCAGGTTCTGCTGCAGGGATTTGTCCTCCCTGCTCTCCATGCTCAGCTCCTGCTCTGGAGGAGGAAGGACAAGGACAGGATGGGATTTGCCTCCGTGCCACAGGCAAGGGGAGGGAGATCCCCCAGGGCTGTCCTGCAGCCAGGGGCCGTGCTGGGCTGGGAGATGGAGCAGCACAGGGGGGAAAGGGGCACTGACTTCCTCCTCACCTGTCTCTGTCTCCCGGGGCATCTTCCTCTTCCTCAAAGCCTCCCAGGGGTGTGGAATGGGAAAACCTGGTTTGGAGAAAACAAGGGATGAGCATGCTGACTTTGAAGGTCTCTCTGCCCGACTCCATCTCTACAAGTCACCAGCCATCTGGGCTACAGAAAAACCTCCCAAACACCAAGATTCCGCCCTGAAAAAGCCTCCCAGGAGTTCCCCATCCCTGGTCCCTCCCCTCTGGTGTTTGGGGGGTTTCCCTCTGTCCCAGCTGCTTGGGGTCACCCTTGGATTAGGAGTCTCCCTTCTTTTCGGTGCCTGCGTTCTCCAGGCTGCTGGCAGTCCCAGCAATCCCAAAGGTTCCCCCTCTTCCCTCTCCCCATTTTGGGATGTCAGGGCTGTTTGGGCTCCCGGGGTCCCTTCTCCCCTCATTCTCTGCCCTGAGCTGCAGGGGCTTGTGTTGGTTTGGAAAGACAGGTGCCTGCTAAAGGAGACAAGAGCCTCCCCTGAAATGGAGAATGCAAACCCTGCCCACCCCTCCAAATTGCTATGAATTTTAAATTAAGGGGCTCTCAGGCAAAAAATATGGGAGCAGGAAAAAACAGTTCTTTAATCGGGGAGAAAAAAAAATAAAAGGATAAAATAAAACAATGCAATACACTAGAACAACACTGTCAGAATCAGAACTCAACCTGATACCCTGTTCGTCAGTGTGTTGGTAGAAGTCCAGTTGGAAAAGGGGCTGCAGTCCTCCTGGAGTGTCAGGTGTAGTTCTGTTGGAGCAGGGAGTCCTGTAGAAAAGGGGTGTATTCTTCCTCCGCTGATCCGTGGAAGTAGAAGCAGCTGCTGTTCCCCTGGGGAGTCCAGTGGAGAAAGCGCTGGCTGGCGTGTCAGAATCTTCCAGGTTATATCTGCATGGCACTGCTTGGCTCCTCCCTCTGGGCGGAGCATCTCACAATGGGATGCTATAGTTCTTATCAGTCATGTGGTGACATTCAATAGCCTCTTATCAGCAGATGTTCCCTGCTGAGGGACCTTGATTATGATCACTCAGGAAGAGAGATAAGGAGCATTGCCCACTTGACACCAGACAACTGCCATACAGATGGCAATAGAATACATCTTGCCTTGCAATCTGGAACAGACACTGAGAGGTCTCATGGAAGCAAGGGACTAGTGTAAAACATCCAGGCCTGGTGGAACCAAGGGACCCTTATGATCCTGGGGAACCCAATCGAACCAAGGAGCTACTTTGAAACTCTTACCTCCTGGAATCAATGGGCCATTGTGGCATTGTGCTGTCCCATGGAAACAAGAAACCGTTTTGACACTGCAGGGCCTCATGGAAGCAAGGAGCCATTGTGCCACTATGGAGCCAAGGAGACCGTTGTTATGTCACTGGGCCTCATGGAAACAAAGATCTGTTGTGATCCTACAGGGCCTCATGAACAAAGGGGCAATTGTGATGCTGCAGGGCCCCAAGGATCCAAGAACATGGAACAAGTCTGGCGGGCTGGGCCTCCTGAGGGCTGCCTGACTGGTCCAGCTGATCTTGGCATGTTGAGGGTCACTTCTCATCACCCCCTGAAACCCTGGAGTTCTGTGCTTTCCTTCCTGTGGGAAAGAACTGTCTTCCTCCTCCAGGGGTTCATGGCAGAAATCGGGATTCCTCCTCCAAATATGATGATATCCAAGGATAATTCCCATATGAAACCTGCCAGGACAGACAGCTCTGGCTGGCCTTGTCCTCTTGGGGGCCACCTCTCATCTGCCCTCAAAACAGTGTGGGCTGTGCTTTTCTTCCCATGGAAAAAAAATCATGTTTCAAGTCCAGGCATCCATAGCCAAAATTGAGAATCAGCATTCAAAATTCCTTATATCCAAGGATAGTTCCCAGACAAAAGCTGCCAGGATTGTCCAGGTTTCCTTGGCTTCCTCGGGGCCAGCTCTCATCTGCCTTTGAAACACTGGGGTTCTGCACTTTCCTTCCTATGGAAAAGAACTGTCCTTCCTGTCCAGATGCCCAGAGACAAAAGTGGGGTTTGGCCTCCCAAGTTCTGTCTATCCAAGGATTCTTCCCTGACAACAGGTCTGGCTGGCTTTGACCTCCTTGGGGCTGCCTCTAATCAGCCTTTGAAACACTGGGCCTCTGCCCTTTCTTTCCTATAGAGAACTGTCATTCCAGTCCAGGAACCCATGGCTGAAATGGAATTCCACCCCCAAAACGCCCCATATATCCAAAGGTTGCTTTCAGACAAAAGCTGCAAGGACAGACAGGTCTGGCTTGCCTTGGCCCCTGGTGACTGCCTCTCATCTGCCTTTAAACCCTGGGGTTCTGTGGTTTCCTTCCTGTAGGAAAGAACTGTCCGCCTTGTCCAGGTACTTTGAGCACACTTTGAAGGACTGAGTCTGATGCAAAGAGCACCAAAGCCCCCGAGGATCATTACAGTCCTGGTGCTGTGTCTGTGCTGCTGAGCTGGGCCGGGCTCCTGGCCCAGAGGCAGCTCCTGGCAAGGGCAGCGCTGCAGAGAGACAGCTCTGGCCAGGATCAGCTCCTGTGCACAGCCCAGCAGGGCTGGGGCACTGCCAGGGCACCTCTGGGACACCAGCAGGGCACAGACAGAGCTCACAGGGGCTCAGCACTGGCAGGGGCTGTGGGATGTCCCAGAGGGGGCTGTGTCACAGCAGCACCTGTGTGGCTGTGTCATAGAGGCACAGAGCAGCTGTGATGTCAGCAAAGGGCTGTGTGACAGCACAGAGTGGGCTTGTGTGAGGTCACTGGTTTGGTTATGACTTCACAGAGTTTGTTGTGTGAGGACACTGAGCAGCTGCAGCATCACAAAGGAGATTCTGTGACATCACAGAACAGGCTGTTAGGTCAAACTGTGTGCTGTGACATTACAGAGTTGCAGTATGACATCACAGAGAGGGTTTTTGTGACATAACAGAGGGGGTTGTGACATCACACAGCTGTCTCTGACATCATAGAGTGGGGTGTGAGGCCAGACAGCAGATCCTGCCACCATAGAGGGTGGCCCTGTGAAATTAGAGGGTGGGTTGTGACATCAGTGGGTGGCTGTGTAACATCATAGAGCAGGCTGTGACATCACAGACAGACAGTGATATCACATGGTGACTTTGTGACATCACAGAGTCTTCTGTGACATCACATTGCAACTGCATGACTGACATTCCAGGATGAAATCCCAGAGTTGGCTCTGTGACATCACAAGGGTGCTGTGTGAGGTCTCACAGTGGGCTGTGACATAACAGGAGGCTCTGTGACATCACAGGGGCAATGTGATATCACAGGGGCTGTGTGAGGTCACAGAGATGGCTGTGTGACATCATTGGGGTAGTGTGACATCACAGGTCAGTGTGACATCACAGGGTCAGTGTGACATCACAGTGGCTGTGTGACATCTCAAAGGCTGTGTGAGGTCACTGGGGAGGTCACTCTGCCCTGTCCACCCTCACAGTTCCCCCCAGAGCAGTCCAACCCTGCTCGTGCACAGCGGGGTCCCCTGTCCCCCACAGGCCCCCCCTGCCCCCCATGCTGCAGCCTCCCCCAGAGGATGTTCCACGAGATCGACCCCAGAGCCTGACACGGGGATGGGGGGCCGGGGCCCTGGGGGTGGGACAGGGGGACAGGGACCCCCCGGGAGCGTCCCCGTGTCCCCCAGGGCCAGGGCCTGGGCCAGGGCTCCTTCACCCTGTTACGAACGAGGGCTTGAGAGTGCTGAAAAAATCCCCAGCAAGGGATCAGCAAAAACCAGATTTAATATTAAGAGACAGCAGCACAAAGTTCCTTGGCAAGAGTCACTCTGCTCCTGGCTGGACACTTCAGGCACTAAAGGGAAACAAAGCAACAACAAAACCAAACAGAATCCAGGCAATCAAACCAGAAATGAACTGAGAACTGTCCCTGTGTGTGTGTGTGACACAAGGACAGTGAGTGCAAGGATAAAAGGAATATCGCCTAAAAGCTTAAGAGAGCTCAAACATAAGAGGACTTAACTTATACCTTAACCTTTAATGATACCTTCAACTTCACAATTTAGCAAAGAATAGCAATTAACTGTATTTAACCTAACTTAAAATCTATGACTTTGCAATTTAAAAGAGGAATATAATTTAACAGTATTTAACTCCGCTTATAACATATATTAAACAACTTAGCAAAAGAACAACTCTTAGCAGCATTTAACTTCACTTAGACCTTGTGATTTAACCTCACTTAGAGGCCTGACTGACTCAGCTATCCAAGGCACTCAAACCCCTCAGAGAGCAGCATTTCTGCCACATTTCCCCAGCACAGGCACTCCTGTGTGCACACAGACACAAAGAGTCAGTGCAAGGCACCTGTGAGGAATTCCCCTGAGGGCAGGGAATGCTCACTGCTGATGCTTTGGCATCTCCCCAGCAGGTGAAGGGCTGAGCCTGGAGGAGTGGGGGTATCGGCCCAGGCTCTGTCGTTGTTTGGGATCCCCGAATGCAGGAAACAGGAGAGTTCCTGGCTGGGAGAGGCCCCACTCAGAGGGAGTCGCTGGCCCAGGAGAGCTCCAAGGGCTCCTTTTGGAGCGCTGTTTGCAGGGCCCCACGAGAGGGGCTTCAGTCCCAGCAATGGCTCATCCTGGTCACACTTGGCATCAGCAGCTTTCTTTGGCAGTGTGAGAACAGGGATGTTGTGCCACTGAGGGAACAGAAACAGTTCCCAGGGCTGCTTCTAAAGGAGCCAGGAGCTGTTTGGGCAGCAGCAATGCCTGGAGCAGACAGTGTTTGTGATGAGCTGCAGAGGAGCTGAGCCCAGGGGCTGTTGGCCAAGGCCGAGGCCCAAGGAGCATTTCTCAGCTGGCAGGGCGGCCTGAGAAGGGGAGGGGGGAATGCAGCAGCACAGGGCCATGGAACCAAGGGAGCCTTGTGACACTGTGGGGCCCTGTGAGACCAAGGGACCCTTGTGACACTGTGGGGCCTCATGGAATTATGGAGAGCACTGTGACATTGCTGGGCCTCATGGAACCAAGGGGACTGTACTGACGCTGTGTGGCTCCATGGAATGTAGGGATCATTGTGACCCTGATCACGGAGACCATTGTGACACTGTGAGGCCACATAGGACCAGTGAGACTATTGTGATCCTGAGGGTCCCCACAGAACCAAGAGGACCACTGTGATATTGTGGGGCTTGGTGAAACCAAGAGGCCTTTGTGACACTGCAGGGCTGCATGGATCCAAAGGTCCATTGTGACACTGCAGGGCCTCATGTCATCAGGGGTCCATTGTGACACTGGAGGTAAAGGAGACCATTGTGACACAGCAAACCCCCAGGGTCCAAAGGTCCATTGTGACATTGCAGACATCATGGAACAGAGGAGTCACGTGACATTGTGGGGCCTGGGGAGCCATGGAGACCATTGTGACACTGCAAGGCCTCATGGAATCCTAAGGACCATTGTGACACTGCGGGGCCTTATGACACCTGTGTGCCACTGTGAAATTGTGGGACCTCATCAAACCTAGGGGCCAGTGTGACACTGCAGGTCTTCCTGTAATCAAGGGGCCATTGTGACACTTCTGGAACCCATGGAATCAAGTCACCCTTGTGACACTGAGGGGCCCCGTGGATCCAAGGCACCATTGTGACACTCTGGAGCCCCATAAAACCAAGGGAACACAGAACAGGCCTGGCTGGTTTGGCCTCCCATGGACTGCCTGACTGGTCCAGCTGACCCTGGCATGTTGAGGGTCACTTCTCATCTGCTGCTGGAACAATAGGACTCTGTGCTTTCATTCCCAAAGGAAAAGAACTGTCCTTCTCCTCCAGGCACCCATGGTCAGAATTGGGATTTCACCTCCAAATTTCCTTATATCCAGGGATCATTCCCATAGGAATATTACCAGGACAAGTCTGGCTTGCAATGGTTTCATGAGGGTCACCTCTCATCTGTCCCCAAAACAGTAGGGAAAGCTCCATGCTCTGCTTCCTATGGGAAAGAACTGTCCTGCTTCTCCAGGTGCCCATGGCCAAAACTGGGTTCAACTCCGAAATTGCTAAATCCAAAGGCTGCTCCCGAACACAATCTTCCTTTGCTGACAAGTCTGTCTGGCCTTGGACTAGTGAGACACTTACCTGCCTTCCAAACACTGGGGTCTGTGCTTTCCTTCCTATGGAAAAGAACTGTCCTTCTCCTCCAGATGCCCATGGCCAGAATTGGGATTTACCCTCCAACACTGCCTTACTGTGAGAAACTGGAGGAGACTTAGCTAGAAACATTTTGTGTGTGGGGGAAAGGAAGGGGCAGGTCCAGCCTTGCCCTGCCCTGTAACCCCAATCCTCCCAGAGCCTCTATCCCAGCCCAGCAGCGCCTGCCAGTCCCTGGCACAGCACAGGCAATGCTCCACAGCCACCTCTGGAGCCCCCAGCCCAGCTCCTGAGGGACCAAATGACCGCAAGTCCCACCTGAGGCTCATTAATGCTTTGAGACACTCAAAGGGTTTAGGATACTTTAAGGATTTTCCTTTCCACACTGAGTGTCTGAGAGGTTTTTGTGCCATCCTGGCCACCAATTCTCTCCTCCAAGGAGTCCATGAGGAGCCTGTGTTGGAGAGGGACCTCAGTGGGACCCATGAATGCCTTGAGACACTTTGGGTGTTTCCCCTGGCTTTGACTCCTGGAAAGGTTTGTGCAATCTCCTCCCAGGCCCTGAGGTTCCAGGGCTCAGCTCCAAATGCACAGTGAGGCTCATGAGGATCAAGCAAGTCCTGACAAACCATGGCTCTGCCTTGATTTCCCTCTGCTCTAGTGCAGTTCATTAGGAGGGTTTCCTTTGACAGTTATGGACAAATAGCTCAAAGAGCTTCTAGGAGATATGGATTCCTATCTTAAAGGGCATCTTTTATTGCTGTTCTTATTACACCAGAGGTGATTGCAGCATTCAGTGACTGATATTGATGCAGGGACTCTCCTAAGGAGGTCTGGCCTGCTCAGAGCAGCTGTGCCTTGAGCTCTAACCCAGTGTGAACAACCTTACTCCACATTCCCCAAGCCCATCGTGTCTCTCCTCACTCACCTGGGACCTGCTTTGCTTGGAGAACTGGCTGCACACAGCCAAAGAGGAATTTTCCTTCTTTTATTTTTGAAGCCATCTAAAACTCCTGAGTTTCCCCACTGGAAACAGACATCCTCCTCAAGTGTGTGCCAAGCCCAAGGTGCCACCAAGAGCACTCCAGACCTGCCCTGGACCAGCTGTGAGGGTGGATCATCATCCCAACCTGCAGTGGGCCATTGCAAGGGACTGTTGCCATGGACACTGCACTGACCCCACTGCTGGGTTTGGGTGCCATGGCAACCCCCATCAGTTCAGGTTTCCTTGGAAACCAGCCCAAGGAGCCATTTCTGCAGCCAGGTTCCATGGCCACTTGCCTGCAGACCTGTTGCTGCCCTGGGCTGCCATGGCAACCCTCAGGACAAAGCGGTGCCAGGGCTGTTCCAGGTACAATTGCAGTGACACTCCTTGGTGCCACCAGGTGCCATGGCAACGGCCACGGGGACGCGTTCCTTGGTTTGGTGCCATGGCAACCAATGCCCGGACCCACTGTGGTGGTTGGTGGCCATGGAAACCTGCCCTGGGCCCCTTGCTCAGGGCTGGTGTCAGTGCCCAGAGCCAGAGGGGATCCCTTGCTGGGGGCTCGTGCCATGGCCACCTGCCCTGTGCCGCGCTGGCCGGGCAGGCACCAGGAACCAGCAGCCAACGCCACTGCCAGGGCCAAAGGCCAGGTCAGCCAGACAGAAAGGGGCAGTGCTGGGCACTGTTTCCATGGCAACCGGCACTGGGGGTGACACCTGCCACAGAGTTTTCTCTATGAGGTTTCAAAGGGCACAGCCTCCTTTTATCCTAAGCTCCCGGTCACATGTTACCCTCCTCCTTTCCTCACTGGCTCAGGTACGAGGAAGGTACAGCCATCCTGAACCCCCAACCCCATATTCCCCTCTTGAATATGTCATTTTAACCCAAAGTTCATAAACTCAAGCTCATGCAGACCCACTTGTTTCAGACTGTTTCAGAAACCCCACTGTTTCAGAAGCCAAGCTGTCAGGGCTCTGTAATAAACCTGTTGCTGGAAGTTAGTAGAGACATTAGGACCCAATTCAAGGATATTAACACCTTTACATTCACCCATCAAATTGTCTGTAAGGACATTTTGCATATCAGCCACAATGGACTCCTCAGTTCCGTGGGACTCCACAGTGTCACCATGGCCCCTTGTTCCATGAGGTTCCGTAGTGTCACCGTGGTGTCCTTGGACCCGCATTTTCAGAACTGACCCATGGCTCCATAAGGTTCTGTAGTGTCACCGTGGTCGCTGTCAGAGGCTGGATGAGATCGATGTCCTGCTACAGGAGGGTTTGCCTTTTCCAGGGAGCCTCCAGAAGGGCCCAGCATAAAACAAACATGAATAACTGATGTCCCAACAATGTCTGTAGTAAGTTGGCTTTTTTCCATAAAGTTGTTTACTGAACAGTGTTGTCTTAATTGGGCAATCATGTCTTGATTAAATGACCAGTGAGGTCCAGCTGAAGCAAACCAAGATATAAAAGAAGAGGACTGAATAAATGGGTGGCTTTTAGCCCTTAGCCTTCTTATGTGAGTCTGTGTCATGTCTGATTGAACAGTGACATTTGGGGAATCTGTGGGGACTCATGGGGATCCTTTCTGCCCCTTGTGACCCAACAGGAGCTTCTCTAATAAACTTTGCCTAAAGTTCCCACGGTACCCATGAGAGGAACCCCTGTGAGTGTCAGGGACATCCCGGTTCCTTGGCAGCCTGGGGACTCCTGGGATGTCACCGTGGAGCCCCTGTGAGTGCCTGTGAAAGATCGGTGCCTTTGCAGCCCAAGGTCCCCTGGGATGTCACCATGGAATGGCTGTGACTGCCTGTGACCACACAGCTCTTTACCATCTCCAGAAAGCCCTGGGAGGTCTCTCCATGGAGCCCCTGACTCTGCCTGTGACATTCCAGCTCATGAACAGCCTGCAGACTCTTGGAAAATCTCCATGGAACCCCTCTGAGGGCCTGTAACAAATCTGATCCTTATCAGGCAACCATCACCACTGCCCTGTTGTTATGGTCAGTTTCCATGGCAACCATCACCAGTCCCCTGTTGCTATGCTCAGTCCCTCAGCAGCTCCATGGAGACCCCATGCCAGGGGTGGTTGCCATGGACACCAGCTCAGGCCTGCAGACACAGCCCGTTGCCATGGCAACCATTGGCAGTTCCCATCCCCAGGATCAGGGGATCCCAGATCCACAGAATTGGCTGAGCTGGGAAGGACCCATCAGGATCCTCGAGTCCAACTGCTGGCCCTGCACAGGACACCCCAGCAATGCCAGCCTGGGCCTGGCAGCGCTGTCCAAATGCTGCTGGAGCTCAGAGAGCCCTGGAGCTGGGACCCTTCCCTGGGGAGCTTTGGCAGTGCCTGAGCAGCCTCTGGGGAGAAACCTTTTCCTGACATCCAACCTAAGCCTGCCCCAACTCAGCTGCAGCCGTTCCCTCCAGTCCTGTCCCTGGGCACCAGAGTGAACAGATTCCCACAGCCCCAGCCAGGGACCTGCTCCAAAGGCTGTTGCCATGGCCACCAGGGCTGGGACCACCTGGGATGCTCTATTTCCACAGACTGATGTTCAGGAATGGGATTCCCCAATTTCCTGCTCCCACTAAAACCACGCTGCCCTCCCGCCTCCCATGGAAAGCACAAAAGGCAAAGATCCTGGGCTGGGATAAGAACAATTTATTTGGAACAGCAACGAAATAAGGGACAAAGAGAAACAGAAACAATATTGGTAACAGAAGGCATTAGAAAAAGGGAAAACTACAAGACAACTGCCTGGCTCTTCCCAGCGACAATTTATTCCTGCCTGGAAAGGACACCCTTCTCCTCAGGGAGAGAGTCCCTTTCCTGCCTCTGGAAATGACCTGAGGTGGGAGTGAATGTAATGACATGGCCAGGGTCAGACCCTCATGTTCTTCAATCCCACACCATGTCATTGGCAGGGGCAGGAAAAGGTGTAAATGTCTTCCCAGCAAGGATCACGGGGAACATGGATAACCACGGCTCTTTCTAATGTGGGACCTCCAATGGGGGATGAAGCAGGAGCAGTGCACAAAGCTCTTCTGCAGGTGGGGCACTCACAGGGTTGCCCTTACTGGTGCTGCCGTTGGTGTCTGGTCAAGTTGGAGCTCCGAGTGAAGCTCTTCCCACACTGGGGACACTCGTAGGGCCTCTCCCCAGTGTGGATGCGCCGGTGGGCGACAAGGTGGGAGTTTTGCTTAAAGCCCTTCCCACACTCAGGGCAGCGGAAGGGCCTCTCATCTGTGTGGATCCGCTCATGCAGGAGGAGATTGGAGCTGGTGTGAAACCTCTTCTGACATGTGGGGCACTCGTAGGGCCTCTCCCCAGTGTGGATGCGCCAGTGGGTGATGAGGTGGGAGTTGTACTTGAAGCCCTTCCCGCAGTTGGGGCAGCAGAAGGGCCTCTCATCTGTGTGAATCCGCTTATGAAAAAGGAGATTGGAGCTGCTCTGAAACCTCTTCTGGCACTCGGGACACTCGTAGGGCCTCTCCCCAGTGTGGATGCGTTGGTGGGTGAGGAGGTCGGAGCTGCAGCTGAAGCCCTTCCCACACTCCCCACACTCGTAGGCCATTCCCCGGTGTGGATCATCTGGTGGCGGATCAGGTGGGAGCTCTTGCTGAAGCTCTTCCCACACTCCAAGCACTTGTAGGGCTTCTCTTCCACAAGGTTCTTCTGTGGGGCTTTGTCCTCCCTGGTCTCCATCCCCAGCTGCTTGTCTAGGGGAGGAAGTACAAGGAGAGGATGGGATTTGCCTCCATGCCAGAGGGAAGGGGAAGGAAATAACCCCAGTGCATCCCCAACAGAATGGCGGTGGCAGCAGGGTTGTCCTGCAGCCGGCGGTTGTGCTGGGCTGGGAGATGGAGCAGGACAGAGGGGGAAAGGGGCACTGACTTCCTCCTCACCTGCCTGGGTGTCCCGGGGCATCTTCCTCTTCCTCACAGCCTCCCCCTCCATCACATCAAGGTTAGGGAATGGGAAATCCTTATTTGGGGAAAAAATACATTGGATGAGCACATTGGGGTAGGGGTTTCCTCTTGCCCAAGTCCATCTCTAGTGTTGCAGCACATCCACAACGAGCCTCTGTGGGCAACCTGCACTCCCAGAGCCTGGAACACGCTTAAGCTGCTGACAGACAAGTCCAGAGATGGATCTTTGTGCAGAGCTCCAAACGTAGTTTAGTGCCATGAAGAAAAGCCAGGGAAAGAGACACAATGACAAAATGGGGCTGAGGACACACGGTTCTATATGGGGAGAAAGGGGCAGAGCTGAGGGTCAAGGGCCAATGGGAACTGAGCACAAGTGGTGTAGAGGAGGGGCAGCCAACTGGGGAACCAATGAAGTAACAGGGGCGGAGCATTGCAGTAAACCAGGACCAATAGGGGACAAGACAGGGGAGAACATTCTAGGGGGAATACATATAAGGAAAACCAGCATTGAACTGGGTGATACCAATGAAGCCTGCTGCGTTAACATGAGCCTGTAAATGCTGATGGCTGAGACCATTATACTCAGAGGGTTGTCACTCTTTGACCCTGGTCACTTTTGCCCTGTGGTATTACAGTTCCAGTGTTGGGCACCTGGACCTCCACACTCTAGAACTCACCGGGAATCTGGTGCCCATGTAAACCAACAAAACACCAAGATTCAGTCCACCAAAATACACAAATGACCAAGATTCAGAAAAAAAACCCAACCCTGGGTTTCCCATCTCTCCACTTTGGGCTCCTGGAGGCCGACCCTGTCTGGGTTGGGGCGGGTCAAGTTTGTATTGCTGTTCCCCTCCCTGGTCTGCTGGGGCTCCTGGCAATCCCACAGGTTCCCCTTCTCTGGGCTCACCACTTTGGCATCACAGGCGTCCCAGGGGTCAGCCCTGTCCGGGTTCCCTGTTTCAGGGTCCTGGGGTGTCCATGGGTCCCCCTTGTCCATGCTGCCAACATGTCCAGACTTCTGGAGCACCCCCAGCTCTCGTATTGCCCGTTTCTGCTCCCCCATTGCCGGTTTCCCTGCCAGCCCTGCCGGTGCCAGGCGATCCCCACGTGGCTCTGGGCTGACAGTGCAGCCCCTGGGCCGGGCAGAGGCAGCCCCAGCACGGGGGAACCCTGCATCCTCCGCTGCCTCGGCAGCCGCGCCCAGCCCCGGGCACAGAGCTCCGGCAGCCCCCGCCGCCCCCTGCCCAGGGAGCCCCGGGGACCCCCGCAGCCGGGGCTGGCTCCGAGCGAGGCGGCCCCCGAGCCCGGCTGCGTGGCCAGGGGGGCACGGCGAGCCCGGGGCCTCTGTGCCAGCGCTTCCCCCGCTCTCGCTCAGCCTTTGCCCGGCCCGGCCTGGCCCCCCGAGCTCCGGCAGGCCCCGCACGGCCACGGCCGGGCCGGGCCGCTCCCCTCGGATCCCGCTGTGGACACGGCCGGGCCGGCCCGGCCACACGGACCCGCCTGCGCCGGGGACCCACGGACTGCCGAGCGCTCCCCGGGCCGCCCGGACCTTGGCCCCGAGCACAGAGCTCTGCCCGGGGCTCCCGGCCCGAGGGGCGGCTCCGGGCCCGCCCGGCCGCTCCCGGCTCCCACAGCCCGCCCGGGGCCGCCAACAAAACATCCAACAACAAATCCACAAACCAACCACTGCCACCCTGTCCTGCTGCGCCTTCCCAGGCACCCCAACCCCGCGGCAATGCCCCCGCCCGGTGCCCCGGGACAAAAAGCTGCTCCGGCCGAGCCCCTTGGAACCCCCACCTGCAGTCCCTGGCACTCCGATCCCGGCAGCTGCCCCGCTCTCGCAGCTGCGCCTCTGGAGCAGGGAGGCTCTGAAACTGAAACTTTGTTCCTTTTGCCGGGCTGCAGAGACCCCCAGGGCGTTTTCTGCACACAGTCCCAGCCCCCAGCCCTTGCTGAAGGCGCTCCCTGCAAATGTCCCGCTGCCAGGGCCCTGTCCTTGCTGTCACCTGCTGGGGCTGGCCATGGACAGAGCTCCTGGACTTGCATTTCCAGCTGCTGTGCAGCCAAAGCTGAGGGATCTGCAGCTGCCTGAATGCAACAACTGGAACAGGAGCCTCTCTCCAGGGGGAAATCTCCCCCTCCTGTGCCAGCCCGTGGCAATGCTGCCATTCTCTGCTGCTGCTGCTGCTGGGGCACTCGGGGCTCTGGCTGAGCAGCAAAGGTGACCCTGAGCCAGGAGCTTTCCTTGGCCGCAGCAAAGCCTCGGCACACAAAGCCCTTCCCAGCACTGTGCCCTGCGCCAGGAGGGATTGTGCCAGCTGAGCTGACCCGAAATTCCTTCTCCCAGGCAGCTTTAGGACACGCAACAGGGAGAAGCCAGAGCCCACTCTCAGCTTTGTGCAGTCCTCCAGAAGAATCCTGAGTGTGAAGCAGCCTGGGAACAGGGTTTAGTGTCAGGGGAAGGGAACTCAGAGCCCTTTTCTGCCCTGTGGGCTGAGGCTCTGCATTTCCAATGGCCCTGCAGCTGCCAAAGGGGCCTTTTTTGGATCAACTGAGAACAGTTCTGCTGAGAGCCTGTCCTAAACCTGCTCTTCCTGCAAATATGCCAAATGAATCCTCATTTTTTGCAGCCCCAGGTCTTGTGAGAGTGTAGGTGTGACAAGTTATGATGGAACAGCTCTGCTGGGGGAAGTTCTCCATGTCTTCTTTTGGTTTTTCTTTTATTTGTTTTGGTTTAGTTTTTTTTTGTTTGTTTGTTTGTTCGTTTGTTTTTTTACTTTTTTTTTCTTTTTTTGTGATTGTTTGGTTGGTTTTTTTTTTATTTCGGTGGGGGGGGCGGTTTTGTTTCGTATGGTTTTGTTTGGTTTTTTATTGGGCTTTTTCCTTGTCTTTTGTTTTGTTTTGTTTTTTAATGAACTCTCCCTGTAAGCTCTGGGCAGAGCTCTGTAACTGTGTCTGACACTTGTCTTTGGCACTGTGCAGGTGGCCAGGGGGACCTTCCCCGAGCTGTGTGCAGAGGAATCCACATCAGCCCAGGCTGGGCCCAGCTCCAGCCGTTCCCTCAGGTCCTGTTCCAGCTCAGCCAGGCCCAGAGAAGCTGTAGCTGCCCCTGGATCCCTGGCTGTGTCCAAGGCCAGGTTGGATGGGGCTTGGAGCAGCCTGGGATAGTGGAAGGTGTCCCTGCCCATGGCAGGGGGTGGAACAAGATGAATTTTAGGGTCTCTTCCAATCCAAGCCATTCTGTGATTTTGGAAGAGATGCTGAAGCTCTGTCTCAGCTTTATCTCACCGAATGTCTGGACCCAGCAGCAGCCATGGGTGGGATCATCTCCTCCTCCCTCTCCCTGTGGCTGGAACTCACCCAAGGGCAGCAACTGAATAATGTCCCTCATGGGCAGTGAGTGCCAGAAAGGAACGTTGTTCCTTGGGGAAACACAATGTCCTTGGACTTCAGCAGAGCATTGAAATGGGCCCCGTCGAGCACCTCAGCACCTCTGCAATCTCCTCTTACTGGGCTGGGTCCAGGAGATCTCCCAGAGCAGCTGCAGAGGAGTCGCTGTCAGGACGAGGGACGTTTATCAAAGGCTGATGTAGATCAAAACAAGATCTGGCACCATTCCACATTTTTGTTTGTCACTTGGAAATAAAGATGTCCCCATGCAGATGTCCCCATGCCACAATCTCAGTCCTCCCAGGGTTCCTGTGTTCGCTTTTATCCCCTGATATGGAGACACAGGAGCTCTCCTGGATGGAGAGGTTGTCAGGAATCCCTTCCTGAGCTTGGAGAGGGTGAACAAGGAGGTTCCTTGCTGTAGGAGAACTGTGTGGGTTTTAAAAACAGGCCAGACCTGGAGAAGGCTCCTTCTACAACCCCTCAGCACCCGGCAATCCCATGTCTTTATTTGTGGGACTCTTGTCAGGGCAGGGAGAGGGGAGAGCGGAGCCTCCTTGGGGCAGGGAGAGGAGGCAGAGACACCAAAAGCAGGAGTCCCAAAGGGATCTGGGCAGATCTGGATCCATTGGCTGCAGTAGGTGTGCCATTCCTAAATCCAGTTTGGGAGAGTTATGGCTGTGTTGCTGTGTGAGCTCTGAGGTATCTGATGGTGGGAGATGCTCAGGTTTGTCCTGTTTGCATCCCCAGGTCCTGCAGAGCCGCTGTTAAACAGCACCAGGGGATGCTCCTGGCACTGACCCTGGCACGGCTCAGGGCTCAGCTTTCCTCCATCAATCCTACTTCAGAGCTTTACTCTGGTGGCAAGGTTTGAGTGGGTTAGGAGCAGCACAATCCAGAGAATTTGAGAATGGTTTAATGTTGGTAAATCTGGGAATGGATTTCTCTGGCAGGATGCTGGACACCAGGGATTTCTGCCCTCCTTTCTCAGAAGAGTTTGGGTTTCTCGTGTTAGTGCTGTTCCACAGCTCCCACCATCCCTACTCCTTTCCATGACACTTCCCCAGCTTCCCAGTGTCCTTTCTGAGGGGGAAGAAAGGAACGTCCATGGTGGCACCACTTGGCTGCCTGGGGCTCAGCTGCTCCTGGAGTTGCAGCATGTCCGGCACAGCCGCTCTCAGTGGGGCTGGGACTTGGTTCAGGCCCCACAGTCCCTGTCAGTGGCCACTCCCCACTGGGCTCACGCTCTGGCCGTGTGGGGCTGCTGAAGGCTCAGCGGGTCTGGCTGAGCACTCCCAGCTCTGCAGCTCCTGACCCATCCCAGGGATGGGGTCCCACAGTCCTGCTCGGGGCCGTGTTGCCAACGGGGCCCTGTTTTGGGGTGGCCATGGGTACCTGCTGTTCCTCCACCCTCAGCAGCCCCACAGCAGAAGGGTCCTCTGGGAGACCAGGCAAGGGATCCAGCTGTGCAATTCCCTCTGTCTGCACAGCAGCTCTCCCAAAAGTCCTTTGGGCTCCCTGAAATACTGCCTCCTGAGGTGATCCATGCCAGGGAGACCCAGGGCCTCTGGGCCAGTCCCAGGGGGGAGTTTTTGCCATTCCCAGTCGTGGTCACTTCAGCTTCTGATGTGCTCAGACCTGAGTGTCAGCCCTCAGCCAGAGCTGGCTTACAGGACAAACCGTGGGCATTATGTGACTGACACCATCAGTTTTAGTTAGCTAGAAATAGATGACCAAGGTGCTTCTGCCAGCTGTTTATCACCAAACCAGCTGCTTTGGAGACTTTCACATACACATGCAAGAAATATATCATTCTAAGAAATTTTCCCAACTGACATGAATAGAGGCTTGTAAGATATTTTAGGGGAAACCCTCCAAGCCAAGGACTAGGCTCTGGCTAAGCCCTGGCCCCTCCTGGCCAGGAAAAGTGCCATGAGACCCAGGAGTTTATGTGCTAAAAATATCATGAAGTCACTTTGACTTGCTGATTTGGGCCTATAAAACTGAACCCACTTTTGGAGCAAATTTGGAGACCTCACCTACCAGTGGATGCACCACCTGGGATTTTCCCAAGTGCTTGGAAGAGTTCTCCAGGTCCTCGCTGTGAAATAGAGCTCCCCAGTGACTGCAGACTCTGGATGATGGTAAAGTATTTAGGCAATTGGGGATGTGTCTTTCTCAATCCCTAATCGTTCTCTCCTATAATAATGATTAGGTGCATTACCTTGTTTCTTTTTGCTTGTTGTTAAAGCCAAGCACGTAGTGGTATTGAATGTATAATTTTACTTTTGTGTTGGCTTAACACAGTAAAATAAGACCATTCTTCCCATTGGTTTCTGTGCTCTTTATATCACCCCTGTCAGCTGGCAGAGCAGGTATTAGAACCTGATGAAAGCCAGGCTCTGCTGTCATCTAGCTGGGCCCATGGAATGCAGAGGGCCACTGTCAGTCCATGGAACCCGTGGAAGCAAGGCTCAGATGGGAAAAAGGCGTGCACCATGGCACCCCAGAGACCCTCACAGAGCCAGGGCTGCAGTGTGTCACAGAGGGAGGGACCTCATGGCAGCAGGAGAGCATTGTGAGGCTGTGGAACAAGGTGGCACCAAGGTTCCACTGTGACTTGACAGAACCCCCTGGACGTGCATGGCCCCAAACAGGCCCAGAGACACTTCCGAGACAAAGCCCAGGGAGGGGGATTTGCTTTATTCAGCGCCAGGTGTGCGGGGATATCTCCTCCTAACAGCGCACAGGGGCACACAGCAGATTACAATGGATGGTTATACTCTATGCATATTCATGGTCTGCCTTAGAAAAGGTGTGGTTATGCAAATGATCTCTCAGTGCTCATTACTCTCATTAGCATACACGAGGCGCAGGCGCAGTGCACACTGGTGCTGGCACTGAGGAAGGCTCCGCGTCTTCCTCGGGGGTCTCCTGATGAAGGCTGGACGTCTTCATCACTGTGCCCTTTTCACCTTTCTCCTCTAGGCATGGGCAGTCTCTTGTTGGCTATTTCAGCAATTTCCTCACTGGTTTTAACAAGCTCTGCTCTTCATTTTTGCCAGTTTTGTTCCCTAGTTCTTGCCAAGTTTCATCCTGTGTCTTGAGCTTGTGGCTGAATTTTTGCAAGCTTCCATATTGGGTGCAGTGTCTCTTATTCTTGCCCAGGTATGCCTAGGCACAGTGCTTTTAACCCTTTCACAGCCAAGGACTGCAGAGCCACTCCTGGACACTGGGAATTCCTGCAGGTGCACCCAGCTTTGCAGACAATGAGGCTCCAACCTTGCTGTGAGAGGGCCCAGCTTTTACAGTGTTAAACAAACAAGCTGACATCACTGCTAGTGTGGGAACACCTGGTGTCATTCTCCTCATTGGCTTCTCCCAAAGCCTGGCCAGGGCTCAAGGAGGAACCAAGGGAGGTGACTTTGATCCTACAGCCCCAAACAAAGCCAGATGGGGCCTGGTCTGGTTTCCAGACACAGGAAGGTAAACCCATGTTTCACCAATGAACACATACAGAGATCATATTGCTAATAATGATTCATTCATGAGCAGATACAAGTATAACCTTTGGTTGGAAGGTTCATCTGGAGCTCAGCTTTGCCTCAGGTCCTGCTGTTCAGGTCTCAGTCAGGGCCTGGTGAGGCCTCAGTACTTCAATCAGTGCTTTGACCTACAGATGAACTGCAACCTTCATAACAATTCTTTGAATAACAGAGTTTAGATTTAGGTATTAGGCACAAAGGCACCACGTCTTGTTCTTCAATTAAGTGCTTTTCAAGTTCATTACTCAGAGCTACAATTCTCATTCCTTTTAAAACACCCCTAATTAGTTGCTATTCTCTGTTCTTTATCAAATGCCCTTTTTTTCTTGAGACTGTGTCTCATTTTAGAGCAATCTCATTGCTCCATTTCCAGCACAAGGTGTCACAGCAACTCGAACATGGAATCACAACCCAGCAAGTGCTCACACTGCAATCATTACAGTGACTGCCATGAATGCATTTCACAGCAGCCTCCAACTTGGGAGCCAATCCCACCATGAAGAATCTTCTTCTTTCTGCCTCTCTTCTCCTCATCTTTCTATCGAGGTGATTCCTGATTGTTGGACCTCAAACCCAGCACTGACAGACATTCCTGCAACATTCCTGTCGTGGTTCCTCCCTGGCCAATAAGCAGATAATCCAAGGCCGTGCAGTTCTGCAGAGCCCCATTTGTTGGAGCTCCTGGGATGTGCTATTGGACATTTTAACAGCATCATTTCTTATTTCTTCTGATAATTGATTTAGCTCATTAATGTAAATTGGGTGCAGCCGTGCACAGCCAGGGGGTTTCCATTTCCCCAGTGGGCCATTGTTAAGGGCATGGAACACATCTGGGAGATGGGTTCTCCATGGGCACAGGTTCCCATCTCCTCATTCTTTCAACTGCTCTTTTAACAACCCCTTCAATTGTTCAAACAATTCTGCATCTTGTGGATTGCCTGCTACATGAAAAACCCTGCAGGCTCAATCACTGTATTTTTAACAGGAACAGACAAAGCACTCTGCATCACAGTATCAGCAAACCCTGTAAAAATAGCCAATTTCATCCCTTCCTCCTTTTCTCATTGTATACAACCTTACAAAGTTGACCACTGATAGAATCCTGGCCAATCCTGTTCTGTAGGGTATTTAGTGTTACATCCCTGAGCAGCCAAAGCTACCAAATTAGTATTGTCAACACTATTTCACATTGTTATTAGTTTACATGTACATATTGTTTTAGAAATAAAGATATATATAGAGATATTGACGTATACATATATAAAATATATATAAATATATAAATACATATAAAAATACATTTTTAAGGCCGTATTATACTATAAATAGGTATATAGTTATATATTATATTGATATTTCACTTGCAAAATGCATCTGTGCTCAAGATTAAGACCTCCTTCTGTTGCTCCATGTGGGAGGATTCCAACAATAATTGTTCCTTCTCAAAGTGCTGTTTCCAATGTACTCTTAACAAATTCATCTTTGTCTGCCAAAACCTACAAGTTCTTTTCCTTTTCCACATGCAATTTTTGGATGCACTTGAAGACATCCAGGGGTGCAGCCTCTTTTAACCGACTGCCCCACTGCTCACACGGTGCTCCGACCTCAGCCCACTCCAGAGCCAGGGAACTCCAGGGAAGGGCTTCCCATCTGGGAATTCCTGATGGGACTGATTCCTCACATTTACACTGAACAAGTGACATTTTGTTGTCATCTGGCCAGACTGTGCCAGTTTTGTTTTACCAGTGGGCAGGGTCAGCACCAAAGACACAGACTCCAACTGAAGGAATCAGTGTCATTTACTGCAGCTCAGAGCAGCAAAGAATCACAAAAGGAGCAGCTCAGCAATGCACCCAACCATCCCCACCAAATATTGCCTGCAGGGATTAACAAAGATCCAGCAGCATTTACCCTCAGCCTTTCCCATCCCCCAGATCCGCCCAGCAGCTGGGGGAAGCTGTCACAGCCCAGGGCTGCAGAGCCACTCCTGGGCACTGGGAATTCCTGCAGGTGCCTCCAGCCACAGGTGAGGCTCCAACCCCGCTGGGAGAGGGCCCAGCTCTGACAGTGCTGAATGAACAAACTGACAGCACTTCCAGTGCAGGAACATCTGGGTTCATCCTCCTCTTGGCTCCCTCCCAAAGCCTGGCCAGGGCTCCAGGAGGAACCAAGGCAGCTGATTTTGATCCTTCAGCCTCAAACAAGGCCAGATGTCAGATTCCATGGCCTTGTCTGCCTTCTAAACACAGAAAGGTCAAGACATGTTTCACTGAGGAGTGCCTACATCTATCACAGTGCTAATGACCATGCACATTCCATTAGGGAGCAGATACAAAGATAACCTTTGGCTGGAAGGTTCATCCAGAGGCACCTTTGGCTCAGGGCTGCTGTCCAGGCCTCACTCAGGGCTCTTGTCCAGGCCTTGGCACTTCAGGGACGTGGTTTAGTGCTGGCCTTGGCACTGCTGGCTGACCGGCTGCACTGGGGGAGCTCAGAGGTCTTTTCCAACACAAAGGATTCTGTGATTCCATGATTATATCCGCTGCATTCAGCTGGGTCTGTTTTAGCAGCATGACTTTGCTCACAAAGTTCCCTCTTGCCCAGCTCCTGTGGCCTGAGGCTTCAGCTCCTTCAGCTCCTGCTGCTGATGCTGAACGAGACGACTCGCAGAGACGAATACAGTCCATCCAATTCCTGCTGGGACACGGAGAGGGGAGGCTGTGCAAACAGGAGCATTGTTTGCTGTGGCCTCCTCTCTGCCCCTCACGCCTTTCAGGACTTTGAACCAGCCAAGAGCTTTCTCCAAGAGTGCAATGAAGCAGCTGTTCCTGCTCCTGGGCCTGGCTCTCTCCAGTCTCTGACCTTGCCTGCTTCTGTCCCTCTTGCTGTGCCCTCTGTTCCCCCAGGGCTCGCTGCCTGCTGCCCAGGACTGTGGGACTGGCACAGATCCAGCGCTCCAGACCCTCCTTTCTGTGCCCTTGGAGCTGCCTGGGCACAGCAGCCTTTTCCATCTGGAAGCTCCACATGCACAGGGAGTCCCCAGCTTCGTTCCTTGCACAACCTCCAGGAGCCCAGGGCTGCCATCTCAAGTCCCTGCTGGCACTGGGGGCTCCCAGGTGCCTCAGGCTGCTGTGACACCGCTGCACATGGCAGGGAAGAGGGGCAGGGGCTGTGCTCAAAGTCAGCTCCATCTGCTGCTGCTGCTGCTGCTGCTGTGGGGTCATTTGTGCAGCCCTGGCCCAGAGTCAGGGATCAGATCCAGGCCCTGCTGCTGCTCCCTCGGGATCAGCCCCACTTTGGGTGTTGCTGTCAGGGCCAGCAGAAGCCCTGGCTGGAGCAGCAGGTGTTGACAGTGCCCCAAGCCCCGGGGCTGGAGGGGTCCCTGGGCTGGGGCTGGCAGGGAGCTGCCCCTTGTTCTCCCTCTGCCCCAAGCAAAGCTGGGCCGGGCACAAGTGGGGCAGCACAGCCAACAGGGAGCCTGCCAGTCTCTTCCAGCCCTGTCTGCTCAGAGTTTGGGCCTTGGAGCCTCAGGTGGCCAAAGGCAGCTGCTGCTGGTCCCTCTGGGTGTGCCCGTGTTCAGCAGTGCTGCTCCATCAGTCTGTGCCCAGCAATGGGGAAAAGCCTCAGCAGGGCCAGGAGCTGCCGGGCTCTGCCTGAGCAGCTCAGCCAGCAGGAAGGGAGCTGCTCCACAGGGGAACCAGGAGCAAAGGACATTCTTCTTGTAGAAAATGTTTTCTATCTAAAGGAAAAAAAGGGAAAAGGAAAAAAAAAAAACTATATAACATGGGAAAGATAAAAACAAAACCCAAGTGTTAGTGAAAAAACTTCTGTAACTTTGCATTAAGAGGTAAATGATCTTTTTAGAAAAAGAACTCAGTTATTTACATTGTAAATGTTCTGATGGTATGGATCCATCTTATTGACCTCAGCATCCTTTTAAAACATTTTGGCTTTTATTTCCAACACTGGCATTTGAAATTGTGGTGAAAGCAAGAGGAAATTGCTTTTTGCCCTTACAGCTCCAAGCAGGACTACGAATGGAAACTCTGTCAAACCCCAAATCCTTTAGAAGATGCCCTGCCTTCTCACCCTGGTAATGAGCTGCACATTCCCTTTGAAACTGTAAGGGATTTCTCTAAAGATACCAAGTCCCACTTACGGCTTTTTCTCTGGTTGGGAAGTGCAGAAGGGCAATTCTCCATCCATCAGCTCCAGCCTGCACTGCCTCAGGAACACGGCCCACTCGCCAGCTTTGGCCCACTCCTGGCACTTCTAGAGGAGGAAGAAAGTGCAACTGCACAATTCCAGCCAATAAAGAAGGAAGAATGGGACACACAAAACACCCTGTGCAGATCCAGGCATTCAGCTGGGACTGTGCAGAGTCTGGGTCCTTGCCAATTGGATGTGAGTCCCCAGCTGCAATCTCTGGGCCTGCAGCAGAGTCTCACTCACCTGCCAAAGCAGAAAGCTCAGGCGCTGTGCTCGGAAGGGGCTCGTCTGATGCAAAGCTGTCATGGCAATGTGAGGGCAGAGCCAGCCCAGCTGGGCCCAGGGCTGAGCCCAGCAGAGCCCTGGCAGAGCCCAGAGCAGCCTCAGCACCCGCAGAGCTCGGCTGCAATGAGAGAAAGCAGAAACTGCCCGTCAGCTGAGGGCTCCTGTCCCCTTGTGCCAAGGCCTGCGGTGCCCAGGCCATGCTGGCTGTGCCCAGAGCTGTGCCCAGAGCTGCCCATCCCTGCTGCCTTTGGCAGCAGAGCAGGAGGGCAGGACATGTGCCCAGCCTGCAGCCAGCCACGGCACATCCAGCCCTCAGCAGCTGCCCAGAGCGGGATGCTCCTGTGCTCGCTGCCATCTCCCAAAAGCTCTGATCCCACCCTGCCAAGCACACAGGGACCCACCTCACGCCATCCACGGCTGGAAGAAAAGCTGCTCCCAAACCATGGCCTCAGCCTTCTCCAAGGGCACGGCCCATCCACTCCACAGCTGCTCCCAAGCACTTCCCCATCCACACTGGACCACCTAGAATGCTTCCTCTGTAAAAACAAACAACACATTATTGAAAACAGATTAGAGACAAAAAGGGAAAACAAGAAACAAGGTAAAAACTCTTATCTCTGTCAGGGCCTTGAGGAAGGCCCAACCCCTACATGCTGGGGAAAAACCCAGCCATGGGGGAGGGAAGCCCACACTTTCTCTCTTGCCCTAATCTCTGCCCACCAAAATCATGGTGATCCCAAAGCAAACAAGGGCAGTGGAGCAGCTCAAGCCCTTCTTTGCCTGCAAAGCAAAGCAGCTGTTCACAGGTTCTGGAGTCCCACCTCTGCTCCCACCATGGGCCTTTCTTTGTGTTGGGCTGGCTGCCCCAGCCCCAGCCCAGGCCACAGTGGGTGCTGAAGGCTGTTGGCAGGGCCAGGAGCCCACTCCCATTTCCTACCCACCCCAGCCAATCTCCCCAGAGCCTGGTAAGACCAGGTTCTCAGGGCTCTGCCCAGGGCCCCAGCTGTCAGGGAACCTGCACAAGCAAAACCAGCTTGGATGGCGGCCACCAGTGCTGGGCAGAGCAGCTCAGCTCCAGCACAAGGGCTGCCTGTTCCCATCCCATGAGCCTGGGGCAGTGACACAGGCAGGACAAAAAGGTCTGGGTTCCTTTGCTTCTGATTGCCCAGGCATGTGTGGAGCTGGAACTTACCAGGGCCCTGGATCAAAGTGTGCCTGGGGCTCTCTCCCCTCTGCTATGGCAGAGGAATATCCTGCACCCAAGGATCACAGAACAGGTCTTCTAATGTGGGTCTGTCCAAGAAGTGCACGGATAAACACCACCTGATCAGATCTTTGCACTCTGTGGAGAGAAAGCAGAAACTGCCGTCAGCTACAGAAGGCTCCTGTCTGCCTTGCCCCACTATTCCCATGCCCAGGCCATTCTGCATGCACTCAGAACTGGGCCTGAACTTTCCCATCCATTCCCTGTTCTGGAGGAGAGCAGGACATGTGCCACCTCCTCAGCAGCTGCCAGAGTGGGATGCTCACGAGGCCGCTGCTGGCTCCCAGCACTGGTATTCCCCCATGCCCAGAGAAGAGGATCCACCTTGAGAGAGCCTTTGTGGCAGCGAGAGCTGGCCCCAGCAGATGTTCCAGCCCCTCCTGAAAGGGTGCTCCCCGCAGACCATCTGGTGCAGCAGGATGCCCAGGGACCAGATCGTTGCTGGCTCGCCGTGGTACCAGCCAAAGTTGTTCCATTCTGGGGGGCTGTATGACGGTGTTCCTATGGAATAGAGATGGAGTTCAGCAGGGGGATGCTGCTGCTCCCACAGCCTGGCCCCAGCATCCCTGGGCGGGCAGGGGGCTGCCTCATTGGCACACAGGGTGACCACTGCCCTCTCGCCAGCACCTGGGACTTGCGCACAAACTTAGGCTTGGAAAAGAAGCCACTGAGGGCAGCCCTGGCTAGGCCTGACCATGACATGCAAAGGAAAAACCCACTCTGTGCTGGGGAAAAAACATGCCCTTATCCTCCCTGCCTGCATTGCCCCAAAAATATCATGATGCCAAGGCAAACAGAGCGAGTGAAGCACTCCAAGCCCTTCCTCTCACCTGCACACTAAACTGGCTGGGGCACAGGTTCTGGCCCGCCCTCTCTGCTACCCCCACCCACGGGTGGTTTTGTCAGGCTGGGTGCCCCAGCCCAGCGCTAGTCCTGGGCAGAGTGGCTGGCAAAGGCTGCCAGCAGGGCTGGAAGATGGCTCCCCACCCAGCCCCGCTCTAAAGCAACTCAGCTGAAGACTCTGGCCCCTCACTGGCAGCAAAAGGGAGAATCCCTGCTGCCACAGCACCCTTGGGGTGGGAGATGCTGGGCCATGAGATGCCAGCACAGGGAGCACACCCCTGTAGGCTCACCTGCAAAGTGAGTGTAGACTGTGTCCTGCAGGTAGGTGCCACAGCCAAAGTCAATCAGTTTGGCCTGCCCGGTGCCCAGGTCAACCAGGATGTTCCCTGGTTTGATGTCGCGGTGCAGGACCCCGCAGCTGGTGCAGTGCCGCACGGCCTCCAGCACCTGGCGGAACAGCTCCCGCGCCTTCTCCTCGGGCAGGAACCCCCGTGCCCGAATGAAATGCCACAGGTCCTGACACCGCTCTGGCCGCTCCAGCACCATCACGATGTAGCTGGGGAGCTCCAGCCACTCCAGCAGCTGCACCACACCTGGGAAGCCGGTGGACACCTTGTCCAGCAGCACCACCTCCAGCGGTGCGCTGGTGCCGTCGGGCTGCGGGAGGAGCACGATGCCATCAGTGGGGACCGATGCCGTGCCAGGCCTGGGGAAGCCCTCACCCAGCCCGGGATGCTCTGCGCCCTGCGCTGGCCCCACGCCCGCTCCCCCTCGAGCCGTCCTGGCGGCTTCCACCCTGCCGGGCCTCGGCTCATCCCCGCCCGGCAGCCCCGGCTTCTGCCGCTGGCCCCGCTCACTCACCAGCTCGCCCCAGTGCCGGACGCGGTTCCGTGGCACCCTTTTGATGGCCACCTGCAAGCCAAGGGGAGCAGCGGGATGAGCTCACCGTCCACCCTGCCCAGCCCCAGCCCCATCCTCCTCCTCCGCCCGCCGCCGGCCCCGCTGCTCACCTTGGCGCCGTCCGAGAGCCGCGTGGCCGCGAAGACGCTGCCGAAGCCGCCGCGCCCCAGCAGCGAACCCAGCCGGTACCGCTCCTGCAGGGCCTCCTGCGTCTTCCCTGCGGGCGGGACGCGGCTGTCAGCGCTCGGCCCGGGGCCAGCAACGGCCCCCGAGCGCCCCTCACCCGCCCCGGGCCGGCCATGCCCAGGCGTTCGCTCTGTGGAACGCGGCACGGGAGGCTCGGGGCCGGTGGCCGCGCTGCCGAGCGGCGGAGCTCGGGCCGGGGAAGCCGCAGGGGAGGCGGCGGGAGTGGCCGCGCCGCCTGTATCCTCCGCGGGCCCTGGGAGGAGCGGGGACCGGGGTCGGGACCGGGACCGGGGTTGAGGTTGGGGTCGGGGTCGGGGCCGGGGCCGGGGTCGGGCCAGGCGGATGCAAAGGGTGGCGATGCCGCCCCAGCCCCAGGCACTGATGCCCGCCCAGCGGCGCCGCCGCCAATACGGGCAGAGCCGGGCGGAGGCGAGACCGCGGCGGGACGCCCGGGGCCGGGCACGGGGCAGCCCCGCCCGGGGCCGGGGGCGGGCCGGGGGCATGGCCCAGCCCAGCACGGGGAGAGGGAGGCGGGGAGAGGAGAGGGAGGCCGGGAAACGGATCCCGAGAAAAGGGCGCCCGACCGTGAGAAAGGGAGAGAAAGGGAAAGAGAAAGAGAAAGAAAGAGAAAGAAGAGAAAATAATCTCTTTTTGCTGCCGCTGTCGCCGCTGCTGCCGCCGCCGCTGCCGCCGCTGCTGCTGCCGCTGCTGCTGCTGCTGCTGCTGCCACCGCCGCTGCAACTGAAGCACCGGGGCCGTTCGTCCCCGTGTCCGTTCCCCGCTCGCCCCACGAGCCCCACGGCCGAGCCCCGCGCGCCCCGGGGACAGCCCCTGAGTCTGTCCAAACACGGGAACTTTGCAGCGTTGAGCCCAGATGCAGAGCCCTGACTCCTGCACGCTGGCAGAGCAATTCCCTCGCTTGCTGCTGTGCATTGTCCTTGCTGAGGGTCAAACACTGTCGGGGCACCTTCCCTTGGTGTAAGGATTCCTGCCTGACCCCAGCACTACGCTTATATCTCCAGTGTTGCTTTCCAGTAAAAACAGGGGAAGGAAAAGGGTGTGTGGCCCATGGTATTTTAGGGTGTCTAAAACTCACTAAGTCACCGGACTTAGAGGTGAGGTGCATTTGGAATAAATGGGATGGAGAAGTAGTGCAATATAGAAACGGGGAGCATAGAAATAAATAGAGGAAAACATCTAGGATTGTCTCTTTCATTTTCATTTCACTTCTGGAAAGCTGTTTCAGTTTTCCAGGAATCTTCTCCTGTCTGCTCTTCTCAAGAACCTCTCGTGGAGAACAAGGTCGAGCTTCTGTCACAAGATTTGCCACCAGCTGCAGCTTCTCTTGGCTTTCCACACTGCACTGTGTGTGCAGCAGGACTTTTGCAGCAAAGCAGGACAAATGTTTGGAGAACTTTACATGTCCTTTCTTTTCCTGGCTAGCTCGGGAGTTGTGCCACTGGTGAAGTTTTCATTGTGACTGTTTGTGCTGCTTGAGGGCAAATTTAGGGAGGAAACTTCCAAAACGGGTCAGTCTAGAAAGCAAGTTCATGTGGCCCCTCCCCCTACTAGTTCAGGAAAAGACCTCTCTGGAGAAAAGGGAAAAACCGGTTTATTTGACAAGTAAAGTATTCACAAGCATAAAAAATGAATAATATTAAATAAAACCTCTCACAGCTCTGAAGAGATGGCAAATTCAGAAAGTCCTTTTTGTGGGTTGTAGTTGGCTCACTTGGTCTCTTCTAAGTCCCTCTGGCGCTGGAATGCAGCGTCCCAGACCTCAGTGGGCCACAGGTATGAGCTGCCGATGTTTTCCTGGGTTTCCAGTCCAGAGCAGGTTTAAACAGTTCCAAGAAAAAGGAAAGTCACAGTCCAAGGAACTTTTCTGCCTAAACTAGCTAAGACCAAATTGCTAGACCTGGGCTGTGGAGGCACTGGAAAATTTCCAAATCTGGGCACTGGCGGTCCCAGCAAACTCCAGATCTGGATGGTGCTGGAGCCAGAACCTGGAAATTTCCAAATTTTGGCTTTCTGTGCCAGCAAATCAGTGGATTTGGGCTGTGCCAGCACCAGGAACTGGATCTCTTGGGCAGGTCCCTTGCCTTTGCTCTTCTTGATGGTGCAACTGGCTTCTAGCAGAATCTGGATGATCCTCTTTCCTTTCTCAAATACTTCCATTCCCATGTTCCCTCACACAATAATGTCATTGATGTACTGCAGGTGTTCTGGAGCCTCACCCTTTTCCAGAGCACTCTGGATCAGTTCATGGCAGATGGTGGGGCTGTGCTTCCACCCCTGGGGCAGTTGGTTATACGTGTATTACCTGCCCCTCCAGGTGAAAGCAAACTGAGACCTGCACTCTGCTTCCAGAGGAATGGAGGAAAACATGTTAGCAATGTCAACAGTGGTGTACCACTTCGCTGCCTTGGACCCCAGCTCGTACTGGAGTTCCAGCATGTCCGGCACAGCAGTGCTCAGCGGTGGAGTCACTTCATTCAAGCCACAACAGTCCACAGTCAATCTCCATTCTTTGTCAGACTTGCGCACAGGCCAGATGGGTCTGTTGAAGGGTGAGTGGGTTTTGCTGACCACCCCTTGGCTCTCCAGCTCATGGATCATTTTGTGGATGGTGATCACGGCATCTCGATTTGTCCAATACTGCCGGCGGTGCACCATCGAGGTGGCAATTGGCACCCGTTGCTCTTCCACCTTCAGGAGTTCTACTGCAGATGGGCTTTCTGACAGTTCAGGCAAAGTGTTCAACTGCTTAATGTTTTCTGCCTCTACCGCAGCTATGCCAAAAGCTCATCTGAGTCCCTTTGGGGCTTTGTAGTAGCTTTTCCAGAGGAAGTCTATGCCCAGAATACACAGGGCTTCTGGGCCAGTCACAATAGGATGTTTCTGCCACTCTTTCCCAGTCAGGCTCACCTTGGCTTCCAACAGAGTCAGTTGCTGTGATCCCCCCGTCACCCCGGCAATGGAAACAGGTTCCACCCCCACATGTCCCAATGGTATCAGGCTGCACTGCACACCAGTATCAACAAAGGCATTGTATTGTTTTGGTTCTGATGTTCCAGGCCATCGGATCCACATCCTCCAGAAGATCCAGTTTTCCCGTTCCTCTCCCTGGCAAGAGGCAGGGCCCCTCTAACCCTGGTTATTATTTCTTTCCTGGGCATACATGGTAAAGGTACTTTTGAGGGGATGTGACAGATCATACTCAGCAGCTCAGTCATGGGAGGTTGAGGCTACCTTCACTTTACTAGAGTTCCCATGGTTATTGTTTCCCTCCTTGAGTTGACCCACCCGTGCTGCCAGGACACAAGTGGGTTTCCCATCCCACCTTCCCATGTCTGCCCCATGGTCATGCAGAAGGAATCATAGGTCAGCCCGTGGGGTGTACCCTCTCTCTCTAGCTGGGGAACATTGGGCTCTGACTTTGGGGCCTGTGACTCGCACTGGTGCAATATGGGAACTGTTCTTCCTCACCTCCTCCCTCATCTCCGCTCTGAGTTCTTGGACCATGGCAGAGACATTAGCCTGCATTGGGCCATGGATCATACTTTCATAATTTCCAAGCTCGTTCGCGACAGAACCCACTGTCTCTTGGTTGGCATTGGCATTAATCGTTGCAATGAAGGTGGTGTATTGAGATGGCCCTAGATTTGCCAGACTCCACAACATTTGTCCTGGGCACCTGACCTCCAATACTGCCACCTCTCTCGGCTGTTGGATCCCTTCTTCCCCCCTCAGAGGGTCTTCCAGCACATTCTATGGTGCTGCTCCTGCATTCTCTCCCTGTGGACAAACTTCTCTCTGGCACTCATTAAAAGCCACTCCCAGAGGGAAAGGGACCCTGGCTCCCTTACAAAAATCTGATTCATACCTGAGTCCTGGGTCAAAGATCCCAGATTCCTTGCCTCATCACCATCCAGCTGCACACCTGTACCCATAAGGTCCCAGACCCAAAGTAGCCAGGGTGTATAGGCCTCACGTCCCCATCGTACAATGACTTTGTGCAGATTACGGAGACTTTGGTGCATCAGGGACTCAGTGATGATCTCAACTGTTGTCTCTCCTGTGGGTTGTGAGGGCCCTCCTTTCTTATCCTCATCTGGGTGCTCTGGCTTCATCTTAGATCTCCTTGTTTCCACTGGGGCAACTGCTGCTGGCTGTGATTGCCTTTGCGGTTCAGCTGGAACCTGGACGGTTGTAACATCTGTGGGTTCCACTGCGGCACCATCAGACTCTCCCTCTTTGAGGCAGCGGGAGGGTTTTTCACCAGCTCTGGAAATGTACTCCTTCAGCATCTGGCCCATCTCTTTCACTAGAACCACCACCCAACCTGGGTGGTTCATTTCTGAGATGAGCTGTGGGGCAGGGGCAGGCTCTGGGGCAGCAGCATCTCTTGTCTCTGGGGTAGGTGTCAGCATGGTTATTCAGGTTAATGTTTCCTTATCTCTGAATGCTAAATGTAACAGGCCTATCAGCAACCCCAACCACTGTATGGTATCAGTAGAATTAAGAGTGGATCTGAACCCTTTGAAAACTGGTGGGGCAGACCAGAAGAGCTGGGTGAAGGGCTGGGAGAAAATTTCCCCCAGTGTCATTTCCTCACAATAAGTACCATTATTAAAGTAACCCCAAAAACATACCCTCAGTGTCTTATAGCTCTGAATCCATGTGTCTGCCTTCCAGGGGAAGTTAAAAATCCAATAATTCCTCACCTTATTAAGCCATAAAGCAAACTGGATAATAGCCACAGCAGCCTTAGTTATGGTTAGCCTGTGTTCCCAGGGATGGCCAGGCTGCTCCTGATGGGGCAGAAGGAAGAGCTCCAGGCCCTCTGTGAGGGTGAGTGAGGGCAGCGGGCTGTCAGCAGGGGCTGGCCAGGTGAGCTGCAATGACTGGGCAGGGAGCTGCAATCCCTGCCCTGGCTGCAGTGAGCTTTGCTCCTTGTGTGTATGAGGGGTGGCGTGGGCAGAGCACACAGAGATTTCAGGGATGTGGGCAGGGGGATTCATGGCCAGCACTTTGCAGCTGATCTCCTTGGCCCCTTCTCTCTCATGGTCATGGCAAGACCTGGGTGGGATGGCTCTGGCAGAAAGGTCTCCTTGGATTCCTGCACATCCAGGTTCTGACTGTGGCTCTACTCCTCTCTCTTTCAGCCCTTCAAGACCTGAGTGAAGACAACAGCCCCTCCTGCATAAGCATATTTGTTCAGGTGATATTTGAGGGAAGAGCTGCAGAAGTACTTTCATCTGCTGGCTCAGAAGAACCAGTGTCTCTTTAAGACCTCCAGATCCCTTGCAAGGTGAGACCACCTGGAGACCAGCTGGAGCTCCAGGCACAGCTGATGATTGGCACAGCTGAGCCTGTGGGAAGCTCCCATAGCTCCCGCCTTCTCCCTCCCTGTTGATAGCTCACTCCCTCCAGCCCTCAGAACCTGCCCATCCCCTTTCTTCCCTCCCAGCTCATCCCTTTGCTTTGCCTTCCATTAATAAACAGTTTGGCTTCTTTGCTTTACCTGCATCTCTGTGGAGCTGGAGCGATGCGAATCCGGAGTCCTGGGATGCACAGGCCCCTCCTGCCATTCTCTTCCACACTGTGTTTTGTGCACAGACACAGAGGAACGAGGGCAGATCAGGCTGGAAAGGTCCCTGTGCTGAAGGTCCAGTTCCACAACACTGTGGAGTTACAGATCGTGCTGAGCACCCTGGAGCCCCTGGACTTTGGAAGAGCAAACCTGAGGATGCTCTAAACCCAGCTGGAAGGGATTCCATGGCAAGCATCCACAGATGGCAAAGGAGCTTGGAATGCTGGAAGGTTTCAAGAACAGCTTCCTGAAAGCACAGCAGTGCTCCATCCCTGCAAAGGATCAGGAAGAGGGCAGAACCAGAGACCATCTGGGCTTAACTGAGAGCTCTGGGTGTGCCTAAGAGCAAATAAAGCAGCAGCACGGTGCTGGAGACTCGGAGTCACGACCGTGCCAGAGCCCGGAGCGCTGTCAGGCAGTGCTGGGATCCTGGGTGTGGTTCTGGTCCCCCACAACCAAGGAATGGCAGCCCCAGGCTCAGACCCAGTCAGAAAGCCAACCAAGTGAGACCAGAGGGAGGGCACCCTTCCAGTTGCTCTTGGGCATGACTGCAAAACAGCCCCTTCTGCTTCTTCCTCTGCCTGTGTTTGGGGTGTGCTGGTGGCAGAGCCAGCCAGGTTGTGCTGTGCATTGCAAAGCCTGTTGGGAGTGGGCATGAAAAGCGCTGTGTGCACAGCCGAGAGTCCTGGAAGGTGCTGGCAAGAGCGTCCTGCAGGAACAGGGCTCTGGGCTCTGGCTGGGAAAAGCCTGGTTTTGCTGCTGTGACCACAGGCAGGAGTTGAGGCAGGTGAAGAGGCAGCGAGCAGCTTGTGTTTGTAGAGGGCCTGGGGCTGCACCTCTGAACCTCCACCTGGGAACACACTTGGGGGAATACGAGCTAGAGCTGGAGTGCCTGTCCTGAAAGGACCCGAAGTCATTCAGCCTTGCCAGCTTTTCTTAAGAGTGTATTGGTGTTCCCCAGGAAAGCTACACATTTGGGGAAATGCCTTTGGAGGAAAGGGGCTTGCTTCTCAAGGAAAGTGCTTCCCAGGGAGCTCCCAGGGAGGTGGGATGATCCAGGAGCCATAGGCCTGGCAGCCTGAGCTTGCCACCAAGGAAGGCCTTGGAGCAGATCCTACTGAGTGCCATCCCATAGCATGTGCAGGGAAACAGGGGTTGTGCTGGAGGGTGGGAAAGCTCTGCGGAGAGACAGGGAGAGTTTGGGCTCTGGTGGGGTGTTGAGAGCTTCTTTAGGGCTGTTTGGGGAGGTTGGTGTTGTGGGGTGTCAGGGAAGGAGTTGTCTGCAAGGTGAGAGGTCTAGGCTAGAATTTGAGTCCGTTTGAAGGCAGCATCTGTGGTTTGGCACAGCTTTGGTTAGGAAGGGCAGAAGGAGTATCTGTGATTTTTCCTGGTTATGGTCCTGATTCTCCTGCAGGGAACAAGAGGGGAGAGCTGTACTTTACTGGCCATTTAGATATCTGTACCAGGGGAAGGATTAGCCCTTTTGCCATCTATTCATTTGTTTGGGCTACTTTTGTAACACTGAGTGGACTTGAATTTCTTGAGAGCTTTTATTCTTTAAGAGAATTAGGATACTATCATCCCTTCATAGAAAACCATTTGCAAACCAAAGAATGGCCCTTTTTTATCTCTGTGCAGTGTTATGTTAAGTGACTCTCAGTGGATGATTTTAAAGCAAATGAATTGCTGCTTTGAGACAGGAAGCAAAATTCCAACTCTTCACCTTCTCAGGCCATCCCAATGAAGTTGGGAAGTTTGCAACTTTTTGGAACTACTTGAGTTGAGCAATGCGAAGTAAAGCTTTCCTGAAGTAAGGATTCCTAAATGCCAGATTTTTCTGTGCCTTTGCCACTAAGGTGTTTTTGTGCTGAAGGAAATTAATTCAATGAGAAAATAATTTCGGCTTGGAGTGAGAGCTTCTGACAGATACCAAGTGTTGCCAGCAGTTGCTCCCGGTGCTCCTGCCATCAGCCCCTGCAGGAAGGAGCAGAGCCCCCAATGCCCGTGGGCTTTGGCTCCCTCTGGCACAGAAGCCCCCCGGGGCCACAGGTCTCTGAGGCAGGAGACGGGCACCAGCGCTGCCTGGGCTGGGGGGTGGCAGGTCTGCTTGGGTGGGGACTCTGCCACTGCTGCTGATGTCAGTGCTCCCCGAGTCCCAGGGGTCAGAGCAGAATTTGTGCGCAGACCCACATGTTCCCTGTCCATGTCACACCTGTGGGTTTAGGATGGCCACCAGCCAGGATGTTTCCCAAGGAGGCTGAGCCAGCTCCTGTGGAAAGCCCCATGCCCTTCCCAGTGGAGCCCTGGGGGCTCTTTCTGCTGCCCTGAGCCCACAGAGCAGGGCAGTGTTTGCTGATGGTTTGAGCCCTTCCTAAAGAATCTGTCGGGGTGTCTTGGACACTTGGGGTGAGAGATCCCTTTCACCCTGGGCAACACTGGGTGGGCTGAGGGTGGCCCCAGGACAGGGGGCAGTGTGTGCAGGGGGCCTTTGTGACATGGTGCAGCACGGTCACTGTGGCATAGAACGGGTGTCCAAGGGCCCTTTGTGACACGTGGTGACATAGGAGCTGGCAGGGACAAGTGCACGCCACAGTGCTCGGAGCACGCGACGGGACAAGACAGGACAGAGCCGTGCCGTGAGGAGCCCCCGCACAGCGCGCTCGTTCGTCTCCCACCCGGAGCTTTTCCGAAGCATTGTTCCTGCAGCTGAGCTCAAGGCCAGACCACAGGACTTGCTGACCTGTGGCCTTCCTGAGGCTTCGCTTCTGCAGGGACCTTTGAGGCCAGACCCAATCCTTGACAGGATTGTCCTGTCACATCTGTCCTTGTGGCAGGAGCCATTGAGACCGATTGCAGGACTTGGTGACTTGGAGCTTTTCCAAGGCATCTCTCCTGCAAATATCAACAAATCCAGTCAGAGACATGGAGCAGAGACCCCCGAGAGTGCCCAAGCTGGCTTGGGTGGAGGAGGAGGAGGAAGAAGGCCCTGGAGCTGCCCCAGCACAGGAGACTGAAGAGGTGGTTCCGTTCCAGCCACCGCAGGAGGGTGAGTGGCAGAGCTGACCCGAAGGACTGATGCCTGCAGCTGGCTTGACCCAATGCCATGCCATGCCATGCCATGCCATGCCATGCCATGCCATGCCATGCCATGCCATGCTATCCCCTGGGGACATGCCCATGGACAGGACAGAAGAGGGGCCGGGCAGACACCTCGCAGTGGCCGTGCTCCATCCCCCTGGGGCATCCTGGGGCTCCTCCTGCCTGGGGAGCAAAGGGCTGGGCTCTGTTCTCCGGCCTCTCCCGCAGCCCCTCAGCTCTGGCTGCACTCTTTCTTTTCCAGATGCAGCTGTGGAGCGCACGCCAGAGCAGGAATCCAGCCGTGGCCGCTTCCGCAGCACAGCCCAGGTACCTGCAGCCACCCCCAGCTGGGCTGGGCCTGCTGGCCCTGCTCAGCTGAGCACCATGCGTGCAGCAGTCCATGCAACATCCCTGGCTTCTTGCCCCTCTCCTACAGTTCATCTGCAAACTCATGAAGAAAATTCAGGAGGAAGTGACCATCACCATGGGCACTGGGCGCAGAACATACTTGCCCATCTTCCAAACCCAGACCAGTGCTGCCCTCCTGTGTATGCTTGTAGAGGAAGATTTTTATTATCCAGACCAAGTAAGCAGCCTGTGGCCCGGGTTTGATTCTCCCAGGAATTGCTTGCCTCTCAAGCCAGGCATGCTGGTTGCTGTGAGCCTTTGAGGCCACATGGCAGTGCGGTGAGAAGGGAAGCACTTCTCTGGGGAAGCTGGGAACATTGCTTCCTCTGGCAGCTTTCCAAGTCTCCCTGTGCTTTCTCCAGGTGCCTGCCATGGTGAGGTACATCCACCAGTGGCTCATGGCAAACGAGGATGACGAGCACAGGCTGGATGAGCCCCTCCTGGACCTCACGGAAGCACAGCCAGATGATGTAGTCGTGACGCTCCTGCGTGTGGCCCCGTCCTGTGACAGGTATGGGGCCCACCTGCCCAGAGGGCTCAGGGCTCCCCAGCCCATCACCCTGTACAACCTGTCCCAAGTGTCTGACCAACAGAGAGTTCCAGCCCTGGCATGTCTGCCCCTGAGCCAGCTGCCATGCTCCCTCCCTGCCCCTCAGGGGTTTGTCCCGACTGGGCTGGGCTGCCTGGGTGCTGCTGGCGAGTGGCAGTGGGCAGAGGCAGAACTGGCAGCCAGCTCAGCTCCCCCCGGTGCTGTGTCTGAGACCCCCTGAGACAGAGCTCTAACCCCGCAGAGCTGCCATGGCCATGTGGAAGACCATCATGGGCTCTCCCAGGACTGTGGAGCTGGCACAGCAGATACTCCTGGATGTGCTGGGGAGCTGGCCAGAGCACAGCACATGCACCTCCGATGGGGATAACACAGATGTCTCTGCCCTGGCTGTGAGTTTCTTCAACTGGCCTTTGCTGGCCCCAAAGACACCTCTCCAGCACCTGTCCATCCTCCTTCCCCCACTGCATCTCCCTGCCTCAGGCGCTGGCCTGAAACCTGACCCAGGGGCAGCTTTAGCCCCACCAGGCCCTGTGCTCCCACTGCACAGTCTCTCCTTGCCTCTCCCTGCCACACTCAGGCCCTGCCACACGGACACCTCGGCACTGAGCGCTGTCTCGGGGGGGCTTTGTCCTTTGCAGGCAACCGTGGTGATGTGGAAGATACTCCAGGTGCCCTGTTTGCCACGTGTATTGAAGATGTATTTCCCCCACCTATTTGTGCATCTGCTATTCCAAGTGTTCTGCAGCACTCTGGATATGCCAGAGGAGGTTGATACCTTCTGGAAAGAATGCCAGGAAGAGCATGGCCTTGCCACCAGCCCCAACAGGTGCTCCATCCCAGTCCTCCTGTCCCTGCCACGTGGCCTGGGAAGGAGCCAGTGCTGCCAGTGTGACCTGGGCTTTGCTGTGCACACAGGTTTGCAGTGCAGATCCTGAAGTCCCTGCTCTGCCTTCTCCGCTGTGAGCATGCAGTGGTGGCAATGGAACGCAGGCGTGGCTGGGACACGCTGCTCTCTGTTGACACCCACCACTTTGCCGTGGCTCTGCTGGCTAGGTGAGACCCCCTTCTCCCCGCTGCCTCAGACATTTGTGCTCTGTGCCCAGGTGCCCCACACAGTGCCTGTGGTCATGGGCCAGAGGGTCTTGTCGCTTATGGATGCCAAGCACACTGGAAAAGGCTGGGAGAGGAGGGTGCTCATGAGCAACCAACTCCCACATGGCCCATGTCCCCTTGCTGGAAGACTGGTGGGGAAAGATGAGAACTGTGTGAGTCACTCCTGGGAGAGGTTTGCCCACTGGCTCAGGGTCTTGTTTCCTTTTTCCTCTTGTCAGAGAAATTTGCCATTCAGCCGACCACTTTTGTTCTGGGGTCGCATTCTATCTGCTCAGCCTGCTCAGCGAAGAGGTGCCCTACTGGGATTTCTCTGCCCTGGCATTCCTTGTGAAGGTGAGCCTGAAGGCCAGCGCTGCCTCGCTGTGCTGCCTCCCAGCTCTCTGCCCTCTTGTAGCCACAGCTGCCAGGACGGTGCCCACGCCCTGTGCCACTGACTGGGCCCAGCCCTGTGTGGTTCCAGGCACCTGCCAGCCGGGTCCCCTGTCACTGCCCTGTGCCTTTCAGGTGCTCGAGTGCCTGAACTTGGGGGAATGCAGTGACAGTGTTCTAGCGATCCTGTCAAAAAACCTGCAGAGCGAGCACAGGGCGAGGCGTTACTTGGCACTCAGAGGCCTCGTAGTACTCAGCAACAATCTCTTCATGGTGAGAAAGGGGCAGTGGCTGAAGCCGTGCAGGCAGCGTGGGGCTGGGCAACGAAGTCACTTGGCCATGCCTGGGCTTCGGGCACTGCGGCAGCTGCTCCCAGCTCTCTTGCCTCCCACTTCAGCTTCCCAAGTGGTTCGGGACAGGCCTTTGGCCTCTGGGCCCTGCGGCAGCAGGGCTGTGTTTCACAAACTTGTGTTCCACACAGGCTGAAAAAATGTGGAGCCTGACTGAAAGTCTTGTGGAGCTCCTGGAGGAAAATGATAGCGATATGGTCAGGATGACCATTCTTCTAGTGAGATATTTGGTCCTGGATAATGGTGCCCCAATACCCACCCCCATTGCCCTGCAGCTGGCTGAGGCGCTCCTGCCACTCTTTGACTGCGTAAGACTCTGTGCCCACACCCACGGCCACTGGGTGCTGCCGGGACCCTCGGTGCCCTGTGGAGATGCCAGCCTGTGCCCTGGGGGGCCTGAAGCAGCTGATGCTGAGGTTTTTTGCCCTTCCTTTCATTCAGGATGATAGCCAGGTGCAGCTGAACTCCATGTGTGTCTTTCAAGAGATGCTGGACTTACTAACGCAAGAGGGAAGAAAGGCCCTGAAGTCCCACGTGCGCCTGAGCCTGCTCCCGCTCTACTTCCACTGCTATGATGAGAATCAGATTGTTGCTGAGGTGAGGACTGGTGGCCGGCTGCTGTTCCCTGGCAGGGGGCTGGGCTGCGTCCTGCCCTGGCACCTTGCGGGCTGCAGCCTCCTCCAGGCTGCGGCACTGGGATGCTCCTGTGCCCTGGCGTGTGGGGCCATCTGTGCGTCTCTGCTGCTCTCCAGGCTTCTTGGAAATTGCTGCTTGGTGCAGTCAAGTTCATAAAGACAAAGGATCTCAAGAAGCTGGTGAAGGAGGAGAAACTGTGGAAGTTCAGCAAGTGCCTGGTAAGGAGTGACAAGAATCCCCAGCCTCAGCCTGGAGAAGGCCCCTGAGGGCAGTGCTCAGTGTGTGGCGCTGGCAGCTGTGCCCCTGCCCGCTGCTGCACCCAGAGGCTGCGCGGGCTTTTCTCCCGGCTCCCGTGGGCCTGAGCCGGGTGCCCATGGAGCCCGGGCCCGGCGGGGCTGCGGGACGACACCGCGGCTCCCCGGGCAGCAGCCGGCCCTCTGCCCCCTCCCCTCAGGAGCCCGGCGCCAGCGGCTGCCGGCCGCGCCTCAGGGCTGTGCGGGCAGGGGAGGCCGGCGCTGGGCGCAGGCAGCGCCCAGCTGAGGGGCCGAGCCTGCACCGACCCTTCCCTCCTGCCGCTCTCTCCAGCTGGCAGAGGACAGGAGCAGAGCGGCCGAGCACCTGCGCCGGGCCCTGCGCTACCTGCAGAGCCCACAGGAACCCCTGCGAGAGGCCGTCAGGTTCATGGGTGAGCCACGAGCCCCGCGCTCCCTCCCCGGCCCGCCACAGCTCGGCCCCAGCCCTGCCTGCTGCCCCGGCAGCGCCACCGGGCCTGGGCCCGGCGCCGTGGAGCCCCGCCCAGCCTCGGCTCCGCTGCCGCCCTCTGGCAGCCGTGCCCTGGGGCGGCAGCGTGCGGCAAGGGCCGGGCTGAGCCCTGCCGGGCCAGCAGGGCCTGTGGCTACAGCGCCGGCAGCGCCGCTGGCAGGGAGCTGTGCCGCTGGGGCCGTGACAGGCTCTGTGTTCACAGGGATCGCCGGGCAGAGCTTGAGGGGGCAGCAGCAAGAGCTCCTGATGATCTGCAGTGGTGAGTCAGGGCAGCGGGCTGACAGTAGCGGCTGGCAGGGGGAGCTGCGAGCCCTGCCCCGGCTGCGGAGGCCTCTGCTCCTGTGGGGAGAGCACACTGAGTTTTCAGGGCCACGTGTGCCATTCGTGGCCAGCAGCTTCAGGCTGAGCCCCTGGGTCCCTGATCCCTCCTGGCCATGAGCCGGCTGGGATGGCCTTGGCTGGGGGCTCTCCTGGAAGATCTGGGATCTGACCGTGGCGCTCTCTTGCAGCCCTCGAAGAAAAAACTAATGACATCAGCCTTGCTGTGGCAAGCCTGGCGGTTCAAACACTGTGCGTCCTCAAGTCAGGAGAGCCAGCTCCGATCTCCATGTTCCAGCGGCTCCGAAACCACCTGCGCAGGGCGTGGAAGACACGGCCTCGGCTGTCACAGCTCAGCTGCCTGCCCTGCCAGAGCTCTATTCTGAGCTGATCCCAGAGGCTCTTTTTGCTGGGGCCTCCTGAGTCAGGAGGCATTTTCTTTTTCTTCAAGAATGTTCTTTTCTTTTTTTTTTTTCCTTTACAATGTAAATATAGACTGTGTTATAATACACAGACTCCCAGTATCTTTCTTTTGCTGCCCAGGGTTTGCAGGGCATAGGGGAGAAGGGGGAAAAGGGTGCTTGTGCTCAGCCAGCTGCCCAGGCGTGCAGTTCCGCAAGAAAACAGCCAGAAGCCCTTTGGCCTTTGGTGGTTCTGCTGAAGCCTTTGTGCTGCCCACAGAGTGGCTGAGCAGGGGCTGGAGCTGCAGGGATCCCTGTGAGAGCGGTGCCTGGAGATGGCCACAAGCCCTGTGCCAGGCAGGAAGCGCCATCCGTGTCCTCCTGCCTGTGTGCTGCTGGCTGCCTTGCTGAGGGCCCCGAGGTGCCTCTGGCTGGGGGTGCTCCAGAGCTGCTGTGGGAGCAGCTTGGCCGGGCTGGGGGAGACCCCGAGGGGGTGGGGCACTGGGAAGCCCTGAGCAATTGGGTGTCAGAGGCCATAAGCAGCCCACTGGCACCTGCCTTGATCCTGACAGCCGGCTGCTCTTGCACTTCCTCAGGGCGTGCTTAGAGGGACCCTCAGGAATCAGGTGTGGAACCCTGGTCCCAGCCTTTCAGGGCTGTGAGGCCAGGAGTTTTGGGGCTGGGCATGTGCCCTCCCTGTGCTCAAGACTGGAGCCCCCAGCCCCTCAGCCTTAAGTATGGAGCTCCGCTGCCTGCTTGCAGAGTCTTGTTCCTGTTGCCATTGTGGAGGCTGAGCTCTGTGGCTTTAGGCAGGATTGAGCCAGAAGAACAGCAGCTTTGAGCCCAGGGGGGCCACAGAAAGGCCCTCTGGACAAAGGGCATTCCTGGCATTCCCAGGGCAGGGACACATGAGAGTGTGGCGGGCACCTTCAGGGTGCCATGCTGCCTTTGCACTGGGCCACCTCCCTGTGTACAGGGCTGGCTCTTTGCTTTGCTGTCCTCGGCCTTTTACCATCGTGCTCCTTTGGCTGCCTGCAGAGAGGGGCAGCCCTACAAGGAGGGTGAAAGGCCCTGTCTCCAACATCTCAAGGGGGAAATGGAGCTCCCCCGGCCCTCAGCTCACGCTGTAAGAAGAGCAGAGCCTTTTCCCCAGCCTTCATGGCTTTCTGCCTGCTGCTGGCCCCTGGCCACCATGACCCACTGCACTCGCTCTGAATCACCTACAGGATGGTTGGTGCCTCTTGATTTGCTGAAGGGACGTGAGGGTCACTGAAGGAAAGGTGGGTGTCCCAATGCTGAGGGCACACGTGGGTCACTGAGCAGACTTGAGGCTTTCCCAGCAGGTTGCAGGTGCCTTATGTGTCACTGAAGGAAAGGCAGATGCCCCGTGTGTGGCTGAGGTGTCATGACTGTCTCTGAATGGCACGCAGATGCCCTGCATGCCACTGAGGGCACGTGAGAGTCCCTGAGGGGAGCCGGGTGTCTGTCTGTCCCTCAGGGTCTGTCGGTGTCACAGAGGGAACGTGAGCGTCACTTGAGGGGGACACGGGCACGCTGCGTGTCGCTGAGCGCACATGCCGCTGGCTGAAGGGACGCCAGGGCCGCTGAGGGGCCGTGGGCTCGCCCTGAGGGACATGGCCGGGCCGGGCCGGGCCCCGCTGCGCCGCCGCCGCCCGCTCCCCGCCGCAGGGAGCGTTTCCCGCCCAGCGCGGGCGGCCCCGCCCCGCCGGTCCCCTCAGCCGCGGGCGGGACCTCCGACCCGCTGTGGCCGCCCCTCGGGGCCGGGCGCCGGGCGGCCTTCCAGAAGCCGTGGGGGAGCTGCCCTGGGGCTGCCCTGCGCTCATACACACCCAGGAGGATGGGGCAGGGTCGGCTCAGGACCAGGGAGTGTTTCATTTTTTGAGGGGTAAAGCTGCAGTAGCTTAGAGCAAGAGAACTTCATAGCACAGGAATGCTGGAATTACCTGGCCTCACCTGTAGGGCACAGAATGGACATTTGGGCTTTAAAGTGCAGGTAGTCACTGGACTGTGGGAATAATGAAATCTGAGGTGATCTGTCGAGTACATATAGTGGATATTTGCGCAGGAAAATTTTGAGGTGATCTCCATGGGAACAAAATTACTTTTGAGGAAAAATCTGTGTCATTTCTAGAGGGCACATGAGATAATTTTGTGACAAAACCTGAGGTAAATGTTAGGGCAACGAAAGAATATTTGGAGGGTAAAATCCCAGGTTCTCTGACTTCCCACTGCCTCATCCCATGCCCCAGCAGGGGAGCTTTGCCCTCCCTGTCCTCAGCCAGCCCAGCCTGGGCACCTCAGGGCTGCCCCCACCCTCCTGCTGAGGCCCGGCCTCGAGGGCTTCTGCCGCAGGCCTGGGAGACGCTCTGGGGAAGCGCCCGAGCAGCCGGGGGCCAGGGACAAGGCGGCTGCCCGGGGGCTGCTTGTGGCCTCTGGCACCCAATTGCTCAGGGCTTCCCACTGCCCCGGCTCCTCAGGGGCCTCCTGTTATTCTGCCAATTGACAGAGGCAATTTAAAGGACACAACACTGGAAATAATGTTCCTATTTCACTATGAATATTAAGGAACCACAGTGTACAATGATACAGTCAATAAAAATGTGTGTATGATTTTAGTGAGCAGCAAGAACAAACAAGGCAGTGCATCTAAATCAGTACTGTAATAGAGAAAGGAGAGCGATTTAGAAAGATGCATCACCAATTGCCTAAACTGCTTATCATCTTGCAGATCCACACTTGCTGGGGAGCCCCAGTTTACACCAAGGACCTGGAAAACCACTCCCAGCAATTGGGAAAATCCTAGGTGGTCCATCTACCCATAGATGAGGTCTCCAAATTTGCCCTGAAAGCGGGTCTTTCTTTTATAGGCCAAAAAGAGCAAGTCCAAGTGACTCAATGATATTTTTAGCCCAGAAACCCCTGCAGCTGGTGGCACATTTCATAATCAGCAGGGGCACAGCTAGGCCAAAGCCCAGACCTCTGCTGGGAGGCTTTGTCCTCAAATACTCTTCAAACAAACCTCTCTTCAAGTCACTTGGGAAAGTTTCTTAAAATGATACATTTCTGGTACAGAACTGTGTACCGCCACTGGGTCTCTTCTAGCCGGATAGTGAGACGGGTCCAGGGTTCCTTCAGGCGAGCAGTCTTGGGCCGGGCAGATCAGCCTTCAGCAGGCCGAGTGTCCAAACCCAAAATGCCCTATAGCCTGACACCTTAGTGAGCTCAGTGATTATCAGCTCTTAGTGATTTTCAGCTCTTTTATAATTTCAGCTCTTTGCTCACTAAGATGCTGGCCTCAGTGGCTTCCACAAAGCAGAAGGAGAGAGAGGAGGAGGCAGCCTCGGAGATTCCATGATGGTTTATTTCCAGGGATTTGCGAAGGGTTCCGATGGGCAGCTCTTCTGCCAGGAATATGCAAGGATGGCTACTTATATAGGGTTAGGGGGGATTGAAAACTGACCAATTGTAAGGGTTAGGGAAAACTAGCCTATAGGGTCACGGAGAGATAAGCTAGACCGGAGGACCTAAGTGAAGACTCCAGGCTTAGCTATTCTGACTCAGCTTTTGCTTATCTCTAGGCTTACATCCTCCACGGGGCCCTAGCCATCTCAGTGTCCGCTACACATAACTACACAGGGCTATGTGAAAGATTGTAAAGCAGCTGCTTTGGAGTCAAAGAGCCAGCATTAAGAGTCCTTGTCATCTGTTTGTAGCTAAATCACACTTCAGGGGATTTGAAGGAGTTTGGAACAAGCTCAAGAGCGGACCTCTGAGTTTTTTAGATGATGCCATTTCTTTTCCTTATCTTCTGCATAGACAGGAAGGGTAAGTTTGGCTCACATCTCCACTGCATGGCTCACAAGGCCACCAAGACTTCTAGTTACAAGAGCTTTTAAGACACTGCCAAGAGGCACATCTGTGTTTTGGACCCAATCCTTCAATATTTTGTCTTATGGACTCATGCTACAGTGTAAGCTTCCTTAGCCAACCATGTTACGACATACAAACCTACAGCACTGCATCCTAAACTTCTTGTTTGCCATTGTAACTACTTTTATTTTTTCTAGATCTTGAACTCTACAACTCAAAACTTTCCTCCACTTCGACTTTCCTCCACGTGTCTCTGCTATAAACTATAAATCCACATTCTCGCTTCTAGCACCTAAGTTTGGAAGCCCTTTCCAAGGTCTCAGATCAAATCCTGTCTTTAATTCTAAGCTTTGCTGGCAAGACCAAAGGTCTGAGAATTCCCTGCCTTTCGGTTTCCAACAACTGAAGCTGTCATTTCCAGAGTGCCCAGGATCCATCTGGAACAGTCAACTCTGGCACAACAAGGTGCCCTCTGGGGGGCTGCTTATGGCCTCTGACAGCCAATTGCTCAGGGCTTCCCAGTGCCCCAGCCCCTTGGGGTCTCCCCCACCTCGGTCAAGCTGCCCGGCAGCAGCGCCACAGCCCCGCAGCAGCTCCGGAGCAGCCCCATCCAGAGGCACCTTGGAGCCCTCAGCAAGGCAGCCAGCAGCACACAGGCAGGAGGACGAGGGTGGCGCTTCCTGCCTGGCACGGGGCTTGTGGCCATCTCCAGGCACCGCTCTGGCAGGGATCCGTGCAGCTCTGGCCCCTGCTCAGCCGCTCTGTGGGCAGCACAAAGGCTTCAGCAGAACCACCAAAGGCCAAGGGGCTTCTGGCCCTTTTCCCTGTGGCACTGCATGCCTGGGCAGCCAGCTGAGCACAGGCACCCTTTTCCCCCTTCTCCCCTATGCTCTGCAGACCCTGGGCAGCAAAAGAAAGATACTGGGAGTCTGTGTATTATAACACAGTCTATATTTACATTGTAAAGGAAAAAAAAATAGAAAAGAACATTCTTGAAGAAAAAGAAAATGCCTCCTGACTCAGGAGGCCCCAGGAAAAAGAGCCTCTGGGATCAGCTCTGCATAGAGCTCTGACAGGGCAGGCAGCTGAGCTGTGACAGCCGAGGCCGTGTCTTCCACGCCCTGCGCAGGTGGTTTCGGAGCCGCTGGAACATGGAGATTGGAGCTGGCTCTCCTGACTTGAGGACGCACAGTGTTTGAACCGCCAGGCTTGCCACAGCAAGGCTGATGTCATTAGTTTTTTCTTCGAGGGCTGCAAGAGAGCGCCACGGTCAGATCCCAGATCTTCCAGGAGAGCCCCCAGCCAAGGTTATCCCAGCCAGCTCTTGCCATGGCCAGGAGGGAGCCGGGACCAAGGGGATCAGCCCCAAGGTGCTGGCCATGAATCCTCCACGTGGTCCTGAAATCTCAGCGTGCTCTGCCCACGGGAGCAGAGGCCTCCACAGCCGGGGCAGGGCTTGCAGCTCCACCAGCCAGCCCCCACTGTCAGCCCGCTGCCCTCACTCACCACTGCAGATCATCAGGAGCTCTTGCTGCTGCCCCCTCAAGCTCTGCCCGGCGATCCCTGTGAACACAGAGCCTGTCACGGCCCCAGCGGCACAGCTCCCTGCCAGCGGCACTGCCGGCGCTGTGGCCACAGGCCCCGCTGGCCCGGCAGGGCTCAGCCCGGCCCTTGCCGCACGCTGCAGGCCCAGGGCACGGCTGCCAGAGGGCGGCAGCGGCGCCGAGGCCGGGCGGGGCTCCACGGTACTGGGCCCGGCCCGGCCTGGGTGGCGCTGCCGGGGCAGCAGTCGGGGCTGGGACCGAGACGCGGCGGGCCGGGGAGGGACTGCGGGCTCGTGGCTTACCCATGAACCTGACGGCCGCCTCTCGCAGTGGCTCCTGTGGGCTCTGCAGGTAGTGCAGGGCCCCGCGCAGGTGCTCGGCCGCTCTGCTCCTGTCCTCTACCAGGTGGAGAGAGCGGCAGGAGGGAAGGGTTGGCGCGGGCTCAGCCCCTCGGCCGGGCGCTGCCTGCGCCCAGCCCCGGCTTCCCCTGCCCGCACAGCCCTGAGGCGCGGCCAGCAGCCGCTGGCGCCGGGCTCCTGAGGGGAGGGGGCAGAGGGCCGGCTGCTGCCCGGGGATCTGCGGTGCCAGCCCGCAGCCCTGCCGGGCCTCGGCTCCATGGGCACCCGGCTCAGGCCCACGGGAGCCGGGAGAAAAGCCCGCGTGGCCTCTGGGTGCAGCAGCGGGCAGGGGGACAGCCGCCCGCCCGCACACTGAGCACCGCCCTCGGGGGCCTTCTCCAGGCTGAGGCTGGGGATTCTTGTCACTCCTTACCAGGCACTTGCTGAACTTCCACAGTTTCTCCTCCTTCACCAGCTTTTTGAGATCCTTCCTCTTCATGAACTTCACCGCACAAAGCAGCGTTTCCCGGGAGGCCTGGAGAGCAGCAGAGACGCACAGATGGCCCCACACGCCAGGGCACAGGAGCATCGCAGTGCCACAGCCTGGAAGAGCCTGCAGCCCACAAGGTGCCAAGGCAGGAGGCAGCCCAGTCCCCTTCCAGGGAACAGCAGCCCACAAGGTGCCAAGGCAGGAGGCAGCCCAGTCCCCTTCCAGGGAACAAGTCCTCACCTCAGCAACAATCTGATTCTCATCATAACAGTGGAAGTAGAGTGGGAGCAGGCTCTGGCGCAAGTGGGACTTCAGGGCCTTTCTTCCCTCTTGTGTTAATAAGTCCAGCATCTCTTGAAAGACACACATGGAGTTCAGCTGCACCTGGCTATCATCCTGAATGAAAGGAAGGGCAAAACACCTCAGCATCAGCTGCTTCAGGCCCGCCAGGGCACAGGCTGGCATCTCCACAGTGCACCAAGGGTCCTGGCAGCACCCAGTGGCCGTGGGTGTGGGCACAGAGTCTTACGCAGTCAAAGAGTGGCAGGAGCGCCTCAGCCAGCTGCAGGGCAATGGGGGTGGGTATTGGGGCACCATTATCCAGGAGCAAATATCTCAATAGAAGAATGGTCATCCTGACCATATCGCTATCATTTTCCTCTAGGATCTCCACAAGACTTTCAGTCAGGCTCCACATTTTTTCAGCCTGTGTGGAACACAAGTTTGTGAAACACTGCCCTGCTGCCGCAGGGCCCAGAGGCCAAAGGCCTGTCCTGAACCACCTGGGCAGCTGAAGCGGGAGGCAGGAGAGCTGGGAGCAGCTGCCCCAGCGCCCGAAGCCCAGGCAAGGCCAAGTGACTTCGTTGCCCAGCCCCACGCTGCCTGCACGGCTTCAGCCACTGCCCCCTTCTCACCATCAAGGGATTCTTGCCCAGCACTACGAGGCCTCTGAGTGCCAAGTAACGCCTGGCCCTGTGCTCGCTCTGCAGGTTCTGTGACATGACCTCCAGGACACTGTCACTACATTCCCCCAAGTCCAGGCACTCGAGCACCTGAAAGGCACAGGACAGTGACAGGGGACCCGGCCGGCAGGAGCCCGGAACCTCACAGGTCTGGGCCCAGGCAGCGGCACTGGGCGCGGGCACCGTCCTGGCAGCTGTGGCTACAAGAGGGCAGAGAGCTGGGAGGCAGCTCAGTGAGGCAGCACTGGTCTTCAGGCTCACCTCCACAAGGAATGCCAGGGCAGGGAAATCCCAGTATGGCATCTCTTCGCCGAGCAGGCTTAGCAGGTAGAATGCAACGGAAGAACAAAAGTGTATGGCTGAATGGCAAATTTCTCTGACAAGAGGAAAAAGGAAACAAAACCCTGAGCCAGTGGGCAAACCTCTCCCAGGAGTGACTCACACAGTTCTCATCTTTCCCCCACCAGCCTTCCAGCAATGGGACCTGGGCCGTGTGGGAGTTGGTTGCTCATAAGCACCCTCCTCTCCCAGCCTTTCCCAGTGTGCTTGGCCATCCCTCAGTGACAAGGCCCTCTGGCCCATGACCACAGGGACTGTGTGGGGCACCTGGGCACAGAGCACAAATGTCAGAGGCAGTGGGGAGAAGGGGGTCTCACCTTGCCAGCAGAGCCATGGCAAAGTGGTGGGTGTCAACAGAGAGCAGCATGTCCCAGCCACGCCTGCGTTCCATTGCCACCACCACATGCTCATAGCGGAGAAGGCAGAGCAGGGACTTCAGGGTCTGCACTGCAAACCTGTGTGCAGAGCAAAGCCCAGGTCACTCTGGCAGTACTGGCTCTTTGCCAGGCCACATGGCAGGGACACTGGATGGAGCACCTGTTGGGGCTGGTGGCAAGGCCATGCTCTTCCTGGCATTCTTTCCAGAAGGTATCAGCCTCCTCTGGCATATCCAGAGTGCTGAAGAACACTTGGAAGAGCAAATGAACAAATAGGCGGTGGAAATACACCTTCAGTATCCGTGGGATGCAAGGCACCTGGAGGATCTTCCACATCACCACGGTTGCCTGCAAAGGACAAAGCCCCCTGAGAGAGTGCTCAGTGCTGGCAGGGCCCAAGCGTGGCAGGGAGAGGTGAGGAGAGACACAGGGAGAGCACGGCGCCTGGTGGGCCTGAAGGTGCCCCTGGGCCAGTTTTCAGGCCAGCACCTGAGGCAGGGAGATGCAGTGGTAGAAGGAGGATGGAGAGGTGCTGGGGAGGTGTTTTTGGGGCCAGCAAAGGCCAGTTGTAGAAACTCACAGCCATGGCAAAGACACCCGTTTTGTCCCCATCGGTGGTGCATGTGCTGTGCTCTGGCCAGCTCCCCAGCACATCCAGAAGTGTCAGCTGTGCCAGCTCCGCAGTCCTGATTGAGCCCATGATGATCTTCCACATGGCCATGGCAGCTCTGCGGGGTTAGAGCTCTGTCTCAGGGGGTCTCAGACGCAGCACCAGGGGGAGCTGAGCTGGCTGCCAGTTCTGCCTCTGCCCACTGCCTCTTGCCAGCAGCACCCAGGCAGCGCAGCCCGGTGGGACAGAGCCCTGAGAGGCAGGGAGGGAGCATGGCAGCAGGCTCGGGGGCTGACAATCCAGGGCTGGGAAAGGCAGCAGCCAGAGGGCCCTGGAACTCTCTGTTGGTCGGACAGCTGGGACAGGTTGTACAGGGTGATGGGCTGGGGAGCCCTGAGCCTTCTGGGCAGGTGGGCCCCATACCTGTCACAGGACGGGGCCACACGCAGGAGCGTCACGACTACATCATCTGGCTGTGCCTCTCTGAGATGCAGCAGGGGCTCATCCAGCCTGTGCTCGTCCTCATTGTTTGCCATGAGCCACTGGTGGATGTACCTGACCATGGCCGGCACCTGGAGAAGGCACAGGGGGACTTGGAAAGCTGCCAGAGGGAGCAATGTTCCCAGCTTCCCCAGAGAAGTGCTTCCCTTCCCACCGCACTGCCATGTGGCCTCAAAGGCTCACAGCAACCAGCATACGTGGCTTGAGAGGTCAAGCAATTCCTGGGAGAATCAAACCCGGGCCACAGGCTGCTTACTTGGTCTGGATAGTAAAAATCTTCCTTTACAAGCATACGCAGGAGGGCAGCACTGGTCTGGGTTTGGAAGATGGGCAAGTACGGTCTGAGCCCAGTGCCCATGGTGATGGTCACTTCCTCCTGAATTTTCTTCATGAATTTGCAGATGAACTGTAGGAGAGGGGCAAGAAGCCAGGGATGTTGCATGGACTGCTGCACACACGGTGCTCAGGTGAGCAGGGACAGCAGGCCCAGCCCAGCTGGGGGTGGCTGCAGGTACCTGCGCTGTGCTGCGGAAGCGGCCACGGCTGGATTCCTGCTCTGGCGTGCGCTCCACGGCTGCGTCTGGCAAAGAAAGAGCGCAGCCAGAGCTGAGGGGCTGCGGGAGAGGCCGGAGAACAGAGCCCAGCCCTGCGCTCCCCAGGCAGGAGAAGCCCCAGGATGCCCCAGGGGGATGGAGCAAGGCCACTGAAGGATGTCTGCCCGGCCCCTCTTCTGTCCTGTCCATGAGCATGTCCCCAGGGCATTGCATGGCATGGCATGGCATGGCATGGCATTGGGTCAAGCCAGCTGCAGGCACCAGTCCTGTGGGTCAGCTCTGCCACTCACCCTCCTGCGGTGGCTGGAATGGCACCACCTCTTCAGTCTCCTGTGCTGGGGCAGCTCCAGGGCCTTCTTCCTCCTCCTCCTCCACCCAGGCCAGCTTGGGCACTCTCGGGGGTCTCTGCTCCATGTCTCTGAGTGGATTTGTTGGTATTTGCAGGAGAGGTGCCTTGGAAAAGCTCCAAGTCACCAAGTCCTGCAATCGGTCTCAATGGCTCCTGCCACAAGGACAGATGTGACAAGACAATCCTGTCAAGGATTGGGTCTGGCCTCAAGGGTCCCTGCAGAAGCGAAGCCTCAGGAAGGCCACAGGTCAGCAAGTCCTGTGGTCTGGCCTTGAGCTCAGCTGCAGGAACAACGCTTCAGAAAAGCTCCGGGTGGGAGACGAACGAGCGCGCTGTGCGGGGGCTCCTCACAGCACTGCTCTGTCCCGTCCTGTCCCGTCGCATGCTCCGAGCACTGTGGCGTGCACTTGTCCCTGCCAGCTCCTATGTCACCACGTGTCACAAAGGGCCCTTGGACACCCGTTCTATGCCACAGTGACCATGCTGCACCATGTCACAAAGGCCCCCTGCACACACTGCCCCCTGTCCTGGGGCCACCCTCAGCCCACACAGTGTTGCCCAGGGTGGAAGGGATCTCTCACCCCAAGTGTCCAAGACAGCCCAACAGATTCTTTAGGAAGGGCTCAAACCATCAGCAAACACTGCCCTGCTCTGTGGGCTCAGGGCAGCAGAAAGAGCCCCCAGGGCTCCACTGGGAAGGGCATGGGGCTTTCCACAGGAGCTGGCTCAGCCTCCTTGGGAAACATCTTGGCTGGTGGCCATCCTAAACCCACGGGTGTTACATGGACAGGGAACATGTGGGTCTGAGCACAAATTCTGCTCTGACCCCTGGGGATCAGGGAGCACTGACATCAGCAGCAGTGGCAGAGTCCCCACCCAAGCAGACCTGCCACCCCCCAGCCCAGGCAGCGCTGGTGCCCATCTCCTGCCTCAGAGACCTGTGCCCCCGGGGGGCTTCTGTGCCAGAGGGAGCCAAAACCAACGTGCATTGGGGGCTCTGCTCCTTCCTGCAGGGGCTGATGGCAGGAGCACCGGGAGCAACTGCTGGCAACACTTGGTATCTGTCAGAAGTTCTCACTCCATGCTGAAATTATTTTCTCATTGAATTCATTTCCTTCAGCACAAAAACACCTTAGTGGCAAAGGCACAGAAAAATCTGGCATTTAAGAATCCTTACTTCAGGAAAGCTTTACTTCGCATTGCTCAACTCAAGTAGTTCCAAAAAGTTGCAAACTTCCCAACTTCATTGGGATGGCCTGAGAAGGTGAAGAGTTGGAATTTTGCTTCCTGTCTCAAAGCAGCAATTCATTTGCTTTAAAATCATCCACTGAGAGTCACTTAACATAACACTACACAGAGGTAAAAAAAGGGCCATTCTTTGGTTTGCAAATGGTTTTCTATGAAGGGATGATAGTATCCTAATTTTCTTAAAGAATAAAAGCTCTCAAGAAATAAAGTCCACTCACTGTTACAAAAGTAGCCCAAAGAAATGAGTAGATGGCAAAAGGACTAATCCTTCCTCTGGTACAGATATCTACATGGCCAGTAAAGTACAGCTGTCCCCTCTTGTTCCCTGCAGGAGAATCAGGACCATAACCAGGAAAAATCACAGATATTCTTTTTGCACTCTGTAACCAAAGCTGTGCCAAACCACAGATGCTGCCTTCAAACCGACTCAAATTCCAGCCTAGACCTCTCACCTTGCAGACAACTCCTTCCCCGACACCCCACCAACACCAACCTCCCCAAACAGCCCCAAAGAAGCCCTAAACACTCCGCCAGGACCCAAACTCTCCCTGTCCCTCCGCAGAGCTTTCCCACTCTCCAGCAGACCCCCTAGTTCCCTGCACATGCTATGGGATGGCACTCAGGAGGATCTGCTCCAAGGCCATCCTTGGTGGCAAGCTCAGGCTGCCAGGCCTATGGTTCCTGGATCATCCCATTTCCCTGGCAGCTCCCTGGGAAGCACTTTCCTTGAGAAGCAAGCCCCTTTCCTCCAAAGGCATTTCCCCAAATGCGTAGCTTTCCTGGGGAACACCAATACACTCTTAAGAAAAGCTGGCAAGGCTGAATGACTTCGGGTCCTTTCAGGACAGGCACTCCAGCTCTAGCTCGTATTCCCCCAAGTGTGTTTCCAGGTGGAGGTTCAGAGGTGCAGCCCCAGGCCCTCTACAAACACAAGCTGCTCGCTGCCTCTTCACCTGCCTCAACTCCTGCCTGTTGTCACAGCAGCAAAACCAGGCTATTCCCAGCCAGAGCCCAGAGCCCTGTTCCTGCAGGACGCTCTTGCCAGCACCTTCCAGGACTCTCAGCTGTGCACACAGTGCTTTTCATGCCCACTCCTAACAGGCTTTGGAATGCAGAGCACAACCTGGCTGGCTCTGCCACCAGCACACCCCAAACACAGGCGGAGGAGGAGGCACCTGGGGCCGTGTTTGCAGGCATGCCCAAGAGAAACTGGAAGGGTGCCCTCCCTCTGGTCTCACTTGGTGTGCTTTCTGACTGGGTCTGAGCCTGGAGCTGCCATTCCTTGGTTGTGGGAACCAGAACCACACCCAGGATCCCAGCACTGCCTGACAGCGCTCCAGGCACTGGCGCGGTTGCGCCTCTGAGTCTCCGGCACTGTGCTGCTGCTTTATTTGCCCTTAGGCACAGCCAAGCTCTCTGTTAAGCCCAGATGGTCTCTGGTTCCGCCCTCTTCCTGATCCTTTGCAGGGATGCAGCACTGCTGTGCTTTCAGGAAGCTGTTCTTGAAAGCTTCCAGCGTTCCAAGCTCCTTTGCCCTCTGTGGATGCTTGCCATGGAATCCCTTCCAGCTGGGTTCAAAGCATCCTCAGGTTTGCTCTTCCAAAGCCCAGGGGCTCCAGGGTGCTCAGCAAGATCTGTAACTCCACAGTATTGTGGAACTGGACCTTCAGCACAGGGACCTTTCCAGCCTGATCTGCCCTCGTTCCTCTGTGTCTGTGCACAAAACACAGTGTGGAAGAGAATGGCAGGAGCGGCCTGTGTGTCCCAGGGCTCCGCATCTGCAGCACTCCAGCTCCACAGAGATGCAGGTAAAGCAGAGAAGCCAAACCGTTTATTAATGGAAGACAAAGCAAAGGGATGAGCTGGAAGGAAAGAAAGGGGATGGGCAGGTTCTGAGGGCTGGAGGGAGGGAGCTATCAACAGGGAGGGAGAAGGCAGGAGCTATGGGAGCTTCCCACAGGCTCAGCTGTGCCAATCATCAGCTGTGCCTGGAGCTCCAGCTGGTCTCCTCTGGTCTCCAGGTGGTCTCACCTTCCAAGGGATCTGGAGGTCTTAAAGAGACACTGGTTCTTCTGAGCCAGCAGATGAAAGTACTTCTGCAGCTCTTCCCTTGAAAATCACCTGAACAAATATGCTTATGCAGGAGAGACTGTTGTCTTCACTTGGGCCTTGAAGGGCTGAGAGAGGAATAGAGCCACAGTCAGAACCTGGATGTGCAGGAATCCAAGGAGACCCTTCTGCCAGAGCCATCCCACCCAGCTCTTGCCATGACCATGAGAGAGGAGGAGCCAAGGGGATCAGCTGCAAAGTGCTGGCCATGAATCCCCCTGCCCACATCCCTGAAATCTCTGTGTGCTCTGCCCACGCCACCCCTCGTTCACACAAGGAGCAAAGCCCACTGCAGCCAGGGCAGGGGTTGCAGCTCCCTGCCCAGGCATTGCAGCTCACCTGGCCAGCCCCCGCTGACAGCTCGCTGCCCTCACTCACCCTCACAGAGGGCCTGGAGCTCTTCCTTCTGCCCCATCAGGAGCAGCCTGGCCATCCCTGGGAACACAGGCTAACCATAACTAAGGCTGCTGTGGCTATTATCCAGTTTGCTTTAATGCTTAATAAGGTGAGGAATTAATGGATTTTTAACTTCCTCTGGAAGGCAGGCACGTGGATTCAGAGCTATCAGACACTGAGTGTATGTTTTTGGGGTTACTTTAATAATGGTACTTACTGTGAGGAAATGACACTGGGGGAAATTTTCTCCCAGCCCTTCACCCAGCTCTTTGGGTCTGCCCCACCGTTTCCAAAGGGTTCAGATCCACTCTAAATGCTAATGATATCATACAGTGGTTGGGGTTTCGTATAGGCCTGTTACATTTAGCCTTCAGAGATGAGGGAAGATTAACCTGGATAACCACGCTGACACCTACCCCAGAGACAAGGGATGCTGCTGCCCCAGAGCCTGACCCTGCCCCACAGCCCATCTCAGAAATGAACCACCCAGGTTGGGTGGTGGTTCTAGTGAAAGAGATGGGCCAGATGCTGAAGGAGTACATTTCCAGAGCTGGTGAAAAACCCTCCCGCTGCCTCAAAGAGGGAGAGTCTGATGGTGCCGCAGTGGAAGCCACAGATGTTACAACCGTCCAGGTTCCAGATTGCAAAGGCAATCACAGCCAGCAGCAGTTGCCCTGGTGGAAACAAGGAGATCTAAGATGAAGCCAGAGCACCCAGATGAGGATAAGAAAGGAGGGCCCTCACAACCCGCAGGAGAGACAACAGTTGAGATCATCACTGAGTCCCTGATGTACAAAAGTCTCCGTAATCTGCACAAAGTCATTGCACAATGGGGACGTAAGGCTTACACAACCTGGCTATTTCGGGTCTGGGACCTTATGGGTACAGGTGTGCAACTGGATGGCGGTGAAGCAAGGAATCTTGGACCTTTCACCCAGGACTCAGGTATGAATCAGATTTTTGTAAGGGAGCCAGGGTCCCTTTCCCTCTGGGAATGGCTTTTAATGAGTGTCAGAGAGAGGTTTGTCCACAGGGAGAGAATGCAGGAGCACAACCATAGAATGTGCTGGAAGACCCTCTAAGGGGGGAAGAAGGGATCCAACAGCTGAGAGAAGTGGCAGTATTGGAGGTCAGGTGCACAGGGCAAATGTTGTGGAGTCTGGCAAATCTAGGGCCATCTCAATACACCACCTTCATTGTAACAATTAATGCCAATACCAACCGAGAGACAGTGGGTTCTGTCGCAAACAAGTTTAGAAATTATGAAAGTATGATCAATGGCCCCATGCAGGCTCATGTCTCTGCCATGATTCAAGAACTCAGAGCAGAGATGAGGGAGGAGGTGAGGAGGAACAGTTCCCACATTGCACCAGTGCGAGTCACAGGCCCCAAAGTCAGAGCCCAACGTTCCCCAGCTAGAGAGAGAGGGTGCACCCCACGGGCTGACCTATGGTTCCTTCTGCATGACCATGGGGAAGACATGGGAAGGTGGGATGGTAAACCCACTTCTGTCCTGGCAGCACGGGTGGGTCAACTCAAGGAGGGGAACACTAATCAAGGGAACTCCAGTAAAGTGAAGGTAGCCTCAACCTCCCATGACTGAGCTGCTGAGTATGATCTGTCACATCCCCTCAAAAGTACCTTTACCATGTATGCCCTGGAAAGAAATAATAATTATGGTGAGACGGGCTCTGCCTTTAGCCAGGGAGAGGCACAGGAAAACTGGATCTTCTGCATGGTGTGGATCTGATGGCCTGGAACATCAGAACCAAAAATATACCATGCCTTAGTTTATACTGGTGCACAGTATACCCTGACATCATCAGGGCAGAACCTGTTTCCATTGCCAGGGTTACAGGGGGATCACAACAATTGACCCTGTTGGAAGTGGAGATGAGCCTGACTGGGAAAGAGTGGAAGAAACATCCTACTGTTACTGGTCCAGAGGCCCTGTGTGTTCTGGGCATAGACTTCCTCCAGAAAAGCTATTACAAAGACCCAAAAGGAACTCAGAAGGGCTTTTGGCATAGCTGCTGTGGAGGCAGAAAACATTAAGCAGATGAACACTTTGCCTGAACTATCCAAAAACCCATCTGCAGTAGAACTCCTGAAGGTGGAAGAGCAACGAGTGCCAATTGCCACCTCAATGGTGCACCACTGGCAGTATTGGAGGAATCAAGATGCCGTGATCCCTATCCACAAAATGATCCATGAACTGGAGAGCCAAGGGGTGGTCAGCAAAACCCACTCACCCTTCAACAGTCCCATCTGGCCTGTGTGCAAGTCTGACAGAGCATGGAGATTGACTGTGGACTGTTTTGGCTTCAATGAAGTGACTCCACCGCTGAGCGCTGCTGTGCTGGACATGCTGGAACTCCAGTACAAGGGGGAGTCCAAGGCAGCAAAGTGGTACAGCACTGTTGACATCGCTAACGAGTTTTTCTCCATTCCTCTGGCAGCAGAATGCAGGCCTCAGTTTGCTTTAACCTAGAGCGGTGTGCAATACACGTATAACCGACTGCCCCAGGGGTGGAAGCACAGCCCCACCATCTGCCATGAACTGATCCAGACTGCAGTGAAAAAGGGTGAGGCCCCAGAACACCTGCAGTACATTGATGACATCATTGCGTAAAAGAACACAGCAATAGAAGTATTTGAAAAAAGAAAGGAGATCATCCAGATTCTGCTAGAAGCCGGTTGTGCCATCAAGAAGAACGAAGTCAAGTGACCTGCCCGAGAGATCCAGCTCCTGAGAGTCAAGTAGCAAAACAGCCAGCATCAGATTCCCACTGAGGTCATCAACAAGATCACCGCGATGTCTGCACCAACCAGCAAGAAGAAAACCACCAGCTTTCCTAGCTGCCATAGGTTTTTGGAGAACGCACCTTCCTGAGTACTGTCAGATCATGAGCCCTCTTTACCTGGTCACCCACGAGAAGAGTGAGTTCCACTGGGACCCTGAGAAGCAGCAAGCCTTTGCCCAGATCAAGCAGGAGATTGCTCATGCAGTAGTCAGGACAGGACCAGAAGGGAAGAACATGCTCTACTCTGCAGCCAGGAACCATGGTTTGTCCTGGAGCCTTTGGCAGAAGGTATCTGGGGAGACTTTGGATTGACCACTAGGATTTTGGAGTCAAAGCTACAGAGGCTCTGAAGCCAACTACACCCCAACAGAGAAAGAAATCTTGGCCACCTATGAAGGACTCCAGGCCGCCTCAGAAATGATTGGTACAGAAGCACAACTCCTCCTGGCACCCTGAGTACCGGTGATGGGGTGGATGTTCAAAGGAAAGGTTCCCTCCACCCACCATGCCACCAGTGCTATATGGAGCAAGTGGATTGCTCTTATCACACAGCACACCCGTATAGGTAAACTGAATTGCCCTGGGATTTTGGAGGTAAATTCAAATTGGCCCAAAGATGAACATTTTGGTGTCACAGATGAAGAACAAGAACCAGTGACACAAGCTGAAGAAGCTCCTCTATATAACCAAGTGCCCCCAGAGAAAACACCCTACGTTCTTTTCACTGATGATTCCTGTTGCATCGTAGGGATGAACCAGAAGTGGAAAGCAGCCGTATGGAGCCCACACGACAGGTCGCAGAGGCCACTGAAGGAGAAGGTGGATCAAGCCAAATTGCAGAGCTCAAAGCTGTTCAACTGGCCCTGGACATTGCAGAAAGGGAGAAGTGGCCAAAGCTCTACCTCTACACTGATTCATGGATGGTAGCCAGCGCTCTGTGGGGTTGGCTAGGGAGGTGGAAAGAGGCTAACTGGCAGTGTAGGGGAAAACCAATTTGGGCTGCTGAAAAGTTCTACCAGGGTAGGGAGGCTACCAGTGAAAGTCTGCCATGTAGATGCCATGTCCCCAAGAGTAGTGCTAATGAGGAGCACCAAAACAATGAGCAGGTAGACCAGGCTGCAGAGATAAGGGTGTCCAGGATAGATCTAGATTGGGAACTTAAGGGAGAGTTATTCCTAGCTTGATGGGCCCATGGAGGTTCAGGCCATCAGGGTAGGGATGCCACCTACAAGTGGGCACAAGACCAAGGGGTGGATTTAACCATGGACAGTATTTCTCAGGTTATCCATGACTGTGAGACATTGCTACCATCAAGCAGGCCAAGTGAGTGAAGCCCCTGTGGTATGGTGGGAGGTGATCCAAGTACAAGTATGGGGAGGCCTGGCAGATTGACTCCATCCCACTGACCCAGACATGCCAAGGGAAGCACCATGTGCTCACAATGGTAGAAGCCACCATGGGATGGTTGGAAACCTACTCTGTGTCTCATGCTACTGCCCATAACACCATCCTGGGTCTTGAAAAGCAGGTCCTTTGGAAGCATGGTACCCCTGAGAGGATTGAGTGCGTCAATGGGACTCATTTCAGGAACAGCCTTATCAACACCTGGGCTAGGGAACATGGCATGGAGTGGGTGTACCATATCCCCTACCATGCACCAGCTGCAGGAAAACTAGAGAGGTACAATGGACTACTAAAAACCCAGTTGAAAGCCTTTGGTGGGGGATCTTCAAAAATTGGGAGCAGCATTTAGCAAAGGCCACCTGGTTAGTTAACACCCGAGGTTCCACCACCTGAGCATGTCCTGCCCAGTCTGAGTCCCTGAATATAACAGATGGAGATAAAGTCCCAGTGGTACATGTCAGAGGTTTGTTAGGGAAGACTATGTGGATCAATTCTGCCTCAAGTACAGACATACCCATTCGTGGGGTTGTTTTATCTCAGGACCAGGTTGCACATGGTGGATAATGCAAAGAGATGGAAGAACACAATGTGTACCTCAGAGAGATCTGATTGTTGGGTGAGAACTATGTGTAAATATCACTGTTTGCTGAATGTTACTACCACTGTCTGTGTATAGCTTTATATTAGATGTGTAATGTATGTGTATGTAGAGTTAGAATATATATTCATTTTAGTAGTAAGCTGATAATATGGGGATAAGGGGTGGAATGTCCTGGGTCCTGGGTTGACTGCATGATGCTTTTATCCCCAATTGTCTGTTCTGTTTATGCTAAATAATAAGTTTTGCACCTTTAAGACTTATTCCAGAAAGTGAAGTGGGGAGAGAAGAAGCGCACAGTTTCTTTTCAGACACTGCACTCCCTCCTCCACATTCCTGCTCCAGGACTGTGTTGTCTGCGGATGGATGGACAGTGGGACAGAGCTCTCCTTTGTTTTAGTTCTAGCTCACTGAGGCCAAGAAGTTGCCTGGACTGTGGATATTTTTCCCTTTTCTTTGGACCTGTTTAAACCTGCTCTGGACTGAACACCCAGAAGAGAAGTGGCAGCTTGCACCAGTGGCCCACTGGGCTGGGCCATGGCATTTCCAGCGCCGGAGGGATTGATAAGAGAATGAGCCAAGCTGCAACCTGGGGAGGGGACTTTCTGAGTTTGTAATCTCTTTTGGAGCAGCAAAAGGTTTTATTGTTTAATATTGTTTAGGTTTTATTGTTTAATAAATAGGTTCTTTCCAATTTTCTCCAAGGAGGTATTTTCTCCCTAACCAGTTGGGGGAAGGGGTCAGTTGAATCTGCTTTCCTAGAGGAGCTGCTTTGGGGGTTCTCTCCCAAATTTGCCCTGAACGAGAACAACAGGACACCCCAACAATGCCTGGGCCTGGCAGCGCTGTCCAAATGCTGCTGGAGCTCAGAGAGCCCTGGAGCTGGGACCCTTCCCTGGGGAGCCTGGGCAGGGCCCCAGCAGCCTCTGGGGAAAAACCTTTTCCTGACATCCAACCTAAGCCTGCCCTGACTCAGCTGCAGCCGTTCCCTCCACTCCTGTCCCTGGGCACCAGAGTGAAGAGGTTCCCATAGCCCCAGCCAGGGAGCCGCTCCCAAGGCTGTTGCCATGGCCACCAGGGCTGGGACCAGCTGGGATGCTCGGTTTCCACAAGCCAGGGTTCAGGAATGGGATTCCCCAATTTCCTGCTCCCACTAAATCCGCGCTGCCCTCGCTGCCCTCCCGCCTCCCATGGAAAGCACAAAAGGCAAAGATCCTGGGCTGGGATAAGAACAATTTACCGGGAACAGCAATGAAAAAAGCAACAAACAGGAACAGAAACAATATTGATAACAGAAAGGATAAGAAAAACTATTTACAGGCAAAACTACAACACAACTCCCTGGCTCTTCCCAGCAATGTATTTCCCCCTGGAAAGGACACCCTTCTCCTGGGGGAGAGAGAGTCCCTTTCCTGTCCCTGGCAATGTTCTGAGGTGGGAGTGAATGTAATGACATGGCCAGGGTCAGACCCTCATGTTCTTCAAGCCCATATCATGTCATTGGCAGGAGCAAGAAAACAGGCAGGTGTCTTCCCAGCATGGATCACGGGGAAAATGGATCACCAGGGCTCTTCCCAATATGGGTCCTCCAATAGGGGATGAAGCTGGAGCTGGGCATGAAGCTCTCCTGCAGTTGGGGAATTGGCAGGACTTCCTTCACCGGTGCCTCCGTTGGTGTTTGGTCAAGTCAGAGCTCTGGGTGAAGCTCTTCCCACATGTGGGGAACTCCTAGGGCCTCTCCCCAGTGTGGATGCGCCGGTGCCTGATGAGGGTGAAGTTGTGCTTGAATCCCTTCCCACACTCAGGGCAGCAGAAGGGCCTCTCCTCAGTGTGAATCCGCTCATGCAGACGGAGATTTGAGCTGGTCTGAAACCTCTTCCCACATGTGGGTCACTCGTAGGGCCGTTCTCCAGTGTGGATGTGCTGGTGGATGATGAGGTGGGAGTTGCGCTTGAAGCCCTTCCCACAGTTGGAGCAGCAGAAGGGCCTCTCCTCTGTGTGAATGCACTGGTGCTTGGCGAGAGTGGAGCTGGTCTTAAACCTCTTCTGACACTCAGGACACTCATAGGGCCTCTCCCCAGTGTGGATGCGTGAGTGGGTCACAAGGGTGGATCTGTAGATGAAGCCCTTCCCACACTCTCCACACTCATAGGGCCATTCCCCAGTGTGGATCATCTGGTCCTGGATGAGGTCGGAGCTCTGCCTGAAGCTCTTCCCACATTCCAAGCACTTGTAGGGCTTCTCCCCATCATGAAGCTGCTCATGGACCATCAGCTCTGAGCTCTGGCTGAAGCTCTGTCCACCTTCCTGGCACAGGGTGGGTCTTTCCTCCTCAGAGCACCCTGGGCTGGGTTTGCAGCCCCTCCTCATGGGGGACCTCTGTAGCATTTCCTCCATGTTGGATTCCTGCACCATGGAGCTGCTCAAAACATGCTCTTCAACGAGGTTCTGCCTTGGGAATTTTTCCTCTCTGGTCTCCATCCTCAGCTTCTCCTTGTCTGGGGGAGGAAGGAAAAAGAGGATGGGATTTGCCTCCGTGCCAGAGGGGAAAGGGAAAGAGATCCCACCAGTGCATTCCCGGCAGGACGGTGTTGGCAGCAGGGTTGTCCTGCTGCCGGGGGCCATGCTGGGCTGGGAGATGGAGCAGAAGGGAGGGGGAAAGGGGCACTGACTTCCTCCTCACCTGGGTGTCCTGGGAGAACTTCCTATTCCTCACAGTCTCTCCCTCCATCCAGCCAAGTTTTGGGAATGGGATATCCCAAAATATCCTTTGGGAGGAAAACTAGGGATGTGCACATTGATTTTTGTACTCGTTTGAAGGAAATCTGGGGGAGAGTCTTATCCAGAATTACAATTCAATAGAAAAATTAAGATCAAGCCAATGATACAGAAACACTGCCTTAAACTGACAGAGTCAGGATATAACCTGACACCCTGTTGGTCAGGGTGGTGGTAGCAGTCCCATGAAATGGTGGCTGCAGTCCTGTTGGAGTGATGAACGTGATTCTGTCAAAGCAGTGATCCTGTAGAAGGGTCTGGTCTTCCTCTGAAAGTCCAGTGGTGGTTATGGAGCTCTTGTCCTCTGGGAATCCAGTAGGCAAGGTGCTCTAAGTGTTGCAAGCCTCAGAATATATCCAGGTAGGAAGTCCTGGATCCTCCCCCTGGGTGGAGCATCCCACAATGGATGATGTAATTTTATCAGCCCTGCAGTGACACTCAATGGCCCATTCACAGAAGATAGCCCCTGGGGGGCATTATCAGGGGTGAGTCATGGAAGAGATAAAGAACACTGCCCCGCCTGTTTATAACAGTTTATGGAGATGGTGATTGAACACATGCTTTTGGTTACATCTTATATTGTAAACTGAAACAGTGGGGTAATCCCTGCTCAGGGGGGTGAACACCACCCCCCTCACCCAAACTGGCTCCGATGTAAAACTCCCACCGTGGGAAGGCCACACACAGAGGGGACAATGTCACACTTGCCCTGCTCCAGGGGAGGTCTCTGTCCCTGTCACTCCATTGTTCTCCCCCCTCTTCCCATCTCTCTCTCTACCTCACATTTACTGTTCAATAAAATCCACTTTGAGTTTGGTCTCGTTAGCACCTTAACTGGGGCAGAGGCATCTCTCTAACAATTTTCTTAACCAGATTGCAACATTATTTTGGCACAGTGAATTTAGAGCACTGTACTCTGACCCCAAGTGCCTTTGACAACCACATCTGAGGAGGTTGTGCCTCTTTTTGGAGGAACTCTTGGAAACTTGGACGCAGCTTCCCCTAAGGGACTTATAGGAAAACTGATGAGGAAAATGGCTGTTGTGGATGGCCAGTGTAAAGAAAATATTTTGTTGTCCTTCCTTGAAAAGTTTGTTAAAGTCACTGGAGGAAAGGGAGCAAATGATACCAGCAAGACTGACAAGGTCAATTCAGCCCAAGGTGAGGAACACAAGGCTGCTAAAAGTCCTACAAGAAGCCCAGCTCAAGTAGCTAAATTCCCAAATAACTCCCGAATTCACAGGCTTGGGGACTTTGCCAAATGTGAGAATAATTTTTCTCTTTGTCACTGTCACATTTGTGACAGCTACACAGAGCTTTCCCTTCCTTTTCATAATCTGTATTGGGCCGAGTTTCCACTCTTCTTTTATCGGAACCTGCCAGCAGCTGAGCTGGAGCTGTGCAGGAACCAATGAAACTTGGAATGGCCACAGAATTGCTTCTATTGTCAGTTTATTAATCTTTGGGATTTGTTTGCGTTTTCATCACATGTGACTTGTGGGAAAATCAAATATTTATCGAAGTACTTTATGCAGAGTTAATTTTGATTTCTGCCAAGTTTATTTTGTCTAGTGTTCAGGGTATGGTCAAGGGGTCTCTGTGCCTCTTGTCCTGGGGGATGCTTGGGAGGGGCTGGAGACAATTGTCCCTGTCCCTGTCACCCCAGGATATTCCCCAGGGAGTGTCCCTGTCCCTGCCACCCCTGGCCATTCCCCAGGGGCTGTCCCTGTCACCACAGACCATTCCCCAGGGGCTGTCCCTATCCCTGTCTCCCCAGGCCATTCCCCAGGGGGTCTTCATTTCTCACCCCAGGAAATGCCTGGGGGGTGTCCCTCCCCCTCACCCCTGTGCCAGAAGGTAGTGTGGGCAGTCTCTGTCCCTCTCAGCCCAGGGGATGCTCGGGGGTCTCTGTCCCCTCGCCCTGCGGAATGCTCAGGGGGTCTCCATCCCTCTGGCCTCAGGGAATGCCTGTGCAGGGCTGTGGACGAGGGGCTCTGTGTCCCTCTCACTGCTGAGGGTGCTCAGGGCTGGGGGGGGTTCTCTGACCTTCTCACACCTGGAGAGGTCGGGGGGGGGGTCTCTGTCCCTCTCAGCCCTGGTGTGACCCCACCCAAACATCATCAGGGACAGAGGGACAGAGACACCCCCAAACCCCCAGAAGGGCTGAACCTGGGATTTGGTTTGGGGCTGAGGATTTAGGAACGGGGCTGGAACTGAGGCTGGGATTGGAGTTAGGGCTGAGATTTGGATTAGAGCTGGGATTGGGGTTTAGGCTAGATATGGGATTGGCTTTATGGCTGGGGTTGGGATTGGCTCTGGGACTAAACGAGTCTGGCTCTGGGATGGGCTTAAATACAGAACTGTGAGTGTATCTAAACATGGAGTGAGATTGAGACCAGGATAAGGGTCATGCAGTCCAGGACTGGGGGGATGTCACTTCAGGATGTCCCTGGCATCATCCCTGCCCTCCTCAGGCACCTCCAAACATGGGGAACAGCTGGGTGCTCCAAGATCCAGGTGCTCCGACCCTGCCCCTCAATACCAGGCTACCCTGAGGGCAGCCCTGACTGTGACCCTTGGGGCTCTGGGATCAGCCCTCACATCCCTGTGGGAGCAGCTGCAGACAGGACAAGAAATTTCCCCCCCTTGGACAAGACATTTCCCCCCCCTTTTTTGTGGAAGGATGAAGCCCAGGTGCCCTTTTCTTCTGGTGCCTCCTGCTCTCCTCAGCTGAGGATGTAGAACTCCCCAGGAGCAGGAAAACCTCAATTCCCTGTTTCCTTATGGCTGCAGCCTGGAACATCCACTCAGAACGAAAAACTTTCTGACAGCCCTGCTGAGTGACACCAGGAAGAGCTTTGTGACAAAGGATGGAAATTGTGTTTTGATAGGAAATAAAGTCACAAAATTATTTCTTTCTGTCCCATTCCTTTTCAGTCAGTTCCAGTTTTTTTTTTCAGAGTTCCACCTTCTCAGCCAACTGTGTTTGTGTGCTCTGTTCTCTCCCGCCTCTTTTTGCCTGCTCTGTTTCTCTCTCAGTGTCTCCCTTGACCCAGGGCGGCTCGCACCAAAGACTTTGCCCTGATTTAATTCCCCATCCACGAGCTACAACAACCATGGGTGAAGTTATGAAGGTTGGCAGTGAAATGTCACTGTAAGATCCTGCTCCACTTGGCATTTGGCTCCAACTTTAGAGCTTTGCCTTCGAGGGCAGGAACATCTTTTCCTGGCTGGGAACTGGAATTCCAGCCCCTGGGAGTGTGTGCCATGGATCCCAGAGGGGCATTCCCGAGACTCCCAGGGTGCTTCTCCTGCCGTGCCTTCCAAGGAGCTGTGCAGGGCCAGGGGACAAGCTCCAGCAGCTCTGTGGGTACTGCAGTGCCTCAACAGCCCCTGATTCCATGAGTTTCCCTACTGCCAACAACGGTTCCTTGGTTTCCATGATACCCTGCTGTGTCACCATGGATATTTGGTACCATGAAGTTCTTTAGTGTCACAATGGCCTCCCTCGCTCCATGAGCTTCTGCAGTGTCACAATGGCCTCCTTGGATGGGCAGTGTCACTGTGGACCATTGGCTCCATGCAGCCCCACTGGGTCACCATGCACTCCTTGGTTCCATGAGGTTCTGGGGGTGTCTCCATGGTCTCCTTGGATCCACAGTGTCACAATGGACCACTGGATCCACGTGGCCCTGTTGTGTCACCATGGCCCCTTGGTCACAAATGACTCCTTGCTTCCACGTCAACCCCTGAGTGCCAAAATGGCCCCTTCATTCCATAGGGATCACAAAAGTTTTGTTGAAACATTGAGCAAATCCTGCTTAACACACCTGGGAACATTTTTTTGTATTCTAGAGAGAGGTCAAAGGTGAGAATGGCACCAGCAGCTTCCATCTGCAACAGAGATCCAGGGAAAGGACAGGGACTGAAAATTCAGAAGCAAGACTCAGAGAATTCTGCTTCCAGAGATCATTTCTGCTCACACTGTCCCTTGCAGAGAGGTGACACCACTCCAGGCAGCCTGGACTGAGCAGGCAGTTCCAAAGTGGGGTTTGTTGTTCAGGAAACCTGCTTAGGCTTTTCCATTCTTTCCTTCCCAACAGGAAAACTTCTCCTGGGCCTGTGTGCAGGCAGAGCCCTGAGGAGAGCAGGTGGGACATGGTGCAGTGGGCTGGGACATGGAGCTGCAGGGCTCAGGGGACAAGGTTCTGCTGCAAGGCACAGGGATGTCAGTCCCAGGTGTGCCATGTCAGACATGGTGAGGCTGGGGGTGAGGAGCAGCTTGTCCAAACAGGGCCAGCCCTCAAGGGGCTCATTCTTCTCCATGCCCAGACCTCCTAAGGAGACATTCAGCATCAAGATCACCTGGGGAATGCTTCTATCAGCTCTTCTCTGAACTGAAAAATAAAAAAATATTCATTGGATTTAGGAAAAAAAGTCATGAGGTACACTTTGAAATCTTCAACCTTAAAGGAAGTCCAAACTGACTCCAATCAGCCCCACAAGTCCTGGAAACTTGAAGATCACTGAAGGAAGAGAAAGAGCCCTCAAGGACTTTCTGGATTTTAATGATCCCCATGGTGGATATGGGACTGAGTCCAGGACCCTCGGGTACTTAGAGAAGGCTGAAGAAGCTGCTCAAGGACTCAGAAGCAAAACTCCAACTTCCTTGGAGCATCACTGGGCTCCACTGAGTGCAGGGAGTGCCAAAGGCTGCCCAGGGTGCTGAGAGCAGATCCTTGAGGCCAGGATTGCAGGGAGCCAAAGGCTCTGGGCAGGGAACTGCAATGCTGAGCAAGGCCTGGGCTGGGTGGGGGAAGCAGAAAGGCCAAGCCCTGAGTCCAGCCTGGGACAGCAGGGCCTGTCTCTCACGGGTGGCTTGGGGCTGTTTGTGGGTCAGGGGGATGTGAGGGGCAGCAAGGACAAATGTCATAAACCTGTGTGACACTGCAGATCCTCCTGGAACCAAGGAGCCAGTGTGACACTGTGGGAAGTTGTGGAACCAAAGGGATCATTGTGGCACTGTTGGGCCCATAGAACCAAGGGGCCAGTGTGACACTGTGGGCCCTCATGGAAACAAGAGGCCATTGTGAGCCTGCAGGGCTGGAACACCCCAGAACACTGAAATGCTGGGGGTAACCAAAGGTTCCTTTACTTGAGTTTGGTGCACAGGAGAAACACCAACCAGATATTCTCAACATGGACAGATGCAAAGAATATTCTTGGTAGGAAGGGACCCACAGGGATCATCAAGTCCAGATCTTAAGTGAATGGCCCACAGAGGGATTGAACCCACAGCCTCAGTGATACCAGTACCATGCTCTAACCAACTGAGCTAAGAGGTCAAAATGACACCAAATTTGACTGGCAAAATACAGACAAGCAAGGAATTTTGTCAAAGGGCTTAATACAACATCTGCTGCAACAGAAAACTCTTACCATAGCATTAACTTCATTAACTTAGCCCATTAAACCTAAAGCCCCTTAACCTTAAGATGTGAAGTTACCCAAAAATGTTCCAGGTAAGTAGGATTAGAAGGAGAAGAAATAGAAAGAACAGAAAGACAGAAGATCTATAGAAAGACACAGACATATGTTCCACCATCACCACCATAGGAACCCCACAAGAAAGCAGGATTCAGACCCTGGGTTGGCCTCGTGCTCCGGCTTTTAACCCCCTGGGCCTCCATGGGCCCACCCCTGGGGTGGGACTGCCAGTTGCTTGTCCAGTCAGAGTCAGGGATGGCACCAGTTGCTAGTGTGATTGATTGACACCTGAGCCAATCAGATCTGGATTAACACCACACCTGCAGTGTGATTGACAGCTCTGCCAGGCCAGGGCTGGGGGCAGGGCTCTGTCCCACCACAAACCAAGGCCTGACCTGGCCCTGGCCCCACACGGGCATTCCGAGCATCCCAGGGTGTATCGGGACATTGATCTCATCCAGCCTCTGACAGTGACCATGGTGACACTACAGAACCTCATGGAACCAAGGGGCCATTGTGACACTGTGGTGACTCATGGAATCAAAAAGACCATTGTGAAACTCAGGGGCCCCAAGGAACCAGGGGTCCATGGTGACCTTGTGCAGCACAGAGTGTCACAGAGGAGCCATTGTAACACAGCGAGGGCGTATGGAGCCCAGGGGCCATGGTGACACATCAGGGCTTTGTGGAACCACGAAGCCATTGTGACATTGAAAGGCCACATGGAAGCACTAGGCCATTGTGACACTACAGAAGCAAGGGGAACATTGTGACACTCCAGGGCCTCATGGAACTGAGGAGATCATTGTGACACTGTGGGGTCTCACAAAACCAAGGGAACATGGAACAGCTCTGGCTGGTTGGGCCTCTTGGGGACACCTGACAGGTCCAGCTGACCTTGGCATGTCGAGGGCTGCTTCTCATCTGCCCCTGAAGCACTGGGGCTCTGGGCTTTGCTTCCTATGGCAGAGAACTGTCCTTCTCCTCCAGGGGCACATGGCCAAAATTGGGATTCCTCCTCCAAATTTTCTTATATGCAAAGATTGTTCCCAGATGAAATCTGCCAGGACAGACAGATCTGGCTGCCTTGGCCACACAAGGGCCACCTCTTATCTGCCTTTGAAACACTGGGACCATGTCCTTTTCTTTCTTAGGGGGAAAAAACAATTCATCTCAACCAGGCACCCATGGCTATGACTGGGCATCTGCCTCCAGCATTCCCTATATCCAAGGATAGCTCCCAGACAAAAGCTGCCAGGACTGACAAGTCTGGCTGTCCTTGGCTTCCTGAGGGCTGGCACTCATCTGCCTCTGAAACACTGGGGCTCTGTGCTTTTCTTCCTTAATAGAAATACCTCTTCTTCCTATCCAGGCACACACAGCCAAAACTGAGATTCCACCTCCAAAATGCCCTATGTCCAAGGATTTCCACCAGATGAAAGGTATCAGGAGAGAGAGGTCTGGCTCTCTTGGCCCATGGGTGGTCACCTCTCATCTTCTTCCAAAACACTTGGGCTTCATGTTTTTCTTTCCTATGGGAAAAGCTCATCTTAACCAGGTGCCCATGGTCAAAATTGAGATTCCACCTCCCAAATTCTTTATGTCCAAGGATTCCTCTGTGAAAAAAGCTGTCAGGACAAGCAGGTCTGACTGGCTTGGCCTCTCAAGAGCCTTCTCTCTCTTCTTCTGCCCCTGAAACATTTGGGCTCGGTGCTTTCCTTCCAAGGAAAAGAAACATCCTTCTTATCAATGCAGAAATGGCTAAAATTGGGATTCCACATGAAAAAACCCATATATCCAAGAGTTGATCTCAGACAAAAGCTGCCAGGACAGAGAGGTCTGGCTGCCCTTGGCCTCTGGTGACTGCCCCTCATCTGCCCCTGGAACACTGGGGCTCCTTGCTTTCCTTCCTATGGAAAAGAACTGTCTTTTTTCAGATGCCCATGGAACAATTAGGTACTCCCCCTAAAAGACTTCCTGTATGCAAGGATATTTCCCAGAAAAAAAAAACAAACCTGCCAGCTCTGGCTGGCCTTGGCCTCTGGTGGTCACCTCTCATCTGCCTTGGAAGCACTGGGGCTCTGTGCCTTCCTTCTTATGGAAGAGAACCAGCCTTCTTGTCCAGGGGCCATGGTAGAAATTGGAATTTGGCCACCAAAATTCCATCTATCCCAGGACTGCTCCCAGACAAAAGCTGCCAGGACAGAGAGATCTGCCTGACCTTGCCCTCTGGTGATTTTTTCACACTATGAGCTGAATGTTTTCATCTCTAAGCACCTTGGAGAGGGCCCAGAGATCTCCCAAGCTGGGGTTTGCAGGCCTCAAGAACATAATCCATACGCGGAGGCTGATGTGCCTGGGCTCAGTTGTGAAGAGACTGAGGAAAGAACAGGAGTAGCCTGGGAAAGATTGAAGGGTGGATTCAGAAATGGTGGAACTTTTTCTCCATAGTGGGAAACAGCCAGAGAGAGAAATGATACCACAAATGCAGCTGGGGAGGCACAGACTGGATACAAAGGAGAGGAATTTCCCTGCCAGGGCAGGGCTGTGGTGCAACATGTCCCCCAGCAGGAGCCTGGAGCAGCCCAAGGCTTTGTGTGGTCAGGCAGAGGCAGGCAGGAGGCAGAGCTGTCAGCAAAGGAAGGGGCCAGCCAGGTGGGGCAGCCGGGGAATGAAGACAGCCTGCAGGGACAGAGACCAGGGCAGGGACACCGTAGGACAGCCTGGGCTGTACAGGGCACAGGGATGGGCAGCATCTGCAAGGCCCTGACAGAGGCAACTCCTGCAGCACTTTGGCCATGGCTGCTGGCCCTGGGGCCAGAAGGGGACAGGTGACCCTTGCAGGCCTGGGGCCTCATTGCCTCCTTGTCCCTGCTCAGCAGCCTGGCAGGGGCCACCCCACGGTCCTACCCTTGCCATTGCACATCCTCACATCCCAGTGCCCATCCTGGGAAGAGCCCTGAGCAATGAGGGAGGGACAGGATGTGCCTTGCCAGGGGCTGGGGCTCAGGCCTTGGCCTTTTGCATTCCTGAAACACATCCAGCTTCACTCAGCACCAGAGACACCTTTGCCTTTTCTATCCCCAGCTGTCATCACTACCTCCAGAGTTCTGCTCTAGCTGGTGAAAACTTTCTCACTTGTGTCCCTCAGTGGGACCCATTAAAACTTCAAGGAACTTTGGAGTTTAAATTTAACTTTTAGTTCTTAAGAAGTTTTTTGAACCCTCTCAGGGTCTGATGTAAACAACACCAGATCCCCAAGAGGGTCATTAAAGTCCTTGTGCTGTGTCTGTGCTGCTGGGCTGGGCTGGGCTCCTGGCACAGAAGGAGCTCCTGGAAACCAAGAAGAGCTTCAGAAAGACATTTCTCCTGATAAGCAGCTTTTTTCCCAGCCCAGCAGGGCTGAGGGCACTGTCTGCAGTTACCTGAGAGCAGTGAAGCAGACAGAGGCTCAAACCAGCTGGAAGGACAATTCTGAACTCATTCATGGAGAAATCTTCACCACTTCTGACACAGTCAGTCTCTGGCTGCAGGGATCTCCTAAAGCTGGAGATGGCAGGACTGATGTGACTGTAAGGATGGCTCTGCTGCCATTTCTGCTTTGGGGGAGGATGTGCTCCTGAGTGGGGCTGCCCTGGGCATCCTCCGAGGGACAGGGCAGGACGGCTCCTGATGCCAGGGATGGCTGCAGGGGGTGAAGCTGGAGCTGCAGCCAGGGCTGCCCAGGGCTGTCCTGCAGAGCAGGTCCTGCAGCCCTCAGGGCTCTTGGCCAGCCCAGGGGATGTGCCACCTGCCAGGGCAGCTGTCAGCCTCCCTGGCAGCTGCCAATGGATGGTGCAGGGGAGCTGTGGGTGCAAGGAGTGACTCCTGCCAGGGCAGGTCCTGCTGCTGTGGAGAGGTTGCTGTGTGGGCCAGGGCTGCTCAGAGCTCGAGTTCATGCCCAGGTCATTCCTGAAAGAACTTGTCATGAGCTCATTCAGGGCAAGGGGTTTCCTGCTTGGGTCTCTGCTTTCCTGAATCTGTGCTCCCACTTTTCCCTGGCTCAGCTTGGTGGCAATGGAAACTCAGCTGTGCAGAGCAGAGCAGGGGCTGAAGCTCTTAAACCATCACACAGAGTTTTTCTGGGAACCTCAGCAAGTGCCTGCAGCTGCCCAGCCTCCAGATCCATGCAGCATCACCTTTCCATGGTGCCCAGGCCGGGGAAGCTGTTCTTTAATCCCTGCAGCCCCGAGCAGCTGCAGGACAGGGCTGGCCTAGGAGCTGGGCTGGGCTCTGGCAGTTCTGGCAGGGAAGGAGCCCGGGGCCACAGGAGCAGCTCAGGCTGGGACAGCTCCAGTAGCAGAGCCGTGGGCAGGGAGGGAGGGAGGCAATGCTGAGGGAAGCCCTCCTGCAGGGCAGATGTGGCACCTGCCAGCCCTGCCCTGCAGGGCAGATGTGGCACCTGCCAGCCCTGCCCTGCAGGGCAGACACTGCCCTTAGCAGCACAGCTCTTGTGTCCCCCTCCCAGCCAGCACAGCGCTCATCCCAGGGGCTCGGGGCCCTCAGTCCCTCCTGGGCCAGCAGAGCAGCAACAGAGATGAAGGGCATCTCTTCAGCCATGTTCCCATTCCCTGCTGACCAGGGCCTGAGGGCCACTGTTCTGCCCTGGTGCTGCCTGGCAGGGGCTGTGCAGGGCTGGGCAGGGAAAGGCTTTTCCTCAGGCCTGGCTCTCTCTCCTTGCCTTGCCCAGGTGCTCCTGGCATTGCAGAGGGGCTCTCTGGAATGGCTGCAGTTCCAGCTGCAGGGTCAGGCCCAGCCCTTGGGCTCCTCCAGTGCAGGCTGAGCACAGCAATGGGGTGTCCCAGCTCCCTGTGCCTGGGGAGCTCTGGGCAAGGCAGACTGGGAGGTTGGCAATGAGCCCACTCTCCTCAAGCAGTGCCATGGACAGGAGCCTTGGTGTGTCCTCAGGATGCCATCCAAGCTGTGAGCTACCTCCAGGGGACTCTCGGGGACAGGAGTGTCCTTGGCCAGAGGGGGTCTGAGACTGAGAAAGGCTGAGCCAGTTTGCTCTGCAGTGGGTCCCTCTGCTCTCAGGTGTGTCAGGCTGATTTTCAGGGGAACACAGGGACTGCCCTGGAATCTCAGAAAGGGCAGCTGGGGACAGATGGAGCGACAGAGCAGCTCCCCTCGCTCCTCACTGAGTTGCAGCCACTGCACTTGCTTTGCACAGTTCTCTCTGATCTCCCTGGGCACAGCAGGAAAACATCTTAAACTGCCTTTGGCTGTCACTGCCCTTAGCCCTGGGACAGGAGGTGTTGCTGCACTCCTCTGCCTCAGGAGCAGTCTGGGCTGATGAAGTCCAAGCCCAGGACTGGCCCCGTTCTCATTCCCATGACCCCAGTGCTGCAGAGCAGAGCTGACCCCTTGGTGTCCATGGGCAGAGCCCCTGCTCATCACAGCAATGCGGCCAGATGCCAGCAGAGCTCCAGGCACACGGCTGAAGGAAGGGCTCTGAGAAAAGGAAAATTGGGTGTCACAGAGCAGCAGGGGCAGGGCCGGGAGAAAGGGCTTGGACATTGCTCAGCAAAATGTCCTCAGATGTGTCACTGTGTCCTCCTTGACCAGGACTCCATGGGCAGAGGGAAGAAATGTCCAACAGCAGCTCCATCAGCCACTTCCTCCTGCTGGCACTGGCAGACACACGGCAGCTGCAGCTCCTGCACTTCTGTCTCTTGCTGGGCATCTCCCTGGCTGCCCTCCTGGGCAACGGCCTCATCATCAGTGCCGTAATCTGCGGCCACCACCTGCACACACCCATGTACTTCTTCCTGCTCAACCTGGCCCTCACTGACCTGGGCTCCATCTGCAGCACTGTCCCCAAAGCCATGCACAATTCCCTCTGGGACACCAGGAACATCTCCTACAAAGGATGTGCTGCACAGGTCCTTCTTTTTTATTTCTTCATCTCAGCAGAGTATTTCCTCCTCACCATCATGTGCTACAACCGCTATGTGTCCATCTGCAAACCCCTGTACTACGGGACCCTCCTGGGCAGCAGAGCTTGTGCCCACATGGCAGAAGCTGCCTGGGCCACTGCCTTTCTCTATTCACTGCTGCACACAGCCAATACATTTTCCCTGCCCCTGTGCCATGGCAATGCCCTGGGCCAGTTCTTCTGTGAAATCCCCCCGATCCTCAAGCTCTCCTGCTCCAAATCCTACCTCAGGAAACATGGGCTCCTTACAGTTAGTGTCTCTTTGGTATTTGGTTGCTTTGTGTTCATTGTTTTCTCCTATGTGCAGATCTTCAGGGCTGTGCTGAGGATCCCCACTGAGCAGGGACGGCACAAAGCCTTTTCCACCTGCCTCCCTCACCTGGCTGTGGTCTCCCTGTTTGTCAGCACTGTCATGTTTGCCTACCTGAAGCCCCCCTCCATGTCCTCCCCATCCCTGGATCTGGCCCTGTCAGTTCTGTACTCAGTGGTGCCTCCAGCCGTGAACCCCCTCATCTACAGCTTGAGGAACAAGGAGCTCAGGGCTGCAGTGTGGAGACTGATGACTGGATGCTTTCAGAAACATTAAACTGCTGGCCTATTTCTGCAAATCACTTGTAATAAAACTCATCCTTCATACTTCTTGTACTTTTCACTTTGGAGGTTTTTTATTTGTTTTACTTTTAAACTATAATCCACAAAGAAATGTCATTGTTTATGCCATTGTTCATTTAGTTTCTCTCCACCTTTTCTGCAGTCACAGACTGTGTCAATGAGGGGCTGTGCTCTCAGCGGCTTTAAAGGAACTAAAGGATCTCCCAGCAAAGTTTTCTGCAGAGATGCCCTTTTGTTGCCTTCTCTGGAGCTGCAGTAGCAATGTCTGTGTGCAGAGCTGGGGGCAGACAATGCTGGCACAGCAGCTGTGCCCAGCAGCAGCTGCACTTGGTGTTGCCACTGCTGCTCCCATGGCCCTGCCCCACTGCCTGTGTGGCCCTGGTGTTGCTGTAGGGCCTGAGTGCTCTCGGGGCTGGGCATAGTCCTGGGGTGGCAGTGCCAGGGCTGCAGCAGGGACAGGCTGGGGCAGCACTGACGGCTCAGGCCAGACCCTGGGGGCTCCAGGCTCCTTGCCCAGGCTCTCTCAAGAACATGCCCAGGCCAATGCTCAGCACAAAAAACCCCCTTGAGCAGCCCCAGGGTGGCTGTGGGCAGGCCAGCGGCAAACAACATGGCTGGTGCTCTACAAGGGCCCTGGGGCATATGGGAAGAAGCAGCAGAGCGGGGGCTGATCCATCCCCAGTGCGCTAGACAGCCCAGGGCAGGGTGCCAGCACATCCTCATGGAGCTGCCAACAACATTTCCCCTCTGCAGCCCTGGCCTCTCCCCCAGCTCACACAGGTGCCCCATCCTTGCAGGCACAGACACAGCAGCACTGGCTCAGCAGCCCCTGTTTGCATTGCACAGAGCAGAGGGGAGCACACCCATGCTGTTGGTGTGGGGACATGAACCTGAGGGAGCACAAATGCCATCAGCCCATGGGGCCAGCAAGGGTTGGGGAATGCCAGGGTAACTACTCAGCTTTGTCCTGGCCTCTGCATTCAGCCAGAAAGTTTGTTCCCATCAGCTGGGAGTTTCCTGTCCTACTGCAGATGCTGTTGCTCAGAGCCAGGGCTGCCTGGCAGCCACCCCCAAACTGCCCTGAGCATTTCCTTTGCTTCACCTTTGCTTTCTTTCCTCTCCCGTGGTTCATATTTCTTCCTCTTGCCCACCCCTGTTCCCTCCCCTTCAAAGAGCCCATCCCTGTTTGCCCTTTCCCCTCTCACCCCACTCCCCATTTCAGTTCCTTATTTGGCAGCATGGGAACATCCCTTGGGCAGCAGGATCATCCTACAAGTGCTGCAGGAATTGTCTGCAGGCTCCTGCAGTGCCTGGTGCTGCTCCCTTGCCAGAGGCACGCCAGGCCAGGGGGGGCATATCTGAGCTGCTGTGTCTGCCTCTGGGGCTCCCTGTTCTGGGCAATGAGGAGGAGCTGCAGAGGCTCTGCAGGACTGACAGGATGGGCTTTGGGGCTGGCAGGAGAAGCTGAGGGACCTGGGCTGCTGAAGCTTCTCAAGAGGCGGCCCAGGGCTCATCCTGCAACTGCAGGATGCTTTCAGGGTGCTTTCAGAGAATCATAGAATCACCCCTGCAAAGGTGCTTTCAGAGAATCACAGAGTCAGCCAGGTTGGAAAAGACATTGGACATCATCAAGTCCAACCTGTGCCCTGACACCATCTTGTCTCACCTGAGCCTCCTCTTCTCCAGTATAAACAACCCCAGCTCCCTCAGCCGCTCCTCACAGCTCTTGTCTTCCAGACCCCTCACCAGCCTTGTGTCCCTTCTCTGGACACACTCCAGCCCCTCCATGTCATTCCTAAATTGGGGCCCCACAACTGGACACAGCACTCGAGGTGCTGCCCAACCAGTGCTGAGCACAGGGGAAGAATCACTGCCCTGCTCCTGCTGGCCACACCATTCCTGAGCCAGGCCAGGAGCCATTGGCCTTCTTGGCCACATGGGCACACTGCTGGCTCATGTCCAGCCTGCTGTGCATCAGTCCCTGCAGGTCCCTTTCTGCCTGGCTGCTGTCCAGCCACTCTGTCCCCAGCCTGTAGTGCTGCAGGGGTTGCTGTGGCTAAAGTGCAGGATCCGGCACTTGGACTTCTTAAACCTGACCTTGTTGGATTTGGGTTCTGGATCCAGCCTGTCCAGGGCCCTGTGTAGAGCCCTCCTACCCTCCAGCAGATCAACACTCCCAGCCAATTTGGAGTCACCACAGTTCCATGAGGTCCAGAGTGTCCCAATGCTCTCCAAGATTCCATGAGGCCTCCCAGCATCACAATGTTCCTTTTGGTTCCCTGGGATCCCTTGATGTCACAAAGTCCCTTGGATCCTTTGGCCCAGCAGTGTCACAATTGATCCTTGGTTCTATGAAGTCTGGCAGTGCAGCAATGCTCTCCTAGGTTCCACAGTGTCACAATGCCCTCTTGGGCCCAAGGGCCACCACTGTGTCAAACATGTTTCTTTTTTTCCATGAGTCCCTGAGAAGCATCACTGTCCCACTTGGTTCCGTGAGGCCTTGCAGTGTCACAATGGTCTCCGTGGTTCCCCAGGCCCCACAATGTTACATGACTCCTCTATTCCATGAGCCCTGCAATGTCACAATGGAGCTTTGGACCCTGGGGGTTTGCTGTGTCACAATGGTCTCCTTTGGCTCCACAGTGTCACAATGGACCATTGATGACAGGAGGTGCCTCTGTGTCTCCCTGGAGATTTGGTTCCATGCAGCCCTGCAGTGTCACAATGGTCTCCTTTGGATTCCCAGGGTCACAATGGACCCCTGATGACAAAAGGCCCTGCAGTGTCACAATGGACCTTTAGTTCCATGCAGCCCTGAATTGTCACGAAGGCCTCTAGGTTTCACCAGGCCCCACAAGATCACAATGGCCCCGTGGTTCTGTGGGGACCACCAGGGTCACAATGGTCTCTGTGTTTCCATGGTACCCCTCAGTGTCACAATGGCCCTGTGGTTCCATGAAGCTGTGAAGTGTCTTAATTGTCTTTGCATGGTTCCATGAGGCCCTGCAATGTCACAATGGACCTTTGGTTCCATGGAGTCTCGCAGTGTCACAATGGCCCCTTGGTTCCATGACACTCCAAAGTGTCACAATGGTCTCCATGGTTCCATGAGGCCCTGTGGTGTCACAATGGACCCTTGGTTATATGGGGCCTCCCAGTGTCACAATGATCCCTACATTCCATGGAGCCACACAGTGTCAGTACAGTCCCCTTGGTTCCATGAGGCCCAGCAATGTCACAGTGCTCTCCATGATTCCATGAGGCCCCACAGTGTCACAAGACTCCCTTGGTTCCATGGCCCTGTGCTGCTGCATTCCCCCCTCCCCTTCTCAGGCCGCCCTGCCAGATGAGAAATGCTCCTTGGGCCTCGGCCTTGGCCAACAGCCCCTGGGCTCAGCTCCTCTGCAGCTCATCACAAACACTGTCTGCTCCAGGCACTGCTGCTGCCCAAACAGCTCCTGGCTCCTTTAGGAGCAGCCCTGGGAACTGGTTCTGTTCCCTCAGTGGCACAACATCCCTGTTCTCACACTGCCAAAGAAAGCTGCTGATGCCAAGTGTGGCCAGGATGAACCATTGCTGGGACTGAAGCCCCTCTCGTGGGGCCCTGCAAACAGCGCTCCAAAAGGAGCCCTTGGAGCTCTCCTGGGCCAGCGACTCCCTCTGAGTGGGGCCTCTCCCAGCCGGGAACTCTCCCGTTTGCTGCACTCGGGGATCCCAAACAACGACAGAGCCTGGGCCGATCCCCCCACTCCTCCAGGCTCAGCCCTTCACCTGCTGGGGAGATGCCAAAGCATCAGCAGGGAGCATTCCCTGCCCTCAGGGGAATTTTTCCCAGGTGCCTTGCACTGACTCTTTGTGTCTGTGTGCACACAGGAGTGCCTGTGCTGGGGAAATGTGGCAGAAATGCTGCTCTCTGAGGGGTCTGAGTGACTTGGATAGCTGAGTCAGTCAGGCCTGTAAGTGAGGTTAAATCACAAGGTCTAAGTGAAGCTAAATGCTGCTAAGAGTTGTTCTTTTGCCAAGTTGTTTAATATATGTAATAAGCGGAGTTAAATACTGTTAAATTATATTCCTCTTTTAAATTGCAAAGTCATAGATTTAAAGTTAGGTTAAATACAGTTAATTGCTATTCTTTGCTAAATTGTGAAGTTGAAGGTATCATTAAAGGTTAAGGTATAAGTTAAGTCCTCTTATGTTTGAGCTCTCTTAAGCTTTTAGGCGATATTCCTTTTATCCTTGCACTCACTGTCCTTGTGTCACACACACACAGGGACAGTTCTCAGTTCATTTCTGGTTTGATTGCCTGGATTCTGTTTGGTTTTGTTGTTGCTTTGTTTCCCTTTAGTGCCTGAAGTGTCCAGCCAGGAGGAGAGTGACTCTTGCCAAGGAACTTTGTGGTGCTGTCTCTTAATATTAAATCTGGTTTTTGCTGATCCCTTGCTGGGGATTTTTTCAGCGCTCTCAAGCCCTCGTTCGTAACAGGGTGAAGGAGCCCTGGCCCAGGCTCTGGCCCTGGGGGACACGGGGACGCTCCCGGGGGGTCCCTGTCCCCCTGTCCCACCCCCAGGGCCCCGGCCCCCCATCCCCGTGTCAGGCTCTGGGGTCGATCTCATGGAACATCCTCTGGGGGAGGCTGCGGCACCGGGGGCGGGGGGACCTGGGGGGGACAGGGGACCCCACTGTGCACGAGCAGGGTTGGACTGCTCTGGGGGGAACTGTGAGGGGGGCCAGGGCAGAGTGACCTCCCCAGTGACCTCACACAGCCTTTGAGATGTCACACAGCCACTGTGATGTCACACTGACCCTGTGATGTCACACTGACCTGTGATGTCACACTACCCCAATGATGTCACACAGCCATCTCTGTGACCTCACACAGCCCCTGTGATATCACATTGCCCCTGTGATGTCACAGAGCCTCCTGTTATGTCACAGCCCACTGCGAGACCTCACACAGCACCCTTGTGATGTCACAGAGCCAACTCTGGGATTTCACCCTGGAATGTCAGTCATGCAGTTGCAATGTAATGTCACAGAAGACTCTGTGATGTCACAAAGTCACCATGTGATATCACTGTCTGTTCTGTGATGTCACAGCCTGCTCTATGATGTTACACAGCCACCCACTGATGTCACCACCCACCCTCTAATTTCACAGGGCCACCCTCTATGGTGGCAGGATCTGCTGTCTGGCCTCACACCCCACTCTATGATGTCAGAGACAGCTGTGTGATGTCACAACCCCCTCTGTTATGTCACAAAAACCCTCTCTGTGATGTCATTCTGCCACTCTGTAATGTCACAGCACACAGTTTGACCTAACAGCCTGTTCTGTGATGTCACAGAATCTCCTTTGTGGTGCTGCAGCTGCTCAGTGTCCTCACACAACAAACTCTGTGAAGTCATAACCAAACCAGTGACCTCACACAGCCCACTCTGGGCTGTGACACAGCCTCTTGCTGACATCACAGCTGCTCTTTGCCTCCATGACACAACCACACAGGTGCTGCTGTGACACAGCCCCCTCTGGGACATCCCACAGCCCCTGCCAGTGCTGAGCCCCTGTGAGCTCTGTCTGTGCCCTGCTGGTGTCCCTGAGGTGCCCTGGCAGTGCCCCAGCCCTGCTGGGCTGTGCACAGGAGCTGCTCCTGGCCAGAGCTGTCTCCCTGCAGCGCTGCCCTTGCCAGGAGCTGCCTCTGGGCCAGGAGCCCGGCCCAGCTCAGCAGCACAGACACAGCACAAGGACTGTAATGACCCTCTGGGGCTTTGGTGCTCTTTGCATCAGACTCAGTCCTTCAAAGTGTGCTCAAAGCACCTGGACAAGGCGGACAGTTCTTTTCTACAGGAAGGAAACCACAGAACCCCAGGGTTTAAAGGCAGATGAGAGGCAGTCACCAGAGGCCAAGGCAAGCCACATCTGTCTGACCTTGCAGCTTTTGTCTGAAAGCAACCTTTGGATATATGGGGCGTTTTGGGGGTGGAATTCCATTTCAGCAATGGGTTCCTGGATTAGAATGACAGTTCTCCATAGGAAGAAAAGGGCAGAGCCCCAGTGTTTCAAAGGCTGATTAGAGGCAGCCCCAAGGAGGTCAAGGCCAGCCAGACCTGTTGTGAGGGAAGAATCCTTGGATAGACAGAACTTAGGAGGCCAAACCCCACTTTTGTCTCTGGGCATCTGGACAGGAAGGACAGTTCTTTTCCATAGGAAGGAAAGTGCAGAACCCCAGTGTTTTGAAGGCAGATGAGAGCTGGCCCTGAAGAATCCAAGGGAACCTGGACAATCCTGGCAGCTTTTGTCTGATAGGTGTCCTTGGATATAAGGAATTTTGGAGGCTGATTCTCAATTTTGGCCATGGATGCCTGGACTTGAAACATGATTTTTTTCCATGGGAAGAAAAGCACAGCCCACACTGTTTTGAGGGCAGATGAGAGGTGGCCCCCAAGAGGCCAAGGCCAGCCAGAGCTGTCTGTCCTGGCAGGTTTCATATGGGAATAATCCTTGGATATAATCAAATTTGGAGGAGGAATCCCAATTTCTGCCATGAACCCCTGGAGGAGGAAGACAGTTCTTTCCCACAGGAAGGAATGCACAGGACTCCAGGGTTTCAAGGGGTGATGAGAAGTGACCCTCAACATGCCAAGGTCAGCTGGACCAGTCAGGCAGCTCCCAGGAGGCCCAGCCAGCCAGACTTGTTCCATGTTCTTGGATCCTTGGGACCCTGCAGCATCACAATATCCCCTTGGTTCCATGAGTCCCTGCAGGATCACAACAGATCTTTGTTTCCATGAGGCCCAGTGATGTAACAATGGTCTCCTTGGCTTCACAGTAGCACAATGGCCCCTTGCTTCCATGAGACCTTGCAGTATCAAAACGGTTTCCTTGTTTCCATGGGACAGCACAATGCCACAATGGCCCATTTGTTCCATGAGGTCAGAGTTTCAAAATAGCCCCTTGGTTTGATTGGGTTCCCCTGGATCATAAGGGTCCCTTGGTTCCACAAGGCCTGGATGTTTTACACTAGTCCCTTGCTTCCATGGGAACTCACAGCGTCACAATGGCTCCTTGCTTCCATGAGACCTCTCAGTGTCTGTTCCAGATTGCAAGGCAAGATGTATTCTATTGCCATCTGTATGGGAGTTGTCTGGTGTCAAGTGGGTAATTCTCCTTATCTCTCTTCCTGAGTGATCATGATCAAGGTCCCTCAGCAGGGAACATCTGCTGATAAGAGGTTACTGAATGTCACCACATGACTGATAAGAACTATACCATCCCATTGTGAGATGCTCCACCCAGAGGGAGGAGCCAAGCAGTGCCATGCAGATATAACCTGGAAGATTCTGACACGCCAGGCAGTGCTTTCTCCACTGGACTCCCCAGAGGAACAGCAGCTGCTTCTACTTCCACGGATCTGAGGAGGAAGAAGACACCCCTTTCCTACAGGACTCCCTGCTCCAACAGAACTACACCTGACACTCCAGGAGGACTGCAGCCCCTTTTCCAACTGGACTGCTACCAACACCCTGACCAGCAGGGTATCAGGTAGAGTTCTGACTCTGACAGTGTTGTTCTAGTGTATTTTATCATTTTATTTTATCCTTTTATTTTTTTTCCTCCCCTATTAAAGAACTGTTATTTTCTGCTCCCATATTTTTTGCCTGAGAGCCCCTTATTTAAAATTCATAGCAATTCGGAGGGGTGGGGAGGGTTTGCATTCTCCATTTCAGGGGAGGCTCTTGTCTCCTTTAGCAGGCACCTGTCTTTCCAAACCAACACAAGCCCCTGCAGCTCAGGGCAGAGAATGAGGGGAGAAGGGACCCCGGGAGCCCAAACAGCCCTGGCACCCCAAAATGGGGAGAGCGAAGAGGGGGAACCTTTGGGATTGCTGGGACTGCCAGCAGCCTGGAGAACGCAGGCACTGAAGAGAAGGGGGACTCCTAATCCAAGGGTGACCCCAAGCAGCTGGGACAGAGGGAAACCCCCCAAACAACAGAGGGGAGGGACCAGGGATGGGGAACTCCTGGGAGGCTTTTCCAGGGCGGAATCTTGGTGTTTGGGAGGTTTTTCTGGAGCCCAGATGGCCGGTGACTTGTAGAGATGGAGTCGGGCAGAGAGACCTTCAAAGTCAGCATGCTCATCCCTTGTTTTCTCCAAACCAGGTTTTCCCATTCCACACCCCTGGGAGGCTTTGAGGAAGAGGAAGATGCCCCGGGAGACTGAGACAGGTGAGGAGGAAGTCAGTGCCCCGTCCACCCCTGTGCTGCTCCATCTCCCAGCCCAGCATGGCCCCTGGCTGCAGGACAGCCCTGGGGGATCTCCTTCCCCTTGCCTGTGGCACAGAAGCAAATCCCATCCTCTCCTTGTCCTTCCTCCTCCAGAGCAGGAGCTGAGCATGGAGAGCAGGGAGGACAAATCCCTGCAGCAGAACCTGGTGAAAGATGCCGTTTTGAGCAGCTCCACGGCACAGGAACCCAACGGGGAGGAAAAGCCTCGGAGATCCCGCACGAGGAGGGGCTGCAAACGCAGATCACGGGGATCTGAGGGGAAAAGACCCAGCCTGGGCCGGGAAGGCAGCCGGGGATCGAACCAGGGCTCGGAGCTGGTGCTCCATGAGCAGCTTCGTGATAGGGAGAAGCCCCACAAGTGCGTGGAGTGTGGGAAGAGCTTCAGGTGGAGCTCCCAGCTGATCGTGCACCAGAGGACCCACACTGGGGAACAGCCCTATGAGTGTGATCAGTGCAGGAAGAGGTTTCAGAGAAGCTCCCATCTCCTGCAGCACCTGCGCACGCACACAGAGGAGAGGCCCTTCCTCTGCCCCGACTGCGGGCAGGGCTTCAGGAAGAACTGCAATCTTGTCATGCACCGGCGCATTCACACTGGGGAGAGGCCCCACAAGTGTGGGGAGTGTGGGAAGAGCTTCAGCCAAAGCTCCACCCTGACCCAGCACCAAAGGACCCACTCTGGGGAACGGCCCTATGAGTGTGAGGAATGTGGGAAGAGCTTCAGCCAGAGCTCTACCCTGATCAGTCACCAAAAGATCCACACTGGGGAGAGGCCCTACGAGTGTGATAAATGCGGGAAGGGGTTTAAGACCAGCACAGATCTCCTCAGGCACTATCAGATTCACACAGAGGAGAGGCCCTTCTGCTGCCCCGACTGTGGGAAGGGATTCAAGCGCAACTCCACCCTCGTCACCCACCGGCGCATCCACACTGGGGAGAGGCCCTACCAGTGTGACGAGTGTGGGAAGAGCTTCTCCTGCAGCTCTCACTTGACTCGACACCAACAGAGGCACCGGTGAGGGAAGCCCTGCGAGTGCCCCGAGTGTAGGAAGAGCTTTGTGCCTTCTCCAGCTCCATCCCCCACTGGAGGCCCCACGTTGGCCACAGCCCTGGTGCCCCACATTCCCTGTGATCCATGTTGGGAACACACCTGGCTGCTTCTCCTTTTGGTTTGGCCTTAATTTTCTTGTGCATCATCTTCATCCCTTAAAATCTGCCAAAACAGGGTTAAATGAAGGAATTTGATCAAAAATGTCTAACGTCCCACCATTTCACCGGTGTTTGAGGGGGAATTTAGGATTTGGGGACACATTCTGTGTGGAGTGCCCCTGTTGCTAAGAGACAGGAATTTGATCTCGCCCTTCTTGCGTTTCTAAGATCTCCTCCCCTGACCCAAACCCCAACTCCACCCCTAGGATACCCTATAAAAACCCCATGGCCCTGCCTTTGCCCTTTCATTCGGGGGTCAGAAATGGATTCTGGAGCTTTCTGACACCAAGCACCGTCTTGTTTGTCCCAGGCCCTGGCAGCTGCCGCCTCCCTGGACACCATGAACTCAGTTGCAGCAATTCTGGAGGATTTGTGGGTTCTGGGAGGATTTTGGGCCGTCCACTCCATCTCTTTGCACTCTAAACGCCAAGAGGGATGCATCTGTCACCTCAAAACCACTCAAATCCCACTGTAAACAACTGAATTTTAGCCCATCAAGGTGCCATAGCAGCTCAAATTGCTTGTTTCCTCCTCAAAAATTCTCAATCCCAGGCCAAACTCACTCCATTCCACAGCTGCCAGGGTGAGAAGGGGTTGGGAGGTGGTTGGGAGAAGTGGGATCCCAATTTGGAGCGGTGGGATGGGGATTGTGTGGGGCTGGCTGGGTGGGATGTATTTGATAGCACATAAAACTTTCAGAGTTACTGATTTCTGTCCTGTTCATTTTCAGTTAGTTCTGTTTGCAGAGTGCTGCCTTCTCATCTGAATGAATTCCTTAAAAATCCCATTTTCGGAATAATCTAACTCAAACAATCCGAAAACCAATATCCACATAAGACCACTCACCCACAGTTAAATTAAAATAATTTTAATATTTTTAGAGTACTTAAGGATATTTTTAAAGTTTAATTGTTTGGATAAAATGTATGACAAATTAAAGTGGTGTTTGGTTTTGTGTTTCGTATATCCCCCTCCTTCCTGCTCTCCAGCCTCTTCCCAATCATTCCCCCAATCCCCTCCCCCGTGCTTGGTTTTGGGGCTTCCCGGCCCCTCCTGCTCCCTTTGGGGGTCCCGACTCCCCGTGTGGTTAAATTTGGGGCTCCCGCCCCCCTTCTCACCGCGCCCCCCGCTCCCCCCGCGGCCGGGGGGGCTCCCAGCACCCTCAGTGCCACCAGTGCGGCCCCAGCTGCCCCCGCACGCCCCATCCCCAGGGTCACCTCCCTCCTCCCTAAATTCCGCTCCTGCACACTGATGACTCATCAGTGACGAACGCTCTGATTGGCTGGAAATGGCTCTGCGCAGTTTCTGATTGGCTAGCGCTGTGGGAGGGGCTGGGTTCTCCCCACCAGCTGAAGAGTCAGAGCAGAGCTGGTCGCTGATTTGCTGAAGGTTTCTGGGCGGGGCCAGAGTGCCGACTCTCTGCCCGGCGATTGGGTCATCATCAGCGCCATGCGCTCTCATTGGCCAGGATCTGTTTTGGGGTGGGAACGGGAGGAACTGGGCAGCCCCCGGGAGCCCCTTGGGTTTGGGGCTTTCGATCCCCCCTCGGGCCTTGGGGCAGCCCTGGGGCCACCCCAACACCCCCAAAATCGGGAGGGTCCTCAGGGCTCTTTGGAACCCCCAGGAATGGGCGGGAAGCGGCAGGAGCCGCCCCAAAAAGGGATAGAAGGGTCCGGGCTGGGAATGGGGGAGGCTCTGGGGATGGCCCCGGTCTGGATTGGGGTGGGCTGGGATTGAGGGAGGGTCTGATCAGCGGCTGGGGAATGGCAGGGACTGGGGAGGGGTCCGGGATTTTGGGGATGGGTCCGGGATTTTGGGATGGGTCCATTGGGGAGGGGTCTCTCCCTGTGATTGGGTCTGGGACTGCATCAGGGTCTCTCCTCGATCCCATTCCTGATCCCGTTCGCAATCCCGATCCTGTTCCTATTCCTGTTTCCAATCCCGATCCCACCGCTGTTTCCAGGGAATGGCTCCGATCCCAAGCCTGACCCCAAATCCTGGGGTCAACTCCCTCCGATTCCAAATCCTGGGGGTTGAAACACTCGCGGGGGGGTGGGGTCGGGGAGGTTGAAACACCCCCAAACCCAAACTCTGGGATCTCCACCTCCCCTCCCACCTGCCCCAAACCCTCAAACTCCAAATTTTAGGATCCCAGATCCTGGGGTGTCAAACACTCCCCAATTCCCAAACACTGGGGTTAAATCCCCCTGACCCCAAATCCTGGAGTTCGAATCATTTGGAGCATCCAACACCCCCAATTCCTGAAGTCTGGTGTCAAACACCCCCAAATCCCAAATCCTAAGGTGTCAAACACCCCCAGACCCCAAAGTTTGGGGTTCAAACCCCCAATCCCCAACTCCTAGAGGTTGAAATGTCTGGGGGTCTCCAGCTGCCCTGATCCTAAAGTTTGGAGGTCAAAAACCCCCAAACCCCAAGGGGTGAAACCTTCCAAACCCCAAATCTTAGGGTCAAACCCCACCAGTCCCCAAAGTTTGGGATCGAGACCCCCCCAATCCCCCACCCCCTCAAACCCACGCCAGGCCTGGGGGGCTCAGTGGGGTTTGTTTGGGGTTATTTGGGGTTTATTTTAGGCAGCTCCAGGTGCAAGGTATGCAGAGAGACCCTGGGTACAATGCTGGGAGAAAAAAAAGGGGGATTGGTTTTGGAATTGGGGGAATAAGGATGGGAAAAGTTCGAATATTTTTGGAATTTGGCGTATTTCAGGCCCATTTTTGGGGGGGTTTGGGGTTGTTTTGGAGGGGTTTGGGGTGTTCTGGGTCCCTTTTTGGCAAAGGAGATCTTCCTGGCGCTGCTCTGGGTGATCCTGGAGCCCTGCAGGGCCTCGCGGGCGGCGCCCGCCTGCACCTCGGTGTCCAACCGCACCCAGGCGATGTCGCGGCGCCTGGCACCAGGGCAGCTCCTGCAACCCCGGGAACCTGGGATGGGAACGGGGCCAGGAGAGCCCCAGACACCTGGGAACGATCCCCAGACACCCGGGAATGTTCCCCAGACACCTGGGAATGTTCCCCCCCAAATTCCAAAATGCTCCTTGTTGAGTAACAGTTCCCATAAAAAAGTCCAGAAATGTTCTGTAAAAGAAATCCTGAAACATTCCTCCAAAAATCCAGAAATGTTCCTGCAAAAAATTCTGGAACATTCCCAAAAAATGAGGAACTTTCCCCAGAAAATCTAGAAATATTCCTCCTCAAAAAATCTAAAACCAACCTTGTTCCCCATTCAGAAACATTCCACAAAACTATAGAAATGTTCCCAAAAAGCAAGATATTTACCCTCCCCACCAAAAAAACCATGAAACATTGCTCCAAAAATCCCAACATTCCCCCTCAAAAAAACCCCCAGAATTCCGCCAAAAATCCAGAACTCTCCACCCCAATCCAGAAATTCCCCTCTAGAAAATCCAGAAATTCATCCTCCCAAAAATCCAGAAATTTCCTGCCAAAAATCAAGAAATTCCCTCTCAAATCCCGAAAATTCACCCTCAAAAATCCAGACATTCCCCCCAAAATCCCGATACTTTCCCCAAACAATCCAGCCCCAAGCCCCCCTCACCCCTCTCACCCCCCAAGCCCCACAATTGCCCAATGCCCAAAGGCCGCCCGGAATCCCCGGTATCCCTGGGATGCCAGGATTGCCTCAGATTTCCCTGGGGGCAGAGCATGGAGAGCATCAGCTCCTGGGGCTCCTCAGGAGCTGGGGCAGGAACAGGATGTGCTTCGGGGCTTTGCCCACAGCTGGGCAAACGGGAGAAAAACCCCAACATCAGCAACAGACCTGCCCCAAATCTGCCCCAAGCAGGCCCCAAATCTGCCCAAAGTCACTCTGGATACACACCAAACCATCTGCCCAAAATCCCACCAAAATCCTCCATGCTGTGACCCAGTGCTGTCTCATCATTTGTAAGGATTTTTCACAGTTCCAAGAAATGATATCTCAGCTCTGGGGGAAACCTCCTCTAAACTGATGGTGTTGTGCCATCTCCTCAAGGAATCAGCTGCAGTCCCAATTATTATTACAGAACCACTCCAACACTTTGCTGGGTTTAAAGCATCTCTGTGCTGAGGGAATTTTGGAGGAGACAGCTCTTGGATGGTTCATTAGTCTGTCACCCCCAGACCTTCACTCCTAAGTGCCATTCTCAAGAGCCTTGTTTTAAATTCCATTTAGGGAATTCTCTCCCACTTAGAGCCTGGGTGGTGGCCAGGCCTCAGCTCTGCCTGGACTGGAATTTGCCAACAGACCCAGATATTTTCTGCATCAAAACTAGATTTTGATTGCTTTGACTGGGCAATCTAACCCTCTAGACATGACAGTTGGACTATTTTAAAAGCAACCTTGAGAATTATGATTTGGAAATAATTATCCAAGTCCCCCCTGAATGGAGGTTTGTCAGCTGTGTGCAGACTCTGGGATGATGGTACATTATTTCAGAGATTGCTATTTACCTAATTCCACCTATGTTGTTAGCTTTGTCTGCTATTTGAAATATTCCTGATTGTTGTATCCAAATTATTCCTAATTGCTGTAAGGTTCTTATCCACTGCATGTATTGTTTTACTATGATGTTGCTTCATACTCATAACAAAAGACATGCATCTCATTCTTAAAAAACAAAAAAGAAGAGGAATGAATGCCTTAAGAACGTTCAAAAAATGCAAAATGTACATGAGAAATTTGGATGACTAATCATTCAGAATGATGCAATATTTACATGAGAAATTTGGAAAAAAGATCATCACCTCTAAATCCCAACTGAGTGTACCACAGTGAAGCCCAATTGATTCTTTACCTTCAGGAGAGGATGTGCCTGTGTTTTATCATCAGCAGCTCAAAGCAGTCACCTGTTCATTCCATCAGACACTGATCAGCTCTGAAAAAATGAGGCCCAGTGGAAAGAGAAATAACCTCATCACCTTGCAGCCTCTGTGGCCAGAGCAGGAGCAGGAGGAGGACTGCCAAGACATGGCTGTGTCTGGAAACTGACCGAGGCCATTTGCCAACAAAAGCCTCAGGGCATCCTCATGGTACAGTGCTCCTACTGCCCTTCCTCAGTTATTCCCTGTTCCAGCTCCCAGGAGGACATTCAGGGATGGCAAAGATCAACATTTCCAGCTAACAGACTTTCTCACACTTCTCAACTAATGGGAAACAATGGTCATTTCTTTCCATTTCCCTAAGAGACCTTGGGCATTATTCCTTTGTTTTCTCATGCTGCAAAACCTTGTGTCAATGACTTGATGGAATTTGTTAAGTTTTGTTGATTGTAATTGCTCTTTTATCTATCTTATCCCATATCTAATAGATAACCAGTGACAACCTTGATGAGATAGTACCCTCACAAGAGTGAGCAGTTTCAACATCAGAACATTGGAGCCTTTTTTAAATGAACAAAAAGGGGGGGTATGCCACAGACAGGTAGAATAATGATAAAAGAAAGGCCTTATGAAATCAGGCCTTGCTCTGCTCTATTAATAGCTGGCCTGTCATCTCCTCTGAGTGCAGCTGAGCAGTTACAAGTTCCCATCTGAAGCTGTTTTGAGAGTGAGACTTTGTGAACAATCTACTCTGAGGGTGAGAACCAAATGCACCTGCAACAACAAGGGATTTGTCCCATGAGAATCAGTGAAGAGAACAGGTCAACAATACAATACAGAGATTTGATGCACAACTAAAATCACTTTATTAACCAATAACAAAGTAAGTGCTAAGAAATATCTTAACTAATTAAACTTTCACATGAGGTCTGTCAAACTGATTAAAATGAGCTGGGTGGATAAAGAATAAAGAGTTCTTTTCCATCCCAGATGGGTCCTCTGGGATTTCAGTTCCCCCCCTTCTTCTGGGCTTTTGCTTCCCCCTTCTTTGGGGTTTTGGCTTCCTTCTTTTCTGGTCCTTTCCTTTCCTTCCCTGGGATTTTGGTTTCCTTCCTCTCTGATGCCTTGGTCTCATTCTTCCCTGGGGCCTTAGTGTTCTTCTTCTCTGTGGCTTTCTTTTCCTTCTTCTCAGGAGCTCTGGTTTTCTTTCTTGGGATTTTGGTTTCATTCTTCTCTGGTGGTTTGCTTTTCTCTTTCTGTGGTTTTGGAGGTTTCTTCCCCACAGAGACTCCCTTCTTTTCCTTCTTCCGCCTCTCTTCCTCCTTCTGCCTCTCTTCCTCCTCTGAGGCTTTTGCCTCCTCCTTTTGAGCTGGCTGCTTCAGCTCTCTTCTGCAGACAAAATAGAAAATGTGGCTAAATCCCCACCAGAAGCTTGGGCTCACCAGTCCTGGCTGGCCCTGCACTTCATCCCTTGACCCTGAGGCCATTTCTGTGAATTCTCCTCAGCCCACAGAGGTTGGGAACATCCCAAGTGAGGGCATTGCTGGAAGGGGACCTCCAGGACCAGCCAAACCTGAGCTTTGCCATCATAAGCTCTTGGCTGTGCAAGCTCCCTCTCAAGGCACAGCCAGAGCCCTCCAGCCCAGTGCCAAAGGCTGATCCACCAGCTCTCTGTGCTGATGCTGAAAACGCCCTTTGTCTCTTGGCTTCCCAGGTGAGAGCAGAGCACAGATTGCCAACATCTGCTCATCTCTCCTACAATTCTTACTCAGCTCATTCAGCCCCCTTCTCCCTGGGCATGGCTGAAGCATGATTTTAAAGAGTTAGGATTTCAGCTGAGGGTTAGAAGCAATTCACATGGATCAGGATGTAAGGTAGATAGGCAGACCATAGGTTAATGATTATGAGATGCTGAAGCTGGAGCTGATTGTTCTATTGTTTACCATTAGGAGCTTCTTTCTAGAAGGAAGTGGAGTAAGTGAACTGGTATAAGAACAAATTGAAATCAGGAGAACACTGGTTAGCACCTGGGCTTGATGTCAATCAATCACTAAGCAGGGGACCTTGGATCCTGCCAGAGGGTCACAGAGACCTGATGAAGACATTCCTGACTTCATCCCTTAAGACCACGGACCCAATTCGAGACCACGGACCCAATTCAAGGGAAGAACTGCACAGGTGTGAAGGACCAATGACCTCATTTGAATACAGAGCAGGGATGGGAGGTGCTGGGGCTGTGCAGATGTATTGTATGTAAGATCTTGGGAAATAAAGAGAGGGCACAGAACCTTGGGCAGCGCGGTCACGCCTGTTAGGGACGGCTCTGGTGCCGCCCGCCGGTGTTAATAAACACACCACTGTCTAACTTTAATTAGTTAGAGAGTCTCTGCCTGTCATCTCCAGGTTTAACGACTCCTAGCCTGCTCCCTAATGAGAACAATCCTATCAGTCAGAAAGCAAAGGCTGCAGGAACTCCTCTCCTGCCAGACAGGCTCTTGACAGCCAGATTTCCTGCTGGAGCCCAGCTGGGACCAAGCAAACCAGGGCTGGCTGCCATGGAAACCATTTGAAGCAGCCTCGTCCCTCTCCTCCCTGTGAAACCAACTCCAGCCTGGCCTGGACAAGTCCTGATGCACAGGCTTGCTTTAATCAGCCTCCACTCCCAGCTCCACACTTTGCCTGTGTGTCCTGAGCTGGGCTGCCCTGCTGGAGCTGAGCTTCTCCTGGGCTTGCCTACTGCTGCAGCTGAAGGGGAGCCCAAAGGACATGAGCTTTTCTGGGTGCTGTCCCACCACAAGGAGAACCCTGGCAGATCAGCACTGCAAGGACTTCATCTGGGACAGGAGCAGGACCCAAAGCAAGGTTTGGTCTGTGCCCCACGCCTGCCCATACCACAATCCCACTGCTTTGGTGAAGAAGGGAGATGATGAAGAAGATGCCACTCAACACCATGGACTTCAAGACACCTCTAGAGGCAGTGCCAAGGCCAGCACAGAGCCCAGCTCCCTGCAGGCAGCAGCTAAGCCAGGAGGGCTCAGCACTCCAATAGAGAAGATGATGTTCTGTGTCAACAGAAGAAGATCCTTCCTCTCTTGGGAGTCAGGGAGCTCAGAGTGGCCATCCCTGGGCTGCTTCTGGCCTTTGCTATGCAGCACCTCTGAGCTCAGAGTCCTTGGAGCAGGGCAGCCCTGCAGGGACAGTAACCCCTGGCAGAGCAGTAACCCATGGAAGGCTCACTCACCTTTCTCTGAGAGGGGCCTGACAGCCATAGTTGATCTCCCGGGGCCTCAGGGAGGAGCTGACACCTGAGGCCTCCCCGCTCACCAGCAGCTCGGAGGTGGGGCCTCCCTCCACATGGCACAGCTCCCTGACATTGGAGGGGCTGCTGAGGTGGCCAGAGAAGGTGGAGGAGACCTGCTGGCTCTGTCCTGGCTGCAGCACACCTGACAGTGGCAGGATACTGAAAGCCTGGATGGAAGACAGGAGAGATTGAGGTGTTGAGCATGGAAATGGATGCAGAAGACCATCTTGGAGTAAAGTGCAGCTGTACCTGGAGGGGCCTATTCCCCAAATACTGCCAGAATCACCCTCACCTCATCCTGCATCCATGCCACTGTCCAGTGCAGGGACCATGGCAAAAATCTTCTCCCATACCCACGGGTCAATGCATTAATTAGTACATTACATGAAAGGGAACTGGGATGTCTCCTGGCAGTAGACATTCTCTCTGATGCACAACTTGCCTTTAAAAAGTTTAAAAACTTCCTGCTTTTAGAGAAGGAAGAGACTCAGAGTGAGAGCTCTTGGAGCTGAGGGAAGGACTCCAGCCCAGCTCATCTGACTCCTGAGGCTCTTCCCCTCTCTCTCTGATTTAAATGCTGCTTTCCCAAGGTGCTACAGCAAAAGCTCCTGCAAAAATTTCCTGTGGACCACCTGAGGAGTTCCAGGGGGAGCAGTTCCCTCACAGGTGCTGCACAGCGTCCTTGGGCAGCCCCACAACACGTCCTGCACGGCCTCTCCAACAAGCAGCTGCTTCAGCAGCACTTTGGGATGGCCTGCAGGGATGGGAGGCCCCTCTGTGGCCAATGCTGAGGGCCCCCAGTGGCACTGGGAGCTCCAGCCCTGCTGGCCAGACTGACAATGGGCAAGTGAGACAGATTCCCTCTTGCCTTCTCCGCTTCCAGGGGAGTGTGCGCTACGTCCAGGGAGCACCTGAAACCCTCCAAGCCTCGTGGGAGGTGAGGGTTTTCAGCAGTTTGTGCTGGCACCTGAAAAACAAGCCATTTTCTGTGCTGGCAAAAAGAGACAGCCACTCTGCAAAGTCTCTGTCTGTAAGAGAGCTTCAGGGCCAGCAGTGCAATGGCAGCTCTGGGCTGAAAGCAGAGCCCTGCACACAGGGAGTCTGGCTGGCTTGGCAAGAGGCTCCATGGAGATCAGGACTCATCCCAGCTGGCTCTGGGAAGGAAGCTGCAGGTCTGACCATGATGGTGCAGATAAAAGCCTCATCTTACATTGGGAAGGAAAGAAGGCAAAAAATCCCACACTCAGCACAGGCCTGTAGGATCTGAGTCAGCTTCTCCAAGGAAAACTCTCCTATTTCTCCCTCCCACTCACCCCATGTCCAGCCACTGGCCCTGCTGCCCAGCCCACTGCCCGGGCACAGGACAGCAGGGCAGCAAAAAGGGAGGTCAGCACGAGCATGACTTGGTGCTGGCAGGCTGGGGAGGCAACACAAGCACTGGATGTACAACAAAATCTACCTCTGCTCCTGAAGAGTGGCTAAAATCCTGTGCTTCTTCCAGGGCTCTGGCTGGCTCCTCCTCCTTTCTGATCTTGAAGCGCCTCCATCGAGTTGCCGAGGAGGAAGCCAAACTGCTCCTCTTCTCTTTTGGTGGATGGGGTATGAATTTAGGTGGGTAAAGCTCATCTCTGGAAAATAAGATAACTATGAACAGGGACCTGCAGTGGGAGGGAGGGACACCTGCACCAGCAGCTCCTGGCCAGGATGCAGCCCCTGGGTGGGTGCTGGGCACGTTGAACTGAGAAATGGTTTGATCCAGCCCTTCCCAATCCAGCCTGGACCAGCTCTGTTCTAAAGGCAGCCCAGGGATGGCACTGAGCTGCTGCAGCAGCTGCAACTGCTTGCACTGAGCAACTACAGAGGACAGGCATGAACCCCTTGTGGGGATGCCGAAAGCACAGTGGGAGAGGAAAAGACAGAGAAGGCAGCAGAAAGGTGACATCTGAGGCACCCAGGGGCAGACCCAGCCAGTGCCCAGCCAGCACAGCCCCCCAGGGCCCAAGGCCAGAAACTCTGCAGCTCCAGCAGGGATTTATCAGCAATGTCCCCCTGACACTGCTGGGGGGTTGGGTGACATTTCCCAACACTCCCAGCTGACTCAGCTCACATTCCCCATCCATCCATCCATCCATCCATCCATCCATCCATCCATCCATCCATCCATCCATCCATCCATCCATCCATCCATCCTCAGGCTGTGGTGCTGGGATCCTGCCAAGCTCTGTCACCCTTGGCCTTGGGGAGGTTTCTGCCGGCCGTCCTGAGCTCCGTAATTGTGCTCTCTGTTCCAGGAAGCAAGCAAGAAAGATGTTAAAAAAACCAAAACAAACCACCACAGGGAAACCTAAAATACCTTCAACAGCTCAACCCTGCTCAAGTCATTTCTTTAGGGACACCTACCACTCTACAGCTGAAATGCTGGGCTTTTGGGGAAAAAGAAAATTACATGTTCACTCCAAATCAAAAAGGATTAAGGTAAGAGAACCTTTCAAACTACAAATTACTGGCGCAAAGGTAAAAACTTTGCAAGAAATCTCTAGTTAGACCAGGCTGACAGTTCAACAACTGGTTCTTCTGGTGGGGAGAAACCCTCCTCTTTAAGGGAAGCAGCCTCAGAGTTGAAAGCAACTCTTTTGTCAGACTTCAGGCTCCCTGGCACAGCCTGCACTGCCTGTTCTTCCTGTTCACTGATTTACAACAGTGCCACAATGGCCCAGGTTCAGATGTTTGGTGCCATCCAGGGAATCTGGCATCGTCATTTCCATATGTCTTGATATAAGTTTCAATCCTTGCAACCACTCTTCAAATGCCAGCTTTCCTTTCTTTTATGGAAAGCTCAAGGCTCCCAGAAGTCTTCTGACATCCTCTTTTGTGCTCAGAGAGATGAAATTTTAAACCAGATGTCTCCAAAGTTAACAGCATTTGAAAGAATAATGAACTAAAATGACCCTGGATTCCAGCTGTGCCCAACTCCATCCTGTGTCAGACACTGAGATTCCCACCTCCAAGGCACGAGCTGTTTGTGCCACCCATCCCTCCTGTCCTTCCCACAGCAGCCTGTGCCTGTTTTTCCCGGCAGAATCCCTGTGCCCTGTGCCCCCTGCCAGGAGCAGTTGCACACAGACACGCAGCTCCCTGTGCCCTCACCCGTGGGTTTCTCTCATCCCCGAACACGCCGATGAGAACATTCGTGCGATGCTCGCCCGGCGCCTGCACTTCCACCACAACGGGGATCTCTGCTGTGCTCTGGGGCTGGACAATCCCACAGGGCTTGGGGCTGGAGTAGAACACAGCAGAGTCCTCCTGGCGTTTCTGGAAGGGACAGAATGAAATGCAGCTTCAGAGGCACCTCTGAAGAAACTTTACACTCCTTAACCTCCACCGCAACAGCAACTTACACACACGTTTAAAACTCCCCCAGGACAAAGGTAAAAGACAAAAACAAGATGCAAGAATTGGAGGCTTAGCATTCCCAGGGGATCTTGCAAGGAGGATGCCAGCACAGGCATTGCTGTCTGTGGATGCAGCAGCTTTTCACAACCCTCTAAGATCTCCCACAAGAAAACACCCTGAAGACTAGAACATCAACTGTTTCCTCAGGAGCTTCAACTGCCTCCTCAGGTTTACATTTGGGCAGGATCCTGTTCTCAGCAGATCTTTAAAACTGGATAGAAATTAACAAGGTATTATCCAAAGCCTTTTTTCCCCTAATAATCTCCTCAATAATATTTGACAGGAGGAGGTGGATGTGATGCCAAACCTGGGGAATAAGCCCGTAGCAGCCAGGAAGGTGGCTGGGATTCCTAATGAGGATCTTCCTCTCATACGGCACCTTCAGCTGGCACTCATTGTACTGGAGCACATGGGTGGACACTTGGAGCTCAGGAACGAGACATCTGGGCAAAGAGATGACCCCAGGGCAATCAGAGACACTGAGAGAATAGAGAACATTTACCCCCAAAGATTGGGAAATGGAGCAGAACACATTGGTCACTGTCAAATGGACATTTAACAGCCCTACAGGTATAAATTGCCTTCTACCTATTCCCACTCCAATGGGTCTTGCCAAGGAGGGACAAACCCTGAGAGGCAGCACCCAAAGGCTGCCAAGTGCCCCAGACAGAGCACTTGGTGCCACAACTGCCCCAGCCCCTCCTTCACCCAAGGAGGCTTGCAAGGACTCCTGTCACAGTCCCAGTGATCCACGAGCTCTGGGGGAGCCTTCCCAACAAGGATCAGGGCTCACTAATGCTCAAGGAACACACAGCTCCAGTGGCTCAGTAAAAATGACTCCCTTCTCTCCCATGGTGCTGCTGCCCTGCCTGAGAACTCAGCTCTTTGCCCCAGCCCTGCAGGGCACAGACACCAGCTGCCCTCCAGAGTGGCTGATCACCCCCTCCCAGGCCCTGCAGCTCCCTTGCTCCTTCACTCCACAGCTCCAGGCACTGACTGGCCCCAGCTCCACCTGCTGTACACAATGGCAGCCCAGGCACTGACTGCATGGCTCTGCCTGGCACAGGGAACAGCACCAGGGAGCTGCAGCCCTCTGGCCATTCAGCTGGCACCCACAGCAGCACAGCAGGATGCAATTCTACTGCAGCAACATCCACTTTTGGTCTCAACTCTGAGAACATAAAGCTCCAAATGGCAAGCAGAGGGAAGGAGAAAAACTGCAGCTGACCTGCCACATCCAGGGCTGCTTTCCCCTCCTAAGACCTTGCCCTCAGCACTTGCTGGGAGCCACTTGCCCCCTGCCATGTGCCCTCATGAACACAAGCAGACCCTGACTCTCAGCAGGCTGCTTGCTGTGGCCCAAACCAATGCACGCTGCTCACAACCAGCACAACTCCACCTCTTGCAGCAAGAAGGAGAGGAGGCCCTCGGCAAATTTGTCCCACCTCAAGCACCAAAACCCAGGACCATCAATGATATCATTCCTGCTCCCTTTAGATGAGGGCCAGGGCTGTGCTGGGCTGTGAGCAGGGCTGCTTTTCACCACAGGCTGCTGCCCAAGGCCGGCTGTTCTCATGTCCAGCTGGCACAACATGAGGCCATTGAGCAGCACTTCTCCTGGGCAGCTGCAGCCAGCAAAGCCTGTGCAAGGCAGTGCCTGGGGAGACCAGCAAGGGCTGGTACCTGGCTGTGATGATCAGTGTTGCCACTCCCTTGCCAATACCCTCCAGATCCACCAGCATCCTCCTGTAGAACTCCATCACCGTGTTGGAACACAGGGTCACCTGGTGCAAGAGAAGAACAGGAAATTCTTCCTTACAAAAGCTCATTACCCATGTATGATATCCTCAAGTTCTTGAGGGAGGACTTAGCCACAATTCTTCTGCTGCTCCATGTGTAGAGCACAGTCTCAGAGGAACAAAGCCTTCTGGCAATACCAGATTTGTTAAACACACCTTGCTATCGAGGCTTAGGTCAGCTACATTAAAACATCAGACTAAAGCTCTCTGCACCACTGCATTCAAATTAAGGGACCAATTTCTCATCTGACCACAATGACATCCATGCAGAGGAAAGCTGACTTGAACACAATGATTCCAGCTTCACAGCAGGAAGCTGAGGGCAAAGGGTGGCTCAGCAGGTGCTGGGCACTTCATGGCTGCAGAGTATTTTGTCCCCCCTGGAGATTCCTGCAAGGAACACAAATCATTCTGCTCCCCAGGAGGGGGGAAATGACACCAAGAAGAAAAGCTAACTGCTTTATACAATGACATCTCTCTAACAGCCACCTTCTGCCCTCATCCTTGCTCTGCCCACTTGCAATCAAATCAATTGCTCTCAAAAACACAAGAATGGCTTCAGGCCTTGACCATAAGGAATGTGACCTCAGCAGATGATGTTGGAAACCAAACAGTGATCCTGAAGGAACATCCTGAGTAAGGCAGCTAGCAGAGGCCTCCCAGCAGTGCAGATCTCTCACTCCCAGCATGCTCAAAGCTGGCACCAGAGCTGAAGCCCTCCCACACTCCAGTGCAGCTTCAGCCCTGCTGCTGCAGCGTCTGTGGCTGCACTCTTGCCGTACCTCGATGTCCTGGTGTCCCTGGGGGAGGATGGTCCCTTGGCTGGGATTGATGCTGAACTCCCTGGGCTCCACATAGAAATGGATTCCCTTCCTCCAGGCTGGGTCGCTGTCCCTGCGGATCTGATCCACGCTGTCCACAGCCGGCTGCGTGCCATCGTCCGACATGCAGAGCTGGAACGTCAGGGGCACCGGGGAGCTGTTGGTGAGGCGACAGCGCTGGGTGTAGGGAAAGCCTGGCAAAGGACACAAATATCCAGTCAGGCACCCACTATGACATGATCCTGGGGTGATCCTGCCAGGATGAAAGCGGGATTGGAGTTCAGCTCTTTATTATCTGAACTACAGCTCCCTGAGAAGCTGCATGAGGAATTAATCGTCACTTAGTTCCCTCTGACACAGATTCCAGACTGCAGCCCTGAAAATGCCCACTCCTAGCCCTGCTCAACACTGCAAGCTTCTCTCTTTGGCATGGGAAGGAGCTCCCTCACCTGCCCCAAACCAGCACCACTTATCTCTCAGTGATGAGTGTGCACCCAGACACAGCATTTACTCGGAGAATTCAAGCTGGAAAATTCCCTGGGAAGCCTGCCAACACTCCCACTGTTTTCAGAGATATATAAACAGTGAGTCGTCATTGAGAAGGAGCTACAGCAAAAGACAGTGAGGATGGAATCAGGAGCTAGAACGTGAGGCAAAGCACCCTAAAGCAGCTTCTCTCTGCAGGATCCTTAAGGCATCTCTTGGTTTGGGCCAAACAGACTGAGCACGTGACAGCTCAGAGCCCACTCAACTGGGGGCACACCCAAGCCTTGCTTTGAGATTAGCAATGAGGAACCAGGTCCCACCTCACCCAACAAACGGGGACATCACACCCATGCTGCTCACTGGGATTCCTGCCTGCAAGGGTTGACCCCACTTTAGTTCTGGATTTGCTTTCCATCCTGCAAAGCCAGAGATACAGCCACTGATGGTGGGCATGTCCTGCAGAGCCCGCAGAGCAGCCACAACCTGCTCTGCAGTGCACATCTGGCTGGGCTGGCCAGCTCTGTGAGGAGGAGACTTCTCCCCAGGCCTGCTCACCAAGACTCACTGGAACACACATGGGCAGAAAAAACAACTGCAGCTGCAGCCCAGAGCTGCTCTGTGCCCATCCAAGTGACCACTGCCAGCTCCAGCACTGACTCCAGCAGTGAGGCAAGAGAGGCACAAAAGGACAAACCCAGATGTCAAAACCTCAAATGAGACACAGCTCAGCACACAACAGCCAACACATAAAAAGAAGCAAAGATACAACAGCTGCCTTCAGCTGGAGAGACCTTAGGAATGAAATCAGATTCAGCAGGATCAATCTCCTGGTTCAGAACCACATTTCCATCTGTTGCCTTTCTTGTTTCATTTCCTTAGAAGGCAAGTTGACAAGTGTCCCCATGCTGATGCAGGCTGGGGAAGAAGCAGCTCAGCAAAGGCAATGAGTTTCCTTCAAAAGCTCATGAACTGCTTTGTTCTTGGTTTGGGCTTGGCAATGAATGTTATTCCTTTTCCCATCGTTTTGCCTGGCATCCCTGTCATTTCAAAGGTAAAAGAATTTGGAGGGAGGGGCTCATCTTTCCATTGCAGGAAGATTCCCACCTTCCTTGGCAGACATCTGTCTTTTAAAGCAGCACAGAGACACCAGAAAATACTGACTTTGTATTCCTTGCTTCTATTGGATCTCACGAGAGCAAAATGCCACCCGAGGCAGCAGCAGCAGCCCTGCAGTTCACAGCCTGGAGAGGCTGCTGGGAAGACCAGGAGTGAGGGATGCTTTTCTGTTGGAAGGCACAGATCCCTGATGTTGTGTCCCAGCGCAGAGATCACTCACCAAAGGAGATGTCCCCAAAGTCGAGCTCAGGGAGGTCGAAGTGCAAACTTGGAGCAATGACGCTGCCTCTGGAGGGCGAGGACAGAGGAGGAAATGGCTCGGTTAAAGGAATTGCAAAGGCCCGGCTGTCGTGGCTCGGGGGCACAAAACCTGGGCTCAGGGCACCCTGGGTTTCCAACCAACACTCAGCACATGGCCCTGTGCACAGGAGGCAGCTAAAGCCAAGTGGCCAGCAGCCAACAGCCCCTGATGGGCTTTGGGCACAGGGCAGGCAGGAGAAGGCCCCAGGTTGCCTGTGCTCCCATGAAGGACCCTCAACACACACCCAGACATGGCTCCATGCCTCACTTTTCCCATCTGCAATAGGATGGACATAAAGGTGTCCCCACAAACTTCTAAAGGCAGCCCTTGCAGCCAAAGGTTCCCTGCTTTGCTCCTTCTTAGCTGGAACTGCTGTTTCCATGGAGGAGCTTTCTCAGGAGAGTTTGACCCACACAATCATTACAGAGTTCTGAGACATGAATCCAGGGCATTCCCAAACATCCTCTCAAAAAGAGCAGCAACGGTTCTAGCCAGGGGATGGATGAATCCTAGAGGAAAGGACGAGCTTGTCAGCAGTGCACCAGCTGGCACAGCCAAGAGCAACAGCTTCAACAACCAAACCAGGCTGTCCTGAATCCAGCACAGCACCTCAGCTTTCCTTCAACTCAGCAGACAGACTCCAAAAGTCACCAACATCCACTGAAATCAGCACTTGAAGCTGCACAACACTCACGAGTTGATTTCATGCTTGATGCCAATCAATGCCCACTCTGCCTTTTGGTTCCAAATCAAGGAGCAGTGACCTGGGCCTTCTCTTGTGTTCACAGCACTGCCCCTGGCTCTGCTCTGAACATCTCAACAAGAGACACCTGCCCTTGCCCAAGGAGAAAGCTGCTTATGCAGAAAGACCCCATGGCCACTTTGGGGCAGGGACAGAGGAGAATCAATGATTTGATGGTGAAAGGTTCCCTCTTGATTTCCAAAATACAAAAGCAGCACTTTTCCTCCAAAAACAAAGCCAGCATCATTGTTTCTCCACTATGGGCACACCTACTCACCACTTTTCTCTTGCTAAGTAATAACTTCATTGCTCTGTTTTATCCAACTCCCTTATCTCATTGGCATAATCCAGTGCAGATTGCTTTCATTTCTTTACTGCCTTGAGCCAGTGCCTGCCCACAGCAGCAGCCCAGCTCCAAAGCTGCAGAGCAGCCAGCATCAGCTCTCCTGCTCCCACTACATTATCCTAGCAGCACATGGCTCAGGCTGGCAGGGACAAGGCCTCACGCTGCTCTGCTCCTGAGCACTGAGCTCTGCCTCCCCTGGGATCAGCCCTTCACCCTTTGGCTGCGCCAGGATTATCTCTTGCCATGGCACCAGCCCACGTGAGGATGCCCAAGTCCTTGGGACACTTCCTGCTGCACATTTCCCTGACTCCCACATCAGCCCTTTCCTGCCTGTGCCAAGGAGGCACCAGAGCACTCTGTGCACAGCAGCTGGGAGCACAGCTTGTCCCCCACAGCAGGGCTGCCAGAGGTGAGCTGAGCCTGCTGCTGCCCATCTGCCATGGATTGTTAACACAAGTTTTTACAAACACTGCTGCTGCTGCAGATCACCCAGGCTGGACCATCTCCAAAGCCCTGGGGGCCTTGCTGGCTGCTCAGGTGGGACATCCCAGAGCAGCTGCTGCCCAAAGCTGATCCATCCCACTGCCTGCCATGGCCCAAGGCACAGGGAGATCCCTGCAGGGAGGAGTCATTCCAGCTCCCAGCTACCACCCAGGGAAGGAGCCATCCTCACACTAAAGCAATGCCAGCATCAGAGCAGACATTCAGACCTCAGGAAACACCTTTTTTCTCTGCTCCAGCCCAACATGAGGTAGGTGGGGCATGTCCCAGACACAGCTACAGATGTGCCCACCCAGCTCCCAGGGTTCTTACTTGATGGTCAGGATGGCAGGCGTAGGAGATCCAGCCACTCGGAACTGGAACTCTTCCTCAAAGCTCCCCAACATGGTGGCACTGAAGGAGATCTGCACACTCTGGCTCCCACCTGCTGCAATGATGCCCTCCAAGGGTGCAAACTTGAAGCAGGAGCCCATGCTGGTGGCTGAAGGGATACAGCTGAAGGGAGCAGCCAGAGCTCCTTGGTTCATCAGTTTCACCTGCAGCAGCAAGAAAGCCAACTGGAAATACATGTGGAACCTTCCCTTCTTGTGAGTTATTGTCTCATGATGCCATGAACACCCAGAAAAGGCAGAAGATGCTTTGTGCTGCTGAGTGGCAGAAGGCAAAAGATACAACAGGACAAGTTCTGCCTTTGGGTTTTCATGCAGAGCAGAGAGAACTCCACAGAACTGCAGTCACCCTGGGCTGAGCCCATGCACACAGAGCAGTGCACCTCTGCTCAGCATCACCAAGCTCACTGAGAGCTGGCCCTGAGAGCAACGTGGGCTGATTGCAGCTTCGTAGTCTATCACCCCAGAGCTGCTGCTGCCCCTCTTAGCACAGCTCCAACAGCACCATCTGCTCATTCACCTTTTCCCATACCATCAAAACAATACACTGGGAATGAGGCATCAGTATCAAAATGTATAGACAGCAGAATCTTTTGGTAAGAAAACTCAGGGTGTCTTTCTCTTCCCCAGCCAAGCTTTTCAAAGTGTCTGCCATGATGCAGGACCTCATTTTCTACCTCTTCACTTGCTCTCTCATGATGTTTTTGTAAACTGGACACTACTGTTGGGGAGGCAAATTGGTAGGAAAATCCTTTTCTTTATTCCCAGGAACACTTCTCTCTTTCTAGAGCCAGAGATGCACCAAGGCTGAAGTGTGGTGAGGGACTGGTCAGCAAGGGAGAGAATCCCAAGGCTTTCCTGTCACTTGCAGCAATAAGCAGGAGACACTTGGCTGGATGCTGTTTGCAGTGGGCTGAAGCTCAAAGGCAGACAGTTTGTTGCAGCTGCTTCTGCAGAGCCCAGCCCAAAGGTGCCTTGTGTCTGGCACTGCCACAAAAGCCTCTGAACATGCAGCTTTTGGAGCCAGTGCTGGTTTCATGTGCCAAGGGGTTGTTGTGCAGGGAGCCTCCCAGCTGAGCCATAAGGAAGGCTGCCCAAAAGCAGGGACTGGGGCTTCAGGAACAACAGACACACCTTTCTGACCCCCCAGATTTCAGCAGGACATCAAATATTCCCTGCTCACAACTGCCCAGGCTGGCAGCAATTCCACAGCCCCACCAGGCTTGCTGCTGCCTCAGGAGCCATCAGGATCCCTCCCAAGCCCTGCTGCTCACCTCATAGACATGGTGGGTGTTGACAAAAATGTTCCCAAGGTCCAGAGTCTGAGGGGCAAGTTCAACCAAGGGTCCTTGGCCTTCCCCTCTGAGCTGCAGGGGCAGCCTGCTCTCACGGCCTGGGGAGAGATGTCCATTGCACTACAATCATTCCCTCTCTTACACTGCATTTTCCAGGCTGTCTCAGAGCCAGTCCCTGACTCTGAGCTGGATGCAAGCAGCTCCTGATGCTGCAGGAGAACATATGGACCCTTCTCTTCCCTCACGAGATATCCCTTGGGTCTGACTTCTCATTTCTAACCCATTCCTCGGGCTCACTGAGAGGTGATCCAGGTTCTGATCTGAAAATATTAGCTGGAGCATTGCAAATCCAATTAAAAAGGGACAAAGGAAAGATTAGTAAGTACAGAGCAGCTTCTATATGAAGACTGAATGGGATTCCTCAGTCTAGAAATGAAATTGGAGATAGATGTGAGAGGTTTGCAACAAGAACTATGGCCTGGGAACTGGGGTCAGGGAAAAATTTGTTTGGATTTGTCACAAAAAAGGAACTTGAGGGTCTGAAAATGTTGTTAGGCAGAAACTACATCTCTGTGTAAGGGCCACATAGAAAAAGGGTATGTGGCAAGCCAGTGGAGAAGCAGCAGATGGGACAGAGGTGTGCAAGAAATCCATTGCATTGGAGAGAGGCTGATGGAGACCTCCCCACAGCACTGCCCAGGAATCAAAGAAAACTTCAGCCAGGCACAGCCACATGGTAGTGGAGAATCAGGGATCCTCCTTCCTCCCCTCACCAACTCCCAGCAAAACAGGAGTCCAAACTCTTTGCCTGTGAGAGTGGATCCACTTTCTCAAGGCCCTAAACACCAAGGAGTTCTCAGTTTGCTCTGGGGTAGAGCTGAGCAGGGAGGTACCTCTGGAGATAATGCAGGGCATGGGACAGCAGGGAGCCATGGTGCAGAACTGTCCTGTGCCCCTGCAGGGCCCAGCACTCACCTGTGCTGCAGCACACTGCCAGGGAGCCGCAGGGGTCACCGCTGGCCCGCGGGTGACATCCCACTGTCCCCTGCACGGTGTCACCAGCGCCCAGAGCTCCTGTGGCTGGCACCACGCAGAAAGGACTGCAACACAGACAGAGGGAGCAGGGCTGGGGGGACACCTGGCCAGGAGATTCCTTCTGCACTGCAGCTCTCTGCAGCTCCCTCGGGCAGGCAGGGAGCAAACCAAGCACAGGTAGCAGAAGACAGCCAGGACAGACAGCATCAGAAACAGCCACGCAGCCACTGCTCAGGAGATCCAGCCCTCACCAGATCCTGTGGGGAAAATGACCTCAGCTCCCCCATACTCTGCATCCAGCTCTCTGCCATGAGCCTCAAGGGTCCCACTGCCAGCAATCCCATCACAGAATGCTTTGTGAAGAGCACAGAGAGGGTTCAGAGCTATCTGCATTCACAACCTGACACTGACTGCCTCAGGAATTTCTCTTTTCCTGCTGCCTATAAACCTCATCTCAGGAGATGCAAATGTTAGGGCACTCCCTGCCCTGGCAGATTACAGCCTAGGAATCAGACAGGGAGAAGGAACTTTTCCCTGAAGACCAAGGAATAGTTACTGTTGAACTTGCAGTGTGGTTCTTTGGGTTTTTTTCCCTTGAAAACATCCTGATTTTGCCTTAAAAGGATACAATTTATCAGCATTACAATGAAAGGTCCCCTAAGAAAAGGAGCAATCAAAACTCTGAGAGAGTGCAAATGCAGATTAGAGCAATACAGTGACATGGAAACAAGACCCAAAAGGAGGATGCCATTTACAGTCTGAAGGGTCTAATCCCAGCTCAATGAAGCACCATGAGCAGGAGCACATCAAGGAAGCACAACAGGAGGTTTCTGTGTATTTACCAGCAATGCAGTCTGGGACTCTGGGTTGTCATCCAGGCTGGTAACTGTTTGCTTGGCCCAGCAGAGAAACTCTGGGCAATGTCTTGGAAATAATGATGCAGATGTGTTGGTGCACTTTGAATTTACCAGGAGCAATCAGGATTGGTCACCAGGGCAAGAGCTCTTGCCTGACAAACACCAGACTCTGTGCTTTGATGCTCAGGGACAGCTCAGGGGAAATGTGCTTCTGCCCAGCAGCTGCTGGGCTTTGTGCTCTTCTACAGCCCCACTGAGGAAACAAAAGTTCCTGGCCTTGGTGCTTTGCTGCTGCTCAATCTGTCACTTCCAAGTGTTTTCTGGGGACTTTGGTGATGAATGCATCACACACAAAAACAAAGAGAACTTCTGGGAAGCTGAGCTTTGTTCATGTCAGCAGTGACAGCTGATGAACTTGCTTCAGGTTCTGCTCATGAAGGACCTCTTGCTGCAGTGATGGGCTGACCTGTTCCCATTCCCACTGGGGAGAACATCACTGCTGGCTGATGGAGAAGCCTTGGGCCACCAATGTTGATGTGCTGGGTGTGAGACTTTGGAGGGAGAGCAGGAAAGACAAGGCCCCAGCAGCCCCAGAGCCAGATCAGTGCACAGGCTCCTGCCTCTGCCCCGGGGCTGATGCCAGCACTGCTGCAGCTCTGCTGGGGCTCGGGGGGAGCAGAGCCTGCTGGGGGCAAGGCACAGCATCCTTTTCTTAGTCTTGTGCCAGAAATTTCATCAGAACAGAGAAGCTGCCAGTTAGGGCAATCCCTGGCCAGGCTTCAGCACTACCTTCCATTCCATTCCCTTCCCTTCCCACTTCTGCCCCATCTTCCATGCTCCTGCCCTCACACGGCAGGATGGGAATAACATTCCTGGGGGGTGACTTCAGGGCTTGCCTGAGAAAGAAGGTGTCTTCTTCTTTTCAAATTATCAGGAGAAGAGGATCCAGCCAAGTTCAGGACTCGGTTGTCAGGACTGAAAAACTGACTCCAAATCAGCCCCTGCATCTCCTCCATCCCTGGGCTGTCCCCACCAGACTCCTCTCTTCCTGCTGTAGCAGTCATCTCTCACACAGACCTGGCTCCCCAAGACACAAGGACACAAGCTCTACAGCTAAACTTAACTCCTCTGAAATTCAGCCAACAGCACTAAGCTGCCCCTGAGCCCACAGATAGAAGAGCTGTGAAGGAGACATCGCTGACACTGTAATAACCAAATGAAAACCACTGCCAAGAGATGGGGCTGGCAAGCTCAGTTTTGGCCTTTTCTCTGTTAATTGTCAGCTGCTCCTTAAGACACTTCTCACCCTGTTAGATGCATCCTCTCAATGAATCACTACTGCACCTGACAGGCAGAAAAGGTAAGGCATGGAGGGGCTTTTCATAGGTTGTTTTCTTCTGCTTTCAAAATAGGTCTGTTGATCTGTTTGTTTCCTTGTATGGTATCTAAAGACAGGTCCAGATCTCTCAGTGGCACCTTGCAATCCCCAGACACTGCTCTTGCTTTGAGCAGTGTGTTTGCTCAGATGATTTCCAGAGCTCCCCTCCAGGACCACTGCAAAGCCACGTGCCTCTGGCCTCCCAGAGAATGGCTCTATTTGGCTGACAGTGCTGAGGAAGCTTTTCAGAAGCTACTTGTGCTCAGGAGGGTGCAAGCCAGCTCCCAACATGTTCCAGCAGCCTCCAGGAAATCTGGGACAGAGAAAGCTCAAAGGCCACTGAAAGCAAGAGAAGATGCCATTCATCCTGCTCCCTTCCAGCCAGGCTGCAGGGCAGCAGCTGCTGTGCTCTGGTTCCTTTTGCTGCTCTTTCCCAACTCTGCTATCATCCCCCAAAGGTGTTTTGCACAAGGACAGATGAGCTGCCTCACCTCTGGCTGCTCAGCTGGTACCGAGCTGCCCGGGCACCCACACTGGGCACCAGCAGAGCCTGCTGGGTGCTGCACTGGGCTGCACCCTTGGAGATGTCCAGCTGGGTAGGGAAGTCCAGGACAGCGGGGGCACCAATGGCCCGAATTGGCACAACTATCCTTTCCCTGGTAGTCATGCAGACGAGCTCGTGGCAATAATCCTGCAGGAAAAGAAACTGGCTCAGCACAGGGCATTTAGTGCCATCCCCATGGCTGAAGAAAAACCATTTCTATAACCCTCCAAGGACATCAATTTACCTATTGCACCCTAAAATGAACACTAAGTTCTACTCATATGTCACATTTTAAAGGCACCCACACAATTTGCAAAACCTATCTCTGTGGCACTCAGCTCTTGTGTCACTTGGGTCATACTCATACCCATGGCCACCATAATTTTTACTCGAAATTTTAATGATGTTAAAGAATTCCTAAGTCCCTTCTAAGGAGCTGGGAGCTAGGGAACACAAGACATTCCTCTCTAGGTTTCTATGTTATCACTGTCTGAGAATAGGACAAAGTGTTCAACTGACTCTAAGCAGCAAAAGAGGATGAGAAAACAGCTGCACCCAAGGAGATCCTGCACCTCTGGCCTGGTGTAGAAACATCAGCTGGCTCAGAACTCCCCTTTGAACTTTGCCTTTCCAAGCAAGTCAGGAGAAGAACAGTGCCAAGAGGCAGTAGGATGCTGTTGGAAAGGGCCTTTCTTTGTTTCCCTGCAAGGCTTCCTCCCTTCCATGCCATGTCCTAAACCCTGGCATATGAACAGGCCTCTTAATCAAAACATGAACCCTCCAGATCCCAGCACTGAGATCAGACTTGCCAGGGCCTCAGCACTGCTCTTCAAACCTGCACACAAAAGCACCTTTGGCACGGGATGGGTGCCAGCTGACAGAGCAAGCACAGTGCCAGGCATGAAGACACAGCCCCAGCAGTGTCACTGCCACGGGCTCTGGGCTCACAGCTCTGCCTGCAGCTTGTACCTGCCCTGCACCAGCTCCTTCAGGCAGCTGTCCCAGTCCCCTGCAGCTCAGCAACCTCCTGCTGACCAAGGGCACCCAGAGCCCAGTGTGCCTGTGCCAGGCCAGGCTCACGGGCACAGCACATCCTCTGCCCTGGCCCTGCAGCTGCACCATGCTCACTTGTGCTCTGGGACAGCACAGCTGCAAGGCTGGAGAGCAGAGGGGCTGAACAAGCACCGTCTTTGCTCCAGCCCAGGGGCAGGCAGGGAAGCTGCTGCCAGTCAGGGAGGAGGAAAGCTCTCTGACCTCTTTGTTCCTCTGGTGTTTTCCATCCTAATGAAACCCCTTCCACTGGACCTAGAGATGGCCCAACATCTGTCAACAGCCCTCTGTCATTTCCATCCTCTTCCCTGTGCATCTTCCCTTGGCAATGCTCAGGGATGTGCAGGGAGGGGAAGCAGAGCCTGGCAGGCCTGGCTGCAGTGCCTGCCAGCCCGTGCCAAGGTGTGACTGCCTGCAGGCTGCCTGCCCACGGCCTGCAGCCAAGCTCACAGCATGCAATGGGCTGGAGCCAGAGTGCAGGGAAAACAATGGCTGTGCAGATCACTCTGTGCTTTGGCTCCTCCAGTCTCACCTTGTTCTCGGCGGGGCTGAAGCGGATGCGCACAGGGGCAGAGGCGCCTGCTGGCACCACATGGTACACATCCCTGGGCATGCCAGCTGGAAATAAGGGCAGCTCTCCATGCACACCTTTACCAGACGAGGAATCTGCAGCAAACACACCAAATGATCATTCTGACACTTGTGCAAACAGCACCAGAGAAGACCTGTCCCTGCCCTGCTGACATCCCTCCTTGGCCCCTTCTCCAAAGCACTTTCAGCTGGGCAGGCACAGGCACATCATTCACAAGGCTGAACTGGAATCCCTTCTGGCTGCCTCCAGCATTTTGGCCAGGGACAGTGGGGCAGTGCCTGCTGGCAAGGAAGGGCCAAGCAGGTCAGCACCAGAAGGATGGAGACAGAGCACCTGAACCAAGTCATCTGCATATTCAACAAGGCCAAAAAAACTGCTGGCTTCTCTCAGCACACAGCCATGCAGTTGTCATGTTCCAGAGGGGGAAAGTGCTACCTGAAAGCAAACCAGCACATTATCCTGGGGGAAGGAAGAAATTCCCTTCTAGCACATCAGGTTTGGGCAGGGACCTTGTGGGGATAGAGTCAGGCAAGCAGAGCAGCAAGAGAGGAGAACATACCCTGTGGCCTTACTGGGAATAAAAGCAAACCTGAAAAGCAAAAGAAGGAAGGAACACAGCAAGACAATCCCTGAAACAAGGAGGGGGCAAAGTGAATTTCAATGGGCAGTAAAGCAGCAAGGAAGAATCATAAAACCATGAGAGCAATCAGCTTGCCAAAAGTGAAAGAAACATGGACAGGCTGTGCCTATTGACTGTGGGCTTCAAAGGCATTTTCTGCCTGCAGAAACATGACCAGCACTGACTGACAGTGTGCTTCTAGGATCAAAAGCCAGTCTTGCCTCTCCAGGCCTTCTTGCTGCCTGTGCAGGCAAGCTGGGCTGCTGGGCATTCCTGCCTGCAGCCAGCAGGCCACGTTCTGCCCTCTGCCATTCACAGACACAGCAAACATGCATTTCCTAGCACACTGACAGCATCAACCCCTCAGCACCAAAATGCTCTCCAAAAGTCTAAACCAGATGGTTTGGACTCCCTCCTGTCTCCTCCCACCAGCCCACTCTTGGCACAAGCCTCACTTGAGAAAATGTTTTCCTGACTGAAATTCTAATGGTCTCAAGTCTTTCTCTTTACACTGACACAAAACTGATGACATTTTTCAACTTTTTTCCTCTCAGCTCTCTTGGGAAACTGCAAAACAATCCCAATTTCTTCAAGTGAAGGTGGGAACCTCCAGGAGCACTTGGCTTTGGATGTGCTGTGGCTCTCCAAAGGGAAAGCAGAGCACTGCGTTGCTTTTGGAAAAGCTGAGCAGAGCTGGATGAAGCTGAGCAGGAGCCTGAAGTGGCACCTAAAGGCCTCTCACTGCTTCTGCTCCCTCAGGCTGATTGCAGGACTCTTTCAGAAAACAGCTCCTGCATTGCCAATGCCATTCATGAGAAGGGATTCCAGCATAAAGTGGAAAGGACTCAGCCCCTGAGCTTTGACTGTGAGCTGCACAAAGGGAGCCAAACTGGCTGGGAGAGGCAGAGATTCCTACCAGGAGCCAAGATTAACCAAGGAGACACAGGCTGTGCAATAGACTCAAGGCAAAGCATGAACGCAGGTAAGAACTGTACAGCCCTCAGCATTCCTATCAGTCCAGAACTTGCAAGAGAGGGAAACTCCTTAGGGATAGACACCCTCAAGGCATGGCCAAAATCAGGGGACAATTCCCAGCACAGGAAGATTTCCAGCATCTTGCAGATCAAGGTGCTGAGACATTTTCTTCTGCATGTGCTGCAGCAGATAACTTGCTTTGCTGTACACTGGGGGAATGACAGCACTCTCCTCTTCCAGCACAGTGTTAAAGCCCCGGGTGCCAGCACTTACCTTGCCCTTATTGGTGAGACACAGCACCATTTCAGAGACCTCCCGAGCAACGAAGTTCTGAAATACCACCTCTGGTGGGGAAACCCCAAACCAGCTCTGTTTTGGGGCAGCTGACGGCAGCTGGAGAGGGGAGAGAGAGCAGGGAGAGCTTCAGCTGCTGGGAGGAAGGTTCATGAAGGAGAATCTTCCACTGATCCCCAGGGAAGTACAGACTCTGGGGAAGCACGTCTGCCCAGCCCACACTGGGCAAACAGTGGCTCACCCACCTCTGCTCTCAGCTGATCCACAGCTGCTGGGCCACACAGAGCAGCCTCAAGCCAAGCTGCTCTTCTGGCATGTATTTCTCCAGCTTTCTTTCTCCACAATGCCAGGCAGCACTTCCCTTCCGCACAGCCTTGTGCCCAGGTGGTCACAGAGCTCTGGGGCACTGACTGTGCACTCATGGAGTAAGTAAAACCCATGGATTCACAGGAGACTCCGTGGGTAACAATTTTGGGATATCCTTTATTCTGAGACAGGGAAACCCAGGCCCACATAACTGCAAATATCTTTTTTGCTCTAAAATTTATACATCAGTAAGAAGAGCACAGGACCAGAGGAGGTGGCAGAGATGAGGGGATATTTGGCTAAAGCCAAAAGGTTATGAAGCAAAAGAATGGAATTTGTTGGTTCTATGTGTTGTTTGTGGTTTGGATTTGTTCAGGTGGGTTTGTTGAGTGTTGCAGTGAGAGGGACGGGGTTGAAGATCTGACCAAAAGGAAGGAGGACAAGAGGGGAGGGGACAGAAAAGTTGGTGGTCAGTAGAGAATGGAAGCTCCTGAGTACCCATCAATGGGGAAGGGGACAGGGACTGCCCCAGCCAGGTATAAAGGGCACAGAAAGATTATAAAGATTGCCATTTTCTCGGAGGGTGTGTGTGTGCTTGGCTCTCGGGGAGGGAGACACACCTGGCTCAGCTGAATCCTTACTAATAAGCAGTTTTCTTTTGTTTGGATGATTTTGCCCCTTTCATTCTACTTAAAAGTTAGTGTGTTTCAAACAGAGGGAAAGGCAAAAATAAAAAGACAAATGAGGCGAAAATCAAAAGACAAGTGAGGTGAATGCCGAATGAGGATAAGGTTCAGGTATTTTCTCAGCAACTTGGGTAAAAGTAGAGTTAGTATCTCCTTTTCCCATGAGCTTTAAATGGCTGCTTTCTTGTCATTATTGCTATCTTATTTAATGCCATTCTAGAGGCACGTCTGGAATGTCACAACAACAGCAAATGTTTCTTGAGCAGAGACAGTGCTTTGAGAAAACTCTCCCCTGCTGTGTCTGCCTTCTCAAGCCACACTACTGTCACTGCAGAGACACAAGCAGGTCTCCTGTGGGACTTCACAGCAGACACATTCTGCTGAAGGGAGTGGCTGCAGCACACTGTCCCTCAGTTGTGCCCTTCCCTGGGGTGTTCCCAATGCCCCTCTCCAGGGCAATCCTCAACCAGTTTGTTCCATGTCTCTTGCTGCCAATTTCCTGCTCAACAGCCCACCTTGGTCACCTACCCCATTGGACTGTGCTTTCTACTGAGCCAGTCCTGCCAGAAAAGCAGCTTTAAACACACCTCTCAGTAGGCACTGATCCAGATAAAGCACATCCATTCCCCTCTGCCCAGGGCCAGTCCCCTCTACATCTGGCAGCCTGCAAAATCCAACACCCCGTCAGGGTCCAACACATTGTTCCAGCCCAAAGCAGGAATGCAATTTGTTTTGTTAAATCTCAAGTAATTCCTGCAGATCCTTGGCCTTCAAAGGCCAGTGCTGCCACTCTGGAGGGAATCCTGTGACCCCAAGCATTTGATGGTGAGCAGACCAAAGCAAGAGGTGGCTATTTCAGCAGGAGAATGGCAAATGGCAATGTTGTGCCTTTGTGTCCCCAGCCTTCCCCCTGCCAGCAATGGCAGCTACACTCCAGCACAGCCCAGCACCTTCAGCAGAGCTCATTTGTGTTGCTTAGTGCACATCAGCACTCCCAGTCCACCACTCCCAGCAGTTTGCAATGACAACAGCACCTGCACACTGAGGTGTTTTGCTGGAGGCAAGCCTGTCACAAGCACACACCCTCTTCAAACTTCATGGTAAACAGAAAGGAAAAGAGCAGGAAAAGGCTACCTTGGGATGAGTCTCACTCCTGTATAGGAATGGGCCAGTTCTGGGCAGAATACTCTCCCCAGTGCTGGCCTCCTTCTTCCTGCTGGGAAACTTTTCCCTCTGGAACTTAGAGGGAAGCAGCTGAAATGCAAAATACATCAGCTAGAGCCTCAGCACTGCAACACCTTTTGCCAAGTGAGCTCCAGACAGCACCTTTGTGGCCCTGGCTCCAGTGCTGCATGCAGGGCCGGCTCTGTGCCCACACAGGAGCTGGGAGAGAACAGCTGCTCTGGAAGCTCTTCCAGCTGGGACACCCCGTAGCTCTCAAGGCTTTGGGCAGAGTTTGAGCTTTCCCCCCCACATTCCCGGGTGCCCAAGGGCAGGATGGTCAGAGCAGCACAGGTGAGTGCCCAGCCTGACAGAAGGAATTCCTGGGGCAAAGGCAAAGGGACAGAACACATGCTCAGGCCTTCAGCTGTACATTGGTTTCACTTGGCTCTGCTGGCACAGCCAGGCAAGGCACAACTGAAGCATCCCACAGTGTTCCCTACTGCACCAGGACAGCCCCCAGCAACAGGAGCACAGCACAAAGGGCTGGGGAGGGGCTCTGCAGCTTCACAGCACTGCTGGACAGCAGGGCCAGGGAGAGCAGGGACACCAGGGCACTTGCCAGCCTTAGCACAGCCCCAGGGGCTACTCACAGTATTTGGCTTCAGCCTTTCCCTCTGCAAAAGACGAGGTGTTGGTGTCTTCTTCTGGAATCCAGACACCATTTCCAAGGGATGATGTCACAGATGGGTGACAATTCCTCAACAAAACTGGAAGGAGCAACAATGGAACTCTGAAAATCCACAACCCAATTCATGGCTTATTCACGGCATACACTGGGACTAAAAGATTTGACATGATTTGAAAGTAGCTAAGGGCTTGTTTGGCATAAGTAGATGGTACTGTTAGGCCTCTAGTTGGACTTGATTTGAACTCTATGGCTGCCTTGTGCAATTCAAAGAGGGATCGTACTGAAACCTAGAGCTCAAAAGCTGAACATTAATAAGAGTTGGAACAGACAAAGCTGTAGCTTCAATATTATTTAAAAATAGCCAGAGTGGGCCTCCTCTTCTTTAGGCTAAACCACCCCGGCTCTCTCAGCTGCTCCTCACAGGACTTGGGAGAGAGACTGGAATGTTATGGCTAATGGCTGAAATCTTGTTAGGAAGGAATTTTTGCCCATTCTGACAAAACTGAATAAAGAAGCTTTGACCACTGAAGCCCAGCCCTCCCTGAAAATGCCTCCAGAATGGGAATTGGGACTGGGAGTTAAGCCACCTAAGGGAACTTGAGACAAGATCAAGGTGACACCATTGTCCTTTTAGCTCAGGTCTGGGGAGAAGTGAACAAGGCTAATTGAGAAAAAATGTATCCACAACAAAGCCAAACCCAGCAGCTCTCCTGAAAATCACCTCTGTCTGCCTTCAGGCTGGGCAAGGCATAGCCACAGACTCGTCTGCTGAGGCCAGGTTTGCACACAAACCTCCCATCAACAGAGGGGGGAGGAGGAAATTTTGGGGGTGTGGCGCAACCTCTGGTAAGGGGCAGTGGACACCCATCCTCCCTCAGACAAACAGGCTCAGCTCTAAAACCCCCCAGCCCCAGAAGGCCACAGCCAGGGCACATTCCCATGAGAGGTAGCTGAGGGGGTGTCATAACCCATCCAAGACATCCAAAGTACCCCCACACCCATTCCTGAGGCCTTGCACCAGACGACTGCATGGCATGCAAAGGAATACAACAGATCTGAAAATCCACAACCCAATTCATGGCAGGCTCAAAAGGATAGACTGGTGCTAAAGATTTTATATTATTTGAAAGTAGCAAGAGACAGAGTCCAACTTGCCCCACCCCAAGGAGGTGCCTCTACATGCAATTGAACTGCTGAATGAGGAGAGTGGCATGATCACATCCTCTCTCTCCCTTTGGAATTCTCCTTCAGAGCACAGATGTGACAAAACCAAAAAGTACAACTGGAGCCCATCTTTACCTTCAAACGAAATTCAGGACTCCTCGCTGGCAGAGACCAATGCCCTGCGAGTTCAGGGCTGGCTGGCAGAGACAATCTCTGTGCACAAGTCACCTGGCGAATCGCTGGCTGCGGCCGTGGCAGAGCCCAGGCTGCCAACACCCAGCCCGGAGCGCTCTGCGCCAACTGAGGCGGCGGCGCCGTCACAGCCGCTGTGGCCGCGCTCGCGGTTCCCCGGCAACCGCGGCACCCGATTGTCGGGGCCGGGCCGGGCCGGGGACGCCGGGCGGGCCTCGGTCCCCGCTCCTTCCAGCCCTGCTGCCCCCTCGGGCCCCGGGCGCAGGGCGAGGAATCCGCTCCGGGGCCCGCACCGTGACAGCCACAGCGGCAGCGCTCGATATCGCCGGGGCTCGGCCCCAGCCCCGGGCTGCTCCTGCACAAGGAAGGCGGCGCCGGGGGAACCCAGGCTCTGACACTTTGTGTTCAGCGCACAGAACAAGTGGGAATCAGCCACTGCAGGCAGGAACAGGCACCTTCTCCTTCTTCCTAGGGACACACGAGGAGCAGAAGGCATTTCCTGCTGGAATGGTTTATCACCTCATCAGCAGCCAGGAATTAGGGCTCCAGAAGACTGACAGGATCACATCCTGGATTTCTCTTTGGCATTCTCTTTCAGAACACAGATGTGCTAAAAGGAAAAAAACCCGACAATATTGATCAACCTCTATCTTCAAATGAAATGCAAGACTGATTTTCAGTTGTATTCCCAGCATTGTAATAAAAACACACACTAGAATCAGAATTGTTGCAAGGTTCCTGCTTGCAGTAAACTCCAGATTTTAATCTTCATGCAGTAAACTCGAGATTTTACTACTTTGTCTGAGTTGATCTGGAATATATAGGTTCATATATTCTAAAGTACTTAGGGTTTTTTAATTACTGCATACAGCTTCATGCTGCTGAGCAATAGCACAGATTGATTGTGTCTTCAGCAGAACTGGTTTGTCTTAGTAGAAATACTTAGAAATTAACACTTTCCGAGTAAACCAGAATTAAGAAAGTACTTTTGAAAAGGAGGGAAAAAAAGACCAACCCCATTAGTTTATGATGTTTCTAAGTCTACTGCTCTGTGCAGCCTAAGGAAGCTGTCATGGAATAAGGGAAGAGAGATCTCACAGCCGTGTTATCCATAAGTGTGTGGAAAAGATTCACACAGAGTGCCTGCACGGCCGCTTTACAGACTTGGTGACACAAGAGCAACACAGGATTGAGCTAAGACAGACAAATATCCAATTCAAGTCAAATGACAAGTTATTTTCTTGTCAGATGGGGCCGCAGATTGTACGCTGCTCACCATCCTGGGGGTTCAGGATGTCTTGCAGCATGGCTGAGCCATGAGACTTGTGGAGTAGAATTATGAAAAGGTGAAGCACAAACATTTCTTATGCACCTATATTGCATTACCAACTCAGTTTAAATCTCTGAAGTAGTCATTAGTTTCAAGAGCATTTCCAACCACAAATTTATCTGGAATTTCAAAGCCTGTATCTGTAAAAAAATGCAGTTCTTTTTATACTTCAGTGGTGTAAGTAGCTTGGAAATGCACACTTGGTTTTCAACACATATTTGAGCTGAGATAAATAGGCATCATCTCCTTCAGGGTGCTTTCTTAAGAATCTGAGCTGTACATTGATGACAGTGGTTACAATCTAAACCATTCCCATCCATCAGTTATATAATTCAGGTGTTAGGATGTTGGAATGTTGGAGGACAGAAGACAGGTGATGGACTTTGGACCTGGTTAACATAAGAGATTTGATAACAGGATGCTTTGGCAAAAACAAACGGAACTTTGAAAATTAGACCTAGATTGCAAGAAGATTAAATCAGACAGCTTTACTGGAAAAAGAAAATCCCATTAAACTCTGCAAGCAAGGGATGTTGTTATATGCATGTTTGTGTATGTGTTTTTAACCTAATCATTGTAGTACACATTACTAGTCTCCATAAAATAGTACATAGGTGCTTGTATCCCACAATAAAATCAGATTCTGGTCACTGAGTCAGTCTCCCTGTCTCTGTCCATCACTGACACTTCCCTAATAAGGAACTGTTATTCCTGCTCCTATATTTCTACTGAGAGCCCCCTTTAATTTCAAATTTTTAGCAATTCAGAAGGAAGGGGTTTACATTTTTCCATTTCAAGAAAGGCTCCTGCCTTCCTTAGCAAACACCTGTCTTTCCAAACCAAGACACAAGAGCCACCTGTATTATACATGTAAATACTTAACACAAAAAATACAAGAGCCTCAAAATGGCAAAACAGCTTGGTAATTCATTGAATTATTCATTGAATTCTCATCCTTCTGTACACTTCAGCTCTGCTGTAAACTTCAGAGACATTTTTTCACAAGCTTCTAACAAGTTACTCTGGATCCATAATTACTGAGACCAAATGGAGTCCAAATGCCAAGTGGGATTACTCCTTCTGAAAGCCTGGAGTCACACAGAATGGAGCAGTACTTAAATCATCCTGTGCATCCCATACACATAACAGTCCAGTTACTGACCATCTGCAATAATTTTTTGACTTTTGCTACATATTTCCTACAAGAATAAACTACAAATAATACCTTGAACCTGTTTAAATTCAGGGACGGCATTGCAATTGCCTTAAAAAATTCTAAGGGTACCTCGTGCTGTTGCAGTGATACAAGAGAACTGTAAGTGTGTATTACTAGTTGTTATTCATATTAGGTAAAAATGGCTCAGCTCAGCTTTGCAAAGCAAGAAACAAGTCATGGAGAGGTGAAATGATGGAGTTGGGACAGTGTAGCCAGTCTGCTTTTTGTGAGAGATGCTCTTAAGCAGTGGCAGTAGTAATGTACTCATCTCCTGTAACTCTGCTCCTTGTGATCTACTATCCACCTCTGCTATTTCTTCTGCTCTTTTTTTTTCAGTATTTCTTCAGCTGAGTACCAAAAGGAAACACAGAACTGCAGTGTTAGTACCAAAATAATAGATATTTTTCCAAACTAAAAAATACTCAGAGCTTTTAGAAAACACAACAGAAGTGTTGGAAAGTATAAACAATACAAGCTATTGAACAGTATTTTTACATTATACTACATCAGCCAAACAAATGGATAGTACGGCTTGAGGAACAAGGATATCAATGAAGTTTGGTTCAAAGGGCTTATTTTGGTCTCTATGTGGTAACTGTCATCATCCTGATGTAAATACTTCCCAATCTATTTAAATTTTCCTAAGCGGTATTATTTTGCGATCAACTATGATTTTTAAAATTTCTCTTGTACCCATCACTGAATTATCTGAGCACAATCTCCAAACAAGACAAATGGTAAAGTAGCAAAGGGCTGCAATAACTGAGCAGGCCAACAGGATAAGCCCCATTGGCATCTCTTGGCTTCACCAAATCCTCTCTGAGTGCTTTCATTTCTTTTTCCTCTTTGGTTTAAAATGCAACACACGTTCATTACTTCTGATGACTCACCTCTGAAAGAAAAAGGCAGTAGCTGTTTTTGGCAGGGTAAGTTGCATTTGGAAATTGTCTCACCTCATTGGCAGCAGAACTGCATTTTTTCTTATCAAAGCGGCTCCTCAGCTTGAGTGGGGAGAAGGTACAGAAGGATGAGAGAGGCTGGTGGAGCTCTGATGGTCTGAGGATCCAAAGGTGCAAAGAGCTGGAAGGTGAAATACCTTTTCTTGAGTTCAGGGTCATTAGGGAAAGGGAGTGTGTGCCTGAAAGCTCAGTTCTGTCAGCCAGATTCACCGAGTAAAAGGGTTTTTTTCTGCACCTGTGTGTGTGGCCAATGCCAAGGGATGGCAGCTCTTTCTGTTCTGGGGACAGTACAGCCTCCAACTGCAGAATACGCAAACTGAGCTGCACTGAAATGTGTTCTCCAGGGCTCAGTTTTGCGGCTGGTCCTGGTCAACATCTTTATTGATGATCTGGAGGTGGGGATTCTGAGCACCCTCAGTAAATTTGCAGATGTCCAGTTGCGGGGGAGCATGGATCTGCTGGAGGATGGGAAGGCTCTGCAGTGAGACTTGGACAGACTCAATCAATGGGCCAAGGACAAGGGCGTGAGGCTCCACAAGGCCAAGTGCCACATGCTGCAGGTCACCAGCCGCCCCAGTGTGAGCCCAGGTGTGCCCAAGGGGACAAGAGGCCGATGGCACCTGGCCTGGATCAGCAGCAGTGTGGGCAGCGGGACCAGGGCAGCGCCTGCCCCTCTGCGCTGGGCACTGCTGAGGCCACAGCTCGAGCGCTGTGTCAGCTCTGGGCCCCTCAGAAAAAGGACATTGAGGGCTGAGTGTGTCCAGAGAAGGGCAGCAAGGCTCACGAAGGCTCTAGAAAACATGTCCCATGAGGAGTAGCTGGGGGAGCTGGGTTTGTTCAGTCTGGAGAAGAGGCTCTGCAGGGACCTCACCGCTCTCTCCAACTCCCTGACAGGAGTGAGTACTGAGGGGGGGCTGCTCTCTTTGCTGGGCCTGCACTGAGAGCCAGAGGAAGTGGCCTCATGTTGAGAGGAAATTCAGGTTAGACTTTAGAAAAAAATTTTCACTGTTCAGGTGTTCAGGCCTGGGAATAGGTTGGCCAGAGAGGGTGTGCAGTTGCCATCCCTGGAGGTGTTAAAGAAACCTCTGGATCTGACATTGGCAAATGGTTTAGTGCTTTAGGGTTTGCAGTGTCAGTGCTGGGTTGATGTTAAACTGATGGTCTTCAGGATCTCTTTCACCCCTGGCGGTTCTACAATTCCAAGCACTTCCCGCCTGAACTAGGGGAAGGCTCAGGGCTGTCCCGACTCCGAGGGCGGCCGCGCCCTGAGGTGCTCGGGCGGCGCTGCGGCTGCGGCGTCTCCTGAGGGGCCGGGCCGGGCTCTGCCCTCAGATCCGCGAGATCCCGGCCCTCAGTGCAGCGGGGCCTCCGCTGTTCTTCAGCCTGCAGATCTCACCCCTCATCCCGCAGATCCCACCCCTCAGCCCGCAGATCCCAGCACTCAGCCCGCAGATCCCACCCCTCAGCCCGCAGATCCCATCCCTCAGCCGCACAGCGCTCGGCACTCGCCTCGCCTCGGGGTCTGCCCGGAGCCACCCGCGCCGCTGGATCACAGGTACCCGAGCCGTGCCCCATTTCCCCCTCGGGACTCCCCGGCCTTCCCACAGAAGAATGCAGCTGCTGTTTCATCTTTAGACTGTTGCCTTCCAAGCCTCCCCCCCCCGCTTTGTTTTAAATTTTGATATGTTCTTTCCCTTTTCTATTTGGGCTGATCTGGGGTGCTTGCTAAGGCTTCAGAGTGGAGCTCTGATAATGAGCTGTAAATCACCCACGGCCCATCTGAGGGAGGAGGGTGCGAGGGAGCTGGAATAGGCCAGGACAGCCCCGAGTCCTGTTCCACAGCTCAGCGTCCTCACGGCCTCAGCTGCTGCTGTGGGGTTTGGTTTGCACAGGACGCCAACAACCCGCACTTCTCCCCTCTGGGCTTTGCTCCCTGGGTTTCGAAGGGTAAATCCTGCCCAGGCTGGCTGGTCTCCTGACCGTGCCAGCCATGTGCTCTAGTGCTGCTGAGCAGATCTGCTGTTGGCAGATCTGCACTTCTCCAGGAGTGGTTTGAAGCGATGTTACTGGGTTATTTTCCATAACTGATGGAGAAGAGATTGATATGCAACATTTGGCAGCTGTTTGTTGAAGCAAATGTAGTTGGTTGCCTTTCCACCTTGATCTGTAATGCAACAACTGAGGTGAGCTATTTGCATCTAATTAATGTAGTCTGGCTTATAAATACTATTTTGTGTATTTCCTGTAGATTGCAAAAGTCAAAAAGATGCAGGTAAAGGTCAAGATGTGTCCTTGTATACATCCAGTTTTAAACCCCTTGTGCTTCCTATATTGCATAATTGTATAAACATGTATGAAATGAAACTCTTCTGAAAAGTAGTTAGCTCCAGAGTGAACTCATTTTTACAGCCTTCCTTTTGTTTGAATGAGTTGTGTTTTTTCTTAGGCTGGCGGGGTGGTGGCAGTAGGACAAAACGAAGTGAGAAAGGCTGGCAAGCTTTTCCTTGTTGTGGCAGAGTTGGATTTGCAGGAAAATGAAATGCATGTCTGTTATCTCTTCTGAAAGGCTGCAGGGAGATGAACTCTCAATTCTTGCTCTCTAAGAGAAGCAGCAAAGGAATGGGAGCAATCAGTAACTCCCAAGAGAAAGCAGGGCTGGCTGTCTTCATTAAGATGACAGTGATTCTACTTTGAGCCTTTGCTCCACTTGGAGAAGGAAAAGGAATCCATTCTTAAGCTGCATTTGCCACTGATTTAAAGTTTCTACCTGGAGCAAAGTAATTTTTGGAGAAATTGTAAGAGGTTGCTGTGATGCTTGCATCAACCTTCTCTGTTTGGGACTTGGGGCATGTTTGAGGGAGCATCTTTCTGCCTCCAAAGCTGAATGTCACTCTGCTGCTCTGCTCTCAGAGGCTGCCCCGTGGGGTTTGTGAAGAAGCAATGCTGTGGGGTTTTGTGGGTTCCATGGTCCATGGAATGTGGCAATGTCTTTGGTGAATTTCAGTGAGTTCTCACTGTAAGGAACATGTCTCTGTGCTCACTGCCCTTGGTTTGATCAGTGCTGCCAGAACAGTGCTGATGCTTTAGTGGCTCCTTGAGCAGCAGGAGGCCGAGTGTTTTAGAGTGTTCACCACCTAAGTAACATGACTTGGTCTTAGTGCCAGTTGTTGGCTGATGGCAAAGTTAGCCACTCTTGTAAGGAGAGTTGGATCAGCTTTGTTGTGATCAGTGACACGGAGCAGGGGATATTCTTTACTGACAGTGCCCCTCAGGGGTAACATGGAACAACCTGATTTCTGCAGAATGTCCACTCTCAAAAGATGATCACCTGGTAGTTACAAATGCAGGGCTATTATAAAATGCTGTATTTCCAAAGGAAAACTTTGCCATATAAGAATACATTAAACTGTGTGCATGACATGAAAAAGTAAAAGCAGAAAACTGGGAAAAGTGCATTTTAGAAAAATGATGTCATTTCTACTGCATGTATTATAAACACTGCTAATCTGAACAGAACTGAAAGAACTTTTTCCTTGCTGTTGTAGAACAAGAACAGAGATAAAACAAAAATGAAGACTCAAAAGGTGCAGATAAATCAGTGTGGTAAGATATCTAATATAATTTGTCGTTATAATCTGCATCAATTTTACAAAGTTTTAGTAGACCACTGTGATAGGCCTGTTGTGGGGTAGTGAGCAGTTGGGAAAACATGCCTTTTCCTAGTGGCCAAATTTTGGATACTGTATTGGATATGCAAAAGGTAAATCCAATGCCAAACCTACACACATAGTAAAACACACAACCACAAAGTCACATTTTTTTTTTAAATTTGCTAATATTTATCCATATTTTTATTGTATTTTAACCTCTTTAAGAACCCTCAAACCTTGTAAGGGTTTACAGTAAACAATACCTTCTGTCACTGTTAGAAATAATTATCAACTAAGTCTTTTAATGATAGCCCAAAGACTAAGAAGCAGATTTTCCAAGTCTGTTTACCCACCTAGGGTTGTATGTAGGTGCCCAGAGAATATTTTGTGTTACATCTCCAACCACCTGACTGAGGGCTCTGCTGCTGTGCTGCATGGTTTATGTCTCCTGTACCTCAGTACCACGGAGCAGCCTTGTGCTCTTGGACTCTTTCCTTACTACTCCACAGATTTTCAGCTGCACTCCGAATTTTATTTGCACTCTGAATAATTTAATGGCTGTGTATTATTTATACTTAATGCACCTTGCAACTGTGAATTTAATATTTAGTAGTTTACATCAGACTTCCTAAGAATTGCTAGTAATTAAAGGCCAGAAATATTAAAAGGAGGCTGTTAGTCTGCAAATGAAGTCATGCTCAAAGAACAAACTATGGACAGAAATATTTCTAGGTTTGTTGTTTGTGGCTGAATAGAAGTGATGTCGCTCCATTTTGGCTCACTTCCCCTCCTTTTTAAAAAGACACATACATACTACATTTTGACAGGTTTATTCTACTACTGACCAGATGAATAGATTGAAAAGATAAAAATTTTAATGAAGTTTTTTGTGTTTGCTCCTAGATATGAAAAGAGATCTGAACTTACTGCTTGAATGCCTTAAATCTCAGATGGACTGCGCTCGGTCTGAGCAGGAGGCTTTGGTCACTATCTATTCCATTTGCCAACAAAACAGAAAGAAAGGCTTTTCCTTAGAAACAATGCAGTCGATTCTGTTCACCATATATGCCAAGACACTGGTGGGCACTGTAAAAATGTCTAAAGGACATAAGGCTTGAGATGTTGGAAAATCTTAGAAGCCTTTCATTTTGCAGAGAAACAGAAGCAAAAGTTTCTGTTCTTTTTTCCTCTTGTAGGTGAAGTGAGCGAACACTTTGGAGAAATTGGTGGTTTGATGTTTATAAATGACCTTGCCAAGTTGAGTGCTCATTGCATGGTGAAGGAAGCAGCTTTATTTACATTGGGGATTATTCTAGAGAGTAATGGTAATAAAAATAACATTGTTTGTATTTCTGAGTGCACTATGGCCCCCTGCCATTACTTGTGCTCCTGCTTTGTCTCCATTTGCTTTTGGTCTCACCAAATGAGATAACAAGATTGTCAGTTGGAGCAAGAGCAGTGAGGGTGCCCCAGTTGCCCTGTCCATGCCCAGATTTGATCAGTGCCTTGCTGACTTGTGCACACAGCATGTCTTTAAGTTACCAGACACCTGCATTCCCTCTCTCCCTCAGCAGCAAGTGTTCAATGATTCCTGGGTTGTTCCAAAGCTTGCCAGGGTCCTGCTTGGTGTAGAACTCACTGCGGGGGGAAGCCCTCAGGCACTTCATAGTCCTGCCCTGTCTCTGCTCCCCACATACTGGCCACAACTGAGAATTAATAATTTAGGATGAGAAGTAGCTTACTTTAGGACTTAATGGTTTTCACTTTTCATTTTCAGTGTCTTGTCAACAGACTTTGTGTAGTTCTGCATTGTTTGAAGACCTCATTTGATTTTTAATTATAAAGAATTCTGGTGTGAACATGAAAAGAATGACTGTTTCTGTCATCTTAGTACTGGTGTTAAATAATGGTCAGTTGGGGTTTTTTCTGTGTTACAACAACACTCCTTTTCTATTTGCCAATCTGCAGTCCAAAATCTGGAACATTCATTAAGCAATGTTTTGGTGAAGTGAATTTATGAAGATGAATGTTTGCATGGAACTGAACCTGAATTGTCAAAGTAGGTCACTGCTCACTGGGATTTCCTTAAATAGCAGAACGTGGTTTAGTTCTAAAAAGATAGTTTGCAAATGCAAACCCATCGTTTCTGAGAGTGTCTAGAAAGAGAGAGACATAGAAAGGTTATTTACCAATATGTTGATATGATTTTGTATTTCCTTCTGGGAAGGATATGTGCTCAGAAAAGGGAATGTATGTATGTAAATTCAGCTTGCTGTTAAGATTTTGTCTGCAGTTGCATTTGTCTCTGGAGTCTTGTGTGTGTTCTCTTTTAGAAAATGGGCAAAGCTATGTCAGAGACATGGGCTGCATCAGCCTGCTGCTGCAGTTGTTCAGGTGAACAGGGTTGCAATTCAAACAGACAAATAGTAGGCTGGTTAGCAGCTATGTTTCCTTGACTATTTGGGACTTGTTTGCATTTTCCCTAAGAGAACAACTCTCTCCAGGTCTGAGAAGAATCTGTCAGCTGAAAACACCGATCCCTGCTATCAGCTCTGGTCCTCAGTGTGCAGCACTCTCTGTGCCTGTGTCAACAACCCCCAGAATGGGACGTGTTGCTCTGAAAATTGTGGAAGAAGTTCAAAGATATTCTCCAAATCGGTAACACTTTGGTTTCATTTTTACCGTTCAGCTGAAGTTGATTTCATTGCGTTTTGTATTGGGGTAATTTGTTTTTCCTTTTCCAGAAAAGAATACAAACATTTCCTGTTGGGTTTTTCCCTATGCCAAAGAGTGGCTGGAGAGTTGCTCAGAGCCTGAGATAGTTCGTCCCATCTGTTCATTTCATGGTCTCACAGTTGCAAACAACTGTAAGTGCAGCTCAAGCTTTACACAGCTTTGCATTTGATAAAAGGAAGCTTAATCCAAGAGCTCAATGGGTTTTTCTTTCTTGTCAATCCCTACAAAGCCATTTGCTGTTCTTCCCACTTTTACTGTGACCACTGTATTCCACCATCTTTACTTACACTACGCTGTGCTCAAGTCCACAAATAGCCACAGTCTGCTTACATTTCATAGGGTCAGTAAAACTGTTCAGAGCTGTTCTGATTCAAAGTGTGTCTAAATTAAAGTCCTTATGACGTGACTGAAAACAATGACTTAGGTAGAACTCAGGCATGATGTTTGCCCTTTTGTGCACATATCAGGGTCATGTTTTCCTGTAACTATTTTATATGCAGTTACTGCATTTCTTGAGATCAATGTATATCCAGCTTCTGTTGTATAAGAAATGTAATGACTAACACATGCACAGAAAAACTCTGATGGACTTACTCGGTGAAATGCTGAAATAATTTGCAAACTCTGTCGCTTAAATCACATTTTTCTTTTTTTTTTCCACTAAGCAGATGTGCAGAAATCTTTTGCTTCTATTGGATGATTGGATACATTAGCCAAAGTTCTCCTTGAGCTTTTGCATGATTCCTGTTTGTGTCACTCCAGCATGAAACTTGCAGTGGTAGTAACAAAGACTCTGGATGCTTGTATTGCTACTAACTGTGAGTGGAAAGACATTTTTGATCTGTGGTCATTTTAAAATGCAATTTTTAAAGTCTTGTGCTGGTGGAAAAGTTGCAGAAATGAATGCTTCAAGGCAGTCAAGTTCTACACATCCCAGTGGATGTAGCAGTGCTTTTTAAAACTCAGAGGTGTAAGTGGGGAGTGATTCAGTTCATCTGAGGTGGATTACTGTCCCATTGTTGCTCAAATAAATGCAGTGAAATTTAAACCCTGCTGAACATTAGAAGTGAGATGCTCCAGCCCATGCTGGGTAAGTAAAGCTGAGCTCTGGGCCTGGATTTGACCAGTCAGTTTGGATCCTGGAGTTAGGCCTGTGGCTGAATAATAAATTGTGTAGCTTTAGGAAGCTTTAGTCATTTAGAGGTGGAGCTGAACGAATGTGTTGTTTCTGCACAGCACACTGCTGTGGTTTGCTGGCTGGGCACTGCTCTCCTGATGAGGTTTTGTGTTTTGCACAGGAGGTTTGCAGAAGCCTGTGATCCTGACGAGCCTGTGCTGTGGCCATGGTTGCTGTGTCTCACACTTCTGCCATAAGAGCTTCAAATGGAAGTTCCCAAAGGTTGAAAAGCATCAAGTTGCACTGAGGGTAGTTTCAGATCAGCTGGGTGTGACAGGACTGGGCCTCAGCGTGGATGGTCCAGCAGTGGTGTTGACAGTGCCAGGAAGGGCTTGCCCCCTGCTCTTTTTATAGCAGATACTCTGCGTGTCAGAGCTTATTCAGCTCTCTCTGGCTCCATGCTGGAGCTGATCAAGGACATGGAGAAACTCAGCAGGGATCTCCAGAAGCTGCGCAGTGCAAAGCCCTCCTCATTCATCAGATCTTCTGCCTCCTCTCCGTGGAGCACAGGCTGGGAGGATGGGCAGGGCGGGATTTGGGAGCAGCACAGGAGGGGTGGGGTAATCTGAGCTGTTCAAGGTGGAGCAGGGCAGAGCTGAGCAGGCCCAAGGCTCTGAGGGCTCTGTACAGTTTCCTCCAAACCCAGCATTTGATCCTTGGATAATTCTTGTACACTCATGATTGACTTTCTTTTCCTTCCAATTATTTTAACAAACAGCTGCCATGAGTGTTGTCTTGGCAGAGTATCCCACTGTGTCAGAGCTGCTGAAACTGCTGTCCAATGAGACACTGAGCACAGGAGAAAAAAATCTGTATTATTCTAACAATTGGACACTGTACTGAAGTTTGTGGTAAGATTTGCTTTTTCTCTTTCCTGTCTGTCAGCTTCTCCTAAATTCTCATCCACTGACTCCTCCCATGGTGTCACTTCATCAAGACTGGAACATGAGAGAGAGTTCTATTAAATAATACAATGTCAGTATTTGGACAAAAAGTTTTCTAGAATGTTCCATCTTAAAACTTTAAAGCTTGTTAGTAGGAAGTGTCTTTAGGAGCTTTGAAACCTAGACTAAATATGCAAGAATTCAGAGCTGGGCTTAGGTGTCCCAGGGAATAATTAATCCAGACCTGAAAGCTACTACAATCCAGACCTAGCAGATGGGTTGCCTTGAGCACCCTTTTCATGGTCCTGGGCACATACAGCTTCTATCCACTGCTTACAAGGCCAGGAATATTTGTAAAAGCCATGTAAGAGCATTGCTTTCAAGACACAGAAGCAGTTGGTAGCCGTGAAATGTTTTTGTCATGTTCCTCAGGGCTTGCCCAAGCATGTCTGGTACAAATACAGCACTTCAGTTGGTATTTTGTGGTAGCACAAGCAAAGAGAAAGGGAAATTTATTTGTACTTCTGTTTTTTCTCATGTATGTTTAGAGAAACAAGAAAAAGGCCTTATGTTCAAAAATCCTGGTTGATTTTCATCCTCTGAGTGCCAGTAACATGTTCAATAATTAGCTCAAGAGGTCATAAATTTATTTTAACAGACATTTTTCCATGAAGAATTTCCATGAAACAAGACTTAATGGAAAATGTCTTTTGAAAAGAAAAAACATTTTAAAATTATTGAAAACTTATTTCAAAAGAAAAAAGTTTCTCTTAAAATGTCAACACTGTCAAAATAAAAATGTTAAATTTTTATATTTCCTTTTTTATTAAGTTTACAGAAGAAAGAACTATGTTTAGCAAGTTACCAGTTCTATGATTCCATATGTGAATGAGAACACAATAAAAATTCAGCTAATGACATAAGAAATGAGGAGGAACAGATTGGCTAGACCAGGCTTAAGCTACTAATTTTATTTTGCTAATCACAAGCCTTGAGAGTTTGATATTTCTGCATCCCAGGCCTCACAGAAATGTTGCATATCTACTCCAAGAGCAGGTGATGGAAGAGAAGAAATACAGGAGTCATTATTCAAATGTTTCAGGCCAGAATTAAATGAGCTTGGAACTCCATTGAATAAGTGGTCTCAATCCTTCAGTTTTCTTACAGCAATCTGAGTTCTGGTCAAATCATCCTGTGGGATGTGAAGCTCTCCTGCTGTCACTGCAGCAGGCTCGGGTCTGGAATGAAAATCTCTCTTTCTACAGAAACTTGCAGCCCCTCAAATGACTGTAAGGTGAAGGTGTGTGGGGCTGAAACCAAAGCTTTCCTTTACCATGTCCTGTTCTAGAAGAGAACCAGTGTGAGCTGCTTCAGAGCAATGGTCTGGCACTCATGATTCAGGTATTGACAGAATCTCAGGACGAGGAACTCATCAAAGCTGCTCCTTTTGTGCTGCAGAACTGCAAACCAATGAGTAAGCTTGCTGTTACTGCTTCAAAAAGGAGAGGGATTGTTTCCATCTCAGTGTACTGCTGATTCCACAAGTGATTTTAACTGTAGCAGCTTTTTTGTAATTCTGTTTAGTCCAAAAGATGTTTGTTTTCTGCACAGAAAGTTGCATATTTGTCATCAAGAACTGACTTAGGCAAAAAAAAAGAAGTAAAAATTCCAACAGTGTTGCAAAAATGCATTTGTGAAACCTTTCCATGTAGGGCCAGTTCTTAAAGCTTTCCCATCTCTAAATGGTGTGCAAAATATCAATATTTTCATTTAACACCCAGGGGATACTTTCTTTCTGGGGATCTACCACTAGCAGGAGAGAATAAACCAGGAGATCAGCAAGCCTGAAATCACTGTGTCTGCATTAATTTCCAATCTTAAGTAATCTTGATCATTTTTTTCTGAAGTAGGATGTATTTTTAGGCCCCCTGTTTCAGTTTTTTTGTAAATTATCTGTACAATCCCTCCCATGAAACAGAGAGACCTTGTCCTCTAATCTCTAGAGCATGGAGGGTGTGCAGTTGCTAATTAGGAAAAAACAAACGTGTACCTCCAATTCTGTGCTGCAGGCACAACTGAGATGTTTGTGTAAGACTGAGGAGGTGTGGAGATTTGTAGTGTCCATTAATATGGAGTTTTTTTTAAAAAAAAGCAGAGACTCGTACTGGTGAAGAGCCCAGAGTTAATTCAATGAAAAAGCTTTTCTTTTTCTTTTCACAGCATCATTGTGAAAACAGTTTATAGGAACTATAATTGCAAGTTCACCTCTTGTAACTGCAGCTTATATTTCAAGTGTATTTGCATTTATATATAAATCTAAGTTTTATAAAAATTGTTGTTTTGTATTAAATTATTGGGGCGGTCCTTCAGCATACTAAAATATAGTAAATACCTTTTAAATGTTGTATTTAGTTCATAAAATTTTAATGCTATTTTATATTTTATAAAGCTGAACAGTTGTCTCTGAAATAATATGATAACTCATTAAATGTGAACAATGCAGAAGAATTGGATGTGCAAGTCAGAAAACGATGTCTGCAAGACTACTGGAAGAAAGCAAAAGTAATTTTATACAGAATAAACTCAATTGAAAAACAGCACGATGAGGTTGGCCTACTTACCAAAATAAGATAAAACTAATCACATCTTTCCAGAGTTTAAGGAGAAAGCAAAAGTAAATCCTTAAGATAAGTTCCATGTGAGCAGAAAACCCAGGAAAAAACGTTGAATTTGTGTGAAACTACAACCTGCAATTTTTATCAGTATTGTAGATCAGCCAGAGTTACAGGTGTGCAGAGAATGGAGGCATCTGTATTGTAGGAAGTATTCTAGTTTGTTGTAAACCCAGATTTTCTATGAGCTAGAAAAAGAAGTTGAATAAACTTTTAATTGCTGGACATTCAAACCTGTAATTTTAATATTTGGATGCATGAAATGCTCAGGGTTGTACAGCTGTAGGAGCTGATTTACTGATCTACCCCAAAGGATGGATATTGTACATTCACTGGAATAAACATCCAGCAGAACACTCAACATGCCAAAGCCAGGGGCAGAGCTCCAACTCCCTCCTCTTGCAAAAAGCAAGAGCAGCACACCTTTCAAATAAATACAGGATAACCCTTTGGGGCATGCTTTATATGACTTCCATCTCTCTTTTCTCCTTCTAGAATGATACTCCTGCAAAAAAAAAAAAAAATTTTTTTTGGAGAGGAACTGTCTGCACTAAATGGGAAGGTATGAATTAGCATCTTCAGCTTTTAAAGGGAAGCAACTGTTCTTGTGTATTTTCCAGGAAATCCCTCTTTATTAAGATTTTGATGCTGCATACTTCCAGCCACTTAACACTGATTTAAATTGCTGGGCTTTGAAACAGTGAATAATTCCCACCCAGCTTAGTGGAAATTTGGAGTGATCAGTGATGACTGCTGCCAAAGATCCTATTCCCCATTTTATCCCAGAGTGCCCAGAAATGAACCATACTAAAGTGACTCGTTCAGTGTGGCTCCAGAATACCAGTGCTATACATAGAGCAATGGATAGACCTGACATAGGTGCCTTTATCACCATCTTTTATGCTTTCATAAATACTTATAGAAAGACTCTTCAGAAACCACTAAAGTCAAGTCAGTAGTTCAGGCAACAGTCTCCTTTGAAAATCACTGCAAATTTCTTTAACTGAGGGTTTTAATGTGTTTTTCTTGCCTAATTTGCTGCAATTTGCTGTTTGCCTTCCCCTTCTCCTTTCCCTTCCCCTTCCCCTTCCCCTTCCCCTCCCCTCCCCTCCCCTCCCCTCCCCTCCCCTCCCCTCAGACACTTCTGGGAAGGTGTGGCAGAATGAAAGTCTGGAGCTTAGGGCAAGGCATTTTAAAAACCAACCTTCTCTGCTCTGCCTCACAGCCTGCTCGTTACAAGGACACATCAGAGTCCAGGAAACAGAGCAGACTGTAAGTATCATCTTTTTCTGGCCTTTTTTTTCTGTCCTTTCCAAAACAGTCCTGCAATTTCTCTTCAAGAAGCACATCTGACAGCCGGCACATAAGTTTCATGAAGGCTGAGACCAATGAGGAGAAGCTACACAAAAAGCCAATGACCAGCTAGGCTATCCTGAGACTTTATGACCACCTTGTTTTTTGCCCCTGGTTGGCCTGAGTGCAGGTTTAGCTATTTGATATACAAATTCAACTCTTTAGATAGCAGAAACAGCTCAAACCTTAACTGTGTTTGCTTTGCTTGGACCTGGGAGGGCATTTGTTTTGACTCCACATTATTAAACTTGACTTGTTTCCAAACTGAAAAGTCCTACTGAATCAAAGTTCATCTACTTGCACTCAAGTAAAATCACACTTCTTTTCTCCTCTCCGAGGACTACCTCATAACTAGGGTAGAAACAAATATTTTTTTTCATAAAAATCATTCTCTTAACACCTTAATTATCTTACTGACTGATGGGAATGGTTTAGATTGTAGCCTCTGTCATCAATGTACAGCTCAGATTCTTAAGAAAGCACCCTGAAGGAGATGATGCCTATTTATCGAAGCTCAAGTATGTGTTGAAAACCAGCTGTGCATTTCAAAGCTACTTACACCACTGAAGTATAAAAAGAACTGCATTTTTTTACAGATACAGGCCTTGAAATCCAGATAAATTTGTGGTTGGAAATGCTCTTGACACTTACGACTACTTAAGAAATTTAAACTGAGTTGGTAATGCGATAAAGGTGCATAAGAAATGTTTGTGCTTCACCTCTTCATAATTCTACTCCACAAGTCTCATGTCTCAGCCATGCTGCAGGGCATCCTGAACCCCCAGGATGATGAGCAGCGTACAGTCTGTGGCCCCATCTGACAAGAAAATAACTTGTCATTTGACTTGAATTGGGTATTTGTCTGTCTTAGTTCAATCCTGTGTTGCTCTTCTGTCACCAAGTCTGTAAAGCGGCCGTGCAGGCACTCTGTGTGAAGGTTTTCCACACACTTATGGATAACATGGCTGTGAGATCTCTCTTCCCTTATTCCATGACAGCTTCCTTAGGCTGCACAGAGTAGTAGACTTAGAAACATGATAAACTAATGGGGGTGGTCTTTTTTTCCCTCCTTTTCAAAAATACTTTCTTAATGCTGGTTTACTCGGAAAGTTTTCATTTCTAAGTATTTCTACTAAGACAAACCAGTTCTGCTGAAGACACTCAATCTGTGCTATTGCTCAGCAGCATGAAGCTCTATGCAGTAATTAAAAAACTTAAGTTCTTTAGAATATATAAACCTGTATATTCCAGATCAACTCAGAAAAAGTATTAAAATCTCGAGTTTACTGCACGAAGATTAAAATCTCAAGTTTACTGCCAGCAGGAAATTGCAACAATTCTGATTCTAGTGTGTTTTTATTACAATGCTGGGAATACAACTGGAAATCTGTCTTGCATTTCATTTGAAGATAGAGGTTGATCAGTATTGTCAGGGTTTTTTTTCTTTTTAGCACATCTGTGTTCTGAAAGAGAATGCCAAAGAGAAATCCAGGATGTGATCCTGTCAGTCTTCTGGAGCCCTAATTCCTGGCTGCTGCTGAGGTGATAAACCATTCGAGCAGGAAATGCCTTCTGCTCCTTGTGTGTCCCTAGGAAGAAGGAGAAGGTGCCTGTTCCTGCCTGCAGTGGCTGATTCCCACTTGTTCTGTGCGCTGAACACAAAGTGTCCGAGCCTGGGTTCCCCCGGCGCCGCCTTCCTTGTGCAGGAGCAGCCCGGGGCTGGGGCCGAGCCCCGGCGATATCGAGTGCTGCCGCTGTGGCCGTCACGGTGCGGGCCCCGGAGCGGATTCCTCGCCCTGCGCCCGGGGCCCGAGGGGGCAGCAGGGCTGGAAGGAGCGGGGACCGAGGCCCGCCCGGCGTCCCCGGCCCGGCCCGGCCCCGACAATCGGGTGCCGCGGTTGCCGGGGAACCGTGAGCGCGGCCACAGCGGCTGTGACGGCGCCGCCGCCTCAGTTGGCGCAGAGCGCTCCGGGCTGGGTGTTGGCAGCCTGGGCTCTGCCACGGCCGCACCCAGCGATTCCCCAGGTGACTTGTGCATAGAGATTGTCTCTGCCAGCCAGCCCTGAACTCGCAGGGCATTGGTCTCTGCCAGCGAGGAGTCCTGAATTTCGTTTGAAGGTAAAGATGGGCTCCAGTTGTACTTTTTGGTTTTGTCACATCTGTGCTCTGAAAGGGAATTCCAAAGGGAAAGAGAGGATGTGATCATGCCACTCTCCTCATGCAGCAGTTCAGTTGCATGTACAGGCACCTCCTTGGGGTTGGGAGAGTTGGACCCTGTCTCTTGCTACTTTCAAATAATATAAAATCTTTAGCACCAGTATATCCTTTTGAGCCTGCCATGAATTGGGTTGTGGATTTTCAGATCTGTTGTGTTCCTTTGCATGCCATGCAGTTGTCTGGTGCAAGGCCTCAGGAATGAGTGTGGGGACACTTTGGAGGTCTTGGATGGGTTATGACACCCCCTCAGCTGGCCCTCATGGGAATGTCCCCTGGCTGTGGCCTTCTGGGGCTGGGGGGTTTTAGAGCTGAGCCTGTTTGTCCGAAGGAGGATGGGTGTCCACTGCACCTTAGCAGAGGTTGCACCAAACCCCCAAAATTTCCTCCTCCCCCTCTGTTGATGGGAGGTTTGTGTGCAAACCTGGCCTCAGCAGACGAGTCTGTGGCTATGCCTTGCCCAGCCTGAAGGCAGACAGAGGTGATTTTCAGGAGAGCTGCTGGGTTTGGCTTTGTGTGGATACGTTTTTCTCAATTAGACCTGAGCTAAAAGGACAATGGTGTCACCTTGATCTTGTCTCAATTTCCCTTAGGTGGCTTAACTCCCAGTCCCAAGTTCTAGTCAGGAGGCATTTTCAGGGAGGGCTGGGCTTCAGTGGTCGCAGCTTCTTTATTCAGTTTTGTCAGAATGGGCAAAAATTCCTTCCTAACAAGATTTCAGCCATTAGCCATAACCTTCCAGTCTCTCTCCTAAGTCCTGTGAGGAACAGCTGAGAGAGCAGGGGTGGTTTAGCCTAAAGAACAGGAGGCCCACTCCAGCTATTTTTAAATAATATTGAAGCTACAGCTTTGTCTGTCCCAACTCTTATTAATGTTCAGCTTTCAAGCTTGAGGTTTCAGTACGATCCATCTTTGAATTGCACAAGGCAGCCATAGAGTTCAAATAAAGTCCATCTAGAGGCCTAACAGTACCAGCTACTTATGGCAAACAAGCACTTAGCTACTTTCAAATCATATCAAATTTTTTAGCCCCAGTCTATGCCTTGGATCTGCCATGAATTGGGTTGTGGATTTTCAGAGTTCCATTGTTGCTCCTTCCAGTTTTGTTGAGGAATTGTCACCCATCTGTGACATCATCCCTTGGAAATGGTGTCTGGATTCCAGAAGAAGACACCAACACCTCGTCTTTTGCAGAGGGAAAGGCTGAAGCCAAATACTGTGAGTAGCCCCTGGGGCTGTGCTAAGGCTGGCAAGTGCCCTGGTGTCCCTGCTCTCCCTGGGCCTGCTGTCCAGCAGCGCTGTGAAGCTGCAGAGCCCCTCCCCAGCCCTTTGTGCTGTGCTCCTGTTGCTGGGGGCTGTCCTGGAGCAGTAGGGAACACTGTGGGATGCTTCAGTTGTGCCTTGCCTGGCTGTGCCAGCGGAGCCAAATGAAACCAATGTACAGCTGAAGCCCTGAGCATGTGTTCTGTCCCTTTCCCTTAGCCCCAGGAATTCCTTCTGTCAGGCTGGGCACTCACCTGTGCTGCTCTGACCATCCTGCCCTTGGGCACCTGGGCATGTGGGAGGGGAAAGCTCAAACTCTGCCCAAAGCCTTGAGAGCCACGGGGTGTCCTAGCTGGAAGAGCTTCCAGAGCACCTGTTCTCTCCCAGCTCCTGTGTGGGCACAGAGCCAGCCCTGCAGGCAGCACTGGAGCCAGGGCCACAAAGTTCCCTTGCTGTCTGGAGCTCCCTTGGCTGAAGTTGCCCCAGTGCTGAGGCTCTGTCAAGGAGAATTCTCTGTTTTCTTCTGAGGAGGGCTCTGTCAGCCCAGACAGAGAAAACAATTAACAGGGAGAACCAAAACTTGGACACATTCCTGTGCACCTCCCTCTTGGTACACCTTTGTTTTCTTGCATCTCTTGGACTCAGCCAGCAGCGATATCTCCTTGCTGTGAGTTCTGAGTGTTGTGCAGGGATGGAGTTCAGGCAGTTCTGAGAGCTCCTCCCCATTCTCTGGAAAGGTCACTGCCTCAATCCAAGGAAACGTAAGAGGAAACAAATGCCCAAAGAGCAGAAATCCCCAACCATGTCCCATCCAGTCCTGGAGAAACCAATGGGACAGAGCCATGTGGCTGGAGTTGTGTATTGCACTCTGTATTATTAATTTACTGATGCTAAGGATTTCAGCAGGAAACTTCCATTGCTCCCAGGACTGTCCTAGTGGCTGTGATCACAAGTTATTCACGTGTGCCACTTGTTCAAGAGAAGCCTTTCTGAGCAAGCCCATCTCTGAGGCTCTAGCTGGTGTATTTTTGCCTTTCAGCTGCTTCCCTCTAAGTTCCAGAGAGAGAAGTTTCCCAGCAGGAAGAAGGAGGCCAGCACTGGGGGGATTATTCTGCCCAGAACTGGCCCATTTCTAGACAGGAGTGAGACTCGTCCCAAGGTAGCCTTTTCCTGCTCTTTTCCTTTCTATTTATCATGAAGTTTGCAGAGGGTGTGTGCTTGTGACAGGCTTGCCTCCAGCAAAACACCTCAGTGTGCAGGTGCTGTTGTCATTGCAAACTGCTGGGAGTGGTGGACTGGGAGTGCTGATGTGCACTAAGCAACACAAATGAGCTCTGCTGAAGGTGCTGGGCTGTGCTGGAGTGTAGCTGCCATTGCTGGCAGGGGGAAGGCTGGGGACACAAAGGCACAACATTGCCATTTGCCATTCTCCTGCTGAAATAGCCACCTCTTCCTTTGGTGTGCTCACCATCAAATGCTTGGGGTCACAGGATTCCCTCCGGAGTGGCAGCATTGGCCTTTGAAGGCCAAGGATCTGCAGGAATTACTTCAGATTTAGCAAAACAAATTGCATTCCTGCTCTGGGCTGGAAGGATGTGTTGGACCCTGACGGGCTGTTAGATTTTGCAGGCTGCCAGATGTAGAGGGGACTGGCCCTGGGCAGAGGGGAATGGATGTGCTTTATCTGGATCAGTGCCTACTGAGAGGTGTGTTTAAAGCTGCTTTTCTGGCAGGACTGGCTCAGTAGAAAGCACAGTCCAAAGGGGTAGGTGACCAAGGTGGGCTGTTGAGCAGGAAATTGGCAGCAAGAGACGTGGAACAAACTGGTTGAGGATTGCCCTGGAGAGGGGCGTTGGGAACACCCAGGGAAGGGCGCAACTAAGGGACAGTGTGCTGCAGCCACTCCCTTCAGCAGAATGTGTCTGCTGTGAAGTCCCACAGGAGACCTGCTTGTGTCTCTGCAGTGACAGTAGTGTGGCTGGAGAAGGCAGACACAGCAGGGGAGAGTTTTCTCAAAGCAATGTCACTGCTCCGGAAGCATTTGCTGTTGTGGTGTCGTTCCAGATGTGCCTCAGGAATGGCATTAAATAAGATAGCAATAATGACAAGAAAGCAGCCATTTAAAGCTCATGGAAAAAGGAGATACCAACTCTACTTTTACCCAAGTTGCTGAGAAAATAACTGAACCTTATCCTCAAACAGCATTCACCTAGTTTGTCTTTTGATTTTCACCTCATTTGTCTTTTTATTCTTGCCTTTCCCTCTGTTTGAAACACACTTTTTCGTAGAATGAAAGGGTAAAAAATCATCCAAGCAAAAGAAAACTGTTTATTAGTAAGGATTCAGCTGAGCCAGGCGTGTCTCCCTCTCCGAGAGCCAAGCACACACACACCCTCTGAGAAAATGGCAATCTTTCTGTGCCCTTTATACCCATCATGGGCAGTCCCTGTCCCCTTTCCCATTGATGGGTACTCAGGAGCTTCCATTCTCTACTGACCACCAACTTTTCTGTCCCCTCCCCTCTCATCCTCCTTCCTTTTGGTCAGGTCTTCAACCCCATCCCTCTCACTGCGACACTCAACAAACCAATCTGAACAAATCCAAACCACAAACAACATATAGAACCAACAAATTCCATTCTTTTGCTTCATAACCTTTTGGCTTCAGCCAAATATCACCTCATCTCTCACACCTGCACTGGTCCTGTGCTCTTCTTACTGATGTGTAATTTCTAGAGCAAAAAAGATATTTGCAGTTGTGTGGGCCTGGGTTTCCCTGTCTCAGAGTAAAGGACATCCCAAAATTGTTTCCCATAGAGACTCCTGTAAATCCATGGGTTTTACTTACTCCATGAGCACTCAGTCAGTGCCCCAGAGCTCTGTGACCACCTGGGCACAGGGCTGTGCTTAAGGGAAGTGCTGCCTGGCATTGTGGAGAAAGAAAGCTGGAGAAATACATGCCAAAAGAGCAGCTTGGCTTGAGGCTGCTCTGTGTGGCCCAGCAGCTGTGGATCAGCTGAGAGCAGAGGTGGGTGAGCCACTGTTTGCCCAGTGTGGGCTGGGCAGACGTGCTCCCCCAGAGTCTGTACTTCCCTGTGGATCAGTGGTAGATTCTCCTGCATGAACCTTCGTCCCAGCAGCTGAAGCTCTCCCTGCTCTCTCTTTCCTCTCCAGCTGCCGTCAGCTGCCCCGAAACAGAGCTGGTTTGGGGTTTCCCCACCAGAGGTGGTCTTTTAGAACTTCGTTGCTCAGGAGGTCTCTGAAATGGTGCTGTGTCTCATTAATAAGGGCAAGGTAAGTGCTGCCACCCGGGGCTTTAACAGTGTGCTGGAAGAGGAGAGTGCTGTCATTCCCCCAGTGTGCAGCAAAGCAAGTTATCTGCTGCAGCACATGCAGAAGAAAATGTCTCAGCACCTTGTTCTGCAAGATGCTGGAAATCTTCCTGTGCTGGGAATTGTCCCCTGATTTTGGCCATGCCTTGATGGTATCTATCCCTAAGGAGTTTCCCTCTCTTGCAAGCTCTGGACTGATGGGAATGCTGAGGGCTGTACAGTTCTTACCTGCTCTTGTGCTTTGCCTTGAGTCTATTGCCCAGCCTGTGTCTCCTTGGTTAATCTTGGCTCCTGGTAGGAATCTCTGCCTCTCTCAGCCAGTTTGGCTCCCTTTGTGCAGCTCACAGTCAAAGCTCAGGGGCCGAGACCTTTCCACTTTATGCTGGAATCACTTCTCATGAATGGCATTGGCAGTGCAGGAGCTGTGTTCTGAAAGAGTCCTGCAATCAACCTGAGGGAGCAGAAGCAGTGAGAGGCCTTTAGGTGCCACTTGAGGCTCCTGCTCAGCTTCATCCAGCTCTGCTCAGCTTTTCCAAAAGCAACACAGTGCTCTGCTTTCCCTTTGGAGAACCACAGCACATCCAAAGCCATGTGTTCCTGGAAGTTCTCACCTTCACTTGAAGAAATTGGGATTGTTTTGCAGTTTCCGAAGTGAGCTGAGGGGAAAAGGTTAAAAAATGTCAGCAGTTGTGTTCCAGTGTAAAGAGGAAAACTTGAGGCCATTTGAATTTCAGTCAGGGAAACATTTTCTCAAGTGAGGCTTGTGCCAAGAGTGGGCTGGTGGGAGGAGACAGGAGGGAGTCCAAACCATGTGGTTTAGACTTTTGGAGAGCATCTTGGTGCTCAGGTGTTGATGCTGTCAGTGTGCTAGAAAATGCATGTTTGCTGTGTCTGTGAATGGCAGAGGGCAGAACGTGGCCTGCTGGCTGCAGGCAGGAATGCCCAGCAGCCCAACTTGCCTGCACAGGCAGCAAGAAGGCCTGGAGAGCCAAGACTGGCTTTTGATCCTGGAAGCACAGTGTCAGTCAGTGCTGGTCATGTTTCTGCAGGCAGAAAATGCCTTTGAAGCCCACAGTCAATAGGCACAGCCTGTCTGTGTTTCTGTCACTTCTGGCAAACTGATTGCTCTCATGGTTTTATGATTCTTCCTTGCTGCTTTACTGCCCATTGAAATTCTCTTTGCCCTCTCCTTGTTTAAGGATTGTCTTGCTGTGTTCCTTCCTTCTTTTGCTTTTCAGGTTTGCTTTTATTCCCAGTAAGGCCACAGGGTTTGTTCTCCTCTCTTGCTGCTCTGCTTGCCTGACTCTATCCCCACAAGGTCCCTGCCCAAACCTGATGTGCTAGAAGGGAATTTCTTCCTTCCCCCAGGATAATGTGCTGGTTTGCTTTCAGGCAGCACTTTCCCCCTGTGGGACATGACAGCTGCATGGCTGTGTGCAGGCAGAAGACAGCAGGTTTTTTGTCCTTGTTGAATATGCAGATGACTTGGTTCAGGTGCTCTGTCTCCATCCTGCTGGTGCTGACCTGCTCAGCCCTTCCTTGCCAGCAGGCACTGCAGTACTGGTCGTGGCCAAAGTGCTGGAGGCAGACAGAAGGGATTCCAGTTCAGCCTTGTGAATCATGTGCCTGTGGCTGCACAGCTGAAAGTGCTTTGGAGAAGGGGCCAAGGAGGGATGTCAGCAGGGCAGGGACAGGCCTCCTCTGGTGCTGTTTGCACAAGTGTCAGAATGATCATTTGGTGTCTTTGCTGCAGATTCCTCGTCTGGTGAAGGTGTGCATGGAGAGCTGCCCTTATTTCCAGCTGGCGTGCCCCAGGGATGTGTACCATGTGGTGCCAGCAGGCGCCTCTGCCCCTGTGAGCATCCGCTTCAGCCCCGCCGAGAACAAGGTGAGACTGCAGGAGCCAAAGCACAGAGTGATCTGCACAGCCATTGTTTTCCCTGCACTCTGGCTCCAGCCCATTGCATGCTGTGAGCTTGGCTGCAGGCCGTGGGCAGGCAGCCTGCAGGCAGTCCCACCTTGGCAGGGGCTGGCAGGCACTGCAGCCAGGCCTGCCAGGCTCTGCTTCCCCTCCCTGCCCATCCCTGAGCATTGCCAAGGGAAGATGCACAGGGAAGAGGATGGAAATGACAGAGGGCTGTTGACAGATGTTGGGCCATCTCTAGGTCCAGTGGAAGGGGTTTCCTTATGATGGAAAACACCTGAGGAACAAAGAGGTCAGAGAGCTTTTCTCCTCCCTGACTGGCAACAGCTTCCCTGCCTGCCCCTGGGCTGGAGCAAAGATGGTGCTTGTTCAGCCCCTCTGCTCTCCAGCCTTGCAGCTGTGCTGTCCCAGAGCACAAGTGAGCATGATGCAGCTGCAGGGCCAGGGCAGAGGATGTGCTGTGCCCGTGAGGCCGGCCTGGCACAGGCAGACTGGGCTCTGGATGCCCTTGGTCAGCAGGAGGTTGCTGAGCTGCAGGGGACTGGGACAGCTGCCTGAAGGAGCTGGTGCAGGGCAGGTACAAGCTGCAGGCAGAGCTGTGAGCCCAGAGCCCGTGGTAGTGACACTGCTTGGGCTGTGTCTTCATGCCTGGCACTGTGCTTGCTCTGTCAGCTGGCACCCATCCCGTGCCAAAGGTGCTTTTGTGTGCAGGATTGAAGAGCAGTGCTGAGGCCCTGGCAAGTCTGATCTCAGTGCTGGGATCTGGAGGGTTCATGTTCTGATCTGGAGGCCTGTTCATATGCAGGGCTTTAGGACATGGCATAGACGGGAGGAAGGGTTGCAGGGAAACAAAGAGAGGCCCTTTGCAAGAGCATCCTGCTGCCTCTTGGCACTGTTCTTCTCCTGACTTGGTTGGAGAGGCAAAGTTTGAGGGGAGTTCTGAGCCAACTGACGTTGCTGCACCAGGCCGGAGGTGCAGGATCTCTTTGGGTGCAGCTGTTTTCTCATCTTCTTTTGCTGCTTAGAGTCAGTTGAACACTTTGTCCTATTCTCAGACAGTGATAACATAGAAAGCTAAAGAGGAATGTCCTGTGTTCCCTAGCTCCCAGCTCCTTAGAAGGGACTTAGGAATTCTTTAACATCATTAAAATTTAGAGTCAAAATTATGGTTGCCTAGGGTATGGGTATGACCCAAGTGACACAAGAGCTGAATGCCACAGAGATAGATTTTGCAAAGTGCACGGGTGCCTTTAAAATGTGACATATTAGTAGAACTTAGTGTTCATTTTAGTGTGCAATAGGTAAATTGATGCCCTTGGATGGTTATAGAAATGGTTTTTCTTCAGCCATGGGGATGGCACTAAATGCCCTGTGCTGAGCCAGTTTCTTTTCCTGCAGGATTATCGCCACGAGCTCATCTGCATGACTTCCAGGGAAAAGATAGTTGTGCCAGTTCGGGCCATTGGTGCCCGAGCTGTCCTGGACTCCCCTGCCCAGCTGGACATCTCCAAGGGTGCAGCCCAGTGCAGCACCCAGCAGGCTCTGCTGGTGCCCAGTGTGGGTGCCCGGGCAGCTCGGTACCAGCTGAGCAGCCAGAGGTGAGGCAGCTCATCTGTCCTTGTGCAAAACACCTTTGGGGGATGAGAGCAGAGTTGGGAAAGAGCAGCAAAAGGAACCAGAGCACAGCAGCTGCTGCCCTGCAGCCTGGCTGGAAGGGAGCAGGATGGATGGCATCTGCTCTTGCTTTCAGTGGCCTTTGAGCTTTCTCTGTCCCAGATTTCCTGGAGGCTGCTGGAACATGTTGGGAGCTGGCTTGCGCCCTTCTGAGCTCAAGCAGCTTCTGAAAAGATTCCTCAGCGCTGTCAGCCAAACAGAGCCATTCTCTGGGAGGCCACAGGCACATGGCTTTGCAATGGTCCTGGAGGGGAGCTCTGGAAATCATCTGAGCAAATACACTGCTCAAAGCAAGAGCAGTGTCTGGGGATTGCAAATGCCATTGGGAGATCTGGACCTGTCTTTAGATGCCATACAAGGAAACAAACAGATCAACAGACCTATTTAAAAAAGCAGAAGAAAACAACCGATGAAAAGCCCCTCCATGCCTTATCTTTTCTGCCTGTCAGGTGCAGTAGTGATTCATTGAGAGGATGGATCTGACTGAGTGAGAAGTGTCTTAAGGAGCAGCTGACAATTAGCAGAGAAAAGGCCAAAATTGAGCTTGCCAGCCCCATCTCTTGGCAGTGGTTTTCATTTGGTTATTACAGTGTCAGGGATGTCTCCTTGCCAGCTCTTCTGTCTGTGGGCTCAGGGAACAGCTTAGTGTTGTTGGCTGAAATTCAGAGGAGTTAAGTGTAGCTGTAGAGCTTGTGTCCTTGGGTCTTGGGGAGCCAGGTGTGTGTGAGAGATGACTGCTGCAGCAGGAACAGAGGAGTCTGGTGGGGACAGCCCAGGGATGGAGGAGATGCAGGGGCTGATTTGCACTCAGTTTTTCAGTCCTGACAACCGAGTCCTGAACTTGGCTGGATCCTCTTCTGATAATTTGAAGAGAAGAAGACACCTTCTTTCTCAGGCAAGCCCTGAAGTCACCCCCAGGAATGTTATTCCCCTCCTGCCATGTGAGGGCAGGAGCATGGAACATGGGGCAGAAGTGGGAAGGGAATGGAATTGTAGGTAGTGCTGAAGCCTGGCCAGGGATTGCCCTAACTGGCAGCTTCTCTGTTCTGATGAAATTTCTGGCACAAGACTAAGAAAAGGATGCTGTGCCTTGCCCCCAGCAGGCTCTGCTCCCCCTGAGCCCCAGCAGAGCTGCAGCAGTGCTGGCATCAGCCCCGGGGCAGAGGCAGGAGCCCGTGCACTGATCTGGCTCTGGGGCTGCTGGGGCCTTGTCTTTCCTGCTCTCCCTCCAAAATCTCACACCCAGCACATCAACATTGCTGGCCCAAGGCTTCTCCATCAGCCAGCAGTGATGTTCTCCCCAGTGGGAATGGGAACAGCTCAGCCCATCACTGAAGCAAGAGGTCCTTCATGAGCAGAACCTGAAGCAAGTTCATCAGCTGTCACTGCTGACATGAACAAAGCTCAGCTTGCCAGAAGTTCTCTTTGTTTTTTTGTGCGATGCATTCATCACCAAAGTCCCCAGAAGACATTTTGAAGTGACAGATTGAGCAGCAGCAAAGCACCAAGGCCAGGAACTTTTGTTTCCTCATTGGGGCTGTAGAAGAGCACAAAGCCCAGCAGCTGCTGAGCAGAAGCACATTTCCCCTGAGCTGTCCCTGAGCATCAAAGCACAGAGTCTGGTGTTTGTCAGGCAAGAGCTCTTGCCCTGGTGACCAATCCTGATTGCTCCTGGTAAATCCAAAGTGCACCAACACATCTGCATCATTATTTCCGAGACATTGCCCAGAGTTTCTCTGCTGGGCCAAGCAAACAGTTACCAGCCTGGATGACAACCCAGAGTCCCAGACTGCATTGCTGGTAAATACACAGAAACCTCCTGTTGTGCTTCCTTGATGTGCTCCTGCTCATGGTGCTTCATTTAGCTGGGATTGGACCCTTCAGGCTGTAAATGGCATCCTCCTTTTGGGTCTTGTTTCCATGTCACTGTATTGCTCATATCTGCATTTGCACTCTCTCAGAGTTTTGATTGCTCCTTTTCTTAAAGCAGCTTTCATTGAAATGCTGATAAAATGTGTGCTTTTTAGGCTAAATCAGGATGTTTTCAAGGGAAAAGAAACCAAAGAACCACACTGCAAATTCAACAGTAACTATTCCTTGGTCTTGAGGGAAAAGTTCCTTCTTCCTGTCTGATTCCTAGGCTGTAATCTGCCAGGACAGGGAGTGCCCTAACATTGGCATCTCCTGAGATGAGGTTTATAGGCAGGAGGAAAAGAGAAATTCCTGAGGCAGTCAGTGTCAGGTTGTGCATGCAGATAACTCTGAACCCTATCTGTGCTCTTCACAAAGCATTCTGTGATGGGATTGCTGGCAGTGGGACCCTTGAGGCTCATGGCAGAGAGCTGGATGCAGAGTATGGGGGAGCTGAGGTCATTTTCCCCACAGGATCTGGTGAGGGCTGGATCTCCTGAGCAGTGGCTGCGTGGCTGTTTCTGATGCTGTCTGTCCTGGCTGTCTTCTGCTGCCTGTGCTTGGTTTGCTCCCTGCTTGCCCAAGGCAGCTGCAGAGAGCTGCAGTGCAGAAGGAATCTGCTGGCGAGGTGTCCCCCCAGCCCTGCTCCCTCTGTCTGTGTTGCAGTCCTTTCTCTGTGGTGCCGGCCACAGGAGCTCTGGGCGCTGGTGACACCGTGCAGGGGACAGTGGGATGTCACCCGCGGGCCAGCGGTGACCCCTGCGGCTCCCTGGCAGTGTGCTGCAGCACAGGTGAGTGCTGGGCCCTGCAGGGGCACAGGACAGTTCTGCACCAGGGCTCCCTGCTGTCCCCTGCCCTGCATTCCCTCCAGAGGTACCTCCCTGCTCAGCTCTAGTCCAAAGCAAACTGAGAACTCCTTGGTGTTTAGGGCCTTGAGAAAGTGGATCCCCTCTCACAGGCAAAGAGTTTGGACTCCTGTTTTGCTGGGAGTTGGTGAGGGGAGGAAGGAGGATCACTGATTCTCCACTACCCTGTGGCTGTGCCTGGCTGAAGTTTTCTTTGATTCCTGGGCAGTGCTGTAGGGGAGGTCTCCATCAGCCTCTCTCCAATGCAATGGATTTCTTGCACACCTGTGTCCCATCTGCTGCTTCTCCACTGGCTTGCCACAGAGCCTTTTTCTATGTGGCCCTTACACAGAGATGTAGTTTCTGCCTAACAACATTTTCAGACCCTCAAGTTCCTTTTTTGTGACAAATCCAAACAAATTTTTCCCTGTCCCCAGTTCCCAGGCCGTTCATACTATTGCAAACCTCTCTCATCTATCTCCCATTTCATTTCTAGACTGAGGAATCCCATTCAGTCTTCATATAGAAGCTGCTCTGTACTTACTAATCTTTCCTTTGTCCCTTTTTAATTTGATTTTCAATGCTCCAGGTAGGTTTTTCAGAACAGAACCTGGATCACCTCTCAGTGAGCCTGAGGAATGGGTTAGAAATTAGAAGTCAGCCCCAATGGATATCTCATGAGGGAAGAGAAGGTTCCTTATGTTCTCCTGCAGCATCAGGAGCTGGTTGCATCCAGCTCAGAGTCAGGGAGTGGAACGGAGGCAGCCTGGAAAATGCAGTGTAAGAGAGGGAATGATTGTAGTGCAATGGACATCTCTCCCCAGGCCGTGAGAGCAGGCTGCCCCTGCAGCTCAGAGGGGAAGGCCAAGGACCCTTGGTTGAACTCAGCTCTCAGACTCTGGACCTTGGGAACATTTTTGTCAACACCTCCCATGTCTATGAGGTGAGCAGCAGGGCTTGGAAGGGATCCTGATGGCTCCTGAGGCAGCAGCAAGCCTGGTGGAGCTGTGGAGTTGCTGCCAGCCTGGGCAGTTGTGAGCAGGGAATATTTGATGTCTTGCTCAAATCTGGGGGGTCAGAAAGGTGTGTCTGTTGTTCCTGAAGCCCCAGTCCCTGCTTTTGGGCAGCCTTCCTTAGGGCTCAGCTGGGAGGCTCCCTGCACAACAACCCCTTGGCACATGAAACCAGCACTGGCTCCAAAAGCTGATTGTTCAGAGGCTTTTGTGGCAGTGCCAGACACAAGGCACCTTTGGGCTGGGCTCTGCAGAAGCAGCTGCAACAAACTGGCTGCCTTTGAGCTTCAGCCCACTGCAAACAGCCTCCAGCCAAGTGTCTCCTGCTTATTGCTGCAAGTGACAGGAAAGCCTTGGGATTCTCTCCCTTGCTGACCAGCCCCTCATCACACTTCAGCCTTGGTGCATCTCTGGCTCTAGAAAGAGAAAAGTGTTCCTGGGAATAAAGCAAAGGATTTTCCTACGTATTTGCCTCCCCCACAATGGTGTCAAGTTTACAAAAACATCATGAGAGAGCAAGTGAAGAGGTAGAAAATGAGGCCCTGCATCATGGCAGACACTTTCAAAAGCTTGGCTGGGGAAGAGAAAGACACCCTGAGTTTTCTTACCAAAAGATGGTGCTGTCTATACATTTTGGTGCTGATGCCTCATTCCCAGTGTATTGTTTTGATGGTATGGGAAAAGGTGAATGAGCAGATGGTGCTGTTGGAGCTGTGCTAAGTGAGGCAGCAGCAGCTCTGGGGTGATTGACTACGCAGCTGCAATCAGCCCACGCTGCTGTCAGGGCCAGCTCTCAGTGAGCTTGGTGATGCTGAGCAGAGGTGCACTGCTCTGTGTGCATGGGCTCAGCCCAGGGTGACTGCAGTTCTGTGGAGTTCTCTCTGCTCTGCATGAAAACCCAAAGGCAGAACTTGTCCTGTTGTATCTTTTGCCTTCTGCCATTCAGCAGCACAAAGCATCTTCTGCCTTTTCTGGGTGTTCATGGCATCATGAGACAATAAGTCACAAGAAGGGAAGGTTCCACATGTATTTCCACTTGGCTTTCTTGCTGCTGCAGGTGAAACTGATGAACCAAGGAGCTCTGGATGCTCCCTTCACCTGTATCCTTTCAGCCACCAGCATGGGCTCCTGCTTCAAGTTTGCACCCTTGGAGGGCATCATTGCAGCAGGTGGGAGCCAGAATGTGCAGATCTCCTTCAGTGCCACCGTGTTGGGGAGCTTTGAGGAAGAGTTCCAGTTCCAAGTGGCTGGATCTCCTACGCCTGCCATCCTGACCATCAAGTAAGGACCCTGGGAGCTGGGTGGGCACATCGGTAGCTGTGTCTGGGACATGCCCCACCTACCTCATGTTGGGCTGGAGCAGAGAAAAAAGGTGTTTCCTGGGGTCTGAATCTCTGCTCTGATGCTGGCATTGCTTTAGTGTGAGGATGGCTCCTTCCCTGGGTGGTAGCTGGGAGCTGTAATGACTCCTCCCTGCAGGGATCTCCCTGTGCCTTGGGCCATGGCAGGCAGTGGGATGGATCAGCTTTGGGCAGCAGCTGCTCTGGGATGTCCCACCTGAGCAGCCAGCAAGGTCCCCAGGGCTTTGGAGATGGGCCAGCCTGGGTGATTGTGCAGCAGCAGCAGTGTTTGTAAAAACTTGTGTTAACAATCCATGGCAGATGGGCAGCAGCAGGCTCAGCTCACCTCTGGCAGCCCTGCTGTGGGGGACAAGCTGTGCTCCCAGCTGCTGTGCACAGAGTGCTCTGGTGCCTCCTTGACACAGGCAGGAAAGGGCTGATGTGGGAGTCAGGGAAGTGTGCAGCAGGAAGTGTCCCAAGGACTTGGGCATCCTCGCGTGGGCTGGTGCCATGGCAAGAGATAATCCTGGCCCAGGCAAAGGGAGAAGGGGTGATCCCAGGGGAGGCAGAGCTCAGTGCTCAGGAGCACAGCAGCGTGAGGCCTTGTCCCTGCCAGCCTGAGCCATGTGCTGCTATGATAATGTAGTGGGAGCAGGAGAGCTGATGCTGGCTGCTCTGCAGCTTTGGAGCTGGGCTGCTGCAGTGGGCAGGCACTGGCTCAAGGCAGTAAAGAAATGAAAGCAATCTGCACTGGATTATACCAATGAGATAAGGTAGTTGGATAAAAAAGATCAAGGAAGTTATTACTTAGCAAGAGAAAAGTGGTGAGTAGGTGTGCCCATAGTGGAGAAACAATGATGCTGGCTTTGTTTCTGGAGGAAAAATGCTGCTTTTGTATTTTGGAAATCAAGAGGGAACCTTTCACCATCAAATCATTGATTCTCCTTGTGTCCCTGCCCCAAAGTAGCCATGAGGTCTTTCTGCATAAGCAGCTTTCTCCTTGGGCAAGGGCAGGTGTCTCTTGTTGAGATGTGCAGAGCAGAGCCAGGGGCAGTGCTGTGAACACAACAGGAGGCCCAGGTCACTGCTCCTTGATTTGGAACCAAAAGGCAGAGTGGGCATTGATTGGCATCAAGCATGAAATCAGCTTGTGAGTAATGTGCAGCTTCAAGTGCTGATTTCAGTGGATGTTGGTGACTTCTGGAGACTGTCTGCTGAGTTCAAGGAGAGCTGAGGTGTTGTGCTGGATTCAGGACACCCTGGTTTGGTTGTTGAAGCTGTTGCTCTTGGCTGTGCCAGCTGGTGCACTGCTGACAAGCTGGTCCTTTCCTCTAGGATTCATCTGTCCCCTGGCTAGAACTGTTGCTGCTCTTTGCAGAGGATGTTTGGGGCTCACCTGGATTCATGTCTCAGAACTCTGTCTGTAATGATTGTGTGGGTCAAACTCTCCTGAGAAAGCTCCTCCATGGGAACAGCAGTCCCAGCTAAGAAGGAGTAAAGCAGGGAACCTGTGGCTGGAAGGGCTGCTTACAGAAGTTTGTGGGGACACCTTTATGTCCCTCCCATTGCAGATGGGGAAAGTGAGGCACAGAGCCATGTCTGGGTGTGTGTTCAGGGTCCTTCATGGGAGCAGCAGCACCCAGGGGCTTCTCCTGCCTGCCCTGTGCCCAAAGCCCATCTGTGGCTGTTGGCTGCTGGGCCCTTGGCTTTAGCTGCCTCCTGTGCACAGGGCCCTGTGCTGAGCACATGGTGCTGTGTTGGTTGGAAACCCAGGGTGCCCTGAGCCCAGGTTTTGTGCCCCTGAGCCACGACAGCCGGGCCTTTGCAATTCCTTTAACCGAGCCATTTCCTCCTCTGTCCTCGCCCTCCAGAGGCAGCGTCATTGCTCCAAGTTTGCACTTCGACCTCCCTGAGCTCGACTTTGGGGACATCTCCTTTGGTGAGTGTTCCTTGGGCTGGGACACAGCATCAGGGATCTGTGCCTTCCCACAGAAAAGCATCCCTCACTCCTGGTCTGCCCCAGCAGCCTCTCCAGGCTGTGAACTGCAGGGCTGCTGCTGCTGCCTCGGGTGGCATTTTGCCCTTGGGAGATCCAATAGAAGCAAGGAATAGAAAGTCAGTATTTTCTGGTGTCTCTGTGCTGCTTTAAAAGAGAGATGTCTGCCAAGGAAGGTGGGAATCTTCCTGCAATGGAAAGATAAGCCCCTCCCTCCAAATTCTTATACCTTGGAAATGACAGGGCTGCCAGGGAAAACTATGGGAAAAGGAATAACAGTTCTTTCCTAGACTGTCTCAGGAGAGCACAGACAAGAAGGCAAGAACAGACGTTTCCCAGGCGCCAAGTCCCATTTTTCCCCTTTGGCGGAGTTCCGGTCCCAGCAGGAGGAGCTGTGGGCTCTGGCAGTGCAGTGATCCCCTCCCAGCCGGTGGAGGAAGGGAGCGGGGAAAGGAGGGAGAGGGGGAAAGGAGGGAGGGAGGGTGGGAGGGAGGGAGGGAGGGAGGGAGGGAGGGAGGGAGGGAGAAAGGAAGGAAGGGAGGGAGGGAGGGAGGGAGGCAAGGACATGCTCCTTTTGCACACTCCCCAAGGGCAGGGAGCTGTCGGCAGTGCGGAGCAGCAGCAGGCAGGAGCGGGGCAGGCAGGCAGGGTCGATGCCAGCACTGAGCTGCAGCCAGGGCAGTCCCAGAGCCAAGCACACAACCTCCCACAGCAGCAGCGGCCGAGCTTCGGTCCCCGAGCGGGAGGAAGGGAAGCTCCGCTCCCTGCCCAAGCTGAGCTCCGACTGCACAGCCGCCCACGGCATCACACCACAACTCCCAAAAACCCCGAAGGGAAAAGCCCAGCCCCAGGACAAAACCCGCCAAAACCCCTCTGCCCCTTCCCAGACCAAGGGCAACATTCACTGCCAAGCCCAAACCCAGAACAATGAAGTTGATGAACTTTTGAAGGAAACTCATTGCCTTTGCTGAGCTGCTTCTTCCCCAGCCTGCATCAGCTCGGGGGCACTTGTCAAGTTGCCTTTTGAGGAAATGAAACAAGAAAGGCAACAGATGGAAATATGGTTCTGTACCAGGAGATTGATCCTGCTGAATCTGATTTCTTTCCTAAGGTCTCTCCAGCTGAAGGCAGCTGTTGTATCTTTGCCTCTCTGTAACTGTTGGCTGTTGTGTGCATGTGCTGAGCTCAGTCTCATTTGAGGTTTTGACATCTGGGTTTGTCCTTTTGTGCCTCTCTTGCCTTCCTGCTGGAGTCACTGCTGGAGCTGGCAGTGGTCACTTGGATGGGCACAGAGCAGCTCTGGGCTGCAGCTGCAGTTGTTTTTTCTGCCCATGTGTGTTCCAGTGAGTCTTGGTGAGCAGGCCTGGGGAGAAGTCTCCTCCTCACAGAGCTGGCCAGCCCAGCCAGATGTGCACTGCAGAGCAGGTTGTGGCTGCTCTGCGGGCTCTGCAGGACATGCCCACCATGAGTGGCTGTATCTCTGCCTTTCCAGGATGGAAAGCAAATCCCAGAGCTAAAGTGGGGTCAACCCTTGCAGGCAGGAATCCCAGTGAGCAGCATGGGTGTGATGTCCCCGTTTGTTGGGTGAGGTGGGACCTGGTTCCTCATTGCTAATCTCAAAGCAAGGCTCGGGTGTGCCCCCAGTTGAGTGGGCTCTGAGCTGCCACGTGCTCAGTCTGTTTGGCCCAAACCAAGAGACGCCTTAAGGATCCTGCAGAGAGAAGCTGCTTTAGGGTGCTTTGCCTCACATTCTAGTTCCTGATTCCACCCTCACTTTCTTTTGCTGTAGCTTCTTCTAATGACAACTCAGTGTTTATATATCTCTGAAAACAGTGGGAGTGTTGGCAGGCTTCCCAGGGAATTTTCCAGCTTGAATTCTCAGAGTAAATGCTGGGTCTGGGTGCACACTCATCACTGAGAGATAAGTGGTGCTGGTTTGGGGCAGGTGAGGGAGCTCCTCCCCATGCCAAAGAGAGAAGCTTGCAGTGTTGAGCAGAGCTAGGAGTGGGCATTTTCAGGGCTGCAGTCTGGAATCTGTGTCAGAGGGAACTAAGTGACGATTAATTCCTCATGCAGCTTCTCAGGGAGCTGTAGTTCAGATAATAAAGAGCTGAACTCCAATCCCACTTTCATCCTGGCAGGATATTCACCCCAGGATCATGCCATAGTGGGTGCCTGACTGGATATTTGTGTCCTTTGCCAGGCTTTCCCTACACCCAGCGCTGTCGCCTGACCAACAGCTCCCCGGTGCCCCTGACGTTCCAGCTCCACATGTCGGACGATGGCACGCAGCCGGCTGTGGACAGCGTGGATCAGATCCGCAGGGACAGCGACCCAGCCTGGAGGAAGGGAATCCATTTCTATGTGGAGCCCAGGGAGTTCAGCATCAATCCCAGCCAAGGGACCATCCTCCCCCAGGGCCACCAGGACATCGAGGTACGGCAAGAGTCCAGCCACAGAAGCTGCAGCAGCAGGGCTGAAGCTGCACTGGAGTGTGGGAGGGCTTCAGCTCTGGTGCCAGCTTTAAGCATGCTGGGAGTGAGAGATCTGCACTGCTGGGAGGCCTCTGCTAGCTGCCTTATTCAGGATGTTCCTCCAGGAGCACTGTTTGGTTTCCAACATCATCTCCTGAGGTCACATACCTTATGGTCAAGGCCTGAAACCATTCATGTGTTTTTGGGAGCAATTCATTTGATTGCAAGTGGGCAAAGCAAGGATGAAGGCAGAAGGTGGCTGTTAGAGAGATGTCATTGTATAAAGCAGTCAGCTTTTCTTCTTGGTCTCATTTCCCCCTTCCTGGGGAGCAGAATGATTTGTGTTCACTGCAGGAATCTCCAGGGGGGACAAAATACTCTGCAGCCATGAAGTGCCCAGCACCTGCTGGGCCACCCTTTGCCCTCAGCTTCCTGCTGTGAAGCTGGAATCATTGTGTTCAAGTCAGATTTCCTCTGCATGGATGTCATTGTATTCAGATGAGAAATTGGCCCCTTAATTTGAATGCAGTGGTGCAGAGAGCTTTAGTCTGATGTTTTAATGTAGCTGAGCTGTGTCCTGATAGCAAGGTGTGTTTAACAAATCTGGTATTGGCAGAAGGCTTTTGTTCCTCTCAGACTGTGCTCTACACATGGAGCAGCAGAAGAATTGTGGCCAAATCCTCCCTCAAGAACTGGAGGATATCACACATGGGTAATGAGCTTTTGTAAGGAAGAATTTCCTGTTCTTCTCTTCCACCAGGTGACCCTGTGTTCCAACACAGTGATGGAGTTCTACAGGAGGATGCTGGTGGATCTGGAGGGTATTGGCAAGGGAGTGGCAACACTGATCATCACAGCCAGGTACCAGCCCTTGCTGGTCTCCCCAGGCACTGCCTTGCACAGGCTTTGCTGGCTGCAGCTGCCCAGGAGAAGTGCTGCTCAATGGCCTCATGTTGTGCCAGCTGGACATGAGAACAGCAGGGCTTGGACAGCAGCCTGTGGTGAAAAGCAGCCCTGCTCACAGCCCAGCACGGCCCTGGGCCTCTTCTAAAGAGAGCAGGAATGATATCATTGATGGTCCTGGGTTTTTGTGCTTGAGGTGGGACAAATTTCCTGAGGGCCTCCTCTCCTTCTTGCTGCAAGAGGTGGAGTTGTGCTGGTTGTGAGCAGCGTGCATTGGTTTGGGCCACAGCAAGCAGCCTGCTGAGAGTCAGGGTCTGCTTCTGTTCATGAGGGCACATGGCAGGGGACAAGTGGCTCCCAGCAAGTGCTGAGGGCAAGGTCTTAGGAGGGGAAAGCAGCCCTGGATGTGGCAGGTCAGCTGCAGTTTTTCTCTTTCCCTCTGCTTGCCATTTGGAGCTTTAATGTTCTCAGAGCTGAGACCAAAAGTGGTTGTTGCTGCAGCAGAATTGCATCCTGCTGTGCTGCTGTGGGTGCCAGCTGAATGGCCAGAGGGCTGCAGCTCCCTGGTGCTGTTCCCTGTGCCAGGCAGAGCCATGCAGTCAGTGCCTGGGCTGCCATTGTGTACAGCAGGTGGAGCTGGGGCCAGTCAGTGCCTGGAGCTGTGGAGTGAAGGAGCGAGGGAGCTGCAGGGCCTGGGAGGGGGTGATCAGCCCCTCTGGAGGGCAGCTGGTGTCTGTGCCCTGCAGGGCTGGGGCAAAGAGCTGAGTTCTCAGGCAGGGCAGCAGCACCATGGGAGAGAAGGGAGTCATTTTTACTGAGACACTGGAGCTTGAGCCTTAGTGAGCGCTGAGCCTTGTTGGGAAGGCTCCCCCAGAGCTCATGGATCACTGGGACTGTGACAGGAGTCCTTGCAAGCCTCCTTGGGTGAAGGAGGGGCTGGGGCAGCTGTGGCAAAAAGTGCTCCGCCTGGGGCACTTGGCAGCCTCTGGGTGCTGCCTCTCAGGGTTTGGCCCTCCTTGACAAGACCCCTTGGAGTGGGAAGAGGTAGAAGGCAATTTATCCCTGTAGGGCTGTTAAATATCGATTTGACAGTGACCAATGTGTTCTGCTCCATTTCCCAGTCGTTGGGGGTAAATGTTCTCTATTCTCTCAGTGCCTCTGACTCCCCTGGGGTCATCTCTTTGCCCAGATGTCTCGCTCCTGAGCTCCAAGTGTGCAACCCAGTCCTGCAGTACAATGAGTGCCAGCTGAAGGTGCCGTATGAGAGGATGCTCTTGATTAGGAATCCCAGCCACCTTCCTGGCTGCTACGTGCTTATTCCCCAGGTTTGGCATCACATCCACCTCCTCCTGTCAAATACTATTGAGGAGATTATTAGGGGGAAAAAGGCTTTGGATAAGAACATGCTGGTTTCTGTTTAGTCCTAAAGATCTGCTGAGAACAGGATCCTACCCAAATGTAAACTTGAGGAGGCAGTTGAAGCTCCTTAGGAAACAGTTGATGTTCTAGTCTTCAGGGTGTTTTCTTGTGGGAGATCTTAGAGGGTTGTGAAAAGCTGCTGCATCCACAGACAGCAATGCCTGTGCTGGCAGCCTCCTTGAAGGATCCCCTTGGAGTGCTGAGCCTCCAATTCTTGCATCTTGTTTTTGCCTTTTACCTTTGTCCTGGGGAGTTCTAAACGTGTGTGTAAGTTGCTGTTGGGGTGGATGTTAAGGAGTCTAAAGTTTCTTCAGAGGTGCCTCTGAAGCTGCATTTCATTCTGTCCCTTCCAGAAACGCCAGGAGGACTCTGCTGTGTTCTACTCCAGCCCCAAGCCCTGTGGCATTGTCCAGCCCCAGAGCACAGCAGAGATCCCCGTTGTGGTGGAAGTGCAGGCGCCGGGCGAGCATCACACCAATGTTCTCATCGGCGTGTTCGGGGATGAGAGAAACCCACGGGTGAGGGCACGGGGAGCTGTGTGCCTGTGTGCAACTGCTCCTGGCAGGGGGCACAGGGCACAGGGATTCTGCCAGGGAAAACAGGCACAGGCTGCTGTGGGAAGGACAGGAGGGATGGGTGGCACAAACAGCTCATGCCTTCGAGGTGGGAATCTCAGTGTCTGACACAGAATGGAGTTGGGCACAGCTGGAATCCAGGGTCATTTTAGTTCATTATGCTTTAAAATGCTGTTAACTTTGGAGACATCCGGATTAAAATGTCATCTCTGTGAGCACAAAAGAGGATGTCAGAAGACTTCTGGGAGCCTTGAGCTTTCTGTAAAAGAAAGGAAAGCTGGCATATGAAGAGTGGTTGCAAGGATTGAAACTTATATTAAGACATATGGAAATAGCAATGCCAAATTCCCTGGATGGCACCAAACATCTGAACCAGGGCCGTTGTGTCACTGCCTATAAATCAGTGAATAGGAAGAACAGGCAGTGCAGGCTGTGCCAGGCAGCCTGAAGTCTGACAAAAGAGTTGCTTTCAACTCTGAGGCTGCTTCCCTTAACGAGGAGGGTTTCTCCCCACCAGAAGAAGCAGTTGTTGAACTGTCAGCCTGGTCTTAACTAGAGATTTCTTGCAAAGCTTTTACCTTTGGGCCAATAATTTGTAGTTTGGAAGGTTCTCTTACCTTAATCCTTTTCGATTTGGAGGTGAACATGTAATTTTCTTTTTCCCCAAAAGCCCAGCATTTCAGCTGGAGAGTGGTAGGTGTCCCTAAAGAAATAACTTGAGCAGGGTTGAGCTGTTGAAGATATTTTAGGTTTCCCTGTTGTGGTTTGTTTTGGTTTTTTAAAATCTTTCTTGCTTGCTTCCTGGCACAGAGAGCACAATTACGGAGCTCAGGACGGCCGGCAGAAACCTCCCCAAGCCCAAGGGTGACAGAGCTTGGCAGGATCCCAGCACCACAGCCTGAGTATGTGTGGGTGGATGGATGGATGGATGGATGGATGGATGGATGGATGGATGGATGGATGGATGGATGGATGGATGGGGAATGCTAGCTGAGTCACCTGGGAGTGTTGGAAAATGTCACCCAACCCCCCAGCAGTGTCAGGGGAACATTGCTGATAAATCCCTGGTGGAGCTGCAGAGTTTCTGGCCTTGGGCTCTGGGGGGGCTGTGCTGGCTGGGCACTGGCTGGGTCTGCCCCTGGGTGCCTCAGATCTCACCTTTTTGCTGCCTTCTCTGTCTTTTCCTCTCCCACTGTGCTTTTGGCATCCCCACAAGGTGTTCATGCCTGTCCTCTGTAGTTGCTCAGTGCAAGCAGTTGCAGCCGCTGCAGCAGCTCAGTGCCATCCCTGGGCTGCCTTTAGAACAGAGCTGCTCCAGCCTGGATTAGGAATGGCTGGATCAAACCATTTCTCAGTTCAACCTTCCCAGCACCCACTCAGGGGCTGCATCCTGGCCAGGAGCTGCTGGTGCAGGTGTCCCTCCCTCCCACTGCAGGTCCCTGTTCATAGTTATCTTATTTTCCAGAGATGAGCTTTGCTCACCTAAATTTAAACCCCAGCCATCAAAGGAGAAGAGGAGCAGTTTGGCTTCCTCAGGAACTCAATGGAGGCACTTCAAGATTAGAGAGGAGGAGCCAGCAAGAGCCCTGAAAGAGGTGCAGGATTTTAGCCACTCTTCAGGAGCAGAGGTAGATTTTGTTGTACATCCAGTGCTTGTGTTGCCTCCCCAGCCTGCCAGCACCAAGTCATGCTCGTGCTGACCTCCCTTTTTGCTGCCCTGCTGTCCTGTGCCCGGGCAGTGGGCTGGGCAACAGGGCCAGTGGCTGGACATGGGGTGAGTGGGACGGAGAAATAGGAGAGTTTTCCTTGGAGAAGCTGACTCAGATCCTACAGGCCTGTGCTGAGTGTGGGATTTTTTGCCTTTTTTCCTCCCCAATGTAAGATGAGGCTTTTATCTGCATCATCATGGTCAGACCTGCAGCTTCCTTCCCAGAGCCAGCTGGGATGAGTCCTGATCTCCATGGAGCCTCTTGCCAAGCCAGCCAGACTCCCTGTGTGCAGGGCTCTGCTTTCACCTCAGAGCTGCCATTGCACTGCTGGCCCTGAAGCTCTCTTACAGACAGAGACTTTGCAAAGTGGCTGTCTCTTCTTCCCAGCACAGAAAATGGCTTGTTTTTCAGGTGCCAGCACAAACTGCTGAAAACCCTCACCTCCCATTGTTGCCCGACAGAGAGACACGAAACAACTAGGTTGTTTAGTGCGGTGCTTTATTGAGGGCCCTGGGGTCTGAGGACTATCGTCTCAAAGTCAGAGCCCGCCGTTCCCCTTTTTCGTCAGGTTTTTATATCCTTTTACAAAGTGGTGTAGATACAGAAGTACACAATGCAGTTACATAAACCGTACACAATGCAGTTACATAAACCTTGTAGATATTATTTCTAAAAGTCATAAATTCTATACGCTTGTCTACTCAAAACTATAGGTTACCCCCCTTTAATCCTCCTTGCTTGTCTTCCCACCACCAGGACCCTTTATCATTGATTTATTATTTCACTGTGTTCTGCATGCTCTACTAGATCCTTTAATTATTAGTTTGTGGTTCTTAGTATATTCCCAGGCCTGTTTCCCAGGGCCTGCTTGTGAACTGCTTTCTAAGCCTTAGCATAACTACTGCTATTGCTATATCTACATTAGTTCTTTTCTGGTTATTTCGGTATCAACTCCCCCCTTTTGAGCATTCTTCAGATTTTCTGCAAGGATGCTCAATTCTTCAAGTAATGGTTTCTAAGTATGATGGTGGGTCTTCTCTTTGAATTGGTAGGATTACTTCTTTCCGGGTTAGTGCTCTCATGACACGTCGAGTATGAGTTCCTTCTCTGGCAATCATTCCTAAAAGACATCTATACATAATCATGCAGACTACAATAATCAACACAATCGTTATTACATATTGTACAATTGATGATATCCAACCAGAGACCTGGATTCCTAGGGAGCTAAATAGTGCTCCTACCCAATTATGTTCAGCTTCTTCCTGGACTTCATGCACTTTTGTTTCAATTTGTTCCAGTTTACTTATGTCTTTTTCTACTTCTTCTGTGACATTTGGGATATGTACACAGCAATGATCAACCTTTCCTTGGAGGTATCCACAGACTCCGTGTTCTTTTAATAAGAGCAAATCTAATGCCATTCTATTTTGGACTGTCATTCTTGTTGTTGCTTGCAACTGTAAGTTTAGGTCCCTGAATCCTTTCTTTGTAACTGCAGCTAACCTCTCAGTTTGTCCCAATAATTTGTACAGCATCTCCCGGTTTCTATATGTAGAAATTTGTGCAAACAGGGATTCCAATACCCATCCAAATTTAACTCCTGATGAGGGTTCATGCCATTCATCTTCATCTCCCAGTCCTAGTTCTTCTGCCACCTCATTTGTTTCTCTCTTTGTTCGTGACTGTATCTCTCTTTGTGTTAATTTAGATTGTTTCCAGAAAGGGCAGAGCGTAGGGACCCCTAACGTAATCTGTGTGATTGGGCCATTAATGGGCATATGGGTAGTCCATTGTCCGTGCCCCATTACCCACACTGAATGCCCTGGACTCCTGACGGTAGTCGCCTGGCAATCTTTCCAAGCCCCCTTTATTTCACCCGTTATTGTATGACTATATCTTTGACATTCACAGCCCCATTTTAGTAGTATCCGGACTGGCACTAAACCAATTTGGGATTCAGGGGTATCACATGTGATGATTTTGCTACAATTCCAGCTAGGTGTGGGGGTCATTCGATCCCGTCTTACCACTTCAGTCCCTAACATTCCTAAATGTTCTTGTTCCCTTTGGCCTGACCATTCGATACACCAATGTACTGGTCCTATGTAGCTGTAAGATTCTAACAAGCTGGGACCCCAAATTGTTTTCCATTGTTCCCATTCTTCCCTCCCTTCTTGACATACTATCTCATAAGAATATTCAGTGACTGGTTTTTGTCTTTTTTCCTTATGTCATAAGAACACCATCCTACATCCTTGAACCGCCCAATTTTTGAATAAACTGCATTTGGTAATTTTAGGCATTCACTCCTTCGTCCCGGCGATGACCATTGCCCTCGAACTGTATAGGTTTCCTCTATCATCTTAGTATGTTTCTGCATCACTTTATTACATCTTTTTGTCCCATTTATGGTTACTGGAGGCATTTCCCCAACGGGAATGATGCCCCATGGTATTGGATCTCCCGCCGCTTTAGGTAAAGGTAAACATGCAGTGATGGACGTAGTATTTTGTACTTGCCCAAAATCTCTAATTAATCCCACTATTAAGTTTTCTCGCCCCAATTCTTGTTGTGTTTTTCCCACTTCTGTCACCTGTCGTACTCTTCTATTCTCTTTTAGAATATCTACATTTATTTTTCCGTAGTCAAAGCTTTCTCTAATCCACACAACACATGAGAATTGTCCTACCTGATCACCTTGCATATGAGATATCATCAATGTGGTGCTACCTCTTTGCTGTTCCATATCCCAAAGTGTCACGATCCCTTCTGTAAATACTTCGTCTGTGGTGATTTGTCTCCAGGCTGCATTTACTTCTTTTAATCCAGCTCTCTGGTTGTTAGAAAACAGACAGGTTAGATTTACTCCCGCACCTTCCGGCACTATTACATCTGGCTCCGGAACTATGATTTTAACAAACGCTTTTCCCACCTGCATTATGCAGACTAATGTTAAAAGAGCTAAGGCCTTGCCCTGAACACCATTTTTGTTGCTGACAAAGGCTGTACTTCCCATCTTGACGGGACCTTCTTGATTCGAGTGTAGTGAATCCAATTTTCGATCCCTTGGACTTTCACTGCCGTGTAGGTAGTCATGATCACCTGGTGAGGACCGCCCCATACTTCTTTCAAGGGTTCCGTATTCCAGTTCTTCACATATACTTATCTCCTGGCTGGATGTCATGGACAGGATTTTCCAAGGGCAGAGGCCGGTTCCACTGCAATGTTCCTCGCAGCGCTGTAAGAACTTTATTTAGAGACAAAATGTAACTCAGCAATACTTGATCTCCTACTAAGTGAGGGTCCCCTTTGTAGGTTCCTGCATGATATGGCTTGCCATACAAAATTTCGTATGGACTTACTCCTATCTTTTCTCTGGGTTTAATCCTGATTCTTAGCAAGGCTAGAGGTAGTGCCTGAGGCCACTGTATCTTTGCTTCCTGACAAATTTTCTTAATCTGCCCTTTTAATGTCTGATTCATCCGCTCTACCTGGCCGCTAGATTGTGGTCTCCAGGGCGTATGGAGATCCCAAGCTATCCCTAATACTCTGGCTACCTCTTGGACTACTCCAGCTACAAAGTGAGGTCCCCTATCTGAGGACATTCCTAATGGGATCCCAAATCTAGGAATAATTTCTCGTAGTAAGGTTTTAATTACTTCCTTTGCCTGGTTAGTCCTGCATGGGAAAGCTTCCGGCCACCCTGAAAAAGTACACACATACACCAGTAAATAACGGTACCCTTGTGCTTTTGGTAGCTCTGAGAAATCTATTTGCCAATAGTCTCCTGGTTGCGGCCCTACTTGTAACTTTCCTAGTTGTATTTGCCTTCGTGTCACTGGGTTGTTTTTAATACAGACTGGACACGTGGCGTTAATCTGTTTTGCCATTGTTAACATCTGGTTGGAAATCACCTCATGTTTTAAAAATTGTACTAATGCGTCTGCCCCCCAATGGCACTTGTTATGTTCGATTTCTAAAACTGTTTTCATTACCTTTGTTGGCAATACAACCTGACCTACAGCTGTGACATACCATCCTTTTTCATTCTTCTGGGCCTGGAGAAATTGAGCAAGTTTCTCATCTTCATGTGTATACCATGGTTTCTGCTCAAGAAAAGAAGTGGCAGGGTTAAATCGCGCTGGTAATAAAGCTAATTGTGTCCATACCTCTCGAGCAACCTGTTTGGCAACTCTGTCAGCCAACTGGTTTCCTTGGAACACCTTTCCTTCTTCATTTTGATGTCCTCTTACATGCATCACTGCTACTGCCTGAGGTTTATGCACTGCTTCCAATAGTGCTAATATTTGTTCTTTGTGCTTAATTTCTGATCCTTGAGAATTTAGCAGTCCTCTTTCTTTCCACAGAGCTCCATGTACATGTATTACTCCAAAGGCATATTTTGAATCAGTCCAAATATTTACTCTTTTCTCTTGGCTCAATTCTAAGGCTCTTACCAGAGCTTGTATCTCGGCCTTCTGGGCTGAAGTTCCCGGGGTTAAGGCTCGAGCTTCTATTATTTGTGTCAAAGTCACTACTGCGTATCCCGCATACCTGGTTCCGTTTTCCACAAAGCTGGATCCGTCTGTAAACAGTTCCCATTCCGGATTTTCCAAAGGCTCATCTTTCAGGTCTTTCCGGCTGGCATACACCTGTTCAATGGTTTCCACGCAATCGTGCGTCAATTCGCCTCCTTCTCCCTGGCTGCTGCTCCTAAGAAGTTCTGCTGGATTAAGATGATTAGTTGTTTTTAATTCAATGTCGTCCTGTTCTCGGAGAAGTGCCTGGTATTGTAACATGCGGCTTGACGAGAGCCAATGCCCCCCTTTTTGTTCCAAGACTGCAATGACCATGTGGGGAACAAATACTTCCATCCTTTTTCCCAGAGTCAATTTTCTGGCTTCCCGAATTAGGAGCACTGTTGCTGCCACAGCTCTAAGACAACCAGGCCATCCGGCGCTTACAGTGTCTAGCTGCTTTGACAAGTACCCTACCGGGCGTTTCCATGAGCCCAGTTTTTGGGTGAGAACCCCTATTGCCAGTCTTTGTCTCTCATTTACGTATAGTTGAAAAGGTTTTGTAAGATCTGGCAATCCTAGTGCTGGGGCTTCCTTTAAGGCTTGTTTCAAACTCTGGAATGCCTTTTCTTGCGTTTGTCCCCACTGAAACACAGGGCTTTTGGCTGCCTCATACAGGGGTTTTGCTTTTAGTCCAAATTCCGGGATCCACAAGCGGCACCACCCTACCATGCCCAAAAAGGATCTTAACTCTTGCGGATTTCGTGGTGTGGGTATGGTGCAAATTGCTTGTATTCGATTAACTCCTAACTTTCGCACCCCTTGTGAAATTTCGCAGCCTAGGTAAATTACCTGGGGTCTTACCAGCTGAGCTTTTTCTTTCGATACTCGGTATCCAGCTTGTCCCAGCATATTAAGTAATCCAATAGTGAGTCTGAGGCAAACATCCTTTTCTGTGGAAGCTATAAAGATGTCATCAACATATTGTAGGAGAGCAAATAAGAAAGGTGATTCTTTTACCTGAGTCGTCTTCCATTTTTCTAACTCTCGAGCCAATTGATTTCCAAAAATAGTTGGTGAGTTTTTGAATCCTAGACGCGTCCAGGTGAGCTGCTTCTTGCGTCCCGTGTCTGGGCAAAGTATCTCCTACTTTCAAGTGCCAAGGGGATACAGAAAAATGCATCTTTCAAATCAATCACTGTGAACCACTTAAACTTTTCCGACACAGCTGTCAACAATGTATACGGATTAGCTACAACTGGGTGTATATCTTTAGTGATGTTATTAATTGCTCTTAAATCTTGAACTAATCTATACTTACCATTTGGCTTTCTGACTGGGAATATCGGAGTATTGAATTCTGACTCACATTCCTGTAAAATTCCCAAGCTAAGAAACTGTTCAATCATGGGTGCTATTCCTATTCGTGCTTCCAATTTTAAAGGATATTGTCTTACCCTTACTGGGGAGGCTCCTTCCTTTAGTTCTATTACAACCGGTTGTGCTGCTTTTGATTTTCCAGGTACTCCCGTTTCCCATACCCATGGTACTACAGCTTGCTCTATTTCTTGTGGTATTTCTGCTGCTTCAACTTCTTTTACTACGAACAACTTAGCAATATTCTCCTCGGGAAATTCCAATCTTACTCTACCCTTTTCAAATATTATTTTTGCCTCTAACATTGACAATAGATCCCTCCCGAATAGCGATTCTGGGCTATTTGGCATATATAAAAATTGATGGTCAAATTCTTTCCCCCCAAATTTTATATCTAATGGTCGCAAAAACGTTCTTTCCTCAACTTGTCCCGTAACCCCCACTACTTGGATAGTGGAATCACTCAAAGGTCCTAGCTTAGTGTTAACAGCTGAGTATGATGCCCCCGTATCTACTCTAAATTCTAACGGTTCACCATCTACTTCCATTACTAATTTAAGGTCCTCATCTAGTCAACTTGAATTTTGATAATTCCCCATCATAAAGGCTTGGGCAACCCCTTGTGGATTTCCCGGGAAAGCACCTGTATTATTCATCATCCCCTGATTTCCATCCCCACTAGCTATAATTCCTCCCCCAAAACCCATTCCTTGGTTGAGAGGACACTCATTTTTCCAATGCCCTCTATTTTTACATAGAGCACATTGATCTATTCCTAGCTGCATTCTTCCCCTTCCCATATTCAATTGACCCATAAGTCCTCCCGTACCCATCGGCCTCCCCCCCCTTGCTATCCCTTTTCCCCCTCTTAGTCCACATCCTCGGCTCCCTCCTCTCATATTATTTCCAGCCGCTTGAATGACAACCTGCATGTATTATATGGTACATACACACAGTACATACATGAAAACAAACTTATTTTTCTAGTTTCGAATATCAGAATCTAAGTGAAGAAAACTGTGTTCTACAAATTGAATAAGCAGCTAGATTTCATGTTTAACATTCAAATTAATTTGGGGAGCAAACAAAGGTTCGTGCATCTTTCAACTCTGAGGTCTGACATTCATTCATACATTTTAAAAAAAGCCCTCTTCAGCATTACAAGCAATTTATGGCAAGAATGCACTGTGATGCAAGACACATGACAATTGGCTGACCTTTCAAAGAGTTGGGTTTTTTGTTTTTTTTTTTTTGGTTTTTTTTTTTTTTTGGTTTTTTTTTTTTTTTTTAAATAAATCTACTATATTAAGAAATATGTGTTTGCCAAAAGTCTGTTAAAATTACATCAAAACAACTTTAAAACCTGCTCACTAAGGATAATTCAATTAAATGTCTTGTTTTTAAACACTTAGTTAACAGTTCAGAATATTGCCTGGTGTAGTTTGGATAAAGATGTGATATGAAGACCCATAAAAGAGTAAACATGTCTTCAGTTCAATTTGCTATGACAACAAAACTTCAAGAAAAAACTTCTAGCCTTTTTGGCTAGACACGCTCAGTGTACGAACAATCTCTTGCGGTACCTCTGTGCTCTTAATCAATCTGTAACAGAACAGTGCTCCCCATAAGCCATTATTCACAGAACCTCTATTTCATGTCACATTCTGAAAAAGTCTCTTGCAGAACAGCAAATTGAACATTCAATATAAGTATCAAGGCCAGAAAACAAAAAAACTGGCCATTAAATGAGCACCCCCTTCCTTTTTCTTTCTTTCTACCTCCCACCGCCCTCTCCGAGTTCTTTCACTAAGGGGGGTTCGTGGTATATCTGCGGTTTCTACTTTTGCTTCCCGATCCTCCTTTTCTACCTCTGGCACACTTTCTCCAAAGTCACGTTCCTCCATCGGAGGGGCACTAGGGGCTACCAACAAAGAAACATCCTCCTCAGGTTCCGAAAACCTAACCGAGCATTCCTTCTCTTTCTGCCATCCATTACATCCTTCACAATTCAACTTTAATGTTTTCAAAACCATGATTCCGCACTCCTTTTGCCACTCTGGTTTGTCTTTCAAATAATAAAAGAGGTCTAAATACGGTATTTCATCCCATTTTTCATTATTTTGTAGGAAATGCATCAAAGGTGTAATAATGTCAGGATTCAGTGTACCATTTCTAGGCCATTGCATACCATCGGGTTCATATAAAGGCCACACATTATTACAAAAATCAATCAATTTCCTTTTACTTAGTTCTTGACCAAAATTCCCCGCATTCCAATGTTGTAATAAACAGCCCAAAGGCGAATCGTCCGGGATTTCTATCCCGGAACTTGCTAGAGTTTTAAACGTTTTCAAAGGCATCATTCCTAAACAGAATAGACAGGAAAAGAAAGAAAATCTATGCAGATAGAAGGATAGACCAACCAACCAACCAACTTGTCACCCTCCGACGCCGCGGGGGAACAAGTGCCGGACCAGCGAAGCTTTCGCCGCGTCTTACAGCCGGCGCCTAGGCTTTACCCAAGACGTCTTTAGCCCAACCCAGTGGAGCCGATGCTTCGTCTTACGGGCAGGCACCCAATACCAATACCAAAAAAAATAAAGCACCTTCGGGCTTACCTCCTGCAGTTGTCCGACAGGCGCGGGGTCGGGCACGAACCAATGACTCCCTGAGAATCACTCGGTGCCGGCGTGGAGTGGATCAGGACGCGAACCGCCCCAGCAGCCCTCGGAGTCCTGCCGCGGTCGCCAGAAAACTGTTGCCCGACAGAGAGACACGAAACAACTAGGTTGTTTAGTGCGGTGCTTTATTGAGGGCCCTGGGGCCTGAGGACTATCGTCTCAAAGTCAGAGCCCGCCGTTCCCCTTTTTCGTCAGGTTTTTATATCCTTTTACAAAGTGGTGTAGATACAGAAGTACACAATGCAGTTACATAAACCGTACACAATGCAGTTACATAAACCTTGTAGATATTATTTCTAAAAGTCATAAATTCTATACGCTTGTCTACTCAAAACTATAGGTTACCCCCCTTTAATCCCCCTTGCTTGTCTTCCCACCACCAGGACCCTTTATCATTGGTTATACTTTAACCTTTATCATTTATTATTTCACTGTGTTCTGCATGCTCTACTAGATCCTTTAATTATTAGTTTGTGGTTCTTAGTATATTCCCAGGCCTGTTTCCCAGGGCCTGCTTGTGAACTGCTATTCTAAGCCTTAGCATAACTACTGCTATTGCTATATCTACATTAGTTCTTTTCTGGTTATTTCGGTATCAAGGCCTGCCAGGCTCTGCTTCCCCTGCCTGCCCATCCCTGAGCATTGCCAAGGGAAGATGCACAGGGAAGAGGATGGAAATGACAGAGGGCTGTTGACAGATGTTGGGCCATGTCTAGGTCCAGTGGAAGGGGTTTCATTATGATGGAAAACACCAGAGGAACAAAGAGGTCAGAGAGCTTTCCTCCTCCCTGACTGGCAACAGCTTCCCTGCCTGCCCCTGGGCTGGAGCAAAGACGGTGCTTTTTCAGCCCCTTTGCTCTCCAGCCTTGCAGCTGTGCTGTCCCAGAGCACAAGTGAGCATGGTGCAGCTGCAGGGCCAGGGCAAAGGATGTGCTGTGCCCGTGAGGCCGGCCTGGCACAGGCACGCTGGGCTCTGGGTGCCCTTGGTCAGCAGGAGGTTGCTGAGCTGCAGGGGACTGGGACAGCTGCCTGAAGGAGCTGGTGCAGGGCAGGTACAAGCTGCAGGCAGAGCTGTGAGCCCAGAGCCTGTGGCAGTGACACTGCTGGGGCTCTGTCTTCATGCCTGTCACTGTGCTTGCTCTGTCAGCTGGCACCCATCCCGTGCCAAAGGTGCTTTTGTGTGCAGGTTTGAAGAGCAGTGCTGAGGCCCCGGCAAGTCTGATCTCAGTGCTGGGATCTGGAGGGTTCATGTTTTGATTAAGAGGCCTGTTCATATGCCAGGGTTTAGGACATGGCATGGAAGGGAGGAAGCCTTGCAGGGAAACAAAGAAAGGCCCTTTGCAACAGCATCCTGCTGCCTCTTGGCACTGTTCTTCTCCTGACTTGGTTGTAGAGGCAAAGTTCAAGGGGAGTTCTGAGCCAGCTGATGTTTCTACACCAGGCCAGAGGTGCAGGATCTCTTTGGGTGCAGCTGTTTTCTCATCTTCTTATGCTGCTTAGAGTCAGTTGAACACTTTGTCTTATTCTCAGACAGTGATAACATAGAAACCTAAAGAGGAATGTCTGGTGTTCCCTAGCTCCATGCTCCTTAGAAGGGACTTAGGAATTCTTTAACATCATTAAAATTTAGAGTCAAAATTATGGTGGCCATGGGTATGACCCAAGTGACACAAGAGCTGAATGCCACAGAGATAGGTTTTGCAAAGTGCGCGGGTGCCTTTTAAATGTGACATATTAGTAGAACTTAGTGTTCATTTTAGGGTGCAATGGGTAAATTGATGCCCTTGGAGGGGTTATAGAAATGGTTTTTCTTCAGCCATGGGGATGGCACTAAATGCCCTGTGCTGAGCCAGTTTCTTTTCCTGCAGGATTATCGCCACGAGCTCATCTGCATGACTTCCAGGGAAAGGATAGTTGTGCCAGTTCGGGCCATTGGTGCCCGAGCTGTCCTGGACTCCCCTGCCCAGCTGGACATGTCCAAGTGTGCAGCCAAGGGCAGCACCCAGCAGGCTCTGCTGGTGCCCAGTGTGGGTACCCGGGCAGCTCGGTACCAGCTGAGCAGCCAGAGGTGAGGCAGCTCATCTGTCCTTGTGCAAAACACCTTTGGAGGATGATGGCAGAGTTGGGAAAGAGCAGCCAAAGGAACCAGAGCACTGCAGCTGCTGCCCTGCAGCCTGGCTGGAATGGAGCAGGATGGATGGCATCTGTTCTTGCTTTCAGTGGCCTTTGAGCTTTGTCTGTCCCAGATTTCCTGGAGGCTGCTGGCACATGTTGGGAGCTGGCTTGCACCCTCCTGAGCACAAGCAGCTTCTGAAAAGCTTCCTCTGCACTGTCAGCCAAATAGAGCCATTCTCTGGGAGAAATTCCCGAGGCAGTCAGTGTCAGGTTGTGCATGCAGACAGCTCTTAGCCCTCTCTGTGCTCTTCACAAACCATTCTGTGATGGGATTGCTGGCAGTGGGACCCTTGAGGCTCATGGCAGAGAGCTGGATGCAGAGTATGGGGGAGCTGAGGTCATTTTCCCCAGAGGATCTGGTAAGGGCTGGATCTCCTCAGCAGTGGCTGCGTGGCTGTTTCTGATGCTGTCTGTCCTGGCTGTCTTCTGCTGCCTGTGCTTGGTTTGCTCCCTGCTTGCCCGAGGGAGCTGCAGAGAGCTGCAGTGCAGAAGGAATCTCCTGGCCAGGTGTCCCCCCAGCCCTGCTCCCTCTGTCTGTGTTGCAGTCCTTTCTCCGTGGTGCCGGCCAAAGGAGCTCTGGGCGCTGGTGACACCGTGCAGGGGACAGTGGGATGTCACCCGCGGGCCAGCAGTGACCCCTGCGGCTCCCTGGCAGTGTGCTGCAGCACAGGTGAGTGCTGGGCCCTGCAGGGGCACAGGACAGTTCTGCACCATGGCTCCCTGCTGTCCCGTGCCCTGCATTCCCTCCAGAGGTACCTCCCTGCTCAGCTCTACCCCAGAGCAAACTGAGAACTCCTTGGTGTTTAGGGCCTTGAGAAAGTGGATCCCCTCTCACAGGCAAAGAGTTTGGACTCCTGTTTTGCTGGGAGTTGCTGAGGGGAGGAAGGAGGATCCCTGATTCTCCACTACCCTGTGGCTGTTCCTGGCTGAAGTTTTCTTTGATTCCTGGGCAGTGCTGTAGGGGAGGTCTCCATCAGCCTCTCTCCCATGCAATGGATTTCTTGCACACCTCTGTCCCATCTGCTGCTTCTCCACTGGCTTGCCACAGACCCTTTTTCTACGTGGCCCTTACACAGAGATGCAGTTTCTGCCTAACAACATTTTCAGACCCTCAAGTTCCTTTTTTGTGACAAATCCAAACAAAATTTTCCGTGTGCCCAGTTCCCAGGCCCTTCATGCTGTTGCAAACCTCTCCACTTTCATTTCTAGACTGAGGAATCTCATTCAGTCTTCATATAGAAGCTGCTCTGTACTTAATAATCTTTCCTTTGTCCTTTTTTAATTGGATTTGCAATGCTCCAGCTAGGTTTTTCAGATCAGAACCTGGATCACCTCCCAGTGAGCCCGAGGAATGGGTTAGAAATGAGAAGTCAGCTCCAAGGGATATCTCCTGAGGGAAGAGAAGGGTCCGTATGTTCTCCTGCAGCATCAGGAGCTGCTTCCATTCAGCTCAGAGTCAGGGAGTGGCACTGAGGTAGCCTGGAAAATCCAGTGTAAGAGAGGGAATGATTGTACTGCAATGGACATCTCTCCCCAGGCCGTGAGAGCAGGCTGCCCCTGCAGCTCAGAGAGGAAGGCCAAGGACCCTTGGTTGAACTCAGCTCTCAGACTCTGGATCTTGGGAACATTTTTGTGAACACCCCCCATGTCTGTGAGGTGAGCAGCAGGGCTTGGGAGGGATCCTGATGGCTCCTGAGGCAGCAGCAAGCCTGGTAAAGCTGTGGAATTACTGCCAGCCTGGGCAGTTGTCAGCAGGGAATATTTGATGTCCTGCTCAAATCTGGGGGGTCAGAAAGGTGTGTCTGTTGTTCCTGAAGCCCCAGTCCCTGCTTTTGGGCAGCCTTCCTTAGGGCTCAGCTGGGAGGCTCCCTGCACAACAGCCCCTTGGCACATGAAACCAGCCCTGGCTCCAAAAGCTGCATGTTCAGAGGCTTTTATGGCAGTGCCAGACACAAGGCACCTTTGGGCTGGGCTCTGCAGAAGCAGCTGCAACAAACTGGCTGCCTTTGAGCTTCAGCCCACTGCAAGGAGCCTCCAGCCAAGTGTCTCCTGCTTATTGCTGCAAGTGACAGGAAAGCCTTGGGATTCTCTCCCTTGCTGACCAGTCCCTCACCACACTTCAGCCTTGGTGCATCTCTGGCTCTAGAAAGAGAAAAGTGTTCCTGGGAATAAAGCAAAGGATTTTCCTACCTATTTGCCTCCCCCACAATAGTGTCAAGTTTACAAAAACATCATGAGAGAGCAAGTGAAGAGGTAGAAAATGAGGCCCTGCATCATGGCAGACACTTTCTAAAGCTTGGCTGGGGAAGAGAAAGACACCCTGAGTTTTCTTACCAAAAGAGGGTGATGTCTGTACATTTTGGTGCTGATGCCTCATTCCCAGTGTATTGTTTTGATGGTATGGGAAAAGGTGAATGAGCAGATGGTGCTGTTGGAGCTGTGCTAAGTGGGGCAGCAGCAGCTCTGGGGTGATTGACTACGCAGCTGCAATCAGCCCACATTGCTCTCAGGGCCAGCTCTCAGTGAGCTTGGTGATGCTGAGCAGAGGTGCACTGCTCTGTGTGAATGGGCTCACCCCAGGGTGACTGCAGTTCTGTGGAGTTCTCTCTGCTCTGCATGAAAACCCAAAGGCAGAACTTGTCCTGTTGTATCTTTTGCCTTCTACCATTCAGAAGCACAAGGCATCTTCTGCCTTTTCTGGGTGTTCATGGCATCATGAGACAATAACTCCCAAGAAGGGAAGGTTCCACATGTATTTCCACTTGGCTTTCTTGCTGCTGCAGGTGAAACTGATGAACCAAGGAGCTCTGGCTGCTCCCTTCAGCTATATCCCTTCAGCCACCAGCATGGTCTCCTGCTTCAAATTTGCACCCTTGGAGGGCATCATTGCAGCAGGTGGGAGCCAGAGTGTGCAGATCTCCTTCAGTGCCACCGTGTTGGGGAGCTTTGAGGAAGAGTTCCAGTTCCGAGTGGCTGGATCTGCTACGCCTGCCATCCTGACCACCAAGTAAGGACCCTGGGAGCTGGGTGGGCACATCTGAGGCTGTCTCTGGGACATCCCCCACCTACCTCATGTTGGGCTGGAGCAGAGAAAAAAGGTGTTTCCTGAGGTCTGAATCTCTGCTGTGATGCTGGCATTGCTTTAGTGTGAGGATGGCTCCTGCCCTAGGTGGTAGCTGGGAGCTGTAATGACTCCTCCCTGCAGGGATCTCCCTGTGCCTTGGGCCATGGCAGGCAGTGGGATGGATCAGCTTTGGGCAGCAGCTGCTCTGGGATGTCCCACCTGAGCAGCCAGCAAGGCCCCCAGGGCTCTGGAGATGGTCCAGCCTGGGTGATTGTGCAGCAGCAGCAGTGTTTGTAAAAACTTGTGTAAACAATCCATGACAGATGGGCAGCAGCAGGCTCAGCTCACCTCTGGCAGCCCTGCTGTGGGGGACAAGCTGTGCTCCCAGCTGCTGTGCACAGAGTGCTCTGGTGCCTCCTTGGCCCAGCCAGGAAAGGGCTGATGTGGGAGTCAGGGAAGTGTGCAGCAGGAAGTGTCCCAAGGACTTGGGCATCCTCGCGTGAGCTGGTGCCATGGCAACAGATAATCCTGGCCTAGGCAAAGGGAGAAGGGCTGATCCCAGGGGAGACAGAGCTCAGTGCTCAGGAGCACAGCAGTGTGAGGCCTTGTCCCTGCCAGCCTGAGCCATGTGCTGCTAGGATAATGTAGTGGGAGCAGGAGAGCTGATGCTGGCTGCTCTGCAGCTTTGGAGCTGGGCTGCTGCAGTGGGCAGGCACTGGCTCAAGGCAGTAAAGAAATGAAAGCAATCTGCACTGGATTATACCAATGAGATAAGGGAGTTGGATAAAAAAGAACAAGGAAGTTATTACTTAGCAAGAGAAAAGTGGTGAGTAGGTGTGCCCATAGTGGAGAAACAATGATGCTGGCTTTGTTTTTGGAGGAAAAATGCTGCTTTTGTATTTTGGAAATCAAGAGGGAACCTTTCACCATCAAATCATTGATTCTCCTCTGTCCCTGCCCCAAAGTGGCCATGGGGTCTTTCTGCATAAGCAGCTTTCTCCTTGGGCAAAGGCAGGTGTCTCTTGTTGAGATGTGCAGAGCAGAGCCAGGGGCAGTGCTGTGAACACAACAGAAGGCCCAGGTCACTGCTCCTTGATTTGGAACCAAAAGGCAGAGTGGGCATTGATTGGCATCAAGCATGAAATTCACTTGTGAGTGTGGTGCAGCTTCAAGTGCTGATTTCAGTGGATGCTGGTGACTTCTGGAGTCTGTCTGCTGAGTTGAAGGAGAGCTGAGGTGCTGTGCTGGATTCAGGACACCCTGGTTTGGTTGTTGAAGCTGGTGCTCTTGGTTGTGCCAGCTGGTGCACTGCTGACAAGCTGGTCCATTCCTCTAAGATTCATCTGTCCTCTGTCTAGAACTGTTGCTGCTCTTTGCAGAGGATGTTTGGGAATGCCCTGGATTCATGTCTCAGAACTCTGTCTGTAATGATGGTATGGGTCAAACTCTCTTGAGAAAGCTCCTCCATGGGAACAGCAGTCCCAGCTAAGAAGGAGCAAAGCAGGGAACCTGTGGCTGCAAGGGCTGCTTACAGAAGTTTGTGGGGACACTTTTATTGCAGATGGGGAAAGTGAGGCACAGAGCCATGTCTGGGTGTGTGTTCAGGGTCCTTCATGGGAGCAGCAGCACCCAGGGGCTTCTCCTGCCTGCCCTGTGCCCAAAGCCCATCAGGGGCTGTTGGCTGCTGGCCACTTGGATTTAGCTGCCTCCTGTGCACAGGGCCCTGTGCTGAGCACATGGTGCTGTGTTGGTTGGAAACCCAGGGTGCCCTGAGCCCAGGTTTTGTGTCCCCGAGCCACGACAGCCAGGCCTTTGCAATTCCTTTAACCGAGCCATTTCCTCCTCTGCCCTCGCCCTCCAGAGGCAGCGTCATTGCTCCGAGTTTGCACTTCGACCTCCCTGAGCTCGACTTCGGGGACATCTCCTTTGGTGAGTGTTCCCTGGGCTGGGACACAGCGTCAGGGATCTGTGCCTTCCAACAGAAAAGCATCCCTCACTCCTGGTCTGCCCAGCAGCCTCTCCAGGCTGTGAACTGCAGGGCTGCTGCTGCTGCCTTGGGTGGCGTTTTGCCCTTGTGAGATCCAATAGAAGCAAGGAATAGAAAGTCAGTATTTTCTGGTGTCTCTGTGTTGGTTTAAAAGACAGATGTCTGCCAAGGAAGGTGGGAATCTTCCTGTAATGGAAAGATGAGCCCCTCCCTCCAAATTCTTATACCTTGGAAATGACAGGGCTGCCAGGCAAAACTATGGGAAAGGGAATAACAGTTCTTTCCTAGACTGTCTCAGGAGAGCACAGACAAGAAGGCAAGAGTAGACGTTTCCCAGGCACCAAGTCCCGTTTTTCCCCTTTGGTGGAGTTCCCAGCAGGAGGAGCTGTGGTCTCTGGCAGGGCAGTGATCCCCTCCCAGCCGGTGGAGGGAAGGGAAGGGAAGGGAAGGGAAGGGAAGGGAAGGGAAGGGAAGGGAAGGGAAGGGAAGGGAAGGGAAGGGAAGGGAAGGGAAGGGAAGGGAAGGGAAGGGAAGGGAAGGGAAGGGAAGGGAAGGGAAGGGAAGGGAAGGGAAGGGAAGGGAAGGGAAGGGAAGGGAAGGGAAGGGAAGGGAAGGGAAGGGAAGGGAAGGGAAGGGAAGGGAAGGGAAGGGAAGGGAAGGGAAGGGAAGGGAAGGGAATGCTCCTTTTGCACACTCCCCAAGGGCAGGGGGCTGTCGGCAGTGCGGAGCAGCAGCAGGCAGGAGCGGGGCAGGCAGGCAGGGTCGATGCCAGCGCTGAGCTGCAGCCAGGGCAGTCCCGGGGCCAAGCACACAACCTCCTGCAGCAGCAGCGGCCGAGCTTCAGTCCCCGAGCGGGAGGAAGGGAAGCTCCGCTCCCTGCCCAAGCTCAGCTGCGACTGCACAGCCGCCCACGGCATCACGCCACAACTCCCAAAAACCCCGAAGGGAAAAGCCCAGCCCCAGGGCCAAAACCCCCCAAAACCCCTCTGCCCCTTCCTAGACCAAGGGCAACATTCACTGCCAAGCCCAAACCCAAAACAATGAAGTTGATGAACTTTTGAAGGAAACTCATTGCCTTTGCTGAGCTGCTTCTTCCCCAGCCTGCATCAGCACGGGGGCACTTGTCAAGTTGCCTTTTGAGGAAATGAAACAAGAAAGGCAACAGATGGAAATATGGTTCTCTACCAGGAGATTGATCCTGCTGAAACTGATTTCATTCCTAAGGTCTCTCCAGCTGAAGGCAGCTGTTGTATCTTTGCTTCTTTGTAACTGTTGGCTGTTGTGTGCTGAGCTCAGTCTCATTTGAGGTTTTGACATCTGGGTTTGTCCTTTTGTGCCTCTCTTGCCTCCCTGCTGGAGTCACTGCTGGAGCTGGCAGTGGTCACTTGGATGGGCACAGAGCAGCTCTGGGCTGCAGCTGCAGTTGTTTTTTCTGCCCATGTGTGTTCAGTGAGTCTTGGTGAGCAGGCCTGGGGAGAAGTCTCCTCCCCACAGAGCTGGCCAGCCCAGCCAGATGTGCACTGCAGAGCAGGTTGTGGCTGCTCTGCGGGCTCTGCAGGACATGCCCACCATCAGTGGCTGTATCTGTGGCTTTGCAGGATGGAAAGCAAATCCCAGAGCTAAAGTGGGCTCAACCCTTGCAGGCAGCAATCCCAGTGAGCAGCATGGGTGTGATGTCCCCGTTTGTGGGGTGAGGTGGGACCTGGTTCCTCATTGCTAATCTCAAAGCAAGGCTCGGGTGTGCCCCCAGTTGAGTGGGCTCTGAGCTGTCACGTGCTCAGTCTGTTTGGCCCAAAGCAAGAGATGCCTTAAGGATCCTGCAGAGAGAAGCTGCTTTAGGGTGCTTTGCCTCATGTTCTAGTTCCTGATTCCATCCTCACTTTCTTTTGCTGTAGCTTCTTCTCAATGACGACTCACTGTTTATATATCTCTGAAAAGGGTGGGAGTGTTGGCAGACTTCCCAGGGAATTTTCCAGCTTGAATTCTCAGAGTAAATGCTGTGTCTGGGTGCACACTCATCACTGAGAGAAAAGTTGTGCTGGTTTGGCGCAGGTGAGGGAGCTCCTCCCCATGCCAAAGAGAGAAGCTTGCAGTGTTGAGCAGAGCTAGGAGTGGGTATTTTCAGGGCTGCAGTCTGGAATCTGTGTCAGAGGGAACTAAGTGACGATTAATTCCTCATGCAGCTTCTCGGGGAGCTGTAGTTCAGATAATAAAGAGCTGAACTCCAATCCCACTTTCATCCTGGCAGGATATTCACCCCAGGATCATGCCATAGTGGGTGCCTGACTGGATATTTGTGTCCTTTGCCAGGCTTTCCCTACACCCAGCGCTGTCGCCTGACCAACAGCTCCCCGGTGCCCCTGACGTTCCAGCTCCGCATGTCGGACGATGGCACGCAGCCGGCTGTGGACAGCGTGGATCAGATCCGCAGGGACAGCGACCCAGCCTGGAGGAAGGGAATCCATTTCTATGTGGAGCCCAGGGAGTTCAGCATCAATCCCAGCCAAGGGACCATCCTCCCCCAGGGACACCAGGACATCGAGGTACGGCAAGAGTCCAGCCACAGACGCTGCAGCAGCAGTGCTGAAGCTGCACTGGAGTGTGGGAGGGCTTCAGCTCTGGTGCCAGCTTTGAGCATGCTGGGAGTGAGAGATCTGCACTGCTGGGAGGCCTCTGCTAGCTGCCTTACTCGGGATGTTCCTCCAGGAGCACTGTTTGGTTTCCAAAATCATCTGCTGAGGTCACATACCTCATGGTCAAGGCCTGAAACCATTCTTGTGTTTTTGAGAGCAATTGATTTGATTGCAAGTGGGCAGAGCAAGGATGAGGGCAGAAGGTGGCTGTTGGAGAGATGTCATTGTATAAAGCAGTCAGCTTTTCTTGTTGGTGTCATTTCCCCCCTCCTGGGGAGCAGAATGATTTGTGTTCACTGCAGGAATCTCCTGGGCGGACAAAAAACTCTGCAGCCATGAAGTGCCCTGCACCTGCTGTGCCACCCTTTGCCCTCAGCTTCCTGCTGTGAAGCTGAACTTGTTGTGTTCAAGTCAGATTTCCTCTGCATGGATGTCATTGTAGTCAGATGAGAAATTGGCCCATTAATTTGAATGCAGTGGTGCAGAGAGCTTTAGTCTGATGTTTTTTATTGTAGCTGACCTGTGTCCTGATAGCAAGGTGTGTTTAACAAGTCTAGTATTTGCAGAAGGCTTTTGTTCCTCTGAGACTGTGCTCTACACATGGAGCAGCAGAAGAATTATGGCCAAATCCACCCTCAAGAATTGGAGGATATCACACATGGGTAATGAGCTTTTGTAAGGAAGAATTTCCTGTTCTTCTCTTCCACCAGGTGACCCTGTGTTCCAACACGGTGATGGAGTTCTACAGGAGGATGCTGGTGGATCTGGAGGGTATTGGCAAGGGAGTGGCAAGACTGATCATCACAGCCAGGTACCAGCCCTTGCTGGCCTCCCCAGGCACTGCCTTGCACAGGCTTTGCTGGCTGCAGCTGCCCAGGAGAAGTGCTGCTCAATGGCCTCATGTTGTGCCAGCTGGACATGAGAACAGCAGGGCTTGGGCAGCAGCCTGTGGTGAAAAGCAGCCCTGCTCACAGCCCAGCACGACCCTGGCCCTCTTCTAAAGGGAGCAGGAATGATCTCATTGATGGGCCTGGGTTTTGGTGCTTGAGGTGGGACAAATTTCCCGAGGGCCTCCTCTCCTTCTTGCTGCAATAGTGGAGTTGTGCTGGTTGTGAGCAGCGTGCATTGGTTTGGGCCACAGCAAGCAGCCTGCTGAGAGTCAGGGTCTGCTTCTGTTCATGAGGGCACATGGCAGGGGGCAAGTGGCTCCCAGCAAGTGGTGAGGGCAAGGTCTTAGGAGGGGAAAGCAGCCCTGGATGTGGCAGGTCAGCTGCAGTTTTTCTCCTTCCCTCTGCTTGCCATTTGGAGCTTTAATGTTCTCAGAGTTGAGACCAAAAGTGTTTGTTGCTGCAGCAGAATTGCATCCTGCTGTGCTGCTGTGGGTGCCAGCTGAATGCCCAGAGGGCTGCAGCTCCCTGGTGCTGTTCCCTGTGCCAGGCAGAGCCATGCAGTCAGTGCCTGGGCTGCCATTGTGTACAGCAGGTGGAGCTGGGGCCAGTCAGTGCCTGGAGCTGGGCAGTGAAGGAGCGAGGGAGCTGCAGGGCCTGGGAGGAGGTGATCAGCCACTCTGGAGGGCAGCTGGTGTCTGTGCCCTCCAGGGCTGGGGCAAAGAGCTGAGTTCTCAGGCAGGGCAGCAGCACCATGGGAGAGAAGGGAGTCATTTGTACTGAGCCACTGGAGCTGTGTGTTCCTTGAGCCTTAGTGAGCCCTGATCCTTGTTGGGAAAGCTCTTCCAGAGCTCGTGGATCACTGGGACTGTGACAGGAGTCCTTGCAAGCCTCCTTGGGTGAAGGAGGGACTGAGGCAGCTGTGGCACCAAGTGCTCCGCCTGGGGCACTTGGCAGCCTCTGGGTGCTGCCTCTCAGGGTTTGCCCCTCCTTGACAAGACCCATTGGAGTGGGAAGAGGTAGAAGGCAATTTATCCCTGTAGGGCTGTTAAATGTCCATTTGACAGTGACCAATGTGTTCTGCTCCATTTCCCAATCTTTGGGGGTAAATGTTCTCTATTCTCTCAGTACCTCTGATTCCCCTGGGGTCATCTCTTTGCCCAGATGTCTCGTTCCTGAGCTCCAAGTGTGCAACCCAGTCCTGCAGTATGATGAATGCCAGCTGAAGGTGCCCTGTGAGAGGAAGATCCTCATTAGGAATCCCAGCCACCTTCCTGGCTGCTACGGGCTTATTCCCCAGGTGTTCCACCTCCTCCTGTTAAATATTATTGAGGAGATTATTAGGAGAAAAAAGGCTTTGGATAAGACCTTGTTAATTTCTGTTCAGTCTTAAAGATCTGCTGAGAACAGGATCCTACCCAAATGTAAACCTGAGGAGGCAGTTGAAGCTCCTGAGGAAACAGTTGATGTTCTGGTCTTCAGGGTGTTTTCCTTCTGGGAGATCTTAGGGGCTTGTGAAAAGCTGCTGCATCCACAGACAGCAATGCCTGTGCTGGCAGCCTCCTTGCAGGATCCCCTGGGAGTGCTGAGCCTCCAATTCTTGCATCTTGTTTGTGCCTTTTACCTTTGTCCTGGGGAGTTTTAAACGTGTGTTTAAGTTGCTGTTGCGGTGGATGTTAAGAAGTCTAAAGTTTCTTCATAGGTGCCTCTGAAGCTGTATTTCATTCTGTCCCTTCCAGAAACGCAAGGAGGACTCTGCTGTGTTCTACTCCAGCCCCAAGCCCTGTGGGATTGTCCAGCCCCAGAGCACAGCAGAGATCCCCGTTGTGGTGGAAGTGCAGGCGCCGGGCGAGCATCGCACCAATGTTCTCATCGGCGTGTTCGGGGATGAGAGAAACCCACGGGTGAGGGCACGGGGAGCTGTGTGCCTGAGTGCAACTGCTCCTGGCAGGGGGCACAGGGCACAGGGATTCTGCTGGGGAAAACAGGCACAAGCTGCTGTGGGAAGGACAGGAGGGATGGGTGGCACAAACAGCTCATGCCTTCGAGATGGGAATCTCAGTGTCTGACACAGAATGGAGTTGGGCACAGCTGGAATCCAGGGTCATTTTAGTTCATTATTCTTTAAAATGCTGTTAACTTTGGAAACATCTGGTTTAAAATGTCATCTCTCTGAGCACAAAAGATGATGTCAGAAGACTTCTGGGAGCCTTGAGCTTTCTGTAAAAGAAAGGAAAGCTGGCATTTGAAGAGTGGTTGCAAGGATTGAAACTTATATTAAGTTGGCGATGGAAATGGCGATGCCAAATTCCCTGGATGGCACCAAACATCTGAACCTGGGCCATTGTGGCACTGTTGTAAATCAGTGAACAGGAAGAACAGGCAGTGCAGGCTGTGCCAGTGAGCCTGAAGTCTGACAAAACAGTTGCTTTCAACTCTGAGGCTGCTTCTCTTAAAGAGGAGGGTTTCTTGCCACCAGAAGAACCAGTTGTTGAACTGTCAGCCTGGTCTTAACTAGAGATTTCTTGCAAAGCTTTTACCTTTGGGCTGGTAATTTGTAGTTTGAAAGGTTCTCTTACCTTAATGCTTTTCAATTTGGAGGTGAACATGTAATTTTCTTTTTCCCCAAAAGCCCAGCATTCCATGTGGAGAGTCGTAGGTGTCCTTAAAGAAATGACTTGAGCAGGGTTGAGCTGTTGAAGGTATTTTAGGTTTCCCTGTTGTGGTTTGTTTTGGTTTTTTTTTAAATCTTTCTTGCTTGCTTCCTGGCACAGAGAGCACAATTACGGAGCTCAGGACAGCTGGCAGAAACCTCCCCAAGCCCAAGGGTGACAGAGCTTGGCAGGATCCCAGCACCACAGCCTGAGTATGGATGGATGGGGAATGTGAGCTGAGTCACCTGGAAGTGTTGGAAAATGTCACCCAACCCCCCAGCAGTGTCAGGGGAACATTGCTGATAAATCCCTGCTGGAGCTGCAGAGTTTCTGGCCTTGGGCTCTGGGGGGGCTGTGCTGGCTGGGCACTGGCTGGGTCTGTCCCTGGGTGCCTCAGATCTCACCTTTTTGCTGCCTTCTCTGTCTTTTCCTCTCCCACTGTGCTTTTGGCATCCCCACAAGGTGTTCATGCCTGTCCTCTGCAGTTCCTCAGTGCAAGCAGTTGCAGCTGCTGCAGCAGCTCAGTGCCACCCCCGGGCTGCCTTTAGAACAGAGCTGCTCCAGCCTGGATTGGGAAGGGCTGGATCAAACCATTTCTCAGTTCAACCTGCCCAGCACCCAGCCAGGGGCTGCATCCTGGCCAGGAGCTGCTGGTGCAGCTGTCCCTCCCTCCCACTGCAGGTCCCTGTTCATAGTTATCTTATTTTCCAGAGATGAGCTTTACTAACCAAAATTCAAACCCCAACCACCAAAAGAGAAGAGGAGCAGTTTGGCTTCCTCAGGAACTCGATGGAGGCACTTCAGGGTTAGAAAGGAGGAGGAGCCAGCCAGAGCCCTGAAGGAAGTGCAGGATTTTAGCCACTCTTCAGGAGCAGAGGTAGATTTTGTTGTACATCCAGTGCTTGTGTTGCCTCCCCAGCCTGCCAGCACCAAGTCATGCTCGTGCTGACCTCCCTTTTTACTGCCCTGCTGTCCTGTGCCCGGGCAGTGGGCTGGGCAGCAGGGCCAGTGGCTGGACATGGGGTGAGTGGGAGGGAGAAATAGGAGAGTTTTCCTTGGAGAAGCTGACTCAGATCCTACAGGCCTGTGCTGAGTGTGGGATTTTTTGCCTTCTTTCATTCCCAATGTAAGATGAGGCTTTTATCTGCATCATCATGGTCAGACCTGCAGCTTCCTTCCCAGAGCCAGCTAGGATGAGTCCTGATCTCCATGGAGCCTCTTGCCAAGCCAGCCAGACTCCCTGTGTGCAGGGCTCTGCTTTCAGCCCAGAGCTGCCATTGCACTGCTGGCCCTGAAGCTCTCTTACAGACAGAGACTTTGCAAAGTGGCTGTCTCTTTTTGCCAGCACAGAGAATGGCTTGTTTTTCAGGTGCCAGCACAAACTCCTGAAAAGCCTCACCTCCCACGAGGCTTGGAGGGGTTCAGGTGCTCCCTGGACGTAGGGCACACTCCCCTGGAAGCGGAGAAGGCAAGAGGGAATCTGTCTCACTTGCCCATTGTCAGTGTGACCAGCAGGGCTGGAGCTCCCAGTGCCACTGGGGGCCCTCAGCATTGGCCACAGAGGGGCCTCCCATCCCTCCAGGCCATCCCAAAGTGCTGCTGAAGCAGCTGCTTGTTGGAGAGGCCATGCAGGACACATTGTGGGGCTGCCCAAGGACGCTGTGCAGCACCTGTGGAGGGCACTGCTCCCCCTGGAACTCCTCAGGTGGTGCACAGGAAATTTTTGCAGGAGCTTTTGCTGTAGCACCTTGAGAAAGCAGCATTTAAATCAGAGAGAGAGGGGAAGAGCCTCAGGAGTCAGATGAGCTGGGCTGGAGTCCTTCCCTCAGCTCCAAGAGCTCTCACTCTGAGTCTCCTCCTTCTCTAAAAGCAGGAAGTTTTTAAACTTTTTAAAGGCAAGTTGTGCATCAGAGAGAATGTCTGCTGCCAGGCAGACATCCCAGTTCCCTTTCATGTAATGTGCTAATTAAGGCATTGACCCGTGGGTATGGGAGAAGATTTTCGTCATGGTCCCTGCACTGGTCAGTGGCATGGATGCAGGATGAGGTGAGGGTGATTCTGGCAGTGTTTGGGGAATAGGCCCCTCCAGGTACAGCTGCACTTTGCTCCAAGATGCTCTTCTGCATCCATTTCCATGCTCAACACCTCAATCTCTCCTGTCTTCCATCCAGGCTTTCAGTATCCTGCCACTCTCAGGTGTGCTGCAGCCAGGACAGAGCCAGCAGGGCTCCTTCCCCTTCTCTGGCCAGGAAGAGAGGTGGAAGAAGGGACAGAAGGGAGTCTCTGTGTGGAAGCAACATCCAAAACCGGACAAGGGCAAAAGCAAACCACCCGAGAAGAATGAAACCAAAATCTCAAAAAATGAACCCAGATCTCCTGAGAAGAAGGACAAGAAAGCCTCAGAGAAGAAAACAACCAAAGCGCCAGAAAAGAAGGGAGCCAAAGCCCCACAGAAGGGCGAAACCAAAGTCCGAAAGAAGGGGGGGAACTGAAATCCCAGAAGACCCACCTGGGATGAAGAAGAACTCTTAATTTTTATTCACAAAACTCGTTTTACACAGTTTAACAGACTTTTAGTGCAATTTTAGTTAGTTAATAGATTTCCTGCCAGTTTTTCTAATATTGGTTACTAAAATAGATTTTACTTGTGCATCAAATCTCTCTATTGTATCATTTACCTGTTCACTGATTCTCATGGAACAAATCCCTTGTTGTTGCAGGTGCATTTGTTTCTCACCCTCAGTCTAGATTGTTCACAAAGTCTCACTCTCAAAACAGCTTCACATGGGAACTTGTAACTGCTCAGCTGCACTCAGAGGAGATGACAGGCCAGCTATTAATAGAGCAGAGCAAGGCCTGATTTCATAAGGCCTTTCTTTTATCATTGCTCTACCTGTTTATGGCATCTCCCTCTTTTTGTTCATTTAAAAAAGGCTCCTATGTTCTGATGTTGAAACTGCTCACTCTTGTGAGGGTATTATCTCATCAGGGTTGTCACTGCTAATCTATTAGATTTGGGATAAGATAGATAAAAGAGCAATTACAATCAACAAAACTTACCAAATTCTATCAAGTCGTTGACACAAGGTTTTGCAGCATTGTTGCAGTGTGTTGCGATCTCCTGTTTCAAACTCCCAGTCCTTTCCCAGGTATAGCTTTCCTGTTCCCCTCCCCCTTTCTCTTCCTAAGTGATGTCCATAAAACTTAACAGTCCAGTAAGGGCGTCGTGTGATTGGTAGAAGTTCAAAGATGCCCCTCAGCCCTGGGGTCATTGGCCTGTCCAAGTGTCATTGTCCCCTGAGACTCGCCCTCTCCCACCTGGTTGGTAGCTCACCTATCCTCTCCCCTCCCCCTCTTCCTGAGCTTAAAAGGACCTGGGCACCATGCGGTCTTGATTCTACTGTAGCTGTTACCATATTCAGACATCTATGATCCTGGAATAAAGCTCTGGATTAAACCCTGCGGTAGAATCCACTCCTTTCGTTCTTCACCTAGCCTAAGGACTATCACCGAGGTAAACCTGAGTTTCTACCAGCCTGGACTTCTCAGTGTCTAGCTGCAACCCCTAACTAGCCAGAGGGATCTCTGTGGCGGAAAACCACAGCAGCTGCCTTTGGCCGAGCAGCGAGGGCCGGACAAGCCCAGACACGTGCTATCCGGTAATATTGGAATAATATTCCAATATTTGGCGCCCAACCGTGGGGCAGATCGAGTCTGCACCCCCAGAAGAACCTCAGAACCTCGGAAAAGCTCTTAGGCAGCTCAGCATCCACTGGAAGAGCTTTGGCTGCATAGCTCTCCAGAGAGACTTGGGACTGATCCCACAAGAAGTTTCGTGGAACGCTCGGCGCCTCTGGAAAGTGCAGCTCCTTTCTGGTGAGCAAATTTTCCAGAGGAGAATAGGGGAGCCCCTCGCCCGTGGGGTCCTATTCCGGTGAAAACACCCTGCCCGACTTTGCCAGCTACAGCTTCGATTTCGGTGAGTATTTCTGCTCCTGGGAGGGGTAGAAGCTCGAAAAACAGTCTCTGCCGTGAGTTCTGTTTCTTTTTCCCTTTGCCTTATATGAACAGTCTCTGCCGTGAGTTCTGTTTCTTTTTCCCTTTGCCTTATACGCTGCGCAGCACTGCGGGCCGATAGCAATTACTTTGTTAGACTTAGCTCTCTGTAGTGTGCTTTTGCTACTTTTATAAATTCGCGGGTGCCGGTAGAGAAGCAGGAGAATTCTCCCTGCCCCTCCCCCGGCTTAGCAAAGCAGCGTGCTCGGCTCTCTCTCGGCGGGGGGGCTGCTCTACACGTGGTACGGGGGCTCTCTACACGTGGCGCGGGGGGGAGCTCTCTCTCTCTCGGTGTGGGGGGCTCGCTTTCGCAGCGCGGCGTGCGGGGGGTGCTTTCTCGGCTCTCTACACGCGGCGCGGCGCCGCCCGGGTTTCGGTTTCACCACGTGGAGCCGGCAGGAGAGGCTTTGTCTCTCCCTTGCTGCAGAGGGGCGGGTTCCAATTCTGTGCTGCTGCCCGCGGCATTTTTAAAAGCGGTGTAAGCAGCTGCATTGCCTAAAGCTAAGGTCTGTTCGGTATTGCTTCGTAACCGTGGTTTTTATAAGAATCGGTAGCTGATTTAGCTTAGTTTTTGGTCGGCGGGATTTTGTATTGTGCTTTTAACATCCAACATGGGCACTAAGTTAAGTACAACACATAAAGGAGTGTATTATCATATTGTTGGAATTTTAGTTTGTGGAAATGTAAAGTTCTCTAAAGGAAAATTGAAACAGTTTGTAAGATGGCTTTTTCTACACTTCCCACAAATTTCCCCTGAAGAAGTCCACAATATTCAATTTTGGGATAAAGTTGGAAACGAATTGATAAGTGTAGGACAATCAGGAGATACTTCCTCTGCTAAATTCGTGTTCTGGAGTTTACAAGTTCGAACAGCCTTGCTCAAACAAAGGGAATTAGAGAAAAAGCCAAATAACAAGCAATGTACCTCTGCTCTCCCTGTCTCTCCCCCCCCCAGCTCTAAACCCTGCACCCCAAAACTTGGTATTTTAAAAAGAGCACACTCTGCTCAAGCTTCGGGAAGTCGACTCCCTGAGCACTTTAAAATGCCAGAGTTCCAAGTTTCACAAAGTCCTGGCCAGACTGCGTGGAACCTTTCCCAAACCCCTGTGTCCCCTGCTCTGAAACCCAGAGCACGTGTTAGCTTTTCGGAGAGCAGTGATCCCCAACCTAGCCCCCAGTCCCTAGGGGCTCCACAAGATGGAGGATGCCACGTGGCACCATGCTATACCTGGTCTCCTTCTTCCCAAGATCCTCTTAAACATCCCAAAATTCCTTCCCCATCCCCCTCCCCTCCTGCCCCTCGTGACACCTTCCCTCCCCCCCCCTTACCTGCAGTACCCTCAGCTCCGCCCCTCTACTCCTCCCAGGGGGCGTCTGCTGACATGATGTCACCAGGTGTCCCCGCCCCCTGTTCCCACAGTGTCCCCGCCCCCTGTCCAGTCCCTGTCCCCGCCCCCTGTGCCCATTGCGTCCCCGCCCCCTCCCCGGGTTCCCACAGTGAGGGCACGCCCACTGCTTCCCCCCCCAGCTGTATCGGTGTTCCCAATGCTTCCGATTCAAGTGATACAGGGCAGGAAACTGCAGACCCAATGCAGGGTCCCACTTTGTCATTTGCTCCTGTTACGTATCAGCCTGCAGCACAAGGGGGAGCAGCCCCAACTGCTAATTGGAGTTCTTTTGGACGGCAATTGATTAAAGAAGTGTGCAAGGCACACAAAGAGTATGGACCACACAGCCCATACTTCCGTGGCCTTTTAAATTCTGAACTAAGTAGAACTGTGGTAGTCCCACATGATTTAAAACAGCTTTTCTCATGTCTCATGACTTCCACAGAATTCAAATTATGGGAATTAGCATGGAAACAACTGCTAAAAGAGGCTCTCCCAAGCTTGCAGGCTGATCCAAACACAGCAAGAGATACCAATGGCATACCAATTACCATTGAGCATCTCTCTGGTGAAGGCCAGTGGTCTTCACCCTCATCCCAAGCTACTGCAATCCCTGTAGAAACACTTGAGAAAGTCAAAGATGCAGCTGAAAAAGCATTCTTTTCCCTCCAACCTGAGGGGCCTTTAGAGCCTTATAGTAAGATCAAGCAACTACCATCAGAGCCTTTTTTGAAATTTGTAGAGCGGTTAACTAGAGCTATTGAAATACAAGTTAAAAAAGAGAATGCAAGGGAAGAGGTTTTAGAGGAAATGGCATTTACAAATGCAAATGAACAGTGTCGAGCGGCAATTTTGAGTCTTCCCCTAGAACCCCCCCCTACACTAAAAGATATGCTTCTAGTCTGTAACAGGAAAGTGCCTCTGATGAGTGTTGCTGAAGACACCAGACCAAAGCTGCTGCCAAGACTCCCTCAGCGTGTCGCCGTTGCCAGCCCTGCACCCATTCCCTCAGCACAGCAGTACCCTGGGCAGCAGCGAAGACCAGCAGTGGTTGACCCCACAAAGCCATGCTTGCTTTGCAATAACCTTGGGCACTGGAGTAGCCAGTGCCCCCTGAAAAGGCAATTTGATGAGTTTATAAATAGCAACGGGGGAGAACTACAAGCACTCCCAGGGGGTCAACAACAACAAAAAAACTGAAGGGAGAGCGCCAGCCTGTCAGGCGTGCTGACACAAAAAGAGCAGGCCAAGGGAATAAGGGAAGCAAAAGAAACCAAGTGCGCGGTAATGTTAATATTTCTGTACGTGAAGCAGATGCTTCAAAGACCATGTCTGCTAGTTCATTGTTGCAAGTGAAACAAAATGACCTTTGCTATGATTTACGTGAACCTGTGTTAACCGCATCTTCTGTCAATGAGCCTTACAGGTTGCAACTGACAGAATCACTCCACCTGGAAGACACTGACTGGCATTTTGTCTCTGTCAATCCGGAACAGAAGGGTACTTTGCACAAGATTCCTTGTAAGTATCTCGTCATTGGGGACACCAAACACACACCACGTGAGATCGAAATTGCTCCAGGAGTAACAACATCAGATTCTGAGCAATTCGTTCTCGGGCTGCACTGTTTCCACCCACCCCTGTTTCTTCCCAAGGGTCAAATTATTGCTCAAGCTATCCCTGTGCCATGCTTGCCTGAAGGCACCGGGAAACAAGGGCCCACAGTCGCCCGGGTCCAAGTTATTGGGAAGGACAAACCAAAAGTCTGGTGTAATGTCAGTGGGGGTGGGGAGTCAAAACGCATCGAGATGCTTGTAGACACTGGTGCAGACTGCACAGTGATTCCAACACAAGAATGGCCAGCACATTGGCCTTTGCAAAACGTGGCTGGTCATGTTCAGGGTGTAGGAGGCATGCAATTGGCAAGACAATCCAAAAGCGTCATCCAAGTTGAGGGACCAAACGGACAATTGGCAAATATCCGTCCATTTGTTTTAAATTATTCAGAACCATTGTTGGGGAGAGATTTAATGGCCCAGTGGGGTGTCACAATTGATATTCCAGACTCTCCACAGGATTTTTGTATAGCGGTCATTGAACAACAGCGCTGCGCCCAAAAACTGAAGTGGAAAACAGACAAACCAGTTCAGGTAAAACAATGGCCGCTCAGTAAACAAAAAATAAAGGCGCTCGAGGAGCTAGTGGAAGAGCAATTGAAAAAGGGTCATATTGTGGAGACCACGTCCCCGTGGAACTCTCCAGTGTTTGTCATTCAGAAGGCTGACAAAAAGAGATGGCGGCTCCTCCACGACCTCCGACAAATTAATAATGTTATTGAAGATATGGGCTCTCCCCAACCTGGTATGCCATCTCCAACAATGCTTCCACAAGATTGGAAATTAGCTGTTATTGATATAAAAGATTGTTTCTTTCAAATCCCTTTACATGCCGATGACGCGCCTCGTTTTGCATTTTCGGTCCCCTCAATCAACATGGAAGCCCCTATGAAAAGGTATCATTGGAAAGTTCTGCCTCAGGGCCTAAAAGTCTCGCCAGCGATCTGCCAGCGGTATGTCTCTTCCCTGTTGTCCCCAGTGCGTGCAGCCGCAGTAAAGGCCATCATCTATCATTATATGGATGATATCCTTGTGTGTGCCCCCAATGATGATTTACTTACACATGCGCTTGACCTAACGATCAATGCATTGATTGTTGCAGGGTTCGAGCTCCAGGAAAAGAAAATTCAAAAGATGCCACCTTGGAAATATTTGGGCTTAGAAATTGGAAATAGGACCATTGTTCCTCAAAAACTAGAAATCAACCCGAACATAAAAACCCTTGCGGATGCCCACAAGTTGTGTGGGTCCTTAAATTGGGTAAGGCCATGGCTAGGTCTGACTAATGAAGACCTTGACCCTCTTTTCAATTTTTTGAAAGGGGGAGAGGATCCGGGTGCTCCTAGGTCTATTACCCCAGAGGCACAGAAAGCTCTAGAAAAGGTTCAGATTGCAATGTCCACAAGACAGGCCCACCGATGTCGGCCTGACCTGCCATTCAAATTTATCATCCTAGGTAAGTTGCCACATCTCCATGGAATCATTTTCCAATGGGATGAAAAACAAACACGTAAGCCAAACAATACACCTAAAAAGGACCAGGACCAGAGGGACCCTCTCTTGATCATAGAATGGGTTTTCCTCAGTCACAAAAGGTCCAAGAGAATGACAAAGCCCCAAGAGCTAGTAGCAGAACTGATCCGGAAAGCAAGGACCCGGATCAGGGCGCTAGCAGGATGTGACTTTGAGTGCATTCACATTCCAGTTGAGTTTAAATCAGGACAAAATACTATGAAAATATTCGAACAATTGTTGCAAGAAAATGAAGTGTTGCAGTTTGCTCTAGATTCCTACTCAGGACAAATCTCTGTCCAGCGGCCTGCCCACAAAATGTTTGAACAAGATGTTCAATTCACGCTGAAATTGAAGAGTGCTTTAAGTAGGAGACCTTTAAAAAAGGCTCTGACTGTCTTTACAGATGCGTCCGGGAGGTCCCACAAGTCTGTTATGACTTGGAAGGATCCTCAAACCCAGCAGTGGGAGACGGACATTGCTGAGGTGGAAGGTTCACCTCAAGTTGCAGAATTGGCTGCAGTTGTTAGGGCTTTTGAAAAATTCTCAGAACCATTCAACCTGATTACAGATTCTGCATACGTGGCAGGAGTAGTATCCAGAGCAGATCAAGCAATACTGCAAGAGGTGTCTAACATCGCACTTTTCGAATTGCTCTCAAAACTTGTAAAGCTAGTCACTCACAGAGAGCAACCATTTTATGTGATGCACGTCAGGTCACACACTAATTTGCCCGGGTTTATTGCTGAAGGCAACAGAAGAGCAGATGCTCTTGCTGCACCTGCAGTGATGGCCACTCTCCCAAACGTTTTTGAACAGGCAAAAATCAGCCACCAGCTCTTCCACGAAAATGCAGCTGGCCTAGTTCGCCAGTTTCACATCACTCGAGAACAGGCCAAAGCGATTGTGCACACATGCCCAAATTGCCAACAACATGCACTCCCTACAGTGAGTACAGGAGCAAACCCAAGGGGATTGAACAGCTGTGAACTGTGGCAAACAGATGTTACACACATACAGTCATTTGGGCGGCAGAAATACGTTCATGTTAGTGTAGATGCATTTTCTGGAGCGGTCTATGCTTCTGCCCACACAGGAGAATCATCTATTGATGCCATTAAGCACCTCTTACAAGCTTTTTCTTTCATGGGCATCCCCAAGGAGTTGAAAACTGATAATGGGCCCGCCTACAAATCCAAGGAATTCGGGAGCTTCCTGCAGCAATGGGGAGTAGAGCACAAAACTGGCATCCCCTACTCCCCTACAGGCCAAGCCATAGTAGAAAGGACTCACCGTGATATTAAAAGAGTCCTAGACCAGCAACAGCAGATTCTGAAAGTGGAACCTCCCCACATCCGGTTATCTAGAGCGCTATTCACAATCAATTTTCTGAACTGTTCTTTTGACAGCCTGAATCCGCCCATCCTACGCCACTTTGGGGGGAGCAATCATATGCTGATGAAAGAAAAGCCCCCGGTCTTAGTAAAGGACCCTGAGACTTGGAAAACGGTGGGACCTTACAAATTGGTTACATGGGGACGTGGATACGCCTGTGTGTCCACCCCCTCTGGTTTAAAGTGGGTTCCTTCCAAATGGGTAAGGCCCTATGTTCCCAAAGTCTCAGAGAAATCTTCAGAAGTGCCCCAGGTTGCTAATGCTGCCTGGAGAAGGAAACGCCGCGTGCATTCTCTGGAGGAAATTCCATTTAAGCCTCCCATCTGGAATAATTTGTAATATATGTTTGTCTTAAGTTCCCTTTTACCAGTTTAGGTCCCTCTGTTCGTGTGCAGTCTCAAGACGCCATGAGACTGAGCCTGCTCCTTGTCCTACTTGCAATCATTTCTCCAGCGATCTCCTGGATAGTCCCTCAGCCCAAAGCAAACGTATGGACCACCTTGGCGAAAGCCCTTGGACAAGATCACATGTGTCTCTCCACAGCAACAGCCTCTAGCAGCCATAGACTACCTGCTCCTTCTGCACAACCATCGCTGTGAAGAATTTGAAGGTCTCTGAGCGACATCAAGAGAGAAACTGACGACTAGCTGAGTGGACTGTTCAGAGGCTGGGGACTCTCGGGCCGGTTGAGATATATTCTGAAAACTGTGTTTTTAGTACTGTTTATATTAATTATTGTCATTGTAGTTGTTAGCATTGTTTTTAGACTAATCAAACGCATGGTTCTCAAGTTCATTTCAAGCTCATCTCCCCCTCCTGAAGTTTACCATTTAGAAGCCCTTAGTGCTCCAGTAAATAGCATAGAAGCCTCAGTAGAAAACACTGACCCTCCTGTAGAAGAAGAACCGATTTACCAACCATGGTTTGGCAACCGCTCTGCCCCACAAACCCAGTCCTCTTCTTTTTAAACAAAACTAGGGGGAGATGTTGCAGTGTGTTGCGATCTCCTGTTTCAAACTCCCAGTCCTTTCCCAGGTATAGCTTTCCTGTTCCCCTCCCCCTTTCTCTTCCTAAGTGATGTCCATAAAACTTAACAGTCCAGTAAGGGCGTCGTGTGATTGGTAGAAGTTCAAAGATGCCCCTCAGCCCTGGGGTCATTGGCCTGTCCAAGTGTCATTGTCCCCTGAGACTCGCCCTCTCCCACCTGGTTGGTAGCTCACCTATCCTCTCCCCTCCCCCTCTTCCTGAGCTTAAAAGGACCTGGGCACCATGCGGTCTTGATTCTACTGTAGCTGTTATCAAGATTCAGACATCTATGATCCTGGAATAAAGCTCTGGATTAAACCCTGCGGTAGAATCCACTCCTTTCGTTCTTCACCTAGCCTAAGGACTATCACCGAGGTAAACCTGAGTTTCTACCAGCCTGGACTTCTCAGTGTCTAGCTGCAACCCCTAACTAGCCAGAGGGATCTCTGTGGCGGAAAACCACAGCAGCTGCCTTTGGCCGAGCAGCGAGGGCCAGACAAGCCCAGACACGTGCTATCCGGTAATATTGGAATATTATTCCAATACAGCATGAGAAAACAAAGGAATAATGCCCAAGGTCTCTTAGGGAAATGGAGAGAAATGACCATTGTTTCCATTTAGCTGAGAAGTGTGAGAAAGTCCATTAGCTGGAAATGTTGATCTTTGCCATCCCTGAATGCCCTCCTGGGAGCTGGAACAGGGAATAACTGAGGAAGGGCAGTAGGAGCACTGTACCATGAGGATGCCCTGAGGCTTTTGTTGGCAAATTGCCTCAGTCAGTTTCCAGACACAGCCATGTCTTGGCAGTCCTCCTCCTGCTCCTGCTCTGGCCACAGAGGCTGCAAGGTGATGAGGTGATTTCTCTTTCCACTGGGCCTCATTTTTTCAGAGCTGATCAGTGTCTGATGGAATGAACAGGTGACTGCTTTGAGCTGCTGATGATAAAACACAGGCACATCTTCTCCTGAAGGTAATGAATCAATTGGGCTTCACTGTGGTACACTCAGTTGGGATTTAGAGGTGATGATCTTTTTTCCAAATTTCTCATGTAAATATTGCATCATTCAGAATGATTAGTCATCCAAATTTCTCATGTCCATTTTGCATTATTTGAACGTTCTTAAGGTGTTCATTCCTCCTCTTTTTTGTTTTTTAAGAATGAGATGCATGTCTTTTGTTATGAGTATGAAGCAACATCATAGTAAAATAGTACATGCAGTGGACAAGAAACTTAAAGCAATTAGGAATAATTTGGATACAACAATCAGGAATATTTCAAATAGCAGACAAAACTAACAACAAAGGTGGAATTAGGTAAATAGCAATCTCTGAAATAATTTACCATCATCCCAGAGTCTGCACACAGCTGACAAACCTCCATTCAGGGGGACTTGGATAATTTTTTCCAGATAATAATTCCCAAGCTCCCTTTAAAAATAGTCCAACTGTCATATCTAGAGGGTCAGATTGCCCAGTCAGAGCAAATCAAATCTAGTTTTGGTGCAGAAAACATCTGGGTCTGTTGGCAAATTCTCGTCCAGGCAGAGCTGAGGCCTGGCCACCACCCAGGCTCTAAGTGGGAGAGAATTCCCTAAATGGAATTTAAAACAAGGCTCTTGAGAATGGCACTTAGGAGTGAAGGTCTGGGGGTGACAGACTAATGAACCATCCAAGAGCTGTCTCCTCCAAAATTCCCTCAGCACAGAGATGCTTTAAACCCAGCAAACTGTTGGAGTGGTTCTGTAATAATAACTGGGACTGCAGCTGATTCCTTGAGGAGATGGCACAACACCATCAGGTTAGAGGAGGCTTCCCCCAGAGCTGAGATATCATTTCTTGGAACTGTGAAAAATCCTTAAAAATGATGAGACAGCACTGGGTCACAGCATGGAGGATTTTGGGCAGATGGTTTGGTGTGTATCCAGAGTGACTTTGGGCAGATTTGGGGCCTGCTTGGGGCAGATTTGGGGCAGATCTGTTGCTGATGTTGGGGTTTTTCTCCCGTTTGCCCAGCTGTGGGCAAAGCCCCGAAGCACATCCTGTTCCTGCCCCAGCTCCTGAGGAGCCCCAGGAGCTGATGCTCTCCATGCTCTGCCCCCAGGGAGATCTGGGGCAATCCCAGCATCCCGGGGATTCCGGGGATTCCGGGCGGCCTTTGGGCATTGGGGAATTGTGGGGCTTGGGGGGTGAGAGGGGTGAGGGGGGCCTGGGGCTGGATTGTTTGGGGAAAGTATTGGGATTTTGGGGGGAATGTCTGGATTTTTGAGGGTGAATTTCCGGGGTTTTAGGGGGAATTTCTGGATTTTTGGTGGGAAATTTCTGGGGTTTTTTGGGGGGGTGAATTTCAGGATTTTCTACGGGGGAATTTCTGAATTGGGGTGGAGAATTCTGGATTTTTTGGGAGGTTCTGGGTTTTTTTTGAGGGATAATGTTGGGATTTTTGGAGAAATGTTTCTGGATTGGGGGGTGGGGATTTCTAGTTTTTTGGGAATGTTTCTGTAGTTTTTGGGAACGTTTCTGGATGGGGAACCAGGTTTGTTTTGGAATTCTTGAGAAGGAATTTTTCTGGATTTTCTGGGCAAAGTTCCTCATTTTTTGGGAATGTTCCAGGATTTTTTGCAGAAACATTTCTCGATTTCTTTGGAGAATATTTCTAAATTTTGCAGGGAATGTTTAAGGTATTCTTTTGAAGACATTTCTGTATTTTTTGGGGGAACATTTCTTCATTTGGGGGGGAACATTCCTGGATTTTTTGGGGGGAACATTCCCGGGTGTCTAGGGAACGTTCCCAATGTCTGGGGCTCTCCTGGCCCCGTTCCGATCCCAGGTTCCCGGGTTCCAGGAGCTGCCCTGGTGCCGGGCGCCGCGACATCGCCTGGGTGCGGTTGGACACCGAGGTGCAGGCGGGCACCGCCCGCGAGGCCCTGCAGGGCTCCAGGATCACCCAGAGCAGCGCCAGGAAGATCTCCTTCGCCAAACAGGGACCCACAACACCCCAAACCCCACCAAAACACCCCCAAACCCATAAAAACGGGCCTGAAATACCCCAAAACCCCCAAAACCCACCTCAAATCCTAAATACCCAAAAACTGCCCCAAAACACCCCAAATCCCTCCAAACTGCCCCAAAATCCCATAGAAACACCCTGAAATCCCTCCAGACCACCCCAAAATCTCATAGAAACACCCTAGAAAAATCCCAGAAAACTGCCCAAAAAACGGTCCTGACCCTACGCCACCCCACTCCCCCAACGTGCCCCCACTCCCCCGGGTAAGCTCAACTCAACCCAAATTTTCCTTTTTTTATCCCAAATCCTCATTTCGCCCTGAAATCCTCCTTTTTTCAACCCCAAAATCTCTTTTCATCCCAAATCTTTTTTTTTTACCCCAAATCCTTCTCTGGGCAGCCCAAATTTCTTTTTCCCACCCCAAATCCGTTGTGTGGCCCAAATCCCTTTTCCCATCCCAAAATATCCCTTCTCCACCCCAATTTTCCACCCCAAATCCCATTTTCCACCCCAAATCCTTCTTTTTATATTCCAAATCCTTCTCCTTTCACCCCAAACCCTTGATTCCCACCCCCAAATCCCTTTTTCCCACCCCCAAATCCTCCTTCTTTCATCCCAAAGTCTCCTTTTTCTATCCAAAATCCTTCTTTTTTTGCCCCAAATCTCCTCAACCCAAATCCTTCTCCTTTCACCCCAAATCCCCTCCTGCCACCCCAAATCCCCACCCCAAATCCCCTTTCCCAGCCCCACCACGGGTTTTAGGGTTCCTGAGGGGTTTTTGGGGCTTTTTCCAGCATTGTACCCAGGGTCTCTCTGCAGACATTGCACCTGGAGCTGTCCCAAATAAACCCCAGATGAACCCTAACTAACCCAAATTAAACCCCAAATAACCCCAAATTTTGGGGTCTGGAGGGGGGTTGATACTAAAATTTGGGGTTTGATGGGGTGCTGATCCTAAAATGTGGGGTTTAGGGGAGTTTGACACCTCAGGGTTTGGGATCTGGGGAGTTTTGACCCCAAAATTTGGGGATGGGGAGTTTGACCCCAAACTTTGAGGACTGGGAGGGTTTGATCCTAAGATTTTGTGTTTACTGGGGTTTGGCACCTCAGGGTTTGGGGATTTTTGACCCCAAACTTTGGGAATTGGGGATGTTGGACACCCCAAATGTTTCAAACCCCAGGATGTGGGGTCAGGGGGATTTAACACCAATGTTTGTAGACTGGGGAGAGTTTGACACCCCATAATCTGGGATTTGGGGGGTTTGATCTTAAAATTTGGGGTTCGGGGTTGGGAGGGGAGGTTGAGATCCCAGAGTTTGGGTTTGGGGGTGTTTGACCCTCCCAGTGTTTGAACCCCCAGGATTTGGGGTCGGGGGGAGTTGACCCCGGGATTTGGAGTGTTTGACCCCAGTGTTTGACCCCCCGGGTTTGGGTTCAGGCCTGAGATAAGACCCATTCCCTTAGAACAGCAGCGGGATCGGGATTGGGAATGGGATTGGCAAGGGGAGAAACCCTGACCCAGTCCCGGACCCCAGTCCCAGGGAGAGACCCCGACGCAATCCTGGAATGGACCCATCCCTACAATCCTGGACCCATCCCCACAATCCCGGACCCCTCCCCAGTCCCAGCACCTCCCCAGCCACTGATCAGACCCTCCCTCAATCCCAGCCTGCCCCAATCCAGACCGGAGCCATCCCCAGAGCCTCCCCCATTCCCGGCCCAGACCCTTCAATCCCTTTTTGGGGCGGCTCTTGCTGCTTCCCGCCCATTCCTGGGGGTTCCAAAGGGCCTCGGGGACCCTCCCCATTTTGGGGGTGTTGGGGTGGCCCCAGTGCCGCCCCTGAAGGCCGAGGGGGGATCGAAAGCCCCAAACCTGAGGGGCTCCCGGGGGTGCCCAGATCCTCCCATTCCCACCTCAAAACAGATCCTGGCCAATCAGAGCGCCTGGCACTGACGACTCATCAGTGTGCAGGAGCAGAATTTGGGGAGGGGGGAGGTGACCCTGGGGATGGGGCGTGCGGGGGCAGCTGGGGCCGCACTGGTGACACTGGGGGTTCTGGGAGCCCCCCCGGCCGTGGGGGGAGCTGGGGGCGCGGTGAGAAGGGGGGCGGGGGCCCCAAATTCAACCAAAGGGGGGTCGGGACCCCCAAAGGGAGCAGGAGGGGCCTGGAACCCCCAAACCAAGCACGGGAGAGGGGATTGGGGGAATGATGGGGAAGGGGCGGGAGAGCAGGAAGGAGGGGGATATATTAAACACAAAACCAAACACCACTATAATTTCTCATACATTTTATCCAAACAATTAAACTTTAATAATACCCTTAAATACTCTAAAAATAGTAAAATTATTTTAATTTAACTGTGGGTGAGTGGTCTTATTTGGATATTGGTTTTCGGATTTTTTTGGGTTAGATTATTCAAAAAATGGGAGTTTTAAGGAATTAATTCAGATGAGAAGGCAGCACTCTGCAAACAGAACTGACTGAAAATGAACAGGACAGAAATCAGTAACTCTCAAAGTTTTATGTGCTATACAATACAACCCACCCAGCCAGCCTCACACAATCCCCATCCCACTGCTCCAAATTGAGATCCACTTCTCCCAATCCCCTCCCAACCCCATCTCACCATGGCAGCTGTGGAATGGAGTGAGTTTGGCCTGGGATTGAGAATTTTTGAGGAGGGAACAAGCAATTTGAGCTGCTATGGCACCTTGATGGGCTAAAATTCAGTTGTTTACAGTGGGATTGGAGTGGTTTTGAGGTGACAGATCCATCCCTCTTGGCTTTTGGAGTGCAAAGAGATGGAGTGGACGGCCCAAAATCCTCCCAGAACCCAAAAATTTTCCAGAATTGCTGCAGCTGAGTTTATGGTGTCCAGGGAGGCGGCAGCTGCCGGTGCCGGGGACAAACCAGACGGTGCTTGGTGTCAGAAAGCTCCAGAATCCATTTCTGACCCCTGAAAGACAGGGCAAAGGCAGGGCCATGGTGTTTTTATAGGGTATCCTATGGGTGGAGTTGGGGTTTGGGTCAGGGGAGGAGTTCTTAGAAACACAAGCAGGGTCAGATCAAATTCCTGCCTCTTAGCAACAGGGGCACTCCACACAGAATGTGTCCCCAAATCCTAAATTCCCCCTCATAGACCTGTGAAATGGTGGGACATTAGACATTTTGGATCAAATTCCTTCATTTAACCCTGTTTTGGCAGATTTTAAGGGATGAAGATGAGGCACAAGAAAATTAAGGCCAAACCAAAAGGAGAAGCAGCCAGGTGTGTTCCCAACATGGATCACAGGGAATGTGGGGCACCAGGGCTGTGCCCAAAGTGGCTCCTCCAGTGGGGGATGGAGCTGGAGCAGCGCCAAAAGCTCTTCCCACACTCGGGGCACTACAGGGCTTCCCTCACCAGTGCCTCCATTGGTGTCGGGTCAAGTGAGAGCTGCAGGAGAAGCTCTTCCCACACTCCTCACACTCGTAGGGCGTCTCCTCAGATGCACCGGTGCCTGATGAGGTTGGAGTTGTACCTGAATCCCTTCCCACAGTCGGGGCACTGGAAGGGCCTCTCCTCTGTGTGAATCTGATAGTGCCTTAGGAAATGTGAGCTGGTCTTAAACCCCTTCCTGCATTTATCACACTCGTAGGGCCTCTCCCCAGTGTGGATCATTTGGTGCTGGGTCAGGGCAGAACGCTTCCTGAAGCTCTTCCCACATTCCTCACACTCATAGGGCCGTTGCCCAGTGTGGGTCCTTTGGTGCTCGATCAGGTGTGAGCTCTTGCTGAAGCTCTTCCCACACTCCCCACACTCATGGGGCCTCTCCCCAGTGTGGATGCGCCGGTGCATGGCAAGATGGGAGTTGTGCCTGAAGCCCTGCCCGCAGTCGGGGCAGAGGAAGGGCCTCTCCTCTGTGTGCGTGCGCAGGTGCTGCAGGAGATGGGAGCTGTTCTGAAACCTCTTCCTGCACTGATCACACTCGTAGGGCCGTTCCCCAGTGTGGGTCTTCTGGTGCCTGATCAGGTGGGAGCTCCACCTGAAGCTCTTCCCACACTCCACGCACGTGTGGGGCTTTTCCCCATCACAGAGCGGCTTATGGTGCACCAGCTCCGAGCTCTGGTTCGATCTCCGGCCGCCTTCCCGGCCCAGGCTGGGTCTTTCCCCCTCAGATCCCCGTGATCTGTGTTTGCAGCCCCTCCTCGTGCGGGATCTCCGGGGCTTTTCCTCCCCGTTGGGTTTCTGCGCTGTGGAGCCGCTCAAAACGGCCTCTTCCTCCAGGTTCTGCCTTGGGAATTTGTCCTCCCTGCTCTCCATGCTCAGCTCCTGCTCTGGAGGAGGAAGGACAAGAAGAGGATGGGATTTGCCTCTGTGCCACAGGCAAGGGGACGGAGATCCCCCGAGGCTGTCCTGCAGCCAGGGGCCATGCTGGGCTGGGAGATGGAGCAGCACAGGGGAGAACGGGGCACTGACTTCCTCCTCACCTGTCTCACTCTCCCGGGGCATCTTCCTCTTCCTCACAGCCTCCCAGAGGTTGGGAATGGGAAATCCTGGTCTGGAGAAAACAAGGGATGAGCACGCTGACTTTGAAGGTCTCTCTGCCCGACTCCATCTCTACAAGTCACCGGCCATCTGGGCTACAGAAAAACCTCCCAAACACCAAGATTCAGCCCTGAAAAACCTCCCAGGAGTTCCCCATCCCTGGTCCCTCCCCTCTGTTGTTTGGGGGGTTCCCCCCTGTCCCAGCTGCTGAGGTCACCCTTGGATTGGGGGTCCCCCTTCTCCTCGGTGCCTGCCCTCCCCTGCTGCTGGCAGTCTCAACAATCCCAAAAGCTCCCCCGTCTTCGCTCTCCCCATTTCATGATGTCGGGGCTGTTTGGGCTCCCAGGGTCCCTTCTCCCCTCATTCTCTGCTCTGGGCTGCAGGGGCTTGTCTTTGTTTGGAAAGACAGGTGCCTGGTAAAGGAGACAAGAGCCTCCCCTGAAATGGAGAATGCAAACCCTCCCCACCCCACCAAATTGCTATGAATTTTAAATTAAGGGGCTCTCAGGCAAAAAATATGGGAGCTGGAAGTAACAGTTCTTTAATAGGGAAGGGAAAAAATTAAAAGGATAAAATAAAACAATGCAATACACTAGAACAACACTGACAGAGTCAGAACTCAACCTGACACCCTGTGGGTCAGGGTGTTGGTAGCAGTCCGGTTGGAAAAGGGCTGCAGTCCTCCTGGAGTGTCAGGCGGGTTCTGTTAGAGCAGGGGAGTCCTGTAGGAAAGGGGTGTATTCTTCCTCCGCAGATCCGTGGAAGTAGAAGCAGCTGCTGTTCCTCTGGGCAGTCCAGAGCAGAAGAGCTGTGCTGGTGTGTCAGAATCTTCCAGGTTATATCTGTGTAGGAATGCTTGCCTCCTCCCTCTGGGTGGAGCATCTCACAATGGGATGTTATAGTTCTTATCAGTCATATGGTGACATTCAATAGCCCCTTATCAGCAGATGTTCCCTGCTGAGGAACATTGATTATGATCAAACAGGAAGAGAGATAAGGACAATTGCCCACTTGACACCAGACAACTACCATACCAATGGCAATAGAATACATCTTGCCTTGCAATCTGGAACAGGGCTCCAAGGAGTCCCCCCTGCCCTTCTCCAGGCTCTTGAGGGTCCCGCCCATGGCAGCGCTCCCCCCTCTCTGGGCTCCCCACTTTGGGCTCCTGGGGGACACAGGGCTCTGCTCCTCCAGGCTGCCTCTGCCGGCAGCCGCCACCGGCACCCCCAGCGTCCCCCCAAGGGGCCTTTTCTGCTCAGCCTTGGACTGCTCCATTCTGCAAACATCCCCCCAAAAACCCAACTGGGAGTGACTGGGAACATGCTGGGGGTGACTGGAAACGACTGGGCTTATACTGGGATCAACTGGGATCATGCTGATTGTGACTAGGATCATAGCGGCACTGAGTGCCCCTACACTGAGGCTGACTGGGAGTGCTTGGGGGCAAATGGGATCAGACTGGAAGGAACTGGGAGGGACTGGGAACATGCGGCAGGGAACTGGGCTACACTGGGAGATACTGGGAGGGACTTGAACAAAAGTGAGGGTGAAAGAGAGCAACTGGAACCATGTGGAGCAGAACTGATTCATACTGGCAGGGACTGGGAGCACACTGGGATCATCTTTGGATCATACTGGGAGGGACTGGACTAATACTGGGAGTATCTGAGAGCAACTGGGAACACACCCTGCACATCATCCCCCATCCTGGGCCTGACTGGGAGCAACTGGGAGCACAGTGAGAGCAAATGGCATCATACTGGGACTGACTGGGTTGATCTAGGAAGCAACTGGAACCACACTGGAGGCAGCTGGGACCATACTGGGAGGGATTGGAAGCAACTGGGATTATACTGGGACCACCCTGGGAGGGCTGGCATGTGACTAGCATCAAACTGGAGCTTACTGGGATCATACTGGGGTTGAAACGGAGCGACTGGGATCACACTGGGGGCTACTAGCATCAGACTGGGAGTTACTGGGATTAGACTGGGAGTGGATACAATCAGACTGGAATCAGAGTGGGTGTGATTGCACCCTGACTGGGAATTACTGGGAGCTAGCAGGCCCATGCTGGGAACCAACTGGGGTCATAATTAGAGGAACTGGGAGCAACTGGAAGAAAACTGGGGGCAAGTGAACCACACTGAGGTAACTGGGAGTGCCTGGCAATGACTGCCAGAATGTTCAGGGACACTGGGATATCCTGGAAGTGTCTGAGACCATACGGGTGGTGAGTGGGACCAAACTGGGAGCGACAGGGAATGTGCTGGGGGAACTGGGAACATGCTGTGGACAAGTGGGAGTGACTAGGGACCTGCTGGGACAGACTGGGAGTGACAGGGATCCTGCAGAGAGCGAGTAGAAATGACCGGGCTCATACTGGGATTGCCTGGGCTCATCATACTGGGAGCAGCCACTACTGGCACCCCCAAGCCCCTTTCCCAGCCATCCCGCCCCTCCAGCCTCCAGCACCCCCCACTGCTGGGGTCCCCCCCTCTCGGGGTCCCCACTTTGCCCTTCTGGGGCTCTCCTCTCTCTGGACTCCTGCTCCAGCGGCTCTCCCGAGTCTCCCCAAACCCGGTGTCCCCCCGCCGGTGCCACCGCTCCTGCCCGGTCCCCACGAGGCTCCAGCAGAGCTCGGAGGGCCCGGCTGGGAAGCCCAACCCCCACCACGGGGGAACCCGCATCCCCCCGCCCGGGCTCTGCCGCCACCCACACCGGGACCCCCCAAAAACACCTCCCGGGGACCCCCCGATGTCCCCTCGAGGGCCATCTGCGGCTCAGCTTTGCAGCCCTGCCAGCGCAAAACATCCCCCCCAGAAAACCCCAAGCCCAGGCACCCCCGGGATATCTGGGGCGAGCTCCCCCTCCCCGGCACCTGCGGGATGGGGAGCGATGTTTCCGGGGTGCTGCAAGTTCAGGCAGCGCCGGAGCCACGTGGTTCCCCGTCCCGTCCTCCCGCTGCTTCCTGCTGCCGCTCCGCCTCTTCCTCCCTCCTCCTCCTCCCCCGCTGCCAGAGCGCTCGCAGCCCGCGGGAGGGGCGGGGATGGAGCCGGGACAGGTCGGAACGCAGAGAGGGCTGGGGGGGATGCCGGGAGTGGGAGTGACTGGGCTGTACTGGGATCATACTGGGAGCAGCTCCTGGCTGACTGAGTCCTACTGGGATCATACTGGGATCGCACTGGGAGTGAGGAGAAGCAGCGCGATGGCTCCAGTGCTGGGGCTGGGGGCGCTCCTGGGACCCCAAGGGGGGCGGCGAGAGGTGAGGGGGGACCCCCGGCACCGGGACTCTTTGATCGCCCATCCCGGAGCACCGGGGGGCCCCTGAACCCCCATTCCTGGGCACCGCCATCCCCCCGCACCCCCATTCCCGGGCAGGTGATCCACCCTGCACCCCCTCATCCTGCGCAAACAACCCCCGCACCCCCTTCCCGGCCATCCCGCCTCTCCCAGCCCCCAGAGCTCCTTCTCCTTCACCCAGACACCCCCCTGGACCTCTATTCCTGCATTTCCCAGTCCCTAGCCCCTTCTTTCCTCAACACCGAGGACCTCGGACCCCTATTCCCAGCCATCCCAGGTTTTCCCAGCTTTTCCTGGGAATGGGGACACCGGGGACTCTTGGAGTCCCCTTTCCTGACTATAGTGACACAGTTAAACCCCCCCCCCACCAAATTCCTCCTGGGTCCCCCCTAAGTCCCCACTGGGGACTCCTGGGAGTTCCCCTTTATTCCCCCATTCCCAGGACTTTGAGGGTCCCCCCCCCCGACCTGTCCGTGCACCCCCAGATTTCATCCAGAGCTCCCCTGTGAGTGGGGGGTGGGGGCCGAGTGCTGGTGTCCCCCTGCCTGCAGCAGATCCAGCGCTGAAGGGAGATTGGGGGGTCCCTTAGCATTTGGGGTCCCATGGGATTTGGGGTGACTCCCCGGGCCCCCCAGGATCTCCCTGAACACACTGACACTGCCCGTGCACAGTGAGAAGGTTCATACCCAGCACGGGGTCCCATCTCGGTCACCGGCAAGTGCCCAAAACAGCCTTGGGACCCCCATTTCCACCCCCGGGATCATCCAAGTTCCCCCATCGGGACCCTTGAAAACTTCACTCAGGAACCCCCAAAAAGCCTCTGTGACCCCAAAATACTCCCGGGATCCACAAAACCTTCCCAAAAACCCGTCATGAATGTTCAAACCCAGCACGGGGTCTCCATCGCCATCATCAGCCTCACCCACGTACCCCCAAACCCTCCCGGGACCCTCAAACCCTCCCATGTATCCCCAAACCCTCCCATTTACTCCCAAACCCTCCCATGTTCCCCAAACTCTCCCAGGTCCCCCCAAAACCTCCCAAGTCCCCCCAAACCCTCCCGGGACCCCCAGCCCCCCCCCCCCCCAGGCTCCACTGCTGGAATCAGCGGGAGTGGTGTCACCCTTTTAAGGGGAGTCACAGTGGGACCCGACGATGCTGGGGGGCCTTAAAGCGCCGATGGTAGAGAGAACACCAAAAATCCACCCTGGGGGGCAAAACATCCCCTACAGGAGCTTGGAGTGGGGGACCCTGGAAATGTCACTAAAAGCCGTCATGATTCCCCCTTAAAAGGGGCTTGTGGGGCTGCGGGCCCACAAACACCCAAAAGTGGGGAGGGAAAAACACCCTTGGAGTGGTGGGATCCCCAGAAAACCCTAAAAAGGGAAAAACTGTTCTAAGGGGCCTGAAGACCCCTAAAGTCCCTTGAGGAGGGACAAGATCCCCTCCTCTGCTGGGGCCTCTCCAAGCTGGGAACTCTCCCGTTCGCTGCCCTCGGGGGAGCCCCGAAGGCCGGCGGGTCCTGGGCTGAGCCCCCCCTCAGCCGGGGCTGCAGAGGGAACTGGGGGGGCTGGGACAGGGCTTGGGGGTCCTGGGGTGACCTGGGGGACCCTCAGTGGGTCCCAGCTCCCCCTGTGCTCCCTCTCCCACCCCTTTCCCATTGTCCCCGCGCTGTGAGAGTCTGTCTGAAATATCCCTCATCTGCCTCACAGCTGTCATTGAGGGACCACTGAAGATCCCCCTGTCCACAGGCCCCTGGCTTTGTAAGCCAGGAGAGCTTGATGACCTGAGAGCACAGCTAAGCTACTGTCACCACAGGTGTGTGTATTTTGCTGCATGCTACACTGCGCTCCAGGAGAAGGAAAAAGGACATTCCGACCTTTTTGCAGCAATAGCTCTGAGATTTTTCCTCCCCCAATTCTTGGCCTGGCTGGACGTTTCCTGAGTTTTAGGAGTGGTCCCTCGAAGAAGACCCCTCTTGTCTGTTTGCACTCACCGTGACAGACAAACTGAGATGTAGGAAGCCACTTCACCAGGGAAAAAGCCAAGACATGAAATCCCCATGTGAAAAGTCCCCTCCCACACTTTCCAAGGGCTGGGACTGAAGCCCCCAGCCCGGGGGAGGTGCATGGGGGCAGACAAGCCAACCAAAGCGAGATGGATGTTGCAGGTGTGAGCACCCAACCACGAAAACAATGGCTCTCACCCACTGAGATATGGACTGTGTGTACCCTTCTTCCAAATATCATTTTCCCCCCAATGCAATAGATTCAGTTTCAAAATCATTCCCTTCCCCCCTCAAAAAAGTGTATAATTGGAATCCTGCATCTCTGAGATCTCTCTGGACGTGAACTGGTGAACCTCACTGGCTGGACACCGAAGGACCTTCGCCATTCCCACGTTTGGTAGCTATATACCCTTTTCCTTTTCCTCCCTTTTTTTTCCCTTATGTTTCCCTTTTCTCCAATCTTTACCCAACGCATTTTTGCTGTGGTTATTTCAATAAAAGTGCATTTGTTTTGATTATTATGGCAAACCCCCTTGTACCGTGTCTGTTCTTTGCGCCCTGAGATCCCCCACGAACCATCACAAAACCCGTTCACAAGGACGGATCGTGACATCAGTTGGCGTCACGGACAGGATTCTGGTAGACTGAGGGATTTGCAGGTGGTGTGCAGTCTGTAACAGGAGAGAGGACGTCTCACTCTGCAAGGGGTGTGATTGGAATTTCCTGCAAACTGCACACGCCTAGGTAAAGGGCAATTCCCATACTCGAATTGAGGGTTCTGTCTCTGGAATTTCACAAAAGATCTCTCGGTGCAAAAGGGGGAAAAGTGTTTCTGTTGTATTTGTGTGTACCTGGACTGTCTGGGAAGGAAGGGGCAACTTGATGTAACCAAACAGGGCCTCCCAGGCAGAACTGTCCCTTCACCTACCCAGGGAAGTGAGGGAAGCACAGCAAGGGCTGTGTGGTTGTTTCCCTGTCATAGTTCTGGTTTCCCTCACAAAGAAATTGTTCTCTGTGTGTGAGTGTAAACTGTCTAGGAAGGAAGAGACACTCCTGAAGTAACCAAATAGGGCCTCCTAGACAGATTTTGTCTCTTCAACTACCCAGGGAAGTGAAGGGGAACACAGGAAAGGCTGTGTGATTGTATAACTTGAGTTTGCAATTAATTCCCTGTCATAGTCTTGGTCCCTTCACAAAATGACTGGAAATCTCAGTGCAAAAGGTAAAGCTGAATTTTATGCTCTGCTTGCTAAATACAATGCCACACCTTCTCCAGGAGGAGAAGCAGAATGGGCAAACTGCAATGGTTTAATTTAGAAAATGTTATTGATAGAATATGTTCTCTGCAACATGAATCAAAACTCAAACTGGGCAAAAATAAGACTATCCTCTGCTCAGTTTTGGGAGCCTGCCTCACAGCAGCCATAGAAACTCACTTTAAGCGAAGAAGTGAGAAAAATGCTATCATAGACTCCCTCCAAAACCTAGTTGAAATCTTGCAAAAACAATTAGATGAAGGAAGAAATGGAAATAAGGTATTACGGGCTGCCTTGAGAGAGGACCATGTTAAAAATTCACATAATGCTGATTCCTCAAAAGAGGCAGAGGAGAAGGAAACTCCTTACATTAATAAAAATTGCCCTCAAACAGAATTAGTTCTGATGAAAAATTGCGGGAAACACTGTTGTTACAATAGCATAAACCTGTAATTAAAACAGAATGCAACTATATAAATAATGAAGATCTTGACCCACACATAACCACTAAAGAAATCCCGTACACTGCTACTGAATTAACAAGACTTGCAAAGCAGTACAGGCTTCTCCCCCTCAAATCCAAAACAGAATACGTGTGTCAAGTGTCTCTCACTGGGGGAGATCAGATTCTTTTGTCAGAACAAGAAGCCGGTAGGTGCTGGGGACATGGGGTGTTCTTAACAACGGGAGACAGACGTATCCCATGGTCCCTAAATCAGCACACAGCTTATTGGGCAGAGGGGCTCAACCCCTTGGAAAGGAGAGACCCTTTGGTTGGTACCCCCAACCACCTCCGGAAAAACATTCACAAAGCCAGCTGCCTGCAAATGATCCATGAAAAGAAATTAATTCCTAGTTTTGAGTCACCAATGCAGTCACCTGTAAAGCCTGAAATTATGACCTCTTTAATTCAAGGGCTTCCAGGAACACTTAAACCTACAGAAATTTTCCCTCAAAAGACCATAGTAACTATGTCTTCTATAGAAAGACCAGATAAACTTCTTAGTAACCAGAATGACCCATTTGTTCCCCTTTATGACTTGCTGGGAAAAGAGATAAAATGGGATTGGACTCCTTCTCTTCTCTGGAATAAGCTTTAGGTGGTCCCCACAGAAGACCCTTCATCTGTTCTGCAACCACTGTGACTGACTGACTGAGATGGGAGAAGCCTCTTCTCCAAGGATTGAGACATGAAACCCTCATAAGTGGAAAACTCCTTTTCTTCCCAAGGATTGAGACTGAAACCTGGGGGGAACTGGCGGGGGGAACAGAACAGACTGTGATGTTTGCTTGTGGGTACAGACTGTGATGTTTGCTTGCGGGTAGTGATTATTGGGACTATTGGACCAAGACGACAATGGCTTCTGCCCACAGCTGATTTGAAACTATTGCATTATTTTCCTGCCCCTCTTTCACAATCCTCCATAGGATAAAAACCCCCAGGTTAGCTAGTCCAATTTGAAGATCTTCCCCGCGCTTGGAACGACTCCTTGACTGACGGAACCTCAGCTGGACCCTGCAGGACCCCGTCGCTTCCACGGGCAGTAGCTAGAGCCTCCTCTTTTCTCTTTACCCCCCTACATTTCCATATGCTTTCCCCGCTTTCCCGCTTTTCCCTCACACGCATTTTTGCTGTAATCATTCAATAAAGTACACTGTTTGGATTGTTACTGCAAACCCCCTTTTCCATGTTGGTATTTTGTACTGAGAAATCCTTTGGAAACGAATCGTCACGAAATCCGTCAATAAGGACGGTTCGTGACAGGGCTGCTTATGGCCTCTGACACCCAATTCCTCAGGGCTTCCCACCAGCCTGTGTTCCTAGCCACTCCTGTCCCCTTGGAGCCTCCTGCCCCCCACTCTCTCCCACAGGGCCCTCGTGCCTTCCCCCTGCCTTGTCCCGTCAGGGCCTGCACAGCACCTCATCCCTTCACGGCCTCCCGCTGCCCCTCAGGCTCCCCTCAGGGTCTCCCCCAGCCCGACCAACCTGCCCGGCAGCGGCGCAGCCCCGAGGGAGCTCCAGAGGAGCCGGATCAAGAGGCACCTCAGAGCCCTCAGCAATGCAGCCAGCAACGCACGGGCAGGAGGACAGAGATGACCCGTCCTGCCTGGGCAGGGGGGCTTGTGGCCATCTCCAGGCACCGCTCTGGCAAGGATCCCCACAGCTCCGGCCCCTGCCCAGCCGCTCTGTCGCCAGCACAAAGGCTTCAGCAGAACCACCAAAGGCCAAGGGCCTTCTGGCCATTTCCCCTTCCCTACTGCATGCCTGGGCAGCTTGCTTGGCACAAGGACCCATTTTCCCTTTCTTTCCCGCTGCCCTTCCAACACTGGGCACCAAAGAAAGCTCCTGGGAGTCAGGGTATTAGAACACATTTTATATTTGTAGCCTAAATTACTACTAAAAAGAAGGAAAAAAACCGATCTGAAAGAAAAGAAAAATCCCCCCTGGCTCAGATGGCCCGAGCAGACAGAGAGCCTCTCAAATCAGTGTTCCTCAGAGCTCCAGCAGCACAGCCAGTGGTGTCCCCAGAGACAAGGCCGTTTCTTGCGTGCCCTGAGAAAGCGATCTTGCAGCTTCTGCAGGATGCAGCCTTGAGCTCTCTCCACAGCCCGGAGGACAAAGGCTGTCTCGAGAGCCAGGCTTCTGGTGAAAGGGCTGGTGTCCTCTGCCTTGTCTTCAAGGACTGCAAGAGAGGGGAACAGAGCCACGGTCAGATCCCGGATCTGCGGGAACCTGAGGAGACCCCCCACCATGCCAGGGCCATGCCGGCCGGCTCTGGCCATGGCCAGGAGGGAGTAGGGAGCAAGGGGATCAGCCCAAAGCTGCCAGACACTATTGCCCCACGAGGGCCCGAAATCGGCACGTGTGTTCCAGCCACGCCAGCCATGCTCCGCACAGGGACCAGAGCCCTCGGCAGCAGCGGGGCAGGGATTGCAGCTCCCCCCGGCAGCTGGGGCCGGCAGCCCTGAGCCCTCACTCACCCTGATAGATGTGCCGGAGCTCTCGCTTGTGGCCCCTGAGGTGCTGCCCAGCCATCCCTGAGAACACAGAGCCTGTCACGGCCTCAGCGGTACAGCTCCCTGCCAGCGGCGCTGCCAGCCCTGGGGCCACACGCCCTGCTGGCCCGGCAGGGCTCGGGCCGGGCCCTTGCCGCACGCTGCCGCCCCAGGGCACGGCTGCCAGAGGGCGGCAGCAGCGCCGAGGGCAGGCGGGGCTCCCCAGGGCAGGGCACGGATGGCGCCGCCAGGGCAGCGGCCGGGGCTGGGGCTGAGCTGCGGCAGGCCAAGGTGGGGAAGGGAAAGGAAGGTCAGCCCAGGCTGGTGGCTCACCGATGAACCTGATGGCCGCCTGTCGCAGGGACTCCTGTGGGCTCTCCAGGTACTGCAGGGCGTGGCGCACCTGCTCGGCCGCTCGGCTCCTGTCCTCTGCCAGCTGCGGAGAGCGCCAGGAGGGTGCACTTGGTGCAGGCTCAGCCCCTTGGCCGGGCGCTCCGTGCGGCCAGCACTGGTCTCCCCTGCCCGCAGAGCCCTGTCCGGCAGCCAGCAGCCGCTGGCGCCAGGCTCTGGATGGGGCAGCGGGCCGGCTGCTGCCCGGGGAGCCGCCCTGCTGTCCAGCTGGACCAGGCTCTATCAGGGCTGCGGGAGCCTGCAGCAGAGCCCACACGACTCAGGGAAGGCAGCGGCGTGTGGGGCACTGGGCTGGGGGGCCCTGGCTGCAGCCCTGGGCAGGGGCGCAGCTGCCAGCAGCATGCCCTGAGCAGCGTGCTCAGGGGGCTTCTCCAGCCTGAGCCTGGGGCTTGCAGGCCGTCCTTACCAGGCCCTCGCCGAACCTCCAGGTCTGATCCAGCCACAGCATGTGTTGGAGATCCCTCCTGTGCAGGAATGTGGCTGAACAATGCAGCGTTTCCCGCGAGGCCTGGAGTGCAGAAGAGACCCAAAGATGGCACCACAGCCCAGGGCACAGGACCTGCACAGGTCCCTGTGCCAAGGCCAGGAGGAGGCTGCAGCCCACCAGGCTCCAGAGCAGGAGGCAGCCCAGCCCCCTGACAGGGGTGCAGCAATTTTCTGACAAAGACAGCCAAAACCTGGCAGCTTCCCAGTGCTGCCACCAGCATCGCCCAGATCTGGTGTTTGCTGCTACTGCCTGTGCTCAGATCCGGACATCTCGTGGTTCCAGCACAGCCCAAGTGCAGGAATTTCTTGGAAAAGTGAGACAAAACCTGAAAATTTCCTCATGCCAGGACTGTCACTGCCCAGATCTGGGGTTTCCTAGAACTGCCAGTGCACAGATGCAGAAATTTGGGCTGCTTGCAGAGCCCAAGTGTTGCAATTTGCTGGCACAGAAATCCAAAATCCAGCAAATACCTGGTGCCAGCACCACTCAGATCTGGTATTTGCCAGCACTGCCAGTGCCTAGATCCAGCAATTTCCTGGTGCTGGCAGAGCCCAAGTGCAGCAATTTGCTAGCAAAGAAAGCCAAAACCAGACAAATACCTGGTAGCTACAGGAACCTGGTCTCGTGTTTGATGCCACTGCCAGTGCCCAGATCTGGAAATTTCCCTATTCTGGCACAGCCCAAGTGCAGCAATTTGCTGGCACAGAAATCCAAAACCTGGCAGCTTTCTGCTACTGGGTCTGGCATCTCCCACATCTTGTGTTTGCTGTGCCAGTTCCCAGATTTGGAAATTTCCTGGTGCCAGCAGAGCCCAAATCCAGCAGATTTCTGTCGCTGGCAACGACACAACCCAGATCTGGTGTTTGCTGGCAGTGCCAGTGCCCAGATCTGAAAACTTCCTGGTGCTGGCACAGCCCAGGTCCAGTGATTTGCTGGCACAGAAAGGCAAAATTTGGAAATTTCCAGGTTCTGGCTCCACCAGCACCATCCAGATCTGGAGTTTGCTGGGACCGCCAGTGCCCAGATTTGAAAATTTCCCAGGGGCTTCACAGCCCAGGTCTAGCAATTTGGTTTTAGGCTAGCTTAGGCAGAGAAGTTCCTTAGACTGTGACTTTGCTTTTTCTTGGAACTGTTTAAACCTGCTCTGGACTGAAAACCCAGGAAAACACCGGCAGCTCACACCTGTGTCCCACCAAGGTCTGGGACGCTGCATTCCAGTGCCAGAGGGACTTAGAAGAGACCGAGTGAGCCAACTACAACCCACAAAAAGGACTTTCTGAATTTGCCATCTCTTCCACACTGTGAGAGGTTGTATTTAATATTATTCATTTTTCATGCTTGTGAATACTTTATTTGTTAAATAAACTAGTTTTATCCACTTTTCTCGAGGGAAGTCTTTTCCTGAACTAGTAGGGGGAGGGGCTGCCTGAACTTGCTTTCTAGACTGACCCCCTTTTGGAGATTCCCACCAAAGACTTGCCCTAACCCAGCACAAACAGTCACAATGAAAACTTCATCAGTGGCACAACTCCCCAGCCCACCAGGAAAAAAAAAGGACATGTAAAGTTCTCCAAACACGTGTCCTGCTTTGCTGTAAAAGTCCAGCTGCACACACTGTACATTGTGGAAAGCCAAGAGAAGCTGCAGCTGGTGGCAAATCTTGGGACAGAAGCTCGACCTTGTTCTCCATGAGAGGTTCTTGAGAAGAGCAGAGAGGAGAAGATTCCTGGAAAACGGAAACAGCTTTCCAGAAGTGAAATGAAAATGCAAGAAACAATCCAAGATGCTTTCCTCTATTTATTTGAATGCTCCCCTTTTCCTCGTTGCACTACTTCTCCATCCCATTAATTCCAGATGCACCTCACCTCTAAGATCAGTGACTTAGCGGGTTTTAGACACTCTAAAATACCATGAGCCACACACCGTGTTCCTTCCCCTGTTTTTACTGGAAAGCAACACTGGAGATGTAAGAGCAGTGCTGGGGTCAGGTAGCAATCCTTACACCAAGGGAAGGTGCCCCGGCAGTGTTTGACCCTCAGCAAGGACAATGCACAGCAGCAAGCGAGGGGATTGCTCTGCCAGCGTGCAGGAGTCAGGGCTCTGCATCTGGGCTCAACGCTGCAAAGTTCCCGTGTTTGGACAGACTCAGGGGCTGTCCCCGGGGCGCGCGGGGCTCGGCCGTGGGGCTCGTGGGGCGAGCGGGGAACGGACACGGGGACGAACGGCCCCGGTGCTTCAGTTGCAGCAGCGGCAGCGGCGGCAGCAGCAGCAGCAGCAGCAGCGGTGGCAGAGGCGGCGGCGGCAGCAGCGGCGGCGGCAGCGGCAGCAAAAAGAGATTATCTTTCTCTTTCTTTCTTTCTCTTTCCCTTTCCCTTTCTCTTTCTCTCCCTTTCCCACTGTCGGGCGCCCTTTTCTCGGGGTCCGTTCCCGTCCTCCCTCTCTTCTCCCCGCCTCCCTCTCCCCGTGCTGGGCTGGGCCATGCCCCCGGCCCGCCCCCGGCCCCGGGCGGGGCTGCCCCGTGCCCGGCCCCGGGCGTCCCGCCGCGGTCTCGCCTCCGCCCGGCTCTGGCCGTGCTGGCGGTGGCGCTGCTGGGCGGGCATCAGTGCCTGGGGCTGGGGCGGCATCGCCTCCCTTTACCTCCGCCTGGCCCGGCCCCAGCCCCGACCCCGACCCCGACCCCGACCCCGACCCCGACCCCGGTCCCGGTCCCGGTCCCGGTCCCGGTCCCGGTCCCGGTCCCGGTCCCGGCCCCGGCCCCGGCTCCTCCCGGGGCCCGCGGAGGACACACGCGACGCGGCCGCTCCCGCCGCCTCCCCTGCGGCTTCCCCGGCCCGAGCTCCGCCGCTCGGCAGCGCGGCCGCCGGCCCCGAGCCTCCCGTGCCGCGTTCCAAAGAGCGAACGCCTGGGCATGGCCGGCCCGGGGCGGGTGAGGGGCGCTCGGGGGCCGTTGCTGGCCCCGGGCCGAGCGCTGAGAGCCGCGTCCCGCCCGCAGGGAAGGCGCAGGAGGCCCTGCAGGAGCGGTACCGGCTGGGTTCGCTGCTGGGGCGCGGCGGCTTCGGCAGCGTCTTCGCGGCCACACGGCTCTCGGACGGCGCCAAGGTGAGGGGTGGGGGCCGCGGCGGGTGCAGGAGGAGGAGGAGGAGGGGGATGGGGAGGATGGGCAGGGCAGGGCAGACGGTGAGCTCATCCCGCTGCTCCCCTTGGCTTGCAGGTGGCCATCAAAAGGGTGCCACGGAACCGCGTCCGGCACTGGGGCGAGCTGGTGAGTGAGCGGGGCCAGCGGCAGAAGCCGGGGCTGCCGGGCGGGGATGAGCCGAGGCCCGGCAGGGTGGAAGCTGGCAGGACGGCTGGAGGGGGAGCGGGCGTGGGGCCAGCGCAGGGCGCAGAGCATCCCGGGCTGGGTGAGGGCTTCCCCAGGCCTGGCACGGCATCGGCCCCCACTGACGGCATCGTGCTCCTCCCGCAGCCCGACGGCACCAGCGCACCGCTGGAGGTGGTGCTGCTGGACAAGGTGTCCACCGGCTTCCCAGGTGTGGTGCAGCTGCTGGAATGGCTCGAGCTCCCCAACTACATCGTGATGGTGCTGGAGCGGCCAGAGCGGTGTCAGGACCTGTGGCGTTTTATTCGGGCACGGGGGTTCCTGCCCGAGGAGGAGGCGCGGGAGCTGTTCCGCCAGGTGCTGGAGGCCGTGCGGCACTGCACCAGCTGTGGGGTCCTGCATCGTGACATCAAACCAGGGAACATCCTGGTTGACCTGGGCACCAGGCAGGCCAAACTGATCGACTTTGGCTGTGGCACCTACCTGCAGGACACAGTTTACACTCACTTTGCAGGTGAGCCTCCACAGGGGTGTGCTCAGGGTGCTGGCATCTCATGGCCCAGCATCTCCCACCCCAAGGGTGCTGTGGCAGCAGGGATTCTCCCTTTTGCTGCCAGTCAGGGGACTGAGTCTTCAGCTGAGTTGCTTTAGAGCGGGGCTGGGTGGGGAGCCATCTTCCAGCCCTGCTGGCAGCATTTGCCAGCCACTCTGCCCAGGACTGGGGCTCGGCTGGGGCAGCCAGCCTGACAAAACCCCCCGTGGGTGGGGGTAGCAGAGCAGGGGGGACCGGAACCTGTGCCCCAGCCAGTTTAGTGTGCAGGTGAGAGGAAGGGCTTGGACTGTTCCACTCACCCTGTTTGCCTTGGCTTCATAATATTTTTGGGGCAATGCAGGCAGGGAGGATAAGGGCATGTTTTTTCCCCAGCACAGAGGGGGTTTTTCCTTTGAATGTCATGGTCAGGCCTAGCCAGGACTGCCCTCTTCCGACACCAGTGGCTTCTTTTCCAAGCCTAAGTTTGTGCACAAGTCCCAGGTGCTGGCGAGAGGGCAGTGGTCACCCTGTGTGCCACTGAGGCAGCCCCCACACGCCCAGGGATGCTGGGGCCAGGCTGTGGGAGCAGCAGCATCCCCCTGCTGAACTCCATCTGTATTCCATAGGAACACCGTCATACAGCCCCCCGGAATGGAACCACTCTGGCTGGTACCACGGCGAGCCAGCAACAGTCTGGTCCCTGGGCATCCTGCTGCACCAGATGGTCTGCGGGGAGCACCCTTTCAGGAGGGGCTGGAACATCTGCTGGGGCCAGCTCTCGCTGCCACAGAGGCTCTCTCAAGGTGGATCCTCTTCTCTGGGCACAGGGGGAATACCGGCGCTGGGAGGCAGCAGTGGGCTCGTGAGCATCCTGCTCTGGCAGCTGCTGAGGAGGTGGCACAATTCCTGCTCTCCTCCAGAACAGGGAATTGATGGGAAAGTTCAGGCCCAGCTCTGAACGCATCCAGAATGGCCTGGGCATGGGAATAGTGGGGCAAAGCAGACAGGAGCCTTCTCTAGCTGACAGCAGTTTTTGTTTCTCGCTGCAGAGTGCAAAGATCTGATCAGGTGGTGTTTATCCGTGCTCTTCTTGGACAGACCCACATTAGAAGACCTGCTCTGTGATCCTTGGGTGCAGGATATTCCTCTGCCGTAGCAGAAGGGAGAGAGCCCAGGCACACTTTGATCCAGGGCCCTGGTAAGTTCCAGCTCCACACATGCCTGGGCAATCAGAAGCAAAGGAACCCAGACTTTTTGTCTTGCCTGTGTCACTGCCCTGGGCTCATGGGATGGGAACACGCAGCCCTTGTGCTGGAGCTGAGCTGCTCTGCCTAGCACTGGTGGCTGCCATCCAAGCTGGTTTTGCTTGTCCTGGTTCCCTGACAGCTGGGGCCCTGGGCAGAGCCCTGAGAACCTGGTCTTACCAGGCTCTGGGGAGATTGACTGGGGTGGGTAGAAAATAGGAGTGGGCTCCTGGCCCTGCCAACAGCCTTCAGCACCCACTGTGGCCTGGGCTGGGGCAGCCAGCCCGACACACAGAAAGGCCCATGGTGGGAGCAGAGGTGGGACTCCAGAAGCTGTGCACAGCTGCTTTGCTTTGAAGGCAAGGAAGGGCTTGAGCTGCTCCACTGCCCTTGTGTGCTTTGGGATCACCGTGATTTTGGGGGGCAGAGATGGGGGGAAGAGAGAAAGTGTGGGCTTCCCTCCCCCAAGGCTGGGTTTTTCCCTAGCGTGTCGGGGTTGGCCCTTCCTCAAGGCCCTGACAGAGATAAGAGTTTTTACCTTGTTTCTTGTTTACCCTTTTTGTCTCTAATCTATTTTCAAATATGTGTTGTTTGTTTTTCCAGAGGAAGCATTCTAGGTGGTCCAGTGTGGATGGGGAAGTGTTTGGGAGCAGCTGTGCCGTGGATGGGCCGTGCCCTAGGAGAAGGCTGAGGCCATGGTTTGGGAGCAGCTTTTCTTCCAGCCGTGGATGGCGTGAGGTGGGTCCCTGTGTGCTTGGCAGGGTGGGATCAGAGCTTTTGGGAGATGGCAGCGAGCACAGGAGCATCCCGCTCTGGGCAGCTGCTGAGGGCTGGATGTGCCGTGGCTGGCTGCAGGCTGGGCACATGTCCTGCCCTCCTGCTCTGCTGCCCAAGGCAGCAGGGATGGGCAGCTCTGGGCACAGCTCTGGGCACAGCCAGCATGGCCTGGGCACCGCAGGCCTTGGCACAAGGGGACAGGAGCCCTCAGCTGACGGGCAGTTTCTGCTTTCTCTCCTTGCAGCCGGGCTCTGCGGGTGCTGAGGCTGCTCTGGGCTCTGCCAGGGCTCTGCTGGGCTCAGCCCTGGGCCCAGCTGGGCTGGCTCTGCCCTCACATTGCCATGACAGCTTTGCATCAGACGAGCCCCTTGCGAGCACAGCGCCTGAGCTTTCTGCTTTGGCAGGTGAGTGAGACTCTGCTGCAGGCCCAGAGATTGCAGCTGGGGACACACATCCAATTGGCAAGGACCCAGACTCTGCACAGTCCCAGCTGAATGCCTGGATCTGCACAGGGTGTTTTGTCTGACCAATTCTTTCTTCTTTATTGGCTGGAATTGTGCAGTTGCACTTTCTTCCTCCTCCAGAAGTGCCACGAGTGGGCCGAAGCTGGCGAGTGGGCTGTGTTCCTGAGGCAGTGCAGGCTGGAGCTGATGGATGGAAAATTGCCCTTCTGCACTTCCCAACCACAGCAAAAAGCCGTAAGTGGAACTTGTTGTCTTTAGAAATCCCTGACAGTTTGAAAGGGAATGTGCAGCTCATTACCAGGCAGAGAAGGAAGGGCATCTTCTAAAGGATTTGGGGTTTGACAGAGTTTCCATTCTGAGTCCTGCTTGGAGCTGTAAGGGCAAAAAGCAAATTCCTCTTGCTTTGACCATAATTTCAAATGCCAGTGTTGGAAATAAAGGCCAAAATCTTTTAATAGGATGCTGACGTCAATAAGATGGATCCATACCATCAGCACATTTACAATGTAAATAACTGAGTTTTCTTTCTAAAAAGATCATTTACCTCTTAATGCAAAGTTACAGAAGTTTTTTCACTAACACTTGGGTTTTGTTTTTATCTTTCCCCTTTTATCAAGTTTTTTTTTTCCCTTTTTTTCCTTTAGATAGAAAACATTTTCTACAAGAGGAATGTCCTTTGCTCCTGTTTCCTGTGTGGAGCAGCTCCCTTCCTGCTGGCTGAGCTGCTCAGGCAGAACCCGGCAGCTCCTGACCCTGCAGGGCTGAGGCTTTTCCCCGTTGCTGGGCACAGACTGATGGAGCAGCACTGCTGAACACGGGCACACCCAGAGGGACCAGCAGCAGCTGCCTTTGGCCACCTGAGGCTCCAAGGCCCAAACTCTGAGCAGACAGGGCTGGAAGAGACTGGCAGGCTCCCTGGTGGCTGTGCTGCCCCACTTGTGCCCAGCCCAGCTTTGCTTGGGGCAGAGGGAGAGCAAGGGGCAGCTCCCTGCCAGCCCCAGCCCCGGGGCTTGGGGCACTGTCAGCACCTGCTGCTCCAGCCAGGGCTTCTGCTGGCCCTGACAGCAACACCCAAAGTGGGGCTGATCCCGAGGGAGCAGCAGCAGGGCCTGGATCTGATCCCTGCCTCTGGGCCAGGGCTGCACAAATGACCCCACAGCAGCAGCAGCAGCAGATGGAGCTGACTTTGAGCACAGCCCCTGCCCCTCTTCCCTGCCATGTGCAGAGGTGTCACAGCAGCCTGAGGCACCTGGGAGCCCCCAGTGCCAGCAGTGACTTGAGATGGCAGCCCTGGGCTCCTGGAGGTTGTGCAGGGAACGGAGCTGGGGACTCCCTGTGCATGTGGAGCTTCCAGATGGAAAAGGCTGCTGTGCCCAGGCAGCTCCAAGGGCACAGAAAGGAGGGTCTGGAGCACTGGATCTGTGCCAGTCCCACAGTCCTGGGCAGCAGGCAGCGAGCCCTGAGGGAACAGAGGGCACAGCAAGAGGGACAGAAGCAGGCAAGGTCAGAGACTGGAGAGAGCCAGGCCCGGGAGCAGGAACAGCTGCTCCATTGCACTCTTGGAGAAAGCTCTTGGCTGGTTCAAAGCGCTGAAAGGCGTGAGGGGCAGAGAGGAGGCCACAGCAAACAATGCTCCTGTTTGCACAGCCTCCCCTCTCCGTGTCCCAGCAGGAATTGGATGGACTGTATTGGTCTCTGCGAGTCGTCTCGTTCAGCATGAGCAGCTCAGCACCAGGAGCTGAAGGAGCTGAAGCCTCAGGCCACAGGAGCTGGGCAAGAGGGAACTTTGTGCGCAAAGGAATGCTCCTAAAACAGACCCAGCTGAATGCAGTGGATGTAATCATGGAATCACAGAATCGTTTCTGTTGGAAAAGACCTCTGAGCTCCCCCAGTGCAGCCGGTCAGCCAGCAGTGCCAAGGCCAGCACTAAACCACGTCCCTGAAGTGCCAAGGCCTGGACAAGAGCCCTGAGTGAGGCCTGGACAGCAGCCCTGAGCCAAAGGTGCCTCTGGATGAACCTTCCAGCCAAAGGTTATCTTTGTATCTGCTCCCTAATGAAATGTGCATGGTCATTAGCACTGTGATAGATGTAGGCACTCCTTAGTGAAACATGTATTGACCTTTCTGTATTTAGAAGGCAGACAAGGCCATGAAATCTGACATCTGGCCTTGTTTGGGGCTGAAGGAGCAAAGTCAGCTGCCTTGGTTCCTCCTTGAGTCCTGGCCAGGCTTTGGGAGGGAGCCAAGAGGAGGATGAACCCAGATGTTCCCGCACTGGAAGTGCTGTCAGTTTGTTCATTCAGCACTGTCAGAGCTGGGCCCTCTCCCAGCGGGGTTGGAGCCTCACCTGTGGCTGGAGGCACCTGCAGGAATTCCCAGTGCCCAGGAGTGGCTCTGCAGCCCTGGGCTGTGACAGCTTCCCCCAGCTGCTGTGTGGATCTGGGGGATGGGAAAGGCTGAGGGTAAATGCGGCTGGATCTTTGTTAATCACTGCAGGCAATATTTGGTGGGGATGATTGGGTGCATTGCTGAGCTGCTCCTTTTGTGATTCTTTGCTGCTCTGAGCTGCAGTAAATGACACTGATTCCTTCAGTTGGAGTCTGTGTCTTTGGTGCTGACCCTGCCCCCTGGTAAAACCAAACTGGCACAGTCTGACCAGATGACAACAAAATGTCACTTGTTGAATGTAAATGTGAGGAATCAGTCCCATCAGGAATTCCCAGATGGGAAGCCCTTCCCTGGAGTTCCCTGGCTCTGGAGTGGGCTGAGGTTGGAGCACCATGTGAGCAATGGGGCAGTCAGTTAAAAGGATCTGAACCCCTGGATGTCTTGAAATGCCTCCAAAAATTGCATATGGAAATGAACTTGTGGGTTTGGGCAGACAAGGATGAATTTGTTAAGAGTACATTGGAAACAGCACCTTCAGAAGGAACAATTATTGTTGGAATGCTCACACATCGAGCAACAGAAGAAGGTCTTAATCTTGAGCTCGTAGACATTTCTGCAAGTGAAATATTAATATAACAAATGATCATATATGTATTTATACTATAATAAGACCTTAGAATATCTATTTCTATATGTATATTTATACATATATTTATATATATATTTATATCTATCTATGTCTATATTTCTATATCACTGTCTACATATAAAATAATAACAATGTGAAATAGTGCTGACATTACTAATTTTGAAGCTTTGGCTGCTCAGGGACGTAACACTAAATACCCTACAGAACAGGATTGGCCAGGACCCTAATGTCAGTGGTCAACTTTGTGAGATTGTCTACAATGAAAAAAGGAGGAAGGGATGAAATTGGCTATTTTTACAGGGTTTGCTGGTACTGTGATGCAGAGTGGTTTGTCTGTTCCTGTGAAAAATACAGTGATTAAGATTGCAGGGTATTTCATGTCCCAGAATATCCACTGCTGCAGGATTGGTTGAATGGGTGAAGGGGGTGTTAAAAGAGCAGTTGAAAGAATGAGGAGATGGGAACCTGTGCCCATGGGGAACCCATGTCCAGGATGTGCTCCATGCCCTTAACAATGGCCCATTGGGGAAATGGAAACCCCCTGGCTGTGCACGGCTGCACCCAATTTACATTAACGAGGCAAATCAATTATTAGAAGAAATAAGAAGTGATGCTGTTAAAAATGCAATAGCACATCCGGAGCTCCAACAAACACAAATGGGGCTCTGCAGAACTGCACGGCCTTGGATTATCTGCTTGCTGGCCAGGGAGTGGCCTGGGCTATTCCAGGACAGGAATGATGCAGGAATGTCTGTCAGTGCTGGGTTTGAGGTCCAACAATCAGGAATCACCTCGATAGAAAGATGATGAGAAGAGAGGCAGAAAGAAGAAGATTCTTCATGGTGGGATTGGCTCCCAGACTGGAGGCTGCTGTGAAATGCATTCGTGGCAGTCACTGTAATCCTTGCAGTGTGAGCACTTGGTGTGTTATGATTCCATGTTCGAGTTGCTGTGACACCTTTTGCTGGAAATGGAGTACTGAGACTCTTCTAAAATGAGGCACAGTCTCAAGAAAAAAGGGGCATTTGATAAAGAACAGAGAATAGCAACTAATTAGGCATGTTTTAAAAGGAATGAAAATTAAATCTCTGAGTAATGAACTTGAACAGCACTTAATTCAAGAACAAGAGGTAATGCCTTTGTGCCTAATACCTAAATCTAAACTGTGTTAGCCAAAGAATTGTTATGAAGGTTGCAGTTCATCTGTAGGTCAAAGCACTGATTGAAGTACTGAGGTCTCACCACGCCCTGACTGAGACCGAACAGCAGGACCTGAGGCAAAGCTGAGCTCCAGATGAACCTTCCAACCAAAGGTTATATTTGTATCTGCTCATTAATGAATCATTATCAGCAATATGATCTCTGTATGTGTTCATTGGTGAAATATGGATTTACCTTCCTGTGTTTGGAAACCAGACCAGGCCCCATCTGGCTTTGTTTGGGGCTGTAGGATCAAAGTCAACTCCCTTGGTTCCTCCTTGAGCCCTGGCCAGGCTTTGGGAGAAGCCAATCAGGAGAATGACACCAGGTGTTCCCACAGTAGCAGTGATGTCAGCTTGTTTGTTTAACACTGTAAAAGCTGGGCCCTCTCACAGCGAGGTTGGAGCCTCATTGTCTGCAAAGGTGGGTGCACCTGCAGGAATTCCCAGTGTCCAGGAGTGGCTCTGCAGACCTTGGCTGTGAAAGGGTTAAAAGCACTGTGCCTAGGCATACCCGGGCAAGAATAAGAGACACTGCACCCAATATGGAAGCTTGCAAAAATTCAGCCACAAGCTCAAGACACAGGATGAAACTTGGCAAGAACTAGGGAACAAAACTGGCAGAAATAGAGGGCAGAGCTTGCTAAAACCAGTGAGGAAATTGCTGAAACAGCCAACAAGAGACTGCCCATGCCTAGAGGAGAAAGGTGAAAAGGGCATGGCGATGAAGACGTCCAGCCTTCATCAGGGGACCCCCGAGGAAGACGCGGAGCCTTCCTCAGTGCCAGCACCAGTGTGCACTGCGCCTGTGCCTCGCGTATGCTAATGAGAGTAATGAGTACTGAGAGATCGTTTGCATAACCACACCTTTTCTAAGGCAAACCATGAATATGCACAGAGTATAACCATCCATTGTAATCTGCTGTGTGCCCCATGTGTGCTGTTAGGAGGAGATATCCCCGCGCACCCGGCGCTGAATAAAGCAAATCCCCCTCCCTGGGCTTTGTCTCGGAAGTGTCTCTGGGCCCGTTTGGGGCCATTCACGTCCAGGGGGTTCTGTCAAGTCACAGTGGAACCTTGGTGCCACCTTGTCCCACAGCCTCACAATGCTCTCCTGCTGCCATGAGGGCCCTCCCTGTGTGACACACTGCAGCCCTGGCTCCATGAGGGTCTCTGGGGTGCCATGGTGCATGCCTTTTTCCCATCTGAGCCTTGCTTCCATGGGTGCCATGGACTGACAGTGGCCCTCTGCATTCCATGGGCCCAGCTAGATGACAGCAGAGCCTGGCTTTCATCAGGTTCTGATACCTGTTCTGCCAGCTGACAGGGGCAATTTAAAGAGCACAGAAACCAATGGGAAGAATGGTCTTATTTTTCTGTGAGTGTTAAGGCAACACAAAAGTAAAATTATACATTCAATACAGCTATGTGCTTAGCTTTAGCAACAAGCAAAAAGAAGCAAGGTAATGTACCAAATCATTATTATAGGAGAGAAAGAATAGGGATTGAGAAAGACACATCCCCAGTTGCCTAAATACTTTACCATCACCCAGAGTCTGCAGTCACTGGGAAGCCCCATTTCACAGCAAGGACCTGGAGAACTCTTTCAAGCACTTGGGAAAATCCCACGTGGTGCATCCACCTGTAGGTGAGGTCTCTGAATTTGCTCCAAAAGATGGCTCAATTTTATAGGCCCAAATCAGAAAGTTAAAGTGACTTCATTATATTTTTAGCATATTAACTCCTGGATCTCATGGCACTTCTGCTGGCCAGAAGAAGCCAGGGCTTCGCCAGAGCCCAGTCCCTGGCTTGGAGGGCTCCCCCTAAAATATCCTACAAGCCTCTATTCATGTCAGTTGGGAAAATTTCTTGGAATGATACATTTCTTGCAGGTAACTACACAAGAGTATGTGAAAGTCTCCAAAGCAGCTGGTTTGGTGTTAAACAGCTGGCAGAAGCACCTTGGTCATCTATTTCTAGCTAACTAAAACTGATGGTGTTAGTCACATAATGCCCAGGATTTGTCCTGTAAGCCAGCTCTGGCTGAGGGCTGCCACTCAGGCCTGAGCACATCAGAAGCTGAAGTGACCACGACTGGAAATGGCAAAAACTCCCCCCTGGGACTGGCCCAGAGGCCCTGGGAATCCCTGGCATGGATCACCTCAGGAGGCAGTATTTCAGGGAGCCCAAAGGACTTTTGGGAGAGCTGCTGTGCAGACAGAGGGAATTGCACAGCTGGATCCCTTGCCTGGGCTCCCAGAGGACCCTTCTGCTGTGGGGCTGCTGAGGGTAGAGGAACAGCAGGTACCCATGGCCACCGCAAAACAGGGCCCCATTGGCAACACGGCCCCGAGCGGGACTGCGGGACCCCATCCCTGGGATGGGTCAGGAGCTGCAGAGCTGGGAGTGCTCAGCCAGACCCACTGAGCCTTCAGCAGCCCCACACGGGCAGAGCGTGAGCCCAGTGCGGAGTGGCCACTGACAGGGACTGTGGGGCCTGAACCAAGTCCCAGCCCCACTGAGAGCGGCTGTGCCGGACATGCTGCAACTCCAGGAGCAGCTGAGCCCCAGGCAGCCAAGTGGTGCCACCATGGATGTTCCTTTCTTACCCTTCAGGAAGGAAACTGGGAAGCTGGGGAAGTGTCAAGGAAAGGAGCAGGGATGGTGGGAGCTGTGGAACAGCGCTAACACGAGAATCCCAAACTCTTCTGAGAAAGGAGGGCAGAAATCCCTGGTGTCCAGCATCCTGCCATAGAAACCCATTCCCAGAATTACCAACATAAAACCATCCTCCAATTCTCAGGATTGTGCTGCTCCTGACCCACTAACACCTTCCCACCAGAGTGAAGCTCTGAAGTGGGATTGATGGAGGAAAGCTGAGCCCTGAGCCATGCCAGGGTCAGTGCCAGGAGCATCCCCTGGCGCTGTTTAACAGCGGCTCTGCAGGACCTGGGGATGCAAACAGGACAAACCTGAGCATCTCCCACCATCAGATACCTCAGAGCTTACACAGCAACACGGCCGTGGCTCTCCCAAACTGGATTTAGGAATGGCACACCTACTGCAGCCATTGGATCCAGATCTGCCCAGATCCCTTTGGGACTCCTGCTTTTGGTGTCTCTGCCTCCTCTCCCTGCCCCAAGGAGGCTCCTCTCTCCCTTCTCCCTGCCCTGACAAGAGAGTCACACAAATAAAGATGTGGGATTGCCGGGTGCTGAGGGGTTGTCGAAGGAACCTTCTCTAGGTCTGGCCTGTTTAAAAAACCTACACAGTCTCCTGCAGCCAGGAACCTCATTGTTCACCCTCTCCAAGGGTGTCAAGCTCCGGAAGGGATTCCTGACACCCTGTCCAGCCAGGAGAGCTCCTGTGTCTCCATATCAGGGGATAAAAGCAAACACAGGAACCCTGGGAGGACTGGGATTGTGGCATGGGGACATCTGCATTTATTTCCCAGTGACAAACAAAAATGTGGAATGGTGCCAGAGCTTTTTCTGATCTACATCAACCTGTGATAAACGTCCCTCGTCCTGACAGCGACTCCTCTGCAGCTGCTCTGGGAGATCTCCTGGGCCGAGCCCAGTAAGAGGAGATTGCAGTGGTGCTGAGGTGCTCGAGGGGGCCCATTTCAATGCTCTGCTGAAGTCCAAGGACATTGTGTTTCCCCAAGGAGCAACGTTCGTTTCTGGCACTCACTCCCATGAGGGACATTATTTGGTTGCTGCCCTTGGGTGAGTTCCAGCTGCAGGGAGAGGGAGGAGGAGATGATCCCACCCATGGCTGCTGCTGGGTCCAGACATTTGGTGAGATAAAGCTCAGACAGAGCTTCAGCATCTCTCCCAAAATCACAGAATGGCTTGGCTTGGAAGAGACCCTAAAATTCATCTCGTTCTACCCCCTGCTATGGGCAGGGACACCTTCCACTATCCCAGGCTGCTCCAAGCCCCATCCAGCCTGGCCTTGGACACAGCCAGGGATCCAGGGGCAGCCACAGCTTCTCTGGGCAAGCTCTGATCTCTGCCCAGGTGAGCAGGGACAGGACCCAAGGGCACAGCTGGAGCTGGGCCAGGGAAGGACTGGGCTGGGGATCAGCAAAAGCTTCTTTCCTGAGGGGGAAGAGGGGCCTCAGGCACTGCCCAGGCTCCCCAGGGAATGGGCACAGCCATGAGGCTGCCGGAGCTCCAGAGCCCTTTGGACACTGCTCCCAGGGCTGCACAGGCTGCAATTGTTGGGGGGGTCTGTGCAAGGTCAGGGGCTGGACTGGCTGATCCCAATGGGCCCTGCCAGCCCACCCCCTTCTGCAATTTTCACCCTTTGGCTCAGCCTTTGTGTCCCCTTGAGGCACTGGCAGAGCTGTTGGGGACAGGGCAGAAGCAGTGACAGCCCCAGCGTTCCCCTGTCTGTGACACCCCAGCGGTGACAGCCCCAGCGTTCCCCTGTCTGTGACACCCCAGCGGTGACAGCCCCAGCGTTCCCCTGTCTGTGACACCCCAGCGGTGACAGCCCCAGCGTTCCCCTGTCTGTGACACCCCAGCGGTGACAGCCCCAGCGTTCCCCTGTCTGTGACACCCCAGCTGTGACAGCCCCAGCGTTCCCCTGTCTGTGACACCCCAGCGGTGACAGCCCCAGCGTTCCCCTGTGTGTGACACCCCAGCAGTGACAGCCCCAGCATTCCCTCCCTGCAGTCGCTCCAAGGGAAGTGTCCAGAGCCGTGTCCAGTCCATGGAACTGAGCGGCCACTGCCCACCGTGGCCTGGGCTGATGTGGATTCCTCTGCACACAGCTCAGGGAAGGTCCCCTGGCCACCTGCACAGGGCCACAGACAAGTGTCAGACACAGTGACAGAGCTCTGCCCAGAGCTGACAGGGGGAGTTCATTAACGAAGAAACCAAAATACCAAAGAAAACTAACAAAAACACAAACAAAACCATACAAAAGAAAAAAAAAATACCATCACCTAAATAAGAAAAAAAAAAAAACACCAAGAAGAACAAACCATACAAAAAAAACCCCTAAAATCTAAAAAAAAACCCCAAAAACAAAATAAAGAACTAATAACCAAACCAAAGAAAAAAAAGAACCAACAACAAAACAAAACAAGAAAAAGAGAACTGCCCCTCAGTTGAGCTGTTCCATCCTTCAGTGGTCACACCTACACTCACACAAGACCTGGGGCTGCAAAAAATGAGGATTCATTTGGCACATTTGAAGGAAAAGCAAGTTTAGGCTCTCAGCAGAACTGTTCTCAGCTGACTCAAAAAGGCCCTTTTGGAAGCTGCAGGGACATTGGAAATGCAGAGCCTCAGCCCAAAGGGCAGAAAAGGGCTCTGAGTTCCCTCCCCTGACACTAAACCCTGTTCCCAGGCTGCTTCACACTCAGGATTCTTCTGGAGGACTGCGCAAAACTGAGAGTGGGCTCAGGCTTCTCTGTATTGGGTATCCTAAAAGTGCCTGGGAGAAGGAATTTCGGGTCAGCTCCCTGGCACAATCCCTCCTGGCACAGGGCACAGCGCCAGGAAGGGCTTTGTGTGCCGAGGCTTTGCTGCAGCCAAGGAAAGCTCCTGGCTCAGGGTCACATTTGCTGCTCAGCCAGAGCCCCGAGTGCCCCGGCAGCAGCAGCAGAGAATGGCAGCATTGCCACGGGCTGGCACAGGAGGGGAGATTTCCCCCTGAAGAGAGGCTCCTGTTCCAGTTGTTGCATTCAGGCAGCTGCAGATCCCTCAGCTTTGGCTGCACAGCAGCTGCAAATGCAAGTCCAGGAGCTCTGTCCATGGCCAGCCCCAGCAGGTGACAGCAAGGACAGGGCCCTGGCAGCGGGACATTTGCAGGGAGCGCCTACAGCAAGCGCTGGGGGCTGGGACTGGGTGCAGAATACGCCCTGGGGGTCTCTGCAGCCAGGCCAAAGGAACAAAGTTTCAGTTTCAGAGCCTCCCTGCTCCAGAGCCGCAGCTGCGAGAGCGGGGCAGCTGCCGGGATCGGAGTGCCAGGGACGGGCCGCAGGTGGGGGCTCCAAGGGGCTCGGCCGGAGCAGCTTTTTGTCCCGGGGCACCGGGGGCATTGCCGCGGGGTTGAGGTGCCTGGGAAGGCGCAGCAGGACAGGGTGGCGGTGGTTGGTTTGTGGATTTGTTGTTGGATGTTTTGTTGGCGGCCCCGGGCGGGCTGTGAGAGCCGGGAGCGGCCGGGCGGGCCCGGAGCCGCCCCTCGGGCCGGGAGCCCCCGGGCAGAGCTCTGTGCTCGGGGCTGAGGCCCGGGCGGCCCGGGCAGCGCTCGGCGGCCCGTGGGCCCCCGGCGCAGGCGGGTCCGTGTGGCCGGGCCGGCCCAGCCGTGTCCGCAGCGGGCTCCGAGGGGAGCGGCCCGGCCCGGCCGTGGCCGTGCGGGGCCTGCCGGGGCTCGGGGGCCGGGCCGGGCCGGGCAAAGGCTGAGCGAGAGCGGGGGAAGCGCTGGCACAGAGGCCCCGGGCTCGCCGTGCCCCCCGGCCACGCAGCCGGGCTCGGAGGCCGCCTCGCTCGGAGCCGGCCCCGGCTTCGGGGGTCCCCGGGGCTCCCTGGGCAGGGGGCGGCGGGGGCTGCCGGAGCTCTGTGCCCGGGGCTGGGCGCGGCTACCGAGGCAGCGGAGGATGCAGGGTCCCCCCGCGCTGGGGCTGCCTCTGCCCGGCCCTGGGGCTGCGCTGTCAGCCCAGAGCCACGTGGGGATCGCCCGGCACCGGCAGGGCTGGCAGGGAAACCGGCAATGGGGGGAGCAGAAACGGGCAATACGAGAGCTGGGGGTGCTTCAGAAGCCTGGACATGTTGGCAGCATGGACAGGGGGCACCTATGGATACCCCAGGACCCTGAAACAGGGACCCCAGACAGTGCTGACCCCTGGGACGCCTGTGATGCCAAAGTGGTGAGCCAAGAGAAGGGGAACCTGTGGGATTGCCAGGAGCCCCAGCAGCCCAGAGAGGGGAACACCTATACAAACTTGATCTGCAGCAACCCAGACAGGGTCGGCCTCCAGGAGCCCAAAGTGGAGAGACCAGAGATGGGGAACCCAGGGTTGGTATTTTTTGGTGAATCTTGGTCATTTGTGTATTTTGGTGGACTGAATCTTGGTGTTTTGTTGGTTTACACGGGCACCAGATTCCCGGTGAGTTCTAGAGTGTGAAGGTCCAGGTGACCAACACTGCAAAGCTGCAATACCTCAGGGCAAAGGTGAACAGGGTCAAAGAGAGACACCCCTCTGAGTACAATGGTCTCAGCCATCGGCATTTCCAGGCTCATGTTAATGCAGCAGGCTTCATTGGTATCACCCAGTTCAATGCTGGTTTCTCCCTATATGTACTCCCCCTAGAATGCTCTGCTTTCTTGTCCCCTATTGGTCCTGGTTTACTGCAATGTTCCGCCCCTGTTACCTCATTGGTTCCCCAGTTGGCTGCCCCTCCTCTGCACCACTTGTGCTCAGTTCCCATTGGTCCTTGACCCTCAGCTCCGCCCCTTTCTCCCCATATAGAACCGTGTGTCCTCAGCCCCATTTTGTCTTTGGCCCTGGACCCTCTTCATTGCTATAAACTGTGTTTGGAGCTCTGCACAAAGATCCACTATTGGACTTGTCTGTTAGCAGGTTAAGCAAGCGTGCTCTGGGCTCTGGGTGTGTAGGTCGCTCACAGAGGCTCGCTGTGGATGTGCTGCAAAACTAGAGATGGACTTGGGCAGGAGGAACCCCCTAACCCACTGTGCTCATCCAGTGTATTTTTTTTCCCAAATCAGAATTTCCCATTCCCTAACCTTGACATGATGGAGGGGGAGGCTGAGAGAAAGATGCCCCGGGACACTCATGCAGGTGAGGATGAAGTCAGTGCCCCTTTCCCCCTCTCTCCTGCTCCATCTCCCAGCCCAGCAGGGCCCGCAGCTGCAGGACAACCCTGCTGCCAACACCGTCCTGCTGGGGATGCACTGAGGCGATTTCCTTCCCCTTGCCTCTGGCATGGAGGCAAATCCCATCCTCTCTTTGTCCTTCCTCCCCCAGACAAGGAGCTGAGGAGGGAGACTAGAGAGGACAAAGCCCCACTGAAGAACCTCGTGGAAGAAAAGCCCTACAAGTGTTTGGAGTGTGGAAAGAGCTTCAGCAAGAGCAACCACCTGCTCAGCCACCAGATGATCCACACTGGGGAATGGCCCTACGAGTGTGGGGAGTGTGGGAAGGGCTTTGTCTACAGATCCACCCTTGTGATCCACCAACGCATCCACACGGGGGAGAGGCCTTACGATTGTACTGAGTGTAAGAAGAGGTTTCAGACAAGCTCCCATCTTCTCCAGCACCAGCGGATTCACTCAGAGGAGAGGCCCTTCCACTGTCCTTACTGCGGGAAGGGCTTCAAGATAAACTCCAACCTCGTCAGGCACCAGCGCATCCACACTGGGGAGAGGCCCTATGAGTGCACCCAGTGTGGGAAGAGGTTTCACACCAGCTCCAATCTCCTCCTGCATGAGCGGATCCACACGGATGAGAGGCCCTTCCGCTGTCCTGAGTGTGGGAAGGGCTTTAAGCAAAACTCCCACCTTGTCGCCCACCGGCGCATCCACACTGGGGAGAGGCCCTACGAGTGTCCCCAGTGTGGGAAGAGCTTCACTCGGAGCTTTCACTTGACCAGACACCAATGGCAGCACCAGTAAGGGAAACCCTGTGAGTGCCCCACCTCCAGAAGAGCTTTGTGCACGGCTCTTGCTTTATCCCCCATTGGAGGTCCCACATTAGAAAGAGCCGTTGTGATCCATGTTCCCCATGATCCATGCTGGGAAGACACCTGTCCCTTTTCTTGCCCCTGACAGTGGCATGATGTGGGATTGAAGAAGATGAGGGTCTGACCCTGGCCATGTCATTACATTCACTCCCACCTCAGGTCATTGCCAGGGACAGGAATAGGACTCTCTCTCCCTGAGGAGAAGGGTGTTATTTCCAAGCAGGAGGAAATTGTCGCTGGGAAGAGCCATGCAGTTGTGTTGTAGTTTTCCCTTTTTCTTATCCCTTCTGTTACCAATATTGTTTCTGTTTCTCTTTGTTTCTTATTTCCTCGCTGTTCGCAATAAATTGTTCTTATCCCAGCCCAGGATCTTTGCGTTTTGTGCTTTCCATGGGAGGCTAGAGGGCAGCGAGGGCCTTGCGGTTTTAGCGGGAGCAGGAAATGGGGGAATCCCATTCCTGAACCCTGGCTCATGGAAACCGAGCATCCCAGCTGGTCCCAGCCCTGGTGGCCATGGCAACAGCCTTGGGAGCGGGTTCCTGGCTGGGGCTGTGGGAACCTCTTCACTCTGGTGCCCAGGGACAGGAGTGGAGGGAATGGCTGCAGCTGAGTTGGGGCAGGCTTAGGTTGGATCTTAGGAAAAGGTTTTTCCCCAGAGGCTGCTGGGGCCCTGCCCAGGCTCCCCAGGGAAGGGTCCCAGCTCCAGGGCTCTCTGAGCTCCAGCAGCATTTGGACAGTGCTGCCAGGCCCAGGCTGGCATTGTTGGGGTGTCCTGGGCAGGGCCAGCAGTTGGACTCGAGGATCCTGATGGGTCCCTCCCAGCTCAGCCAATTCGGTGGTTCTGGGATCCCATGAGGCTGGGGATGGGACTGCCAATGGTTGCCATGGGAATGGGGTCTGTGTGCAGGCCTGAGCTGTTGTCCATGGCAACCACCCCAGCATGGGGTCTCCATGGAGCTGCTGAGGGACTGAGCATAGCAACAGGGGGGCTTGTGATGGTTGCCTACCAAGATCAGATTTGTCACACACCCTCAGAGTGGTTCCATGGGGACTTTGCAAGAGTCTCCAGGCTGTTCAAGAGCTGGAATGTCACAGGCAGAGTCAGGGGCTCCATGGAGACCTCCCAGGGCTTTCTGGGGATGGTAAAGAGCCCTTTAGTCAGAGGCAGTCACAGCTATTCCATGGTGACATCCCAGGGGACCTTGGGCTGCAAAGGCACCAATCTGTCACAGGCACTCATGGGGACTCCACAGTAACATCCCAGGAGTCCCCAGGCTTCCCAGGGGCCAGGATGTCCCAGACACTCACAGGGGTTCCAGTCATGGGCAGAGTGGGAGCTTAGGAAAAGTTTATTAGAAAAGATCCTGTTTGGTCACGAGGTGCAGAAAGGATCCCTAATAGCCCCCACAGATCCCCAAATGTCACCGTTTAATCAGAGATGACACAGACTCAGATCAGAAGCTTAAGGGCTAAAAGCTACCTGTTTTTTCAATCCTCTTCTTTTATATCTTGGTCTGCTGCAGGTGGACATCACTGGTCATTTAATCAGCACATTTCACATGATTGACCAATTAAGACAACACCCTGCAGGAAACAACTTTATGGAAAAAAGCCAACTTACTACAAACATTGTTGGGGCACCAGTTATTGATGTTTGTTTTACACTGGGCCCTTCTGGGGGCTCCCTGGATGGGGGAAACCCTCCTGTAGCTGTTCTATCCCAAGTAAAAGGAGATGCGTGGGACTTTTTCAATCTTCAGCTTCTTGTTTATTGTTATCTAATATTTTGCATGCTGTGCACACCAGGCTCAGCACGCTGGAAAAGCACAGCAAAATGGCTCTTAAATGTACGGTTTCAAGGTCTTTTAAAGTTGCCTCATTCAATTAACTCTTAAAATGTACAGTATTTCTACTTATCGACCAATAACTCATCTCTTGACTGTCCACATAACCTCTGCACTGTGCTTTCCTTGACCAATCACCCTGTGCCACCAACACTGCAGAAAATGGAGTAGATGAAGAAGACAGGGACTGTACCCAAATTACTCCATCCTGCTTCCTATGTACACTATACTAAAACTCCCAAAACCTAAATTTCTCACCCAAGGGACATACTATACTACCCTCTAATCTATTTCACACTTTGATAAATTCTAATCTATCTCAAAGTCTTGGAAGTCCTCTCCATGGGCAAAGGTGAAAGGCAGTGTTTCTCTGGGGGTCAGGACCTCTCAGAGCAGACACAGAAATATTCCCTGTGCCCTGGATTCCCACACATTTAACCTAAAATCCTTCAACCCTTAACAAGTGAAGTTACCCAAAAATGTTCCAGGTAAGTAGGATTAGAAGGAGAAGAACTAGAGAACAACAGAAAGACAGAAGATCTATAGAAAGATACACACACATTGGCACCAACAGCTCAGGTTCCAGCATCACCAGCAGAGCAACCCCAGGAGAAGGAAGGATCCAGACCTTGGGCTGGCCTCGTGCTCCGGCTTTTAATCCCTTGGGCCTCCCTGGGCCCGCCCTTGGGGTGGGATTGCCTGTTGCTTGTCCAATCAGAGCCAGGGTAGTGGCAGCTGCTAGTGTGTGATTGATTGACCGCTCAGGCAATCAGAACTGGGTTAACACTGCCCCTGCTGTGTGATTGACAGCTCTGCCAGGCCAGGGCTGGGGGCGGGGCTCTGTCCCACCACAAACCAAGGCCTGACCTGGCCTTGGCCCCACACGGGCATTCCAAGCGTCCCAAGGTGTCTCGGGACATCGATCTCATCCAGCCTCTGACAGCGACCACAGTGACACTATGGAACCTCATGGAGCCATGGGTCAGTTGTGACAATGTGGGTCCAAGGACACCATGGTGACACTACAGAACCTCATGGAACCAAGGGGCCATGGTGACACTGTGGTGCCTCATGGAGTCAAGGAGAGCATTGTGAAACTCGGGGGCCCCAAAGAACCAAGGGTCCATGGTGACCTTGTGCAGCCCAGAGTGTCACAGAGGAGCCATTGTGACACAATGAGGTCTCATGAAAGAAAGGAGCCATGGTGACACATCAGGGCTTTGTGGGACCACAAAGCCATTGTGACATTGCAAGGCCTCAGGGAAGCATGGGGCCATTGTGACACTACAGAAGCAATGGGAATATTGTGACACTCCGGGGCCTCATGGAACCAAGGAGGCCCTTGTGACACTGTGGGGTCCCATGAAACCAAGGGAACATGGAACAGGTCTGGCTGGCTGGGCCTCCTGGGGACACCTGACAGGTCCAGCTGACCTTGGCATGTCAATGGCTGCTTCTCATCTGCCCCTGAAGCACTGGGGCTCTGGGCTTTCCTTCCTATAGGAGAGAACTGTCCTTCTCCTCCAGAGGCCCATGGCAAAAATTGGGATTTCTCCTCCAAATTTCCTTACATGCAAAGATTGTTCTCAGATGAAATCTGCCAGGAGAGACAGATCTGGCTGCCTTGGCTACCCAGGGGCCACTTCTCACCTGCCTTTGAAACACTGGGACCATGTGCTTTTATTTCTTAGGGGAAAAAAAACATCCATCTCAACCAGGAACCCATGGCCACAACTGGGCATCTGCCTCCAGAATTCCCTATATCCAAGGAAAATTTCCAGACAAAAGCTGCCAGGACTGACAAGTCTGGCTGGCCTTGGATTCCTGAGGGCTGGCACTCATCAGCCTCTGACACACTGGGGCTCTGTGCTTTCTTTCCTAATGAAAGGAGCTCTTCTTCCTGTCCAGGCACCCACGGCCAAAACTGAGATTCCACCTCTAAAATGCCCTATGATCAAGGACAGCCCCCAGATGAAAGGCGCCAGGAGAGACAGGTCTGGCTAGCTTGGCCTTAGGGTGGCCACCTCTCATCTTCTTCCAAAACACTTGGACTTCACACTTTTCTTTCCTGTAGGAAAAAACATCAATCTTTACCAGGTGCCCATGGCCAAAACTAGGATTCCAACTCCAAAACTCCATACATCCAAGGCTTGCTCCCAAGTGAAAGCTGCCACAAAAGACAGGTCTGGCTGTACTTTGCCTCTTGGGGGCTCCCTCTCACCTGCTTTCCAAACAATGGGGCTCTCAGATTTCCTTCCAATGGAAAAGAACCGTCCTTCTTCTCAGGGTGTCCATGGTCAAAATTGAGATTTCTCCACTGAAATTCCATATATTCTGGGATTCCTCCATGAAAAAAGCTGCCAGGATAAACAAGCCTGGCTGGCTTGGCCACCCAGGAGCTGCCTCTCTCACCTTCTCCCTTTGAAACACTTGGGCTCTGTGCTTTTCTTCCTATGGAAAAGAACCATCCTTCTCCTCTGGGTGTCCATGTCTGATTTTAGGATTCCACCTCTAAAATTCTGTATATCCAAGGGTTGCTCCCAGGCAAAATCTGCCAGTACCATCAAGTCTGGCTGGCCTTGGCCTCTGGTGGCTGCCCCTGCAACACTGGGGATGGGTTCTTTCCTTCCCATGGAGATCACTGGGACACTGATGGGGGGGGACCTCATGGAACCAAGAGGATCATTGTGGCACCACTGGAGCCCATGGAACCAAGGGGCCATGGTGACACAGCAGGACTTCATGGAACCCAGAGACCATTATGGCTCTGTGGGGCCTGATGGAACCATGGAGACCATTGTGACCCTTCAGGGCCTCATGTCACCAAGGGGGCATTATGGCACCTCAGGGCCTCATCAAGCAATGGACCCTTGGGACGCTGTGGGGCTCCATGGAACCGAGGGAAGATGGAACAGGTCTGGCTGATGTTGGGAATTCAAGGGCTGCCTCTCAACAGCTGTTGGAGCACTGAGGCCCTGTGCTTTCCTTGCTATGAAAAAGAACCATCCGTCTTTTCAGATGCTCATTGACAAAACTAGTGTTCTCCCTAAAATTTTTCCTCTACGCATAGGTATCTCTCAGAACAAAACCTTCCAGCTCTGATTGGCCTTAGTTTCTGGTGGCCACCTTGTGTCCAGGGACCATGGCCAAAATTAGAATTTGGCCTCCCAAATTCCATATATCCAAGAATTGCTCCCAAACAAAAGTCACCAGGACAGACAGGTCAGGCTGGCCCTGTCCTCTGGTGATTTTTTTAGACTCTGAGCTGAATGTTATCATTTGAAAACACTTTGGAGAGGGCCCAGAGATCTCTCAAAAGAGGCCTTGAGTACATGACCACTACATATGGACAAAGGAGCTCTGTGCTCTGTGCTGTTGTGGTGGTTTTGCATCATGGAAGTGATGTCCTAAGAGAAGCTGCTTGCAGTTTCCTCCATGTCTGAAAAAAAACCAATCAGTAATTAGGTTTGAGAAATGAAAATCTGTTAAACCACTAAAAAAACTGTACATGCCTCTGTGAAGGCACACATTAAAGATGAGAAAGCCTGGGATGGTCTCTTTCCCTTCTGGCTGGCAAAGAGGTAACAAGGCTGACCCAGCCCCCATCTCAGCCGGGGTCGGCCAGGCAGCTCCTGCCGTGGGGCCGGGCCCCTCCCCAGGGACCCCGCCAGGCCCCATTGGCTACCAGGCAGGGGAGGCCGTGGGGCCAAGGCTGGGCTGGACCATGGCTGCAGGTGCCAACATCTGGGCACTGCTGAACCCTGCCCCGCCGCCAGCCCAGGCCGAGCCAGGATCTGCCGGGCCCCAGGAGCAGCCCCGGGCTGGCCGGCTGGGCCAAAATTCTGCCACCATTGGGGTTCACCCACAACCCCTGGCAAGGGGAGGAGAAGCCATCGGCCCCCGGCTGTGCTGCTGCTGTGTTCTGGCCTGGCTGCTGAGATCCTGGCCCTTCCCCCCAGGACGGCCCCTCCTGACACAGCCCCAGCTCAGCCACTGCAGAAACCTCAGCTTGTAAAACAGCTCCGTCCGCAAGGACCGAGCCTGGCTGGGGTCATGGAACCATCTGCAGGGCCCGGGTGAGATATGAACTCTTTCAGTGCTTCCATCCTCCCTCGAGTGAGAGAAAAAGACAAAATGCAGGCACATAGAGGAGCAACATGAAGACACCGAGGTCAGTGAGGGGGAAGTTGAGTCCCGGATGGGAGGGATGAGGAGATGCCTTGATCTTGGGGCTGAAATCCTCTTGTAAAGCTGTAGAGAAGAATGTAATTGATACATTGTCGGAGAAGGGAGACGCAGACACCAGGTGGTCATCAGCAAGTCTCGTTTATTAGCAGTTACCTTCTTGGTTAAATACAGTGGCTAATCAGCTCATGCATATGCAAAATTATAACTCCTCATTGGTTAACTAGTTATCTACATCGTTATAGTGCACAGCTGTGACTTCTACATTTTTGTGGTTAGTAACTGTCCTTCAGTCCTTTTCTTGCATCCTGTTTACTACTTTTTGCGGACCCTCATTAGCTTCAAGGGCACTCTGCCCTTGAAGCTGCCTTTGTCCTAGATCTCTCTTAACTTTATCAAGCTAGTCTGGCTATGGCCTTTCTCTTCAAGCCAGTTCTGTATCAGCCTCTCTACAATACATCAGACTCTCCTTTTCTCTAAAGGGCATTGTAAAGAATGGGCAGATTACTTGTTCAGCAAAGACCTCCATGCTAAAATAAGCAAATGTTGAAGTAGCTGTGACCCCATGAGAAATTTGTACAGAGAAAGAGAGCAGAGTGATGAGACCCTGTTCCCCCATGGAGAGAAGAAAAAAATCTCTGTTCCCAAAGATGAAGATGATTTCAGAAATAGATGAAGGAGAACCTTTGCTCTTAAACAGCTCATCTTTAACCTAATACCCCATAAATTGGCATGGCCCATAAACACAGCTGTGGGGAAAGCTGTGAAAAAATGGGAAGGGAATTCATGATTGCAGATTATCTGGGTGGCTGCTATTTGTCAAAATTGAGAGCCATGAGAGATCTGTTTACTTCTGGAGAAGTCTCCATAGCATGAGACTCCTCTCCCTAAGTGAACTGAAGAAAGACAATTCTAGAGGTGGTAAACTGACTGAAAATTTTAGGTTTTGTCTCTTTACATTGCCAGTAAGAAAGAAAAGATTGTAGGGAGAGGAGAAGTATTCTGAAAGTTTTGTTCTGATTCTTATTACACTTAATATTTAATACTATTAATGAACTTTTCTTTATACCCTTTTATAGCTTTGAACCTTCTTTGCCTTTTTCCTAATCCTGGCTTAGAGCAGAAGAGGAGTAAGGATATTCTAGTGAGTGCACTGGTAATTAGCCAACACTGAACCCACCAAAATAATTGCTGCATTCTCCAAGAAATCTCAAATTGGCGAAACAAAACCTAAACTACAGAAAACAAAACTACAGAAACATTTCTGATGAACTGCACTAGAACAGAGGGAAGTCAAGGCAGAGCCATGGTTTGTCAGGACTTGCATGATCCTAATGAGCCCCAAGGTGCATTTGGAGCTGAGCCCTTGAACCTCAGGGCCTGAGAGGAGATTGCACAAACATTTCCAAAAGTCAAAGTCAGAGGAAACACCCAAAGTGTCTCAAAGAATTAATGGGTCACAGTGAGGTCCATACCCAGAACAGGCTCCTCATGGACTCTTTGGAGGAGAGAATTGGAGGCCAGGATCTCTAAAAAACCTCCCAGAAGCCTCCCAGAACCAGTGAAGAAAGGAAATTCCAAAATACCTTAAAAACCTTGAGTATCTCAAAGTATTAATGAGCCCGACTGAGTGTCAGTACAAAGCTCTCAAGGGACTCCCTAAAGCAGATAATTGGGGCCATGATTGCACAAACCTCTCCCAGAGTCTGTATCAAAAGAGAAACACCAAGTACCTTAAAATAACTGAAGTACCTTGAAGCATTAATGAGCCCCACTGAGTGTTGTTACTGACAAAGCCTCTCCAGGGACTAATTACAGCAGATAATTGGAGGCCATGATTGCACAAACCTCTCAGAGACTCCAAGGCAAAAGCAAAACCCAAAGTCCTTTGAAAAACCTGCACAGAGGCTTCTGGCAAGAGGCATTTCCTGGCAAGGGCAGCATTGCAGAGAGACAGCCCTGGCCAGGAGCAGCTCCTGTGCACAGCCCAGCAGGGCTGGGGCACTGCCTGCAGCCACCCCAGGCACAGCACAGAGGCACAGAGGGGTTAAACTCAGCCTGGGCTGGGAGCACAGAGCAGAGCTCACTCAGGGCTCACCAGAGCAGAAATCATCCCAGGTTTTGAAGCAGTCATTCCCTGGCTGTAGGAAGAAAAGCTGCAGTTCCTGCAGGGATCTCCTGGAGCTGGCACATCCCACAGCTTTGAGGACCTTTCAGGAGGACTCTCAGAGCTGTTGCAGGACAGGGCTGTGGCCCTAGGGCAGGGCTGGCCTTCCCAGCTGCCCCAGCCCATGCACAGCCCAAGGCAGCTCCTGTTGCCAGGCTCTGCTGCAAGGCTGAGCAGCCAGGGCTGCAGCCAGGGGTGCTCAGGGCTGTCCTGCAGAGCAGGGTCCTGCAGCCCAGGGTGCTGTGCTGGGGCAGGGACTCTGCTGCCTGCCAGGGACAGCTCTCAGCCGGCCCAGGCAGCTGCTCCCAGCACTGGGGAGAAGCTCTGGTGGGAAGGATCAACCCTGAGCAGGGCAGGTGCTGCTGCTGAGAGGGGCTGGGTGGGGCAGGGCTGCTCACAGCTCCAGACCAGCCTGGGTACAGCTCTGGAGGACAGTTCCCAAAGAAGGTAAGCCTGGCATTGCTGGAAAGAGCAGGAGCTTTCCTGGAAGTGTTTTCAATTTCCTACTTGGAGAAGGATGGGAGAGTTGGGGTGATGACAAAAAGATTTTTGATTTTTATACATTTTTATATATTCACAGGTCTGTAAATTACTATTATATAGTTATAAAACTATAATCCTTACTTAACTCTATTAAACTCTTTATAAACTCCATTAAACTACTATTATTTACGTCCATATCTATAATCCTTAATTAAGCCTAGTACTTTTCCTAACTTTTCTCTTAGATTTTAGAACAATAAGCTGACTGTCTCTCATGGTCTGTCTCCCAAAAAACTCACTTCCTTTTCAAACCAGGACACTGTCTAAATACATTCCTGAAATACTGTCTTATTATCAGTCTTATTATCATATAGTCTTATTATCAGGAAGAGAACATACCAGAACATTTTTTTTAATTGACCAGAATGTGAGCAGTCGCAACAAAAAGTGAAGGCAAAGAAGCTCTTGAACCTGCTCCAATGGGTTGACCCAGGGGTGTGTAACTGGGGCAACTGAATCTCCTCTTGGATGTTCCTGTTAAATATCCTAATTATTCAACCTTAATAAAATGTTGAAATCAAGGGCCGGATGTGCCCCATCCCCACTGGGACACCTGGAAGCTTCCAATTAATATTTCTTCCTTTACTGTTCTAACACTGTTGCAGGGTTTTTTTTTCTTTAGGATTATAGGCAACAGGGGGATGAGAGAAGCAGAACAGGAATTGTAATCCCAGAATCACAGAACATTCTGAGTGTAAAGAGACACAAGATCATCAAAGGAATGTTTGCACACTTACAGAGACTCCAGAACTGTAACTTTGGGTGCTCAGTCTCTCTGCTGGGAGCCTTCCAAAGGGCCTTCAGCCACTCCTCAGCCCATGCACAGCAGCAGCATCACCTTTCCAGGGCGAGCAGGGCTCTCCTGAGCTGCCCTTGCCCACCTGCACACAGAGCCTGCCCCAGCCAGGGCCCTGCAGGTTTCTGTAGGGCTGGGGCCAGGGCACACAGGGTGGGACAGGCTCTGTGAGTGCTGGCAGGGTCAAGGCTCCTCACAGGAGGGAATGTCCAGGCCCAGGGAGATGCTCAGGGAAGGAAAGGGGGCTGAAGAGAGCAGTGCTGGGGGCAGGAGGGCACTGTTGGTGTGTGGGAGGTGCCGGGCTCAGCTGGGCATGGGAACACTGTCCTGAGTGCCCAGCTGACCCTGCCCTGCCCTCTCAGGCACAGCACCACAACATCTTCTCTTGTTTCTGCACTGCCCTGATATTGTCACTGTTATCTGCTGCTACCAGGGAGGCTCTGTCATTTTCAGCAGCTGAGTCAGGCACTGCCCTTGGCATTCCTGCCATGGAGGGCTGTCCACGGGAATGGGGTGTCCAAGCTTCCCTGGGGCCTGTGGGCCTGTGGGCAAAGTAGTCAGTGGGAAAGGGGAATGAGCTGAGCCCCCTCCCTGAGATCCCATCATGGGCACAGCCAGGGATCTCCTTACTGTGCCCTTCCGAGCTCTGAGCTGCACTCCTGGATGCAAATCTGTGCCTGGATCTCGTGGAATTCCAGCCTCTTGGAGTATCCCAGGGTGACCCGGGAGTGTGATTGTGTTCTCATTGCAGCCGAAGGTGCACAGCCAGGGCAGCTGGGAACAAGCCCATCCAGCCCCTCACCTTCCCTCAGCCACAGGGAATCCTTTTCCTCTACCACCTCTCAGTGGCAAACTCTGAGTGCAGCAGAAATGCTGGGGATTTCTGACCTCAGAGAGCCAGGAATGATCTGTGGGTAGCAAAACAGTGACTAAACCTACCCCTGCAATCTATTTCCTTTAGAACTGGGAGTGCAGAGGCTACCAAGCCTGTCTGCATTAGGAGTGATTCCCCTGACAAATCCTGAATATCCAGCCTTGTCCCTCTGCCCCATGGCCACAAACCCAGGGCAGTGAGGCAGGGATGGCTCCTTGTGAGCCCCCACGCACAGACCTGGCTGCTCCTGACACACTCAGCCAGCACAACTGGAGCTCAGGCAGGGACCTGGGTGAAGGTTTTCCCAGAGCAGGAACAAGGGTGAGTGAGCCCCACTAGGACAGTCTGTAGGGAATGGCCCGGGTTTGGCTCAAAGCAGCCTCTCCTGACTTGTCACTGTCCTTTCTCCATGAACAGGTCCCCATGGCCAGCCCCAGCAAATGTCCAACAGCAGCTCCATCAGCCACTTCCTCCTGCTGGCATTGGCAGACACGCGGCAGCTGCAGCTCCTGCACTTCTGCCTCTTGCTGGCCATCTCCCTGGCTGCCCTCCTCGGCAATGGCCTCATCATCAGCGCTGTAGCCTGCGGCCACCACCTGCACAACCCCATGTACTTCTTCCTGCTCAACCTGGCCCTCACTGACCTGGGCTCTATCTGCACCACTGTCCCCAAAGCCATGCACAATTCCCTCTGGGACACCAGGAACATCTCCTACACAGGATGTGCTGTACAGCTCTTTTTGTTTGTTTTCTTCGGTACAACAGAGTTTTCCCTCCTGACCATCATGTGCTATGACCGCTACGTGTCCATCTGCAAACCCCTGTACTACGAGACCCTCCTGGGCAGCAGAGCTTGTGCCCACATGGCAGCAGCTGCCTGGGCCAGTGCCTTTCTCAATGCTCTGCTGCAAACGGCCAATACATTTTCCCTGCCCCTGTGCCATGGCAATGCCTTGTCGCAGTTCTTCTGTGAAATCCCACAGATCCTCAAGCTCTCCTGCTCCAAATCCTACCTCAGGGAACTTGGGCTTCTTACAGTTAGTGTCTGTTTGGTATTTGGCTGTTTTGTGTTCATTGTATTCTCCTATGTGCAGATCTTCAGGGCTGTGCTGAGGATCCCCTCTGAGCAGGGACGGCACAAAGCCTTTTCCACCTGCCTCCCTCACCTGGTTGTTGTTTCTGTGTTTGTCAGCACTGTAGCAGTTGCCTATCTGAAGCCCCCATCCATGTCCTCCCCATCCCTGGATCTGGCCCTGTCAGTTCTGTACTCGGTGGTGCCTCCAGCCCTTAACCCCCTCATCTACAGCCTGAGGAACCAGGAGCTCAAGGCTGCAGTGTGGAGACTGATGACTGGATGCATTCAGAAACACTAAACTTCTGGCCAATTTCTGCAAATCACTTGTAATAAAAATCATCTTTGCTACTTTTTGTTGCTTTTATTGTAGTTTTTATTTCCATTGTTTTATTCTCCCATATTGTCTATGAAGAAATTTCCTTTCTCAAGCCGTTTCTCATTTTGTTTCTCTCCATCGCATCGTCCCTGTGGCCACAGACTGTGTTAATGAGGGGCTGCGCTCTCAGTGGCTTTAAGCGAACTAAAGGATCTCCCAGCAAAGTTTTCTGCAGAGATGCCCTTTTGTTGCCTTTTCTGGAGCTGCAGCAGCAATGTCTGTATGCAGAGCTGGGGGCAGATCAGTGCTGGCACAGCAGCTGTGCCCAGGAGCAGCAGCATTTTGTGTTGCCAGCGCTGCTCCCGTGGCCCTGCCCCACTGCCCTGGTGGCCCTGGTGTTGCTGTAGGGCCTGAGTGCTCTCAGGGCCAGGCACAGTCCTGGGGGTGGCACTGCTGGAGCTGCAGCAGGGACAGGCCATGGGCACCGCTGGGGCAGTGCTGACGCCTCAAGCCAGGCCCTGGGGGCTCCAGGCTCCTTGCCCAGGCTCTCTCAAGAACATGCCCAGGCCAATGCTCAGCACAGAAAACCCCCGTGAGCAGGCCCAGGGTGGCTTTGGGCAGGCTGGGGGCAAACAGCATGGCTGGTGCTCTGCAAGGGCCCTGGGGGAGATGGGAAGGAGCAGCAGAGCAGGGACTGATTCATCCCCAGTGCACTGGACAGCCCAGGGCAGCATCCCAGAGCGTCCTCATGGAGCTGCCAACAACATCCCCCCTCTGCAGCCCTGGCCTCTCCCCCAGCTCACACAGGTGTTGCATCCTTGCAGGCACAGACACAGCAGCACTGGCTCAGGAGCCCCTGTTTGCATTGCACAGAGCAGGGGAGCGCACCCATGGTGTTGGTGTGGGGACATGAACCTGAGGGAGCACAAATGGCATCAGTCCCTGGGGCCAGCAAGGGCTGGGCAATGGCAGGGAAACCACTCAGCTTTATCCTGGCCTCTGCAGTCAGCCAGAACAAGTTTGTTCCCATCAGCTGGGCGTTTCCTGTCCCACTGCAGATGTTGTTGCTCAGAGCCAGGGCTGCATTGCAGCACCCCCCAAACTGCCCTGAGCATTTCCTTGGCTGCACCTTTGTTTTGTTTCCTCTCGCCTGGTTCAGATTTCTTCTTCTTTCCCACTTCTGCTCCCTCCCCTGAAAACAGCCCATCCCTGTTTGCCCTGTCCTCTCTGGCCCCACTCCCCATTGCAGTTCCTGACTTGGTACCATGGGAACGTCCCTTGGGCAGTAGGATCATCCTACAAGTGCTGCAGGAACTCTCTGCAGGCTCCTGCAGTGCCTCCTGCTGCTCCCTTGCTAGAAGCACCACAGGCCAGGGTGGGCACATCTGGGCTGCTGTGTCTGGCTCTGGGGCTCTCTGTTCTGGGCAATGAGGAGGAGCTTCAGAGGCTCTGCAGGACTGACAGGATGGGCTTTGGGGCTGGCAGGAGAAGCTGAGGGACCTGGGCTGCTGGAGCATCTGAAGAGGAGGCCCAGGGCTCATCCTGCAACTGCTCCAAGGGTGCTTTTAGAGAATCACAGAATCAGCAAGGTTGGAAAAGAGATTGGAGATCATCAAGTCCAGCCTGTGCCCTGACACAGCCTTGTCACCCTGAGCCTCCTCTTCTCCAGTATAAACAACCCCAGCTCCCTCAGCCGCTCCTCAGAGCACTTCTGTTTCCGACCCCTCAGCAGCCTTGTTGACCTTTTCTGGACACGCTCAGTCCCTCCATGTCTTTCCTAAATTGGGGGCCCAGAATTGGACACAGCACTCGAGGTGCTGCCCAACCAGTGCTGAGCACAGGGGAAGAATCACTGCCCTGCTCCTGCTAGCCACACCATTCCTGAGCCAGGCCAGGAGCCATTGGCCTTCTTGGCCACCTGGGCACACTGCTGGGTCATGTCCAGCCTGCTGTCCATCAGTCCCTTCAGGTCCCTTTCCGCCTGGCTGCTGTCCAGCCACTCTGTCACCAGCCTGTAGTGCTGCAGGGGTTGTTGTGGCCAAAGTGCAGGACCCGGCACTTGGACTTGTTAAACCTGACCTTGTTGGATTTGGTCCCTGGATCCAGCCTGTCCAGGGCCCTATGCAGAGCCCTCCTACCCTCAGGCAGATACACACTCCGAGCCAACTTGGTGTCACCATGGTTCCAGGAGGCCCCAGAGTGTCCCAATGGTCTCCATGATTCCATGAGGCCTCCCAGTGTCACAATGTCCCTTTGGTTCTATCAGACCTGTTGGTACCACAAAGTCCCTTGGATTCCCAAAGCCCTGCAGTGTCACAATTGCACCATGGTCCCCCAAGGCCCTGCAGTGTCACAATGGATCCTTGTCCCCAAAGGCCCTGCAGGGTGACAATGGATCCTTGGTTCCATGAGGTCTGGCAGTGCAGCAATGCCCTCCTTGGTTCCACAGTGTCACAATGGCCTCTTGGTCCCAAGGGTCACCACAGTGTCAAACATGTTTCCTTTATTCCAGGAGTCCCTGAGGAGCAGCACTGGCCCCTTGGTTCCATGGGGCCCTGTAGTGTCACAATGTCCCCATCGTGACACCAGGTCCTGCTCTGTCACAATGCTCTGCATGGTTCCACAAGGCCCTGCAGGGTCACAGTGGCCTCTTGGTTCCAGGAGGCCTCAGAGTGCTACGATGGATTCCTTGGTGCTGCAGTGTCACAGTGGAGCCCTGGTGACACAAGATCCTGCAGTGTCACCAGGGGCCCTTGGTTCCATGGGGCACCACAGTGTCACAATTGTTTCCTCAGTTCCCAAGTCCTTGCAATGGAGCAATGGCCCCTTGATTCCATTATCCCCAGGCTCTCCCAAGGGTCTCCTTGATTCCACAGTGTCACAATGGCCCCTTGGTTCCACAAGGCTCTGCAGTGTCACAGTGGCCTCTGTGCTTCCACCAGGACCCAGACTGTCACCATGGACTCCTTGCTTCCATTCAGCCCCACAGTGTCACCATGGCCCCTTGGCTCTGTGCTGCCATGTCGTACACAGTATCACCATGGTCCTCTTAGTGCCACCAGGCCCCGCAGTGTCACAATGGCCCCTTTCTTCCCCAGGGCCCTGCAGTGTCACAATCATCAGAGAATCAACCAGGCGGGAAAAGACCTTGGAGAGCATCAAGTTCAACCTGGACCCAAGACCACTTGTCAGCCAGGCCATGGCACTGAGTGCCACATCCAGTCTTTCCTTAAACACTTCCAGGGATGGTGACTCACCCATGTCCCTTGGCAGCCCATTCAAAACCCAATCACCCTTTGTGTGAAGAATATTTCCTAATGTCCAGCCTAAATGTCTCCTGGTGCAGCTGAAGTCTGTGTCCTCTTATCCCATCACTGTTCCTGGGGAAAAGAGCCTGACCCCCAGCTGGCTGCACCCTCCTGTCAGGTAGTTGCAGAGAGTGTTGGGTTTACCCTGAGCCTCCCCATCTCCAGGATAAACAACTCCAGCTCCCTCAGCCACTCCTCACAGGACTTGTGCTCCAGACCCCTCATCAGCCTCGTTGCCTTTCTCTGGACATGGTCCAGCCCCTCCATGTCCTTCCTAAAATGGGGGGACAAGAACTGCAAACAGCACTCGAGGTCCTGCCTGACCAGTGCCCAGCACAGGGGAAGAATCACTGCCCTGCTCCTGCTGGCCACACCATTCCTGATGCATAGGAGTGCCAGGGGTTGGATGAGGGAAATGGTGGGGAGGGAGTGAGGACAAAGTGTTTTTGATTGTCAGCCATGCAGGGTCTTGATTTTTCTATCTGTTGAGACTGCATTAGAAGGTGCTGGGGATCAATATCAATTGGACATTGCTGATATCAATCCATAAACAGGAAAACAGGAGAAAACAGCTCTCTCTGCATTGTTTTCAATATACTGCATCCTCTGTACATACTCTTCTGAAACCTTTCTAACTTAACTGAGAGGAATTAAATATTTCAGTTATTATTAAGGGCTCTTCTTGTTCAGGTGTTTTGAACAATTTTTTGTGATCTTGTCTCAAGGAATTCCTGAACTGAAGAACTCAAGAAAGAAGAGGCCTCTGGGGTAGTAAAATTCATCAGAAACCTCCCAGTGGCTGAGGATCCATCCCCATCAGAGAAGTGATGAACAGAAATGGGCACAGCTCTGTGGCTGCCCCAGCTCTGGAAGGCCCCAAGGCCGGGGCTCTTGTGCTGCCCTGGCCAGATGGGATGGCAGCAGGGGCTGCAGAGCTCTCAGCACCTCAGACAGAGGGGAGCAGGGCACCCAGGGAGCCTCCTTGTGCCTGGGCCAAGCCCCTTCCCCCATGGCTGGGGCTGAGTCCTGTGGCAGCTGCAGCTGCTGCTGTGCCCTTGCCAGGGGCTGAGGCCGTGGGGCCAGTGCCCAGAGCAGCCTGGCCTGAGCAGAGCTGTGGGGCCAGAGGTGGCTGGGCTGGGCTGGCCAGAGGCCCTTGGTGCTGCCCAGAGGTCAGGGCAGCTGGCAGAGCTTGCAGGGAGCTGGGCTGGGCTCAGAGAGCCTGGCACAGACACCATCAGTGTCCATCTCAGCCTGGCTGAGCGTGCAGGGGCAGGACTCAGGCCAGGCCTGGTGGGGCAGGGCCAGCGCCTGTGCAAGGCATTGAAAACAGGCAAGTGCCCTAGAGAGGAGGCTGCTCTGTGCCCTGGGGGGCATGGACAGAGCAGGGAGGGAGCCCAGGACATTTGTCAGTGCCAGCCTCTGTCCCCAGCCCTTGGCAGCCCTGGCTGCTGAGCCCAGCTTTGCCCTGGGCTGAGTTTGGCTGTGGCCCAGCTGTTATAAATGTTTGAATCCACAGCCAAATTTTTAAAAATTAACAAAGATTTATTATATTAATTACAAATTATCAAAAATCCGCCACAGCCAAGACAGCGTCAACTCCGGAATTTGGTGCTGGGTTAACCTGGATCTGACTGACAGAGTGGCAGCGTTTCCCCGAAAGTTCACCCCATCGTCTTGTACAGCCCGCTTATATCCCCAATATTTTCCCTGAGGCCTGAATAACAGGATGTCCCTTGTGTTTCTTCATATGTAGAGTTAGAACATAGGGATGCAAAACTCAGTCCCAGTGCTTCTGCAACCATCTAGGTTCTTCCTGGATGTTCTTTTCACATGAATAACTGAGTCCATACAGATGCAAAAGGCAATCCTCGATGTCTGTATAGCTTTCTTTCACATGTACTCGGGTGGTGCCATGCTTTGGGATGACTGATGTAATCTGTTCCTGGTGTCGTTTCTCCTGAAAGGCTTAATCGTCTCAAGGAAGACAATGTTCATGGCCCAGGAAGGCTTCATTCTCAAGCTAAAGACTTGATATTATCTTTAGCGTGTTCCAGGAACTGATTGAATAGAAATAGGACTATGTTCCCAGCCGGAGTGGTCAAGGGCATGCGGTGGATTCATGTAATATTTTATACATATGCATATTCACTTATAGCATGAATTAACCATACATCTATAACAATCCCTCCCCTTTTATTTCACCCATTTAATTCATGCTACTCTTTTGTCAAATTTTTAATTCCTACATCTACCCACCACCAGTAAGGGTTTCCCACAAACGAAGCACCATTTAGACTATCCGGTACTCCCCTTGTGGGATACCCTGGTATACCACATAATTTGACCCCTTCTCAGTTTGTTCTTCAAATTTTGCCAGTGCCTCTGCTGCACTGCTAGCATATGGTTTTTCCTCCCAGTCGCATAATTTTGGATGTGTCGCCTCCAGAAGCCCCCTCCGAGTCGATGGGGACTATTGCAATTTGCATTCCCCTGACCACTGAGTGAATCAGCCTGATAAAACAGGGTATTCACAAAGGAGGTGACAGCAAGGCCAGGCACAGACAAGCAATTGCTGAGCTGGCCAGGGCTGAGTGTGCCAAAGGCAGAGCTCAGCTGTCCTGCCCTTGGGGGCTGCAGGAACAGTCCAGAGCCCAAAGAGCCTCCATGGCTGTGCTGGAGACCAAGGCTGGAGGAGGGAAATGGAGGGCTGCTGCAGGATGGGGAGGGCATTGAATTCCAGCACACACCTCAGCTCTCTGATCACCCCAGCAGCATGCTGGGCCTGTCTTTCAGACTGGAGCAGAGCAGATGTTGATGGGACAGGAGCACTGTGGGGTTGTCAGGGACCTGCAGGTTGCAAGGTGCTCTGCTCTCCCTCAGGTGCTCTCGGAGAGATCCAGTCCCAGCTGGGCACCTCAGGGCACAAGTGGCACTGCCTGTTCATGGGTACACAGCTGATGTCTGCCTGTTCATGGGCACCGGTTTTAATACCTGTTCCTTTCATAATATACAAGCAAATCTTTTTTACCTGGGTCACTTGAATACTTTTGAAAAATAGCAAAGTTTTCCCACCAGCAACAGGAATTTCCTGGTTATACAGGATTCTACTGCTGATGACAGGAGAAGAAATACTGATCTTCCCCACTACCATTGCCACCAACATTCAGTCTAATATTTTATGGCCCTCCTCCTTCATGTGTTTTCACCTCTTTTATTTAAATGGCCATGTCTAAGGACATCTCTTCATTTAGGGCAGCTGGATCTTTGTCCTTCCCTTTGCTCCCAGACTTCCTCATGCAGCTGTTCTCTGGTCCTTGCAATTTGTCCCCCTTGACTGGATTCCTGCTTTGAGCTTCAGGGAGATGCCCAGTCTTTCAGAAGTTTAAATAACTCCTTAGACAGCATCTTATTAGTAGTTTTATGTTTTACAAAACCTGTTCTTATGTCTTTGTCTAAAATCCTTCCTGTATGGCAATCCCTTGTGGATGGCGGACATGTCAGGTGTTGCTGGGATGTCACAAGGAGCTGAGGGAAGGGTTTTAATGTTTATTAAATTTTATCATGTTCACATGTTTTACGTTGGCCATGAAGAGAAACCTTTCTGTGCCTCTGAGTCTCACCACTGCCTGGTCCCTCAAAGAACACAAACCTGATAAGTTGTGGTTTCCACTCCAGTGGCTACACTGGCACCTCCCTCCATAGCCAGAGCAGAGCTCCCTTGTCCCAGAAAGTGTCTGGCAAAGGAGGGATGAAGGAAACAGGACAGGCTTTGGGGATCAGGGGCAGGGCAGAGCCAGGGAGAAGAATGTCTTTTGCATTTGATGGAGCTGTGCCTTCCCTTGGCTCTGTTGGCTGGCAATAAATGAATATCCCTCTGTGTCTCGGGCAGCTCCTTCTCCAAGGAAAGCAGGTGGGAGTTGGAGCCAAGGAGCTGAAAGCTGCAGGTGCAGCCTGGGCTGGAGGGAGCTCAGATTTGCACAAGGCTGCTCTGAGTGCCAGGGCTTGGATGGGGGAAATGGTGGGGAGGGGGTAGGGACAGAGTCTGATTGATTGCCAGCCATGAAGGGTCTTGATTTTCATCTCTATTAAAACTGCATGAGGAGGTACTTGGATTCAGTATCAATTGGAGATTGCACATATCAATTTATGAACAGGACAAAAAACCTGAACAGGACATAAAAAATGTTTTCTCAGTATCTTTTTAAATATAATATGTTCACTTTGAATACACTTCTGAAATCTGTTGAATTACCCACAAACTTTTTGAAAACTTAAATGATATTATTCCCAGAGGCTTGGCTTGTCAAGGTGTTCTGAATGTTAATGAGCCCTGGGACACTGAATTCCTGCACTGAAGAGCTGAAGGCTGAACAAGCCACTGGAGCAGTGAAATTCAGCAGCAGCCTCTGCAATTTCTGAGGATGTCAGCAGCCCCCACTGAGGCCATCCCTGCCCAGAGCCCGTGGGGGAAGCATCCCTGACAAGGAGAGCATCCCTGAGGCTGGGGCAGCACTACTCAGAGGCACCAGCGTCTCCAGCTGGGAAATGGAGTGTGGAATGTGGCTGGGAAAGCCCTGCCTGGGCTGTGCCAAGCAGGACGGACAAGCCCTGCCTCCCATCCCCCAAAAAACTCTCTCAAGGAGACATTTAAAAGGAATTACAATGGTTTGTGTACTCTGATTTGGAGGCACTGGAGAAATACCAGAAGAGATTCTCAGGAGCTCAAAACAACAAAACAGCCTTTACTGGGAACTTTAGAAAATCAACAAAAAACCCGTCTACAACCATTAACTTGGCCCATTCAGCTTGACAAATTCTAAGCCTGTTCAATTTACAGTTGCTCAAAATTTTCAAGAGGACAGAATTAGAAGAAGTAAACACAGAGAGAGAGGAAGACAAGATTTAGGGAAGCACTCACAGAACTACCAGCTCCTACATTGTAGCAGCATTTAGACAGAAATTCCAGGAGGAGGTAGGGTCAAGATATGTGCTTGCCTCATGGTCAGCCTTAAATACCCCTTGGTCTTCCTGGGCCCTTCCCACAGGTGGGGCTTGGGCTCATTTGGTCACTCAGGAGCTGGGCTGGGGGCTCCAGAGGTAGCTGTGGAGCATTGTCTGTGCTGTGCCAGGGACTGGCAGAAACTGCTGGGCTAGAATAGAGGCTCTGGGGGGATTGGGGTTCCAGGGCAGGGCAGTGCTGGGGTTGCAGGGCAGGGCAAGGCTGGACCTGCCCCTTCCTCCCCCACACATGAAATGTTTTGAGCCAACAATCTCCTCCAGTCTGACACAATAGGAAATGTTGGAGGTCAACCCCAAATTTCATGGGCATCTGTAGAAGGAGAGTTCTTTTCCATAGGAAGGAAAGCCCCAGTTCACGGTTCATTTCTGGTTTGATTGCCTGGATTTTGTTTGGTTTTGTTGTTGCTTTGTTTCTTTGGTGTGCCTGAAGTGTCCAGTCAGGAGCAGAGTGACTCTTGCCAAGGAACTTTGTGCTGCTGTCCCTTAATATTAAATCTGTCACAGAGATAGCCTGTGATGACAGAATCCATTCTATGATGTCCTGCCTATGATGTCACAGAGCCTACTCTGTGATAGCACAAGAGACTCCATGATCACACACAGCTGCTCTGTGATGTCACAGCCTGCTCAGTGATGTCACAAAGCTGCTTTGTGATATCACAGGATCTGTGCTGGGATTTAACTCTGTGATGTCCTACAGCTAGTCTGTGATGCCACAGAAGACTCTGGGATGCCACAAAGTCATCCTGTGACATCACAGTCTGTTCTATGATTTCATAGCTTGCTCTATGATGTTACACCGCCACCCAGTGATGTCACAACCCACTCTCTGATGTCACAGAGCCACCCTCTATGATGGCAGAGTCTGCTCTATGGCTCTACTCTATTTTGTCACAGTCAGCTGTGTGATGTCACAACCCCCTCAGTGTTGTCATAAAGCGCTCTCTGTGTTGTCATACTCCCACTCTGAAATGTCACAGCACACACTTTCATCTCACAGCCTGCTCTATGATGTAATGCAGCCATGCCATGATGTCACAGCCTGCATTCTGTGATGTCACAGAATCCCATCTATGATTGTGTAGCTGCTCCATGACTTGTCACAAAAAACTCTGTGATGTCATAGCCCAATCTGGGACCTCACACAACCTACTCTGTGCTGGCCTTGGCCTCCTGGCGGCCACCTCTCATCTACTTTCAAAATACTGGGGGCCTGTGCTTTTCTTCTCATGGAAAAAATCATGTTTCAAGTCCAGGCATCCATGGCCAAAATTGAGAATCAGTCTCTGAAATTCCTTATATCCAAGGATAGCTCCCAGACAAAAGCTGCCAGGACTGTCCAGGTTCCCTTGGCTTCCAGAGGGCCAGCTCTCATCTGCCTTTGAAACTCTGGTAATCCGTACTTTCCTTCCTATGGAAAAGAACTGTCCTTTTTTGTCCGGATGCCCATAGACAAAAGTGAGGCTTGGCCTCCTAAATTCTGTTTATCCAAGGATTCCTCCCTGACAAAGGCCTGGCTGGGCTTGGCCTCCTTGGGGCTGCCTCTAATCAGCCTTTGAAACACTGGGGCTCCACCCTTTCCTTCCTATGAAAAACTGTCATTCCAGTCCAGGAACCCATGGCTGAAATGGAATTCCACCCCTAAAACTCTCCATATATCCAAAGGCTGCTTGCAGACAAAAGCTGCAAGGACAGACAGATCTGGCTTGCCTTGGCCTCTGGTGACTGCCTCTCATTTCCTTTAAACCCTGGGGTTCTGTGGTTTCCTTCAAATAAAAAAGAACTGTCCCTCTTGTACAGGTGTTCTTGGCCTCAAGCACTTGACCACTCTGCAGGGACACAGGAGCTCTGGGCTCAGTGGGGTGGAGACTGAGGACAGCAGAGGAGAGCCCTGGGAGGGATTGAAGGGTGGTTTCAGAGATGGTGGATCCTTTTGACATAGTAGAGAACAGCCAGACAAAGAAAAAATTAATGCCAAAGGCAGCTGGGGAGGCCCAAACTGGACACCAGGAGAAAGGAATTTCCCTGCCAGAGCAGGGCTGTGGTGCAGCACGTCCCCAGAAGGAGCCTGGAGCAGCCCAAAGCTTTCTGTAGGCAGGCAGAGGCAGGCAGGAGGCAGAGCTGTCAGCAAAGGAAGGGGCCAGCCAGGTGGGGCAGCCAGGGTATGACAACAGCCTGCAGGGACAGAGGCCAGGGCAGGGACACCGTAGGACAGCATGGGCTGCACAGGGCACAGGGATGGGCAGCAGCTGTAAGGCCCTGACAGAGCCAACTCCTGCAGCACTTTGGCCATGGCTGCTGGCCCTGGCCCTGAGACCACGAGGGGACAAGTGACCCTTGCAGCCCTGGGGCCTCATTGCCTCCTTGTCCCTGTTTAGCAGCCTGGCAGGGGCCGCCCCACGGTCCTGCCCTTGGCATTGCACATCCCCACATCCCAGTGCCCATCCTGGGAAGAGCCCTGAGCAATGAGGGAGGGATGGGATTTTCCTGGCCAGGGGCTGGGGCTCAGGCCTTGGTCCGCTGCATTCCTGAAACACATCCAGCTTTGCTCAGCACCAGAGACATCTTTGCCTTGCTTGTCCCCACCTGTCATCACTGCCTCCAGTGTTCTGCTCTAGCTGGAACCTGGGGACATATTCTCAGTCTTGTCCCTCAGAAGGATCTATTTTATGTATGAGAAACTTCAGTGTTTCAACCACACTTTGAATTCTTGAGAAGTTCTTTGAGCACACTCTGAGGGACTGAGTCTGATGCAAAGAGCACCAAAGCCCCAGAGGGTCATTACAGTCCCTGTGCTGTGTCTGTGCTGCTGAGCTGGGCCAGGCTCCTGGCACAGAGGCAGTTCCTGGCAAGGGCAGTGCTGCAGAGAAACAGCTCTGGCCAGGAGCAGCTCCTGTGCACAGCCCAGCAGGGCTGGGGCACTGCCAGGGCACCTCAGGGACACCAGCAGGGCACAGACAGAGCTCACAGGGGCTCAGCACTGGCAGGGGCTGTGGGATGTCCCAGAGGGGGCTGTGTCACAGCAGCACCTCTGTGGCTGTGTCATGAAGGAACAGAGAAGCTGTGATGTCAGCAAGGGGCTGTGTGACAGCACAGAGTGGGCTGTGTGAGGTCACAGATTGGGCTATGCCATTACAGAGTTTGTTTTGTGAGGTCATCAAGCAGCTGTACCATTATTGAGGGGACTGTGTGACATCCCAGAGGAGTCTGTGACATTATGATATGGCAGTATGACATCATAGAGCTGGCTGTGAGGTCAAAGTGTGGGCTGTGACATTACAGAGTGGCAGTATGATATCACAGAGAGGGTTTAGTGACATCACAGAATGGCTGTGACATCATAGAGAAGGGTATGAAGCCATAGAGGAGATTCTGCCATCATAGAGGGTGGCTCTGTGACATCAGAGTGGGTTGTGACATCACTGGGTGGCTGTGTAACATCATAGAGCAGACTGTGACATCACAAAACAGACAATGACATCACATGGTGACTTTGTGACATCACAGAGTCTTTAATTACATCAAGAGCAGCTGTATGACATCTCAGGGTGACATCACAGGGAGGCTCTGTGACATCATAGGCGCGGTTTGACATCACATGAAGGCCATGTGACATCACAGTGGCTATGTGATGTCACAGGGGCCTTTGTGACATCACAGGTGGCTGTAAGACATTACAGGAGGCTTTGTGACACCACAGGGGCAGTGTGACATCACAGGGGCTGTGTGACATCATAGGGGCTGTGTGAGGTCACTGGGGAGGTCACTCTGCTCTGTCCCCCCTCACAGTTCCCCCCAGAGCAGTCCAACCCTGCTCGTGCACAGAGGGGTCCCCTGTCCCCCCAGGTCCCCCCTCCCCCGGCACCGCAGCCTCCCCCAGAGGATGTTCCACGAGATCAACCCCAGAGCCTGACACGGGGACAGGGGGCCAGGGACCTGGGCCGTGGGACAGGGGGACAGGGACTCCCCCAGCAGCATCCCCATGTCCCCCAGGGCCAGAGCCTGGGCCAGGGCTCCTTCACCCTGTCACGAACAAGGGCTTGAGAACACTGATAAAACCCCAGCAAGGGATCAGCAAAACGCAGGTTTAATATTGAGTGACAGCAGCACAAAGTTCCTTGGCAAGAGTCACTGTACTCCTGACTGGACACTTCAGGCATACCAAGAAAACAAAGCAACAACAAAGCACAACAAAATCAAGGCAATCAAACCAGAAAAGAACCAAGAACTGACCCCATGTGTGTGTGACACAAGGACAGTGAGGGCAAGGATAAAAGGAATACAAACCAAAAGCTTAAACATAACAGAGTTCAAACTTAACAGGACTTGACTTACATCTTATCCTTAACTGACACTTTCAATTTCACAATTTAGCAAAAGAACAGCACTTTACACTATTTAACCTAACTTAAAACACATGACTTCACAATTTAACAGACCAATATCACCTAATATTCAACTTAGCTAAAACTTAAATGTAACAACTTAGCAAAAGAACAACTCCTAGCAGCATTTAACTTAGCTTAGACCTTGTGATTTAACCTTACTTACAGCTATGTGGATATCTGACTGACTCAGCTATCCAAGGCACTCAAACCCCTCAGAGAGCAGCATTTCTGCCACATTTCCCCAGCACAGGCACTCCTGTGTGCACACAGACACAGAGAGTCAGTGCAAGGCACCTGTGAGAAATTCCCCTGAGGGCAGGGAATGCTCACTGCTGATGCTTTGGCATCTCCCCAGCGGGTGAAGGGTTGAGCCTGGAGGAGTGGGGGGATCAGCCCAGGCTCTGTGGTTGTTTGGGATCCCCGAGTGCAGCAAACGGGAGAGTTCCCGGCTGGGAGAGGCCCCACTCAGAGGGAGTCGCTGGCCCAGGAGAGCTCCAAGGGCTCCTTTTGGAGCGCTGTTTGCAGGGCCCCACGAGAGGGGCTTCAGTCCCAGCAATGGTTCATCCTGGCCACACTTGGCATCAGCAGCTTTCTTTGGCAGTGTGAGAACAGGGATGTTGTGCCACGGAGGGAACAAAACCAGTTCCCAGGGCTGCTCCTAAAGGAGCCAGGAGCTGTTTGGGCAGCAGCAGTGCCTGGAGCAGACAGTGTTTGTGATGAGCTGCAGAGGAGCTGAGCCCAGGGGCTGTTGGCCAAGGCCGAGGCCCAAGGAGTATTTCTCAGCTGGCAGGGCAGCCTGAGAAGGGGAGGGGGGAATGCAGCAGCACAGGGCCATGGAACCAAGGGAGCCTTGTGACACAGTGGGGCCCTGTGAGACCAAGGGACCCTTGTGACACTGTGGGGCTCCATGGAATCATTGAGAGCACTGTGACATTGCTGGGTCTCATGGAACCAAGGGGACTGTACTGACGCCGTGTGGCTCCATGGAATGTAGGGATCACTGTGACACTGAGAGGCCCCATATAACCAAGGATCCATTGTGACACCATGGGGCCTCATGCAGCTGTTGAGACCATTGTGACACTTTGTGGTGTCATGGAACCAAGAGGCCATTGTGACACTGCGAGACTCCATGGAACCAAAGGTCCATTGTGACATTGCAAAGCCTCATGGAACAATGGAGAGACCATTAGGACACTTCACAGCCTTATGGAACCAAGGGGCCATTGTGATACTTTGGGGCACCATGGAGCCAAGGAGACCATTGTGACATGGTGCGGACTCATGGAACCAGTGAGACCATTGTGATCCTGGGGGTCCCCATTGAACCAAGAGGAGCATTGTGATATTGTGGGGCCTGGTAAAACCAAGAAGCCTTTGTGACACTGCAGGGCTGCATGGAACCAAGGGGCCATTGTGACACTCCAGGGCTGCATGGAACCAAATCTCCAGGACGACACAGAGTGGCCTCCTGTCATCTCATTGATGATCCATTGTGACACTGTGGAGCCAAAGGAGACCATTGTGACACAGCAAACCCCCAGGGTCCAAAGGTCCATTGTGACATTGCCGGGCTCATGCAACTGAGGAGTCACGTGACATTGTGGGGCCTGGGGAACCATGGAGACCATTGTGGCACTGCAAGGCCTCATGGAATCATTGGAACCACTGTGACACTGCAGGGCCTTATAACACCTGGGGGCCACTGGGACATTGTGGGACCTCATCAAACCTAGGGGCCAGAGTGACACTGCAGGTCTTCCTGTAATAAAGCGGCCATTGTGACATTGCTGGAACCCATGGAATCAAGTAACCTTTATGACACTGTGGGGCCCCGTGGATCCAAGGCACCATTGTGACACTGCTGGAGCCCCAAAAAACCAAGGGAACACAGAACAAGTCTGGCTGGTTTGGCCTCCCATGGAATGCCTGACTGGTCACTTCTCATCTGCTGCTGAAACACTGGGGCTCTGTGCTTTCATTCCCAATGGAAAAGAACTGTCCTTCTGCTCCAGGCACCCATGGCCTGGATTGGGATCTCACCTCCGAATTTCTTTATATCCAGGGATTGTACCCACAGGAATATTGCCAGGACAAGTCTGGCTTGCAGTGGCCTCACATCTCTCATCTCTCCCCAAAACATTGGGGAAGGCTCCCTGCTCTCCTTGCTCCATGGGAAAGAGCTGTCCTGCTTCTCCAGGTGCCCATGGCCAGAATTGGGTTACTCCGAAATTTCCTAAATCCAAAGGCTGCTTCCAAACACAATTTTCCTTTGCTGACAAGTCTGGCTGGCCTTGGACTAGTGAGACACTCGCCTGCCTTCCAAACATTGGGGTCTGTGCTTTCCTTCCTATGGAAAAGAACTGTCCTTCTCCTCCAGATGCCCATGGCCAGAACTGGGATTTCACCTCCAACATTGCCTTACTGTGAGACACTGGAGGAGACTTACCTAGAAACATTTTATGTGTGGGGGAGAGGAAGGGGCAGCGCCAGCACTGCCCTGTCCTGGAACCCCAATCTCCCCAGAGCCTCTATCCCAGCCCAGCAGTGTCTGCCAGTCCCTGGCACAGCACAGGCAATGCTCCACAGCCACCTCTGGAGCCCCCAGCCCAGCTCCTGAGGGACCAAATGACCCCAAGTCCCACCTGAGGCTCATTAATGCTTTGAGACACTCAAGGTGTTTAGGATACTTTAAGGATTTTCCTTTCCACACTGAGTGTCGGAGAGGTTTTTGTGCCATCCTGGCCACCAATTCTCTCCTCCAAGGAGTCCATGAGGAGCCTGTGTTGGAGAGGGACCTCAGTGGGACCCATGAATGCCTTGAGACACTTTGGGTGTTTCCTCTGACTCTGACTCCTGGAAAGGTTTGTGCAATCTCCTCTCAGGTCCTGAGGTTCAAGGGCTCAGCTCCAAATGCACAGTGAGGCTCATTAGGATCAAGCAAGTCCTGACAAACCACAACTCTGCCTTGATTTCCCTCTGCTCTAGTGCAGTTCTTTAGGAGGGTTTCCTTTTGCAGTTAAGGAGAAAGAGTTCAAACATCTTCTAGGAAATATGGATTCCTATTTTAAAGGGCATCTTTTATTGCTGTTCTTATTACACCAGAGGTGATTGCAGCATTCAGTGACTGATATTGATGCAGGGACTCTCCTAAGGAGGTCTGGCCTGCGCAGAGCAGCTGTGCCTTGAGGTCTGAGCCAGTGTGGACAACCTTGCTCCACATTCCCCAAGCCCATCGTGTCTCTCCTCACTCACCTGGGACCTGCTTTGCTTGGAGAACTGGCTGCTCTCAGCCAAAAAGGAATTTTCCTCCTTTTATTTTTGAAGCAAACTAAAACTCCTGAGTTTCCCCACTGCAAACAGACATCCTCCTCAAGTGTGTGCCAAGCCCAAGGTGCCACCAAGAGCACTCCAGACCTGCCCTGGGCCAGCTCTGAGGGTGGATCATCATCCCAGCCTGCAGTGGGCCATTGCAAGGGACTGTTGCCATGGACACTGCAGTGACCCCACTGCTGGGTTTGGGTGCCATGGCAACCCCCATCAGTTCAGGTTTCCTTGGAAACCAGCCCAAGGAGCCATTTCTGCAGCCAGGTTCCATGGACACTTGCCTGCAGAGCTGTTGCTGCCCTGGGCTGCCATGGCAACCCTCAGGACAAAGCGGTGCCAGGGCTGTTCCAGGGACAATTGCAGTGACACTCCTTGGTGCCACCAGGTGCCATGGCAACGGCCACGGGGACCCGTTCCTTGTTTTGGTGCCGTGGCAACCAATGCCCGGACCCGCTGTGGTGGTTGGTGGCCATGGAAACCTGCCCTGGGCCCCTTGCTCAGGGCTGGTGTCAGTGCCCAGAGCCAGAGGGGATCCCTTGCTGGGGGCTCGTGCCATGGCCACCTGCCCTGTGCCGCGCTGGCCGGGCAGGCACCAGGAACCAGCAGCCAACGCCACTGCCAGGGCCAAAGGCCAGGTCAGCCAGACAGAAAGGGGCAGTGCTGGGCACTGTTTCCATGGCAACCGGCACTGGGGGTGACACCTGGGTCACCTGTGCTGGCAGTTGCCATGGAAACCCCTGGCAGGCACTGAGGGCACAGACACTGGCACTGAGACACTGCTGGGCCGGTGCTGAGCACAGGGCTGAGCACGCAGAGATGGTTTTGTTCTTGCTGAGCTGCAGCAGAGCCAAGGCCTGTCCTGCCCCTCGTCCGGCAACGCTGGGGAGGGGCTGGGGCTGCGGGGCAGCTTGGCAGGGGACACAGCCAGGACAGGTGACCCCAACTGAGCCCGGGGATACCCCAGACCATAGGACATCATGCTCAGTGTATGAAGGGGGGGAACAAGGAGGGAGGGGGGAATTTTGCAGGGAGGGCTTTTGCCTTCCCAAGTAACACTTAGGCAAGAGGGGGCCCTGTTTCACCAGTGGGCAGGGTCACTACCAAAGACACAGACACCAACTTAAGGAATTGTGTCATTTATATCATTGCACAGATGCAAAGAATTACAAAAGGATAAGCTCAGCAAAGCACATCATCATTAGCAAAGTATTACAAAAGCAGCTCAGCAATCCATCCAGTCATTACTACCAAAGATTGCCTGCAGTGATTAAAGAAAGATCCATCAGCAGTTCCCCTCAGACTTCACCATCACCCAGATCCACACATCAGCTGGGGAAGCCAAGGACTGCAGACCCACTCCCAGACACTGGGAATTCCTGCAGGTGCCTCCACCTTTGCAGCCAAGGAGGCTCCAAGCCCGCTGGGAGAGGACACAGCTTTTACACTGCTAAACAAACAAGCTGACATCACTGCTACTGTGGGAACATCTGGTTTCATTCTCCTCATTGCTTTCTCCCAAAGCCTGGCCAGGGCTCAAGGAGGAACCAAGGGAGGTGACTTTGATCCTTCAGCCCCAAACAAGGCCAGATGGGACCTGGTCTGGTTTCCACATACAGAAAGATAAATCCATGTTTGATCAAGGAACACATACACTGATCATGCTGTTAATAATGCTTTCTTAAGGAGTGGATACAAATATAACGGTTGGAAGGTTCATCTAGAGGTGAACTTTGCCTCAGGGCCTGTTCAGGCCTTGGTAGTTTGATTGGTCCTCAGGCCTACAATGAACTAAATCTTCAAAACAATTCTTTTAATAACACAGTTTAGATTTACATATTAGACATAAAGGCATCTCCTCTTGTGCTTCAATTAAGTGCTGTTTAATTTCATTACTCTGAGCTATTCACCTTCCTTTTAAAACATGCCTAAATAGTTGCTGCTATTCTCTACGATTTATCAAATGCCTTTTTTTTCTTCAGACTGTCTCTCCTAAGATAAGTCTCAATACTCCACTTCCCAGCACAGTGTCACAGCAACTCTAACATGGAATGTCAGAGTGCACACCAAGTGCACACGCTGCAATGATGACAAATGCATTTCACAGCAGCCTCCAGTTTGGCAGCCATGAAGCCAATCCCACCAAGAAGAATTTTCTTCTTTCTGCCACTCTTGTGCTGCTCTTTGTGTCAAGGTGATTCCTGACTGTTGGCCTTCAAACCCATCGCTGAGAGCAGTGCAACATTCCTGTCCCATGGCAGCCCAGGCTCCTCCTTGGCCAGCAAGCAGATAATCCAAGGCCATGCGGTTCTGTGCAGTCCCCATTTGTGTTTGTTGGAGCTCACAGGATGTGCTATTGCACATTTTAACAGCATCATTTGCTGCTTCTGATAATAATCCATTCAGATGATTCATGGAAACTCCACAGGACAGGGCAGCACACATGGGGCACAGGAGGAACCAGAATCTTTTGCTTTCTGAAAGCCAAGGCACTCCTTGGGGGGAAAATGTTCTCTGGGCCCCAACTCTTCCTTGTGGTTGTGGCTGAAGGACCCGAAATGGTGGCCCTGCAGCCAAGAGTGGTGTGACACTGACACCGACCAGCTCCAGCACCCCAAGTTCTACTGACACTGGCAGGGATGTAAAGCACAGAAATCCTCTCACACTGTGGCCTCTAGAACTAGAACAGGGTTTGGTTTCTCCTGAAGGGAAATCTTAGGGAATCCTGTCACACTGATCACTGTATTCCTGTGTTTTCTTTAACTGTCCCTTCACTGACAGTGACGAGTCAGAGCCCATGGACAGAGTTCTGGCCACCCCACAGGGTGGGCCCTCCAAGGGAACCCCATTCCTCCCAACTTCAGCTGAGAACACACCCAGCAATTGCTGACATGCAGTACTTTGGCTACCCTGAGCTTTACATTTTCATAACTAATCATTCCATTTTGATCACTAACCCCTTGGTCAAACACTAGAGGTGTTTGTGGCAGACAAAGATTCTGGCTGACCATCAAGGTACAGCTTACAGACATCAGCAGTACTTTAGTGACACTGTTCTTCATTCTTTTTTCTCAATCTCATTCGAGTTAGGAACAATAATTCTGTTGTCCATGGAGCTGGTGCCTTTTTAATTCCAGAATAATGCCCCCAGGCCCTTTGCTGTTCAGCTTTACCATGGTGTCTGTGCCTAACAAGGCTTGGGGGGCCCTTTCCCCTCTGGCTGGAAGGGGGCCGGCTCCCAGTCCCTGAGGGGCACCCAGGCTCCTGGATGGAATTCCTGTGCAAGTCCCTCAGGGTCACAGCAGCCTTCACATGGAGCCCTGTGGATCAGAGCATTTTCCAAAGTGGCCCTTGGGGCAAACAGGGAGATTTGGTCTGGCAGGACGTGTAAAACAATATCCTGTCAGATCTACTTGTTCTCACACAGAACACTTGGCTGCAGGGACACATTCCCATTGTTCCTGCCAAGGTTTCAGGACTCAGAGTTGTCTTTCCTAGGAGCTGCTCCTTCAGCTGCCTCAGGAGGGCCTTTTGGCCTCCAGACCCACACTCTGGCTCCATTATTAGGACTGCTGGATCCAAACCCTTTATCTCCACAAACAGTGGGGATTGGAGGTGGAGCTCCTTTTTTCACAATCGTCCTTAAAATTGCAATATCAATAATTGTGCTACGCTGTCACGGGGTTGAATATTCCAATCTTGTTCACTGTTGTTTAACAGAATCACTGTAATTTCTCTTTGATATTCTGCATCAATTCCTCCTGCCATCACATGAACACTTTGCAAGGCCAAGCTCCAAGCGAGCAGTGTCCAAAGCAAAGTGTCCTGAAGGAATCTGAATTCCTGTTTCAGTATTGACAGCTCTCATTTGCTTTGAATTTATCCTAATTCATTACAGTGCATGAAGGCCCAGCCCTGCAGCCTCTGGGCTGGCCCTGCCAGGGGCCATCACAGCCAGAACAATTTCCCAGGCAGTCCAAGTCTCACTGCCCATGGCTGGATTTGCAAATTGCCTGCAGCTGTGCACAGCCAGGGGGTTTCCATTTCCCCACTGGGCCATTGTTAAGGGCATGGAGCACAGCTGGGAGATGGGTTCTCCATGGGCACAGGTTCCCATCTCCTCATTCTTTCAACTGCTCTTTTAACAACCCCTTCACCCGTTCAACCAATCCTGCAGCTTATGGATAGTCTGCTACATGAAAAACCCTGCAGGCTCAATCACTGTATTTTTCACAGGAACAGACAAAGCACTCTGCATCACAGTATCAGCAAACCCTGTAAAAATAGCCAATTTCATCCCTTCCTCCTTTTCTCATTGTATACAATCTCACAGAGTTGACCACAGACATTAGGGACCTGGCCAATCCTGTTCTGTAGGGTATTTAGTGTTACATCACTGAGCAGCCAAAGCTTCAAATTAGTAATGTCAGCACTATTTCCCATTATTATTATTTTATATGAAGACATACGTATTCATACAAATACATAGATATATAGATATAGATATAGATATAGATATAGATATAGATATAGACATACATAAAAATATATAAAATATTCATACTGAGGTCTTATTATGCTATAAATACGTATATGGTAATATAATATATTAATATTTCACTTGCATAAATGCATCTGAGCGCAAGATTAAGACCTTCTTCTGTTGCTCCATGTGGGAGCGTTCCAACAATGATTGTTCCTTCTGAAGGTGCTGTTTCCAATGTACTCTTAACAAATTCATCTTTGTCTGCCGAAACCCACAAGTACTTTTCCTTTTCCATATGCAATTTTTGGATGTATTTGAAGCCATCCAGGGGTGCAGCCTCTTTTAACCAACTGCCCCACTGCTCCCATGGTGCTCCAACCTCAGCCCACTCCAGAGCCAGGGAACTCCAGGGAAGGGCTTCCCATCTGGGAATTCCTGATGGGACTGATTCCTCACACTTACACTGAACAAGTGACATTTTGTTGTCATCTGGCCAGACTGTGCCAGTTTTGTTCTACCAGTGGGCAGGGTCAGCACCAAAGACACAGATTCCAGCTAAAGGAATCAGTGTCATTTACTGCAGCTCAAAGCAGCAAAGAATCACAAAAGGAGCAGCTCAACAATGCACCCAACCATCCCCACCAAATATTGCCTGCAGTGATTCACACAGATCCAGCAGCATTTACCCTCAGCCTTTCCCATGCCCCAGATCCACACAGCAGCTGGGGGAAGCTGTCACAGCCCAGGACTGCAGAGCCACTCCTGGGCACTGGGAATTCCTGCAGGTGCCTCCAGCCACAGGTGAGGCTCCAGCCCCGCTGGGAGAGGGCCCAGCTCTGACAGTGCTGAATGAACAAACTGACAGCACTTCCAGTGCGGGAACATCTGGGTTCATCCTCCTCTTGGCTCCCTCCCAAAGCCTGGCCAGGGCTCAAGGAGGAGCCAAGGCAGCTGACTTTGATCCTTCAGCCCCAAACAAGGCCAGATGTCAGATTTCATGGCCTTGTCTGCCTTCTAAACACAGAAAGGTCAATACATGTTTCACTAAGGAGTGCCTACATCTATCACAGTGCTAATGACCATGCACATTTCAGATACAAAGATAACCTTTGGCTGGAAGGTTCATCCAGAGGCACCTTTGGCTCAGGGCTGCTGTCCAGGCCTCACTCAGGGCTCTTGTCCAGGCCTTGGCACTTCAGGGACGTGGTTTAGTGCTGGCCTTGGCACTGCTGGCTGACCGGCTGCACTGGGGGAGCTCAGAGGTCTTTTCCAACTGAAAGGATTCTGTGATTCCATGATTATATCCACTGCATTCAGCTGGGTCTGTTTTAGCAGCATGACTTTGCTCAGACAGTTCCCTCTTGCCCAGCTCCTGTGGCCTGAGGCTTCAGCTCCTTCAGCTCCTGGTGCTGAGCTGCTCATGCTGAACGAGACGACTCGCAGAGACGAATACAGTCCATCCAATTCCTGCTGGGACACGGAGAGGGGAGGCTGTGCAAACAGGAGTATTGTTTGCTGTGGCCTCCTCTCTGCCCCTCACGCCTTTCAGCGCTTTGAAATTGTGCTCAAAGCAAGAAGAAATTGCTTTGTGCCCTTCTAGCTCCAAGCAGGACTTGGAATGGAAACTCTGTCAAACCCCAAACCCTTTAGAAGATGCCCTTGCTCCTCAGCCTGGTAATGAGCTGCACATTCCCTTTCAAACTGTCAGGGATTTCCTAAAGACACCATGTCCCACTTACAGCTTTTTGCTCTGGTTGGGAAGCGCAGAAGGGCAATTCTCCATCCATCAGCTCCAGCCTGCACTGCCTCAGGAACACGGCCCACTCGCCAGCTTTGGCCCACTCGTGGCACTTCTAGAGGAGCAAGAAAGTGCAACTGCACAATTCCAGCCAATAAAGAAGGAAGAATGGGACAGACAAAACACCCTGTGCAGATCCAGGTGTTCAGCTGGGACTGTGCAGAGTCTGGGTCCTTGCCAATTGGATGTGTGTCCCCAGCTGCAATCTCTGGGCATGCAGCAGAGTCTCACTCACCTGCCAAAGCAGAAAGCTCAGGCGCTGTGCTCGCAAGGGGCTCGTCTGATGCAAAGTTGTCATGGCAATGTGAGGGCAGAGCCAGACCAGCTGGGCCCAGGGCTGAGCCCAGCAGAGCCCTGACAGAGCCCAGAGCAGCCTCAGCATCCGCAGAGCCTGGCTGCAAAGAGAGAAAGCAGAAACTGCCCATCAGCTGAGGGCTCCTGTCCCCTTGTGCCAAGGCCTGCGGTGCCCAGGCCATGCTGGCTGTGCCCAGAGCTGTGACCAGAGCTGCCCATCCCTGCTGCCTTTGGCAGCAGAGCAGGAGGGCAGGACATGTGCCCAGCCTGCAGCCAGCCACGGCACATCCAGCCCTCAGCAGCTGCCCAGAGCGGGATGCTCCTGTGCTCGCTGCCATCTCCCAAAAGCTCTGATCCCACCCTGCCAAGCACACAGGGACCCACCTCACGCCATCCACGGCTGGAAGAAAAGCTGCTCCTAAACCATAGCCTCAGCCTTCTCCAAGGGCACGGCCCATCCACGGCACAGCTGCTCCCAAGCACTTCCCCATCCATGCTGGACCACCTAGAATGCTTCCTCTGGAAAAACAAACAACACGTTATTGAAAACAGATTAGAGACAAAAAGGGTAAAGAAGAAACAAGGTAAAAACTCTTATCTCTTTCAGGGCCTTGAGGAAGGCCCAACCCCTACATGCTAGAGAAAAACCCAGCCATGGGTGAGGGAAGCCCACACTTTCTCTCTTGCCCTAATCTCTGCCCACCAAAATCATGGTGATCCCAAAGCAAACAAGGGCAGTGGACCAGCCCAAGCCCTTCTTTGCCTGCAAAGCAAAGCAGCTGTGCACAGCTTCTGGAGTCCCACCTCTGCTCCCACCATGGGCCTTTCTTTGTGTCGGGCTGGCTGCCCCAGCCCCAGCCCGAGCCCAGGCCACGGTGGGTGCTGGGGGCTGTTGGCAGGGCCAGGAGCCCAATCCCATTTTGTACCCAGCCCATCTCCCCAGCCCTACCAAAAAGCAGCTGGGCAGCTGACTGGAGAATGCGTTGCATCTGCCCCAGCAAAGGGGGAACCTTTGCTACCCAGCCAGGCTGGCCAATGCCCAAATCTGGGAGCATTTCCCCACCTTTGGACTCATCTGCAAATTCCCTGTGGACTTTGGCTTTGAAGAAGGTGCCAGAATCAAAGTCCATCACCTTCAGCCGCTGGTGGCCAGGCTGAGGAAGAGCTTGTCACCCTTGATGTCATCCTCGCTGTCTCCAGCAGCAGCAGCAGCATCCCCATCCGGTACAGCTTCTCCAGGGGCTCCTTCTCCTTCCCTGCAGTGAGACCAGGCTCTCAGGGCTCTGCCCAGGGCCCCAGCCCTCAGGGAACCAGGACAAACAAAACCAGCTTGGATGGCAGCCACCAGTACTGGGCAGAGCAGCTCAGCTCCAGCACAAGGGCTGCCTGTTCCCATCCCATGAGCCCGGGGCAGTGACACAGGCAGGACAAAAAGGTCTGGGTTCCTTTGCTTCTGATTGCCCAGGCATGTGTGGAGCTGGAACTTACCAGGGCCCTGGATCAAAGTGTGCCTGGGGCTCTCTCCCTTCTGCTATGGCAGAGGAATATCCTGCACCCAAGCATCACAGAAAAGGTCTTCTAATGTGGGTCTGTCCAAGAAGTGCACGGATAAACACCACCTGATCAGATCTTTGCACTCTGAGGAGAGAAAGCAGAAACTGCCCGTCAGCTAGAGAAGGCTCCTGTCTGCTTTGCCCCACTGTTCCCATGCCCAGGCCATTCTGGATGCACTCAGAGCTGGGCCTGAACTTTCCCATCCATTCCCTGTTCTGGAGGAGAGCAGGACATGTGCCACCTCCTCAGCAGCTGCCAGAGCAGGATGCTCACGAGCCCACTGCTGGCTCCCAGCACTGGTATTCCCCCCGTGCCCAGAGAAGAGGATCCACCTTGAGAGAGCCTCTGTGGCAGCGAGAGCTGGCCCCAGCAGATGTTCCAGCCCCTCCTGAAAGGGTGCTCCCCGCAGACCATCTGGTGCAGCAGGATGCCCAGGGACCAGACCATTGCTGGCTCACCGTGGTACCAGCCAAAGTTGTTCCATTCTGGGGGGCTGTATGATGGTGTTCCTATGGAATACAGATGGAGTTCAGCAGGGGGATGCTGCTGCTCCCAGAGCCTGGCCCCAAATCCCTGGGCGTGTGGGGGCTGCCTCAGTGGCACACGGGGTGACCACTGCCCTCTCGCCAGCACCTGGGACTTGTGCACAAACTTGGTGTTGGAAAAGAAGCCACTGAGGGCAGCCCTGGCTAGGCCTGACCATGAAATGCAAAGGAAAAACCCACTCTGTGCTGGGGAAAAAACATGCCCTTATCCTCCCTGCCTGCATTGCCCCAAAAATATTATGAAGCCAAGGCAAACAGGGTGAGTGGAACAGTCCAAGCCCTTCCTCTCGCCTGCACGCTAAACTGGCTGGGGCACAGGTTCCGGCCCCCCTCTCTACTACCCCCACCCACGGGGTTTTTTGTCAGGCTGGGTGCCCCAGCCCAGCCCCAGTCCTGGGCAGAGTGGCAGGCAAAGGCTGCCAGCAGGGCTGGAAGATGGCTCCCCACCCAGCCCCACTCTAAAGCAACTCAGCTGAAGACTCTGGCCCCTGACTGGCAGTAAAAAGGAGAATCCCCGCTGCCACAGCCAGCATGGGCTGGGAGATGTTGGGCCATGGGATGCCAGCACAGGGAGCACACCCCTGTGGAGGCTCACCTGCAAAGTGAGTGTAGGCTGTGTCCTGCAGGTAGGTGCCACAGCCAAAGTCGATCAGCTTGGCTTGCCCGGTTGCCAGGTCAACCAGGATGTTCCCTGGTTTGATGTCGCGGTGCAGGACCCCGCAGCTGGTGCAGTGCCGCACGGCCTCCAACACCTGGCGGAACAGCTCCCGTGCCTTCTCCTCGGGAAGGAACCCCCGTGCCCGAATGAAACGCCACAGGTCCTGACACCGCTCTGGCCGCTCCAGCACCATCACGATGTAGTTGGGGAGCTCCAGCCACTCCAGCAGCTGCACCACACCAGGGAAGCCGGTGGACACCTTGTCCAGCAGCACCACCTCCAGCGGTGCGCTGGTGCCGTCGGGCTGCGGGAGGAGCACGATGCCATCAGTGGGGGCCAATGCCGTGCCAGGCCTGGGGAAGCCCTTTCCCAGGCCGGGATGCTCTGCGCCCTGCGCTGGCCCCACGCCCGCTCCCCCTCCAGCCGTCCTGGCGGCTTCCACCCTGCCGGGCCTCGGCTCATCTCCGCCCGGCAGCCCCGGCTTCTGCCGCTGGCCCCGCTCACTCACCAGCTCGCCCCAGTGCCGGACGCGGTTCCGTGGCACCCTTTTGATGGCCACCTGCAAGCCAAGGGGAGCAGCGGGATGAGCTCGCCATCAGCCCTCCACCACCTCCTGCTCCTCCTTCTCCTTCTCCTTCGCCCGCCACCGGCCCAACCATTCACCTTGGCGCCGTCCGAGAGCCGCGTGGCCGCGAAGACGCTGCCGAAGCCGCCGCGCCCCAGCAGCGAACCCAGCCGGTAGCGCTCCTGCAGGGCCTCCTGCGCCTTCCCTGCGGGCGGGACGCGGCTGTCAGCGCTCGGCCCGCGGCCAGCAACGGCCCCCGAGCGCCCCTCACCCGCCCCGGGCCGGCCATGCCCAGGCGTTCGCTCCTTGGAACGCGGCACGGGAGGCTCGGGGCCGGCGGCCGCGCTGCCGAGCGGCGGAGCTCGGGCCGGGGAAGCCGCAGCGGAGGCGGCGGGAGCGGCCGCGCCGCCTGTGTCCTCCGCGGGCCCCGGGAGGAGCCGGGACCGGGACCGGGACCGGGACCGGGACCGGGACCGGGACCGGGACCGGGACCGGGACCGGGGTTGGGGTCGGGGTCGGGGTCGGGGCTGGGGCCGGGCCAGGCGGAGGTAAAGGGAGGCGATGCCGCCCCAGCCCCAGGCACTGATGCCCGCCCAGCGGCGCCGCCGCCAGTACGGGCAGAGCCGGGCGGAGGCGAGACCGCGGCGGGACGCCCGGGGCCGGGCACGAGGCAGCCCCGCCCGGGGCCGGGGGCGGGCCGGGGGCATGGCCCGGCCCGGCAAGGGGAGAGGGAGGCGGGGAGAAGAGAGGGAGGACGGGAACGGACCCCGAGAAAAGGGCGCCCGACGGTGGGAAAGGGAGAGAAAGAGAAAGGGAAAGGGAAAGAGAAAGAAAGAAAGAGAAAGATAATGTCTTTTTTCTGCCGCTGCCGCCGCTGCTGCTGCCGCCGCCTCTGCCACCGCTGCTGCTGCTGCCGCTGCTGCAACTGAAGCACCGGGGCCGTTCGTCCCCGTGTCCGTTCCCCGCTCGCCCCACGAGCCCCACGGCCGAGCCCCGCGCGCCCCGGGGACAGCCCCTGAGTCTGTCCAAACACGGGAACTTTGCAGCGTTGAGCCCAGATGCAGAGCCCTGACTCCTGTACGCTGGCAGAGCAATCCCCTCGCTTGCTGCTGTGCATTGTCCTTGCTGAGGGTCAAACACTGTCGGGGCACCTTCCCTTGGTGTAGGATTCCTACCTGACCCCAGCACTGTACTTACATCTCCAGTGTTGCTTTCCAGTAAAAACAGGGGAAGGAAAACTGTGTGTGGCTAATGGTATTTTAGTGTCTAGAACTGGCTAAGTCGCCAATCTTGGAGGTGAGGTGCATCTGGAATTCACGGGATTGAGAAGTAGTACAACATGGAAAAGGGGAGCATACAAATAAATAGAGGAAAACATCTTGGATTCTTTCTTTCGTTTTCATTTCACTTCTGGAAAGCTGTTTCAGTTTTCCAGGAATCTTCTCCTCTCTGCTCTTCTCAAGAACCTCTTGTGGAGAGCACGGTCGAGCTTCTGTCACAAGATTTGCCACCAGCTGCAGCTTCTCTTAGCTTTCCACACTGCACTGTGTGTGCAGCAGGACTTTTGTAGCAAAGCAGGACAAATGTTTTGAGAACTTTACATGTTCGTTCTTTTCCTGGTAGGCAGGGGAGTTGTGCCACTGGTGAAGTTTTCATTGTGACTTTTTTGCTGGTTTAGGGGAAATTTAGGGAGGAAACCTCCAAAAAGGGTCAGTCTAGAAAGCAAGTTCATGCGGCCCCTCCCCCTACTAATTCAGGAAAAGACTTGCCTGGAGAAAAGTGGAAAAAACCAGTTTATTTAACAAGTAAAGTATTCACAAGCATGAGAAATGAATAATATTAAATAAAACCTCTCACAGCTCTGAAGAGATTGCACATTCAGAAAGTCCTTTTTGTGGGTTGTAGTTGGCTCACTCGGTCTCTTCTAAGTCTCTCTGATGCTGCAATGCAGTGTCCCAGACCTCAGTGGGGCACAGGTGTGAGCTGCCAGTGTTTTCCTGGGTTTTTAGTCCAGAGCGGGTTTAAACAGTTCCAAGAAAAAAGGAAGTCACAGTCCAAGGACCTTGTCTGCCTAAGCTAGCTAAAAAAGAAATTGCTAGACCTGGCCTGTGGAGGCACCGGGAAATTTCCAAATCTGGGCACTGGTGGTCCTAGCAAACACCAGATCTGGATGGTGCTGGTGGAGCCAGAACTTGGAAATTTCCAAATTTTGACTTTCTGTGCCAGCAAATCACCGGACCTGAGCTGTGCCAGCACCAGGACGTTTTCAGATCTGGGCACTGGCGCTGCCAGCAAACACCAGATCTGGGTCGTGTCATTGCCAGTGACAGAAATCTGCCAGATTTGGGCTCTGCTGGCACCGGGAAATTTCTAAATCTGTGAACTGGCGCCGCAAATACAAGATGTGGGAGGTGCCAAAGCCAGTAACAGGAAGCTGCCAGGTTTGGGATTTCTGTGCCAGCAAATTGCTGCACTTGGGCTGTGCCAGAATAGGGAAATTTCCAGATCTGGGCACAGGCAGTGCCAGCAAACACGACATCGGGTTCCTATAGGTACCAGGTATTTGCCTGGTTTTGGCTTTCTTTGCTAGCAAATTGCTGCACTGGGACTGTACCAGCACCAGGAAATTGCTGGATCTGGGCACTGGCAGTGCTGGCAAACACCAGATCTGAGTGGTGCTGGCACCAGGTATTTGCTGGATTTTGGATCTCTGTGCCAGCAAATTGCAACTCTTGGGCTCTCCAAGCAGCCCAAGTTTCTGCATCTGCGCACTGGCAGTTCCAGGAAACCCGAGACTGGGGCAGTGACAGTCCTGGCATGAGAAAATTTCTGGGTTTTGTCTCTCTTTTCCAAGAAATTCCTGCATTTGGGCTGGAACCACGAAATGTCCGGATCTGAGCACAGGCAGTGGCAGCAAACACCAGATATGGGCGATACTGGTGGCAGCACCAGGAAGCTGCCAGATTTTGGCTTTCTTTGCCAGAAAATTGCTGCACCCCTGTCAGGGGGCTGGGCTGCCTCCGGCTCTGGCGCCTGGCGGGCTGCAGCTTCCTCCTGGCCTTGGTACAGTGACCTGGGCGAGTCCTGTGCCCTCGGCTGTGGTGCCATCTCTGGGTCTCTGCTGCTCTCCAGGCCTCGCGGGAAACGCTGCATTGTTCAGCCACATTCCTGTGCAGGAAGGATCTCCTACACATGCTGCAGCTGGATCAGACCTGGAGGTTCGGCGAGGGCCTGGTAAAGACGGCCTGCAAGCCCCAGCCTCAGGCTGGAGAAGCCCCCTGAGCGCGCTGCTCAGTGTGTGCGGCTGGCAGCTGCGCCCCTGCCAAGTGCTGCAGCCAGGGCCGCCAGCCTGCGCCCCACACGCCGCTGCCTTCCCTGGGCCACGCGGGCTCTGCTCCAGGCTCCTGCCACCCCGATGGAGCACAGCCCAGCTGGGCTGCAGGGCGGCTCCCCGGGCAGCAGCCAGCCCGCTGCCCCATCTAGTGCCCGGCGCCAGCAGCTCCTGGCCGTCGGACAGGGCTCAGCGGGCAGGGGAGACCAGTGCTGGCCGCACGGAGCGCCCGGCCAAGGGGCAGAGCCTGCACCAAGTGCACCCTCCTGGCGCTCTCCGCAGCTGGCAGAGGACAGGAGCCGAGCGGCCGAGCACGTGCGCCACGCCTTGCAGTACCTGGAGAGCCCACAGGAGTCCCTGCGACAGGCGGCCATCAGGTTCATCGGTGAGCCACCAGCCCGGGCTGACCTTCCCTTCCCTTCCCTTCCCCGCCTCGGCCCGCCGCAGCTCGGCCCCAGCCCCGGCGGTGCCATCCGTGCCCTGCCCTGGGGAGCCCCGCCTGCCCTCGGCACTGCTGCTGCCTTCTGACAGCCGTGCCCTGGGGCGGCAGCGTGCGGCAAGGGCCCGGCCCGAGCCCTGCTGGGCCAGGAGGGCGTGTGGCCCCAGGGCTGGCAGCACCGCTGGCAGGGAGCTGTGCCGCTGGCGCCGTGACAGGCTCTGTGTTCTCAGGGATGGCCGGGCGGCATCTCAGGGGCCACAAGCGAGAGCTCCGGCACATCTGTCAGGGTGAGTGAGGGCACAGGGCTGCCGGCCCCCGCTGCCGGGGGGAGCTGCAATCCCTGCCCTGCTGCTGCCAAGGGCTCTGGTCCCTGTGCGGAGCATGGCTGGCGTGGCCGGAGCACACATGCCGATTTCAGGCCCACGTGGGGCAATAGTGTCCGGCAGCTTTGGGCTGATCCCCTTGCTCCCTGCTCCCTCCTGGCCATGGCCAGAGCCGGCCGGCATGGCCCTGGCATGGGGGGAGTCTCCTCGGGTTCCCGCAGATCCGGGATCTGACTGTGGCTCTGTTCCCCTCTCTTGCAGTCCTTGAAGACAAGGCAGAGGACACCAGCCCTTGCACCAGAAGCCTGGCTCTCGAAACAGCCTTTGTCCTCCGGGCTGTGGAGAGAGCTCCAGGCTCCATCCTGCAGAAGCTGCAAGGTCGCTTTCTCAGGGCACGCAAGAAACGGCCTTGTCTCTGGGGCCACCACTGGCTGTGCTTCTGGAGCTCTGAGGAACACTGATTGGAGAGGCTCTCTGTCTGCTAGGGCCATCTGAGCCAGGGGGGATTTTTCTTTTCTTTCAGATTGTTTTTTTTCCTTCTTTTTAGTTGCAAATTTAGGCTATAAATATAGAATGTGTTCTAATACCCAGACTCCCAGGAGCTTTCTTTGGTGCCCAGTGTTGGCAGGGCAGTGGGAAAGAAAGGGAAACCGGGTCCTTGTGCCAAGCAAGCTGCCCAGGCATGCAGTGGGGAAGGGGAAATGGCCAGAAGCCCCTCGGCCTTTGATGGTTCTGCTGACGCCTTTGTGCTGGCGACAGAGCGGCTGGGCAGGGGCTGGAGCTGTGGGGATCCCTGCCAGAGCGGTGCCTGCAGATGGCCACAAGCCCCCCTGCCCAGGCAGGAAGGGCCATCTGTGTCCTCCTGCCCGTGTGTTGCTGGCTGCATTGCTGAGGGCTCTGAGGTGCCTCTTGATCCGGCTCCTCTGGAGCTCCCTCGGGGCTGCGCCGCTGCCGGGCAGGTTGGTCGGGCTGGGGGAGACCCTGAGGGGAGCCTGAGGGGCAGCAGGAGGCCGTGAAGGGATGAGGTGCTGTGCAGGCCCTGATGGGACAAGGCGGTGGGAAGGCACGAGGGCCCTGTGGGAGAGAGTGGGGGGCAGGAGGCTCCACGGGGACAGGAGTGGCTAGGAAAACAGGCTGGTGGGAAGCCCTGAGGAATTGGGTGTCAGAGGCCATAAGCAGCCCTGTCACAAACCGTCCTTATTGACGGGTTTCATGATGATTCGTTTTCAAAGGATTTCTCAGTACAAAATACCAACATGGAAAAGGGGGTTTGCAGTAACAATCAAAACAGCGTACTTTATTGAATGATTACAGCAAAAATGCCTGTGAGGGAAAAGAGGGAAAGCAGGGAAAGCATATGGAAAAGTAGGGGGGTAAAGAGAAAAGTGGAGGCTATAGCTACCGCCCGTGGAAGCGATGGGGTCCTTCGGGGTCCAGCCAAAGTTCTGTCAGTCGAGGAGCCGTTCCAAGCGCGGGGAAGATCTTCAAATTGGACTAGCTAACCTGGAGGTTTTTATCCTATGGAGAATTGTGAAAGGGGGGGGAGAAATAATGCAATAGTTTCAAATCAGCTGTGGGCAGAAGCCATTGTCTTCTTGGTCCAACAGTCTGAATAATCACTACCCGCAAGCAAACATCACAGTCTGTTCTGTTCCTCCCGCCAGTTCCCCCCAGGTTTCAGTCTCAATCCTTGGGAAGAAAAGGAGTTTTCTGGATGTGAAGGTTTCATGTCTCAGTCCTTGGAGAAGAGGCTTCTCCCATCTCAGTCAGTCAGTCACAGTGGTTGCAGAACAGATCAAGGGTCTTCTGTGGGGACCACCTAAAAGTTATTCCAGAAAAGAGTCCTTCCAAGCTGAGAGGTAGGGAAATTCCAAGGCTTGTTGTTGCAAAATGGGTCAAGGTGCTCCTTTGCACAATTACTTGGCAGGCTGGGAGTTATGTCTCGGCCTTGTAAGCTTGGCAGACTTTTGTCAAACCCAGATATCAAACAGGACCTTTCAGTGGTCTCAGTTTATGTCCTTTTTCATGATGAAAATCATGAGACAAATGAGAGAAATTTCAGACAGACTATCACAGCAGCCCAGCTGTGGGGCCCTTCACGGGGGGAAAGCTCATCCACAACAGAGGGGGTGATGTGCCCCATCAAAGGGCCCCCCAAAAGGTCCCCAGACCCTGCACCAGAGCAGCGTGACACCACAGACCCTCAGTGCAGCAAGGGACAGCGTCCCACTGGCCTCCTGCAAGGGAGGCACCTGGGCATTCCCACCTGCCCAAAGTGTGTATTAATCCAGGGAATGCCACACTGCTCAGGACGGGTGGCAGTGTGCTGTGGGACCCTCACCACCACGGTGACCAGATGGAGGAGAGCAGCGAGACAAGGCTGGGGCCCTGGGATGGGTGATCATGCAGTCACACATAAGCCCTGTCACTGCCTCCCTGTCCCCCCACCGCCCACGCACACTTCTTTCTCCTCCTTTCTTTTTATTTCTCTTTGCCTCTTTTAGTATTCAATAAAATACACCAATTTAGCACAAATCCCAAAACAGCCATCGCAGCTGACAAATGGCATTTCTTGCAGATTGCCACAGCTGCACTGCTGATCCACAAATACACGAGAATCAATTTCAGCTGAAAAATGTCATTTATTACAAATTCTACAGCTGCAATGACAATACGGAACTATACAGATCTCAATTTAGGTAAAATCAGAAATTTATTAGATTATTACAATCAGTCCATGTTAAAATATACAAATTCTAACTTCAGTTAACAAAACTGAATTTATTGCCAACCTCTACAACAACTCACTATACACAAAGATCAATTAGGCAATTAACAACTTAATTTATTACATATAACTACAAACGTATATACAGAAATACAGCCTAGACAGAAATACAAAAATATGCACTCCCTGACTCAATAGCCCTGTACCAAGAACTCACAAAATTATACATAGAACGGTTAGAATTACACAACTATACCACTCCATACATGATGAAATCTAAATAAATACAAATATATACGTAAATATATAGAAATATATCTATAAAAATATACAGATGTAAATATAGATTAATTATTACGTATTATATACAATGTATATATAAAAGGATGGATATCTAGAAACACAAAAATATCACTGTGCCAAGCTAATTATCAATAAAAATGCATCAATACAAATATACAGCTGTACATATGCATCCATATAAAAATATCAAGCCAGACATATATACCTATGCAAACACCAATATAACTATTTAAAGACCCACATGCCTAAAACTGCATCAACAGAAATAAACAGCAACCCAACTGTACACATAGGAAACAGAACTAAACACAGATACAACAACATCCATGTATACTTAGATATATATATATATACACACACATATATGTGACTACAAACATATATGTATGTATAGTCATACATATATACAGAGCATACACCCCTAAACAACATACATACAGAAATAATCCTATGCAAATAGCAAGCCACATAGATAGATATCCAAATGATAATCCCTCTCTATGTGCAATTCTAGACATGTCTACAGAGCTCCAACAGAGGGATCACAGCTGCCCCATCTCCAAAGTCTCTCCCTCGGTCTCCTCCTCCCGTGCAGAGCAGCTCTCCTGGACAGGGACAGCAGATGGGACATCTGGCAAGCAAAGGGAACACTGAGTGAGTATGGGGACGCTTCCCTTGGCAGCAGCTGCACTTCCCTCAGGGAAGAGGAAATCTCAGAGCCTCCCCAGGAGGGTCGGACAGAAAAAGCAGCCGAGCGGGCCAGGCTGTGGTGAGCGCAGCCGCGGCGGGACCGTCCCGCAGCCCCGGCAGCCCGGCACAGCCGGCACAGCTCCCGGCCCTGCCGGCACAGCTGCCTTGCCCAAGGACAGCCCCTGTGCCGGCCGGGGCAGCTGCGCTGAGCAGCCCCAGCACGGGCAGGGCCCGCTCCTGCCCCGCCGGGCAGTGCCCACGGCCACAGCCCACGCCGCCCTCAGCCCCACCCTGCCTGCCCGGGCCTGGGGCCTCACCCGGGCTCTCTCCAGGCTGGCAGCAGCAGGTCCCCGCTCACTGCTCTTGCTGCTGGCCTTCAGCTTCTCCCTGCTGCCTCCCGCCAGTCTCCGGCTGTCCTCAAGTTCTTCCTCGCAGCTCTGGCAAAAGTGGAGGCTCTGGAATTCCTTCCAAGGCCTGGCAGAGCTGCAGTCCCGGAGCCCTCTGTGCTCCCTGCTGGCCCCCTCCATCCCCTCAGCCCCACCATGCTCTTGCTGAACCCCCAGCCCCCTTCAGTTTCTTCAGCCCCTCACAGTCCTCTCATGCCCTCAGTCCCTTCTGAGCCATCCTGTGCCCCAAGACCCGCCAGCCCCTCAGCCTGTGCCACTTCCCTGTCACCTCCAATGCCACCATGGCCCTCGGCTGCCCCATAGCCCTCAGCCCCAGCAGCAGCTCAGGGTGCCCGTCCCTTCAGCGCCACCGCCCCCTCAGCCCCCTCAGACCCCTCTGTCTCACCGTCCTCCAGCAGCTCCTCAGGGCACAGTGCCTGGGGCCAGCGGCAGCTCCCAGCGCTCCAGGGACAGCCGGGGCTGCAAGTGCTGCTCCACCCGGCCCGGCCGCCAGCTCGGAGCCAGCACAGGGAGAGGGGACACAGGGGGCACAGGGGGAAAAGAGAGAGGTGAGAAAGGCAGCTGAGGGGAAAGAGGTAGAAATGGAGCCGAGACCTACACAGCTCAATCTCTGCATCTAAACTTCCACATACCCCTAATGAAATAACCATGACCATTTCTAGATCGATATCTAAGCATATCAGTGTAGACATCTAAATGTAGGCATGTAAATGTAGGCATATTAATTTAGGCATCTAAATGTAGACGTCTAAATGTAGGCATCTAAATGTAGGCATATAAATGTAGGCATCCACATGTAGAGGTCTAAATGAAGATGTCTAAGTGTAGGCATCTAAATGCAAATGTCTAAATGTAGGCATCTAAATGCTACTCTAGAAATATAAAGATGTAAATCTCCCAATCTAGAAATGTAACTTCCTCCATACAAATATAATTCTATCCCATCTATAATGAAATATATCAATATAAATATAGAGATGTATATATATGCACATATACACACCTATAAATCTATAAATGTAACTCTATGGATATAGAAACAGAACTATCAAAACCTTTGAATCTGTGTATACACAAAGGGATTCCACCTGCCCGATGGTCACAGGCTCTCCCTCTGATCCTTCTTCCCATGCAGGGCAGCCCTGCTGGCAACGCAGATCAGGTGGGTGTCTGGGAAGCAAAGGGAACACTGGGTCAATATTGGCCTCTGTACATCTTTCCCTTTGGAAGTAACTGTCCCTCTATCAAAGACTGTAAAGATGGCTGGAAAGGCAGACTCTCACTTGGCAATTTGAAGCCTGCTCTTCAAAGAGCTGGAATTCTTCCAAGTGTTCAAAACTTCTGAAGTTTTGAGGAGATATCCCAATAAACTCAAAGCACTAGCAGTGCAAAGGGCCCCCAGGAGAGCTTGAAACACAGACAGTCCCAGCTGGCACAAAGAGGCCCAGCCTTGTTCTTCCTCTGTGCTGACAGAGAGACCTCAGTCCTCACTGCGATGGCCGAAGCTGAAGTTGTTGGGAGCTGAGTTATGAACTAGCACCATTCCCTGCCATCTACAGCCTGCCCTCTGCAGTGAGCAACAGCTCCTCCAAAACAACCACCAGCTCTGGGAGGAACAGCTGTGTGACAAATGACCAGATAATATTGGCTTTGCCATTTATGTATTAGCTTATGCACGCTTTTGGTGATTGTAAGTATTTAGAAATAGCATCAGTTATAACTTTTTTGAGCTGCTTTTTAATAAAATAGAATCTATCAGCTTAAGTGTGCACTGTGTTGCTCATAGAAAAAGTAGTGTCATGAATATAATATCTATGAATCACCTCTGGGGACAATCGTGTGATGAATGTATTATGTTCTAGAACTTAGCAAAGCATAAGGAGAAAAAAAGGCTTTTGTGTAACTAAAAACAGTGTAAGGCCATCCATTGAACCACCTGTCCAAGTGATAAGATAACCCTGACATAAACCAGAGCACCAGAGGACAATTAGACATCACCGTGTTAAATGTAAGGAGGACATACTAAACCCTTATCAGAGGATGTGAAAGAGCAGGATGGAGACACAGGAAGAAATAAAATATATTGACCTGACACCCAGGATGTCATGCAGATAAGCCTGAGTGTGAAGAAATTTAACAAAGGAGTTCCCAAGACATCAGAAAGTTCCCAGGAATGTTTGAAGAATACATGAAACACATGAATATGCTTGCATCTCAGCAGTGTAACAGTATGATGAAAACAGTGTCTCTATACCTCAGGTGTTCTTTGGCTGTTGGCCAGGAGCACCCCAGCACAGCAAATATTGTCATTTTTTTATCCTATGAGTATTAAACTTTGAAAACTTCTAAGCAGTGAATTCTGTGCTTCACCCTACCAGGCCTGCAGGCTGCACCAGCTTTGCTCAAGAATGCAGATCCAAAGTGCTCTCTCTCTCCTTTAGCTCTCCCTAATTTGGGGTAATTTCAGTTTTTCCTTGAGCTGCTGGATTTGTGGCTAATGATTTCCTTGGCCTCAGAGCTTCTGCTGCTTGTATTTTTAATGTATCTCACTACACCGATCAGCAGACTGGCACTACATAGATTTACTGCTTGGAGACAAAAAGCTCAGACTTCTACACTGACTTTTGCTGGGGCTTTCCTCTCTTGCTTCAAGAGTCAGTCAGTGTTGCCTCCAGAGCACTGACACCCTGCAGCAAACTTATCCATGGACATCAGCACAAAGCTGGCACACCCGGCTTGGTGACACAAGTCCCACAAGGTCAGGTTTATTCCCTGCTCTCTTGCCCCAGCAGAGGACTCAGTGTCAGAGCCTCTGGAGAAGCGTGGAGGGCAGGGCTCGGGCACAGACAAACAGTTTTCTGCCAGAAGAGCCCTGCACACTTTTCCACATATCTTTCATAATGGCCCAAACCAACTCCAAACACTCGGTCTACAGCAGCTTTTCACAAAGGGCTGCAGAAATCCAGGACAGCTGCAAGTGAGTGTGGGAAGGCTCTTGTCTTGCTTCTGTCAGCAGAATTCTTGATGATCTCATGCAATTTTATTCAGATGTAACATGAGAGCTGAGAGTTTTTATTAAAATATTTCATGATGAATAACAAACCTTGGGAGCATGAGGTACAGGACTGACATGTGAAAGCATGCGCATATCCTCCAAAGTGGCCAGTTTAATTGTCCATTTTATTACTCTTGAATTTACTCCACACTAATAAGCAAAACCAAGCTTTGCTTGGAGGCAAAACAGGCATGGGATACACTATGGTCCCTTGCAGGGTCACCAGGGCTGGCAGTGACAAAGCAGGCAGTCTGCTTCATTGTGAACCACTACAGAGCTACATCCCAAAGTGCTTTTACGTAGCACTGTATTATTAAGAGCTCCTTTTCTGTATGAGATACAGAATGGAGGTCCCAAGTGATCTTCAGGCAAGCATGCAGTAAAGAACTGACCCTGCTATCCTCATGAAGTGTTGGCTTTGGCAATTACACTCTTCCCATTCATCTTTTGATGCAGACACTCACGGTTTTCCCCCACACCCCTGCAAGGCTGGCAGTCGCTGGTTCCCATTTCCTGTTCTTCCCTAGAGCTGGTACAGCGGCTGCTTTGAAACAAAAAGCCCTGAGATCTGGATAGCTTGAAGGAGCATGAAATGCTAATTAAGTGCTGATATTGGTAATACCCAGGTCTGCACTTCCCAGTGCTCTGAAGCAGCAGCAGGAGGACCATGCATCATTCCTCTTGGTGGATGTTCATGTTTCTGGTGGGCAAGAGCAATGACTTTGAGGAGGGACAAAAATGCCCCTATTCAAACAGTGGGTGTGCAAGGAGATGTGAAGTTTCACAGCCTTTTCTAGGATATTTTAGAAAGATCTAAGAGGATATTGTGGCATGGAGTAGGTCTCTCATTTTGTCTCCAGAGAAATCCCCAAAGGGCACATTCCCTCTGCTGCTGATGGCACCCCCATAAGCTCACAGACCAGTTTTCCCTGCAATGTGCCAACCTGCCTGGGATTTACTAGGCCAGGACTAGACCCAGAGCTAAGCAATCACATGTAGCCATGTGACAAAGAGTTTTTCCATCAGAACACCTAATTAACACATTCAAATGCCCTTTCTTCTGTAACATCAGAAGCTGACAACCATGAGGACTTTGCTGTCAAAAGGTTACAGTTTGCACTGGGCCCAGAAGTGTTTTTCCCTAAGGCAAAGCAAATTGAAATGTGAAGTTTAAAAGCTTCAAATGACTATGAAAGGAATCTGTAGAATAATTTCTGGAAGGGCAGCATTGTCAATGATCATGCAGCCCACCAAGAGCTGGAGCTGAATCCAGAATTGCTTCTTCCACAGGCAAGCACTGCTCCATGGGAACAAGTGGTCCCCTAGCTCTGGGCTGAATGGCACCCAGGCTGCAGTACAGATTTGAGGAACCCTTGTCACTGGTTATTGGCCTCCCAGTGCACTCATCCTTCTGCAAACAAGGTACAAACAACACAGCTGGACTGCTGTACTGGGTAAACATACATACAGGTGACTTTTCCAAAGCAGTGCATCTTTTCCCAGTGAAATACACAACCTCTTCTTACCTATGGAATTGTGATTGAAGACACCTGTGAGCCAGATCTGTGGGAGATTGCAAAGGAGCAAAGCTTTGGCATTTGGGCCCACTTCTCTTTGTTTCTTTGCTCAGGCCTTTTGTGAGCACAGAACACACCTAGGTAGAAAACTTTTGACTGGACTGGATCTTTTGGGTCCATTGTCCCCCAAAGAGGTCAACAGGTGGCCCCGTTGTAATGCCAAGTAACAAAGAGCAGCACAAATGCCACAAAGAAAACATGGCCAAAGAGGAAGAGGAGATGTGCAGTGAGGAAAGGATGTGGCAAGACAATGGCACATTGAGTGAGCTGCACTCCCATAATCTCTAGGCTAGCAGATCCTGGCCTCCCATTTTCCTCTTAGTTTATTTAAATTTTATTTATTTATTTAATTATTTTTCATCATCAAAACAAAATATATCCAAATGAAATAAATAGGGCAGGAGATCTTTCTCCTTTTCAATGCCTTTATTAAAAGTGATCAGCTCAGGTGGGAAGGCCTGACAGGTCTGCGGTTCCCTGCGGCAGCTCCCAGGAGTGGCTCGGAGCAGGAGGAAAGTGCAGCTCTGTGCACCAAGCGGCAGAGCTGGGGGTTCCGTCCTCACCAGAGCACTGGGGATATAGCCATTGTTCCTTATTTTGGTTTACCCTTCAGGGTCCCTGGCTTCAGCCGAGTCCTCTGGCCGGGGCGAGGGGCAACAAAGGCCCTCAGCGTCTCTGCAGGCTCTGGACCCTGCTCCTGACGTCCAGACACCACTTTGATCTCTTAATTCCATATTGGCTCGTTGTTTTAGGGCTTTTGTCCAGCTTTGGTGACGGGGTCTTTCCCGTGGCATGCTGGATCCGATGTCATTTGCATGTCAATCTGTCCTTTCACCGTAGGGGTGCCATCTCCCAGGAAACAGCAGGGTGACGCCCAGCAGCTGCCCTTGCGGGACACGGCCACCCGGGCCGGTCCCCACCCCTGGGACCCCCGGGCCGGTCCCCACCCCTGGGACCCCCGGGCTGCCCCGGGACCCCGGGCTGCCCCCGCGGGGCTCCCCCGGCCCCGCCAGGACCCGCGCTGGGGTACGGGGTGCTCCACCGCTCCCGGGTCACCCCTGGCACGGGCGGGCCCGCGCCCAAAGGTGGGGTTGGGCCCCAGCACTGCCAGGCGGCCCGGCAGCGCTGGGGCTGGCTCGGGGCACTACGAAGAACAGGTAATGAAAAGGAAACTGTTAACAGGAGATTACAACATGAAATTATTAACAAGAAATAGTCAGAACTCCATCCTGGCAGCAACTGGCCCAACTTTTGAACTTTGACACTTTTTGAAAAATTGAGCAGGTCTTTTTATTCATAGCACAATTAAAAATATGTCATCAAAATTTAAAGATAGAATCAAAACACATTAATTCAAAACTACATCTAAATATCAGAACATATATACATCTGTAACTATCAAGCCTAACACATAAATCCTATTCTTCAAAAACTCTTCTGGCAGGCGGCAGCTTCTTCCTGAGCTTGGAGGAAAGAGAGCTCTTCTGGACAGGAGGCAAGGACTCTGTGGGTAAGGGAACATCATGACTGTCCAGAGAAAACTTCTCGGTAAGACTGTAAGCAGCAGATCTGCAAAATGGAGACACAAAATAGAACAGAGGCCTCAATGCAAACCTAAAGCACCTGAAGCTCCATATTTCAATGGACACATTTCCTGCCAACTTCTAATTAGCTGCACAGGGAAACATGCCCCTGCTAGCAGACACTTGGAGCAGGCCAGAGGGAAAACCCTGCCCCACTTGCACAGAGCTACCACAGGAGCACCCTGGCCCCTCTAGGCTGCCCTGGGACAGCAGGGAGCCCAGAGCCCTGTGCTCTCCAGGAATGGCTCAGCTGCACATGCACCCTCCTGCTCCTCTCCCTGCCCCACAGCTCAGCAGCCCTACAGCTCCACGGGGCACTGGCAGCAGCACAGCTCATTGCAGGGGGCACACGCAGGGCACAGCTGTTCCCTGGCAATGTGCACAGGCTCCCTGGGCTGCCACAAGACCCTTCCTCCCACATGAGAGCGGCCCAGCTCCCCCCTCACCTTGGTGTGAGGCTGATCCATGCTTGCCCTTCACCTTGTCCTCCATCTGGAGTTGCTTCAGGCCCCCCACGCCATGACTGGGAAGGGCGATGGAGAGAGCGGGGCAGATGCACACCCTTCCTTTGTGTTTTGTCATTTGTGGCACAGCTACAAAGGCAAATCCGGAGGTGTCCAACTCAGCACTTGGTCAGCTTTCCGGAGAACATAACGCCTTCACCAGCCCAACATTTTGGAGAGGTTATTTTGCACATGTGGAGGCTTGCTGGCAGCACATTTCTTCAGCTGGGTGCCCATCACCTTGTAGAGGGCACAGGCAAGCTTGGTGGCCACGGTGCGGACGTTGGCGCTTCGGACAGGCAGCGCCTTGTTCCCCAGGAAGGACCAGAGCACGGGCAGGGCATCGTGCTGGACCACTTCAGGGCTGCTGGCATAAACCCACTCCACAAGCACTGCAGGCACAGAGACACAGCTTCTTACCCACCAACCTCAATGCAAACAAGGATCTACCTCTGCTTTTGCTTCTTGCAAGCCTCTCTGGCCAAGATCAGTGAAATAGCACACAGAGCCCCATGAGCCAGAAATGGGCAAAGCAGCTGATCATCCTGGAAACAGAACCACCAACCCCTCAGAACTAATTTCTCCAACTAGAGCCTTGTCCCTATGGCAGGCTTCGTACCTTTACGAAATTATTTCACAATCTCTTTCTGCATAAATAATGAATGAAATGTCCAATTGCCTTTTACTTCCATTAAGAAGTTGTCTAAACCCACACTGAAGATTTGGAAATGCACTATAGAGAGGAAATTGAGAGTTTTCTAATAAAAGGATGATTCCAATTTTGTACCTTTGATGTCAAGTAACAAATGTCTAATCTGGCTATTTCTTTTGCTCAGTGCCACACTGCAAAGGGCAGTATTAGAACACACCTCAAAACTCCAGCCCACCAGAGATGGATGCTGCCTGACAGTTGGATTAGAAACATCAGTGACTAGCTGGTGTCTTTGGCAGAAGGCGTTTGTGGCTTCCAACAAACAGCTGTTTCTAGCCTCAGGGTGCCTTAATTACCCAGACCCCATTGCTGTGGCATTAGAGCATCTCCACATTTTAATGCCATTTCCCCTCCCAGTGTTAATGGCATTTTTTCTTCTAATGTGCACTGAAATAGGGGCATAGAGAGAGAAAAATGCTGCACAGGGGACTGAAATTTAACCAAAACATGAATGTTTTCTCATATTGGCTCTGAAATCTGCTCGCTGCCCATTTTATGAACTGAATGTATCAAACACAGACAAAAATTTACTATCAACAGGCTCCTTGCAACAGGCAGATGTGGCTGAGACATCAAAACCTGAGATGCTCTGGAGACCATTCTTATTTTCTGATCAGGCAAAATGTTATCTAGTAGCCATTTAATATTCTGTGGTGGAAGAGACTTCATTTTCTCTATGCTGTTAATCCACCGGCAGCCATCAACATTGAAACAGCTCCTGAAACTACCCAAAACCAATTCTGCTAAGCAGGAAAGGGCTATGGTACCCATTTTAAAATGGGAATTCATTTGAGTTTAAATGCAACTAAAGACAATTGGTGACTATTGAATGTGAGGAACAGCTGTCTGTTCCTACTATATCTCGGAGAGAACATTTGCATTTTCTGAAGTAGTCCTAATTTATAGTTAATTCCTTTTTTTTTTGAAAAAGAGATCAAAAGATCTGCTAAACTAAATTCCCTGTTGCTGGAGATCTACTTTATTCAAATGCTCTTAAAAGGGCTTTTGACATTCCCAATTGCTGAACATGCCCTTTTGAGATTCCTAATGAAGACACAAAGTGTATTAAACCTTGCATTCAAAGATGTTGGCATAATCAGCAGTGGATTTAGCCCCAGTTAAAGCAAGGCTATCAATCATCTTCTCTACTATATATTGAGATTATCATTTTCCCATTCCTTGACTACTGCTGACATAGCAAGCTCCTCTGAGGAATCAATTTCCAGCTGCATTTGTAGCCTTTTGGACAGCGCTGACACAGGCAGACACTGTTTGCACACCCTGAAAGGCTCAGTCCAGTGCCACTTGGACAGCACAGGCAGGGAGCCCCAGCACTCTGCCTCTGCCCCTCTGCCCCCAGAGGCTGCCTTGCACTAAACCCATGCCTCTAATAGGTCTGGTGAGTTTTGACCTAAGCTGTGACCCCCGGGCTCTGCACGGTTCAGCCTCAGAACTTTCCAAGAGACAAACAAGAATTCTGGAGGACAAAACAAACTGATGCCCTGAAACAGCATTTGCCACCATTTTCCCTAAAGGATCACAGATGTCCCTGAGCTTCCCAGAGAGGAGCCAGCTGGGGTATGTTCAGCCCATCCCTCTCCTGGAGGTGGGTTCTGAGATGCCCCAGTGAGAGGCTGCTCCCATCTCAGATGCTGCACAGCCCTGCAGCAGCCAGGGAAAGCCTGCCAAATACACCTGCCATGGGTATTGGGCAGGAGGGAGAAGCTCAGCACCTCCTGATTTGGAGGAGCTACTCTACTGTCTGTTCACAGGCATTCCCTGTAAATACTCCCTGGGAAGAGCTCTTGGCTTAGAAGGGGAGGCCATACCTGTGATACGCTCCGCGACATCCAGCAGAGCCTGGCCACTCAGTTGATTCCATTGGTAGCTGAACTGTTTCAGCAGTGATACTTTATCTACAAGTGAAACACATGTTTCTGCTCACTTTTCTGAGGTCATAGCAGAAAGGACGGTGGGGAGGGAAAGGGCAGGGCCAACCCCATTTTATAAAATCAACTCAATTTCTGCTGATTTTTGAATCCTTTTCTTCTTTCCTTCCAGCCAACTTGGCAGGATTTAAAATTCCAGAAGAAATCTCTCCTTTCAATTTGTAAATCCAAACTTGTCTGCTGTACCAGGAGCTATGTTAAAACATTTCACATCAGGGACCTCAAGAGTTCAGTCACATGTACTGAAGTGAAAAGGTTTTGCATCCCAGAGCAAAAAGGAAGAAGCCCATACTTGGGACACAGAAAGTCACTGAGTCAGGCAGTTTGTGAGTTCACAGAGCAGCTGGGGAGGACAAAGTGGAAACTCCCCTTAAAGACCTGCCTCTTCAACACTTCTTTTATCAGACATATTTCCCCAGTGCAGAGCTGAAATAAATCTGTGAGGCAAAGGAATTAAGAGCAGTCCCTGCCTATGTAGTTAATTACTGTAGCCATCTTGCCCCATGCAGAACAGCACGTGGAACAAGGCATCATTGACAGCTGGGTTATACCTGTTTGTTATAAAGAAATGAACTTGGCAAATCACAAGTTCCCCTTTGAACATAGAAGACAAAGAAGAAAAGTGGAAAATAGGCAGCTAATGGCTCTAATGTAGAGCCTTCCAGGTGGCTGCTCTGCAGAAGCTCTGATGGGCCAGTGTCCCTTCATGCCAACAGCAAAGCTCTTCACTTGGGAAGTCAGACAGGGCCCAAGCAAACTCCAAAAGCCCCTTTGCCTCTGAACTGTAGCAAAACTGTAGTCTGGGACTTGCTCTTCAGACCAGCAGCACAGAGCCAAGGGCTCCTGGGACTTTTGGGAAATGCTGATCACATTCAAGCCTGCTGGGGGACTGGTGCATAAGGACTGCACCTGCACAGCTTCTGGTGGGTGTCAGCTGGAGCATTTCACAGACAGAGCAGCTCCCAAGGCACTCAGCGTTCTCTTGTGCAGGAGAGACAGAGATGCAGTTGAGGAGAGTCCCTGCCAGGGCTCAGCCTTACCCAAATGAGCAATGGATTCTTCCAGTGCTTTCACAGCTGCAGCACGAACCCTGGGATCCTTTGAATTCAGGTTCTTTGTTATTCCTTCCACCAAAACAATGATCACAGGGTTCAAGGCATCTTTCAGGACGCCTGTGATTTCAGCCAGCACGTCCAGCGCCTTCTGCTTCACTCTCTTGTGGCTGTCTGATAGTCTCAGGACAAAATAATCAAAAATCTGTGAAGAGAACAAACAACATGAAAGCTGGATTCAAATGTCCTTGTCTGAAGAGTGGATGTAGCAGTCAGCTGTGAAAGATGAAAGTGATCCTTTCTGTCAGGTCAGCTTTGCTTGCACAATTTCACTGTTTTCCTGTGGGCCACTCACTGGAATGGTGGCACAACCTCATGCTGCTTGAAAGATTTTCTTCTGTTTTTAAGAGGTTTGGCTGGGGACACAATAGTTCCTATGGTATTTCTCTCCATCTAGAAAATCATTACATCGATTCCATTTATTAATGCTAAAGACCACCTTTGCTTTGGATGGAAGCAGATGTTTACAATGCCTGGTTTTCTATACAGTTGCCTCAAGTACTGAGGGCAATTATGATTTGGGCAAAACTATGGCTGGAGGAGATCTAAGTTTTCTTTTGTTTGTCTCAGAGTCAGTGTCTGGAGAAGTGCAGGGCTCTGATCAACTCTTCCAGGAGCCAGATCATTTCTCTAAGTAACAGGTAGACTTCTGAAATTTATTGTGCTGTACAGCTCTCATTAGAGCAGGTTCAGTCCCTTGACAGCCACATTTTCAGGCACCTTTTCCTGGAAAAAGGGAAAAAGCAGCTACTGGGAGAAGAAGGCAGAGATGAGTCCTTAGCTGTTTTCCTCCTTTTCCAAAGAGAATTAAAAGCCCCCCAAAGAAGAGTGAGCGCTGTCTTTACCAAGAGGAATAAAAACAAGGATGGAAATGAGTAGCCAGAGTTGTGCCTGTGCAAGACAAGACAGAGTATATAAAAGTATTCTTTAAAAAAAAACTGGGTTTAGACCAACCCAGCCTGATACTTCTTTTCCCTGTTCAAACCCATCTTTGGTCTAGAGATTAATTGCCATGCTTTCAGTGGCTGGATTCCCTTCACTTAAGACAACTGGGAGAAGGAGACAGCAGCAATTACACCAACAGAAAATTCTGCCATCATCTGATGAACAGCAGCAATAGGCACCTGTCAGACAAATACAGCTGGACTGAAAGAACTTGTCCTGAAGCCTGGACCTGAATTACATTTGTCTGGGAAAGAGGGACCAGCATGCCCCAAACAGCCAGGATGGAGTGCCAAGACACACTGAATTAACTTTACTGGTACAGGCTTAGGAAAGGAGGTAAAGGAAAGGAGCAATGAAGATCCCCTACATACTTGGACAATGTCAGTGCAGATGAGCTGGGGTCTGGTTTTGCACAGGTCTTGGAGGAGTGCCACTCCTTCCATCCGTGTCTGAAACCCCTTGGCTTCCAGGAGATGGTAAAGCTTCTGGAGCAGCTCTGTTTCATCCACAGCTGGAGGTAACGTGACCTGGGCCTTTTCAGGGTGTAGGAGGTGTCCATTAGAGGGAGATGTCACCCTGGAAAATAAAACCAAATGAGGACCTGTTGGTGATAATTATCGTAGCATGGCATCCCCATTGTGGAAATAATTAGCATTGACTCCATGATTCCAGAAGGCTGATCAATTGCTTTATTGTACTATACTGTACTATACTATACTATACTATTACTATACTATTACTATACTATACTATACTATACTATTACTATTACTATACTATACTATACTATACTATACTATACTATACTATACTATACTATACTATACTATACTATACTATACTAGACTGAAACTCATTGCCCTTACAGACAGTCTGACACAGACAGAACAGATTGGTCAATTGGATCCAAAACACCATCACCACTGGCCAATTAAGAAATTACCCTTTGGTAGACAAATCTCCATAACCCTTTCCACATGTTCACAACAGGTGCAGCAAGTGAAGATAAGAATTGTTTATCATTCTTTTCTCTGATTTTCTCAAAGCCTCCCCCAGGACAATGCCTGGGAAAGTTGTGCCTGCTGCTCTCTGTGGAGAGAGCTGCAGCCACAGGTAATACCTTCAGGTAATTGTGATCAAAACATCTTGAGCAGCTTTCCTAATGATGTGATTTCAAGCTGGAAAATCATGAGGATCTGAAGAACATTGTGGACCTCATGACAATCATTATGGGAGACAATCTGCAAGTGACATTCTTGCCAGTGCTCACTCAGGAAAACCAAGGATGAGATGCATCTGATCTATCTTCAGATGGCTGCCAAGGCACACAGGTCACATTGCTTTGTGGAGAAAGAGAGACACTACTTCCAAGTTTAAATGCCTCCTCAGATGGGACGTGTGTGTCTTACAATAAGGAAACTCATCTCTCTGGAGAAGTGTCTCTACAACTGGGCATGACAATCAGGCATGACAACCAGGCATGACAAGTAGCTCAGATGCATCTCAACAGATAAACAGGGCCATATTTGAAAGATTCAGAAAATCAGTAAGAGAGATAAAAACAGAAGCCAGACATCCCAGAACTACACTCACATTTCATTTGCTTCTCTAGAGACTAGATGCACAGCTTAATAACCCCACTGGGAACAATTCTCCTGGATCAACCTGTCTCTTCCATGAGCACAGGAAGATGCTAGCTATGCTACTGAGGCATGTGGTCACTTTCCTGCCACCGCTGATGTTGTGGTGTGATGTCACAGTTTGTCTCAGGTATCCTGGTCCTTTCCCAGGTGCCAATCACCTCTTCTTTCCTCTACCCTGATCCCTGCTGAGTGCTCCCTGTCAATCCTGGCATTCCAGAAGGGCATTGAGTGATTGGCAGAGTTCAAGAGATGCTCTGCATCCCTGGGGGCCATTGGCCCATCCAGGTGTCCCCTTCTCCTGGGACCTGCCCGCCCTGCACCTGGTGGGTGGGATCCCTACCCCTTCCCTCCCCCTCTCCCTGGGGTTTAAAGAGCCAGCAACCACGTGGTTCGGGAGGTTCTGTTAGAGCTGTTATGGGATTCAGAGGCAGTTGGGCCGGAATAAAGCTCTGCATTGAAACCCTGTAGCAGATCCCGACTCCTTTTCCTTCACCTTGCCTCAAAGCTTCTCCAACAGAGGTAAACCGGAGCCCCTGCATGTCTGGACTTGTCTCTAGCACCCAGCTGCAGCATCCAGCATAGCCAAAGGTGTCTCAGAGGTGAAAACACCGCAGCTGCCGCCTTTTGGTCAAGAGGCAGAGGCCAGTCAAGCCCAGACACGTCCCATCCGGCAATATTGGTAATTATTCCAATATGCTGACCATGACAGAGCTAAATAAATCCCCTCTGTTATCAGAGGAGAACAGGTACAAGTAGCTCTGCAACTGCCATGAAGAGACAGCAAGGAGCAAATTCCTGTCCTAAATGCTGATTGCAGCACAAAATAAACCAAACAATGCCGTCCATCAAGAAAATCATATGAAGGACAGGAATGTTGAGACAAAAAGTCCACATTGAGTCCACCTGTTAACAGAAGTTGTTCAGGAATTGCCTTGCTACTTACTACTCAAACTTGGTACAGTTTGAGGGTAAGAAAACCATGATTCAGCCAGGCCAAACCACGTGGATGAGAACTGCAACTTTGTGGATGGGCATCTTACTTCTAGACTTGGACTTCTCATCAAAACACCCATCTGAAAAAGACTCCACTCAGGTGACAAAAAATGCCCTGGTTGAATTTACTTGTCCCAAGTCAGGCAGCAGAGAACTGGCCCTCTCCTAGCCTCCACAACACTGCCCTTGCCACTGTACTGGATCATCTGAGCTGCAACCAATGGGTGTCTTTTTGTCTCTCAGTTTTTGTGGAAACCTCTCCAGAGAACTTGTGTTCAACACAATGCAGAAGTAGACATTTTTTATCCTAGAGCATTTGTAGGGAAAGGAAACCATCTCTGGCACTGGTCATCTCTTCCAGAAAGATTTTCCTGAGGAAGAGACATGTGAAGCTTGCCATGTGCTTTGTCACATCCAACAAAAGTGCTCAGTACCCTTTGCTAGAAGGCAATGTGGCCTGGGGCTTCTTGGAGCCATCGTTCCTCTCCTGCACCGGCTCCTTGACAGATGGGCGTTCAGCCTTCTGGTTCTCCATCCCCTACAAGGACATAGAGAAACCCCATCAATCTTTAGAGAATAAAATAGGAAATTCCCTCTTTAAAACACAAGTTAGAACCAGGATCACTGCTACCAAGGCTTAGGGAAACAGTTCCTAACATACAGAAGGAAACAGACCAGAGATTCACTGATGCCAACTCTTTGTTTTCAAAAGCCTAAGGCAGGGTATCGGTGCTACCAGACTGAGCAGCAATCTAAAATCCCAAATTCATTAGTCCTGAGCATAAATGGGAAAAATGAAAACTGGTAGGCAGCGAGTGTTTGTGAAGGAAGCAACAGAAAAAATTGGACTCTTTGGGGGTTGGCCCATTGTGCTGGAAGTCGATTTGGTTCAACGCTCACTCTCCCTGTGCCTGCACAAAGGCACGCTGCCTTCTAAAATGTTGATAGAAAAAATAAAATCCCCCCCCCCAAACAAACAAAGGATTTTCCACTGGATGCTGCTGAATTCACCAAGCTTCTTCCAGCACCACGGGGCTTGACAGCAGGGCAGTATTCTCAAAAGACAGACAGTAATTGTAGTAACTAGGATTGACTTGGACATCTTTTGTAAATCTGGAAATTTTCTTGGTACCACTACTTCCAGTGTCTTTTGCAAAGACTCTGTTATCTTCAGAAGCACTATTCTCACTTCATTGCTTTACTGGGGGCAGAGTAGGGAGAGCATGGTAGGAGCTTATGCTTAAATGCAATCCCATTTTCTCCTTTTTCCCTTTCCTCTTTGTGACTGATATTGTAAATATTCAAAACCCCACTTTTTCCCTATTAATTTCAGTTCCTTTGTGGTCTGCAGATGAACAGGCTGCGGATTAACAGCTCATTCCCGAGAGCAAAATGATTCAGCAGAAGAGGAATGAGCTAAAGACACATTGGGTATGTTTTGATCGCCTATTAGCAGTGGCAATACTTGCACAAAGGAGACATTTCTCCTGCCAAGCACTTACTTTCCTCCTAATTCTTGTCAGGATATCTTCCAGGTCAAAGGTGGAAAGAGATTGTTCCAGAAGCATTTTAAATTGTTGATCAGTGAGCAACATCTTCACCATCTCCTGTCCATAATGCCTAAAGAGGGAAGGAAGGAAGGAAGAAAGGAAGGGAGGAAGGGAGGAAGGAAATGAAAGAAAAGTGAACAAACAAAGGAAGAGTGTTAACAGAAGAGGCTGATACCTTAAACTCATCAGGTGCAATCCTTGCACGAGAAGGCATCACCTACTCAGCAAAAAGGGAGATTTACCTCCACTTGACACCACACAGTGCTGTCAGCTGAACACAAGAGGCAAGAGGAGAATGTGGGGCAACAGAAAAATACCATTTCACTCTGAAACTGCAAGTGTGCTTCTGTGGCATCAAAGGATCCCAGGGAACAAGCAAAACACATCTGCTTTGTTGTCAGAGCCTATTAGCAGTGTCTTGCTGCCATTGCACAATAATTTGCCTTTCTTTAACTGGCAGGGAAGCCAGGACAAAACACCTCATACATCCTCTTGATTATTCTATACTATATGTATGCACATGGGTACTTAGTTGCTCTGGCGTTCTTGGCAGCGATTAATGGGAATTTAATCACCAAAGAAAGGGGATTTTGGTGGTTTGGGTTGATTTTGCCACTAGGAAACCACAGTTTTCTTCAAGAAGAAATGTGGAGCTCACTGAGCCACAGACAACAGCATTCTAGAAATCTGCAGAACAGGTTCAGTCAGAAAGACTGAATATGTTGGCTAAAGACCCCTCAAATATTTCTAGGAAAGTCTGAAGTTAATGAGAAATGGATGTTTGGGATTCCTCAGTGATAAGCATTAGCCAATGCTTTGGCTTTGTGTTGTGCACCTAAGGCCAAACAAAACTGTTGGACTGGCTCATCTGAGCGCTTTTGATCTCAGTAAAGAATCCTTCAAGCCACAGGAGAAAGTTGGCAATGTTCCTTTTTGCTGGCCAACGTCAAGTTACCCAGTACAGCCATTTGCCCAGGCAACCCAGAGCAGTGGTCACAGCACCAAGGCTGACAGAGCTCAAGAAGCGTTTGGACAATGCTCTCAAGCTCACGGAGTGACTCTTGGGGTCACTGCACATGGCCAGGAGATGGACTCATTGCCCTTATGGGTCCCTTCCAACTCAGCATATTCCATGATTCTATGGCCCTTATTCACACCGTGAGGTCACTTCATATTTCCTTTATTTTCTACTCTTTTGTGGTTTCACCTTTATAGCCAGACACCAAATGGGTTTCCTGTTTTAGGAGGTGAAATGAAGATCATTACCTTGTGTCCTTGTGACAGTCCTGAGCAAGCTTCCCTGCCACGTGTGCCAGCCTCTCAGCCCTGGGTGTGCCTGCGAGCTTGGTGACTCCAATTCTCTCCATCAGGGACAGGAGGAGTTCGGCCGCACAATTCCGCACCTGGGCGTGGCAGCTCCTGGGAAGGAGAGAGCAAACCCTGGGCACAGGGAGAAGGAGCAGCAGCAGCACAGGCCTTGGCCAGAGCCTGCTCCCTGGCCTTGCTGGGGGGAGGAAGCCTGGCCTCTCCCTGCAGCTTTAGACACCTGTAGAAGGTTCTGTCCTCAGGTAAACAAAAGTTAGCATTGTACAGAAGGGCTGTCTGCAAGCAAGGGGGAGGAATTCAGTCTCCCTGCACTGTCTGATACTCAGTTTCTTTCACAGTATTTACTCTGAGAAAGATTAAAGAAATAGATGACTTATGAATAGTTTAGAAATTAAGAACAATTTATGCTGACCCATCAGAGAGCACCCACTATACAGAGCTGCAGCTCTTTCCACCCATTTATCCCCAAATCTGGAGACCTTTGGAAAAAAACAAATGCAGGGAAAACACGTTGTGGGCCATGAAGTTGCAGAAGATCCAGCAATGCAGCCTGTTTCTTCTGTGGGGCTTGGCAAGGGATACATCTGAATGTTTTACCCAATTCCAAAGTTGAGGAAAGGGTGGCAGGCAGTTTAGCCAGGTTCTCCTATTCTACAGAGTGTCTCTTGGGAATTCTTAGGCCCAGAACCAACACTTTGGTCACCATTTGCTTCAGCTGTCCCATGGCACACGGCCTGTGAAGGTGCCTGTAAAGTGATTCATCATCTCAAGACTAACATGAAACATCAGTTTGAATAGAATGTAGAGTTTCAATGGCCAGGACAGTCATACAAGACTCCTTTTGGCAGGAGCTGCCCCTGCTGTGCAGGCTGTGCCACACCCAGCAGATTGTCCCCCATGTGCTCCACGCCCCAGCAAGGACCCTCCTCATTTCTCAAGTTAATGGCATCATGAGGAGACACGGTTTTCCCAGGGCCTCTGTGGTTAGCCCTGTGAAATACCAAACACTGCTCACAGCTGCAACTGCAATTGTCCTTCTTCCCACAAAAGCACAAGGTTCTATCCTCAGCCTTTGCAGGTACTTTCACTTCCCCCCACCATTCACCACATCTAGGAAAATCTGACAGACCGAGAGAACTCCAGGAAGCAGCAGCAAGCTGAGCCAGAGGAGGTTTAGTTTGGTGTCTTGGTTTAGAAAGACAGGTGCCTGATAAAGGAGACAGGAGCCTCCCCTGAAATGGAGAATGCAAACCCTCCCCACCCCTCCAAATTGGTATGAATAAGGGGGCTCTCAGGCAAAGAATATGGGAGCAGGAAATAACAGTTCTTTAATTAAAAAAAAACAATATAAAAAGGAAAATAAAAATACAACAATGCAATACACCAGAACAACACTGTCAGAGTCAGAACACGACCTGACACCCTGTGGGTCAGGGTGTTGGTAGCAGTCCGGTTGGAAAAGGGGCTGCAGTCCTCCTGGAGTGTCAGGCGTGGTTCTGTTGGAGCAGGGGAGTCCTGTAGGAAAGGGGTGTCTTCTTCCTCCGCAGATCCGTGGAAGTAGAAGCAGCTGCTGTTCCTCTGGGTAGTCCAGTGGAGCAAAGGCTGTCTCGGTGTCAGAACCTTGCAGGTTATATCTGCATGGCACTGCTTGGCTCCTCCCTCTGGGCGGAGCATCTCACAATGGGATGCTATAGTTCTTATCAGTCATGTGGTGACATTCAATAGCCCCTTATCAGCAGATGCCCCTTGTTGACTATGATCACTCAGGAAGAGAGATAAGGAGCAATGCCTGCTTGACACCAGACAACTGCCATACAGATGGCAATAGAATACATCTTGCCTTGCAATCTGGAACATTATCCACCCCTTATTCTATTTCCATCTGTATCATAATGAAACTTTACACACAGTTCTCACTTAAGACTAGGTTTCCCTGTGGTACACAACGGCTTTCTCCATCTCTCTGCATTACCCACCAGGTGTAACCAGGTCCTTGAGCAAAAACTATTCCACGGATGGGTTTGTCTTTGCCTGAGGCAGGAGTAATCCAAACAGTCTTTCCTAAAATACCTTTCATGTGTACAACAGGGACTTTATCTCCATCCACAGTGCGCAGGGGTTCAGACTGGGCAGGACCAGCTCGATTGATGGACCCTCTGGTGTTGACCATCCAGGTGGCCTTTGCTAAGTTCATTTCCCAATTCCTAAAAGTCCCCCCACCAAGTGCCTTCAGGGTAGTCTTGAGTAGTCCATTGCACCGTTCAACTTTCCCGGCAGCTGGTGCATGATATGGGATATGGTATATCCATTCAATACCATGTTCCCTGGCCCAGGTGTTGATAAGGCCATTCTTGAAATGGGTCCCATTGTCCGACTCAATTCTCTCAGGGGTTCCATGTCTCCACAAGACTTGCTTTTCAAGGCCCAGGATGGTGTTCTGGGCAGTGGCGTGAGGCACAGGGTAGGTCTCCAACCATCCCGTGGTGGCTTCCACCATGGTCAGCACGTAGCGCTTGCCTTGGCGTGTCTGGGGCAGTGTGATGTAGTCAATCTGCCAGGCCTCCCCATACCTGTATTTGGACCATCGCCCACCGTACCACAGGGGTTTCACTCGCTTGGCCTGCTTGATGGCAGCACACGTCTCACAGTCATGGATGACCTGAGAAATACTGTCTTTGGTTAAATCCACCCCTCGGTCTCGTGCCCACTTATAGGTAGCATCTCTGCCTTGATGACCTGAGGCATCATGGGCCCATTGAGCTAGAAACAATTCCCCCTTATGTTGCCAATCTAAGTCTATCTTTGACACCTCTATCTTTGCTGCCTGATCCACCTGTTGGTTGTTTCGGTGTTCCTCATTAGCCCGACTCTTGGGGACATGGGCATCTACGTGTCGGACCTTCACGGGTAGCTTTTCTAACCGAGTGGCAATGTCTTTCCACTCATCAGCAGCCCAGATTGGTTTTCCCCTACGCTGCCAGTTGGCCTTTTTCCACCTTTCCAGCCAGCCCCACAGAGCATTGGCTACCATCCAGGAATCAGTATAAAGGTAGAGCTTTGGCCACTTTTCTCTCTCCGCAATGTCCAGGGCCAGCTGAACAGCTTTGAGTTCAGCAAGTTGACTTGATCCACCTTCTCCTTCGGTAGCTTGAGCAACTTGTCGTGTGGGGCTCCATACGGCTGCTTTCCACTTCCGGTTCGTCCCTACGATGCGACAGGAACCATCAGTGAAAAGAGCATAGCGTGTTTCCTCTGCTGGTAGATGGTTGTACGGTGGAGCTTCTTCGGCATGTGTCACTTGCTCTTGTTTTTCTTCGTCAGCAAGACCAAAGTCTTCACCTTCTGGCCAGTTTGTAATTATTTCTAAAATCCCAGGGCGATTCAAGATTCCAATACGGACGCGCTGTGTGATCAGGGCAATCCACTTACTCCATGTAGCATCATTGGCATGGTGGGTGGTGGGAGCCTTTCCTTTGAACATCCACCCCAGTACCGGTAGTCGGGGTGCCAGGAGGAGTTGTGTTTCCGTGCGAATCACCTCTGAGGCGGCTTGAACTCCTTCGTAGGCATCCAAGATTTCCTTTTCTGTGGGAGTGTAATTGGCTTCGGACCCTCTGTAGCTTCGACTCCAAAATCCCAGTGGTTGTCCTCGAGTCTCCCCTGGCACCTTCTGCCAAAGGCTCCAGGACAAGCCATGGTTCCCGCTGCAGAGTAGAGCACGTTCTTCACCTCTGGTCCCGTCCTGACTGGGCCAAGGGCCACTGCATGAGCGATCTCCTGCTTGATCTGGGCAAAAGCTTGTTGTTGCTCAGGGCCCCAGTGGAACTCGTTCTTCTTGCGGGTGACCAGGTAAAGAGGGCTCACGATCTGACTGTACTCGGGAATGTGCATCCTCCAAAAGCCTATGGCACTTAGGAAAGCTTGTGTTTCTTTCTTGCTAGTTGGTGGAGACATTGCGGTGATCTTGTTGATGACCTCAGTGGGAATCTGACGTTGTCCATCTTGCCACTTTACTCCCAGGAACTGGATCTCTCGGGCAGGTCCCTTGACTTTGCTTTTCTTGATGGCGCAACCGGCTTCTAGCAGAATCTGGATGATTTTCTTTCCTTTCTCAAACACTTCCATTGCTGTGTTCCCCCACACAATGATGTCATCAATGTATTGCAGATGATCTGGAGCCTCACCCTTTTCCAGTGCAGTCTGGATCAGTCCATGGCAAATGGTGGGGCTGTGCTTCCACCCCTGGGGCAGTCGGTTCCAGGTGTACTGCACACCCCTCCAGGTGAAAGCAAACTGAGGCCTGCATTCTGCTTCCAGAGGAATGGAGAAAAATGTGTTAGCGATGTCAACAGTGGTGTACCATTTTGCTGCCTTGGACTCCAGCTCGTACTGGAGTTCCAGCATGTCCGGCACAGCAGCACTCAGCGACGGAGTCACTTCATTCAAGCCACGGTAGTCCACAGTCAATCTCCATTCTTTGTCAGACTTGTGCACAGGGCAGATGGGACTGCTGAAGGGTGAGTGGGTTTTGCTGACCACCCCTTGGCTCTCCAGCTCACGGATCATTTTGTGGATGGGGATCATGGCATCTCAATTTGTCCAATACTGGTGGCAGTGTACCGTCAAGGTGGCAATTGGCACCCGTTGCTCTTCCACATTCAGGAGTCCTACTGCAGATGGGTTTTCTGACAGTCCAGGCAAGGTGTTCAACTGCTTGATGTTTTCTGCCTCTACGGCAGCTATGCCAAAAGCCCATCTGAGTCCTTTTGGGTCTTTGTAATAGCCATTCCGGAGAAAGTCTATGCCTAGCATACATGGGGCCTCTGGGCCAGTCACAATACGATGTTTCTTCCAGTCTTTCCCAGTCAGGCTCATCTCGGCTTCCAAAAGGGTCAATTGCTGTGATCCCCCTGTCACCCCGGCAATAGAAACAGGTTCTGCCCCCACATGTCCCGATGGTATCAGGGTACACTGCGCATCAGTATCAACTAAAGCCTCGTACCTTTGTGGTTCTGATGGGCCAGACCAACAGATCCACACTGTCCAGAAAATCCGATTTTCCCGTGCCTCTCCCTGGCTAGAGGCAGGGCCCCTCTAACACTGGCTATTATTTCTTTCCTGTGCATACATGGTAGAAGTGCCCTCAAGAGGATCTGACATATCATACTCAGCAGCACGGTCATGAAAGGTAGAGGCTACTTTCACTTTACTGGAGTTCCCTCGGTTAGTGTTTCCCTCCTTGAGTTGACGCACTCGTGCTGCCAGGACAGAAGTGGGTTTTCCATCCCACCTTCCCATGTCTTCCCCATGGTCCCGCAGAAAGAACCACAGGTCAGCCCGTGGGGTGTACCCTCTCTCTCTAGCTAGGGAACGTTGCGCTCTGAATCTGGGGCCTGTCACTCGCACTGGTGCAATGTGGGGATTGTTCCTTCTCACCGCTTCCCTCATCTCCTCTCTGAGTTCTTGGACTACAGCAGAGACATGAGCCTGCATGGAGCCATTGATCATGCTTTCATAATTCCTGAGCTTGTTTGCAACAGACCCCACTGTCTCTCTGTTGGTATCAGCATTAATTGCGGCAATGAAGGTGGTGTATTGAGATGGCCCTAAACTTGCCAGACTCCACAGCATTTGCCCTGTGCATCTGACCTGATCGGGGTCATTATCGTGCTGTCCATCCCTCCCAAAGAGTACCTCCAATACTGCCACTTCTCTCAGTTGTTGGATCCCTTCCTCAAGAGTCTTCCAGCGCATTCTATGGTGCTGCTCCTGCATCCTTTCCCTGTGAACAAACCTCTCTCTGACATTTATTAAAAGCCGCTTCTAGAGGGAAAGGGACCCTGGCTCCTTTACAAAAATCTGATTGATACCTGAGTCCTGAGTCAAGGGTCCCAGATTCCTTGTTTCACCACCATCCAGCTGGACACCTGTGCCCATGAGATCCCAGACCCAAAGAAGCCAGGTTGTATAGGCTTCACGTCTCCGTCGTACAATGTCTTTATGCAGATTACAGAGACTTTCATACGTCAGGGACTCGGTGATGATTGTAACCTCTGGCTCCCCTGTGGGTTGTGAAGGCCCTCCCCTATCTGGGTGCTCTGCTTTTGTCTTCGATCTCCTTGTTTCTACAGGGGCAACTGCTGCTGGCTCTGACTGCCTCTGCAGTTCAGCTGGAACCTGGACAGTTGTAACATCTGTGGGTTCTGCTGCCGCACTATTAGGCTCTCCCTCTTCAAGGCAGGGGGAGGGCTGCTCACCAGCTGGGGAAGTGTATTTCTTCAGCATCTGGTGTATCTCCTTCACTAGACCCCCCCACCCAATCTGGGTAGTTCACATCTGAGGTGGGCTGTGGGGTAGGGTCAGGCTCTGGGGCAGCAGCAGCCCTAGACTCTGGTGGCATGTTAGGTTCTGGGGTAGGCGTCAGGGTAGTTATCCAGGTTAGTCTCTCCCTCTCTCTAAATGCTAAATAGAACAGGCCTATCAGTAACACCAGCCACTGTATGATATCATTAATATTTAGAGCAGATCTGATCCCTTCAAAAACTGGTGGGGAGTACCCGAACAGATGGTTAAAGGGTTGGGAGAAGATTTCCCCCCGTGTCATTTCCTTACAGAAGGTGCCATTATTAAAGTAACCCCAAAAACATATAGCGTGTGATAGCTGTGAATCCATGTGCCTGCTTTCCAGAGGAAGTTAAACATCCATGAATCCCTCATCTTATTCACCCATAAGAGAAACCGGATAATAGCCACAGTAACCTTGGTTATAGGACCGATGTTCAGATAAGGGCCTACAAATGGGAGAAATACAGCCACGATCACGTGCCACCCAAACCAGGGTACGCTGGACCACATGGTGTCGCCTAGCAAGGTTTCTATAGCTGCACACAAAAAAATCAGATTATTCAAGAACTGTTATTCCCTTTTTGTTTAAGTGCCCTCGAGCCCCACCTTGGGCGCCAAAAGTGTCTCTGGTCAAAATGGAGATTCCTCCTCCCAAATTCCATATACCCAAGGATTCCTCCATGAAAAAAGCTGCAGGGACAAAGAGGTCTGGATGGCTGGGCCTCCCAGGAACCACATCCCTCATCTGCCTTTGAAACACTTGGGCTCTGTGCTTTTCCTTCCTATGGAAAAGAACCTTCTTTTCTATGCAGAAATGTCCGAAACTTGGATTCCAGCTTCCAAATTCCCTATATCCAAGGGCTGCTTTCAGACAAAAGCTACCAGGACAGAGAGGTCTGGCTGGCCTAGGCCTCTGGCAGTCACCTTTCATCTGTCCCTGAAACAGTGGTGTTCCCTGCTTTCTCCCTATGGAAAAGAGCTGTCGTTCTCCTCCGGGTGTTCATGGCTGAAATTGGGATTCCACCTCTAAAATTCTGTATATCCAAGGGTTGCTCCTAGGCAAAATCTGCCAGTACCATCAAGTCAGACTGGCCTTGGCCTCTGGTGGCGGCCCCTGCAACACTGGGGCTGGGTCCTTTTCTTCCCATGGAGATCACTGGGACACTGTGGCAACCTCATGGAACCAAGGGGATCATTGTGACCCCACTGGAGCCCATGGAACCAAGGGGCCATGGTGACACAGCATGGCTTCATGGAACCCAGAGACCATTATGGCTCTGTGGGGCCTGATGGAACCATGGAGACCATTGTGACCCTTCAGGGCCTGGTGTCACCAAGGGGGCATTATGACACCTCAGGGCCTCATAGAAGAGAGGGACACTTGGGACACTGTGGGGCCTCATGGAAGTGAGGGAGCATGGAACAGGTCTGGCTGGCTTGGCCTCTCAGGGGCCACCTGACATGTCTCGCTGATGTTGGGATGTCAAGGGCTGCCTCTCAGCAGTTCTTGGAGCACTGGGGCTCCGTGCTTTCCTTGCTATGGAAAAGAACCGTGCGACTTTTCAGATGCCCATTGCCAGAATTGGAACTCTACATAAAAAATTTCCTGTATGCAAGGGTGTCTCCCAGAAAAAACCTGCCAGCTCTGGCTGGCCTTGGTCTCTGGTGGCCTCACCTCTCATCTGTCCCTGAAACACTGGGGCTCTGTTCCTTCTTTCCTATGGAAAAGAACCATCTTGCATTTCCAGGGGCCATGGCCAAAATAAGAATTTGGCCTCCCAAATTCCATATATCCACGGATTGCTCACACACAAAAGTAGCCAGAACAGACAGGTCAGGCTGGCCCTGTCCTCTGGTGATTTCCTTAGAGTATGAGCTGAATGTTTTCAATTGAAAACACCTTGGGGAGGGCCCAGAGATCTCCCACGGAGGGGTTTTGAGGCCTTGGGCGTATGACCACTACATATAGACAAAGGAGCTCTGTGCTCTGTGCTGTTTTGCTGGTTTTGCAACATGGAAGTGATGTTCTAAGAGAAGCTGCTAGCAGTTACTGCCATGACTGACAAAAAAACCAATCAGTAATTAACTTTGAGAATGGACAGTCTGTTAAACCACTCAAGAACCTGTACACACCTCTGTGAAGACATAAAGACGAGAAGGCCTGGGAGGGTCTCTTTCCCTTCTGGCTGGCAAAGAGGTAACAAGGCTGACCCAGCCCCCATCTCAGCTGGAGCGCACCGGGCAGCTCCTGCCGTGGGGCCGGGCCCCTTCCCAGGGACCCCCGCCAGGCCCCTTCCCAGGGACCCCCGCCAGGCCCCACTGGCTGCCAGGCAGGGCAGGGGAGGCCACAGGGCCAAGGCCGGGCTGGACCATGGCTGCAGTTGCCAACATCTGGGCACTGCTAAACCCTGCCCCACCGCCAGCCCAGTTCAAGCCAGGATCTGCCTGGCCCCAGGAGCAGCCCCGGGCCGGGCCGGCAAGATTCTGCCACTGTTGGGGTTCACCTGCAACCCCCAGCAGGGGAAGGAGAAGCCATCAGTCCCCGACGTGCTGCTGCTGTGTTCTGGCCTGGCTGCTGAGATCCTGGCCCTCCCTCAGCGCGGCCCATCCTGACACAGCCCCAGCACAGCCGCTGCAGAAACCTCCATCGTAAAACAGCTCCGGCCACAAGGACCGAGCCTGGCCGGGGTCACGGAACCATCTGCAGGCAGTGGATGAGATATGAACTCTTTCAGTGCTTCCATCCTCCCTTGAGTGAGAGAAAAGGACAAAGTGCAGGCACATACAGGAGCAGCATGAAGACACCGAGGTCATTGAAGGGGAAGTTGAGTCCCAGATGGGAGGGATGATGAGATGCCTTGATCTTGGGACTGAAATCCTCTTTTAAAGCTATGGAGAAGGATGTAATTCATACATCAGATTCTCTGTTGCACATTGAAAATTATGGAGAGATGACTTGTTCAGCAAAGGCCTCCATACTAAAGTAAGCAAATATTGAAGTAGCTGTCATCCCATGAGAACTTTGAACAGAGAAAAAGAAAGGAGTGATGAGACCCGGTGCCCTCATGGAGAGAAGATTACTTCTATTTCTAGAGATGAAGATGATGTCACATATGGATGAAGAGAACCCTTGCTCTTAAAAAGCTCATCTTTAAACTAATACCCCAGAAGTTCACATGGTCCAAAAACACAGCTGTGGGACAGGCTGTGAAAAAATGGGAGGTACCTCATGATTGCAGATTTTTCCAGGTGTCTCTTATTCGTGAAAATTGAGAGCCACAAGACAACTGTTTTCTTACTGAGAAGTCTCCTTAGCATGAAAGAGACTCCTCTCCCAAAGTGAACTGAAGAAAGGCTATTCTAGAGGGGGTAAACTGACTGAAAATTTTAGGTTTTGTCTCTTTACATTGCCAGTAAGAAAGAAAAGGATGTAGGGAGAGGAGAAATGTTCTGAAAGTTTTGTTCTGATCCTTATCACTCTTTCTTTTAGTTATTTTTAATAAATTTTTCTTTGTACCTTTTATACCTTTTAAAGTTCTGAGCCTACATTGCCTTTCTCCTAATCCTATCTCACAGCAGGAAATGAGTAAGGATATTCTAGTGAGTGTACTGGTAATTAGCCAATACTAGACCCACCACAATAATTGCTGCATTCTCCGAGAAATCTCAAATTGGCAAACCAAAACCACTACAGAAACATTTCTGTTGAACTGCACTAGAACGGAGGAAAATCAAGGCAGAGCCATTGTTTCTCAGAACTGCTTGATCCTAATGAGCCCTGTGGTGCATTTGGAGCTGAGCTCTGTAACCTCAGGGCCTGAGAGGAGATTGCACAAACCTTTCATGAAGTCAAAGTCAGAAGAAACACCCAAAGTGTCTCAAGGCATGAACGGACCCCACTGAGGTCCATCCCCAACACAGGCTCCTCATGGACTCCTTGGAGGAGAGAATTGGAGGCTAGGATGGCACCAAAACTTCTCAGAGACTCAGTGTGGAAAGTCCAAAGTACCTTAAAAACCTGGAGTATCTCAAAGTATTAATGACCCACACTGAGTGTCAGTACAAAGCTCTCAAGGGACTCATTAAAGCAGATAATTGGGGCCATGATTGCACAAATCTCTCCCAGAGTCTGGATCAAAAGGGAAACACCAAGTACCTTAAAAGAACTGAAGTACCTTGAAGCATTAATGAGCCCCACTGAGTGTTGTTACTGACAAAGCCTCTCCAGGGACTAATTATAGCAGATAATTGGAGGCCATGATTGCAGAAACCTCTCAGAGACTCAAGACAAAAGCAAAACCCAAAGTCCTTTGAAAAACCTGCATAGGGGCTCCTGGCAAGACGCAGCTCCAGGCAAGAGTAGCGCCTACAGGGAGACAGCTCTGGCCAGGAGCAGCTCCTGTGCACAGCCCAGCCCAGCAGGGCAGGGGCACTGCCTGCAGCCACCCCAGGCACAGCACAGAGGCACAGAGGGATTAAACTCAGCCTGGGCTGGGAGCACAGAGCAGAGCTCACTCAGGGCTCACTAGAGCAGAAATCATCCCAGGTTTGAAACAGTCATTCCCTGGCTGTGGGGAGAGAAGCTGCAGTTCCTGAAGGGATCTCCTGGAGCTTGCACATCCCACAGCTTTGAGGACCTTTCAGGAGGACTCTCAGAGCTGCTCCAGGGCAGGGCTGTGGCCCTAGGGCAGGGCTGGCTTTCCCTGCTGCCCCAGCCCAGGCACAGCCCAAGGCAGCTCCTGTTGCTAGGCTCTGCTGCAGGGCTGAGCAGCTGGGGCTGCAGCCAGGGGTGCCCAGGGCTGTCCTGCAGAGCAGGGTCCTGCAGCCCAGGGTGCTGTGCTGGGGCAGGGACTCTGCTGCCTGCCAGGGACAGCTCTCAGCCGTCCTGGGCAGCTGCTCCCAGCGCTGGGGAGAAGCTGTGGAGGGAAGGAGCCACCCTGAGCAGGGCAGGTGCTGCTGCTGAGAGGGGCTGGGTGGGGCAGGGCTGCTCACAGCTCCAGACCAGCCTGGGCACAGCTCTGGAGGACACTTCCCAAAGAAGGTAAGCCTGGCATTGTTGCCCGACAGAGAGACACGAAACAACTAGGTTGTTTAGTGCGGTGCTTTATTGAGGGCCCTGGGGTCTCTGAGGACTAGCGTCCCAAAGTCAGAGCCCGCCGTTCCCCTTTTTCGTCAGGTTTTTATATCCTTTTACAAAGTGGTGTAGATACAGAAGTACACAATGCAGTTACATAAACCGTACACAATGCAGTTACATAAACCTTGTAGATATTATTTCTAAAAGTCATAAATTCTATACGCTTGTCTACTCAAAACTATAGGTTACCCCCCTTTAATCCCCCTTGCTTGTCTTCCCACCACCAGGACCCTTTATCATTGGTTATACTTTAACCTTTATCATTTATTATTTCACTGTGTTCTGCATGCTCTACTAGATCCTTTAATTATTAGTTTGTGGTTCTTAGTATATTCCCAGGCCTGTTTCCCAGGGCCTGCTTGTGAACTGCTGCTTTCTAAGCCTTAGCATAACTACTGCTATTGCTATATCTACATTAGTTCTTTTCTTGTTATTTCAGTATCAGCATTGCTGGAAAGATCAGGAGCTTTCCAGAGAGTGATTTCAATTTCCTGCTTGGAGACAGAGGGAAAGTTGGGGTGATGGCAAAAAGATTTTTGCATTTTATACATTTTCATATCTTCAAAGCTCTATAAATTACTATTATATAGTTGTAAAAATATAGTCCTTACTTAACTCTATTAAACTCTATATAAACTCCATTAAACTACTATTATATATTTCCATATATATAACCCTTAATTAACTCTAGTATGTTTCCTAACCTTTCTCTTAGATTTTAGAACAATAAGCTGTCTCTCATGGTCTTTCTCCAAAAAAACTCACTTCCTTTTCAAACTAGGACACTGTCTAAATACATACCTGAAATACTGTCTTATTATCAGTCTTATTATTAAATAGACTTATTATCAGGAAGAGAACCTACAAGAACTTTTTTTTAATTGACCAGAATGTGAGCAGTCGCAACAAAAAGTGAAGGCAAAGAAGCCTTTGGACCTACTGCAATGGGTTGACCCAGGGGTGTGTAACAGGGGAAACTGAATCTCCTTTTGGTTGTTCCTGTTAAATATCCTAATTTATCAACCTTAAGAAATTGTTGAAATCAGGGACTGGGTGTCCTCCATCCCCACTGGGACACCTGGAAGCTTTCAATTAATGTTTTTCCTTTACTGTTCTAACACTGTTGCAGGGTTTTTTCCTTTGGATTATAGGCAACAGGGGGATGAGAGAAGCAGCACAGGAATCGCAATCCCAAAATGTCAGAACATTCTGAGTTGAAAGGGACACACAGGATCATCAAAGGAATGTTTGAACATTTACAGAGAACTGTAACTTTGGGTGGTCAGTCTCTATGCTGGGAGCCTCCCAAAGGGCCTCAGCCACTACTCAGCCCTGGACAGCAGCAGCATCACCTTTGCAGGGCCCAGCAGGGCTCTCCTGAGCTGTCCTTGCCCACCTGCACACAGACCCTGCCCCAGCCAGGGCCCTGCAGGTTTCTGTAGGGCTGGGGCCAGGGCACACAAGGTGGGATGGGCTCTGTGAGTGCTGTCAGGGACAAGGCTCCTCTCAGGAGAGAATGTCCAGGCCCAGGGAGATGCTCAGGGAAGGAGAGAGGGCTGAAGAGAGCAGTGCTGGGGGCAGGAGGGCACTGTTGGTGTGGGAGGTGCCGGGCACAGCTGGCATGGGAACACTGTCCTGAGTGCCCGGCTGACTCTGCCCTGTCCTCTCAGGCACAGCACCACAACATCTTCTCTTGTTTCTGCACTGCCCTGATATTGTCACTGTTATCTGCTGCTCCCATGGAGGCTCTGGCATTTGCAGCAGCTGAGTCAGGCAGTGCCCTTGGCATTCCTGCCAGGCAGGGATGTGTCCATGGAGATGGGGTGTCCAAGCTTCCCTGGCACCTGTGGGGCTGTGGGCAAAGCAATCCATGGGAAAGGGGAATGAGCTGAGCCCCCTCCCTGAGATCCCATCATGGGCACAGCCAGGAATCTCCTTGATGTGCCCTTCCAAGCTCTGTTCTGCCCTCCTGGGTGCAAATCTGTGCCTGGATCTCTTGGAATTCCAGCCTCTTGGAGTATCCCAGGGTGACCCAGGAGTGTGATTGTGCTCTGATTGCAGCCAAAGGTGCAGAGCCAGGGCAGTTGGGAACAAGCCCATCCAGCCCCCCACCTTCCGTCACCTACAGGGAATCCTTTGCCTCTCACATCTCTCAGTGGCAAACTCTGAGTGCAGCAGAAATGCTGGGGATTTTTGACCTCAGAGAGAAAGGAATGATGTGTGGGTAAGAAAACAATTCCTAGAACTAACTCCTGCCATACTTGTCTTATAGAACTGGGTCTACAGATGCTATCAAGCCTGTCTGCATTAGGAGTGATTCCCCTGACAAATCCTGAATATCCAGCCTTGTCCCTCTGCCCCATGGCCACAAACCCAGGGCAGTGGGGCAGGGATGGCTCCTCGTGAGCCTGCAGGCACAGGCCTGGCTGCTCCTGGCACACTCAGCCAGCACAACTGGAGCTCAGGCAGAGACGTGGGTGAAGCTTTTCCCAGAGCAGGAAAAAGGCTGGGTGAGTCCCAGCAGAACAGTCTGCAGGGAATGGCCCAGGTTTGGCTCAGAGCAGCCTCTCCTGACTTGTGATTGTCCTTTTATCCATGAACAGGTCCCCATGTGCAGCCACGGCAAATGTCCAACAGCAGCTCCATCAGCCACTTCCTCCTGCTGGCATTGGCAGACACACGGCAGCTGCAGCTCCTGCACTTCTGCCTCTTGCTGGCCATCTCCCTGGCTGCCCTCCTGGGCAACGGCCTCATCATCAGCGCCGTAGCCTGCGGCCACCACCTCAACACACACATTTTTTTCTTCCTGCTCAACCTGGCCCTCACTGACCTGGGCTCCATCTGCACCACTGTCCCCAAAGCAATGCACAATTCCCTCTGGGACACCAGGAACATCTCCTACAAAGGATGTGCTGCACAGCTATTTTTCTTGGTGTTCTTCATTGGTGCAGAGTTTTCCCTCCTGACCATCATGTGCTACGACCGCTACATGTCCATCTGCAAACCCCTGCACTACGGGACCCTCCTGGGCAGCAGAGCTTGTGCCCACATGTCAGCAGCTGCCTGGGCCAGTGCCTTTCTCCATGCTCTCATGCACACGGCCAATACATTTTCTCTGCCCCTGTGCCATGGCAATGTCGTGGGCCAGTTCTTCTGTGAAATCCCACAGATCCTGAAGCTCTCCTGCACCAAATCCTATCTAAGGGAACTTGGGCTTCTTGTGGTTACTAGCAGTTTATTATTGTGTTGTTTTGTGTTCATTGTTTTCTCCTATGTGCAGATCTTCAGGGCAGTGCTGAGGATCCCCTCTGAGCAGGGACGGCACAAAGCCTTTTCCACCTGCCTCCCGCACCTGGCTGTGGTCTCCCTGTTCCTCAGCACTGGCACATTTGCTCACCTGAAGCCCCCCTCCATGTCCTCCCCATCCCTGGATCTGGCCCTGTCAGTTCTGTACTCGGTGGTGCCTCCAGCCCTGAACCCCCTCATCTACAGCCTGAGGAACCAGGAGCTCAAGGCTGCAGTGTGGACACTGATCACTGGATGCTTTCAGGAACATTAAGCTGCGGGCCAAAGTCTGCAAATCACTTATAATAAAAGTCATCTTTGATACTTCTTGTTGGCTTCATTTTGGAGGTTCTTTTCCTTGTTTTACTTTTTAATATTTTCCACAAAGAAATGTCATTGTTTGTGCCATTTCTCATTTTGCTTCTCTCCACGTTCTTTGTGGCCACAGACTGTGTCAATGAGGCACTGTGCTCTTAGTGGCTTTTAAGGAACTAAAGGATCTCCCAGCAGAGTTTTCTGCTACGATGCCCTTTAGTTGGTCAGAATTGTCAGGATTTGCTTGATGCTTAGCCCTGTGGTGCATTTGGAGCTGAGCCCTTGAACCACAGGGCCTGAGAGAAGATTGTAAAAATCTTTCCAGTAGTAAAAGTCAGAGGAAAACCCAAGAGTGTCTCAAGGCACAAATGGGTCCCACAGAGGTCCATCCCCAACACAGAGGTCCTCTGTGGGACCTCATCACAGAGGTCCCACAGAGCTCCTTCTCTGGCGCTGTAGCAGCCATGTCTGTGAGCAGAGCTGGGGGCAGATCAGTGCTGGCACAGCAGCTGTGCCCAGCAGCAGCAGCACTTGGTGTTGCCAGCGTGGCTGCTATGGCCCTGCCCTGCTGCCCTGGTCGCCCTGGTGTTGCTGTAGGGCCTGAGTGCTCTCGGGGCCAGGCACAGTCCTGGGGTGGCAAGTGCCGGGGCTGCAGCAGAGACAGGTCATGGGCACTGCTGGGGCAGCACTGACGCCTCAGGCCAGGTCCTGGGGGCTCCGGGCTCCTTGCCCGGGCTCTCTAAAGAACACAGCCAGGCCAATGCTCAGCAGAGAAAACCCCTGTGAGCAGCCCCAGGGTGGCTGTGGGCAGGCTGGGGGCAAACAGCATGGCTGGTGCTCTGCAAGAGCCCTGGGGAAGATGGGAAGGAGCAGCAGAGCAGGGGCTGATCCATCCCAGTGTGCTGGAAAGCCCAGGGCAGCTTCCCAGAGCATCATCATCCCCTCTCTGCAGCCCTGGCCTCTCCCCCAGCTCACACAGGTGCCCCATCTTTGCAGGCACAGACACGGCAGCACTGGCTCAGGACCCCCTCCTGTTTGCATTGCACAGAGCAGGGGGGAGCACCCCCATGCTGTTGGTGTGGGGACATGAACCTGAGGGAGCACAAAGGCCATCAGCCCTTGGGGCCAGGAAGGGCTGGAGAGCTGGACTTGTGTTCCAGACCCCTCAGCAGCCTTGTTGCTCTTCTCTGGACACACTTCATCCCTTCCATGTCCTTCCTAAACTGGGGAGTCTGGAAGTGGACACATAACTTGAGATGCTGCCCAACCAGTGCTGAGCACAGGGGAAGAATCACTGCCCTGCTCCTGCTGGCCACACCATTCCTGATCCATAGGAGTGCCAGGGGTTGGATGGGGGAAATGGTGGGCAGGGGGTAGGAACAAAGTATTATTAATTGTCAGCCATGAAGGGTCTTGATTTTCATATCTGTTTAGACTACATTAAAAGGTGCTGGGGTTCAATATACATTAGACATTACTTATATCATATTATAAGCAGAAAAGGAAAAAAGGACAAAACAGTTCTCTCTGCATTGTTTTCAATACACTATATTCACCTTGAATATACTTCTGAAATATGTCCAATTAACCACAGAATTGAAAATTTTGATTATTATAAAGGGCTTTCCTTGTTCAGGTCTTTTAAACAAATGTTTATGAGCTTTTCTGATTGAATTCCTGAACTGAAGAGCTCAAGAAAGAAGAGGTCTCTGGCGTAGTAAAATTCATATGCAATCTCCAAGTGCCTGAGGATCCATCCCCATCAGAGCAGCAATGAAAAGAAATGTGCACAGATTTGTGGCTAACCCACCTCTGGGATGGGCCCTGGGCCTAGAGCAGGAGCAGCTCTGGAGGGCCCCAGGGCTGGGGCTCTTGTGCTGCACCAGGCAGATGGGATGGCAGCAGTGGCTGCAGAGCTCTCAGCACCTCAGCCAGAGGGGAGCAGGGCAGCCAGGGAGCCTCCTTGTGCCTTGGCCAAGCCCCTTCCTCCATGGCTGGGGCTGAGTCCTGTGGCAGCTGCAGCTGCTGCTGTGCCCTTGCCAGGGGCTGAGGCCATGGGGCCAGTGCCCAGAGCAGCCTGGCCTGAGCAGAGCTGTGGGGCCAGAGGTGGCTGGGCTGGGCTGGCCAGAGGCCCTTGGTGCTGCCCAGAGCTCAGGGCAGCTGGGAGAGCTTGCAGGGAGCTGGGCTGGGCTCAGAGAGCCTGGCCCAGACACCATCAGTGTCCATCTCAGCCTGGCTGAGCGTGCAAGGGCAGGACTCAGGCCAGGCCTTGTGGGCCAGGGCCAGCACCTGTGCCTGGCATTGAAAACAGGCAAGTGCCCCAGAGAGGAGGCTGCTCTGTGCCCTGGGGGGCACGAACAGAGCAGAGAGGGGGCCCAGGACATTTGTCAGTGCCAGCCTCTGTCTGCAGCCCTTGGCAGCCCTGGCTGCTGAGCCCAGCTTTGCCCTGGGCTGAGTTTGGCCATGGCCCAGCTCCATCCTCCTGCGGGGCTCAGGGCCTGTTCCCAGCCATGGCCAGCCCTGGCTGCCTCTCTGCTGGCCCAGAGGCCGGCAGAGCCCAGGGCAGGGCTGTCTGTGCAGGCCCACAGGTGCCACGGGCTCTGCAGGAGCTGGCAGAGGCTGCCCAGCAGGGAGGCCATGGGGCACAGAGCCCCAAGGCTGCTGTGGGCACCACGGCACAGGGGCCCTTCCCAGCCGCAATGCTCCTGGCCTGGGCTGGGCCTGCACAGGGGTTGTGCCACCATGGCTGGGCCACAAAGGGGCCACAAAGGGGCCACGCAGCCGCTGCCGGGGCTGACAGCAAGGCCAGGCACAGACAGCAAATTGCTGAGCATGGCCTGCGCTGGGCAGGGCTGAGTGTGCCAAAGGCAGAGCTCAGCTGCCCTTGGGGGCTGCAGGAACAGCCCAGAACCCAAAGAGCCTCCATGGCTGTGCTGGAGACCAAGGCTGCAGCAGAGAAATGCAGGGCTGCTGTGGGATGGGGAGGGCATTGAATTCCAGCACACACCTCAGCTCTCTGATGATCCCAGACTGGAGCAGAGCAGATGTTGATGGGACAGGAGCCCTGCAGGGCTGTCAGGGACCTGCAGCTCTCAAGGTGCTCTGCTCTCCCTCAGGTGCTCACAGAGAGATCCAATCCCAGCCGGGCACCTCAGGGCACAAGTGGCACTGCCTGTTCATGGGCACACAGCTGATGTCTGCCTGGAAAGGGGCACTGGTGTTATTACCTGTCACTTTCATAATATGCGAGCAAATCTTTATTATCTGGGTCACTTGAGTACTTTTGAGAAATGGCAAAGTTTTCCCACCAGGAACAAAAATTTCCTGGATCTACTGGATTCTTCTAATGATGGCAGGAGAAGAAATACTGATCTTACCCTCTACCTGCTCCACCAACATTCAATCTAATATTTCATTAACTTCTTCCTTCAGGTGCTTCCAGCTCTCCTGTTTAAAAGTCTGTCTAATAACATCTCTTCATTTAGAGCAGCTGGATTTATGCCCTTCCCCTTTCTCCCAGATTTCCTACTGCAGCTGTTCTCTGGTCCTTCCAATTTGTCTCCCTTGACTGGATTCATGCTTTGAGCTTCAGGGAATAGTCCAATCTTTCAGAAGTTTAAATAATTCCTTAGTCAGCATCTTAGTTGTAGTTTTAGCTTTTACAAATCCTGTTCTTATGTCTTTGTCTAAAATCCTTCCCATATGGCAATCCTGTGTGGGTGCTGGATATGTCAGATGTTGCTGGGATGTCACAAGGAGCTGAGGGAAGGGTTTTGATGTTTATTAAATTTTATCATGGTCACATTTTTTATGTTTGCCATGAAGAGAAACCTTTCTGTGCCTCTGAGTCCTACCAGTTCCTGGTCCCTCAAAGGACACAAACCTGATGAGTTTTGGTTCCCACTCCAGGGGCTGCACTTTGACCTCCCTCCATAGCCAGAGCAGAGCTCCCTTGTCCCAGAAAGTCCCTGGCAATGCAGAGATGAAGGAAACAGGACAGGCAGTGGGGATCAGGGGCAAGGCAGAGCCAGGGAGAAGAATGACTTTTGCATTTGATGGAGCTGTGCCTTCCCTTGGCTCTGTTGGCTGACAAGAAATGAACATCCCTCTGTGTCTCGGGAAGCTCCTTCTGCAGGGAAAGCAGGTGGGAGTTGGAGCCAATGAGCTGAAAGCTGCAGGTGCAGCCTGGGCTGGAGGGAGCTCAGATTTGCACAAGGCTGCTCTGAGTGCCAGGGCTTGGATGGGGGAAATGGTGGGGTGGGAGTAGGGACAGAGTCTGACTGATTGTTAGCCATGAAGGGTCTTGATTTTCATATCAATTCAAATTGCATGAGGAGGCACTTGGATTCAGTGTCAATTGGAGATTGCACATATCAATTTATTAACCGGGGAAAAAAAACCAAATAGGACCTAAAAAATCTTTTCTCACTGTATTTTTAAATAGATTATATTCAGTTTGAATATACTTCTGAAATCTGTTTAATTAACCACATAACTCTTGGAAACCTATTCCCAGAGGCTTGGCTTGTCAAGGTGTTCTGAATTTTAATGAGCCCTGGCGCACTGAATTCCTGCACTGAAGAGCTGAAGGCTGAACCAGCCTCTGGAGCAGTAAAATTCACCAGCAGCCTCCAAGTTGCTGAGGATGTCAGCAGCCCCCACTGAGGCCATCCCTGCCCAGAGCCCATGGGGGAATGGGCAGACAAGGAGAGCATCCCTGGGGCTGGGCCAGCACAACTCAGAGGCAGCAGCAGCTCCAGCTGGGAAATGGAGTGTGGAATGTGGCTGGGAAAGCCCTGCCTGGGCTGTGCCAAGCACAACAGACAAGCCCTGACTGCCATCCCCCAGACAATTCTCTCAAGGAGACATTTAAAAAGAATTACAGTTGTTTGTGTCCTCTGAGTTGGATGCACTAGAGGAATACTGACAAGAGATTCTCAGGAGCTCAAAACAACCAAACAGCCTTTACTGGCAATTTGAGAAAATAAGAGGAACTTGGCAAGTGGTTAAATACAACATTCAATCAATCAAAAAATCTTCTCAAAGATTGACCTTGACCCATTTAACTTCACAAACTCTAAGCTAGTTTAATTTTAAGTTATTCAAAATTTGCAAGAGGAGGGAATTAGAAGAAGACAGAGAAAGAGAGGAAGACAAAAAAGATACAGAGAAGCACACACACAGCTACCAACTCCTGGATTCCAGCGCTGTTCAGATGGAAATTCCAAAAGGAGTGGAAGGGTCAAGATCTGTGCTTGCCTCATGGTCAGCCTTCAATACCCCTTGGTGTTCCTGGGCTCTTCCCCCAGGTGGGACTTGGGCTCATTTGGTCACTCAGAAGCTGGGCTGGGTGCTCCAGAGGTGGCTGTGGAGCATTGCCTGTGCTGTGCCAGGGACTGGCAAACACTACTGGGCTGGGATGGAGCCTCTGGGGGAATTGGGGTTCCAGGGCAGGGCAGTGCTGGGGTTCCAGGGCAGGGCAAGGCTGGACCTGCCTGTTCATCCCCCACAAATGAAATGTTTTGAGCCAACAATCTCTTCCAGTCTGTCACAACCGGCAGTGTTGGAGGTGAAATTCCAATTTTGGCCATGGGCACCTGGAAAAGAAGAAAAATTGTTTCTCATAGGAAGGAAAGCATGGAGCCTTCCCATGTGTTTTGGGGATGGATGAGACCTGACCCACTTGAAACCATTGCCAACCAGACTTGTCCTGGCAATATTCCTGGGGGAACAATCCCCGCATATAAGGAAATTTGGAGGTGAAATCCCAATTCTGGCCATGGGTGCCTGGAGGAGAAGGACAATTCTTTTCCATTGGGAAGGAAAGCACAGAGCCCCACAGCAGCAGATGAGAAGTGACCCTCAACATGCAAAGGTAAGCTGGAACAGTCAGGCAGTCCATGGGAGGCCAAAGCAGCCAGGCTTATTCTGTCTCCCCTTGGTTTTATGGGGCCCCATATTTTCACAGCAATCCCTTGATTCCATGGAGCCCTCAGTGTCACAATGGTCCCAAGGATTCCATGAGGCCTTGCAGTGTCACAATGGTCTCCGTGGTTCCCCAGGCCCCACAATGTCACGTGGCTCCTCTGTTCCATGAGCCCTGCAATGTCACAATGGACCTTTGAACCCTGGGGGTTTGCTGTGTCACAATGGTCTCCTTTGGCTCCACAGTGTCACAATGGACCATTGATGACAGGAGGCCACTCTGTGTCACCCTGGAGCTTTGGTTCCATGCAGCCCTGCAGTGTCACAGTGAACCTTTGGTTCTAAGGGGTTCCACAAATGTCACCATGGTCCTCTTGGTTCCATGCAGCCCTGCAGTGTCACAATGGTCTCCTTTGGCTGCCCAGTGTCACAATGGACCACTGATGACATGAGGCCCTGCAGTTTCACCAGGCCCCACAATATCACAATGATCCTCTTGGTTTTGTGGGGAGCCCCAGGGTCACAGTGGTCTCACTGGTTCCATGAGGCCTCACAGTGTCACAATGCTTTGCTTATTCCATCGGGCCTCATAGTGTCACAATGGTCTCTATGATTCCATGAGTCCCCTGAGTGTCACAATGGTCTCTGTGTTTCCATGGTGCCCCTCAGTGTCACAAAGGTTTCCATGATTCCATGAGGCTGTGAAGTGTCTTAATTGCTGGCACAACTGTAGGCACAGTTTCCCTGGCTCACAACATGTCTCTGATGGATCCACAGGGTCCCTGTGGAAAGAGAGAGGCAGTAGCCTTCACTAAGGCCCCAGAATGGCAAACAAGAATCACAGCCTTCGACTGCTCTCGGGAACCACTTCTCGGTAGATTTTCCTTCCTGGAAGGCCAAGATGTCTGAATATTTACCTGGTGCCTCTGGCCATGGGTGGACAGGGCTTATCAGAGATGCTGGCAGGGGACCAAGATCCTTCCTCCTCACAGGGCATCTCTGCAACCCCAATTAGCTCTGAGTGGCTGCATGGAGACAGCTGCCAGCTTCCCCATGTCCCTTGTATTTAATGCCAAATTGCAGTACTTTGGAAATCCTTCCTGGATTAGAACAAACCACAGGCGAATATGGACTTGCTTTGGTTCCCAAATCAGAAATTATTAAACTTCTACCAAGATGTCTTTCTCTGCACGTGTCCCAGATTGCAAGGCGAGATGGATTCTGTTTGCCATCTGTACGGCAGTTGTCTTCTGTGAAGTGGGCAGTTTTCCTTATCTCTTCCACAATCACTCCTCTGGGGGGACATCTGCTGATAACAGGCTATTGAATGACTGATAAGAACTATAGCATCCCATTGTGAGATGATCTGCCCAGAGGGAAGAGCCAAGCATTCTACCCAGATAGAATCTGGAGATTCTGGAATAGCAGCACAGATTCTCCACTGGATTTCCCAGAGAAACAGCAGCTGCCTCTTCTTCCCCTGGATCTTCAGAGAAAGACTACAACCTTTTCTACAGGATCCCTGCTCCAACAGAACCACACCTGACACTCCAGGAGGACTGCAGCCACATTTCCAATTGGATTGCTACCAACACCCTGACCAACAGGTGTCAGGTTGTGTTCTGACTCTGTCAGTGTTGTTTTACTTTACTGCATTGTTGATTTTTATCCTTTTTTTTTAATCCCCATTAAAGAACTGCTATTTCCTGCTCCCATATTTTTTGCCTGAGAGCCCCTTAGTTTAAAATTTGTAGCAATTTGAAGGAGGGGGGGAGGGTTTACATTCTCCGTTTCAGGGGAAGCTCCTGCCTTCGTTAGCAGGCACCTGTCTTTCCAAACCAAGACAGCAGGAGAGAAGGCACTTTGATTCCTTTTGTCCCAAGTTTCTCCTGAGTTCATGACTTCAGATGAACTGGAATGGTCCCAGCAGCACAAAAGCAGCCACAATGAGCAGGATCAAACCCCCAGGTCACCATTAAATGCACTCGATCCACGCCTTCCACAGCCCAGCAGCAATTCCTGCCTCTGCCCCAGCTCTGGGTCAGCCTGGTGGGCATCGCTCTGGTGTGTGCGGGGCCGGCTCCTGCAGGACACAGCGCTCGGAGCCGCTCTGTGTCCCGCAGCTTCGGCAGTTCAGGCACCGCTCCACAGCTGCGGGGCCTATGCCACCACTATTCCATGGCTGTAGTTCCTGTGCCACCACTGATCCATGGCTGTAATTCCTGCGCCACCCCTATTCCATGGCTGTAGTTCCTGTGCCACCACTATTCCATGGCTGTAATTCCTGTACCACCCCTATTCCATGGCTATAGTTCCTCTGCCACCCCTATTCCATGGTTATAGTTCCTGTGCCACCAGTGTTCTGCCTTTTCCATAGTCACTCCACTGCTGCTCAAAAGCTGTGTTGTGCTGTTTCAGCACGGTTCCTCTGCTCCTGCACCACTGCTCCACTGCTGCTCCAACATTGCTCATCTACCACTGTTCCGCCTTTTCCTTCTCTGCTCCTGCCCTGCTCCCCGGTTCCACAGTTGCTGCTTCTGTTCCAGTGCTGCTGCCACAGCTGCAGAGCCACAGAGAGGGGAAAGTTCGGGCAGAAACCACTGTAGTGTCACAGAGACTGGGACAATGGGACTGCCAGAGCTGTGGTGTCACAGAGAGGGGAACATTGTGGCTGCCACCACAGTGGTATCATACACACGGGAACGCTGGGGCTGCCAGGGCTGTGATGTCACAGAGAGGAGAATATTTGGGCTGCCTCTACTGTGGAGTGATAGAGAGGGAAATGTTGGAGCTGCCAAAGCTGTGGTGTCACAGAGAGGGGACTCTGGGCCTTCCACTGCTGTGGTGTCACAGAGAGGGGGACTTGGGGCTGCCACCACTGTGGTGTCACAGAGAGGGGAATGCTGGGGCTGCCATCCTTGTGGGGTCAAAGAAAGGGGAAACTTGGGGGTGCCCCCCCTGTGGTCTCAAAGAGAGGGGAATGTTGGATTTGCCACTGTGGTGCTGTCATATACAGGAGAATGCTGGGGGTGCCACTTCTGTGGTAGCACAGATTGGGGAACACTGGGGTTGCAATTGCTTTGATGTCATAGACAGGGGGACATTGCTATTGCCACTGCTGTCATGTCACAGAGAGGGGAACACTGAGGTTGTCACCACTGTGGCATCACTGACAGGGAAACAGTGGGGCTGCAAATGTTGAGGTGTCACAGAGAGGGGAATTTTGGATCTGCCACTGTGGTGCTGTCAAAGAAAGTAGAACTTTGGACGGCCACCCTGGCAGTGTCATAGAGAGGGGAAAGTTGGGGCTGCCACTGCTGCAGTGCCACAGAGAAGGGGATGTTGGTGCTTCCACAGCGGTGGTGTCACTGGGAGAACTTTGGGGCTGCCACCACTGTGGTATCACAGACAGGGGAATGTTGGGGCTGCCACTGCTGTGGTGTCAGAGAGAGAGGGACATGGAGCTTCCACAGCTGCAGTGTCACAAGGAGGGGAAAGTTGTGGCTTCAACTGCTGTGGTATCACAGATCGTGGAACAATGGGGCTGCCAAAGCTTTGGTGTCACAGAGAGGGGAATGCTGGGGCTGCTACTACAGTGTTTTCATGGACAGGGGAATGAATATTGGGTGTCAGAGAGATTGGAACATTGGGGCTGCCACCACTGTTTTCTCATAAAGAAGGGAATCTTTGGTCTGCCACTGTGTTGGTGTCATACAGAGGGGAACGCTGGGAGTGCCACCTCTCTGTGGTGCCAGAGAGGGGCAGGAGGCTTGGCACAGCTGTGTTGTCACAGAGACAGGAACACTGGGGCTGAAACCACTGTTGTGTCATAGAGAGGGAAACGTTGTGGCTTCCATTATTGTGGTGTCACAGAGAAGGGATTTAGGGCTGCCACAGCTGTGGTGTCATAGAGAGAGAACGCTGGGGATGCCACCGCCATTGTGTCACAGAGAGGGGGACACTGGGGCTGCCACCCTTGTGACATCACAGAGTGGGAAACACGGGGTCTGGCACTGCAGTGGTGTCACAGAGAAGGGGAATGTTGGGGAGCCATTGCTGTGGTGTCACAGAGAGGGGAATTTTGGGGCTGCCACTAGTGTGCTGTCACAGAGAAGGGAATGTTGGAATTGCCATCTTTATGGTGTCACAGAGTGGGGAATGTTGGGGAGCCATTGCTGTGGTGTCACACAGAGAGGAATTTTGGGGCTGCCACTAGTGTGCTGTCACAGAGAAGGGAATGTTGGAATTGTCATCTTTGTGAAGTCACAGAGAGGGGAATGTTGGAATTGTCACTGCTGTGGTGTCAGAGAGAGGGGGACATGGTATTGCCACAGCTGTGGTGTCACAGAGTGGGGAACACTGTGGCTGCCACTGCTGTGGTGTCACAGACAGGAGAATGCTTGGTCTTGAACTGCTGTGGTATCATAGAGAGGGGAATGTTGGTGTTGCCACCATTGTTGTGTCTCAGACACGGGAACACTGCCAAACCTCCCCTGGTGCTGTGCCCACTCCAGGGCTGCTCCTCTGTGACACTGCAGTGCCTCCTGGGGACATTGTCACACTGCAGAGCCTCCTGGGGACATTGTGACACTGTGAAGACTCATGGGACTATAGGGGCCCTGTGACACTCCAGGGTCTTGTAGAATCCATGGAACCAAGAAGAGACTGTGAAACTCTGGGACTTCATGGAACCATCCATTGTGATACCTCAGGGCCTCATGGTTCCCAGGAATCCTTGTGACACTACAGGACTAAATGGAACCAAGGGGACATTGTGATGCTGTGGAGTTTATGGAACTGAGGGGATGCTATCAGACTCTGGTGCCTAAAGATGCTCAGGAGCCGTTGTGACACTCTGGCTTGTGGAACCAAAGGGACCTGGGGACACTGTGGGGTCTCATGGAATCCAGAGGCCCTTGTGACTCAGTCAGGCCAGTTGGAAACAAGGATCCATTGGGATACCTCAGGGCCTTGTGGTGTCCAGGGATCCTTGTGACATTGTGGGGCCTCATGGAACCAAAGGGAACTGGGTGTTAGAGCCAAAATGAGGGATGCGGGACTCCAGGCAGCTCTCCAAAATGCAGTTTATTCCATCCATGAGCTTACAGCAGTCCAGGGTCATGGGCAACAGAGCCTGTGCCTACAGCTGTCAGCTCCAGTTGCAGGCAGGCCTGGAGGCCCTTTGGTTTTGGTTACATTGCATTATATACTTTTCTTTGATGAGCATCTTAATACAGTAGAACCAATCTATACCTTAACTATTATCTATAGCCTATTAAAACTACTATAATTACCATATTCATGTTACTATTTTCCAATCACTAAAAGTTAGTACATTACAGTTTAAGCTACAGTTTTCTTGAAGTGGAAAATTCTGAGACCTTTTTTCTACTTGTCACATCAGCAGGCTAGTTTGCCTGTGCTATCTTCTTGCTTGGTAAAAACATCATCTTCTTTTAGGTGGGTTTATCCTTTGTTCTAAATCATAAAACCCCCTTCTAACACATCTTTTGCTTCCTTGGTTATCCAGTAAGACTGGCTCAGCAATTCTTTTCTTCTAGATCAAAACTTGCTTCCAACTCTATTCCTTCATCACACTCCACATTTAAAAATCTTTCTGCTAAGCATACATATCTGTGAGACTTTCTTGTCAAACTTACATCCTTCCCAACACCTGGGACACTGTGTGATCTCAGGAACCAAGAGGACTCAGAGACATTGTGCAGCCTCCTGGTTCTCAGTCTCTTCTGACACTGGTGTCCATCTACAAGGAGGCAAATCTGGGCATCCTGAGCCTGTTGATCCAGAATATTCCCAGCTTCATGGGAGGATGTTCATGCCAGCTGGGGTGCTTTATGTTCCCTCTGCTTTCTGGGGGAATTGCATCCTACAAGAGACACCAACCACTCCGGTAGCTGACACCACAGGTCCTCCTGTGGGGTGGGAGCAGAGGCATCTTTCATTCCATCATGTTGCTCAGAGCCCATCCAACCAGGAATGTTTTGAAGGATGGGGCATTCACTGGCTCTCCACCAAGGCTAACGGTGAAAGCAGGGCACCAGGGGAGGCAGCAGGGAGAGCAGACACTGTGCTGGGTGAACGAAAGAAGAGGATGAGCACAGAAGGCACAGCCCACCAAGAGGCCACCAGGCAGAGCCGTGGAGCCTCCCCAGGTGAGTGTGGCCTGCCCAGGGAGTGCCCTGCCACCCCCCAGGACTGTGCTGCTCTCCCCGGTTGAGGTGTTTGCCCAGTGGAATGTCCCCTGGTCACCCGGGGCCATGCTGCTGCCCCAGGTAGGAGGGCGCTGTCAGCTGAGTGTGCTGTCCCTGGGGTCAGTGGTGGAGGCGCCCCCAGCAGCCTCGCTGTGTTAAATGAGCACCCTGCAGCTCCTCTATGCCCTGCCATGGCTGCCAAGACTCCTGAAAGGACTGGCTGCTGTGCTGCTGTGCCCTCTGCTGCCCCTTGTTCAGCTGTGCTGGCAGAAACTGCCACAACTGCCCAAAACCAGCACGGGTTGTCAACAGAGTGCACTGCTGCTGATCCAGAGGGTGGAGAGCTCTAACGCTGCAGAGCCACATTGAACAGGCACTCTGCCACTCTGCCGTGCCCTGCTGCCACAGCTGGAACCCCAGGAGCAGCCCTTGGTAGCAGCAGGGAAGTGCTTTGCTACTGCAGCCGCTGCAAGGCACTCAGCCACCAGCACTGTGAGATGCCTTGCTCCTGCAGGACGGTGCCTGGCCATGGAGTGGGGTTTGCTGCCCCTCCACCAGGCTCTGCCACACCAGCTGAGATCTCAGAAGCAGTGCCCAACCCCTTGAGATTCCAGCTCCTCTGTGCCATGCCCCTATAGCCATCTCTGCCTGCGGTGGAACCACCTCTCTGTGCTTTGCTGTGACTGAAAGCACCCCTACAGCTGTGCCAAGCCACGGTGGGACAGTGCCCAGCCCCGGCAGGAGAGCGCCCTGCTACTGTAAGGGGGCACGTGGCTGCTGAGCCATTCCTGGCTGCTATGGAGCTGCCCGTGCTCATTGCCAAGCAATACCTGGCTGCTGTGAGACTCCCAGCTGCTGTGGAACACCTAGCTGTGATCAAGCCGTATCTGTCACTCTTTGCCCTGCTGTCAACTGCTGCAAAAAGGCATTGACCGAGTGGTTTGAGTGAGGGAGGGTCCCCAGGGGGGTTCCCACCTTCGCCAGCACCCAGTAGTCAGCTTGGAACTGGTGCAAACTAGGGGAATCCTAGTGTTTAATTAAAACAAAGCATTGCAAAGGCCTTAGGCTGGTGTGGACACGCTGAGATTTCTGCCCAGTGTTCTGAATGTCAAAGTGAAGAAATTCAATGAAGTGCAGGCGAGTGGCGGGAGCGACTGTGACTCTCCTAAGGCAGCTTTTGAGAGTATAGTTACAAACTGGGCATTGCTGCAGAGATCACACCTCCTTGTGGTCCTGCTGGATACCCTGCGTAATGTAACCAAGTTGATCTCTGCACCAGCACAGAGGCAGTGGGGATGGCCAGTTCAACATCCTCCTGTTTGTTATAAATAAGAAGCTTGACTAGGCCAATATTCAAGCAATAATCAATTTATTAATTAATTATGGTAAAGTATGAGCAAAACAGTGCTGGGTACAGTGGAGGCGGTTTTTCTTTTGACTGCACGCCGATATTTGGGCTTACAGGTATTTATAGGGGTACTCAGAAGCTTTCTCAGCAGTTTCTATTTCTACTTGTTTTTATCACAATTCTATACACTATTGTGATCTAGTTTTTCTCAGGATGTGTCCCCAAAAAAAAGATCCCCAGATGGTGGTGGCTGCCTCTGAGATGTTGGTCCAGTTTCCGCAAGAACAATGACAAATCCCATCTGGTGAAGTCCAGCTCCCCATATGTGGGTCCCCCCCTTGTTATTACAAGGGCTATCAGTGATGTCCAGCTTCCCTTGAAGTTGCATATTCTTCAGAGGATGTCCCTTTTCCTTTCTCAAGCTGTTTTTCTCTGTTTTGTTAAAGAGTGAGATAAGCACATTTCCTTTCTATACATTCCAAAGCTATAGTTTCAAGGATACAATCAATATTCCAAAATTATACCTAAAAAGGTTACCATTACAGCACTCTTTAAGGCCTGACTACAAGCAAAGAGCAACATCGTGAATGCTGTAATTCAAATACTCCTAAATTAATCCAGATTAATTGCAAACACAGGCTAGGTTCAGAGGCCTTCTTCCATGCTTTACTTTCCTCAGTTATTATGAGAATTTGTTGTCGCCCCATGGTTGGTGTCCACACGTATAGCAACCACAAATACACACATTTCCTTTCTCTGCCAGACACGAAACACAGCTTTGTATTTCACAGCAGCATGGACAGGGGGCCACCCATGGATACCCCAGGACACTGAAAGAGGGACCCCGGACAGTGCTGAGCCCTGGGACACCTGTGATGCCAAAGTGGTGAGCCCAGAGAAGGGGAACCTGTGGGATTGCCAGGACCCCCAGCAGCCCAGAGAGGGGAACAGCAATACAAACTTGACCCGCAGCAACCCAGAGAGGGGCAGCCTCCAGGAGCGCAAAGTGGAGAGAGCAGAGAGGGGAAACCCAGGGTTGGGTTTTTTGCTGAATCTTGGTCATTTGTGTATTTTGGGGGACAGAATCTCAGTGTTTTGGAGGTTTCTATGGGCACCAGATTCCCGGTGAGTTCTAGAGTGTGGAGGTCCAGGTGCACAACATTGGAGCTGCAATACCTCAGGGCAAAGGTGACTAGGGTCAAAGAGAGACACTCCTCTAAGTATAATGATCTCACCATCAGCATTTCCAGGCTCATGTTAATGCAGCAGGCTTCATTGGCATCACCCTGTTCAAAGCTGTTTTTTCCTTATATGTACTGCCCCTAGAATGTTCTCCCCTCTCTTGTCCCCTACTGGTCCTGGTTTACTGCAATGCTCCGCCGCTGTTACCTCATTGGTTCCCCAGTTGGCTGCCCCTCCTCTGTGCCACCTGTGCTCAGTTCCCATTGGCCCTTGACCCTTAGATCTGCCCCTTTCTCCCCATATAGAACCCTGTGTCCTCAGCCCTGTTTTGTCTCTGTCCCTGGCTTTTCTTCATTGCACTAAACTGAGTTTGGACCTCTGCACAAAGATCCGTCTCTGTCCTTGTCCATCAGTAGGTTAAGCAAGTGTGCTCTGGGCTCTGGGAGTGCAGGTTGCCCACAGAGGCTTGTTGTGGATGTGCTGCAACACTAGAGATGGACTTGGGCAGGAGGAACCCCCTAACTCAATGTGCTCATCCGATGTATTTTTTCCCCAAATCAGGATTTCCCATTCCCTAACCTTGATGTGATGGTGGGGGAGGCTGCAAAAAAGAGGAAGATGCCCCGGGACAGCCAGGCAGGTGAGGAGGAAGTCAGTGACCCTTTCCCCCTCTCTCCTGCTCCATCTCCCAGCCCAGCACAGCCCCCGGCTGCAGGACAACTCTGCTGCCACCGCCATCCTGCTGGGGATGCACTGGGGCGATTTCCTTCCCCTTCCCTCTGGCATGGAGGCAAATCCCATTGTCTCCTTGTCCTTCCTCCCCCAGACAAGGAGCTGAGGATGGAGACCAGGGAGGACAAATCCCCACAGAAGAACCTCATAGAAGAGAAGCCCTACAAGTGCTTGGAGTGTGTGAAGAGCTTCAGGCAGAGCTCCCACCTGATCCGCCACCAGATGATCCACACCGGGGAATGGGCCTACGAGTGTGGGGAGTGTGGGAAGGGCTTCAGCTGCAGCTCCCACCTCGTCAGGCACCAATGCGTCCACACTGGGGAGAGGCCCTACGAGTGTCTTGAGTGCCAGAAGAGGTTTCAGAGCAGCTCCAGTCTCCTTCTTCATAAGCGGATTTACACGGATGAGAGGCCCTTCCGCTGCCCCGACTGCAGGAAGGGCTTCAAGCACACCTCCAACCTCATCACCCACCAGCACATCCACACTGGGGAGAGGCCCTACCAGTGTCCCCAGTGTGGGAAGAGCTTCACCTGGAGCTGTAACTTGACCAGACACCAACGGAGCCACAGGTAAGGGAAGCCCTGTGAGTACCCTGACTGCAGGAAGAGCTTCGTGCCCTGCTTCAGCTTCATCCCCCATTGGAGGTCCCACATTGGGAAGAGCCCTGGTTATCCATGTTCCCTGTGATCCATGCTGGGAAGACACCTGTCCCTTTTCCTGCCCCTGCCAATGACATAGTGTGGGATTGAAGAACATGAAGGTCTGGCCATGGCTGTGACATTACATTCACTCCCACCTCAGGTCATTTCCAGGGGCAGGAAAGGGACTCTCTCCCTGAGGAGCAGGGTGTCCTTTCCAGGCAGGAGGATATTGTCGCTGGAAAGAGCCAGGCAGTTGTGTTGTAGTTTTCCCTTTTTCTAATGCCTTCTGTTACCAATATTGTTTCTGTTTCTCTTTGTTCCTTATTTCGTTGCTGTTCCCAAAAAATTGTTCTTATCCCAGCCCGGGATCTTTGCCTTTTGTGCTTTCCATGGGAGGCGGGAGGGCAGCATGGTTTTAGTGGGAGCAGGAAATTGGGGAATCCCATTCCTGAACGTCATACTGTGGAAACCAAGCATCCCAGCTGGTCCCAGCCCTGGTGGCCATGGCAAGAGCCTTGGGAGCGGGTCCCTGGCTGGGGCTGTGGGAACCTCTTCCCTCTGGTACCCAGGGACAGGAGTGGAGGGAACGGCTGCAGCTGAGTTGGGGCAGGCTTAGGTTGGATCTCAGGAAAAGGTTTCTCCCCAGAGGCTGCTCAGGCACTGCCAAAGCTCCCCAGGGAAGGGTCCCAGCTCCAGGGCTCTCTGAGCTGCAGCAGCGTTTGGACAGCGCTGCCAGGCCTTGGCTGGCATTGCTAGGGTGTCCTGTGCAGGGCCAGCAGTTGGACTCGAGGATCCTGATGGGTCCCTCCCAGCTCAGCCAATTCTGTGGTTCTGGGATCCCCTGATCCTGGGGATGGGAACTGCCAATGGTTGCCATGGCAACGGGCTGTGTCTGCAGGCCTGAGCTGGTGTCCATGGCAACCACCCCTGGCATGGGGTCTCCATGGAGCTGCTGAGGGACTGAGCATAGCAACATGGGGACTGGTGATGGTTGCCATGGAAACTGACCATAACAACAGGGCAGTGGTGATGGTTGCCTGATAAGGATCAGATTTGTTACAGGCCCTCAGAGGAGTTCCATGGGGATTTTCCAAGAGTCTGCAGGCTGTTCATGAGCTGGAATGTCACAGGCAGAGACAGGGGCTCCATGGAGACCTCCCAGGGCTTTCTGGGGATGGTAAAGAGCTGTGTGGTCAGAGGCAGTCACAGCCATTCCATGGTGACATCCCAGGGGACCTTGGGCTGCAAAGGCACCAATCTTTCACAGGCACTCACAGGGGCTCCACGGTGACACCCCAGGAATCCCCAGGCTGCCAAGGAGCCGGGATGTCCCTGACACTCACAGGGTTTCCTCTCACGGGTACCGTGGGAGCTTTAGGCAAAGTTTATTAGAGAAGCTCCTGTTGGGTCACAAGGGGCAGAAAGGATCCCCATGAGTCCCCACAGATTCCCCAAATGTCACCGTTCAATCAGAGATGACACAGACTCAGATAAGAAGGCTAAGGGCTAAAAGCCACCCATTTATTCAGTCCTCTTCTTTTATATCTTGGTTTGCTTCAGCTGGACCTCACTGGTCATTTAATCAAGACATGATTGGCCAATTAAGACAACACTGTTCAGTAAACAACTTTATGGAAAAAAGCCAACTTACTACAAACATTGTTGGGACACCAGTTATTGATGTTTGTTTTATGCTGGGCCCTTCTGGGGGCTCCCTGGAAGGGGCAAACCCTCCTGTAGCAGGACATCGATCTCATCCAGCCTCTGACAGCGACCACAGTGACACTATGGAACCTCATGGAGCCATGGGTCAGTTGTGACAATGCGGGTCCAAGGACACCACGGTGACACTACGGAACCTCATGGAACCAAGGGGCTATGATGACACTGTGGAGCCCCACGGAACTGAGGAGTCCATTGTGGCTGATATGCAAAATGTCCTTACAGACAATTTGATGGGTGAATGCAAAGGTGTTAATATCCTTGAATTGGGTCCTAATGTCTCTACTAACTTCGAGCAACAGGTTTATTACAGAGCCCAGATGGCTTGGCTTCTGAAACAGTGGGGTTTCTGAAACAGTCTGAAACAAGTGGGTCTGCATGAGCTTGAGTTTATGAACTTTGGGTTAAAATGACATATTCAAGAGGGGAATATGGGGTTGGGGGTTCAGGATGGCTGTACCTTCCTCGTACCTGAGCCAGTGAGGAAAGGAGGAGGGTAACATGTGACCGGGAGCTTAGGATAAAAGGAGGCTGTGCCCTTTGAAACCTCATAGAGAAAACCCTGTGGCAGGTGTCACCCCCAGTGCCGGTTGCCATGGAAACAGTGCCCAGCACTGCCCCTTTCTGTCTGGCTGACCTGGCCTTTGGCCCTGGCAGTGGCGTTGGCTGCTGGTTCCTGGTGCCTGCCCGGCCAGCGCAGCACAGGGCAGGTGGCCATGGCACGAGCCCCCAGCAAGGGATCCCCTCTGGCTCTGGGCACTGACACCAGCCCTGAGCAAGGGGCCCAGGGCAGGTTTCCATGGCCACCAACCACCACAGCGGGTCCGGGCATTGGTTGCCATGGCACCAAACCAAGGAACGGGTCCCCGTGGCCGTTGCCGTGGCACCTGGTGGCACCAAGGAGTGTCACTGCAATTGTACCTGGAACAGCCCTGGCACCGCTTTGTCCTGAGGGTTGCCATGGCAGCCCAGGGCAGCAACAGCTCTGCAGGCAAGTGGCCATGGAACCTGGCTGCAGAAATGGCTCCTTGGGCTGGTTTCCAAGGAAACCTGAACTGATGGGGGTTGCCATGGCACCCAAATCCAGCAGTGGGGTCAGTGCAGGGTCCATGTCAACAGTCCCTTGAAATGACCCACTGGAGGTTGGGATGATGATCCACCTTCAGAGCTGGCCCAGGGCAGGTCTGGAGTGCTCTTGGTGGCACCTTGGGCTTGGCACACACTTGAGGAGGATGTCTGTTTCCAGTGGGGAAACTCAGGAGTTTTAGATGGCTTCAAAAATCAAAGAAGGAAAATTCCTCTTTGGCTGTGTGCAGCCAGTTCTCCAAGCAAAGCAGGTCCCAGGTGAGTGAGGAGAGACACGATGGCCTTGGGGAATGTGGAGCAAGGTTGTCCACACTGGGTGAGAGCTCAAGGCACAGCTGCTCTGAGCAGGCCAGACCTCCTTAGGAGAGTCCCTGCATCAATATCAGTCACTGAATGCTGCAATCACCTCTTGTGTAATAAGAGCAGCAATTAAAGATGCCCATAAAATAGGAATCCATATTTCCTAGAAGCTCTTAGAAGTTTTTCTCCTAAACTGTCAAAGGAAACCCTCCTAATGAACTGCACTAGAGCAGAGGGAAATCAAGGCAGAGCCGTGGTTTGTCAGGACTTGCTTGATCCTAATGAGCCTCACTGTGCATTTGGAGCTGAGCCCTTGAACCTAAGGCCCTGGGAGGAGTTTACACAAACCTTTCCAGGAATCAGAGGAAACAGTCAAAGTGTCTCAAGGCATTCATGGGTCCCACTGAGGTCTCTCTCCAACACAAGCTCCTGATGAGCTCCTTGGAGGAGAGAATTGGTAGCCAGGATGGCACAAAAACCTCTCAGACACTCAGTGTGGAAAGGCAAATCCTTAAAGTATCCTAAACACCTTGAGTGTCTCAAAGCATTAATGAGCCTCAGGTGGGACTTGGGGTCATTTGGTCCCTCAGGAGCTGGGCTGGGGGCTCCAGAGGTGGCTGTGGAGCATTGCCTGTGCTGTGCCAGGGACTGGCAGACACTGCTGGGCTGGGATAGAGGCTCTGGGGGGATTGGGGTTCCAGGGCAGGGCAGGGCTGGCGTTCCAGGGCAGATCAAGGCTGGACCTGCCCCTACATCTCCCCCACACATGAAATGTTTAGAGCCAGCACTCTCCTCCTGTCTCTCACAACAGGCAATGTTAGAGGTGAAATTCCAATTTTGGCCATGGGCACCTGGACAAGAGGAACAATTCTTTCCCATAGGAAGGAAAGCATGGAGCCTTCCCCAGTGTTTTGGGGATGGATGAGTCCTGACCCACTTGAAACCACTGCCCTCCAGACTTGTCCTGGCAATATTCCTTTGGGAACAATCCCTGGATATAAGGAAATTTGGAGATGACATCCCAATTCTCTCCATGGGTGCCTGGAGCAGTAGGACAGTTCTTTTCCATAGGAAGGAAAGCACAAAGCCCCAGTGTTTCAGCAGCAGATGAGAAGAGACCCTCAACATGCCAAGGTCAGCTGGACCAGTCAGGCAGTCCATGGGACCCAAACCAGCCAGGCCTGTTCTGTGTTCCCTTGGTTTTATGGGGCTCCAGAGTGTCACAATGGTGCCTTGGATCCACGGGGCCCCTCAGTGTCATAATGGTGACTTGATTCCATGGGTTCCAGCAGTGTCACAATGGCCCCTTGATTACAGGAAGACCTGCAGTGTCACACTGGCCCCGAGGTTCGATGGGGTCCGACAGTGTCACAGTGGCCCCAGGTGTCATAAGGCCCCTCAGTGTCACAATGGTCCCAAGGATTCCATGGGACCTTGCAGTGTCACAATGGTCTCCATGGTTCCATGAGGCCTCTCAGTGTCACAATGATCCCTACATTCCATGGAGCCACACAGTATCAGTACAGTCCCCTTGGTTCCATGGGCCCAGCAATGTCACAGTGCTCTCCATGACTCCATGAGGCCCCACAGTGTCACAAGGCTCCCTTGGTTCCATGGCCCTGTGCTGCTGCATTCCCCCCTCCCCTTCTCAGGCTGCCCTGCCAGCTGAGAAATGCTCCTTGGGCCTCGGCCTTGGCCAACAGCCCCTGGGCTCAGCTCCTCTGCAGCTCATCACAAACACTGTTTGCTCCAGGCACTGCTGCTGCCCAAACAGCTCCTGGCTCCTTTAGAAGCAGCCCTGGGAACTGGTTTTGTTCCCTCAGTGGCACAACATCCCTGTTCTCACACTGCCAAAGAAAGCTGCTGATGCCAAGTGTGGCCAGGGTGAACCATTGCTGGGACTGAAGCCCCTCTCGTGGGGCCCTGCAAACAGCGCTCCAAAAGGAGCCCTTGGAGCTCTCCTGGGCCAGCGACTCCCTCTGAGTGGGGCCTCTCCCAGCCGGGAACTCTCCCGTTTGCTGCACTCGGGGATCCCAAACAACCACAGAGCCTGGGCTGATCCCCCCACTCCTCCAGGCTCAACCCTTCACCTGCTGGGGAGATGCCAAAGCATCAGCAGTGAGCATTCCCTGCCCTCAGGGGAATTTCTCCCAGGTGCCTTGCACTGACTCTTTGTGTCTGTGTGCACACAGGAGTGCCTGTGCTGGGGAAATGTGGCAGAAATGCTGCTCTCTGAGGGGTTTGAGTGCCTTGGATAGTTGAGTCAGTCAGGCCTGTAAGTGAGGTTAAATCACAAGGTCTAAGTGAAGTTAAATGCTGCTAAGAGTTGTTCTTTTGCTAAGTTGTTTAATATATGCGGAGTTTAATATAAGCAGAATTAAATACTGTTAAATTATATTCCTCTTTTAAATTGCAAAGTCATAGATTTTAAGTTAGGTTAAATACAGTTAATTGGTATTCTTTGCTAAATTGTGAAGCTGAAGGTATCATTAAAGGTTAAGGTATAAGTTAAGTCCTCTTATGTTTGAGCTCTGTTAAGCTTTTAGGCCATATTCCTTTTATCCTTGCCCTCACTGTCCTTGTGTCACACACACACAGGGACAGTTCTCAGCTCATTTCTGGTTTGATTGCCTGGATTCTCTTTGGTTTTGTTGTTGCTTTGTTTCCCTTTAGTGCCTGAAGTGTCCAGTCAGGAGCAGAGTGACTCTTGCCAAGGAACTTTGTGCTGCTGTCCCTTAATATTAAATCTGGTTTTTGCTGATCCCTTGCTGGGGATTTTTTCAGTGCTCTCAAGCCCTCATTTGTAACAGGGTGAAGGAGCCCTGGCCCTGGCTCTGGCCCTGGGGGACATGGGGATGCTGCCGGGGGGTCCCTGTCCCCCTGTCCCACCCCCAGGGCCCCAGCCCCCTGTCCTCATGTCAGGCTCTGGGGTCGATCTCGTGGAACATCCTCTGGGGGAGGCTGCAGCACCGGGAGCAGGGGGACCTGGGGGACAGGGGACCCCGCTGTGCACGGGCAGTGTTGGACTGCTCTGGGGGAACTGTGAGGGGGGACAGGGCAGAGTGACCTCCCCAGTGACCTCACACAGCCCCTGGGATGTCACACAGCCACTGTGATGTCACACTGGCCCTGTGATGTCAGAGAGCCAAATCTGGGATGTCACCCCGGAATGTCACACAACTGCTCTGTGATTTCACAGAAAACTCTGTGATGTCATTGTCTGTTCCATGAAGTCACAGCCTGATCTATGATGTTACACAGCCACCCAGTGATGTCACAAGCCACTCTCTGATGTCACAGAACCACCCTTTATGATGGCAAGATCTGTTCTATGGCCTCACACCCTACTCTATGATGTCACAGACAGCTCTGTGATGTCACAACCCCCCAGTGATGTCACTAAACCTTCTCTTTGATGTCATACTGCCACTCTGTTATGTCACAGCACACACTTTGACCTCACAGCCTGCTCTAAGAGGCCACACAGCCATGCCATGATGCCACAGCCTGCTCTGTGATGTCACAGAATCTCCTCTGTGATGATCTAGCTGTTCAGTGACATCTCAAAACAAACTCTGTGATGTCATAGACCAATCTGTGACCTCACACAGCCTACTCTGTGCTGTCACACTGCCCCTTGCTGACATCACAGCTGCTCTGTGCCTCTATGACACAGCCACAGAGGTGCTGCTGTGACATGCCACATGCCTCTGGGACATGCCACAGCTCCTGCCAGTGCTGAGCCCCCGTGAGCTAAGGTTCAATTCCACCTGTCCAATCTTCTATACATAAACCTTTGAGAAATTCTGGGGCTGGGATTGAAACCAGCCACTCCCAGTCTCCTCTCTTAGAAGGAATTTCAGAAGTCTAGGGGCCCTGCAGGGGTTTGCAGATCCGTGGTGGCTGTTGGATGTCATTTCTCCACCTCATGTCCCAGTAGGAGTTTCCCCAGTAAAGAAATAAAGGTTTTTCCTGAAGATCCCACTGTGCCCATGACAGGAACCCCTGTTTGTGTCTGGGACATCCCGGCTCTTGGGCAGCCTGGGGACTCCTGGGATGTCACTGTGGAGCCCCCATGAGTGCCTGTGACAGATCGGTGCCTTTGCAGCCCAAGGTCCTCTGGGATGTCACCACGGAATGGCTGTGACTGCCTCTGACCACACAGCTCTTTACCATCCCCAGAAAGCCCTGGGAGGTCTCCATGGAGCCCCTGACTATGCCTGTGACATTCCAGCTCTTGAACAGCCTGGAGACTCTTGGAAAGTCCCCAGGGAACCCCTCTGAGGGCCTGTGAAAAACCTGATCCTTAGGGAGCAACCATCACCAGTCCCCTGTTGCTATGGTCAGTTTCCATGGCAACCATCACCAGCCCCCTGTTGCTATGGTCAGTCCTTTGGCAGCTCCATGGAGACCCCATGCCAGGGGTGGTTGCCATGGACACCAGCTCAGCCCTGTAGCCAGAGCCTGTTGCCATGCCAACCATTTGCAGTCCCATCCCCAGGCTCATGGGATTCCAGAACCACAGAATTGGCTCAGCTGGGAGGGACCCATCAGGATCCTCGAGTCCAACTGCTGGCCCTGCACAGGACACCCCAACAATGCCAGCCTGGGCCTGGCAGCGCTGTCCAAATGCTGCTGGAGCTCAGAGAGCCCTGGAGCTGGGACCCTTCCCTGGGGAGCCTGGGCAGGGCCCCAGCAGCCTCTGGGGAAAAACCTTTTCCTGACATCCAACCTACGCCTGCCCCGACTCAGCTGCAGCCGTTCCCTCCACTCCTGTCCCTGGGCACCAGAGGGAAGAGGTTCCCACAGCCCCAGCCAGGGACCCGCTCCCAAGGCTGTTGCCATGGCCACCAGGGCTGGACTCTCGGTTTCCATGGGCTGGGGTTCAGTAATGGGATTCCCCAGGAATGTGTAGGGACATTTCTGGAACCGCCACCCTCTGGTAAAGGTTCCCCTATGCCAGGATGTGTCACCCCCTGGGACAGGATCCTCCGAGGACAGGAGCCCCCTGGATGTGGGCCCCCAGGACAGAACTACCTCCCTTTCCCATCTGAAATTGAGCACAAACTGCCTCTTCCTTCTTGTGTTGAGGGGGCACAGCCCAACACCTCCATCTCCCACAGCCTCCCCACCCTTCCCTGCACTTTCTGCTCCCCATTTTCCCCCTCCCCTTGGTCCCCCCAACCCCTTCCCTGCTCAATTGCTTCCTGGGATTGCTGAGCCTGGAACCGGTGGTGAGGGGACCTGGCACAAAAGTAAGGAAAATAAGGAAAAAAAAAGAAATAAAGAGAGGAGAAATCAAGGGCAGGGGAGGGCACAGAAGCAGAGGACCCCATGTGATGCCTGCACAGGAAACCAGCACCCCACGGGGGCAATGCTATTCCATGGGTCACCCCAAGATCTGAGGCACCCAGGGAAGGAGATGAGATGCCTGTGTCCATCCTGCAACTGCCCATCCCTGGTAACCCCTTCCCCTGGGAACCCAACCATGGGAGCCCCATTCCTAATATCCCCCCATCCCTGGGACCCCCATCCCATTACTGCCATTCCCCAGGATCTCCATGGCCCAGCACCCCATTCCCAAGGAACACTCTCCTGTTCATTTCATCCCCAGAAATCTCCCTTTCTCCAGAGCCTTTATTCTCTCAGGACTCCCCATTCCCCCAGCACCCTCATCCTGAGGACCCCCATCTCCTGACCCCAAATCCCTGGAGCCCACATTCCCCTGGGGCTCCAAACCCTGAGTCCCCCCCAGCTCTGGGGACCCCCATTCCCATGGCACCCCCATTCTCAGTGACTCCCCCTCCTCAGCACCCCCATTTGCCAGGCACCCCATCCCTAGGATCCCCCCATTTCCCCTGACACTCATCCCTGGCTCCCCAAACCCCCTGAGCCCTCCACTCCTGGGAATTCTGTGTCCCACCTTATCCTACCCAGCCTTGTCCCCATCCTGTGCCCAGCTTGTGGCCACCCTGCCTCCACCAAAGGCCACCTCCACGTGGGGACAGGCATGACCTCGCTTCCTTCCCTTTCATCCGAAGAGCTGCCAGCCAGGGGAGCGGTGGCCACAGCAGCGAGTGACAGCCAGTCCACATGGCTGGGGACACCGAGATGTCCGGGAAGGTGGCGCTGCTCCTGTGGGGTGAGTGCCCCGGGCACAGGCCTGACAGCCTGGGGATGGTGAGGGGAGGGGGCACAGGGGGGATGCAGGGTCCCCTGAGGTCCCCAGTGCCAGCAGAGCCAGTGCATGTTACCCACAGTGGACCTTGGTGTGACTGTGACTGATGTAGGGTGGCTTTGGGGACAGGAACAGGGGGCAGGAATTTGGGGATGGGGATGTGGGGGCAGGAATGTGGGCACTGGCACCTTTGGGCTCAGGTAGCTCTGGGGATAGGGACAAGGGAACTGGGATGCAGGGACAGAAGGGGACAAGAACCGTGAGGATGTGGCCATGGGGATGGGATCATGGGGATGTGATCATGAGCTGGTGAGGGTGACCTGGACCGGCATGGGCTGTGTCCGTGGTGTCCTTGTGCCTGGCGTGTCCACAGTGTTGTGAGAGTCTGTCCGAAATATCCTTCAACTGCCTCACGACCGTCATTGAGAGACCACTGAAGATCCCCCTGTCCACAGGCCTTTGGCTTCGTAAGCCAGGAGAGCTTGATGACCTGAGAGCATTGCTAAGCTACTGTCACCACAGGTGTGTGCATTTTGCTGCATGCTACACTGCACTTCAGGAGAGGAACATTCTGACCTTTTTGCAACAGTATCTCTGAGATTTCTTCTCTCCCGATTCCTGGCCTGGCTGGACTGCGGTCCCTCAAAGAAGACCCCTTCGGTTCGTTTACGCCCACCATGACAGATAAACTGAGATACAATGTTGTAGTGTGTTGCAATCTCCTGTTTCAGACTCCCAGTCCTTTCCCAGGTAGCAAGAGCTTCTCTGTTCCCCTCCCCCTTTCTCTTCCTAAGTGATGTCCATCAAGCTTAACTTTCCAGCAAGGGCGTCGTGTGATTGGCAGAAGTTCAAAAGATGCCTCTCAGCCCTGGGCCATTGGCCTGTCTAAGTGTCATTGTCCCCTGAGACTCGCCCTCTCCAACCTGGTTGGTAGCTCACCTATCCTCTCCCCTCCCCCTCCCCCTGAGCTTAAAAGGACCTGGGGACCATGCGGCCAGGATTCTACTGTAGCTGTTACCATATTCAGACATCTGTGACCCTGGAATAAAACTCTGGATTAAACCCTGCGGTAGAATCCACTCCTTTCGTTCTTCACCTAGCCTAAGGACTTTCACCCGAGGTAAAGCTGAGTTCCTACCAGCCTGGACTTGTTCTCAGTGTCTAGCTGCAACTCCTAGCTAGCCAGAGGGATCTCTGTGGTGAAAAACCACAGCAGCTGCCTTTGGCCGAGCAGCGAGGGCCGGACGAGCCCAGACACGTGCTATCCGGTAATATTGGAATATTATTCCAATACTGCAGGACCCCTAGACTTCCTCAATTCTTTCTAAGAGAGGAGACTGGGAGTGGCTGGATCCAATCCCAGCCCCAGACTTTTTGAAGGCTTCAAAGATTGGACAGGTGGAATTGAAACTTAATGCCATTTGTCCCACGGCATTAATGATAGAATACCAGATAGATTTATGCTAATACAGCTCTGATTGATTCTGATAATTATTAGTAAGAAAGATCTTAACCAAAGTTATTTATTCCACAGGAGTACAGGAGCTATAACAATTAGTAGAATATTCTGCTCTAGGGAGCAATTTTGAAGTCAAAAGGCCCTTGTGGAGTTGTTGGAGCCCATTGCAGGCAGACCCTCCTGCTCCAGCAGGAACTGCCTTTCCTGTGCCATGAGCAGGGCAGGTCCCGCTGCAGGAAAAGCCCCAGGGCAGCCCCAGCACAGGGAAGGCCTCGGGCACAAGGGCAGAGTGCCGTGCTGGCAGCTGTGCCAGGGAGAGCCTGAGGCACCAAAGGCACCTTGGCAGCAGCACCTGCTTGCAGGGCATGGCCAGAAGCCTCCCTTGGCAACCCGGCCTGGTGGCCACCACTGCAGAGCTGCTGCCTCAGGGCTCCTTTCTGGCTGGGTTCTGAAAAGCCACTTCTGCTCCAGGAGCCTGACTGGAAAGCATTGGCCCCAGCACCCTGGGGACAAGGTATTAATGACAAAACTCTTCATGCCAGCAGAGACAAGGCAGGGGCAGAGGAAAGGGGAGAGCCAGGCCCAGGGGACAGGGCTGCAATGGTGATGGCTGTGAGGTCACTGCCACTGCAGCAGCCTGGCTGCCCTCAGCAGACATTCTGGCCAGAAGCCTTGTGAGCTCACCCAGCATATCAGAGTACACACACAGCAGGAATTCCATCCTTGGGGAAGGGAGGGGGTTTCACTGGGTCAGGTTGCACAAAGCTCCTGCTCCTCAAGCGTTCCTGGGATGGGGAATCCACTTCCCTGGAAAACACAAGTTGCAGTTTTGTGCCACTCTCCTAACTGTAAAATATTTCCTCCTTCTAACAAATGTAAATCCACCTTAATTCAGTTTAGAGATATTGACCCTTGTTCTGTCACTGCAAGATTTAGGAGAAAATAACGTTGACCGCTTTCTTTCCATTTTCACAGACCTTGGAAAGGAACCAAAAATCTCCCAGGATGGGGTTTGGAGGCCACATCAGAGAACACACAGGGAGAGGCTGAGGGCACTAGGGACAGTGGGATGGAGATTGAGGACAGAACAGGAGTAGCCTGGGAAGGATTGAAGGGTGATTTTAGAGAGGCCAGAGCTTTTCTTTGTAGAGGATATAAGCATGAGAAGGAAATAATGGCACCAAGGGCAGCTGGGGAGGCACAGACCAGACATGAGGAGAAAGGAATTTCCCTGCCAGGGCACAGCTCTGGTGCAGCACATCTCCCCAGAAAGAGCCTGGAGCAGCCCAAGGCTTTGTGTGGCCAGGCAGAGGCAGGCAGGAGGCAGAGCTGTCAGCAAAGGAAGGGGCCAGCCAGGTGAGACAGCTGGGGGATGACGACAGCCTGCAGGGACAGAGGCACAGGGCAGGGACACCATAGGACAGCCTGGGTTGCACAGGGCACAGGGATGGGCAGCAGCTGCAAGGCCCTGACAGAGCCAACTCCTGCAGCACTTTGGCCATGGCTGCTGGCCCTGGGGCCACGAGGGGACAAGTGACCCTTGCAGGCCTGGGGCCTCATTGCCTCCTTGTCCCTGCTCAGCAGCCCGGCAGGTGCTGCCCCACGGTCCTGCCCTTGGCATTGCACATCCCCACATCCCAGTGCGCATCCTGGGAAGAGCCCTGAACAATGAGGGAGGGATAGGATCTGCCTAGCCAGGGACTGGGGCTCAGGCCTTGGGCCTTTTCATTCCTGAAACACATCCAGGTTTCCTCAGCACCAAACACCTCTGCCTTGCTTGCCCCCACCTGTCCTCGCTGCCTCCCGTGTTCTGCTCTACCTGGAACTTGAGGACACTTTCTCAGTTGTGTCCCTCAGAAAGATCTATTTAATGTATGAGAAACTTCATTGTTTCAATTTAACTTTGAGTTCTTGGGAAATTTTTGGAGCCCTTTCTGAGTGACTGAGTCTGATGCAAAGAGCACCAAAGCCCCAGAGGGTCATTACAGTCCTGGTGCTGTGTCTGTGCTGCTGAGCTGGGCTGGGCTCCTGGCACAGAGGCAGCTCCTGGCAAGGGCAGCGCTGCAGAGAGACAGCTCTGGCCAGGAGCAGCTCCTGTGCACAGCCCAGCAGGGCTGGGGCACTGCCAGATCACCTCAGGGACAGCAGCAGGGCACAGAAGAGCTCACAGGGGCTCAGCACTGGCAGGGGCTGTGGCATGTCCCAGAGGGGGCTGTGTCACAGCAGCACCTCTGTGGCTGTGTCACAGAGGCACAGAGCAGCTGTGATGTCAGCAAGGGGCTGTGTGACAGCCCAGAGTGGGCGGTGTGAGGTCACAGATTGGTCTATGACATCACAGTTTGTTGTGTGAGGTCACTGAGCAGCTACAGCATCAAAGAGGAGATTCTGTGACATCACAGAGCAGGCTGTGACATCATGGCATGGCTGTATTGCATCACAGAGCAGGCTGTGATGTCAAAGTGTGTGCTGTGACATTACAGAGTGGCAGTACGACATCACAGAGAGGATTTTTTTGACATCACTGAGAGGGTTGTGATATCACAGAGCTGTCTGTGAAATCATAGAGTAGGGTGTGAGGCCACAAAGTAGATCCTGCCATCATAGAGGGTGGCTCTGTGACATCAGAGAGTGGGTTGTGACATCACTGGGCGGCTGTGTAATATCATAGAGCAGGCTGTGACATCATGGAACAGGAAGTGACATCACAGGGTGACTTTGTGAAATCACAGAGTCTTCTGTGACATCACATAACAGCTGTATGACATTCCCGGTTGACATCCCAGAGTTGGCTCTGTGACTTCAGAAGGTGCTGTGTGACGCCCTAGAGTGGGCTGCGACATCACAGGAGGGCTGTGTGGCATCATAGGGGGCAGTGTGACATCCCAGGGGCTGTGTGACATCCCTGTGAGGTCACTGGGGAGGTCACTCTGCCCTGTCCCCCCTCACAGTTCCCCCCAGAGCAGTCCAACCCTGCTCGTGCACAGAAGGGTACCCTGTCCCCCTGGGTCCCCCTGCCTCTGGCACCGCAGCCTCCCCCAGAGGATGTTCCACGAGATCGACCCCAGAGCCTGACACGGGGACGGGGGGCCGGGGCCATGGGGGTGGGACAGGGGGACAGGGACGCCCCGGCAGCATCCCTGTGTTCCCCAGGGCCAGAGCCTGGGCCAGGGCTCCTTCACCCTGTTACAAACAAGGCCTTGAGAGCGCTGAAAAACTCCCCAGCAAGGGATCAGCAAAAACCAGATTTTATATGGAGGGACAGCAGCACAAAGTTCCTTGGCAAGAGTCGCTCTGCTCCTGAGTGGACACTAAAAGCACAGCAAGGAAACAAAGCACCAACAAAACCAAACAGAATCCAGGCAATCAAACCACAAATGAACTGAGAACTGACCCTGTGTGTGTGTGTGTAACACAAGGACAGTGAGGGCAAGAATAAAAGGAATGCGGCCTAAAAGCTTAACAGAGCTGAAATTTAAAAGGACATAACTGATACCTTAACCTTCACTGATACCTTCAACTTCACAATTTAGCAAAACAACAGCACTTTACAGTATTTAACCTAACTTATAACCTATGACTTAGAAACTTAACAGAGGAATAACATTTAACAATATTTATCTTAGCTAATAACTTAAACTTAACAACTTAGCAAAAGAACAGCTCTTTGCAACATTTAACTTTGCTTAGACCTCATAACTTAACCTCACTTACAGGCCTGACTGACTCAGCTATCCAGGGCTCTCAAACCCCTCAGAGAGCAGCATTTCTGCCACATTTCCCCAGCACAGGCACTCCTGTGTGCACACAGACACAGAGTCAGTGCAAGGCACCTGTGAGAAATTCCCCTGAGGGCAGGGAATGCTCACTGCTGATGCTTTGGCATCTCCCCAGTGGGTGAAGGGTTGAGCCTGGAGGAGTGGGGGGATTGGCCCAGGCTCTGTCGTTGTTTGGGATCCCCGAGTGCAGCAAACGGGAGAGTTCCCGGCTGGGAGAGGCCCCACTCAGAGGGAGTCGCTGGCCCAGGAGAGCTCCAAGGGCTCCTTTTGGAGCGCTGTTTGCAGGGCCCCACGAGAGGGGCTTCAGTCCCAGCAATGGTTCACCCTGGCCACACTTGGCATCAGCAGCTTTCTTTGGCAGTGTGAGAACAGGGATGTTGTGCCACGGAGGGAACAAAACCTGTTCCCAGGGCTGCTCCTAAAGGAGCCAGGAGCTGTTTGGGCATCAGCAGTGCCTGGAGCAGACAGTGTTTGTGATGAGCTGCAGAGGAGCTGAGCCCAGGGGCTGTTGGCCAAGGCCGAGGCCCAAGGAGCATTTCTCAGCTGGCAGGGCGGCCTGAGAAGGGGAGGGGGGAATGCAGCAGCACAGGACCATGGAACCAAGGGAGCCTTGTGACACTGTGGGGCCCTGTGAGACCAAGGGACCCTTGTGACACTGTGGGGCCTCATGGAATCATGGAGAGCACTGTGACATTGCTGGGCTCATGGAACCAAGGGGACTGTACTGACGCTGTGTGGCTCCATGGAATGTAGGGATCATTGTGACACTGAGAAGTCCCATCAAACCAAGGGTCCAGTGTGACACCGCGGGGCCTCATGGAACCATGGAGACCATTGTGACACTTTGAGGTGTCATGGAACCAAAGGTCCATTGTGACACTGTGAGACTCCATGGAGCCAAAGGTCCATTGTGACATTGCAAGGCCTCATGGAACCATGCAAAGACAATTAGGGCACCTCACAACCTCATGAAACCAAGGGGCCATTGTGACACTGTGGAGCACTATGGAATCAGTGACACCATTGTGACCTCAGGGGACTCATGGGATCATGGAGACCATTGTGACACTGTGAGGCCCCATGGAATAAGCAAAACATTGTGACATTGTGAGGCCTCATGGGACCAGCAAGACCATTGTGACCCTGGGGGTCCCCACAGAACCAAGAGGACCATTGTGATATTGTGGGGCCTGGTGAAACCAAGAGGCCTTTGTGACACTGCAGGGCTGCATGGAACCAAAGCTCCAGGGCTACGCTGAGTGGCCTCCTGTCATCAATGATCCATTGTGACACTGTGGAGCCAAAGAAGAAAATTCTGACACAGCAAACCCCCAGGGTCAAAATGTCCATTGTGACATTGCAGGGCTCACGGAACAGAGGAGTCACGTGACACGGGCCTGGGGAACCACAGAGACCATTGTGACACTGCAAGGTCTCATGGAATCATTGGGACCATTTTGACACTGATGGGCCTCATGGAATCAAGGGATCATTGTGACACTGGAGCCCCACAAAACCAAGGGAACACAGAACAGGTCTGCCTGGTTTGGCCTCCCATGGACTGCCTGACTGGTCCAGCTGCCCTTGGCATGTTGAGGGTCTCTTCTCATCTGCTGCTGAAACACCGGGGCTCTGTGCTTTCCTTCCTATGGAAATCAACTGTCCTTCTGCTCCAGGCATCCATGGCCAGAACTGGGATTTCACCACCAAATTTCCTTATATCCAGGCATTGTTCCCATGGCAATATTGCCAAGACAAGTCTGTCTGGCAGTGGTTTTACAAGGGTCACCTCTCATCTGTCCCTAAAACCTTGAGGAAGGCTCTGTGCTTTCCTCCAATGGAAAGGAACTGAACTTCTCAGCCAGGTGCCCATGGCCAAATTTCAGTTCTATCTCCAACGCTGCCTATAGTTACAGACTGGAAGAGATTGTTGGCTGGAATAATTTCACGTGTGGGGGAGGAAGGGGCCAGTCCATCCTTCCCTGGCCCTGTGACCCAAGCACTGCCCTGCCCTCGAACCCCAATCCCCCCAAAGGCTCCTTCCCAGCCCAGCAGTGTCTGCCAGTCCCTGGCGCACCCCAGGCAATGCCTCATACCCACCTCTGGAGCCCCCAGCCCAGCTCCTGAGTGACCAAATGATCCCATGTCCCAGCTAGGGAGAAGGGCCCAGGAAGACCTAAGCCTGACCACAAGGCAAGAACACATCTTGACTTGATATCCTCTTGGAATTTCCACCTTAACAACACTGGAATCCTGGTACGAGTTGTTTTGAGCTCCTGAGAATCTTTTGTAGGCATTTCTCCAGTACATCCAACTCAGAGGACACAAAGAATTGTAATTCCTTTAAAAAGGCTTGTTGAGAGAATTGTTTGGGGGATGGGAGCCAGGGCTTGTCTGTCCTGCTTGGCACAGCCCAGGCAGGGCTTTCCCACCCACATTCCACACTCCATTTCCCAGCTGGAGCCACTGCTGCCTCTGAGTGCTGCTTGACCAGCCCCAGGGATGCTCTCCTTTGTCTGCCCATTCCCCCATGGGCTCTGGGCAGGGATGGCCTCAGTGGGGGCTGCTGACATCCTCAGCAGCTTGGAGGCTGCTGCTGAATTTTATTGCTGCAGAGGCTTGAGGTGCATTTAAACTGAATAGATCATATTTAAAAAGACAGTGAGAAAAGATTTTTTAGGCCCTGCTTAGGTTTTTTTTCCTGTTAATACATGGATATGTGCAATCTCAAATTCACACTGACTCCAAGTACCTCCACATGCCATTTGAATGGATATGAAAATCAAGACCCTTCATGGCTGACAATCAATCAGACTCTGTCCCTACCCTCTCCTCACCATTTTCCCCATCCAAGGCCTGGCACTCACAGCAGCCTTTGTGCACATCTGAGCTTCCTCCAGTTCAGGCTGCACCTGCAGCTTTCAGCTCCTTGGCTCCAGCTCCCACCTGCTTTCCCTGCAGAAGGAGCTGCCCGAGACACAGAGGGATGTTCATTTCTTGTCAGCCAACAAAGCCAAGGGAAGGCACAGCTCCATCAAATGCAAAAGTCATTCTTCTCCCTGGCTCTGCCCTGACCCTGATCCCCACAGCCTGTCCTGTTTTCTTCACCCCTCCAGTGGCAGGGACTTTCTGTGACAAGGGAGCTCTGCTCTGGCGATGGAGGGAGGTCCAAGTGCAGCCACAGGAGTGGGAACCACAACTCATCAGGTTTGTGTCCTTTGAGGAACTGCTGAGGCTCAGAGGCACAGAAAGGCTTTTCTTCTTGGCCAACATAAAAAAAAAGTGAAAATGATAAATTTTAATAGACATCCAGACCTTTCCCTCAGCTCCTTTGACATCCCAGCAGCATCTGACATGTCCACCATCCACATGGGATTGCCATTCAGGAAGGATTTTAAACAAAGGCATAATAAGAAGTGATAAAAAAGATAAAAATATACCTAGGATGCTGAGTAAGGAGATATTAAAACTTCTGAAAGCTCAAAGCATGAAGCAATTCAAGGGAGATGCGTTGGAATGACCAATGAACTGCTGCAGGAGGAAATCTGGGAGCAACAGGAAGGACATAGACGCAGCTGCTCTAAAATGAAGAGATGAAGAAATGAAGAATTATTATAAATATAGTCTTTTTATGGATAATAAATTTGGCTTCACTGGGTCATATTGGTTATGGGGTGATGTCCCTGAATCTCTGCATCCCACTATTTTCCAACACATTTCTGGTGGAGATCGCGGGCAACCCTGAGAGGGACTCGAGGACGGCAATTTGGCTGCTGTGCAGACGATAGGAGCCAGCCTTCGAGGAGCAGAGAAGCCGGTTGAAAGTATCCTCACTGCCCCGGTGAGAGGAAAAGGTTACTGGAGCTCCAGTCGTAGATGATTTGAATCTCGCCCTGATCAAGGTGAGCAGCCGGGGAGGAGATGGGGTCTGAACATGAAAGCGAAGGTGTTCAGAAACTCCTCCAACATATCCTCTCTAAGAGAGAACATAAGTATGATGCTTCCAATTTGAAGGGACTGTTACACTGGGCTTGGGAACATCATCTCATAGCAGGAGCACAGGCTGCTTTTGAGATTTTGACATGGGAAGCTGTGGAGTGAAGGTTGGGGGACTGCATTGCATCCGGGGGGAATGGGCAAAAGAGGCATCTAAGTATGCTACTTTGTGGAAAACCGTCATGGAAGTTTTACAGGCCTTAAAGGCAGAGAGGAAAGCTGCTGCTGCAGCTTGTGCTGCCCTTGCCTCTGAGCCAGATAAGCCTCAGGCATTCCTGGTGTCCTGAATTCAGCCACTGTTTTCTACCACCTTTGATATTCCCTCGCGCAGCCCACAACCTCTCAGCTCAGAATCGAGCAACTGCTCAGAATTACACCAACTACTCCTCCAGCTCCTAGTGAGAAAGATGAAGCTGCTGCCTCTTCAGAGATGTTATTCTGCAGGCCGAAGGACACTAGCACTCGCAGTGAAAAAACCTCTTCAGGCTTGTTAGTCTGCAGAACAAAGACACTTGTACTCAAAGTGAAAAAATTGCTAATAAGAATAACTTAGAGACTGAACATGCTGGAAAGGATAAGGAAGGAGGTATTGTTATGAATAAGACTTCTGTTGAAGAGGATTTAAGATCTCTAGTGGACAATTTGCAAAAATTGGTAATTCAACAAAAGGATCCACTTGTCCCCAACAGAGACTATTGTTTTGAAAAAATGGATGTACTGATGATTGTGGGTTCGGACAGACAATCAGGAAAGTGGTTACCATCCTCTCATTTTGTCTTTGAGCCAGCATCCGAGCTGGTTAAATGAAATCTTCCCTCTCATGCTGTAAAGAATGTGGACTTAGAATTGGAATGTGACCCAGAAATAGAAGCAGCACAGAAACACAAGTGGCAGGGCGTTATTAGAGAAGCTATTGTAGAAGGGACTTCTCTCACAAATGATACACAGGCTTTTCCTGTAGTAACTAATGCTGCAGGTAGAGTTTGGGAACCTTTCGATTGGAAGATTTTAGAGAGGGTAAGAAATGCAACCTAACAATTTGGCTTAAAATTTCAGCTTGCACAGTCATTGCTGCAGTATATTTTTATCTCTAACACATTTATTCCAGCTGATGTGTATACCCTAATAAGACTTATAAAGCCCCCCCACCAGCAGGGGATGTTCCATAAAAGCTGGGAGGAAAAGTGTGTCCAGGAAGCAGCAAGACCTTGGGCACAGGGTGATCCTCTGTATGGTTAAACAGCTGACAGTTACTTGGCAAAGGGCCCTGGGCAGGCTAGGAGCATTGATGAAATTTTACAGAAGAGCCAACAACTAGCCTAGAATGCTATCCCTGCACTTCCAGATGGGTTACACACCAAGGCTTTTACACAAATTCACCAAGGAGAGAATGAGGACTTTGATAAATTTGTGGACAGAGTGCATGAAGCCATTAAGGATCATCCTGATTTGGATCCAGACACAAAGGTGAAAATGTTTAATATGCTAATGATAAAATGGCAGATTTTGGGTACATTAAAGAAGGGAGCTGATGTCACAGAAATGCTGGAACTGATGGCTAGAACTGCAGAAAGGCAAAGATCAGCCTATGTAGCTGCTGCAGTACAGGATGCAGTAAAACCACTGCTTTCTAAACTGGAAAAGAGAGCAGAAGGAAAGAACATTAAGTGCTTTGTATGTGGTAAAATTGGACATGTTAGGAGTCAGTGTTGCTTTGCAGCTATGAAAAAATTTTGTTCTATCTGCAGAAAAAATAACCACAATACTAAAGAATGTTGTTTCCAGGGAAATGGCCTTGCCAACACGTTTTCTCCTCGCATGCAAAAACAAGTAATGAGAGCTGCCTGGATAGCTCAGCCTCTCACCATGGAGGAGGAGGGGGACTTTACTCACTCAAATTGTACACAGCTGGAAGTGACAGAGTGGACATGGAAACCGCAGTAGACGTGACCATCACGGACTCTGCTGTGCACCTGATAGACACCAATGTAAAAGGACCCTTGGGGGGAGGGCTTAGTGCTTTTCTGTTAGGGAGATCATCTGCCAGTAGAAAGCGATTGGATGTAATCCCTGGGGTTATTGATGCAGACTATCAAGGGGTTGTTAAAATTATGGTTGGAACATTTTTCCCTCCTGTACCTATTCCCAAATGTTCAAGGATTGCTCAGCTTGTTCCTTTTAAGTCTTGTGTCCCCTGTAAAGGCAACAAGGAGCGGGGAACACGAAGCTTTGGTTCCGCAGGTAACCCAGAAGCATATTGGGCCATGGACATCACAAGAGGTAAACCAGACAAACAGGTAACCCTGACACATCCTCATGGCAATTCTATTACTGAAAAACTCACAACTGACACTGGAGCAGATGTAACCATCATGTCAAACACAATAGGGCCAAAAGACTGGGCATTGGTCAACCCTACTTTAGGCATTGCAGGTATTGGTGGGACTCAGGCAACTCAAATGAGCAAAAATGTAATTACCTTTACTTTCCCAGATGGAGTAAATTCATCTACAAGGCCTTATGTCATGCCAGCCCCAGTACTTTACTAGGTTTGCTGGGCAGGGACCTGTTAAGGCAGTTACAAGCCACCATTGTCACACAGCCTTTTTAGCAGTGGCCACTGGGGGGCAGCCAATCGTCAAAATTAGCTGGACCACTGATCAGCCTGCGTGAATTGAGCAGTGGCCGCTGTCAAAGGAAAAGCTGCCCATAGTTCAACAATTAGTGCAAGAACAGCTAGAGGAAGGGCACAGAAAACCATCCACTAGCCCATGGAACACTCCAGTTTTTGTCATCCCGAAAAAGAGTGGGAAATGGAAGTTGCTACATGGCTTAACGTGCTGTTAATGCAGTAATGTTATAGGTACCTTGCAACCTGGTCTTCCATCTCCTACTATGATACCTGACCCATGGAATCTATTGATCATTCATCTCAAAGATTGCTTTTTCAGCATTCCCTTCCATCTCAATGACACAAGCCATTTTCCTTTTGCTGTTCCATCTATCAATAAGGCAGAACCCTACAAAAGGGATGAATGGACCTGCCTTCCCCAAGGCATGAGAAATTGCCCTGTGATGTTCCAAATTTATGTCACTTGGGCGTTAGAACCTGTTTGGCAACAATTTCCTGAGTATATCATCTATCACTACATGGATGATATATTGGTGGCTGGAAAACAATTAGACTCTGTAACTGTTCTAAAAACCATGACAGTTTTGCTAGAGGAGAGGGCATTAAAAATTGCTCCTGATAAGGTGCAGCATTCTGCTCCTTGGAAATATCTCAGGTGGCAGATTGATCATTCTGTAGTGAAACCACAGAACTGTTTGCATTGATACCTATTCTTGTGTTATATGGGCTACTCCCTTAACAAGTGAGGCAGCACATCATGTTGAGAAGCATTTGTACAATTGCTTTGCCATCTTACGTGTCCCCTTAGCAATTAAGACTGACAATGGTTCTGCCTTCTGTTCCTTAAGATTCAAGTGTTTCTGTAATTTATGGGGTATTCAACATGACACTGGTATTCCTCACAATCCTACTGGTTAGGCAATTACTGAGTGTGCTCATCAGACGTTCAAGGGCATGCTGCAAAAACAAAAAGGGGGAACTACAGGGTTATCCCCTGAGGAAAAAAAAAACTTAAGCCATCTTTGTGCTTAATTACCTTAGAAAACAGGAGACAGGGAAGATCTGCCTATTCTTGTGCATCATGCCCTCACACGTAATCCAAGGGAGGAATTGCCTGATGGTATTCAGGTCATGTTCAAAAGCCCAGAAACAGGGGTGTGGGAAGGACCAGCGACAGTAAAACTAATAGGCAGAGGTTATATGTGCTTACTTACAGATAAAGGCATTCGTTGGATCCCAGCCAAGTGGGTAAAGCCCTATCTGAAACCACTGTCATCAACGCATGCTGTGTGCAGAGGTGGAGAGTCGGTGAAAACGCCGATTCCAGACAGCCCTGAATCCACTTCTTGAAACCTGACAGATGAAAAACCATCAGAATATCTACCAAGTTTGCTGGAGTATGCTGGGGGATTACTGGCAACTCAAGATAGGCTCAATAGACACAACAGACTCCATTTACCTTCACTTCCATCACAAGCTGAAAATCAGATAGAAAAGGCTTGTTATCTACATGGTTATGCATGCAAGCTGTGGCTTAATGTTCATTGTATAAAGCGTAACTTTAAAACTTGGCGACAAGTTTGTCAAGAACATAATTTAGCCTTGGTTCAAGAGAAAAAGCAAAAATTTAGGCCTATTAACCAAATATGCAATAGATGCTCTAACTGCCTTTACACTCTTACCCCAAGAATAGCATTAACTAAACTTTTAGGGTAAAACTCAGGGGAATATCAGAGTTTTCTCCAGGATGTATCTTTAATAGAAACATACGAGCAGAGATTGTTACTGTGGGTGCAATTTAGACTTGCTTTCATTGCTCTAGTAAACCAAATTGTACTAGGGAGCAAGATAATAGCTACTGAATGTGGAGTAGGAATAGCAATACCACAAATACATCACGTTAGTGATAGGGAGTGGGAACAGGCCAAAACAGATTGGGCAAAGCGCAGACGTGATCGTAGACAAGGGCAACAATGGCATTAGTCTGGCAGATATTAACAATGTTGCTTAGTGCAGTGATTAAGGAAAAACAGGGAATATACAATATAGAGCAGTGGGCTAACATGTGGGTAACATGGGCTAACAGAACAGGGCAAAAATCCTTTTGCTTATCACTAGCACACCTTCAGATCCATTGCACACCTGTTTGATTGGAGTTCCCTTAGACTCAATGGAAGATTTCAGAACATGGACCAGAGATCAAATTTATGGTAACTTAAGCAAGGCCTGGTCAAATTAGTGTACTAATCAAAATGGAATAATTACAGAAAATTGGTGTGAAAAACAAAAAGTCCATAGAAATCCTTTGGGAGCTCAGGTATTTACAATCACTCAAAATTTAAATATTACAAGTCAGGAACCACAGGAATTGGATATTCTGGGATCAGTGCCAGGAAATTATTGTTTGTTCTTTGAGTGCTACAAGGGCAAGGAGCTGATTAGGGAGAGGTCAGGAAAGCCCGGAGACGATAGCTCTTGGATATCTCCTGTTTCTTCCTGGTATTACAATACCATGGCACACTGTGCCAACTGGACACGGTCTGTGCCCCTAAAACAAAAATCAGCAAGCATGTTGCCTCCTGGAGTATTTCACATTTGTGGAGATAAAGCTTGGCCTGCAATTCCTCAGAAAGCATTAGGAAAACCATGCTATTTTGGGAAACTATCACTGTTTGTCCCAAGCATTCAACAGATGCTTAACAACAGGCACAAATACCAACGTCAAAAACATAGCGTGCATTCATTAGGCTCAGGCTGTAAGGATAATGTAGAATTGTGGAATAGGCCTTCGGTTAAACTGGCATCACTTTTTACACCAGGTGTAGCTTCTTCACAGGCCCTTACACAATTAAAACGATTGGCTTGCTGGACAGGAAAACAAATTAACATTACATCTGCAATACTGAATGAGCTCACCACTGATGTAGGTAGCACGCACCACGCTGTGCAACAAGACAGGGCTGCTATAGAATTTTTGTTGCTAGCACAAGGACATAGGTGTGAGGATTTTGAAGGGATGTGTTGCATGAATCTCTCTGACACTCTGAATCTATTCACAAGCAGCTGTCACTGCTTAAGGAGAATATGAGAAAGCTCACAGTTGTTGAGAATTCCTTTGACGAGTGGCTAAAATCCTGGGGCATAACAGGCTGGCTCAAGGACTTTGTACGCTTAGGCATTATGATACTTTGTAGTCTTTTTTCAAGTCTGCTTATAGTGCCTTGCTTCCTATGTTGTGTGCAGAAACTAATTGATGGTGCTTTTAAACCAGTCTGGCCTGTGCAAAAACAAAGCCAGGGAAATGTCAAGGATTTTTTGCAGATAGAGGAGTTTTTGTAGGACAATGGCCATATTCAGCTGATGTACAATCCAGCCTGCTTTTGATAATGGGCAATGGACACATTCAAAAACAATGGATAGTGGACATATTCAGAAACGGGGTCAGTATATCCTTGAAAAAGATACAAGAAGAAGATTCATCAGAACTCAGCAAGTTTGTCAGTGAGCTTGGGAAAGTAAGAAAGAAGAGAAGTCATGGGTGGGCCAAGATGACTACAGAGATGCATGAAAAAATTAGATGATCCAATCAGCATTCTATTTTAGACACGTGAACAGCTAGGTTTAACCAATCATGTATTAGCTAGAGATGCGTGGACAGTAGAGATTTATTATAAATATAATCTTTATAGGGATAATAAATTTGGTTTCACTGGATCATATTAATTATGGTGTGATGTCCCTGAACCTCTGCATCCTACAGGAGAAGTGAGAGAGAGAGGGGAGAGATTCTGGCAGGAGGGCAGGACTCTGGGAGAGTAGAGGAATCCTACAAGAGGGAGAAGCCACTGGGGAGAAAGGGGAGATCCCAAGGAGGGAGAATCCGAGAGAGAGGGGGCAGCTCTCGGGAGAGAGTGGAGGGCCCAGGGAGATGGGCCAGAGCTCGGGAGAGGAGAGACTGGGAGCGGGGAGAGCCTGGGGGCAGAGAGGGAGCACAGGAGCCGGGAGATCCCTGGGAAGGGGTGAGCCAGGGAGAGGGGGGACAGGCTGGGAGGAGGGAGAGACCAAGAGAGGGGAGATGCCGGGAACGGGAATAGAGCTCTGGGAGAAGGGCAAGAGTCCAGGACACAGGGAGGAGAGCCTGGGTTAGGGGGCATGCCGGGAGAGAGGAGACAGCCCTTGGAGAGAGGGGAGAACCCGGGGATGGGGTGAGCCTTGGAAAGAGGGGAGATCCCCGGCTCAGGGAGTCCTGCAGCCGGGCCGAGAATGGGCGCGGGTCAGTGCGTTCCGGGAGAGCGTGGCTGCGGGGCTGGCTCCGGAGCCGGAGGCACGTGGAAAGCGCTGCTCGGCAGCCCCGGCGGCGCTGAGAGCACAGCCCTGCCCGGGGAGGCAGCGCCACGGGCGCCGCTCGGGTTCCCAGCGAGGCCGTGGCACCGCTCGGGTTCGCCGCCGTATCCGCGGCAGCTCGGAGCATCGGCCCCTGCCCGGGCCCGAGGATCACCTGCGCCAGGTGCACCAGAGCATCGCCTGTGCCTTGACAACCCGCAGCGAGCAGTGCCGGGCAGGGACTGCAGATCCCCATTGGTGGCAGAGAAAAAAGAGCAAGGAATCTTCTATGGGAGAATATAGGGAATAGGATATTGCCTATATGAACAAAACCATTTGTAACCAATAGCATTGATAAACAGAAGGTGCCTTTCAAGTCCTGGTTTAAACTGCACACAGAAATACATTAAGGCAACATTATTGAGGTTACACAGTCAAGGTCTTGGAAGTGAGGAAAGGCCAGCATTAAGGCTGCAGCCACCACCTGAATTCAGGCCCCTTGTGCATGCATGCCAGGATAATATCTTTAATTACATGATCCCATGCTCCTGTTTCCCTAGACAAAATGGAAGGTGTTCAGGCAATAGGATCAGGTGTCACTGTGTCCTATTGTGAAAAGGAAATGAGTTTTTTGGGAGTTTGGTGGTCAAACCAGTAAGTGCTGATACTTGAATATTGTCAGCTGGTGTGGCCACTGAGGACATGGATACGCCTCTGAGAACAGAGGGGGTGAAAAGCAGAGAACTCCCAGGGGAAGCTCTTTTGCTTCTGGTGGGTGAAAGAGGTCAGATCTCCCCTGCCCAGCTGTGGGGGAAGCCATGCGGCCGGGTGAGGTAGGCCGGGGCCTTGGACAGTGAAGGGAGGTGAAGGCCCCTGCAGGATGGAAGGGTGGAGGAACATTGAGAGGATTTGGGCAGCCCCAGCCAACACCCCCGGGAGAGAGAGAGAGAGAGAGAGAGAGAGAGAGAGAGAGAGAGAGAGAGAGAGCCTGTGCTTGTGCCACCTTGAAATTTGGTAACTTTTGCTGGCAGCACAGCCCGGCCGAGAATGAGAAGGGGGAAAATGTGTTGAGAAGGTGCCCGTGCCCAGCAGGGCAGTCGTGGGAGTTCTGGGCAGGCTGAGCCCAAGATTTTAACCCTTTTCTTGGATGATGGAAACCTTACAAATACTGATCCTCCTGGATATGCATGAGAAGAGAGATAGAGATGGAATAGCAGGAAATGGGCAAGCGTGATGAAAGTCCATACTGTGAAAGATGTGAAGATGTCAGAAGAGTTGAAACGAATTCTAGGTGGGAGGAGATGATGGAGTGGCCTTTGGCTGGACTCTTCTTGTATAGCCATGGACAGAACCATTTTTCCTGTGGCACAGAGACTGCATTTAGGGGGAGGCAATGGCTTGGAGCCAAGAGAGTGCAGTGATGTTATGTGAAGGAGTGTGTGAACAGAGACGACGGGTGAGGAGGGTGGTGGTGCCCTCGATCTTCAGTGAAGAAGAAGATCTCTGTTCTCAAGACCCCTCACCCACAGGGGGTGAATTTGGGGGGGGACAGGGGTCCCAAAAGTGAGAGACTGTGCATTTTTTTTTGAACTGGGCAAAGCATCATTAAAAGGGGAAACTTAGAATCAGCTCTGGTCCATGTGCAGTGGTGAGAGCACTGGGCTTGGAAGGAAGATGTCACAATGGCAAATGTTCTCCAGGCATTGCCACGTGTGACATGGAAACACAAGAAGTTTCAACTGCATTTCCTGGGGAAGCCTATGGTACAAGAGGGACTCCTCTCTTCTTGATGAACTAAGAACTGATTATCTGAAAGGTGGTGCTGGACTGAGAGTTGGTGATCTGAGGGGTGGTGACTTGATTTAAAATCTAAGGTTTTGTCTCACTGCTGTGTTGGAAATTTCGTGGGGGGGGGGAGGAATGTTTTGGAAGGTTTTCATTCTGAGCTCTGTGTGTTTCTTTTATATATTGTAGTTAATAACGATTTTTTTTCCCCTTTATTCCTAAGCTGGAGCCTTCTTTGCTCTATTTCTGATCACATCTCACAGGAGACACCAGGGTAAATATATTTTCATGGGGGCACTGGATTGCGCCAGCATCAAACCATGGCACACTGTCAAATGTGTTCAGATGCACTCACAAGGATACTATTGCTCTTGGCTCAACTTGCTCTTAGTTTTGCGGAACATGGAGAAGAAGTGGGCAGACACAAATCACAAGCTGGTTGCAATGTCCAGGGACCCCTTATCTGGATAAAATGCCACGCAACTGCTGGAAAGCTGGGTGCATGACTATAAACCGCTTGCTAAGTAATCTGGACTTGTTAGAGGCAGCATAGTTATCTCCCAAAAATGACTCGGGAACCATGACTGAGAAAATTCTGAAGAAAGGCTCACAGACCCACATTTCAATGCAGTTGCTGTGGGTTTGATAAATGGAATCTGCTTTTATGCCATGATTCTCCTGAAGGTTTGAATTGTAGGATGTTTTTGCATGCAGGCATGCATGCAAAATTTGGGGATCTAAGATAAAGTCCTTTTATAAGGGATATGGAAGAGATCAGCCTTGGGTAAGCAATATGGCAGTGAGAGACAGCTAAGCCATTAGTACTGAGAGGAAGAACAGCCCTGCAACACAGGTATGAGCCCTGGCTGATATTCAGTAGAAGCAGAACTTAGGCAGGATCAGTTAGAAGGTCCTCAAGAGAGAAGGGTCTAATCCTTTGGTGCAGTATTGTATGGACTTTGGGATCACTACTCCATTCCAAATGGCTTTCCCTTCAGGCACAAGAGGCTTCCATCTCTTCCAAAAATTGCCTACTGAAACTCTTCTGCTCCCTTCCAAATCAGTTCACTACTCCAGCATAACCCTTGAAGCACAGACAGAGGACTCTTCAACTAATTATAGTAGAAAAGAAGGGTATTTATTGCAGCACTGGACACATGGGAACTAGTTTCCAAAGATACATGCAAGGAGTTGCAGACTGCTGCTCTCTATTTCTACAGAAAAGGTTTTACATTAGGTTTCTAAGGACCCATAACACATAATTATTACCTGCCTACTTTGTATTTTTATCAGCTGAATATCTATTACACCTGCACAATTGTACTTACTCCGTGAACTGGGTCAGTGGGATTTTGAAATGAGGGAGTGGTCATATGGGAGGAAGAAAGCCGTCTTTCTCATGGGGAACTCTTCACCCATGGCCAACTGGCAGGACCTTTTGACCTGCTGGTCACAATCCAAGCCTCTTCCAACTGTTTGATTACTCTTAAGGCAAGGTATTTCTAAAGTCTATGCTCCTTCACAATTGCTTCATCTATCCCAGTCACTCCTAGCTTTACATTCCTAGCATATTTGGTTCTCTTTAACTAAGGCGCCTTCTGCTAGCTATATTACTAACTTAGCTTCTTACCTCATTTTAAAATCATAACTAAAATATGCAATCTTCTACTATCCCAATTATATTCCCAGCTGGCCCCTTGACTCATCTCCATTTTTTAATTATCCTAATTACATTTTCAGCTAACCCCTTGACTCACCTCAGGCACATCCCCGATTCCCTCTCTGCCAGCAGCTCACAGCTGCATTGCACAGCGCTTGCTGTGCACAGACAGCACAAAGCAGGCTGGCCTGGCGGCCCTGAATATTTCTGCAAAACACTCTGCATCTCCCCCCTTTGCTGTGGCTCAGTGCACAACTGCAGGATTGCAGGCGCTTCCTCCCAGAGCTGCGTGAGGCACTGGCTCCTGCAGATGTGACCGGCCGAGCTGTCCCTGCCTCCCGCTGGCCTCGCTTCCCCGGGCAGAAGTGCCGTGCCTGAAGGAGGCCGCCCTGTGCTCCAGCCTGCCGAGCAGCCCGGCTCCCTGCCCCGGTGCCCAGAGTGAGCACACACTGCTGACCTTGCCCAGCACTTACAGGGCAGCCGGCAGAAGAGGAGGAATCGTCAGCCAGCCCACGGCCCTCGGCTGCCCTTGGCCTTTCTCTGCTCCCGGGCACGCTCCAGACGGCCGATGCCTCCAGTGCGGGCTGTGCCCAGCACGGCTGCGCTTCCCCTCGGCAGCAGCCAGCTGCCCCCCGGGCTCTGAGAGCGGAGGATTCGCCCGCTCCCAGCAAGAGGCACCCAGGGCCCGGCTGCTGCCTCTCGCAGCTACAAGGGCCTCCTTCCAGCCTGCCTCTGCCCAGGCTCGGGCTGCTCCGGCCTCTGCCGGGCTCTGCTGCGGCTCCGCCCCGGCCAAGGCCGGGCCCGCTCTCCCCTCACAGGCGCTGACAGCTCCGCGCCACAGGAGACCTTCCCGAGCACCCTCTCTGATCTTTCTGCTCTCTCACTTCAGCAAGGCTCTCCTTCTGCCAAAGACATTGCACTTAGGGATACCAATGCAAGTGGCAGGAGCCCAAATGCTCTCCAGTCACAGCTGCAGGCCTGAATCCACACAGGAAGTCTTGGCTGCCCCACTCCTCCTTTGGTTTTTCTTGCAACTGCCATTGCCTTTTCTGCCTCCACTAGAAATACCACAGCTGAGTCTAAACGGGCCAGCGGGCCATATTCCAAAGGCAGTGCGGTCTGGAGAGGATGAATGAGGAAGAACCTTCTCCACTTATAAGCCATATCAAAGAAGCCATAAGCGTGTCTTAGCACCAATAAAAAACAACTGGCAACTCAGAAGGAAATGCTGAGATTTCTGAGAGTGTTAGAAGGAGGGGAATCTTCCAAATTAGTTGATGTTTAAGAAACTTTATTTAATACCAATCCTACTCTAAAAACCCATACTACAAAAGTATTCAACAATCCTACTCTAGAGTCCTACTCTACAATCCTACTCGATAACTTCTTGACTTTCACATTCTTGTCTCCTCCTTCTTCTTGACTGAGTTGATGAGTGCTTCAAGGATGGATGGTGACTTGGCTGAAGTTACAAATGGATGCTGTCCACAGGAAAAAACAAAAAACAGAGAACAGTGAACCATGACTTTCCAAGCTCAGTGCTTCACAGACTCAATCAGGATTCTTCTGGGTCCTAGAAAGACCCAGAAAGAGGAGCGATGGGACCATCTGCTCCCTAGATGTCATGTGCAGGACCTTGCCATCACAGGCAAACCTGGCCAAGGATCCCATTCATCCATTTCTTCTGGTTTCTTAATCTCCTTGGGATTTTTGCCCTGCCAGTGCTCTAGAAATGGTGCTTTCTGTCCCTGGGATTTCTTCCTTTCAGGAAACTCTAATGACTCACATAGTGCCTGTCTTTGAAAGACAGGCACTGTGCTGATTTCCACAGGGACAGAAAGCAGTGTCTGCCTTTCCATGCCCTGCCCCTCCTGTGCTGGGTGGCACCTTCCTTCCCAGCAGGGCCAGCCCAATGGCACTGGGCCCTGCAGTTCCCTCTCTGCCACACAACCTGGCAGGGACCCTGGGGCAGTTCCCGTCTGCTTGAGCGTGCCAGGCAGCAGATGGGGCTGGGACAAGTCCCTCCCAGCTGTCCCTGTGTGTGTGCCAGAAACCCCTAAGGGTGGGCTGGGGGCACAAACCAGGGCCCCTCAGAAGTTCACAGTGAGCCCCCCACAGCCCCTCCTGCCCACAGCCAAATCTCTGACCCCTCAGCTGGGACTGGCTTCCTTGGGTTCCTGAACCACCATCTCTGTACTCTGCATTGCTCTACTTCAATTCTTTTGCCATTAGAAAAAACTGAACACCCACAAAATTAAAAAAGAGCACAACAGAAAAAGAAAACAGAGCACCTCTCCTCTCAGGAAATGCAGACAGAGGTGGAGTTATTCAGTTTTGTGAGGAATGGGCCCCAGGGACTTTTTTTCCACTTTCCAAGACTTAAGAGTGGCTTTGAAGAAAGTGAGGGACATGGTTTTTTAAAAGGCCAGTTAGAATAGGATGTAGGCGAATATTTTTAAGCACAAAGGAGATCTAATCAGAGTTGGTCTAAGGAAGAATTTGTTTACTCAGAGCATGGTGCCACCCTTGGCACAGGTTGCCCCAACAGCTTGGAACCATTCCAGGTCAGGTAGCAAAGGGCTCTGAACAACCTGATCTTTATAAAGCTGTCCCTGCTCATTGCAGGACACTCAGACCAGAGGACCTTTAGAGGGCCCTGCCAGCCCAGCCCAGGCTAGGATTCCTCACTCTTTTCATCTGAACAGCACCAAGAGTGGAGGTGAGGAGGAAGGGGCTCCTCTGATGCCTTGGACTTCAGTGGAGGAGGAGCCCATCCCTCAGACCTTGTTTCACCTGCAGCCCCTTCCCATTTTACCTGCAGGAGCTCCTTGGCAGACCAGCGCTGCGCCTCGTCTCTCTGCAGGCAGCAGCTCAGGAAGTCACGCAGCAAAGTTGAGAGGAGCTCGGGCTGCTGCAGCTGTGGGGTCCCTCCTGTGGCTATCAGGTGTTGAGCCTGAAGAAAAAGGAAACACGAGGCTCCACCTGCTGCTTTCACATCTCTAGGTGCTCTCCCAGATCCCTTTGTTTAACCTCTGTTCTTCAGTGGCAGTTTCTGCCCTGGCAGAGACCCAGAGATGACTTTCCTTTACCAACCAAAAACCCAAACCCTCATGTAGCCACAGCTTTTCCACCATCCTGCAGATCTTGCCTTGACAGCTGATTTCACTGACTGACCTAGTTAGTGGGAACTACATCAGCAAAAGCTTCTTGGCTTCTCTGAGGATTCACACCAGCTTGAGAGGCTTTTTGGAAGAGGGACTTTGCTATACTAACAAATTCCAAGGATTAGTACATGAAAATCATCTCTGCAGTGCTTTTTGGTCCCTTAAGCACACATGCCATAGAACAAAACCCCTCAAACTTTTTGTCCTGTTCTTGAAAACAATGGGAATTGGAAGAAAAGAAAGGAAATCCATCGGGTAATCCCCAGGGGTAAGGAAACAAACATTTACATTCTCATACACAGGCACGTCAAGATGCCTGCACAAATGTATTGGGATGAAAATGCTGGATTGGACACTCAGGAGCCACCTGCAGCTCTGTCTGTCAGCAGTCTGAAAATTTCTGCTTCCCATTATGTAGCAAAAGAAAAATTGCCATGGTCAAAAGAAGGAGAGGTGCCATCCCTATAGTCACCCCATTTGGCTACTCGAGTCAATACATTAATGGTAGGCCCGTCCCAGAAAGTGCCAGGAAACACTGGGAGGTTTTGGCAGGCTCTCCCCCTCACCAGGCTCTGGCTTGGTGACATGGAGAACTTGGCTTGGGCTAGGAGAGAAACATGCTCACTAAATGTTTCAGCAGCACTGCACAAGAAGCAGAAGAGACTCTGTGGCCTTCCCACCTTCATGCCCAGGTTTCAGGCATGTTCCCAGTGAGAAGAAACTGCACAGTGGGTTAGGTTTCTGTCTAAAAACCACAGTTTAAGAAACTTTGTTGGGTTTGGGTTTGCTTCCTTCATATCTGGAAAGATAACAGCAGTTCTAAGATGCTTGTTTCCTGGTACTGGGGTCATCTCCACTGAGAAAAAAACTGGAATCACTTATAACCCAAGGAAAGTGTTGCCTGAGAATGGTTTTTTTTGCATGTGGAAAGACTTGAGTTTCCCCACTGATGCAACCAAAACTACAGCAGATCCTGATGTGTTGCAGGGAAATTTTAGGAGTGGATCTTGGTGGAAGTAGTTCCAGCAGATGACAATGGGATTTTGTCCAATGGCACACAGAACATGGCACAGGTGAGAAAGATAGCGGGATCAGAGAGTATTTGCTCCTTACCGTGCCAGGACTTTGGTTGTAGTAAGGAGGTTCTTGTTCTACCATTTCAATGCCCACAATTCCAAAAGACCATATGTCCACTTTGGGGCCATATGGTTGACGCGTCACCACTTCAGGCGCCATCCACCAGGGAGTCCCGACTGCCAAGCGACGTCTGCTCTGCTCAGGGGTGAGCTGAGTAGAGAGGCCAAAATCCGCTGAGGAGAAAGCAAAATACTGGTTTCATTTTAGTTCTGTGCAACTAGGAAACCGAGCAAAAGAATTCCCCAGTAGAAGTTTGAGAATGTGCTGTTGAATCTCCTGGCATTGGCGACTTAAAAAATCTCCCCATTTGTTTTTACACTGACTCCAGCAGTGGCTTTTGTTCTTTGGAAACTTTAGATTGTAGCTCCCTCCTGCTGGAAGGGACACACACAGAGCAACACCACTCTTGATTGCTTGTTCCTTGTCATACATCTGTACACGTTGTACCTGTGTCACCAGCTCATAGCAGAGGTCCCTGCACTGCCACCAGCACCATTTTTGGGGAGCTGGCAGTCACCCATAGAAGCCCCAAAGCCCACATCCCTGGAATGTTGCACCTGACCAAGAATATACTGACCCAGCTTGACAGAGCCGTCGGTTCTGAGAAGGATGTTGTCACTCTTCACATCTCGGTGGATCACGTGGTTCGAGTGGAGAAAATCCAGTCCTTGCAGGCACTGAGAGAGAAAAAAGAAACAGGAGGACAGTAAGAAGTGATGTGATTTCATCACACAAGAAAGAAAACAAGAAATTTAAAAGATTCCCTTTCTCCAGGGGAATGGGGAGTAATGGCAGAACACAGTGCCATTGAGAGGAAGAGCTTTCTGCTCCAACACTTGCAGAGCAGGACCCTTCTAAGCAAAGGCATGTCAGCTTTTGAAAGAGCAACAGCACCTGCTCTTGTAGACTGTCCCCTGCAAACCAGCCAGGATGAGTGCTGCTGCAGGGGATGTGCTCAGAAGCAAACAGCGTTTTGGCTGCACTCCTATCTGTTTTAACTGAGGACTGTGAGAAATGAGTCTCTCTTTTTTCTTTGCTCTTCGTTTCAAATCCTACCACCAGCACCTTTGCTTTTACAGGCAAGGAATGCAGTGAAGGCAGGTAAAAGTTTGGCAAGATGGAGAACAGCAAATACAAGAGGCAGAGCAAGAGTACAACAGCAGGAGATAAGAGTGCAAGAACTGAGTACAGTAAGTGCAGGGGCACTGGCAGGCATTTCACTTGAAGTGCTTTTACTTGCCCATAGCATACCAGCAAAACAGAAAAAAAGCTTGGCACATGAAATCACTCCAGGTCTGAGCCCCTGTTTCCCAGACAATCCTGCCCAAGTCCTTTACAGCACAGATGGGATTGCTGACCTCCCGACTGATGGCTGCTATCTCAACTTCAGACAGGGGGGTCTCGCTGATGACATCACTCAGGGCACCTCCGTCCATGTACTCCAAAACCAGCCAGAGTTCCTCACCCAGAAGGTAGCTGAAAGAATGAAACAAGGACATGGAGAGGAGCATGCATGGCTGTATTGAATTTTTGCTTCTGGGTTTCTTGTTTCCATGTCCCTTTGTGACTAGGACAGAATCAAAGGAATAGACATTCCCTCTTGTCTGTACATTGTTTGCAATCTGTGCAGTCTCAAGAAGAAAGGCATAGCTGTGAAAAAGGAGATGTCTTAGATGGGCAGCAAGTGAAAAGTGCAGTTTAGTAACTGCCCAGATAAAAAACCTGTCACACATGGTGTTTCTGGAAATAAGCACCTTGTCTTCCTGGCATGCACAGCAATGGCAAAGAGGGGCAATGATCTAAGGAAAATCCACTTTAGGATGGTTCATCAGCATTTAAGAAACTTTAATATTCAATCCTGAAAAAATGTGATGGCAGAGAACTTGGAGCGTATTGACTTAGGAAGATACAGTGATCCAGGTTCTAAATAATTTTGGAATAATTTTCAAACTACATGTGTCAGGGAAAACTCATACAGACAAGATGCACTCCCTTCTAATCCATTGGAGATGTGTGGAGCAATATGAATAAGTAATAATTAACAGCTCTACTTTCTGCCACTGACCAAAGTGGGTTTTTAACCTCTCATGTTTGCTGTATGTAAATGCACATCCATGGGATAAGACCATGACCTCTCACCTGTCTAAATAATTCACAACACTGGGATTCCTACACCTCTTCATGATCACGATTTCATTAAGGCTTATTGACTTCCTCATCCGTCCTTGAAGATTTATTTTCTTTATGGCCACCTAAAATGACATTGAAAATCAGAAACTTGAGAAGTTGGTGGCACGAGACCACAACTCACATGGAGTGAGTGATTTTGCAATGACACAGCTGAGCTGTGCCAAACTGCCTTGTGATTAGGCACTGCAGTAATTAGGAACTGACATTCCAACAGCCCATTTCTCTGCCCCCTTGGGGGCAGTCACAGGACACGTGGGGCCACTGAGGTTTTGCCTTGTCCACTTGGTAACAGTGGTGTCTCAGCTATCATCCCCGAACCTCTGATCGTACTCTCTACTGCTTTGTTTGGGATTCAGAAGAAATAATCCATGCCTTAATACTCTGTGGATACCTCTTGGGCTATGGGCAGGGCTTAGGGCTTTTAGGGACGCCTTGCAGATGTCTCCCTACGTGCAGTTCCCAAGTGCAGCACTGCAGGTGGCTAAGATGCTGCCAGAAACTTTCAGATGTGTTTGCTGGCAGCCAGAAATGAGAATTCAGGACTCTGAAGCTGTAGCCCCAAAGAGCAGTGAGGTGCCCTAAGGCACCACCTTTGTTTCAGCAATGGAGAGCGAGTGAGCGCCTCCTTCTCTGAAAGGAACCGCTGCCCTCCGTGCCTTCCTTGCGCCAGCTGAGGAGGACAAAGTCCCAAATGTATTTCATGGGCTGGCACCAGGCTGTGCTTCTGGTGCCTTTTCAGCACAGCTCTACCCAAAGCTCCAGCCACTGCTCACACCAGAGGGGAAAGCCCCTCAAGAGCAGCAGACTCTGCAGGGACTGCTGGCATTTACCTCTCCTCCTGTGGCATTGTCGAGTGCTCTAACTACATGTCCGAAACTCCTGGAAACAAAACAGAAGCAGAGAAAGGAGAAGCTGTTCAGCTCCCAGAGTGAAAGCCAGCCCACACAGGAGAGCTCTGCTGTAAATGTCAAAACCCTGCAGGATGCAGGAGGGCTCTGCCAGAAGGCAGATGATGCATTTTCCTCTCAAGTGCATGGGCACTGGGCCTGTTCCTGAAGTGCTGGGTTTCAACTTCTAAAGGGAGTTTATTCTTTCCTCTTGTGTTTCATTTTCTAAACAATGCAGTTCCTATCCTGACCATAGAGTGTTTCCTTCCACAAACCAGGGGAAAGAAATGTTCCTGAGAACTGTTATCTCACAGCTTTGATAGGGGGTAGGTTGCTCCTTCAGGCAAGCAAGTTTCTTCTTTTTTCATTAGTGGGGTGGCATGATTTTGAGACATACACAAATGCTGAAGAAATTAACACAGAGCTATCCCACACTTGAGGGACAAGGAGACCTTCCAGGTTGTGTTCCTGATGCAGGCAAGACCTTGGCAGCATGGAGATGTCTCTGACAATGCCTTCTGAGCCCACTCACATATTCTGAGAAGCACTGAGAGATGGGACACTCTATCCCCAATGTCTCAATATGTTTGCAGCTGGCCTGACTTCACGCTGGATAGACACTCCACAAAAAAAACACCTGGCCCAGGGTTGTGCAGGAGTAACTGTGGCTGGACTCACCCACTGCCAATATATTCCAGCTCAGTGTATTTCATGGTTGGATTTTCCATGTTCACCAAGCTCCCTGAGGAAAAAAAAAATGCAAGATGCTGACTTTAAAGAAGAGATCCCAGCTCCAGGAGATACAAAAGGCGGCCCCACTGTCTGGGGCTCTGAGCCCTTTGTGGTCAGCTGGGTAACAAAAACCACAACCTCAACAGCAACAAGACAGGCAGCCCTGCAGTGCAGATGGCTGGCACAGAGACTGATTTTGTACAGTCCTTTGAAGAGTTCTCTTGACAGGAAACAAAGCACAGGGACATGCATTCCCAGGAGAGAAGGACATCTTCTCCACCTTTCAGCAGTTTGCCAATAGAATTCCTTTCCATTTGTAAACCAGAGCAGGTCATGCTATAACCAATTCCAATGGGGCTTTCAGCATCAGGACCCTCACCTCTTTATGAGCAGGCTGAGCTCAAAGATGCCCCTCTCCCAGCTAAGGAAGGCCCCAGCCTCTGCAGTCCCACCAGCCCTCAGGGACAGGGCAGCTAGCACAACAAGGCTGGCAAAGCCCAAGCATGAGCACTGACAAGCAGTGGGAAGAAGCCACAGGCAGCCTGAGCCCCGTACAAGCTGTTGTCCCCCATTCAGGACACAACAGGATGGGCTTTGAGATCAGCCACACCAGGGTGCAGATCAATGCCCTTTTTGTCCCAACAGGTGATGGTAGACACAGAGTCCACTGGGCTCTGCTCTCAGCCCCACCAGGTCTTTTCTGAGAGCACAGCACTGGCAGCTCTTAGGGGCAAGAAGCAGACTCATTGGGTTGTGCTGCAGAATCACAAAGGACTTGATGAGTTTTCCTAGAGACTGATCTGAGCACGGCTTGGGCCAATGGGTAGGATTCTAACAGTCACAGGAAAGAGCGGGAATCAGGTATGAAAAAGTACCATGGATCTGAGGAATATACCATGAGAGATATATACCATGAGGATATATACCATGAGGAATATACCAGGAGAGAGCTGGAGGCTCTCTCCTGGGAAATGCCTGCAGTAGAGTTGTATCTGATCACACCACTTGGATGTGTCTCTTGGACACATCTCTATAAGCATAAAACTAGGATATTAAATACAGATTGTTATAAAAATATCGTTTTTTTCTTTGGGGGCACATGGAAAACATCTCCTGCTCTTTATTTGTCCTGTAACCTGATGTTCTTTCAAAGTAGTTAGTTCTTATTGACAAAAATACAGCATTCTCTTACTGACAAAAATAAAGCATTGTTATGGAAATAGACTGCAGATGTAGTAGTGGTAACAGTAACTGTCATAAAAATGACATCAGTAAGACATGGGGCAGAAGGCCTCTTTCAGGATGGAGAAAAACCTGCTCCACCAAAAAACCCACAAACCAACAACAAAAAAACCCCAAAACACAAGAAAAACCCTCAAAAAACCAAAAAACAAAAGGCCCCCAAAAAGAATTAACACAAAAACAACACCCCACCAAAAAAAAAAAAATCCCAAGCTAAAAAGACAAAATTCCAAAACCAGTTAATTTCTGTGAAGTTTCTTTTGCTCTGATGCTTGGCTGGAAGTCAAGAGTCTAAGGAGAATTTAGGAAGCTGAAAATTCTGTTCAGTTTGTCACTAGCACACAGGACTTGCCTAGATCATTTGCAAGGTCACAGCCTTCTGCTGGTCCAAGAACAATCCCTGCTTCAGCCTTTAGCAGAGAGGGAAGCTCAGGCAAAGCCAAGGCAGTCCCAGGTGCCCTCAGAGGCAGCAGGAACACCCAGAGCACTCTCTCGCTGCCTCGGAGCACAGCACTTCCTCTGGGGAGTTCTAAATGGCCCTGTGACACCAAACTCAGGAGGAGCATTTGGCACAGCTATGCTGACACCTGCACACAACACACTGTCCCTCAGACAAGAAACACACCAGACGTACCCAGCATCTCCAGGTACCTCTTCTCAGTCTGCTCATTCGGAGAGACGAGCTCTGTTTCTGAGTGCTCAGACTTGCCCGAGCTCGAGTTCCCAGGTGTGACAAAAGGGCTTCCTCGAGGTAATGCTGCTGCGGCAGCAGGTGCAGAGCTGATGATGTGCTGGGCCTGTAGCACTTCTGGTGGGCACTGTTCCTGTGCCTCACTCCAAACTTGGGGCCCTTCATTGCCAGACATTCGCTGGAAGTCTTTGCAGGCAGCTTGGTGAGATGTGAACACTCGCACCTCAAATCAAACAGAACAAAGCAGTCAGAGACTACAGCTTGTCCCTGTAAGCAAGGAGTCACCAACTGTGAGGAAAGGGAAAGGACAGATTGACAGGGGATACAGACAGCTTGTTTCATTCCTCCATCTGGGGCACTGTGTTCCCGTGTAAAAACACCTCAAGAAACAAGGAGAGCAGGAACAGGCCAGCTAGAATCAATTTTGGATGACTGCTGGCCAAAAGGCCAAAGGACAAGTCCCACTATCCAGTGCAGCAGTAGAGATACAGCACACCAGGAAAGGTCCTTCAGAGTAACTGTGATACACACTACAGTAGGATGGCACTCAGAGGCATCACCCCACTCCCTGCTGCTCTGCACTGGAAAGGTAAGAAGGGCAGAAACCACCAGTTTGGTGACTGCAGTGACTGCATCCCTCTTTAACTCGCTTCTAGAGCCTGAGGAAGACGATTAAGTTTCCCTCCGACAATTTGCATTTCTTCTTCCAGCCTCTTCTCCCTTCCCTTGTTGCTAGCCTCAGAATCCTGCAGCTCTGCATGCACATGTCCCTTGATACTCTGTAAACAAGAAGGGAGAGGATGTTTCATGAGTGGCATGGCTGCCACTCTCTCACTCACCTGGTTTTGTTGATCGCCCCTCTGCTGATGGAGATTATCCTCTTGAACACTCCTCATGCCTTCCTTGTTCTTCCTCCTCACATCCACGATGGCACTCTGAGCTTCGGACAGCTCTGCTTGTGCCTCTGCCTTGATGTTCTGTACACACAAGTGCAGGGCAAGTGACTGGGAGCTGCCATCAGGCTCAGCTTTTTCCTCTTGCAGCCTCCAAATCACATTTCTTCAACCACTTCTTTCTGCTTCCCTACCCACATCTGCTTCCAATGTAACCCTCCTGTCTCCCAGTGCTGTTCTCTACAGATTCCAAGGCTCTGTGCTTCCAGTGCCTGTGGGACTCCTGGCCTCCTCAGTCCCAAGAGCTCTGGTTTATGCCCCTCTTCCTGCCCTCCCCTCTGTCACCTGGCCTGTCAGGCTTACCTGGCCATTCTGCTGTGGCTCTTCCACCTGCTGCCTGAGCTGCCCTTCCTGCTCTCGGGCTGGGAACAGCTCTCCCTGAGTCTGGCACGGCATCTCTGATGAAGCAAACTGCTCCTGCTCTTCCTCTAGAAGGACCTGCACAGAAAGCAAGAGAAGATGGATTTCAACTTCCCATATGACCTTTGTGGGCCAAGACTCAAAGACTGATGGGCTCACATGTTCTCAAACCCCTGTGCTGCTGCTCTGCTGGGGCATTCTCTGCCCAAGGGGAGGCACAGATTCCAAAGGGACCCTGGCCCTACAATCAGGAGCCCTCTGGGACTGAAGCTCCAACAGCCTCTCAGGCAGCTGACAGGGAAGGTGTGGCATTTCTCAAGGCTCTGGTGAGGGCCTCCCTCTGCTTCTGCCATGTCCTGTTTGTCTTTCAGTAGTGACTGACCCCCAGCCATGTTGCACAGCTCCATTCTGGCTCTGCAGGTGGTTTCCTGTGTCAGCTAACTCCTTGTGAGAGACACTTCTGGAGTTCAAGTTAACTTCAGGCCTGCACCAGCATTCCTGCCTTCCTGACATCTATACTCTTGTTAGAAACCCTGGTCATTCAGGAGATGTGGATGTGTGCAAAGATCTTCTGATGGAGGTCAGAGAGCCTCTGTGGCCACCTCAGTATATGGAGGAGGACCAAGGTGTTTCTTCTCCCTCTTTTGTCAACTGACAATTCTGACCAGCAGTAACAGAGACTCTCCTAAGGCCCCATTAACAAATGCACTTACACAGCCCTGGGGATGCCACTGAAGGAAACCAAGTATCATGTAATGCATGCCATGTATGACCAGAGTCACCAAACAGCACCTAAACATGGAATTGTTCTATCTCACTCAGACAGGCAGAAAAATAAGGAATTAACTGGGGATTTCTAAATAGAAGAGCCTAGAAAAGGACAACAGCTCTGAGGGCAAAAATACACCATATCTGGAGGGGGAAACATCTCTGCCTGCTCAGAATTGGCCAATGGAATGTGTCTCTAATCCCCTCCTGAAAGGGATGCTTTAGGTGAGCTTTGCACCTCCAGCTGCCTTGGACCAGAGGCAGGAAGATTCAAATATGTAAAAGTTACATAGATAGATAGATAGATAGATAGATAGATAGATAGATAGATAGATAGAAAGATCTCATTACTAAAATCTCTCTTTGCTGTCCTCTTTGTTGCTACACAAATCAAAATTTCGTAGCCACTGCCCCGCTCAGCAGCAATCCTGAGATTTCTCTCCTCTTGCTGTAAAAAGCACACTCTTGGGGAATCTGGAGCATGTGGGTCCATATGGAAAGTGATCAGACCAAGAGCGTTGCACAGGGAACTGCATGCTTTGTGCATCTGTGCACAAGCAAGTTCTTCGCCTGGACTACACTACAATGACAGTGCTATAGTGGCTGGAATGAAAAAAAAAACCAGCCACTTCCAGCTCATCTGATCTCTGAGGACCAGCTGAATGCAAAGGAAATGATCTCCTGCTCAATTCCCAAGCTCAACACACGCTAAATCCTTGGGCTAAAGAAAGTCAAAGGCACTGTTAAGCTAAAAGTGATCTGTAAGTCCATGCTGGCAGGCCTGAAACATCAAATGTTTCTTCCGCACCTAGGTCCCTGCACTGAATGATAAGGAAAATCACTTCCAAAAGTGGCTCAAATATTTGGATACACAAATGAGATTCTGAAGGTCCCTCAGGAGCCTCCTGTTGTCCAGGCTAAAGCTCCCTCAGCACCTCCTCACTTGCCTTTTGCTCCACCCCCTTGCCCAGCACCCGTGGCTTTCTCTGCACACGCTCCAGCCCCTCAATCCCTTTCTGCGTCACAGGGCCCACAGCTGCACACAGCACTCCAGCTGTGGCCGCAGCGCTGCCCAGCACAGGGCGACGCTCACTGCCCTGCTCCTGCTGCCCCTCTGCTGCTGACACAGGCCACCATGCCCTTGGCCTTCTTGGCCACCTGGCTACACACTGTCTCATCTTCATCTGCTCAGGATCATTAGCCCTGTGTTCTTTTGGCCTACGCAGCTCCCCAGCCAAAAAGGTACCCATCTGACTTCAGATACAGCATGCACCATTTCTAGATGGCCCCTTCCTCTTCTGAGCAACCAAGACAGCAGTCAAGGACTTGCGCTTCAACCACACTCCAGGCTCATAACCACTTGCCAAAGCTGCAGACTACATCAAAATATGCAACACAGAAATCTGCCCCTCCTGCTGTTTGCCTCACAAGAAGGCTTCGCAAGTCCGCACTTTGTTTCTTTGGCCGCATTGGACAAGAATGGCCCCCCACAGCTGCATGGACAACACAATCCTCCCCTGGCAGCTTATCAAAAGCCAAAAGACACCTGGCCCAAAAGAGACTGTACAAGCAAAGAACTACTCAAGGAGAACTGCAGACTGGTTTCAGAGGCCAAACACACCTTTCCAAAAAGGGAAAACAAACACACCAAGCCCTGGCACCTTAGGCACTACCACCTTGGCCCTTGGCCACAGCACTGCAGAAGACGAGAGATGGAACGTCCCTTAGCCAAGCAGCCAGATGCTCTCCCAGAGGAACCAACCCTTTGGTGCCTCACCATGACAGCTCAAAGGCCATGTTCTGCTGGCACTGCCTGGAGAAAATCGCAAGCTCCAGGCAGGACTGCAGCACTCAGCATCCTCAGCCAGCAACAGCAAAGTGCTGGCTGCTGCGAAACTTGCAGCTCTGCCTTGCACTAAAGACAGCACCACACACAAATGGCGCTTACAGGTTCAGAGGGTCCATGTGTGACCAATGACAGAGGCTGGCCGTCATCCACGTCCGTTTGCTCCTCTTGGGCCTCTTCGCCAGGAGCAGCGGGAGCCAGAACAGAAACTTCGGACAGTTCTGCCATCTGTGGCAAGAGAGAAGCGTGAAGGAGAGGCCAATAAATATCTTTTTGAACGTCATTTCTTTTCAGATCTACCACCATGTCGTCTAAGAGAAAAATCATAAAATCTAGCGACAAAGGGATTCCAAAGCACCTCCACCAAATTAAAACAAGCCGATTCAACAGAATTCTATAGATGGATATGAAGTTGGTTTTCCTCCCTGGCTGCTTTATGCACGCAAGGTTATCTTGCCAAAACTGAGTTTTACTTCTTGAAAGCTCTGAAATGGAAAACTAGGAAAGCGACAGCAACGCCTTTGCTGCTGCTGCTGCTGCTGCAGACGTAGAAAACTCAAACTGGATCAGGATCCCATTCCAAAACTGGAAAAGGGCAGGAAACCTTGTGCAGAAGCATCTTTGCTTGCTAGAAGAGAAAGACAATGAAGAGGCCTTCTCCTCCTAGCAAACCAACAGACCAACGAGCCAACAAACCACAAGATTGAAGTTTCACCCACTCCAGTGTCCAAAGCCCTTGGATGCAGTGACAGGATGTTTGGTGGTGAAACAGCCCTTGTGCTCAGCACTGTCATGCAGGGATTGATGGAAGTCTGCCTGAAGGTCCCTCAAGAGCCTCCTGTTGTCCAGGCTAAAGCTCCCTGAGCAACTCCTCACTGGCCTTTTGCTCCACCCCCTTGCCCAGCTCCCATGGTCTTCTTTGCACACGCTCCAGCCCCTCAATCCCTTTCTGTGTCACAGGGCCCACAGCTGCACACAGCACTCCAGCTGTGGCCGCAGCGCTGCCCAGCACAGGGCGACGCTCACTGCCCTGCTCCTGCTGCCCCTCTGCTGCTGACACAGGCCACCATGCCCTTGGCCTTCTTGGACACCTGGCTACACACTGTCTCATCTTCATCTGCTCAGGATCATTAGCCCTGTGTTCTTTTGGCCTACGCAGCTCCCCAGCCAAAAAGGTGCCCATCTGACTTCAGATACAGCATGCACCATTTCTAGATGGCCCCTTCCTCTTCTGAGCAATCAAGACAGCAGTTATGGCCTTGCGCTTCAACCACATTCCTAGCTCATAACCACTTGCCAAAGCTGCAGACTACATCAAAATACGCAACAACAGAAATCTGCCCCTCCTGCTGTTTGCCTCACAAGAAGGCTTCGCAAGTCTGCACTTTGTTCCTTTGGCCGCATGGGACAAGAATGGCCCCCCACAGCTGCATGGACAACACAATCCTCCCCTGGCAGCTTATCAAAAGCCAAAAGACACCTGGCCCAAAAGAGACTGTACAAGCAAAGAACTACTCAAGGAGAACTGCAGACTGGTTTCAGAGGCCAAATACACCTTTCCAAAAAGGGAAAACAAAGAAACCAAGCCCTGGCACCTTAGGCACTACCACCTTGGCCCTTGGCCACAGCACTGCAGAAGACGAGAGATGGAACGTCCCTTAGCCAAGCAGCCAGATGCTCTCCCAGAGGAACCAACCCTTTGGTGCCTCACCATGACAGCTCAAAGGCCATGTTCTGCTGGCACTGCCTGGAGAAAATCGCAAGCTCCAGGCAGGACTGCAGCACTCAGCATCCTCAGCCAGCAACAGCAAAGTGCTGGCTGCTGCGAAACTTGCAGCTCTGCCTTGCACTAAAGACAGCACCACACACAAATGGCGCTTACAGGTTCAGAGGGTCCATGTGTGACCAATGACAGAGGCTGGCCGTCATCCACGTCCGTTTGCTCCTCTTGGGCCTCTTCGCCAGGAGCAGCGGGAGCCAGAAGAGAAACTTCGGACAGTTCTGCCATCTGTGGCAAGAGAGAAGCGTGAAGGAGAGGCCAATAAATATCTTTTTGAACGTCATTTCTTTTCAGATCTACCACCATGTCGTCTAAGAGAAAAATCATAAAATCTAGTGACAAAGGGATTCCAAAGCACCTCCACCAAATTAAAATAAGCCGATTCAACAGAATTCTATAGATGGATATGAAGTTGGTTTTCCTCCCTGGCTGCTTTATGCACGCAAGGTTATCTTGCCAAAACTGAGTTTTACTTCTTGAAAGCTCTGAAATGGAAAACTAGGAAAGCGACAGCAACGCCTTTGCTGCTGCTGCTGCTGCTGCAGACGTGGAAAACTCAAACTGCATCAGGATCCCATTCCAAAACTGGAAAAGGGCAGGAAACCTTGTGCAGAAGCATCTTTGCTTGCTAGAAGAGAAAGAAAATGAACAGGGTTCTCCTCCTAGCAAACCAACAGACCAACGAGCCAACAAACCACAAGATTGAAGTTTCACCCACTCCAGTGTCCAAAGCCCTTGGATGCAGTGACAGGATGTTTGGTGGTGAAACAGCCCTTGTACTCAGCACTGTCATGCAGGGATTGATGGAAGTCTGCCTGAAGGTCCCTCAAGAGCCTCCTGTTGTCCAGGCTAAAGCTCCCTCAGCACCTCCTCACTTGCCTTTTGCTCCACCCCCTTGCCCAGCTCCCATGGTCTTCTTTGCACACGCTCCAGCCCCTCAATCCCTTTCTGCGTCACAGGGCCCACAGCTGCACACAGCACTCCAGCTGTGGCCGCAGCGCTGCCCAGCACAGGGCGACGCTCACTGCCCTGCTCCTGCTGCCCCTCTGCTGCTGACACAGGCCACCATGCCCTTGGCCTTCTTGGACACCTGGCTACACACTGTCTCATCTTCATCTGCTCAGGATCATTAGCCCTGTGTTCTTTTGGCCTACGCAGCTCCCCAGCCAAAAAGGTACCCATCTGCCTTCAGATACAGCATGCACCATTTCTAGATGGCCCCTTCCTCTTCTGAGCAACTAAGACAGCAGTCAACGACTTGTGCTTCAACCACACTCCAGGCTCATAACCACTTGCCAAAGCTGCAGGCTACATCAAAATACGCAACAACAGAAATCTGCCCTCCTGCTGTTTGCCTCACAAGAAGGCTTCGCACGTCCGCACTTTGTTTCTTTGGCCGCATGGGACAAGAATGGCCCCCCACAGCTGCATGGGCAAAACAATCTTCCCCTGGCAGCTTATCAAAAGCCAAAAGACACCTGGCCCAAAAGAGATTGTACAAGCAAAGAAATAGTCTAGGAAACTGCTGACCGGTTTCACAAGCCAAACACGCCTTTCCAAAAAGGGAAAACAAACAAACCAAGCCCTGGCACCTCCAGCATTTCTACCATTGCATTTGGCCACAGCACTGCAGAAGACGAGAGATGGAGCGTCCCTTAGCCAAGCAGCCAGATGCTCTCCCAGAGGAACCAACCCTTTGGACCTCACCATGACAGCTCAAAGGCCATGTTCTGCGGGCACTCCCTGGAGAAAATCGCAAGCTCCAGGCAGGACTGCAGCACTCAGCATCCTCAGCCAGCAACAGCAAAGTGCTGGCTGCTGCGAAACTTGCAGCTCTGCCTTGCACTAAAGACAGCACCACACACAAATGGCACTTACAGGTTCAGAGGGTCCATGTGTGACCAATGACAGAGGCTGGCCGTCATCCACGTCAGTTTGCTCCTCTTGGGCTTCTTCGCCAGGAGCAGCGGGAGCCAGGAAAGCAACTTCGAACAGTTCTGCCATCTGTGGCAAGAGTGAAGCATGAGGGAAAGGCTATTAACTATCATTTTGAACGTCATTTCTTTTCAGATCTACCACCATGTTGTCTAAGGAAAAATCATAAAATCTAGTGACAAAGGGATTCCAAAGCACCTCCACCAAATTAAAACAAGCCGATTCAACAGAATTCTATAGATAGATATGAAGTTGGTTTTCCTCCCTGGCTGCTTTATGCACGCAAGTTTATCTTGCCAAAACTGAGTTTTACTTCTTGAAAGCTCTGAAATGGAAAACTAGGAAAGCGACAGCAACGCCTTTGCTGCTGCTGCTGCTGCTGCAGACGTAGAAAACTCAAACTGGATCAGGATCCCATTCCAAAACTGGAAAAGGGCAGGAAACCTTGTGCAGAAGCATCTTTGCTTGCTAGAAGAGAAAGACAATGAAGAGGCCTTCTCCTCCTAGCAAACCAACAGACCAACGAGCCAACAAACCACAAGATTGAAGTTTCACCCACTCCAGTGTCCAAAGCCCTTGGATGCAGTGACAGGATGTTTGGTGGTGAAACAGCCCTTGTACTCAGCACTGTCACGCAGGGATTGATGGAAGTCTGCCTGAAGGTCCCTCAAGAGCCTCCTGTTGTCCAGGCTAAAGCTCCCTGAGCACCTCCTCACTGGCCTTTTGCTCCACCCCCTTGCCCAGCTCCCATGGTCTTCTTTGCACACGCTCCAGCCCCTCAATCCCTTTCTGCGTCACAGGACCCACAGCTGCACACAGCACTCCAGCTGTGGCCGCAGCGCTGCCCAGCACAGGGCGACGCTCACTGCCCTGCTCCTGCTGCCCCTCTGCTGCTGACACAGGCCACCATGCCCTTGGCCTTCTTGGTCACCTGGCTACACACTGTCTCATCTTCATCTGCTCAGAATCATTAGCCCTGTGTTCTTTTGGCCTACGCAGCTCCCCAGCCAAAAAGGTGCCCATCTGACTTCAGATACAGCATGCACCATTTCTAGATGGCCCCTTCCTCTTCTGAGCAACCAAGACAGCAGTCAAGGACTTGCGCTTCACCCACACTCCAGGCTCCAAACCACTTGCCAAAGCTGCAGACTACATCAAAATACGCAACAACAGAAATCTGCCCCTCCTGCTGTTTGCCTCACAAGAAGGCTTCGCAAGTCTGCACTTTGTTTCTTTGGCCGCACGGGACAAGAATGGCCCCCCACAGCTGCATGGGCAACACAATCCTCCCCTGGCAGCTTATCAAAAGTCAAAAGACACCTGGCCCAAAACAGATTGTACAAGAAAAGAACTAGTCTAGGAAACTGCCGACCGGTTTCACAAGCCAAACACACCTTTCCAAAAACGGAAAACAAACAAACCAAGCCCTGGCACCTTAGGCACTACCACCTTGGCCCTTGGCCACGGCACTGCAGAAGCTGAGAGATAGAGCTCCTCTTAGCCAAGCAGCCAGATGCTCTCCCAGAGGAACCAACCCTTTGGAACTCAACATGACAGCTCAAAGGCCATGTTCTGCTGGCACTGCCTGGAGAAAATCGCAAGCTCCAGGCAGGACTGCAGCACTCAGCATCCTCAGCCAGCAACAGCAAAGTGCTGGCTGCTCTGAAACTTGCAGCTCTGCCTTGCACTAAAGACAGCACCACACACAAATGGCGCTTACAGGTTCAGAGGGTCCATGTGTGACCAATGACAGAGGCTGGCCGTCATCCACGTCAGTTTGCTCCTCTTGGGCTTCTTCGCCAGGAGCAGCGGGAGCCAGGAAAGCAACTTCGAACAGTTCTGCCATCTGTGGCACGAGTGAAGCATGAGGGAAAGGCCATTAACTATCATTTTGAACGTCATTTCTTTTCAGATCTACCACCATGTTGTCTAAGGAAAAATCATAAAATCTAGCGACAAAGGGATTCCAAAGCAGCTCCACCAAATTAAAATAAGCCGATTCAACAGAATTCTATAGATGGATATGAAGTTGGTTTTCCTCCCTGGCTGCTTTATGCACGCAAGGTTATCTTGCCAAAACTGCGTTTTACTTCTTGAAAGCTCTGAAATGGAAAACTAGGAAAGCGACAGCAACGCCTTTGCTGCTGCTGCTGCTGCTGCAGACGTAGAAAACTCAAACTGGATCAGGATCCCATTCCAAAACTGGAAAAGGGCAGGAAACCTTGTGCAGAAGCATCTTTGCTTGCTAGAAGAGAAAGAAAATGAAGAGGCCTTCTCCTCCTAGCAAACCAACAGACCAACGAGCCAACAAACCACAAGATTGAAGTTTCACCCACTCCAGTGTCCAAAGCCCTTGGATGCAGTGACAGGATGTTTGGTGGTGAAACAGCCCTTGTGCTCAGCACTGTCATGCAGGGATTGATGGAAGTCTGCCTGAAGGTCCCTCAAGAGCCTCCTGTTGTCCAGGCTAAAGCTCCCTAAGCACCTCCTCACTTGCCTTTTGCTCCACCCCCTTGCCCAGCTCCCATGGTCTTCTTTGCACACGCTCCAGCCCCTCAATCCCTTTCTGCGTCACAGGGCCCACAGCTGCACACAGCACTCCAGCTGTGGCCGCAGCGCTGCCCAGCACAGGGCGACGCTCACTGCCCTGCTCCTGCTGCCCCTCTGCTGCTGACACAGGCCACCATGCCCTTGGCCTTCTTGGTCACCTGGCTACACACTGTCTCATCTTCATCTGCTCAGGATCATTAGCCCTGTGTTCTTTTGGCCTACGCAGCTCCCCAGCCAAAAAGGTGCCCATCTGACTTCAGATACAGCATGCACCATTTCTAGATGGCCCCTTCCTCTTCTGAGCAATCAAGACAGCAGTTATGGCCTTGCGCTTCAACCACATTCCTAGCTCATAACCACTTGCCAAAGCTGCAGACTACATCAAAATACGCAACAACAGAAATCTGCCCCTCCTGCTGTTTGCCTCACAAGAAGGCTTCGCAAGTCTGCACTTTGTTCCTTTGGCCGCATGGGACAAGAATGGCCCCCCACAGCTGCATGGACAACACAATCCTCCCCTGGCAGCTTATCAAAAGCCAAAAGACACCTGGCCCAAAAGAGACTGTACAAGCAAAGAACTACTCAAGGAGAACTGCAGACTGGTTTCAGAGGCCAAATACACCTTTCCAAAAAGGGAAAACAAACAAACCAAGCCCTGGCACCTTAGGCACTACCACCTTGGCCCTTGGCCACAGCACTGCAGAAGCCGAGAGATGGAGCGTCCCTTAGCCAAGCAGCCAGATGCTCTCCCAGAGGAACCAACCCTTTGGACCTCAACATGACAGCTCAAAGGCCATGTTCTGCTGGCGCTGCCTGGAGAAAATCGCAAGCTCCAGGCAGGACTGCAGCACTCAGCATCCTCAGCCAGCAACAGCAAAGTGCTGGCTGCTGCGAAACTTGCAGCTCTGCCTTGCACTAAAGACAGCACCACACACAAATGGCGCTTACAGGTTCAGAGGGTCCATGTGTGACCAATGACAGAGGTTGGCCGTCATCCACGTCAGTTTGCTCCTCTTGGGCTTCTTCGCCAGGAGCAGCGGGAGCCAGGACAGCAACTTCGGACAGTTCTGTCATCTGTGGCAAGATAGAAGCGTGAAGGAGAGGCCATTAACTATCATTTAGAACGTCATTTCTTTCCAGTTCTACCACCATGGCGTCTAAGAGAAAAATCATAAAATCTAGCGACAAAGGGATTCCAAAGCAGCTCCACCAAATTAAAATAAGCCGATTCAACAGAATTCTATAGATGGATATGAAGTTGGTTTTCCTCCCTGGCTGCTTTATGCACGCAAGGTTATCTTGCCAAAACTGCGTTTTACTTCTTGAAAGCTCTGAAATGGAAAACTAGGAAAGCGACAGCAACGCCTTTGCTGCTGCTGCTGCTGCAGACGTAGAAAACTCAAACTGGATCAGGATCCCATTCCAAAACTGGAAAAGGGCAGGAAACCTTGTGCAGAAGCATCTTTGCTTGCTAGAAGAGAAAGAAAATGAAGAGGCCTTCTCCTCCTAGCAAACCAACAGACCAACGAGCCAACAAACCACAAGATTGAAGTTTCACCCACTCCAGTGTCCAAAGCCCTTGGATGCAGTGACAGGATGTTTGGTGGTGAAACAGCCCTTGTGCTCAGCACTGTCATGCAGGGATTGATGGAAGTCTGCCTGAAGGTCCCTCAAGAGCCTCCTGTTGTCCAGGCTAAAGCTCCCTGAGCACCTCCTCACTGGCCTTTTGCTCCACCCCCTTGCCCAGCTCCCATGGTCTTCTTTGCACACGCTCCAGCCCCTCAATCCCTTTCTGCGTCACAGGGCCCACAGCTGCACACAGCACTCCAGCTGTGGCCGCAGCGCTGCCCAGCACAGGGCGACGCTCACTGCCCTGCTCCTGCTGCCCCTCTGCTGCTGACACAGGCCACCATGCCCTTGGCCTTCTTGGTCACCTGGCTACACACTGTCTCATCTTCATCTGCTCAGGATCATTAGCCCTGTGTTCTTTTGGCCTACGCAGCTCCCCAGCCAAAAAGGTGCCCATCTGACTTCAGATACAGCATGCACCATTTCTAGATGGCCCCTTCCTCTTCTGAGCAACCAAGACAGCAGTCAAGGACTTGCGCTTCACCCACACTCCAGGCTCCAAACCACTTGCCAAAGCTGCAGACTACATCAAAATACGCAACAACAGAAATCTGCCCCTCCTGCTGTTTGCCTCACAAGAAGGCTTCGCAAGCCCGCACTTTGTTTCTTTGGCCGCACGGGACAAGAATGGCCCCCCACAGCTGCATGGGCAACACAATCCTCCCCTGGCAGCTTATCAAAAGTCAAAAGACACCTGGCCCAAAACAGATTGTACAAGAAAAGAACTAGTCTAGGAAACTGCCGACCGGTTTCACAAGCCAAACACACCTTTCCAAAAACGGAAAACAAACAAACCAAGCCCTGGCACCTTAGGCACTACCACCTTGGCCCTTGGCCACAGCACTGCAGAAGCTGAGAGATAGAGCTCCTCTTAGCCAAGCAGCCAGATGCTCTCCCAGAGGAACCAACCCTTTGGAACTCAACATGACAGCTCAAAGGCCATGTTCTGCTGGCACTGCCTGGAGAAAATCGCAAGCTCCAGGCAGGACTGCAGCACTCAGCATCCTCAGCCAGCAACGGAAAAGTGCTGGCTGCTGCGAAACTTGCAGCTCTGCCTTGCACTAAAGACAGCACCACACACAAATGGCGCTTACAGGTTCAGAGGGTCCATGTGTGACCAATGACAGAGGCTGGCCGTCATCCACGTCAGTTTGCTCCTCTTGGGCTTCTTCGCCAGGAGCAGCGGGAGCCAGGACAGCAACTTCGGACAGTTCTGTCATCTGTGGCAAGATAGAAGCGTGAAGGAGAGGCCATTAACTATCATTTAGAACGTCATTTCTTTCCAGTTCTACCACCATGGCGTCTAAGAGAAAAATCATAAAATCTAGCGACAAAGGGATTCCAAAGCAGCTCCACCAAATTAAAATAAGCCGATTCAACAGAATTCTATAGATGGATATGAAGTTGGTTTTCCTCCCTGGCTGCTTTATGCACGCAAGGTTATCTTGCCAAAACTGCGTTTTACTTCTTGAAAGCTCTGAAATGGAAAACTAGGAAAGCGACAGCAACGCCTTTGCTGCTGCTGCTGCTGCTGCAGACGTGGAAAACTCAAACTGGATCAGGATCCCATTCCAAAACTGGAAAAGGGCAGGAAACCTTGTGCAGAAGCATCTTTGCTTGCTAGAAGAGAAAGAAAATGAAGAGGCCTTCTCCTCCTAGCAAACCAACAGACCAACGAGCCAACAAACCGCAAGATTGAAGTTTCACCCACTCCAGTGTCCAAAGCCCTTGGATGCAGTGACAGGATGTTTGGTGGTGAAACAGCCCTTGTGCTCAGCACTGTCATGCAGGGATTGATGGAAGTCTGCCTGAAGGTCCCTCAAGAGCCTCCTGTTGTCCAGGCTAAAGCTCCCTGAGCACCTCCTCACTGGCCTTTTGCTCCACCCCCTTGCCCAGCTCCCATGGTCTTCTTTGCACACGCTCCAGCCCCTCAATCCCTTTCTGCGTCACAGGGCCCACAGCTGCACACAGCACTCCAGCTGTGGCCGCAGCGCTGCCCAGCACAGGGCGACGCTCACTGCCCTGCTCCTGCTGCCCCTCTGCTGCTGACACAGGCCACCATGCCCTTGGCCTTCTTGGACACCTGGCTACACACTGTCTCATCTTCATCTGCTCAGGATCATTAGCCCTGTGTTCTTTTGGCCTACGCAGCTCCCCAGCCAAAAAGGTGCCCATCTGACTTCAGATACAGCATGCACCATTTCTAGATGGCCCCTTCCTGTTCTGAGCAATCAAGACTGCAGTCATGGACTTGCGCTTCAACCACACACCAGGCTCATAACCACTTTCCAAAGCTGCAGACTACATCAAAATACGCAACAACAGAAATCTGCCCCTCCTGCTGTTTGCCTCACAAGAAGGCTTTGCAAGCCCGCACTTTGTTTCTTTGGCCACACGGGACAAGAATGGGCCCCCACAGCTGCATGGGCAACACAATCCTCCCCTGGCAGCTTATCAAAAGCCAAAAGACACCTGGCCCAAAAGAGATTGTACAAGTAAAGAACTAGTCTAGGAAACTGCCGACCGGTTTCACAAGCCAAACACACCTTTCCAAAAAGGGAAAACAAACAAACCAAGCCCTGGCACCTCAAGCATTTCTACCATTGCATTTGGCCACAGCACTGCAGAAGCCGAGAGACAGAGCTTCTCTTAGCCAAGCAGCCAGATGCTCTCCCAGAGGAACCAACCCTTTGGACCTCAACATGACAGCTCAAAGGCCATGTTCTGCTGGCACTGCCTGGAGAAAATCGCAAGCTCCAGGCAGGACTGCAGCACTCAGCATCCTCAGCCAGCAACAGCAAAGTGCTGGCTGCTGCGAAACTTGCAGCTCTGCCTTGCACTAAAGACAGCACCACACACAAATGGCGCTTACAGGTTCAGAGGGTCCATGTGTGACCAATGACAGAGGTTGGCCGTCATCCACGTCAGTTTGCTCCTCTTGGGCTTCTTCGCCAGGAGCAGCGGGAGCCAGGACAGCAACTTCGGACAGTTCTGCCATCTGTGGCAAGATAGAAGCGTGAAGGAGAGGCCATTAACTATCATTTAGAACGTCATTTCTTTCCAGTTCTACCACCATGTCGTCTAAGAGAAAAATCATAAAATCTAGCGACAAAGGGATTCCAAAGCAGCTCCACCAAATTAAAATAAGCCGATTCAACAGAATTCTATAGATGGATATGAAGTTGGTTTTCATCCCTGGCTGCTTTATGCACGCAAGGTTATCTTGCCAAAACTGAGTTTTACTTATTGAAAGCTCTGAAATGGAAAACTAGGAAAGCGACAGCAACACCTTTGCTGCTGCTGCTGCTGCTGCAGACGTGGAAAACTCAAACTGGATCAGGATCCCATTCCAAAACCGGAAAAGGGCAGGAAACCTTGTGCAGAAGCATCTTTGCTTGCTAGAAGAGAAAGAAAATCAACAGGGTTCTCCTCCTAGCAAACCAACAGACCAACGAGCCAACAAACCGCAAGATTGAAGTTTCACCCACTCCAGGGTCCAAAGCCCTTGGATGCAGTGACGGGATGTTTGGTGGTGAAACAGCCCTTGTACTCAGCACTGTCACGCAGGGATTGATGGAAGTCTGCCTGAAGGTCCCTCAAGAGCCTCCTGTTGTCTGGGCTAAAGCTCCCTCAGCACCTCCTCACTGGCCTTTTGCTCCACCCCCTTGCCCAGCTCCCATGGTCTTCTTTGCACACGCTCCAGCCCCTCAATCCCTTTCTGCGTCACAGGGCCCACAGCTGCACACAGCACTCCAGCTGTGGCCGCAGCGCTGCCCAGCACAGGGCGACGCTCACTGCCCTGCTCCTGCTGCCCCTCTGCTGCTGACACAGGCCACCATGCCCTTGGCCTTCTTGGTCACCTGGCTACACACTGTCTCATCTTCATCTGCTCAGAATCATTAGCCCTGTGTTCTTTTGGCCTACGCAGCTCCCCAGCCAAAAAGGTGCCCATCTGACTTCAGATACAGCATGCACCATTTCTAGATGGCCCCTTCCTCTTCTGAGCAACCAAGACAGCAGTCAAGGACTTGCGCTTCACCCACACTCCAGGCTCCAAACCACTTGCCAAAGCTGCAGACTACATCAAAATACGCAACAACAGAAATCTGCCCCTCCTGCTGTTTGCCTCACAAGAAGGCTTCGCAAGTCCGCACTTTGTTTCTTTGGCCGCACGGGAAAAGAATGGCCCCCCACAGCTGCATGGGCAACACAATCCTCCCCTGGCAGGTTATCAAAAGTCAAAAGACACCTGGCCCAAAACAGATTGTACAAGAAAAGAACTAGTCTAGGAAACTGCCGACCGGTTTCACAAGCCAAACACACCTTTCCAAAAACGGAAAACAAACAAACCAAGCCCTGGCACCTTAGGCACTACCACCTTGGCCCTTGGCCACAGCACTGCAGAAGCTGAGAGATAGAGCTCCTCTTAGCCAAGCAGCCAGATGCTCTCCCAGAGGAACCAACCCTTTGGAACTCAACATGACAGCTCAAAGGCCATGTTCTGCTGGCACTGCCTGGAGAAAATCGCAAGCTCCAGGCAGGACTGCAGCACTCAGCATCCTCAGCCAGCAACGGAAAAGTGCTGGCTGCTGCGAAACTTGCAGCTCTGCCTTGCACTAAAGACAGCACCACACACAAATGGCACTTACAGGTTCAGAGGGTCCATGTGTGACCAATGACAGAGGCTGGCCGTCATCCACGTCAGTTTGCTCCTCTTGGGCTTCTTCGCCAGGAGCAGCGGGAGCCAGGAAAGCAACTTCGAACAGTTCTGCCATCTGTGGCACGAGTGAAGCATGAGGGAAAGGCCATTAACTATCATTTTGAACGTCATTTCTTTTCAGATCTACCACCATGTTGTCTAAGGAAAAATCATAAAATCTAGCGACAAAGGGATTCCAAAGCAGCTCCACCAAATTAAAATAAGCCGATTCAACAGAATTCTATAGATGGATATGAAGTTGGTTTTCCTCCCTGGCTGCTTTATGCACGCAAGGTTATCTTGCCAAAACTGCGTTTTACTTCTTGAAAGCTCTGAAATGGAAAACTAGGAAAGCGACAGCAACGCCTTTGCTGCTGCTGCTGCTGCTGCAGACGTAGAAAACTCAAACTGGATCAGGATCCCATTCCAAAACTGGAAAAGGGCAGGAAACCTTGTGCAGAAGCATCTTTGCTTGCTAGAAGAGAAAGAAAATGAAGAGGCCTTCTCCTCCTAGCAAACCAACAGACCAACGAGCCAACAAACCACAAGATTGAAGTTTCACCCACTCCAGTGTCCAAAGCCCTTGGATGCAGTGACAGGATGTTTGGTGGTGAAACAGCCCTTGTGCTCAGCACTGTCATGCAGGGATTGATGGAAGTCTGCCTGAAGGTCCCTCAAGAGCCTCCTGTTGTCCAGGCTAAAGCTCCCTGAGCACCTCCTCACTTGCCTTTTGCTCCACCCCCTTGCCCAGCTCCCATGGTCTTCTTTGCACACGCTCCAGCCCCTCAATCCCTTTCTGCGTCACAGGGCCCACAGCTGCACACAGCACTCCAGCTGTGGCCGCAGCGCTGCCCAGCACAGGGCGACGCTCACTGCCCTGCTCCTGCTGCCCCTCTGCTGCTGACACAGGCCACCATGCCCTTGGCCTTCTTGGTCACCTGGCTACACACTGTCTCATCTTCATCTGCTCAGGATCATTAGCCCTGTGTTCCTTTGGCCTACGCAGCTCCCCAGCCAAAAAGGTGCCCATCTGACTTCAGATACAGCATGCACCATTTCTAGATGGCCCCTTCCTCTTCTGAGCAACCAAGACAGCAGTCAACGACTTGTGCTTCAACCACACTCCAGGCTCATAACCACTTGCCAAAGCTGCAGACTACATCAAAATACACAACAACAGAAATCTGCCCCTCCTGCTGTTTGCCTCACAAGAAGGCTTCGCAAGCCCGCACTTTGTTTCTTTGGCCGCACGGGACAAGAATGGCCCCTCACAGCTGCATGGGCAACACAATCCTCCCCTGGCAGCTTATCAAAAGCCAAAAGACACCTGGCCCAAAAGAGACTGTACAAGCAAAGAACTAGTCTAGGAAACTGCCGACCGGTTTCACAAGCCAAACACACCTTTCCAAAAAGGGAAAACAAACAAACCAAGCCCTGGCACCTCCAGCATTTCTACCATTGCATTTGGCCACAGCACTGCAGAAGCCGAGAGATGGAGCTTCTCTTAGCCAAGCAGCCAGATGCTCTCCCAGAGGAACCAACCCTTTGGACCTCAACATGACAGCTCAAAGGCCATGTTCTGCTGGCACTGCCTGGAGAAAATCGCAAGCTCCAGGCAGGACTCCAGCACTAAGCATCCTCAGCCAGCAACAGCAAAGTGCTGGCTGCTGCGAAACTTGCAGCTCTGCCTTGCACTAAAGACAGCACCACACACAAATGGCGCTTACAGGTTCAGAGGGTCCATGTGTGACCAATGACAGAGGCTGGCCGTCATCCACGTCAGTTTGCTCCTCTTGGGCTTCTTCGCCAGGAGCAGCGGGAGCCAGGACAGCAACTTCGGACAGTTCTGCCATCTGTGGCAAGAGACAAACATGAAGGAGAGGCCATTACCTATCATTTTGAACGTCATTTCTTTTCAGATCTACCACCATGTTGTCTAAGGAAAAAACATAAAATCTAGCGACAAAGGGATTCCAAAGCACCTCCACCAAATGAAAATAAGCCGATTCAACAGAATTCTATAGATGGATATGAAGTTGGTTTTCCTCCCTGGCTGCTTTATGCAAGCAAGGTTATCTTGCCAAAACTGAGTTTTACTTCTTGAAAGCTCTGAAATGGAAAACTAGGAAAGCGACAGCAACGCCTTTGCTGCTGCTGCTGCTGCAGACGTGGAAAACTCAAACTGGATCAGGATCCCATTCCAAAAGCGGAAAAGGGCAGGAAACCTTGTGCAGAAGCATCTTTGCTTGCTAGAAGAGAAAGAAAACGAACAGGGTTCTCCTCCTAGCAAACCAACAGACCAACGAGCCAACAAACCACAAGATTGAAGTTTCACCCACTCCAGTGTCCAAAGCCCTTGGATGCAGTGACAGGATGTTTGGTGGTGAAACAGCCCTTGTGCTCAGCACTGTCATGCAGGGATTGATGGAAGTCTGCCTGAAGGTCCCTCAAGAGCCTCCTGTTGTCTGGGCTAAAGCTCCCTCAGCACCTCCTCACTGGCCTTTTGCTCCACCCCCTTGCACAGCTCTCATGGTCTTCTTTGCACACGCTCCAGCCCCTCAATCCCTTTCTGTGTCACAGGGCCCACAGCTGCACACGGCACTCCAGCTGTGGCCGCAGCGCTGCCCAGCACAGGGCGACGCTCACTGCCCTGCTCCTGCTGCCCCTCTGCTGCTGACAAAAGACAAGATGCCCTTGGCCTTCTTGGCCACCTGGCCACACGCTGTCTCATCTCAAGCTGCTCAGGATCGTTAGCCCTGTGTTCTTTTGGCCTACACAGCTCCCCAGCCAAAAAGGTGCCCATCTGACTTCAGATACAGCATGCACCATTTCTAGATGGCCCCTTCCTCTTCTGAGCAGCCAAGAGAGCAGTCAAGGACTTGCGCTTCAACCACACTCCAGGCTCATAACCACTTGCCAAAGCTGCAGACTACATCAAAATACGCAACAACAGAAATCTGCCCCTCCTGCTGTTTGCCTCACAAGAAGGCTTCGCAAGTCCGCACTTTGTTTCTTTGGCCGCATGGGACAAGAATGGCCCCCCACAGCTGCACGGACAACACAATCCTCCCCTGGCAGCTTATCAAAAGCCAAAAGACACCTGGCACAAAAGAGACTGTACAAGCAAAGAACTACTCAAGGAGAACTGCAGATTGGTTTCAGAGGCCAAACACACCTTTCCAAATAGGGAAAACAAACAAACCAAACCCTGGCACCATAGGCACTACCACCTTGGCCCTTGGCCACAGCACTGCAGAAGCCGGGAGATGGAGCGTCCCTTAGCCAAGCAGCCAGATGCTCTCCCAGAGGAACCAACCCTTTGGTGCCTCAACATGACAGCTCAAAGGCCATGTTCTGCTGGCACTGCCTGGAGAAAATCGCAAGCTCCAGGCAGGACTGCAGCACTCAGCATCCTCAGCCAGCAACAGCAACGTGCTGGCTGCTCCGAAACTTGCAGCTCTGCCTTGCACTAAAGACAGCACCACACATAAAACGGCGCTTACAGGTTCAGAGGGTCCATGTGTGACCAATGACAGAGGCTGGCCGTCATCCACCTCAGTTTGCTCCTCTTCGGCTTCTTTGCCAGGAGCAGCGGGAGCCAGGACAGCATCTTCGAACAGTTCTGCCATCTGTGGCAAGAGAGAAGCATGAAGGAGAGGCCATTACCTATCATTTTGAACGTCATTTCTTTTCAGATCTACCACCATGTTGTCTAAGGAAAAATCATAAAATCTAGCGACAAAGGGATTCCAAAGCACCTCCACCAAATTAAAAAAAGCCGATTCAACAGAATTCTATAGATGGATATGAAGTTGTTTTTCCTCCCTGGCTGCTTTATGCACGCAAGGTTATCTTGCCAAAACTGAGTTTTACTTCTTGAAAACTCTGAAATGGAAAACTAGGAAAGCGACAGCAATGCCTTTGCTGCTGCTGCTGCTGCAGACGTGGAAAACTCAAACTGGATCAGGATCCCATTCCAAAACCGGAAAAGGGCAGGAAACCTTGTGCAGAAGCACTTTGCTTGCTAGAAGAGAAAGAAAATGAACAGGGTTCTCCTCCTAGCAAACCAACAGACCAACGAGCCAATAAACCACAAGATTGAAGTTTCACCCACTCCAGTGTCCAAAGCCCTTGGATGCAGTGACAGGATGTTTGGTGGTGAAACAGCCCTTGTACTCAGCACTGTCATGCAGGGATTGATGGAAGTCTGCCTGAAGGTCCCTCAAGAGCCTCCTGTTGTGCAGGCTAAAGCTCCCTCAGCACCTCCTCACTGGCCTTTGGCTCCACTCCCTTGCCCAGCTCCCATGGTCTTCTTTGCACACGCTCCAGCCCCTCAATCCCTTTCTGCGTCACAGGGCCCACAGCTGCACACAGCACTCCAGCTGTGGCCGCATCGCTGCCCAGCACAGGGCGACGCTCACTGCCCTGCTCCTGCTGCCCCTCTGCTGCTGACACAGGCCACCATGCCCTTGGCCTTCTTGGCCACCTGGCTACACACTGTCTCATCTTCATCTGCTCAGGATCATTAGCCCTGTGTTCTTTTGGCCTACGCAGCTCCCCAGCCAAAAAGGTGTCCATCTGACTTCAGATACAGCATGCACCATTTCTAGATGGCCCCTTCCTCTTCTGAGCAACCAAGAGAGCAGTCAAGGACTTGCGCTTCAACCACACTCCAGGCTCATAACCACTTGCCAAAGCTTCAGACTACATCAAAATACGCAACAACAGAAATCTGCCCCTCCTGCTGTTTGCCTCACAAGAAGGCTTCGCAAGTCCGCACTTTGTTTCTTTGGCCGCACGGGACAAGAATGGCCCCCCACAGCTGCATGGACAACACAATCCTCCCCTGGAAGCTTATCAAAAGCCAAAAGACACCTGGCCCAAAAGAGATTGTACAAGCAAAGAACTACTCAAGGAGAACTGCAGACTGGTTTCAGAGGCCAAACACACCTTTTCAAAAAGGGAAAACAAACAAACCAAGCCCTGGCACCTTAGGCACTACCACCTTGGCCCTTGGCCACAGCACTGCAGAAGCCGGGAGATGGAGCGTCCCTTAGCCAAGCAGCCAGATGCTCTCCCAGAGGAACCAACCCTTCGGTGCCTCAACATGACAGCTCAAAGGCCATGTTCTGCTTGCGCTGCCTGGAGAAAATCGCAAGCTCCAGGCAGGACTGCAGCACTCAGCATCCTCAGCCAGAACAGCAAAGTGCTGGCTGCTCCGAAACTTGCAGCTCTGCCTTGCACTAAAGACAGCACCACACACAAACGGCGCTTACAGGTTCAGAGGGTCCATGTGTGACCAATGACAAAGGCTGGCCGTCATCCACATCAGTTTGCTCCTCTTGGGCTTCTTCGCCAGGAGCAGCGGGAGCCAGGACAGACACTTCGGACAGTTCTGCCATCTGTGGGAAGTGAGAAGCGTGAAAGAGAGGCCATAACTATCATTTTGAACATCATTTCTTATCAGATCTACCACCATGTTGTCTAAGGAAAAATCATAAAATCTAGCGACAAAGGGATTCCAAAGCACCTCCACCAAATGAAAATAAGCCGATTCAACAGAATTCTATAGATGGATATGAAGTTGGTTTTCCTCCCTGGCTGCTTTATGCAAGCAAGGTTATCTTGCCAAAACTGAGTTTTACTTCTTGAAAGCTCTGAAATGGAAAACTAGGAAAGCGACAGCAACGCCTTTGCTGCTGCTGCTGCTGCTGCTGCAGACGTGGAAAACTCAAACTGGATCAGGATCCCATTCCAAAACCGGAAAAGGGCAGGAAACCTTGTGCAGAAGCACTTTGCTTGCTAGAAGAGAAAGAAAACGAACAGGGTTCTCCTCCTAGCAAACCAACAGACCAAGGAGCCAACAAACCACAAGATTGAAGTTTCACCCACTCCAGTGTCCAAAGCCCTTGGATGCAGTGACAGGATGTTTGGTGGTGAAAAAGCCCTTGTACTCAGCACTGTCATGCAGGGATTGATGGAAGTCTGCCTGAAGGTCCCTCAAGAGCCTCCTGTTGTCCAGGCTAAAGCTCCCTCAGCACCTCCTCACTGGACTTTTGCTCCACCCCCTTGCACAACTCTCATGGTCTTCTTTGCACACGCTCCAGCCCCTCAATCCCTTTCTGTGTCACAGGGCCCACAGCTGCACACAGCACTCCAGCTGTGGCCGCAGCGCTGCCCAGCACAGGGCGACGCTCACTGCCCTGCTCCTGCTGCCCCTCTGCTGCTGACAAAAGACAAGATGCCCTTGGCCTTCTTAGCCACCTGGCCACACGCTGTCTCATCTCAAGCTGCTCAGGATCGTTAGCACTGTGTTCTTTTGGCCTGTGCAGCTCCCCAGCCACAAAGGTGCCCATCTGACTTCAGATACAGCATGCACCATTTCTAGATGGCCCCTTCCTCTTCTGAGCAACCAAGACAGCAGTCAACGACTTGTGCTTCAACCACACTCCAGGCTCATAACCACTTGCCAAAGCTGCAGACTACATCAAAATACGCAACAACAGAAATCTGCCCCTCCTGCTGTTTGCCTCACAAGAAGGCTTCGCAAGTCCGCACTTTGTTTCTTTGGCTGCATGGGACAAGAATGGCCCCTCACAGCTGCATGGGCAACACAATCTTCCCCTGGCAGCTTATCAAAAGCCAAAAGACACCTGGCCCAAAAGAGATTGTACAAGCAAAGAACTCGTCTAGGAAACTGCCGACCGGTTTCACAAGCCAAACACACCTTTCCAAAAAGGGAAAACAAACAAACCAAGCCCTGGCACCTCCAGCATTTCTACCATTGCATTTGGCCACAGCACTGCAGAAGACGAGAGACGGAGCGTCCCTTAGCCAAGCAGCTAGATGTCTCCCAGAGGAACCAACCCTTTGGTGCCTCACCATGACAGCTCAAAGGCCATGTTCTGCTTGTGCTGCCTGGAGAAAATCACAAGCTCCAGGCAGGACTGCAGCACTCAGCATCCTCAGCCAGCAACAGCAAAGTGCTGGCTGCTGCGAAACTTGCAGCTCTGCCTTGCACTAAAGACAGCACCACACACAAATGGCACTTACAGGTTCAGAGGGTCCATGTGTGACCAATGACAGAGGCTGGCCGTCATCCACCTCAGTTTGCTCCTCTTGGGCTTCTTCGCCAGGAGCAGCGGGAGCCAGGACAGCATCTTCGGAGAGTTCTGCCATCTGTGGCAAGAGACAAGCGTGAAGGAGAGGCCATTACCTATCATTTTGAACGTCATTTCTTTTCAGATCTACCACCATGTTGTCTAAGGAAAAATCATAAAATCTAGCGACAGAGGGATTCCAAAGCACCTCCACCAAATTAAAATAAGCCGATTCAACAGAATTCTATAGATGGATATGAAGTTGGTTTTCATCCCTGGCTGCTTTATGCACGCAAGGTTATCTTGCCAAAACTGAGTTTTACTTCTTGAAAGCTCTGAAATGGAAAACTAGGAAAGCGACAGCAACGCCTTTGCTGCTGCTGCTGCTGCAGACGTGGAAAACTCAAACTGGATCAGGATCCCATTCCAAAACTGGAAAAGGGCAGGAAACCTTGTGCAGAAGCATCTTTGCTTGCTAGAAGAGAAAGAAAACGAACAGGGTTCTCCTCCTAGCAAACCAACAGACCAACGAGCCAACAAACCACAAGACTGAAGTTTCACCCACTCCAGTGTCCAAAGCCCTTGGATGCAGTGACAGGATGTTTGGTGGTGAAACAGCCCTTGTACTCAGCACTGTCATGCAGGGATTGATGGAAGTCTGCCTGAAGGTCCCTCAAGAGCCTCCTGTTGTCCAGGCTAAAGCTCCCTCAGCACCTCCTCACTGGCCTTTTGCTCCACCCCCTAGCCCAGCTCCCTTGGTCTTCTTTGAACACGCTCAAGCCCCTCAGTCCCTTTCTGCGTCACAGGGCCCACAGCTGCACACAGCACTCCAGCTGTGACCGCAGCGCTGCCCAGCACAGGGCGACGCTCACTGCCCTGCTCCTGCTGCCCCTCTGCTGCTGACAAAAGACAAGATGCCCTTGGCCTTCTTAGCCACCTGGCCACACGCTGTCTCATCTCAAGCTGCTCAGGATCGTTAGCACTGTGTTCTTTTGGCCTGTGCAGCTCCCCAGCCACAAAGGTGCCCATCTGACTTCAGATACAGCATGCGCCATTTCTAGATGGCCCCTTCCTCTTCTGAGCAACCAAGACAGCAGTCAACGACTTGCGCTTCAACCACACTCCAGGCTCATAACCACTTGCCAAAGCTGCAGACTACATCAAAATACACAACAACAGAAATCTGCCCCTCCTACTGTTTGCCTCACGAGAAAGCTTCGCAAGCCCGCACTTTGTTTCTTTGGCCGCACAGGAGAAGAATGGCCCCCCACAGATGCATGGGCAACACAATCTTCCCCTGGCAGCTTATCAAAAGCCAAAAGACACCTGGCCCAAAAGAGATTGTACAAGCAAAGAACTAGTCTAGGAAACTGCCGACCGGTTTCACAAGCCAAACACACCTTTCCAAAAAGGGAAAACAAACAAACCAAGCCCTGGCACCTCCAGCATTTCTACCATTGCATTTGGCCACAGCACTGCAGAAGACGAGAGATAGAGCTTCTCTTAGCCAAGCAGCCAGATGCTCTCCCAGAGGAACCAACCCTTTGGACCTCAACACTACATCTCAAAGGCCATGTTCTGCTGGCACTGCCTGGAGAAAATCGCAAGCTCCAGGCAGGACTGCAGCACTCAGCATCCTCAGCCAGCAACAGCAAAGTGCTGGCTGCTGCGAAACTTGCAGCTCTGCCTTGCACTAAAGACAGCACCACACACAAATGGCACTTACAGGTTCAGAGGGTCCATGTGTGACCAATGACAGAGGCTGGCCGTCATCCACGTCAGTTTGCTCCTCTTGGGCTTCTTCGCCACGAGCAGCGGGAGCCAGGACAGCAACTTCGGACAGTTCTGCCATCTGTGGCAAGAGACGAGCGTGAAGGAGAGGCCATTAACTATCATTTTGAACGTCATTTCTTTTCAGATCTACCACCATGTTGTCTAAGGAAAAATCATAAAATCTAGCGACAAAGGGATTCCAAAGCACCTCCACCAAATTAAAATAAGCCGATTCAACAGAATTTAATAGATGGATATGAAGTTGGTTTTCCTCCCTGGCTGCTTTATGCACGCAAGGTTATCTTGCCAAAACTGAGTTTTACTTCTTGAAAGCTCTGAAATGGAAAACTAGGAAAGCGACAGCAACGCCTTTGCTGCTGCTGCTGCTGCTGCAGACGTGGAAAACTCAAACTGGATCAGGATCCCATTCCAAAACTGGAAAAGGGCAGGAAACCTTGTGCAGAAGCATCTTTGCTTGCTAGAACAGAAAGAAAATGAACAGGGTTCTCCTCCTAGCAAACCAACAGACCAACGAGCCAACAAACCACAAGATTGAAGTTTCACCCACTCCAGTGTCCAAAGCCCTTGGATGCAGTGACAGGATGTTTGGTGGTGAAACAGCCCTTGTACTCAGCACTGTCATGCAGGGATTGATGGAAGTCTGCCTGAAGGTCCCTCAAGAGCCTCCTGTTGTCCAGGCTAAAGCTCCCTCAGCACCTCCTCACTGGCCTTTTGCTCCACCCCCTTGCCCAGCTCCCATGGTCTTCTTTGCACACGCTCCAGCCCCTCAATCCCTTTCTGAGTCACAGGGCCCACAGCTGCACACAGCACTCCAGCTGTGGCCGCAGCGCTGCCCAGCACAGGGCGACGCTCACTGCCCTGCTCCTGCTGCCCCTCTGCTGCTGACACAGGCCACCATGCCCTTGGCCTTCTTGGACACCTGGCTACACACTGTCTCATCTTCATCTGCTCAGGATCATTAGCCCTGTGTTCTTTTGGCCTACGCAGCTCCCCAGCCAAAAAGGTGCCCATCTGACTTCAGATACAGCATGCACCATTTCTAGATGGCCCCTTCCTCTTCTGAGCAACCAAGACAGCAGTCAACGACTTGCGCTTCAACCACACTCCAGGCTCATAACCACTTGCCAAAGCTGCAGGCTACATCAAAATACGCAACAACAGAAATCTGCCCCTCCTGCTGTTTGCCTCACAAGAAGGCTTCGCAAGCCCGCACTTTGTTTCTTTGGCCGCACGGGACAAGAATGGCCCCCCACAGCTGCATGGGCAACACAATCTTCCCCTGGCAGCTTATCAAAAGCCAAAAGACACCTGGCCCACAAGATACTGGACAAGCAAAGAACTACTCAAGGAGAACTGCAGACCGGTTTCAGAGGCCAAACACACCTTTCCAAAAATTGGCAAACAAACAAACCAAGCCCTGGCACCTTAGGCACTACCACCTTGGCCCTTGGCCACAGCACTACAGAAGCCGAGAGATGGAGCGTCCCTTAGCCAAGCAGCCAGATGCTCTCCCAGAGGAACCAACCCTTTGGACCTCAACATGACAGCTCAAAGGCCATGTTCTGCTGGCACTGCCTGGAGAAAATCGCAAGCTCCAGGCAGGACTGCAGCACTCAGCATCCTCAGCCAGCAACAGCAAAGTGCTGGCTGCTGCGAAACTTGCAGCTCTGCCTTGCACTAAAGACAGCACCACACACAAATGGCGCTTACAGGTTCAGAGGGTCCATGTGTGACCAATGACAGAGGCTGGCCGTCATCCACCTCAGTTTGCTCCTCTTGGGCTTCTTCGCCAGGAGCAGCGGGAGCCAGGACAGACACTTCGGACAGTTCTGCCATCTGTGGCAAGAGAGAAGCATGAAGGAGAGGCCATTAACTATCATTTTGAACGTCATTTCTTTTCAGATCTACCACCATGTTGTCTAAGGAAAAATCATAAAATCTAGCGACAAAGGGATTCCAAAGCACCTCCACCAAATGAAAATAAGCCGATTCAACAGAATTTAATAGATGGATATGAAGTTGGTTTTCCTCCCTGGCTGCTTTATGCACGCAAGGTTATCTTGCCAAAACTGAGTTTTACTTCTTGAAAGCTCTGAAATGGAAAACTAGGAAAGCGACAGCAACGCCTTTGCTGCTGCTGCTGCTGCTGCAGACGTGGAAAACTCAAACTCGATCAGGATCCCATTCCAAAACCGGAAAAGGGCACGAAACCTTGTGCAGAAGCATCTTTGCTTGCTAGAACAGAAAGAAAATGAACAGGGTTCTCCTCCTAGCAAACCAACAGACCAAGGAGCCAACAAACCACAAGATTGAAGTTTCACCCACTCCAGTGTCCAAAGCCCTTGGATGCAGTGACAGGATGTTTGGTGGTGAAACAGCCCTTGTACTCAGCACTGTCATGCAGGGATTGATGGAAGTCTGCCTGAAGGTCGCTCAAGACCCTCCTGTTGTCCAGGCTAAAGCTCCCTCAGCACCTCCTCACTGGCCTTTTGCTCCACCCCCTTGCCCAGCTCCCATGGTCTTCTTTGCACACGCTCCAGCCCCTCAATCCCTTTCTGCGTCACAGGGCCCACAGCTGCACACAGCACTCCAGCTGTGGCCGCAGCGCTGCCCAGCACAGGGCGACGCTCACTGCCCTGCTCCTGCTGCCCCTCTGCTGCTGACACAGGCCACCATGCCCTTGGCCTTCTTGGCCACTTGGCCACACGCTACCTCATCTTCAGCTGTCCGGGACTAGCAGCACCCCTGGCTCATTTTGGCCCACGCAGCTCCCCAGCCACAAAGCTGTCCAACTTACTTCAGATACAGCATTCACCATTTCTGCATGGCCTTCCTCTTCTGAGAAATACAACACAGCAGTCAAGGACTTGAAGCTTCACCCCCACTCCAGGCTCCAAGGCACTCACCAGAGCGGCAGACTTCAGCGCAAAAAGCATCAACAGAAACTTGCCCCTTTGCTGTGGGCCTCACAATGAAGCTTGGCCACTCTGCACTTGGTTTCTTTGGCCACATGCAACAAGAATGGGCCCCCACGGCTTCATTGACAACACAATCATCTCCTTGCAGCCTAGCAAAAACCAAAAGGCACCTGTGCCAACAGAGACTCTTCAAGTGAAGAATCACTCAAGAAAACTGCAGAACACTTCCACAAGGCAAAGACACCTTTCCAAAGAGGGAAAACAAACCAACAAAGCCTTTTCACCTCCAGCCCTACCACGTACGCCCTTGGCCATAATACCCTAGAAGCCAAGAGATGGAGCCTCCCAGGGCCAAGCAGCCAGAAGCTCACCCGCCGGCCCCAGCTCATCAGTGCCCCAGCATGACAGGTCAAAGGCCAATTTCTATCTGTCACTGCCTGCAGGAGATGGCTACGACCTTCAGGACTCCAGCACTCAGCATCGTCAGCCAGCAACAGCAAGTGCTGGCTGCTCAGAAACTTGCACCTCTGCCTTGAACTAAAGACAGCACAAAACACAGCGGGCACTTACTGTCTTTGTATGAGCATGCCATCGTGTGACCACAGCTGGACGCTGGCGGTCATCTTGCTCATCTTCCTCCTCTCGGGCTATTTCAGTAATAGCAGAGAGACCGACGGGAAAGTCGGCTCTCGGTCTTGTCACCTGTGGCAAGGGAGAAGCATGAGGGACAGGTAGTTAGTTATCTATCATTTCAAACCCCATTTCTCCTCAGATCTACGACCACAGACTCTAAGGAGAAGTCATCAACTTTGTTACCAATGGCATTCTAAGTCACTCCAACCACATTGAAATGGGCCAATTCAACTGAATAGAATATTGCTAAGAATTGAATAGCCCTCCCTGGCTGCTATCAGCAAGCAAGGTTGTCTCTGCAAAACACAGCTTTTCTTTCTTGAAACCGTTGAAGTGGACAAACAGGAAAGAGCCACCAAGGCCTTGGCGATTTCTGCCAGAGGCACGGAAAAACCAAAAGGGTTCAGAATTCCATCCAGTGTTTGATAAGGACCAGAAAAGTAGTGCAGAATCATCCTTGCTTGCTGGAGAAAGAGAAAATGAACAGGGCTTCTCCTCCTAGCAAACCAACAAACAACAAGATGCAAGTGTCACACACTCCAGTGTCTAAAACACTTGGATGCAGTGAGGGGACGTTTGGCAGGGAAACAAACAGCCCTTGTGCGGAGCACTGTCATGTAGGCATCTATGGAAGTCTGCATGAAGGTCCCTCCCGAGCCTCCCGCTGTCCACGCTAAAGCTCCCTGAGCACCTCCTCACTGCCCTTGTGCTCCAGCCTCTTGCCCAGCTCCCGTGGCTTTCTCTGCACACGCTCCAGCCCCTCAATCACTTTCTGATTCACAGGGCCCACAGCTGCACACAGCACTCCAGCTGTGGCCGCAGCGCTGCCCAGCACAGGGCGACGCTCACTGCCCTGCTCCTGCTGCCCCTCTGCTGCTGACACAGGCCACCATGCCCTTGGCCTTCTTGGCCACTTGGCCACACACTACCTCATCTTCAGCTGTCCGGGACTAGCAGCACCCCTGGCTCATTTTGGCCCACGCAGCTCCCCAGCCACAAAGCTGTCCAACTTACTTCAGATACAGCATTCACCATTTCTGCATGGCCTTCCTCTTCTGAGAAATACAACACAGCAGTCAAGGACTTGAAGCTTCACCCCCACTCCAGGCTCCAAGGCACTCACCAGAGCGGCAGACTTCAGCGCAAAAAGCATCAACAGAAACTTGCCCCTTTGCTGTGGGCCTCACAAGGAGGCTTGGCCACTCTGCACTTGGTTTCTTTGGCCACATGCAACAAGAATGGGCCCCCACGGCTTCATTGACAACACAATCATCTCCTTGCAGCCTAGCAAAAACCAAAAGGCACCTGTGCCAACAGAGACTCTTCAAGTGAAGAATCACTCAAGAAAACTGCAGAACACTTCCACAAGGCAAAGACACCTTTCCAAAGAGGGAAAACAAACCAACAAAGCCTTTTCACCTCCAGCCCTACCACGTACGCCCTTGGCCATAATACCCTAGAAGCCAAGAGATGGAGCCTCCCAGGGCCAAGCAGCCAGAAGCTCACCCGCAGGCCCCAGCTCATCAGTGCCCCAGCATGACAGGTCAAAGGCCAATTTCTATCTGTCACCGCCTGCAGGAGATGGCTACGACCTTCAGGACTCCAGCACTCAGCATCGTCAGCCAGCAACAGCAAGTGCTGGCTGCTCAGAAACTTGCACCTCTGCCTTGAACTAAAGACAGCACAAAACACAGCGGGCACTTACTGTCTTTGTATGAGCATGCCATCGTGTGACCACAGCTGGACGCTGGCGGTCATCTTGCTCATCTTCCTCCTCTCGGGCTATTTCAGTAATAGCAGAGAGACCGACGGGAAAGTCGGCTCTTGGTCTTGTCACCTGTGGCAAGGGAGAAGTATGAGGGACAGGTAGTTAGTTATCTATCATTTCAAACCCCATTTCTCCTCAGATCTACGACCACAGACTCTAAGGAGAAGTCATCAACTTTGTTACCAATGGCATTCCAAGTCACTCCAACCACATTGAAATGGGCCAATTCAACTGAATAGAATATTGCTAAGAATTGAATAGCCCTCCCTGGCTGCTATCAGCAAGCAAGGTTGTCTCTGCAAAACACAGCTTTTCTTTCTTGAAACTTTGAAATGGACAAATAGGAAAGAACCACCAAGGCCTTTGCGATTGCTGCCACAGACATGGAAAAACCAAAAGGGTTCAGAATTCTATCCAGTGTTTGATAAGGATCAGAAAAGTAGTGCAGAATCATCCTTGCTTACTGGAGAAAGAGAAAATGAACAGGGCTTCTCCTCCTAGCAAACCAACAAACAACAAGATGCAAGTGTCACACACTCCAGTGTCTAAAACACTTGGATGCAGTGAGGGGACGTTTGGCAGGGAAACAAACAGCCCTTGTGCGGAGCACTGTCATGTAGGCATCTATGGAAGTCTGCATGAAGGTCCCTCCCGAGCCTCCCGCTGTCCACGCTAAAGCTCCCTGAGCACCTCCTCACTGCCCTTGTGCTCCAGCCTCTTGCCCAGCTCCCGTGGCTTTCTCTGCACACGCTCCAGCCCCTCAATCACTTTCTGCGTCACAGGGCCCACAGCTGCACACAGCACTCCAGCTTTGGCCGCAGCGATGCCCAGCACAGGGCGACGCTCACTGCCCTGCTCCTGCTGCCCCTCTGCTGCTGACACAGGCCACCATGCCCTTGGCCTTCTTGGCCACTTGGCCACACGCTACCTCATCTTCAGCTGTCCTGGACTGGCAGCACCCCTGGCTCATTTTGGCCCACGCAGCTCCCCAGCCACAAAGCTGTCCAACTTACTTCAGATACAGCATTCACCATTTCTGCATGGCCTTCCTCTTCTGAGAAATACAACACAGCAGTCAAGGACTTGAAGCTTCACCCCCACTCCAGGCTCCAAGGCACTCACCAGAGCGGCAGACTTCAGCGCAAAAAGCATCAACAGAAACTTGCCTCTTTGCTGTGGGCCTCACAAGGAGGCTTCGCCACTCTGCACTTGGTTTCTTTGGCCACACGCAACAAGAATGGGCCCCCACGGCTTCATTGACAACACAATCATCTCCTTGCAGCCTAGCAAAAGCCAAAAGGCACCTGTGCCAACAGAGACTCTTCAAGTGAAGAATGACTCAAGAAAACTGCAGAACACTTCCACAAGGCAAAGACACCTTTCCAAAGAGGGAAAACAAACCAACAAAGCCTTTTCACCTCCAGCCCTACCACGTACGCCCTTGGCCATAATACCCTAGAAGCCAAGAGATGGAGCCTCCCAGGGCCAAGCAGCCAGAAGCTCACCCGCAGCCCCCAGCTCATCAGTGCCCCAGCATGACAGGTCAAAGGCCAATTTCTATCTGTCACCGCCTGCAGGAGATGGCTACGACCTTCAGAACTACAGCACTCAGCATCGTCAGCCAGCAACAGCAAGTGCTGGCTGCTCAGAAACTTGCATCCCTGCCTTGAACTAAAGACAGCACAAAACACAGCGGGCACTTACTGTCTTTGTATGAGCATGCTGTCGTGTGACCACAGCTGGACGCTGGCGGTCATCTTGCTCATCTTCCTCCTCTCGGGCTATTTCAGTAATAGCAGAGAGACCGACAGGAAAGTCGGCTCTCGGTCTTGTCACCTGTGGCAAGGGAGAAGCATGAGGGACAGGTAGTTAGTTATCTATCATTTCAAACCCCATTTCTCCTCAGATCTACGACCACAGACTCTAAGGAGAAGTCATCAACTTTGTTACCAATGGCATTCCAAGTCACTCCAACCACATTGAAATGGGCCAATTCAACTGAATAGAATATTGCTAAGAATTGAATAGCCCTCCCTGGCTGCTATCAGCAAGCAAGGTTGTCTCTGCAAAACACAGCTTTTCTTTCTTGAAACTTTGAAATGGACAAATAGGAAAGAACCACCAAGGCCTTTGCGATTGCTGCCACAGACATGGAAAAACCAAAAGGGTTCAGAATTCCATCCAGTGTTTGATAAGGACCAGAAAAGTAGTGCAGAATCATCCTTGCTTGCTGGAGAAAGAGAAAATGAACAGGGCTTCTCCTCCTAGCACACCAACAAACAACAAGATGCAAGTGTCACACACTCCAGTGTCTAAAACACTTGGATGCAGTGAGGGGACGTTTGGCAGGGAAACAAACAGCCCTTGTGCGGAGCACTGTCATGTAGGCATCTATGGAAGTCTGCATGAAGGTCCCTCCCGAGCCTCCCGCTGTCCAGGCTAAATTTCCCTGAGCACCTCCTCACTGCCCTTGTGCTCCAGCCTCTTGCCCAGCTCCCGTGGCTTTCTCTGCACACGCTCCAGCCCCTCAATCACTTTCTGATTCACAGGGGCCCACAGCTGCACACAGCACTCCAGCTTTGGCTGCAGCGCTGTCCAGCACAGGGCGACGCTCACTGCCCTGCTCCTGCTGCCCCTCTGCTGCTGACACAGGCCACCATGCCCTTGGCCTTCTTGGCCACCTGTCTACATGCTGCCTCATCTTCTCATCTTCAGCTGCCCTCGACTGGCAGCACCCCTTGTTCATTTCCGCTCACGCAGCTCCCCAGCCAAAAGTTGCCCATCTCAGTTCAGATACAGCATCCTCCACCATTTTAAGATGGCCTTCTTGTTCTACACTGCATCTTCTAAGGAGATGTCTTTAAATGGATAGGAATAGAATTCTCAGTCACTCTCACTAAATTAAAATGGGCTAAGTCTACTCTATACGAAATTTCTTTTAGTTCAGTGTTCCCCTGTTGCTGCCATCTGCAAGCAACCTTCTTTCTTCAAAACTGAGTTGCTAGTTCTTCAGGGCTCTCAGATGCAAATTAGGAAATATCCACTTATGCCTTTTTTTTTTCTTTGAAGGCATGAAAATGGATTCTTTTTTGGCCTCCCTAGCTAGCCCTCTAACTCTACTGCTACTGGCCAAGCTTACAGCTCGCTCTACAATTCCTAAACATCAGGAACATGAAATCTCCTTTTCTCACTCACCTCAGCATCAGCACCACTGAAGACACGCTTCACGTGACCTGTATTGGGCAAGGGAAAATGAACCAGATGCTGTCAGAAAACTGCCTGGGTTGCTGAATCCCACAAAACAAGTCAACCCAAACAGAGATGATTTTCATTTCACAAAATCCCTTCAGGAGACACATTTCATTCACACAGCCAGCAAGAGATCAGGACAATATTCTTGGTTATGCCTACACTTTGGCCGTTTTGCCAGTATATGAATTCAAACGTAATCAAGAAAATGCAAATTCTTCTTGAACACTCAATGCTCCTGTTCTACCAAACACATAAAACAGCTTCTAAAATCTCTCCTTCAGGTCCTTTTTTAAAAAAATCAGTTGCATGCACTAATTCTCATTTAACTTGCTGAAAACAATTGCACAGAAAAGCTTCCCAAAATCCCCCTGAGCTGTGGCAGTTTTCTTGTGGAAGAGCAGAGCAGCAGCTCCAGGGCTCGGGAGCAGACACTGGCTGCTTTAGAATTTGCACTTCCTTGCAAAAGGAATCACTATTTTAGCACTCAGCAAAAGGTCAAGTTGGACCTTGGTCAAATCCTTTCATGAGAAAATTTAGAAAGAGAGAAGCTTTCCCTGAATTCTGGGAACAACTGCAGAGTTATTACAAGGCCCTCCAAGAAGGTCTCTCACTCTACATTTTCAGAGGTGTCTTGATTGTCCCAGCAAACTGAGGAAATGACAGACTCTAGTGCCACAGACTCTCCTATAGAGGGAACGGAGGCCCTGCAGGTTCCCTTGCAAATGCTGCCCCTGTGGCCACAGACACCCCCTTTTCAGCTGAACATCCTGACAGGAGTTTCACCAAACCAGTGGCATCCTAATGCTCTTTCTGCTTCTAAATAAGAAACTCAGTCACTAAGAAAGAGCAGGAAGACATACAAAAGCCAGGTTAGGTTACACCCAGGGAAAACCTCTACTTACGTGCCAAGTGAGTCACGAAATATACAGAATAAGGAACACCAAATGCTGCAATAATTGCAGGAGCAAGTCCCGCAATCATTGTAGCACTGCTCTGCAAGTTTGCAGACTGTGCTCCAACACTAGGAAAAGCGAGGCTCTTATCAGTGTGCAGGTACCCACTGACAAATGCCTCAACCAGGAGAATGCTCCTGCACTGAACAAGCCCTAGGGCTGCTCTGACACTCAGGCCTTACATGCACCAAGGCAACCTTCTGATGTCACCACGACAATGTGGCAAACATGCCGTGACATCACAAAGCAAACACTCTATGCTGCTCTGTGAATTTATGCCAAGCAATAACCAACCTTCCCTACAGCACACGCAAACAGCCTGCGAAGTTCTCCTCGGTCAAAAAGCAGCACAAATTCCCCTCGTAGGCCAAACCCTGTTGTTCAAGGGATCCAAGAGTAACTCCAAGAGTGCACAAAGCACCTACAGCCTGCACCCCAACGGAGCACTCAGATGGGACACAAGCAAAGGAAAGCAGACCAAGAAAATTGCCCACAGTATTGCACATCTCAGAAATTACCTGCGTTTTATAACTTTTTAAAGGTTTCTTAGACCTTAACAAAGGACTGAATAAAGAAAGATTGCAGCACTGTCACAGTTACAGCTAGTCACAATCTCCGTGACTAGCAGCCACATGCTCATCTACAAAAAGGATGCTCTGCCTTTTATATCCTTAGCCCCTCCCAATGTTTTGTCAGTCAACTCTTTCTCTGCTGTCCATTGCTGGAGATTACTTTCTCGCATCTTCCTTGGAGGTCAGGTGTTGTTACACTCCGCCTCCTGGTCACAAGCCAGCCCACCCCAAAAGCCCTGACTCCTAAGGCTATTACAAGGGGGATAAGAAAGAGGACTATGGGAGGATATATTACAATAGCATCACTTTACATTTGAACATCCACATAACATCTATCTCTTAATTGTGAGAGCCAACTCTGTCATTACTCACCTATAGCGCACAGAACTAGAAGAGAAGGCACTGTTGGCATAACAGCTGAAATCATTCCCCTTTCAAAGCTGCACTGCTCACCCATTGGATTGACCAATACATTGTTTCTCTTTCAAGAGTCAAGTTCCCATCTGGTAAACAATACACTTTTCTTCATTGCCTTGTCAACCTGCTCAAACATGGATCAAATACGGCAGGGCCTTGGACACGATGCCAGTTCCTGACACAGTCGTTTGGGAAATATCCCATTCCTCAAATTCTCCTTTCCTGGTCAAGAGCCTCCTAAAAACACTTTCTTCCCCCTGAATCCATTCCAGCTTCCTTCTTATAAGGAGGACCGCTCTCCTTATTCTCAAGGCCAAGATAGCCACTCGCACACAGTAAGCACTGCAGTGGGGGAATACAGGGTTCAGCACCGCCTGTTAAAGCTAAAGGAATTCACAAGACTAAACCTTGTTATACTTAATGCCTCTCCTTCCTATTCTGGGAATCAAACACAAGCGTTTCATCAATACACCCTGCAAGTGCTCTTGCTGAGTGAAGCCACACTGCTGTGTCAATAAAGCAGCCGGGACTGAGTTTCTTCATGCAGAGAAAGCTAATTCTTTATTCACATAACTCATTTTTATACCGTTTTCACAGACCTCGTGTTCAACTCCAAATGGCTGGTAGTTTTCTTGCCACACAATTCATTGCTTAGAAGGTGGTTTGGTGTGTACATGCTAAGACTCTCTTTTATTCAGGTGATTACATTTTTTCTTTGTGGACTCTTATGGGACAGATCTCTTATTTATTACAGATGCAAACAGTTTTCTTAGCACAAGAGCTTGTTGTGTTAACTGCACTCATTCTTAGCACTTTTCCCATGGGAAGTAAGCTGGCTGCACCTAGAAGACATAACAGGACAGCTGGGAATTTAGCAGAGCAAGGCCTTATTTTAGAAGGCCTTTCTTTTCTAATACTCCTACATGTGGGCAACACATTGTGACTTCCTTTCAGATATTAATGAAGAAAACACAGATTGCCTACTGAAATTATTCTGCTCTCTTCCAAATCAGTTCACTCCTCAAGCAAAACCCTCAGGTACATCCCCGATTCCCTCTCTGCCAGCAGCTCACAGCTGCATTGCACAGCGCTTGCTGTGCACAGACAGCACAAAGCAGGCTGGCCTGGCGGCCCTGAATATTTCTGCAAAACACTCTGCATCTGCCCCCTTTGCTGTGGCTCAGTGCACAACTGCAGGATTGCAGGCGCTTCCTCCCAGAGCTGCGTGAGGCACTGGCTCCTGCAGATGTGACCGGCCGAGCTGTCCCTGCCTCCCGCTGGCCTCGCTTCCCCGGGCAGAAGTGCCGTGCCTGAAGGAGGCCGCCCTGTGCTCCAGCCTGCCGAGCAGCCCGGCTCCCTGCCCCGGTGCCCAGAGTGAGCACACACTGCTGACCTTGCCCAGCACTTACAGGGCAGCCGGCAGAAGAGGAGGAATCGTCAGCCAGCCCACGGCCCTCGGCTGCCCTTGGCCTTTCTCTGCTCCCGGGCACGCTCCAGACGGCCGATGCCTCCAGTGCGGGCTGTGCCCAGCACGGCTGCGCTTCCCCTCGGCAGCAGCCAGCTGCCCCCCGGGCTATGAGAGCGGAGGATTCGCCCGTTCCCAGCAAGAGGCACCCAGGGCCCGGCTGCTGCCTCTCGCAGCTACAAGGGCCTCCTTCCAGCCTGCCTCTGCCCAGGCTCGGGCTGCTCCGGCCTCTGCCGGGCTCTGCTGCGGCTCCGCCCCGGCCAAGGCCGGGCCCGCTCTCCCCTCACAGGCGCTGACAGCTCCGCGCCACAGGAGACCTTCCCGAGCACCCTCTCTGATCTTTCTGCTCTCTCACTTCAGCAAGGCTCTCCTTCTGCCAAAGAGACTTCACTTAGGGATACCAATGCAAGTGGCAGGAACCCAAATGCTCTGGAGTCAAACTGAATGCACACAGTGTTTTGGTTCTGCAAGCAGAAGTGCCACAGCTGTGCCGAAAGGGGCCAGTGGCCCATATTTTAAAGGCAGTGTGGTCTGGAGAGAATTAATAAAGAGGAGCTGTCCCCACTTTAAAACTGTACCAAAGATGCCATAAATCATCTGACACCTGACAATTCAGAAGGACTGCAGAGTTTATTCACAGGGTGAAAAGGAAAGGAATCTTCCTGATAAGCCAAAGTTTCAGAAACTTTATTTTCAGTCCTAATCGATAATCCTAATCTACCATCCTACTCTACAAAAGTACTCTTCAGTCCTACTCTAAGCTGTTTATGGAGTAAATGGCCCTGATGTGATTAGCACAGTGTTTGCTTCACTTTCTTTCTCTTCACTGAATGGTAAGTAGGGCCAGGGTGTACACTGGCATGTCTGATTCAAATGGATGCTACTCACAGGAAAAAAAGACAACAAAAACCAATGAACCATGACTTTCCATGCTCAGTGCTTCACAGAATAAATCAGGATTCCTCTGATTCCTAGAAAGACCCAGAAAGTAGAACAATGGGATCATCTGCTCCCCACTTGTCATTGTGCAGGACTTTGCCATCACAGACAAACATGCGCCAGAATCCCATTCATTTGTTTATTGTGATGTCTTCACCTTGCTGGGGTTTTTGCCCTGCCAGTGCTCTAGAAATGGTGCTTTCTGTCCCTGGGATTTCTTCCTTTCAGGAAACTCTAATGACTCACATAGTGCCTGTCTTTGAAAGACAGGCACTGTGCTGATTTCCACAGGGACAGAAAGCAGTGTCTGCCTTTCCATGCCCTGCCCCTCCTGTGCTGGGTGGCACCTTCCTTCCCAGCAGGGCCAGCCCAGTGGCACTGGGCCCTGCAGTTCCCTCTCTGCCACACAACCTGCAGGGACCCTGGGGCAGTTCCCGTCTGCTTGAGCGTGCCAGGCAGCAGATGGGGCTGGGACAAGTCCCTCTCAGCTGTCCCTGTGTGTGTGCCTGAAACCCCTAAGGGTGGGCTGGGGGCACAAACCAGGGCCCCTCAGAAGTTCACAGTGAGCCCCCCACAGCCCCTCCTGCCCACAGCCAAATCTCTGACCCCCCAGCTGGGACTGGCTTCCTTGGGTTCCTGAACCACCATTTCATGTCTCCGTACCCTGCATTGCTCTACTTCAATTCTTTTGTCATTAGATAAAAATGAACTAAATTACTAAATTACAAAACAGGCCAACAGAAACAGTCAGAGGACAGTGCACCTGTCCTCTCAGGAAATGCAGAGACAGTTGGAATTATTAAGTTTAGTGAAGAACACGCCCCAGGGAACGCTTATTGCCTGTTTCCAAGACTTAAGAGTGGCTTTGAAGAAAGTGAGGGACACGGTTTTTTAAAAGGTCAGTTAGAATAGGATGTAGGCAAATATTTTTAAGCACAAAGGAGATCTAATCAGAGCTGGTCTAAGGAAGAATTTGTTTACTCAGAGCATGGTGCCACCCTGGCACAGGTTGCCCCAACAGCTTGTAGGTGCCTCATCCCTGGAACCATTCCAGGTCAGGTAGCAAAGGGCTCTGAACAATCTGATCTTTGTAAAGCTGTCCCTGCTCATTGCAGGACACTCAGACCAGAGGACCTTTACAGGGCCCTGCCAGCCCAGCCCAGTCTGGGATTCCTCACTCTTTTCATCTGAACAGCACCAAGAGTGGAGGTGAGGAGGAAGGGGCTCCTCTGATGCCTTGGACTTCAGTGGAGGAGGAGCCCATCCCTCAGACCTTGTTTCACCTGCAGCCCCTTCACATTTTACCTGCAGGAGCTCCTTGGCAGACCAGCGCTGTGCCTCGTCTCTCTGCAGGCAGCAGCTCAGGAAGTCACGCAGCAAAGTTGAGAGGAGCTTGGGATGCTGCATCTGTGGGGTCCCTCCTGTGGCTATCAGGCGTTGAGCCTGAAGAAAAAGGAAACACGAGGCTCCACCTGCTGCTTTCACATCTCTAGGTGCTCTCCCAGATCCCTTTGTTTAACCTCTGTTCTTCAGTGGCAGTTTCTGCCCTGGCAGAGACCCAGAGATGACTTTCCTTTACCCACCCAAAAAACCAAACCCTCATGTAGTCATAGCTTTTCCACCATCCCCCATATATTGCCTTGACAGCTGATTTCACTGACTGACCTAGTTAGTGGGAACTACATCAGCAAAAGCTCCTTGGCTTCTCTGAGGATTCACACCAGCTTGAGAGGCTTTTTGGAAGAGGGACTTTGCTATACTAACAAATTCCAGGGATTAGTACATGAAAATTATCTCTGCAGTGCTTTTTGGTCCTTTAAGCACATGTGTCATAGAACAAAACTCATCAAGCTTTTTGTCCTGTTCTTGAAAACAATGGGAATTGGAGGAAAAGAAACGAAATCCATCAGTTAATCCCCAGGTAAGGAAACAAACATTTACAATCTCATATTCAGCACAGACACATTAAGATGCCTGCACAAATGTATTGGGATGAAAATGCTGGCTTGGACACACAGGAGCCACCTGCAGCTCTGTCTGTCAGCAGTCTGAAAATTTCTGCTTTCGTTATGTGGAAAAGGAAAACTTCCCATGGTCAAATCAGAAGGAGAATTGCCATCCCTTTGGTAACCTTCTGCTCATTTGGCTACCCAAGTCAATAGTCAATACATTAATGGTAGGCCCATCCCAGAAAGTGCCAGGAAACACTGGGAGGTTTTGGCTGGCTCTCCCCCTCACCAGGATCTGCATTGGTGATGTGGAGTACGTGGCCTGGGCCAGGAGAGAAGCATGCTCACTAAATGTTCCAGCAGCACTGCACAAGAAGCAGAAAAGACTCTGTGGCCTTCACACCTTCATGCCCAGGTTTCAAGCATGTTTCCCAGTGAGAAGAAACTGCACAAGGGGTTAAGTTCCTCTCTAAAAAACAGTGCTTTAGACACTTTGCTGGGTTTGGGCTTCTTTTCTTCATTTCTGGAAATGTAACACCAGTTCTGGGAGGCTTGCATTGTGGTTTTAGGGGCATCTTCACAGACAGACAAGTGGGAACAACTTGAAACCCCAAGCAAAGTGTTGCCTGAGAAGAGTTGGGGAGGTTTTGCCTGTGCTAAGGCTTGAGCTGTCTGGCAATCCCCTTCCATGATGTCCAGAAACATCCAGCTGCTTCCCAGAACTCAGTCCTTCTGGGCACACAGGTCTCTGGAAACACCTGACGATTCCAACCTTTCTCCTGCTCAAGAGCATCTAACCTTATCTGAGCTCCAGTTTATTCAGCAAAGCCAAGGATGCTCACTTCCATACAGCTGACATGGAGCTCAGCAGGTCTTTCTGATAGTCCTCAGGCCAAGGAATTACAGTGCAGATTGGCAAGACATCGGCTGAACATTATCCAATGTGGTTCATGTGGAACCAAGCTCTAAGGCGTTGACAAGCCAGAGGGAGAGAGCTCATTCTGCTTTTGCAAGATGGTATTTAGAAACAGACTTAGAGCTACTCAAATCTCAGCTTTCAGAATCCATTTAAAATAGACAAAAATAACAATGGCAAGAGGCCTTGGAGTCTCCATAAAAACACCCATCAGGATAATAATAATTTAGCACTAGTGGCGGTGAAATAAATGGCGGCCAAAGAGACTTTGTTCCTTTCTATTTCAACAAAGAAAAGGAAATTTTCCAAGGCTAAAATGGCCAATGTACTCTCCTTGATTAAAAGCAATTATGAAAATTCTTTCAGTTATGCAGATGTGAGCAGAACAGAGGGATCACAGGTCACGCCCGACGTTCCCTGTTCATTGGTGGAACCTGCAAACTCTGATTTTATGCTATTTATAAATGTGTCAGTTGATGGTTTCATAAGAGCTTTTTTGGCAAAAGCATGGGGTTTTGTTTTTTTATGTCATAGATCCCCTCTATTGGACTTTCAGAGGTGAAATTTTAGTTAAATGTAAAAAGCAAAGTTTTAAATTTGATATATATGGGAGGATCTCTTGCCAGAAATTAGCTCACAAAAAGGATGGAGCAAAATTGAATGATATGCTGGTGTTGGTTGGTTTTAATTGCTTCTTGTAGAGCACATTTGCCTGTGGAACAACCAAAACCAAATGTTTGTGGGACCTTAGGCAAGGCAGCAGGCTCAGATACCATATGTTTGTCTAATTCAGAACCAGAAAAGCCTTTCTCAACCTGTCTAGTCTACGTGCCAATAAAGGATTTGCTCTCGGTGAAAAAACAATTCAATAGTAAGCCTGGTGAAATTGACAAAAAAATGGCAGCAATCTGGTATTGCATGGGAACATTGGGGCCAAAGAACTTCCCAAAGCAGTATCAGAACCCCAAGAATTAGAAATCCTTGGTCCTTTAACAATGGATTTCTGCCTTACAGCTAATGATTGGTGAGAAGGTGACCCTCCAAGTACAGTGTTACTCCCCATTGTTTTGCATACAGAAATTCAAGGTTCGGTGTAATTATTCAGACAGCCTCTTTCCGAGGCTAACCAATATCCACAACAATTACCAAAAGGATGTTGGCTCCTTTGTGGAGATAGGGCTTGGCAGGGCATTCCATGTCCATTGGCATTCCATTCCAATGAACAGGGAACGTCGGGCGTGACCTGTGATCCCTCTGTTCTGCTCACATCTGCATAACTGAAAGAATTTTCGTAATTGCTTTTAATCAAGGAGAGTACATTGGCCATTTTAGCCTTGGAAAATTTCCTTTTCTTTGTTGAAATAGAAAGGAACAAAGTCTCTTTGGCCGCCATTTATTTCACCGCCACTAGTGCTAAATTATTATTATCCTGATGGGTGTTTTTATGGAGACTCCAAGGCCTCTTGCCATTGTTATTTTTGTCTATTTTAAATGGGCATTCCATCACGCCTTGAAGGTGGCCCATGTAGCATTGGAATGCTCACTGTGGTGGCACCTACTGCTAAAGCAGTTATTAAGAAGAAACATAAAGGAACAAGATCTGCTCATCACAATTATGAAAACTGTGAGTGATATTATGCCTTGGAAAGCTGCTAAAAGGGTTTCATCAGGTTTGTTTTCACCCCAACTGGTTTCAGCAGTGGCATTAAAACAATTAGATCAGGTGGGATGTTGGCTGAGTAAAGCAACCAGTGCCACATGCACTGCAATCAGTGATATGCTGACAGACCTTAACAGTGTTGGGCATGCTACCCTTCCAAATAGAGCAGCAATTGATTTTCTTTTACTGGCACATGGACATGGTTGTGAGGAATTTGAAAGACTGTGTTGTATGAGCCTGTCTGATCACTCTGAATCCATCCACAAAAGCATACAAAAGCTGAAAGATTGGACAGTTCAAATTAAAGAGGATGGTGGGTCATGGTTAGATGATTTGTTCCAAGGATGGAGCTTTGCACCTTGGCTAAGGGAACTTTGTAAAATAGGTCTCTATATACTGGGTGTTTTGGTAGTGATACTAGTAGTAATACCTTACATATTTCAGTGTATATGCAACAAATGATGGACAAAATTATCAAGTTTTTATCATATGAGAGAGAGGTAGAAAATGAATTCACAGAGAGTTCTCAAAATCTCACAGAGATGGTGGATGAAGGTGTAGACATGGAGGAATGTTTAGAATTTAGACCTTTGAAGAGGCAAGACTTTTTCAAACAATGAATTGCAATTGCTATCAGACATGGCATTAAAATTGCTATGTTGCAATACAGCAAGGCTTAATACAAGGAAAAGGATGCTTTAAGCAAATAATAAGCAGGTACACTATAGTAAAGCTATGAAATGCAAGGTGGTTAATGAATGACACAGTTACAAAGGTTTCTTTTTAGTTGTACCAAGAGGGGGAAGGACACAGAAAAGACACAGAAAGACACAAAAAAGTGGTGGAAAAAATTGGCATCATGCTACTGCTGGTATCCTCCTGGAGGAAAATCTGTTGGGTTTCTTTAGGTTGTACGTTTCCAAAAACTAGGAAAACTCAGCAGCGGTAGCCCAATTGCAAATGATTTTCTTGACTTGGCAAAGCTGGGATGCTTACAGTGGACTCTGTCCTTGGTTCAAATCACCTGCTCTCACCTGTGGACAAAACCACCTCCAGCAGCAGAAGCTACATCTGTCAATTTTCTCAAAAAGCTGCTGTAAATTTGGGAGAGGAAAGGAAAACATATCAGACACTGTGGAGTAATGACAAGACTCTGAGGAACAGTTCCAAAGCAAATGGCAGCAGTTTCTCTCTGGACACTCCTTGTGCTCCAAGGCAGCCGGGCTGCCCTGGCTGCCCAGGACCCTGCACTCCACGGGCTCTGCAGAGCTGCACAGCGGGGAGGCAGCTTTGGGCACCTCTGCCCCTGGGCAGGAGTGGCTTCTTGCTCTGGAGGACTGCCAGAGGGCAAATGCAGGGTGCTGGCCTTCTGCTCTTGGCCCTAGTGTGGCCTTGCAGGGCTAATCCTGTTCCCTGTCTTAAATGTGCTAAAGACAGACTTCTTTGTCTTGGCATTGATTTGCACCACAAAATACTGAATGACTAAGGCCTGATATAAGCCCCAACAACAGGACCTGAGCCAAAGCTGCCCTACAGATGACCTTTCCAACCAAATATTCTATGTATCTGCTCCTTAAGCAAGTATTACTATCAAAAGGATTGATGCATCCATTCATTGATGAAACACATCTTCACCTTTTGGCATTAGGAAAATCGACAAGGCCACACCTGCTGGTGGGCAGATGCTGCCAGTTCGACTGCTTTCATCAAATAAAGGGGAATAAAGGCAGAGATGTACGTGCACTGGACCCCTGGGCATGTCCAATGAATGTGCAAATATATGGAGAGATTTGTTAGGAATGATTTCAGCTGTTATGCCAACAGTGCCTTCTCTCATGGTTCTGTGCAATGCTTTGGGTCATTTTCTTGGTCTGGTTTCCTTTGCTTGTGTCCCATCTGAGTGCTCCGTTGGGGTGCAGGCTGTAGGGTGCTTTGTGCACTCTTGGAGTTACTTTGGATCCCTTGAACAACAGGGTTTGGCCTACGAGGGGAATTTGTGCTGCTTTTTGACCGAGGAGAACTTCCCAGGCTGTTTTGTGTTTGCTGTAGGGAAGGTTGGTTATTGCTTTACATAAATTCACAGAGCAGCATAGAGCGTTTCCTTTGTCATGTCAGGGCATGGTTGCCACATTGTCGTGGTGACATCAGAAGGTTGCCTTGGTGCACGTAAGGCCTGAGTGTCAGAGCAGCCCTAGGGCTTGTTCAGTGCAGGAGCATTCTCCTGGTTGAGGCATTTGTCAGTGGGCTCCTGCAGACTGGTAAGAGCCTTGCTTTTCCTAGTGTTGGAGCATAGCCTGCAAACTTGCAGAGCAGTGCTACAACAATGGAGGAGCTCACTGCTACAATTTTTGCTGCTTCTGCCGTTTACGAATCTGTATATTTTGTGACTCACTTGGCATGTAAGTAGAGGTTTTCCCTGAAGTTTGTATGTCGTCTTGCTCTTTCTTAGTGACTGTTGATTTAGAAACAGGAAGTGCATTAGGATGCCACTGCTTTGGTGAAGCTCCTGTCAACAGGTTCAGCTGAAAAGGGGGTGTCTGTAGCCAAAGGGGAAGCATTTACAAGGGCACCTGTAGGGACAAGCAAGAAGGCTTTGAAAATGGAGACTGGGAGACCTTCTTGGAGGGCCTTCTAAAAACTCAAACTCTACAGTTTGTTCCCAGAATTCAGGGAAAGCTTCTTTCTTTCTACATTTTCTCATGAAAGGATTTGAGTGTCTAACTTGATCTTTTACTGAGTGCTAAAATAGTGATTCCCTTTGCAAGGAAGTGCAAATTCTAAAGCAGTCAGTGTCCGCTCCCGAGCCCTGGAGCTGCTGCTGTGCTCTTCCACAAGAAAACTGCCACAGCTCAGGGGGATTTTGGGAAGCTTTTCTGTGCAATTGTTTTCAGCAAGTTAATGGGAATTAGTGCATGCAACTGATTTTTTAAAAAAAGGATCTGAAGGAGAGGATTTTAGAAGCTGTTTTATGTGTTTGGTAGAACAGGAGCATTGAGTGTTCAAGAAGAATTTGCATTTTCTTCATCATGTTTGTATTCATTCACTGGCAAAACGGCCAAAGTGTAGGCATAACCAAGAATATTGTCCTGATCTCTTGCTGGCTGTGTGAATGAAATGTGTCTCCTGAAGGGATTTTGTGAAATGAAAATCATCTCTGTTTGGGTTGACTTGTTCTGTAGGATTCAGCAGCCCAGGCAGTTTTCTGACAGCATCTGGTTCATTTTCCCTTGCCCTCTACAGGTCACCTGAAGCAAGTATTCTGTGGTTCTCACTCCTGAGGTGAGTGAGAAAGGGAGACTTCATGTTCTTGGTGTTAAAGAATTGTAGAGCGAGCTGTAAGCTTGGCCAGTAGCAGTAGAGGTAGAGGGCTAGCTTGGTACGCCGAAAAAAAATCCATTTTGATGACTGCAGCAGCAAAAAGCAAGGCATCACTGGCTAATTCCGGCTTTTCCATTTGAGAATTTGTAAGACCTAAAAGCTCCGTTTCACAAATAGAACATTGCTACCTGATAATAGGCTAGGTGGAACATTTAAATCAGAGTAATTTGCCGTATATATGAAGTAGCCAATTATAATTCAGTGAATGTGACTTTGAATCCCATTGCTATCAAAGTTTCTGATCTCTCCTTAGAAGATGTGGTGGTAGATCTGAAAAGAAATGCAGTTCTAAATGATAGGTAATGGTCTGTCCCTTATGCTTCTCTCTTTCCGCAGATGACAGAACCAGCAGCCGTCTCTCCCCTGGCTCCCACTGCTCCTGGCGAAGAAGCCCAAGAGGAGCAAACTGAGGTGGATGACCGCCCGACTCCGTCAGTGGTCACACCCCTGAACCTGTAAGTGCCAGTTGTGTGTCATGCTGTCTTTAGTGCAAGGCAGAGCTGCAAGTTTCGGAGCAGCCAGCGCTTCCTGTTGCTGGCTGAGGATGCTGAGTGCTGCAGTCCTGCCAGGACCTCGTGATTTTCTGCAGGCAGTGCCAGCAGAACATGGCCTTTGAGCTGTCATGTTGAGGCCCCAGAGGGCTGGTGCCTGCAGTTGAGCATCTGTCTGCTTGGCTAAGGGACGCTCTATCTCTCGGCTTCTGCCGTGCTATGGCCAAGGGCAAAGGTGGAAATGCTGGAGGTGCCAGGGCTTGGTTTGTTTGTTTTCCCTTTTTGGAAAGATGTGTTTGGCTTGTGAAACCCGTCTGCAGTTTTCCTGAGTAATTCTTCAGTTCTACAAAGTCTTTTTTGTGACAGCTGCCTTTTCGCTTTTGATAACCTTCCAAAACATGGCAAACTTGTGTTGTCCATGAAGCTGTGGGGGGCCATTCTTGATCCGTGTGGCCAAATAAAGGAACCATGTGTTGCGAAGCCTCCTTGTGAGGCAAAAAGCAGAAGGCAAGTTCATGCCATGGGACAGAGAGAGAGAGAGAGAGAGATGGCAAGCGTTTCTCACAGCAGGTTGTGAGAAGTTTTAGAGAGCTAGAAAGATGTGATAACTTGTTGCCTATAAACAATTTGCAGGTGGTGTTTTTCTACATTATTTTTCTGTTCCTCCCAAGGACAGTGCGTGAGAAAGATATTTCTGTTTGCTAGCCAATAGAATAGAATCTATCATACCACACTATAAAAACTGTGTGGTTCTTTTGAATAAAGCCGTTTTTGCCTTTTCTATGATCCTGCCTCTCGCCTGGTCCTGCCCTGACCTTGGCGCAAGTGACAAAGGGACAAGTTTGTTTTGATGCATTTTGTGATGTAGTCTGCAGCTTTGGCAAGTGCCTTGGAGCCTGGAGTGGGGATGAAGCTGCAAGTCGATGACTCCTGGCTGACAGGGACAAGCTGTAGTCTCTGACTGCTTTGTCCTCTTTGGCTTCAGGTGCGAGTGTTGACATCTCACCATGAAGCCTGCAAAGACGACCAGCAAATGTCTGGCAATGAAGGGCCCCAAGTTTGGAGTGAGGCACAGGAACAGTGCCCACCAGAAAGTCCTACAGGGTGAGCACATCATGGGCTCAGAAGCTGCTGCCGCTACAGCATTACCTCGAGGAAGCCCTTCTGTCACACCTGGGAACTCGAGCAAGTTTAGGCACTCAGAAACAGAGCTCGTCTCTCTGAATGAGCAGACTGAGAAGAGGTACCTGGAGATGCTGGGTACGTCTGGTGTGTTTCTTGTCTGAGGGACAGTGTGTTGTGTGCAGGTGTCAGCATAGCTGTGCCAAATGCTCCTCCTGAGTTTGGTGTCACAGGGCCATTTACGACTCCCCAGAGGAAGTGCTGTGCTCCGAGGCAGCGAGAGAGTGCTCTGGGTGTTCCTGCTGCCTCTGAGGGCACCTGGGACTGCCTTGGGTTTGCCTGAGCTTCCCTCTCTGCTAAAGGCTGAAGCAGGGATTGTTCTTGGACCAGCAGAAGGCTGTGACCTTGCAAATGATCTAGGCAAGTCCTGTGTGCTAGTGACAAACTGAAAAGAATTTTCAGCTTCCTAAATTCTCCTTAGACTCTTGACTTCCAGCCAAGCATCAGAGCAAAAGAAACTTCACAGAAATTAACTGGTTTTGGAATTTTGTCTTTTTAGCTTGGGATTTTTTTTTTTTGGTGGGGTGTTGTTTTTGTGTTGTTTAATTCTTTTTTGGGGCCTTTTGTTTTTTGGTTTTTTGAGGGTTTTTCTTGTGTTTTGGGGTTTTTTTGTTGTTGGTTTGTGGGTTTTTTGGTGGAGCAGGTTTTTCTCCATCCTGAAAGAGGCCTTCTGCCCCATGTCTTACTGATGTCATTTTTATGACAGTTACTGTTACCACTACTACATCTGCAGTCTATTTCCATAACAATGCTTTATTTTTGTCAGTAAGAGAATGCTGTATTTTTGTCAATAAGAACTAACTACTTTGAAAGAACATCAGGTTACAGGACAAATAAAGAGCAGGAGATGTTTTCCATGTGCCCCCAAAGAAAAAAACGATATTTTTATAACAATCTGTATTTAATATCCTAGTTTTATGCTTATAGAGATGTGTCCAAGAGACACATCCAAGTGGTGTGATCAGATACAACTGTACTGCAGGCATTTCCCAGGAGAGAGCCTCCAGCTCTCTCCTGGTATATTCCTCATGGTATATATCCTCATGGTATATATCTCTCATGGTATATTCCTCAGATCCATAGTACTTTTTCATACCTGATTCCCACTCTTTCCTGTGACTGTTAGAATCCTACCCATTGGCCCAAGCCCTGCTCAGATCAGTCTCTAGGAAAACTCATCAAGTCCTTTGTGATTCTGCAGCACAACCCAATGAGTCTGCTTCTTGCCCCTAAGAGCTGCCAGTGCTGTGCTCTCAGAAAAGACCTGGTGGGGCTGAGAGCAGAGCCCAGTGGACTCTGTGTCTACCATCACCTGTTGGGACAAAAAGGGCATTGATCTGCACCCTGGTGTGGCTGATCTCAAAGCCCATCCTGTTGTGTCCTGAATGGGGGCAACAGCTTGTACGGGGCTCAGGCTGCCTGTGGCTTCTTCCCACTGCTTGTCAGTGCTCATGCTTGGGCTTTGCCAGCCTTGTTGTGCTAGCTGCCCTGTCCCTGAGGGCTGGTGGGACTGCAGAGGCTGGGGCCTTCCTTAGCTGGGAGAGGGGCATCTTTGAGCTCAGCCTGCTCATAAAGAGGTGAGGGTCCTGATGCTGAAAGCCCCATTGGAATTGGTTATAGCATGACCTGCTCTGGTTTACAAATGGAAAGGAATTCTATTGGCAAACTGCTGAAAGGTGGAGAAGATGTCCTTCTCTCCTGGGAATGCATGTCCCTGTGCTTTGTTTCCTGTCAAGAGAACTCTACAAAGGACTGTACAAAATCAGTCTCTGTGCCAGCCATCTGCACTGCAGGGCTGCCTGTCTTGTTGCTGTTGAGGTTGTGGTTTTTGTTACCCAGCTGACCACAAAGGGCTCAGAGCCCCAGACAGTGGGGCCGCCTTTTGTATCTCCTGGAGCTGGGATCTCTTCTTTAAAGTCAGCATCTTGCATTTTTTTTTTCCCTCAGGGAGCTTGGTGAACATGGAAAATCCAATCACGAAATACACTGAGCTGGAATATATTGGCAGTGGGTGAGTCCAGCCACAGTTACTCCTGCACAACCCTGGGCCAGGGGTTTTTTTGGTGGAGTGTCTATCCAGCGTGAAGTCAGGCCAGCTGCAAACATATTGAGACATTGGGGATAGAGTGTCCCATCTCTCAGTGCTTCTCAGAATTTGTGAGTGGGCTGAGAATCATGCCACCCCACTAATGAAAAAAGAAGAAACTTGCTTGCCTGAAGGAGCAACCTACCCCCTATCAAAGCAGTGAGATAACAGTTCTCAGGAACATTTCTTTCCTCTGCTTTGTGGAAGGAAACACTTTATGGTCAGGATGGAAACTGCATTGTTTAGAAAATGAAACACAAGAGGAAAGAATAAATGCCCTTTAGAAGTTGAAACCCAGCGCTTCAGGAGCAGGCCCAGTGCCCATGCACTTGAGAGGAAAATGCATCATCTGCCTTCTGGCAGAGCCCTCCTGCATCCTGCAGGGTTTTGACATTTACAGCAGAGCTCTCCTGTGTGGGCTGGCTTTCACTCTGGGAGCTGAACAGCTTCTCCTTTCTCTGCTTCTGTTTTGTTTCCAGGAGTTTCGGACATGTAGTTAGAGCACTCGACAATGCCACAGGAGGAGAGGTAAATGCCAGCAGTCCCTGCAGAGTCTGCTGCTCTTGAGGGGCTTTCCCCTCTGGTGTGAGCAGTGGCTGGAGCTTTGGGTAGAGCTGTGCTGAAAAGGCACCAGAAGCACAGCCTGGTGCCAGCCCATGAAATACATTTGGGACTTTGTCCTCCTCAGCTGGCGCAAGGAAGGCACGGAGGGCAGCGGTTCCTTTCAGAGAAGGAGGCGCTCACTCGCTCTCCATTGCTGAAACAAAGGTGGTGCCTTAGGGCACCTCACTGCTCTTTGGGGCTACAGCTTCAGAGTCCTGAATTCTCATTTCTGGCTGCCAGCAAACACATCTGAAAGTTTCTGGCAGCTCCTTAGCCACCTGCAGTGCTGCACTTGGGAACTGCACATAGGGAGAGATCTGCAAGGCGTCCCTAAAAGCCCTAAGCCCTGCCCATAGCCCAAGAGGTATCCACAGAGTATTAAGGCATGGATTTCTTCTTCTGAATCCCAAACAAAGCAGTAGAGAGTATGAGAGTATGATCAGAGGTTTGGGGATGATAGCTGAGACACCACTGTTACCAAGTGGACAAGGCAAAACCTCAGTGGCCCCACGTGTCCTGTGACTGCCCCCAAGGGGGCAGAGAAATGGGCTGTTGGAATGTCAGTTCCTAATTACTGCAGTGCCTAATCACAAGGCAGTTTGGCACAGCTCAGCTGTGTCATTGCAAAATCACTCACTCCATGTGAGTTGTGGTCTCGTGCCACCAACTTCTCAAGTTTCTGATTTTCAATGTCATTTTAGGTGGCCATAAAGAAAATAAATCTTCAAGGACGGATGAGGAAGTCAATAAGCCTTAATGAAATCATGATCATGAAGAGGTGTAGGAATCCCAGTGTTGTGAATTATTTAGACAGGTGAGAGGTCATGGTCTTATCCCATGGATGTGCATTTACATACAGCAAACATGAGAGGTTAAAAACCCACTTTGGTCAGTGGCAGAAAGTAGAGCTGTTAATTATTACTTATTCATATTTCTCTACACATCTCCAATGGATTAGAAGGGAGTGCATCTTGTCTGCATGAGTTTTCCCTGACACATGTAGTTTGAAAATTATTCCAAAATTATTTAGAACCTGGATCACTGTATCTTCCTAAGTCAATACGCTCCAAGTTCTCTGCCATCACATTTTTTCAGGATTGAATATTAAAGTTTCTTAAATGCTGATGAACCAACCTAAAGTGGATTTTCCTTAGATCATTGCCCCTCTTTGCCATTGCTGTGCATGCCAGGAAGACAAGGTGCTTATTTCCAGAAACACCATGTGTGACAGGTTTTTTATCTGGGCAGTTACTAAACTGCACTTTTCACTTGCTGCCCATCTAAGACATCTCCTTTTTCACAGCTATGCCTTTCTTCTTGAGACTGCACAGATTGCAAACAATGTACAGACAAGAGGGAATGTCTATTCCTTTGATTCTGTCTTAGTCACAAAGGGACATGGAAACAAGAAACCCAGAAGCAAAAATTCAATACAGCCATGCATGTTCCTCTCCACGCCCTTGTCTCCTTCTTTCAGCTTCCTTCTGGGTGAGGAACTCTGGCTGGTTTTGGAGTACATGGACGGAGGTGCCCTGAGTGATGTCATCAGCGAGACCCCCCTGTCTGAAGTTGAGATAGCAGCCATCAGTCGGGAGGTCAGCAATCCCATCTGTGCTGTAAAGGGCTTGGGCAGGATTGTCTGGGAAACAGGGGCTCAGACCTGGAGTGATTTCATGTGCCAAGCTTTTTTTCTGTTTTGCTGGTATGCTATGGGCAAGTAAAAGCACTTCAAGTGAAATGCCTGCCAGTGCCCCTGCACTTACTGTACTCAGTTCTTGCACTCTTATCTCCTGCTGTTGTACTCTCGCTCTGCCTCTTGTATTTCCTGTTCTCCATCTTGCCAAACTTTTGCCTGCCTTCACTGCATTCCTTGCCTGTAAAAGCAAAGGTGCTGGTGGTAGGATTTGAAACGAAGAGCAAAGAAAAAAGAGAGACTCATTTCTCACAGTCCTCAGTTAAAACAGATAGGAGTGCAGCCAAAACGCTGTTTGCTTCTGAGCACATCCCCTGCAGCAGCACTCATCCTGGCTGGTTTGCAGGGGACAGTCTACAACAGCAGGTGCTGTTGCTCTTTCAAAAGCTGACATGCCTTTGCTTAGAAGGGTCCTGCTCTGCAAGTGTTGGAGCAGAAAGCTCTTCCTCTCAATGGCACTGTGTTCTGCCATTACTCCCCATTCCCCTGGAGAAAGGGAATCTTTTAAATTTCTTGTTTTCTTTCTTGTGTGATGAAATCACATCACTTCTTACTGTCCTCCTGTTTCTTTTTTCTCTCTCAGTGCCTGCAAGGACTGGATTTTCTCCACTCGAACCACGTGATCCACCGAGATGTGAAGAGTGACAACATCCTTCTCAGAACCGACGGCTCTGTCAAGCTGGGTCAGTATATTCTTGGTCAGGTGCAGCATTCCAGGGATGTGGGCTGTGGGGCTTCTATGGGTGACTGCCAGCTCCCCAGAAATGGTGCTGGTGGCAGTGCAGGGACCTCTGCTATGAGCAGGTGACACAGGTACAACGTGTACAGATGTATGACAAGGAACAAGCAATCAAGAGTGGTGTTGCTCTGTGTGTGTCCCTTCCAGCAGGAGGGAGCTACAATCTAAAGTTTCCAAAGAACAAAAGCCACTGCTGGAGTCAGTGTAAAAACAAATGGGGAGATTTTTTAAGTCGCCAATGCCAGGAGATTCAACAGCACATTCTCAAACTTCTACTGGGGAATTCTTTTGCTTGGTTTCCTAGTTGCACAGAATTAAAATGAAACCAGTATTTTGCTTTCTCCTCAGCGGATTTTGGCCTCTCTACTCAGCTCACCCCTGAGCAGAGCAGACGTCGCTTGGCAGTCGGGACTCCCTGGTGGATGGCACCTGAAGTGGTGACGCGTCAACCATATGGCCCCAAAGTGGACATATGGTCTTTTGGAATTGTGGGCATTGAAATGGTAGAACAAGAACCTCCTTACTACAACCAAAGTCCTGGCACGGTAAGGAGCAAATACACTCTGATCCCGCTGTCTTTCTCACCTGTGCCATGTTCTGTGTGCCATTGGACAAAATCCCATTGTCATCTGCTGGAACTACTTCCACCAAGGTCCACTCCTAAAATTTCCCTGCAACACATCAGCATCTGCTGTAGTTTTGGTTGCATCAGTGGGGAAACTCAAGTCTTTCCACATGCAAAAAAACCCATTCTCAGGCAACACTTTCCTTTGGGTTATAAGTGATTCCAGTTTTTTTCTCAGTGGAGATGACCCCAGTACCAGGAAACAAGCATCTTAGAACTGCTGTTATCTTTCCAGATATGAAGGAAGCAAACCCAAACCCAACAAAGTTTCTTAAACTGTGGTTTTTAGACAGAAACCTAACCTACTGTGCAGTTTCTTCTCACTGGGAACATGCCTGAAACCTGGGCATGAGGGTGGGAAGGCCACAGAGTCTCTTCTGCTTCTTGTGCAGTGCTGCTGGAACATTTAGTGAGCATGTTTCTCTCCTAGCCCAAGCCAAGTTCTCCATGTCACCAAGCCAGAGCCTGGTGAGGGGGAGAGCCTGCCAAAACCTCCCAGTGTTTCCTGGCACTTTCTGGGACGGGCCTACCATTAATGTATTGACTCGAGTAGCCAAATGAGCAGAGGGTGACTATAGGGATGGCACCTCTCCTTCTTTTGACCATGACAATTTTTCTTTTGCTACATAATGGGAAGCAGAAATTTTCAGACTGCTGACAGACAGAGCTGCAGGTGGCTCCTGAGTGTCCAAGCCAGCATTTTCATCCCAGTACATTTGTGCAGGCATCTTAACGTGCCTGAGAATGTAAATGTTTGTTTCCTTACCCCTGGGGATTACCCGATGGATTTCCTTTCTTTTCTTCCAATTCCCATTGTTTTCAAGAACAGGACAAAAAGTTTGAGGGGTTTTGTTCTATGGCATGTGTGCTTAAGGGACCAAAAAGCACTGCAGAGATGATTTTCATGTACTAATCCTTGGAATTTGTTAGTATAGCAAAGTCCCTCTTCCAAAAAGCCTCTCAAGCTGGTGTGAATCCTCAGAGAAGCCAAGGAGCTTTTGCTGATGTAGTTCCCACTAACTAGGTCAGTCAGTGAAATCAGCTGTCAAGGCAAGATCTGCAGGATGGTGGAAAAGCTGTGGCTACATGAGGGTTTGGGTTTTTGGTTGGTAAAGGAAAGTCATCTCTGGGTCTCTGCCAGGGCAGAAACTGCCACTGAAGAACAGAGGTTAAAGAAAGGGATCTGGGAGAGCACCTAGAGATGTGAAAGCAGCAGGTGGAGCCTCGTGTTTCCTTTTTCTTCAGGCTCAACACCTGATAGCCACAGGAGGGACCCCACAGCTGCAGCAGCCCGAGCTCCTCTCAACTTTGCTGCGTGACTTCCTGAGCTGCTGCCTGCAGACAGACAAGGCGCAGCGCTGGTCTGCCAAGGAGCTCCTGCAGGTAAAATGGGAAGGGGCTGCAGGTGAAACAAGGTCTGAGGGATGGGCTCCTCCTCCACTGAAGTCCAAGGCATCAGAGGAGCCCCTTCCTCCTCACCTCCACTCTTGGTGCTGTTCAGATGAAAAGAGTGAGGAATCCTAGCCTGGGCTGGGCTGGCAGGGCCCTGTAAAGGTCCTCTGGTCTGAGTGTCCTGCAATGAGCAGGGACAGCTTTACAGAGATCAGGTTGTTCAGAGCCCTTTGCTACCTGACCTGGAATGGTTCCAAGCTGTTGGGGCAACCTGTGCCAGGGTGGCACCATGCTCTGAGTAAACAAATTCTTCCTTAGACCAACTCTGATTAGATCTCCTTTGTGCTTAAAAATATTCGCCTACATCCTATTCTAACTGGCCTTTTAAAAAACCATGTCCCTCACTTTCTTCAAAGCCACTCTTAAGTCTTGGAAAGTGGAAAAAAAGTCCCTGGGGCCCATTCCTCACAAAACTGAATAACTCCACCTCTGTCTGCATTTCCTGAGAGGAGAGGTGCTCTGTTTTCTGTTTCTGTTGTGCTCTTTTTTAATTTTGTGGGTGCTCAGTTTTTTCTAATGGCAAAAGAATTGAAGTAGAGCAATGCAGGGTACAGAGACATGAAATGGTGGTTCAGGAACCCAAGGAAGCCAGTCCCAGCTGAGGGGTCAGAGATTTGGCTGTGGGCAGGAGGGGCTGTGGGGGCTCACTGTGAACTTCTGAGGGGCCCTGGTTTGTGCCCCCAGCCCACCCTTAGGGGTTTCAGGCACACAAACAGGGACAGCTGGGAGGGACTTGTCCCAGCCCCATCTGCTGCCTGGCACGCTCAAGCAGACGGGAACTGCCCCAGGGTCCCTGCCAGGTTGTGTGGCAGAGAGGGAACTGCAGGGCCCAGTGCCACTGGGCTGGCCCTGCTGGGAAGGAAGGTGCCACCCAGCACAGGAGGGGCAGGGCATGGAAAGGCAGACACTGCTTTCTGTCCCTGTGGAAATCAGCACAGTGCCTGTCTTTCAAAGACAAGCACTATGTGAGTCATTAGAGTTTCCTGAAAGGAAGAAATCCCAGGGACAGAAAGCACCATTTCTAGAGCACTGGCAGGGCAAAAATCCCAAGGAGATTAAGAAACCAGAAGAAATGGATGAATGGGATCCTTGGCCAGGTTTGCCTGTGATGGCAAGGTCCTGCACATGACATCTAGGGAGCAGATGGTCCCATTGCTCCTCTTTCTGGGTCTTTCTAGGACCCAGAAGAATCCTGATTGAGTCTTTGAAGCACTGAGCTTGGAAAGTCATGGTTCACTGTTCTCTGTTTTTTGTTTTTTCCTGTGGACAGCATCCATTTGTAACTTCAGCCAAGTCACCATCCATCCTTGAACCACTCATCAACTCAGTCAAGAAGAAGGAGGACACATGAATGTAAAAGTCAAGAAGTTATCGAGTAGGATTGTAGAGTAGGACTCTAGAGTAGGATTGTTGAATACTTTTGTAGTATAGGTTTTTAGAGTAGGATTGGTATTAAATAAAGTTTCTTAAACATCAACTAATTTGGAAGATTCCCCTCCTTCTCACTCTCTCAGAAATCTCAGCATTTCCTTCTGAGTTGCCAGTTGTTTTTTATTGGTGCTAAGACACGCTTATGGCTTCTTTGGTATGGCTTCTAAGTGGAGAAGGTTCTTCCTCATTTATCCTCTCCAGACCACACTGCCTTTGGAATATGGCCCGCTGGCCCGTTTAGACACAGCTGTGGTATTTCTAGTGGAGGCAGAAAAGGCAATGGCAGTTGCAAGAAAAACCAAAGGAGGAGTGGGGCAGCCAAGACTTCCTGTGTGGATTCAGGCCTGCAGCTGTGACTGGAGAGCATTTGGGTTCCTGCCACTTGGATTGGTATCCCTAAGTGCAATGTCTTTGGTGGAAGGAGAGCCTTGCTGAAGTGAGAGAGCAGAAAGATCAGAGAGGGTGCTCGGGAAGGTCTCCTGTGGCGCGGAGCTGTCAGCGCCTGTGAGGGGAGAGCGGGCCCGGCCTTGGCCGGGGCGGAGCCGCAGCAGAGCCCGGCAGAGGCCGGAGCAGCCTGAGCCCGGGCAGAGGCAGGCTGGAAGGAGGCTCTTGTAGCTGCGAGAGGCAGCAGCCGGGCCCTGGGTGCCTCTTGCTGGGAGCGGGCGAATCCTCCGCTCTCAGAGCCCGGGGGGCAGCTGGCTGCTGCCGAGGGGAAGCGCAGCCGTGCTGGGCACAGCCCGCACTGGAGGCATCGGCCGTCTGGAGCGTGCCCGGGAGCAGAGAAAGGCCAAGGGCAGCCGAGGGCCGTGGGCTGGCTGACGATTCCTCCTCTTCTGCCGGCTGCCCTGTAAGTGCTGGGCAAGGTCAGCAGTGTGTGCTCACTCTGGGCACCGGGGCAGGGAGCCGGGCTGCTCGGCAGGCTGGAGCACAGGGCGGCCTCCTTCAGGCACGGCACTTCTGCCCGGGGAAGCGAGGCCAGCGGGAGGCAGGGACAGCTCGGCCGGTCACATCTGCAGGAGCCAGCGCCTCACGCAGCTCTGGGAGGAAGCGCCTGCAATCCTGCAGTTGTGCACTGAGCCACAGCAAAGGGGGCAGATGCAGAGTGTTTTGCAGAAATATTCAGGGCCGCCAGGCCTGCCTGCTTTGTGCTGTCTGTGCACAGCAAGCGCTGTGCAATGCAGCTGTGAGCTGCTGGCAGAGAGGGAATCAGGGATGTGCCTGAGGTGAGTCAAGGGGTTAGCTGGAAATGTAATTAGGATAATTAAAAAATGCAGATGAGTCGAGGGGCCAGCTGGGAATATAATTGGGATTGTAGAAGATTGCATATTTTAGTTATGATTTTAAAATAAGGCAAGAAGCTAAGTTAGTAATATAGCTAGCAGAAGGCGCCTTAGTTAAAGAGAACCAAATATGTTAGGTATGTAAAGCTAGGAGTGACCGGGATAGATGAAGCAATTGTGAAGGAGCATAGACTTTAGAAATACCTTGCCTTAAGAGTAATCAAACAGTTGGAAGAGGCTTGGATTGTGACCAGCAGGTCAAAAGGTCCTGCCAATTGGCCATGGGTGAAGAGTTCCCCATGAGAAAGACGGCTTTCTTCCTCCCATATGACCACTCCCTCATTTTAAAATCCCACTGACCCAGTTCACGGAGTAAGTACAATTGTGCAGGTGTAATAGATATTCAGCTGATAAAAATACAAAGTAGGTAGGTAATAATTATGTGTTATGGGTCCTTAGAAACCTAATGTAAAACCTTTTCTGTAGAAATAGAGAGCAGCAGTCTGCAACTCCATGCATGTATCTTTGGAAACTAGTTCACATGTGTCTAGTGCTGCAATAAATACCCTTCTTTTCTACTCTAATTAGTTGAAAAGTCCTCTGTCTGTGCTTCAAGGGTTATGCTGGAGTAGTGAACTGATTTGGAAGGGAGCAGAAGAGTTTCAGTAGGCAATTTTTGGAAGAGATGGAAGCCTCTTGTGCCTGAAGGGAAAGCCATTTGGAATGGAGTAGTGATCCCAAAGTCCATACAATACTGCACCAAAGGATTAGACCCTTCTCTCTTGAGGACCTTCTAACTGATCCTGCCTAAGTTCTGCTTCTACTGAATATCAGCCAGGGCTCACACCTGTGTTGTAGGGCTGTTCTTCCTCTCAGTACTAATGGCTTAGCTGTCTCTCACTGCCATATTGCTTACCCAAGGCTGATCTCTTCCATATCCCTTATAAAAGGACTTTATCTTAGATCCCCAAATTTTGCATGCATGCCTGCATGCAAAAACATCCTACAATTCAAACCTTCAGGAGAATCATGGCATAAAAGCAGATTCCATTGATCAAACCCACAGCAACTGCATTGAAATGTGGGTCTGTGAGCCTTTCTTCAGAATTTTCTCAGTCATGGTTCCCGAGTCATTTTTGGGAGATAACTATGCTGCCTCTAACAGGTCCAGATTACTTAGCAAGCGGTTTATAGTCATGCACCCAGCTTTCCAGCAGTTGCGTGGCATTTTATCCAGATAAGGGGTCCCTGGACATTGCAACCAGCTTGAGATTTGTGTCTGCCCACTTCTTTTCCATGTTCTGCAAAACTAAGAGCAAGTTGAGCCAAGAGCAATAGTATCCTTGTGAGTGCATCTGAACACATTTGACAGTGTGGCATGGTTTGATGCTGGCGCAATCCAGTGCCCCCATGAAAATATATTTACCCTGGTGTCTACTGTGAGATGTGATCAGAAATAGAGCAAAGCAGGCTCCAGCTTAGGAATAAAGGGGGGAAAAAATCTTTATTAACTACAATATATAAAAGAAACACACAGAGCTCAGAATGAAAACCTTCCAAAACATTCCTCCTCCCCCCAGGAAATTTCCAACACAGCAGTGAGACAAAACCTTAGATTTTAAATCAAGTCACCACCCCTCAGATCACCAACTCTCAGTCCAGCACCACCTTTCAGACAATCAGTTCTTAGTTCATCAAGAAGAGAGGAGTCCCTCTTGTACCATAGGCTTCCCCAGGAAATGCAGTTGAAACTTCTTGTGTTTCCATGTCACACGTGGCACCGCCCGGAGAACATTTGCCATTGTGACATCTTCCTTCCAAGCCCAGTGCTCTCACCACTGCACATGGACCAGAGCTGATTCTAGGTTTCCCCTTTTAATGATGCTTTGCCCAGTTCCAAAAACAATGCACAGCCTCTCACTTTTGGGACCCTTGTCCCCCCCCAAATTCACCCCCTGTGGGTGAGGGGTCTTGAGAACAGAGATCTTCTTCTTCACTGAAGATCGAGGGCACCACCACCCTCCTCACCCGTCGTCTCTGTTCACACACTCCTTCACATAACATCACTGCACTCTCTTGGCTCCAAGCCATTGCCTCCCCCTAAATGCAGTCTCTGTGCCACAGGAAAAATGGTTCTGTCCATGGCTATACAAGAAGAGTCCAGCCAAAGGCCACTCCATCATCTCCTCCCACCTAGAATTCGTCTCAACTCTTCTGACATCTTCACATCTTTCACAGTATGGACTTTCATCACGCTTGCCCATTTCCTGCTATTCCATCTCTATCTCTCTTCTCATGCAGATCCAGGAGGATCAGTATTTGTAAGGTTTCCATCATCCAAGAAAAGGGTTAAAATCTTGGGCTCAGCCTGCCCAGAACTCCCACGACTGCCCTGCTGGGCACGGGCACCTTCTCAACACATTTTCCCCCTTCTCATTCTCGGCCGGGCTGTGCTGCCAGCAAAAGTTACCAAATTTCAAGGTGGCACAAGCACAGGCTCTCTCTCTCTCTCTCTCCCCCCATCTCTCTCCCGGGGGTGTGGGCGGGGGCTGCCCAAATCCTCTCAATGTTCCTCCACCCTTCCATCCTGCAGGGGCCTTCACCTCCCTTCTCTGTCCAAGGCCCCGGCCTACCTCACCCGGCCGCATGGCTTCCCCCACAGCTGGGCAGGGGAGATCTGACCTCTTTCACCCACCAGAAGCAAAAGAGCTTCCCCTGGGAGTTCTCTGCTTTTCACCCCCTCTGTTCTCAGAGGCGTATCCATGTCCTCAGTGGCCACACCAGCTGACAATATTCAAGTATCAGCACTTACTGGTTTGACCAACAAACTCCCAAAAAACTCATTTCCTTTTCACAATAGGACACAGTGACACCTGATCCTATTGCCTGAACACCTTCCATTTTGTCTAGGGAAACAGGAGCATGGGATCATGTAATTAAAGATATTATCCTGGCATGCATGCACAAGGGGCCTGAATTAAGGTGGTGGCTGCAGCCTTAATGCTGGCCTTTCCTCACTTCCAAGACCTTGACTGTGTAACCTCAATAATGTTGCCTTAATGTATTTCTGTGTGCAGTTTTAACCAGGATATGAAAGGCACCTTCTCTTTATCAATGCTATTGGTTACAAATGGTTTTGTTCATATAGGCAATATCCTATTGCCTATATTCTCCCATAGAAGATTCCTTGCTCTTTTTTTCTCTGCCACCAATGGGGATCTGCAGTCCCTGCCCGGCACTGCTCGCTGCGGGTTGTCAAGGCACAGGCGATGCTCTGGTGCACCTGGCGCAGGTGACCCTCGGGCCCGGGCAGGGGCCGATGCTCCGAGCTGCCGCGGATACGGCGGCGAACCCGAGCGGTGCCACGGCCTCGCTGGGAACCCGAGCGGCGCCCGTGGCGCTGCCTCCCCGGGCAGGGCTGTGCTCTCAGCGCCGCCGGGGCTGCCGAGCAGCGCTTTCCACGTGCCTCCGGCTCCGGAGCCAGCCCCGCAGCCGCGCTCTCCCGGAACGCACTGACCCGCACCCATTCTCGGCCCGGCTGCAGGACTCCCTGAGCCGGGCATCTCCCCTCTTTCCAAGGCTCACCCCATCCCCGGGTTCTCCCCTCTCTCCAAGGGCTGTCTCCTCTCTCCCGGCATGCCCCCTAAGCCAGGCTCTCCTCCCTGTGTCCTGGACTCTTGCCCTTCTCCCAGAGCTCTATTCCCGTTCCCGGCATCTTCCCTCTCTTGGTCTCTCCCTCCTCCCAGCCTGTCCCCCCTCTCCCTGGCTCACCCCTTCCCGGGGATCTCCCGGCTCCCGTGCTCTCTCTCTGCCCCCAGGCTCTCCCCGCTCCCACTCTCTCCTCTCCCAAGCTCTGGCCCATCTCCCTGGGCCCTCCCCTCTCTCCCGAGAGCTGCCCCCTCTCTCTCGGACTCTCCCTCCTTCTTGGGATCTCCCCCTTCTCCCCAGTGGCTTCTCCCTCTTGTAGGATTCCTCTCCTCTCCCAGAGTCCTGCCCTCCTGCCAGAATCTCTCCCCTCTGTCTCTCACTTCTCCTGTGGGATGCAGAGGTTCAGGGACATCACACCATAATTAATATGATCCAGTGAAACCAAATTTATTATCCCTATAAAGATTATATTTATAATAAATCTCTACTGTCCACGCATCTCTAGCTAATACATGATTGGTTAAACCTAGCTGTTCACGTGTCTAAAATAGAATGCTGATTGGATCATCTAATTTTTTCATGCATCTCTGTAGTCATCTTGGCCCACCCATGACTTTTCTTCTTTCTTACTTTCCCAAGCTCACTGACAAACTTGCTGAGTTCTGATGAATCTTCTTCTTGTATCTTTTTCAAGGATATACTGACCCCGTTTCTGAATATGTCCACTATCCATTGTTTTTGAATGTGTCCATTGCCCATTATCAAAAGCAGGCTGGATTGTACATCAGCTGAATATGGCCATTGTCCTACAAAAACTCCTCTATCTGCAAAAAATCCTTGACATTTCCCTGGCTTTGTTTTTGCACAGGCCAGACTGGTTTAAAAGCACCGTCAATTAGTTTCTGCACACAACATAGTAAGCAAGGCACTATAAGCAGACTTGAAAAAAGACTACAAAGTATCATCATGCCTAAGCGTACAAAGTCCTTGAGCCAGCCTGTTATGCCCCAGGATTTTAGCCACTCGTCAAAGGAATTCTCAACAACTGTGAGCTTTCTCATATTCTCCTTAAGCAGTGACAGCTGCTTGTGAATAGATTCAGAGTGTCAGAGAGATTCATGCAACACATCCCTTCAAAATCCTCACACCCATGTCCTTGTGCTAGCAACAAAAATTCTATAGCAGCCCTGTCTTGTTGCACAGCGTGGTGCGTGCTACCTACATCAGTGGTGAGCTCATTCAGTATTGCAGATGTAATGTTAATTTGTTTTCCTGTCCAGCAAGCCAATCGTTTTAATTGTGTAAGGGCCTGTGAAGAAGCTACACCTGGTGTAAAAAGTGATGCCAGTTTAACCGAAGGCCTATTCCACAATTCTACATTATCCTTACAGCCTGAGCCTAATGAATGCACGCTATGTTTTTGACGTTGGTATTTGTGCCTGTTGTTAAGCATCTGTTGAATGCTTGGGACAAACAGTGATAGTTTCCCAAAATAGCATGGTTTTCCTAATGCTTTCTGAGGAATTGCAGGCCAAGCTTTATCTCCACAAATGTGAAATACTCCAGGAGGCAACATGCTTGCTGATTTTTGTTTTAGGGGCACAGACCGTGTCCAGTTGGCACAGTGTGCCATGGTATTGTAATACCAGGAAGAAACAGGAGATATCCAAGAGCTATCGTCTCCGGGCTTTCCTGACCTCTCCCTAATCAGCTCCTTGCCCTTGTAGCACTCAAAGAACAAACAATAATTTCCTGGCACTGATCCCAGAATATCCAATTCCTGTGGTTCCTGACTTGTAATATTTAAATTTTGAGTGATTGTAAATACCTGAGCTCCCAAAGGATTTCTATGGACTTTTTGTTTTTCACACCAATTTTCTGTAATTATTCCATTTTGATTAGTACACTAATTTGACCAGGCCTTGCTTAAGTTACCATAAATTTGATCTCTGGTCCATGTTCTGAAATCTTCCATTGAGTCTAAGGGAACTCCAATCAAACAGGTGTGCAATGGATCTGAAGGTGTGCTAGTGATAAGCAAAAGGATTTTTGCCCTGTTCTGTTAGCCCATGTAACCCACATGTTAGCCCACTGCTCTATATTGTATATTCCCTGTTTTTCCTTAATCACTGCACTAAGCAACATTGTTAATATCTGCCAGACTAATGCCATTGTTGCCCTTGTCTACGATCACGTCTGCGCTTTGCCCAATCTGTTTTGGCCTGTTCCCACTCCCTATCACTAACGTGATGTATTTGTGGTATTGCTATTCCTACTCCACATTCAGTAGCTATTATCTTGCTCCCTAGTACAATTTGGTTTACTAGAGCAATGAAAGCAAGTCTAAATTGCACCCACAGTAACAATCTCTGCTCGTATGTTTCTATTAAAGATACATCCTGGAGAAAACTCTGATATTCCCCTGAGTTTTACCCTAAAAGTTTAGTTAATGCTATTCTTGGGGTAAGAGTGTAAAGGCAGTTAGAGCATCTATTGCATATTTGGTTAATAGGCCTAAATTTTTGCTTTTTCTCTTGAACCAAGGCTAAATTATGTTCTTGACAAACTTGTCGCCAAGTTTTAAAGTTACGCTTTATACAATGAACATTAAGCCACGGCTTGCATGCATAACCATGTAGATAACAAGACTTTTCTATCTGATTTTCAGCTTGTGATGGAAGTGAAGGTAAATGGAGTCTGTTGTGTCTATTGAGCCTATCTTGAGTTGCCAGTAATCCCCCAGCATACTCCAGCAAACTTGGTAGATATTCTGATGGTTTTTCATCTGTCAGGTTTCAAGAAGTGGATTCAGGGCTGTCTGGAATCGGCGTTTTCACCGACTCTCCACCTCTGCACACAGCATGCGTTGATGACGGTGGTTTCAGATAGGGCTTTACCCACTTGGCTGGGATCCAACGAATGCCTTTATCTGTAAGTAAGCACATATAACCTCTGCCTATTAGTTTTACTGTCGCTGGTCCTTCCCACACCCCTGTTTCTGGGCTTTTGAACATGACCTGAATACCATCAGGCAATTCCTCCCTTGGATTACGTGTGAGGGCATGATGCACAAGAATAGGCAGATCTTCCCTGTCTCCTGTTTTCTAAGGTAATTAAGCACAAAGATGGCTTAAGTTTTTTTTTTCCTCAGGGGATAACCCTGTAGTTCCCCCTTTTTGTTTTTGCAGCATGCCCTTGAACGTCTGATGAGCACACTCAGTAATTGCCTAACCAGTAGGATTGTGAGGAATACCAGTGTCATGTTGAATACCCCATAAATTACAGAAACACTTGAATCTTAAGGAACAGAAGGCAGAACCATTGTCAGTCTTAATTGCTAAGGGGACACGTAAGATGGCAAAGCAATTGTACAAATGCTTCTCAACATGATGTGCTGCCTCACTTGTTAAGGGAGTAGCCCATATAACACAAGAATAGGTATCAATGCAAACAGTTCTGTGGTTTCACTACAGAATGATCAATCTGCCACCTGAGATATTTCCAAGGAGCAGAATGCTGCACCTTATCAGGAGCAATTTTTAATGCCCTCTCCTCTAGCAAAACTGTCATGGTTTTTAGAACAGTTACAGAGTCTAATTGTTTTCCAGCCACCAATATATCATGCATGTAGTGATAGATGATATACTCAGGAAATTGTTGCCAAACAGGTTCTAACACCCAAGTGACATAAATTTGGAACATCACAGGGCAATTTCTCATGCCTTGGGGAAGGCAGGTCCATTCATCCCTTTTGTAGGGTTCTGCCTTATTGATAGATGGAACAGCAAAAGGAAAATGGCTTGTGTCATTGAGATGGAAGGGAATGCTGAAAAAGCAATCTTTGAGATCAATGATCAATAGATTCCATGGGTCAGGTATCATAGTAGGAGATGGAAGACCAGGTTGCAAGGTACCTATAACATTACTGCATTAACAGCACGTTAAGCCATGTAGCAACTTCCATTTCCCACTCTTTTTCGGGATGACAAAAACTGGAGTGTTCCATGGGCTAGTGGATGGTTTTCTGTGCCCTTCCTCTAGCTGTTCTTGCACTAATTGTTGAACTATGGGCAGCTTTTCCTTTGACAGCGGCCACTGCTCAATTCACTCAGGCTGATCAGTGGTCCAGCTAATTTTGACGATTGGCTGCCCCCCAGTGGCCACTGCTAAAAAGGCTGTGTGACAATGGTGGCTTGTAACTGCCTTAACAGGTCCCTGCCCAGCAAACCTAGTAAAGTACTGGGGCTGGCATGACATAAGGTCTTGTAGATGAATTTACTCCATCTGGGAAAGTAAAGGTAATTACATTTTTGCTCATTTGAGTTGCCTGAGTCCCACCAATACCTGCAATGCCTAAAGTAGGGTTGACCAATGCCCAGTCTTTTGGCCCTATTGTGTTTGACATGATGGTTACATCTGCTCCAGTGTCAGTTGTGAGTTTTTCAGTAATAGAATTGCCATGAGGATGTGTCAGGGTTACCTGTTTGTCTGGTTTACCTCTTGTGATGTCCATGGCCCAATAGACTTCTGGGTTACCTGCGGAACCAAAGCTTCGTGTTCCCCGCTCCTTGTTGCCTTTACAGGGGACACAAGACTTAAAAGGAACAAGCTGAGCAATCCGTGAACATTTGGGAATAGGTACAGGAGGGAAAAATGTTCCAACCATAATTTTAACAACCCCTTGATAGTCTGCATCAATAACCCCAGGGATTACATCCAATCGCTTTCTACTGGCAGATGATCTCCCTAACAGAAAAGCACTAAGCCCACCCCCCAAGGGTCCTTTTACATTGGTGTCTATCAGGTGCACAGCAGAGTCCGTGATGGTCACGTCTACTGCGGTTTCCATGTCCACTCTGTCACTTCCAGCTGTGTACAATTTGAGTGAGTAAAGTCCCCCTCCTCCTCCATGGTGAGAGGCTGAGCTATCCAGGCAGCTCTCATTACTTGTTTTTGCATGCGAGGAGAAAACGTGTTGGCAAGGCCATTTCCCTGGAAACAACATTCTTTAGTATTGTGGTTATCTTTTCTGCAGATAGAACAAATTTTTTCATAGCTGCAAAGCAACACTGACTCCTAACATGTCCGATTTTACTACATCCAAAGCACTTAATGTTCTTTCCTTCTGCTCTCTCTTTCCAGTTTAGAAAGCAGTGGTTTTACTGCATCCTGTACTGCAGCAGCTACATAGGCTGATCTTTGCCTTTCTGTAGTCCTAGCCATCAGTTCCAGCATTTCTGGGACATCAGCTCCCTTCTTTAATGTACCCAAAATCTGCCGAGTTTTATCATTAGCATTGTCAAAAGCCAGCATATTAAACATTTTCACCTTTGTGTCTGGATCCAAATCAGGATGATCATTAATGGCTTCATGCAACCTGTCCACAAATTTATCAAAGTCCTCATTCTCTCCTTGGTGAATTTGTGTAAAAGCCTTGGTGTGTAACCCATCTGGAAGTGCAAGGATAGCATTCTAGGCTAGTTGTTGACTCTTCTGTAAAATTTCATCAATGCTCCTAGCCTGCCCAGGGCCCTTTGCCAAGTAACTGTCAGCTGTTAAACCATACAGAGGATCAACCTGTGCCCAAGGTTTTGCTGCTTCCTGGACACGCTTTTCCTCCCAGCTTTTATGGAACATCACTTGCTGGTGGGGTGGCATTATAAGTCTTATTAGGGTATGCACATCCGCTGGAATAAATGTGTTAGAGGTAAAAATATAGTGCAGCAGTGACTGTGCAAGCTGGGATTTTAAACCAAATTGTGAGATTGCATTTCTTACCCTCTCTAAAATCTTCCAATCAAAAGGTTCCCAAACTCTATCTGCAGCATTAGTTACTACAGGAAAAGCCTGTGTATCATTTGTGAGAAAAGTCCCTTCTACAATAGCTTCTCTAATAACTCCCTGCCACTTGTGTTTCTGTGCTGCTTCTATTTCTGGGTCACATTCCAATTCTAACTCCACATTCTTTACAGCATGAGAGGGAAGATTTTGTTTAACCAGCTCGGATGCTGGCTCAAAGACAAAATGAGAGGGTGGTAACCGCTTTCCTGATTGTGTGTCTGAACCCACAGTCATCGGTAGATCCATTTTTCAAAAGAATAGTCTCTTTTGGGGACAAGTGGATCCTTTTGTTGAATTACCAATTTTTGCAAATTATCCAGTAGAGATCCTAAGTCCTCTTCAACAGAAATCTTATTCATAACAACATCTCCTTTCTTATCCTTTCCAGCATGTTCAGTCTCTAAGTTACTCTTATCAGCAATTTTTTGACCTTGAGTACAACTGTCCTTTGTTCTGCAGACTAACAAGCCTGAACAGGTTTTTTCACTGCGAGTGCTAGTGTCCTTCAGCCTGCAGAATAACATCTCTGAAGAGGCAGCAGCTTCCTCCTTCTCACTAGGAGCTGGAGGAGCAGATGGTGAAATGCTCAATTCTGAGCTGAGAGGTTGCGGGCTGTGCGAGGGAATATCAAAGGCTGTAGAAAACAGTGGCTGAATTCAGGACACCAGGAATGCCTGAGGCTTATCTGGCTCAGAGGCAAGGGCAGCACAAGCTAAAGCAGCAGCTTTCCTTTCTGCCTTTAAGGCCTGTAAAACTTCCATGACGATTTTCCACAAAGTAGCCTACTTAGATGCCTCTTTTGTCTCATTCCCCCCGGATGCAATGCAGTCCCACAACCTTCGCCCCACAGCTTCCCATGTCAAAATCTCAAAAGCAGCCTGTGCTCCTGCTATGAGATGATGTTCCCAAGCCCATTGTAACAGTCCCTTCAAATTGGAAGCATCATACTTATGTTCTGTCTTAGAGAGGATATGTTGGAGGAGTTTCTGAACACCTTCGCTTTCATGTTCAGACCCCATCTCCTCCCCGGCCGCTCACCTTGATCAGGGCGAGATTCAAATCATCTATGACTGGAGCTCCAGTAACCTTTTCCTCTCACCGGGACAGTGAGGATACTTTTGACCGGCTTCTCCGCTCCTCCAAGGCTGCCTCAGATCCTCTGCACAGAGGCCAAATTGCCATCCTGGAGTCCCTCTCAGGGTTGCCCACAATCTCCACCAGAAATGTGGGGGGAAAATAGCGGGATGTGGAGGTTCAGGGACATCACACCATAAATAATATGATCCAGTGAAGCCAAATTATTGTGCCTATAAAGACTATATTTATAATCATTCTCTACTGTCCACACATCTCTAGCTAATACAGGATTGATTAGACTGAACTGTTCACATGTCTAAAAGAGGATGATGATTGGATCATCTAATTTTTCATGCATCTGGCTGTAGTTTTCTGTCCCACCCATGAACTGTCTTCTTTCTTACTTTCCCAAGCTCACTAACAAACTTGCTGAGTCCAGATGACTCTTCTTGTATCTTTTTCAAGGATATCCTGACCCCATTTTCTGAATATGTCCATTTTTGTTTGTGAACATGTCCATTGTCCATTATCCCAAGCAGGCTGGATAGGGCATTTTCTGAATATGCCCAGTGTCCTGCAAAAACTCCTCAATCTGCAGGAAATCCTCAACACCCTTCTACCTGCACCACCAACATTCAGTCTAATATTTAATTCCTTTCTTCCTTCAGGTGCTTACAGCTTCCCTGGTTAAAAGGCCATGTCCAAGGACATCTCTTCATTTAGAGCAGCTGCATCTCTGTCCTTCCCGTTTCTCCCAGATTTCCTCCTGCAGCAGTTCATTGGTCATTCCAACGCATCTCCCTTGAATTGCTTCATGCTTTGAGCTTTCAGAAGTTTAAATATCTCCTTACACAGCATCCTAGGTATATTTTTATCTTTTTTATCACTTCTTATTATGCCTTTGTTTAAAATCCTTCCTGTATGGCATCCCATGTGAATGGCAGACATGTCAGATGCTGCTGGGATGTCAAAGGAGCTGAGGGAAAGGTCTGGATGTCTATTAAAATTTATCATTTTTACATTTTTTTTATGTTGGCCAAGAAGAAAAACCTTTCTGTGCCTCTGAGCCTCAGCAGTTCCTCAAAGGACACAAATCTTATGAGCTGTGGTTCCCACTCCCGTGGCTGCACTTGGACCTCTCTCCATAGGCAGAGCAGAGCTCCCTTGTCCCAGAAAGTCCCTGCCACTGGAAGGGTGAAGAAAACAGGACAGGCTGTGGGGATCAGGGTCAGGGCAGAGCCAGGGAGAAGAATGACTTTTGCATTTGATGGAGCTGTGCCTTCCCTTGGCTTTGTTGGCTGACAAGAAATGAACATCCCTCTGTGTCTCGGGCAGCTCCTTCTGCAGGGAAAGCAGGTGGGAGTTGGAGCCAAGGAGCGGAAAGCTGCAGGTGCAGCCTGGGCTGGAGGCAGCTCAGATTTGCACAAAGGCTGCTCTGAGTGCCAGGGCTTGCATGGGGGAAATGGTGGGGTGGGGGTAGGGGCAGAGTCTGATTGATTGTCAGCCATGAAGGGTCTTGATTTTCATATCCATTCAAACAGCATGAGGAGGTACTTGGATCCAGTGTCAATTGGAGATTTCCCATATCCATGTATTAACAGAAAGAAAAACCAAAGCAGGGCCTAAAATTCTTTTGTCACTGTCATTTTAAGTATTATAAATTCAGTTTAAATACAATTCAAGCCTCTGGAGCAGTAAAATTCAGCATCAGCCTCTGCAAGTTGCTGAGGATGTCAGCTGCCCCCACTGAGGCCATCCCTGCCCAGAGCCCGTGGGGGAATGGGTAGACAAGGAGAGTGTCCCTGGGGCTGTGCAAGCAGCACTCAGAGGCACCAGTGGCACCAGCTGGGAAATGGAGTGTGGAATGTGGCTGGGAAAGCCCTGCCTGGGCTGTGCCAAGCAGGACAGACAAGCTCTGACTCCCATCCCCCAAACAATTCTCTCAACAAGACATTTTACAGGAATTGCAATTATTTCTGTCTTCTGAGTTGGATGTACTAGAGAAATACCTATAAGAGATTCTCAGGAGCTCCGAACAACCTGTACCTGGATTCCAGTGTTGATCAGGTGGAAATTTCAAGAGAAGGTAGGGTCAAGATCTGTTCTTGCCTTGTAATCAGCCTTAAATACCCCTTGGTCTTCCTGGGCCCTTCTCCCTAACTGGGACTTGGGGTCATTTGGTCACTCAGGAGCTGGGCTGGGGTGTCCACAGATGGGTGTGAGGCATTGCCTGGGGTGTGCCATGGGCTGGAAGAAACTGCTGTGCTGGGATGGAGGCTCTGGGGGGATTGGGGTTCCAGGGCAGGGCAGTGCTGGGGTCACAGAACCTGGGAAAGGATGGACCGGCTCCTTCCTCCCCCACACATGAAATGATTCAAGCCAACAATCTCTTCCAGTCTGTAACTATAGGTGGTGTTGGAGATGGAACTGAAATTTGGCCATGGGCACCTGGCTGAGAAGGACAGTCCTTTTCCATAGGAAGGAAAGCACGGAGCCTTCCCCAGGGATTTGGGGACAGATGAGAGGTGACCCTTGTGAAAGCACTGCCAGACAGACTTGTCCTGGCAATATGGCTATGGGAAAAATGCCTGGATATAAGGAAATTTGGTGGTGAAATCCCAGTTCTGGTCATGGGTGCCAGAGGAGAGATAGTTCTTTTCCATAGGAAAGGAAAGCACGGAGCCCCAGTGTTTCAGCAGCAGATGAGAAGAGACCCTCAACATGCCAAGGTCAGCTGGACCAGTCAGGTGGCACATGGGAAGCCAAAGCAGACAGACCTGTTCTGTGTTCCCTTGGTTTTATGGGGCCCTGAGGTGTCACAAGGGTGCCTTGCTGCCATGGGCTCCCACAGTGTCACAATGGCCCCCAGGTTCCTTAAGCACCCTGCAGGGTAACAAAGGCTCCAACAATTCCATGAGGCCTTGCAGTGTCACAATGGTCTCTGTGGTTCCACAGGCCCCACAATGTCACTTGGCTCCTCTGTTCCGTGAGCCCTGCAATGTCACAATGGATATTTGGACCATGGGGGTTGGTGGTGTCACAATGGTCTCCTTTGGCTCCACAGTGTCACAATGGACCATTGATGACAGGTGGCTTCTCTGTGTCACCCTGGAGCTTTGGTTGCGTGAAGCCCTGCAGTGTCACTGTGGTCCCTCTTGATTTCTTAGTGTCACAATCGACGACTGATGACAGAAGGCCTCAGAGTGTCACAATGGCTCCTTGGTTCCATGCAGCCCTGCAGTGTCACAAAGGCCTCTTGGTTTCATGAGGCCCCACAGTGTCACAATCATCTCCTTGGTTCCATGGTGCTGCACAGTGTCACAATGCTTTGCTTATTCCATGGGGCCTCGTAGTGTCACAATGGTCTCCATGATTCCATAAGTCCCCTCAGTGTCACAATGACTCGCTGGTTCCATGAGGCTGTGAAGTGTCTAAATGGTCTTTCCCTGGGTCTGAGATTGCATGAGGCTTTGTAATGTCACATTGGACCTTTGGTCCCATGGGGTCTCACAGTGTCACAAAGGCCCCAAAGTGCCATAATGTTCTCCACAGTGGCATGAAGCCCCACAGTGTCACAATGGACCCTTGGTTTGATGGAGCCTCTCAGTGTCACAGTGATCCCTACATTCCATGGAGTCACACAGCTTCAGTACAGTCCCCTTGCTTCCATGAGGCCCAGAAATGTCACAGTGGTCTTTATGAGTCCATGGGGCTCCACAGTGTCACAAGAGTCCCTTGGTCTCACAGGGCCCCACAGTGTCACAAGGCTCCCTTGGTTCCATGGCCCTGTGCTGCTGCATTCCCCCCTCCCCTTCTCAGGCCGCCCTGCCAGCTGAGAAATGCTCCTTGGGCCTCGGCCTTGGCCAACAGCCCCTGGGCTCAGCTCCTCTGCAGCTCATCACAAACACTGTCTGCTCCAGGCACTGCTGCTGCCCAAACAGCTCCTGGCTCCTTGAGGAGCAGCCCTGAGAACTGTTTCTGTTCCCTCAGTGGCACAACATCCCTGTTCTCACACTGCCAAAGAAAGCTGCTGATGCCAAGTGTGGCCAGGATGAGCCATTGCTGGGACTGAAGCCCCTCTCGTGGGGCCCTGCAAACAGCGCTCCAAAAGGAGCCCTTGGAGCTCTCCTGGGCCAGCGACTCCCTCTGAGTGGGGCCTCTCCCAGCCGGGAACTCTCCTGTTTGCTGCAGTCGGGGATCCCAAACAACGACAGAGCCTGGGCCGATCCCCCCACTCCTCCAGGCTCAACCCTTCACCCGCTGGGGAGATGCCAAAGCATCAGCAGTGAGCATTCCCTGCCCTCAGGGGAATTTCTCACAGGCGCCTTGCACTGACTCTTGGTGTCTGTGTGCACACAGGAGTGCCTGTGCTGGGGAAATGTGGCAGAAATGCTGCTCCCTGAGGGGTGTGATTGCCCTGGGTAGCTGAGCCAGTCATGACTGTAAGTAAGGGTGAGTCACAAGCAGTAAGCTAAATTAAATGCTTCTAAGAGTTCTTTTGCTACGTTGTTACACTTAATATAATCTAAGTTGAATATTATTGTTATTCCACTTTTAAATCATTGTCATATGTTTTAAGTAAGGTTAAATACTGCTAAAGACTGTACATTTGCTAAATTCTGAAGTCTAAGGTATCAGTCAAGTCCTGTTAAGCTTGAGCTCAGTGTAGGTTTAGGGCCGTATACCTTTCATTGTTGCCCTCACTGTCTTTTTAGAACACACTCAGGCACGCAAACATTGATAGTTCTTGGTTCATTTTTGGTTTGATTGCCTGGATTTTGTTGGGTTTTGTTGTTGCTTTGTTTCCTCGGTGTGGTTGCAGTGTCCAGTCAGGAGCTGAGTAAGTCTTGCCAAGGAACTCTGCGTTGGTGTCGCATAATAATAAATCTGGTTTTGGCTGTTTCCTTGCTGGGGATTTTTAAAGCGCTTTAAAGCCCTCATTTATAACAGGGCGAAGAAGCCCTCACCCAGGCTGTGGCCCTTGGGGACACGGGGACACTGCCAGGGGTCCCTGTCCCCCTGTCCCTCTCTGCAGCACTGCCCTTGCCAGGAGCTGCCTCTGGGCCAGAAGCCTGGCCCAGCTCAGCAGCACAGACACAGCACTGTTTGCATCAAACTCACCACTCCCTCAGTGTGCTCAAAGCCTCCTCAAAACTCAAAACCAGATTCCAAGTCCAAACTTTCTTTTACTTTCAATGGGTCCCAGTGAGGGACTCAACTCATATGAAAGTGTCCCGGGTTGCAGGGAGGGCAGAACACTGGTGGCAGTGATGACAGGTGGGGACAAACAAGAGAAAGGTGTCTCTGATACTGAGCAAACCTGCACCTCTGTCCTTGCAGGCTGTTGTCATCTCCTAGCTGCCCCACCTGGCTAGCCCTTCCTTTGCTGACAGCTCTGCCTCCTGCCTGCATCTGCCTGCCCACACAAAGCCTTGGGCTGCTCCAGGCTCCTGCTGGGGGAGGGGTCGCACTACAGCCCTGCCCTGGGAGGGAAATTCTTTTCTGCTGGTGCCCAGTCTGGGCCTGCCCAGCTGCCCTTGGTGCCATTATTTCCTTCTCATGCTTCTATCCTCTAGGAAGAAAAGCTCCAGCCTCTCTGAAACCACCCTTCAGCCCCTCCCAGGCTATTCCTTTTCTGTCCTCTCTCCACACCCCTGAGCCCAGAGCCTGCAGCCTCTACCTGCTGGTTTTATGATGAGGCCTCCAAACCCCATCTTGGGAGATGTTTGGGTCCTTTCCAAGGTGTGTGAGAATTGAAAAATAGTGGTCCAAGGTATTTTCTCCCAAATCTTGCAGTGGCAGAACAAGGGTCAATGTGTCTAAAGCGAATGAGGCTGGATTTATATTTGTTAGAAGGAGGAAATATTTTACAATGATGAACGTGGAACAAAACTGCAACTGTTTTTCCAGAAAAGTGGATGCCCTTTGCCAGGAATTGTCCAGGAGCAGGAGCTTTGTCCCAGCCATTCCATGGTGTAATACCACAAAGAAACAGGAGATATCCAAGGGCTATCGTCTCCGGGCTTTCCTGACCTCTTCCTAATCAGCTCTCTGCCCCTATAGTACTCAAAGAACAAACAATATTTTCCTGGCACCGATCCCAGAATATCCAGTCCCTGTGGTTCCTGACTTGTAGTATTTAAGTTTTCCATGATTGTAAATGCTTGAACTCCTTAAGGATTTCCAGGGATTTTTTGGTTTTCACACCATATTTCTGTGATTATTCCATTTTAATTAGTCCACCATTTTGACCAGGCCTTTATTTATGTTGCCATAAATTTGAGCTCTGGTCCATTTTCCGAATTCTTCCATTGAGTCTAAGGGAACTCCAATTAAGCAGATACAAAATGGATCCAAAGGTGTAGCTAGTGATAAGCAAAAGGATTCTTGCCCTGTTCTGTTAGCCCATGTAATTTACATGTTAGCTCGCTGCTCTATATTGTATATTCCCTGTGTCTCCTTAATCACTGCACTAAGCAACATTGTTAATATCTGCCAGACTAATGCCATTGTTGCCCTTGTCTACGATCACGCCTGTGCTTTGCCCAATCTGCTTTGCCCTGTTCCCACTCCCTATCACTAACGTGATGTATTTGTGGTATTGCTATTCCTACTCCACATTCAGTAGCTATTATCTTTCTCCCTGTTACAATTTGGTTTACTAGAGCAATGAAAGCAAATCTAAACTGCACCCACAGTAACAATCTCTGCTCATATGTTTCTATCAAGGATACATCCTGGAGAAAACTCTGATATCCCCCCCAGTTTTGTCCTAAAAATTTAGCTAATGTTTTTCTTGGGGTAACAGTGTAAAGGCAGTTAGAGCACCTATTGCATATTAGGTTAATAGGCCTAAATTTTTGCTTTTTCTCTCGAATCAAGGCTAAATTATGTTCTTGACGAACTTGTCGCCAAGTTTTTAAGTTACACTTTATACAATGAACCTTAAGCCACGGCTTGCATGCATAACCATGCAAATAACAAGACTTTTCTATCTGATTTTCAACTTGTGATGGAAGTGAGGGTAAATGGAGTCTGTTTACATCTAACCCATGTCTGCTGAGCCTATCTGGAGTTGCTAGTAATCCCTCAGCATAGTCCAGCAAACTTGGTAGATATTCCGACTGTTGTTCAGCTGTCAGGTGTTGAAGAAGTGGATTCAGGGCTGTCTGGAATTGGTATTTTCGCTGACTCTCCACCTCTGGACACAGTATGGGTTGATGACGGTGGTTTCAGATAGGGCTTCACTCACTTGGCTGGGATCCAACGAATGCCTTTATCTGTAAGCAAGCACATGTAACCTCTTCCTATTAATTTTACTGTGGCTGGTACTTCCCACACCCTGTTTCTGGGCTTTTGAACATGACCTGAATACCATCAGGCAATTCCTCCCTTGGATTATGTGTGAGGGCATGACGCACAAGAATAGAAGGATCTTTCCTATCTCCTGTTCTTCTAAGGTAATTAAACACAAAGATGGCTTTAGCTGTTTTTTTTCCGCAGGGGATAACCCTGTAGTTCCCCCTTTTTGTTTTTGCAGCATGCCCTTGAACGTCTGATGAGCACGCTCAATAATTGCCTGACCAGTAGGATTGTGAGGAATACCAGTGCCAGATGAATACCCCATAAATTACAGAAACACTTGAATCTTAAGGAATAGTAAGCAGAACCATTGTCAGACTTAATTGCTAAGGGGACACCTAATATGGCAAAGCAATTGTACAAATGCTTCTCAACATGATGTGCTGCCTCACTTGTTAAGGGAGTAGCCCATATAACACAAGAATAGGTATCAATGCAAACATGTCTGTGGTTTTACTACAGAATGATCAATTTGCCACCCGAGATATTTCCAAGGAGCAGAATGCTGCACCTTATCAGGACCAAATTTTAACGCCCTCTCCTCTAGCAAAACTGTCATGGTTTTTAGAACAGTTACAGAGTCTAATTGTTTTCAGCCACCAATATATCATCCATGTAGTGATAGATGATATACTCAGGAAATTGTTGCCAAACAGGTTCTAACACCCAAGCGACATAAATTTGGCACATCACAGGGCAATTTCTCATGCCTTGGGGAAGGCAGGTCCATTCATCCCTTTTGTAGGGTTCTGCCTTATTGATAGATGGAACAGCAAAAGGAAAATGGCTTGTGTCATTGAGATGGAAGGGAATGCTGAAAAAACAATCTTTGAGATCAACGATCAATAGATTCCATGGGTCAGGTATCATAGTAGGAGACAAAAGACCAGGTTGCAAGGCACCCATACATAACATTACTGCATTAACAGCACGTTAAGCCATGTAACAACCTCCATTTCCCACTCTTTTTCAGGATGACAAAAATTTGAGTGCTCCACACTCTAGTGGATGGTTTTATGTGCCCTTCCTCTAGCTGTTCTTGCACTAATTGTTGAACCATGGGCAGCTTTTCCTTTGACAGCGGCCACTGCTCAATCCACTCAGGCTGATTAGTAGCCCAGCTAATTTTGAGGATTGGCTGCCCCCCAGTGGCCACTGCTAAAAAGGCTGTGTGACAATGGTGGCTTTTAACTGGCTTAACAGATCCCTACCAAACAAACCTAGTAAAGTACCGGGGGTGGCATGACATAAGGCCTTGTAGATGCATTTACTCCATCTAGGAAAGTAAAGGTAATTACATCTTTGCTCATTTGAGTTGCATGTGTTCCCCCAATACCTGCAATGCCTAAAGTAGGGTTGACCAATGCCCAGTCTTTTGGCCCTATTGTGTTTGAAATGATGGTTACATCTGCTCCAGTGTCGCATGTGAGTTTTTCAGTAATAGAATTGCCATTAGGATGTGTCAGGGTTACCTGTTTGTCTGGTTTACCTCTTGTGATGTCCATGGCCCAATAGACTTCTGGGTTACCTGCGGAACCAAAGCTTCCTGTTCCCCACTCTTTGTTGCCTGTACAGGGGAGACAAGACTTAAAAGGAACAAGCTGAGCAATTTGTGAACCTTTGGGAACAGATACAGGAGGGAAAAATGTTCTAACCATAATTTTAACAACCCCTTGATAGTCCGCATGAATACTCCCAGGGATTACATCCAATCCCTTTCTACTGGCAGATGATCTCCCTAACAGAAAAGCACTAAGCCCACCCCCCAAGGGTCCTTTTACATTGGTGTCTATCAGGTGCAAAGCAGAGTCCATGGTGGTCACGTCTACTGCGGTTTCCATGTCCACTCTGTCACTTCCAGCTGTTGATGATCTGAGTGAGTAAAGTCCCCCTCCTCCTCCATGGTGGGAGGCTGAGCTATCCAGGCAGCTCTCCTTACTTGTTTTTGCACGTGAGGAGAAAATGTGTTGGCAAGGCCATTTCCCTGGAAACAACATTCTTTAGTATTGTGGTTATCTTTTCTGCAGATAGAACAAAATATTTTCATAGCTGCAAAGCAACACTGACTCCTAACATGTCCGATTTTACTACATCCAAAGCACTTAATGTTCTTTCCTTCTGCTCTCTTTTCCAGTTTAGAAAGCAGTGGTTTTACTGCATCCTGTACTGCATCAGCTACATAGGCTGATCTTTGCCTTTCTGTAGTTCTAGCCATCAGTTCCAGCATTTCTGTGATATCAGCTGCCTTCTTTAATGTACCCAAAATCTGCTGAGTTTTATCATTAGCATTGTCAAAAGCCAGCATATTAAACATTTTCACCTTTGTGTCTGAATCCAAATCAGGATGATCCTTAATGGCTTCATGCACTCTGTCCTCATTCTCTCCTTGGTGAATTTGTGTTAAAGCCTTGGTGTGTAACCCATCTGGAAGTGCAAGGATAGCATTCTAGGCTAGTTGTTGGCTCTTCTGTAAAACTTCATCAATGCTCCTAGCCTGCCCAGGGCCCTTTGCCAAGTAACTGTCAGCTGTTAAACCATACAGAGGATCACCCTGTGCCCAAGGTTTTGCTGCTTCCTGGACACACTTTTCCTCCCAGCTTTTATGGAACATCACTTGCTGGTGGGGGGGCATTACAAGTCTTATCAGGGTATGCACATCAGCTGGAATAAATGTGTTAGAGGTAAAAATATACTGCAGCAGTGACTGTGCAAGCTGGGATTTTAAGCCAAATTGTTAGGTTGCATTTCTTACCCTCTCTAAAATCTTCCAATCGAAAGGTTCCCAAACTCTACCTGCAGCATTAGTTACTACAGGAAAAGCCTGTATATCATTTGTGAGAAAAGTCCCTTCTACAATAGCTTCTCTAATAACTCCCTGCCACTTGTGTTTCTGTGCTGCTTCTATTTCAGGGTCACATTCCAATTCTAACTCCACATTCTTTACAGCATGAGAGGGAAGATTTTGTTTAACCGGCTCGGATGCTGGCTCAAAGACAAAATGAGAGGGTGGTAACCGCTTTCCTGATTGTCTGTCCGAACCCACAATCATCAGTACATCCATTTTTTCAAAACAATAATCTCTTTTGGGGACAACTGGATCCTTTTGTTGAATTACCAATTTTTGCAAATTGTCCACTAGAGATCTTAAATCCTCTTCAACAGAAGTCTTATTCATAACAATACCTCCTTCCTTATCCTTTCCAGCATGTTCAGTCTCTAAGTTACTCTTATCAGCAATTTTTTCACCTTGAGTAAAACTGTCCTTTGTTCTGCAGACTAACAAGCCTGAAGAGGTTTTTTCACTGCAAGTACAAGTTTCCTTTGGTCTGCAGGCCAACACCTGTGAAGAGGCAGCAGCTTCCTCTTTCTCACTAGGAGCTGGAGGTGCAGTTGGTGTAATGCTCGATTCTGAGCTGAGGGGTTGCGGGCTGTGCGAGGGAATATCAAAGGCTGTAGAAAACAGTGGCTGAATTCAGGACACCAGGAATGCCTGAGGCTTATCTGGCTCAGAGGCAAGGGCAGCACAAGCTAAAGCAGCAGCTTTCCTTTCTGCCTTTAAGGCCTGTAAAACTTCCATGACGGTCTTCCACAAAGTAGCATACTTAGATGCCTCTTTTGCCTCATTCCCCCTGGATGCAATGCAGTACCACAACCTTCGCCCCACAGCTTCCCATGTCAAAATCTCAAAAGCAGCCTGTGCTCCTGCTATGAGATTATGTTCCCAAGCCCATTGTAACAGTCCCTTCAAATTGGAAGCATCATACTTATGTTCTCTCTTAGAGAGGATATGTTGGAGGAGTTTCTGAACACCTTCGCTTTCATGTTCAGACCCCATCTCCTCCCCAGCCACTCACCTTGATCAGGGTGAGATTCAAGACATCTACAATTGGAGCTGCAGTAACCTTTTCCTCTCACTGGGGCAGTGAGGATACTTTCAACCGGCTTCTCCGCTCCTCGAAGGCTGGCTCCTATCCTCTGCACAGCAGCCAAATTGCCATCCTGGAGTCCCTCTCAGGGTTGCCCGCGATCTCCACCAGAAATGTGTTGGAAAATAGCGGGATGCAGAGGTTCAGGGACATCACCCCATAACCAATATGACCCAGTGAAGCCAAATTTATTATCCATAAAAAGACTATATTTATAATAATTCTTCATTTCTTCATCTCTTCATTTTAGAGCAGCTGTGTCTATGTCCTTCCTGTTGCTCCCAGATATCCTCCTACAGCAGTTCACTGGTCATTCCAACGCATCTCCCTTGAATTGCTTCATGCTTTGAGCTTTCAGAAGTTTAAACAACACCTTACTCAGCATCCTAGGTGTATTTTTATCTTTTCTATGAGCTCTTTTTAAGCCTTTGTCTAAAATCTTTCCTGAATGGCAATCCCATGTGGATGGTGGACATGTCAGATGCTGCTGGGATGTCAAAGGAGCTGAGGGAAGGGCTTGGATGACTATTAAATTTTATCATTGTCACATTTTTTATGTTGGCCAGGAATAAAAACGTTTCTGCGCCTCTGAGTCTTAGCAGTTCCTCAAAGGACACAAACCTGATGAGTTTTGGTTCTCACTCCAGTGGCTGCACTTGGACCTCTCTCCAGAGCCAGAGCAGAGCTCCCTTGTCCCAGAAAGTCCCTGGCAATGCAGGGATGAAGGAAACAGGACAGGCTGTGGGGATCAGGGGCAGGACAGAGCCAGGGAGAAGAATGACTGTTGCATTTGATGGAGCTGTGCCTTCCCTTGGCTCTGTTGGGTGACAAGAAATGAACATCCCTCTGTGTCTTGGGCAGCTCCTTCTGCAGGGAAAGCAGGTGGGAGTTGGAGCCAAGGAGCTGAAAGCTGCAGGTGCAGCCTGGGCTGGAGAGAGCTCAGATTTGCACAAAGGCTGCTCGGAGTGCCAGGCCTTGGATGGGGGAAATGGTGGGGAGAGGGTTGGGGCAGGGTCTGAATTATTGTCAGCCATGAAGGGTCTTGATTTTCATATCCATTCAAACGGCATGAGGAGGTACTTGGATTCAGTGTCAATTGGAGATTGCACATATCCATGTATTAACAGGAAGAAAAACCTAAGCAGAGCCTAAAAAATCTTTTCTCACTGTCTTTTTAAATATGATCTAATCAGTTTGAATGCACCTCAAGCCTCTGGAGCAGTAAAATTCAGCAGCAGCCTCCAAGCTGCTGAGGATGTCAGCAGCCCCCACTGAGGCCGTACCTGCTCAGAGCCCGTGGGGGAATGGGCAGACAAGGAGAGTGTCCCTGGGGCTGGGCAAGCAGCACTCAGAGGCACCAGTGGCTCCAGCTGGGAAATGGAGTGTGGAATGTGGCTGGGAAAGCCCTGCCTGGGCTGTGCCAAGCAGGACAGACAAGCCCTGGCTCCCATCCCCCAAACAATTCTCTCAACAAGAGATTTTGAAGGAATTACAGTTGTTTGTGTCCTCTGAGTTGGATGTACTGGAGAAATACCTACAAGAGATTCTCAGGAGCTCAAGACAACCTAAGAGCCTTTACTGGGAACTTTAGAAAATCAGAGAAATTTTGGCAGATGGTTTAATATGATAGTCAATCAACAAAAAACACTTTGAAAAGCATTAACTTGGCCCATTCAACTTCAGAAACTCTAAGCCCATTCAATTTTAAGCCAGTCAAAATTTGAAAGGAGCCCCAAATAGAAGAAGTAGACACAGAAAGAGAGAAAGACAAATAAGATACAGAGAAGCACCTAGACCTGGATTCCAGAGTTGTTCAGGTGGGAATTCCAAGAAGAGGTAGGGTCAAGATGTGTTCTTGCCTTGTGGTCAGCCTTGTGGTCACCCTTGGTCTTCCTGGGGCCTTCTCCCTAGCTGGGACTTGGGGTCATTTGGTCACTCAGGAGCTGGGCTGGGGGCTTCAGAGTTGGGTGTGAGGCATTGCCTGGGGTGTGCCAGGGACTGGCAGACACTGCTGGGCTGGGATGGGGCTCTGGGGGGGTTGGGGTTCCAGGGCAGGGCAGTGCTGGGGTCACAGGAGAGGGCAAGGCTGGACTTTCCCCTTCGTCCCCAACACATGAAATATTTTGAGCCAAGATCTCCTCCAGTTTGTCGCAACAGGCAATATGGGAGATGGAACTCAAATTTGGCCATGGGCACCTGGCCATGAAGGACAGTTCTTTCCCATAAAAAGGAAAGCACAGAGCCCCCGTGTTTCAGCAGCAGAAGAGAAGAGAGCCTCAACATGCCAAGGTCAGCTGGATCAGTCAGGTGGCCCATGAGAGGCCAAATCAGTCAGACCTGTTTTATGTTCCCTTGGTTTTATGGGGCCCTGAGGTGTCACAAGGTCACCTTGCTTCCATGGGGTTCCACAGGGTCGCAATGGCCCTTAAGATCCTTAAGACTCCACAGTGTCACAAAGGTCCCAAGGATTCCATGAGGCCTTGCAGTGTCACAATGGTCTCTGTGGTACCCCAGGCCCCACAATATCACCTGACTCCTCTGTTCCATGAGCCCTGCAATGTCACAATGGAGCTTTGGACCCTGGGGGTTTGCTGTGTCACAATGGTCTCCTTTGGCTCCACAGTGTCACAATGGACCACTGATGACATGAGGCCCTGAAGTGTCACCCTGGAGCTTTGGTTCCATGCAGCCCTGCAGTGTCACAAAGGCCTCTTGGTTTCACCAGGCCCCACAATATCACAATGGTCCTCTTGGTTCTGTGGGGATCTGGGTCACAATGGTCTCACTGGTTCCATGAGGCCTCACAGTGTCACAATGCTTTGCTTCTTCCATGGAGCCTCATAGTGTCACAATGGTCTCCACAATTCCATGACTCCCCTGAGTGTCACAATGGTCTCTGTGATTCCATGGTGCCCCTCAGTGTCACAATGGCCCCTTGGTTCCATGAGGCTGTGAAGTGTCTTAATTGTCTTTGCATGGTTCCATGAAGCCTTGCAATGTCACAATGGACCTTTGGTTCCATGGGAGTCTCACAGTGTCACAATGGCCCCTTGGTTCCATGACACCCCAAAGTGTCACAATTGTCTCCATGGTTCCATGAGGCCCCACAGTGTCACAATGGAGCCTTGGTTTGATGGGGCCTCTCAGTGTCACAATGATCCCTACATTCCATGGAGCCACACAGCGTCAGTACAGTCCCCTTGGTTCCATGAGCCCAGCAATGTCACAGTGCTCTCCATGATTCCATGAGGCCCCACAGTGTCACAAGGCTCCCTTGGTTCCATGGCCCTGTGCTGCTGCATTCCCCCCTCCCCTTCTCAGGCCACCCTGCCAGCTGAGAAATGCTCCTTGGGCCTCGGCCTTGGCCAACAGCCCCTGGGCTCAGCTCCTCTGCAGCTCATCACAAACACTGTCTACTCCAGGCACTGCTGCTGCCCAAACAGCTCCTGCTTCCTTTAGGAGCAGCCCTGGGAGATGTTTCTGTTCCCTCAGTGGCACAACATCCCTGTTCTCACACTGCCAAAGAAAGCTGCTGATGCCAAGTGTGGCCAGGATGAGCCATTGCTGGGACTGAAGCCCCTCTCGTGGGGCCCTGCAAACAGCGCTCCAAAAGGAGCCCTTGGAGCTCTCCTGGGCCAGCGACTCCCTCTGAGTGGGGCCTCTCCCAGCCGGGAACTCTCCCGTTTGCTGCACTCGGGGATCCCAAACAACCACAGAGCCTGGGCCGATCCCCCCACTCCTCCAGGCTCAGCCCTTCACCTGCTGGGGAGATGCCAAAGCATCAGCAAGGGAGCATTCCCTGCCCTCAGGGGAATTTCTCCCAGGTGCCTTGCACTGACTCTTGGTGTCTGTGTGCACACAGGAGTGCCTGTGCTGTGGAAATGTGGCAGAAATGCTGCTCTCTGAGGGGTTTGAGTGCCCTGGATAGCTGAGTCAGTCAGATATCCAGATATCAGTAAGTAACATAAAGTCACAAGGTCTTAGCTAACTTAAATGCTGTTAAAAGTCTTTCCTTTGCTAAGCTGTTATGTTTACTATAAGTTATAAGCCAAGTTAAATATTGTTATGCGTTATTCCACTGTTAAATCATTAAGTCATAGGTTGCAAGTTAGATTAAATAGAGTTAATAGCTGTTCTTTTGCTAAATTGTGAAGTTGAAGGTATCAGTTAAGGTTAAGGTGTAAGTTTAGTCCTGTAAAGTTTGAGCTCTGTTAAGCTTTTAGGCCATATTCCTTTCATCCTTGCCCTCACAGTCCTTTTGTCACACATACACACGGCAACAGTTCTTGGTACATTTCTGGTTTGATTGCCTGAAATTTGGTTGGTTTTGTTGTTGCTTTGTTTCCTTTCTGTGCCTACAGTGTCCAGTCAGGAGCAGAGTGACTCTTGCTAAGGAACTTTGTGCTGCTGTCCCTTAATATTAAATCTGGTTTTTCCTGATCCCTTGCCAGGGATTTTTTCAGTGCTCTCAAGCCCTCATTCATAACAGGGTGAAGGAGCCCTGGCCCAGGCTCTGGCCCTGGGGAACACGGGGACGCTCCCAGGGGGTCCCTGTCCCCCTGTCCCACCCCCAGTGCCCCGGCCCCCCGTCCCCGTGTCAGGCTCTGGGGTCGATCTCGTGGAACATCCTCTGGGGGAGGCTGTGGCGCCAGGGGCAGGGGGACCCAGGGGGACAGGGGACCCTGCTGTGCACGAGCAGGGTTGGACTGCTCTGGGGGGAACTGTGAGGGGGGACAGGGCAGAGTGACCTCCCCAGTGACCTCACACAGACATCTCTGTGACCTCTCAGAACCTGTAATGTCACACAGCCCCTGTGATGTCACACAGCCATCGTGATGTCACAGCCCGCTCTGGGATGTCACACAGCACCCTTGTGATGTCACAGAGCCAACTCTGGGATGTCACCCTGAAATGCCATGCAGCTGCAATGTGATGTCACTGAAGACTCTTTGATGTCACAAAGTCACCCTGTGAGTTCACTGTCTGTTCTGTGATGTCACAGTGATGTCACAGTGATGTCACAGCCAGATGTGTGGTGTCACAACCTCCTCCATGATGTCACCAAACCCTCTCTATGATGTCATACTGCCACTCTGTAATGGCACAGCACAGACTTTCACCTCAGCCTTCTCTATGATGTCATACAGCCATGCCATGATGTCACAGCCTTCTTTGGGATGTCACACACAGTCCCCTCTATGATGCTGTAGCTGCTCAGTGACCTAACACAACAAACTCTGGGATGTCATAGCCCAATTTTTGACCTCACACAGCCCACTCTGGGCTGTCACACAGCCCCTTGCTGACATCACAGCTGCTCTGTGCCTCCATGACACAGCCACAGAGGTGCTGCTGTGACACAGCCCCCTCTGGGACATGCCACAGCCCCTGGCAGTGCTGAGCCCCTGTGAGCTCTGTCTGTGCCCTGCTGGTGTCCCTGAGGTGCCCTGGCCGTGCCCCAGCCCTGCTGGGCTGTGCACAGGAGCTGCTCCTGGCCAGAGCTGTCTCTCTGCAGCGCTGCCCCTGCCAGGAGCTGCCTCTGTGCCAGGAGCTCGGCCCAGCTCAGCAGCACAGACACAGCACCAGGACTTTAATCACCCTCTGGGGCTTTGGTGATCTTTGCATCAGAAAGTTAGTCCCTCAGAAAGGGCTCCAAAAATTTCCCAAGAACTCAAAGTTAAATTGAAACACTGAAGTTTCTTGTATTTTAAATAGATCCCTGTTAGGCACAAGACTGACAAAGTGTCCCCAGGTTCCAGCTAGAGCAGAACAGTGGAGGCAGTGATGACAGCTGGGGACAAGCAAGGCAAAGGTGTCTCTGGTGCTGAGCAAACCTGGATGTGTTTCAGGAATGCAAAGGGCCAAGGCCTGAGCCCCAGTCCCTGCCAAGGCAGATCCTGTCCCTCCCTCCTTTCTCAGGGCTCTTCCAGGGATGTGCACTGGGATGTGGGGATGTGCAGTGCCAAGGGCAGGACCATGGGGTGGCCCCTGCCAGGCTGCTGAGCAGGGACAAGGAGGCAATGAGGCCCCAGGGCTGCAAGGGTCACCTGTCCCCTCGTGGCCCCAGGGCCAGCAGCCATGGCCAAAGTGCTGCAGGAGTTGGCTCTGTCAGGGCCTTGCAGCTGCTGCCCATCCCTGTGCCCTGTGCAGCCCAGGCTGTCCTACGGTGTCCCTGCCCTGCACCTCTGTCCCTGCAGGCTGTCGTCATCCCCCGGCTGCCCCACCTGGCTGGCCCCTTCCTTTGCTGACAGCTCTGCCTCCTGCCTGCCTCTGCCTGCCGACACAAAGCCTTGGGCTGCTCCAGGCTCCTTCCGTGGAACGTGCTGCACCACAGCCCTGCCCTGGCAGGGAAATTCCTTTCTCCTGGTGTCCAGTCTGGGCCTCCCCAGCTGCCCTCGGCATTAATTTTTTCTTTGTCTGGCTGTTCTCTACTACATCCAAAGGATCCACCATTTCTGAAACCCCCCTTCAATCCTTCTCAGGGTTCTCCTCTGCTGTCCTCAGCCTCCACCCCACTGAGCCCAGAGCTCCTGTGTCCCTATAGAGTGGTCAAGTGCTTGAGGCCAAGAGCACCTGGACAAGGGGGACAGTTCTTTCCTACAGGAAGGAAGCCACAGAACCCCAGGGTTTGAAGGCAGATGAGAGGCAGTCACCAGAGGCCAAGGCAAGCCAGATCTGTCTGTCCTTGCAGCTTTTGTCTGAAAGCAACCTTTGGATATATGGAGAGTTTTGGGGGTGGAATTCCATTTTAGCCATGGGTTCCTGGACTGGAATGACAGTTCTCCATAGGAAGGAAAGGGTGGAGCCCCAGTGTTTCAAAGGCTGATTAGAGGCAGCCCCAAGGAGGCCAAGGCCAGCCAGACCTGTTGTCATGGAAGAATCCTTGGACAGACACAATTTTGGAGGCCAAACCCCACTTCTGTCTATGGGCATCTGGACAAGAAGGACAGTTCTTTTCCATAGGAAGGAAAGTACGCATTCCCAGAGTTTCAAAGGCAGATGAGAGCTGGCCCTCTGGAAGCCAAGGTGTCACCCTGTTTTTTTGAGATTTTCTAGAAGGCCTTCTGATATTGACATTCTTGCGAAGAATTTTCTCACACACTTTCTGTAAACAACTCATTGTTTTTGCATTCCTCTATGGAGGAGGAGAGAGTTGATGGACTGTTGGCTAAACCAGTGTCTGTGGAGAGGTGGCACTGTCACCCTCCAATCCACTGTCACTTTTGTAAAACTATAAATGATGGAGTCAGAAAATAAACGGCCCTCTTTTTCCTTCACCTGGAGAGCGGTGTGTGTGCGTGTGTTCTTTCGTGTCCTACAGCAACACCAAGGGAACCTGGACAGTCCTGGCAGCTTTTGTCTGGGAGCTATGCTTGGATGTAAGGAATTTCAGAGGCAGATTATCAATTTTGGCCATGAATGCCTGGACTTGAAACATTATTTTTTCCATGAGAAGAAAAGCACAGGCCTCCAGTGTTTTGAAAGCAGATGAGAGGTGGCCCCCAGGAGGCCAAGGGCAGGACAGAGTGGGTTGTGTGAGGTCACAGATTGGGCTATGACATCACAGAGGTTATTGTGACAGGTCATTGGGCAGCTACAGCATCATTGATGGGATTCTGTGACACCACAGAGCAAGCTGTGACATCATGGCATGGCTGCATTACATCATAGAGCAGGCTGTGAGATGAAAGTGTGTGCTGTGCCATTTCAGAGTGGGAGTATGACAACACAGAGAGAGCTTTGTTACATCACTGAGGGGGTTGTGACATCACACAGCTGACTGTGACAAAATAGAGTAGAGCCATGGAGCAGATTCTGCCATCATAGAGGGTGGCTCTGTGACATCAGAGAGTGGGTTATGACATCAGTGGGTGGCGGTGTAACATCATAGAGCAGGCTATGAAATCACAGAACAGACTGTGATGTCACAGGATGACTTTGTGTCCTCCCAGAGTCTTCTGTGGCATCACAGACCAGCTGTAGGACATCACAGAGTTATATCCCAGCACAGATCCTGTGATATCACGAAGGAGCTTTGTGACATCACTGAGCAGGCTGTGACATCACAGAGCAGCTGTGTGTGATCACGGATTCTCCTATGATATCACAGAGTAGGCTCTGTGACATCATAGGCAGGACATCTTAGAATGGATTCTGTCATCACAGGCTATGTCTGTGACATCACAGAAGGGCTGTGACATCACAGACCAGGTTGGGACATCATATAATGGCTGTGTTACATCACAACATTAATTGTGACATCATAACAAGGGCTGTGAAATCACAGGAGGCTGTAAGACATCACAGGGTGACTATATGACATCATAGGGGGCAGTGTGACATCACAGGGGCAGTGTGACCTCACAGGGGGCTGTCTGAGGTCACAGAGATGGCTGTGTGAACTCACAGGTACTGTGTGACATCACAGGGGCTGTCTGAGGTCACTGGGGAGTCATTCTGCCCTGACCCCCCTCACAGTTCCCCTTAGAGCAGTCCAACCCTGCTCGTGCACAGTGGGGTCCCCTCTGCCCCCTGGGTCCCCCTGCCCCTGGTGCCACAGCCTCCCCCAGAGGATGTTCCACGAGATCGATCCCAGAGCCTGACACGGGGATGGGGGGCCGGGGGCCCTGGGGGGTGGGACAGGGGAACAGGGACCCCCCGGCAGCGTCCCCGTGTCCCCCAGGGCCAGAGCCTGGGCCAGGGCTCCTTCACCCTGTTATGAACGAGGGCTTGAGAGTGCAGAAAATCCATGGCAAGGGATCAGCAAAACCCAGATTTAATTTTAAGGGACAGCAGCACAAAGTTCCTTAGCAAGAGTCACTCTGCTCCTGACTGGATACTTCAGGCACACCAAAGAAACAAAGCAACAAAAAAACCAAACAAAATCCAGGCAATCAAACCAGAAATGAACTGTGAACTGGGGCTTTCCTTCCTATGGAAAAGAACTGTCCTTCTACAGATGCCCATGAAATTTGGGGTTGACCTCCAACATTCCCTATTGTGTCAGACTGGAGGAGATTGTTGGCTCTAAACATTTCATGTGTGGGGGAGGAAGTGCCACCTTGCCCTGCCCTGGAACCCCAGCACTGCCCTGCCCTGGAACCCCAATCCCCCCAGAGCCTCTATCCCAGCCCAGCAGTGCCTGCCAGTCCCTGGCACAGCACAGGCAATGCTCCACAGCCACATCTAGAGCCCCCAGCCCAGCTCCTGAGGGACAAACTGAGCCCAAGTCCCACCTGGGGGAAGGGCCCAGGATGACCAAGGGGTATTTAAGGCTGACCACAAGGCAAGAACACATCTTGACCCTACCTCCTCTTGGAATTTCCATCTGAACACTGCTGGAATTAAGGAGTTGGTAGCTGTGTGTGTGCTTCTCTGTATCTTTTTGGTCTTTCTCTCTTTCTGTGTCTTCTTCTTCTAATTCTCTCCCATTGCAAATTTTGAATAACTTTAAAATTTAACAGACTACGAGTTTGCGAAATTGAATGGGAAAACTTAATGCGTTGAGAAGTATTTTTTGGTTAGTGAATGTTGTATTAAACCTTTTGCCAAGTTTCTCTAATTTTATGAAATTGCTATTAAAGGCTATTTTGTTGTTTTGAGCTCCTGGGAATCTCTTATCAGTATTCTCCAGTGCATCCAACTCATAGGACACAAGCAATTGTAATTCCTTTTAAATCTCTCTTTGAGAGAATTATTTGGGGGATGGGGGTCCGTGCTTTTCTGTTGTGCTTGGCACAGCCCAGGCAGGGCTTTCCCAGCCACATTCCACACTCCATTTCCCAGCTGGAGCCGCTGGTGCCTCTGAGTTGTGCTGCCCCAGCCCCAGGGATGCTCTCCTTGTCTGCCCATTCCTCCACGAGCTCTGGGCAGGGATGGCCTCAGTGGGGGCTGCTGACATCCTCAGCAACTTGGAGGCTGCTGCTGAATTTCCCTGCTCCAGAGGCTTGTTCAGCCTTCAGCTCTTCAGTGCAGGAATTCAGTGTCCCAGGGCTCATTAACATTCAGACCACCTTAACAAGCCAAGCCTCTGGGAATAATTTAAAAAAGTTTCCAAATGCTTTGTGGTTCATTAGACAGATTTCAATAGTGTATTCAAACAGAATATATTCTTTTTAAAAAGACAGTGAAAAAACATTTCTTAGGTCCTGTTTAGTTTTTTTTCCCCTATTAATAAATTGATATGTGCAATCTCCGACTGACACTGAAACCAAGTACCTCCTCATGCAGTTTGAATAGATATGAAAATCAAGACCCTTCATGGCTGACAATCAATCAGACTCTGTCCCTACTCCCACCCCCCCCATTTCCCCTATCCAAGCCCTGACACTCAGAGCAGCCTTGTGCAAATCTGAGCTGCCTCCAGCCCAGGCTGCACCTGCAGCTTTCAGCTCCTTGGCTCCAACTCCCACCTGCTTTCCTTGGAGAAGGAGCTGCCCGAGACACAGAGGGATGTTCATTTCTTGTCAGCCAACAAAGCCAAGGGGAGGCACAGCTCCATCAAATGCAAAAGTCATTCTTCTCCCTGGCTCTGCCCTGCCCCTGATCCTCCCAACCTGTCCTGTTTCCTTCATCCCTCCTTTGCCAGGGACTTTCTGGGACAAGGGAGCTCGGCTCTGGGGTGAAGGGAGGTGCCAGTGCCACCACTGGAGTGGGAGCCACAACTCATCAGGTTTGTGTCTTTTGAGTGACCAGGAACTGGTGGGACTCAGAAGCACAGAAAGTTTCTCTCCATGGCCAACAGACCACAGTTGAACAGGACACAATTCAATAACAATCTTGCTCTTCCCTGAGCTATATGCAACGCCCCAGCAGCATCTGATGAGTCCACCATCCACAAGTGATGTGCATACTAAAATTAATTTTATACAAATGTGGTTCTGTGATAGATATAAGCACAATTAGTCTCGTATCAGGATGATCATCCTGGAGTGGGGGCAAAACAGCTCCAACAATTCCCAATTTGCAAAGCTGTCAGTGGTGGATGGAGAAGGGAGGTCAAGCTGCTCTTGGTGTTGAGGAAATGCTGAAACCAGCCTGACTGATTTCATCTCCTCCTGTCCTGGCTGATCTCCCCCCTTTTCCCCTTCCACCCATTGGCTTTTGTCTCCTATCAGGTCCCCGGTGAAGAGCCTGGCTCTGTGTTCTCGATCACCTTCTCACTAGCACTGCCAGGCTGGGATGAGGAGCCCCTCAGCCTTCCCTGCTCTGGGCTGGAACAGCCCAGCTCCCTCAGCTTCTGCTCACAGCCCAAGGGCTCCAGCCCCACCTTGGAGGCCCTTCCCAGACCCTGCTCCAGCTGCCAGACATCTTTCCTGGCCTGGGCAACCAAACCACGCCACAGTGACCTGGATAATCCCCATCCTTGATGCCCTGGTCACACAGCCCAGGCCCCTTGTCCCCATATCAGTCTCTGGGGTGGATCCTGTGGAACATCCTTTGGTGGAGGCTGTGGCTCCAGGTGGGCTGGGGGGATACCGGGGGACAGGAAACCTGCTGGGCATGAGCAGCACTGGATTTGTTGGGAGAAACTGTGAGGGGGAGCTGGGGCAGAGTGACCAACCCAGTGACCTCACACAGCCCTGCTGGGATGTCACACAGCCCCTCTGGGATGTCACAGCCAACTCTGTGATGTCATAGTCTGCTCTGTGATGTCAGACCTCTTCCCTGTGATGTCACAGCTGGCTCTGTGATGTCACAGAAGCAGTCTATGATGTCATAGCTTTTCGATGACCACATATAACCCACTCTGTGATGTCACAGCCGTTACCAGATGATAAATTGTCTGCACCAGGTGAGCTGACACCTGGAGCTTGTTCTCCTAAACCCCAGGCCTATGGAAACCACACAATGCCCATTGTGTGAGGAGGGGAACTGGAAGTTCACCAGCCTCAGTGTCCTGCCAGCTCAGCCAGGCCCACTGGAACATTGGGATCCACAACCACAGGGACCACCAGAGAAACCCCCAGGACAGAAGAACACATGGGTAAAGGGGAGGGGAAATATGTTAATGATTTTGGGGAAATGATTATCCATCTGTGTGTTTAGTCCAGGACTATCAATGAATATGCATGCAAAATACAAAATATAAATAGAAACTTTCATGCATTCAGCATGCAGGGCTTTGGGAGGAGTTATCCCCCATGCATCCAGCTGGATAAAGAATGCTGCTGCTTAATGCTTCATTGGTGTTAAGGAGTTTTCTGTTTTACTGAATTTTTGGTGACGCTCAACACTCCCACTCCCGAGGAAAACTGTGTCTCCTGATGTTCACAAACAGAGAAGGGCTGGTGGCAGATGTGGGGCTTGGAGGCTGCCTGGGGCACAATGACCATGAAATAATCAAGTTTTCCATGTTCTATGAAAGAAGGAGGGGCAGCAACAAAACTTCTACATTGGAATTGGGAAGGGCAGATTTTGGCCTGTTTAGGATGCAGATTTGGAGAGTACCAAATCAGGTACTGGTTTTTTTAAGGGAAACAGCCCTTAAAAACAAAGGGGTCCAGGAAGGATGGACAAGAAAATAATCTTAAGGGGGAAGGAGCAGCCTGTCCCAGTGTGGCAAAAGATGAGCTGGTGAGGAAAATGACTGTCCTGGCTGCCCATGGAGCTTTTGTTGGAACTCAGGGAAAAAAAGAGGTTGCATCACCTTGGAACAGAAGATCAGGAAACTTAAGAAGTGTTTAAGGATATTGTTAGGTCACGCAGAAAGAAAATTTGAGAGGTGAAAACTCAATTAGAGCTTAACCTGGCCACTTCTGTGAAAAATAATAGAAAATTATTCTATTAAAAAATAATAGCAAAATATTGAATAAGGAGAGCCTTTACTCTCTATTGGATGCAGTGGAGAATATAGTAACTAAAGAGAAGGAAAAGGCTGAGTTACTTAATACCTTGTCTGTCTTAATTTTCAATATTAGGACAGGTTGTGCTCAGGACAAGTGTTCTCCTGAGATGGTAGATGGGCACAGGGAGCAGAACAGCCTCCTGTAATCCAGGAGGAAGAAGCTGGTGACCTGCTGAGCCACCCAGATGCTCACAGATGTATGGGATTGGATGGGCTCCATCCTAGGGGGATGAGGGAGGTGGTGCATGAGCTCCCCAAGCTGCTCTCCATCATTTTCCATCAGTCCTGGCTCAGCAGTGAGGTCCCAGAGGACTGGAGGTGCCAGAGTGACCCCATCCCCAAGAAGGGCTGGAAGGAGGATCTGGGGAACTCCAGGCCTGTCAGCCTGACCTCAGTGCCTGGCAAGGAAATGGAACAGATCACCTTGAGTGCCATCCCAGGGCACCCACAGGATGGCCGAGGGGTAAAAGCCAGCCAGCGTGGATTTCAATGTCTGCATTGATGATCTGGATGAGGGGAGTGAGTCCATCATCAACAAAATTGTAGATGACACCAAGCTGGGTGTGAGTGTAGATCTGCTGGAGGGTAGGAGGGCTCTGGACAGAGGCCTGGACATGCTGGATCCTGGGACCAAATCCAACAAGGTCAGGATTAACAAGTCCAAGCACCAGGTTTGCCCTTTGGCCACAACAAGCCCTGCAGCATTACAGGCTGGGGACAGAGTGGCTGGACAGCAGCCAGGCAGAAAGGGACCTGCAGGGACTGATGGACAGCAGGCTGGACATGAGGCAGCAGTGGGCCCAGGTGGCCAAGAAGGCCAATGGCTCCTGGCCTGGATCAGGAATGGTGTGGCCAGCAGGAGCAGGGCAGTGATTCTTCCCCTGTGCTTGGAACTGGTTGGGCAGCACCTCGAATGCTGTGTCCAGTTCTGGGGCCCCAATTTAGGAAGGACATGGAGGGGCTGGAGTGTGTCCAGAGAAGGGAGACAAGTCTGGGGAGGGGTCTGGAACACAAGTCCTGCGAGGAGCAGCTGAGGGAGCTGGGGTTGTTTATCCTGGAGAAGAGGACGTTCAGCGGAGACAAGGCAGTGGCAAGGCACAGGTTGGACTTGATGATCTTCAAGGCCTTTTCCAGCCTGGCTGATTCTGTGATTCTCTGAAACCACCATTGGAGCAGTTGCAGGATGAGCCCTGGGCCTCCTCTTCAGAAGCTCCAGCAGCCCAGGTCCGTCAGCTTCTCCTGCCAGGCCCAAAGCCCATCCTGTCAGTCCTGCAGAGCCTCTGCAGCTCCTCCTCATTGCCCAGAACAGGGAGCGCCACAGCCAGACACAGCAGCCCAGATGTGCCCCCCTGGCCTGTGGTGCCTCTGGCAAGGGAGCAGCACGAGGCACTGCAGGAGCCTGCAGACAATTCCTGCAGTACTTGTAGGATGATCCTGCTCCCCAAGGTACATTCCCATGGTGCCAAGTCAGGAACTGCAATGGGGAGTGGGGCCAGAGAGGAAAGGGCAAACAGGGATGGGCTGTTTGCAGGGGAGGGAGCAGGGGTGGGTGGACAGAGGAAGAAATTTGTATCAGGAAGAGTAAAGGAAGCAAAGGTGAAGCAAAGGAAATGCTCAGGGCAGTTTGGGGGTGGCTGCCAGGCAGCCCTAGCTCTGAACAACAGCGTCTGCAGTGGGACAGGAAAGTCCCAGCTGATGGGAACAAACTTTCTGGCTGACTGCCGAGGCCAGGACAAAGCTGAGTGGTTTCCCTGCTGTTCCCCAGCCCTTGCTGGCCCCAGGGGCTGATGGCATTTGTGCTTCCCTCAGGTTCATGTCCCCATACCAACAGCATGGGGGTGCTCCTGCCTGCTCTGTGCAATGCAAACAGGGACCCTGCTGGGCATGAACAGCACAGGACTTGTTGGGAGAAACTGTGAGGGGGAGCTGGGGCGGACCTCACACAGCCCTGCTGGGATGTCACACAGCCCCTCTGTGATGTCACAGCCTGCTCGGTGATGTCACAACCCGCTCTGTGATGTCACAACCCATTCTCTAATGTCACACAGCTGGTCTCTGATGTCACAGCCAAATCTGTGATGTTATAGTCTGCTCTGTGATGTCAGACCTCTGCCCTGTGATGTCACAGCTGGCCTTATGATGTCACAGATGCAGGCTATGATATCATAGGTCTCAATGACCTCACACAACCCACTCTGAAATGTCATAGCCCTCTCTGTGACCTCATGTTTCCAGATGGTACATTTTCTACACCAGGTAAGCTGACACCTGGAGCCTGTTCTCCAAAACTTCAGGCCTATGGAAACAACAAAATGCCGATTGTTTGAGAAGGGGAACTGGAAGTTCACCAGCCTCAGTGTCCTGCCAGCTCAGCCAGGCCCACTGGAACATTGAGGTCCATGACCACCAGGGACCACCAGAGAGACCCCAGGACACAAGAGTGCATGGGTAAAGGGGAGGGGAAATATGTTAATGATTTTGGGGAAATTTTTATCATATGTATGTTTAGTCCAGGACAATCAATGAATATGTGTGCAAAATACAGAATATAAACAGAAACTTTCCTGCACTCAGCATGCACAGCTTTGGGAGGAGCTTTCCCCCGTGCATCCAGCTGAATAAAGAATGCTGCTTTGTAATGCTACCTTGGTGTTAAGGAGTTTTCCTTTTACCGAATTTTTGGTAACGCTCCCACTCCCAAGGAAAGCTCTGTCTCCTGCTGTTCACAAACAGAGAAGGGCTGGTGGCAGATGTGGGGCTTGGAGGCTGCCTGGGGCACAATGACCATGAAATAATCAAGTTTTCCATGTTGTGTGAAATAAGGAGGGGCAGCAACAAAACTTCTACACTGGAATTAGGAAGGGCAGACTTTGGCCTGTTTAGGATGCAGATTTGGGGAGCACTGAATCAGGTATTGATTTTTTAAAGGAAAACAGCCCTTAAAAACAAAGGGGTCCATGAAGGATGGACACATCTCAAGAAATTAATCTTAAGGGGCAAAAAGCAGCCTGTCCCACTGTGGCAAAAGATGAGCTGGTGAGGAAAATGACTAGCTAGGCTGCCCATGGAACCTTTGTGGAGAACTCAGGGGAAAAAAGGACTGGCAACTAAGAAAGTGTTTAAGGATGTCATTACAGAAAGAAAAGTTGAGAGGTGAAAGCTCAATTTAAACTTAACCTGGCCGCTTCTGTGAAAAAAAAAAAAAAGTTTTAATAAAAAAATGTATAGCAAAAGGAGGGAGAAGGAGAACCTCTACTCTTTTTTGGATGCGGTGGAGAATATAGTAACTAAAGACAAGGACAAGGATAAGCTACCTAACATCTTGTTTGTCTTGATTATTAATATTGGGACAGGTTGTCCTCAGGACAGCTGTTCTCCTGAGCTGGTAGATGGGCACAGGGAGCAGAACAGCCCCTGTAATCCAGGAGGAAGCAGCTGGTGACCTGCTGAGCCACTCAGATGCTCACAGGTGTGTGGGTCAGATGGGATCCATCTCAGGGGGATGAGGGAGGTGGTGGATGAGCTCCCCAAGCTGCTCTCCATCATTTACCATCAGTCCTGGCTCAGCAGGGAGGTTCCAGAAGACTGGAGGTGCCAGGGTGACCCCATCCCCAAGAAGGGCTGGAAGGAGGATCTGGGGAACTCCAGGCCTGTCAGCCTGACCGGGGTGCCTGGCAAGGAAATGGAACAGATCACCTTGAGTGCCATCCCAGGGCACCCACAGGATGGCCAAGGGATCAGAGCCAGCCAGTGCGGATTTAGGAGGGGCAGGTCCTGCCTGACCAACCTGGTCTCCTTTTATGACAAGGTGACCCACCTGTGGATGTGGAAAGGCTCTGGATGTTGTGTGCCTTTGACACAGTAAGCCAGAGAATTCCCTGGAAAAGCTGCAGCCCATAGGTTGGACATGTTCACCCTTCCCGGGTAAAGAGCTGGCTGGAGGCTGGGCCCAGAGAGTGATGGGGATGGTGCTGCATCCATTGCATGTCCAGTCTCCAGTGGTGTCTCCCCAGGGTCTGTGTTGGGCCCAGTGCTTTTAAAATCTTCATTGACAATGTGGATGAGAAGACTGAGCCCACTATTAACAAGTTTGCAGATGACACCAAGCTGGGTGTGAGTGTGGATCTGCTGGAGGGTAAGAGGGCTCTGCACAAGGCTCTGGACCAGCTTCATCCAGGGACCAAACCCAACCAGGTGAGGTTTAACAAGTCCAAGTGCCAGGTCCTGCACTTTGGCCACAACAACCCCTGCAGCACTCCAGGCTGGGGACAGAGTGGCTGGACAGCAGCCAGGCAGAAAGGGACCGGCAGGGAATTATGGACAGCAGGCTGGACATGAGGGAGCAGTGTGCCCAGGTGGCCAAGAAGGCCAATGGCTCCTGGTCTGGCTCAGGAATGGTGTGGCCAGCAGGAGCAGGGCAGTGATTCTTCTCCAGTGCTCAGGGACACTGCTTGGGCAGCACCTCGAGTGCTGCGTCCAGTTCTAGGCCCCCAATTTAGGAAGGACATGGAGGGACTGGAGTGTATTCAGAGAAGGGCAACAAGGCTGGAGAGGGGTCTGTGACATAAGTCCTGTGAGGAGTGGCTGAGAGAGCTGGGGTTGTTTATCCTGGAGAAAAGGATGCTCAGGGGAGACCTCATCACTCTCTACAACTCCCTGACAGGAGGGTGCAGCCAGATGGGGGTCAGGCTCTTTTCCAAGGGAACAGTGACAGGACAAGAGCACAGAGGCTTCAGCTGCACCTGGGAAAGTTAAGCCTGGACGTTAGGAAATATTCTTCACACAAAGTATGATCGGGCATTGGAATGGGCTGCCTGGGAAGACGAGCGTTTAAGGAAAGACTGGATGTGGCACTCAGTGCAATGGCCTGGGTGACAAGGTGGTGTTGGGTCTCAGGTTGGACTTGATGCACTCCAAGGTGTTTTGCAGCCTGGTTGATTCTCTGATGATTGTGAAACTGCAGGGCCCTGGGGAAGCAAGGGGCCATTGTGACACTGCACAATGTGGGGACAGTGCTGCAGGGCCTGGTGGCACTAAGAGGTACATGGTGACACTGTGTACGACATGGCAGAAGAGAGCCAAGGGGCCATGGTGACACTGTGGGCCTGAATGGAAACAAGGAGTCCATTGTGACAGTCTGGGTCCTGGTGGAACCACAGAGGCCACTGTGACCCTGCGAGGCCTTGTGGAACCATGCAGAGCATTGTTACAGAGCAGGACCTGGTGTCATGATGGGTCCATTGTGACACTGCAGGCCCCCCAGAACCAGGGGGCCAGTGCTGCTCCTCAGGGCCTCCTGGAATGAAGGAAACATGTTTGACACTGTTGTGGCTATTGGGACCAAGAGACCATTGCGACACTGTGGAACCAAGGAGAGCATTGCTGCACTGCCAAACCTCATGGAACCAAGGATCAACTGTGACCCTGCAGGGACTTGTGGGACCAAGGGCCATTGTGACACTGTAGGGCCTAAAGATCCAAGGGACTTTGTGACACCAAGGGGTCCCATGGAACCAAAGGGACACTGTGACACTGGGAGGCCTCAAGGAATTGTGGAGAGCATTGGGACACTCTGGGACCTCATGGAACTGTGGTAATACCATGCTGGGTGCAAGTGTAGATCTGCTGGAGGGTACAAGGGCTCTGCACAGGGCTCTGGACAGGCTGGATCCAGGGTCCAAACCCAACAAGGTGAGGTTTAACAAGTCCAAGTGCCAGGTCCTGCACTTTGGCCACAACAACCCCTGCAGCACTACAGGCTGGGAACAGAGTGGCTGGACAGCAGCCAGGCAGAAAGGGACCTGCAGGGACTGATGGACAGCAGGCTGGACATGAGGCAGCAGTGTGCCCAGGTGGCTAAGAAGGCCAATGGCTCCTGGCCTTGGTCAGGAACAGTGAGGCCAGCAGGAGCAGGACAGTGATTCTTCCCCTGTGATCAGCACTGGCTGGGCAACACCTCGAGTGCTGTGTCCAAATCTGGGCCCCCAATTTAGGAAGGACATGGAGGGACTGAGTGTCCAGAGAAGGTCAACAAGGCTGGTGAGGGGTCTGGAACACAAGAGCTGTGAGGACTATCTGAGGGAGCTGGGGAGAAGCGGAGGCTCAGGGTGACAAGGCGGTGTCAGGGCACAGGCTGGACTTGATGATCTCCAATCTCTTTTCTAACCTTCCTGATTCTGTGATTCTCTGAAAGCACCCTTGCAGCTGTTGCAGGATGAGCCCTGGGCCTCCTCTGCAGAAGCTCCAGCAGCCCAGGTCCCTCAGCTTCTCCTGCCAGCCCCAAAGCCCATCCTGTCAGTCCCGCAGAGCCTCTGCAGCTCCTCCTCATTGCCCAGAACAGGAAGCCCCACAGCCAGACACAGCAGGCCAGATGTGCCCTACTGGCCTGTGGTGCCTATGGCAAGGGAGCAGCACCAGGCACTGCAGGAGCCTGCAGACAATTCCTGCAGCACTTGTAGGATGATCCTGCTGCCCAAGGGATGTTCCCATGGTGCCAAGTCAGGAACTGCAATGGGGAGTGGGGCCAGAGAGGGAAGGGCAAACAGGGATGGGCTGTTTGCAGGGAAGGGAACAGGGGTGGGAAAGAAGAAGAAATCTGAACCAGGGGAGAGGAAAGAAAACCAAGGTGCAGCCAAGGAAATGCTCAGGGCAGTTTGGGGGTGGCTGCTAGGCAGCCCTGGCTCTGAGCAACAGTGTCTGCAGTGGGAGAGGAAACTCCCAGCTGATCAGAACAAACTTGTTCTGGCTAACTGCAGAGGCCAGGACAAAGCTGAGTGGTTTCCCTGGTGTCTCTCAGCCCTTGCTGACCCCAGGCGCTGATGGCATTTGTGCTCCCTCAGGTTCATATCCCCACAGCAACATCATGGGGGTGCTCCCCCCTGCTCTGTGCAATGCACTGCTCAGGGGCTCCTGAGCCAGTGCTGCCATGTCTGTGCCTGCAAGGATGGGGCACCTGTGTGAGCTGGGGGAGAGGCCAGGGCTTCAGAGGGGGGATGTTGTTGGCAGCTCCATGAGGACACTCTGGGACGCTGCCCATGGCTGTCCAGTGCACTGGATCAGCCCCTGCTCTACTGCTCTTTCCTATCTCCCCCAGGGCCCTTGCAGAGCACCAGCCATGCTGTTTGCCCCCAGCTTGCCCACGGCCACCCTGGGGCTGCTCACAGGTGTTTTCTGTGCTCAGCATTGGCCTGGGCATGTTCTTGAGAGAGCCTGGGCAAGGAGCCTGGAGCCCCCAGGTCCTGGCCTGAGGCATCAGCGCTGCTGCAGCAGTGCCCATGGCCTGTCCCTGCTGCAGCCGCCCTGGCACTGCCACCCCCAGGACTGTGCCTGGCCCTGAGAGCACTCAAGACCTACAGCAACACCAGGGCCACCAGGGCAGTGGAGCAGGGCCACCGGAGCAGCTCTGGCAACACAAAATTCTGCTGCTGCTGGGCACAGCTGCTGTGCCAGCACTGATCAGCCCTGAGCTCTGCACACAGACATTGCTGCTGCAGCTCCAGAGAAGGCAACAAAAGGGCATTTCTGCAGAAAGCTCTGGTGGGAGATCCTTTGGTTCATTTAGAGCCACTGAGAGCACAGCCCCTCATTGACACAATCTGTGGCCTCAGGGAAGGTGGAGAGAAAGAAAATGAGAAATGGCACAAATATTGACATTTCTTTGTGGACAAGATTATAAAAGGAAAACAAATAAATAGGACCTCCAAAATGAGACCAAGAAGAAGTATCATAGATGAATTTTATTACAAGTGATATGCAGAAATTGGCCAGCAGTTTGATGTTCCTTAAATAATTCAGTCGTCAGTGCCCACACTGCAGCCTTGAGCTCCTTGTTCCTCAGGCTGTAGATGAGGGGGTTCAGGGCTGGAGGCACCACCGAGTACAGAACTGACAGGGCCAGATCCAGGGATGGGGAGGACATGGAGGGGGGCTTCAGGTGAGCAAATGTGGCAGTGCTGAAGAACAAAGAGAGCACGGCCAGGTGAGGGAGGCAGGTGGAAAAGGCTTTGTGCCGTCCCTGCTCTGAGGGGATCCTCAGGACAGCCCTGAAGATCTGCACATAGGAGAAAACAATGAACACAAAACAGCCAAATGCCAAACATACACTAACAGCAAGAAGCCCAAGTTCCGTAAGATTGGATTTGGAGCAGGAGAGCTTGAGGATCTGTGGGATTTCACAGAAGAACTGGCCCAGGGCATTGCCATGGCACAGGGGCAGGGAAAATGTATTGGCCGTGTGCAGCAGTGAATAGAGAAAGGCACTGGCCCAGGCAGCTGCTGCCATGTGGGCACAAGCTCTGCTGTCCAGGAGGGTCCCGTAGTGCAGGGGTTTGCAGATGGACACGTAGCGGTCATAGCACATGATGGTCAGGAGGGAAAGCTCTGTTGCAGTGCAGAAAACAAAAAAAAAAACTTGGGCAGTGCAACCAGCATAGGAGATGGTCCTGGTGCCCCAGAGGAAATTGTGCATGGCTTTGGGGACAGTGGTGCCGATGGAGCCCAGGTCAGTGAGGGCCAGGTTGAGCAGGAAGAAAAACATGGGTGTGTGCCAGTGGTGGCCGCAGGCTATGGCACTGATGATGAGGCCGTTGCCCAGGAGGGCAGCCAGGGAGATGCCCAGCAAGAGGCAGAAGTGCAGGAGCTGCAGCTGCCGCGTGTCTGCCAATGCCAGCAGGAGGAAGTGGCTGATGGAGCTGCTGTTGGACATTTGCTGTGGCTGCACATGGGGACCTGTTCATGGAGAAAGGACAGTGACAAGTTAGGAGAGGCTGGTTTGAGCCAAATCTGGGCCATTCCTTTCAGACTGTCCCGCTGGGACTCACCTAGCCTTGTTCCTGCTCTGGGAAAACCTTCACCCAGGTCCCTGCCTGAGCTCCAGCTGTGCTGGCTGAGTGTGCCAGGAGCAGCCAGGTCTGTGTATGAGGGCTCTCGAGGAGCCATCCCTGCCCCTCTGCCCTGGGTTTGTGGCCCTGGGGCAGGGGGACAAAGCTGCGTATTCAGCATTTGTCAGGGGAATCACTCCTAATGCAGAAAGGCTTGGTAGCATCTGCAATGCCAATTCTAAACGAAATAGATACCAGGAGTTTATTTAAGGATTGTTTTCCTGCCCACACATCATCCCTGACTCTCTGAGGTCAGATATCCCCAGCATTTCTGCTGCACTCAGAGCTTGCCACTGAGAGATGGGAGAGTAAAAAGGATTCCCTGTGGCTGAGGGAAGGTGAGGGGCTTGATGGGCTTGTTCCCAGCTGCCCTGGCTTTGCACCTTTGGCTGCAATCAGAGCACAATCACACTCCTGGGTGACCCTGGGATAAACCAGACCCTGCCCAGAGCAGAGGGATCCCTCAATGTCTCACTCTCTCCAAAGGTCTCTGGGCAAGGTCTCAGCACCCCCGGTGCCAAGGACACTCCCGGCTCCCTTGGCAAACGCAACAGCATTTCCTCAGCTCTGGCAGCTCTGCCCTTCCCCGTGGGACATCCAGGGAACTCCCAGACCCTCTGGCATAGATTTGCACCCAGGAGGGCAGCTCAGTGCTTGGAAGGGCACAGCAAGGAGATCCCTGGCTGTGCCCATGATGGGATCTCAGGGAGGGGACTCAGCTCATTCCCCTTTCCCATGGACTGTATTGCCATCAGCCTCACAGGTGCCAGGGAAGCTTGGACATCCCATTCCCATGGACACACCTTCCTGGCAGGAATGCCAAGGGCAGTGCCTGACTCAGCTGTTGCAAATGCCAGAGTCTCCCTAGGAGCAGCAGATAACAGTGACAATATCAGGGCAGTGCAGAAACAAGAGAAAATGTTGTGGTGCTGTGCCTGAGAGGGCAGGGCAGAGACAGCCGGGCACTCAGGACAGTGTTCCCATGCCCAGCTGTGCCTGGCACCTCCCACACAGCAACAGTGCCCTCCTGCCCCCTGCACTGCTGCACTGCTCTCTTCAGCCCCCTCTCCTTCCCTCAGCATCTCCCTGGGCCTGGACATTCCCTCCTGAGAGGAGCCTTGTCTCTGCCAGCACTCACAGAGCCCATCCCACTCTGTGTGCCCTGGCCCCACCCCTACAGAAACCTGCAGGGCCCTGGCTGGGGCAGGCTCTGTGTGCAGGTGGGCAAGGGCAGCTCAGGAGAGCCCTGCTGGACCCTGCAAAGGTGATGCTGCTGCTGTGCAGGGCTGAGGAGTGGCTGAGGGCCATTTGGGATGTTCCCAGTAGGGAGACTGAGCACCCAAAGTTACACTTCTGGAGTCTCTGTAAATGTTCAGACATTACTTGGATGATCCTGTGTCTCTTTACACTCAGAATGTTCTGTGATTCTGGGATTACAATTCCTGTTCTTCTCTCATCCCCCTGTTGTCTATAATCAAAAGAGAAAAAAACCCTTGGAACAATGTTAGAGCAGGAAAGTAAAACCAGACATTTATTGGAAGCTTCCAAGTGTCCCAGTGGGGATTTGGTACACCCAGTACGTGAGTTCAACCTTTTAAGATCAATTAATTAGGATATTTAACAGGAACATCCAATAGCAGATTCAGTTGTTCCAGTTACACACCCCTGGGTCAACCCATTGGAGTAGGTCCAAAGGCTTCTTTGCCTTCACTTTTTGTTATGACTGCTCACATTCTGGTCAAAAACCAAAATGTTCTGGTAGGTGCTCTTCCCGAATAAAACTATATAGTATTTCCTGAAAGCATTTGAAAGCTAAGATTATTGTTCTAAAATCAAAGAGAAAGGTTAGGGAAGGCATTAGAATTAATTAAGGATTATAGTTACTGAAGTATATAACAGCAATTTAATAGAGTTAATTAAGAGTTTAATAGAGTTAAGTATTATCCTTTTATAACTATATAATAGTAATTTACAGAGCTACGAATATATACAAAATAAATAAAAAGCAAAAATCTTTTTCTCATCATCCCAACATTCCCACCCTGCTCCAAGTAGAAATTGAAAACACTCTCAGGAAAGCTCCTGATCTTTCCAGCAATCCCCGGCTTACCTTCGTTGGAAAGTGTCCTCTGGAGCTGTGCCCAGGCTGTCTAGAATTGGGAGCAGCCCTGCCCCACCCAGCCCCTCTCAGTAGCAGCACTTGCCCTGCTCAGGGCGGCTCCTTTCCCCCACAGCTTCTCCCCAGTGCTGGGAGCAGCTCCCCGGGCCGGCTGAGAGCTGTCCCTGGCAGGCAGCAGAGTCCCTGCCCCAGCCCAGCGCCCTGGGCTGCAGGACCCTGCTCTGCAGGACAGCCCTGGACACCCCTGGCTGCAGCCCCAGCTGCTCAGCCCTGCAGCAGAGCCTGGCAACAGGAGCTGCCTTGGGCTGTGCCTCGGCTGGGGAAGCAGGGAAAGCCAGCCCTGCCCTAGGGCCACAGCCCTGCCCTGGAGCAGCTCTGAGAGTCCTCCTGAAAGGTCCTCAAAGCTGTGGGATGTGCCAGCTCCAGGAGATCCCTGCAGGAACTGCAGCTTCTCTTCCCACAGCCAGGGAATGACTGCTTGAAACCTGGGATGATTTCTGCTCTAGTGAGCCCTGAGTGAGCTCTGCTCTGTGCTCCCAGCCCATGCTGAGGTTAACCTCTCTGTGCCCCTGTGCTGTGCCCAGGCTGGCTGCAGGCAGTGCCCCAGCCCTGCTGGGCTGTGCACAGGAGCTGCTCCTGGCCAGAGCTGTCTCTCTTGCAGCACTGCCCTTGCCAGGAGCTGCCTCTGTGCCAGGAGCATCTGTGCAGGTTTTTCAAAGGACTTTGAGTTTTCTTTTGCCTTGGAGTCTCTGAGAGGTTTGTGCAATCGTGGCTTCCAATTATCTGCTGTAATTAGTCCCTGGAGAGGCTTTGTCCCTGGAGAGGCTTTGTCAGTAACAACACTCAGTGGGGCTCATTAATGCTTCAGGGTACTTCACTTATTTTAAGGTACTTGGTGTTTCTCTTTTGATACAGACTCTGGGAGAGGTTTGTGCAATCATGGCCCCAATTATCTGCTTTAATGAGTCCCTGGAGAGCTTTGTACTGACACTCTGTGGGGCTCATTAATACTTTGAGATACTCAAGGTTTTTCAGGTACTTTGGAGTTTCCTTTCTACACTGAGTCTCTGAGAAGTCTTTGTGCTATCCTGGCCTCCAGTTCTCTCTTCCAAGGAGTCCATGAGGAGTCTGTGTTGGGGATGGACCTCAGTGGGCTCCTTGAGACACTTTGGGTGTTTCCTCTGACTTGGATTCCTGGAAAGGTTTGTGCAATCTCCTCTCAGGTCCTGAGGTTCCAGGGCTCAGCTCCAAATGCACAGTGAGGCTCATGTAGATCAAGCAGTTCTGAGAAACCATGGCTCTGCCTTGATTTTTCTCTGTTCTAATGCAGTTCATCAGAAATGTTTCTGTAGTGGTTTTGGTTTGCCAAATTGAGATTTCTCAGAGAATGCAGCAATTATTGTGGTGGGTCTAGTACTGGCTAATTACCAGTACACTCACTAGAATATCCTTACTCATTTCCTGCTGTGAGATAGGATTAGGAGAAAGGCAATGTAGGCTCAGAACTTTAAAAGGTATAAAAGGTACAAAGAAAAGTTTATTAAAAATAACTAAAAGAAAGAGTGATAAGGATCAGAACAAAACTTTCAGAACATTTCTCCTCTCCCTACATCCTTTTCTTTCTTACTGGCAATGTAAAGAGACAAAACCTAAAATTTTCAGTCAGTTTACCACCTCTAGAATAGCCTTTCTTCAGTTCACTTAGGGAGAGGAGTCTCTTTCATGCTAAGGAGACTTCTCAATAAGAAAACAGTTGTCTTGTGGCTCTCAATTTTCACGAATAACAGACACCTGGAAAAATCTGCAATCATGAGGTACCTCCCATTTTTTCACAGCCTGTCCCACAGCTGTGTTTTTGGACCATGTGAACTTCTGGGGTATTAGTTTAAAGATGAACTTTTTAAGAGCAAGGGTTCTCTTCATCTATATGTGACATCATCTTCATCTCTAGAAATAGAAGTAATCTTCTCTCCATGAGGGCACCTGGTCTCATCACTCCTTTCTTTTTCTATGTTCAAACTTCTCATGGGATGACAGCTACTTCAATATTTGCTTACTTTAGTATGGAGGCCTTTGCTGAACAAGTCATCTCCCCATACTTTTCAATGTGTAACAGAGAATCTGATGTATGAATTACATCCTTCTCCATAGCTTTACAAGAGGATTTCAGTCCCAAGATCAAGGCATCTCATCATCCCTCCCATCTGGGACTCAACTTCCCCTTCAATGACCTCGGTGTCTTCATGCTGCTCCTGTATGTGCCCGCACTTTGTCCTTTTCTCTCACTCGAGGGAGGATGGAAGCACTGAAAGAGTTCATATCTCACCTGGGGCCTGCAGATGGTTCAGTGACCCCAGCCAGGCTCAGTCCTTGCAGCTGGAGCTCCAGTGGCCGGAGCTGTTTTACAATGGAGGTTTCTGCAGCGGCTGTGCTGGGGCTGTGTCAGGATGGGCCACGCTGGGAGGAGGGCCAGGATTTCAGCAGCCAGGCCAGAACACAGCAGCAGCATGGCCGGGGACCGATGTCTTCTCCTCCCGCTGCCTGGCAGGCGATGGGGCCTGGAGGGGTCCCTGGGAAGGGGCCCGGCCCCACTGCAATGAGCCACCTGGGCTGCCCTGGCTGAGACTGGGGCGGGGTCAGCCTTGTTACCTCTTTGCCAGCCAGAAGGGAAAGAGACTCTCCCAGTCTTTTTTGTCTTTAACATATGTCTTCACAGAGGCGTGTAGAGGTTCCTTAGTGGTTTTACAGATTGTCAGTTCTCAAAGCTAATTACTGATTGGTTTTTTTGTCAGACACAGAGGAAACTGCTAGCAGCTTCTCTTAGAACAGCATTGCCATGATGCAAAACCAGCACAACAGCACAGAGCACACAGCTCCTTTGTCCCTATGTTGTGGTCATGTGCCCGAGGTCTAAAAACCCCTCTTTAGAGATCTCTGGGCCCTCTCCAAGGGGTGTTCAATTGAAAACATTCAGCTCAGACTCTAAGAAAATCAGCAGAGGACGGGGCCAGCCTGACCTGTCTGTCCTGGCTGCTTTTGTCTGGGAGCAATCCTTGGATACATATATGGACGCCAAATTTTAATTTTGGCCATGGTCCCTTGGCTAGAAGGTTGGGTTTTTTTGATAGGAAGGAAGGAAGGAACAGTGCCCCAATGTTTCAGGGGAAGATGAGAGGTAACCACCAGAGGCCAAGGCCAGCCAGAGACTGAAGATTTTGTTCTTGCATATAGCAAATTTTTTAAGGAGAGTACCAATTTTGGCAATGGGCATCTGAAAAGATGCATGGTTCTTTTCCATAGCAAGGAAAGCACAGAGCCGCAGTGTTCCAGGAGCTGAATAGAGGCAGCCCTTGACATCCCCAAATCAGCCAAACCTGTGGCCCCTGGGAGGCCAAGCCAGCCAGACCCGTTCCATATTCCCTCGGTTCCATAGTGCCCCACAGTGTCACCATGGTCCCTTGCTTCCATGAGGACCTGATGTGCCATAATGCCCCCTTGGTGATACCAGGCCCTGAAGGGTCACAATGGTCTCCATGGTTCAATCAGGCCCCACAGAGCCATAATGGTCTCTGGGGTCCATGAAGCCCCGCTGTGTCACCATGGCCCCTTGGTTCCATGGGCTCCAATGGTGCCACAATGATCCCCTTGGTGCCATGAGGTCCCCACAGTGTCCCAGTGATTTCCATGGGAAAGAAAGAACGCAGCCCCAGTGTGGCAGGGCTGCCACCAGAGCCCAAGGCCAGCCAGACTTGACGGTACTGGCAGATTTTGCCTGGGGGCAACCCTTGGATATACAGAATTTTAGAGGTGGAATGCCAATTTCAGACATGGACACCAGGAGGCGAAGGATGGTTCTTTTCCATAGGAAGGAAAGCACGGATCACCGGTGTTTGAGGGGCAGATGAAAGGCGGCCATCAGAGGCCTAGGCAAGCCAGACTCTCCTGGCAGCTTTTGTCTGCAACCCTTGGATATTTGGGAGGTAGAAAACCAATTTTGGCCATTTCTGCCTAGATAAGAAGGATGATTCTTTTCTAAAGGAAGGAAAACATCAATACCAAGTGTTCTAAAAGGAGAAGAGGAGAGAGGTGGCTCCTTGGAGGCCAAGCCAGCCAGAGCTGTTTGTCCTGGCAGCTTTTGTCATGGAGGAATTTTTGGATATATGGAATTTGGGAGGAGGAATCACAACTTTGACCAGAGACACCATGGGAAGTAGAACAGTTCTTTTCCTTAGGAAGGAAAGCACTGAGTCACGGTGTTCCAAAAGCAGGTGAGAGGCAGCCCCCAAGAGGCCAAGGGCAGCCAGACCTGTCTGTCCTGGCAGCTTTCACTTGGGAGCAATTCTTGGATGTACTGAATTTCAGACGGGGAATCCCAGATTTGGCCATGGGCACCTGGTCAAGATGGATGTTTTCTTCCCATAGGAAAGAAAAGCGCAAAGTACAAGTGTTCTGAAGAAGATGAGAGGTGGCCACCCTCAGGCCAAGCCAGCCAGACCTGTCTCTCCTGGCAGCTTTCATCTGGGGGCTGTCCTTGGACAAAGGACATTTTGGAGGTGGAATCTCCATTTCAGTTGTGGGTTCCTGGACAGGAAGAAGAGTTCTTTTCATGAGGAAGGAAAGCACAGAGCCTCGGTGTTTCAGTGGCAGATGAGTGCCAGCTCTCAGGAAGCCAAGGCCAGCCAGACTTGTCTGTCCTGGCAGCTTTTGTCTGGAAACTATCCTTGGATATAGGGAATTCTGGAGGCAGATGCCAAATTTTGGCCATGGGTGCCTGGTCGAGATGGATGGTTTTTCCCCTAAGAAAGAAAAGCACATGGTCCCAGAGTTTCAAAGGCAGATGAGAGGTGGGCCCTGAGTAGCCAAGGCAGCCAGATCTGTCTCTCCTGGCAGATTTCATCTGGAAACAATCTTTGCATATAAGGAAATTTGGCGGAGGAATCCCGATTTTCTCCATGGGCCCCTGGAGGAGAAGGACAGTTCTCTGCCACAGGAAGGAAAGCCCAGAGCCCCAGTGCTTCAGGGGCAGATGAGAAGCAGCCCTCGACATGCCAAGGTCAGCTGGACCTGTCAGGTGGTCCCCAAGAGACCCAGCCAGCCAGACCTGTTTCATGTTCTGTTGGTTTCATGGAACCCTACAGTGTCACAATGGTCTCCTTGGTTCCATGAGGCCCTGGAGTGTCACAATGTTCCCCTTGTTTCTGTAGTGTCACAATGGCCCCGTGTTTCCATGTGGCCTTGCAATGTCACAATGGCTTAGTGGTTCCACAAAGCCCTGATGTGTCACCATGGCCCCTTGGCTCCATGTGCCCTTGCTGTGTCACAATGGCTCCTCCGTGACACTCTGGGCTCCACAAGGTCACCATGGACCCCTGGTTTCTTGGGGCCCCCAAGTTTCACAATGGTCTCCTTGATTCCATGAGGCACCACAGTGTCACCATGGCCCCTTGGTTCCATGAGGTTCTGTAGTTTCCCCGTGGTGTCCTTGGACCTGCATTGTCACAACTGACCCATGGTTCCATGAGGTTCCCCAGTGTCATCATGGTGTCCTTGGACCCACATTGTCACAACTGACCCATGGTTCCATGAGGTTCCCCAGTGTCATCATGGTGTCCTTGGACCCACATTGTCACAACTGACCCATGGTTCTATGAGGTTCCCCAGTGTCACCATGGTCACTGTCCGAGGCTGGATGAGATCAATGTCCTGAGACACTGTGGGATGAGCTGTCAATCAGTCACACAGTGGGGACAGCGCTAACCCAGCCCTGATTGCCCAAGTGATCAGAAATCCCACCTGGGGGGAGGCCCACAAAGGCCGGGGGATTAAAAACACAGAGCACAAGGTCAGCTCCTGCCTTCTCCTGGGGTTTGTGTCTTACCCACTCTGGAACCCTAGGAACTGATAGTCATATGCATGTCTTTCTATAGAACTTCCATCTTTCTGTCTCTCTCTCTTCTCCTTCTAATGCTCTTTATATGGAACATTTTTGGGTACCTCAACAGCTTACATGTTTAAAGGTTTCTAGGTTAAATGAGCTAAGTTAATGAAGTTCTATGGAGGGGCTTGACAGCTGGCCTGCAAGCAAAGCTGAGTTAATAGAAGAAATAACAATTGATGATTTTCAAGTGAATCCATAGCAGGGAAGAAGACAAGGCCATCAGCATGGAAACTGATTAGAAAAGATACATGAAAACTTTTGTAAGCTATACTATGTGCCTAAGTAGATGTGTATATGTGCCTTATTAAATTTCTGTAAAACTTTTGCCAATTATATTGATGTTAATTGCTTTGCACCAATGAATATAATAAGTTATTGTGATGTAGTTAATGACTTAAGATCACACTTTGTAAAGAGTATATAAACTGGAGAACACGCAAAATAAAAACTTTTTTCTTCTTGGACCCTGATCATGTCTGTATGTCACGTCCGGCCTAACGGTGACAAAGTTACTGCCATGATACGTGTTTTATATATAATTGGATGTTGCATTAAATCCTCTTCCAAAGTTTCTTGGTTTTTTGTACTGGCTTTTTGCCAGTAAAATTTTGTGTCATTTTGACCTCTTGAGGATATCTGGCTGGTGTTTCTCCTGTGCACCAAACTCGAGAAAAGTTGGTAGAAGAATTGGTGAGATGGCGCGCACACTCTGAACGCAGCCCCGTGTGCATGGAGGATCGGGGTAGTGTGAGTTGCACACAATCCCTGGAGTGGGGGGACACGGGTTCCACCAGGGTTCAGGGTGCCCCGAGTACAGCAGCAGCACTGAGCAGAGCCAAGAGGGCCCCAGTGCCCAGGGTCAGTGCTGGGCGTTCAGTGTGCTGCGCTTCAGGTAGAAACCATAAACCCACTGGAGGCCACTGGGGGGATTGGGGTTACAGCCCAGAGCAGTGCTGGGGTTACAGGGCAGAGAAAGACTGAACCTGCCCCTTCCTCCCCCACACACAAAATGTGTAGAGCCAACAATCACCTCCAGTCTGTCAAAACAGGCAATGTTGGAGATGAAATCCCAATTGTGGCCATGGGCACATGGCTGGGAAGGACAGTTTTCCATAGGAAGGAAAGCACAGAGCCCCAAGGTCTGCAAGACAGGTGAGAGCCTCAGCAGGCCAAGGCCAGCTAGACTTGTCAGTAATAGCAGATTTTGCCTGGGACCAGTCTTTGAATTTAGGGAATTTTGGAGGTGGAAACCCAATCTCGGCCATGGGCACCTGGAGAAGCAGGACAGTTCTTTCCCATGGAGCAAGGAGAGCATGGAGCCTTCCTCAATGTTTTGGGGAGAGATGAGAGGTGACCCTTGTGAAGCCACTGCCAGCCAGACTTGTCCTGGCAATATTCCTATGGGAACAATCTCTGGATATAAGGAAATTTGGAGGTGAAATCCCAATCCCCATGGGTGCCTGCAGAGAAGGAGAGATCTTTTCCATAGGAAGGATAGCACGGAGCCCCAGTGTTTCAGCAGCAGATGAGGAGAGACCCTCAACATGCCAAGGTCAGCTGGAACAGTCAGGCAGTCCCTGGGAGGCCAAACCAGTCAGACCTGTTCTGTGTTCCCTTGCTTTTATGGGGCTCCATAGTGTCACAATGGTGCCTTGGATCCACGGGGCCCCTCAGTGTCATAAAGGTGACTTGATTCCATGGGTTCCAGCAGTGTCACAATGGCCCCTTGATTACAAGAAGACCTGCAGTGTCACAATGGCCCCTAGGTTTGATGAGGGCCCACAACGTCCCAGTGGTCCCCAGGTGTCATAAGGCCCCACAGGGTCACAATGGTCCCAACGATTCCATGAGGCTTTGCAGTGTCACAATGGCCTCTATGGCTCCCCAGGCCCCACAATGTCACGTGACTCCTCTGTTCCATGAGCCCTGCAATGTCACAATGGAGCTTTGGACCCTGGGGGTTTGCTGTGTCACAATGGTCTCCTTTGGCTCCACAGTGTCACAATGGACCATTGATGACAGGAGGCCACTCTGGATCACCCTGGAGCTTTGGTTCCATGCAGCCCTGCAGTGTCACAATGGTCTCCTTTGGTTTTCCAGTGTCACAATGGACCACTGAAGACATGAGGCCCTGCAGTGTCACAATGGACCTTTGGTTCCATGCAGCCCTGCAGTGTCACAAAGCCCTCTTGGTTTCACCAGGCCCCACAATATCACAATGATCCTCTTGGTTCTGTGGGGACCCCCAGGGTCACAATGGTCTCACTGGTTCCATGAGGCCTCACAGTGTCACAATGCTTTGCTTATTCCATGGGCCCTCATAGTGTCACAATGGTGTCCATGATTCCATGAGTCCCCTGGGTGTCACAATGGTCTCCATGTTTCCATGGTGCCCCTCAGCATCACAATGGCACCTTGGTTCCATGAGGCTGTGAAGTGTCCTAATGGTCTTTGCATGGTTCCATGAGGCCTTGCAATGTTACAATGGACCTTTGGTTCCATGGAGGCTAACAGTGTCACAATGGCCCCTTGGTTCCATGACACCCCAAAGTGTCACAATGGTCTCCATGGTTCCATGAGGCCCCACGGTGTCACAATGGACCCTGGGTTTTATGGGGCCTCTCAGTGTCCCAATGATCCCTTCATTCCATGGAGCCACACAGCGTCAGTACAGTCCCCTTGGTTCCATGAGGCCCAGCAATGTCACAGTGCTCTCCATGATTCCATGAGGCCCCACAGTGTCACAAGGGTCCCTTGGTCTCACAGGGCCCCACAGTGTCACAAGGCTCCCTTGGTTCCATGGCCCTGTGCTGCTGCATTCCCCCCTCCCCTTCTCAGGCCGCCCTGCCAGCTGAGAAATGCTCCTTGGGCCTCGGCCTTGGCCAACAGCCCCTGGGCTCAGCTCCTCTGCAGCTCATCACAAACACTGTCTTCTCCAGGCACTGCTGCTGCCCAAACAGCTCCTGGCTCCTTTACAAGCAGCCCTGGTGTCATGGGTTGACCCTGGCACAGTGCCAGCGCCCCCATGAAAGGTGGATATCCAAGATGGTTACTGTGAGATGTGACCCAGGAACAGAACAAAACAGGCTCCAACTTGGGAATGGAGGGAAAAAAAGACAACATTTTATTAATCTACATAGACACAAAAGGGGAAAAGGGAAAAACTACACACAACAATCCACAATGGAAACATCTTCAAGAACACTTCTCCTCCCCCCACCTCTCCAACAAACAAATCCCCTCTAACACATCAATTCTCAATCCAATACCCTCCTTCACACACACTCTCCCCAGTTCATCAGGAGAGAGGAGTCTTCCTCTCACACCATGGGCCTCCCCAGGAAAACACTGTAAAATCCCCAGTGCTTCCATGTCACACACTGCAGCCGCCCGAAGAAAATCTGTAGCGGTGACCATCTTCCTTCCATGTCCAGTGCTCTCACCGCTGTCCATGGATCCAAACTGCTCCTTAGGTCCTTTTAAGAATGCTTTGCCCAGTTCCAAGAAGTGGCCGCCTCTCACCATTTGGGACGCCGGTCCCCCCCATATTATTTCCCCTGGGGCCTGGGGCTCTCAGGAACAGAGATCCTTCCCTGGAGGCAGAGGGCTCCACCACACCCTCCCCCTCAGTCTCTGTTCTCTCCGCTTCTGCTCGCGGCCTTGTCACTCCTGGCTTCTAGCCAACGCCTCCCCCAAGGAGCAGTCTCTGTATTATCAGAAGAACTTGGTTTCGCCCATGGCTGTGTAAGAGAAAAGTCCAGCCCAAAGCCACTCCAATCATCTCCTCCACCTAGGGCAGTCTCATCTGCAAGCATTCCTTCACTTAGTCAAACTTCTTCTTCTTTTTCCATCCTCTTTCCCCTCTCACTCCTCAGCTGGGGAGGATCAGTGTTTTTAAAGCTTCCAAAAATTCACAAAAAGGTTAAAAGCTCGGCCCGGTCTGCTGGCAGCTGGGCATCTGCCGCCCCCCCCACTTTCTCCTCCTGGCTGTGCTCCCGGCACAAGATAACAAATTTCCAGCCTGCACAGTCTCTATCATCCTCTCTCCCAGGGGGGCTGCCCAAACCATCCCAGGACCCCTCCACCCCTGCACCTTGCCGGGGCTCCGGCCTTCCTTCCCAGGCCGCATGGCCTCCCCTCCCCCGCCCAGACGCTGCTGGGCAGGGGAGAGGTCAGAGCAACTCACCGGCCGGACTCCAAAGAGGAAGGTCTTCTCTAAATCCTCTGCTTTTTTAACCCACTGAGTGTGTTCTCGGAGGCGTACCCAAATCCTCAGTGGCCACACCAAATGCCAATTTCACATCTGGCCACTGATTGGTTTGACCATAACTTTCCAAAAAAAAAACTCTCTTCCGGGTCAAACCATGACAATCCACCTCTCGCCTCCGAGAACACACATTTCACTCCAACATATTAACAAAACTACATTCAATTGACATACACCAAACCTCCATCCCTAAATTTTATAATCAATCTATTTACATGCTTTGCTCTTATTCCTTTTGATCCATCTCACAGTTTCCATCTTCTCCATTACTTAAATCTCGATTCCCGGTCAGGGAACCAATAATGTCATGGGTTGACCCTGGCACAGTGCCAGCGCCCCCATGAAAGGTGGATATCCAAGATGGTTACTGTGAGATGTGACCCAGGAACAGAACAAAACAGGCTCCAACTTGGGAATGGAGGGAAAAAAAGACAACATTTTATTAATCTACATAGACACAAAAGGGGAAAAGGGAAAAACTACACACAACAATCCACAATGGAAACATCTTCAAAAACACTTCTCCTCCCCCCACCTCTCCAACAAACAAATCCCCTCTAACACATCAATTCTCAATCCAATACCCTCCTTCACACACACTCTCCCCAGTTCATCAGGAGAGAGGAGTCTTCCTCTCACACCATGGGCCTCCCCAGGAAAACACTGTAAAATCCCCAGTGCTTCCATGTCACACACTGCAGCCGCCCGAAGAAAATCTGTAGCGGTGACCATCTTCCTTCCATGTCCAGTGCTCTCACCGCTGTCCATGGATCCAAACTGCTCCTTAGGTCCTTTTAAGAATGCTTTGCCCAGTTCCAAGAAGTGGCCGCCTCTCACCATTTGGGACGCCGGTCCCCCCCATATTATTTCCCCTGGGGCCTGGGGCTCTCAGGAACAGAGATCCTTCCCTGGAGGCAGAGGGCTCCACCACACCCTCCCCCTCAGTCTCTGTTCTCTCCGCTTCTGCTCGCGGCCTTGTCACTCCTGGCTTCTAGCCAACGCCTCCCCCAAGGAGCAGTCTCTGTATTATCAGAAGAACTTGGTTTCGCCCATGGCTGTGTAAGAGAAAAGTCCAGCCCAAAGCCACTCCAATCATCTCCTCCACCTAGGGCAGTCTCATCTGCAAGCATTCCTTCACTTAGTCAAACTTCTTCTTCTTTTTCCATCCTCTTTCCCCTCTCACTCCTCAGCTGGGGAGGATCAGTGTTTTTAAAGCTTCCAAAAATTCACAAAAAGGTTAAAAGCTCGGCCCGGTCTGCTGGCAGCTGGGCATCTGCCGCCCCCCCCACTTTCTCCTCCTGGCTGTGCTCCCGGCACAAGATAACAAATTTCCAGCCTGCACAGTCTCTATCATCCTCTCTCCCAGGGGGGCTGCCCAAACCATCCCAGGACCCCTCCACCCCTGCACCTTGCCGGGGCTCCGGCCTTCCTTCCCAGGCCGCATGGCCTCCCCTCCCCCGCCCAGACGCTGCTGGGCAGGGGAGAGGTCAGAGCAACTCACCGGCCGGACTCCAAAGAGGAAGGTCTTCTCTAAATCCTCTGCTTTTTTAACCCACTGAGTGTGTTCTCGGAGGCGTACCCAAATCCTCAGTGGCCACACCAAATGCCAATTTCACATCTGGCCACTGATTGGTTTGACCATAACTTTCCAAAAAAAAACTCTCTTCCGGGTCAAACCATGACACCTGGGAACTGTTTCTGTTCCCTCAGTGGCACAACATCCCTGTTCTCACCCTGCCAAAGAAAGCTGCTGATGCCAAGTGTGGCCAGGATGAGCCATTGCTGGGACTGAAGCCCCTCTCGTGGGGCCCTGCAAACAGCGCTCCAAAAGGAGCCCTTGGAGCTCTCCTGGGCCAGCGACTCCCTCTGAGTGGGGCCTCTCCCAGCCGGGAACTCTCCCGTTTGCTGCACTCGGGGATCCCAAACAACCACAGAGCCTGGGCCGATCCCCCCACTCCTCCAGGCTCAACCCTTCACCTGCTGGGGAGATGCCAAAGCATCAGCAGTGAGCATTCCCTGCCCTCAGGGGAATTTCTCACATGTGCCTTGCACTGACTCTTTGTGTCTGTGTGCACACAGGAGTGCCTGTGCTGGGGAAATGTGGCAGAAATGCTGCTCTCTGAGGGGTTGGAGTGCCTTGGATAGCTGAGTCAGTCAGGCCTCAAGGTAAGGTTAAATCACAAGGTCTAAATGAAGTTAAATGCTGTTAAGAGATATCTTTTGCTAAGTTGTTTAATATATGTTGTAAGCGGAGTTAAATACTGTTAAATGTTATGCTTCTGTTAAATTGCAAAGTCATAGATTTTAAGTTAGGTTAAATACTGTTAAGTGCTGTTCTTTTGGTAAATTGTGAATTTTAAGGTATCAGTCAAGGTTAAGTCCTACTAAGTTTGAGCTCTGTTAACCGTTTGGGATGGGTTTCTTTTATCCTTGCTCTCACAGTCCTTGTGTCTCACACACACATACACGCAGGGACAGTTCTCGGTTCTTTTCTGGTTTGATTACCTGGATTCTGTTTGGTTTTGTTGTTGCTTTGTTTCCCTGGTGTGCTTGAAGTGTCCAGTCAGGAGCAGAGTGACTCTTGCCAAGGAACTTTGTGCTGCTGTCCCTTAATATCAAATCTGGTTTTTGCTGATCCCTTGCCAGGGATTTTTTTCAGCGCTCTCAAGCCCTTGTTCGTAACAGGGTGAAGGAGCCCTGGCCCATGCTCTGGCCCTGGGGGACACGGGGACGCTGCCGGGGGGTCCCTGTCCCCCTGTCCCACCCCCAGGGCCCTGGCCCCCCCGTCCCCGTGTCAGGCTCTGGGGTCGATCTCATGGAACATCCTCTGGGGGAGGCTGTGGCACCGGGGGCGGGGGGACCTGGGGGGACAGGGGACCCCACTGTGCATGAGCAGGGTTGGACTGCTCTGGGGGGAACTGTGAGGGGGGACAGGGCACAGTGACCTCCCCAGTGACCTCAAACAGCTCCTGGGATGTAACACAGCCCCTGGGATGTCACACAGCCACCTGCGATGTCACACTGACCCCTTTGATGTCACATTGCCCCTGTGATGTCACACAGCCCACTCTGGGACGTCGCACAGCCCCAAGTCTATGATGTCACCCTGTGATGCCATACAGCAGTGCTGCAATGGCACAGAAGACTGTGTTGTTACAAAGACACTGGGTGATGTCAGAATCGGTTCTGTGATGTCACAGCCTGCTCTATGACATTACACAGACACCTGGTGATGTCACAACCCTCTCTCTGATGTCACAGAGATACACTCTGTGATGGCAGGATCTGGTCTAGTGCCTCACACCCTACTCTGTGATGTCACAGACATCTGCGTGATTCCACAACCCCGTCAGTGATGTCACAAAACCTTCCCTGTAATGTCATACTGCCACTCTATCATGTCACAGTACACCTTTTGAAATAAAAGCCCACTCTATGATGTCAGTCATGCCATGATGTCACAGCCTGCTCTGTGATGTCACAGAATCCACTCTATGACGGTGTAGCTGCTCAGTGACCTCACACAACAAACTCTGTGATGTCATAGCCCAACCTGTGACCTCACACTGCCCACTCTGTGCTGTCACACAGCCCCCTTGCTGACTTCACAGTTGCTCTGTGCCTCTCTGACACAGCCACAGAGGTGCTGCTGTGACACAGCCCCCTCTGGGACATCCCACAGTCCCTGCCAGTGCTGAGCCCCTGTGAGCCCTGTCTGTGCCCTGCTGATGTCCCTGAGGTGCCCTGGCAGTGCCCCAGCCCTGCTGGGCTGTGCACAGGAGCTGCTCCTGGCCAGAGCTGTCTCTCTGCAGCGCTGCCCTTGCCAGGAGCTGCCTCTGGGCCAGGAGCCTGGCCCAGCTCAGCAGCACAGACACAGCACAATGACTTTAATCACCCTCGGGGGCTTTGGTGCTCTTTGCATCAGACTCAGTCCCTCAAAGTGTGCTCAAAGCACCTGGACAAGGCAGACAGTTCTTTTCTGTAGGAAGGAAACCACAGAACCCCAGGGTTTAAAGTCAGATGAGAGGCAGTCACCAGAGGCCAAGGCAAGCCAGATCTTTCTGACCTTGCAGCTTTTGTCTGAAAGCAACCTTTGGATATATGGGGAGTTTTGGGGGTGGAATTCCATTTCAGCAATGGGTTCCTGGACTGCAATGACAGTTCTCCATAGGAAGAAAAGGGCAGAGCCCCAGTGTTTCAAAGGCTGATTAGAGGCAGCCCCAAGGAGGTCAAAGCCAGCCAGAGCTGTTGTCAGGGAAGAATCCTTGGATAGACAGAACTTGGGAGGCCAAACCCCACTTTTGTCTCTGGGCATCTGGACAGGAAGGACAGTTCTTTTCCATAGGAAGGAAAGTGTGGAACCCCAGTGTTTTGAAAGCAGGTGAGAGCTGGCCCTGAGGAATCCAAGGGAACCTGGACAATCCTGGCAGCTTTTGTCTGGGAGCTATCCTTGGATATAAGGAATTTTGGAGGCTCATTCTCAATTTTGGCTATGGATGCCTGGACTTGAAACATGATTTTTTCCATGGGAAGAAAAGCACAGCCCACACTGTTTTGAGGGCAGATGAGAGGTGGCCCCCAAGAGGCCAAGGCCAGCCAGAGCTGTCTTTCCTGGCAGGCTTTGTGTGGGAATAATCCTTGGATATAATCAAATTTGGAGGAGGAATCCCAATTTCTGCCATGAACCCCTGGAGGAGGAAGACAGTTCTTTCCCACAGGAAGGAATGCACAAGACTCCAGGGTTTCAGGGGGTGATGGGAAGTGACTCTCAACATGCCAAGGCCAGCTGGACCAGTCAGGCAGCCCCCAGGAGGCCCAGTTAACCAGACCTGTTCCATGTTCTTGGATCCTTGGGAACCTGCAGCATCACAATTGCCCCTTGGTTCCATAAGGCCCTGCAGAATCACAACAGATCTTTGTTTCCATGAGGCCCAGTGACATAACAATGGTCTCCTTGGCTCCACAGTGGCACAGTGGCCCCTTGCTTCCATGAGGCCCTGCAGTGTCAAAACGGTTTCCTTGTTTCCATGGGACTGCACAATTCCACAATGCCCATTGGTTCCATGAGGTCGCAGAGTCACAAAATGGCCCCTTGGTTCGATTGGGTTCCCCAAATCATAAGGGTCCCTTGGTTCCACAAGGCCTGGATGTGTCACACTGGCTCCTTGCTTCCATGGGAACCCACAGTGTCACAATGGCCCCTTGGTTCCATGAGACCTTGCAGTGTCACAGTGGTTGCCTTGGTTCTGTGAGGCCCTGTGGTGTCACAACAGCCCCTTAGTTCCATGGGGACTCAGAGTGTCAGAATGGTCTCACTGGGTCCATGAAGCCCCACAGTGTCACAATGGTCTCTTTTGGTTCTGCAGTGTCACAATGGCACCTTGGTTCCATGAATCCCTGAAGTATGGAATGGCCCCTCGGTTCCATTGGGCTCCTCACTGTCACACGAGTTCTCAGTTCCACGGAGCCCTGCAGTGTCACAGTGCTCTCCTGGGTTCTATGGTGCCACACAGGGTCACAAGGGCCCCTCAGTTCTACATGGCCCTACAGTGTCACAATGTCCCCTTGCTCCCATGAGGCCATGCCATGTCACAATGGTCTCATTGCTTCCATGAGGCTCTGCAGTTCCACAATGGCCCTTGAAGTGTCGCAATAGTCTCACTGGGCTCCCCCGCTGATTCACAATGACCTCCTTCGTTCTGTAGTGCAACAATGGTATCCTTGGTTCCACTGTCAGAATGGCCCTATTGTCTCATGGAACCCTAGAGCCCCTTATGGGGCCCAGCAGTGTCACTGTGATCCCCTTGAGTCCATGAGGCCCTGCCATGATAAAAGGACCCCTTGGTTATACAAGGCCCTGCAGTGTCACAATGGCCCCTTGGTTCCAGTGGGTCCTGAAGTGTCATAATGGTCTCCATGGTTCCATGAGGCCCCACAATGTCACAATGGACTTTTGGTTCCATGAGCTTTCCTACTGCCAATAACAGACTCCTTGGTTCCACAGTGTCACAGTGGACCCTTGGTTCCATGAGGTTCAGTGGTGTAACATGGATGCCCCTATTCCGTGAGGTTGTGCAGTGTCACAATGATCTCCTTGGTTCTGTGGCCCTGCTGTGGCTGCTGCGTAACAATGGGCCTGTGGAACCATGAGGTTCCATAGTGTCATCATGGTCCCTTTGGTTCCACAAGGCCTTGCTGTGCCACAATGGCCCCTTGGTTCCATGAGGTTCTGTACTGTCAACAATGATCTCCTTGGATCTGCAGTGTCACAATGGACCCTTGGTTCCATGAGGAGCCTGGCCTCCCACAGCCCCTCACAGACTCTTATGGCCCCTCATGTCCCCTCACAGCCCCTCATGGCTCCCTCAGAGTTCCCCTTGGCCCCTCATGGACCCCTTCACAGCCTCCCACAGCTCACAGCCCCTCACTGTGGATGCCATGGGTCAGAGAGAGAGAAGCAGCAAGTGTTTCTCACAGCAGCTTGTGAGAATTTTTAGGGAGTTGGAAGGATGTGAGAATTTGTTAAATATAAACAATCTGCAGGTGGTCTTTTTCTACTTTGACTTTCTGTTCTTCTCAAGGATGGTGTATGAAGAAGGTGTTTCTGTTAACAAGCCAATCAAATAGAATATATTGTATCACTCTGTGAAAACCACGTGGTTCTCTTGAATGAAACCTTCTTTTACTCTTTCAGCAATACTGCCTCCCGCCTGTTCCTGTGTCATTCTCGGCGCAAGAGTGACACCCCACAGCCCTTCATGCCCCCTCACAATCCCTCTCAGTCCCTCAGTGCCCCTCATGACCCCTCTCAGCCTCTCACAGCTCATGGCCCCTCACAATCCCTCACAGGCCATCACAGTTCCCCAGGGCCCCTCACAGCCCCTCACAGCCCCAGGCACGGGGCTCCTCCCAAAGGACGAGGGCTGGGGCCCTGCTTGTTCTCCTTTCATTTCAGTCCCTTCCCAGCAATGAGTGCAGAAAGGCTGGAATGGAGCCTTTCCCCGGCGTTTCCCTCGGGGTTCATTGCAGGCTGAAGCTCTGTGCTGGCGCTGGGCCGAGTGCCAAGATCCCTGCAGCTGCCAGGCCTTTGCTGTCCCCCCGTGTCCGTTCCCTGTGCCCAAGTCCCGCCCGGCTCTGGCAGCAGCAGCAGCCGCAGCGCAGGGGGCGCCGGCCCGGCCCAGCCGGGGCTCCCGGCCAGGAGCAGCAGCAGCGCCGGCCCCTTGCCGCCTGCTCCTGCCTCGGCTCCCAAGGGCTTTGTCCAGCTGAATTTGGGACTAGAGCAACACACACCCACACACAGCCCTGACTCCTCAGGGCCCGCCTGTGCTGCCCTGAGCCAGCCCTCAGAGGAAGAAAGGATCGGGTTGCAGCACTGCTTTCAGCACTCTTTGACTCACCCTGAGCTGACAGCAGGAGGCTGCTGCTGCCTTTGCCTTGTGAATTGGAGATCATGGCTGCTCTTGGTCCTCTTCTGCTTGCCACCTGAATTTGATCAGTACAACTGCACTTGCCTCTTTCAATCACTGCTACCCACTGTGCTTTTGTGATGGTGAACTCAGCGGTTTTGTCACAGGCAGCATGATTAGCAGAGATTGAAATTGTTACAAGTGCTTGAACACTAAGTCGAGGGGAATGAAAGCTTCACAGACCACATTTGCAGCACTCAAACACAGCCCTACTGCTGGTGCTGCTGAAATAGAATCAACTTACAGAAACCATCACAGAAATTGCCTCTGGAGTGGCAAATCAAATGAAAAAATCCACCAGGAGAAAGAAAATCTGGAACTTGACTGGCTTCATTGCTTCCTCAGAGCAGCAGAAAATGGAAATGCCCAGAGGAATTTCCAGCTGCTGCTGATCCCAATTGGAGCCCAGCCCTCTGCAGAGTCCAAGCAGGAACCTGAGCCCAGGCCAGGGAGCTCTCAGAGTGTCCTGGAGATTCTTTCTCTGCATTCAGTGTGGCTTGCATTCCCCAGCAAGTCCCCAACAAAACCTCCTGTTTTCTTGGGTTACAATGGGCACAATGAAAACCTCAGCAATGGCACAACTCCCCAGCCCACGAGGAAAAGAAAGGACAAGTTTTCAAGTAATCCAAGCATTTGTCTTGCTTTGCTGCAGAAGTCGTGCTGCACTCATGGTGTGGAAAGCCTAGAGAAGGTGCAGTTGGGGGCACATCTTGTGACAGAAGCTGCAGCTCATTCTCCAGGAAAGGTTTTTGAAAAGGGCAGACAGGACTGTGGAAAAGATTCCAGGAAAAGTGAAACAGCTTTGAAGAAATGAAATGAAAATGGAAAGGAACAATCCGAGATGGTGTTTCCTCTATTTATTTCTATGCTCCCCTTTTCCATGTTGCACTACTTCTCCATGCCATCAATTCTAAATGTATCTCACCTCACAGATAGGTGTCTTAGGGAGTTTTAGACACTGTAAAATACCATGAGCTACACACAGTTTTCCTTGCCCTGGTTTTGTTGGAAAGCAATGCTGGAGCCATAAGTGCAGTGCTTGGGACAGGCAGGAATACTGCAGGCAGGGAATGTGCCCCACCAGTGTCTGAGCCTCAGCAGGGACAATGCACAGCAGCGAGCAAGGGATTTCTCTGCCCCTGAGCAGGAGTCAGGACTCTGGATCTGGGCTCAACAGGGCAAAGTTCCCGTGTTTGGACAGACTCAGGGGCTGCCCCAAGGGCAGTGAATGGGAGAGTTCCCAGCTTGGAGAGGCCCCAACAGAGGAGGAGATTTGTCCCTCCTCGTGGCCCTTTAAGGGTCTTCAGGCCCCTTTGAAGTGGAGGTTTTCTCTTTTTAGGGTTTTTTTTTGGAGGGATCCCACCACCCCAAGGGTTTTTTTTCGCCCCCATTTAAGGGTGTTTGGGGATCTTCAGCCACACAAGCCCCTTTCAAGAGGGATCATGATAGCTTTAAGTGACATTTCTATGTCTCCCCCCCCACTCCAAGCCCCTGTGAGGGATGTTTTGCCTCCCAGGGTGGATTTTTGGGGTTCTCCTACCAGCACTGTTTTAAGGGCACTCATTATGGTTGGGTCCCACTATAAGTCCCCTTAAAAGGTCAACCCCACTCCCGTTGATTCTGACAGCGGAGCCGGGGCAGGGCTGTCTGTGCAGGCCCACAGGTGCCACGGGCTCTGCAGGAGCTGGCAGAGGCTGCCCAGCAGGGAGGCCATGGGGCACAGAGCCCCAAGGCTGCTGTGGGCACCACAGCACAGGGGCCCTTCCCAGCCGCAATGCTCCTGGCCTGGGCTGGGCCTGCACAGGGGCTGTGCCACCATGGCTGGGCCAGCACAGGGCCACAAAGGGGCCACGCAGCCGCTGCCGGGGCTGACAGCAAGGCCAGGCACAGACAGGCAATTGCTGAGCATGGCCTGTGCTGGGCAGGGCTGACTGTGCCAAAGGCAGAGCTCAGCTGCCCTTGGGGGCTGCAGGAACAGTCCAGAGCCCAAAGAGCCTCCATGGCTGTGCTGGAGACCAAGGCTGCAGGAGGGTAATGCAGGGCTGCTGTGAAATGGGAGGGGATGCAGCAGACTCATCAGCTTGCAAGGTGCTCTGATTTCCCTCAGCTCCTCTCCAAGAGATGCCAGTGCCAGCTCAGCACCTCAGGGTGCTGAGGCTCTACAAGGAGAGCTACCTGTTCATGGGCACACAAGTGATGTCTGCCTGGAAAGGGGCACAGCTTTTAATACTTATCAGTTTCATCATCTATAAACAAATCATTATTATCTGTGTCATTTGAGTACTTTGAAGGAATGGCAAAGTTTTCCCACCAGGAACAGGAGTTTTCTGGATCTAATGTTTTCTTCTTCTGATGGCAGGAGAAGAAATACTGATCATCCCCTCTACATTTGCCACCAACATTCAGTCTAATATTTCATTCCCTTCTTCCTTCAGGTGCTTCCAGCTCTCCTGGTTAAATGGCCGTGTCCAAGGACATCTCTTCATTTAGAGCAGCTGCATCTATGTCCTTCCCGTTTCTCCCAGATTTCCTCCTGCAGCAGTTGACTGGTCATTCCAATGCATCTCCCTTCAATTTCTTCATCCTTTGAGCTTTCAGAAGTTTAAATATCTCCTTACTCAGCATCCTGGGTGTATTTTTATCTTTTATATCACATGTTCATATGCTTTTGTCTAATATCCTTCCTATATGGTCATCCCATGTGGATGGTGGACATGCCAGATGCAGTTGGGATGTCAAAGGAGCTGACGGAAAGGTCTGGATGTCTATTAAATTTTGTCATTTTCACAGTTTTTTATGTTGGCCAAGAAGAAAAACCTTTTTGTGCATCTGAGTCTTAAAAGTTTGTCAAAGGACACAAACCTGATGAGTTGTGGTTCTCACTCCAGTGGCTGCACTTGCACCTCTCTCCATAGCCAGAGCAGAGCTCCCTTGTCCCAGAAAGTCCCTGGCAGCAGAGTGATGAAGGAAACTGTCAAGGACTTTTTGCAGATAGGGGAGTGTTTGCAGAACAATGGCCATGATCAGCTGATGCCCAAATCAGCCTGCTTGGGATAATGGACAATGGACATGTTCACAAACAAAAATGGACATATTCAGAAAATGGGGTTGGGATATCCTTGAAAAAGATACAAGAACAGTCATCAGGACTCAGCAAGTTTGTTAGTGAGCTTGGGAAAGTAAGAAAGAAGACAGTTCATGGGTGGGACAGAAAACAACAGCAAGACACATGAAAAATAGATGATCCAATCAGCATCCTATTTTAGACACCTAAACAGTTCAGTCTGATCAATCATGTATTAGCTAGAGACGCGTGGACAGTAGAGAATGATTATAAATATAGTCTTTTTATGGATAATAAATTTGGATTCACTGGATCATATTGGTTATGGTGTGATGTCCCTGAACCTCCACATCCCGCAATTTCCCCCCCCCAAAAAAACAGGCCAGGCTGTGGGGATCAGGAGCACGGCAGAGCCAGGGAGAAGAATGGCTTTTGCATTTGATGGAGCTCTGCCTTCCCTTGGCTCTGTTGGCTGACAATAAATGAACATCCCTCTGTGTCTCAGGCAGCTCCTTCTGCAAGAAAAGCAGGTGGGAGTTGGAGCCAAGGAGCTGAAAGCTGCAGGTGCAGCCTGGGCTGGAGGCAGCTCAGATTTGCACAAGGCTGCTGTGAGTGCCAGGCCTTGGATGGGGGAAATGGTGGGCTGGGGGTAGGGACAGAGTCTGACTGATTGTCAGCCATGAAGGGTCTTGATTTTCATATCTATTCAAACTGCATGAGGAGGTACTTGGATTCAGTGTCAACTGCAGATTGCAGATATCCATGTATTAACAGGAAGAAAAACCTAAGCAGGGCCTAAAATTATTTCCCACTGTCTTTTAAAATATGATCTATTCAGTTTGAATACACTTCAAGCCTCTGGAGCAGTAAAATTCAGCATCAGCCTCTGCAAGTTGCTGAGGATGTCAGCAGCCCCCACTGAGGCCATCCCTGCCCAGAGACCGTCAGGGAATGGGCAGACAAGGAGAGCGTCCCTGGGGCTGGGCAAGCAGCACTCAGAGGCACCAGCGGCTCCAGCTGGGAAATGGAGTGTGGAATGTGGCTGGGAAAGCCCTGCCTGGGCTGTGCCAAGCAGGACAGACAAGCCCTGGCTCGCAGCCCCCCAAACAATTCTCTCAACAAGAGATTTTGGTGGAATTACAATTTTTGTGTCCTCTGAGTTGGATGTACTAAAGAAATGCCTAAAAAGATTCTCAGGAGCTCAAAACAACCCGTACCTGGATTCCTGTGTTGTTCAGGTGGAAATTCCAAGAGGAGGTAGGGTCAGGATATGTGCTTGCCTCATGGTCATCCCTAAATACCCCTTGGTCTTCCTGGGCCCTTCTCCCTAGGTGGGACTTGGGGTCATTTGGTCCCTCAGGAGCTGGGCTGGGGGCTCCAGAGGTGGGTGTGAGGCATTGCCTGGGGTGTATCAGCGACTGGCAGACACTGCTGGGCTGGGATGGAGGCTCTGGGGGGATTGGGGTTCAAGGGCAGGGCAGTGCTGGGGTCACAAGGCTGGGAAAGGATGGACCTGCTCCTTCCTCCCCAAGACATGAAATGATTCAAGCCAACAATCTCTTCCAGTCTGTAACTATAGCCGGTGTTGGAGATGGAACTCAAATTTGGATATTGGCACCTGGCCAAGAAGGACAGTGCTTTTCCATAGGAAGGAAAGCACGGAGCCTTCCTCAGGGTTTTGGGGACAGATGAGAGGTGACCCTTGTGAAAGCACTGCCAGAAAGACTTGTCCTGGCAACATTGCTATGGGAACAATGCCCGGATATAAGGAAATTTGGTGGTGAAATCCCAGTTCTGGTCATGGGTGCCCTGAAGAGAAGGACAGTTCTTTTTCATAGGAAAGGAAAGCACAGAGCCCCAGTGTTTCAGCAGCAGATGAGAAGAGACCCTCAACATGCCAAGGTCAGCTGGACCAGTCAGGTGGCCCACGGGAGGCCAAGCCAGCCAGACCTGTTGTGTGTTCCCTTGGTTTTATGGGGCCCTGAGGTGTCACAAGGGTGCCTTGCTTCCATGGGCTCCCACAGTGTCACAATGGCCCCCAGGTTCTTTAAGGTCCTGCAGTGTCACAAGGGTCCCAAAGATTCCATGAGGCCTTGCAGTGTCACAATGGTCTCTGTGGTTCCACAGGCCCCACAATGTCATTTGGCTCCTTCGTTCTGTGAGCCCTGCAATGTCACAATGGACCTTTGGACCATGGGGGTTGGTGGTGTCACAATGGTCTCCTTTGGCTCCACAGTGTCACAATGGACCATTGATGACAGGTGGCCTCTTGTGTCACCCTGGAGCTTTGGTTGCATGAAGCCCTGCAGTGTCACAGTGCTCCCCCTTGGTTTCTTAGTGTCACAATGGACCAGTGATGACAGAAGGCCCCGCAATGTCACAATGGACCCATGGTTCCATGCAGCCCTGCAGTGTCACAATGGTCACCTTGGTTCCATGGTGCTGCACAGTGTCACAATGCTTTGCTTGTTCCTTGGGGCCCCGTAGTGTCACAATGGTCTCCATGATTCCATGTGTCCCCTCAGTATCACAATGACTCCCCGGTTCCATGAGGCTGTGAAGTGACTTAATTGTCTTTCCATAGTTCCAAGGTTCCATAAGGCCTTTGCAATATCACAATGGACCTTTAGTTCCGTGGGGTCACAAAGGCCCCTTGGTTCCATGAAACCCCAAAGTGCCATAATGGTCTCCACAGTTCCATGAAGCCCCACGGTGTCACAACAGACCCTTAGTTTGATGGGGCCTCTCAGTGTCACAGTGATCCCTACATTCCATGGAGCCACACAGCGTCAGTACAGTCCCCTTGGTTCCGTGAGGCCCAGCAATGTTGCAGTGCTCTCCATGATTCCATGGGGCCCCACATTGTCACAAGGGTCCCTTGGTGTCACAGGGCCCCACAGTGTCACAAGGCTCCCTTGGTTCCATGGCCCTGTGCTGCTGCATTCCCCCCTCCCCTTCTCAGGCCGCCCTGCCAGCTGAGAAATGCTCCTTGGGCCTCGGCCTTGGCCAACAGCCCCTGGGCTCAGCTCCTCTGCAGCTCATCACAAACACTGTCTGCTCCAGGCACTGCTGCTGCCCAAACAGCTCCTGGCTCCTTTAGGAGCAGCCCTGGGAGCTGTTTCTGTTCCCTCAGTGGCACGACATCCCTGTTCTCACACTGCCAAAGAAAGCTGCTGATGCCAAGTGTGGCCAGGATGAACCATTGCTGGGACTGAAGCCCCTCTCGTGGGGCCCTGCAAACAGCGCTCCAAAAGGAGCCCTTGGAGCTCTCCTGGGCCAGCGACTCCCTCTGAGTGGGGCCTCTCCCAGCCGGGAACTCTCCCGTTTGCTGCACTCGGGGATCCCAAACAACGATAGAGCCTGGGCCGATCCCCCCACTCCTCCAGGCTCAACCCTTCACTCTCTGGGGAGATGCCAAAGCATCAGCAGTGAGCATTCCCTGCCCTCAGGGGAATTTCTCACAGGTGCCTTGCACTGACTCTTTGTGTTTGTGTGCACACAGGAGTGCCTGTGCTGGGGAAATGTGGCAGAAATGCTGCTCTCTGAGGGGTTTGAGTGCCTTGGATAGCTGAATCTGGGAGGCCTGTAAGTAAGAGTGAGTCACAAGCTGTAAGCTAAGTTACATACTGCTAAGAGTTGTTTTGCTAAGTAGTGAAGTTTAATATGTTATAAGTTAAGTTGAATATTGTTAAGCATTATTCCACTGTTAAATCATCAATTCCTAGGTGATTGGTAAGGTTGAATACTGTTAAGTGCTGTTCTTTTGCTTAATGCTCAAGTGTTAGGTTATCAGTCATGTCCTGTTAAGTTTGAGGTCATTTTAGCTTTTAGGCCTTATTCCTTTTATCGTTTCCCACACTGTTCTTTACGCACACACAGGTGCACAAGCTTAGACAGTTCTTGGTTCATTTCTGGCTTGATTGCCTGGATTTTGTTTGGTTTTGTTGTTGCTTTGTTTCCTTGGAGTGCCTGAAGTGTCCAGTCAGGAGCAGAGTGACTCTTGCCAAGGCACTTTGTGGTATTGCTGCTTAATATTAAATCTGGTTTTTGATGTTCCCTTGCTGGGGGTTTTTTAAGCGCTCTCATCCCCTTATTCGTAACAGGTGAAGGAGCTCTGGCCCAGGCTCTTGCCCTGGGGGACATGGGGGCACTGGTGGGGGTCCCTGTCCCCCTTTCCCACCCCCCACGGCCCTGGCCCCTGCCCCCATGTCAGGCTCTGGGGTCGATCTCGTGGAACATCCTCTGGGGGAGGCTGCGGCGCTGGGGGTGGGGGGAACCTGGGGGACAGGGGACCCTGCTGTGCATGAGCAGGGTTGGACTGCTCTGGGGGGAACTGTGAGGGGGGACAGGGCAGAGTGACCTTCCTGGAGACTTCACTGTATCCTGTAATGTCACACAGCCCCCTGAGATGTCACAGCCCATTCTGGGATGTCACAAAGCCCCCTTGTGATGTTACAGAGCCAATGGTGTCATATCACTCTGTGATGTCATACAGCTGTGCTGTGACATCACAGAAGACACTGTGAGGTCACAAAGTCACAAAGTGATGTCACAGTCTGTCCTGTGATGTCACAGTCTGTCCTGTGATGTCACAGCCAGTTCTGTGATGTTACTCAGACACCCAGTGATGTCACAACCCACTCTCTGATGTAACAGAGCCACCCTCCATGATGGTAGACTCTGCAGTATGGCCTCACACCCTACTCTGTGATGTCACAGCCACCTCTGTCATTTGACAAACCCCTCTCTGATGTTACAAAACCCTCTCTGTGATGTCATACTACCACTTTGTGATGTCACAGCACACACTTTGACCTCACAGCCTGCTCTATGAAGGCACACAGTCCCCTCTATGATGCTGTAGCTGCTCAATGACCTCACACAACAAACTCAGTGATGACATATCCCAATCTGTGACCTCACACAGCCCACTCTGTGCTGTCACACAGCCCCTTGCTGACATCACAGCTGCTCTGTGCCTCTATGACACAGCCACACAGGTGCCACTGTGACACAGCCCCCTCTGGGACATCCCACAGCCCCTGCCAGTGCTGAGCCCCTGTGAGCTCTGTCTGTGCCCTGCTGGAGTCCCTGAGGTGCCCTGGCAGTGCCCCAGCCCTGCTGGGCTGTGCACAGGAGCTGCTCCTGGCCAGAGCTGTCTCTCTGCAGCGCTGCCCTTGCCAGGAGCTGCCACTGGGCCAGGAGCCCAGCCCAGCTCAGCAGCACAGACAAAGCACAATGACTGTAATGACCATCTGGGGCTTTGGTGCTCTTTGCATCAAACTCATCAGTCCCTCAGAGTGTGCTCAAAACCTCCTCAAGAACTCAAAGTCAGATAGAAACACAGAAGTTTTCTTGAAGGGTTAATGGGTCCCATTGAAGGACAGCGCCGAGAAAATGTCCCCAGGTTCCAGGGCGAGCAGCACACTGGTGGCAAAGATGAGAGGTGGGGACAACTGTTGGGGAAGATGAAACAGGAAATCCTTATAAATATGATTGCCTGGAAAAGATTTTCAGGATATAGAAACTATGAAGGAGATTGAAATGGAAGTGAGCTTTGAGATATCTTCATTACTGAACAACTGGAAAACAATGCTGTGGCCGGCTGCCCTCCGGCAATCCTCCTTTGATGAAACAATACCCTCTGCTTGCAGAAAGGTCCAAGGGGAAAAGCAGAGCCTGTTAGCTTAGCAGAAGGGGTCCAAAGAGTAGCTTTTATGTATGATAATGATTCTTATAGGCTGTATGTAAAGACTACAAGGTTTTTACCTAGTATTAGACTGGTTAGTGAGGATTAGAATATTCAACCCAGATGATTTATTGTATTGTAATGAAAACCTCACTCTCTCATCCTCTTTACCAGGCTCTTGCCTTCTCTCTCTTTACCACTCTCTTTACTTTTCTCAGGCCTGCTCTGAGCTGTGGCTGGCAGCTCCAAGCAGGGCCCCTGCACCCACGCCCGTAGCAGTAAACCACAAATTCCACGACCTGACTTCAGAGATGTCTCATCTCCATCCATCCAGACTGTCCTACCCCCTGTTGCTCCTACAGACAACCAAGATAAAGGTGTCTCTGATGCTGACCAAACCTGTACCTCTATCCCTGCAGGCTGTCGTTATCCTCCGGCTGCCCCACCTGGCTGGCCCCTTCCTTTGCTGACAGCTCTGCCTCCTGCCTGCCTCTGCCGGCCCACACAAAGCCTTGGACTGCTCCAGGCTCCTGTTGGGGAACATGTTGCAGCACAGCCCTGCCCTAGCAGGGAAATTCTTTTTTGCTGGTGCCCAGTCTGGGCCTCCCCAGACCGGGCACCATTGGTGCCATTATTTCCTTCTCATGCTTATATCCTCTAGAAAGAAAAGCTCCAGCCTCTCTGAAACCACCCTTCAGCCCCTCCCAGGCTACCCCTGTTCTGACCTCAATCTCCACACCCCTGAGCCCAGAGCCTGCAGCCTCTACCTGCTGGTTACATGATGAGGCCTCCAAACCCCGTCTTGGGGGACTCTTGTGTCCTCTCCAGGTCTGTGAAAATGGGAAAATAGTGACCAAAGGTATTTTCACCCCAATCTTACTGTGGCAGAACAAGGGTCAATATATCTAAAGTGAGTGAGGCTGGATTTACATTTGTTGGAAGGAGGAAATATTTTACAATTATGAGAGTGGAACAAAACTGACACTGTTTTTCCAGAGAAGTGGATGCACTATCCCAGGAATTGTCCAGGAGCAGGAGTGCAACCCAACATAGGGAACCCCCATCCCCTCCCCAAGGATGGAATTCCTGTTGTGTGGGTTCTCTGCTGTGCTGGGTGCCCTCACAACATTTCTGGCCAGAATGTCTGCTGAGGGCAGCCAGGCTGCTGCAGTGGCAGTGACCTCACAGCCATCACCATGGCAGCCCTGTTCCCTGGGCCTGGCTCTCCCCTTTGCTCTGCCCCTGCCTTGTCTCTGCTGCCATGAAGAGTTTTCTCATGAATATCTTGTCCCCAAGGAGCTGGGGCCAATGGCTTCCCAGTCAGGCTCCTGGAGCACAAGTGGCTTTTCAGAGCCCAGCCAGAAATGAGCCCTGAGGCAGCAGCTCTGCAGTGGTGGCCACCAGGCTGGGTTGCCAAGGGAGGCTTCTGGCCATGCCCTGCAAGCAGCTGCTGCTGCCAAGGTGCCTTTGGTGCCTCAGGCTCTCCCTGGCACAGCTCCCAGCACGGCACTCTGCCCTTGTGCCTGAGGCCTTCCCTGTGCTGGGGCTGGCCTGGGGCTTTTCCTGCAGCAGGACCTGCCCTGCTCATGGCACAGGAAAGGCAGTTCCTGCTGGAGCAGGAGGCTCTGCCTGCAATGAGCTCCAAAAACTCCAGCAAGGCCCTGTTGACTTCAAAATTGCTCCCTAGAGGAGAGGATTCTAATTGTTAGAGCTCCTATGCTGTGGAGGAAAGAACTCTGATCAAGATCTTTCTGTCTAATCATGATCAGAATCAGAGGTGTATTTCTAGAAATCTCTCTGGTATTCCATCATTAACCCTGTGGGACAAATTGCATTAAAGTTCAATTCCACCTGTCCAATCTTTTACACCTTTGACAAAGTCTGGAGCTGGAATTGGATCCAGCCGCTCCCAGTCTCCTCTGTGAGAAGGAATTTCACAAGTCATGGGGTTCTGGAGGTTTTCTTGGGTTCTGTGGTGGCTGCTGGGTGTCATTTCTTCACCTCATGACACAGCAGGAGTTTCTCCAATAAAGAAACAAAGCTTTTCCTTGAAGCTCCCACTCTGCCCATGACAGGAACCCCTGTGAGTGTCTGGGACATTTCGGCTCTTTGGTAGCCTGGGGATGCCTGGGATGTCACTGTGGAGCCCCCGTGAGTGCCTGTGACAGATCGGTGCCTTGGCAGCCCCAGACCCCTGGGATGTCACCATGGAATGGCTGGGACTGCCTCTGACCACACGGCTCTGTACCATCCCCAGAAAGGTCTGGGAGGTCTCCATGGAGGCCCTGTCTCTGTGTGTGACATTCCAGCTCTTGAACAGCCTGGAGACTCTTGGAAAGTCCTCACGGAACCCCTCTGAGGGCCTGTGGCCACTCACTTCCTTAGAAGGCAAACATCTCCAGGCTCCATTTCTATCACCAGTTCCCATGGTAACCATCACCAGCCTCCCTGTTGCTGTGGTGAATCCCTTGGCAGCTTCATGGAGACCCCATGCCAGGGATGGTTGCCATGGACACCAGATCAGGCCTGCAGCCAGAGCCTGTTGCAATGGCAACCATTTGCACTCCCATCCCCAGTCTCATGGGATCCCAGATCCACAGAATTGGCTGAGATGGGAGGGACCCATCAGGATCCTCCAGTCCAACTGCTGGCCCTGCACAGGACACCCCAACAATGCCAGCCTGGGCCTGGCAGCGCTGTCCAAACGCTGCTGGAGCTCAGAGAGCCCTGGAGCTGGGACCCTTCCCTGGGGAGCCTGGGCAGGGCCCCAGAAGCCTCTGGGGAAAAACCTTTTCCTGAGATCCAACCTAAGCCTGCCCCGACTCAGCTGCAGCCGTTCCCTCCACTCCTGTCCCTGGGCACCAGAGTGGAGAGGTTCCCACAGCCCCAGCCAGGGACTCACTCCTAAGGCTGTTGCCATGGCAACCAGGGCTGGGATCAGCTGGGATGCTCAGTCTCCATGGGCTGGGGTTTAGGAATGGGATTCCCCAATTTCCTACTCCCATTAAAACTGCACTGCCTCTCTCTGCTCTCTGGACTCCCATGGAAACCACAAAAGACAGAGATCCCAGGCTGGGAGAAGAACAATTTTCTGGGAACAGGAACAAGATAAGGAACAAACAGGAACAGCAACAACATTGATAACAGAAGGGATAAGAAAAACTATTTGCAGGAAAAACTACAACACTAACAACTGTCTCTTCCCTGCCACGTATTCCCTCCGGCCTGGAAAGGACAGCCTTCTCCTCTGGGGAAGTAGAGAGAGTCCCTTTCCTGCCTTTGGCAATGACCTGAGGTGGAAGGTAATGTTATGACATGACTATGGCCAGACACTCATGTTCTTGGACCCACATCATGTCATTGGCAGGGGCAGGAAAAAGGGACAGGTGTCTTCCCAGCATTGATGACAGGTAACATGGATCATGAGGGTTGTCCCCAATGTGGGTCCTCAAATGGGGGATGAAACTGGAGCAGTGCACAAAGCGTTTCCTGCAGTTGGGGCATTTGCAGGGCTTCCCATACTGGTGCCTCTGTTGGTGTTCAGTCAGGGCAGAGCCCTGGGTGAAGCTCTTCCCACATTGGGGACACTCGTAGGGCCTCTCTCCAGTGTGGATGTGCCGGTGGGTGACAAGGGTGAAGTTTGCCCTAAAGCCCTTCCTGCAATCGGGGCAGCAGAAGGGCCTCTCCTCTGAGAGGAGAGTGAATCCTCTGGTGCCTGAGGAGAGTGGAGGTGATGTGAAACCTTTTTTAACACTCGGAACACTTGGAACACTCATAGGGCTTCTCCCCAGTGTGGATGTGTTGGTGGGTGACGAGCTCAGAGCTGCAGCTGAAGCCCTTCCCATATTCCCCACACCTGTAGGGCCATTCCTCAGTGTGGATCACCTGGTGGCAGATCAGGGTGCTGCTCTGCCTGAAGCTCTTCTCACGCTCCAAGCACTTCTAGGGCTTCTCCCCATTGTCAAGCTGCTCATGCACCACCAGCTTCGATCCCTGGCTGAAGCTCTGTCCACCTTCCTGGTGGGTGGGTCTTCCCTCCTCAGAGCACTCTGGGCTGGGTTTGGAGCCCCTCCTCCTGCAGGACCTCTGGGACTTTTCCTCCCTATCGTATTCCTGCACAGTAGAGCTGCTCAGAATGGCCTCTTCCATGAGGTTCTGTTGTGGGGATTTGTCCTCCCTGGTCTCCATTCTCAGTTCCTTGTCTGGGGGAGGAAGGACAAGGACAGGATGAGATTTGCTTCTGTGCCAGAGGGAAGGAGAAGGAGATCCCCTGAGTGCATCCCTGGCAGGACGGCATGGGCAGAGCGGTTGTCCTGTAGCTGGGGGCCATGCTGGGCTGGGAGATGGAGCAGGAGAGAGGAGGAAAGGGGCACTGACTTCCTCCTCACCTGCCTGGGTGTCCTGGGGCATTGTGTCAGTTTGAAAAGACAGGCATCTGCAGGAGCCTCCATTGAAACTGAAAATGTTTACCCCCTCCCCTGGAATTACAATTTTCAAAATAAGGGGCTGCCAAGCAAAACCTATGGGAATAGGAATAACAGTTCTTTAGTAGGAAAATTAAAATTACAAATGCAACAGTACTAAAAAACTACTTACAGAGTCAGAATACAACCTGACACGCTGTGGGTCAGGCTGTTGGTAGCACTCCTGTTAAATTGTGGCTGCCGTCCTCCTGCAGTGACAGATGTGGATTTGTCGGAGCAGTGATCCTAAGCATCAGCCATCTTGCTACCTTATCTCTTTACTTTTCCATACTTCCCCTATTTCAAAGCTTTATTTGGCTATCGAAAGTTTCAAAACCCTTTTTTGTATCTATCCCAAGGAATGACTCCATTTTTGACAGAAAAAATTCAAGAATTTGCTGATTCCATTGCTGATTGACACAAATCACAAAAACATTTTTCACAATATTGCTAACAAAATTGATGATGGGGGGATCTATTTCCCTTTCCTGTAGGGCATGTAGAATATGCTGCTGGCTTACAGTGTCGAAAACCTTGGCAATGTTGACAAAAACAACACCAAGGAATTTGTGTTCTCCTTTTGCTCACCAAATTATGGTTTGCAGGAGTTCCAGGTTTTCAGAGCATTCCAACGCTCTCATAAAGCCTCCTTGCCTTGGGTTGAGGGAGCAAGCCTTGGTCAGTTTGGCTGTTAAAATCCTGGAGAACAGTCTAAGCAAGATGGAATTGATCAGGATGGGTCTCCATTTGTTAATGTCCTTTAGGTGGTCTGGTTTGGTTGACTTAGGAATCAAAACAGCCCTCAACCCCTCACCATGTCTGGGATTTTTCCTGATGTTAACCACAAGCTGAAGATGTCAGCACAGAGTGGGCTGTGTGAGGTCACAGATTGGGCTGTGACATCACAGACTTTGTTTTGTGAGGTCACTGAGCAGCTACAGCATCATAGGGCAGATTCTGTGACATCACAGAGCAGGCTGTGACATCATGGCATGGCTGTGTGACGTCATAGAAAAGGCTGTGAGGTCAAAGTGTGTGCTGTGACATTTCAGAGTGGCAGTATGACGTCACAGAGAGGGTTTTGTGACATCACTGAGGGGGTTGTGACATCACAGAGCAGGCTGTGACATCATAGACTAGGGTGGGAGGCCATAAAGTAGACCCTTCCATCATAGAGGGTGGCTCTGTGACATCTGAGACTGGGTTGTGACATCACTGGGTGTCTGTGTAACATCATAGAGCAGGCTGTGAGATCATGGAACAGACAGGGACATCACAGGGTGACTTTGTGACATCACAGAGTCTTCTGTGACATCACAGAGCAGCTGTATGACATTCCAGGATGACATCCGAGAGTTGCCTCTGTGACATCACAACGGTGCTGTGTGACATCACAGGTGCTGTGTGACATCACAGCGGCTGTGTGAGGTCACTAGAGAGGTCACTCTGCCCTGTCCTCCCTCACAGTTCTCCCCAGAGCAGTCCAACCCTGCTCGTGCATAGCAGGGTCCCCTGTCCCCCCGGGTCCCCCCACCCCCGGCACCGCAGCCTCCCCCAGAGGATGTTCCACAAGATCGACCCCAGAGCCTGACACAGGGACGGGGGGCTGGGGCCCTGGGGGTGGGACAGGGGGACAGGGACCCCCCAGCAGCGTCCCCGTGTCCCCCAGGGCCAGAGCCTGGGCCAGGGCTCCTTCACCCTGTTACGAACGAGGCCTTGAGAGGGCTGAAAAAATCCATGAAAAGGGATCAGCAAATACCAGATTTAATATTAAGGGACAGCAGCACAAAGTTCCTTGGCAAGAGTCACTCTGCTCCTGACTGGACACTTCAGGCACATCAAGGAAACAAAGCAACAACGAAACCAAACAGAATCCCGACAATCAAACCAGAAATGAGCCGAGAACTCTCCCTGTGTGTGTGTGTGTGTGACACAAAGACAGTGAGGGAAAAGATAAAAGGACTACAGCCTGAAAGCTAAACAGAGGTCAAAATTTACAGGACTTAGCTTATACCTTAACTTTAACTGATACTTTCAAATTCAAAATTTAGCAAAAGAGCAGTGTAACAGCTTTTAATCTAAATTCAGGCTATGACTTTTCAATTTAAGAGAGGGATAGCACTTAACAATATTTAACTTAGCTTATAACTTATATTAAACGTAAAAACTTAGCAAAAGAACAACTCTTAGCAGCATTTACCTTCACTTAGACCTTGTGATTTAACCTTACCTACAGGCCTGACTGACTCAGCTATCCAAGGCACTCAAACCCCTCAGAGAGCAGCATTTCTGCCACATTTCCCCAGCACAGGCACTCCTGTGTGCACACAGACACAGAGTCAGTGCAAGGCACCTGTGAGAAATTCCCCTGAGGGCAGGGAATGCTCACTGCTGATGCTTTGGCATCTCCCCAGCGGGTGAAGGGTTGAGCCTGGAGGAGTGGGGGGATCGGCCCAGGCTCTGTCGTTGTTTGGGATCCCCGAGTGCAGCAAACGGGAGAGTTCCCGGCTGGGAGAGGCCCCACCCAGAGGGAGTCGCTGGCCCAGGAGAGCTCCAAGGGCTCCTTTTGGAGCGCTGTTTGCAGGGCCCCACGAGAGGGGCTTCAGTCCCAGCAATGGTTCATCCTGGCCACACTTGGCATCAGCAGCTTTCTTTGGCAGCGTGAGAACAAGGATGTTGTGCCACTGAGGGAACAAAACCAGCTCCCAGGGCTGCTCCTAAAGGAGCCAGGAGCTGTTTGGGCAGCAGCAGTGCCTGGAGCAGACAGTGTTTGTGATGAGCTGCAGAGGAGCTGAGCCCAGGGGCTGTTGGCCAAGGCCGAGGCCCAAGGAGCATTTTTCAGCTGGCAGGGCGGCCTGAGAAGGGGAGGGGGGAATGCAGCAGCACAGGGCCATGGAACCAAGGGAGCCTTGTGACACTGTGGGGTCCTGTGAGACCAAGGGAGCCTTGTGACACTGTGGGGCCTCATGGAATCATGGAGAGCACTGTGACATTGCTGGGCTCACGGAACCAAGGGGACTGTACTGACGCTGTGTGGCTCCATGGAATGTAGGGATCCCTGTGACACTGAGAGGCCCCATCAAACCAAGGGTCCATTGTGACACCACAGGGCCTCCTGGAACCATGGAGGCCATTGTGACACTTTGGGATATAATGGAAACAAGGGGGCATTGTGACACTGTGAGACCCCATGGAGCCAAAGGGGTTGCAACGCCTCATGGAACTGTGGAGACTCCATAAGGACGCTTCAAAGCCTCAGGGAACCATGGGACCATTATGATATAGAGGGCACTCATGAGATCATGGAGACCATTGTGACACTGCAGGGCTGCATGGAATGAAAGCTCCAAGATGACACAGAGTGGCCTCCTGTCATCCATGGTCCATTGTGACACTGTGGAGCCAAAGGAGACCATTGTGACACTGCAAACCCCCAGTGTCCAAAGGTCCATTGTGACATTGCAGACCTCATGGAATAGAGGAATCATGTGACATTGTGGGGCCAGGGGAACCATGGAGACAATTGTGACACTGCAAGGCCTCATGGAATCGTTGGGACCATTGTGACACTGAGGGGCCCCATGGAATCAAGCGATCATTGTGATACTATGGGGCCCCATAAAACCAAGGGAACACAGAACAGGTCTGGCTGGTTTGGCCTCCCAGGGACTGCCTGACTGCTCCAACTGACCTTTGCATGTTGAGGGTCTATTCTCATCTGCTGCTGGAACCCTGGGGCTCTGTGCTTTCCTTCCTATGGAAATAAACTGTCCTTCTGCTCCAGGCACCCATGGAAAGAATTGGTGGTTTCACCTCCAAATTTCCTTGTATTTAGGGATTGTTCTTATAGGAATATTACCTGGACAAGTCTGGCTGGTAATGGTTTCAAGCAGGTAAGGTCTCATCCATCCCCAAAACATTGGGGAAGGCTACATGCATTCCTTCCTATGGGAAAAAAATTGTTCTTTTTGTCCAGGTGCCCATGGCAAAAATTGGAATTTCACCTCCAACATTTCCTGTTTTGACAGACTGGAGGAGATTGTTGGCTCTAAACATTTCATGTGTGGGGGAAGAAGGGGCAGGTCCAGCACTACCCTGCCCTGGAACCCCAATCCCCCCAGAGCCTCTATCCCAGCCCAGCAGTGCCTGCCAGTCCCTGGCACAGCACAGGCAATGCTCCACATGCACCTCTGGAGCCCCCAGCCCAGCTCCCGAGTGACCAAATGAACCCAAGTCCCACCTGGGGGAATGGCCCAGGAAGAACAAGGGGTATTTAAGGCTGACCATGAGGCAAGCACACATCTTGACCCTATCTCCTCTTGGAATTTCCATCTGAACACCACTGAAATCCAGCAGTTGGTAGCTGTGTGTGGGCTTCTTTAATTTTTTTTTTTGTCTTTCTCTCTTTCTGTGTCTTCTTCTGATTCCCTCCTCTTGCAAATTTTGGTTAAGTTAAAAGTGAACAGGCTAAAAGTTTGTGAAGCTGAATGGGCCAAGTCAATGCTTTGAGAATTGTTTTCTCTTGACTGGATAGTGTATTAAACCTTTTGCCAAGTTCCTCTAATTTTCTCAAGTTGCCAGTAAAGGCTGTTTGATTGTTTTGAGCTCCTGAGAATCTCTTGTCAGTATTTCTCTAGTACATCGGATTCAGAGGACACAAACAATTGTAATTCCTTTTAAATTTCTCCTTGAGAGAGTTGTTTGGGGGATGGGAGTCAGGGTTTGTCTGTCCTGCTTGGCACAGCCCAGGCAGGGCTTTCCCAGCCACATTCCATACTCCATTTCCCAGCTGGAGCTGCTGGTGCCTCTGAGTTGTGCTGCTTGCCCAGCCCCAGGGATGCTCTCCTTGTCTTCCCATTCCCCCATGGGCTCTGGGCAGGAATGGCCTCAGTGGGGGCTGCTGACATCCTCAGACACTTGGAGGCTGCTGCTGAATTTTACTGCTCCAGAGGCTTGTTCAGCCTTCAGCTCTTCAGTTCAGGAATTCAGTGTCCCAGGGCCCATTAACATTCAGAGCAGCTTAACAAGCCAAGCCTCTGGGGATAATTAAAGTTTTCTAATAATTTGTAGTTAATTAGAAAAATTTCAGGAGTGTATTCAAATTGAATGTATTATATTAACAAAGACAGTGAGAAAACATATTTAGGTCATGGGGTTTTTTTTTTCCTGATCATAAATTGATATGTGCAATCTCCAATTGACACCGAATCCAAGTAGCTCCTCATGCAGCTTAAATAGAGATGAAAACCACAACCCTTCATGGCTGACAATCAGTCAGACTCTGTCCCTACCCCCACCCCACCATTTCCTCCATCCAAGCCCTGGCACTCAGAGCAGCCTTGTGCAAATCTGAGCTCCCTCCAGCCCAGGCTGCACCTGCAGCTTTCAGCTCCTTGGCTCCAACTCCCACCTGCTTTCCCTGCAGAAGGAGCTGCCTGAGACACAGAGGGATGTTTATTTCTTGTCAGCCAACAAAGCCGAGAGAAGGTGCAGCTCCTTTAAATGCAAAAGTCATTCCTCTGCTGGGTATTAAATCCACTTTCCATAGCAGACAGTCTCAGAGCAATGGAAAACACTTTCTGTTACGAGCACAGATCCCAAGGTCCCCCCAAACCCTCCCTGCCCCGATTCTGCCCAGATTTGCTCTTTGCACACACAAGTCACACGCTGAAGTGAGGAGCTCCCTCCATGCCCAGAGGGAGAAAAAGAGAGAAAGGGGATGAAGAGCTCTCCTGTGCAGAGCCAAGGTCCAAGTGTGCCTGCAGTGGGAACCACAACTCAAGTGTCCTTTGGGCTCAGGGGCTGGTGACACTCAGAGGCACAGAAAGGTTTCTTGCCAACAAACCCAAGTTGAACATTTGAACAGTTTAATAACGATCACAGCTCTTCCCTCAGCTCTCGGAGATGTCCCAGCAGCATGTGACATGTCCCCATCCCCAAGGGATTTCCATACAGGAACAGTTTTAGATAAGGACATAAGAAAAAGTAATTCTGTCATAGATATAAACACAATGAGGATGTTGACTAATATTATATTTATTTGAACTTCAAAAAGATTGGGCTGAATCCCTGAGGCTCAAAGCATGAAACCAGTCAGTTGAGAGTCACTTGAATGACCAGAAAGCAGCTGGAGGAGAAAAACCCAGAGCAACAGGAAGGAAATGGATCTGGAAACACCTAAAGGAGTAGGGAGAGGAAAGAATAACCAGAATAATGGTGACTCATGCAGAGGGGAAAATCAGTATTTCTTCTCCAGCTATCAGTACACTTCCAGGAAATTCCTGTTCCTAGTCGGAAAACTTTGCCATTTCTTAAAAGTACTGAAGTGACCCAGATAATAAAAATGTGCTTGCATATTATGAAAGGAACAGGTATTAACACCTGTGCCCCTTAACAGGCATGCAGCAGCTGTGTGCACAAGAACAGGCAGTGCCACTTGTGCCCTGAGGTGCCCAGCTGGGATTGGATCTCTCTGTGAGCACCTGAGGGAGAGCAGAGCACCTTGCAAGCTGCAGGTCCCTGACAGCCCCGCAGGGCTCCTGTCCCATCAACATCTGCTCTGCTCCAGTCTGAAACAGGGCCCAGCATGGTGCCGGGATCATCAGAGACCTGAGGTGTGTGCTGGAATTCAATGCCCTCCCCATCTAGCAGCAGCCCTGCATTTCCCTGCTCCAGCCTTGGTCTGCAGCACAGCCATGGAGGCTCTTTGGGCTATGGACAGTTCCTGCAGCCCCCAAGGGCAGCTGAGCTCTGCCTTTGGCACACTCAGCCCTGCCCAGTGCAGGCCATGCTCAGCAATTCCCTGTCTGTGCCTGGCCTTGCTGTCAGCCCTGGCAGCGGCTGCGTGGCCCCTTTGTGGCCCTGTGCTGGCCCAGCCATGGTGGCACAGCCCCTGTGCAGGCCCAGCCCAGGCCAGGAGCATTGCGGCTGGGAAGGGCCCCTGTGCTGTGGTGCCCACAGCAGCCTTGGGGCTCTGTGCCCCATGGCCTCCCTGCTGGGCAGCCTCTGCCAGCTCCTGCAGAGCCCGTGGCACCTGTGGGCCTGCACAGACAGCCCTGCCCCGGGCTCTGCCGGCCTCTGGGCCAGCAGAGAGGCAGCCAGGGCTGGCCATGGCCGGGAACAGGCCCTGAGCCCTGCAGGAGGATGGAGCTGGGCCACGGCGAAACAGAGCCCAGGGCAAAGCTGGGCTCAGCAGCCAGGGCTGCCAAGGGCTGCAGACAGAGGCTGGTGCTGACAAATGTCCTGGGCCCCCTCCCTGCTCTGTCCATGTTCCCAGGGCACAGAGCAGCCTCCTCTCTGGGGCACTCTCCTGTTTTCAATGCCTGGCACAGGCGCTGGCCCTGCCCCACAAGGCCTGGCCTGATTTCTGCCCCGGCACACTCAGCCAGACTGAGATGGACACTGATGGTGTCTGTGCCGGGCTCTCTGAGCCCAGCCCAGCTCCCTGCAAGCTCTCCCAGCTGCCTTGAGCTCTGGGCAGCACCAAGGGCCTCTGGCCAGCCCAGCCCAGCCGGCTCTGGCCGCACAGCTCTGCTCAGGCCAGGCTGCTCTGGGCACTGGCCCCACGGCCTCAGCCCCTGGCAAGGGCACAGCAGCAGCTGCAGCTCCCACAGGACTCAGCCCCAGCCATGGGGGAAGGGGCTTGGCCAAGGCACAAGGAGGCTCCCTGGGTGCCCTGCTCCCCTCTGGCTGAGGTGCTGAGAGCTCTGCAGCCCCTGCTGCCATCCCATCTGCCCAGGGCAGCACAAGAGCCCCGGCCTTGGGGTCCTCCAGAGCTGCTCCTGCTCCAGGCCCAGGGTCCATCCCAAAGCTGGGGCAGCCACAGAGCTGTGCCCATTCCTGTTCATTGCTGCTCTGATGGGGATGGATCTTCAGCCACTTGGAGGTTGATGATGAATTTTATTACTCTGAAGGCCTCTTCTTTCTTGAGCTCTTCAGTTCAGGAATTCAGTGAGCTAAGTTCACAAAAATTTGTTCAAAACACCTGACCAAGAAGAGCCCCTATAAATAATTGAAATATTCAATTCTTCTCTGTTAAGTTAGAAAGATTTCAGAAGTGTATTTACAGAGGATGCAGTATATTGAAAGCAATGCAGAGAGAGCTGTTTTCTCCTGTTTTGCTGTTTATGGATTGATATTAGCAATGTCCAATTGATATTGACCCACAGCACCTTCTAATGCAGTCTCAACAGATAGAAAAATCAAATCCCTTCATGGCTGACCATCAATAACAATTTGTCTCCACCCCCTCCCCACCATTTCCCTCATCCAACCCCTGGCACTCCTATGGACAGGAATGGTGTGGCCAGCAAGAGCAGGGCAGTGATTTTTCTCCTGTGTTGGGCAGTCTTTGGGCAGCACCTCCAGTGTGGTGTCCACGTCTGGGCCCCCCAACTTAGGAAGGACGTGGAGGGACTGGAGCGTGTCCAGAGAAGGGCAACAAGGCTGGCGAGGGTCTAGAGCACAAGTCCTGTGAGGAGTGGCTGAGGGAGCTGGGGTTGTTTATCCTGGAAAAGAGGAGGCTCAGGGGAGACCTCATCACTCTCTACAACTCCCTGACAGGAGGGTGCAGCCAGCTGGGGTCGGGCTCTTTTCCCCGGTAACAGTGACAGAACGAGAGGACGCAGCCTTCAGCTGCACTAGGAGATGTTTAGGCTGGGCATTAGGAAATACTCTTCACAAAAAGGGTGATTGGGCATTGGAATGGGCTGCCCAGGGAGGTGGGTGAGTGACCATCTCTGGAAGTGTTTATGGAAAGACTGGATGTGGCACTGATTTCCATGGTCTGGGTGACAAGGTGGTGTTGGGTCCCAGGTTGGACTTGATGCTCTTCAAGGTCTTTTCCAGCCTGGTTGATTCTCTGATGATTGTGACACTGCAGGGCCCTGGGGAAGCAAGGGGCCATTGTGACACTGCAGGGCCTGGTGGCACTAAGAGGACCATGGTGACACTGTGTACGACATGGCAGCACAGAGCCAAGGGGCCATGGTGACACTGTGGGGCTGAATGGAAGCAAGGAGTCCTTTGTGAGAGTCTGGGTCTTGGTGGAACCACAGAGGCCACTGTGACACTGCAGGGCCTTGTTGAACCAAGGGGCCATTGTGCCACTGAAGAACCAAGGAGACCGTTGGGAGAGCCTGGGGACAATGGAATCAAAGGGCCATTGCTCCATTGCAAGGACTCATGGAACTGAGGAACAATTGTGACACTGTGGGGCTGAATGAAAGAAGGGTCCCTGGTGACACCAAAGGATCTTGTGTCCCCAGGGCTCTATCGTGACACTGCAGCACCAAGGAATTCTTTGTGGAACTCTAAGACCTCATGTAACCAAGAGGCCACTGTGACACTGCAGGGTCTTGTGGAACCATGCAGAGCATTGTGACACAGCAGGACCTGGTGTCAGGATGGGGCCATTGTGACACTGCAAGGCCCCTTGGAACCAAGGGGCCAGTACTGCTCCTCAGGGACTCCAGGAACGAAGGAAACGTGTTTGCCACCATGGTGGAACCAAGAGGCCATTGTGACACTGTGGAACCAAGGAGAGCATTGCTGCACTGCCAGACCTCATGGAACCAAGGATCCATTGTGACCCTGCAAGGCATTGGGGGACCAAGGATCCATTGTGACACAGCGGGGACCAAGGATCCCAGGGACTCTGTGACACCAAGGGGTCCCATAGAACCAAAGGGACATTGTGACACTGGGAGGCGTCATAGAATCATGGAGACCATTGTGACACTCTGGAGCCTGATGGAACCACATTGACACCAAGCTGACTGGGAGTGTTGATCTTCTGGAGGGTAGGAGGGCTCTGCACAGGGCTCTGGACAGGCTGGATGCAGGGCCCAAATCCAACAAGGTCAGGTTTAACAAGTCCAAGTGCCAGGTCCTGCACTTTGGATACAACAACCCCTGCAGCACTACAGGCTGGGGACAGAGTGGCTGGACAGCAGCCAGGCAGAAAGGGACCTGCAGGGACTGATGGACGGCAGGCTGGACATAAGGCAGCAGTGTGCCCAGGTGGCCAAGAAGGCAAATGGATCAGGAATGGTGCGGCCAGCAGGAGCAGGGCAGTGATCCTTCCCCTGTGCTGGGCACTGGTTGGGCAGCACCTCAAGTGCTGTTTGCAGTTCTGAGGCCCCCAACTTAGGAAGGACAGGGAGGGGCTGGAGCATGTCCAGAGAAGGGCAGCAAGGCTGGTGAGGGGTCTGGAACACAAGAGCTGTAAGGAGTAGCTGAGGGGACTGGGGTTGTTTATCCTGGAGAAGAGGAGGCTCAGGGGAGAAAAGGCGGTGTCAGGGCACAGGTTGGACTTGATGATCTCCAAGGTCTTTTCCACCCTTGCTGGTTCTGTGATTCTCTGAAATCACCCTTGGAGCAGTTGCAGGAGGAACCCTGGGCCTCCTCTTCAGAAGCTCCAGCAGCCCAGGTTCCTCAGCTTCTCCTGCCAGCCTCAAAGCCCATCCTGTCAGTCCTGCAGAGCCTCTGCAGCTCCTCCTCATTGCCCAGAACAGGGAGCCCACAAGGCAGACACAGCAGCCCATATGTGTCCCCCTGGCCTGGGGTTCCTCTGGCAAGAAAGCAGCAGGAGGCACTGCAGGAGCCTGCAGACAATTCCTTCGTTGTAGGATGATCCTGCTGCCCAAGGGGTGTTCCTATGGTGCCAAGTCAGGAACTGCAATGGGGAGTGGAGCCAGAGGGCAAAGGGCAAAAAGGGATGGGCTGTTTGCAGGGGAAAGAAAAGTGGTGGACAATACGAAGAAATTTCTACCAAGGAAGAGTGAATTAATCAAAGGTGAAGCAAAGGAAATGCTCAGGGCAGTTTGGGGGTGGCTGCCAGGCAGCCCTGGCTCTGAGCAACAGCGTCTGCAGTGGGACAGGAAACTCCCATCTGATGGGAGCAAACCTTCTGTCTAAGTGCAGAGGCCAGGAAAAAGCTGAGTGGTTTCCCTGGTGTCCCCCAGCCCTTGCTGGCCCCAAGGGATGATGGTATTTCTGCTCCCTCAGGTTCATGTCCCCACACCAACAACATGGGGGTGCTCCCCCTTGCTCTGTGCAATGCAAACAGGGGCTCCTGAGCTAGTGCTGCCGTGTCTGTCCCTGCAAGGATGAGGCAACTGTGTGAGCTGGGGGAGAGGCCAGGGCTGCAGAGGGGGGATGTTGTTGGCAGCTCTATGAGGATGCTCTGGGATGCTGCCCTGGGATGTCCAGGGCACTGGGGATGGAACAGCCCCTGCTCTGCTGCTCCTTCCCATCTCCCGCAGGAATCTTGCAGAGCACCAGCCATGCTGTTTGCCCCCAGCCGGCCCACGGCTACCCTGGGGCTGCTCACAGGGGTTTTCTGTGCTCAGCATTGGCCTGGGTGTGTTCTTGAGAGAGCCTGGGCAAGGAGCCTGGAGCCCCCTGGCCCAGGCCTGAGGCATCAGCGCTGCCCCAGCAGTGCCCATGGCCTGTCCCTGCTGCAGCCCCGGCACTGCCACCCCAGGACTGTGGCCAGCCCGGAGGGCACTCAGGCCCTACAGCAACACCAGGGCAACCAGGGCAGTGGGGCAGGGCCAGGGCAGCAGCACTGGTAACACCAAGTGCTGCTGCTGCTGGGCACTGCTGCTGTGCTAGCGCTGATCTGCCCCCAGCTCTGCACACAGACATTGCTGCTGCAGCTCTAGAGAAGGCAACAAAAGGGCATCTCTGCAGGAAACTTTGCTGGGAGATCCTTTAGTTCGCTTAAAGCCACCGAGATCACAGCCCCTCATTGACACAGTCTGTGGCCACAGGGAAGGTGGAGAGAAAAAAAATTAAAAATTCCAAAAAAGAAACTCTTTTCTTTTTGGACAATATGAAAACACTAAAACAAAGAAACAAATCCCACGACCAAACCAACAAGACATATCAAATATTATTTTTATTACAAGTGATTTACAGAAATTGGCCAGCAGTTTAATGTCCCTGAAAGCATCCAGTCATCATTCTCAACACTGCATCCTTGAGCTCCTGATTCCTCAGGCTGTAGATGAGGGGGTTCAGGGTTGGAGCCACCACTGAGTACAGAACTGACACAGCCAGATCCAGGGATGGGGAGGACATGGAGGGGGGCTTCAGGTAGGCAAATGTGCCAGTGCTGAGGAACAGGGAGAGCACGGCCAGGTGAGGGAGGCAGGTGGAAAAGGCTTTGTGCCGTCCCTGCTCAGAGGGGATTCTCAGCACAGCCTTGAAGATCTGCACATAGGAGAAAACAATGAACACAAAACAGCCAAATACCAAACACACACTAACAGCAAGAAGCCCAAGTTCCCTAAGATAGGATTTGGAGCAGGAGAGCTTGAGGATCTGAGGGATTTCACAGAAGAACTGGCCCAGGGCATTGCCATGGCACAGGGGAAGGGATAATGTATTGGCCGTGTGCAAAATTGAATAGTGAAAGACACTGGCCCAGGCAGCTGCTACCATGTGGACACAAGCTCTGCTGCTCCGGAGGGTCTCATAGTGCAGGGGTTTGCAGATGGACACGTCGTAGCACATGATGGTCAGGAGGAAATACTCTGCTGAGATGAAGAAGAAAAAGAAAAAGAGCTGTGCAGCACATCCTGTGTAGGAGATGTTCCTGGTGTCCCAGAGGGAATTGTGCATGGCTTTGGGGACAGTGGTGCAGATGGAGCCCAGGTCAGTGAGGGCCAGGTTGAGCAGGAAGAAAAACATGGGAGTGTGCCGGTGGTGGCTGCAGGCTATCGCGCTGATGATGAAGCTGTTGCCCAGGAGGGCAGCCAGGGAGATGCCCAGCAAGAGGCAGAAGTACAGGAGCTGCAGCTGCCGCGTGTCTGCCAATGCCAGCAGGAGGAAGTGGCTGATGGAGCTGCTGTTGGACATTTGCTGTTGCTGGCCATTGGGACCTGTTCATGGAGAAAAGGACAGTGAAGTGTTAGAGGAGATACCTGTAACCAAAATCAAAGCCTTTTCCCATGCACCTTCCCCTAGAACACACACACAGACTCTTTTTTTTCAAGAGTTCTGGGGTTTTCTTTTTAAGCTCTCCCTGATCTTTCCTGGTATTCTTGGATATCAGAAACCCTCAGCATTTCTGCTGCACTCAGGGAAAACAGAGCAAATTCTGTGAGGCAAAGTTATGAATGGAGAGTGATGGGAGGTGGTCTGTCATTCTGACCTGTTTAGAATTTCTCAGGGCTTTAGCCTTTCTCAGGCAGAGGTCGATCAGTTTTCCATGTTTCCCCAAAAACGTCCCAGGTACTTCTGAGAGCAGATGGATCCACCACAGTCCAGCTCCACTTCCGTATCCAAGCATTACTGTTTTTCATTTCAACAACCCAGCAGCTCTTTCAGTGTTAGAAGATCTGTGCCTATCCCCATCAATCCTACTCAATCAAACTCAAAGATGCTCTAGGACAGGTTTGAATCCTGGATTGAAACTCCTAGCTTGGACTGAAATCTCAGGGAGACTTCCAAGTGTCCTTATGATGGCATTGGATGAAGGGAGATGCAGCTCCTTCCCTGGCTGCACTGACAGCATTGCCCAGAGCCAGGCACTGGGGACAGCGTCACCCTGAGCCAGCTGTGCCCCCTGCCAGAGCCCCCAGGGCCAAGCAGCTGCTCCCAGCCCTGTGCTCTGCAGAGGGAACTGGGCCCGGGGTTGCAGAGCTGCCCCATGGCTCTGCTGCAGCTCTGCCTGCACAGGAGGGGCTGCACACCTTGGAGACCCAGCCCTGAGGGCAGAGGCTTGGCGGGGGGCACAGGAGAGAGGGGGTTTGTTCAGATGGAGGGGATGCATTGGAGGGGATCCTGTGGGCATCTCGCAACTCTCCCAACCACAGCATTTCTGTTGTTTTTTTTTTTCTCTCATTGTCTGATCTTCTCTCTGCTTTCTGGAGATTTTCCTCCTCCAGGTGTTTCCCTATGTCTGATCTCTCTGTGCAAGCACTCACAGACCCCAGATCTCCGTGCACTCTCCTTGGCCTGAGAGAACCCTGCCTGTTTGCAGGGCACTGGCTGGGGGCAGGTTCTCTTTGCAGTTTGCAGAAAGGACAGCTCAGACTGAGCCTAATAATTAAGAGCAAAAGTGATGCTGCTGCTGTCCATGGGCTGAAAGCACATTAGGGATCTCTTGTGAACCTATTGATCACTAAAATAACAGTTGGATGTCTCATGCACTTGTCAGTATTCATAATTAATTCATATTCAACCTTTAATATTTATCTCACTTCCCTGCTATTCTCCAGTAGTAGAAAATGAGTACCAAGTTTTGGGAAAGTTCCTCCTCCGCAAGTCAAAATCCTTGTCTTGGAAATATTCTAGGACTGATCAGAAAACCTCAGCATGTCAGAGCTTCATGAGCATTTCACCTCCCCTGCACCAGAAATACCCAGAGTTGTACTCACAGGGTCTGAAGGCATTGGGATGTTCCAGCTTTAGGAGATGGCTCCAGGAGCTGCAGCTGTATTGTCCTGCAGCCAGAGGTTCCTGTGTCCAGGGCTGGCAGGGATTCTGCCCCAGGCACTTCTCAGCACCTTCCCAGCCTGGACTGATTGAAGCTCCCTGTGCCTCTGTGCTGTGCCCAGGGTGGTTGCAGGCAGTACCCCAGACCTGCTTGGCTGGCAGAAGAGCTGCTCATTAAGTGAAATGTGCTTTTGAAGCTCTTCTTGGTTACCAGGAGCTGCCTCTGTGCCATGAGCCCAGCTCAGCTCAGCACAAGGACTTTAATGAGCCTCTGGGGCTTTGTGCTCAGGCACTGAACATCAGTCCCTGAGAGGGAAGTGAAGAAACCTCTCCAGAACTCCAAGTCAGAATGCAACTCCAAAGTTTCTTGGACTTTTAATGGGTCCCACTGAGGGACACAACTGAGAAAGTGTCCCTAGGCTCCAGGCAGAGCAGAGAACTGGAGGCAGTGATGACAGGTGGGGACAAAGAGAAACCAAGTCTTGGTACCCTGGGCCACAGTAGGGTCTGTGCCACCAAGGGCTGGTAGGAGACACCTTGTCCTGAAGCATTGGGGCCTCCTGGCACAGTCCCAGCCAGGCTGGGCACTGTCAGCCCCTTGTCCTGCCCTCAGCTTCCCCCCTTGCCCACATCCCAGTGGCCTCAAGGATCTGCTGGAAGGAGTCCCTGGGGAGCCTTGCTCAGGAATGGCCCTGGGGGCTCCTCAATGCTCCCAAGGACTGCAGGTTTTTCAAAGGACTTTAGGTTTGGCTTTTGCCTTGGAGTCTCTGAGAGGTTTGTGCAATCATGGCCCCCAATTATGTGCTGTAATTAGTCCCTGGAGAGCCTTTGTCAGTAACAACACTCAGTGGGGCTCATTAATGCTTCAAGGTACTTCAGTTCTTTTAAGGTACTTGGTGTTTCCCTTTTGATACAAACTCTGTGAGAGGTTTGTAAATTCATGGCCCCAATTATCTGCTTTAATGAGTCCCTGGAGAGCTTTGTACTGACACTCAGTGGGGCTCATTAATGCTTTGAGATACTCAAGGTTTTTAAGGTACTTTGGATTTTTCTTTCTACACTGAACCTCTGAGAAGTTTTTGTGCCATCCTGTTCTCCAATTCTCTCCTCCAAGCAGTCCATGAGGAGCCTGTTTTGGGGATGGACCTCAGTGGGGCCCATTCATGCCTTGAGACATTTGGGGTTTTCTTCTGACTTTGACTCCTGGAAAGGTTTGTTTCATCTCCTCTCAGGCCCAGGGTTCAAGGGCTCAACTCCAAATGCACCATGGGGCCAATTAGGATCAAGCAAGTCCTGACAAACTGTGGCTCTGCCTTGATTTTCCTCTGCTCTCATGCAGTTTATTAAGAAGATTTCTGTAGTGGTTTTGGTTTGTCAGTTTGAGATTTCTCCGTCAATGTATCAATTTGTGTGGTGGGTCCAGTGTGGGCAGCATTTCCAGTGTTGGCAGTGTAATTACCAGTGCACTCACCAGAATATCCTTACTCATTTCCTGCTGTGAGATAGGATTAGGAGAAAGGCAAAGTAAAATCAAAACTTTAACAGGGTATAAGGAAAAGTTTATTAACAGTAACTAAAAGAGAGTAATAGGAATCAGAACAAAATTTTCAGAACAATTCTCCCTTCAACCTTTTCCTTCTTACTGACAATGTAAAGAGAAAAAACCTAAAATTTTCAGTCAGTTTACCACCTCTAGAATAACCTTTCTTCAGTTCACTTAGGGAGAGGAATCTCTCTTTCATGTTTTGGAGAATTCTCCATACGAAAACAGTTCTCTCATGGCTGTCAATTCCCATGAATGGCAGCCACCAATAAACAATCTGAAATCATCAAGTCCCTCCCATATTTTCACAGCTTTTCCCACACTTGTGTTTATGGGCCATGTCAGCTTATGAGGTAGGAATTTAAAGATGATGTGTTTAAGAGAAAAGGTTCTCTTCATCTATTTTTGAACTCATCTTCATCTCTGGAAACAGAGATTTTCTTCTTCTCTCCCTGAGGGCACAGGGTGTCATCACACTGCTCTCTTTGAATGTTCAAACTTCTCATGGGATCAGAGCTACTTAAATATTTGCTTAATTTAGCATGGAAGCCTTTGCTGAACAAGTCATCTCCCCATACTTGTCAATGTGTTATAGGGAAACGGAGAGTGTGATGTATCAATTACATCCTTCTCTACAGCTTTACAAGAGGATTTCAGCCCCAAGATCAGGACATCTCCTCATCCCTCCCATCTGGGACTCAACTTCCCCTTCAATGACCTCGGTGTCTTCATGTTGCTCCTCTGTGTGCCTGCACTTTGTCCTTTTCTCTCACTCGAGGGAGGATGGAAGCACTGAAAGAGTTCATATCTCACCCGGGGCCTGCAGACAATTCCGTGACCCTGGCCAGGCTCGGTCCTTGCGGCCAGAGCTGTTTTACGATGGAGGTTTCTGCAGCGGCTGCGCTGGGGCTGTGTCAGGATGGGCCACGCTGGGGGAGGGCCAGGATCTCAGCAGCCAGGCCAGAACACAGCAGCAGCAAGGCAGGGGCCCGATAGCTTCTCCTCCTCCTGCTGGGGGTTGCAGGTGAACCCCAGCAGTTTTTTCATCTTTAAAATGTGTCTTCACAGAGCCATGTACAGTTTCTTTAGTGGTTTAACAGATTTTCAATTCTCAAAGCTCATTACTGATAAGTTTCGTCCCCAGACACTGAGGAAACTGCTATCAGCTTCTCTTAGGACATCACTTCTGTGATGCTAAACCACCAACACAGCACAGAGCACACAGCTCCTTTGTCCCCACATAGTAGTCACATGCCCGAGGCACATACTTTTGTTTGGGATCAATCCTAGGATATACCAAATTTGGGAGAACAAATGCGCATTTTGGCCATGGTCTCTGGACATGAAAGCTGATTCTATTCCATAGGAAGGAAGGAACAGACCCCCAATGTTTCAGGAGCAGATGAGAGGTGACCACCAGAGGCCAAGGCCAGCCAGAGCTGGAAGGTTTTTTTTCTGAAAGATCCCCTTGCATATAGGAATTGTTTTAGGGAGAGTACCAATTTTGGCAATGGGCATCTGAAAAGAGGGGCAGTTCTTTTCCATAGCAAGGAAAGCACAGAGCCCCAGGGCTCCGGGAGCTGATGAGAGGCAGCCCTTGACATCCCAACATCAGCTAGAGCTGTCAAGTAGCTCCTGGCAGGCCAAGCCTGCCAGACCTGTTCCATGTTCCCTGGGTTCCATGGGGCCCCACAGTGTCCCAAGGGTCCCTTGCTTCCCTGAGGCCCTGAGGTGCCATAATGCCCCCTTGGTGACACAAGCCCCTGAATGGGTCACAATGGTCTCCATGGTTCCATCAGGCCTCACAGAGCCATACTGGGTTCCATGAAGCCCTGCTGTGTCACCATGGCCCCTTGGTTCCATGGGCTCCAGTGGTGCCACAATGATCCCCTTGGTGCCATGAGGTCCCCACAGTGTCCCAGTGATCTCCATGGGAAGGAAAGAACCCAGCCCCAGTGTTGTAGGGGCAGTCACCAGAGGCCAAGGCCAGCCTGACTTGATGGTACAGGCAAATTTTGCCTGGGAGCAACCCTTGGATATACAGAATTTTGGAGGTGGAATCCCAATTTCAGACATGGACACCCAGAGGAGAAGGATGGTTATTTTCCATAGGAAGGAAAGCACAGAGCCCAAGTGTTTCAAAGGGAGAAGACGAGAGAGGTGGCTCCTGAAAGGCCAAGACAGCCAGACTTGTTTGTTCTAGCAGCTTTAGTCATGGAGGAATCTCTGGATATAGGGAATTTCGGTGGAGGAATCTCAATTTTGAGTATGGACACCTTGAGAAAAAGGACAGTTCTTTTCCATAGGAAGGAAAGCACCGATCCCCAGTGTTCCAAAAGCAGGTGAGAGGCAGCCCCAAAGAGGCCAAGGGCAGCCAAACCTGTCTATCCTGGCAGCTTTCACTTGGGAGCAATCCTTGGATGTACGGAGTTTTGGAGTTTGAATCCTAGTTTTGGCCATGGGCACCTGGTAAAGATTGATGTTTTTTCCTACAGGAAAGAAAACTATGAAGTCCAAGTGTTTTGGAAGAAGATGAGAGGTGGCCACCCTTAGGCCAAGCCAGCAAGATCTGTCTCTCCTGGAACCTTTCATCTAGGGGCTGTCCTTGGACAAAGGACATTTTGGAGGTGGAATCTCAGTTTTGGCTGTTGGTGTCTGGACAGGAAGAAGAGTTCTTTTAATTAGGAAGGAAACCACAGAGCCCCAGTGCTTTAGAGGCAGATGAGTGCCAGTCCTCAGGAAGCCAAGGCCAGCCAGACTTGTCAGTCCTGGCAGCTTTTGTCTGGGAGCTATCCTTGGATATAGGGAATGCTGGAGGCAGATGCCCAGTGTGGCCATGGGTTCCTGGTTGAGAAGGATGGTTTTTTCCCATAACAAAGAGAAGCACAAGGTCCCACTGTTTCAAAAGCAGATGAGAGGTGGCTCTTGGGTGGCAAAGGCAGCCAGATCTGTTTGTCCTGTCAGATTTCATCTGGGAACAATGTTTGCATATAAGGAAATTTGATGAAGGAATCCCAATTTTGTCCATGTGCCCCTGGAGGAGAAGGACAGTTCTCTGCCATAGGAAGGAAAGCCCAGAGCCCCAGTGCTTCAGGGGCAGATGAGAAGCAGCCCTCGACAGACCAAGGTCAGCCAGACCTGTCAGGTATCCCCAGGAGGCCCAGCCAGACAGACCTGTTCCATGTTCCCTTGGTTTCATGGAACCCCCCAGTGTCACAATGGTCTCCTCAGTTCCATGAGGCCCTGGAATGTCACAATGCTCCCCTGCTTCTATAGTGTCACAGTGACCCCATGCTTCCATGGGGCCTTGCAATGTCACAATGGCTTCGTGGTTCCACAAAGCCCTGATGTGTTACCATGGCTCCTTGGTTCCATGCAGCCCTGCTGTGTCACAGGGGCTCCTTGGTTCTTTGGGCCCCACAGCTTCATCCTTGACCTTTGAACCCATAGGGATCCTGAGTTTCACAATGGTCTGCTTGATTCTGTGAGGCACCAAAGTGTCACAATTGTCTGCTTCCATGAAGTTCTGTAGTGTCACCATGGTGTCCTTGGATCTGCATTGTCCCAATGGCCCCTTGGTTCCATGAGTTCTGTATTGTCAGCAATTGTTTCTTTGTTCCAATGGGGCCTTGATGTGTCATGACTGCTCCTTGGTTCCGTGACATTCCAGAGTGTCATGTACAGAAAATCATGCTATGAAAAGCCAGTGTCCATAAAGGAGACACTGGAGTTCTTCAACTTCATTGGAATAAAGGGAGAGAATCCATCAGGGCACATGCCCACAGGCTTTTCTCTATGAGGTTTCAGAGGGCACAGCCTCTATTTATCCTAAGCTCCTGGTCACACATTACCTCTTCCTTTCCTCACTGGCTGAGGTACTAGGAAGGTATAGCCATCCTGAACCCCCAACCCCATATTCCCCTCTTGAATATGTCATTTTACCCAAAGTTCATAAACTCAAGCTCGTGCAGACTCACTTGTCTGTTTCAGAAGCCAAACTGTCAGGGCTCTGTAATAAACCTGTTGCTGGAAGTTAGTAGAGACATTAAGACCCAATTCAAGGATATTAACACCCCTACATTCACCCAACAAATTCTCTGTAAGGACATTCTGCCTATCAGCCACAATGGACTCCTCAGTTCTGTGAGGCTCCACAGTGTGACCGTGGACTCTTGGTTCCATGAGGTTCTGTAGTGTCACCATGGTTGCTGTCAGAGGCTGGATGAGATCGATGTCCTGATACACCGTGGGATGCTCGGAATGCCCGTGTGGGGCCAGGACCAGGTCAGGCCTTGGTTTGTGGTGGGACAGAGCCCTGCCCCCAGCCCTGGCCTGGCAGAGCTGTCAATCACACAGCAGGGAGTTTGCTAACCCACCTCTGATTGGCCAAGCTGTCAATGAATGAATGAATGAATGAATGAATGAATGAATGAATGAATGAATCAATCAATCAATCAATCAATCAATCAATCAATCAATCAATCAATCAATCAATCACACAAAAGGTTGTGCTAACACAGCCTCTGTTTGGCCAATCTGTCAATCATGAAACAGGCAGTGCCAACCCAGCTCTGATTGGCTGAGCTCTCAATCAATCACACACTTGCAGCACCTGCCAACCCTGACTTTGATTGGACAAGCAACTGGCAGTCCCACCCCAGGGGCGGGCCCAGGGGGTTAAAAGCCAGAGCACGAGGCCAGCCCAGGGTCTGGATCCTGCCTTCTCCTGGGGTTTTTCTGGTGGTGATGCTGGAACCCGAGCAGTTGGTGTCTATGTGTGTGTCTTTCTGTTTTTCTGTTGTTCTCTATTTCTTCTCCTTCTAGCCCTACTTACCTGGAACAGTTTTGGGCAACTTTCCATGCTAAGGGTTAAAGGATTTTAGGTTAAATGTGTGGGAATCCAGGACACAGGGAATATTTCTCTGTCTGCTCTGAGGGGTCCTGACCTCCAGGGAAACACTGCCTTTCACCTTCACCCATGGAGAGGACTTCTAAGACTTTGAGATAGATTAGAATTTACCAAAGTATGAAATAGATTAGAAGGTAGTATAGTATATCACTTGGGTGAGAAATTTAGGTTTTGGGATTTTTAGTATGGTGAAGATAGGAAGCAAGATGGAGGAATTTGGGTGTAGTCCCTGTCTTCTTCTTCATCTACTCCATTTTCTGCAGTGTTAGTGGCACAGGGTCATTGGTCAAGGAAAGCACAGTGCAGAGGTTATGTGGATAATTGAAGGGATTAGTTATTGGTAGATAAGTAGAAATAATGTGCATTTTAAGAGTTAATTGGATGAGGCAACTTTAAAAGACCTTGAAACCGTAAATTTCGGAGCCATTTTGTGATGCTTTTCCAGCATGCTGAGCCTGGTGTACACAGCATGCAGAACTTTAGATAACAATAAAGAAGAAGCTAAAAACCAAAAAAGCCGCATGCAACTTCTTTTCCCTGGCATGGAATTGCTCCAGGAGGGCCTCCCCCATCCAGGGAGGCCCCAGAAGGGCCCAGTGTAAAACAAACATCAATAACTGGTGCCCTGACAATGTTTGTAGTAAGTTGGCTTTTTTCCATAAAGTTGTTTCCTGCAGGGTGTTTTCTTAATTGGTCAATCATGTGAAATTTGGTGATTAAATGACCAGTAAGGTCCACCTGTAGCAAACAAAGATATAAGAGGATTGAATAAACGGGTGGCTTTTAGCCCTTAGCCTTCTGATTGGAGTCTCTGTAATCTCTGATTGAATAGTAACATTTGAGGAATATGTGGGGGCTATGCACCTCATGACCAAACAGGAGCTTTTCTATTAAATTTTGTCTGAAGCTCCCACTGTGCCCATGACAGGAACCCCTGTGAGTGTCTGGGACATCCCGGCTCTTGGGCATCCTGGGGACTCCTGGGATGTCACCGTGGAGACCCCATGAGTGCCTGTGACAGATCAGTGCCCTTGCAGCCCGAGGTCCCCTGGGATGTCACCATGGAATGGCTGTGACTGCCTCTGACCACATGGCTCTTTACCATCCCCAGAAAGCCCTGGGAGGTCTCCATGGAGCCCCTGACTCTGTCTGTGACATTCCAGCTCTTGAACAGCCTGAAAACTCTTGGAAAGCTCCCATGTTACCCCTCTGAGGGCCTATGAGAAATCTGAGCCTTAGCAGGTAAACATCACCAGTCCCCTGTTGCTATGGACAGTCCCTTGCCAGCTCCATGGAGACCCCACGCCGGGGTGGTTGCCATGGACACCACCTCAGGCCTGCAGACACAGCCCATTGCCATGGCAACCATTTGCAGTCCCATCCCCAGGTTCATGGGATCCCAGAACCACAGAATTGGCTGAGCTGGGAGGAACCCATCAGGATCCTCAATTCCAACTGCTGGCCCTGCACAGGACACCCCAACAATGCCAGCCTGGGCCTGGCAGCGCTGTCCAAACGCTGCTGGAGCTCAGAGAGCCCTGGAGCTGGGACCCTTCCCTGGGGAGCCTGGGCAGGGCCCAGCAGCCTCTGGGGAAAAACCTTTTCCTGAGATCCAACCTCAGCCTGCCCCGACTCAGCTGCAGCCGTTCCCTCCACTCCTGTCCCTGGGCACCAGAGTGAAGAGGTTCCCACAGCCCCAGCCAGGGACCTGCTCCCAAGGCTGTTGCCATGGCCACCAGGTCTGGGACCAGCTGGGATGCTCGGTTTCCATGGGCCGGGGTTCACTAATGGGATTCCCCAATTTTCTGCTCCCGCTAAAACCGTGCTGCCCTCGCTGCCCTCCCACCTCCCATGGAAAGCACAAAAGGCAAAGATCCCGGGCTGGGATAAGAACAATTTATTGGGAACAGCAACAAGATGAAGAAGAAATAGGAACAGAAACAATATTGGTAATAGCAGGGATAAGAAAAACGATTTACAGAGGAAACTACAACATTAATGGCAGGCCCTTCCTGGCCATGTATTTCCCCCTGCCTGGAAAGGACACCCTTCTCCTCAGGGGGAGAGAGAGAGAGAGAGAATGAGTCCCTTTCCTGCCCCGGCATGACCTGGGATGGGAGTGAATGTAATGACACGGCCATGGCCACAACTTCATGTTCTTCAATCCCACATCATGTCACTGGCAGGGGCAGGAAAAGGGACAGGTGTCTTCCCAGAATGGATCACAGGGAAAATGGGTCACCAGGGCTCTTCCCAATATGGATCCTCTTATGGGGGATGAGGCTGGAATTGGGCATGAAGCTCCTCCTTCATTTGGGGAACTGGCAGGACTTCTGTTACTGGTGCCTCCATTGATGTTTGGTCAACTCAGAGCTTTTGGTGAAGCTCTTCCCACATGTGGGGCACTCGTAGGGCCTCTCTCCAGTGTGGATGTGCTGGTGCTGGATGAGGTTGGAGTTTTGATTGAAGCCCTTCCCACAGTTGGGGCAGCGGAAGGGCCTCTGAGTGAATCCGCTGGTGCCTGAGGAGATTGGAGCTGCTCTGAAACCTCTTCTGACACTTGGGATACTTGTAGGGCCACTTGTGGATGCGTTGGTGGGTAACAAGGGTGGATCTGCTGTTGAAGCTCTTCCCACTTTCCCCACACTTGTAGGGCCATTCCCCAGTGTGGATCATCGGTGGCGGATCAGAGTGCCTGAAGCTCTTCCTACACTCCAAGCACTTTTGGGGCTTCTCCCCATCAGGAAGCTGCTCATGGACTACCAGCTCCGAGCTCCGGCTGAAGCTCTGTCCACCTGCCTGCCTCAGGGTGGGTCTTTCCTCCTCAGAGCACCCTGGGCTGAGTCTGCAGCCCCTCCTCCTGCAGGATCTCTGGGGCTTTTCCTCCTTGTTGGATTCCTGTGGCTGGGAGCCACTCAAAATGGCCTCTTCCATGAGGTTCTGCTGCAGGGATTTGTCCTCCCTGGTCTCCATCATCAGCTTCTTGTCTCCAGGAGGAAGGATAAGGAGAGGATGGGATTTGCCTCTCTGCCAGAGGAAAAGGGAAGGAGATCCCCCCAGTGCACCCCTGGCAGGACAGGGTTGGCACCGGGGTTGTCCTGCAGCCGGGGGCCGTGCTGGGCTGGGAGATGGAGCAGGAAAGAGGGGGAAAGTGGCAGCAACTTCCTCCTCACCTGCTTGGGCATCCCTGGGCATCTTCCCGGCAGCCACCTCCTCCATCTGGCAAAGGTTTGGGCATGAGAATTTCTGTTTTGGGAGGAAATCAAGGGATGAGCACATTTAGTTTTGTGCTTGATTGAAGGCAAACTGGGGGAGAGTTTAAGCCAGAATTACAATTCAATAAGAAAATTTAAATTGAGCCAATCATACAGAAGCATTGCCCTAAACTAACAGAGTCAGGATATAACCTGACACCCTGTTGGTCAGGGTGGTGGTAGCAGTCCCATTAAATGGTGGCTGCAGTACTGTTGGAGTGATGAACGTGATCCTGTTGAAGCAGTGATCCTGTAGAAGGGTCTGGTCTTCCTCTGAAGGTCCAGTGGTGGTTATGGAGCTCTTGTCCTCTGGGAATCCAGTAGGCAAGGTGCTCCTGGTGTTGCAAGCCTCAGACTACATCCAGACATGAATGCTTTGTTTCCCCCCTCCTCCCCCACCCCGGGCAGATCCTCCCACAATGGGAGGATGTAATTTTATCAGTCCTGCAGTGACACTCAATGGCCCATTCACAGAAGATAGCCCCTGGGGGGCATTATCAGGGGTGAGTCATGGAAGAGATAAAGAACACTGCCCCGCCTGTTTATAACAGTTTATGAAGAGGGTTTTATAACAGTTTATGAAGATTGAAAACATGCTTTTGGTTACATCTTACAATGTAAACTGAAACAGTGGGGTAATCCCTGCTGGGGGGCGGGGGGGGGGGGGGGGGGTAGAACACCACCCCTATTACTCAGACTGGCTCAAGTGTAAAATCCCCACTCCAGGAAGGCCACACACACAGGGGACAATGTCACACTGCCACATCCCAGGGGTGGTCTCTGTCCCTTTCACTCAGTCCCTGGCTCTTCCTTCCTTTTCTCTTTCTTTCCATCTTTCTCTTTACCTCACATTTACTGCTCAATAAAATCCACATTGGATTTGGTCTCATTAACACCTTAATTGGGGCAGAGGCATCTCTCTAACAATTTTCTTAACCAGATTGCAACATTACTTTGGGACAATGAGTTTAGGCACTGTTCTCTGACCCCAAGTGCCTTTGACAACAGCATGGTTCCCTCCTCTGAGGAAGATGTGGCTCTTTCTGGAGGAACTCTTGGAAACTTGGACAAAGTTTCCTCTGAGCAACTTATGGGAGAACTGATGAGGAAAATGGCTGTTGTGGGTGGCCAGTGTAAAGAAAATGTTTTGTTGTCCTCCTTTGAAAAGTTTGTTAAAATCACTGGAGGAAATGGAACAAATGATACCAGCAAGACTGACAAGGTTCTTTCACTCCACAGTGAGGAACACAAGGCTGCTAAAAACCCCACAAGAAGCCCAGCTCATGTAGCTGAATTCCCAAAAAACTCAAGAATTCACAGGCTTGTGGCTTTTCCAAATGTGAGAATAATTTTTCTCTTCGTCCCTGTCACCTTTGTGACAGTTGCACAGAGCTTCCCCTTCCTTTCAAAAATCTGTATTGGGCCAAATTCCCTCTTTTCTTTTATTGGAACCTACCAGCAGCTGAGCTGGAGCTGTGTAGGAAGGGGGATGCTTGAGAGGGGCTGGAATGGGGTTTTCCCCATGCCTGTCACCCCAGGCCATTCCCCAGGGGTTTGTGCCTGTCCCTGTCAGACCAGGACATTCCCCAGGAGGTCTCCATCATTCTCACCCCAGGGAATGTCTGGGGGGGGGGTCTCCCTGTCCCTCTCACCCCTGTCCCAGGGGGTGCTCGGGGCAGTCTCTGTCCCTCTCAGCCCAGGGGATGCTGAGGGGTCTCTGTCCCCTCACCCTGGGCGATGCTCAGGAGGTCTCCATCCCTCTGGCCTCAGGGAATGCCTGTGCAGGGCTGGGGACCAGGGGCTCTGTGTCCCTCTCCCCACTGAGGGTGCTCGGGGCTGGGGGGGCTCTCCGACCTTCTCACACCTGGGGAGGCCGGGGGGGGGGGGGGGTCTCTGTCCTTCTCACCCAAACATCATTGGGGTCAGAGGGACAGAGACACCCCCAAACCCCTAGAAGGGCGAAACCTGGGATTTGGTTTGGGGCTGAGGATTTAGGAAGAGGCTGGAATTGGGGCTGGGGTTGGAGTTGGGGCTGAGATTTGGATTAGAGCTGGGATTGGGGTGAAGGCTAGACATGGGATTGGCTTTAGGGCTGGGGTTGGGATTTGGTCTGGGGCTAGACGAGTCTGGGACTGGGCTGAGATGAAATACAGAACTGTGTCTAAATATGGAGTGAGCTTGAGACCAGGATCAGGGTCATGCAGAGCAGGACAGAGGGGATGTCACTGCAGGATGTCCCTGGCATTGTCCCTGCCTTCCTCAGGTACCTCCAAACACAGGAGGCAACTGGGTGCTCCAAGATCCAGGTGCTCCCACCCTGCCCCTCAGTACCAGGGGAGCATTCCCTGAGGGCAGCCCTGACTGTGACCCTTGGGGCTCTGGGATCAGCCCTCACATCCCTGTGGGAGCAGCTGCAGAAAGGATGAGAGATTTCCCTCCCCCTCTATCCTGTGGAAGGATGAAGCCCAGCTGCCCTTTTCTTCTGGTGCCTCCTCCTCTCCTCAGCTGAGGATGTCAAACTCCCCAGGAAGAGGAAAATCCCCATTCCCTGTTTGCTTGTGGCTGCAGCCTGGAACATCCGCTCAGAGTGAAGAATTTTCTGACAGCCCTGCTGAATGACACTGGGAGGAGGTTTGTGAGAAAGGGAGGAAATTGTGTTTTGATAGGAAATAAAGTTACAAAATTATTTATTTTTGTACCATTAATTTTGAGTCAGTTCCAGTTTGTTTTTCAGAGTGCCACCTTCTCAGCTAATTGTGTTTGTGTTCTCCTTTTTCTCCTGCCTTTCTCTGCCTGCTCTGTTTCTGTCTCAGTGTCTCCCTTGACCCAGGGCAGCTCCTACCAAAGACCCTGCTCTGATTCAATTCCCCATTCACGAGCTACAACAGCCATGGGTGAAGTTATGAAGGGTGGCAGTGAAATGTCACTGTAAGATCTTGCTCCACTTGGCTTTTGGCTCCTTCTTAAGAGCTTTGCCTTCCAGGGGAGGAATATCATTCCTGGATGAGAAACTGGAATTTCAGCCCCTGGGAGTGTGTGCCATGGATCCCAGAGGGGCATTCCTGAGGATCCCAGGCTGCTGCTCCTGCCCTGCCCCCAAGGAGCTGTTCAGGGCCAGGGGACAAGGTCCAGCAGCTCTGTGGGCTCCCAGAGCTCACAGCAAAGGTGGCTTTGCCGGGCATTTTCCAGCACATTTTTGGCTGAAACCAGAGGGAGGAAGAAAATGGAAGGGAGTTCCCGACAGAATCTTGGAAGAATTGGGGTGAGAAGGGACCCTGCCCTGACCCTGCCCTTGGGTTATGATCTCACGAGGGAGAGACGCCTCTGCCCCAGTGAAGGTGCAAATGAGAGCGTGGGAACGCAACCTGTGGATCTGCTCGAACTTGGGTTGAACTGAACAAGAAATAGGGAGAGAAAAGAGAGAGAAAGAAATTGGGAAGAGTCTCAGAGAGAGAAAGAAATAGGAAAGAGGTCTCAGAGGGAAAGAAATCGTAAAAAGTTCTCAGAGGGAGAGAAAGAAATCGAAAAAGGTCTCGGAGGGGGAGAAAGAAAGAGGAAAAGGCTCCGGCCCGGGCTCCGCAGCTCCCAGGGGCACCCGCAGGGTTCAGAGCCTTTCGTAATTCCAGCCAATCAGCGAACGCGCTAAACAATTTCCAGCCAACCAGAGCTTTTCTCACCGATGACTCACCGGTTGTCAGGCAGGCCCGCGGAGCCCGGCGGTCCCCGGAGCGGAATTTGGGGCTCGGGCCGGGGGGACGGATCCGCACCGGGGGGGTCCCCGAGCCCCCTGCCCACCCCTGGGGCCGATCGGGGGCTCCCCCCACCCAGCAGCCGGTGCTGCAGCCGCCGTGGGGCAGAGGGGTGGGAAAGGGGGATCCGGGCTGGGAGTGGAGGAAATGCGGGAGGAAGAGGAGGGAGAGGAGAAGGAGCAGGAGCGGGAGAATCCCGCCGCTCGCACCGCCCGCACGCTGAGCCTGCAGCACCCCCTACCCCGGGAGCATCGCCCCCAGCCCCGAGCCGCAGGTGAGGGCGGAGGCCGAGCTCGCCCCGACACCAGCGAGGGGTCTCCGGGAGGATTTTTTTGGGGAGTGTTCGGAGCCGGCAGATCCCGAACTCGAGCCCCGCATATCTCCGGGCTCCCTAAGAGGAGCTTTTTCGGGGGGAGAGGAGCCACGATCGCCCCTCTGGAGGGTCCCGGGGTGTCCACGTGGGGATGGCCCGGTACCGACGGGGCGGGACATTGGTTTTGGGATCCCCGTGAGAGCCGGGGCTGTGAGGGGAAGGGGCGATACCGGAGCTGGGGGACCCCCGGCAGCCCGGAGATGAGGCGGGGACGGGACCCCCTGACCCTGCAGGGGCATGTCCTGGGGTAACTTCATGATGCTCGTACCCCCATCGGTCCGTTCAGCCCAGAAATGAGTTCTTCACCCTTCAAGCTGATTCTGAGAGCGAAGGGGAGGAGGAAGAGCAGCAGTTGTTTTCAGAAACTGCACTCACTCCTCCACATTCTGGCTCCTGGACTGTTGAGAGGCCTTAAGAAGCTGGAACAGAGCCAGATAGCGTTAAAAGGAATATAGTGGATTTTTTTTGAAGTGCCCTTCCGAGGCCATACTCGGTCAGTACTGGAGCCACAGCTGTGGCTCTGCCCCGATGGCTCCAAGATAGAGCAAAAGAGAGCTTGGTCATGAGAGCTCACATTTTTATAAGTTCTAGTCCATTTGCATATCGGAGTTAACTGCCCAATTAATAACTTCAAATTATGAAGTTTCATCCTCCTTGCTTGCTTGCCTGCCCTCCTCTTGTCATGTTGTTTGTGCTTTGGGCCTGAAGTTTGAAGAGATTGTCCTTGAGTCTCCAGCTAGAATAGGATTGTTTTGTCTTCACCACCCTGTGAAAAGATCCCAGTAACTCTTAAAATAAAGCTAAAAGCTGCACACCAAAACAGAACAGAAAAACTTAAAACCTAAGGTATCTGTTGTCTGTGGATGGACAGACAGCAGGACAGAGCTCTCCTTTGCTTTTAGTAAGTTTTTAGCTTTCTGAGGCAGAGAATTTCCTTGGACTGTGGTTTTTCTTTTTCTTTGCAGTTGTTTAAACCTCCTCTGGACTGAACACCCAGAACACCATCGGCAGCTCACACCTGTGGCCCATCAGAACAAGCCTGGACTGCGGCATTTCCAGTGCCAGAGGGACTGATAAGAGACTGATTAGAGACTGAGTGAGCCGAGTTACAGCCCACAGAGGGACTAGGGATTTTCTGAGTGTGTTGTCTCTTTTGGAGTGGCAGGAGGTTTAATTATTTAATATTGTTTATTTTTTGTGCTGGTAAATGCTTTGCTTGTAAAAGAAACAGGTTTTTTCCACTTTTTCCAAGGAAATATTTTCCCAAACTTGCTGGGGGAAGGACTGCTTGAATCTGCTTTCTAGAGGAAATCCTTTTTATAGGTTTTCTCCCAAATTTACCCTAAACTGGGATAGGGTGGTGGAGAGAAGGGGGAGCCCCAAGTGGCTGGATTGAGGGGAAGCTGGAGAGGGGGACCCTGGGACCCCAAAACCCCCCAAAATCCCTAAGCAGGACCCTGGAAAAGGGGATCCCCAGGACCCATAGGATCCCCAGCAGCCCTGAGAAAGGGGAGCACCAAAACCCCAGAGGGATGAGACTGGAAATGGGAAATTCCTGGTGGATTTTTTTATTCACTCTTGATTTTTGGAGGTTTTTATGGATATCAGGTGTCTTCTAGAGATGGACTTGGGTGGGAGGAATCCCCAACCCAAGGCATTCACACTTTGTTTTTCCCCAAACCAGGATTTTCCCCAAACCATTCCACAGTGACATCCCTCCATCCCATTCTGGGTGAGCTCAGTCCCAAACCTGATCCTGATCCTCGTTTCAATCTCACTCCATGTTTAGACACACTCACAGTTCTGTATTTATTCTTATCCCAGTCCCAGACACGTCTAGGCCCAGACCCAATTCCAACCCCAGCCCTAAAGCCAATCCCATGTCTAGCCTTAACCCCAATCCCAGCTCTAATCCGAATCTCAGCCCCAACTCCAACCCCAGCCCCAATTCCACCCCTTCCTAAATCCTGAGCCCCAAACCAAATTCCAAGTTCAGCCCTTCTGGGGCTTTGGGGGTGACTCTGTCCCTCTGACCCCAATGATGTTTGGGTGGGGTCACCAAGGCTGAGAGGGACAGAGACCCCCCCCCCCCCCGGCCTCCCCAGGTGTGAGAAGGTCGGAGAGTCCCCCCAGCCCCGAGCACCCTCAGCGGTGAGAGGGACACAGAGCCCCTGGTCCCCAGCCCTGCACAGGCATTCCCTGAGGCCAGAGGGATGGAGACCTCCTGAGCATCCCCCAGGGTGAGGGGACAGAGACCCCCAAGGATCCCCTGGGCTGAGAGGGACAGAGACTGCCCCGAGCACCCCCTGGCACAGAGGTGAGAGGGAGGGAGACCCCCCAGACATTCCCTGGGTGAGAATGATGGAGACCCCTTGGGGAATGGCCTGGGGTAGCAGGGACAGGGACAAACTCTGGGAAATGGCCTGGGGTGAGAGGGACAGGGACAACACCCTCCAGCCCCTCCCAAGCATCCCGCAGGGCAAGAGGCACAGGGACCCCTAAAGAATCCCCTGGGCACCAGATAAAGTAAAGTGTTTTCTTGTCAGAAATCAAATTTAACCCTACATAAAATGCCTTGAATTTGTTCTTCCCACAAGTCACTTGTGATGGAAATGCAAACAAATCCAAACTTTATTAAGCTGACAGTACAAGCAATTTCTTGGCAATTCCAAGTTCAGTTGGTTCCTGCACAGCTCCAGCTCAGCTGCTGGTGCATTCTGATTAAAGAAAAGTGGAAATTCAGCCCAATACAGATAATGAAAAGGAAGAGGAAGCTCTGTGTAGCTGTCACAAATGTGACAGGGACAAACAGAAAAATGATTCTCACATTTGGCAAAGCCTCCCAGCCTGTCATAAAGAAAACGGGGGGACAGCAATGGAGTGACAGGGTCAGAGACATCCCCTGGAGTGGGCCAAGTGTGACATTGCCCCCTGTGTGTGTGGCCTTCCTGGGGTGGGGGTTTTTACACGTGAGCCAGTTTGGGTAAGGGGGGTGGTGTTCACTCCCCTGAGCAGGGATTACCCCACTGTTTCAGATTACAGTGTAAGATGTAACCAAAAGCATGTGTTCAATCACCATCTTCATAAACTGTTATAAACAGGCGGGGCAGTGTTCTTTATCTCTTCCATGACTCACCCCTGATAACACCCTCCAGGGGCTATCTTCTGTGAATGGGCCATTGAGTGTCACTGCAGGACTGATAAAATTACATCCTCCCATTGTGGGATGCTCCGCCCAAGGGGAGGATCCAGGCATTCCTACCTGGATATAAGCTGAGGCTTGCAACACCAGGAGCACTTTGCCTACTGGATTCCCAGAGGACAAGAGCTCCATAACCACCACTGGACTTTCAGAGGAAGACCAGACCCTTCTACAGGATCACTGCTTTGACAGAATCACGTTCATCACTCCACCAGGACTGCAGCCACCATTTCATGGGACTGCTACCACCACCCTGACCAACAGGGTGTCAGGTTATATCCTGACTCTGTCAGTTTAAGGCAGTGTTTCTGTATCATTGGCTTGATCTTAATTTTTCTATTGAATTGTAATTCTGGATAAGACTCTCCCCCAGATTTCCTTCAAACGAGTACAAAAATCAATGTGCACATCCCTAGTTTTCCTCCCAAAGGATATTTTGGGATATCCCATTCCCAAAACTTGGCTGGATGGAGGGAGAGACTGTGAGGAATAGGAAGTTCTCCCAGGACACCCAGGCAGGTGAGGAGGAAGTCAGTGCCCCTTTCCCCCTCCCTTCTGCTCCATCTCCCAGCCCAGCATGGCCCCCGGCAGCAGGACAACCCTGCTGCCAACACCGTCCTGCCGGGAATGCACTGGGGGGATCTCTTTCCCTTTCCCCTCTGGCACGGAGGCAAATCCCATCCTCTTTTTCCTTCCTCCCCCAGACAAGGAGAAGCTGAGGATGGAGACCAGAGAGGAAAAATCCCCAAGGCAGAACCTCGTTGAAGAGCACGTTTTGAGCAGCTCCATGGTGCAGGAATCCAACATGGAGGAAATGCTACAAAGGTCCCCCATGAGGAGGGGCTGCAAACCCAGCCCAGGGTGCTCTGAGGAGGAAAGACCCACCGTGTGCCAGGAAGGTGGACAGAGCTTCAGCCAGAGCTCAGAGCTGATGGTCCATGAGCAGCTTCATGATGGGGAGAAGCCCTACAAGTGCTTGGAATGTGGGAAGAGCTTCAGGCAGAGCTCCGACCTCATCCAGGACCAGATGATCCACACTGGGGAATGGCCCTATGAGTGTGGAGAGTGTGGGAAGGGCTTCATCTACAGATCCACCCTTGTGACCCACTCACGCATCCACACTGGGGAGAGGCCCTATGAGTGTCCTGAGTGTCAGAAGAGGTTTAAGACCAGCTCCACTCTCGCCAAGCACCAGTGCATTCACACAGAGGAGAGGCCCTTCTGCTGCTCCAACTGTGGGAAGGGCTTCAAGCGCAACTCCCACCTCATCATCCACCAGCGCATCCACACTGGAGAACGGCCCTACGAGTGACCCACATGTGGGAAGAGGTTTCAGACCAGCTCAAATCTCCGTCTGCATGAGCGGATTCACACTGAGGAGAGGCCCTTCTGCTGCCCTGAGTGTGGGAAGGGATTCAAGCACAACTTCACCCTCATCAGGCACCGGCGCATCCACACTGGGGAGAGGCCCTAGGAGTTCCCCACATGTGGGAAGAGCTTCACCCAGAGCTCTGACTTGACCAAACACCAACGGAGGCACCGGTGAAGGAAGTCCTGCCAATTCCCCAACTGCAGGAGAGCTTCATGCCCAGCTCCAGCTTCATCCCCTATTGGAGGACCCATATTGGGAAGAGCCCTGGTGATCCATTTTCCCCGTGATCCATGCTGGGAAGACACCTGTCTGTTTTCTTGCTCCTGCCAATGACATGATATGGGCTTGAAGAACATGAGGGTCTGACCCTGGCCATGTCATTACATTCACTCCCACCTCAGAACATTGCCAGGGACAGGAAAGGGACTCTCTCTCCCCGAGGAGAAGGGTGTCCTTTCCAGGGGGAAATACATTGCTGGGAAGAGCCAGGGAGTTGTGTTGTAGTTTTGCCTGTAAATAGTTTTTCTTATCCTTTCTGTTATCAATATTGTTTCTGTTCCTGTTTGTTGCTTTTTTCATTGCTGTTCCCGGTAAATTGTTCTTATCCCAGCCCAGGATCTTTGCCTTTTGTGCTTTCCATGGGAGGCGGGAGGGCAGCGAGGGCAGCGCGGATTTAGTGGGAGCAGGAAATTGGGGAATTCCATTCCTGAACCCTGGCTTGTGGAAACGGAGCATCCCAGCTGGTCCCAGCCCTGGTGGCCATGGCAACAGCCTTGGGAGCGGCTCCCTGGCTGGGGCTATGGGAACCTCTTCACTCTGGTGCCCAGGGACAGGAGTGGAGGGAACGGCTGCAGCTGAGTCGGGGCAGGCTTAGGTTGGATGTCAGGAAAAGGTTTTTCCCCAGAGGCTGCTGGGGCCCTGCCCAGGCTCCCCAGGGAAGGGTCCCAGCTCCAGGGCTCTCTGAGCTCCAGCAGCGTTTGGACAGCGCTGCCAGGCCCAGGCTGGCATTGTTGGGGTGTCCTGTTGTTCTCGTTCAGGGCAAATTTGGGAGAGAACCCCCAAAGCAGCTCCTCTAGGAAAGCAGATTCAACTGACCCCTTCCCCCAACTGGTTAGGGAGAAAATACCTCCTTGGAGAAAATTGGAAAGAACCTATTTATTAAACAATAAAACCTAAACAATATTAAACAATAAAACCTTTTGCTGCTCCAAAAGAGATTACAAACTCAGAAAGTCCCCTCCCCAGGTTGCAGCTTGGCTCATTCTCTTATCAATCCCTCCGGCGCTGGAAATGCCATGGCCTGGCCCAGTGGGCCACTGGTGCAAGCTGCCACTTCTCTTCTGGGTGTTCAGTCCAGAGCAGGTTTAAACAGGTCCAAAGAAAAGGGAAAAATATCCACAGTCCAGGCAACTTCTTGGCCTCAGTGAGCTAGAACTAAAACAAAGGAGAGCTCTGTCCCACTGTCCATCCATCCGCAGACAACACAGTCCTGGAGCAGGAATGTGGAGGAGGGAGTGCAGTGTCTGAAAAGAAACTGTGCGCTTCTTCTCTCCCCACTTCACTTTCTGGAATAAGTCTTAAAGGTGCAAAACTTATTATTTAGCATAAACAGAACAGACGATTGGGGATAAAAGCATCATGCAGTCAACCCAGGACCCAGGACATTCCACCCCTTATCCCCATATTATCAGCTTACTACTAAAATGAATATATATTCTAACTCTACATACACATACATTACACATCTAATATAAAGCTATACACAGACAGTGGTAGTAACATTCAGCAAACAGTGATATTTACACATAGTTCTCACCCAACAATCAGATCTCTCTGAGGTACACATTGTGTTCTTCCATCTCTTTGCATTATCCACCATGTGCAACCTGGTCCTGAGATAAAACAACCCCACGAATGGGTATGTCTGTACTTGAGGCAGAATTGATCCACATAGTCTTCCCTAACAAACCTCTGACATGTACCACTGGGACTTTATCTCCATCTGTTATATTCAGGGACTCAGACTGAGCAGGACATGCTCAGGTGGTGGAACCTCGGGTGTTAACTAACCAGGTGGCCTTTGCTAAATGCTGCTCCCAATTTTTGAAGATCCCCCACCAAAGGCTTTCAACTGGGTTTTTAGTAGTCCATTGTACCTCTCTAGTTTTCCTGCAGCTGGTGCATGGTAGGGGATATGGTACACCCACTCCATGCCATGTTCCCTAGCCCAGGTGTTGATAAGGCTGTTCCTGAAATGAGTCCCATTGACGCACTCAATCCTCTCAGGGGTACCATGCTTCCAAAGGACCTGCTTTTCAAGACCCAGGATGGTGTTATGGGCAGTAGCATGAGACACAGAGTAGGTTTCCAACCATCCCATGGTGGCTTCTACCATTGTGAGCACATGGTGCTTCCCTTGGCATGTCTGGGTCAGTGGGATGGAGTCAATCTGCCAGGCCTCCCCATACTTGTACTTGGATCACCTCCCACCATACCACAGGGGCTTCACTCACTTGGCCTGCTTGATGGTAGCAATGTCTCACAGTCATGGATAACCGGAGAAATACTGTCCATGGTTAAATCCACCCCTTGGTCTTGTGCCCACTTGTAGGTGGCATCCCTACCCTGATGGCCTGAACCTCCATGGGCCCATCAAGCTAGGAATAACTCTCCCTTAAGTTCCCAATCTAGATCTATCCTGGACACCCTTATCTCTGCAGCCTGGTCTACCTGCTCATTGTTTTGGTGCTCCTCATTAGCACTACTCTTGGGGACATGGCATCTACATGGCAGACTTTCACTGGTAGCCTCCCTACCCTGGTAGAACTTTTCAGCAGCCCAAATTGGTTTTCCCCTACACTGCCAGTTAGCCTCTTTCCACCTCCCTAGCCAACCCCACAGAGTGCTGGCTACCATCCATGAATCAGTGTAGAGGTAGAGCTTTGGCCACTTCTCCCTTTCTGCAATGTCCAGGGCCAGTTGAACAGCTTTGAGCTCTGCAATTTGGCTTGATCCACCTTCTCCTTCAGTGGCCTCTGCGACCTGTCGTGTGGGGCTCCATACGGCTGCTTTCCACTTCTGGTTCATCCCTACGATGCAACAGGAATCATCAGTGAAAAGAACGTAGGGTGTTTTCTCTGGGGGCACTTGGTTATATAGAGGAGCTTCTTCAGCTTGTGTCACTGGTTCTTGTTCTTCATCTGTGACACCAAAATTTTCATCTTTGGGCCAATTTGAATTTACCTCCAAAATCCCAGGGCAATTCAGTTTACCTATACGGGTGTGCTGTGTGATAAGAGCAATCCACTTGCTCCATATAGCACTGGTGGCATGGTGGGTGGAGGGAACCTTTCCTTTGAACATCCACCCCATCACCGGGACTCAGGGTGCCAGGAGGAGTTGTGCTTCTGTACCAATCATTTCTGAGGCGGCCTGGAGTCCTTCATAGGTGGCCAAGATTTCTTTCTCTGTTGGAGTGTAGTTGGCTTCAGAGCCTCTGTAGCTTTGACTCCAAAATCCTAGTGGTCAACCCAAAGTCTCCTGAGATACCTTCTGCCAAAGGCTCCAGGACAAACCATGGTTCCTGGCTGCAGAGTAGAGCATGTTCTTCCCTTCTGGTCCTGTCCTGACTGGGCTAAGGACTACTGCATGAGCAATCTCCTGCTTGATCTGGGCAAAGGCTTGCTGCTTCTCAGGGTCCCAGTGGAACTCACTCTTCTCGTGGGTGACCAGGTAAAGAGGGCTCATGATCTGACAGTACTCAGGAAGGTGCGTTCTCCAAAAACCTATGGCACCTAGGAAAGCTGGTGGTTTTCTTCTTGCTGGTTGGTGCAGACATCGCGGTGATCTTGTTGATGACCTCAGTGGGAATCTGATGCTGGCTGTTTTGCTACTTGACTCTCAGGAGCTGGATCTCTCAGGCAGGTCACTTGACTTCGTTCTTCTTGATGGCACAACCGGCTTCTAGCAGAATCTGGATGATCTCCTTTCTTTTTTCAAATACTTCTATTGCTGTGTTCTTTTACGCAATGATGTCATCAATGTACTGCAGGTGTTCTGGGGCCTCACCTTTACCAGTGCAGTCTGGATCAGTTCATGGCAGATGGTGGGGCTGTGCTTCCACCCCTGGGGCAGTCGGTTATACGTGTATTGCACACCGCTCTAGGTGAAAGCAAACTGAGGCCTGCATTCTGCTGCCAGAGGAATGGAGAAAAACTCGTTAGCGATGTCAACAGTGCTGTACCACTTTGCTGCCTTGGACTCCCCCTTGTACTGGAGTTCCAGCATGTCCAGCACAGCAGCGCTCAGCGGTGGAGTCACTTCATTGAAGCCAAAACAGTCCACAGTCAATCTCCATTCTCTGTCAGACTTGCACACAGGCCAGATGGGACTGTTGAAGGGTGAGTGGGTTTTGCTGACCACCCCTTGGCTCTCCAGTTCATGGATCATTTTGTGGATAGGGATCACAGCATCTCGATTCCTCCAATACTGCCAGTCGTGCACCATCGAGGTGGCAATTGGCACTCGTTGCTCTTCCACCTTCAGGAGTTCTACTGCAGATGGGTTTTTGGATAGTTCAGGCAAAGTGTTCATCTGCTTAATGTTTTCTGCCTCCACAGCAGCTATGCCAAAAGCCCTTCTGAGTTCCTTTTGGGTCTTTGTAATAGCTTTTCTGGAGGAAGTCTATGCCCAGAACACACAGGGCCTCTGGACCAGTAACAGTAGGATGTTTCTTCCACTCTTTCCCAGTCAGGCTCATCTCCACTTCCAACAGGGTCAGTTGTTGTGATCCCCCTGTAACCCTGGCAATGGAAACAGGTTCTGCCCCTACATGTCCTGATGATATCAGGGTACACTGTGCACCAGTATAAACTAAGGCATGGTATTTTTTTGGTTCTGATGTTCCAGGCCATCAGATCCACACCATGCAGAAGATCCAGTTTTCCTGTGCCTCTCCCTGGCTAAAGGCAGAGCCCCTCTCACCATAATTATTATTTCTTTCCAGGGCATACATGGTAAAGGTACTTTTGAGGGGATGTGACAGATCATACTCAGCAGCTCAGTCATGGGAGGTTGAGGCTACCTTCACTTTACTGGAGTTCCCTTGATTAGTGTTCCCCTCCTTGAGTTGACCCACCCGTGCTGCCAGGACAGAAGTGGGTTTACCATCCCACCTTCCCATGTCTTCCCCATGGTCATGCAGAAGGAACCATAGGTCAGCCCGTGGGGTGCACCCTCTCTCTCTAGCTGGGGAACGTTGGGCTCTGACTTTGGGGCCTGTGACTCGCACTGGTGCAATGTGGGAACTGTTCCTCCTCACCTCCTCCCTCATCTCTGCTCTGAGTTCTTGAATCATGGCAGAGACATGAGCCTGCATGGGGCCATTGATCATACTTTCATAATTTCTAAACTTGTTTGCGACAGAACCCACTGTCTCTCGGTTGGTATTGGCATTAATTGTTACAATGAAGGTGGTGTATTGAGATGGCCCTAGATTTGCCAGACTCCACAACATTTACCCTGTGCACCTGCCCTCCAATACTGCCACTTCTCTCAGCTGTTGGATCCCTTCTTCCCCCCTTAGAGGGTCTTCCAGCACATTCTATGGTTGTGCTCCTGCATTCTCTCCCTGTGGACAAACCTCTCTCTGGCACTCATTAAAAGCCATTCCCAGAGGGAAAGGGACCCTGGCTCCCTTACAAAAATCTGATTCATACCTGAGTCCTGGGTGAAAGGTCCAAGATTCCTTGCTTCACCGGCATCCAGTTGCACACCTGTACCCATAAGGTCCCAGACCCGAAATAGCCAGGTTGTGTAAGCCTCACGTCCCCATTGTACAATGACTTTGTGCAGATTACGGAGACTTTTGTACATCAGGGACTCAGTGATGATCTCAACTGTTGTCTCTCCTGCGGGTTGTGAGGGCCCTCCTTTCTTATTCTCATCTGGGTGCTCTGGCTTCATCTTAGATCTCCTTGTTTCCACCAGGGCAACTGCTGCTGGCTGTGATTGCCTTTGCAATCTGGAACCTGGACGGTTGTAACATCTGTGGCTTCCACTGCGGCACCATCAGACTCTCCCTCTTTGAGGCAGGGGGAGGGTTTTTCACCAGCTCTGGAAATGTACTCCTTCAGCATCTGGCCCATCTCTTTCACTAGAACCACCACCCAACCTGGGTTGTTCATTTCTGAGATGGGCTGTGGGGCAGGGTCAGGCTCTGGGGCAGCAGCATTCCTTGTCTCTGGGGTAGGTGTCAGCGTGGTTATCCAGGTTAATCTTCCCTCATCTCTGAAGGCTAAATGTAACAGGCCTATCAGCAACCCCAACCACTGTATGATATCATTAGCATTTAGAGTGGATCTGAACCCTTTGGAAACGGTGGGGCAGACCCAAAGAGCTGGGTGAAGGGCTGGGAGAAAATTTCCCCCAGTGTCATTTCCTCACAGTAAGTACCATTATTAAAGTAACCCCAAAAACATACACTCAGTGATAGTTCTGAATCCATGTGCCTGCCTTCCAGAGGAAGTTAAAAAATCCATTAATTCCTCACCTTATTAGGCATTAAAGCAAACTGGATAATAGCCACAGCAGCCTTAGTTATGGTTAGCCTGTGTTCCCAGGGATGGCCAGGCTGCTCCTGATGGGGCAGAAGGAAGAGCTCCAGGCCCTCTGTGAGGGTGAGTGAGGGCAGCGAGCTGTCAGCGGGTGCTGGCTGGGTGAGCTGCAATGCCTGGGCAGGGAGCTGCAATCCCTGCCCTGGCTGCAGTGGGCTTTGCTCCTTGTGTGTACGAGGGGTGGCGTGGGCAGAGCACACAGAGATTTCAGGGATGTGGGCAGGGGGATTCATGGCCAGCACTTTGCAGCTGATCCACTTGGCCCCTTCTCTCTCATGGCCATGGCAAGAGCTGGGTGGGATGGCTCTGGCAGAAAGGTCTCCTTGGATTCCTGAACATCCAGGTTCTGACTGTGGCTCTATTCCCCTCTCTTTCAGCCTTTCAAGGCCTGAGTGAAGACAACAGCTCCTCCTGCATAAGCATATTTGTTCAGGTGATTTTCAAGGGAAGAGCTGCAGAACTACTTTCATCTTCTGGCTCAGAAGAACCAGTGTCTCTTTAAGACCTCCAGATCCCTTGGAAGGTGAGACCACCTGGAGACCAGAGGAGACCAGCTGGAGCTCCAGGCACAGCTGATGATTGGCACAGCTGAGCCTGTGGGAAGCTCCCATAGCTCCCACCTTCTCCCTCCCTGTTGATAGCTCCCTCCCTCCAGCCCTCAGAACCTGCCCATCCCCTTTCTTCCCTCCCAGCTCATCCCTTTGCTTTGCCTTCCATTAATAAACAGTTTGGCTTCTTTGCTTTACCTGCATCTCTGTGGAGCTGGAGCGATGCAAATCCGGAGCCCTGGGACACACAGGCCCCTCCTGCCAGTCTCTTCCACACTGTGTTTTGTGCACAGAGGAACGAGGGCAGATCAGGCTGGAAAGGTCCCTGTGCTGAAGGTCCAGTTCCACAATACTGTGGAGTTACAGATCTTGCTGAGCACCCTGGAGCCCCTGGACTTTGGAAGAGCAAACCTGAGGATGCTCTGAACCCAGCTGTGAGGGATTCCATGGCAAGCATCCACAGAGGGCAAAGGAGCTTGGAATGCTGGAAGGTTTCAAGAACAGCTTCCTGAAAGCACAGCAGTGCTGCATCCCTGCACAAGATCAGGAAGAGGGCAGAACCAGAGACCATCTGGGCTTAACAGAGAGCTCTGGGTGTGCCTAAGGGCAAATGAAGCAGCAGCATGGTGCTGGAGATTCGGAGGCGCAACCGTGCCAGAGCCCGGAGCGCTGTCAGGCAGTGCTGAGATCTTGGGTGTGGTTCTGGTCCCCACAACTGAGAAATGGCAGCTCCAGGCTTAGACCCAGTCAGAAAGCCAACCAAGTGAGACCAGAGGGAGGGCACCGTTCCAGTTGCTCTTGAGCATGGATGCAAACACAGCCCCAGCTGCTTCCTCCTCTGCCTGTGTTTGGGGTGTGCTGGTGGCAGAGCCAGCCAGGCTGTGCTCTGCGTTCCAAAGCCTGTTGGGAGCGGGCATGAAAAGCACTGTGTGCACAGCTGAGTCCTGGAAGGTGCTGGCAAGAGCGTCCTGCAGGAACAGGGCTCTGGGCTCTGGCTGGGAACAGCCTGGTTTTGCTGCTGTGACCGCAGGCAGAAGTTGAGGCAGGTGAAGAGGCAGCGAGCAGCTTGTGTTTCTAGAGGGCCTGGGGCTGCACCTCTGAACCTCCACCTGGAAACACACTTGGGGGAATACGAGCTAGAGCTGGAGTGCCTGTCCTGAAAGGACCTGAAGTCATTCAGCCTTGCCAGCTTTTCTTAAGAGTGTATTGGTGTTCCCCAGGAAAGCTACACATTTGGGGAAAGGCCTTTGGAGGAAAGGGGCTTGCTTCTCAAGGAAAGTGCTTCCCAGGGAGCTCCCAGTGAGGTGGGAAGGGGGATCCAGGAGCCATAGGCCTGGCAGCCTGAGCTTGCCACCTGGGAAGGCCTTGGAACAGATCCTCCTGAGTGCCATCCCATAGCATGTGCAGGGAACTAGGGGGTGTGCTGGAGGGTGGGAAAGCTCTGCGGAGGGAGAGGGAGAGCTTGTGGTCCTGGTGGGGTGTTGAGGGCTTCTTTGGGGCTGTTTGAGGAGGCTGGTGTTGGTGGGGTGTCAGGGAAGGAGTTGTCTGCAAGGTGAGAGGTCTAGGCTGGAATTTGAGTCAGTTTGAAGGCAGCATCTATGGTTTGACACAGCTTTGGTTACAGAGTGCAGAAAGAATATCTGTGATTTTTCCTGGTTATTCTCCTGCAGAGAACAAGAGGGGAGAGCTGTACTTTATGGCCACTTAGATATCTGTACCAGGGGAAGGATTAGCCCTTTTGCCATCTCCTCATTTGTTTGGGCTACTTTTGTAACAGTGAGCGGACTTGAATTTCTTGAGAGCTTTTATTCTTTAAGAGAATTAGGATAATATCATCCCTTCATGGAAAACCATTTGTAAACCAAAGAATGGCCCTTTTTTTACCTCTGTGTAGTGTTATGTTAAGTTACTCTCAGTGGATGATGTTAAGGCAAATGTGTTGCTGCTTTGAGACAGGAAGCAAAATTCCAACTCTTCACCTTCTCAGGCCATCCCAATGAAGTTGGGAAGTTTGCAACTTTTTGGAACTACTTGAGTTGAGCAATGGGAAGTAAAGCTTTCCTGAAGTGAGGATTCTTAAATGCCAGACTCTTCTGTGCCTTTGCCACTAAGGTGTTTTTGTACTGAACGAAATGAATTCAATGAGAAAATAATTTCGGCATGGAGTGAGAGCTTCTGACAGATACCAAGTGTTGCCAGCAGTTGCTCCCGGTGCTCCTGCCATCAGTCCCTGCAGGAAGGAGCAGAGCCCCCAATGCATGTGGGCTTTGGCTCCCTCTGGCACAGAAGCCCCCCGGGGGCACAGGTCCCTGAGGCAGGAGATGAGCACCAGTGCTGCCAGGGCTTGGGGGGTGGCAGGTCTGCTTGGGCGGGGACTCTGCCACACCTGCTGATGTCAGTGCTCCCCGAGCCCCAGGGGTCAGAACAGCATTCGTGCCCAGACCCACATGTTCCCTGTCCATGTCACACCTGTGGGTTTAGGATGGCCACTAGCCACAATGTGTCCCAAGGAGGCTGAGCCAGCTTCTGTGGAAAGCCCCATGCCCTTCCCAGTGGAGCCCTGGGGGCTCTTTCTGCTGCACTGAGCCCACAGAGCAGGGCAGTGTTTGCTGATGGTTTGAGCCATTCCTAAAGAATCTGTCGGGCTATCTTAGACACTTGGGGTGAGAGATACCTTCCATCCTGGGCAACGCTGGGTGGGCTGAGGGTGGCCCCAGGACAGGGGGCAGTGTGTGCAGGGGGCCTTTGTGACATGGTACAGTACGGTCACTGTGGCATAGAACGGGTGTCCAAGGGCCCTTTGTGACACGTGGTGACATAGGAGCTGGCAGGGACAAGTGCACGCCACAGTGCTCGGAGCACGCGACGGGACAAGACGGGACAGAGCGGTGCCGTGAGGAGCCCCCGCACAGCGCGCTCGTTCGTCTCCCACCCGGAGCTTTTCCGAAGCATTGTTCCTGCAGCTGAGCTCGAGGCCAGACCACAGGACTTGCTGACCTGTGGCCTTCCTGAGGCTTCGCTTCTGCAGGGACCTTTGAGGCCAGACCCAATCCTTGACAGGATTGTCCTGTCACATCTGTCCTTCTGGCAGGAGCCATTGAGACCGATTGCAGGACTTGGTGACTTGGAGCTTTTCCAAGGCATCTCTCCTGCAAATATCAACAAATCCAGTCATAGACATGGAGCAGAGACCCCCGAGAGTGCCCAAGCTGGCCTGGGTGGAGGAGGAGGAGGAGGAAGAGAGCCCTGGAGCTGCCCCAGCACAGGAGACTGAAGAGGTGGTGCCGTTCCAGCCACCGCAGGAGGGTGAGTGGCAGAGCTGACCCAAAGGACTGGTGCCTCCAGCTGGCTTGTCCCAAGGCCATGCCATGCTATCCCCTGGGGACATGCCCATGGACAGGACAGAAGAGGGGCCGGGCAGACACCCTGCAGTGGCCTTGCTCCATCCCTCTGGGGCATCCTGGGGCTCCTCCTGCCTGGGGAGCGAAGGGCTGGGCTCTGTTCTCTGGCCTCTCCCGCAGCCCCTCAGCTCTGGCTGCGCTCTTTCTTTGCCAGACGCAGCCGTGGAGTGCACGCAACAGCAGGAATCCAGCCGATGCCGCTTCCGCAGCACAGCCCAGGTACCTGCAGGTACCCCCAGCTGAGCTGGGCCTGCTGGCCCTGCTCAGCTGAGCACGGTGCGTGCAGCAGTCCATGCAACATCCCTGGCTTCTTGCCCCTCTCCTACAGTTCATCTGCAAATTCATGAAGAAAATTCAGGAGGAAGTGACCATCACCATGGGCACTGGGCACAGACCATACTCGCCCATCTTCCAAACCAAGACCAGTGCTGCCCTCCTGTGTATGCTTGTAGAGGAAGATTTTTACTATCCAGACCAAGTAAGCAGCCTGTGGCCCAGGTTTGATTCTCCCAGGAATTGCTTGACCTCTCAAGCCCTGCATGCTGGTTGCTGTGAGCCTTTGAGGCCACATGGCAGTGCGGTGGGAAGGGAAGCACTTCTCTGGGGAAGCTGGGAACATTGCTCCCTCTGGCAGCTTTCCAAGTCCCCCTGTGCCTTCTCCAGGTGCCCGCCATGGTGAGGTACATCCACCAGTGGCTCATGGCAAACAATGAGGACGAGCACAGGCTGGATGAGCCTCTGCTGCATCTCACAGAGGCACAGCCAGATGATGTTGTCGTGACGCTCCTGCGTGTGGCCCCGTCCTGTGACAGGTATGGGGCCCACCTGCCCACAGGGCTCAGGGCTCCCCAGCCCATCATCCTGTACAACCTGTCCCAGCTGTCCGACCAACAGAGAGTTCCAGGGCCCTCTGGCTGCTGCCTTTGCCAGCCCTGGCATGTCAGCTCCTGAGCCTGCTGCCGTGCTCCCTCCCTGCCCCTCAGGGCTCTGTCCCACCGGGCTGCGCTGCCTGGGTGCTGCTGGCAAGAGGCAGTGGGCAGAGGCAGAACTGGCAGCCAGCTCAGCTCCCCCTGGTGCTGCGTCTGAGACCCCCTGAGACAGAGCTCTAACTCCGCAGAGCTGCCATGGCCATGTGGAAGATCATCATGGCCTCAGCCAGGACTGTGGAGCTGGCACAGCTGACACTTCTGGATGTGCTGGGGAGCTGGCCAGAGCACAGCACATGCACCTCCGATGGGGACAAAACGGGTGTCTTTGCCATGGCTGTGAGTTTCTGCAACTGGCCTTTGCTGGCCCCAAAAACACCTCCCCAGCACCTCTCCATCCTCCTTCTACAACTGCATCTCCCTGCCTCAGGCGCTTGCCTGAAACCTGGCCCAGGGGCAGCTTCAGGCCCGCCAGGCCCTGTGCTCCCCCTGTGTCTCACCAGGCTGCTCCCTGCCATGCTCGGGCCCTGCCACACGGACACCTCGGCACTGAGCGCTGTCTCAGGGGGCTTTGTCCTTTGCAGGCAACCGTGGTGATGTGGAAGATCCTCCAGGTGCCTTGCATCCCACGGATACTGAAGGTGTATTTCCACCGCCTGTTTGTTCATTTGCTCTTCCAAGTGTTCTTCAGCACTCTGGATATGCCAGAGGAGGTTGATACCTTCTGGAAGGAATGCCAGGAAGAGCACGGCCTTGCCACCAGCCCCAACAGGTGCTCCATCCTGTGTCCCTGCCATGTGGCCTGGCAAGGAGCCAGTGCTGCCAGAGTGACCTGGACTTTGCTCTGCACACAGGTTTGCAGTGCAGACCCTGAAGTCCCTGCTCTGCCTTCTGCGCTGTGAGCATGTGGTGGTGGCAATGGAACGCAGGCGTGGCTGGGACACGCTGCTCTCTGTTGACAACCACCACTTTGCCATGGCTCTGCTGGCAAGGTGAGACCCCCTTCTCCCCACTGCCTCTGACATTTGTGCTCTGTGCCCAGGTGCCCCACACAGTCCCTGTGGTCATGGGACAGAGGGCCTTGTCACTGAGGGACGGCCAAGCACACTGGGAAAGGCTGGGAGAGGAGGGTGCTCATGAGTAACCAACTCCCACATGGCCCAGGTCCCCTTGCCTGGAAAGCTGGTGGGGGGAAGATGAGAACTGTGTGAGTCACTCCTGGGAGAGGTTTGCCCACTGGCTCAGGGTCTTGTTTCCTTTTTCCTCTTGTCAGAGAAATTTGCCATTCATCTATACACTTTTGTTCTTCCGTTGCATTCTACCTGCTAAGCCTGCTCGGCGAAGAGATGCCATACTGGGATTTCCCTGCCCTGGCATTCCTTGTGGAGGTGAGCCTGAAGGCCAGCAGTGCCTCACTGAGCTGCCTCCCAGCTCTCTGCCCTCTCGTAGCCACAGCTGCCAGGACGGTGCCCGCGCCCAGTGCCGCTGCCTGGGCCCAGCCCTGTGCGATTCCGGGCTCCTGCTGGCCGGGTCCCCTGTCACTGTCCTGTGTCTTTCAGGTGCTCGAGTGCCTGGACTTGAGACAATGTAGTGACAGTGTCCTGGAGGTCATGTCACAGAACCTGCAGAGCGAGCACAGGGCCAGGCGTTACTTGGCACTCAGAGGCCTCGTAGTGCTGGGCAAGAATCCCTTGATGGTGAGAAGGGGGCAGTGGCTGAAGCCGTGCAGGCAGCGTGGGGCTGGGCAACGAAGTCACTTGGCCTTGCCTGGGCTTCGGGCGCTGGGGCAGCTGCTCCCAGCTCTCCTGCCTCCCATTTCAGCTGCCCAAGTGGTTCAGGACAGGCCTTTGGCCTCTGGGCCCTGCGGCAGCAGGGCGGTGTTTCACAAACTTGTGTTCCACACAGGCTGAAAAAATGTGGAGCCTGACTGGAAGTCTTGTGGAGCTCCTGGAGGAAAATGATACCGATATGGTCAGGATGACCATTCTTCTACTTAGATATTTGGTCCTGGATAGTGGAGCCCCAATACCCACCCCCATCGCCCTGCAGCTGGCTGAGGCGCTCCTGCCACTCTTTGACTGCGTAAGGCTCTGTGCCCACACCCACGGCCACTGGGTTGTGCCCAGGCACTTGGTGCCCTGTGGAGGTGCAGGCCTGTGCCCTGGGGGGCCTGAAGCAGCTGATGCTGAGGTGTTTTGCCCTTCCTTTCATGCAGGATGATAGCCAGGTGCAGCTGAACTCCATGTGTGTCTATCAAGAGATGCTGGACTTACTAACGCAAGAGGGAAGAAAGGCCCTGAAGTCCCATGTGCGCCTGAGCCTGCTCCCACTCTACTTCCACTGTTATGATGAGAATCAGATTGTTGCTGAGGTCAGGACTTGCAGCTGGCTGCTGTCCCCTGGAAGGGGGCTGGGCTGCCTCTTGCCCTGGTACCTTTTGGGCTGCAGCCTCCTCCAGGCTGTGGCACAGGGATGCTCCTGTGCCCTGGCCTGTAGGGCCACCTGTGCGTCTCTGCTGCTCTCCAGGCATCCCGGGTAATGTTGCATTCTTCAGCCATATTCCTCAAGAGGAGGAATCTCGAACACCTGCAACAGGTGGATCAAACATGGAGGTTCGGCGAGAGCCTGGTAAGGAGTGCCAAGAATCCCCAGCCTCAGCCTGGAGAAGGCCCCCGAGGGCAGTGCTCAGCGTGCAGGGCTGGCAGCTGTGCCCCTGCCCGCTGCTGCGCCCAGAGGCCGCGCGGGCTCTTCTCCAGGCTCCCGTGGGCCCGAGCCGGGTGCCCATGGAACCCCGGCCCGGCGGGGCTGCGGGGCGGCACCGCGGCTCCCCGGGCAGCAGCCGGCCCTCTGCCCTGTCCCCTCGGGAGCCCGGCGCCAGCGGCTGCTGGCCGCGCCTCAGGGCTCTGCGGGCAGGGGAGGCCGGGGCTGGGCGAAGGCAGCGCTCGGCCGAGAGGGCTGAGCCCGCGCCGACCCTTCCTTCCCTCCCGCCGCTCTCTCCAGCTGGCAGAGGACAGGAGCAGAGCGGCCGAGCACCTGTGCCGGGCCCTGCGCTACCTGCAGAGCCCACAGGAGTCCCTGCGAGAGGCGGCCGTCAGGTTCATGGGTGAGCCACGAGCCCCGCGCTCCCTCCCCGGCCCGCCATAGCTCGGCCACAGCCCCGCCTGCTGCCCCGGCAGCGCCTCCCTGGCCCGGCGCCGTGGAGCCCCGCCCGGGGGCGGCGGGGCTGCCGCCCTCTGGCAGCCGTGCCCTGGGCCGGCAGCGTGCGGCCGGGGGCGGGCTGAGCCCTGCCGGGCCAGCAGCGCCGTGTGGCCACAGCGCCGGCAGCGCCGCTGGCAGGGAGCTGTGCCGCTGGGGCCGTGACAGGCTCTGTGTTCACAGGGATGGCCGGGCGGCACCTGAGGGGGCAGCAGCAAGAGCTCCTGATGATCTGCAGTGGTGAGTGAGGGCAGCGGGCTGACAGTAGCGGCTGGCTGGTGGAGCTGCAAGCTGCCCCGGCTGCGGAGGCCTCTGCTCCTGTGGGCAGAGCACACTGAGATTTCAGGACCACATGGGGGATTCATGGCCGGCACCTTCGGGCTGATCCCCGTGGTCCCTGCTCCCTCCTGGCCATGGCAAGAGCCGGCTGGGCTGGCCCTTGCAAGGGGCTCTCCTCGGCTCCCTGCAGATTCAGCATCTGACCTTGGCTCTGTTCCTCTCTCTTGCAGCCCTGCAACGCCTGACTGAGGACACAAGCAGTGCCGTGTCAGAGCTGGCACTGGAAACACTGCGTGTCCTCCGAGCAACAGCGAGTGGGCGATATTCCATCTTCCAGAGGCTGCAAGATCAGCTGCGCAGGGCATGGATGACTCGGCCTCGGCCTCGTCTGTTGCGGTTTAGCTGGCTGCACTGCTGGAGCTCTGTAGAAAACTGATCAGGAGGCTTTCTTATCTGGGTCAACCTTAGCCAGTTGGGATTTTCTTTTTCTTTATGCTTTTTCTTTTCTTCCGTTGCCTTTTTTTTTTCTTTGTAAATATAGAATGTGTTACAGTATACAGACTCTCAGGTGCTTTTCTTTGCTGCCCAGGGTCAATCGAGCAGTCATAGGGAAAGCAGGGAAAAGGGTGCTTTGTACATAGCATCCTACCCAGGCGTGCAGTGCTGCAGGGAAAATGGCCACAAGCCCCTTGGCCTTTGGTGGTTCTGCTGAAGCCTTTGTGCTGCCCACAGAGCGGCTGGGCAGGGGCCGGAGCTGCGGGAATCCCTGTGAGGGAGGTGCCTGGAGATGGCCACAAGCCCCGTGCCAGGCAGGAAGCGCCATCCGTGTCCTCCTGCCCCTGTGCTGCTGGCTGCATTGCTGAGGGCTCTGAGGTGCCTCTGGATCGGGCTGCTCCAGAGCTGCTGTGGGGCTGCAGCGCTGCTGCTGGGCAGTTTGACCGGGCTGGGGGAGGCCCTGAGGGGCTGGGGCACTGGGAAGCCCTGAGCAATTGGGTGTCAGAGGCCATAAGCAGCCCCCTGGCACCTGCCTTGATCCTGACAGCCGGCTACTCTTGCACTTCCTCAGGGAGTGCTTAGAGGGACCCCCTGGAATCAGGTGTGGAACCCTGGTTCCCAGCCTTTCAGGGCTGTGAGGCCAGGAGTTGTGGGGCTGGGCGTGTGCCCTCCCTGTACTCGAGACTGGAGCCTCCAGCCCCTCAGCCTTAGGCATGGAGCTCCACTGCCTGCTTGCTGAGTCTTGTTCCTGTTGCCCTGGTGGAGGCTGAGCGCTGTGGCTTTAGGCAGGATTGAGCCAGAAGAGCAGCAGCTTTGAGCCCAGGGGGGCCGCAGAAAGGCCCTCTGGACAAAGGGCAATCCTGGCATTCCAGGGGCACGGACAGATGAGAATGTAGTGGGCACCTTCAGGGTGCCATGATAGCTTTGCACTGGCCCATCTCCCTGTGTGCAGGGCTGGCTCTTTGCTTTGCTGTCCTCGGCCTTTTGCCATCATGCTCCTTTGGCTGCCTGCAGAGAGGGGCAGCCCTGCAAGGAGGGTGAAAGGCCCTGTCTCCAACATCTCAAGGGGAAATGGAGCTCTCCCGGCCCTCAGCCCACGCTGTAAGCAGAGCAGAGCCTTTTCCCCAGCCCTCATGGCTTTCTGCCTGCTGCTGGCCCCTGGCCACCATGACCCACTGCACTCACTCTGAGTCACCTACAGGATGGCTGGTGCCTCTTGATTTGCTGAAGGGACGTGAGGGTCACTGAAGGAAAGGTGGGTGTCCCAATGCTGAGGGCACACGTGGGTCACTGAGCAGACTTGAGGCTTCCCCAGCAGGTTGCAGGTGCCTTATGTGTCACTGAAGGGAAGGCAGATGCCCCGTGTGTGGCTGAGGTGTCATGATGGTCTCTGAATGGCACGCAGATGCCCTGCCTGCCACTGAGGGCACGTGAGAGTCCCTGAGGGGAGGCGAGTGTCTGTCTGTCCCTCAGGGTCCGTCGTTGGCACTGAGGGAACGTGAGCGTCACTGGAGGGGGACACGGGCACGCCGCGTGTCGCTGAGCGCACATGCCGCTGGCTGAAGGGACGCCAGGGCCGCTGAGGGGCCGTGGGCTCGCCCTGAGGGACACGGCAGGGCCGGGCCGGGCCCCGCTGCGCCGCCGCCGCCCGCTCCCCGCCGCAGGGAGCGTTTCCCGCCCAGCGCGGGCGGCCCCGCCCCGCCGGTCCCCTCAGCCGCGGGCGGGAACTCCGACCCGCTGTGGCCGCCCCTCGGGGCCGGGCGCCGGGCGGCCTTCCAGAAGCCGTGGGGGAGCTGCCATGGGGCTGCCCTGCGCTCATACACACCCAGGAGGATGGGGCAGTGTCGGCTCAGGACCAGGGAGTGTTTCACTTTGCAAGGGGTAAAGCTGCAGTAGTTTAGAGCGAGAGAACTTCATAGCACAGGAATGCTGGAATTACCTGGTGTCACCTGTAGGGCACAGAATGGACATTTGGGCTTTAAAGTGCAGGTAATCACTGGACTGTGGGAATAATGAAATTGGCAGTGATCTGTCGAGTACATGCAGTGGATATTTGCACAGGAAGATTTGAGGTGAACTCTAGGGGAAAAAATTACTTTTGAGGAAAAGTCTGTGTCATTTCTAGAGGGCACATCGAGATAATTTTGTGACAAAACCTGAGGTAAATGTCAGGGCAAAGAAAGAACATTTGGGGGGTAAAATCTCAGGTTCTCTGCCTTCCCACTACCTCATCCCATGCCCCAGCAGGGGAGCTCTGCCCTCCCTGTCCCCAGCCAGCCCAGCCTGGGCACCTCAGGGCTGCCCCCACCCTCCTGCTGAGGCCCGGCCTCGAGGGCTTCTGCCGCAGGCCTGGGAGACGCTCTGGGGAAGCGCCCGAGCAGCCGGGTGCCAGGGACAAGGCGGCTGCCCGGGGGCTGCTTGTGGCCTCTGGCACCCAATTGCTCAGGGCTTCCCAGTGCTCCGGCTCCTCAGGGGCCTCCTAATGATCTGCCAATTGACAGAGGCAATTTAAAGGACACACCACTGGAAATGATGTTCGTATTTCACTGTGAATATTAAGGAACCACAGTATACAATGATACATTCAGTAAAAATGTGGGTGTGCTTTTAGTAAGAAGCAAAACCAAACAAGGTAGTGCATCTAAATCAGTACTGTAAGAGAAAAAGGAGAGCTATTTAGAAAGATGCATCACCAGTTGCCTAAACTGTTTATCATCTTGCAGATGCGCAGTTGCTTGGGAGCCCCATTTTACACCAAGGACCTGGAAAACCATTCCCAACAATTGGGAAAATCCTAGATGGTCCATCCACCCATAGGTGAGGTCTCCAAATTTGCCCCAAAAGTGGGTCCAGCTTTTATAGGCCAAAAAGAGCAAGTCCGACTGACTTGATATTTTTAGCCCAGAAACCCCTGCAGCTGCTGGCACACTTCACAATCAGCAGGGACACAGCTAGGCCAACGCCCAGACCTCTGCTGGGAGGCTTTCTCCTCCAATACCCTTCAAACAAACCTCTCTTCAAGTCACTGGGGAAAGTTTCTTAAAATTATACATTTCTGGCACATTGCTACAGAGGGTTATGTGAAAGATTCTAAAGCAGCTGCTTTGGAGTCAAAGAGCCAGCATTAAGAGTCCTTGTCATCTGTTTGTAGCTAAATCACACTTTGGGGGATTTGAAGGAGTTTGGAACGAACTCGAGAGCAGACCACTGAGTTTTTTAGATGATGCCTTATCTTGTGTATAGACAGGAAGGGTGAGTTTGGCTCACATCTCCACTGCATGGCTCACAAGGCCGCCAAGACTTCTAGTTACAAGAGCTTTTAAGGGTTTATTGCCAATAAGACACTGCCAAGAGGGATATCTGTGGTTTAGACCCAATCCTTCAATATTTCGTCTTATGGACTCATGCTACAGGGTAAGCTTCCTTAGCCAATCATGTTATGACACACAAACCTATGGCACTGCATCTTAAACTTCTTGTTTGCCATTGTAACTACTTTTATTTTTTCTAGATCTTGAACTCAACAACTTAAAACTTTCCTCCACTTCGACTTTCCTCCACGTGTCTCTGCTATAAACTATAAATCCACATTCTCGCTTCTAGCACCTACGTTTGGAAGCCCTTTCCAAAGTCTCAGATCAAATCCTGTCTTTAATTCTAAGCTTTGCTGGCAAGACCAAAGATCTGAGAACTCCCTGCATTTCAGTTTCCAACAACACCGATGCTGTCATTTCCAGAGTGCCCAGGATCCGTCTGGAACAGTCAACTCTGGCAGGAACAAGGCAGCTGCCAGGGGGCTGCTTATGGCCTCTGACCCCCGATTGCTCAGGGCTTCCCAGTGCCCCAGCCCCTCGGGGTCTCCCCCAGCCCGGCCAAGCTGCCCGGCAGCAGCGCCGCAGCCCCACAGCAGCTCCGGAGCAGCCCCAGCCAGAGGCACCTCGGGGCCCTCAGCAGCGCAGCCAGCAGCACAGGGGCAGGAGGACACGGATGGCGTTTCCTGCCTGGCACGGGGTTTGTGGCCATGTCCAGGCACCGCTCTGGCAGGGATCCCCGCAGCTCCGGCCCCTGCCCAGCTGCTCTGTCGGCAGCACAAAGGCTTCAGCGGAACCACCAAAGGCCAAGGGGCTTCTGGCCCTTTTCCCTGCAGCACTGCACGCCTGGGCAGCTGGCTGAGCACAAGCACCCTTTTCCCTGCTTTCCCTTATGCCCTGCCGATCCTGGGCATTAAAAGAAAGATCCTGGGAGTCTCTCTATTGTAACACATCCTATATTTATATACAAAAAGGAAAACAAAAAGAAGAAATTAACAACCTTGAACACAAGGAAAATACCCGCTGGCTCAGGTGGCCCCAGCAGACATAATCTCTGGCATCAGGTACCCATAGAGGTCCAGCAGCATAGGCGGCCAAGCCCAGAGACACTAAGCCCTGTCTTCCACGCCCTGCGGAGCCGATCTTCCAAATTCTCTAAGATGGAATATGGAACTGTAGCTTGTGCCCTGAGAATGCGTAAAGTTTCAAGTGCCAGGCTTCTGACAGAAAGGCTGATGTCATTTGCCATTTCTTCAAGGGCTGCAAGAGAGAGGAACAGAGCCAAGGTCAGATCCCGGATCTGCAGGGAGCCGAGGATAGCCCCAAGCCAGAGCCATCGCAGCTGGCTCTTGCCATGGCCTGGAGGGAGCAGGGACCAAGGGGATCAGCCGAAAGCTGCTGGCCACGAATGGCACACGTGGCCCTGAAATCTCAGTGTGCTCTGACCATGCCATCCACTGTCTGCACAGGGATCAGAGCCCTCCGCAGCCGGGGCAGGGCTTGCTTCCCCTGCCAGGCCCCTGCTGTCAGCCCACTGCCCTCACTCACCACTGCAGATCAGCTGGACCTGTTCCTGCTTCCCTCTAAAGCTCCGCCCGGCGATCCCTATGAACGCAGAGCCTGTCATGGCACAGCTCCCTGCCAGCGGCCCAAGGGCACGGCTGCCAGAGGGCGGCAGCCCCGCCGAGGCCGGGCGGGGCTCCACGGCGCCCGGCCCGGGTGGCGCTGCCGGGGCAGCAGGCGGGGCTGGGGCCGAGCCGCGGCGGGCCGGGGAGGGAGCCCGGGCTCGTGGCTCACCCATGAACATGACGGCCGCCTCTCGCAGGGGCTCCTGTGGGCTCTGCAGGTAGCGCAGGGCCCGGCGCAGGTGCTCGGCCGCTCTGCTCCCGCCTTCTGCCAGCTGGAGAGAGCGGGAAGGAGGGAAGGGTTGGCGCTCTGCCTGTGCCCAGCCCCGGCCTCCCCTGCCCGCACAGCCCTGAGGCGCGGCCAGCAGCCGCTGGCGCCGGGCCCCCGAGGGGAGGGCCAGAGGGCCGGCTGCTGCTCGGGGAGCCGCGGTGCCGGCCCGCAGCCCCGCCGGGCAGGGACTCCATGAGCAGCCGGCTCGGGCACAGCTGCCAGCCCTGCACACTGAGCACCGCACTCAGGTGCCTTCTCCAGGCTGAGCCTGTGGTTTCCAAGCAGTCCTTACCAGGCTGTCTGCAAACATCCATAGCTTCTTCTTCTTCACAATTTTGTCTAGGTCCCTCCTCTTCAGGAACTCGGCCACACAAAGCAGCGTTTCCAAAGAAGCCTGGAGAGCAGCAGAGATGCAGAGATGACTACAAAGCACAGGGCACAGGACCCATGTCCCTGTGCCAAGGCCTGGAGGAGGCTGCAGCCCAGGAGGTGACCAGGGCAGGAGGCAGCCGAATCTCCTTCCAGGGGGACAGCAGCAGCCCATGAGTCCTCACCTGTGCCACACGCCGATTCTCATCATGGCAGTGGAAGAAGAGTGGTAGAAGGGTGTGGCGTACTTGTGTCTCCAGGGCCTTTCTTTTCTTTTCCAATGGAAGAGTCAGCAATGTTCGTAAGAGCAATATGGAGAGCAGCTGCACCTGGCTATTATTCTATATGAAGAGAAGAAAAGAAGACCTTAGCGTGGGCTGTAGGGCGCTCAGGTGGGTGCAGGCCTGGAAATCCACAGGGCACTGAGTGTCCGGGCAGCACGCAGTGGCTGTGGCTGGGGGCAAAGAGACTTACATGGTCAAAGAGTGGCAGGAGCGCCTCAGCCAGCTTCAGGGCAATGGGGGTGGGTATTGGCGTGTCCTTGTCCAAGATTATAAAGCTGAGTACCATGACTGTCATCTTAACTGTCTCTGCATCTGCATCCCCCAGGAACTCCACAAGACTTTCAGTCAGGCTCCACATTTTTTCAGCCTGCATGGAATGCAAGTCTGTGAAACACCACCCTGCTGCCGCAGGGCCCAGAGGCCAAAGGCCTGTCCTGAAGCACACGGGCAGCTGAAGTGGGAGGCAGGAGAGCTGGGAGCAGCTGCCCCAGCACCCCAAGAGCAGGCAAGGCCAAGCAACTGCGTTCCCCAGTGCAGCTTCAGCTGCTGCCCCCTTCTCACCATCAAAGGATCATCAGTGAGCTTGAGAAGGGCCCTGAGTATCAGGCGACGCCTCTCCTTGCACTCGCTCTGCAGGTACCTCGAGCAGATTTGCAGGACTCTGTCAGCATCGCGTTCTCTCAAGTCCAGGCACTCGAGCACCTGAAAGGCACAGGGCAGTGACAGGGGACCCGGCTGGCAGGAGCCTGGAACCACAGAGGGCTGGGCCTGGGCAGCAGCACGGGGCACAGGCACCGTCCTGGCAGCTGTGGCTATGAGAGGGCAGAGAGCTGGGAGGCTGCTCAGCGAGGCACTGCTGGTCTTCAGGCTCACCTCCACAAGGAATGCCAGGGCAGGCAGATCCCAGCGTGGCTCCTGTGTGCTGAGCAGCCGGAGCAGGTAGCGAAAGATCCGGAAACAGGAGGGCATGGAGACGCAGGACATCTCTCTGGCAGGAGAAAAAGGCAGCAAGACTGTGAGCCAGGAGAATAAACCTCTCCCAGGACTGACTCACACAGGTCAGGCCTTTCCCCAGCATTCTACAAGGGGACCTGGGCCATGTGGGAGTTGGTTGCTCATGAGCACCCTCCTCTCCCAGCCTTTTCCAGTGTGCTTGGCCTTCCCTCAGTGACAAGGCCCTCTGGCCCATGACCACAGGGACTGTGTGGGGCACCTGGGCACAGAGCACAAATGTCAGAGGCAGTGGGGAGGAGGGGGTCTCACCTGGCCAGCAGACCTACGGCATAGTGGTGGGTGTCAACAGAGAGCAGCATGTCCCAGCCACACCTGCGTTCCATGGCCACCACAACATCCTTGTAGTGCTTTTGGCAGAGCAGGGACTTCAGGGTCTGCACTGCAAACCTGTGTGCAGAGCGAAGCCCAGGTCACTCTGGCAGCACTGGCTCCTTCCCAAGCCACGTGGCAGGGACAGGAGGACTGGGATGGAGTACCTGTTAGGGCTGGTGGCAAGGCCGTGCTCTTCCTGGCATCCCTTCCAGAATGTATTGACCTTCTCTGGCATCTCTTCTGTGCTGAAGAACACTTGGAATAGCAGATGCACAAATAGGTGGGAGAAACACACCTTCAATATACGTGGGATACAGGGCACCTGGAGGATCTTCCACATCACCATGGTTGCCTGCAAAGGACAAAGCCCCCCAAGACTGCACTCAGTGCCAAGGTGTTCGTGTGGCAGGGCCCGAGCGTAGCACAGCCTGGAGAGACGCAGGGGGAGCACAGAGGCTGGCGGGCCTGAAGCTGCCCCTGGGCCATGTTTCAGGGCAGCGCCTGAGGCAGGGAGATGCAGTAGGGGAAGGAGGATGGAGAGGTGCTGGAGAGGCAGCCTTGGGGCCAGCAAAGGCCAGTTGCAGAAACTCACAGCCAGGGCAAAGACACGTGTTTTGTCCCCATCGGAGGTGCATGTGCTGTGCTCTGGCCAGCTCCCCAGCACATTCAGGAGTCTCAACTGCACCGGCTTTGCAGTCCTGGGCGAGCACAGGATGGTCTTCCACATGGCCATGGAAGCTCTGTGGGGTTAGAGCTCTGACTCAGGTGGGTCTCAGATACAGCACCATGACCAGAGCTGGCTGCCAGTTCTGCCTCTGCCCGCTGCCCCTCGCCAGCAGCACCCAGGCAGCCCAGCCCGGTGGGAAAAGACCCCTAAGGGGCAGGGAGGGAGCATGGCAGCAGGCTCAGGAGCTGACATGCCAGGGCTGGCAAAGGCAGCAGCCAGAGGGCCCTGGAATTCTCTATTGGTTGGACACCTGGGGCAGGTTGAACAGGATGATGGGCTGGGGAGCCCTGAGCCCTGTGGGCAGGTGGGCCCCATACCTGTCACAGGACGGGGCCACACGCAGGAGCGTCATTACTACGTCAGCTGGGTGTTCTTTGGTAAGATCCAGCAGGGTCTTGTCCAGCCTGTGCTTGTCAGAATCATTTGCCATGAGCCACTGGTGGATGTGTCTCACCATGGCGGGCACCTGGAGAAGGCACAGGGAGACTTGGAAAGCTGCCACAGGGAGCAATGATCCCAACTTCCCCAGAGAAGTGCTTCCCTTCCCACCACACTGCCATGAGGCCTCAATGGCTCACAGCAATTAGCATACGTGGCTTGGGAGGCCAAGCAATTCCTGGGAGGATCAAACCTTGTCCACAGGCTGCTTACTTGCTTTGGATTGGAAAAATCTTTCTCTCCAAGCATATACAGGAGGGCAGCACTGGTCTTGGTCTGGAAGATGGGATTGTGTGGTCTGAGCCTAGTGCGCATGGCGATGGTCTCTTCCTCCTGAATTTTCTTCATGAATTTGCAAACGAGTATTAGGAGAAGGGCAGGAAGCTAGGGATGCTGCATGGACTGCTCCACACACGGTGCTCAGCTGAGCAGGGACAGCAGGCCCAGCCCAGGTGGGGGTGGCTGCAGGTACCTGGGCTGTGCTGCGGAAGCGGCCACGGCTGGATTCCTGCTCTTGCGTGCGCTCCACGGCTGCATCTGACAAAGAGAGAGCGCAGCCAGAGCTGAGGGGCTGCGGGAGAGGCCGGAGAATAGAGTCCAGCCCTGCGCTCCCCAGGCAGGGAGAGCCCCGGGATGCCCCAAGAGGATGGAGAACGGCCACTGCAGGGTGTCTGCCCGGCCCCTCTTCTGTCCTGTGGGCATGTCCCCAGGGCATGGGATGGGGCCAATCTGGCTGCAGGCACAAGTCCTGCAGCCGAGCTCTGCCACTCACCCCGCTGTTGCAGCCTGAATGGCACCGCCTTTTGAGTCTCCTGTGCTGGGGCAGCTCCAGGGCCTTCTTCTTCCTCCTCCCAGGCCAGTTCAGGCACTTTAAGGGATTTCTGCTCCAAGTCTCTGACTTGATTTGGTGGTACTTGCAGGAGAGATGCTTCGGAACAGCTCCGGGGCACCAAGTCCCACACTCTGCCCTCAAGGGTCCCTGCAGAATAGAAGCCTCGGAAGGCCACGGGTCAGCAAGTCCTGTGGTCTGGCCTCGAGCTCAGCTGCAGGAACAACGCCTCAGAGAGGCTCTGGGTCAGACACGAATGAGTGCGCTGTGTGAGGGCTCCGCTCTGTTATGTCCTGACCCATCGAGTGCTCCGAGCACTGTGGCGTGCACTTGTCCCTGCCAGCTCCTATGTCACCACGTGTCACAAAGGGCCCTTGGACACCCGTTCTATGCCACAGTGACCATGCTGCACCGTGTCACAAAGGGCCCCTGCACACACTGCCCTCTGCCCTGGGGCCACCCCCAGGCCACTCAAAGTGGCCCAGGGTGGAAGGAATCACTCACCCCAAGTGTCTAAGACATCCCAACAGGGTCTTTAGGAATGGCTCAAACCATCAGCAAACACTGCCCTGCTCTGTGGGCTCAGGGCAGCAGAAAGAGCCCCCAGGGCTCCGCTAGGAAGGGCACGGGGCCTTCCACAGAAGCTGGCTCAGCCTCCTTGGGACACATCCTGGCTAGTGGCTATCCTAAACCCACGGGTGTGACATGAACAGGGAACATGTGGGTCCAGGCACGAATTCTGGTCTGACCCCTGGCGCTCAGGGAGCACTGACATCAGCAGGTGTGGCAGTGTTCCCGCCCAAGCAGACCTGCCACCCCCCGAGCCCTGGCAGCACTGGTGCTCATCTCCTGCCTCAGAGACCTGTGCCCCAGGGGGCTTCTGTGCCAGAGGGAGCCAAAGCCCACGTGCATGGGGGCTGTGCTCCTTCCTGCAGGGGCTGATGGCAGGAGCACCCGGAGCAACTGCTGGCAGCACTTGGTATCTGTCAGATGATGTTCCTCCTTCGTGGAATGACTTTTTCAATAGCAGGCATGAGCAGCAGCACAAAAGCACTAATAGCTACTGCATTTCACAGGACAGAGGGACTCTAAAGAGACACAATCATGACTGCATGGACTTTTCTGCACATTTTTCATGCTTTCTGCAATAAAAAAACAGTGGAGTTTAAAGTTTAGTGCAGCATTGTTTGTGTTGTCTGAGACCAGCAGCTAATATCTGGTGCATTGGCAAAGTACAGAAGACAGGGAAAACTCTCAGAGGAGAAAGAGAAGGTGTTCTGTGTCTCTGAGTATGGTGTGAGCACCCTAAAGGAGCAGCCAATGCAAGTGCTGAAAGTAGACTTGCTATTTTTGTTCTCGTTCCTGAGCCTACTCTGGTGCTGTTTCTGTGGGGTTCAGAGCTGCTGGGGCAGCAGCGACTCCGCAGCCCTGCTGGAGGAGACATGGCCGCCCACCCCATGGTGACAGCATCTCTGTGGGCCCAGAGCTCTGGGTCAGGGGGGCCTCGGTCACGGCACCATGGCCTGGGCAGCTGCCAGGGCCCGGGCTGGCCACCAGCCCTGCCTCTGCCCCTGCTCCTTATTGGCAGCACCCAGTGGCCGTGCCCCGGCAGGGCCCCCTTGCCCTCCCTGTCCCCAGCCAGCCCAGCCTGGGCACCTCAGGGGTGTCCCCGCTCTTCTTCTGGGGTGGAGGCCCGGCCTTGAGGGCTTCTGCCGAGGGTGTGGGACACACGCTTTGGGGATGAGCCAGAGCAGCCAAGTGCCAGGAGCAAGGTGGCTGCTGGGGTGCTTCTTGTGGCCTCTGACACCCAATTGCTCAGGGCTTCCCACTGCCCCAGCTCCTCAGGGGCCTCCTGTCCCCTTGTAGCCTCCTGCCACCCACTCCCTCACACATCGCCCTGTTCCTTCCCACTGCCTCATCCCATCAGGGCCTCCACAGCACCTCATCCCTTTGTGGCCCCAGCCCCTCAGGGTCTCCCCCAGCTTGGCCTCCCCCAGCAGCACCGCCGCCCTACAGCAGCTCCAGAGCAGCCCCATCCAGAGGCACCTTGGGGCCCTCTCAAGGCAGCCAGCAGCTCACGGCCAGGAGGACACGGATGGCGCTTCCTGCCTGGCACAGGGCTTGTGGCCATCTCCAGGCACCGCTCTCGCAGGGATCCCTGCAGCTCCAGCCCCTGCCCAGCTGTTCTGTGGGCAGCACAAAGGCTTCAGCAGAGCCACCAAAGGCCAAGGGGCTTCTGGCCCTTTTCCCTGCAGCACTGCACGCCTGGGCAGGATGCTAAGTACAAGCACCCTTTTCCCCCTCCTCCCCTATCCTGTACGGACCCCTGGCAGCAAAGAAAATTTCCTGAGAGTCTGTATATTATAACACATTCTATATTTACATAAGATAAAAAATGCAATGGAAGAAAAGTCATAAAGAAAAAGAAAATCCCCACTGGCTAAGGTTGCCCCAGCAAAGAGAGCCTTCTGGATCATCTCTCTACAGAGCTCCAGCAGTGCAGCCAGCTTAGCCGCGACAGACGAGGCCGAGGCCGAGTCATCCATGCCCTGCGCAGCTGATCTTGCAGCCTCTGGAAGATGGAATATCGCCCACTCACTGTTGCTCGGAGGACATGCAGTGTTTCAAGTGCCAGCTCTGACACAGCACTGCTCATGTCCTCCCTCAGGCATTGGAGGGCTGCAAGAGAGAGGAACAGAGCCAAAGTCAGATGCCAGATCTGCAGGGAGCCCAGGAGAGGCCCTGCCAGTGCCATCATGTGAAATACAAAGCTGTGTTTCGTGTCAGGTATGGACAGGCAATGTGTGTATTTGTGATTGAGATATGTGTGGACACCAATCATGGGACAGCTGTGAATTCTAATAATAACCAAGGAATGTAAAGCATGGAAGAAGGCCTTTGAACCTATCTTTTGTTTGCAATTAACCTTGGTAGATTCAGGAGCATTTGAATTAAAGCGTTAAGGATTTTGCTTTTTGCTTGTAGTCAGGCCTTAAAGAGTGCTGCAATAATAACCTTTTGAAATATAATTTTAGAATATTGCTTGTATCCTTGAAACTATAGCTTTGGAATATATATAAAGGAAATATGCTTATCTCACACCTTAACAAAACAGAGAAAAACAGCTTGGGAAAGGAAGATGAACATCATCTCAAGGATTTATAATTTTGACCAAGGGAAGCCGGACATCACTGTTATGAGATTTATAGTCATTGTAATTATAAAGATGGACCCACATCTGGGGAGCTGGACTTCACCAGATGGGATTCATCTTTATTCTTGCGGAAACTGGACCAACATCTTGGAAACTACCACCACCATCTGGGGATCCTCCTTTTTGGGACGCATCCTGAAGAAAAACTAAATCACAATAGTGTATAGAATTGTGATGTAAAAACTGGAAATAGAAACTGCTGATGAGTAAAAAAATTGGAATAGAAACTGCTGAGAAAACTTATGAGTACCCCTAAAAAAACCTGTAAGCCCCAAATATCGGTGTGCAGTTGGAGGGAAAACTTCCCCCACTGTACCCAGCGCTGTTTTGCTCATACTTTACCATATTAATTAATAAATTGATTGCGGCTAGAATATTGGCCTAGTCAAGCTTCTCATTTATAACAAGCACCATCCAGATCTGGTGTTTGCTGGGACCGCCAGTGCCCAGATTTGGAAATTTCCCGGTGCCTCCACAGCCCAGGTCTAGCAATTTGGTCTTAGACTAGCTTAGGCAGAGAAGTTCCTTGGACTGTGACTTTCCTTTTTCTTGGAACTGTTTAAACCTAATCTGGACTGAAAAGCCAAAAAAGCACCGGCAGCTCACACCTGTGGCCCACCGAGTTCTGGGACGCTGCATTCCGGTGCCAGAGGGACTTAGAAGAGACCGAGTGAGCCAACTACAACCCACAAAAAGGACTTTCTGAATTTGCCATCTCTTCCTCACTGTGAGAGGTTTTATTTAATATTATACCTTTTTTATGCTTGTGTATACTTTCCTTGTTAAATTAACTGGGGGTTTTTTTCACTTTTCTCCAGGGAAGTCGTTTCCTGAACTAGTAGGGGGAGGGGTCGCTTGAACTTGCTTTCTAGACGGATCCCTTTTGGAGGTTTCCTCCCAAAATTTGCCCAAAACCAGCACAAACACTCAAAATGAAAATTTCACCAGTGGCATGATTACCTGGTGGCAAATCTTGTGACAGAAGCTCGACCTTGTTCTCCACAAGAGGTTCTTGAGAAGAGCAGACAGGGAAAGATTCCTGGAAAACTGAAACAGCTTTCCAGAAGTGAAATAAAAATGCACTAAACAATCCAAGGTGCTTTCCTCTATTTATTTGTATGCTCCCGTTTTCCTCGTTGGACTACTTCTCCATCCCATTAATTCCAGATGCTCCTCACCTCTAAGATCAGTGACTTTAGCGAGTTTTAGACACTCTAAAATACCATGAGCCACACACCGTTTTCCTTCCCCTGTTTTTACTGGAAAGCAACACTGGAGATGTAAGTGAAGTGCTGGAGTCAGGTAGGAATCCTACACCAAGGGAAGGTGCCCCGGCAGTGTTTGACCCTCAGCAAGGACAATGCACAGCAGCAAGCGAGGGAATTGCTCTGCCACCGTGCAGGAGTCAGGGTTCTGCATCTGGGCTCAACGCTGCAAAGTTCCCGTGTTTGGACAGACTCAGGGGCTGTACCCGGGGCGCGCGGGGCTCGGCCGTGGGGCTCGTGGGGCGAGCGGGGAACGGACACGGGGACGAACGGCCCCGGTGCTTCAGTTGCAGCAGTGGCAGCGGCGGCGGCAGCAGCAGCAGCAGCGGCAGCAGCGGCGGCAGCAGCGGCGACAGCGGCAGCAAAAAGACATTATCTTCTTTCTCTTTCTCTTTCCCTTTCTGTTTCTCTCCCTTTCCCACTGTCGGGCGCCCTTTTCTCGGGGTCCGTTTCCCGGCCTCCCTGTCCTCCCCCCGCCTCCCTCTCCCCGTGCTGGGCCGGGCCATGTCCCCGGCCCGCCCCCAGCCCCGGGCGGGGCTGCCCCGTGCCCGGCCCCGGGCGTCCCGCCGCGGTCTCGCCTCCGCCCGGCTCTGGCCGTGCTGGCGGCGGCGCCGCTGGGCGGGCATCAGTGCCTGGGGCTAGGGCGGCATTGCCGCCCTTTGCCTCCGCCTGGCCCGAGCCCGGCCCCGGCCCCGGCCCCGACCCGACCCCGGCCCCGGCTCCTCCCGGGGCCCGCGGAGGACACACGCGGCGCGGCCGCTCCCGCCGCCTCGGCTGCGGCTTCCCCGGCCCGAGCTCCGCCGCTCGGCAGCGCGGCCGCCGGCCCCGAGCCTCCCGTGCCGCGTTCCAAGGAGCGAAGGCGGGGCATGGCCGGCCCGGGGCAGGTGAGGGGCGCTCGGGGGCCGTTGCTGGCCCCGGGCCGAGCGCTGACAGCCGCGTCCCGCCCGCAGGGAAGGCGCAGGAGGCCCTGCAGGAGCGGTACCGGCTGGGTTCGCTGCTGGGGCGCGGCGGCTTCGGCAGCGTCTTCGCGGCCACGCGGCTCTCGGACGGCGCCAAGGTGAGCGGCGGGGCCGGTGGCGGGCGGAGGAGGAGGAGGAGGAGGAGGAGAAGGAGGAGGTGGTGGAGGGCTGATGGCGAGCTCATCCCGCTGCTCCCCTTGGCTTGCAGGTGGCCATCAAAAGGGTGCCACGGAACCGCGTCCGGCACTGGGGCGAGCTGGTGAGTGAGCGGGGCCAGCGGCAGAAGCCGGGGCTGCCGGGCGGGGATGAGCCGAGGCCCGGCAGAGTGGAAGCCGCCAGGACGGCTGGAGGGGGAGCGGGCGTGGGGCCAGCGCAGGGCGCAGAGCATCCCGGGCTGGGTGAGGGCTTCTCCAGGCCTGGCATGGCATCGGCCCCCCCGACGGCATCTTGCTCCTCCCGCAGCCCGACGGCACCAGCGCACCGCTGGAGGTGGTGCTGCTGGACAAGGTGTCCACTGGCTTCCCTGGTGTGGTGCAGCTGCTGGAGTGGCTCGAGCTCCCCAACTACATCGTGATGGTGCTGGAGCGGCCAGAGCGGTGTCAGGACCTGTGGCGTTTCATTCAGGCACGGGGGTTCCTGCCCGAGGAGAAGCCGTGGGAGCTGTTCCGCCAGGTGCTGGAGGCTGTGCGGCACTGCACCAGCTGTGGGGTCCTGCACCGCGACATCAAACCAGGGAACATCCTGGTTGACCTGGGCACCGGACAGGCCAAATTGATCGATTTTGGCTGTGGCACCTACCTGCAGGACACAGTCTACACTCACTTTGCAGGTGAGCCTCCACAGGGGTGTGCTCCAGGTGCTGGCATCTCATGGCCCAACATCTCCCAGCCCAAGGATGCTCTGGCAGTGGGGATTCTCCTTTTTACTGCCAGTCAGGGGCCAGAGTCTTCAGCTGAGTTGCTTTAGAGAGGGGCTGGGTGGGGAGCCATCTTCCAGCCCTGCTGGCAGCCTTTGCCAGCCACTCTGACGAGGACTGGGGCTGGGCTGGGGCAGCCAGCCTGACAAAAACCCCCGTGGGTGGGGGTAGCAGAGAGGGGGGCCGGAACCTGTGCCCCAGCCAGTTTAGCGTGCAGGCGAGAGGAAGGGCTTGGACTGTTCCACTCACCCTGTTTGCCTTGGCTTCATAATATTTTTGGGGCAATGCAGGCAGGGAGGATAAGGGCATGTTTTTTCCCCAGCACAGAGTGGGTTTTTCCTTTGCATGTCATGGTCAGGCCTAGCCAGGGCTGCCCTCAGTGGCTTCTTTTCCAACCCCAAGTTTGTGCACAAGTCCCAGGTGCTGGCGAGAGGGCAGTGGTCACCCTGTGTGCCAATGAGGCAGCCCCCACACGCCCAGGGATGCTGGGGCCAGGCTGTGGGAGCAGCAGCATCCCCCTGCTGAACTCCATCTGTATTCCATAGGAACACCATCATACAGCCCCCCAGAATGGAACCACTTTGGGTGGTACCACGGCGAGCCAGCAACGGTCTGGTCCCTGGGCATCCTGCTGCACCAGATGGTCTGCGGGGAGCACCCTTTCAGGAGGGGCTGGAACATCTGCTGGGGCCAGCTCTCGCTGCCACAGAGGCTCTCTCAAGGTGGATCCTCTTCTCTGGGCACGGGGGGAATACCAGTGCTGGGAGGCAGCAGTGGGCTCGTGAGCATCCTGCTCTGGCAGCTGCTGAGGAGGTGGCACATGTCCTGCTCTCCTCCAGAACAGGGAATGGATGGGAAAGTTCAGGCCCAGCTCTGAGTGCATCCAGAATGGCCTGGGCATGGGAACAGTGGGGCAAAGCAGACAGGAGCCTTCTCTAGCTGACGGCAGTTTCTGCTTTCTCTCCCCAGAGTGCAAAGATCTGATCAGGTGGTGTTTATCTGTGCACTTCTTGGACAGACCCACATTAGAAGACCTGCTCTGTGATCCTTGGGTGCAGGGTATTCCTCTGCCATAGAAGAAGGGAGAGAGCCTTAGGCACACTTTGATGCAGGGCCCTGGTAAGTTCCAGCTCCACACATGCCTGGGCAATCAGAAGCAAAGGAACCCAGACCTTTTTGTCCTGCCTGTGTCACTGCCCCGGGCTCATGGGATGGGACCACGCAGCCCTTGTGCTGGAGCTGAGCTGCTCAGCCCAGCACTGGTGGCTGCCATCCAAGCTGGTTTTGCTTGTCCTGGTTCCCTGACAGCTGGGGCCCTGGGCAGAGCCCTGAGAGCCTGGTCTCACCGCAGGGAAGGAGCCCCTGGAGAAGCTGTACCGGGTGGGGATGCTGCTGCTGCTGCTGGAGACAGCGAGGATGACATCAAGGGTGACAAGCTCTTCCTCAGCCTGGCCACCGGCAGCTGAAGGTGATGGACTTTGATTCTGGCACCTTCTTCAAAGCCAAAGTCCACAGGGAATTTTCAGATGAGTCCAAAGGTGGGGAAATGCTCCCAGATTTGGGCATTGGCCAGCCTGGCTGGGAAGCAAAGGTTCCCCCTTTGCTGGGGCAGATGCAACTCATTCTCCAGTCAGCTGCCCAGCTGCTTTTTGGAAGGGCTGGGGGGATTGGCTGGCGTGGGTAGGAAATGGGAGTGGGCTCCTGGCCCTGCCAACAGCCCCCAGCACCCACCGTGGCCTGGGCTGGGGCTGGGGCAGCCAGCCCGACACAAAGAAAAGGCCCATGGTGGGAGCAGAGGTGGGACTCCAGAAGCTGTGCACAGCTGCTTTGCTTTGCAGGAAAGGAAGGGCTTGAGCTGCTCCACTGCCCTTGTTTGCTTTGGGATCACCGTGATTTTGGGGGGCAAAGATGGGGGGAAGAGAGCAAGTGTGGGCTTCCCTCCCCCAAGGCTGGGTTTTTCCCTAGCATGTAGGGGTTGGGCCTTTCTCAAGGCCCTGATAGAGATAAGAGTTTTTACCTTGTTTCTTGTTTTCCCTTTTTGTCTCTAATCTCTTTTCAATAATTTGTTCTTTGTTTTTCCAGAGGAAGCATTCTAGGTGGTCCAGTGTGGATGGGGAAGTGCTTGGGAGCAGCTGTGGCGTGGATGGGCCATGCCCTTGGAGAAGGCTGAGGCCGTGGTTTGGGAGCAGCTTTTCTTCCAGCCATGGATGGCGTGAGGTGGGTCCCTGTGTGCTTGGCAGGGTGGGATCAGAGCTTTTGGGAGATGGCAGCGAGCACAGGAGCATCCCGCTCTGGGCAGCTGCTGAGGGCTGGATGTACCATGGCTGGCTGCAGGCTGGGCACATGTCCTGCCCTCCTGCTCTGCTGCCAAAGGCAGCAGGGATGGGCAGCTCTGGGCACAGCTCTGGGCACAGCCAGCATGGCCTGGGCACCGCAGGCCTTGGCACAAGGGGACAGGAGCCCACAGCTGACGGGCAGTTTCTGCTTTCTCTCCTTGCAGCCGGGCTCTGTGCGTGCTGAGGCTGCTCTGGGCCCTGCCAGGGCTCTGCTGGGCTCAGCCCTGTGCCCAGCTGGGCTGGCTCTGCCCTCACATTGCCTTGACAGCTTTGCATCAGACGAGCCCCTTCCGAGCACAGCGCCTGAGCTTTCTGCTTTGGCAGGTGAGTGAGACTCTGCTGCAGGCCCAGAGATTGCAGCTGGGGACACACATCCAATTGGCAAGGACCCAGACTCTCCACAGTCCCAGCTGAATGCCTGGATCTGCACAGGGTGTTTTGTCTGTCCCATTCTTCCTTCTTTATTGGCTGGAATTGTGCAGTTGCACTTTCTTCCTCCTCCAGAAGTGCCACGAGTGGGCCAAAGCTGGCGAGTGGGCCGTGTTCCTGAGGCAGTGCAGGCTGGAGCTGATGGATGGAGAATTGCCCTTCTGCACCTCCCAACCAGAGCAAAAAGCCATAAGTGGGACTTGTTGTCTTTAAGAAATCCCTGACAGTTTCAAATGGAATGTGCAGCTCATTACCAGGCTGAGAAGGAAGGGCATCTTCTAAAGGATTTGGGGTTATACAGAGTTTCCATTCCCAGTCCTGCTTGGAGCTGTAAGGGCAAAAAGCAATTTCCTCTTGCTTTCACCACAATTTCAAATGCCAGTGTTGGAAATAAAAGCCAAAATCTTTTAAAAGGATGCTGAGGTCAATAAGATGGATCCATACCATCAGCACATTTACAATGTAAATAACTGAGCTCTCTTTCTAAAAAGATCATTTACCTCTTAATGCAAAGCTACAGAAGTTTTTTCACTAATGCTTGGGTTTTTTTTTTATCTTTCCCATGTTATATAGTTTTCTTCCTTTTCCCTTTTTTTCATTTAGATAGAAAAAATGTCCTACAGAAGGAATGTCCTTTGCTCCTGGTTCCCGTGTGGAGCAGCTCCCTTCCCGCTGGCTGAGCTGCTCAGGCAGAGCCCGGCAGCTCCTGGCCCTGCAGGGCAGAGGCTTTTCCCCGTTGCTGGGCACAGACTGATGGAGCAGCACTGCTGAACACGGGCACACCCAGAGGGACCAGCAGCAGCTGCCTTTGGCCACCCGAGGCTCCAAGGCCCAAACTCTGAGCAGACAGGGCTGGAAGAGACTGGCAGGCTCCCTGTTGGCTGTGCTGCCCCACTTGTGCCCGGCCCAGCTTTGCTTGGGGCAGAGGGAGAACAAGGGGCAGCTCCCTGCCAGCCCCAGCCCAGGGACCCCTCCAGCCCCGGGGCTTGGGGCACTGTCAGCACCTGCTGCTCCAGCCAGGGCTTCTGCTGGCCCTGACAGCAACACCCAAAGTGGGGCTGATCCCGAGGGAGCAGCAGCAGGGCCTGGATGTGATCCCTGACTCTGGGCCAGGGCTGCACAAATGACCCCACAGCAGCAGCAGCAGCAGCAGCAGCAGATGGAGCTGACTTTGAGCACAGCCCCTGCCCCTCTTCTCTGCCGTGTGCAGCGGTGTCACAGCAGCCTGAGGCACCTGGGAGCCCCCAGTGCCAGCAGGGACTTGAGATGGCAGCCCTGGGCTCCTGGAGGTTGTGCAGGGAACAGAGCTGGGGACTCCCTGTGCATGTGGAGCTTCCAGATGGAAAAGGCTGCTGTGCCCAGGCAGCTCCAAGGGCACAGAAAGGAGGTTCTGGACCACTGGATCTGTGCCAGTCCCACAGTCCTGGGCACAGCAAGAGGGACAGAAGCAGGCAAGGTCAGAGCCTGGGAAGAGCAAGACCCAGGAGCAGGAACAGCTGCTCCATTGCACTCTTGGAGAAAGCTCTTGGCTGGTTCAAAGCGCTGAAAGGCGTGAGGGGCAGAGAGGAGGCCACAGCAAACAATGCTCCTGTTTGCACAGCCTCCCCTCTCCGTGTCCCAGCAGGAATTGGATGGACTGTATTGGTCTCTGCGAGTCGTCTCGTTCAGCATGAGCAGCTCAGCACCAGGAGCTGAAGGAGCTGAAGCCTCAGGCCACAGGAGCTGGGCAAGAGGGAACTTTGTGAGCAAAGTCATGCTGCTAAAACAGACCCAGCTGAATGCAGCGGATATAATCATGGAATCACAGAATCCTTTCAGTTGGAAAAGACCTCTGAGCTCACCCAGTGCAGCCGGTCAGCCAGCAGTGCCAAGGCCAGCACTAAACCACGTCCCTGAAGTGCCAAGGCCTGGACAAGAGCCCTGAGTGAGGCCTGGACAGCAGCCCTGAGCCAAAGGTGCCTCTGGATGAACCTTCCAGCCAAAGGTTATCTTTGTATCTGCTCCCTAATGGATTGTGCATGGTCATTAGCACTGTGATAGATGTAGGCACTCCTTAGTGAAACATGTATTGACCTTTCTGTGTTTAGAAGGCAGACAAGGCCATGGAATCTGCCATATGGCCTTGTTTGGGGCTAAAGGATCAAAGTCAGCTGCCTTGGTTCCTCCTGGAGCCCTGGCCAGGCTTTGGGAGGGAGCCAAGAGGAGGATGAACCCAGATGTTCCCGCACTGGAAGTGCTGTCAGTTTGTTCATTCAGCACTGTCAGAGCTGGGCCCTCTCCCAGCGGGGTTGGAGCCTCACCTGTGGCTGGAGGCACCTGCAGGAATTCCCAGTGCCCAGGAGTGGCTCTGCAGCCCTGGGCTGTGACAGCTTCCCCCAGCTGCTGTGTGGATCTGGGGCATGGGAAAGGCTGAGGGTAAATGCTGCTGGATCTTTGTTAATCCCTGCAGGCAATATTTGGTGGGGATGATGGGGGGCATTGCTGAGCTGCTCCTTTTGTGATTCTTTGCTGCTCTGAGCTGCAATAAATGACACTGATTCCTTCAGGTGGAGTCTGTGTCTTTGGTGCTGACCCTGCCCACTGGTAAAACAAAACTGGCACAGTCTGGCCAGATGACAACAAAATGTCACATGTTCAGTGTAAATGTGAGGAATCAGTCCCATCAGGAATTCCCAGATGGGAAGCCCTTCCCTGGAGTTCCCTGGCTCTGGAGTGGGCTGAGGTTGGAGCACCGTGTGAGCAGTGGGGCAGTCGGTTAAAAGAGGCTGACCCCCTGGATGTCTTCAAATGCATCCAAAAATTGCATGTGGAAAAGGAAAAGAACTTGTGGGTTTGGGCAGACAAAGATGAATTTGTTAAGAGTACATTGGAAACAGCACCTTCAGAAGGAACAATTATTGTTGGAATGCTCCCACATGGAGCAACAGAAGAAGGTCTTAATCTAGAGCTCAGATGCATTTTTGCAAGTGAAATATTAATATAAAAAATAATCATATGTGTATTTATGCTATAATAAGGCATTAGAATATCTATTTCTATATTTTTATTTATATATATATTATAGTTTTAATATATTTATATCTATCTATATTTCTATATCACTATCTACATATAAAATAATAATAATGTGAAATAGTGCTGACATTACTAATTTTGAAGCATTGGCTGCTATGGGATGTAACATTAAATACCCCACAGAACAGGATTGGCCAGGAGCCTAATGTCAGTCGTCAACTTTGTGAGATTGTATACAATGAAAAAAGGAGGAAGGGATGAAATTGGCTATTTTTACAGGATTTGCTGATACTGTGATGCAGAGGGCTTTGTCTGTTCCTGTGAAAAATACAGTGATGAAGCCTGCAGGATTTTTCATGTCCCAGACTATCCACAAGCTGCAGGATTGGTTGAACAGGTGAAGGGGTTGTTAAAAGAGCAGTTGAAAGAATGAGGAGATGGGAACCTGTGCCCATGGAGAACCCATCTCCCAGCTGTGCTCCATGCCCTTTACAATGGCCCACTGGGGAAATGGAAACCCCCTGGCTGTGCACGGCTGCACCCAATTTACAATAACAAGCTAAATTGATTATTAGAAAAAATAAGAAGTGATGCTGTTAAAATATCCAATAGCACATCTGGAGCTCCAACAAACACACATGGGGCTCTGCAGAACTGCACAGCCTTGGATTATTTGCTTATTGGCCAGGGAGGAACCTGGGCTGTTCCAGGACAGGAATGTTGCAGGAATGTCTGTCAGTGCTGGGTTTTAGGCCTTACAATCAGGAATCACCTCAATAGAAAGATGAGGAGAAGAGAGGCATGAAGAAGAAGATTCTTCATGGTGGGATTGGCTCCCAAATTAGGGGCTGGTGTGAAATGCATTCATGCAGTCACTGTAATCATTGCAGTGTGAGCACTTGGTGTGTTATGATTCCATATTCGAGTTTCTGTGACACCTTGTGCTGGAAATGGAGTACTGAGACTTGTCTAAAATGAGACACAGTCTCAAGAAAAACAGGGGCATTTGATAAGGAACAGAGAATAGCAAGTAATTAGGGTTGTTTTTAAAGGAATACTAATTATAGCTCTGATTAATGAACTTGAACAGCACTTAATTCAAGAACAAGAGGTGGTGCCTTTGGCCTAATACCTACATCTTAACTCTGTTATCCAAAGAATTGTTATGAAGGTTGCAGTTCATCTGTAGGTCAAAGCACTGATTGAAGTACTGAGGTCTCACCACGCCCTGACTGAGGCCTGAACAGCAGGACCTGAGGCAAAGCTGAGCTCCAGATGAACCTTCCAACCAAAGGTTATATTTGTATCTGCTCATTAATGAATCATTATCAGCAGTATGATCTCTGTATGTGTTCATTGGTGAAATATGGATTTACCTTCCTGTGTTTGGAAACCAGACCAGGCCCCATCTGGTTTGGGGCTGTAGGATCAAATTCACCTCCCTGGGTTCCTCCTTGAGCCCTGGCCAGGCTTTGGGAGAAGCCAATCAGGAAAATGAAACCAGGTGTTCCCACACTAGCAGTGATGTCAGCTTGTTTGTTTAACAGTGTAAAAGCTGGGCCCTCTCACAGCGAGGTTGGAGCCTCATTGTCTGCAAAGGTGGGCGCACCTGCAGGAATTCCCAGTGTCCAGGAGTGGCTCTGCAGTCCTTGGCTGTGAAAGGGTTAAAAGCACTGTGCCTAGGCATACCTGGGCAGGAATAAGAGACACTGCACCCAATATGGAAGCTTGCAAAAATTCAGCCACAAGCTCAAGACACAGGATGAAACTTGGCAAGAACTAGGGAACAAAACTGGCAGAAATGAAGGGCAGAGCTTGCTGAAACCAGCGAGGAAATTGCTGAAACAGCCAAGAGACTGCCCATGCCTAGAGGAGAAAGGTGAAAAGGGCACGGCAATGAAGACGTCGAGCCTTCATCAGGAGACCCCGAGGAAGACGCGGAGCCTTCCTCAGTGCCAGCACCAGTGTGCACTGCGCCTGCGCCTTGTGTATGCTAATGAGAGTAATGAGCACTGAGAGATCGTTTGCATAACCACACCTTTTCTAAGGCAAACCATGAATATGCATAGAGTATAACCATCCATTGTAATCTGCTGTGTGCCCTTGTGCACTGTTAGGAGGAGATATCCCCGTGCACCCGGTGCTGAATAAAGCAAATCCCCCTCCCTGGGCTTTGTCTCGGAAGTGTCTCTGGGCCCGTTTGGGGCCATTCACGTCCAGGGGGTTCTGTCAAGTCACAGTGGAACCTTGGTGCCACCTTGTTCCACAGCCTCACAATGCTCTCCTGCTGCCATGAGGTCCCTCCCTGTGTGACACACTGCAGCCCTGGCTCCATGAGGGTCTCTGGGGTGCCATGGTGCACGCCTTTTTCCCATCTGAGCCTTGCTTCCATGGGTTCCATGGACTGACAGTGGCCCTCTGCATTCCATGGGTCCAGCTAGATCACAGCAGAGCCTGGCTTTGATCAGGTTCTGGAACCTGTTCTGCCAGCTGACAGGGGTGATTTAAAGAGCACAGAAACCAATGGGAAGAATGGTCTTATTTTACTGTGAGTGTTAAGGCAACACAAAAGTAAAATTATACATTCAAAACAGCTACGTGCTTGGCTTTAGCAACAAGCAAAAAGAAGCAAGGTAATTCACCTAATCATTATTATAGGAGAGAAAGAATGGGGATTGAGAAAGACACATCCCCAATTGCCTAAATACTTTACCATCATTTAGACTCTGCAGTCACTGGGGAGCCCCATTTCACAGTGAGGACCTGGAAAACTCTTCCAAGCACTTGGGAAAATCCCACATGGTGCATCCACCCGTAGGTGAGGTCTCAGAATTTGCTCCAAAAGTGGGTTCAGTTTTATAGGCCCAAATAGGCAAGTTAAAAGACTTCATTATATTTTTAGCACATAAACTCCCGGGTCTCATGGCACTTCTGCTGGCCCGGAGGGGCCAGGAGGGGCCAGGGCTTGGCCAGTGCCCAGTCCCTGACTTGGAGGGTTTCCCCTAAAATATCCTACCAGCCTCTCTTCATGTCAGTTGGGAAAATTTCTTGGAATGATGCATTTCTTGCAGGCAATTACACAAGAGTATGTGAAGGTCTCTAAAGCAGCTGGTTTGGTGTTAAACAGCTGGCAGAAGCACCTTGGTCATCTATTTTTAGCTAAACTAAAACTAATGGTGTTAGTGACATAATGCCCAGGGTTTGTCCTGTAAGCCAGCTCTGGCTGAGGGCTGCCACTCAGGCCTGAGCACATCAGAAGCTGAAGTGACCACGACTGGGAATGGCAAAAACTCCCCCCTGGGACTGGCCCAGAGGCCCTGGGACTCCCTGGCATGGATCACCTCAGGAGGCAGTATTTCAGGGAGCCCAAAGGACTTTGGGGAGAGCTGCTGTGCAGACAGAGGGAATTGCACAGCTGGATCCCTTGCCTGGTCTCCCCGAGGACCCTTCTGCTGTGGGGCTGCTGAGGGTGGAGGAACAGCAGGTACCCATGGCCACCCCAAAACAGGGCCCCGTTGGCAACACAGCCCCGAGCGGGACTGCGGGACCCCATCCCTGGGATGGGTCAGGAGCTGCAGAGCTGGGAGTGCTCAGCAAGACCCGCTGAGCCTTCAGCAGCCCCACATGGCCAGAGCGTGAGCCCAGTGGGGAGTGGGCACTGACAGGGACTGTGGGGCCTGAACCAAGTCCCAGCCCCACTGAGAGCGGCTGTGCCGGACATGCTGCAACTCCAGGAGCAGCTGAGCCCCAGGCAGCCAAGTGGGGCCACCATGGACGTTCCTTTCTTCCCCCTCAGAAAGGAAACTGGGAAGCTGGGGAAGTGTCATGGAAAGGAGTAGGGATGGTGGGAGCTGTGGAACAGCACTGGCACAGGGAACCCAACTCTTCTGAGAAAGGAGGGCAGAAATCCCTGGTGTCCAGCATCCTGCCAGAGAAACCCATTCCCAGAATGACCAACATAAAACTATTCTTCAAATCTCTGGATTGTGCTGCTCCTGGCCCACTAACACCTTCCCCCCAAAGTGAAGCTCTGAAGTGGGATTGATGGAGGAAAGCTGAGCCCTAAGCCATGCCAGGGTCAGTGCCAGGAGCATCCCCTGGCGCTGTTTAACAGCGGCTCTGCAGGACCTGGGGATGCAAACAGGACAAACCTGAGCATCTCCCACCATCAGATACCTCAGAGCTCACACAGCAACACGGCCATGGCTCTCCCAAACTGGATTTAGGAATGGCACACCTACTGCAGCCAATGGATCCAGATCTGCCCAGATCCCTTTGGGACTCCTGCTTTTGGTGTCTCTGCCTCCTCTCCCTGCCCCAAGGAGGCTCCTCTCTCCCCTCTCCCTGCCCTGACAAGGAAGTCACACAAATAAAGACGTGGGATTGCCGGGTGCTGAGGGGTTGTAGACAGAGCCTTCTCCAGGTCTGGCCTGTTTCCAAAACCCACACAGTCTCCTGCAGCCAGGAACTTCCTTGTTCACCCTCTCCAAGGGTGTAAAGCTCAGGAAGGGATTCCTGACACCCTGTCCAGCCAGGAGAGCTCCTGTGTCTCCATATCAGGGGATAAAACCGAACACAGGAACCCTGGGGGGACTGTGATTGTGGCATGGGGACATCTGCATTTATTTCCCAGTGAAAAACAAAAATGTGGAATGGTGCCAGAGCTTGTTTTGATCTACATCAACCTTTGATAAACGTCCCTCGTCCTGACAGCGACTCCTCTGCAGCTGCTCTGGGAGATCTCCTGGGCCGAGCCCAGTAAGAGGAGATTGCAGTGGTGCTGAGGTGCTCGAGGGGGCCCATTCCAATGCTCTGCTGAAGTCCAAGGACATTGTGTTTCCCCAAGGAACAACGTTCCTTTCTGGCACTCACTGCCCACGAGGGACATTATTCAGTTGCTGCCCTTGGGTGAGTTCCAGCCACAGGGAGAGGGAGGAGGAGATGATCCCACCCATGGCTGCTGCTGGGTCCAGACATTTGGTGAGATAAAGCTCAAACAGAGCTTCAGCATCTCTCCCAAAATCACAGAATGGCTTGGCTTGGAAGAGACCCTAAAATTCATCTCGTTCCACCCCCTGCTAAGAGCAGGGACACCTTGCACTATCCCAGGCTGCTCCAAGCCCCGTCCAACCTGGCCTTGGACACAGCCAGGGATCCAGGGGCAGCCACAGCTTCTCTGGGCAAGCTCTGATCTCTGCCCAGGTGAGCAGGGACAGGACCCAAGGGAACAGCTGGAGCTGAGCCAGGGCAGGACTGGGCTGGGAATCAGCAAAAACGTCTTCTCCCAGAGGGGGCTCAGGCACTGCCCAGGCTCCCCAGGGAATGGGCACAGCCCTGAGGCTGCTGGAGCTCCAGAGGCCTTTGGACACCGCTCCCAGGGCTGCACAGGCTGCGATTGTTGGGGGGTCTGTGCAGGGCCAGGGGCTGGACTGGCTGATCCCAATGGGCCCCTGCCAGCCCAGCCCCTTCTGCAATTCTCACCCTTTGGCTCAGCCTTTGTGTCCCCTCAAGGCACTGGCAGAGCTGCTGGGGACAGAGCAGGAGCGGTGGCAGCCCCAGCGTTCCGCGGTGTGTGACACCCCAGCGGTGACAGCCCCAGCGTTCCCTTGTGTGTGACACCCCAGCGGTGACAGCCCCAGCGTTCCCCTGTCTGTGACACCCCAGCAGTGACAGCCCCAGCGTTCCCCTGTCTGTGACACTCCAGCAATGACAGCCCCAGCGTTGCCCTGTGTGTGACACCCCAGCGGTGACAGCCCCAGCGTTGCCCTGTGTGTGACACCCCACGGTGACAGCCCCAGCGTTGCCCTGTGTGTGACACCCCAGCAGTGACAGCCCCAGCGTTCCCCTGTGTGTGATACCCCAGCAGTGACAGCCCCAGCGTTCCCTCCCTGCAGTCGCTCCAAGGGAAGCGTCCAGAGCCGTGTCCAGTCCATGGAACTGAGCGGCCACTGCCCACCCTGGCCTGGACTGATGTGGATTCCTCTGCACACAGCTCAGGGAAGGTCCCCCTGGCCACCTGCACAGGGCCACAGACAAGTGTAAGACACAGTGACAGAGCTCTGCCCAGAGCTGACAGGGGGAGTTATTTCAAAAAGAAACCAAAAAATCAAAGAAAAAGATAACCCAAACAAAACCATACCAAAAAAACCCAAAAAAATACCATCACCTAAACAAGAAAAAAAAAGAAGAAAAAACCAAACTAAAAAAACCCAAAAAACAAAACAAACAAATCAAAGCAAAATAAAGAACAAAGAACCAAAACCAACAACAACAAAAAAAGAAAACAAACCAAAACAAGAAAAAGAGAACTTCGCCCTGTACCATCCCTTCCTTGTCACACCTACACTCAAACAAAACCTGGGGCTGCAAAAAAATGAGGATTCATTGGGCACATTTGCAGGAAAAGCAGGTTTAGGACAGGCTCTCAGCAGAACTGTTCTCAGCTGAGCCATAAAGGCCCCTTTGGCAGCTGCACGGCCATTGGAAATGCAGAGCCTCAGCCCACAGGGCAGAAAAGGGCTCTGAGTTCCCCTCCCCTGCTTCACACTCAGGATTCTTCTGGAGGACTGCGCAAAGCTGAGAGTGGACTCTGGCTAATCCCTGTGGGGTGTCCTAAAGCTGCCTGGGAGAAGGAATTTCGGGTGACCTCCCTGGCACAATCCCTCCTGGCGCAGGGCACAGTGCTGGGATGGGCTTTTCGTGCCGAGGCTTTGCTGCAGCCAAGGAAAGCTCCGGGCTCAGGGTCACCTTTGCTGCTCAGCCAGAGCCCCGAGTGCCCCAGCAGCAGCAGCAGCAGCAGAGAATGGCAGCATTGCCACGGGCTGGCACAGGAGGGGAGATTTCCCCCTGGAGAGAGGCTCCTGTTCCAGTTGTTGCATTCAGGCACCTGCAGATCCCTCAGCTTTGGCTGCACAGCAGCTGGAAATGCAAGTCCGGGAGCTCTGTCCATGGCCAGCCCCAGCAGGTGACAGCAAGGACAGGGCCCTGGCAGCGGGACATTTGCAGGGAGCGCCTTCAGCAAGGGCTGGGGGCTGGGACTGGGTGCAGAAAACGCCCTGGGGGTCTCTGCAGCCAGGCAAAAGGAACACAGTTTCAGTTTCTGAGCCTCCCTGCTCCAGAGCCGCAGCTGCGAGAGCGGGACAGCTGCCGGGATCGGAGTGCCAGGGACGGGCCGCAGGTGGGGGTTCCAAGGGGCTCGGCCGGAGCAGCTTTTTGTCCCGGGGCACTGGGGGCATTGCCGTGGGGTTGGGGTGCCTGGGAAGGCGCAGCAGGACAGGGTGGCAGTGGTTGGTTTGTGGATTTGTTGTTGGATGTTTTGTTGGCGGCCCCGGGCGGGCTGTGGGAGCCGGGAGCGGCCGGGCGGGCCCGGAGCCGCCCCTCGGGCCGGGAGCCCCCGGGCAGAGCTCTGTGCTCGGGGCCGAGGCCCGGGCGGCCCGGGCAGCGCTCGGCGGCTCGTGGGCACCCGGCGCAGGCGGGTCCGTATGGCCGGGCCGGCCCAGCCGTGTCCGAAGCGGGCTCCGAGGGGAGCGGCCCGGCCCGGCCGTGGCCGTGCGGGGCCTGCCGGGGCTCGGGGGGCCGGGCCGGGCAAAGGCTGAGCGAGAGCGGGGGAAGCGCTGGCACAGAGGCCCCGGGCTCGCCGTGCCCCCCTGGCCACGCAGCCGGGCTCGGGGGCCGCCTCGCTCGGAGCCGGCCCCGGCTGCGGGGGTCCCCGGGGCTCCCTGGGTAGGGGGCGGCGGGGGCTGCCGGAGCTCTGTGCCCGGGGCTGGGCGCGGCTGCCGGGGCAGCGGAGGATGCAGGGTCCCCCCGTGCTGGGGCTGCCTCTGCCCGGCCCAGGGGCTGCACTGTCAGCCCAGAGCCACGTGGGGATCGCCCAGCACCGGCAGGGCTGGCAGGGAAACCGGCAGTGGGGGAGCAGAAACGGGCAGTACGAGAGCTGGGGGTGCTCCAGAAGCCTGGACATGGTTGCAGCATGGACAGGGGGAAACCATGGATTTCCCAGGACCCTGAAACAGGGACCTCGGACAGTGCTGACCCCTGGGACGCCTGTGATGCCAAAGTGGTGAGCCCAGAGAAGGGGAACCTGTGGGATTGCCAGGACCCCCAGCAGCCCAGAGAGGGCAAGACCTATACAAACTTGACCCGCAGCAACCAAGACAGGGGCAGCCTCCAGGAGCCCAAAGTGGAAAGACCGGAGATGGGAAACCCAGGGTTGGGTTTCTCTCCTGAATCTTGGTCATTAGTGTATTATGGGGGACAGAATCTTGGTGTTTTGGAGGTTTCTATAGGCACCAGATTCCCGGTGAGTTCTAGAGTGTGGAGGTCCAGGTGCCCAACACTGGAACTGCAGTACCTCAGGGCAAAGGTGACCAGGGTCAAAGAGAGACACCCCTCTGAGTAAAATGGCCTCAGCCATCAGCATTTCCAGGCTCATGGTAATGCAGCAGGCTTCATTGGTATCACCCAGTTCAATGCTGGTTTTTCTTTATATGTTCTCCCCCTAGAATGTTCTCTGCTTTCTTGTCCCCTATAGGTCCTGATTTACTGCAATGCTCCGCCCCTGTTACCTCATTGGTTCCCCAGTTGGCTGCTGGTCCTCTGTGCCACTTGTGCTCAGTTCCCATTGGTCCTTAACCCTCAGTTCTGCCCCTTTGCCCCCTTATAGAACCCTGTGTCCTCAGCCCCATTGTGTCTCTGTCCCTGGACCCTCTACATTGCACTAGACTGCCTTTGGAGCTCTGCACAAATATCTGTCTGTGGCCTTGTCCATCAGCAGGATAAGCAAGTGTGCTCTGGGCTCTGGGTGTGCAGGTTGCTCCCAGAGGCTCGTTGTGCATGTGCTGCAACACTAAAGATGGACTTGGGCAGAAGGAACCATGTAACCCAATGTGCTCATGTAATGTATTTTTCCCCAAACCAGGATTTCCCATTCCCAAACCTTGGCTGGATGGAGGGGGAGGCTGCGAGGAAGAGGAAGATGCCCTGGGACACCCAGGCAGGTGAGGAGGAAGTCAGTGCCCCTTTCCCCCTCTGTCCTGCTCCATCTCCCAGCCCAGCATGGCCCGCAGCTGCAGGATAATCCTGCTGCCAATGCCGTCCTGCTGGGGACACTGGGGGGATGTCCTTCTTCCTTTTTACATGGAGGCAGATCCCATCCTCTCTTTGTCCTCCCTCCCCCAGACAAGCAGCTGAGGATGGAGACCAGGGAGGCCAAATCCCCAAAGAAGAACCTCGTGGAAGAGAAGCCCTACAAGTGCTTGGAGTGTGGGAAGAGCTTCTGGCAGAGCAGTGCCCTGATCTGCCACCAGATGATCCACACTGGGGAATGGGCCTATGAGTGTGGGGAGTGTGAGAAGGGCTTCAGCTGCAGCTCCAATCTCCTCACCCACCAACGCATCCACACTGGGGAGAGGCCCTACGAGTGTCCTGAGTGCCAGAAGACGTTTCAGTCCAGCTCCCATCTCCTCTGCCATCAGCAAATTCACACAGATGAGAGGCCCTTCAGCGGCCCCGACTGTGGGAAGGGCTTCAAGCGCAACTCCCACCTCGTCATCCACCGGCACATCCACACTGGGGAGAGGCCCTACGAGTGTCCCCAGTGTAGGAAGAGGTTTCACACCAGCTCCAATCTCCTCCTGCATGAGCGGATTCACACAGATGAGGGGCCCTTCCGCTGCCCTGATTGTAGGAAGGGCTTCAATCAAAACTCTAGCCTCGTCACCCACTGGCACATCCACACTGGGGAGAGGCCCTACCAGTGTCCCCAGTGTGGGAAGAGCTTCACCCAGAACTCTAACTTGACCAGACACCAACGGCAGCACCAGTAAGGGAAGCCCTGTGAGTGCCCCACCTGCAGAAGAGCTTTGTGCACTGCTCCAGCTTCATCCCCCATTGGAGGTTCCACATTAGAAAGAGCCGTGGTGATCCATGTTCCCCATGATCCATGCTGGGAAGACACCTGTCCCTTTTCCTGCCTGTGACAGTGGCATGATGTGAGATTGAAGAACATGAGGGTCTGGCAATGGCCATGTTATTACATTCACTCCCACCTCAGGTCATTGCCAGAGACAGGAATAGGAAACTTTCCCCCTGAGTAGAAGGGTGTCCTTCCCAGGCAGGAGGAAATTGTCGCTGGGAAGAGCCAGCCAGTTGTGTTGTAGTTTTCCCTTTTTCTTATCCCTTCTGTTTCCAATATTGTTTCTTTTTCTCTTTGTTCCTTATTTCGTTGCTGTTCCCAATAAATTGTTCTTATTCCAGCCCAGGATCTTTGCCTTTTGTGCTTTCCGTGGGAAGAGGGAGGGCAGTGAGGGCAGCGTGGTCTTAGCAGGAGCAGGAAATTGGGGAATCTCATTCCTGAACCCTGGCCTGTGGAAACTGAGCATCCCAGCTGGTCCCAGCCCTGGTGGCCATGGCAACAGCCTTGGGAGCAGGTCCCTGGCTGGGGCTGTGGGAACCTCTTCACTCTGGTGCCCAGGGACAGGAGTGGAGGGAACGGCTGCAGCTGAGTAGGGGCAGGATCAGGTTGGATGTCAGGAAACGGTTTTTCCCCAGAGGCTGCTGGGGCCCTGCCCAGGCTCCCCAGGGAAGGGTCCCAGCTCCAGGGCTCTCTGAGCTCCAGCAGCATTTGGACAGCGCTGCCAGGCCCAGGCTGGCATTATTGGGGTGTCCTGTGCAGGGCCAGCAGTTGGACTCAAGGATCCTGATGGGTCCCTCCCAGTTCAGCCAATTCTGTGGTTGTAGGATCCCATGAGCATGGGGATGGGACTGCCAATGGTTGCTATGGCAACAGGCTCTGGATGCAGGCCTGAGCTGGTGTCCATGGCAACCACCCCTGGCATGGGCTCTCCATGGAGCTGCCGAGGGACTGAGCATAGCAACAGGGGTTTGGTGATGGTTGCCATGGAAACTGATCATAGCAACAGGGGACTGGTGATGGTTGCCATGGAAACTGACCATAGCAACATGGGGTTGATGATTGTTGCCTGCTAAAGATCAGATTTGTCACAGGGCCTCAGAGGGGTTCCATGGGGACTTTCCAAGAGTCTCCAGGCTGTTCAAGAGCTGGAATGTCACAGGCAGAGTCAGGGGCTCCATGGAGACCTCCCAAGGCTTTCTGGGGATGGTAAAGAGCCGTGTGGTCAGAGGCAGTCACAGTCATTCCATGGTGACATCCTCGGGGGCCTTGGGCTGCAAAGGCACCGATCTGTCACAGGCACTCACGGGGGCTCCACAGTCACATCCCAGGAGTCCCCAGGCTGCCCAAGAGCCGGGATGTCCTGGACACTCACAGGGGTTCCTGTCATGGGCAGAGTGGGAGCTTCAGGCAACAGTTTTATTTCTTTATTGGAGAAACTCCTGCTGAGACATGAGGTGGAGAAATGACACCCAACAGCCACCATGGATCCTCAAATCCTTGCAGGGCCCCTAGAATTCTAAAATTCTTTCTAAGAGAGGAGACTGGGAGTGGCTGGTTTCAATCCCGGCCCCAGAATTTCTCAAAGGTTTCTGTATAAAAGATTGGACAAGTTGAATTGAACCTTATCTCACAGAGGCTCAGAACTGGCAGGGGCTGTGAGATGTCCCAGAGTGGGCTTTGTCACAGCAGCACCTCTGTGGCTGTGTCATAGAGGCACAGAGCAGCTGTGATATCAGCAAGGGACTGTGTGACAGCACAGAGTGGGCTGTGTGAGGTCACAGATTGGTCTGTGACATCACAGAGTTTGTTGTGAGATGTCACTGAGCAGCTAGAGCATCACAGAGGAGATTCTGTGACATCACAGGGCAGGCTGTGACATAATGGCATGGCTGTGTGGCATCATAGAGCAGGCTGTGAAATCAAAGTGTGTGCTGTGACATTATAGAGTAGCAGTACGACATCACAGAGAGGGTTTTGTGACATCACTGAGGGGGTTGTGACATCACAGAACTGTCTGTGACATCAAAGAGTAGGGTGTGAGGTGATAGAGCAGATCCTGCCATCATAGAGGGTGGCTGTGTGACATCAGAGAGTGGGTTGTGACATCACTGGGTGGCTGTGTAACATAGAGTAAGATGTGATATCATGGAACAGACAGTGACATCACAGGCTGACTTTGTGACATCGCAGAGTCTTCTGTGACATCACAGAGAAGCTGCATGACTGACATTCTAGGCTGACATTCCCAGAGTACGCTCTGTGACATAACAAGGGTGCTGTGTGACATCCCAGAGTTGCTGTGACATCCCAGGGGCTGTGTGAGGTCACTGGGGAGGTCACTCTGCCCTGTCCCCACTCACATTCCCCCCAGAGCAGTCCAACCTTGCTCGTGCACAGCAGGGTCCCCTGTCCCCCCGGGTCCCCCCGCCCCCGGCGCCGCAGCCTCCCCCAGAGGATGTTCCACGAGATCGACCCCAGAGCCTGACATGGGGACGGGGGGCTGGGGCCCTGGGGGTGGGACAGGGGGACAGGGACCCCCCGGCAGTGTCCCCGTGTCCCCCAGGGCCAGAGACTGGGCCAGGGCTCCTTCACCCTGTTACAAACAAGGGCTCGAGAGCGCTGAAAAAATCTCGGCAAGGGATCAGCCAAAACGAGATTTAAAGTTAAGTGATAGCACCACAAAGTTCCTTGGCAAGAGTCACTCTGCTCCTGACTGGACACTTTAGGCACAGCAAGGAAACAAAGCAAAAAAAAACCCAAAGAAAATGCAGGCAATCAAACCAGAAATGAACCAAGAACTATCCCCGTGTGTATGTGTGACAAAAGGATTGTGAGGGCAAGGAAGAAAGGAATATGGCCTAAAACGTTTACAGAGGTCAAACTTAACAGGACTTAAGGCATACCTTAATCTTAACTGAGATCTTCAACTTCACAATTTAGCAAAAGAAGAGCACTTAACATTATTTAACCTAACTTAAAATCTATCACTTAGCAATTTAATAGGGGAATAACATTAAACAGTATCTTACTCACCTTATAACTTATATTAAACATAACAACAAAGAGCAATATATAATACCAATAATAATATTTATTAGCCAAAGAACAACTCTTAGCAGCATTTAACTTAACTTAGACCTCATGACTTAACCTCCCTTAGAGGTCTTACTGACTCAGCTATCCAAGTCTCTCAAACCCCTCCGAGAGCAGCATTTCTGCCACATTTCCCCAGCACAGGCACTCCTGTGTGCACACAGACACAAAGAGTCAGTGCAAGGCACCTGTGAGAAATTCCCCTGAGGGCAGGGAATGCTCACTGCTGATGCTTTGGCATCTCCCCAGCGGGTGAAGGGTTGAGCCTGGAGGAGTGGGGGGATCAGCCCAGGCTCTGTCGTTGTTTGGGATCCCCGAGTGCAGCAAACGGGAGAGTTCCCGGCTGGGAGAGGCCCCACTCAGAGGGAGTCGCTGGCCCAGGAGAGCTCCAAGGGCTCCTTTTGGAGCGCTGTTTGCAGGGCCCCACGAGAGGGGCTTCAGTCCCAGCAATGGCTCATCCTGGCCACACTTGGCATCAGCAGCTTTCTTTGGCAATGTGAGAACAGGGATGTTGTGCCACGGAGGGAACAGAAACAGCTCCCAGGGCTGCTCCTAAAGGAGCCAGGAGCTGTTTGGGCAGCAGCAGTGCCTGGAGCAGACAGTGTTTGTGATGAGCTGCAGAGGAGCTGAGCCCAGGGGCTGTTGGCCAAGGCCGAGGCCCAAGGAGCATTTCTCAGCTGGCAGGGCGGCCTGAGAAGGGGAGGGGGGAATGCAGCAGCACAGGGCCATGGAACCAAGGGAACCTTGTGACACTGTGGGGCCCTGTGAGACCAAGGGATCCTTGTGACAATGTGGGGCCTCATGGAATGTAGGGATCATTGTGACACTGAGAGGCCCCATCAAACCAAGGGTCCATTGTGACACCGCAGGGCCTCATGGAACCCTGGAGACCATTGTGACACTTTGGGGTACCATGGAACCAAGGGGCCATTGTGACACTGCGAGACTCCATGGAACCAAAGGTCCATTGTGACATTGCAAAGCCTCATGAAACCATGCAAAGACAATTAAGACACTTTACAGCCTCATGGAACCCAGGGGCCATTGTGACACTGAGGGGCACCATGGAATCACAGAGACCATTGTGACAATGTGCAGACTCATGGAATCATGGAGACCATTGTCACACTATGAGAGCCCATGGAATAAGCAAAGCATTGTGACACTGTGAGGCCTCATGGAACCAGTGAGACCATTGTGACCCTGGGGGTGCCCACAGAACCAAGAGGACCATTGTGATATTGTGGGGCCTGGTGAAACCAAGAGGCCTTTGTGACACTGCAGGGCTGCATGGATCCAAAGGTCCATTGTGACACTGCAGGGCCTCATGTCATCAGGGGTCCATTGTGACACTGGGCAACCAAAGGAGACCATTGTGACACTGCAGGGCTGCATGGAACCAAAGCTCCAGGGGGACACAGAGTGGCCCACTGTCATCAATGGTCCATTGTGACACTGTGGAGCCAAAGGAGACCATTGTGACACTTCAAACCCCCAGGGTCCAAAGCTCCATTGTGACATTGCAGGGCTCATGGAACAGAGGAGTCATGTGACATTGTGGGGCCTGGCGACCCATGGAGACCATTGTGACACTGCAAGGCCCCATGGAAACATTGGGACCATTGTGACACTGTGGGCCCTTATGACACCTAGGGTCCACTGTGACATTGTGGGACCTCATAAAACCTAGGGGCCAGTGTGACACTGCAGGTCTTCTTGTAATCAAGGGGCCATTGTGACACTGCTGGAACCCATGGAATCAAGTCCCCATTATGACACTGCAGGGCCCTGTGGATCCAAGGCACCATTGTGACACTATGGGGCACCATAAAACCAAGGAAACACAGGACAGGTCTGGCTGGTTTGGCCTCCCAGGGGCTGCCTGACTGGTCCAGCTGACCTTGGCATGTTGAGGGTCTCTTCTCATCTGCTGCTGAAACACTGGGGCTCCGTGCTTTCCTTCCTAATGAAAAGGACTGTCCTTCTGCTCCAGGCACCCATGGACAGAACTGGGGCTTCACCTCCAAATTTCCTTATATCCAGGGATTGTTCCCATAGGAATATTGCCAGGACAAGTCTGGCTTGCAGTGGCTTCACAAGGGTCACCTCTCATCTGTCCCCAAAACATTGGGGAAGGCTCCATGCTCTCCTTGCTCCATGGGAAAGAACTGTCCTGCTTCTCCAGGTGCCCATGGCCGAGATTGGGTTTCCACCTCCAAAATTCCCTAAATTCAAAGACTGGTCCCAGGCAAAATCTGCTATTACTGACAAGTCTAGCTGGCCTTGGCCTGCTGAGGCTCTCACCTGTCTTGCAGACCTTGGGGCTCTGTGCTTTCCTTCCTATTGAAAACTCTCCTTCCCAGCCATGTGCCCATGGCCACAATTGGGATTTCATCTCCAACATTGCCTGTTTTGACAGACTGGAGGTGATTGTTGGGTCTAAACATTTTGTGTGGGGGGGAGGAAGGGGCAGGTCCAGTCTTTCCCTGCCCTGTAACCCCAGCACTGCTCTGGGCTGTAACCCCAATCCCCCCAGTGGCCTCCAGTGGGTTTATGGTTTCTACCTGAACCGCGGCACACTGAACGCCCAGCACCGACACTGGGCACTGGGGCCCTCTTGGCTCTGCTCAGTGCTGCTGCTGTACTCGGGGCACCCTGAACCCTGGTAAGGACCCATGTCCCCCCACTCCAGGGATTGTGCGTGACTCACACTATCCCAATCCTCCACGCACCCGGGGCTCCGTTCAGGGTTTGCGTGCCAACTCACCAATTCTTCTACCAACTTTACTTGAGTTTGGTGCACAGGAGAAACACCAGCCAGATATTCTCAAGAGGTCAAAATGACACAAAATTTTACTGGTAAAAAGTCAGTACAAAAAAACCAGGAAACTTTGGAAGAGGATTTAATGCAACGTCCAATTATACATAAAACATGTATCATGGCAGTAACTTTGTCACAGTTAGGCCGGACGTGACATACACACGTTACCAGGGTCCAAGAAGAAAAAAGTTTTTTATTCTGCGTGTTCTCCAGTTTATATACTCTTAACAAAGTGTGATCTTAAGTCATTAACTACATCACAATAACTTGGTATATTCATTGGTGCAAAGCATTTAACATCAATATGATTGGCAAAAGTTTTACAGAAATTTAATAGGGCTCATATACACATCTACTTAGGCACGTAGTCTAGCTTGCAAAAATTTTCATGTATCTTTTCTAATCGTTTCCATACTGATGGCCTTGTCTTCTTCCTTGCTATGGATTCACTTGAAAATCATCAATTGTTATTTCTTCTATTAACTCAGCTTTGCTTGCAGGCCAGCTGTCAAGCCCCTCCACAGAACTTCATTAACTTAGCTTATTTAACCTAGAAACCTTTAAACACATAAGCTGTTGAGGTACCCAAAAATGTTCCATATAAAGAGCATTAGAAGGAGAAGAAAGAAAGACAGAAAGACATAAGTTATATAGAAAGACATGCATATGACTATCAGTTCCTAGGGTTGCAGTGTGGGTGAGACACAAACCCCAGGAGAAGGCAGAGTCCATACCAGGGGCTGACCTTGTGCTCTGTGTTTTTAAGCCCCCAGGCCTTTGTGGGCCTCCCCCCAGGTGGGATTTCTGATTGCTCAGGCAATTAGGGCTGGGTTAGTGCTGTCCCCACTGTGTGACTGATTGACAGCTCATCCCACGGTGCCTCAGGACATTGATCTCATCCAGCCTCTGACAGAGACCATGGTGATACCGGGGAACCTCATGGAACCATGGGTCAGTTGTGACCAGGTGGGTCCAAGGACACCATGGTGACACTACAGAACCTCATGGAACCATGGGTCAGTTGTGACAATGCAAGTCTGTCTTGGTTTGGAAAGACAGGTGTGTGCTAAGAAAGGCAGGAGCCTCCGCTAAAATGGAAAATGTAAATCCCCGCCCTTCAAATTTTTATAAATTTGAAATTAAGGGGGTGTCTCAGGCAAAGACATGGGAGCAGGAATAACAGTTCTTTATTCCTTTCTTTTGTCTTCCTGGTAGAAAGCCTCCTGTGGAGGTTGTGTTGCAGCCGGAGACTTCCCGGGATCAAGGGTTGAGGGAAGTGACTCAGCTGAGGCAGCTGAGACATCTCCTCCCTGGTTTGCAGCCCTGGGGCTGGCAGGGGACACAGCTGCCCTCCATGTACCCCACACACCCGGGAATGGGGGATTCTTCCTGCCTCTGCCAGATGCTCCTTCTCCATCCCTGGTCTGGGTGCTCCTGGTGTGAGCTCCCTGCCATGGTCATTGCTGGGGGTAGGGAGCAGGAGGGAGGAGTTCAGTGCCAACCTGGGAGGTGCCAGTGGGGCAGAGATGTGTAGAGGTGACAGTGACAGAGTGACAGGATGTGCAATGGACACAGGGACAAGACAACACCTCTGGGGGAAACCTCTTTGAGATTTAGGGAAATTTCCTTTGGAACACACACATGGACACACACACTCAGAGACACAGATCGTAGCTTTGCTGAAGCGATTTATTTCTCATTTTAGGAAAAAGGCCCAGGGCTCACAGGGGATCAGGTGATTTCTCCAGAGGTGATCATCTCCTCATGCCACTGGAGGGGGACAGGACATGGTTTTCGCCAACAGTTCAGTCCTAAAACAAAGAGCCTGAAACGTGATTGGGACAGGACACGGGCCTTGTGCCCGCCCTGTTTCTGGAGGGTAAAAGAATTGAGGTTCTGGATAAACCCAGGACAGGATTTGGCCCCTCAGAAATTCAGGGTCCCCAGACCCCCCAGCCCTAGGATGCTCCAAAACCTGCACGAGAACCTCCCTGTGCCCACGGGGACTGTGGGGTTCCCAGAGATCCCAAAGGCAAGGAAAGACTTGGGAGCTGCTCTGTGCAGCACCCCCAGGAATCAGAGCAGTGAAAACCTTTCCATCCCTCTACTGGCCCCAAACTCTGTCCACCCAGAACACTCCAGGTTAACACCCTATAAACCTCACAGGATCACATGGGGGTCGGGGGACCACCAAGTGCTGCTCACCTATCCATGGAGAGCAGCAGCCAGGCACTTCTGCCGCAGAAGAATCTCCAGCTTTTCAGCCAGACGGGGCTGGGAAAAAAACAGTGTTAGAGACACATGGGGGGCACTGGGCTGGACTGGGAGGCAGGGGAGAGCAGGGGGGGGCTTGGGGAAGGGGCTGTGGGAGCAATGGGGTGCAGGAGCTGCTGTGCTCCTGCCCAGAAGCACTGGGCTCCTGGCCAAGAGGCACAGCTGGGGCAGGGGCTGCGTCTGCAGCTGGCTCATCCAGGGGGTTCTGGAGTGCCAGGGATGGGAATGCAGCAGGGACCCTGGGCAAAGGCTTCCCTGGTGAGGAGCCCTGGGGCAGGGCATTGTCTGGGCGGTCAGGAGGGGTGCACTGGGCTGTGCTGGGACAAACTGGGATGGCCTGGGCGTTGCCAGCCATGCAAGGGGAGGATCTGACACCGGCAGAACTCATGGTACCCACCAGAGGCGTCTCCAGGGCCGCAACAACGTCTAAATCCAACTGCAGAGAGACCAGGAGACCGGGGATGTCCCCAGTGCCAGCAAGGAATGGGGGGGACTGAACTGCCCCCCAGTTCCCTGAGGGGATGCCCTCCAATGCCATCAGCCCACTCACCTCCTGGAGATCATCTTGGGTTCCTTCCAGGAGTGCCTGGAAAGGAGAAGAAAGGCTGGGTCTGGATTGGACCTTGGGGGGCTGTGGGGGGACACGGCTGCAGGGAGCAGGGCACAGGCAGAGGGATGGGAACTCAGGGCCTCCAAGGAGATCTGTTCGAGGAGTGGGGAGACCCAAAGTCACTGACCAGGGGTCAATTGAAGGCCCAGGGGACAGGGTTGGGGGTATGGAAGGAGCAGGGTGTAAGGGACAGGGGAGGAGAAAGGAATTGAGATGTAGGGACATGGGAGTGAGGGGAGGGGCTTGGTGGGGACAGAAGAACGAGGACAGGTGGGAACAAAACCAACAGGACTGGGATGATCTGGGAGTTGTGGGGTGAGTCAGGGAATTGTACAGAGGGACCCCTCTGCAGTGGAAAGGAAGAAAGACAAAGGACAGAAGGGGGGCATGGAAGGAACGGCCTCGGGAATGGTCAGTGGGAGGGCGTTTGGGGACCCTGAATGGGACACAGAGGAGGGACCAAAAGGGTGGGATGGGGGGGTGCAGAAAGGGCAGGATGTGGGGACAGCATTTGGCTGGTGCCTCACCTTGGCCTGTGCTGGGGGGCACAGCAGGATGGAGAAGAGCAGGGCCACGCTGAGCACAGCTACCTTCATCTTCCTCTCGCTCTGGGCCGCTCTGCCTGAGGTTGCACCAGATGAGAAGCACCTTTATCCCTGCTGGGACTCCTCGCAGCACACTCCATGCCAGCCTCCAGGCCAAAGCCTGGCTTGGCACAGCCCCCAGCCCTGGCCACAAGCCCAGCCCTGGCACAGAGCCCACCCCACCTATGGCACGGATCCAGCCCCCTTGCCTGGCATCCCTCCAGCTTCCTGTATGGGGCAGCTGCCCCTGGAAGGGCCCAGGCACCTGGGGGCCAAGGGGGGTAGGCAGGGAGCCAAAGGCACCTAGGACCCTGTGGGGACAATGCCCACTCCAACACAATCCATCCTCAAACTCCCCTCAGTGCCAGATCCCCCCCTCTCCTGCTGCCCCTTCCTTCCCAGAGCTTTCCCTGTGGGACATCCCAGAGCTGAGCCCGGCCCCAAACCCAACATGTGGGAGAACAAGGGGAAGAAGGCACATGTGATCAGGTGGGTGATTGGCATCTCAGTCACTGCAGACACTGGGCAGCACTGGGCAATGCTGATCACCTGCAGACGAGGCTGAGGCTTGGGGAATGGCTCAGGAGTGCCATTCAGGAGTGCCAATGGCTCAGGAGTGACAATTCCCACATCCACACAACCCGATCAACCTGATATCCCTTTCCTTGCGGATGCCAACCTGTCCAATCTCCAACCTCAGAGCATTGTCCAGAGGGGAATATGCCCTGCCCTGCCCCTCATCCTGTCCCACCTGCAGCCAAGGAGCCCTCTCAGAGCACCTGGGTCATGGCCCTGACTCTGGGCCCAGGCCAGCACTGGCCCTGAGCAGGATGTGCCCATGCCCAGGCACATGGGGAAGTGGGCACCTGTCCCCAGGCAGCCACTCGGAGCTAACTGGGATAACAGAGGTGCCCTGTGAGGAGGAGGGGTGTTGGTGCCCTGCCAGGATCACTGACAAGCCCTGTTTACCCAGGCCCTGAGGCACCAGGAGGACATTCAGACATCTTGGGCTTTCTGGGACTGCCTGGTGCAGGGTGGTCTGTGCATGGGGGAGCTGAGAGCAGATGGATCCCTGGTAGGGACAACCCCCCACTCCAAGACAATCCATCCTCCCACAGCCCCTAGAACCACATACCCCCATCTCCTGCTGCCCCTGCCCTCCCTGAGCTTTCCCTGTGGGACACCCCAGAGCTGAGCCCATCCCAAAATCCATTGGATCCCAGCAGAATTGCCCCTGTTCCCGCTCTGGCACTTTGAGGAAACAGCGGTGGGTACTGATCCCTCTTCCTGGAACATCAGGACTCCAGACTCAGGGAAAACAGGAATGTGGGGGTACTTTGGGTCAAGGGCAGGCAGCTGATGGGGATCTGCACTCACTGGAGACACTGGGAGCACTGGGCAGTGTTGATCACCTGTTGATCCCCTTGCAGACAAGGCTGAGCCTTGGGCAATGCCTCAGCTGTGCTTCTTGCCACAGCCAGACCACTCCATTTCCCTTCCCCTGCAGCCCCCAAACCAGTCCCATCTCCAGCCCCAGAGCAGGGTCCAGAGGGCAATGTCCCCTTCTCTGCCCTTCCCCCTGTCCCATCCATGGCCGCCGTGCCCACCCAGAGCACCCGTGTCCAGCTCTGCACAGCTGCCCCAGGCAGGGACCCAGAGACCCCATCCCCAGCAGGGCTCAAACTCCAGCCCTGGCCCTGGCTGCCACCACCTGCAGCTCCCCAGGGCCCTTGTCCCCACACAGGGTCTCTGCAGTGCCCTGGGCCTGAACCAAGGCCAGCACTGGCCCTGAGCAGGATGTGCCCATCCCCAGGGACATGGGGAATTGGGCACTGTCCCCAGGCAGCCACCCAAAGCTAATTGGGGTAACAGAGGTGCCCTGTGAGGAGGAGGGGTGTTGGTGCCCTGCCAACATCTCTGACAAGCCCTGTTTACCCAGGCCCTGAGGCATCAGGAAGACATTCAGACATCTTGGGCTTCCAAAATCGAAGGAACGAAAATCCAATTGGTTCCTGAGAGCTGTCCAAGGCTGTGATTCCTGTTTGACATTCCAGGGCATTAGTGAAGGGTTCTGCACATCTCTTTCCCCAGGGACAATGTGGATCCATCCAAGATGTCTTGTGGCCCAGGTGGGAAAACATTTCAGGCCACTGCCTTTACTGTTTGCTCTGGAACTCACCCAAGGAGACCCAGGGACCATGGGGGATGATTTTCCTCTGGGGTTATATTGCTTTGTGCCCATGGAGGAGAGACCAGAGTGTCCCCATGGGGGATTCTTGGCCAGGTGTACGTGTGCTGTGACCTCATTGGTGTGCTGAGGTCACCTTGGAGAAGAATTAAGGAAGTGTCTGCAGGGTCCAAATTGGGGAACTTTGACCGAGGAGAGCTGCAGGCTGCCTTAGAGATCAGTGCCAGCCAGGGGGATGGCATTGGACAGCCAGTGACCATGTGCCAACAGCGCAAGCAGAATGAGCTGGACATACATGGGGGCTCCCAGTGCAGTTGGATTGGCCCCCAGTTTTGGGGGTCCCACGGGAATGTCCCTGCTTCCTCCAGGGCTGTGTCTGAACTGTGCAGAAACTGTCCCTACACGTGCTCCAGCAGGTCAGGAAGGATGAGCTTTCCCTCTCCTCTCAACCACTGTCTCAGCAGGGAAAAGCCAGAATTTTCCTGCTCCAGGGAAAGGCACAGATGGCACAGCCCACGTGTCACCCCCTGGTTCTATCTGCAGCACTGGGGCTTGGACATGAGGAATAGAGAATTTCTCTAGGGTGGGGAAGCTCTACTACAGAACCTGGAAGGAAACCCAAAGGTCCCCAAGCATTTCTGCAGGAGAACTCCCACTCCAGTGTCTGTGGGGCAGAGCAGAAGTGTTGCCATGTGCCACAGTACAGGCTGGCTTGTACTGTGTGAATTAACCAGCCCCTGGGCTGACTGACCTTGCCCAATTGACTGGGCCTTGCCCAATCCCATCTCTACTGGGCTGCAGCCATTTCACTGCCCAGAACCTGAAGGGGCGTAGAGATTGGACCAATGAAATTATCCAGACCAGGTTTTTCAAATGCCCTTTATAAGGCAGGGCTTGAGAATAAACACTCTCTGTTTGCCACATGAACATCGGGGTGAGTGCTCTCTTTGTCCCCAACCCACTGCCCCCCATGAGTCAACGTTACAGAAAGTAGTCCTACTCCAGCAAGACAAAAATACAATTAGGAAGTAGAGCTCGATGGAACTCCCCACAGCAACACTCATGGGCAGCTCTTTCTCTGCACCTCCAGGAGGAGCCTTGCTGGGCATCCCCTTCCCAGGGAGGAAGCTCCACACACTGGAGGCAGGAACAGCTCAGAACTTCTCCTAGGACAGGGGGCTGCACTTTAACAGCCCAAAGGGACTGACTGGCATGCAGGGGCCTCCAGCTCACTTGAGCAGCTCATCTGCCCCATCTGTGAACACCAGCAACACCTTCATTCAGGGCCAGTAGCCACAAGGAGTTTCAGCAGAATCCAACACCAAAACACACAGGCTGGCCCTTGCAAAGCCACCTGGAGACATTGGCAAATTGGACACTGTCCAAGTGCCTGGATCACATTCCAAGGCAGAGCAGCCAGCCCAAAGCATCCTGCTACAACCTCCCAGGGCTCTCCAGACTGCTGAAGAGCAGGCAGGGCAAAGGCACTGCCAGGTCTTCCAGCCTGGTGTCCCACATGCCTACAGGCTTCTCCAGAGCCCTGAGCTCCCCTGCACTCACAGACCTGCCAGGGGCACCTCCCACAGCTCTCTGGCCATGAGACAGACATGTGTGCTCACAGGCACTCACAGCCCTTCCCAGCTGACATGCCGGGCCACTGTCAGCTCACAAGGCACTGCTGTGTCACAGTCACTCCCTGCACTCCCACGGGGACATTCCAGGGTACACTGTGCTCTCAAAGAACACTTGGGCCACACAGAGCCCCAGCAGCTCAGGGGGGACATGCCAGGAGTCTCCTGTTTGCCAAAGCCCACACAGATCCCAGCCTAGAACAGGCTCTCATGAGTGACATCCCATGTGTCCTCAGGCTGCTGAGGAGCCGGCAGCTCACACGCACTCACAGGGCCTGCATGGGGACACACTTGCACTCTCCATCCTCTGGAAGAGCTGGGGTGTCACACACAGTCACACTGGCTCCCTGGGCACATTCCAGCCATCTCCAGGCTGCCAAAGGCTCAGGAGGTCACGTGCTATCACAGGAACTCTGTGGTGACACACCACAGCTCTCCATGTTCCAAAAGAACCCTGAGCTCACAGGCAGTCCCAGCAGAGCCCAGATGCACATCTCAGGAGGCTGCAGGCTGCTGAGAAGCCCTGGTGTCACAAGCACTGCCAGGGCATCAGTGTTCACAATGCAGGGCTCTCCACGCTGCCAAAGACCTGGCATGGCACAGGCACTTGGACATCACTGCAAGGATGATGGCAAAGCTGTGGGCAGAGAAAGATTTCATAGCAAAGCCACAACAGGACAAGGTGCCTTGCCAAGCTTCACTCTGCTGCTTACATCATGCTTAAGGCACAGCCAGGAAAAGCAACAATCAGAATCCAGAGTCAGTCAATACAAAATGGAACAAAATGAACACTATCTGTCTCTGTGTGTGTTTGTGTTTGTCTTTGTGAAGGTGATAGCAAGAGTAAGGATCAAAAGAACCTGGCCTAAAGGCTCCAGAGCACTTCACAGAACAGCACTTCAGCTTAGCAGCAATGAAACTCAGAAGTTCAACTTCACCATTTAGTAGTGGAATAACACTTCAAAGCTTTCCAACTTAACCCTACTTCAACTTAGCAACACTCCACTCAGAACCAAACTCAAACCCAGCATCTCAGAACAGGACTCCCAAAGGATTCACCAGATCTCTAGAGGAACTTTACTCACAGGCAGAACTTACAGCTCTAAAGTACTCCAGAATCCAGGACAGCAGCCTCGCTCCCACATACCAGGGAGGACATGCATACTGGCACACAGTGTTTCCCATCAGGCAAAAACAATGTTCCCAAGGCTGTGAAAATAAAAAAATAAAAACAGACTAGGAAGACATCAGGGAGCACACAGTTTTTCTGATAAGCTCCAGATTAGCTCAGCCAAGCTGCAGCTCCTCAAGGCCAAGGCCTAAGCAGCGTTTCTCAGATCATGGTGGGGCTGAAAAAGGGGAGGCCAGGGCAATGCAGCACCACAAGGCAGGAGATCCCACCTGATCACAGGCCCTTCGTGCTGACATCCCATGACATCCCAGGGCTCTCCATCCTCCAAAGGCTTCTGAGCCCACGGGCACTCCCAGGGACAGCAGAGGGGTGACATGGTACAGCTCTCCGTGTTTCAAAAGAAAAGATTGTGTTTCAACAGAACTTAGCAGAACAACATGTGGTGCCCCCTCTCTGTCCACACTGAGAACTTTGTAAACAGTACGTCTGAGTGCCTTCATCACATTCCAAGGCAAAGCAGCCAACCCAAGGCATCCTGCTCCAACCTCCCAGGGCTCCCCAGACTGCTAAAGAGCAGGGAGAGCAAAGGGCTTCCATCCTCACATCCTCAGTGGTTACAGGTTTCCAAAGGTGCCTGAGCTCACCTGCACTCACAGGGCTTCCATGGGAACATCCCAGAGCTCTCTGGGGATGATGAAGACCCGCTGAGTTCAGAGGCACTCACAGACATTCAGGGGGTGCCTCCAAGGTGACTTTAGTGAGCTCTGGCACTGCTGTGTCACAGCCACTCACTGGGATTCCACGAGAGCAGCCCAGCGCTCTCTGTGCTCCTAAAGAACATCGAGAGCACAAACAGCCCCAGGGGCTCTCTGGGGACATCCCAGGAGTGTCCCTTTGCAAACCACACTGAGCTCACAGCCTGTAACAGGGTCTCTGTGAAAATACCTGTGAAGATACCCCCGTATCTCCAGGCTGCCAAGGAGCCGGGGGGTCACAGGCCCTGCCAGGGCTCAGTGGGGACATTCCAGGGGTCTCCAGGCTGCTGAAGAGCTGTGATGGTGGCACAGGACACTGGCAGCAGGCAGCTGGGGCTGGACACTCGAGGGCTCCTCTGCCCCGGAGATGTACCAGCCCTGTGAAAAACACATTCACTCTCCTGTGAAAATCTAAAACAGTTTAATAAAGGACAATAGGAGATAAGGGCTACAGAGTAAAGGTGATTAGGCCAGGTGCATCTTGGCACTCAGCCAAGACCACGTTGTTACCGTGAAAAACACCAATCACTTGTTTTTAAGATTTTCAAGGTTTAATAGTAATAAAGTGGTTATAGAAATAGTAATACAATTGGAGTAACAATACTTTGGACAATTTGAATTAGGACAATATGAGACAACAAAGCCCAAAGAGTTACAGGAGAGGCCCTATGAGTGTCTCAAGTGTGGGAAGAGCTTCACCCAGAGCCGTAACTTGACCAGACACCAACAGCAACACCAGTAAGGAAAGCCCTGTGAGAGGCCCACCTGCAGAAGAGCTTTGTGCACTGCTCCCGCTTCATCCCCCATTGGAGGACCCACGTTGGAAAGAGCTGTGGTGATCCACGTTCCCCATGATCCATGCTGGGAAGACACCTGTACCTTTTCCTGCCCCTGCTAGTCGCATGATGTGGGATTGAAGAACATGGTCATGGCCATGTCATTACATTCACTCCCACCTCAGGTCATTGCCAGGGACAGGAATAGGACTCTTTGTCCCAAAGGAGAAGGGTGTCCTTTCCAGGCAGGAGGAAATTGTCTCTGGGAAGAGCCAGGCAGTTGTGTTGTAGTTTTCCCTTTTATTTATCCCTTCTGTTACCAATATTGTTTCTGTTTCTCATTGTTCATTATCTTATTTCTGTTCCCAATAAATTGTTCTTATCCCAGCCCAGGATCTTTGCCTTTTGTGCTTTCCATGGGATGTGGGAGGGCAGCGAGGGCATTGCGGTTTTAGCAGGAGCAGGAAATTTGGGATCCAATTCCTGAACCCCGGCCTTTGGAAACAGAACATCCCAGCTGGTCCCAGCCCTGGCTGCCATGGCAACAGCCTTGGGAGTGGGTCCCTGGCTGGGGCTGTGGGAACCTCTTCACTCTGGTGCCCAGGGACAGGAGTGGAGGGAACGGCTGCAGCTGAGTTGGGGCAGGCTTAGGTTGGATCTCAGGAAAAGGTTTTTCCCCAGAGGCTGCTGGGGCCCTGCCCAGGCTCCCCAGGGAAGGGTCCCAGCTCCAGGGCTCTCTGAGCTCCAGCAGCGTTTGGACAGCGCTGCCAGGCCCAGGCTGGCATTGTTGGGGTGTCCTGTGCAGGGCCAGCAGTTGGACTGGAGGATCCTGATGGGTCCCTCCCAGCTCAGTCAATTCTGTGGTTCTGGGATCCCATGAGCCTGGGGATGGGACTGCAAACGGTTGCCATGGGAATGGGCTCTGGCTGCAGGCCTGAGCTGGTGTCCATAGCAACCAACCTAGGCATGGGGTCTCCATGGAGCTGCCAAGGGACTGAGCATAGCAACAGGGCTCTGGTGATGGTTGCCATGGAAACTGACCATAGCAACAGGGGGCTGGTGATGGTTGCCATGGAAACTGACCATAGCAACAGGGTCCTGGTGATGATTGCCTACTAATGCGCAGGTTCCTCACAGGCCCTCAGAGGGGTTCCATGGGGACTTTCCAAGAGGCTCCAGGCTGGCCAAGAGCTGGAATGTCACAGGCAGAGACAGGGGCTCCATGGAGACCTCCCAGGGCTTTCTGGGGATGGTAAAGAGCCGTGTGGTCAGAGGCAGTCACAGCCATTCCATGGTGACATCCCAGGAAACTTTGGGCTGCAAAGGAACCGATCTGTCACAGGCACTCATGGGGGCTCCACGGCTCCCAAAGAGCTGGGATGTCCCAGACACTCCCGGGGGTTCCTGTCATAGGCAAAGTGGGAGCTTAGGAAAAGTTTATTAGAGAAGCTCCTGTTTAGTCACAAGGTGCAGAAAGGATCCCCAATAGCCCCCACAGATCCCCAAATGTCAATGTTCAATCAGAGATGACACAGATTCAGATCCAAAGGCTAAGGGCTAAAATCCACCCGTTTCTTCATTCCTCTTCTTTTAGACCTTGGTTTTCTACAGGTGGACCTCACTGGTCATTTAATCAACACATTTCACATGATTGGCCAATTAGGACAACACCCTGCTGTAAACAACTTTATGGAAAAAATCCAACTTATTACAAACATTGTCAGGGCACCAGTTATTGATGTTTGTTTATTGTGCCCTTCTGGGGGCTCCCTGGATGGGGGAAACTCTCCTGTAGCAGTACTGGGCCAGGTTAAAGGAGATGCACTGGACTTTTTTGGTCTTCGGCTTCTTGTTTATTGTTATCTAAGTTTTGCATGAAGTGCACACCAGGCTCAGTGTGCTGGAAAAGCACAGCAAAATGGCTCCGAAATGTACGGTTTCAAGGTCTTTTAAAGTTGCCTCATGCAATTAACTCTTAAAACATACATGATTTCTACTTATCTACCAATAACTCATCCTTGGACTGCCCACATAACCTCTGCACTGTGCTTTCCTTGACCAATCACCCTGTGCCACCACTGCAGAAAATGGAGTAGATTAAGAAGACAGGGACTACACCCATAATCCTCCATCTTCCTTCCTATATCTATAACCATACTAAAAATCCCCAAACCTAAATTTCTCACCCAAGGAACATACTATACTACCCTCTAATCTATTTCACACTATTCCAATTTATCTAAAAGTCTTGGAAGTCCTCTCCATGGGCAAAGGTGAAAGGCAGTGTTCCTCTGGGGTCAGAACCCCTGAAAACAGACAGAGAAATATTCCCTGTGCCCTGGATTCCCACACATTTAACCTAAAATTCTTTAACCCTTAAGATGTGAAGTTTCCCAAAAATGTTCCTGGTAAGTAGGAATAGAAGGAAAAGAAATAGACAACAACAGAAAGACAGAAGATCTATAAAAAGACACGCACATTGTCACCAACTGCTCAGGTTCCAGCATCACCCACAGAGGAACCCCAAGAGAAGGCAAAATCCAGACCATGGGCCAGCCTCGTGCTCTGGCTTTTACCCCTCTGGGCCTTCATGGGCCCGCCCCTGGGGTGGGACTGCCAGTTGCTTGTCCAATCAGAGTCAGGGCAGCACCAGCTGCCACAATTGTGTGATTGATTGACAGCTTGGCCAATCAGGGCTGGGTTTGCCCCCCCCCCCCCCCTCCGTGTGTGATTGAAAACTCTGCCAGGCTAGGCCCTCTGTCCCACCACAAACCAAGGCCTGACCCGGCCCTGGACCCACACAGGCATTCCAAGCATCCCAAGGTGTCTCGGGACATCGATCTCATCCAGCCTCTGACAGCGCACACGGTGATACTACGGAATCTTATGGAGCCATGGAACAGTTCTGACAATGAAGATCCAAGGACACCATGGTGACACTACAGAACCTCATGGAACCAAGGGGCCATGGTGACACTGGGGTGCCTCATGGAATCAAGGAGACCATTGTGAAACTCAGGCGCCCCAGGGAACCAAGGGTCCATGGTGACCTTGTGGAGCCCAGAGTGTCACGGAGGAGCCCCTGTGACGCAACGAGTGTGCATGGAGCCGAGGGGCCATGGTGACACATCAGGGCTTTGTGGAACCATGAAACCATTGTAACATTTCAAGGCCTCATGGAAGCACAGGGCCATTGTGACACTACAGAAGCAATGGGAACATTTTGATACTCCAGGGCCTCATGGAACCAAGGAGACCTTTGTGACACTGTGGGGTTCCACAAAACCAAGGGAACATGGAACAGGTCTGGCTGGCTGGGCCTCTTGGGGACCACCTGACAGGTCCAGCTGACCTTGGCATGTTGAGGGCTGCTTCTCATCTGCCCCTGAAGCACAGGGGCTCTGGGCTTTCTATCCTATGGCAGAGAACTGTCCTCCCCCAGGGGCACATGGACAAAATTGAGATTCTACCTCCAAATTTCCTTATATGCAAAGATGAAATCTGCCAGGAGAGACAGATTTGGCTGCCTTGGCAACCCAGGCCCCACCTCTCATCTGCCTATGAAAACTTTGATCATGTGCTTTTCTTTCTTAGGGGGAAAAAGTATCTTGACCAGGCACCCATGGCCAAAATTGGGCATCTGCCTCCAGCATTCCCTATATTCAAGGATAGCTCCCAGACAAAAGCTGCCAGGACTGACAAGTCTGGCTGGCCTTGGCTTCCTGAGGGCTGGTGCTCATCTGCCTCTAAAGCACTGGGGTTTTGTGCTTTCCTTCCTCATGAAAAGAACTCTTCTTCCTGTCCAGGCACCCATGGCCAAAACTGAGATTCCACCTCCAAAATGTCCTTTGTACAAGGACAGCCCCTAGATGAACGGTGCCAGGAGAGACAGGTCTGGCTGGCTTGGCCGAAGGGTGGCCACCTCTCATCTTCTTCCAAAACACTTGGACTTCACACTTTTCTTTTCTGTAAGAAAAAACATCAATCTTTACCAGGTGCCTATGGCCAAAACTAGGATTCCAACTCCAAAACTCCGTACATCCAAGGATTGCTCCCAAGTGAAAGCTGCCAGGATAAACAGGTCATGCTGCCCTTAGCCTTTTGGGGGCTGCCTCTCACCTGCTTTTAGAACACTGGGGATCGGTGCTTTCCTTCCTATGGAAAAGAACTGTCCTTTTTCTCAAGGTGTCCATCTCAAAATTGAGATTCCTCCACCGAAATTCCCTGTATCCAGGGATTCCTCCATGACAAAAGCTGCCAGAACAAACAAGTCTGGCTGTCTTGGCCTGCCAGGAGCCACATCTCTCGTCTTCTCCCTTTGAAACACTTGGGCTCTGTGCTTTCCTTCCTATGGAAAAGAACTGTCCTTCTCCTCTGGGTGTCCATGTCTGAAATTGGGAATCCACCTCTTAAATTCTGTATATCCAAGGGTTGCTCCCAAGCAAAATCTGCCAGTACTGTCAAGTCTGGCTGGCCTTGGCCTCTGGTGGCTGCCCCTGCAACACTGGGGCTGGGTTCTTTCCTTCCCATGAAGATCACTGGGACACTGTGGGGACATCATGGCACCAAGGGGATCATTGTGGCACCACTGGAGCCCATGGAACCAAGGGGATCATTGTGGCACTACTGGAGCCCATGGAACCAAGGAGATCCTTGTGGCACCACTGGAGCCCATGGAACCAAGGGGCCATGGTGACACAGCACGGCTTCATGGAACCCAGAGACCATTATGGCTCTGTGGGGCCTGATGGAACCATGGAGACCATTGTGACCCTTCAGGGCCTGGTGTCACCAAGGGGGCATTATGGCACCTCAGGGTCCCATGGAAGCAAGGGACCAATGGGACACTGTGAGGCCCCATGGAACCCAGGGAACATGGAACAGGTCTGGCTGGTTTAGCCTCCCAGGGGCCACCTGACAGGTCTGGCTGATCTTGGGATGTCAAGGGCTGCCTCTCATCAGCTCGTGGAGCACTGGGACTTTGTGCTTTCCTTGCTATGAAAAGAATCATCTCTCTTTTCAGATGCCCATTGCCAAAATTGGTACTCTCCCTAAAAAATTTCTCCTATGCAAGAATATCTCTCAGAAAAAATCTTGCTAGGTCTGACTGGCTTTGGCCTCTTGTGGCCACCTCTCATCTGCCCCTGAAACACTGGGGCTCTGTGCCTTCCTTCATATGGAGAAGAATCGGTTTTCATGTCCAGGGATCATGGAATAAAATGAGAATTTTGCCTCCCAAATTACATATATCCAAGGATTGCTCCCAGACAAAAGTAGCCAGGTCAGGTTAGTCCCGTACTGTGTTGATTTTCTTAAACTCTGAGCTGAATGTTCTCAATTGAAGACATGTTATAGAGGGCCCAGAGATCTCCCAAGGAGGGGTTTTGGGGCCTCGGGCACATGACCACTGCATATGGACAAAGGACCTCTATGCTCTGTGCTGTTGTGGTGGTTTTGCATCATGGAAGTGATGTTCTAAGAGAAGCCGCTAGAAGTTTCCACCGTGACTGACAAAAAAAAAATCAGTAATTAGGTTTGAGAATTGACATTCTGTTAAGCAACTAAGGAAACTCTACACACCTCTGTGAAGACATATATTAAAGACGAGAAGGCCTGGGAGGGTCTCTTTCCCTTCTGGCTGGCAAAGAGGCTGACCTGTCCCCCATCTCAGCTAGGGCGGGCCAGGCAGCTCCTGCTGTGGGGCCGGACCCCTTCCCAGGGACCCCGCCAGGTCTCATCGGCTGCCAGGCAGGGCACAGAGGCTGTGGGGTCGAGGCTGGGCTGGGCCATGGCTGCAGTTGCCAACATCTGGGCACTGCTGAGCCCTGCCCCGCTGCCAGCCCAGGCTGAGCCAGGATCAACCGGGCCCCAGGAGCAGCCACGGGCCGGGCCGGCTCGGCCAAGATTCTGCCACTGGAGAAGCCATCAGCCCCCGGCCGTGCTGCTGCTGTGTTCTGGCCTGGCTGCTGAGATCCTGGCCCTCCCGCAGTGCGGCCCATCCTGACACAGCCCCAGCGCAGCCGCTGCAGAAATCTCCATCATAAAACAGGTCTGGCCGCAAGGACCAAGCCTGGCTGGGGTCACGGAACCATCTGCAGGCCCCAGGTGAGATATGAACTCTTTCAGTGCCTCCATCCGTCCTCGAGTGAGAGAAAAGGACAAAGTGCAGGCACATAGAGAAACAACATGAAGACACCAAGGTCAATGAAGAGGAAGTTGAGTCCCAGATGGGAGGGATGAGGAGATGTCCTGATCTTGGGGCTGAAATCCTCTTGTAAAGCTGCAGAGAAGGATGGAATTGATACATCAGACTCTCCTTTCCCCTATAACACATTGACAAGTATGGGGAGATGAATTGTTCAGCAAAGGCTTCCATGCTAAATTAAGCAAATATTTAAGCGGCTCTGATCCCATGAGAAGTTTGAACATTCAAAGAGAGCAGTGTGATGAGACTCTGTGTCCTCAGGAAGAGAAGAAGAAGATCTCTGTTCCCAGAGATGAAGATGAGTTCAAAAATAGATGAAGAGAACCTTTTCTCTTAAACACGTTATCTTTAAATTATTACCTCATAAGTTGACATGGCCTATAAACACAACTGTGGGAAAAGCTGTGAAAATATGGGAGGGACTTGACAATTGCAGATTTTTTATGGGTGGCTGCCATTCATGGGAAATGACAGCCCTGAGAGAACTGTTTTCGTATGGAGAAGTCTCCAAAACATGAAAGAGAGATTCCTCTCCCTAAGTGAACTGAAGAAAGGTTATTCTAGTGATGGTAAACTGACTGAAAATTTTAGGCTTTTTCTCTTTACATTGTCAATAAGAAAGAAAAGGTTGTAGGGGGAAGTGTTCTGAAAGTTTTATTCTGATTCCTATTACTCTCTCTTTTAGTTACTGTTAATAAACTTTTCTTTATACCCTTTTAAAGTTTTGATTCTATTTTGCCTTTTACCTAATCCTATCTCACAGCAGGAAGTGAGTAAGGATATTCTAGTGAGTGCACTGGTAATTACACTGCCAACACTGGAAAGGCTGCCCACACTGGACCCACCACACAAATTGATACATTGTCAGAGAAATCTCAAACTGACAAACCAAAACAACTACAAAAAACTTCCTAATGAACTGCATGAGAGCAGAGGGAAATGAAGGCAGACCCATGGTTTGTCAGGATTTGATTGATCCTAATGGGCCCCATGGTGCATTTGGAGCTGAGCCCTTGAACCCTGGGCATGAGAGGAGAGGAAACAAACCTTTCCAGGAGTCAAAGTTAGCAGAAAACTCCAAATGTCCCAAGGAATGAATGGGCCCCACTGAGGCCCATCCCCAACACAGGTTCCTCGTGGACTCCTTGGAGGAGAGAATTGGAGGACAGGATGGCACAAAAACTTCTCAGAGATTTAGCATAGAAAGGAAAATACAAACTACCTTAAAAATCTTGAGTATCTCAAAGTATTAATGAGCCCCACTAAGTGTCAGTATAGAGCTCTCAAGGGACTAATTAAAGCAGATAATTGGGGCCATGATTGTACAAACATCTCCCAGAGTCTCTATCAAAAGGGAAACACCAAGTACCTTAAAATAAGTGAAGTACATTGAAGCATTAATGAGCCCCACTGAATGTTGTTGCTGACAAAGCCTCTCCAGGGACTAATTACAACAGATAATTGGAGGCCATGATTACACAAACCTCTCAAAGACTCCAAGGCAAAAGCCAAACCTAAAGTCCTTTGAAAAACCTGCAGTCCCTGGGAGCATTGAGGAGCCCCCAGGGCCATTCCTGACCAAGGCTCCCCAGGGATTCCTTCCAGCAGATCCTTGAGGCCACTGGGATGTGGGCTAGGGGAAGATGCAGAGGGCAGGACAAGGGAGTGACAGTGCCCAGCCTGGCTGGGACTGTGCCAGGAGGCCCCAGTGCCTCAGGACAAGGTGTCTCCTCACAGTCCTTGGTGGCACAGACCCTGCTGTGTCCCAGGGTACCAAGACTTGACTTCTCTTTGTCACCAGCTGCCATCACTGCCTCCAGTTCTCTGCTCTGCCTGGGGCCTGGGGATACTATCTCAGTCGTGTCCCTCAGTGGGACCCATTAAAAGTCGAAGAAACTTTGGAGTGTGATTCTGACTTGGAGTTCTGGAGAGGTTTATTCAACTCCCTCTCAGGGGCTGATGTTCAGGGCCTGAGCACAAAGCCCCAGAGGCTCATTAAAGTCCTTGTGCTGTGTCTGTGCTGCTGAGCTGTGCTGGGCTCCTGGCACAGAGAATTATCCTGGAAACCAAGAAGAGCTTCAAAAGCACATTCCTCTTGATGAGCATCTCCTGTGCACAGCTCAGCAGGGCTGGGGCACTGCCTGCAGGCACCCTGGGCACAGCACAGAGGCACAGAGAGCTTCAATCAGTCAGGGCTGGGAAGGTGCTGAGAAGTGCCTGGGGCAGAATCACTGCCTGACCTGGACACAGGAACCTCTAGCTGCAGGACAATGCAGCTGCAGCTCCTGGAGCCATCTTCTAAACCTGGAACATCCCAATGCCTACAGACTCTGTGAGTACAACTCTGAGTGTTTCTGGTGCAGGGAGGCGAATTGTTCATGAAACTCTGACATGCTGAGGGTTTCCAATCAGTCCTAGAATATTTCCAAGACAAGGATTTTGACTTGAGGATGAGGACCTTTCCCAAGACTAGGTATTCATATTCCTACTACTGGAGAATAGCAGGGAGGAGAGATAAATATTAAAGGTTTAATATGATTTATTAATTATGAATTTGGACAAGAGCCTGAGACATCTGAACCGTAACTTTTAGTTATCAATAGGTTCACAGAAGATCACTAATGTGATTTCAGTCACTCTGCCCATGGACAGCAGCAACAGCACCTTTGCAGAGCCATCAGGCTCAGTCTGAGCTGTCCTTTCTTGAAGCTGCAAACAAAACCTGCCCCCAGCCAGTGCCCTGCAAACAGGCAGGGTTCTGTTGGGCCAAGGAGAGTGCACAGAGATTTGGGATCTGTGAGCTGTGGCAGGGAGAGATCAGGCACAGGGAAACACCTGGAGGAGGAATATCTCCAGGAAGCAGAGAGAGGTTCAGGCAATGAGAGGAAAAAACCCAGAAATTCTGTGGCAGGGAGTTTCAAGATGTCCAAAGGATCCGCTCCAGTGCAGCCCCTCCCTCTGAACAAGCTCCCTCCCTCCTACCCCCAGCCAAGCCTCTGCCATCAGGGCCGGGGCTCCAAGGTGTGCAGCCCCTCCTGTGCAGGCAGAGCTGCATTAGAGCCGTGGGGCAGCTCTGCAGTCCCGGGCCCAGTTCCCTCTGCAGAGCACAGGGCTGGGAGCAGCTGCCCAGCCCTGGGGGCTCTGGCAGGGGGCACAGCTGGCTCAGGGTGACACTGTCCCCCGTGCCCAGCTCTGGGCAATGCTGTCAGTGCAGCCAGGGAAGGAGCTGCATCTCCCTTCATCCAATGCCATCATAAGGACACTTGCGAGTCTCCCTGAGATTTCAATCCAATCTGAGAGCTTCAATCCAGAGTGCAAACCTGTCCTAGAGCATCTCTGAGTTATAAGATTGATGGGGAAACGGGAGAGGTGTTGTGACACTGAAAATGCTGCTGGGTTGGTGAAATGAGCAAATGAGTCCTTGCCTACAAATGTGGAGTTGGGCTGTGGTGGATCCATCTGCTCTCAGGAGTGCCTGGTGACATTTTAGGGAAAATGTGGGAAGGTGATCACCCTCCACCTGAGCAAGGTTAAAGCCCAGAGAAACTCTGAACAGCTCAGAATGACTAAAAATCTCCACTTAGTCTCCACTCCTCACTTTGCCTCACAAAACTTTCTCTGTTCTCCCTGAGTGCAGCAGAAATGCTGAGGGTTGCTGCTATCAAAGAAAACTAGGAGAGATAATGGGGAAGCTTATAAAGAAAACCTCAAAACTCAAAAAAACTAAAGACTATGTCTGTGTTTTCCAGGGAAGTGTGAATGGGAAACGGCTTTGATTGTGGTTACAGGCATCTCCTCTAACCCTTCACTGTCCTTTCTCCATGAACAGGTTCCCAATTGCTGCCCAAGCAAATGTCCAACGTCAGCTCCATCAGCCACTTCCTCCTGCTGGCATTGGCAGACACGCGGCAGCTGCAGCTCCTGCACTTCTGCCTCTTGCTGGGCATCTCCCTGGCTGCCCTCCTGGGCAACGGACTCATCATCAGCACCATAGCCTGCGGCCACCACCTGGACACACCCATGTTCTTCTTCGTGTTCAACCTGGCCCTCACTGACCTGGGCTCCATCTGCACCACTGTCCCCAAAGCCATGCACAATTTCCTCTGGGACACCAGGACCATCTCCTTCACAGGATGTGCTGAACAGCTCTTTTTCTTTCTCTTGTTCATCTCAGCAGAGTATTTTCTCCTGACCATCATGTGCTATGACCGCTACGTGTCCATCTGCAAACCCCTGCACTACTGGACCCTCCTGGGCAGCAGAGCTTGTGTCCACATGGCAGCAGCTGCCTGGGCCAGTGCCTTTCTCTATTCACTGCTGCACACAGCCAATACATTTTCCCTGCCCCTGTGTCATGGCAATGTCATAGACCAGTTCTTCTGTGAAATCCCCCAGATCCTCAAGCTCTCCTGCTCCAAATCCTATCTCAGGGAATTAGGGCTTCTTGGTGTAAGTGTCTGTTTAGGACTCGGATGTTTTGTGTTCATTATTTTCTCCTATGTGCAGATCTTCAGGGCTGTGCTGAGGATCCCCACTGAGCAGGGACGGCACAAAGCCTTTTCCACCTGCCTCCCTCACCTGACCGTGCTCTCCCTGTTCAGCAGCACTGGCATATTTGCCTACCTGAAGCCCCGCTCTATGTCCTCCCCATCCCTGGATTTGGCCCTGTCAGTTCTGTACTCGGTAGTGCCTCCAGCCCTGAATCCCCTCATCTACAGCCTGAGGAACCAGGAGCTCAAGACTGCAGTGAGGACACTGATGACTGGATGCTTTCAGGAACATTAAGCTGTTGACAAATTTCTACAAATCACTTGTAATAAAAGTAATTTTTGACACTTCTTGTTGGTTTCCTTTTGGACATTCTGTTTCTTTCTGTTACTTTTTTCATATTGTTTACAAAGAAATGTCATTACTTGCATCATTTCTCATTTTGTTTCTCTCCTCCTTCCCTGTGGCCACAGACTGTGTCAATGACGGGCTGTGCTCTTGTGGCTTTAAAGGAATTAAAGGATCTCCCATCAAAGATTTCTGCAGAGATGCCCTTTTGTTGCCTTCTCTGGAGCTGCAGCAGCAATGTCTGTGAGCACAGCTGGGGGCAGATCAGTGCTGGCACAGCAGCTGTGCCCAGCAGCAGCAGCACTTGGTGTTGCCAGTGCTGCTCCCGTGGCCCTGCCCCGCTGCCCTGGTGGCGCTGGTGTTGCTGTAGGGCCTGAGTGCTCTCGGGGCAGGGCACAGTCCTGGGGAGGCAGTGCTGGGGCTGCAGCAGGGACAGGCCATGGGCACTGCTGGGGAAGCACAGACCCCTCAGGCCAGGCCCTGGGGGCTCCAGGCTGCTTGCCCAGGCTCTCTCAAGAACACGCCCAGGCCAATGCTGAGCACAGAAAACCCCCATGAGCAGCCCCAGGGTGGCCGTGGACAGGCAGGGGGAAAATAGCAGGACTGGTGCTCTGCAAGGGCCCTGGGGGAGATGGGAAGGAGCAGCAGAGCAGGGGCTGATCCATCCCCAGTGCGCTGGACAGCCCAGGGCAGCGTCCCAGAGCGTCCTCATGGAGCTGCCAACAACATTCCCCCTCTACAGCCCTGGCCTCTCCCCCAGCTCACACAGGTGCCACACCCTTGCAGGCACAGACACGGCAGCACTGGCTCAGAAGCCCCTGTTTGCATTGCACAGAGCAGGGGGGAGCACTCCCATGCTGTTGGTGTGGGGACACAAACCTGAGGGAGAACAAACGCCATCAGCCCCTGGGACCAGGAAGGGCTGGGGGATGCCAGGCAAAGAACTCAGCTTTGTCCTGGCCTCTGCAGTCAGCCAGAAAGTTTGTACCCATCAGCTGGGAGTTTTCTGTCCCACTGCAGAACCTGTTGCTCAGAGCCAGGGCTGCCTGGCAGCCACCCCCAAACTGCCCTGAGCATTTCCTTGGCTTCACCTTTGCTTTCTTTACTCTTCCTGCTACACATTTCTTCCTCTTGCCCAGCCCTGTTCCCTCCCCTGCAAACAGCCCATCCCTGTTTGCCCTTCCCTCTCTGGCCCCACTCCCCATTGCAGTTCCTGACTTGGCACCATGGGAATGTCCCTTGGGGAGCAGGATCATCCTACAAGTGCTGCAGGAATTGTCTGCAGGCTCCTGCAGTGCCTCGTGCTGCTCCCTTGCCAGAGGCACCACAGGCCAGGGGGGGCACATCTGGGCTGCTGTGTCTGCCTCTGGGTCTCCCTGTTCTGGGCAGTGAGGGGGAGCTGCAGAGCTCTGCAGGACTGACAGGATGGGCTTTGGGGCTGGCAGGAGAAGCTGAGGGACCTGGACTGCTGGAGCTTCTCAAGAGGAGGCCCAGGGCTCCTCCTGCAACTCCTCCAAGGGTGCTTGCAGAGAATCCCAGAATCAGCAAGGGTGGAACAGGCCTTGGAGATCATCAAGTCCAACCTGTGCCCTGACACCACCTTGTCTCCCCTGGGCCACCTCTTCTCCAGGATAAACAACCCCAGCTCTCTCAGCCACTTCTCACAGGACTTGTGTTCCTAACCCATCACCGGCCTTGTTGCCCTTCTCTGGACACCCTCCAGCCCCTCCATGTCCTTCCTTAATTTGGGGCCCCAGAACTGGACACAGCACTTGAGGTGCTGCCCAAGCAGTGCTGAACACAGGGGAAGAAGAATCACTGCCCTGCTCCTGCTGGCCACACCATTCCTGAGCCAGGCCAGCAGCCATTGGCCTTCTTGGCCACCTGGGCACACTGCTGGCTCCTGTCCAGCCTGCTGTCCATTAGTCCCAGCAGATCACTTTCTGCCCGGCTGCTGTCCAGCCACTCTGGCCCCTTGTTGAGGGAGGGAGGGCAGGAGGGAGGGAGGGAGGGGGTCCAGATCCAGTCCTTCCTGAAATGTGGTGTTTGCTGGCACTGCCAGTTCCCAGATCTGTATATTTCCCTATTCTGGCACAGCCCAAGTGCAGCAATTTGCTGGCAAAAAAAGCCAAACCCCAGCAACTTCCTGGTACTTGTACGTTCTATATGAACCTTCTTGTAAATGTACTGGTATATACATACTATATAAACCTTGTATCAAACCTTAAAAACTCTCTACAAATTCATGTCCGACATTACTGGGTCTGGCATCGCCAAGACCTGGTGTTTGCTGCCACCACCAGTACTCAGATCTGGATATTTCTCTTGTTCTGGCAGAGCCAAATCCAGCAATTTTCTGGTAAGGAAAGCCAAAATCTGGCAATTCCCTGCTACCGGCACTGGCAATGCCAAGATCTGGTGTTTGCTGGCACCACCAGTGCGCAGATGTGGGAATTTCCCGGTGCCAGCCCAGCGGGAGTCTAGAAATTTTCTGGCAAAGAAAATCAAAACCTTGCAAATACCTGGTGCCGGCCCCACCCAGACCTGGTGTTTGCTGGCACTGCCACTGCTCAGATCCAGCAGTTTCCCGATGGCAGCGCAGCCCAAGTCCAGTAGTTTGCTGGCACAGAAAGCCAAAACCCAGTAATTTTCTGGTGCCAGCACTGGCACTGCCCAGATCTGCTGTTAGCTGCCACTTCCTGTGCCCAGATCTGGCAATTTCCCAGTGCTGGCACAGCCCAAATGCAGCAATTTTCTGGCAAAGAAAGCCAAAGCCCAGCAACTTCCTGGTACTGGCACCAGCACTGCCCAGATCTGGTGTTAGCTGCCACTGCCTGTGCTCAGATCTGGACATTTCCTGGTTCCATCACAGCCCAAGTGCAGCAAGTTTGTGGAAAAGAAAGACACAACCCAGCAATTTCCTGGTGCCAGGACTGTCATTGCCGAGATCTGGTCTTTCCCAGAAATGCCAGTGCCCAGATCCAGAAATTGCCCTTTTCTGGTGCAGCCCAAGTGCAGCAATTTGCTGGCATAGAAATCCAAAACCTGGCAAATACGTGGTGCCAACACCACCCAGATCTGTTGTTTGCCAGCACTCCCAATGCCTGTCACTCTTGTGTCAAGGTCAGGGCAGGAACAGGTGAGAGGCAGGATCGTAGAAAAGGTAAAGAAGGCTCTATTCAAAAGGACTGCGTGGTTTTTATAGAGTGGTACGATAGATTCTATTCTATTGGCTAACTAAGAGAAACATCTTTCTCACACACTGTCCTTGAGAGGAGCAGAAAAATAAAGTAGAAAAACACCACCTGCAAATTGTTTATAGTCAACAAGTTATCACATCTTTCCATCTCCCGAAAACTTCTCACAAGCCTCAGTAAGAAATGCTTGCCGTTTCTCTCTTTCTGTCCCATGGCATCCACAAGTGCCCAGATCAGGAAATTTCCTGGTGTCAGCACAGCCCAAGTCCAGCAATTTGCTGGCAAAGAAAGCCAAAACCAAGCAAATACCTGCCAACACCAACGCGATCTCATCTTTGCTGACACTGCCAATGCCCAGATCCAGAATTTTTCAGATGCCTGCACAGCATAATTCCAGCAATTTGCTGGCACAGAAAGTTAACATTTGGAAATTTCCCAGTGCCAGCACATTCCCCACCCAGATCTGGTGTGCACTGGCACTGCCAGCCCTCACATCTGGCAATTTCCTGGCACCAGCACAACCCAAATGCAGCAATTTTCTGGCAAAGAAAGAGAAAATCCAGCACTGCCCAGGTCTGGTGTGTTGGGGCTGGTTTAAAAGAACAAGGAGACCTTGGCTTAAGGTCGTGGGCAAACCCTCTTTAGTTAGGGTGAGCAGGAGCTCCTGCCCATAATCCTCTTGTTCAGAAATGCAGATTGTTACTAGAAAGTTCTGAATTCTCTTTGCTACCATTGGTTATGTTTTACTGCAAAAATGGTAATATTCTTAACCATTCCTTCCTCTTGGATCCTTCCCTCAGATCCCGCCTTAACCCCTTGCCCTAGATTGCCAAGTAACGTGTATTCTATTTACCATCTGTTAGAGCTATGTCAGTTGCCTTCTGTTAAGTGGACAGTTTCTTATCTCTTCCACCACCAATCCTCCCTCCGGGGAGACACCTGCTGTTAATGGGGTAGTGAATGTCACTGCATGACTGAGAAGAATTACAGCATCCCACTGTGATATGCTCTGCCCAGAGGGAGGAGCCAAGCACTCTCAACTGGATATCATCTGAGATCATGGGACACCAGAACAGCATTTCCACTGGGTTCCCAGAGGAACAGATGCCTCTTCCACTGGATCTTCACAGGAAGACTACACCCTTTTCTACAGGATCGCTGCTCCAACAGAACCACACCTGACATTCCAGGAGGACTGCAGCCACAATTCCAATTGGACTGCTACTAACACCCTGAGCCACAGGGTGTCAGGTTGTATTCTGACTCTGTCAGTGTTGTTTTGATTTACTGCATTGTTTATTTTTTTACCTCTAATAAAAGAACTGTTATTCCTGCTACCATATTTTTTGCCTGAGAGCCTCCCCTTAATTTTAAATTTATAACAATTTGGAGGGAGGGGGTTTACAGTTTCCAGTTCAGGGGAGGCTCCTGCCTTCCTTAGCAGACACCTGTCTTTCCAAACCAAGACACCCCTCCCCATAAATAAATGTATCAATATCCCTGCTAGACCCTGGACCCAGGCTTTTTTCTGCTCTGCTCGCTATGTTGTGCACGCCGTCCTGCCTGTTGTGTTTGCCTTCAATAAAGTTCTGTTTCCAGACAACCAGATGAAAGCAGTCTCTCTCTGTAAAGTGGCCAGAGCCGGTTCTCAGGGAAACCACTGGTCAATGATCTGGACGAGGACCAGAGGTTTTCACTGGTGTTTGCTGGCACCACCAGTGCCCAGATCTGGCAATTTCCCTATTCCGGCACTGCCCATGCCCAGTAATTTGCTGGCAAAGAAAGCTAAAACCTGGCAATTTCCCATTGCCAGCACCACCCAATCTGGTGTTTGCTGGCAGCAGGACCCCAGGAAGGAAGGAAGGAAAGAATGAAGGAAAAGAGGAAAGGGTCCAGATCCAGTCCTTCCTGGAGCCTGGAGCCTGGAGCCTGAAATGGGCTGTTTGCTGGCACTGCCCAGATCTGGAAATTTCCCTATTCTGGCACAGCCCGAGTGCAGCAATTTGCTGGCACAGAAATCCCAAACCCAGCAGCTTCCTGCTACTGGGTCTGGCATCTCCCACATCTTGTGTTTGCTGTGCCAGTTCCCAGATTTGGAAATTTCCCGGTGCCAGCAGATCCCAAATCTGGCAGATTTCTGTCGCTGGCAATGACACGACCCAGATCTGGTGTTTGCTGGCAGCGCCAGCACCCAGATCTGAAAACTTTCTGGTGCTGGCACAGCCCAAGTCCAGTCATTTGAAGGCACAGAAAGCCAAAATTTGGAAATTTCCAGGTTCTGGCTCCAGCACCATCCAGATCTGGTGTTTGCTGGGACCGCCAGTGCTCAGATTTGGAAATTTCCTGGTGGCTTCAGAGCCCAGGTCTAGCAATTTGGTTTTTAGCTAGCTTAGGCAGAGGAGGTCCTTGGACTGTGACTTTCCATTTTCTTGGAGCTTTTTAAACCTGCTCTGGACTAAAAACCCAGAAAAACACTGGCAGCTCACACCTGTGGCCCACCAAGGTCTGGGATGCTGCATTCCAGCACCAGAGGGACTTAGAAGAGACCAAGTGAGCCAACTACAACCCAAAAAAAGGACTTTCTGAATTTGCCATCTCTTCAAAGCTGTGAGAGGTTGTATTTAATATTATTCTTTTTTCATGCTTGTGAATACTTAACTGGTTATATAAACTTGTTTCTTGAGGGAAGTCTTTTCCTGAACTAGCAGGGGGAGGGGTAGCTTGAACTTGCTTTCTAGACAGACCCATTTTGGAGCTTTCCTCCCAAAATTTGCCCTAAAGCAGCACACTAAAAATGAAAATTTCACCAGTGGCATGATTTCCTGGTGGCAAATCTTGTGACAGAAGGTCGACCTTGTTCTCCAGGAGAGGTTCTTGAGAACAACAGACAGGAGAAGTTCCCTGGAAAACTAAAACAGCTCTCAAGAAGTGAAAGGGAAATGGAAGAAACAATCGAAGATGGTTTCCTCTATTTATTTCCATGTTCTCCTTTTCCATGTTGCACTGCTTCTCCATCCCATTAATTCCAGATGCACCTCACCTCTAAGATCAGTAACTTAGCGAGTTTTAGACACTCTAAAATACCATGAGTCACACACAGTTTTCCTTCCCCTGCTTTTACTGGAAAGCAACACTGGAGATGTAAGTGCAGCGCTGGGGTCAGGTAAGAATCCTTACACCAAGGGAAGGTGCCCCAACAGTGTTTGACCCTCAGCAAGGACAATGCACAGCAGCAAGCAAGGGGATTGCTCTGCCAGCGTGCAGGAGTCAGGGCTCTGCATCTGGGCTCAACGCTGCAAAGTTCCCGTGTTTGGACAGACTCAGGGGCTGTCCCCGGGGCGCGCGGGGCTCAGCCGTGGGGCTCGTGGGGCGAGCGGGGAACGGACACGGGGACGAACGGCCCCGGTGCTTCAGTTGCAGCAGCGGCAGCAGCAGCAGCAGCAGCAGCAGCGGCAGCAGCGGCGGCAGCAGCGGCGACAGTGGCGGCAGCAGCGGCGACAGCGGCAGCAAAAAGACATTACCTTTCTCTTCTTTCTCTTTCTCTTTCCCTTTCTTTTTCTCTCCCTTTCCAACTGTCGGGCGCCCTTTTCTCGGGGTCCGTTTCCCGTCCTCCCTCTCCTCCCCCCGCCTCCCTCTCCCCGTGCTGGGCCGGGCCATGCCCCCGGCCCGCCCCCGGCCCCGGGCGGGGCTGCCCCGTGCCCGGCCCCGGGCGTCCCGCCGCGGTCTCGTCTCCGCCCGGCTCTGGCCGTGCTGGCGGTGGCGCCGCTGGGCAGGCATCAGTGCCTGGGGCTGGGGCGGCATCGCCTCCCTTTACCTCCGCCTGGCCCGAGCCCGGCCTCGGCCCCGGCCCCGAACCCGACCCCGGCCCGGGCCCCGGCCCCGGCTCCTCCCGGGACCCGCGGAGGACACACGCGGCGCGGCCGCTCCCGCCGCCTCGGCTGCGGCTTCCCCGGCCCGAGCTCCGCCGCTCGGCAGCGCGGCCGCCGGCCCCGAGCCTCCCGTGCCGCGTTCCAAGGAGCGAACGCCTGGGCATGGCCGGCCCGGGGCGGGTGAGGGGCGCTCGGGGGCCGTTGCTGGCCCCGGGCCGAGCGCTGACAGCCGCGTCCCGCCCGCAGGGAAGGCGCAGGAGGCCCTGCAGGAGCGGTACCGGCTGGGTTCGCTGCTGGGGCGCGGCGGCTTCGGCAGCGTCTTCGCGGCCACGCGGCTCTCGGACGGCGCCAAGGTGAATGGTGGGGCCGGCGGCGGGCGGAGGAGGAGGAGAAGGAGGGCTGGGGCCGGGGCTGGGGCTGGGGCTGGGGCTGGGGCTGGGGCTGGGGCTGGGGCGGGGGCTGGGCAGGGCAGGGCAGGGCTGGGCAGGGCTGATGGCGAGCTCATCCCTCTGCTCCCCTTGGCTTGCAGGTGGCCATCAAAAGGGTGCCACGGAACCGCGTGCGGCACTGGGGCGAGCTGGTGAGTGAGCGGGGCCAGCGGCAGAAGCCGGGGCTGCCGGGCGGGGATGAGCCGAGGCCCGGCAGAGTGGAAGCCGCCAGGACGGCTGGAGGGGGAGCGGGCGTGGGGCCAGCGCAGGGCGCAGAGCATCCCGGGCTGGGTGAGGGCTTCTCCAGGCCTGGCACGGCATCGGCCCTCATTGTCGGCATCATGCTCCTCCCGCAGCCCGACGGCACCAGCGCACCGCTGGAGGTGGTGCTGCTGGACAAGGTGTCCACCGGCTTCCCTGGTGTGGTGCAGCTGCTGGAGTGGCTCGAGCTCCCCAAGAACATCATGATGGTGCTGGAGCGGCCAGAGCGGTGTCAGGACCTGCGGGATTTCATTCAGTCACGAGGGTTCCTGCCCGAGGAGGAGGCACGGGAGCTGTTCCGCCAGGTGCTGGAGGCCGTGCGGCACTGCACCAGCTGCGGGGTCCTGCACCGCGACATCAAACCAGGGAACATCCTGGTTGACCTGGCCACCGGGCAGGCCAAACTGATTGACTTTGGCTGTGGCACCTACCTGCAAGACACAGCCTACACTCACTTTGAAGGTGAGCCTCCACAGGGGTGTTCTCTGGGTGCTGGCATCTCATGGCCCAGCATCTCCCAGCCCAAGCTGGCTGTGGCAGCAGGGATTCTCCCTTTTGCTGCCAGTCAGGGGACGGAGTCTTCAGCTGAGTTGCTTTAGAGTGGGGCTGGGTGGGGAGCCATCTTCCAGCCCTGCTGGCAGCCTTTGCCAGCCACTCTGGCCAGGACTGGGGCTCGGCTGGGGCAGCCAGCTCGATAAAAACCCCCATGGGTGGGGGTAGCAGAGAGGGGGGACCGGAACCTGTGCCCCAGCCAGTTTAGTGTACAGGTGAGAGGAAGGGCTTGGACTGCTCCACTCTCCCTGCTTGCCTTGGCTTCATAATATTTTTGGGGCAATGCAGGCAGGGAGGATAAGGGCATGTTTTTTCGCCAGCACAGAGTGGGTTTTTTCTTTGCATGTCACAGTCAGGCCTAGCCAGGGCTGCCCTCTTCCGACACCAGTGGCTTCTTTTCCAACCCCAAGTTTGTGCACAAGTCCCAGGTGCTGGCGAGAGGGCAGTGGTCACCCTGTGTGCCACTGAGGCAGCCCCCACACGCCCAGGGATGCTGGGGCCAGGCTGTGGGAGCAGCAGCATCCCCCTGCTGAACTCCATCTGTATTCCATAGGAACACCGTCATACAGCCCCCCGGAATGGAACAACTTTGGCTGGTACCACGGCGAGCCAGCAACGATCTGGACCCTGGGCATCCTGCTGCACCAGATGGTCTGCGGGGAGCATCCTTTCAGGAGGGGCTGGAACATCTGCTGGGGCCAGCTCTCGCTGCCACAGAGGCTCTCTCAAGGTGGATCCTCTTCTCTGGGCACGGGGGGAATACCAGTGCTGGGAGCCAGCAGTGGGCTCGTGAGCATCCCGCTCTGGCAGCTGCTGAGGAGGTGGCACATGTCCTGCTCTCCTCCAGAACAGGGAATGGATGGGAAAGGTCAGGCCCAGCTCTGAGTGCATCCAGAATGGCCTGGGCATGGGAACAGTGGGGCAAAGCAGACAGGAGCCTTCTCTAGCTGACGGGCAGTTTCTGCTTTCTCTCCGCAGAGTGCAAAGATCTGATCAGGTGGTGTTTATCCGTGCACTTCTTGGACAGACCCACATTAGAAGACCTTTTCTGTGATGCTTGGGTGCAGGATATTCCTCTGCCATAGCAGAAGGGAGAGAGCCCCAGGCACACTTTGATCCAGGGCCCTGGTAAGTTCCAGCTCCACACATGCCTGGGCAATCAGAAGCAAAGGAACCCAGACCTTTTTGTCCTGCCTGTGTCACTGCCCCGGGCTCATGGGATGGGAACACGCAGCCCTTGTGCTGGAGCTGAGCTGCTCTGCCCAGTACTGGTGGCTGCCATCCAAGCTGGTTTTGCTTGTCCTGGTTCCCTGAGGGCTGGGGCCCTGGGCAGAGCCCTGAGAGCCTGGTCTCACTGCAGGGAAGGAGAAGGAGCCCCTGGAGAAGCTGTACCGGATGGGGATGCTGCTGCTGCTGCTGGAGACAGCGAGGATGACATCAAGGGTGACAAGCTCTTCCTCAGCCTGGCCACCAGCGGCTGAAGGTGATGGACTTTGATTCTGGCACCTTCTTCAAAGCCAAAGTCCACAGGGAATTTTCAGATGAGTCCAAAGGTGGGGAAATGCTCCCAGATTTGGGCATTGCCTAGCCTGGCTGGGTAGCAAAGGTTCCCCCTTTGCTGGGGCAGATGCAACGCATTCTCCAGTCAGCTGCCCAGCTGCTTTTTGGTAGGGCTGGGGAGATGGGCTGGGTACAAAATGGGAGTGGGCTCCTGGCCCTGCCAACAGCCCCCAGCACCCACCGTGGCCTGTGCTGGGGCTGGGGCTGGGGCAGCCAGCCCGACACAAAGAAAGGCCCATGGTGGGAGCAGAGGTGGGACTCCAGAAGCTGTGCACAGCTGCTTTGCTTTGCAGGCAAAGAAGGGCTTGAGCTGCTCCACTGCCCTTGTTTGCTTTGGGATCACCATGATTTTGGTGGGCAGAGATTAGGGCAAGAGAGAAAGTGTGGGCTTCCCTGCCCCATGGCTGGGTTTTTCTCTAGCATGTAGGGGTTGGGCCTTCCTCAAGGCCCTGACAGGGATAAGAGTTTTTACCTTGTTTCTTGATTTCCCTTTTTGTCTCTAATCTGTTTTCAATAACGTGTTGTTTGTTTTTCCAGAGGAAGCATTCTAGGTGGTCCAGTGTGGATGGGGAAGTGTTTGGGAGCAGCTGTGCCGTGGATGGGCCGTGCCCTTGGAGAAGGCTGAGGCTATGGTTTAGGAGCAGCTTTTCTTCCAGCCATGGATGGCGTGAGGTGGGTCCCTGTGTGCTTGGCAGGGTGGGATCAGAGCTTTTGGGAGATGGCAGCGAGCACAGGAGCATCCCGCTCTGGGCAGCTGCTGAGGGCTGGATGTGCCGTGGCTGGCTGCAGGCTGGGCACATGTCCTGCCCTCCTGCTCTGCTGCCAAAGGCAGCAGGGATGGGCAGCTCTGGGCACAGCTCTGGGCACAGCCAGCATGGCCTGGGCACCGCAGGCCTTGGCACAAGGGGACAGGAGCCCTCAGCTGATGGGCAGTTTCTGCTTTCTCTCTTTGCAGCCAGGCTCTGCGGGTGCTGAGGCTGCTCTGGGCTCTGCCAGGGCTCTGCTGGGCTCAGCCCTGGGCCCAGCTGGGCTGGCTCTGCCCTCACATTGCCATGACAGCTTTGCATCAGACGAGCCCCTTGCGAGCACAGCGCCTGAGCTTTCTGCTTTGGCAGGTGAGTGAGACTCTGCTGCAGGCCCAGAGATTGCAGCTGGGGACACACATCCAATTGGCAAGGACCCAGACTCTGCACAGTCCCAGCTGAATGCCTGGATCTGCACAGGGTGTTTTGTCTGTCCCATTCTTCCTTCTTTATTGGCTGGAATTGTGCAGTGTCACTTTCTTCCTCCTCTAGAAGTGCCACGAGTGGGCCAAAGCTGGCGAGTGGGCCGTGTTCCTGAGGCAGTGCAGGCTGGAGCTGATGGATGGAGAATTGCCCTTCTGCACTTCCCAACCAGAGCAAAAAGCTGTAAGTGGGACATGGTGTCTTTAGGAAATCCCTGACAGTTTGAAAGGGAATGTGCAGCTCATTACCAGGCTGAGGAGCAAGGGCATCTTCTAAAGGGTTTGGGGTTTGACAGAGTTTCCATTCCAAGTCCCGCTTGGAGCTAGAAGGGCACAAAGCAATTTCTTCTTGCTTTGAGCACAATTTCAAATACCAATGTTTGAAACAAATCCCAAAATCTTTTAAAAGGCTGCAGAGGTCAGTAAGATGGATCCATGCCATCAGCACAATTACAATGTAAATAAATAAATTGTGTTTTTAAAAAGATCATTTACCTCTTATTGCAAAGTGACAGAAGTTTTTTCCCTAACACTTGGGTTTTGGTTTTTAGCTTTCAGATTTTATATAGCTTTTTTCCTTTTCCCTTTTTTTTTCTTTTTAATAGAAATCATGTCCTATGAAAGGAATGTCCTTTGCTCCTGGTTCCCGTGTGGAGCAGCTCCCTTCCTGCTGGCTGAGCTGCTCAGGCAGAGCCTGGCAGCTCCTGGCCCTGCAGGGCTGAGGCTTTTCCCCGTTGCTGGGCGCAGACTGATGGAGCAGCACTGCTGAACACGGGCACACCCAGAGGGACCAGCAGCAGCTGCCTTTGGCCACCTGAGGCTCCAAGGCGCAAACTCTGAGCAGACAGGGCTGGAAGAGACTGGCAGGCTCCCTGTTGGCTGTGCTGCCCCACTTGTGTGCAGCCCAGCTTTGCCTGGGGCAGAGGGAGGACAAGGGGCAGCTCCCTGCCAGCCCCAGCCCAGGGACCCCTCCAGCCCCGGGGCTTGGGGCACTGTCAGCACCTGCTGCTCCAGCCAGGGCTTCTGCTGGCCCTGACAGCAACACCCAAAGTGGGGCTGATCCCAAGGGAGCAGCAGCAGGGCCTGGATCTGATCCCTGCCTCTGAGCCAGGGCTGCACAAATGACCCCACAGCAGCAGCAGCAGCAGATGGAGCTGACTTTGAGCACAGCCCCTGCCCCTCTTCCCTGCCGTGTGCAGCGGTGTCACAGCAGCCTGAGGCACCTGGGAGCCCCCAGTGCCAGCAGGGACTTGAGATGGGAGCCCTGGGCTCCTGGAGGTTGTGCAGGGAACAGAGCTGGGGACTCCCTGTCCATGTGGAGCTTCCAGATGGAAAAGGCTGCTGTGCCCAGGCAGCTCCAAGGGCACAGCAAGGAGGGTCTGGAGCACTGGATCTGTGCCAGCCCCACAGTCCTGGGCAGCAGGCAGTGAGCCCTGGGGGAACAGAAGGCACAGCAAGAGGGACAGAAGCAGGCAAGGTCAGAGCCTGGGAAGAGCCAGGCGCGGGAGCAGGAACAGCTGCTCCATTGCACTCTTGGAGAAAGCTCTTGGCTGGTTCAAAGCGCTGAAAGGCGTGAGGGGCAGAGAGGAGGCCACAGCAAACAATGCTCCTGTTTGCACAGCCTCCCCTCTCCGTGTCCCAGCAGGAATTGGATGGACTGTATTGGTCTCTGCGAGTCGTCTCGTTCAGCATGAGCAGCTCAGCACCAGGAGCTGAAGGAGCTGAAGCCTCAGGCCACAGGAGCTGGGCAAGAGGGAACTTTGTGAGCAAAGTCATGCTGCTAAAACAGACCCAGCTGAATGCAGGGGATATAATCATGGAATCACAGAATCCTTTCAGTTGGAAAAGACCTCTGAGCTCCCCCAGTGCAGCCGGTCAGCCAGCAGTGCCAAGGCCAGCACTAAACCACGTCCCTGAAGTGCCAAGGCCTGGACAAGAGCCCTGAGTGAAGCCTGGACAGCAGCCCTGAGCCAAAGGTGCCTCTGGATGAACCTTCCAGGCAAAGGTTATCTTTGTATCTGCTCCCTAATGGAATGTGCATGGTCATTAGCACTGTGACAGATGTAGGCACTCCTTAGTGAAACATGTATTGACCTTTGTGTATTTAGAAGCAGACAAGGCCATGAAATCTGACATCTGGCCTTGTTTGGGGCTGAAGGATCAAAGTCAGCTGCCTTGGTTCCTCCTTGAGCCCTGGCCAGGCTTTGGGAGGGAGCCAAGAGGAGGATGAACCCAGATGTTCCTGCACTGGAAGTGCTGTCAGTTTGTTCATTCAGCACTGTCAGAGCTGGGCCCTCTCCCAGCGGGGTTGGAGCCTCACCTGTGGCTGGAGGCACCTGCAGGAATTCCCAGTGCCCAGGAGTGGCTCTGCAGCCCTGGGCTGTGACAGCTTCCCCCAGCTGCTGTGTGGATCTGGGGCATGGGAAAGGCTGAGGGTAAATGCTGCTGGATCTTTGTGAATCACTGCAGGCAATATTTGGTGGGGATGGTTGGGTGCATTGCTGAGCTGCTCCTTTTGTGATTCTTTGCTGCTCTGAGCTGCAGTAAATGACACTGATTCCTTCAGTTGGAGTCTGTGTCTTTGGTGCTGACCCTGCCCACTGGTAAAACAAAACTGGCACAGTCTGGCCAGATGACAACAAAATGTCACTTGTTCAGTGTAAATGTGAGGAATCAGTCCCATCAGGAATTCCCAAATGGGAAGCCCTTCCCTGGAGTTCCCTGGCTCTGGAGTGGGCTGAGGTCGGAGCACCATGTGAGAAGTGGGGCAGTGGGGTAAAAGAGGCTGAAACCTTGGATGTCTTCAAATGCATCCAAAAATTACATATGGGAAAAGGAAGAGAACTTGTGGGTTTGGGCAGACAAAGATGAATTGGTTAAGAGTACATTGGAACAGCACCTTCAGAAGGAACAATTATTGTTGGAATGGTCCCACATGGAGCAACAGGAGGAGGTTTTAATATTGAGCACAGATGCATTTCTGCAAGTGAAATATCACTATAATATATAATTATACACGTATTTATAGTATAATAAGGCCTTAAAAATGTATTTATATATGTATTTGTATGTTTATATATATTTTATTTATGTATATGTCTATATCTATCTATATCTTTATTTCTAAAACAATATGTACATGTAAACTAATAGCAATGTGAAATAGTGTTGACAATACTAATTTGGTAGCTTTGGCTGCTCAGGGATGTAACACTAAATACCCTACAGAACAGGATTGGCCAGGACCCTAATGTCAGTGGCCAGCTTTATGAGATGATTGTATACAATGAGAAAAGGAGGAAGGGATGAAATTGGCTATTTTTACAGGGTTTGCTGATACTGTGATGCAGAGTGCTTTGTCTGTTCCTGTGAAAAATACAGTGATTAAGCCTGCAGGGTTTTTCATGTCCCAGAATATCCACAGGCTGCAGGATTGGTTGAACAGCTGAAGGCGTTGTTAAACAAGCAGTTGAAAGAATGAGGAGATGGGAACCTGTGCCCATGGAGAAGCCATCTCCCAGCTGTGCTCCATGCCCTTAACAATGGCCCACTGGGGAAATGGAAACCCCCTGGCTGTGCACAGCTGCACCCAATTTGCAAATCCAGCCATGGGCAGTGAGACTTGGACTGCCTGGGAAATTGTTGTGGCTGTGATGGCCCCTGGCAGGGCCAGCCCAGAGGCTGCAGGGCTGGGCCTTCATACATTGGAATGAAGTAGGATAAATTCAAAGCAAATGAGACCTTCAATGCTGAAACAGGAATTCAGATTCCTCCAGGACACTTTGCTTTGGTAACTGCTGGCTTGGAGCTTGGCCTTGCAAAGTGTTCATGTCATGGCAGGAAGAATTGATGCAGAATATCAAGGAGAAATGACAGTAATTCTGTTAAACAATAGTGAACAAGATTAGATTACTCAACCCCGTGACAGGGTAGCACAATTACTGATATTGTAATTTTAAGAACCATTGTGAAAAAAGGAGCTCCCCCTCCAATCCCCACCGTTTGTGGAGATAAAGGGTTTGGATCCAGCATTCCTAATAATGGAGCCAGAGTGTGGGTCCAGAGGCCAAAAGGCCCTCCCAAGGCAGCTGAAGGAACAGCTCCCAGGAAAGACAACTCTGAGTCCTGAAAGCTGGGCAGGAACAGTGGGAATGTGTCCCTGCAGCCAAGTGTTGTGTGTGAGAACAAGTAGATCTGACAGGATCTTGTTTTACACATCCTGCCAGACCAAATCTCCCTGTTTGCCCCAAGGGCCCCTTTGGAAAATGCTCTCATCCCCAGGGCTCCATGTTAGGGCTGCTGTGACCCTGAGGGACTTGCACAGGAATTCCATCCAGGAGCCTGGGTGCCCCTCAGGGACTGGGACCCGGCCCCCTTCCAGCCAGAGGGGAAAGGGCCCCCCAAGCCTTGTTCGGCACAGACAAGATGGTAAAGCTGAACAGCAAAGGGCCTGGGGGCATTATTCTGGAATTAAAAAGGCACCAGCTCCATGGACAACAGAATTATTGTTAATAATTCCAATGAGATTGAAAAAAAAGAGTGAAGAACGGTGTCACTAAAGTACTGCTGATGTCTGTAAGTTGTACCTTGATGGTCAGCCAGAATCTTTGTCTGCCACAAACACCTCTAGTGTTTCACCAAGGGGTTAGTGGTCAAAATGGAATGATTAGTTATGAAAATGTCAAGATCAGGGTAGCCAAAGTGCTGCATGTCAGCAATTGCTGGGTGTGTTCTCAGCTGAAGTTGGGAGGAATGGGGTTCCCTTGGAGGGCCCACCCTGTGGGGTGGCCAGAACTCTGTCCATGGGCTCTGACTCGTCACTGTCAGTGAAGGGACAGTTAAAGAAAACTCAGGAATACAGTGATCAGTGTGACAGGATTCCCTAAGATTTCCCTTCAGGAGAAACCAAACACTGTCCTAGTTCTAGAGGCCACAGTGTGAGAGGATTTCTGTGCTTTGCCATCCCTGCCAGTGTCAGTAGAACTTGGGGTGCAGGAGCTGGTCGGTGTCAGTGTCACACCACTCTTGGCTGCAGGGCCACCATTTCGGGTCCTTCAGCCACAACCACAAGGAAGAGTTGGGGCCCAGAGAACATTTTCCCCCCAAGGAGTGCCTTGGCTTTCAGCAAGCAAAAGATTCTGGTTCCTCCTGTGCCCCATGTGTGCTGCCCATCCTGTGGAGTTTCCATAAATCAGCTGAATGGATTATTATCAGAAGCAGCAAATGATGCTGTTAAAATGTGCAATAGCACATCCTGTGAGCTCCAACAAACACAAATGGGGACTGCACAGAACCGAATGGCCTTGGATTATCTGCTTGCTGGCCAAGGAGGAGCCTGGGCTGCCATGGGACAGGAATGTTGCACTGCTCTCAGGGATGGGTTTGAAGGCCAACAGTCAGGAATGACCTTGACACAAAGAGCAGTAGAAGAGTGGCAGAAAGAAGAAAATTCTTCTTGGTGGGATTGGCTTCATGGCTGCCAAACTGGAGGCTGCTGTGAAATGCATTTGTGGCAGTGCCTGTCATCATGGCAGCGTGTGCGCTTGGTGTGTACTCTGACATTCCATGTAAGAGTTGTTGTGACGCTTTGTGCTGGGTAGTGGAATATTGAGACTTGTCTGAAAAGAGACAGTCTCGAGAAAAGAGAGGCATTTGATAAATAGCAGAGAATAGCAGCAACTATTTAGGAATGTTTTAAAAGGAATGTTTTAAAAGGAATGTGGATAGCTCAGAGTAATGAAATTAACCAGCACTTAATTGAAGCACAAGAGGAGATGCCTTTATGCCTAATATGTAAATCTAAACTGTGTTATTGAAAGAATTTTTATGAAGGTTGTAGCTCATTTTAGGTCTGAGGACCGATCAAAGTCCCAAGGCCTGAACAGGCCCTGAGGCAAAGTTCACCTCTAGATGAACCTTCCAACCAAATTTTATGTTTGTATCCACTCCTTCAGGAAGCATTCTTAACAACATGATCAGTGTATGTGCTCCTTGATAAAACATGGATTTATCTTTCTGTATTTAGAAACCAGACCAGGCCCCATCTGGCCTTGTTTGGGGCTGAAGGATCAAAGTCAACTCCCTTGGTTCCTCCTTGAGCCCTGGCCAGGCTTTGGGAGAAAGCAGTGAGGAGAATGAAACCAGATGTTCCCACAGTAGCAGTGATGTCAGCTTGTTTGTTTAGCAGTGTTAAAGCTGTGTCCTCTGCCAGCGGGCTTGGAGCCTCCTTGCCTGCAAAGGTGGAGGCGCCTGCAGGAATCCCCATGTCTGGAGTGGCTCTGCAGTCCTTGGCTTCCCCAGCTGATGTGTGGGTCTGGGTGATGGTGGAGCCTGAGGGGAACTGCTGATGGATCTTTCTTTAATCCCTGCAGGCAATCTTTGGTAGTAATGACTGGATGGATTGCTGAGCTTCTTTTGTAATTCTTTGCTAATGATGATGTGCTTTGCTGAGCTTATCCTTTTGTAATTCTTTGCATCTGTGCATGATATAAATGACACAATTCCTGAAGTTGGTGTCTGTGTCTTTGGTAGTGACCCTGCCCACTGGTGAAACAGGGCCCCTTCTTGCCTGAGTGTTACCTGGCAAGGCAAAAGCCCTCCCTCCAAAATTCCCCCCTTCCCCCTTGTTCCCCCCCTTCATACACTGAGCATGATGTCCTATGGTCTGGGGTATCCCCGGGCTCAGCTGGGGTCACCTGTCCTGGCTGTGTCCCCTGCCAAGCTGCCCCACAGCCCCAGCCCCTCCCCAGCGTGGCTGGACGAGGGGCAGGACAGGCCTTGGCTCTGCTGCAGCTCAGCAAGAACAAAACCATCTCTGCGTGCTCAGCCCTGTGCTCAGCACCGGCCCAGCAGTGTCTCAGTGCCAGTGTCTGTGCCCTCAGTGCCTGCCAGGGGTTTCCATGGCAACTGCCAGCACAGGTGACCCAGGTGTCACCCCCAGTGCCGGTTGCCATGGAAACAGTGCCCAGCACTGCCCCTTTCTGTCTGGCTGACCTGGCCTTTGGCCCTGGCAGTGGCGTTGGCTGCTGGTTCCTGGTGCCTGCCCGGCCAGCACGGCACAGGGCAGGTGGCCATGGCACGAGCCCCCAGCAAGGGATCCCCTCTGGCTCTGGGCACTGACACCAGCCCTGAGCAAGGGGCCCAGGGCAGGTTTCCATGGCCACCAACCACCACAGCGGGTCCGGGCATTGGTTGCCATGGCACCAAACCAAGGAACGGGTCCCCGTGGCCGTTGCCATGGCACCTGGTGGCACCAAGGAGTGTCACTGCAATTGTACCTGGAACAGCCCTGGCACCGCTTTGTCCTGAGGGTTGCCATGGCAGCCCAGGGCAGCAACAGCTCTGCAGGCAAGTGGCCATGGAACCTGGCTGCAGCAATGGCTCCTTGGGCTGGTTTCCAAGGAAACCTGAAGTGATGGGGGTTGCCATGGCACCCAAACCCAGCTGTGGGGTCACTGCAGTGACCATGGCAACAGTCCCTTGTAATGGCCCACTGCAGGTTGGGATGATGATCCACCCTCAGAGCTGGCCCAGGGCAGGTCTGGAGTGCTCTTGGTGGCCCCTTGGGCTTGGCACACACTTGAGGAGGATGTCTGTTTGCAATGTGGAAACTCAGGAGTTTTAGATTGCTTCAAAAATCAAAGAAGGAAAATTCCTCTTTGGCTGTGTGCAGCCAGTTCTCCAAGCAAAGTAGGTCCCAGGTGAGTGAGGAGAGACAGGATGGGCTTGGGGAATGTGGAGTAAGATTGTTCACACTGGGTTAGAGCTCAAGGCACAGCTGCTCTGAGCAGGCCAGACCTCCTTAGGAGAGTCCCTGCATCAATATCAGTCACTGAATGCTGCAATCACCTCTGGTGTAATAAGAACAGCAATAAAAGACACCCTTTAAGATAGGAATTCATATCTCCTAGAAGCTCTTTGAGCTATTTGTCCATAACTGTCAAAGGAAACCCTCCTGATGCACTGCATAAGAGCAGAGGGAAATCAAGGCAGAGCCATGGTTTGTCAGGACTTGCTTGATCCTAATGAGCCTCACTGTGCATTTGGAGCTGAGCCCTTGAACCTCAGGGCCTGGGAGGAGATTGCACAAACCTTTCCAGGAGTCAGAGTCAGAGGAAACACCCAAAGTGTCTCGAGGCATTCATGGGTCCCACTGAGGTCCCTCTCCAACACAGGCTCCTCATGGACTCCTTGGAGGAGAGAATTGGTGGCCAGGATGGCACAAAAACCTCTCAGACACTCAGTGTGGAAAGGAAAATCCTTAAAGTATCCTAAACACCTTGAGTGTCTCAAAGCATGAATGTGCCTCAGGTGGGACTTGGGCTCATTTGGTCCCTCAGGAGCTGGGCTGGGGGCTCCAGAGGTGGCTGTGGAGCATTGCCTGTGCTGTGCCAGGGACTGGCAGGCACTGCTGGGCTGGGATAGAGGCTCTGGGGGGATTGGGGTTCCAGGGCAGGGCAGTGCTGGACCTGCCCCTTCCTCTCCCCACCACACAAAATGTTTCTAGCTAAGTCTCCTCCAGTTTCTCACAGTAAGGCAGTGTTGGAAGGTAAATCCCAGTTCTGGCCATGGGCATCTGGAGGAGAAGGACAGTTCTTTTCCATAGGAAGGAAAGCACAGACCCCAGTGTTTGGAAGGCAGGTGAGTGTCTCACTAGTCCAAGGCCAGACAGACTTGTCAGCAAAGGAAGATTGTGTCTGGGAGCAGCCTTTGGATTTAGGAATTTCGGAGTTGAACCCAGTTTTGGCCATGGGCACCTGGAGAAGCAGGACAGTTCTTTCCCATAGGAAGGAGAGCATGGAGCTTTCCCTGCTGTTTTGGGGACAGATGAGAGGTGACCCTCATGAAACCATTGCCAGCCAGACTTGTCCTGGTAATATTCCTATGGGAATGATCCCTGGATATAAGGAAATTTGGAGGTGAAATCCCAATCCTGACCATGGGTGCCTGGAGGAGAAGGACAGTTCTTTTCCTTTGGGAATGAAAACACAGAGTCCCAGTGTTCCAGCAGCAGATGAGAAGTGACCCTCAACATGCCAGGGTCAGCTGGACCAGTCAGGCAGTCCATGGGAGGCCAAACCAGCCAGGCCTGTTCTGTGTTCCCTTGGTTTTATGGGGCTCCAGAGTGTCACAATGGTGCCTTGGATCCACGGGGCCCCGCAGTGTCATAAAGGTGACTTGATTCCATGGGTTCCAGCAGTGTCACAATGGTCCCTTGATTACAAGAAGATCTGCAGTGTCACACTGGCCCCTAGGTTTGATGAGGTCCCACAATGTCACAGTGGCCCCCAGGTGTCATAAGGCCCCACAGTGTCACAATGGTCCCAAGGATTCCATGAGGTCTGCAATGTCACAATGGACCTTTGGACCCTGGGGGTTTGCTGTGTCACAATGGTCTCCTTTGGCTCCACAGTGTCACAATGGACCATTGATGACAGTGGGCCACTCTGTGTTGCCCTGGAGCTTTGGTCCCATGCAGCCCTGCAGTGTCACAAAAGCCTCCTTTGGTTTTCCAGTGTCACAATGGACCACTGATGCCATGAGGCCCTGCAGTGTCACAATGGACCTTTGGTTCCGTGCAGCCCTGCAGTGTCACAAAGGCCAATTGGTTTCACCAGGCCCCACAATATGGCAATGGTTCTCTTGGTTCTGTGGGCACCCCCAGGGTCACAATGGTCTCACTGGTTCAATGAGGCCTCACAGTGTCACATGCTTTGCTTATTCCATGGGGCCTCATAGTGTCACAAAAGTTTCCATGAGTGTTCCGTGGTTCCATGAGTCCCCAGAGTGTCACAATGGTCTCTGTGATTCCATGGTGCCCCTCAGTGTCACAATGGCCCCTGGGTTCCATGAGGCTGTAAAGTGACTTAATTGTCTTTGCATGGTTCCATGAGGCCCTGCAATGTCACAAGGGACCTTTGGTTCCATGGAGTCTCACAGTGTCACAATGGCCCCTTGGTCCCATGACACCCCAAAGTGTCACAATGGTCTCCATGGTTCCATGAAGCCCCACACTGTCGCATTGGACCCTTGGTTTGATGGGGCCTCTCAGTGTCACAATGATCCCTACATTCCATGGAGTCACACAGCGTCAGTACAGTCCCCTTGGTTCCATGAGGCCCAGCAATGTCACAGTGCTCTCCATGATTCCATGAGGCCCCACAGTGTCACAATGGTCCCTTGGTCTCACAGGGCCCTACAGTGTCACAAGGGTCCCTTGGTTCCATGGCCCTGTGCTGCTGCATTCCCCCCTCCCCTTCTCAGGCCGCCCTGCCAGCTGAGAAATGCTCCTTGGGCCTCGGCCTTGGCCAACAGCCCCTGGGCTCAGCTCCTCTGCAGCTCATCACAAACACTGTCTGCTCCAGGCACTGCTGCTGCCCAAACAGCTCCTGGCTCCTTTAGGAGCAGCCCTGGGAGCTGTTTCTGTTCCCTCAGTGGCACAACGTCCCTGTTCTCACCCTGCCAAAGAAAGCTGCTGATGCCAAGTGTGGCCAGGATGAGCCATTGCTGGGACTGAAGCCCCTCTCGTGGGGCCCTGCAAACAGCGCTCCAAAAGGAGCGCTTGGAGCTCTCCTGGGCCAGCGACTCCCTCTGAGTGGGGCCTCTCCCAGCCGGGAACTCTCCCGTTTGCTGCACTCGGGGATCCCAAACAATGACAGAGCCTGGGCCGATCCCCCCACTCCTCCAAGCTCAACCCTTCACCCTCTGGGGAGATGCCAAAGCATCAGCAGTGAGCATTCCCTGCCCTCAGGGGAATTTCTCCCGGGTGCCTTGCACTGACTCTTTGTGTCTGTGTGCACACAGGAGTGCCTGTGCTGGGGAAATGTGGCAGAAATGCTGCTCTCGGAGGGGTTTGAGTGCCTTGGATAGCTGAGTCAGTCAGATATCCAGATATCAGTAAGTAAGGTTAAGTCATGAGGTTTGAGGTAAGTTAAATTCTGCTAGCAGTTGGTTTTTTGCAAAGTTTTTAAGTTTAATTTAAGTTATAAGCTAAGTGAATATTGTTATTTTTCTGTTAAATTTTTAAAACACCTAAGTCATAGGTTTAAAGTTAGGTTAAATACTGTTAAGTGCTGTTCTTTTGCTAAATTGTGAAGTTGAAGGTATCAATTAAGGTTAAGGTGTAAGTGCAGTCCTGTTAAGTTTGAGCTCTGTTAACCTTTTGGGCCCTATTCCTTTTATCCTTGCTCTCACTGTCCTTGTGGCACACACACATAGAGGGACAGTTCTTGGTTCATTTCTGGTTTGATTGCCTGGATTCTGTTTGGTTTTTTTGTTGCTTTGTTTCCCTGGTGTGCCAGAAGTGTCCAGTCAGGAGCAGAGTGACTCTTGCCAAGGAACTTTGTGCTGCTGTCCCTCAATATTAAATCTCGATTTTCTGATCCCTTGCCGGGGATTTTTTCAGCGCTCTCAAGCCCTCGTTCGTAACAGGGTGAAGGAGCCCAGCCCCAGGCTCTGGCCCTGGGGGACACAGGGATGCTGCTGGGGGGTCCCTGTCCCCCTGTTCCACCCCCCAGGGCCCTGGCCACCTGTCCCCCTTGTCAGTCTCTGGGGTTGATCTCATGGAACATCCTCTGGAGGAGGCTGCAGTGCCGGGGGAGGGGGGACCCGGGGGGACAGGCAAAACACAGGTTTTAAGGTTTTGGTACAAGTGGGTTATGAAGACAAGATGGAGGAAATTGGGCCTATCTCGTGGTTCTTCTTCTTCTTGTCACACAGCCATCTCTGTGATGTCACACAGCCCCATTGATGTCAAACAACACCTGTGATATCACAAAGTCACCCTGTAATGTTACAAGCTATTCTGATGCCAGAGAGCCACCCTCTATGATGGCAGACTCTGCTCTATGGGGCTCATATCCTACTCTGTGATATCACAGCAAGCTCAGTGATGTCACAATCACCTCAGTGAAGGCTCAAAGACCCTTAAGAACTCAGTTACTTTGAAACCCTGAAGTATCTTGTACTTTGAAGAAAACCCTATCAGGGACACAACTGAGAAAGTGTCCCCAGGTTCCAGTAAGAGCAGAACAATGGAGGCATGGATGACAGGTGGGGACAAGCAAGGGAAAGGTGTCTCTGGTGCTGAGAAAACCTGGATGTGTTTCAGGAATTCAAAGGGCCAAGGCCTGAGCCCCAGCCCCTGGCAAGGCAGATCCTGTCCCTCCCTCATTGCTCAGGGCTCTTCCCAGGATGGGCACTGGGATGTGGGGATGGGCAATGCCAAGGGCAGCCCCTGCCAGGCTGCTGAGCAGGGACAAAGAGGCAATGAGGCCCCAGAGCTGCAAGGGTCACCTGTCACTTTAAGGCCTCAGGGCCAGCAGCCATGGCCAAAGTGCTGCACGAGTTGGCTCTGTCAGGGCCTTGCAGCTGCTGCCCATCCCTGTGCCCTGTGCAGCCCAGGCTGTCCTACGGTGTCCCTGCCCTGGCCTCTGTCCCTGCAGGCTGTCGTCATCCCCCAGCTACCCCACCTGGCTGGCCCCTTCCTTTGCTGACAGCTCTTCCTCCTGCCTGCCTCTGCCTTGGCCTTGATACCAAAAGGATTCATTTCGTTTTTGGTATCAAAGCCTTGGCCTTGATACCAAAAGGATTCATTTCATTTTTACTGTGCCTGTGGGCTTTTAGCACAGGAACAAGGCCTGCAGGCGCTGCTTTCCCAGCAAGGATGGTTGGAAGACAAGAAGAAAACATCTGTCTCAAGGGTGCAGTGATAGAAAAAAGAAGGACTGAATCTGAGGACTTGGGATGGGTTTCATGGTAATGGGTAAATTGTAATACCCATTTAGTGAACTGTATATGAGCAACCCACTGGTAGAATTACATGTGCATGTAAGGTGAGGAGTTATCCCTCACAAGACCTCAGGCCTGAATAAACAATACCCTCTTACTTAATAAATAAGTGTTAAGGAGTCCTATTCTGATATTTCAGAGATTTGGTGACAGAGGGGCCTCACAGAACCAAGGACTCAACTTTGACACTGTGCAAACTCATGGAAAAAAAGGGTCTCCATTGTGACACTATGGAACACCATGGAACCAAAATCCAATTTGGCACACTGGGACCACATTGAACCAATGGTCCATTGTGATACTGCAGCTCCAAGGAGACCATTGTGACACTGAGAAACCTCTTGGAAGCAAGGGGCCATTGTGACACAGCAAGGCCTTGTGGAACCATGGGTCCATGGTGACACTGTGGAACCTCAAGGAACCAAGGTGTCCGTGTTCTACTACAGAATCTCATAGAACAAAGGGACCATGGTGACATGATGAAACCAAGGAGATTGTTGTTGGCAGTACAAAAGCTCGTGAACCAGAAGTCCATTGTGACACAGCAAGGCCTCATGGAACCAAGGGTCTCTTGTGCGGCCTCATGGAACCATGAGCTATTGTGACACAGCGTGGCCACGTGGAGCCAAGGGGCCATTGTGACACTGTGGATCCAAGGAGACCTTTGTGACTTAGGAACCTCATGGAACCAAGAGTCCATTATTCCACTGTGGGATCCTGTGGAACCAAAGGGATGACAGTGACATTGCAGGGTCTCATGGAACAATGGAGACTCTTCTGACATTTTGGGACCCACTGGAACCAAGGGGTCATTACAGCATGGCAAGGCTTCATGGAATCAAGGGGGCTACAGTGATCCCTGTGGGTCTCCATGGGACCACGGGTCCAACAGAGCCAAGGATAGCATTGTGACACTCTGGGGCCTCATGGAACCAAAGGTCCATTGTGACACAGCAGGGCTCATGAAACCATGGAGGTCATTTTTACACTTTGAGGCCTTGTGAAACCAAAGGGCCATTGTGGCACTTCAGAGCCTTGTGGAGCCAAGGGGACCACAGTGACACAGTGGGGCTCCATGAAACCAATGGTCTGTTGTGACACTGCAAGGCCTGATGGATCATGGAGACTATCCTGACACTACAGTCTAACTGAACCAAGGGGCCATTGTGACACCACAAGGCCTCATGGAAGCAAGGAACCATTGTGACACTCTGGAGTGTTAGCAGGTCAAGGGGCCGTTGTCACACAGTGTGTGACCCCATGGAATCAAAGGTCCATTGTGACATTGCAGAGCCTCATGGAATCCTGGAGGCCATGAGGACACTTTGAGGCCTCGTTGAGCCCAGGGGCTCTGCAGGCCCTCATGGGACCAAGGAGACCCTTCTGACATTGTGAGTGCCCATGGAACGAAGAGTCCATTGTGATTCTGTGGTACCAAGGAGACCTCGGTGACCTTGCAAGGCCTCATGGAAGCAAGGGACCATTGTGACACTTTGGGCCCCCATGAAAACAAGAGGCCAGTGTGACACATCGGGGCCACATGGAACCAAGGATCCAATATGACACCACCACTGTGACACTGCAGGGCCCCATGGGTACAAGGGAAAAGAGAAGAGGTCTGGTTGCCTTGGCCTGACTGTGCCAACTGCCCTCAGCTTGTTGGGGGTCTCTTCTCATGTACCCCTGAAACCCTGGGGCTGTGGGCTTTCATTCAAATGGAAAAGAACTGCCCTTCTCATTCAAGCATCCATGGACAAAATGGGATTCCCCCTCCAAAATTCCCAATATCCAGGGGTGGCTCCCAGACAAAAGCTGTCATTACCAACAAGTCTGACTGACCTTGACTTCCTGAGAGTTGGCTCTCATCTGCCTTCAAACACTGAGGCTCTGTGCTTCCCTTCCTATGGAAAAGAATCTTGCCTCCTGCTCAGGCCCCCATGGCCAAAACTGCAGGGCACTGGGGGACCAAGGATCCATTGTGACACAGTGGGGAACAAGGATCCCATAGACTCTGTGACACCAAGGGGTCCCGTGGAACCAAAGGGACATTGTGACACTGGGAGGCCTCATGGAATCATGGAGACCATTGTGACACTCTGGAGCCTGATGGAACCACATTGACACCAAGCTGACTGGGAGTGTTGATCTGCTGGTGGGTAGGAGGGCTCTGCACAGGGCCCTGGGCAGGCTGGATCCAGGGCTCAAATCCAACAAGGTGAGGTTTAAGAAGTCCAAGTGCCAGGTCCTGCACTATGGCCACAACAACCCCTGCAGCACTACAGGCTGGGGACAGAGTGGCTGGAGAGCAGCCAGGCAGAAAGGGACCTGCAGGGACTGATGGACAGCAGGCTGGACATGAGGCAGCAGTGTGCCCAGGTGGCCAAGAAGGCAAATGGATCAGGAATGGTGTGGCCAGCAGGAGCAGGGCAGTGATTCTTCCCCTGTGCTCAGCACTGGTTGGGCAGCACCTGGAGTGCTGTTTACAGTTCTGAGGCCCCCAACTTAGGAAGGACAGGGAGGGGCTGGAGCATGTCCAGAGAAGGGTGACAAGGCTGGTGAGGGGTCTGGAACACAAGTGCTGTAAGGAGTAGCTGAGGGGGCTGGGGTTGTTTATCCTGGAGAAGAGGAGGCTCAGGGGAGAAAAGGTGGTGTCAGGGCAAAGGTTGGACTTGATGATCTCCAAGGTCTTTTCCAACCTTGCTGATTCTGGGATTCTCTGAAATCACCCCAGGAGCAGTTGCAGGAGGAGCCCTGGGCCTCCTCTTCAGAAGCTCCAGCAGCCCCGGTCCCTCAGCTTCTCCTGCCAGCCCCAAAGCCCATCCTGTCAGTCCCACAGAGCCTCTGCAGCTCCTCCTCATTGCCCAGAACAGGGAGTCCCACAGCCAGACACAGCAGCCCAGATGTGTCCCCCTGTCTGTGGTGCCTCTGGCAAGGAAGCAGCAGGAGGCAATGCAGGAGCCTGCAGACAATTCCTGCAGCACTTGTAGGATGATCCTGCTGCCCAAGGGACCTTCCCATGGTGCCAAGTCAGGAACTGCAAAGGGGAGTGGGGCCAGAGAGGAAATGGCAAACAGGATGGGCTGTTTGCAGGGGAAGGAACAGGGGTGGGCAATAGGAAGAAATCTGAACCAGGGAAGAGTGAAGAAATCAAAGGAGAAGCGAAGGAAATGCTCAGGGCAGTTTGGGGGTGGCTGCCAGGCAGCCCTGGATCTGAGCCACAGTGTCTGCAGTGGGACAGGAAACTCCCAACTGATGGGAACAAACTTTCTGGCTGAGGGCAGAGGCCAGGACAAAGCTGAGTGGTTTCCCTGGTGTCCCCCAGCCCTTGCTGGCCCCAAGGGCTGATGGTATTTGTGCTCCCTCAGGTTCATGTCCCCACACCAACAGCATGGGGGTGCTCCCCCTGCTCTATGCAATGCAAACAGGGGCTCCTGAGCCAGTGAGGCCGTGTCTGTGCCTGCAAGGATGGGGCACCTATGTGAGCTGGGGGAGAGGCCAGGGCTGCAGAGGGGGAATATTGTTGGCTGTAGCTCCATGAGGATGCTCTTGGACGCTGCCCTGGGCTGTCCAGTGCACTGGGGATGGATCAGCCCCTACTTTGATGCTCTTTCCCGTCTCCCCCAGGGCTCTTGAAGAGCACCAGCCATGCTGTATTCCCCCAGCCTGCCCACGGCCACCCTGGGGCTGCTCACAGGAGTATTCTGGCCTGGGCAGGTTCTTGAGAGAGCCTGGGCAAGGAGCCTGGAGCCCCCAGGGCCTGGCCTTAGGCATCAGCACTGCCCCAGCAGCACCCATGGCCTCTGTCCCTGCTGCAGCCCCGGCACTGCCACCCCAGGACTGTGCCCGGCCCTGAGAGCACTCAGGCCCGACAGCAATACCAGGGCCACCAGGGCAGTGGGTCAGGGCCAGGGCAGCAGCACTGGCCACACCAAGTGTTGATGCTGCTGGGCACAGCTGCCAGGACTGCCAGCACTGATCTGCCCCCAGCTCTGCTCACAGACATTGCTGCTGCAGCTCCAGAGAAGGCAACAAAAGGGCATCTCTGCAGAAAACTTTGCTGGGAGATCCTTTAGTTCCTTTAAAGCCACCCAGAGTGCAGATCCTCATTGACACAGTCTGTGGCCATAGAGAAGGTGGAGTGAAACGAAATGAGAAATGTCACAAAGAATGACTTTTTTTGGTGGACTTTATTATTAAAGTAAAACAAATTAACAAAACTTCCAAAATGAGATGTACAAGAAGTATCAAAGAATATTTTTATTATGAGTGGTTTGCAGAAATCGGCCAACACTTTAATGTTTTTGAAAGCATCCAGTCATCAGTGTCCACACTGCAGCCTTGAGCTCCTGGTTCCTCAGGCTGTAGATGAGGGGGTTCAGGGCTGGAGTCACCACCGAGTACAGAACTGACAGGGCCAGATCCAGGGATGGGGAGGACATGGAGGGGGACTTCAGGTAGGCAAATGTGGCAGTGCTGAGGAACAGGGACACCACGGCCAGGTGAGGGAGGCAGGTGGAAAAGGCTTTGTGCCGTCCCTGCTCAGAGGGGATTCTCAGCACAGCCCTGAAGATCTGCCCATAGGAGAAAATAATGAACACAAAACAACCAAATACCAAACAGACACTAACTGTAAGAAGCCCAAGTTCCCTGAGGTAGTGTTTGGAGCAGGAGAGCTTGAGGATCTGTGGGATTTCACAGAAGAACTGGCCCACGACATTGCCCTGGCACAGGGGCAGGGTAAATGTATTGACTGTGTGCATGAGAGCATTGAGAAAGGCACTGGCCCATGCAGCTGCTGCCATGTGGGCACAAGCTGTGCTGCCCAGGAGGGTCCCGTAGTGCAGGGGTTTGCAGATGGACATGTAACGGTCATAGCACATGATGGTCAGGAGGGAAAACTCTGCTCCAAAGAAGAACATAACAAAAAATACTTGGGCAGCACATCCTTTGTAGGAGATGTTCCTGGTGTCCCAGAGGGAATTGTGCATGGCTTTGGGGACAGTGGTGCAGATGGAGCCCAGGTCAGTGAGGGCCAGGTTGAGCAGGAAGAAAAACATGGGTGTGTCAAGGTGGTGGCCGCAGGCTACGGCGCTGATGATGAGGCCATTGCCCAGGAGGGCAGCCAGGGAGATGGTCAGCAGGAGGCAGAAGTGCAGGAGCTGCAGCTGCCTTGTGTCTGCCAGTGCCAGCAGGAGGAAGTGGCTGATGGAGCTGCTGTTGGACATTTGCTGGGGCTGCACATGAAGATCTGTTCACTGAGAAAAGGACAGTGTAGAGTTAGAGGAGATACCTGTCACCAAAATGAAATCCATTTCCCATACTCCCTTCTCTGTAACACACATGCACACAACTCTGTGCTTAAGAGTTCTGAATTTTTTTTTTTTTTTTTTTGAGCTCCCCATATCTGTCCTGGTATTCTTGGATATCAGAAGCCCTCAGCAGATCTGCTGCCCTCTGGTACAACAGAGTGAGTTCCCTGAGGCAAGGTGATGAGTGGAGAGTGAGGGTAGATGATCTGTCACTTCATTCTGTTTGCAGTTTCTCTGGGCTTAAAGTTTTATCAAATGGAGGATGTTCACACTCCCAAATTTTCCTTAAAGATTACCGGATACTGCTGAGAGCAGATGGATCCACCACACCCCAGCTCCACATTTGTAGCCAAGGACTCACTTTGCTCATTTCACCAACCCAGCAGCATTTTCAGTGACACAACACCTCTGCCTTTCCCCATCAATCTTATAACTCAGAGATGCTCTAGGACAGGTTTGCACCCTGGACTGAAGATCCCAGCTTGAAATGAAAACTCAGGGAGACTTCTAAGTGTCCTTATGATGGCATTGGATGAAGGGAGATGCAGCTCCTTCCCTGGCTGCACTGACAGCATTGCCCAGAGCCAGGCACTGGGGACGGCGTCACCCTGAGCCAGCTGTGCCCCCTTCCAGAGCCCCCAGGGCCGGGCAGCTGCTCCCAGCCCTGTGCTCTGCAGAGGGAACTGGGTCCAGGACTGCAGAGGTGCCCCACGGCTCTGCTGCAGCTCTGCCTGCACAGGAGGGGCTGCACAACTTGGAGCCCCAGCCCTGAGGGCAGAGGCTTGGCTGAGGGGACAGGAGGAAGGGGGCTTGTTCAGAGGGAGGGGCTGCACTGGAGGGGATCCTGTGGAAATCTCTAAACTCTCCCTGACACAGCATTTCTGGGTTTTGTTTTCTCTCATTGTCTGATCTTCTCTCTGCTTCCTGGAGATTTTCCTCCTGCAGGTGTTCCCCTGTGCCTGAGCTCTACCTGCCACTCACAGACCTCAAATCTCTGTGGACTCTCCTTGGCCCTACAGAACCCTGCCTGTTTGCAGGGCACTGGCTGGGGGCAGCTTGGAGAAAGGACAGCTCAGACTGAGCCTGATGGCTCTAGCAAAGGTGATGCTGGTGCTGTCCATGGGCAGAGTAGCTGAAAGCACATTAGCAATCTCTTGTGAACCTATTGATCACTGAAAGTAACAGTTCAGATGTCCCAGACACTTCTCCAAATTCATAATTTATAAATTATTTTCAACCTTTAATATTTATCTCTCCTTCCTGCTATTCTCCAGTAGTAGCAATATGAATACCTTGTCTTGGGAAAGTTCCTCATCATCAAGTCAAAATCCTTGTCTTGGAAATATTCTATGACTGATCAGAACCCCTTAGCATGTCAGAGCTTAGTGAGCATTTCACCTTCCCTGCACCAGAAATACCCAGAGTTGTACTCACAGAGTCTGTAGGCATTGGAATGTTGCAGCTTTAGGAGATGGCTCCAGGAGCTGCAGCTTCATTGTCCTGCAGCCAGAGGTTCCTGTGCCAAGGGCTGGCAGTGATTCTGCCCCAGGCAATTCTCAGCAGATTCCCAGCCCTGACTGATTGAAGATCTCTGTGCCTCTGTGCTGTGCCCGGGGTGGCTGCAGGAAGTGCCCCAGCCCAGCTGGGCTGGGAGAAAAGCTGCTCATCAAGAGAAATGTGCTTTTGAAGCTCTTCTTGGTTACCAGCAGCTGCCTCTGGGCCAGTAGCCCAGCCTAGCTCAGCAGCAGAGACCCAGCACAAGGATTTTAATGAGCCTCTGGGGCTTTGTGCTCAGGCCCTGAACATCAGTCCCTGAGAGGGAGCTGAAGAAACCTCTCCAGAACTGCAAGTCAGAATCACACTCCAAAGTTTCTTGGACTTTTAATGGGTCCCACTGAGGAATACGACTGAGAAAGTGTCCCCAGGCCCCAGGCAGAGCAGAGAACTGGAGGCAGTGATGACAGCTGGTGACAAAGAGAAGCCAAGTCTTGGTGCCCTGGGCCACAGCAGGCTCTGTGCCACCAAGGGCTGTGAGGAGACACCTTGTCCTGAGGCACTGGGGCCTCCTGGCACAGCCCCAGCCAGGCTGGGCACTGTCAGCCCCTTGTCCTGCCCTCAGCATCCCCCCCTAGCCCACATCCCAGTGGCCTCAAGGATCTGCTGGAAGGAGTCCCTGGGGAACCTTGCTCAGGAATGGCCCTGGGGGATCCTTAATGCTCTCAGGCACTGCAGGATTTTCAAAAGACTTTGGGTTTGGCTTTTGCCTTGGAGTCTCTGAGAGGTTTGTGCAATCATGGCTCCCAATTATCTCTTGTAATTAGTCCCTGGAGAGGCTTTCTCAGTAGCAACACTCATTGGGACCCATTAATGCTTCAGGGTGCTCCACTTATTTTAAGGTACTTGGTGTTTCCCTTTTGATCCAGACTCTGGGAGAGGTTTGTGCAATCATGGCCCCAATTATCTGCTTTAATGAGTCCCTTGAGAGCTTTGTACTGACACTCAGTGGGGCTCATTAATACTTTGAGATACTCAAGGTTTTTAAGGTACTTTGGATTTTCCTTTCCACACTGAGTTTCTCAGAGGTTTTTGTGCCATCCTGGCCACCAATTCTCTCCTCCAAGGAGTCCACGAGGAGCCTGTGTTGGGCATGGACCTCAGTAGAACCCATTCATGCTTTGAGACACTTTGGGGTTTTCTTCTGACTTTGACGTCTCGAAAGGTTTATGCAATCTCCTCCCAGGCCCTGAGGTTCCAGGGCTCAGCTCCAAATGCACCACAGGGCTCATTGGGATCAGGCAAGTCCTGACAAACCATGGCTCTGCCTTGATTTCCCCCTGCTCCTATGCAGTTCATCAGGAAGTTTTCTGTAGTGGTTTTGGTTTGCCAGTTTGAGATTTTTCAGCCAATGCATCAATTAGTGTGGTGGGTTCCGTGTTGGCTAATTACCAGTACATTCACTAGAATATCCTCAGTCTTTTCCTGCTGTGAAAGAGGATTAGGGGAAAGGCAATGTAGGCTCAAAACCTTAAAAGAGTATAAAGAAAAGTTTATTAATATTAACTAAAACAAAGAGCAATAAGAATCAGAATAAAACTTTCAGAACACTTCTCCTCTCTCTACAACCTTTTCTTTCTTACTGGCAATGTAAAGAGACAAACCCTAAAATTTTTAGTCAGTTTACCACCTCTAGAATAGCCTATCTTCAGTTCACTTAGGGAGAGGAGTCTCTCTTTCATTCTATGGAGACTTCTCCAGAAGTAAACAGTTCTCTCATAGCTCTCAATTCCCACACGTAGCAGCCACCATGAAAATCTGCAATAATGAAGTTCCTCCCATTTTTTCACAGCATTTCCCACAGCTGGGTTTTTGGGCCATGCCAGCTTATGGGGTATAAAAGATGAGCTTTTTAAGAGCAAAGGTTCTCTTCATCTATTTCTGAAATCGTCTTCATCTCCTGGAAGAGAGATCTTCTTCTTTTCTCGCTGAGGGCACAGGGTCTCATCAATCTGCTCTCTTTGTCTGTTCAAACTTCTCATGGGATCACAGCTACTTCAATATTTGCTTACTTTGCTATGGAAGCCTTTGCTGAACAAGTCATCTCCCCATACTTTTCAGTGTGTTATAGGGAAAAAGAGAGTCTGATAAATCAATTCCATCATTCTCCATAGCTTTACAAGAGGATTTCAGCCCCAGGATCAAGGCATCTCCTCATCCCTCCCATCTGGGACTCAACTTCCTTTTCACTGACCTCGGTGTCTTCATGTTGCTCCTCTATGTGCCTGCACTTTGTCCTTTCCTCTCACTCGAGGGAGGATGGAAGCACTGAAAGAGTTCATATCTTACCTGGGTCCTGCAGGTGATTCCGTGACCCCAGCTGGGCTCGGTCCTTGCGGCCGGAGCTGTTTTAGGATGGAGGTTTCTGCAGCGGCTGCGCTGGGGCTGTGTCAGGATGGGCCACGCTGGGGGAGAGCCAGGATCTCAGCAGCCAGGCCAGAACACAGCAGCAGCATGGGTGGGGGCCGATGGCTTTTCCTCCCCCTGTCCGAGGGCTGTGGGCCAACCGCAACGGTGGCAGAAACTTGGCCGAGCCGGCCCAGCCCAGGGATGCTCCTGGGGCCCGGCAGATCCTGGCTCGGTCCGGGCTGGCAGCGGGGCAGGGCTCAGCAGTGCCCAGATGTTGGCAACTGCAGCCATGGCACAGCCCGTCCTTGGCCCCATGGCCTCCCCTGCCCTGCCCAGCAGCCGATGGGACCTGGCAGGGTCTCTGGGAAGGGGCCTGGCCCCACGGCAGGAGCCGCCCGGCCCACCCTAGCTGAGATGGGGTCCAGGTCAGCCCTCTTACCTCTGTGCCAGCCAGAAGGGAAAGAGACCCTCCCACCCTTTCTCATCTTTAACATGCGTCTTCACAGAGGTGTGTACAGTTTCCTTCATGGTTTAACAGATTGTCAGTTCTCAAAGCTAATTTCTGATTGGGTTTTTTGTCAGACACAGAGGAAACTGCTAGCAGCTTCTCTTAGGACATCACTTCCATAATGCAAAACTACCAGAACAGCACAGAGCATAGAGCTCCTTTGTCCCTCTGTAGTGGTCATGTGCCCAAGCCCTCAAATCCCCTCCTTGGGAGATCTCGGGGCCCTCCACAAGGTGCTTTCAATTGAAAACATTCAGCTCAGAGTCTAAGAAAATCACCAGAGGACAGGGCCAGCCTGACCTGTCTGTGTCGTTCTTGGCTTCTTTTGTCTGGGAGCATTCCTTGGATATATGGAATCTGGGAAGCCAAATTCTCATTTTGGCAATGGCCAATGGACATGAAAGGTGGGTCTTTTCCATAGGAGGGAAGGAAACAGAGCCCCTCTTTTTCAGGGGCACATGAGAGGTGCCCATCAGAGGCCAAGGCCAGCTAGATCTGGCAGGTTTTGTTCTGAGAGGTACCCTTGCATATAGGAAAGTTTAGGGACAGTACCAAGTTTGGCAATGGGCATCTGAAAAGAAGGAGAGTTTCTTTCCATGGCAAGGAAAGCATGGAGCCTCATTGCTCCAGGTGCTAGTGAGAGGCAGCTCTTGACATTCCAAGATTAGTTAGACCTGTCTCTCCTGGCACCTTTCATCTAGGGGCTATCCTTGATCATAGGACATTTTGGATGTCGAATCTGTTTTGGCTGTGGCTGCCTGGACAGGAAGAGGAGTTCTTTTCATTAGGAAGGAAAACACAGAGCCCCAGGGTTTCAGAGGCAGATGAGTGCCAGCCTTCAGGAAGCCAAGGCCAGCCAGATTTTTCAGTCCTGGCAGCTTTTGTCTGGAAGCTATCCTTGGATATAGGGAATGCTGGAGGCAGATGCCCAACCATGGCCATGGGCACCTGGTCTAGATGGATATTTTTTCCCCATAAGAAAGAGAAGCACAAGGTCCCAGTGTTTCATAGGCAGATGAGAGGTGGCCCCTGGGTGGCCAAGGCAGCCAGATCTGTCTTTCCTGGCAGATTTCATCTGGAAACAGTCTTTGCATATAAGGAAATTTGGAGGAGGAATCCTGATTTTGGCCATGGGGCCTTGGAGGAGGACAGTTCTCTCCCATAGGAAGGAAAGTCCAGAGCCCCAGTGCTTCAGGGGCAGATGAGAAGCACCCCTCGACATGCCAAGGTCAGCCGGACCTGTCAGGTGTCCCAGGTGGCCCAGCCAGCCAGACCTGTTCCATGTTCCCTTGGTTTTGTGGGACCCCACAGTGTCACAATGGTCTCCTTCTTTCCATGAGTAACTGGAGTGCCACAATGCTCCCCTTGCTTCTTCAGTGTCACAATGGCTCTGTGCTTCCATGAGGCCTTGCAATGTCACAATGGCTTTGTGGTTCCACAAAGCCCTGATGTGTCACCATGGCCCCTCGGCTCCATGTGCCCTCGATGTGTCACAATGGCTCCTCTGTGACACTCTGGGCCCCACAAGGTCACCATGGACCCTTGGTTCCTTGGGGCCCCTGAGTTTCACAATGGTCTCCTTGATTCCATGAGGCACCCCAGTGTCACCATGGCCCTTTGGTTCCATGAGGTTCTGTAGTGTCACCATGGTGTCCTTGGACCCGCATTGTCACAACTGACCCATGGCTCCATGAGTTTCCGTAGTGTCACCGTTTGCGCTGTCAGAGGCTGGAGGAGATTGATGTCCCGAGACACCTTGGGATGCTCGGAATGCCCGTGTGGGGCCGGGGCCGGGTCAGGCCTTGGTTTGTGGTGGGACAGAGCCCCGCCCCCAGCCCTGCCCTGGCAAAGCTGTCAATCACACAGCAGGGGCGGCAGTTAATCCAGCTCTGATTGGTCCAACTGTCAATCAATTACACACTAGCAACCCTGACTCTGATTGGGCAAGCAACTGGAAGTCCCACCCCAGGGGCGGGTCCATGAAGGCCCAGGGGGTTAAAAGCTGGAGCACGAGGCTAGCCTAGGGTCTGGATCCTGCCTTCTTATGGGGTTCTTCTGCTGGTGACCGTGGAACCTGGGCAGATGGCACCTATGTGAGTATCTTTCTATAGATCATCTGCCTTTCTGTTGTTCTCTTTTTCCTTTCCTTCTAATCCTTATTACCTGGAATGTTTTTGGGTAACTTCATGTCTTAAGGGTTGAGAGTTTTTAGGTTAAGTAGACTAAGGTAATAAAGTTAATTCTATAACATGAGTTTTATGTTGAAGTGGATGTTACGTTAAACCCCATTGCCAGAATTCCTTGGTTGTCTGTATTTTGCCAGAAAAATTTTGTGTTATTTTGACCTCTTAGCTCAGTAGGTTAGAGCATGGTTCTGGTTTCCCCAAGGTTGTGGGTTCAATCCCTGTGTGGGCCATTCATTTAAGAGCTGGACTTGATAATCCTTGTGGGTCCCTGCCCTCCAAGAGTAGTCTTTGCCATGTTGAGAATATCTGGTTGTTGTTTCTCCTGTGCACCAAACACTTGAAAGGGGCCTTTGGTTGCCCCCAGCATTTCAGTGTTCTCAGGTGTACAGCCCTGCAAGCTCACAATGGCCTCTTGCTCCCATGAGGCCACACAGTGTCACGCTGTCCCCTTGGTTCCATGAGGATCTGGAGTGTCACACAGGTTTATGGCATTTGTCCTTGCTGCCCCTCACATTCCCCTGCCCCACAAAGAGCCCCAAGCCCCCTGTGAGGAACAGTCCCTGCTGTCCCAGGCTGGGTTCAGGGCTTGGCCTTTCTGCTTCCCCTACCCAGCCCAGGCCTTGCTCAGCATTGCAGTTCCCTGCCCAGAGCTTTTGGCTCCCTGCAATCCTGGCCTCAAGGATCTCTCTCACCAGCCCCTGGGGAGCCTTTGTCACTCCCTGCCCTCAGTGGGGCCCAGGGATGCTCCAAGGCACTTGGAGTTTTTCTTCTGACTCCTTGAGCAGCTTCTTCAGCCTTCTCTCAGTGCCTGAGGGTCCTGGACTCAGCCCCAAATCCACCATGGAAATCATCAAAATACAGAAAGACCTCGCGGGCTCTTTCTTTTCTTTCAGTTCTTCAGGGCTCGTGCAGCTGACTGGAGTCAGTTTGGAGTTCTTGTAAGGATAAAGACTTCAAAATGCACCTGATGAATTTCTACTTTAATTAAGTGAGTTTTTTCTTATTTTCCAGATCAGAGAAGAGCTGATAGAAGCATTCCCCAGGTGATGTTGTTGCTGAATGTCTTCTTAGGAGGTCTGGGTATGTAGAAGAATGAGCCCCTTGAGGGCTGACCCTGTTTGGACAAGCTGCTCCTCACCCCCAGCCTCACTATGTCTGACATGGCCCACCTGGGACTGATATATCTGTGCCCTGCAGCAGAACCTTGTCCCCTGAGCTCTGCAGCTCCATGTCCCAGCCCATTGCACCGTGTCCCACCTGCTCTCCTCAGGGCTCTGCCTGCACACAGGCCCAGGAGAAGTTTTCCTGGTGGGAAGGAAAGAATGGAAAAGCCTGAGAAGGTTTCCTGAGAAACAAACCTGACTCAGGAACCACCTGCTCCGTCCAGGCTGCCTGGAATTGTGTCACCTTTCTGCAAGGGACAGGGTGAGCAGAATTCTCTGAGTCTTGCAGCTGAATTCTTCTGTCCCTGTCCTTTCCCTGGATCTCTGTTGCACATGGAAGCTGCTGGTACCATCCTCACCTTTAACCTCTCTTGAATGCAAGCAGATATTCCCAGGTGTGTTAGGCAGGATTTGCTCAATGTTTCCACAATTTTCCATGTTTCTACAAGTTTTCATCTTTCTTATGGAACGAAGAGGCCATTTTGGCACTGAGGGGGTGATGTGGAAGAAAGGAGTCAATTGTGACCCTGGGGTCCCATGGAACCAAGGAATGCATGGTGACCCAGTGGGGCTGCATGGAGCCAATGGTCCATGGTGACACTGCCCATCCAAGGAGGCCATTGTGACACTGTGGAAGCTCATGGAGCGAGGGAGGCCATTGTGACACTGAAGAACTTCATGGCACCAAATATCCATGGTGACACAGCAGGGCATCATGGGAACCAAGGAACCACTGTTGGCAGTAGGGGAACTCATGGAACCAGGGGCCCTTGTGGCACTGCAGAACCAACAGAGCTGCTGGACCTTGTCCCCTGGCCCTGCACAGCTCTTTGTGAGGCACATCAGGAGCAGCACCCTGGGAGCCTCGGGAATGCCCCTCTGGGATCCATGGTACACACTCTCAGGGGCTGGAATTCCAGTTCCCAACCAGGAAAAGAAGTTCCTGCCCTTGAAGGCAAAGCTCCAAAGTTGGAGCCAAATGCCCAGTGGAGCAAGATCTTAGAGTGACATTTCACTGCCAGCCTTCATAACTTAAACCATTGTTGTAGTGTGTCGCAATTCCCTGTTCTAGATTCTCCAAGCCTTTCCCAGGTATAGCTTTCCTGTTCCCCTTCCCCTTTTCTCTTCCTAAGTGATGTCCATCAAACTTAACATTCCAGCAAGGGCATCATGTGATTGGCAGAAGTTCAAAAGATGCCTCTCAGCCCTGGGGTCATTGGCCTGTCTAAGTGTCATTGTCCCCTGAGACTCGCCCTCTCCCACCTGGTTGGTAGCTCACCTATCCTCTCCCCTCCCCCTCCCCCTGAGCTTAAAAGGACCTGGAGACCATGCGGCCGGATTCTACTGTAGCTGTTACCATATTCAGACATCTGTGACCCTGGAATAAAACTCTGGATTAAACCCTGCGGTAGAATCCACTCCTTTCGTTCTTCACCTAGCCTAAGGACTTTCACCCGAGGTAAAGCTGAGTTTCTACCAGCCTGGACTTGTTCTCAGTGTCTAGCTGCAACTCTTAGCTAGCCAGATGGATCTCTGTGGTGAAAAACCACAGCAGCTGCCTTTGGCTGAGCAGCGAGGGCTGGACGAGCCCAGACACGTGCTATCTGGTAATATTGGAATATTATTCCAATATTTGGCGCCCAATGTGAGGTAGATCGACTCTGCTCCCCCAGAAGAACCTCAGAACCTCGGAAAAGCTCTTAGGCAGCTCAGCATCCACTGGAAGAGCTTTGGCTGCATAGCTCTCCAGAGAGACTTTAGGACTGATCCCACAAGAAGTTTCGTGGAACACTCTGCGCTTCTGGAAAGTGCAGCTCCTTTCTGGTGAGCAAATTTTCCAGAGGAGAATAGGGGAGCCCCTCGCCCGTGGGGTCCTATTCCGGTGAAAACACCCTGCCCGACCTTGCCAGCAACAGCTTCGATTTCGGTGAGTATTTCTGCTCCTACGAAGAGTAGAAGCTCGAAAAACAGTCTCTGCCGTGAGTTCTGTTTCTTTTTCCCTTTGCCTTATACGCTGCGCAGCCCTGCGGGGCGATAGCAAATACTTTGTTAGACTTAGCTCAGTGCGGTGTGCTTTTGCTACTTTTATAAATTCGCGGTGCTGGTAGAAGAGCGGGAGAGCTCTCCCTGCCCCTCCCCCGGCTCAGCACTGCGGCGTGCTCGGCTCTCTCTCGGCGGGGGGCTGCTCTCTCTCAGTGCTGTACAGGGAGCTCTCTACACGTGGTGCGGGGGGGAGCTCTCTCTCGGTCAGGGGAGGGGGGCTCTCTACACGTGATGCGGGGGGGAGCTCTCTCTCGGTCAGGGGAGGGGGGCTCTCTACACGTGGCGCAGGGGGGCTGCTCTCTCTCTTGTGGCGTGGGGGGGGTGCTCTCTCTCTCGGTGTGGGGGGCTCGCTTTCGCAGCGCGGCGTGCGGGGGGTGCTTTCTCGGCTCTCTAGACGCGGAGCGGCGCCGCCCGGGTTTCGGTTTCGCCACGTGGAGCTGGCAGGAGAGGCTTTGTCTCTCCCTTGCTGCGGCAGGGCGGGTTCCGATTCTGTGCTGCTGCCCACGGCATTTTTAAAAGCAGTGTAAGCAGCTGCATTGTCTAAAGCTAGAGTCTGCTCATTATTGCTTCGTAACCGTGGTTTTTGTAAGAATCGGTAGCTGATTTAGCTTAGTTTTGGTCGGCGAGATTTTGTATTGTGCTTTTAACATCCAACATGGGCACTAAGTTAAGTACAACACATAAAGGAGTGTATTATCATATTGTTGGAATTTTAGTATGTGGAAATGTAAAGTTCTCTAAAGGAAAATTGAAACAGTTTGTAAGATGGCTTTTTCTACACTTCCCACAAATTTCCCCTGAAGAAGTCCACAATATTCAATTTTGGGATAAAGTTGGAAACGAACTGATGAGTTTGGGACAATGGGGAAATACATCCTCCGCTAAATTCGTGTTCTGGAGTTTACAAGTTCGAACAGCCTTGCTCAAACAAAGGGTATTAGAGAAAAAGCCAAATAACAAGCAATGTACCTCTGCTCTCCCTGTCTCTTCCCCCCCCAGCTCTAAACCCTGCACCCCAAAACTTGGTATTTTAAAAAGAGCACACTCTTCTCAAGCTTTGGGAAGTCGACTCCCTGAGCACTTTAAAGTGCCAGAGTTCCAAGGTCCACAAAGTCCTGGCCAGACTGCGTGGAACCTTTCCCAAAACCCTGTGTCCCCTGCTCTGAAACCCAGAGCACGTGTTAGCTTTTTGGAGAGCAGTGATCCCCAAACTAGCCCCCAGTCCCTAGGGGCTCCACAAGATGAAGAATGCCACGTGGCACCATGCCATACCTGGTCTCCTTCTTCCCAAGATCCTCTTAAACATCCCAAGATTCCTTCCCCATCCCCCTTTCTTCCTGCCCCTTGTGATACCTTCCCTCCCCCCCCCTTACCTGCTGTACCCTCAGCTCCGCCCCTCTACTCCTCCCAGGGGGCGTCTGCTGATGTGATGTCACCAAGTGTCTCCGCCCCCTGCCCAGTCCCTGTCTCTGCCCCCTGTTCCCACGGTGTCCCCGCCCCCTGCCCACTCCCTGTCCCCGCCCCCTGTGCCCATTGTGTCCCCACCCCCTCCCCGGGTTCCCACAGTGAGGGCACGCCCACTGCTTCCCCCCCCAGCTGTATCAGTGTTCCCAATGCTTCCAATTCAAGTGATACAGGGCAGGAAACTGCAGACCCAATGCAGGGTCCCACTTTGTCATTTGCTCCTGTTACATATCAGCCTGCAGCACAAGGGGGAGCAGCCCCAACTGCTAATTGGAGTTCTTTTGGACGTCAATTGATTAAAGAAGTGTGCAAGTCACATAAAGAGTACGGGCCACACAGCCCATACTTCCGTGGCCTTTTAAATTCTGAACTGAGTAGAACTGTGGTAGTCCCACATGATTTAAAACCGCTTTTCTCATGTCTCATGACTTCCACAGAATTCAAATTATGGGAATTAGCATGGAAATAACTGCTAAAAGAGGCTCTCCCAAGCTTGCTGGCTGATCCAAACACAGCAAGAGATACCAATGGCATACCAATTACCATTGAGCATCTCTCTGGTGAAGGCCAGTGGTCTTCACCCTCAACCCAAGCTACTGCAATCCCTGTAGAAACACTTGAGAAAGTTAAAGAAGCAGCTGAAAAAGCATTCTTTTCCCTCCAACCTGAGGGGCCTTTAGAGCCTTATAGTAAGATCAAGCAGCTACCATCAGAGCCTTTTTTGAAATTTGTAGAACGGTTAACTAGAGCTATTGAAATACAAGTTAAAAAAGAGAATGCAAGGGAAGAGGTTTTAGAGGAAATGGCATTTACAAATGCAAATTAACAGTGTCAAGCGGCAATTTTGAGTCTTCCTCTAGAACCCCCCCCTACACTAAAAGATATGCTTCTAGTCTGTAACAGGAAAGTGCCTCTGATGAGTGTGTCTGAAGACACCAGACCAAAGCTGCTGCCAAGACTCCCTCAGCGTGTTGCCGTTGCCAGCCCTGCACCCATTCCCTCAGCACAGCAGTACCCTGGGCAGCAGTGAAGACCAGCAGTGGTTGACCCCACAAAGCCATGCCTGCTTTGCAATAACCTTGGGCACTGGAGTAGCCAGTGCCCCCTGAAAAGGCAATTTGATGAGTTTATAAATAGCAAGGGGGGAGAACTACAAGCACTCCCAGGGGGTCAACAACAACAAAAAAACTGAAAGCAGAGCGCCAGCCTGTCAGGCGTGCTGACACAAAAAAAGCAGGCCAAGGGAATAAGGGAAGCAAAAGAAACCAAGTGCGCGGTAATGTTAATATTTTTGTACATGAAGCAGATGCTTCAAAGACCAGGTCTGCTAGTCCATTGTTGCAAGTGAAACAAAATGACCTTTGTTATGATTTAAGTGAACCTGTGTTAACCACATCTTCTGTCAATGAGCCTTACAGGTTGCAACTGACAGAATCACTCTACCTGGAAGACACTGACTGGCATTTTGTCTCTGTCAATCTGGAACAGAAGGCTACTTTGCACAATATTCCTTGTAAGTATCTCGTCATTGGGGACACCAAACACACACCATGTGAGATCGAAATTGCTCCAGGAGTGACAACATCTGAGCAATTCATTCTCAGGCTGCACAGTTTCCACCCACCCCTGTTTCTTCCCAAAGGTCAAATTATTGCCCAAGCTATCCCTGTGCCATGCTTTCCTGAAGGCATCGAGAAATAAGGGCCCACAGTCGCCCGGGTCCAAGTTATTGGGAAAGACAAACCCAAAATCTGACGTAATGTCAGTGGGGGTGGGGAGTCAAAACGCATTGAGATGCTTGTAGACACTGGTGCAGACTGCACAGTGATTCCAACACAAGAATGGCCAGCACATTGGCCTTTGCAGAACGTGGCTGGTCATGTTCAAGGTGTAGGAGGCATGCAATTGGCAAGACAATCCAAGAGCGTCATCCAAGTTGAGGGACCAAACGGATAATTGGCAAATATCCGTCCATTTGTTTTAGATTATTCAGAACTATTGTTGGGGAGAGATTTAATGGCCCAGTGGGGTGTCACAATTGATATTCCAGACTCTCCACAGGATTTTTGTATAGCAGTCATTGAACAACAGCATTGCGCCCAAAAACTGAAGTGGAAAACAGACAAACCAGTTCAGGTGAAACAATGGCCACTCAGTAAACAAAAAATAAAGGCGCTCGAGGAGCTAGTGGAAGAGCAATTAAAAAAGGGTCATATTGTGGAGACCACGTCCCCGTGGAACTCTCCAGCGTTTGTCATCCAGAAGGCTGACAAAAAGAGATGGCGGCTCCTCCACGACCTCCGACAAATTAATAGTGTTATTGAAGATATGGGTTCTCCCCAACCTAGTATGCCATCTCCAACAATGCTTCCACAAGATTGGAAATTAGCTGTTATTGATATAAAAGATTGTTTCTTCCAAATCCCCCTACATCCTGACGACGCGCCTCGTTTCGCATTTTCGGTCCCCACCATCAACATGGAAGCCCCTATGAAAGGTATCATTGGAAAGTTCTGCCTCAGGGCCTAAAAGTCTCGCCAGCGATCTGCCAGCGGTATGTCTCTTCCCTGTTGTCCCCAGTGCGTGCAGCCGCAGTAAAGGCCATCATCTATCATTATATGGATGATATCTTTGTGTGTGCCCCCAATGATGATTTACTCACACATGCGCTTGACCTAACGATCGATGCATTGATTGTTGCAGGGTTCGAGCTCCAAGAAAAGAAAATTCAAAAGATGCCACCTTGGAAATATTTGGGCTTAGAAATTGGAAATAGGACCATTGTTCCTCAAAAACGAGAAATCAACCCGAACATAAAAACCCTTGCGGATGCCCACAAGTTGTGTGGGTCCTTAAATTGGGTAAGGCCATGGATAGGTCTGACTAACGAAGACCTTGACCCTCTTTTCAATTTTTTGAAAGGGGGAGAGGATCCGGGTGCTCCTAAATCTATTACCCCAGAGGCACAGAAAGCTCTAGAAAAGGTTCAGATTGTAATGTCCACAATACAGGCCCACCGATGTCGGCCTGACCTGCCATTCAAATTTATCATCCTAGGTAAGTTGCTACATCTCCATGGAATCATTTTCCAATGGGATGAAAAACAAACACGTAAGCCAAACAATACACCTAAAAAGGACCAGGACCAGAGGGACTCACTCTTGATCATAGAATGGGTTTTCCTCAGTCACAAAAGGTCCAAGAGAATGACAAAGCCCCAAGAGCTAGTAGCAGAACTGATCCGGAAAGCAAGGACCCGGATCAGGGCGCTAGCAGGATGTGACTTTGAGTGCATTCACATTCCAGTTGAGTTTAAATCAGGACAAAATACTATGAAAATATTCGAACAATTGTTTCAAGAAAATGAAGTGTTGCAGTTTGCTCTAGATTCCTACTCAGGACAAATTTCTGTCCAGCGGCCTGCCCACAAAATGTTCGAACAAGATGTTCAATTCACTCTGAAATTGAAGAGTGCTTTAAGTAGGAGACCTTTAAAAAAGGCTCTGACTATCTTTACAGATGCGTCCGGGAGGTCCCACAAGTCCATTATGACTTGGAAGGATCCTCAAACCCAGCAGTGGGAGACGGACATTGCTGAGGTGGAAGGTTCACCTCAGGTTGCGGAATTAGCTGCAGTTGTTAGGGCCTTTGAAAAGTTCTCAGAACCATTCAACCTGATTACAGATTCTGCATACGTGGCAGGAGTCGTATCCAGAGCAGATCAAGCAATACTGCAAGAGGTGTCTAACATCGCACTTTTCGAATTGCTCTCAAAACTTGTAAAGCTAGTCACTCACAGAGAGCAACCATTTTATGTGATGCACGTCAGGTCACACACTAACTTGCCCGGGTTTATCGCTGAAGGCAACAGAAGAGCAGATGCTCTTGCTGCACCTGCAGTGATGGCCACTCTCCCAAATGTTTTTGAACAGGCAAAAATCAGCCACCAGCTCTTCCACCAAAATGCACCTGGCCTAGTTCGCCAGTTTCACATCACTCGAGACCAGGCCAAAGCGATTGTGCACACATGCCCAAATTGCCAACAACATGCACTCCCTACAGTGAGCACGGGAGCAAACCCAAGGGGATTGAACAGCTGTGAACTGTGGCAAACAGATGTTACACACATACAGTCATTTGGGCGGCAGAAATACGTTCATGTTAGTGTAGATACATTTTCTGGAGCGGTCTATGCTTCTGCCCACACAGGAGAATCATCTATCAATGCTATTAAGCACCTCTTACAAGCTTTTTCTTTCATGGGCATCCCCAAGGAGTTGAAAACTGATAATGGGCCCGCCTACAAATCCAAGGAATTCGGGAGCTTCCTGCAGCAATGGGGAGTAGAGCACAAAACTGGCATCCCCTACTCCCCTACAGGCCAAGCCATAGTAGAAAGGACTCACCGTGATATTAAAAGAGTCCTAGACCAGCAACAGCAGATTCTGAAGGTGGAACCTCCCCACATCCGGTTATCTAGGGCGCTGTTCACAATCAATTTTCTGAACTGTTCTTTTGACAGCCTGAATCCGCCCATCCTACGCCACTTTGGGGGGAGCAATCATATGCTGATAAAAGAAAAGCCTCCGGTCTTAGTAAAGGACCCTGAGACTTGGAAAACGGTGGGACCTTACAAGTTGGTTACATGGGGACGTGGATACGCCTGTGTGTCCACCCCCTCTGGTTTAAAGTGGGTTCTTTCCAAATGGGTAAGGCCCTATGTTCCCAAAGTCTCAGAGAAATCTTCAGAAGTGCCCCAGGTTGCTAATGCTGCCTGGAGAAGGAAACGCCGTGTGCGTTCTCTGGAGGAAATTCCATTTAAGCCTTCTATCTGGAATAATTTGTAATATGTGTTTGTCTTAAGTTCCCTTTTACCAGTTTAGGTCCCTCTGTTCGTGTGCAGTCTCAAGACACCATGAGACTGAGCCTGCTCCTTGTCCTACTTGCGATCATTTCTCCAGCGATCTCCTGGATAGTCCCTCAGCCCAAAGCAAACGTATGGACTACCTTGGCCAAAGCCCTTGGACAAGATCACATGTGTCTCTCCACAGCAACAGCCTCTAGCAGCCATAGACTATCTGCTCCTTCTGCACAACCATCGTTGTGAAGAATTTGAAGGTCTCTGCTGCCTCAACCTGTCATCAAAAGTAGAGAACATCCATGCCACGATAGACAAGATGAAAACCATGGTGAGCGACATCAAGAGAGAAACTGACGACTGGCTGAGTGGACTGTTCAGAGGCCGGGGACTCTCGGGCTGATTGGGATCTATTCTGAAAACTGTGTTTTTAGTACTGTTTATATTAATTATTGTTGTTGTAGTTGTTAGCATTGTTTTTGGACTAATCAAACGCATGGTTCTCAAGTTGATTTCAAGCTCATCTCCCCCTCCTGAAGTTTACCATTTAGAAACCCTTAGTGCTCCAGTAGATAGCATTGAAGCCTCAGTAGAAAACACTGACCCTCCTGTAGAAGAAGAACCGATTTACCAACCATGGTTTGGCAACCACTCTGCCCCACAAACGTAGTCCTCTTCTTCTTAAACAAAACTAGGGGGAGATGTTGTAGTGTATCGCAATTCCCTGTTCTAGATTCTCCAAGCCTTTCCCAGGTATAGCTTTCCTGTTCCCCTCCCCCTTTCTCTTCCTAAGTGATGTCCATCAAACTTAACATTCCAGCAAGGGCATCGTGTGATTGGCAGAAGTTCAAAAGATGCCTCTCAGCCCTGGGGTCATTGGCCTGTCTAAGTGTCATTGTCCCCTGAGACTCGCCCTCTCCCACCTGGCTCACCTATCCTCTGGTAGCTCACCTATCCTCTCCCCTCCCCCTCCCCCTGAGCTTAAAAGGACCTGGAGACCATGCGGCCGGATTCTACTGTAGCTGTTACCATATTCAGACATCTGTGACCCGGGAATAAAACTCTGGATTAAACCCTGCGGTAGAATCCACTCCTTTCGTTCTTCACCTAGCCTAAGGACTTTCACCCGAGGTAAAGCTGAGTTTCTACCAGCCTGGACTTGTTCTCAGTGTCTAGCTGCAACTCTTAGCTAGCCAGATGGATCTCTGTGGTGAAAAACCACAGCAGCTGCCTTTGGCTGAGCAGCGAGGGCTGGACGAGCCCAGACACGTGCTATCTGGTAATATTGGAATATTATTCCAATAACCCATGGTTGCTGTAGTTCCTGGATGGGGGATCAAATCAGGGCAGGGTCTTTGGTGAAAGCTGCCCTGGGTCAAGGGAGACACTGAGAGAGAAACAGAGCAGGCAAAGAAAGGCAGGAGAGAAAGGAGAACACAAACACAATCAGCTGAGAAGGTGGCACTCTGAAAACAGAACTGGAATTGATGAAAAACGAATGGGACAGAAAGAAATAATTTTGCAACTTTTATTTCCCATCAAAACACAATTTCCTCCCTTTCTCGCAAACCTCCTCCCAGTGTCATTCAGCAGGACTGTTGTGTACCGCCACTGGGCCTCTTCTCACCGGATAGCGAGACGGGTCCAGGGTTCCTTCAGGTGAGCAGTCTCGGGCTGGGCAGCTCAGCCTTCAGCAGGCCCAGTGTCCGAGGCCTAAGTGCCCCAAGCCTGACATCTTAGCAAGCTTAGTGATTATCAGCTCTTAGTGATTTTCAGCTCTTGTATAATTTCAGCTCTTTGCTTGCTAAGATGCTGGCCTCAGTGGCTTCCACAGAGCAGACGGAGAGAGAGGAGAAGGCAGCCTCGGAGATTCCACAATGGCTTATTTGCAGGGGTCACAAAGGGTTCCTACGGCAGCTCTTCTACCAGAACAGGCAATAATCGCTACTTATATAGGGTTAGGAGGGATTGAAAACTGACCAATTGTAAGGGTTAGGGAAACTAGCCTATAGGGTCACAGAGAGATAAGCTAGGCCAGAGGACCTAAGTGAGGACTTCAGGCTTAGCTATTCTGACTCAGCAATTGTTTATCTCAGGTTTACATCCTCCACGGGCCTTAGCCATCTCAGTGTCCACTACAGACTGTCAGAAAGTTTTTGTTCGGAGAGGATGTTCCAGGCTGCAGCCACAAGGAAACAGGGAATGGGGATTTTCCTGCTCCTGTTGAGTTTGACATCCCCAGATGAAGAAAGAACAAGGCACCAGAAGGAAACAGCAGCTGGGCTTCATTGTTCCACAGAAAAGAGGAAGGGGAAAATATCCCGTCCTGTCAACGAGGAGGACGACGAGGACAAGAAACACGAGGAGGACGAGGAGGAGGACAAGGAAGAAGAGGACGAGGAGGAGGAGGAAGAGGAGGATGAGGACAATGAGGAGAAGGATGAGGATGTGGAGGAGGAGGCCATGAACAAGGAGGATGAGGAGAATTACGAGGAGGAGGATGATGAAGAGTTGGAGGATGAGGAGGGGGACGAGGAGGGAGGAGGAGGACAAGGGAGGAATGAAGAGGAGGAGGAAGATGAGGAAGAGGAGGAGGAAGAGGGACATGAAGAGGATGAGGAAGAGGAGGAGGAGAAGGAGGTAAAGGGAGAGACGGAGGAGGATAATGGAGACATGGAGGAGGATGAGGAAAAGGAAGAGGGACATGAAGAGGATGAGGAAGAGGAGGAGGAGAAGGAGGTAAAGGGAGAGACGGAGGAGGACAATGGAGACATGGAGGAGGATGAGGACAAGTACGAGGACAAGGAAGACAAGGAGGTTAACAAGGAGGCAGAAGACAAGGACGAGAAAGAGGGAGAGAAGGAGGGGGATGAGAAGGAGGAGGATGAGGAGGAGAAATACAAAGAAGGTGAAGACAATGAGGTTGAGGATGAGGAGGAGGAAAAGGAGGAGGAGGACTAAGGAGGAGGAAGAGGAGAACGAGGAAGTAGACGAGAAGGCAGAGGAGGAGGACGAGGGGGATGAAGATGAGGAGGACAAGGAGCGGGGCGAGGAGGAGGAGGCGGACAAGGAGAAGGATGAGAAGGTGGACGTGGATGTGTAGGTTGAGGAGGAGGAAGAGGACAAGGAGGGGAAGTTGGATGATGATGAGGAGGAAGATGACGAGGATGAGGAGGAGTAGGAGGAGGAGCACGAGGACAATGATGAGGATGAGGACAACAAGGAGGAGGAGGATGAGGAAGAGGAGGAGGATGAGGAGGAGTAGTACAAAGATGATGATGAGGAGGAGGAGTACAAGTTGGAGGAGGACAATGATGAGGAGGATTAGGTTGAGGAGAGGGAGGAGGAGACAGACGCGGAGGATGAGGAGGAGGAGAACGAGGTGGAGGAGGATGAGGAAGAGGAGGATGAGGAGGGGGAGGAACAGGAAGAGGAGGACAAGGAGGAGGAAGAGGTGGGCGAGGAGGAGGAGGAGGACGTGGAGAAGGACAAGGAGGTGGAGGATAATGAGGACAAGGAAGAAGATGTGGAGGAGGTGGAGGAGGCAGATGAGGAGACGGGGTACGAAGAGAACGTAGAGGAGGAGGACGAGGAGGAAGAGGAGGAAAATGAGGAGGAGGAGGACAAGGATGAGGAGGAGGAAGAAAAAGAGGAAGAAGAGGATGAGGAAGAGAACCGGGAAGACAAGAAGGAGGAGGAGGAGGGTGAGGAGGAGGAGAAAGAGGAGTAGCAGGAGGAGGACAAGGACGATGACAAGGATGAGGAGGAGGAGGATGAGGTTGAGTGGGGGGAGAAGGACGAGGAGGAGTAGGACAAGGAGAAGGAGGATGATGAGGGGGAGGAAGAGGACGAGGAGGTGGATCAGGAGGCAGAGGAGGAGGAGTAGGACGAGGAGGAGGTGGATGAAGAGGACGAAGAGGAGGAGGTAGAGGAAGAGGCAGAGGAAGATGAGGAGGAGGAGGAGGTGGAGGAAGAGGCAGAAGAGGATGAGGAAGAGGAGGAGGTGGTTGAAGAGGAGGATGAGGAGGAGGACAACAAGGAGGACAAGGACGATGAGAAGAAGGAGGATGAGGAGGAAGAGAAGAATAAGGAGGCGGAGGAAGAGGAGGATGAGGAGGAGGAAGAAAAGGAGGACGTAGAGAAGGAGGAGAACGGGCAGGATGAGGAAGAGGAGGAGGAGAAGGAGGAGGAGGAAGACGAGGAGGAGGATGACAAAGGATAAGACAAGGAGGAGGATGAGGTGGAGAAGGAGGAGGAGGGTGAAGAGGAGGAGGAGGAAGAAGAGTAGCAGGAGGAGGATGAGGATAAGGCAGAGGATGATGAGGAAGAGGATGAGGTTGAGGAGGGGGAGAAGGTTGAGGAGGAGGATGATGAGGAGGAGGATGAGGAGGTAGACGAGGAGGCAGAAGATGAGGAGGAGAAGGAGGCAGAGTAGGACGAGGAGGAGGAGGCAGACAAGGACGCGGAGGACGTGGAGGTGTAGGTTGAGGAGGAGGAAGAGAAGAAGGAGGGGTAGTAGGACAAGGATGAGGAGGAGGAGTAGCAGGAGGAGGACAATGATGAGGATGAGGAGGAAGAGGACAGTGAGGAGGATGAGGATCAGGCAGAGGAGGACGAGGAGGAGGAGGATGATGAGGTAGAGGAGGGGGAGGATGAGTAGGAGGACAAAGATGATGAGGAAGAGGACAAAGAGAAGGAGGAGGACGAGGAGGAGAAGGATAAGGTTGAGGAGGAGGAGCTGGAGGACAAGGAGGAGGAGGATGAGGAGGATGAGAAGGTGGAGGACCAGGAAGAAGAGGATGAGGAGTAGGATGAGGAAGAATAGGAGGAGTAGGAGGATGAGGAGGAGGAAGAGGATGATGAGGACAAGGGCGAGGATGTGGAGGATGAGGAGTAGGATGATGAAGAATAGGAGGAGTAGGAGGAGGAGGAAGAGGAGGAAGAGGAGGATGAGGACAAGGTCGAGGATGTGGAGGAGGTGGAGGAGGAGGCCAGGGACAAGGAGATAGACAAGGATGAGCAGAAGGAGGAGGACAACGGGGACGAGCACACAGATGAGGAAGAGGAGGATGACGAGGAAGAGGAGTACGAGGAGAATGTGGAGGAGGAGGTCAAGGAGGAAGAGGAGATGGAGGACAAGGAGGAGGATGAGGAGGAAGAAGAAGAGGATGACGAGGAGAAGGAGGAGGAGAAGGAGGAGGAAGATGAGGAGGAGGCAGAGGTAGATGAGGAGGAAGAGGAGGAGGAGGAGGTCAATGAGGAGGAGGAAGAGGATGAGGAGGTGGATGTGGAGGAGGAGGACGTGGACGAGGAGGAGGAGGATGAGGAGGTGGAAGAAGAGGAGGATGAGGACAAGGAGGAGGACCAGAAGGAGGATGAGGAAGAATTGAATGAGTAGGAGGATGAGGAGGTTGAGGAAGATGAGTAGTAGGAGGCAGAGGAGAAGGATGAGGAGGAGGATGTGGAGGAGGATGAGGAAAAGGAGGAGGAAGAGGAGAAAGAGTATGAGGAGGACGAGGAGCCAGACGAGGAGGATGAGGAGGAGGATGAGGATGAAGATGAGGAGGAGGAGATGGAGGATTAGGTAGAGGACGAGCATGAGGAGGAGGAAGAAGAGGATAAGGACAAGGATGAGGATGTGAAGGAGTTGGAGGAGGAGGCTGGGGACAAAGGAGCTAAGGATGATGAGGGGGACGAGCACACAGATGAGGAAGAGGAGGATGATGAGGAAGAGGAGTACAAGGAGAAAGTGGAGAAGGAGGTCGAGGAGGAGAAGGAAAAGGAGAAGGAGGATGAGGAGGAGGTGGAGGATGAGGAGAAGGAGGAGGGCAAGGAGGAGGGTGAAGAGGAGTAGCAGGAGGAGGACAAGGATGATGACATGGATAAGGAGGAGGATGAGGACGAGGGGGAGGAGGATGAAGAGGAGGATGAGGCTGAGGAGGGGGAGAAGTACGAGGAGTAGGATGAGTAGGAGGAGGACAACGATGAGGAGGAGGAGATAGATGAGGAGGCAGAGGACGATGAGGACGAGGCAGAGTAGGACAAGGAGGTGTAAGTTGAAGAGGAGGAAGAGCAGAAGGAGGGGGAGTAGGACAAGGACGAGGAGGAGGATGATGAGGATGAGGAAGAGGAGGAGAAGAAGCAGGAGGAGGATGAGGAGGTAGATGAGGAACACGAAGAGGAGAAGGAGGCAGAGGAGGATGTGGAGGAGGAGGCTGAGGATGAGAAGGACAAGGAGGGGGAGGAGGATGAGTAGGAGGAGCATGTGGAGGAGGAGGGGGAGGATGAGGAGGAGGATGAGGAAGAATAAGAGGAGTAGGAGGACAAGGACATGGAGGAGGACGAGGAGGAGGAGGACAAGGAGGATGACGAGGACAAGGAGGAAGAGGATGATGTGGAGACAGAGGAGGAGGAGGAGGAGAAGTAGGATATCTCTGGGCTCCCTAAGAGGAGCTTTTTTGGGTGGAGTGGAGGAATCATTGCCCCTGGGGACGGCCTTGGAGGTCCACACTGGGTTGGCCAGGTACCGACAGGGCAGGACATTGGTTTTGGGGATCCCCATGAGAGCTGGGGCTGTAGAACAGGGGACCCCCAGATTGAGGAGAGGGGAAGGGGCGATACCAGATCTGGAAGACCCCCAGCAGCCCAGAGATGAGGCGGGGATGGGACCCCCTGACCCTGATAGGGGCACGTCATGGGGTGACTTCATGATGCTCCATCTGTCCGTTCAGCCCAGAAATGAGTTCTACACCTTTAAGGCTGGTTCTGAGAGCGAGGGGAGGAGGAAGAAGCAGCAGTTTGTTTTCAGAAACTGCACTCACTCCTCCACATTCCGGCTCCTGGACTGTTGTGATGCCTTAAGGAGCTGGAACAGAGGCCAGAGGGAGTTAAGAGGAATGAAGTGGATTTTTATTGAAGTGCCTTCCAAGGCCACAGTCTGCCAGTACCAGAGGCACAGTTGTGGCTCTGCCTGGATGGCTCCAAGATGGGAGCAAAAGAGGGCTTGGTCACAAGATCTCACATTTTTTATAAGTTTTAGTCCATTTGCATATAAGAGTTAACTGTGCAATTAATATCTTCAAATTATGAAGTTTCATCCTCCTTGCTTGCTTACCTGCCCTCCTCTTGTCATGTTGTTTGTGCTTTGGGCCTGAAGTTTGAAGAGATTGTCCTTGAGTCTCCAGCTAGAATAGGATTGTTTTGTCTTCACTATCTTGTGAAAAGATCCCAGTAACACTTAATAAAAAGCTAAAAGCTGCACACCAAAACAATACAGAAAAACTTAAAACCTAAGGTATCTCTGGTCTGTGGATGGACAGACAGTAGGACAGAGCTCTCCTTTGCTTTTAGTTAGTTTTTAGCTTGCTGAAGCAGAGAAGTTCCTTGGGCTTGGGTTTTTCTTTTTCTTTGGAGCTGATTAAACCTGCTCTGGACTGCACACCAACAACACCATCGGCTGCTCACACCTGTGGCCCACCGAGTTGGTTCTGGCCTGGGCCATGGCATTTCCAGTGCCAGAGGGACAGTGTTCCAGATTGCAAGGCAAGATGTATTCTATTGCCATCTGTATGGCAGCTGTCTGATGTCAAGTGGGCAATTCTCCTTATCTCTCTTCCTGAGTGATTGTAATCAGGGTCCCTCAGCAGGGGACATCTGCTGATAAGGGGCTATTGAATGTCACCACATGACTGATAAGAACTATAGCATCCCATTGTGAGATGCTCCGCCCAGAGGGAGGAGCCAAGCATTTCTACACAGATATAACCTGGAGATTCTGACACACCAGCACAGCTCTTCTCCACTAGACTCCCCAGAGGAACAGCAGCTGCTTCTACTTCCACAGGTCTGCGGAGGAAGAATACACCCCTTTCCTACAGGACTCCCTTGCTCCAACAGAACCACGCCTGAACCTCCAGGAGGACTGCACCCCTTTTCCAACTGGACTGCTACCAACACCCTGACCAACAGGGTGTCAGGTTGAGTTCTGACTCTGTCAGTGTTGTTCTAGTGTATTGCATTGTTTTATTTTATAATTTTATTTTTTTTCCCTTCCCTATTAGAGAACTGTTATTTCCAGCTCCCATTTTTTTGCCTGAGAGCCTCTTAATTTAAAATTCATTGCAATTCAGAGGGGTGGGGAGGGGTGCATTCTCCATTTCAGGGGAGGCTCCTGTCTCCATTAGCAGGCACCTGTCTTTTCAAACCAAGACAATGATCTTGAAGGTTTTTCCACCCCAACCCATTCTGTCATTTATTTCACCCTAAACCAGATGTGCACTATGTCAGGTGATTCACACTCTAAACTCTATTCAGTTTGTTGATTGGATTGTCTTTATTGATGATAATTAAATTAAGATGTATAAATTACAGACACCCCAAATTATGCAGATGAATCCCAGTCTTCTCCTGTACCTCAGTTTCTCCACAGGAAGAATTTAATTAATTTTTATCTTTTAAGGTTAAATAAAAATATCAACATATTCAACAGTAGAAAAGATGAGGTCAATATTCTCTGTTTTATCTTCATGGACTGAAAGGACTGGTTGGGAGAAGACACCAGGTCTGGCTAAGATTAGACAGATGAAAAGCATATTTCATATTTCAGGCATTTTTTCCTCCTCATATGCACAGTATGGATGGAGTTCCAGAGCAGAGTTTTTATTCCCTTCTATCCCCTCAGAGAGAGCACATTTTTCTCCATCCGTAAGGATGAAGAAAGAGTTGTGTCAAGAGCAGAGGGACAGTGGTAAATGGATAATAAATATTTTTTATATGAACTGTTCCAACTATGTCTGGGGTGAAATCATTCCAGGAGACAGCAGGAACAGCATAAAGTAATTTGTAATCTTCAGGATTGCGTGTCCTGGGAAACCCAAACCCAAAACACGTGTTAACACCAGGACAGGGAGACTTTAAATGCTGCTGTTGAAAGCCTTTACAGTTTAAGGCGTGTAGGATAGAAAAAAAAGCCAGAGGGTGCTGAGAAATTCCTAGGAAAATGACAGATAGTAGAGAGAAAGTATGGAGACTGAAGAAACAGAAAAAAGGAGAATTACTAAATTTTTTTTTTAACATTTGGTGTCCACTCTGGTGTTTTTCTTCTTCTGTTGGAGGTAAATATTTAAAGTTCTAACAATGGAGGAATATTCAGTGAAGCCACTCGATTTTATACCCAAACTTCCACATCCACTGGCTCTGGAGGAAGATTTTGATGACCCAGTTCAGATGGAACCCTTTACATAAAACTTGAGAATAATTTAGATTGGATATCCTCTTTTGAAATAACCAGTCCAAAAACCTCTTGCAAATAGAACCCAGCAGTTCAGGTCACATAATTTCCAGTCAAAATTTTAGTATCCCCAAGAGTTGGGATCCATCTTCTTCCAAGGGATTCTTCCCTTAGGGAATTTCGTCCAAGAACAGGATTTTCCTTCACCATGAGTATGGGCACATCTTCTACTCCCAGCTTCCCCTTGTAAATCCTTGTATATCCAGCTTTCCTGACCTTCTTGATTGACTCAGTGTCTTTTTTGAACTGGAGAACCCAAAAAGGGACAAATTAGCTTCATTTCTCTTTCTTTCCTTAGGCAGCAGGAGGTCAGTAATGTGCCTGAGCCTTTCCAGGTTTAATCCTACTCCCTGAGTCATGGTTGTGACAGGAGAAAATGTGACCAATTCCTGGTGTCTTCCCTGCCCTTCTGGCCTTTCTCAGTGTCATGGGTTGGCAGTGGTGCAATGCCAGTGCACCCATGAAAATATATTTTTCTCAAATGGCTGCTGTGATATGTGACCAGAAACAGCAGACGAGGCTCAAGCTTAGAAATAAAGGGAAAAAAAAAAAACTTTATTAACCTACACTATAATAAAAGAAACAAAATTTAAAACTAAAACCTTCCAAAACATTCCTACTCCCCCGACCCAATTTCCAACAAAGCACAACGAGACAAAACCTTGGATTCTCAGTCAAGTTATCACCTCTCAGATAACCAATTCTCAATTCATACACGGAGAGAGGAGTTTATCTTGTACTATAGTCTTCCACAGAAAACACAGTTGAAACCTCTTATGTTTCCATGTCACACATGGCATTGCCTGGAGAAAATCTGCCATTGTGACCTCCTCCTTCCATGCTCTCACCACCGTCCGTGGACTAAAACTTCTTAAAGGGTTCCTTTTAAGGATGCTTTGCCAAGTACCAACGAATGACAGTTTTTTGGGGACAACATCCCCCCTATTTTCACCTCCCCTGGGGCCGAGGGACTTGAGAACAGAGATCTTCTTCTTCCCTGAAGCCAGAGGGCACCACCACACCCTGCTCACCTTTCTCTGTTCACTTCACTTCACTCCTGCACATGGTGTCACTGCAGCAGGTCACTCTCACTCCTGCACTGGCAATCACTGCAGCAGTTCACTTTCTTGGCTCAGGCCATTGCATTCCCCTAAATGAAGTCTCTATGTTACAGGAAAATTGGTTCAGTCTATGGCTATGCAAAGAAAAGTCCAGCCAAAGGCCACTCCATGATCTCTTCTCACCTAGGATTCTTTCCCATCTTCTCCTGACATCTCAGGTCCAAGGCTGTCTCTTTTCTCTTCCAGATGAAGGATTAGTGTTTCACAAAGTTTTCTTCGTCTAAGGAAGGGTTAAAGTCTTGGGCTCTGCTGCCCTCAGGATGGCTGAAATCTCACAGCAGTCTGCCCAGGACTCTCACAGCTGGACACCTTCTGTCTCCCTTCTCTTTCTCCTCTGCTGGCCATGCTGCCAGGACATGATATCAAATTTCAAGGTGGTACAGGCTCTCTCTCTCAGGGGGGAACTCTCTCTGGAGAGGCTGCCCAGGACATCTCAGTGCTTCTCCACCCCTCCATTCCTGCAGGGGCCGTGCCTGGTTCCACTCCCTTCACCCCCTTCTCTGTCCTGGGTTCCAGCCTACCTCAGCTTAGGCTGCACGGCTTCCCCTCCCCCACCCAGCATGTGGATGGGCAGGGGGGTCTGAACCCTTCACTGACCAGAAAAAAAGAGTATTCCCCTGGGAGTTCTCTGCTTTTAACCCCCTGTGTTCTCAGAGGTGTGTCCATGTCTTCCGTGGTTACACCAGGTGTCAATATTTAAATGTGAGCACTGATTGATTTGGCTATGACTTCCCAAGAACACTCACTTCCTTGTCACCCTATGACACTTGGCCTCTGGTGACTGCCCCTGCATCACTGGAGCTGAGTTCTTTCCTTCCCATGGAGATCCCCTGGGACACTGTGGGGACCGCATGGAACCAAGGGGATCATTGTGGCACCAAGGGGATCATGGTGGCACCAAGGGGATCGTTGTGGCACTGCTGGAGCCCATGGAACCAAGGGGCCATGGTGACACAGCAGGGCTTCATGGAACCCAGAGACCCTTATGGCTCTGTGAGGCCAGATGGAACCATGGAGACCATTGTGACCCTTCAGGGCCTCATGTCACCAAGGGGGCATTATGGCACCTCAGGGCCTCTTGGAAGCAAGGGACCAATGGGACACTGTGGGGCCCCATGGAACCCAGGGAACATGGAACAGGTCTGTCTGGTTTGGCCTCCCAGGGGCCACCTGACATGTCTGGCTGATGTTGAGAATTCAAGGGCTGCCTCTCATCAGCTCCTGGAGCACTGGGGCTTCCATGCTTTACTTCCTATGGAAAAGAAGTGTCCCTCTTTTCAGATGCCCATTGCCAAAATCGGTACTCTCCCTAAAATATTTCCTATAGGAAGGGTATCTCTCAGAAAAAAACCTGCCAGCTCTCGCTGGCCTTGGCCTCTGGTGGGCACCTCTCATCTGCCCCTGAAATACTGGTGCCCTGTTCCTTCATTCCTATTGAAAAGAACCAGCTTTCATTTCCAAAGACCATGGCCAAAATTGAAATTTGGCCTCCCAAATTTTGTATATCCAAGGATTCCTCCCAGACAAAAGCAGCCAGGACAGACAGGTCAGGCTGGCCCTGTCCTCTGGTGATTTTCTTAGACTATGAGCTGAATCTTTTCATTGAAAACACCTTGGGGAGAGCCCAGAGATCTCCCAAAGAGGGGTTTGTAGGCCTTGGGCGTATAACCACTACATATGGACAAAGGAGCTGTGTGCTTTGTGCTGTTGTGGTGGTTTTGCATCACAGAAGTGATGTCCTAAGAGAAGCTGATAGCAGTTTCCTTCATGTCTGGGGAAGAAACCAATCAGTAATTAGATTTGATATCTGAAAATCTATTAAACCACTAAAGAAACTGTGCATGGCTCTGTGAAGACACATTTTAAAGATGAAAAAACTGCTGGGGTTCACCCGCAAACCCCGGCAGGGGGAGGAGAAGCCATCGGCCCCCAGCCGTGCTGCTGCTGTATTCTGGCCTGGCTGCTGAGATCCTGGCCCTCCCCCAGTGCAGCCCATTCTGACACAGCCCCGGCACAGCCGCTGCAGAAACCTCCATCCAAAAACAGCTCCGGCCGCAAGGACCAAGCCTGGCCGGGGTCACAGAACCATCTGCAGGCCCTGGGTGAGATATGAACTCTGTCAGTGCTTCCATCCTCCCTCAAGTGAGAGAAAAGGACAAAGTGCAGGCACACAGAGGAGCAACATGACACCAAGGACAGTGAAGAGGAAGTTGAGTCCCAGATGGGAGGAGATGCCTTGATCTTGGGGCTGAAATCCCCCTGTAACGCTATGGCGAAGGATGTAATTGATACATCAGAACCTCTTTTTCCCTATAATGCATTGAAAAGTGTGGGCAGATGACTTGTTCAGCAAAGGCCTCCATGCTAAAATAGGCAAATATTTAAGTAGCTCTGATCCCATGAGAAGTTTGAATAGAGAAAAAGGAAAGAGTGATGAGACCCTGTGCCCTCAGGGAGAGAAGATCTCTGTTCCTAGACATGAAAATGATTTCAGAAGTAGATAAAGAGAACCTCTGCTCTTAAACAGTTCATCTTTAAATTAATACCCTGTAAGCTGACATAGTCCATAAACACAATTGTGGGAAAAGCTGTGAAAAAATCTGAGGGCCTTCACAAGTGCAGATTTTCCTGGTGGCTTCTGTTCTTGAAAACTGAGAGCCACAAGAGAACTGTCTTCTTATGGAGAAGCCTTCATAGCACAAACAAGTCTCCTCTCCCTAAGTGAACTGAAGCAAGACTATTCTAGAGGTGGTAAACTGACTGAAAATTCTAGGTTTTGTCTCTTTACATTCCCAGTAAGAAAGAAAAATTTGTAGGGAGAGGAGAAGTGTTCTGAAAGTTTTGTTCTGATTCTTATTACTCTTTCTTTTACTTACTGGTAATAAACTTTTCTTTATACCCTTTTAAAGTTTTAAGCCTACTTTGCCTTTCTCCTAATCCTATCTCACAGAAGGAAATGAGTAAGTATATTCTAGTGAGTGCACTGGTAAGTAGCCAACCCTGAACCCACCACAATAATTGATGCATTCCCCAAGAAATCTCAAACTGGTGAAACAAAACCACTACAGAAATCTTCCTGATGAACTGCATGAGAGCAGAGGGAAATCAAGGCAGAGCCATGGTTTGTCAAGAATTGCCTGATCCCAATGAGCCCCATGGTGCATTTGGAGCTGAGCCCTGGAACCTCAGGGCCTGAGAGAAGATTGCACAAACTGTCGAGGAGTCAAAGCCAGAGAAAAACCCCAAAGTCTCTCAAAATATTAATGGGTCCCATTGAGGTCCATCCCCAACACAGGCTCCTCATGGACTCCTTGGAGGAGAGAATTGCTGGCCAGGATGGCACAAAACCTTCTCAGAGACTCAAAGTAGAAAGGAAATTCCAAAGTACCTTAAAAACCTTGAGTATCTTAAAGTACGAATGAGCCCCTCTGAGTATCACTACAAAGCCTCTCCAGGGACTCGTTAAAGCAGATAACTGGGGCCATGATTGCACAAACCTTTCACAGAGTCTGTATCAAAAGGGAAACACCAAGTACCTTAAAAGAACTGAAGTACCTTGAAGCATTAATGAGCCCCACTGAGTGTTGTTACTGACAAAGCCTCTCCATGCACTAATTCCAGCAGAGGCCATGATTGCTGAAACCTCTCAGAAACTCTAAGCTGAAAAGACAAACCCAAAGTCCTTTGAAAAATGGGCAATCCCTGGGAGCATTGAGGAGCCCCCAGGGCCATTCCTGAGCAAGGCTCCCCAGGGACTCCTTCCAGCAGATCCTTGAGGCCACTGGGATGTGGGCTAGAGGGGGATGCTAAGGGCAGGACAAGGGGGTGACAGTGCCCAGCCTGGCTGGGGCTGTGCCAGGAGGCCCCAGTGCCTCAGGACAAGATGTCTCCTCACAGCCCTTGGTGGCGCAGAGCCTGCTGTGGCCCAGGGCACCAAGACTTGGCTTCTCTTTGTCCCCACCTGTCATCACTGCTTTCAGTTCTCTGCTCTGCCTGGGGCCTGGGGACACTTTCTCTGTCTTGCCCCTCAGTGGGACCCATTAAAAGTCCAAGAAACTTGGGAGTGTGATTCTGACTTGGACTTCTGGAGAGTTTTCTTCGGCTCCCTCTCAGGGACTGATGTTCAGGGCCTCAGCACAAAGCCCCAGAGGCTCATTAAAATCCTTGTGCTGGGTCTGTGCTGCTGAGCTGGGCCGGGCTCCTGGCACAGAAGCAGCTCCTGGTAACCAAGAAGAGCTTCAAAAGCACATTTCTCTTGATGAGCAGCTCCTCTCCCAGCCCAGCAGGACTGGGGCACTGCCTGCAGCCACCCTGGGCACAGCACAGAGGCACAGAGAGCTTCAATCAGTCAGGGCTGGGAAGGTGCTGAGAAGTGCCTGGGGCACAATCACTGCCAGCCCTTGGCACAGGAACCTCTGGCTGCAGGACAATGAAGCTGCAGCTCCTGGAATAATCTCCTAATGCTGGAATATCCCAATCCCTACAGACCCGGTGAGTACATTCTCTGATTATCTCTTGTGCAGAGCAGCCAGGGGTGCCCAGGGCTGTCCTGCAGAGCAGGGTCTTGCAGCCCAGGGCACTGTGCTGGGGCAGGGACTTTGCTGCCTGCCAGGGACAGCTCTCAGCCAGCCCTGGCAGCTGGTCCTAGCACTGGGGGACAGGATCTGGCTGGAAGGAGAGAGCTGGTAAGGCTTGGAAGTGTTCTCCTTGTTTGGGGAAGATGCTGCATTGTTCAGGACTGCTCCCAGGAAGACATTTAACTGCAGAACATTTCCAAGTAGATTATACAGGGAGTACAGCAACGCAAGGGCTGCATGAAAGGTGATAGCCTATTTTTTAATCTACTGTTCTGGGTTGCCTGGATGGGAAATTGCGCATAGATATTCATCTCTCAGTTAAGGCTGAGAATTTAAAAACAAGAATCTCACAGATTTGAATAACCCAGGCAGTGACAGAAGTCAGCACAGGGCCCCTCAGAGGCAGCATCAGTGTTGCTTTTCCAGCCTCCTCAGGGTTGCTCTGTCATTGCCATCAGAGCCTGCAGAGCCAGAACTGCCCCTGGGCAGTGCGAGAGCTGGGAGCATTCTGCTGAGCCCCCAGGGCTGGGCTGGGCTGTGGCAGAACTGGCAGAGCCCAGCCCTGGGCACAGGGTAGCAGCTGCTGGCAGGGACAGCTCCACGCAGCAGAGCCCTGGGCAGGCACTGGGGGAAAAGCGCCCCCAAGATGTGTTGGGGATAATAAAGTACTCTCCAAACTCAATTATTCCATGATTTTTTTTTTTACAGATACCCATGTATGGCCCCAGCAAATGTCCAACAGCAGCTCCATCAGCCACTTCCTCCTGCTGGTACTGGCAGACACATGGCAGCTGCAGCTCCTGCACTTCTGCCTCTTGCTGGGCATCTCCCTGGCTGCCCTCCTGGGCAACAGCCTCATCATCAGCACCATAGCCTGCAGCCACCACCTCAACACACCCATGTTTTTCTTCCTGCTCAACCTGGCCCTCAGTGACCTGGGCTCCATCTGCACCACTGTCCCCAAAGCCATGCACAATTCCCTCTGGGACACCAGGAACATCTCCTGTATAGGATGTGCTGCACAGCTCTTTTTTTTTTTGTTTTCTTCGTTACAACAGAATTTTGCCTCCTGACCATCATGTGCTATGACCGCTACATGTCCATCTGCAAACCCCTACGCTACGGGACCCTCCTGGGCAGCAGAGCTTGTGCCCACATGGCGGCAGCTGCCTGGGCAAGAGGCTTTCTGTACTCACTGCTGCACACGGCCAATACATTTTCCCTGCCCCTGTGCCATGGCAATGCCCTTGGGCAGTTCTTCTGTGAAATTCCCCAGATCCTCAAGCTCTCCTGCTCCAAATTCTACCTCAGGGAACTGGAGCTTCTTGGTTTTTCCATCTGTTTAGCATTTGGCATTTTATGTTCATTGTTTTCTCCTATGTGCAGATCTTCAGGGCTGTGCTGAGGATCCCCTCTGAGCAGGGACAGCACAAAGCCTTTTCCACCTGCCTCCCTCACCTGGCTGTGGTCTCCCTGTTCCTCAGCACTGCAGCATTTGCTTACCTGAAGCCCCTCTCCATGTCCTCTCCATCCCTGGATCTGGCCCTGTCAGTTCTGTACTCGGTGGTGCCTCCAGTCCTGAACCCCCTCATCTACAGCCTGAGGAACCAGGAACTCAAGGCTGCAGTGTGGAGACTGATGACTGGATGCTTTCGGAAACATTAAACTGCTGGCCAATTTCTGCAAATCACTTGTAATAAAAAGTCATCTTTGTTACTTCTAATCTGTTTCAATTAGAGGATCTTTTCCTTTGTCTTAATTTTTTCATATTGTCCACAAAGAAATACCATTATTTTGCCGTATCACATTTTGTTTCTATCCACCTTCCTGCGGTCATAGACCGTGTCAATGAGGGGCTGTGCTCTCTGTGGCTTTAGAGGAAATAAAAGATCTCCCAACAAAGTTTCCTGCAGAGAGGCCCTTTTGCTGCCTTCTCTGGAGCTGCAGCAACAATGTTTGAGTGCAGAGCTGGGGGCAGATCAGTGCTGGCCCAGCAGCTGTGCCCAGCACCAGCAGCACTTGGTGTTGCCACTGCTGCTGCCATGGCCCTGCCCCGCTGTCCTGGTGGCCCCAGTCTTGTTGTAGGGCCTGAGTGCTCTTGGGGCTGGGCACAGTCCTGGAGTGGCAGTGCTGGGGCTGCAGCAGGGACAAGCCATGGGCACTGCTGGGGCAACACTGACACCTCAGGCCATGCCCTGGGTGCTCCAGGTTCCTTTCCCAGGCTCTCTCAAGAACATGCCCAGGTCAGTGCTCAGCACAGAAAACCCCCGTGAGCAGCACCAGCGTGGCCTTGGGCAGGCTGGGGACAAATAGCACCATGGCTGGTGCTCTGCAAGGGCCCTGGGGAGACAGGAAGGAGCAGCAGAACAGGGGCTGATCCATCCCCAGTGCGCTGGACAGCCCAGAACAGTGTCCCAGAGCGTCCTCATGGAGCTGCTAACAACATCCCCCCTCTGCAGCCCTGGCGTCTCCCCCAGCTCACACAGGTGCCCCATCCTTGCAGGCACAGACACAGCAGCACTGGCTCAGCAGCCTCTGTTTGCATTGCACAGAGCAGGCAAGGGCACCCCATGCTTTTGGTGTGGAGACATGAAACTGAGGGAGTACAAATGCCATCAGCCCCTGGGACCAGCAAGGGCTGGGGAATGGCAGGTAAATCACTCAGCTTTGTCCTGGTCTCTGCAGTCAGCCAGAAAGTTTGTTCCCATCAGCTGGGAGTTTCCTGTCCCACTGCAGATGTTGCTGCTCAGAGCCAGGCCTGCCTGGCAGCCACCCCCAAACTGCCCTAAGCATTTCCTTTGCTTCACCTTTGCTTTCTTTCCTCTTCCTGCTACAAATTTCTTCCTATTGCTCACCCCTGTTCCCTCCTGCAAACAGCCCATCCCTGTTTGCCCTTCCCTCTCTGGCCCCACTCCCCATTGCAGTTCCTGACTTGGCACCATGGAAACATCCCTTGGGGAGCAGGATCATCCTCCAAGTGCTGCAGGAATTGTCTGCAGGCTCCTGCAGTGCCTCCTGCTGCTCCCTTGCTAGAGGCACCACAGGCCAGGGGGGCACATCTGGGCTGCTGTGTCTGTCTGTGGGGCTCCCTGTTCTGGGCAATGAGGAGGAGCTGCAGAGGCTCTGCAGGACTGACAGGATGGGCTTTGGGCCTGGCAGGAGAATCTGCTCCAAGGATGGGTTTAGAGAACCACAGAATCAGCAAGGTTAGAAAAGACCTTGGAGATCATTAAGTCCCATCTGTGCCCTTGCCTTGCCCTGTCTCCCCTGGACCTCCTCTCCTCCAGGATAAACAACCCCAGCTCTCTCATCCACTCCTCATAGGACTTGTGTTCCAAACCCCTCACAAGCCTTGTTGCCCTTCTCTGAACACACTCCAGCCCCTCCATGTCCTTCCTAAATTGGGGGCCTAAAACTGGACACAGCACTTGAAGTTCTGCCCAACCAGTGCCCAGCACAGGGGAAGAATCACTGCCCTGCTCCTGCTGGCCACACCATTCCTGGGCCAGGCCAGTAGCCATTGGCCTTCTTGGCCACCTGGGCACACTGCTGGCTCATGTCCAGCCTGCTGTCCATCAGTCCCTGCAGGCCCCTTTCTGCCTGGCTGCTGTCCAGCCACTCTGTCCCCAGCCTGTAGTGCTGCAGGGCTTGTTGTGGCAAAAGTGCAGGACCCGGCACTTGGACTTGTTAAACCTGACCTTGTAGAATTTGGGCCCTGGATCCAACCTGTCCATGACCCTGTGCAGAGCCCTCTTACCTTCCAGCAGATCAACACTCCCAGACAACTTGTTTTCATTGTGGTTCCATGAAGCCCTACAGTGTCCCAATGGTCTCCATGATTCCATGAGGCCTCCCAGTGTCACAAAGTCCCTTTGGTTCCATGGCACTCTGTGGTGTCACAAAGTCCCTTGGATCCTTGGGCCCTGCAGTGTCACAATGGATCCTTGGTTCCATGAGGTCTGGCAGTGCGGTAATGCCCTCCTTAGTTCCGCAGTGTCACAATGGCCTCTTGGTCCCAAGGGCCACCACGGTGTCAAGCATGTTTCCTTCATTCCAGGTGTCCCTGAGGAGCAGCACTGGCCCCTTGGTTCCATGGGGCCCCATAGGGTCACAATGGCCTCATCGTGACACCAGGTCCTGCTCTGTCCCAATGCTCTGCATGGTCCAAAAAGGCCCTGCAGGGTCACAGTGGCCTCTTGGCTACATGAGGCCTCAGAGTGCCACAATGAATTCCTTGGTGCTGCAGCGTCGTAATGGAACCCTGGTGACACAAGATCCTGCAGTGTCACCAGGGACCCTTGGTTCCATTGTTTTGCGGAAAAGATCAAAAACTCCACAACTCATGAAAGTTGTAAAGTCGGTATGTTTATTGCAGCGCTGGATGCACGCAGAGATTACTCCCCTCAAAAGGCATGCGTGCCTATGGGGGGTCCAAGTCTTGTTTTTATCCTTGTCTTCAAATGCATATGCATACAACTTCACAATAGGTTCATACATATTCATTTTACAAACTTCGAGTGACATTTAGCACTGGTTCTTCAGAAGAATGCTAGGTCAGGTTGACCTGCCTCCCCTTTACCAGCAGCATCTGTCTCTCTCTCTATCTCTCTCTGTCTCCCCTCCTTAACTTTGTCCGTCACTGAAGTTTCACTGAGCCTAGGCTTTTTGCAAGAACAGGCAGACTAAATAGCTAGGTTTTCAAACTAAAAACTTAACTTAAAGATGTACATTTCACCTAAATCAAAATGGATTTCTACTCTGGAAAATTTCTACTCTGTCTCACCATGGGCCACCACAGTGTTACAATTTTTCCCTCAGTTCCCAGAATCCTTGCAATGGAACAATGGCTCCTTGATTCCATTGTCCCCAGGCTCTCCCCAGGGTCTCCTTGGTTCCCAGTATCACAATGGCTCCTTGGTTCCACAAGGCCCTGCAGTGTCAAAGTGGCCTCTGTGGTCCCACCAGGACCCAGACTGTCACAATGGACTCCTCATTTCCATTCAGAACCACAGTGGCACAATGGCCCCTTGGCTCTGTGCTGCCATGGGGGTCATCATGGTCCTCTTAGTGCCATCAGGCCCTGAAGTGTCACACTTGCCCCTTGCTTCCCCAGTGCCCTGCAGTGTCACAATCATCAGAGAATCAACCAGACTGGAAAAGACCTTGGAGAGCATCAAATCCAACCTGGGACCCAACACCACCTTGTCACCCAGACCATGGAAATCAGTGCCACATCCAGCGTTTTCTTAAACACCACCAGGGATGGTGACTCACCCATCTCCCTGGGCAGCCCATTGCAATGTCTAATCACCCTTTGTGTGAAGAATATTTCCTAATGTCCAGCCTAAATGTCCCCTGGTGCAGCTGAAGGCTGCGTCATCTTGTCCTGTAACTGTTCCCTGGGAAAAGAGCAAAACCCCCACCTGGCTGCTGTCAGGGAGTTGTAGAGAGTGATGAGGTCTCTGCTGAGCCTCCTCTTCTCCAGGATAAACAACCCCAGCTCCCTCAGCCGCTCCTCACAGCACTTGAGCTCCAGACCCCTCACCAGCCTTGTTGCCCTTCTCTGGACATGCTCCAGCCCCTCCATATCCTTCCTAAATTCAGGACTCAGAACTGGACACAGCACTCGAGGTGCTGCCCAACCAGTGCTGTGCACAGGGGAAAAATCACTGCCCTGGTCCTGCTGCCCACACCATTCCTGATCCATAGGAGTGCAAGGGGTTGGATGAGGGAAATGTTGGGGAGGGGGTGGGGACAAAGTGTTAATGATTGTCAGCCATGAAGAGTCTTGATTTTCATATCCAGACTGCATTGGAAGGTGCTGGGGATCATTATCAACTGGGGATTGCTGATATAAATCTATAAACAGGAAAACTAATGAAGACAAAAAAGGTCCCTCTGCATTGTTTTATATACAATTTATCATTTTGAAGACACTTCTGAAATCTGTCTAATTAATCACAAAATCATGGAAAAGTTACATTCTTCCCAGGGGCTTTTCTTGTTCAGGTGTTTTGAAAGAATATTTATGCGCTTTTCCCACGGATTTCCTCAACTGAAGAGCTCAGAAAAGAAGAGGCTCTGGAGTAATAAAATTCATCAGCAACCTCCAACTGGCTGAGGATCCATCCCCATCAGAGCAGCAATGAACAGAATTGGGCACAGCTCTGTGGCTGCCCCGGCTTTGGGATGGGCCCTGGGCCTGGAGCAGGAACAGCTATGGAGGGCCCCAAGGCCAGGGCTCTTGTGCTGCCTGGGCAGATGATATGGCAGCAGGGGCTGCAGAGCTCTCAGCACCTCAGCCAGAAGGGAGAAGGGCACACAGGGAGCCTCCTTGTGCCTTGGCCAAGCACCTTCCTCCATGGCTGGGGCTGAGTCCTGTGGCAGCTGCAGCTGCTGCTGTGCCCTTGCCAGGGGCTGAGGCCGTGGGGCCAGTGCCCAGAGCAGCCTGGCCTGAGCAGAGCTGTGGGGCCAGAGCCGGCTGGGCTGGGCTGGCCAGAGGCCCTTGGTGCTGCCCAGAGCTCAGGGCAGCTGGCAGAGCTGGCAGGGAGCTGGGCTGGGCTCAGAGAGCCTGGCACAGACACCATCAGTGTCCATCTCAGCCTGGCTGAGTGTGCAGGGGCAGGACTCAGGCCAGGCCTGGTGGGGCAGGGCCAATGCCTGTGCCAGGTATTGAAAACAGGCAAGTGCCCCAGAGAGGAGGCTGCTCTGTGCCCTTGGGGCTGTGGGCTGCTGTGGGCACCACGGCACAGGGGCCCTTCCCAGCCGCAATGCTCCTGGCCTGGGCTGGGCCTGCACAGGGGCTGTGCCACCATGGCTGGGCCAGCACAGGGCCACAAAGGGGCCACGCAGCCGCTGCCGGGGCTGACAGAAAGGCCAGGCACAGACAGGGAATTGCTGAGCATGGCCTGCGCTGGGCAGGGCTGAGTGTGCCAAAGGCAGAGCTCAGCTGCCCTTGGGAGCTGCAGGAACAGTCCAGAGCCCAAAGAGCCTCCATGGCTGTGCTGCAGACCAAGGCTGCAGGAGGGAAATGCAGGGCTCCTGCAGGATGGGGAGAGCATTGAATTCCAGCACACACCTCAGTTCTCTGGTGATCCCAGCACCATGCTGGGCCCTGTTCCAGGCTGGAGCAAAGCGGATGTTGATGGGACAGGAGCTCTGCAGGGCGGTCAGGGACCTGCAGGTTGCAAGGTGCTCTGCTCTCCCTCAGGTGTTCTCGGAGAGATCCAATCCCAGCTGGGCACCTCAGGGCACAAGTGGCACTGCCTGTTCATGGGCACACAATGATGTCTGCCTGGAAAGGGACACAGGTCTTAATACCTTTTAGTTTCATAATATACAAGCAAATCTTTTCATCTGGGTCATTTGAGTACTTTTAAGGAATAGCAATGTTTTTTCACCAGGAACAGGAATTTTGTGCAAGTGTACTGATGGCCAAAGAAGAAATACTGATTTCCTTTTTGACTTGTTTGATCAATATCCAGTGTATTACTTCCTCTTCCTTCAGGTGTTTCCAGCTCTCCTGCTTAAATAGCCATGTCTAAGGGCATCTCTTCACTAGACCAGCTGGATCTATGTCCTTCCTGTTGCTCCCAGAGTTCCTCCTCCAAGTGTTCTCTGGTCATTCAAGTGCCTCTCAACTGACTGGTTTCATGCTTTGAGCTCCAGGGAGTTGCCCAGTACTTCTGAAGTTCACATAAATATTACATTAGTCAACATCCTAATTGCATTTATATCTATTACAGAATTACCTTTCCTTATGTACTCATCTAAAACTGTTCCTGAGCAGAAATCTCCTGGGGATGGGGAACATTTCAGATGCTGCTGGGAGATCATCCCAGAGAGCCGAGGGAAGAGCTGTGATGGTTATTGAACTGTTGAAATGTTCAACTTGTGTTTGTTGAGGCAAGAAACCTTTCTGTGCCTCTGAGTGTCACCAGCCCCTGAGCCCAAAGGACACAAACCGGATGAGTTGTGGTTCCCACTGCAGGGGCACTTGGACCTTGGCTCTGCACAGGAGAGCTCTTCATCCCCATTCCCTCTTTTCCTTTCTCTGGGCGTGGAGGGAGCTCCTGACTTCAGCGTGTGACTTGTGTGTGCAAAGAGCAAATCTGGGCAGAATCGGGGCAGGGAGGGTTTGGGGGGACCTTGGGATCTGTGCTGTGCACAGAAGGTGTTTTCCATTGCTCTGAGACTGTCTGCTGTGGAAAGTGGATTTAATATTTCACAGAGGAATGACTTTTGCATTTGATGGAGCTGTGCCTTCCCTTGGCTCTGTTGGCTGACAAGAAATGAACATCCCTCTGTGTCTCAGGCAGCTCCTTCTCCAAGGAAAGCAGGTGGGAGTTGGAGCCAAGGAGCGGAAAGCTGCAGGTGCAGCCTGGGCTGGAGGCAGCTCAGATTTGCACAAAGGCTGCTCTGCGTGCCAGGGCTTGGATGGGGGAAATGGTGGGGTGTGGGTAGGGACAGAGTCTGATTGATTGTCAGCCATGTAGGGTCTTAATTTTCATATCCATTCAAACAGCATGAGGAGGTACTTGGATTCAGTGTCAGTCGGAGATTGCACATATAAATTTATTAATAGGGGGGAAAAAAACTAAACAGGACCTAAGAAATGTTTTCTCACTGTCTTTTAAAAGAGAATATATTCTGTTTGAATACACTATTGAAATCTGTCTAATGAACCACAAAGCATTTGGAAACCTAAATCAAATTATTCCCTGAGGCTTGGCTTGTTAAGGTGTTCTGAGTGTTAATGAGCACTGGGACACTGAATTCCTGCACTGAAGAGCTGAAGGCTGAACAAGCCTCTGGAGCAGTGAAATTCAGCAGCAGCCTCCAAGTTGCTGAGGATGTCAGCAGCCCCCACTGAGGCCATCCCTGCCCAGAGCCCGTGGGGGAATGGGCAGACAAGGAGAGCATCCCTGGGGCTGGGCCAGCACAACTCAGAGGCACCAGTGGCTCCAGCTGGGAAATGGAGTGTGGAATGTGGCTGGGAAAGCCCTGCCTGGGCTGTGCCAAGCAGGACAGACAAGCAATGACCCCCATCCCCCAAACAACTCTCTCAAGGAGAGATTTAAAAGGAACTACAAATGTTTGTGTCCTCTGAGTTGGATGCACTGGAGAAATACTGACAAGAGATTCCCAGGGGCTCAAACCAACAAAATAGCCTTTAATAGCAATTTTAGAAAATCAGAGAAACTTGGCAAAAGGTTTAATACAACATTCACTTACCAAAAAATACTTCTCAAAGCATTAAGTTTGCCCATTCAACTTCACAAACTCTTTTAGCCTGTTCAATTTTAAAGTTAATCAAAATTTGCAACGGGAGAGAATTATAAGAAGAAGACACCGAAAGAGAGAAAAACCAAAATGATACAGAGAAGCACACACACAGCTACCAACTCCTGGATTTCAGTGGTGTTCAGATGGAAATTCCAAGAGAAGGCAGGGTCAAGATGTGTGCTTGCCTTGTGGTCAGCCTGCAATACCCCTTGGTCTTCCTGAGCCCTTCCCCCAGGTGGGACTTGGGTTCATTTGGTCCCTCAGGAGCTGGGCTGGGGGCTCCAGAGGTGGCTGTGGAGCATTGCCTGTGCTGTGCCAGGGACTGGCAGGCACTGCTGGGCTGGGATAGAGGCTCTGGGGGGATTGGGGTTCCAGGGCAGGGCAGTGCTGGGGTTCCAAGGCAGGGCAGTGCTGGACCTGCCCCTTCCTCTCCCACACATGAAATGTTTAGAGCCAACAATCTCCTCCAGTCTTTCACAACTGAGAATGTTGGATGCCCAAATTTCATGAGCATCTGGAGAAGGACAGTTCTTTTCCATAGGGAGGAAAGCCCTAATACATGGTTCATTTCTGTTTTGATTGCCTGGATTATGTTTGGTTTTGTTGGTGCTTTGTTTCCCTGGTGTGCCTGAAGTGTCCAGTCAGGAGCAGAGTGACTCTTGCCAAGGAATTTTGTGCTGCTGTCACTTAATATTAAATCTGGTTTGTGCTGATCCCTTGCCGGGGATTTTTTCAGTGCTCTCAAGGCCTCGTTCGTAACACGGTGAAGGAGCCCTGGCCCAGGCTCTGGCCCTGGGGGACACGAGGACACTGCTGCGGAGTCCCTGTCCCCCTGTCCCACCCCCAGGGCCTTAGCCTCCCATCCCCGTGTCAGGCTCTGGGGTCGATCTCGTGGAACATCCTCTGGGGGAGGCTGCGGCACCAGGGCGGGGGACCCGGGGGGACAGGGGACCCTGCTGTGCACGAGCAGGGTTGGACTGCTCTGGGGGGAACTGTGAGGGGGGACAGGGCAGAGTGACCTTCCCAGTGACCTCACACAGCCCCTGTGATGTCACACACTGCCTGTGATGTTACACAGCCATCTCTGTGACCTCACACAGCCCCCTGTGAGGTCTCACTGCCCCCTGTGATGTCACACTCCCCCCTATGATGTCATATAGTCACCCTGTGAGGTCTTACAGCCTCCTGTGATTACAAAGCCCTTGTTGTGATGTCACAATTAATGTTGTGATGTAACACAGCCATTATATGATGTCACAACCTGGTCTGTGATGTCACAGCCCCTCTGTGATGTCACAGAGATAGCATGTGATGACAGAATCCATTCAATGATGTCCTGTCTATGATGTCACAGAGCCTACTCTGTGATATCACAGGAGACTCCATGATCACACACAGCTGCTCTGTTATGTCACAGTCTGCTCAGCGATGTCACAAAGCTCCTTCGTGATATCACAGGATCTGTGCTGGGATTTAACTCTGTGATGTCCTACAGCTGGTCTGTGATGCCACAGAAGACTCTGGGATGCCACAAAGTCATCCTGTGACATCACAGTCTGTTCTGTGATTTCATAGCCTGCTCTATGATGTTACACTGCCACCCACTGATGTCACAATCCACTCTCTGATGTCACAGAGTCACCCTCTATGATGGCAGAGTCTGCTCTATGGCTCTACTCTATTTTGTCACAGTCAGCTGTGTGATGTCACAACCCCCTCAGTGATGTCACAAAGCTCTCTCTGTGCTGTTATACCCCCACTCTGAAATGGCACAGCACACACTTTCATCTCAAAGCCTGCTCTATGATGTAATGCCATGATGTCACAGCCTACACTGTGATGTCACAGAATCCCATCTATGATTGTGTAGCTGCTCCATGACCTGTCACAACAAACTCTGTGATGTCATAGCCCAACCTGTGACCTCACACAACCCGCACAATCCACTCTGTGCTGCCCTTGGCCTCCTGGCAGCCACATCTCATCTGCTTTCAAAACACTGGGGGCCTCTGCTTTTCTTCTCATGGAAAAAATCCTGTTTCAAGTCCAGGCATCCATGGCCAAAATTGAGAATCCGCCTCTGAAAATCCTTCTATCCAAGGATAGCTCCCAGACAAAAGCTGCCAGGACTGTCCAGGTTCCCTTGGCTTCCAGAGGGCCAGCTCTCATCTGCCTTTGAAACTCTGGGAATCCATACGTTCCTTCCTATGGAAAAGAACTGTCCTTCTTGTCCAGATGCCCAGAGACAAAAGTAGGGTTTGGCCTCCCAAATTCTGTTTTATCCAATAATTCCTCCCTGACAACAGGTCTGGCTGGCCTTGGCCTCCTTGGGGCTGCCTCTAATTAGCCTTGGAAACACTAGGGCTCCACCCTTTCCTTCCTATGGAGAACTGTCATTCCAGTCCAGGAACCCATGGCTGAAATGGAATTCCATCCCCAAAACTTCCCATATATCCAAAGGTTGCTTTCAGACAAAAGCTGCAGGGACAGACAGGTCTGGCTTGCCTTGGCCTCTGGTGACTGCCTCTCATCTGCCTTCAAACCCTGGGGTTCTGTGGTTTCCTTCCTGTAGGAAAGAACTGTCCCTCTTGTACATGTGCTCTTGGCCTCAAGCACTTGACCACTCCACAGGGACACAGGAGCTCTGGGCTCAGTGGGGTGAAGGCTGAGGACAGAAGAGGAGAGCCCTAGGAGGGATTGAAGGGGGGTTTCAGAGATGGTGGATCCTTTAGACGTAGTAGAGAACAGCCAGACAAAGAAAAAATTAATGCCAAAGGCAGCTGGGGAGGCCCAGACTGGACACCAAGAGAAAGGAATTTCCCTGCCAGGGCAGGGCTGTGGCGCAGCACATCTCCCCAGGAGGAGCCTGGAGCAGCCCAAGGCTTTGTGTGGGCAGGCAGAGGCAGGCAGGAGGCAGAGCTGTCAGCAAAGGAAGGGGCCAGCCATGTGGGGCAGCCGGGGGATGCCGACAGCCTGCAGGGACAGAGGCCAGGGCAGGGACACCGTAGGACAGCCTGGGCTGCAACAGGGCACAGGGATAGGCAGCAGCTGCAAGGCCCTGACAGAGCCAACTCCAGCAGCACTTGGGCCATGGCTGCTGGCCCTGAGGCCACGAGGGGACAAGTGACCCTTGCACCCCTGGGGCCTCATTGCCTCCTTGTCCCTGCTCAGCAGCCTGGCAGGGGCCCCTCCACGGTCCTGCCCTTGGCATTGCACATGCCCACATCCCAGTGCCCATCCCAGGAAGAGCCCTGAGCAATGAGGGAGGGACAGGATCTGCCTTGCCAGGGGCTGGGGCTCAGGCCTTGGCCCTTTGAATTCCTGAAACACATCCAGGTTTGCTCAGCACCAGAGACACCTTTGCCTTGCTTGTCCCCACATGTCATCACTTCCTCCAGTGTTCTGCTCTAGCTGGTACCTGGGGACATATTGTCAGTCTTGTCCCTCAGAAGGATCTATTTTATGTATGAGAAACTTCAGTGTTTCAACCACACTTTGAATTCTTGAGAAGTTCTTTGAGCACACTCTGAGGGACCGAGTCTGATGCAAAGAGCAAGAGAGCTCCAGAGGGTGATGTAAGTCCTGGTGCTGTGTCTGTGCTGCTGAGCTGGGCCGGGCTCCTGGCCCAGAGGCAGCTCCTGGCAAGGGCAGCGCTGCATGAAGACAGCTCTGGCCAGGAGCAGCTCCTCTGCACAGCCCAGCAGGGCTTGGGCACTGCCAGGGCACCTCAGGGATACCAGCAGGGCACAGACAAAACTCACAGGGGCTTAACACTGGCAGGGGCTGTGGGATGTCCCAGAGGAGGCTGTGGCACAGCAGCACCTCTGTGGCTGTGTCATGGAGGCACAGAGCAGCTGTGATGTCATCAAGGGGCTGTGTGACAGCAGAGAGTGGGCTGTGTGAGGTCACAGGTTGGGCTATGATATCACAGAGTTTTTTGTGTGAGGTCACTGAGCAGTACAGCATCATAGAGGGGATGGTGTGACATCCCAAAGAAGGCTGTGACATCATGGTATGGCTGTATGACATCATAGAGAAGGCTGAGGTGAAAGTGTGTGCTATGACATTACAGAGTGGCAATATGACATCACAGAGAGGGGTTTGTGACATCACAGAGGGGTTTGTGACATCACAAATCTGGCTGTGACATCACTGTTACATCACAGAACAGACTGTGACATCAAAGGGTGACATTGTGACATCAAAGTCTTCAGTGACATCACAGTGCAGCCACATGACATTACAGGGTGACATCCCAGAGTTGGCTCTGTGACATCACAAGGGTGCTGTGTGACATTCCAGAGTGGGCTGTGAAATCCCAGATGGCTGTGTGACATCATGATGGCTGTGTGACATCACAAGAGGCTGTGTGACATCACAGGGGGCTGTGTGAGGTCACAGAGATGTCTGTGTGATGTCACTGGGGAGGTCACTCTGCCCTGTCCCCCCTCACAGTTCCCCCCAGAGCAGTCCAACCCTGCTCGTGCACAGCGGGGCCCCCTGTCCCCCCAGGTCCCCCCGCCCCCGGCGCTGCAGCCTCCCCCAGAGGATGTTCCACGAGATCGACCCCAGAGCCTGACACAGGGATGGGGGGCCGGGGCCCTGGGGGTGGGACAGGGGGACAGGGACCCCCCAGCAGCGTCCCCATTTCCCCCGTGTCCACCAGGGCCAGAGCCTGGGCCAGAGCTCCTTCACCCTGTTACGAACGAGGGCTTGAGAGCACTGAAAAAAACCCTGGCAAGGGATCAGCAAAAACCAGATTTAATATTAAGGGACAGCACAACAAAGTTCCTTGGCAAGAGTCACTCTGATCCTGACTGGATACTCAAGGTATACCAAGGAAACAAAGAAACAACAAAACCAAACAGAATCCAGGCAATCAAACCAGAAATGAGCTGAGAAATGTCCTTGTGTGTGTGTGTGACACAAGGGCAGTGAAGGAGAGGATCAAAGGAATACAGCTCAATAGGTCTCAAAGCTTAATAGGTCTCAAACTTAACAGGACTTAACAGATACCTTAACCTTGACTGATACCTTAAATATCAAAGTTTAGCAAAACAACAGCACTTTACAGTATTTAACCTAACTTATAACCTATGACTTCACAATTTAACAAAGAAATAACGCTTAACAGTATTTAACTTAACTTATAACTTATATTAAAGGTAACAACTTAGCAATTGAAAAGACTTTTAGCAGTATTTAACTTCATTTAGACCTTGTGATTTAACCTCACTTAGAGGCCTGACTGACTCAGCTATCCAAGGCACTCAGACCCCTCAGAGAGCAGCATTTCTGCCACATTTCCCCAGCACAGGCACTCCTGTGTGCACACAGACACAAAGAGTCAGTGCAAGGCACCTGGGAGAAATTCCCCTGAGGGCAGGGAATGCTCCCTGCTGATGCTTTGGCATCTCCCCAGCGGGTGAAGGGTTGAGCCTGGAGGAGTGGGGGAATCAGCCCAGGCTCTGTCGTTGTTTGGGATCCCCGAGTGCAGCAAACGGGAGAGTTCCTGGCTGGGAGAGGCCCCACTCAGAGGGAGTCGCTGGCCCAGGAGAGCTCCAAGGGCTCCTTTTGGAGCGCTGTTTGCAGGGCCCCACGAGAGGGGCTTCAGTCCCAGCAATGGTTCATCCTGGCCACACTTGGCATCAGCAGCTTTCTTTGGCAGTGTGAGAACAGGGATGTTGTGCCACTGAGGGAACAGAAACAGTTCCCAGGGCTGCTTCTAAAGGAACCAGGAGCTGTTTGGGCAGCAGCAGTGCCTGGAGCAGACAGTGTTTGTGATGAGCTGCAGAGGAGCTGAGCCCAGGGGCTGTTGGCCAAGGCCAAGGCCCAAGGAGCATTTCTCAGCTGGCAGGGCGGCCTGAGAAGGGGAGGGGGGAATGCAGTAGCACAGGGCCATGGAACCAAGGGAGCCTTGTGACACTGTGGGGCCCTGTGAGACCAAGGGACCCTTGTGACACTGTGGGGCCTCATGGAATCGTGGAGAGCACTGTGACATTGCTGGGCCTCATGGAACCAAGGGGACTGTACTGACGCTGTGTGGCTCCATGGAATGTAGGGATCATTGTGACACTGATCACGGAGACCATTGTGACACTGTGAGGCCTCATGGGACCATTGAGACTATTGTGATCCTGAGGGTCCCCACAGAACCAAGAGGACCACTGTGATATTGTGGGGCTTGGTGAAACCAAGAGGCCTTTGTGACACTGCAGGGCTGCATGGAACCAAAGGTCCATTGTGACACTGCAGGGCCTCATGTCATCAGTGGTCCATTGTGACACTGGAGGTAAAGGAGACCATCATGACACAGCAAACCCCCAGGGTCCAAAGGTCCATTGTGACATTGCAGACCTCATGGAACAGAGGAGTCACGTGACATTGTGGGGCCTGGGGAGCCATGGAGACCATTGTGACACTGCAAGGCCTCATGGAATCTTTAGGACCATTGTGACACTGCGGGGTCTTATGACACCTGGGGGCCACTGTGAAATTGTGGGACCTCATCAAACCTAGGGGCCAGTGTGACACTGCAGGTCTTCCTGTAATCAAGGGGCCATTGTGACACTGCTGGAACCCATGGAATCAAGTCACCTTTTTGATGCTGCTGGGCCCCGTGGATCCAAGGCACCATTGTGACACTCTGGAGCCCCATAAAACCAACGGAACACAGAACAGGTCTGGCTGGTTTGGGTCCCATGGACTGCCTGACTGGTCCAACTGACCTTCGCATGTTGAGGGTCTCTTCTCATCTGCTGCTGGAACACTGGGGCTCTGTGCTTTTCTTCCCAATAGAAAGGAACTGTCCTTCTCCTCCAGGCATCCATGGCCAGGATTGGGATTTCATCTCCAAATTTCCTTATATCCAGGGATTGTTCCCATAGGAATGTAGCCAGGACAAGTCTGCCTGGCAGTGGTTTCAAACAAGTCAGGTCTCATCCATCCCCAAAACACTGCGGAAGGCTCCATGCTTTCCTTCCTATGGGAAAGAATTGTTCTTCATGTCTAGGTGCCCATGGCCAAAATTGGAATTTCACCTCCAATATTGCCTGTTGTGAGAGACAGGAGGAGATTGTTGGCTCTAAACATTTCATGTGTGGGGGAGGAAGGGGCAGGTCCAGCCTTGCGCTGCCCTGGAACCCCAGCCCTGCCCTGCCCTGGAACCCCAATCCCCCAGAGCCTCTATCCCAGCCCAGCAGTGTCTGCCAGTCCCTGGCACAGTTCCACAGCTACCTCTGGAGCCCCCAGACCAGCTCCTGAGGGACCAAATGACCCCAAGTCTCACCTGGGGAAAAGGCCCAGGAAGACCAAGGGGTATTAAAGGCTGACGACAAGGCAAGCACACATCTTGACCCTACCTCCTCTTGGAATTTCCATCTGAACAGTGCTGGAATCCAGGAGACGGTAGCTGTGTATGTGCTTCTTTCAATCTTATTTTTCTTTCTCTCTTTCTGAGTGAAAGGAAGAAAAATACTTCTCTTTTTGTCCTCTTGCAAGTTTTGATTAATTAAAATTGAATAGGCTTAAACTTTGTGAAGCTGAGTTGTCCAAATTGATGCTTTAAAAAGTGGTTTTTTGTTGATTAAATGTCCTATTAAACCTTTCGCAAAAATTTCCTTGATTTTCTAAAGCTGCCAGTAAAGGCTCTTTTGTTGTTTTGAGCTCCTGAGAATCTCTTATGGGTATTTCTCCAGTACATCCAACTCAGAGGACACAAACAATTGTAAATTCCTTTTAAATGTCTCATTGATGGTTTTTTGAGCAATGGAGGTCAGGGCTTTTCTGTCCTGCTTGCCACAGCCCAGGCAGCGCTTCCCCAGCCACATTCCACATTCCATTTCCCAGCTGGAGCCACTGGTGCCTCTGACTTGTGCTGCCCCAGCCCCAGGGACGCTCTCCTTGTCTGCCCATTTCCCCACGGGCTCAGGGCAGGGATGGCCTCAGTGGGGGCTGCTGACATCCTCAGCAACTTGGGGGCTGCTGCTGAATTTTACTTCTCCAGATGCTTGTTCAGCCTTCAGCTCTTCAGTTCAGGAATTCAGTGTCCCAGGGCTCATTAACATTCAGAACACCTTAACAAGCCAAGCCTCAGGGAATAATTTGATTTCAGTTTCCAAATAATTTGTAGTTAAGTAGCTCTCAGTAGTGTATTCAAAGTGAATACATGATATTTTAAAAGACACCGAGATGAGATTTTTTTAGCTCCTGTTTAGTTTTGTTTTCCTGTAAATTTATTGATATGTGCATTCTCCAATTTACACTGAATCCAAGTGCCTCCTCATGCAGTTTGAGTAGATATGAAAATCAAGACCCTTCATGGCTGGCAATCAATCAGACTCTGTCCCTACTCCCACCCCACCATATCCTCCATCCAAGCCCTGGCACTCAGAGCAGCCTTGTGCAAATCTGAGCTGCCTCCAGCCCAGGCTGCACCTGCAGCTTTCAGCTCCTTGGCTTCAACTCCCACCTGCTTTCCTTGGAGAAGGAGCTGTCCGAGACACAGAAGAATGTTAATTTATTGTCAGCCAACAAAGCCAAGGGAAGGCACAGCTCCATCAAATGCAAAAGTCATTCTTCTCCCTGGCTCTGCCCTGCCCCTGATCCCCACAGCCTGTCCTCTTTCCTTCATCCCTGCATTGCTAGGGACTTTCAGGGGCAAGGGAGCTCTGCTCTGGCTATGGAGGGAGGTCCAGGTGCAGCCACTGGAGTGGGAACCACAACTCATCAGGTTTGTATCCTTTGGAGGCCCTTCCCAGAGCCTGCTCCAGCTGCCAGACATCTTTCCTGCCCTGGGCAACCCAAACCAGGTCACAGTGACCTGGATAATTCCCGTCCTTGATGTCCTGGTCACACAGCACTGGCCCCTTGTTCCCATGTCAGGCTCTGGGGTGGATCCTGTGGAACATCCTTTGGTGGAGGCTGTGGCTCCAGGTGGGCCAGGGGGATACCGTGGGACAGGGACCCTGCTGGGCAAGAACAGCACTGGACTTTTTTGGGAGGAACTGTGAGGGGGAGCTGGGGCAGAGTGACCAACTCAGTGACCTCACACAGCCCTGCTGGGATGTCACACAGCCCCTCTGGGATGTCACAGCCAACTCTGTGATGTCATTGTCTGCTCCCTGATGTCAGACCTCTGCCCTGTGATGTCACAGCTGGCTCTGTAATGTCACAGATGCAGTCTATGATATCACAGCTTTTAGATGACCTCATATAACCCACTCTGTGATGTCACAGCCCACTCTGTGACCTCACGTTACCAGATGATAAATTGTCTTCACCAGGTGAGCTCACACCTGGAGCTTGTTCTCCAAAACCCCAGGCCAATGGAAACCACACAATGCCCATTGCGTCAGAAGGGGAAATGGAAGTTCACCAGCCTCAGTGTCCTGCCAGCTCAGCCAGGCCCACTGGAACATTAGGGACCACAACCACCAGGGACCACCAGAGAGACCCCCAGGACAGAAGAACACATGGGTAAAGGGGAGGGGAAATATGTTAATGATTTTGGGGAAATTATTATCATCTGTATGTTTAGTCCAGGACAATCAATGAATATGTGTGCAAAATACAGAATATAAACAGAAACTTTCCTGTACTCAGCATGCACGGCTTTGGGAGGAGCTGTCCCCTGTGCATCCAGCTGAATAAAGAATGCTGCTTCTTAATGCTACATTGGTGTTAAGGAGTTTTCTATTTAACTGAATTTTTGGTAACACTCCTACTGCCAAGGAAAGCTCTGTCTCCTGCTGTTCACAAACAGAGAAGGGCTGGTGGCAGATGTGGGGGTCAGAGGCTGCCTGGGGCACAGTGACCATGGATCAATCAAATTTTCAATGTTCTGTGAAATAATTATGGGCAGCAACAAAACTTCTGCCTTGGAATTAAGAAGGGCAGACTTTGGCCTGTTTAGGATGCTGATTTGGAGACTACCGAATCAGGTACTGATTTTTTTAAGGGAAACAGCCCTTTAGAAACAAAGCAAGGATGGACAGATTTCAAGAAAGTAATCCTAAGGAGGAAGAAGCAGCCTGTCCCAGTGTGCCAAAGATGACTAAAGAAGAAAAATTACTGTCCTGGCTGCCCAGGGACCTTTTGTGGGGACTCAAGGGAAAGAAAAGCGTGGAGCAACATTGGACAGAAGGTCAGGCAACTTAAGAAGTATTTAATAATGTTGTTAGGTCATGCAGAAAGAAAAGTCAAGAGGGGAAAGCTCAATTAGAGCTTAACCTGACCACTTCTGTGAAAAATAATAGAAAATGTTTCTACAAATAAATTTATAGCAAAACATGAGATAAGAATCTCTACTCTTTATTGGATGCAGTGGGGAATATAGTAACTAAAGATAAGGAAAAGACTAAGCTACTTAACATTATGTTTTCCTCAATTTTCAATATTGGGACTGGTTGTCCTCAGAACAAGTGTTCTCCTGAGCTGGTAAATGGGCACAGGGAGCAGAACAGCCCCCTGTAATCCAGAAGGAAGCAGCTAGTGATCTGCTGAGAAACTCAGATGCTCACAGGTGTATGGGATCAGATGGGATCCATCCTAGGGGGTGAGGGAGCTGGTGGATGAGCTCCCCAAGCTGTTCTCCATCATTTCCCATCAGTCCTGGCTCAGCAGGGAGGTCCCAGAGGACTGGAGGTGCCAGTGTGAGCCCATCCCCAAGAAGGGCTGGCAGGTGGATCTGGGGAACTGCAGGCCTGTTATTGAGCTGTCATTTTGTCTTTGAGCTGCTGGGTTAATAAAATGAAAAGGAGCCCTTCCTATTGTATTTGATTTCTTGTGCCCTCAGTAGGAACTGAGCCACAGGGTCCCACAGCCCTAGGGATGAGCAGAGAGTGAACAGAAATGGACAGGGATTCTGCACCGTGGCTCTCCTGAGCCTGACATGACGGAATTGCACCTTTCATATATCAAAAATATGCAGTGATTTATTGTGCAAAATGAAATCTTAATAAAACGAGTCCCTTCACCAAACTACAGCATTATTAAATCTTCATGGAAATGCAGGGGGAACTCTGGGTTATGTTATCAAGTTTTGTCATTGAGCTGCTGGGTTAATAAAGTCTGCCTGACTTTGGTGCCCAGCAAGGAAATGGAACAGATCACCTTGAGTGCCATCACAGGGCACCCACAGGATGGCCAAGGGATCAGAGCCAGCCAGTGCGGATTTAGGGGTGGCAGGTCCTGCCTGACAATCCTGGTCTCCTTTTATGACCAGGTGACCCACCTGTGGATGTGGGAAAGGCTGTGGATGTTGTGTGCCTGGACTTCAGCAAAGCCTTTTACACTGTCTCTGACAGCATTCCCTGGAAAAGCTGTAGCCCACAGCTTGGGCAGGTTCCCTCCTCACTGGGAGATTTAAAAACTGGCTGGAAGACAGGCCCAGAGACTTGTGGGGACGGTGCTGCACCCAGCTGGTGTCCAGGCACTGGTCGTATCCCCCAGGGATCTGTGTAGGGCCCAGTCCTGTTTAATATCTTCACTGATGGTCTGGGTGAGGGGATCGAGTCCACCATTCACAAACTGCAGATGACACCAAGCTGGGTGTGAGTGTGGATCTGCTGGAGGGCAGGAGAAGAAGATACAGATTTAAGCTGCACAAGGGGAGATTTAGCCTGGACAATAGGAAGAAGTTCTACACAGAAAGGGTAAGTGGGAATTGGAATGGGCTGGCCAGGGGGGACGTGGCAGAGTCACTTTCCCTCTCCAGTGGCACTTACTGGAATGGTTGGGTTGAAGGCAGTATTAGGGCATTGGTTGGACTTGATGATATAAAAGGTCTTTTCCAGCCTATTTGATTCTGTCATTTTCTGAAACCACCCTTGAAACAGTTGCAGGATGAGCCCTTGGCCTCCTCTTAAGAAGCTTGTGCCATGAGCTAACACGCATACCCACTTCATAACTACATCTGGTTGTGGAGTCCATTTATTCCGCATATAGCTTCAGTCCATCAGCCCAGGTCCCTCAGCTTCTCCTGCCAGGCCCAAAGCCCATCCTTTCAGTCCTGCAGAGCCTCTGCAGCTCCTCCTCATTGTCCAGAACAGGGAGCCCCAGAGCCAGACACAGCAGCCCAGATGTGCCCCCCTGGCCTGTGGTGCCTCTGGCAAGGGAGCAGCACGAGGCACTGCAGGAGCCTGCAGACAATTCCTGCAGCACTTGGAGGATGATCCTGCTCCCCAAGGGATGTTTCCATGGTGCCAAGTCAGGAACTGCAATGGGGAGTGGGGCCAGAGAGAAAAGGGCAAACAGGGATGGGCTGTTTGCAGGGGAGGGAAGAGGGGTGGGCAAGAGGAAGAAATTTGTAGCAGGAAGAGGAAAGAAAGCAAATGTGATGCAAAGGAAATGCTCAGGGCAGTTTGGGGGTGGCTGCCAGGCAGCCCTGGCTCTGAGCAACAGCATCTGCAGTGGGACAGGAAACTCCCAGCTGATGGGAATAAACTTTCTGGCTGACTGCAGAGACCAGGACAAAGCTGAGTGGTTTCCCCAGCCCTTGCTGGCCGCAGGAGCTGATGGCATTTGTGCTCCCTCAGGTTCATGTCCCCACAGCAGCAGCATGGGGGTGTTCCTGCCTGCTCTGTGCAATGCAAACAGAGGCTGCTGAGCCAGTGCTGCTGTGTCTGTGCCTGCAAGGATGGGTCGACTGTGTGAGCTGGGGGAGAGGCCAGGTCTGCAGAGGGGGGATGTTGTTGGCAGCTCCATGATGATGCTCTGGGAAGCTGCCATGGGCTTTCAAGCACATTGGGATGGATCAGCCCCTGTTCTGCTGCTCCTTCCCATCTCCCCCAGGGCCCATGCAGAGCACCAGCCATATTGTTTGCCTCCAGCCTGCCCACGGCCACCCTGGGGCTGCTCACGGGGGTTTTCTGTGCTCAGCATTGGCCTGGACATGTTCTTGAGAGAGCCTGGGCAAGGAGCCTGGAGCCCCCAGGGCCTGACCTGAGGTGTCAGTGCTGCCCCAGCAGTGTCCATGGCCTGTCCCTGCTGCAGCCCCGGCACTGCCACCCCAGGACTGTGCCCAGCCCCGAGAGCACTCAGGCCCTACAGCAGCACCAGGGCCACCAGGGCAGCAGGTCAGGGCCACAGGAGCAGCACTGGCAACACCATGGGCTGCTGCTGCTGCTGGGCACAGCTGCTGTGCCAGCACTGATCTGCCCCCAGCTCTGCACACAGACATTGCTGCTGCAGCTCCAGAGAAGGCAACAAAAGGGCATCTCTGCAGAAAACTCTGCTGTGAGATCCTTTAGTTCCTTTAAAGCCATTGAGAGAAAAGTTCTTTGTTGACATACTCTGGGGCAACAGTAAAGGTGGGGAGAAACAAAATGAGAAATGGCACAAGCAATGACATTTTTGTGGACAATGTTAAAAATGGAAATCACAGAAAAAAATCCCACAAACAAACCCAGAAATAACCATCAAAGATTACTTTTATTACAAATGATTTACAGAAATTGACCATCAGTTTAATGATCCTGAAACCATCCAGTCATCAGTCTCCACACTGCAGCCCTGAGCTCCTGATTCCTCAGGCTGTAGATGAGGGGGTTCAGGGCTGGAGGCACCACCGAGTACAGAACTGACAGGGCCATAGCCATGGATGGGGAGGAGATGGAGGGGGGCTTCAGGTAGGCAAATGTGGTAGTGCTGATGAACAGGGAGAGCACGGACAGGTGAGGGAGGCAGGTGGAAAAGGCTTTGTGCCGTCCCTGCTCAGAGGGGATCCTCAGCACAGCCCTGAAGATCTGCACATAGGAGAAAACAATGAACACAAAACAGCCAAATACCAAAAAGGCACTTACAGCAAGAAGCCCAAATTCCCTGAGGTGGTATTTGGAGCAGGAGAGCTTGAGGATCTGTGGGATTTCACAGAAGAACTGGCCCAGGGCATTGCCATGGCACAGGGGGAGGGAAAATGTATTAGCTGTGTGCATGAGAGCATTGAGAAAGGAACTGGCCCAGGCAGCTGCTGCCATGTGGGCACAAGCTCTGCTGCCCAGGAGGGTCCTGTAGTGCAGAGGTTTGCAGATGGACACGTAGCGGTCGTAGCACATGATGGTCAGGAGGAAATACTCTGCTCCAATGAAGAACATAAAGAAAAATAGCTGTGTGGCACATCCTGTGTAGGAGATGGTCGTGGTGTCCCAGAGGGAATTGTGCATGGCTTTGGGGACAGTGGTGCAGATGGAGCCCAGGTCACTGAGGGCCAGGTTGAGCAGGAAGAAAAACATGGCAGTGTGCAGGTGGTGGCCGCAGGCTACAGTGCTGATGATGAGGCCGTTGCCCAGGAGGGCAGCCAGGGAGATGCCCAGCAAGAGGCAGAAGTGCAGGAGCTGCAGCTGCCGCGTGTCTGCCAATGCCAGCAGGAGGAAGTGGCTGGTGGAGCTGCTGTTGGACATTTGCTGGGGCTGGCCACTGTTTGCGCCATGGGAAAAATAACAGTGAAAATTTAGAGTAACCAAAATCTATGCCATTTCCCATACCCCTTCCCTTGGTACACACAGTCTTTAGTGTTTTACAGTTCAGGTGTTTTCTTTATAAGCTCGACTATATTTCTTCTGGTGTTCTTGGATATCATAAATCCTCTGCATTTTTTCTATACTCAGGGAGAACAGAGCAAGTTCTGTGAAGCAAAGTGATGAGTGGAAAGTGGGGGGAGATGGTCTGTCATTCTGACAATTTCAGAGTTTCTCTGGGCTTTAACCTTACTCAGGTGAAGGATGATCAGCTTCCCATAAAATGTCACTGGGTACAGGTGAGAGCACATGGATCCACCAGAGCCCAGCTCCACATTTGTAGCCACAGACCCACTTTGCTAATTTTACCAACCCAGCAGCATTTTCAGTGTCACAACACCTCTGCCTTTCCCCATCAATCTCAGAACTCAGAGATGCTCTAGGACAGGTTTGCACGCTGGATTGAAGCTCCCAGCTTGGACTGAAATCTCAGGGAAACTTCCAAGTGTGCTTATGATGGCATTGGATGAAGGGAGATGCAGCTCCTTCCCTGGCTGCACTGACAGCATTGCCCAGAGCCAGGCACTGGGGACAGCATCACCCTGAGCCAGCTGTGCCCCCTGCCAGAGTCTCCAGTGCTGGCCAGCTGCTCCCAGCCCTGTGGTTTGCAGAGGGAACTGGGTCCAGGGCTGCAGAGCTGCCCCACAGCTCTGCTGCAGCTCTGCCTGCACAGGAGGGGCTGCACACTTTGGAGCCCCAGCCTGGAGGGCAGAGGCTTGGCTGGGGGCACAGGAGGAAGGGGGCTTGTTCAGAGCGATGGGCTGCACTGGAGGGGATCCTGTGGAGATCTCTAAACTCTCCCTGCCACAGCATTTCTGGGTTTTATTTTCTCTCATATCCTGATCTTCTCTCTGCATCCTGGAGATTTTCCTCCTGCAGGTGTTTCCCTGTGCCTGATCTCTCTGTGCCAGCACTCACAGACCCCCAATCTCTGAGCACTGTCCTTGGCCTGACAGAACCCTGCCTGTTTGCAGGGCACTGGCTGGGGGCAGGTTCTGTTTGCAGCTTCAAGAAAGGACAGCTCAAACTGAGCCTGATGGCTCCAGCAAAGGTGCTGCTGCTGCTGTCCATGAGCAGAGTGTCTGAAAGCACATTAGGGATCTCCTGTAAACACAGTGATCACTAAAAGTTACAGGGAGATGTTGTAGGCGCTTGTCAGAACTCATAATTAATAATTCATAATCAACTTTTAATGCTTATCCCATCTCCCTACGGTTCTGTAATAGTAGGAAACTGAATACAAAGGTTTGGGAAATTTTTTCTTTTTTTTCAAAATCATTTTCTTGGAAATATTATATGACTAACCACAACCCCTCAGCATGTCAGAGCTTCATGAGCATTTCACCTCCCCTGCACAAGAAACACTCCGAGTTGTACTCACAGAATCTGTAGGCATTGGGATGTTGCAGCTTTAGGAGATGGCTTCAGGAGCTGCAGCTGCACTGTCCTGCAGCCAGAGGTTCCTGTGCCAAGGGCTGGCAGTGATTGTGCCCCAGGCACTTCTCAGCACCTTCCCAGCCCTGACTGATTGAAGCTCTCTGTGCCTCTGTGTTGTGCCTGGGGTGGCTGCAGGCAGTGCCCCAGCCCTGCTGGGCTGGCAGAAGAGCTGCTCATCAAGAGAAATGTGCTTTTGAAGCTCTTCTTGATTACCAGGAGCTGCTTCTGTGCCAGGAGCTGCTTCTGTGCCAGGAGCCCAGCACAGCTCAGCAGCACAGACACAGCACAAGGACTTTAATGAGCCTTTGGGGCTTTGTGCTCAGGCCCTGAAAATCAGTCCCTGAGAGGGGGCTGAAGAAAACTCTCCAGAACTCCAAGTCAGAATCACACTCCCAAGTTTCTTGGACTTTTAATGGGTCCCACTGAGGAATACGACTGAGCAAGTATTCCCAGGCCCCAGGCAGAGCAGAGAACTGGAGGCAGTGATGACAGGTGGGGACAAAGAGAAGCCAAGTCTTGGTGACCTGGGGCACAGCAGGGTCTGTGCCACCAAGGGCTGTGAGGAGACACCTTGTCCTGAGGCACTGGGGCCTCCTGGCACAGGCCCAGCCAGGCTGGGCACTGTCAGCCCCTTGTCCTGCCCTCTGCATTCCCCCCTAGCCCACATCCCAGTGGCCTCAAGGATCTGCTGGATGGAGTCCCTGGGGAGCCTTGCTCAGGAATGGCCCTGGGGGCTCCTGAATGCTCCCAGGGACTGCAGGTTTTTCAAAGGACTTGGGGTTTGGCTTTTGCCTTGGAGTCTCTGAGAAGTTTGTGCAATCATGGCCTCCAATTATCTGCTGTAATTAGTCCCTGGAGAGGCTTTGTCAGTAACAACATTCAATGGGGCTCATTAATGCTTCAGGGTACTTCAGTTATTTTAAGGTACTTGGTGTTTCCCTTTTGATTCAGACTCTGGGAGAGGTTTATGCAATCATGGCCCCAATTATCTGCTTTAATGAGTCCCTGGAGAGCTTTGTATTGACACTCAGTGGGGCTCATCAATAATTTGAGATACTCAAAGTTTTCAAGGTACTTTGGAATTTCCTTTCCACACTGAGTTTCTCAGAGGTTATTGTGCCACCCTGGCCTCCAATTCTCTCCTCCAAGGAGTCCATGAGGAGCCTGTGTTGGGCATGGACCTCAGTGGGACTAATTCATGCTTTGAGACACTTTGGGGTTTTCTTCTGACTTTGACACCTGGAAATGTTTGTGCAATCTCCTCTCAGGCCCTGAGGTTCCAGGGCTCAGCTCCAAATGCAGCACAGGGCTCATTAGGATAAATCAAGTCCTGACAAACCATGGTTTTGCCTTGATTTCCCCCTGCTCCTATGCAGTTCATCAGGAAGTTTTCTGTAGTGGTTTTGTTTCACCAATTTGAGATTTTTCAACCAATGCATCAATTAGTGTGGTGGGTTCCGTGTTGGCTAATTACCAGTACGTTCACTAGAATATCCTTAGTCTTTTCCTGCTGTGAAAGAGGATTAGGAAAAAGGCAATGTAGGCTCAAAACCTTAAAAGAGTATAAAGAAAAGTTTATTAATATTAACTAAAACAAAGAGTAAAAAGAATAAGAACAAAACTTTTAGAACACTTCTCCTCTCTCTATAACCTTTTCTTTCTTACTGCCAATGTAAAGAGACAAAACCTAAAATTTTCAGTCAGTTTACCACCTCTAGAATAGCCTATCTTCAGTTCACTTAGGGAGAGGAGTCTCTCTTTCATGCTATAGAGACTTATCCAGAAGTAAACAGTTCTCTCTTGGCTCTCAATTCCCACAAATACCAGCCACCATGAAAATCTGCAATAATGAAGTTCCTCCCATTTTTTCACAGCATTTCCCACAGCTGGGTTTTTGGGCCATGCCAACTTATGGGGTATAAAAGATGAGCTGTTTAAGAGCAAAGGTTCTCTTCATCTATTTCTGAAATCATCTTCATCTCTGGGAAGAGAGATCTTTTCTCGCTGAGGACACAGGGTCTCATCAATCTGCTCTCTTTGTCTGTTCAAACTTCTCATGGAATCACAGCTACTTTAACATTTGCTTACTTTGCTATGGAAGCCTTTGCTGAAAAAGTCATCTCCCCATAATTTTCAATGTGTTATAGGGAAAAAGAGAGTCTGATAAATCAATTCCATCATTCTCCATAGCTTTACAAGAGGATTTCAGCCCCAAGATCAAGGCATCTCCTCATTCCTCCCATCTGGGACTCAGCTTTCTCTTCACTGACCTCGGTGTCTTCATGTTGCTCTTCTGCGTGCCTGCACTTTGTCCTTTTCTCTCCCTCGAGGGAAGATGGAAGTACTCAAAGAGTTCATATCTCGCCCAGGGCCTGCAGATGGTTCCGTGACCCCGGCCAAGCTCGGTCCTTGCGGCCGGAGCTGTTTTACGATGGAGGTTTCTGCAGTGGCTGCGCTGGGGCTGTGTCAGGATGGGCCATGCTGGGGGAGGGCCAGGATCTCAGCAGCCAGGCCAGAACACAGCAGCAGCACGGCTGGGGGCAGATGGCTTCTCCTCCCCCTGCCTGAGGGTTGGGGGCGAACCCAAACAGTGGCAGAATTTTGGCCAAGCTGGCCAGCCCGGGGCTGCTCCTGGGGCCTGGCAGATCCTGGCTCGGTCTGGGCTGGTGGCGGGGCAGGGTTTAGCAGTGCTCAGATGTTGGCACCTGCAGCCATGGTCCAGCCTGGCCTTGGCCCTGCCCTGCCCGGCAGCCAATGGGGCCTGGCGGGGTCCCTGGGAAGGGGCCCGGCCCCACGGCAGGAGCCGCCCGGCCGGCCCCGGTTGAGACAGGGGCTGGGTCAGCCTTGTTACCTCTTTGCCAGCCAGAAGGGAAAGAGACCCTTCCAGGCCTTCTCGTCTTTAATATATGTCTTCACAGAGGTGTGTACAGGTTCTTGAGTGGTTTAAAAGACTGTCAATTCTCAAAGTTAATTACTGAGTGGTTTTTTGTCAGTCGTGGCAGTAACTGCTAGCAGCTTCTCTTAGAACATCACTTCTATGGTGCAAAACCACCACAACAGCACAGAGCACACAGCTCCTTTGTCCATATGTAGTGGTCACGTGCCCAAGGCCTCAAAACCTTTCCTTGGGAGATCTCTGGGCCCTCCCCAAGGTGTTTTCAATTGAAAACATTCAGCTCATACTCTAAGGAAATCACCAGAGGACAGGCCCAGCCTGACCTGTCCGTTCTTCCTACTTTTGTGTGTGAGCAATCCTTGGATATATGGAATTTGGGAGGCCAAATTCTTATTTTGGCCATGGCCCCTGGACATGCAAGATGGTTCTTTTCCATAGGAAGGAAGGAAGGAACAGAGCCCCAGTGTTTCAGGGACAGATGAGAGGTGAGGCCACCAGAGACCAAGGCCAGCCAGAGCTGGCAGGTTTTTTTCTGGGAGACACTCTTGCATATAGGAAATTTTTTTTGAGAGTTCCAATTCTGGCAATGGGCATCTGAAAAGTCGTATGGTTCTTTTCCATAGCAAGGAAAGCACGGAAGCCCCAGTGCTCCAAGAACTGCTGAGAGGCAGCCCTTGACATCCCAAGATCAGCCAGACCTGTCAGGTGGCCCCTGGGAGGCCAAGCCAGCCAGACCTGCTCCATGTTCCCTTGGTTCCATGAGGCCCCACAGTGTCGCAAGTGTCCCTCTCTTCCATGAGGCCCTGAGGTGCCATAATGCCCCCTTGGTGACACGAGGCTCTGAAGGGTCACAATGGTCTCTGTGGTTCCATCAGGCCCCACAGAGCCATAATGGTCTCTGGGTTCCATGAAGCCCCACTGGGTCACCATGGCCCCTTGGTACCATGGGCTCCAGCAGTGCCACAATGATCCCCTTGGTTCCATGAGGTCCCCCCCAGTGTCCCAGTGATCTCCATGGGAAGGAAAGAACCCGGCCCCAGTGTTGCAGGGGCAGTGATCAGAGGCCAAGGCCAGCCTGACTTGATGGTACTGGCAGATTTTGCCTGGGAGCAACCCTTAGATATACATAATTTTAGAGGTGGAACCTCAATATCAGCCATGAACACCCAGAGGAGAACGACAGCTCTTTTCCATAGGAAGAAAGCAGGGAACACCACTGTTTCAGGGACAGATGAAAGGTGACTGCCAGAGGCCGAGGCCAGCCAGACCTCTCTGTTCTGGTAGCTTTTGTCTGAAAACAGCTCTTGGATATAGGGAATTTGGAAGGTGGAATCCAAGTTTCGGCCCTTTCTGCATAGAAAAGAAGGTTCTTTTCCATAGGAAGGAAAGCACAGAGCCCAAGTGTTTCAAAGGCAGATGAGAGACGTGGCTCCTGGGAGGCCCAGACATCCAGACCTGTTTGTCCCTGCACCTTTTTTCATGGAGGAATCCTTGGGTATATGGAATTTGGGAGGAGGAATCTCCATTTTGACCAGAGACACTTTGAGTAGAAGGATGGTTCTTTTTCTTTGGAAGGAAATCACTGAGCCCCAGTGGTTCAAAATCAGGTAAGAGGCAGCCCCCAAGAGGCCAAGGGCAGCCACACCTTTCTGTCCTGGCTGCTCTCACTTGAGAGCAATCCTTGGATGTACAGGTTTTCAGACCTGGAATCCCAGTTTTGGCCATGGGCACCTGGTCAAGATGGATGTGTTTTTCCCATAAGAAAGAATAGCGTTAAGTCCAGGTGTTCTGGAAGAAGATGTCACGTGGCCACTCTTAGGCCAAGCCAGCCAGACCTGTCTCTCCTGGCACCTTTTGTCCAGGGGCTGTCCTTGGCCATTGGGCATTTTGGAGGTAGAATCTCATTTTTGGCCATGGGTGCCTGGACAGGAAGAAGAGTTCTTTCCATGAGGAAGGAAAGCACAGAGCCCCAGTGCTTCAGAGGCAGATGAGCCCATAGGAAGCCAAGGCCAGCCAGACTTGTCAGTCCTGGCACCTATTGTCAGGGAGCTCTCCTTGGATATAGGGAATGCTGGAGGCAGATGCCCAATTTTGGCCATGGGTGCCTGGTCAAGACATTTTTCCCCCTAAGAAAGAAAAGCACACGATCAAGGTTTTCATAGGAAGATGACAGGTGGCCCCTGGGTTGCCAAGGCAGCCAAATCTGTCTCTCCTGGCAGATTTCATCTTTGCATATAAGGAAATTTGGAGGTAGAATCCCAATTCTGGCCATGTGCCTCTGAGGGAGAAGGACAGTTCTCTCCCATACGATGCAAAGCCCATAGCCCCAGTGCTTCAGGGGCAGATGAGAAGCAGCCCTCAACAAGCCAAGGTTAGCTGGACCTGTCAGGTGTCCCCAGGAGGCCCAGCCAGCCAGACCTGTTCCATGTTCCCTTGGTTTCATGGAACCCCACAGTGTCACAAAGGTCTCCTTGGTTCCATGAGGCCCTGGAGTGTCACAATGTTCCCCTTGCTTCTGCAGTGTCATAATGGCCCTGTGCTTCCATGAGGCCTTGCAATGTCACAATGGCTTTGTGGTTCCATGAACCCTGATGTGCCACCACGGCCCCTCAGCTCCATGCACCCTCGCTGTGTCACAGTGGCTCCTCCGTGACACTCTGGGCTCCACAAGGTCACCATGGACCCTTGGTTCCCTGGGGCGCCTGAGTTTCACAATGGTGTCCTTGATTCCATGAGGCAGCACAGTGTCACCATGGCCCCTTGGTTCCATGAAGTTGCGTAGTGTCACCATGGTGTCCTTGGATCTTCATTGTCACAACTGACCCATGGCTCCATGAGGTTCTGTAGTGTCACTGTGGTCACTGTCAGAGGCTGGATGAGATTGATGTCCCGAGACACCTTGGGATGCTCGGAATGCCCGTGTGGGGCCAGGGCCGGGTCAGGCCTTGGTTTGTGGTGGGACAGAGTGCCTGGCCTGGCAGAGCTGTCAATCACACAGCAGGGGTGGTGCAAACCCAGCTCTGATTGGCCAAGCTGTCAATCAATCACACAACAGGGGCAGCTGCTGCTACCCTGACTCTGATTGGACAAGCAACTGGTAGTCCCACCTCAGGGGTGGGCCCATGGAGGCCCAGGGGGTTAAAAGCCGGAGCATGAGGCCAGCCCAGGGTCTGGGTCCTGCCTTCTCCTGGGGTTCCTCTGTTGGTGATGCTGGAACCCGAGCAGTTGGTTCCTATGTGTGAGTCTTTCTATAGATCCTGTGTATGGCTGTTTTTCTGTGTTTCTTCTCCTTCTGATCCTATTTGCCTGGAACATTTTTGGGTAACTTGACATCGTAAGTGTTAAAGGATTTTAGGTTTAATGGGCTAAGTTAATAAAGTTAATGCTATGATAAGAGTTTTATGTTGCAGTGGAAGTTGTATTAAACCCTTTGACAAAGTTCCTTGATTGTCTGTATTCTGCCAATAAAATTTGGTGTCATTTTGACATCTTAGCTCCATTGGTCAGAGCATGGTGCTGAAATCACCGAGGCTGTGGGTTCAATCCCTGTGTGGGCCATTCACTTAAGATCTGGACTTGATGATCCCTATGGGTCCCTTCCTACCAAGAATATTCTTTGCATTTAGCTACGCTGAGAATATCTGGTTGGTGTTTCTCCTGTGCACCAAACGCTAGTAAGGGAACCTTTGGTTGCCCCCAGCATTTCAGTGTTCTGGGGTGTTACAGCGCTGCAAGCTCACAATGGCCTCTTGTTTCCATGAGGCCCTACAGTGTCACACTGGCCCCTTGGTTCCATGGGCCCAACAGTGCCACAATGATCCCTTTGGTCCCACAACTTCCCACAGTGTCACACTGGCCCCTTGGTTCCATGAGGATCTGCAGTGTCACACAGGTTTGTGACATTTGTCCTTGCTGCCCCTCACATCCCCCTGCCCCACTAACAGCCTCAAGCAGCCAGTGAGGGACAGGCCCTGCTGTCCTAGGCTGGGCTCAGAGCTTGGCCTTTCTGCTTCCCCCAGCCCGCCCAGGCCTTGCTCAGCATTGCAGTTCCCTGCTCAGAGACTTTGGCTACCTGCAATCCCGGGCTCAAGGATCTGCTCTCACCAGCCCCGGGGCAGCCTGTGGCACTCCCTGCCCTCACTGGGGCCCAGTGATGCTCCAAGGAACTTGGAGTTTTGCTTTTGACTCCTTGAGAAGCTTTTTCAGCCTTCTTTCAGTGCCTGAGGGTCCTGGATTCACCCCCAAATTCACTGTTGTGATCATTAAAATACAGAAAGCCTTTGGGGGCTCTTTCTCTTCCTTCAGTGGTCTTCAATTCTCCAGGGCTTGTGCAGCTGATTGGAGTCAGTTTGGAATTCTCTTAAGGAAGAAGATTTCAAAGTGCACCTCATGACTTTTCTTCTTTAATCAAGTGAGTAATTTTTTTTTTCCAGTTCAGAGAAGAGTAATAGAAGCATTCCCTAGATGATCTTGATCCTTAATGTCTCCTTAGGAAGTCTGGGCACAGAGAAGAATGAATGCCTTGAGGACTGGCCCTGTTTGGATGACCTGCTCCTCACCACCAGCCTCACCATGTCTGACATGGCCTACCTGGGAATGACATCCCTGTGCCCTGCAGCAGAACCTTATCTACTGAGGTCTGAAGCTCCATGTCCCAGCCCACTACACTGTGTCCCACCTGCTCTCCTCAGGGCTCTGCCTTCACACAGGCCCATGAGATTTCCTGTTTGGAAGGAAAGAATGGAAAAGCCTCAATAAGTTTCCTAACAAAAAACCCCACAGAGGAACCACCTGCTCAGTACAGGCTGCCTGGAATGGTGTCACCTTTCTGCAAGAGACAGTGTCAGCAGAAATGATCTCTGGAAGCAGAATTCTCAGGGTCTTGCAGCTGAATTTTCTGTCCCTGTCCTTTCCCTGGATCTCTGTTGCAGATGGAAGCTGCTGGTGCCATCCTCACCTTTGACCTCTCTCTTGAATGTAAGCAAATGTTCCCAGACATGTTAAGCAGGATTTGCTCAATGTTTCTACAAAACTTTTTTGATCCTCATGGAACAAAGGGGCCATTTTGGCACTGAAGGGGTGACGTGGAAGCAAGGAGTCAATTGTGACCATGGGGTCCCATGGAACCAAGGGGCCATGGTGACACAGCGGGGCCACGTGGATCCAGTGGTCCATTGTGACACTGCGGATCAAAGGAGACCATGGAGACACCCCCAGAACCTCATGGAACCAAGGAGTCCATGGTGACCCAGCGGAGCTGCATGGAGCCAATGGTCCATGGTGACACTGCCCATCCAAGGAGTCCATTGTGACACTGCAGAAGCTCATGGAGCAAGGGAGGCCATTGTGACACTGAAGAACTTCAAGACACCAAATATCCATGGTGACACAGCAGGGCATCATGGGAAGCAAGGAACCACTGTTGGTATTAGGAAAACTCATGGAACCAGGGACTGTTGTGGCACTGCAGAACCAACAGAGCTGCTGGAGCTTGTCCCCTGGCCCTGCACAGCTCCTTGGGAGGCACGGCAGGAGCAGCACCCCGGGAGCCTTGAGAATGCCCCTCTGGGATCCATGGCACACACTCCCAGTGGCTGGAATTCCAGTTCCCAGCCAGGAAAAGATGTTCCTGCCCTTGAAGGCAAAGCTCTGAAGAAGGAGCCAAAAGCCAAGTGGAGCAAGATCTATCAGTGACATTTCACTGCCAACCTTCATAACTTCACCCATGGTTGTTGTAGCTCCTGGATGGCGGATCAAATCAGGGCAGGGTCTTTGGCGGGAGCTGCCCTGGGTCAAGGGAGACACTGAGAGAGAAACAGAGCAGGCAAAGAAAGGCAGGAGAGAAAGGAGGGCACAAACACAATCAGCTGAGAAGGTGGCACTTTCAAAACAGAACTGGAACTGATGGAAAATGAATGGGACAGAAATCAATAGTTCTGAAAGTTTTATTTACTGCCAGAATATATCCCACACACCCAGCCCCACACAATCCTGATCCCACAGCTTCAAATTTGGATCCCACTTCTCCCAGTCTCCATCCAATCCCATCTCACGCTGCAGGCTGTGGTATTGAGCAATTTTGGCATGAGACTATGGAAATTTTTTTTTTTGAGGTGGGAACCACTGAATTTGAGGTGGGATTGGGCCCCATGAGGGTAAGATTGACTTCTTTTTAGTTGTATTGACTTGTTTTCAGTGGTATTGAATCATTTTGAGGTGAGAGATCAATCAAACTTACTTTTGGAGTGCAAAGATATGGAGAACACTACACGAAATATCCCAAGAACCCACGAATCTTCTAGAATATGTCCCAAACCCATAAATTCCTTCTTAAGTAAGTGTTAACTGATGGAACTTTAGACATCTTTGATCAATTCCTTTCTTTTTAGTCCTATTTCAGGTGGTTTTAAGTGATAAAGACAAATGAAGAGGAAATTGTGGCCAAACTAAAAGGATAACTAGCTAGGTGTCCTCCGAGCACAGATCACAGGGAATTTGGCTCACCACAGCTCTGCCCAACATGGATTCTCCCATGGGGGATGAAGCTGGAACGGTGCACGAAGCTTATCCAGCTGTTGGGGCACTCGCAGGGCTTCCCTTACCGGTGTGTCCGTTGGTGTCTGGTCAAGTGAGAGCTGCTGGAGAAGCTCTTCCCACACTGGGGACACTCGTAGGGCCTCTTCCCAGTGTGGGTGCACCGGTGCCTGACAAGGTGGGAGTTGTGCTTGAAGCCCTTCCTGCAGTCAGGGCAGCAGAAGGGCCTCTCATCCATGTGAATCCGCTCGTGCTTGAGGAGATTGGAGCTGGTCTAAAACCTCTTGTGATGCTCTGGGCATTCGTAGGGTCTCTCCCCAGTGTGGATCATTTGGTGAATGATCAGCTGGGATCTACGACAGAAAGTCATCCCACACTCCCCAGACTTGTATGGCCTTTCCCCAGTGTGGATCCTCTGATGGCAGATCAAGTGGGACTTCTTCCTGAAGCTCTTCCCACATTCCCCACACTCATAGGGCCTCTCCCCAATGTGGATGTGCCGGTGAGTGATGAGGAGGGAGTTGTGCTTGAAGCCCTTCCCGCACTCAGGGCAGCAGAAGGGCCTCTCATCGGTGTGAATCTGCTGGTGCTTGAGCAGATTGGAGCTGGTCTGAAACCTCTTCTGACACTCGGAAGACTCGTAGGGCCCCTCCCCAGTGTGGATGCGTTGATGGGTGAGGAGGTTGGAGCTGCAGCTGAAGCTCTTCCCACACTCCCCACACTCGTAGGCCCATTCCTCAGCGTGGACCATCTGGTGGTGGATCAGGTTGCTGCTCTGACTGAAGCTCTTCCCACACTCCAAGCACTTGTAGAGCTTCTCTCCATCATGAAGCTGCTCATGGACCACGAGCTCTGAGCTCTGGCTGAAGCTCTGTCCACTTTGCTGGCACAGGGTGGGTCTTTCCTCCTCAAAGCACCCTGGGCTGGGTTTGCAGCCCTTCGTTATGTGGGAGATCTCTGTGGCTTTTCTTCCCTGTTGGATTCCTGTGCCCTGGAGCCACTCAGAACAGCTTCTGCCACGAGAGTCTGCCGTGGAGATTTGTCCTCCCTGATCTCCATCCCCAGCTTCTCCTTGTCTGGGTGAGGAAGGACAAGGAGAGGATGGGATTTGCCTCCATGACAGAGGGAAAGGGAAGGAGATCCCCCCAGGGCATCCCCAGCAGGACAGCGTTGGCAGCAGTGTTGTCCTGCAGCTGAGGGCCGTGCTGGGCTGGGAGGTGGAGCAGGACAGGGGGAAAGGGGCACTGACTTCCTCCTCATCTGCCTGGGGGTCCTGGGGTATCTTTGTCTTCCTCGCAGCCTCCTCCTCCATCTGGCAAAGGTTTGGGAATGGGAAATCCTGGTTTGGGAGGAAAATAAGGGATGAGCAGATTGAGTCTTGTACTGGATTGAAGGCAAACCAGGGGGAGTGTCTAAGCTAGAATTACAATTCAATAAGAAAATTCAGATCAAGGCAATGATACAGAAACACTGCTTTAACCTGACAGAGTCGGATATAACCTGACAGCCTGTTGGTCAGGGTGGTGGTAGCAGTCCCATTAAATGGTGGCTGCAGTCCTGGTGGAGTGATGAACATGATTCTGTGGAAGCAGTGATCCTGTAGAAGGGTCTGGTCTTCCTCTGAAGGTCCAGTGGTGATTATGGAGCTCTTGTCATCTGGGAATCCAGTTGGCAAGGTGCTCCTGGTTGTTCCAAGCCACAGATTATATCCAGGTAGGAATGCCTGGATCCTCCCCCTGGGCAGATCCTCCCACAATGGGAGGATGTAATTTTATCAGTCCTGCAGTGACACTCAATGGCTCATTCACAGAAGATAGCCCCTGGAGGGCGTTATTAGGGGTGAGTCATGGAAGAGATAAAGAACACTGCCCCAGCTGTTTATAGCAGTTTGTGAAGATGGTGATGGAAAACATGCTTTTGGTTACATCTTACATTGTAACCTAAACAGTAGGGTAATCCCTGCTCAGGGGGGTGAACACCACCCCCCTTACCCGAACTAGATCAGGGGTAAAAACCCCCACCCCAGGAAGGCACCACACACATATAGGGGACAATGTCCCCAATGTCCCACTTGCCCCACCCCAGGGGACATCTCTGTCCCTATCACTCCCTTGCTGTTCCCCCCTTTTCTCTTTTATGGGCTGAGGGGCTTTGCAAAATGTGAGAATCATTTTTCGCTTTGTCCCTGTCACATTTGTGACAGCTACGCAGAGCTTTCCTTCCTTTTCATAATCTGTATTTGGCCAAATTTCCACTTTTATCAGAATGCACCAGCAGCTGAGCTGGAGCTCTGCAAGAACCAATTGAACTTGGAATTGCCACAAAATTGCTTGTACTGTCAGTTTAATAAAGTTTGGGATTTGTTTGCATTTCCATTACAAGTGACTTGTGGGAAGAGCAAATTCAAGGCACTTTATGTAGGGTTAAGTTTGATTTCTGACAAGAAAACACTTTACTTTGTCTGATGCCCAGTGGATTCTTTCTGTGCCTCTTGTCCTGGGGCATGCTTGGGAAGGGCTGGAGGGGTTTGTCCCTGTCCTTGTCACCCCAGGCTATTCCCCAGGGGGTGTCCCTGTCCCTGTCATCCCAGTCCATTTCCCAGGAGGTCTCCATTTTTCTCACCCCCAGGAATGCCTGGGGGGTCTCCCTCCCTCTCACCCCTGTCCCAGGGGGTGCTCAGGGCAGTCTCTGTCCCTCTCAGCCCAGGGGATGCTCAGGGGTCTCTGTCCCCTCACCCTGGAGGATGCTCGGGCGGTTCCATCCCTCTGGCCTCAGGGAATGCCTGTGCAGGGCTGGGCACCAGGGGCTCTGTGTCCCTCTCACCGCTGACGGTGCTCGGGGCTGGGGGGGGCTCTCCGACCTTCTCACACCTGGGGAGGCCGGGGGGGTCTCTGTCCCTCTCAGCCCTGGTGTGACCCCACCCAAACATCATCGGGGTCAGAGGGACAGAGACATCCCCAAACCCTCAGAAGGGCTGAAATTGGGATTTGGTTTGGGGCTGAGGATTTAGGAAGGGGCTGGAATTGGGGCTGGGGTTGGAGTTACAGCTGAGATTTGGCTTAGAGCTGGGATCGGGGTTAAGGCTAGACATGGGATTGGCTTTAGGGCTGGGGTTGCATTAGGGTCTGGGGCTAGACGAGTCTGGGACTGGGATGGGATACAGAACTGTGTGTAAATGTGGAGTGTGATTGAGACCAGGATCAGGGTCATGCAGAGCAGGAAAGGGGGGATGTCACTGCAGGATGTCCCTGGCATCATCCCTGCCCTCCTCAGGCACCTCCAAACACGGGGGACAGCTGGATGCTCCAAGATCCAGGTGCTCCCACCCTGCCCCTCAATACCAGGTGAGCATTCCCTGAGGGCAGCCCTGACTGTGACCCTTGGGGCTCTGGGATCAGCCCTCACATCCCTGTGGGAGCAGCTGCAGAGAGGATGACAGATTCCCCCTCCCTCATTCTTCTGGAAGGATGAAGCCCAGGTGCCCTTTTCTTCTTGTGCCTTCTCCTCTCCTCAGCTGGGGATATCAAACTCCCCAGGAGCAAGAAAATCCCCATTCCCTGTTTGCTTCTGGCTGCAGCCTGGAACATCCACTCAGAACAAAAAACTTTCTGACAGCCCTGCTGAATGACACTGGGAGGAGGTTTGTGAGCAAGGGAGGAAATTGTATTTTGATAGGAAATAAAGTTACAAAATTATTTCTTTCTGTCCCATTAATTTTCAGCAGTTACAGCTCTGTTTTCAGAATGCCACCTTCTCAGCTGATTGTGTTTGTGTCCTCCTTTCTCTTCTGCCTTTTTCTGCCTTCTCTGTTTCTCTCTCAGTGTCTCCCTTGACCCAGGGCAGCTCCCACCAAAGACCCTGCCCTGATTTGATCCCCAGTCCACAAGTTACAACAACCATGGGTGAAGTTATGAAGGCTGGCAGTGAAATGTCACTGCAAGATCTTGCTCCACTTGGCTTTTGGCTCTTTCTTGAGAGCCTTGCCTTCCAGGGCAGGAACATTTTTCCTGGCTGGGAACTGGAATTCCAGCCCCTGGGAGTGTGTGCCATGGATCCCAGAGGGGCATTCCTGAGGCTCCCGGGGTGCTGCTCCTGCCGTGCCTCCCAAGGAGCTGTGCAGGGCCAGGGGACAAGCTCCAGCAGCTCTGTGGGCTCCCGGAGATCACAGCAAAGGTGGCTTTGCTGGGCATTTTCCAGCACATTTCTGCCTGGAACCAGAGGGAAGGAGGAAATGGAAGCAAGTCCCCAACAGAATCCCAGAACGATTGGTGTGGGAAGGGACCCTGCCCATGGGTTATGATCTCAGTAGACAGAGAGACGCCTTTTCCCCAGTGAAGGTGCAAATGAGAGCATGCGAAGGCAAGCTGCAGATTTTATTGAACATGGATTGAACTGAATAAAAAATGGGGAGGATAAAGGGAGAGAAATAAATCCGGAAGAAGTCTCAGAGGGACAGAAAGGAAAAGGAAAGAGGTCTGGGGCGGGAGAAAGAAACAGAAAATAGATCTCAGAGGGAGGGAAAGAAATAGGGAAGAGGTCTCAGAGGGAGGGAAAGAAATGGGAAAATGGTCTCAGAGGGAGAGAAAGAAAGAGGAAAAGGCTCCGGCCCGGACTCCGCAGCTCCCAGACATACCTGCACGGCACAGCGCCTTTCACAATTCCAGCCAATCAGAGAAGGCGTTAAATAATTTCCAGCCAACCAGAGCTTTTCTCGCCGATGACTCACAGGTTGCCAGGCGGACCCGCGGAGCCTGGCGGTCCCCGGAGCGGAATTTGGGGCTCGGGCCGGGGGGACGGATCCGCACCGGGGGGGTCCCCGAGTCCCCTGCCCACCCCTGGGGCCGATCGGGGGCTCCCCCCAGCCAGCAGCCGGTGCTGCGGCGGCCGTGGGGCAGAGGGGTGGGAAAGGGGGGTCCGGGCTGGGAGTGGAGGAAATGCGGGGGCTGGTGCTGAGCACAGGGCTGAGCACGCAGAGATGGTTTTGTTCTTCCTGAGCTCGCACTGAGCCAAGGCTGGTCCTACCCCTCATCCGGCCACACTGTGGAGGGGCTGGGGCTGTCAAGGAGGTTGTGAGGGGACACAGCCAGGACAGGTGACCCCAACTGAGCCCAGGGATAACCCAGACCATGGGACATCATGATCATGAAGGGGGGGAACAAGGGGGAAGGAGGGACATTTGGAGTGAGGGTTTTTGTCTTCCCAGGTAACACTTAGGCAAGATGGGGCCCTGTTTCGCCAGTGGGCAGGGTCAGCACCAAAGACACAGACACAAACTTAACTTTAGGAATAGGGTAATTTTGATAATGCAAATTTGCAAAAAATTACAAAAGTATTAGAAAGAGCAAAAAATCCCCAGTAAATAATTCCAAATGAGAAGATGTTTAAATGATTATCACACAACTCTCCATTTCTGGCTGCAGTCTCTGGAGATTCTATCTCTGCCTTCAGTCAGGGTTGCATTCCCTAACAAATCCTGGTACCAAATCCTTCTTTCCAAGGCTGGAACAGTGTCTCAGTTTTAGCTGGGTGTGTATTCAATTACCATCTGTTAAAGGTGGGGCAGTTATCCTCTGTTAATTGAGCAGTTTACTTTATCTCTTCCACAGTGAATCCTCCCTCTGGGGAGATATCTTCTGTGAATGGGCCATTGAGTGTCACTGCAGGACTGATAAAAATTCCATCATCCCATTGTGAGGTCCTCTGCCCAGAGGGAGGAGCCAAGCATTCCTAATTGGATATAAACTGAGAATGTGAACAGCAGAGACAGCCTTCTCCCACAGGATTCCCAGAAGAGCAGCTTTCAGCTCCACTGGATCCCAGAGGAAGACCAGGCCCATCGACACCACCACTGGACCTTCAGAGGAAAACTCCACCCTTCTACAGCATCACTGCTCCAACAAATCCACATCTGTCACTGCAGGAGGACGGCAGCCACCATTTAACGTGAGTGCTACCAACACCCTGAGCCAAAGCGTGTCAGGTTGTATTCTGACTCTGTATGTAGTTTTGTAGTATTATTGCATTTCTATTTTTAATTTTCCTACCAAAGAACTGTGATTCCTATTCCCATAGCTTTTCTTGACAGCCCCTTCTTTTGAAAATTATAGTTCCAAGGGAGACAGTTAACATTTTCCATTTCAGAGGAGGCTCCTGCCTTCCTTAGCAGACACCTGTCTTTTCAAACTGACACAATGCTCCAGGACACCCATGGAGGTGAGGAAGAAGTAACTGCCCCTTTCCCCATCTCTCCTGCTCCATCTCCCAGACCAGCACAGCCCCCAGCTGCAGGACAGCCATGCTGCCAACACCATCCTGCTGGGGATGCACTGGGGGGATCTCCTTCCCCTTCCCTTTGGCACGGAGGCAAATCCCATCCTCTCTTTGTCCTTCCTCCACCAGGGAAAGAGCAGAGGATGGAGACCAGGGAGGACAAATCCCCACAGAAGAACTTCATGGAAGAAAAGCCCTACAAGTGTTTGGAGTGTGGGAAGAGCTTCAGGCAGAGCTCTGACCTGATCAGCCACCAGATGATCCACACTGGGGAATGGGCCTATAAGTCTGGGGAGTGTGGGAAGGGCTTCAGCTGCAGCTCAGATCTCATCAAGCACAAACGCATCCACACTGGGGAGAGGCCCTATGAGTGTCCCGAGTTGCAGAAGAGGTTTCAGAGCAGATCCAATCTCCTCCAGCACCAGCGGATTCACACGGATGAGAGGCCCTTCCGCTGCCCTGAGTGTGGGAAGGGCTTCAAGCAAAACTCTGATCTCATTAGGCACCGGCGCATCCACACTGGGGAGAGGCCCTATGAGTGCACCCAGTGTGGGAAGAGGTTTCACACCAGCTCCAATCTCCTCCTGCATGAGCGGATCCACACGGATGAGAGGCCCTTTCGCTGCCCTGAGTGTGGGAAGGGCTTCAAACACAACTCCCACCTCGTCATCCACCGGCGCATCTACACTGGGGAGAGGCCCTACGAGTGTCCCCAGTGTGGGAAGTGCTTCACCACGAGCTCTCACTTGAGCAGACACCAACGGAGACACCGGTGAGGGAGACCCTGCCTCTGCCCCAACTGCAGGAAGAGCTTCGTGCCCTGCTCCAGCTTCATTCCCCATTGGAGGTCCTACGTTGGAAAGAGCCCTGATGATCCATGGTGCCTTTTATCCATGCTGGGAATACACCTGTGCCTTTTGTTGCCCCTGCCAAGGACATGGGGTGGAATTGAAGAACATGAGGGTCTGGCCATGGCTGAGACATTACATTCGCTCCCACCTCAGGTCAGTGCCAGGGACAGGAAAGGGACTCACTCTCTCTCTCTCCCCCTTAGGAGAAGGGTGTCCTTTCCAGGCAGGAGTAAATACATGGCCAGGAAGAGAGAGTTGTTGATGTTGTAGTTTTTCCTGCAAATAGTTTTACTTACTCTTCTGTTATCAGTATTGTTTCTGTTCCTGTTTGTTGCTTATTTCATTTCTGTTCCAAATAAATTGTTCTTATCCCAGCCCGGGATCTTTGCCTTTTGTGCTTTCCATGGGAGGTGGGAGGGCAGCGAGGGCAGCGCGGATTTAGTGGGAGCGGGAAATTGGGGAATCCCATTCCTGAACCCTGGCCCGTGGAAACTGAGCATCCCAGCTGGTCCCAGCCCTGGTGGCCATGGCAACAGCCTTGAGAGCGGATCCCTGGCTGGGGCTGTGGGAACCTCTTCACTCTTTACAGGGAGAGGAGTGGAGGGAACGGCTGCAGCTGAGTCGGGGCAGGCTGAGGTTGGATCTCAGGAAAAGGTTTTTCCCCAGAGGCTGCTGGGGCCCTGCCCAGGCTCCTCAGGGAAGGGTCCCAGCTCCAGGGCTCTCTGAGCTCCAGCAGCATTTGGACAGCGCTGCCAGGTCCAGGCTGGCATTGTTGGGGTGTCCTGTGCAGGGCCAGCAGTTGGACTCAAGGATCCTGATGGGTCGCTCCCAGCTCAGCCAGTTCTGTGGTTCTGGGATCCCATGATCCTGGAGGTCCGCCAATGGTTGCCATGGCAATAGGCTCTGGCTGCAGGCCTGAGCTGGTGTCCATGGCAACCACCCCTGGCATGGGGACTCCATGGAGCTGCTGAGGGACTGAGCATAGCAACAAGGGGGCTGGTGATGGTTGCCATGGAAACTGAGCATAGCAACATGGTTTAGGCTGCCATGGAAACTGAGCATAGCAATGGATGCTGGAGTAGGTTGCCTACTAAGTATCAGGTTTTTCACAGGCCCTCAGAGGGGTTCCATGCTGACTTTTCAAGTGGCTCCAGGCTGTTCAAGAGCTGGAATGTCACAGACCAAGACAGGGGCTCCATGGAGACCTTCCAGGGCTTTCTGGGGATGGTAAAGAGCCGTGTGGTCAGAGGCAGTCACAGCCATTCCATGGTGACATCCCAGGGAACCTTGGGCTGCAAAGGCACCGATCTGTCACAGGCACTCATGGGGGCTACACAGTGACATTACAGGAGTCCCCAGGCTGCCCAAGAGCCAGGATGTCCTAGACACTCACAGGGGTTCCTGTCATGGGCACAGTGGGAGATTCAAGCAAAAGCTTTATTTCTTTATTGGAGAAACTCCTGCTGAGATATGTTGAGAAATGACACCCAACAGCCACCATGGATCCTCAGACCCCTGCAGGACCCCATGACTTCTAAAATTCCTTTTAAGAGAGGAGACTGGGAGCGACTGCTTTCAATCCCAGCCCCAGAATTTCTCAAAGGTTTCTGTATAAAAGATTGGACACGTGGAATTGAACCTTAGCTCACAGGGGCTCAGCACTGGCAGGGGCTGTGGGATGTCCCAGAGGGGGCTGTGTCACAGCAGCACCTCTGTGGCTGTGTCATAGAGGCACAGAGCAGCTGTGATGTTAGCAAGGGGCTGTGTGACAACACAGATTGGTCTATGACATCCCAGAGTTTGTTTTGAGATGTCAGTGAGCAGCTAGAGCATCACCTAGGAGATTCTGTGACATCACAGAGCCGGCTGTGACATCATGGCATGGCTGTGTGTCATCATAGAGCAGGCTGTGAGGTGAAAGTGTGTGCTGTGACATTACAAAGTGGCAGTATGACATCACAGAGAGGGTTTTGTGAGATCACTGAGGGGGTTGTGACATCACAGAGCTCTCTGGGACATCATAGAGTAGGGTGTGAGGCCAGAGAACAGATCCTGCCATCATAGAGGGTGGCTCTGTGACATCAGAGAGTGGGTTGTGACATCACTGGGTGGCTGTGTAACATCATAGAGCAGGCTGTGACATCATGGAACAGACTGTGACATCACATGTTGACTTTCTGACATCACAGAGTCTTCTGTGACATCACAGTGCAGCTGCATGACGTTCTATGACATCCCAGAGTTGGCTCCATGACATCAGAAGGGTGCTGTGTGACATCCCTGAGTGGGCTGTGACATCACAGGGAGCTTTGTGACATCACAGGGGCTGTGTGAGGTCACTGGGGAGGTCACTCTGCCCTGTCCCCCCTCACAGTTGCCCCCAGAGCAGTCCAACCCTGCTCGTGCACAGCAGAGTCCCCTGTCCCCCAGGTCCCCCTGCCCCGGTGCCGCAGCCTCCCCCAGAGGATGTTCCACGAGATCGACCCCAGAGCCTGACATGGGGACGGGGGCCGGGGCCCTGGGGGTGGGACAGGGGGACAGGGACCCCCCGGCAGCATCCCCGTGTCCCCCAGGGCCAGAGCCTGGGCCAGGGCTCCTTCACCCTGTTCCGAACTAGGGCTTGAGAGCACTGAAAAAATCCCCAGCAAGGGATCAGCAAAAACCAGATTTAATATTAAGGGACAGCAGCACAAAGTTCCTTGGCAAGAGTCACTCTGCTCCTGACTGGACATTTAAGGCATACCAGGGAAACAAAGCAACAACAAAACCAAACAGAATCCAGGCAATCAAACCAGAAATGAGCTGAGAACTGTCCCTCTGTGTGTGTGTGACACAAGGACAGTGAGGGCAAGTATAAAAGGAATACAGCCTTAACAGAGCTCAAACATAAGAGGACTTAACTTATACCTTAACCTTAACTGATACCTTTAACTTCACAATTTAGCAGAAGAACAGCACTTAGATAACTTATAACCTAGGACTTTGCAATTTAACAGAGTGTTTTAGTTTGAGAGGAAGTAGGTTTTTTTGAGATGCTGTGGTCAAACTAATAGGTGCTCAGATTTGAATATTGGCACTTGGTGTGGATATTGAAGATATGGATATGCTTTTAGAACACAGGAGGTTAAAAGCTGAGAACTCTCGGGGGAAACCTCTTTTACTTCTGGTCCATGAAAGAGCTCAGACTTCTCTTGCTCGGCTCTGAGATGGTTGGGGGAGGGGAAGCTACGAGGCTTGAGTGAAGTAGGCCGGGGGGCTTGGACAGAGAAGGGAGGAGAAGGCTCCGACAGATAGAAGAATGGAAGAACTTTGAGAGCAGCCTCCTCCGCCCCCTTTCCTTCGGAGGGAGAGAGAGAGAGAGAGTGAGCTGGTGTCTGTGCTTGTGCTACTTTGAGAGTTGATAGCACAGCTCGGCGAGAAGGAGGAGGGGGTGCGGTGAGAAAGTGCCGGCTGCCCTGCCAAAAAAGTGCAGAAAGAAATAGAAATAAGAATAAGAATAAGAAATAGAATAAGAATAAGAATAAGAATAAGAATAAGAATAAGAATAAGAATAAGAATAAGAATAAGAATAAGAATAAGAATAAGAAATAAGAAATGGAATAGAAAGAAGAAGTCACGCTAGCAGATGAGCTCCGAGCACCGCCACGTGTGACATGGAAACATAAGAAGTTTCAACTGTGTTTCCAGGGGAAGCCCACTGTGCAAGAGAGACTCCGTTCTCCTTGATGATTTGAGAATTGATTATCTAAAGGGTGGTGACAGATTGAGAGTTGATGATTTGAAAAGTAAATGTATAAGAAATCTGGTAGGAGGAGGAAGAACGAGACATGCAAAGTTTTCATTCCAAATTGTGTGTGTTTCACATTATGTAGAGCTGTAGGTTAATAAAGTTTTCCCTTTTTTATTCCTAAGCTAGAGCCTGCTTTGCTCTATTTCTGATCACATCTCACAGCAAACATCAAGAAAGAAGTATTTTCATAAAAGCACTAGCATTGCGCCAAATTCAAACCATGACACAGAGGAATAACACTTTAAAATATTTTCCTCAGCTTATATCTTATATTAAACATAACAGCTTAGCAAAAGAACAGCTCTTAGAAGCATTTAACTTCACTTAGACCTTGTGATTTAACCTTAACTACAGGCCTGACTGACTCAGCTATCCAAGGCAGTCAAACCCCTCAGAGAGCAGCATTTCTGCCACATTTCCCCAGCACAGGCACTCCTGTGTGCACACAGACACCAAGAGACAGTGCAGGGCACCTGGGAGAAATTCCCCTGAGGGCAGGGAATGCTCCCTGCTGATGCTTTGGCATCTCCCCAGCAGGTGAAGGGTTGAGCCTGGAGGAGTGGGGGGATCAGCCCAGGCTCTGTCGTTGTTTGGGATCCCCAAGTGCAGCAAACGGGAGAGTTCCCGGCTGGGAGAGGCCCCACTCAGAGGGAGTCGCTGGCCCAGGAGAGCTCCAAGCGCTCCTTTTGGAGCGCTGTTTGCAGGGCCCCACGAGAGGGGCTTCAGTCCCAGCAATGGTTCATCCTGGCCACACTTGGCATCAGCAGCTTTCTTTGGCAGGGTGAGAACAGGGATGTTGTGCCACTGAGGGAACAGAAACAGCTCCCAGGGCTGCTCCTAAAGGAACCAGGAGCTGTTTGGGCAGCAGCAGTGCCTGGAGCAGACAGTGTTTGTGATGAGCTGCAGAGGAGCTGAGCCCAGGGGCTGTTGGCCAAGGCTGAGGCCCAAGGAGCATTTCTCAGCTGGCAGGGCGGCCTGAGAAGGGGAGGGGGGAATGCAGCAGCACAGGGCCATGGAACCAAGGGAGCCTTGTGACACTGTGGGGCCCTGTGACAACAAGGGACCCTTGTGACACTGTGGTGCCCCATGGAATCATGGAGAGCACTGTGACATTGCTGGGCTTCATGGAACCCAGGGGACTGTAGTGATGCTGTGTGACTCCATGGAATGTAGGGATCATTGTGACACTGAGAGGCCCCATCAAACCAAGGGGCTATTTTGACACCGCAGGGCCTCATGGAACCGTGGAGACCATTGTGACACTTTGGTGTGTCATGGGACCAGGGGGCCATTGTGACACTGCAAGATCCCATGAAGGCAAAGGTCCATTGTGACATTGCAATGCATCATGGAACCATGGAGACCATTAGGACACTTGACAGCCTCATGGAACCAAGGGGCCATTGTGACACTGTAAGGGCACCATGGAACCAGTGAGACCATTGTGACATGGAGGGGACTCATGGGATCATGGAGACCATTGTGACACTATGAGGGCCCTTGGAATAAGCAAAGCATTGTGACACTGTGAGGCCTCATGGAACCAGTGAGACCATTGTGACCCTGGGAGTGCCCACAGAACCAAGAGGACCATTGTGATATTGTGGGGCCTCGTGAAACCAAGAGGCCTTTGTGAAACTGGAGGGCCTCCTGTCATCAGTGGTCCATTGTGACACTGTGGAGCCAAAGGAGACCATTGTGACACAGCAAATCCCCAGGGTCCAAAGGTCCATTGTGACATTGCAGACCTCATGGAACAGAGGAGTCACGTGACATTGTGAGGCCTGGGGAACCATGGAGACCATTGTGACACTGCAAGGCCACATGGAATTATTGGGACCATTTGTGACACTGCGGGGCCCCATGGAATCATGGGACCACAGAACAGGCCTGGCTGGTTTGACCTCCCATTGACTGCCTGACTGGTCCAACTGACCTTGGCATGTTGAGGGTCACTTCTCATCTGCTCCTGGAACACTGGGGCTCTGTGCTTTCCTCCCTATGGAAAAGAACTCTCCTTCTGCTGCAGGCTTCCATGGCCAGAATTGGGGTTTCATCTCCAAATTTCCTTATCTCCAGAGATCATTCCCATAGCAATATTGCCAGGACAAGTCTGGCTTGCAATGGTTTCATGAGGGTCACCTCTCATCTGTCCCCTAAACCCTGGGGAAGGCTCCATGCTCTCCTTCCTATGGGAAAGAACTGTCCTGCTTCTCCAGGTGCCCATGGCCAAAACTGGGTTCAACTCCGAAATTTCCAAAATCCAAAGGCTCCTCCCAAACACAATCTTCCTTTGATGACAAGTCTGGTTGGCATTTGGACTAGTGAGACACTCAGCTGCCTTCCAAACTTTGGGGTCTGTGTGTTCCTTCCTATGGAAAAGAACTGTCCTTCTCCTCCAGATGCCCATGGCCAGAATTGGGATTTCACCTCCAAAACTCCCAAACTGTGGGAGACTGGAGGAGACTTAGCTAGAAACATTTTGTGTGGGGGGGAGAGGAAGGGGCAGGTTCAGCACTGCCCTGCCCTGGAACTCCAATCCCCCCAGAGCCTCTATCCCAGCCCAGCAGTGCCTGCCAGTCCCTGGCACAGCACAGGCAATGCTCCACAGCCACCTCTGCAGCCCCCAGCCCAGCTCCTGAGGGACCAAATGACCCCAAGTCCCACCTGAGGCTCATTAATGCTTTGAGACACTCAAGGTGTTTAGGATACTTTAAGGATTTTCCTTTCCACACTAAGTGTCTGAGAGGTTTTTGTGCCATCCTGGCCCCAAATTTTCTCCTCCAAGGAGTCCATGAGGAGCCTGTGCTGGAGAGGGACCTAAGTGGGACCCATGAATGCCTGCAGACACTTTGGGTGTTTCCTCTGACTCTGACTCCTGGAAAGGTTTGTGCAATCTCCTCCCAGGCCCTGAGGTTCAAGGGCTCAGCTCCAAATGCACAGTGAGGCTCATTAGGATCAAGCAAGTCCTGACAAACCACGGCTCTGCCTTGATTTCCTTCTGCTCTAGTGCAGTTCATTAGGAGGGTTTCCTTTGACAGTTACAGAGAAATTGTTCAAAGAGCTTCTAGGAAATATGAATTCCTATTTTAAAGGGTGTCTTTTATTGCTGCTCCTATTAACCAGAGGTGATGGAAACATTCAGTGACTGATATTGATGCAGGGACTCTCCTAAGGAGGTCTGGCCTGCTCAGAGCAGCTGTGCCTTGAGGTCTGAGCCAGTGTGGACAACCTTGCTCCACATTCCCCAAGCCCATCGTGTCTCTCCTCACTCACCTGGGACCTGCTTTGCTTGCAGAACTGGCTGCACACAGCCAAACAGGAATTTTCCTTCCTCTATTTTTGAAGCAATATCAAACTCCTGAGTTTCCCCATTGCAAACAGACATCCTCCTCAAGTGTGTGCCAAGCCCAAGGTGCCACCAAGAGCACTCCAGACCTGCCCTGGGACAGCTCTGAGGGTGGATCATCATCCCAACCTGCAGTGGGCCATTGCAAGGGACTGTTGCCATGGTCACTGCAGTGACCCCACTGCTGGGTTTGGGTGCCATGGCAACCCCCATCAGTTCAGGTTTCCTTGGAAACCAGCCCAAGGAGCCATTGCTGCAGCCAGGTTCCATGGCCACTTGCCTGCAGAGCTGTTGCTGCCCTGGGCTGCCATGGCAACCCTCAGGACCAAGCGGTGCCAGGGCTGTTCCAGGTACAATTGCAGTGACACTCCTTGGTGCCACCAGGTGCCATGGCAACGGCCACGGGGACCCGTTCCTTGGTTTGGTGCCATGGCAACCAATGCCCGGACCCGCTGTGGTGGTTGGTGGCCATGGAAACCTGCCCTGGGCCCCTTGCTCAGGGCTGGTGTCAGTGCCCAGAGCCAGAGGGGATCCCTTGCTGGGGGCTCGTGCCATGGCCACCTGCCCTGTGCCGCGCTGGCCGGGCAGGCACCAGGAACCAGCAGCCAACGCCACTGCCAGGGCCAAAGGCCAGGTCAGCCAGACAGAAAGGGGCAGTGCTGGGCACTGTTTCCATGGCAACCGGCACTGGGGGTGACACCTGGGTCACCTGTGCTGGCAGTTGCCATGGAAACCCCTGGCAGGCACTGAGGGCACAGACACTGGCACTGAGACACTGCTGGGCCGGTGCTGAGCACAGGGCTGAGCATGCAGAGATGGTTTTGTTCTTGCTGAGCTGCAGCAGAGCCAAGGCCTGTCCTGCCCCTCGTCCAGCCACACTGGGGAGGGGCTGGGGCTGCGGGGCAGCTTGGCAGGGGACACAGCCAGGACAGGTGACCCCAGCTGAGCCCAGGGATACCCCAGACCATAGGACATCATGCTCAGTGTATGAAGGGGAGAACAAGGAGGAAGGGAGGAATTTTGGAGGGAGGGATTTTGCCTTGCCATATAACACTCAGGCAAGAGGGGGCCCTGTTTCACCAGTGGGCAGGGTCACTACCAAAGACACAGACACCAACTTAAGGAATTGTGTCATTTATATCATTGCACAGATGCAAAGAATTACAGAAGGATAATCTCAGCAAAGCACATCATCGTTAGCAAAGAATTACAAAAGAAGATCAGCAATCCATCCAGTCATTACTACCAAAGATTGCCCCCAGTGATTAAAGAAAGATCCATCAGCAGTTCCCCTCAGACTTCACCACCACCCAGACCCACACATCAGCTGGGGAAGCCAAGGACTGCAGAGCCACTCCCAGACACTGGGAATTCCTGCAGGTGCCTCCACCTTTGCAGCCAATGAGGCTCCAAGCCCGCTGGGAGAGGACACAGCTTTTACACTGTTAAACAAACAAGCTGACATCACTGCTACTGTGGGAACATCTGGTTTCATTCTCCTCATTGCTTTCTCCCAAAGCCTGGCCAGGGCTCAAGAAGGAACCAAGGGAGGTGACTTTGATCCTTCAGCCCCAAACAAGGCCAGATGGGGCCTGGTCTGGTTTCTAAATACAGAAAGAGAAATCCGTGTTTTATCAAGGAACACATACACTGATCATGTTGTTAATAATGCTTCCTTAATGAGTGGATACAAATACAATATTTGGTTGGAAGGTTCATCTAGAGGTGAACTTTGCCTCAGGGCCTGTTCAGGCCTTGGTACTTTGATCAGTCCTCAGACCTACAATGAACTACAACCTTCATAACAATTCTTTCAATACCAGAGTTTAGATTTACATATTAGACATAAAGGCATCTCCTCTTTTGCTTCAATTAAGTGCTGTTTAATTTCCTTACTCCGAGCCATTCACATTCCTTTTAAAACATGCCTAAATAGTTGCTGTTATTCTCTGCTATTTATCAAATGCCTCTCTTTTCTTGAGACTGTCTCTCTTAAGACAAGTCTCAATACTCTACTGCCCAGCACAAAGCATCACAACAACTCTAACATGGAATATCAGAGTGCACACCAAATGCACGCACTGCAATGATCACAGGCACTGCCACAAATGCATTTCACAGCAGCCTCCAATTTGGCAGACATGAAGCCAATCCCACCAAGAAGAATTTTCTTCTTTCTGCCACTCTTCTGCTGCTCTTTGTGTCAAGGTGATTCCTGACTGTTGGCCTTCAAACCCATCCCTGAGAGCAGTGCAACATTCCTGTCCCATGGCAGCCCAGGCTCCTCCTTGGCCAGCAAGCAGATAATCCAAGGCCATGCGGTTCTGTGCAGTCCCCATTTGTGTTTGTTGGAGCTCACAGGATGTGCTATTGCACATTTTAACAGCATCATTTGCTGCTTCTGATAATAATCTATTCAGCTGATTCGTGGAAACTCCACAGGATGGGGCAGCACACATGGGGCACAGGAGGAACCAGAATCTTTTGCTTTCTGAAAGCCAAGGCACTCCTTGGGGGGAAAATGTTCTCTGGGCCCCAACTCTTCCTTGTGGTTGTGGCTGAAGGACCCGAAATGGTGGCCCTGCAGCCAAGAGTGGTGTGACACTGACACCGACCAGCTCCAGCACCCCAAGTTCTACTGACACTGGCAGGGATGGGAAAGCACAGAAATCCTCTCACACTGTGGCCTCTAGAACTACAACAGGGTTTGGTTTCTCTTGAAGGGAAATCTTAGGGAATCCTGTCACACTGATCACTGTATTCCTGTGTTTTCTTTAACTGTCCCTTCACTGACAGTGACGAGTCAGAGCCCATGGACAGAGTTCTGGCCACCCCACAGGGTGGGCCCTCCGAGGGAACCCCATTCCTCCCAACTTCAGCTGAGAACACACCCAGCAATTGCTGACATGCAGTACTTTGGCTACCCTGATCTTTACATTTTCATAACTAATCATTCCATTTTGATCACTAACCCCTTGGTCAAAAACTAGAGGTGTTTGTGGCAGACAAAGATTCTGGCTGACCATCAAGGTACAACTTACAGACATCAGCAGTACTTTAGTGACACTGTTCCTCATTCTTTTTTCTCAATCTCATTGGAGTTAGGAGCAATAATTCTGTTGTCCATGGAGCTGGTGCCTTTTTAATTCCAGAATAATGCCCCCAGGCCCTTTGCTGTTCAGCTTTACCATGTTGTCTGTGCCTAACAAGGCTTGGGGGGCCCTTTCCCCTCTGGCTGGAAGGGGGCCGGGTCCCAGTCCCTGAGGGGCACCCAGGCTCCTGGATGGAATTCCTGTGCAAGTCCCTCAGGGTCACAGCAGTCTTCACATGGAGCCCTGTGGATCAGAGCATTTTCCAAAGGGGCCCTTGGGGCAAACAGGGAGATTTGGTCTGGCAGGATGTGTAAAACAATATCCTGTCAGAGCTACTTGTTCTCACACACAACACTTGGCTGCAGGGACACATTCCCATTGTTCCTGCCCAGGTTTCAGGACTCAGAGTTGTCTTTCCTGGGAGCTGTTCCTTCAGCTGCCTCGGGAGAGCCTTTTGGTCTCTGGACCCACACTCTGTCTCCATTATTAGGACTGCTGGATCCAAACCCTTTATCTCCACAAACCGTGGGTGATTGGAGGTGCAGCTCCTTTTTTCACAGTTGTTCTTAAAATTGCAATATCAATAATTGTTCTACGCTGTCACGGGGTTGAGTAATCCAATCTTGTTCACTGTTGTTTAACAGAATCACTGTCATTTCTCCTTGACATTCTGCATCAATTCCTCCTGCCATGACATGGACACTTTTCAAGGCCAAGCACCAAGCCAGCAGTTACCAAAGCAAAGTGACCTGGAGGAATCTGAATTCCTGTTTCAGTATTGACAGCTCTCATTTGCTTTGAATTTATCCTAATTCATTCCAGTGCAGAAAGGCCCAGCCCTGCAGCCTCTGGGCTGGCCCTGCCAGGGGCCATCACAGCCAGAACAATTTCCCAGGCAGTCCAAGTCTCACTGCCCATGGCTGGATTTGCAAATTGGGTGCAGCCGTGCACAGCCAGGTGGTTTCCATTTCCCCAGTGGGCCATTGTTAAGGGCATGGAGCACATCTGGGAGATGGGTTCTCCATGGGCACAGGTTCCCATCTCCTCATTCTTTCAACTGCTCTTTTAACAACCCCTTCACCCCTTCAACCAATCCTGCAGGTTGTGGATAGTCTGGGACATGAAAAACCCTACAGCCTTAATCACTGTATTTTTCACAGGAACAGACAAAGCACTCTGCATCACAGTATCAGCAAATCCTGTAAAAAAACCCAATTTCATCCCTTCCTCCTTTTCTCATTGTATACAATCTCACAGAGTTGAGCACTGACATTAGGGTCCTGGCCAATCGTGTTCTGTAGGGCATTTAGTGTTACATCCCTGATCAGCCAAACCTTCAAATTAGTAATGTCAGCACTATTTCACATTTTGATTATATGTAGACAGTGATATAGAAATATGGATATAGAGAGATAGAGATACATAAATAAATAAATAAATAAATAAATAAATAAAAAAATAAAATAGAAATATACATATAGAAAGGGATATTCTAAGGTCCTATTATAGTATAAATACATATATGATTATTTGTTATATTATTATTTCACTTGCAGAAATGCCTCTGAGCTCAAGATTAAGACCTTCTTCTGTTGCTCCATGTGGGAGCATTCCAACAATGATTGTTCCTTCTGAAGGTGCTGTTGCCAATCTACTCTTAACAAATTCATCTTTGTCTGCCCAAACCCACAAGTTCTTTTCCTTTTCCCATATGCAATTTTTGGATGCATTTGAAGACATCCAGGGGTGCAGCTTCTTTTAACTGACTGCCCCACTGCTCCCATGGTGCTCCAACCTCAGCCGACTCCAAGGAACTCCAAGGAGGGGTTTCCTATCTAGGAATTCCTGATAGGACTGATTCCTCACATTTACACTGAACAAGTGACATTTTGTTGTCATCTGGCCAGACTGTGCCAGTTTTGTTTTACCAGTGGGCAGGGTCAGCACCAAAGACACAGACTCCAACTGAAGGAATCAGTGTCATTTACTGCAGCTCAGAGCAGCAAAGAATCACAAAAGGAGCAGCTCAGCAGTGCACCCAACCATCCCCACCAAATATTGCCTGCAGGGATTACCAAAGATCCAGCAGCATTTACCCTCAGCCTTTCCCATGCCCCAGATCCACACAGCAGCTGGGGGAAGCTGTCACAGCCCAGGGCTGCAGAGCCACTCCTGGGCACTGGGAATTCCTGCAGGTGCCTCCAGCCACAGGTGAGGCTCCAACCCCGCTGGGAGAGGGCCCAGCTCTGACAGTGCTGAATGAACAAACTGACAGCACTTCCAGTGCGGGAACATCTGGGTTCATCCTCCTCTTGGCTCCCTCCCAAAGCCTGGCCAGGGCTCATGGAGGAACCAAGGCAGCTGACTTTGATCCTTCAGCCCCAAACAAGGCCAGATGTCAGATTTCATGGCCTTGTCTGCCTTCTAAATACAGAAAGGTCAATACATGTTTCAGTAAGGAGTGCCTACATCTATCACAGTGCTAATGACCATGCACATTTCATTAGGGAGCAGATACAAAGATAACCTTTGGCTGGAAGGTTCATCCAGAGGCACCTTTGGCTCAGGGCTGCTGTCCAGGCCCCACTCAGGGCTCTTGTCCAGGCCTTGGCACTTCAGGGACGTGGTTTAGTGCTGGCCTTGGCACTGCTGGCTGACCGGCTGCACTGGGTGAGCTCAGAGGTCTTTTCCAATAGAAAGGATTCTGTGATTCCATGATTATATCCACTGCATTCAGCTGGGTCTGTTTTAGCAGCATGACTTTGCTCACAAAGTTCCTTCTTGCCCAGCTCCTGTGGCCTGAGGCTTCAGCTCCTTCAGCTCCTGGTGCTGAGCTGCTCATGCTGAACGAGACGACTCGCAGAGACCAATACAGTCCATCCAATTCCTGCTGGGACACGGAGAGGGGAGGCTGTGCAAACAGGAGCATTGTTTGCTGTGGCCTCCTCTCTGCCCCTCACGCCTTTCAGCGCTTTGAACCAGCCAAGAACTTTCTCCAAGAGTGCAATGGAGCAGCTGTTCCTGCTCCCGGGCCTGGCTCTCTCCAGTCTCTGACCTTGCCTGCTTCTGTCCCTCTTGCTGTGCCCTCTGTTTCCCCAGCGCTCGCTGCCTGCTGCCCAGGACTGTGGGACTGGCACAGATCCAGTGCTCCAGACCCTCCTTTCTGTGCCCTTGGAGCTGCCTGGGCACAGCAGCCTTTTCCATCTGGAAGCTCCACATGGACAGGGAGTCCCCAGCTCTGTTCCCTGCACAACCTCCAGGAGCCCAGGGCTCCCATCTCAAGTCCCTGCTGGCACTGGGGGCTCCCAGGTGCCTCAGGCTGCTGTGACACTGCTGCACACAGCAGGGAAGAGGGGCAGGGGCTGTGCTCAAAGTCAGCTCCATCTGCTGCTGCTGCTGCTGCTGCTGTGTGGCCATTTGTGCAGCCCTGGCCCAGAGGCAGGGATCAGATCCAGGCCCTGCTGCTGCTCCCTTGCTCCCTCAGGATCAGCCCCACTTTGGGTGTTGCTGTCAGGGCCAGCAGAAGCCCTGGCTGGAGCAGCAGGTGCTGACAGTGCCCCAAGCCCTGGGGCTGGAGGGGTCCCTGGGCTGGGGCTGGCAGGGAGCTGCCCCTTGTTCTCCCTCTGCCCCAAGCAAAGCTGGGCCGGGCACAAGTGGGGCAGCACAGCCAACAGGGAGCCTGCCAGTCTCTTCCAGCCCTGTCTGCTCAGAGTTTGGGCCTTGGAGCCTCAGGTGGCCAAAGGCAGCTGCTGCTGGTTCCTCTGGGTGTGCCTGTGTTCAGCAGTGCTGCTCCATCAGTCTGTGCCCAGCAATGGGGAAAAGCCTCAGCCCTGCAGGGCCAGGAGCTGCCGGGCTCTGCCTGAGCAGCTCAGCCAGCAGGAAGGGAGCTGCTCCACATGGGAACCAGGAGCAAAGGACATTTCTTTGATAGGACATGATTTCTATTAAAAAGAAAAAGAAAGAGAAAAGAAAAAAAATCTATATAAAATGTGAAAGATAAAAACAAAACCCAAGTGTTAGTGAAAAAACTTCTGTCACTTTGCAATAAGAGGTAAATGATCTTTTTAAAAACACAATTTAGTTATTTACATTGTAATTGTGCTGATGGCATGGATCCATCTTACTGACCTCAGCAGCCTTTTAAAATATTCTGGGCTTTGTTTTGAACATTGGTATTTGAAATTGTGCTCGAAGCAAGAGGAAATTGCTTTGTGCCCTTCCAGCTCCAAGCAGGACTGGAAATGGAAACTCTGTATAACCCCAAATCCTTTAGAAGATGACCTTCCTTCTCAGCCTGGTAATGAGCTGCACATACCCATTCAAAGTGTCAAGGATTTCTTAAAGACATCAAGTCCCACTTACGGCTTTTTGCTCTGGTTGGGAAGTGCAGAAGGGCAATTCTCCATCCATCAGCTCCAGCCTGCACTGCCTCAGGAACACGGCCCACTCGCCAGCTTTGGCCCACTCGTGGCACTTCTGGAGGAGGAAGAAAGTGCAACTGCACAATTCCAGCCAATAAAGAAGGAAGAATAGGACACACAAAACACCCTGTGCAGATCCAGGCATTCAGCTGGGACTGTGCAGAGTCTGGGTCCTTGCCAATTGGATGTGTGTCCCCAGCTGCAATCTCTGGGCCTGCAGCAGAGTCTCACTCACCTGCCAAAGCAGAAAGCTCAGGCGCTGTGCTCGCAAGGGGCTCGTCTGATGCAAAGCTGTCATGGCAATGTGAGGGCAGAGCCAGCCCAGCTGGGCCCAGGGCTGAGCTCAGCAGAGCCCTGGCAGAGCCCAGAGCAGCCTCAGCACCCGCAGAGCCCGGCTGCAAGGAGAGAAAGCAGAAACTGCCCGTCAGCTGAGGGCTCCTGTCCCCTTGTGCCAAGGCCTGCGGTGCCCAGGCCATGCTGGCTGTGCCCAGAGCTGTGCCCAGAGCTGCCCATCCCTGCTGCCTTTGGCAGCAGAGCAGGAGGGCAGGACATGTGCCCAGCCTGCAGCCAGCCACAGCACATCCAGCCCTCAGCAGCTGCCCAGAGCAGGATGCTCCTGTGCTCGCTGCCATCTCCCAAAAGCTCTGATCCCACCCTGCCAAGCACACAGGGACCCACCTCACGCCATCCACGGCTGGAAGAAAAGCTGCTCCCAAACCATGGCCTCAGCCTTCTCCAAGGGCACGGCCCATCCACACCACAGCTGCTCCCAAGCACTTCCCCATCCACACTGGACCACCTAGAATGCTTCCTCTGGAAAAACAAACAACAAATTGTTGAAAAAGAGATTAGAGACAAAAAGGGAAAACAAGAAACAAGGTAAAAAACTCTTATCTCTGTCAGGGCCTTGAGGAAGGCCCAACCCCTACACGCTAGGGAAAAACCCAGCCATGGGGGAGGGAAGCCCACACTTTCTCTCTTGCCCCCATCTCTGCCCCCAAAATCACGGTGGTCTCAAAGCAAACAAGGGCAGTGGAGCAGCTCAAGCCCTTCCTTGCCTGCACAGCAAAGCAGCTGTGCACAGCTTCTGGAGTCCCACCTCTGCTCCCACTATGGGCCTTTCTTTGTGTCGGGCTGGCTGCCCCAGCCCCAGCCCCAGCCCAGGCCACGGTGGGTGCTGGGGGCTGTTGGCAGGGCCAGGAGCCCACTCCTATTTTCTACCCACCCCAGTCAATCTCCCCAGAGCCTGGTAAGACCAGGTTCTCAGGGCTCTGCCCAGGGCCCCAGCTGTCAGGGAACCTGCACAAGCAAAACCAGCTTGGATGGCGGCCACCAGTGCTGGGCAGAGCAGCTCAGCTCCAGCACAAGGGCTGCGTGTTCCCATCGCATGAGCCCCGGGCAGTGACACAGGCAGGACAAAAAAGTCTGGGTTCATTTGCTTCTGATTGCCCAGGCATGTGTGGAGCTGGAACTTACCAGGGCCCTGGATCAAAGTGTGCCTGGGATCTCTCCCTTCTGCTATGGCAGAGGAATATCCTGCACCCAAGGATCACAGAACAGGTCTTCTAATGTGGGTCTGTCCAAGAAGTGCACAGATAAACACCACCTGATCAGATCTTTGCACTCTACGGAGAGAAAGCAGAAACTGCTCGTCAGCTAGAGAAGGGTCCTGTCTGCTTTGCCCCACTATTCCAATGCCCAGGCCATTCTGGATGCGTTCAGAGCTCGGCCTGAACTTTCCCATCAATTCCCTGGTTTGGAGGAGAGCAGGACATGTGCCACCTCCTCAGCAGCTGCCAGAGCGGGATGCTCACGAGCCCACTGCTGGCTCCCAGCACTGGTATTCCCCCCGTGCCCAGAGAAGAGGATCCACCTTGAGAGAGCCTCTGTGGCAGTGAGAGCTGGCCCCAGCAGATGTTCCAGCCCCTCCTGAAAGGGTGCTCCCCGCAGACCATCTGGTACAGCAGGATGCCCAGGGACCAGATCGTTGCTGGCTCGCCGTGGTACCAGCCAAAGTTGTTCCATTCTGGGGGGCTGTATGAGGGTGTTCCTATGGAATACAGATGGAGTTCAGCAGGGGGATGCTGCTGCTCCCAGAGCCCTGCCCCAGCATCCCTGGGCGTGCGGGGGCTGCCTCATTGGCACACAGGGTGACCACTGCCCTCTCGCCAGCAACTAGGACTTTTGCACAAACTTGGGGTTGCAAAAGAAGCCACTGGTGTTGGAAGAGGGCAGTCCTGGCTAGGCCTGACCATGAAATGCAAAGGAAAAACCCCCTCTGTGCTGGTGATAAAACATGCCCTTATCCTCCCTGCCTGCATTGCCCCAAAAATATTATGAAGCCAAGGCAAACAGGGTGAGTGGAACAGTCCAAGCCCTTCCTCTCGCCTGTACACTAAACTGGCTGGGGCACAGGTTCCGGTCCCCCCTCTCTGCTACCCCCACCCACGGGGTTTTTGTCGGGCTGGCTGCCCCAGCCCAGCCCCAGTCCTCGTCAGAGTGGCTGGCAAAGGCTGCCAGCAGGGCTGGAAGATGGCTCCCCACCCAGCCTCACTCTAAAGCAACTTAGCTGAAGACTCTGGCCCCTGACAGGCAGCAAAAGGGAGAATCCCCACTGCCAGAGCATCCTTGGGCTGGGAGATGTTGGGCCATGAGATGCCAGCACCCGGAGCATACCCCTGTGTAGGCTCACCTGCAAAGTGAGTGTAGGCTGTGTCTTGAAGGTAGGTGCCACAGCCAAAGTCGATCAGTTTTGCCTGCCCGGTGGCCAGGTCAACCAGGATGTTCCCTGGTTTGATGTCGCGGTGCAGGACCCCGCAGCTGGTGCAGTGCCGCACGGCCTCCAGCACCTGGCGGAACAGCTCCCGCGCCTCCTCCTCGGGCAGGAACCCCCGGGCCTGAACGAAATGACGCAGGTCCTGACACCGCTCTGGCCGCTCCAGCACCATAGCGATATAGCTGGGGAGCTCCAGCCACTCCAGCAGCTGCACCACACCAGGGAAGCCGGTGGACACCTTGTCCAGCAGCACCACCTCCAGCGGTGCCCTGGTGCCGTCGGGCTGCGGGAGGAACACGATGCCGTCAGTGGGGGCCGATGCCGTGCCAGGCCTGGGGAAGCCCTCACCCAGCCCGGGATGCTCTGCGCCCCGCGCTGGCTCCACGCCCGCTCCCCCTCCAGCCGTCCTGGCGGCTTCCACCCTGCCGGGCCTCGGCTCATCCCCGCCCGGCAGCCCCGGCTTCTGCCGCTGGCCCCACTCACTCACCAGCTCGCCCCAGTGCCGGACGCGGTTCCGTGGCACCCTTTTGATGGCCACCTGCAAGCCAAGGGGAGCAGCGGGATGAGCTCACCGTCCGCCCTGCACAGCCCCAGCCCCATCCTCCTCCTCCGCCCGCCGCCGGCCCCGCCGCTCACCTTGGCGCCGTCCGAGAGCCGCGTGGCCGCGAAGACGCTGCCGAAGCCGCCGCGCCCCAGCAGCGAACCCAGCCGGTACCGCTCCTGCAGGGCCTCCTGCGCCTTCCCTGCGGGCGGGACGCGGCTGTCAGCGCTCGGCCCGGGGCCAGCAACGGCCCCCGAGCGCCCCTCACCCGCCCCGGACCGGCCATGCCCAGGCGTTCGCTCCTTGGAACGCGGCACGGGAGGCTCGGGGCCGGCGGCCGCGCTGCCGAACGGCAGAGCTCGGGCGGGGAAGCCGCAGCGGAGGCGGCGGGAGCGGCCGCGCCGCGTGGGTCCTCCGCGGGCCCCGGGAGGAGCCGGGGCCGGGACTGGGACCGGGACCGGGGCCGGGACTGGGACCGGGGCCGGGACTGGGACCGGGACCGGGGCCGGGGCTGAGGCCGGGGCCGGGGCTGAGGCCGGGGCCGGGGCTGAGGCCGGGGCCGGGGCCGGGGCTGAGGCCGGGGCCGGGGCCGGGGCCGGGGCCGGGGCCGGGGCTGAGGCCGGGGCCGGGGCCGGGGCCGGGGCCGGGGCTGAGGCCGGGGCCGGGGCCGGGGCCGGAGTTGGGGTCGGGTCCGGGGCCGGGCTCGGGCCAGGCGGAGGCAAAGGGCGGCGATGCCGCCCCACCCCCAGGCACTGATGCCCGCCCAGCAGCGCCACCGCCAGCACGGCCAGAGCCGGGCGGAGGCGAGACCGCGGCGGGACACCCGGGGCCGGGCACGGGGCAGCCCCGCCCGGGGCCGGGGGCGGGCTGGGGGCATGGCCCGGCCCAGCACGGGGAGAGGGAGGCGGGGAGAAGAGAGGGAGGACCGGAACGGAGCCCGAGAAAAGGGCGCCCGACAGTGGGAAAGGGAGAGAAAGAGAAAGGGAAAGAGAAAGAAGAGAAAAATAATCTCTTTTTGCTGCCGCTGTCGCCGCTGCTGCCGCCGCCGCCGCTGCCGCCGCCGCTGCTGCTGCTGCTGCTGCCGCCGCTGCCGCTGCTGCAACTGAAGCACCGGAGCCGTTCGTCCCCGTGTCCGTTCCCCGCTCACCCCACGAGCCCCACGGCCGAGCCCCGCGCGCCCCGGGCACAGCCCCTGAGTCTGTCCAAACACGGGAACTTTGCAGCGTTGAGCCCAGATGCAGAGCCCTGACTCCTGCACGCTGGCAGAGCAATCCCCTCACTTGCTGCTGTGCATTGTCCTTGCTGAGGGTCAAACACTGCCGGGGCACCTTCCCTTGGTGTAGGATTCCTACCTGACCCCAGCACTGCACTTACATCTCCAGTGTTGCTTTCCAGTAAAAACAGGGGAAGGAAAAGGGTGTGTGGCCCATGGTATTTTAGGGTGTCTAAAACTCACTAAGTCACCGTACTTAGAGGTGAGGTGCATTTGGAATAAATGGGATGCAGAAGTAGTGCAATATAGAAATGGGAAGCATAGAAATAAATAGAGGAAAACATCTAGGATTGTCTCATTTTCATTTCACTTCTGGAAAGCTGTTTCCGTTTTCCAGGAATCTTCTCCTCTCTGCTCTTCTGAAGAACCTCTTGTGGAGAACAAGGTCGAGCTTCTGTCACAAGATTTGCCACCAGCTGCAGCTTCTCTTGGCTTTCCACACTGCACTGTGTGTGCAGCAGGACTTTTGCAGCAAAGCAGGACAAATGTTTGGAGAACTTTACATGTCCTTTCTATTCCTGGCTGTCTGGGGAGTTGTGCCACTGGTGAAGTTTTTATTGTGACTGTTTGTGCTGCTTTAGGGCAAATTTAGGGAGGAAACCTCCAAAAGGGGTCAGTCCAGAAAGCAAGTTAAGTGGCCCCTCCCTCTACTAGTTCAGGAAAAGACTTCCCTGGAGAAAAGAGGAAAAAACCGGTTTATTTGACAAGTAAAGTATTTACAAGCATGAAAAATGAATAAAATTAAAAAAAACCTCTCACAGCTCTGAAGAGATGGCAAATTCAGCAAGTCCTTTTCGTGGGTTGTAGTTGGCTCACTCGGTCTCTTCTAAGTCCCTCTGGCACTGGAATGCAGCGTCCAAGACCTTGGTGGGGCACAGGTGTGAGCTGCTGGTGTTTTTCTGGGTTTTCAGTCCAGAGCAGGTTTAAAGAGTTCCAAGAAAAAGCAAAGTCACAGTCCAAGGAACTTCTCTCCATGAGCTAGCTAAAAACCAAATTGCTAGACCTGAGCTGTGGAGGCACTGGGAAATTTCCAAATCTGGGCACTGGCAGTCCCAGCAAACACCAGATCTGGATGTGCTGGAGCCAGAACCTGGAAATTTCCAAATTTTGCCTTTCTGTGCCAGCAAATCACAGGACTTGGGCTGTGCTGGTACCAGGAAGTTTTCAGATCTGGGCTCTGGCGCTGCCAGCAAACACCAGATCTGGGTCGTGTCATTGCCAGTGACAGAAATCTGCCAGATTTGGGCTCTGCTGGCACCAGGAATTTTCCAAATCTGGGCACTGGTGTAACAAACACAAGATGTGGGTGGTTCACACCCAGTCACAGGAAGTACCGGGTTTTGGATTTCTGTGCCAGCAAATTGCTCGACATGGGCAGTGCCAGAATAGAGAAGTTTCCAGATCTGGGCACTGGCAATGCCAGCAAACAGCCCAATTCAGGCTCCAGGCTCCAGGAAGGACTGGATCTGCACCCCTTCCTGTTTTCCTTCCTTCTTTCCTTCCTTCCTTCCTTCCTTCCTTCCTTCCTTCCTTCCTTCCTTCCTTCCTTCCTTCCTTCCTTCCTTCCTTCCTTCCGGGGGTCCTGCTGCCAGCAAACACCAGATTGAGCGGTGCTGTCAATGGAAAATTGCCAGGTTTTAGCTTTCTTTGCCAGCAAATTGCTGGACATGGGCGGTGCTGGAACAGGGAAATTTCTGGATCTGGGCACTTGCGCAGCAAACACCGGATCCAAGTGATGCTGGTGGCAGCACCGGGAAGCTGCCAAGTTTTGGCTTTCTTTTCCAGAAAATTGCTGCATTTGGGTTGTGCTGGCACCAGGAAATTGCCAGATGTGGGCACTGGTGGTGGCAGCAAATACCAGATCTGGGCGGTGCCAGACCCAGTAATGCTGGACATGAATTTGTAGAGACTTTTTAAGGTTTGATAGAAGGTTTATATAGTATGTATACAAGTACATTTACAAGAAGGTTCATATAGAACTTACAAGTACCAATGTCGGAACTCAGGACATCCCTTTGGGAGTCCGGAGTTGCTGGGACCCCTGCCAGGGGACTCAGAGACCCTGGCACACAGCCCAGAACACCAGTGGTTCAATTATGAACCATGGAGCAAATTGCCAGCTTTACATGAAGATCTAAAAGCCACAGCAGTTTAAGTAGTGTAATAATAGAATTATCACAAGGTGTATATGAAGGTTTTGGGATTTTTAGTATGGGGATTTTAGGGACAAGATGGAGGGACTTGGGCATGTCTAGCCTTTCTTCTTCTTCTTCTTCTTCTCTAGCTCCATCTTCTGTGGTGATGTTGGCACTTTTAGATTGGTTTAGAGTAGAAGCTCACTGTCTAACATAGGTGATAGGCATTGGAAAAAAAATTGTAAACATGTTATACATAGTTTTTAGCATATAAAGATAACACCACCCTGGGGGCAGGCAGAGTGCCTGGAACTGTCCTGCTGAGCGGACCTCGGCAGGACAGGAGAAAGAATTTTATAGATAAGATACAATAAACAACCTTGAGACCGAGAAATGAAGAGCCCTGACTCCTTCTTCAAACACCGGGCTGGGAAAAGAGACTTTCCAACTTTTCTCAGGGTCACTCTGACAAGCTAGAGACCCTGACACATACCAGGAATTCAGATTCCCGTGCCAGCAAATTGCTGCACTTGGGCTGTGCCAGAATAGGGAAATATCCAGATGTGGGAACTGGCAGTACCAGCAAACACATTTCAGGAAGGACTGGATCTGGACCCCTCCCTCCCTCCACAAGGTGTCAGAGTGGCTGGACAGCAGCCAGGCAGAAAGGGACCTTCAGGGACAGATGGACAGCAGGTTGGACATCAGCCAGCAGTGTGCCCAGGTGGCCAAGAAGGCCAATGGCTCCTGGCCTGGATCAGGAATGGTGTGGCCAGCAGGAGCAGGCAGTGATTCTTCCCCAGTGCTCAGCACTGCTTGGGCAGCACCTCGAGTGCTGTGTCCAGTTCTGACCCCAAATTTCAGAAGGACATGGAGGGGCTGTGCAGGGTGTGGAGATTCAGGGACACCACGCCATAACCCAACTGATGTGCAGTGCAAAGCTCCCTCCCAGCCCCAGCCCAGGGACCCCTCCAGCCCCGGGGCTTGGGGCACTGTCAGCACCTGCTGCTCCAGCCAGGGCTTCTGCTGGCCCTGACAGCAACACCCAAAGTGGGGCTGATCCCGAGGGAGCAGCAGCAGGGCCTGGATCTGATCCCTGACTCTGGGCCAGGGCTGCACAAATGACCGCACAGCAGCAGCAGCAGCAGCAGCAGATGGAGCTGACTTTGAGCACAGCCCCTGCCCCTCTTCCCTGCCGTGTCACAGCGGTGTCACAGCAGCCTGAGGCACCTGGGAGCCCCCAGTGCCAGCAGGGACTTGAGATGGCAGCCCTGGGCTCCTGGAGGTTGTGCAGGGAACGGAGCTGGGGACTCCCTGTGCATGTGGAGCTTCCAGATGGAAAAGGCTGCTGTGCCCAGGCAGCTCCAAGGGCACAGAAAGGAGGGTCTGGAGCACTGGATCTGTTCCAGTCCCACAGTCCTGGGCAGCAGGCAGCGAGCCCTGGGGGAACAGAGGGCACAGCAAGAGGGACAGAAGCAGGCAAGGTCAGAGACTGGAGAGAGCCAGGCCCGGGAGCAGGAACAGCTGCTCCATTGCACTCTTGGAGAAAGCTCTTGGCTGGTTCAAAGCGCTGAAAGGCGTGAGGGGCAGAGAGGAGGCCACAGCAAACAATGCTCCTGTTTGCACAGCCTCCCCTCTCCGTGTCCCAGCAGGAATTGGATGGACTGTATTGGTCTCTGCGAGTCGTCTCGTTCAGCATGAGCAGCTCAGCACCAGGAGCTGAAGGAGCTGAAGCCTCAGGCCACAGGAGCTGGGCAAGAGGGAACTTTGTGAGCAAAGTCATGCTGCTAAAACAGACCCAGCTGAATGCAGCGGATATAATCATGGAATCACAGAATCCTTTTAGTTGAGCTCTGGGCTCTGAGCTCCCCCAGTGCAGCCGGTCAGCCAGCAGTGCCAAGGCCAGCACTAAACCACGTCCCTGAAGTGCCAAGGCCTGGACAAGAGCCCTGAGTGAGGCCTGGACAGCAGCCCTGAGCCAAAGGTGCCTCTGGATGAACCTTCCAGCCAAAGGTTATCTTTGTATCTGCTCCCTAATGGAATGTGCATGGTCATTAGCACTGTGATAGATGTGGGCACTCCTTAGTGAAGCATGTATTGACCTTTCTGTGTTTAGAAGGCAGACAAGGCCATGGAATCTGACATCTGGCCTTGTTTGGGGCTGAAGGATCAAAGTCAGCTGCCTTGGTTCCTCCATGAGCCCTGGCCAGGCTTTGGGAGGGAGCCAAGAGGAGGATGAACCCAGATGTTCCCGCAGTGGAAGTGCTGTCAGTTTGTTCATTCAGCACTGTCAGAGCTGGGCCCTCTCCCAGCGGGGCTGGAGCCTCACCTGTGGCTGGAGGCACCTGCAGGAATTCCCAGTGCCCAGGAGTGGCTCTGCAGCCCTGGGCTGTGACAGCTTCCCCCAGCTGCTGCGTGGATCTGGGGGATGGGAAAGGCTGAGGGTAAATGCTGCTGGATCTTTGTTAATCACTGCAGGCAATATTTGGTGGGGATGATTGGGGGCATTGCTGAGCTGCTCCTTTTGTGATTCTTTGCTGCTCTGAGCTGCAGTAAATGACACTGATTCCTTCAGTTGGAGTCTGTGTCCTTGGTGCTGACCCTGCCCACTGGTAAAACAAAACTGGCACAGTCTGGCCAGATGACAACAAAATGTCACTTGTTCAGTGTAAATGTGGGGAATCAGTCCCATCAGGAATTCCCAAATGGGAAGCCCTTCCCTGGAGTTCCCTGCCTCTGGTGTGGGCTGAGGTCGGAGCACCGTGGGAGCAGAGAGGCAGTCACTTAAAAGAAGCTGCACCCCTGGATGTCTTCAAATACATCCAAAAACTGCATATGGGAAAGGGAAAGAACTTATGGGTTTGGGCAGACAAAGATGAATTTGTTAAGAGTACATTGGAAACAGAAACCTGAGAAGGAACAATTATTGTTGGAATGCTCCCACATGGAGCAACAGAAGGAGGTTTTAATATTGAGCACAGATGCATTTGTTCAAGTGAAATATTAATATAATATGTAACTATATACATGCTAATAGTCTAATGAAATCTTAATATAGATATTTTTATATGTATTTATAAATATTTATATATTTATTTTGTATATATATGTCTATATCTATCTATAGATTTCTAAAGCAATATGTACTTATAAAATAATAATGTGAAATGGTGCTGACAATACTAATTTGGTAGCTTTGGCTGCTCAGGGATGTAACACTACATACCCTACAGAACAGGATTGGCCAGGACCCTAATGTCAATGGTAAACTTTGGGAGATTGTATACAATGAGAAAAGGAGGAAGGGATGAAATAGGCTTTTTTTACAGGGTTTGCTGATACTGTGATGTGGAATGCTCTGTCTGTTCCTGTGAAAAAAACAGTGATTAAGCCTGAAGGGTTTTTTCATGTCCCAGACAATCCACGGGCTGCAGGATTGGTTGAAGGGGTTAAGGGGTTGTTAAAAGAGCAGTTGAAAGAATGAGGAGATGGGAACCTGTGCCCATGGAAAACCCATCTCCCAGATGTGCTCCATGCCCTTAACAATGGCCCACTGGGGAAATGGAAACCCCCTGGCTGTGCACGGCTGCACCCAATTTGCAAATCCAGCCATGGACAGTGAGACTTGGACTGCCTGGGAAATTGTTGTGGCTGTGATGGCCCCTGGCAGGGCCAGCCCAGAGGCTGCAGGGCTGGGCCTTCATCCATTGGAATGGATTAGGATAAATTCAAAGCAAATGAGAGCTATCAATACTGAAACAGGAATTCAGATTCCTCCAGGACACTTTGCTTTGGACACTGCTCGCTTGGAGCTTGGCCTTGCAAAGTGTTCATTTCATGGCAGGAGGAATTGGTGCAGAATATCAAGGAGAAATTACAGTATTCTGTTAAACAATAGGAATAAGATTGGATTACTCAACCCCATGACAGGGTAGCACAATTATTGATATTGCAATTTTAAGAACCATTGTGAAAAAAGGAGCTCCACCTCCAATCACCTAAAGGAGATAAAGGGTTTGGATCCAGCATTCCAATAATGGAGCCAGAGTGTGGGTCTGGAGGCCAAAAGGCCCTCCCGAGGCAGATGAAGGAGCAGCTCCTAGGAAAGACAACTCTGAGTCCTGAAACCTGGGCAGGAACAATGGGAATGTGTCCCTGCAGCCAAGTGTTGTGTGTGAGAACAAGTAGATCTGACAGGATATTGTTTTACACATCCTGCCAGACCAAATCTCCCTGTTTGCCCCAAGGGCCCCTTTGGAAAATGCTCTGATCCACGGGGCTCCATGTGAAGGCTGCTGTGACCCTGAGGGACTTGCACAGGAATTCCATCCAGGAGCCTGGGTGCCCCTCACGGACTGGGACCCGGCCCCCTTCCAGCCAGAGGGGAAAGGGCCCCCCAAGCCTTGTTAGGCACAGACAACATGGTAAAGCTGAACAGCAAAGGGCCTGGGGGCATTATTCTGGAATTAAACAGGCAACACCTCCATGGACAACAGAATTATTGTTCCTAACTCCAATGAGATTGAGAAAAAAGAATGAAGAACGGTGTCACCAAAGTACTGCTGATGTCTGTAAGTTGTACCTTGATGGTCAGCCAGAATCTTTGTCTGCCACAAACACCTCTAGTGTTTCACCAAGGGGTTAGTGATCAAAATGGAATGATTAGTTATGGAAATGTAAAGATCAGGGTAGCCAAAGTACTGCATGTCAGCAATTGCTGGGTGTGTTCTCAGCTGAAGTTGGGAGGAATGGGGTTCCCTTGGAGGGCCCACCCTGTGGGGTGGCCAGAACTCTGTCCATGGGCTCTGACTCGTCACTGTCAGTGAAGGGACAGTTAAAGAAAACACAGGAATACAAGGATCAGTTTGACAGGATTCCCTAAGATTTCCCTTCAAGAGAAACCAAACCCTGTTGTAGTTCTAGAGGCCACAGTGTGAGAAGATTTCTGTGCTTTCCCATCCCTGCCAGTGTCAGTAGAACTTGGGGTGCTGGAGCTGGTCGGTGTCAGTGTCACACCACTCTTGGCTGCAGGGCCACCATTTCGGGTCCTTCAGCCACAACCACAAGGAAGAGTTGGGGCCCAGAGAACATTTTCCCCCAAGGAATGCCTTGGCTTTAAGAAAGCCGAAGATTCTGGTTCCTGCTGTGCCCCATGTGTGCTGCCCTGTCCTGTGGAGTTTCCATGAATCAGCTGAATGGATTATTATCAGAAGCAGCAAATGATGCTGTTAAAATGTGCAATAGCACATCCTGTGAGCTCTAACAAACACAAATGGGACTCCACAGAACCGCATGGCCTTGGATTATCTGCTTGCTGGCCAAGGAGGAGCCTGGGCTGCCATGGGACAGGAATGTTGAACTGCTCTCAGGGATGGGTTTGAAGGCCAACAGTCAGGAATCACCTTGACACAAAGAGCAGTGGAAGAGTGGCAAAAAGAAGAAAATTCTTCTTGGTGGGATTGGCTTCATGGCTGCCAAACTGGAGGCTGCTGTGAAATGCATTTGTGGCAGTGCCTGTCATCACTGCAGCGTGTGCACTTGGTGTGCACTCTGACATTCCATGTTAGAGTTGTTGTGACGCTTTGTGCTGGGCAGTGGAGTATTGAGACTTGTCTGAAAAGAGACAGTCTCAAGAAAAAAGAGGCATTTGATAAATAGCAGAGAATAACAGCAACTATTTAGTCATGTTTTAAAAGGAAGGTGAATAGCTCAGAATAATGAAATTAAACAGCACTTAATTGAAGCACAAGAGGAGATGCCTTTATGCCTAAAATATAAATCTAAACTGTGTTATTGAAGGAATTGTTATGAAGGTTGTAGTTCATTGTAGGTCTGAGGACTGATCAAAGTATCAAGGCCTGAACAGGCCCTGAGGCAAAGTTCACCTCTAGATGAACCTTCCAACCAAATGTTATATTTGTATCCACTCCTTAAGGAAGCATTATTAACAGCATGATCAGTGTATGTGTTCCTTGACAAAACATGGATTTATCTTTCTGTATTTAGAAACCAGACCAGGCCCCATCTGGCCTTGTTTGGAGTTGAAGGATCAAAGTCACCTCCCTTGGTTCCTCCTTGAGCCCTGGCCAGGCTTTGGGAGAAAGCAGTGAGGAGAATGAAACCAGGTGTTCCCAGATTGGCAGTGATGTCAGCTTGTTTGTTTAGCAGTGTAAAAGCTGTGTCCTCTCCCAGCGGGCTTGGAGCCTCCTTGGCTGCAAAGGTGGAGGCAGCTGCAGGAATTCCCAGTGTCTGGGAGTGGCTCTGCAGTCCTTGGCTTCCCCAGCTGATGTGTGGGTCTGGGTGATGGTGAAGTCTGAGCGGAACTGCTGATGGATATTTCTTTAATCACTGCAGGCAATCTTTGGTAGTAATGACTGGATGGACTGCTGAGCTTCTTTTGTAATTCTTTGCTAACAGTGATGTGCTTTGCTGAGCTCATCCTTCTGTACTTCTTTGCAGCTGTGCATGATATAAATGACACAATACCTTAATTTGGTGTCTGTGTCTTTGGTAGTGACCCTGTCCACTGGTGAAACAGGGCCCCCTCTTGCCTAAGTGTTACCTGGCAAGGCAAACCCCCTCCCTCCAAAATTTCCCCCTTCCTCCTTGTTCCCCCCCTTCATCCACTGAGCATGATGTCCCATGGTCTGGGGTATCCCCGGGCTCAGCTGGGGTCACCTGTCCTGGCTGTGTCCCTGCCAAGCTGCCCCGCAGCCCCAGCCCCTCCCCAGCGTGGCTGGACGAGGGGCAGGACAGGCCTTGGCTCTGCTGCAGCTCAGCAAGAACAAAACCATCTCTGCATGCTCAGCCCTGTGCTCAGCACTGGCCCAGCAGTGTCTCAGTGCCAGTGTCTGTGCCCTCAGTGCCTGCCAGGGGTTTCCATGGCAACTGCCAGCACAGGTGACCCAGGTGTCACCCCCAGTGCCGGTTGCCATGGAAACAGTGCCCAGCACTGCCCCTTTCTGTCTGGCTGACCTGGCCTTTGGCCCTGGCAGTGGCGTTGGCTGCTGGTTCCTGGTGCCTGCCCGGCCAGCACGGCACAGGGCAGGTGGCCATGGCACGAGCCCCCAGCAAGGGATCCCCTCTGGCTCTGGGCACTGACACCAGCCCTGAGCAAGGGGCCCAGGGCAGGTTTCCATGGCCACCAACCACCACAGCGGGTCCGGGCATTGGTTGCCATGGCACCAAACCAAGGAACGGGTCCCCGTGGCCATTGCCATGGCACCTGGTGGCACCAAGGAGTGTCACTGCAATTGTACCTGGAACAGCCCTGGCACCGCTTGGTCCTGAGGGTTGCCATGGCAGCCTAGGGCAGCAACAGCTCTGCAGGCAAGTGGCCATGGAACCTGGCTGCAGAAATGGCTCCTTGGGCTGGTTTCCAAGGAAACCTGAACTGATGGGGGTTGCCATGGCACCCAAACCCAGCAGTGGGGTCACTGCAGTGTCCATGGCAACAGTCCCTTGCAATGGCCCACTGCAGGTTGGGATGATGATCCACCCTCAGAGCTGTCCCAGGGCAGGTCTGGAGTGCTCTTGGTGGCACCTTGGGCTTGGCACACACTTGGGGAGGATGTCTGTTTGCAATGGGGAAACTCAGGAGTTTTAGATTGCTTCAAAAATCAAAGAAGGAAAATTCCTCTTTGGCTGTGTGCAGCCAGTTCTCCAAGCAAAGCAGGTCCCAGGTGAGTGAGGAGAGACACGATGGGCTTGGGGAATGTGGAGCCAGGTTGTCCACACTGCCTCAGACCTCAAGGCACAGCTGCTCTGAGCAGGCCAGACCTCCTTAGGAGAGTCCCTGCATCAATATCAGTCACTGAATGCTGCAATCACCACTTGTGTAATAGGAGCAGCAATTAAAGACACTCTTTAAAAAAGGAATCCATATTTCCTAGAAGCTCTTTGAACTATTTCTCCTTAACTGTCAAAGGAAACCCTCCTAATGAACTGCACTAGAGCAGAGGGAAATCAAGGCAGAGCCGTGGTTTGTCAGGACTTGCTTGATCCTAATGAGCCTCACTGTGCATTTGGAGCTGAGCCCTTGAACCTCAGGGCCTGGGAGGAGATTGCACAAACCTTTCCAGGAGTCAGAGTCAGTGGAAACACTCAAAGTGTGTCAAGGCATTCATGGGTCCCACTGAGGTCCCTCTGCAGCACAGGCTCCTAGTGGACTCCTTGGAGGAGAGAATTGGTGGCCAGGATGGCATAAAAACTTCTCAGACACTCAGTGTGGAATGGAAAATCCTCAAAGTATCCTAAACACCTTGAGTGCCTCAAAGCATTAATGAGCCTCAGGTGGGACTTGGGGTCATTTGGTCCCTCAGGAGCTGGGCTGGGGGCTCCAGAGGTGGCTGTGGAGCATTGCCTGTGCTGTGCCAGGGACTGGCAGGCACTGCTGGGCTGGGATAGAGGCTCTGGGGGGATTGGGGTTCCAGGGCAGGGCAGTGCTGAACCTGTCCCTTCCTCTCCCCCCCCACACAAAATGTTTGTAGCTAAGTCTCCTCTAGTCTCCCACAGTAAGGCAGTGTTGGAGGTGAAATCCCAATTCTGGCCATGGGCATCTGGAGGAGAAGGACAGTTCTTTCCCATAGGAAGGAGAGCATGGAGCCTTCCCCAGGGTTTTGGGGACAGATGAGAGGTGACCCTCATGAAACCATTGCAAGCCAGACTTGTCCTGGCAATATTGCTATGGGAACAATCCCTGGATATAAGGAAATTTGGAGGTGAAATCCCAATTCTGGCCATGGGTGCCTGGAGGAGGAGGAGAGTTCTTTTCCACAGGAATGAAAGCACAGAGCCCCAGTGTTTCAGCAGCAGATGAGAAGTGACCCTCAACATGCCAGGGTCAGTTGGACCAGTCAGGCAGTCCATGGGACCCAAACCAGCCAGACCTGTTCTGTGATCCCTTGGTTTTATGGGGCTCCAGAGTGTCACAATGGTGCCTTCGATCCACAGGGCCCCTCAGTGTCATAAAGGTGACTTGATTCCATGACTTCCAGCAATGTCACAATGGCCCCTGGATTACAAGAAGACCTGCAGTGTCACACTGGCCCCTAAGTTTGATGAGGTCCCACAATGTCACAGTGGCCCCCAGATGTCATAAGACCCTTCAGTGCCACAACGGTCCCAAGGATTCCATGACGCCTTGCAGTGTCACAAGGGTCTCCGTGGTTCCCCAGGCCCCACAATGTCACGTGACTCCTCTGTTCCATGAGCCCTGCAATGTCACAATGGACCTTTGGACCATGGGGGTTTGCTGTGTCACAATGGTCTCCTTTGACTCCCCAGTGTCACAATGGACCATTGATGACAGGAGGCCACTCTGTGTCACCCTAGACCATTGGTTCTATGCAGCCCTGCAGTGTCACAAAGGCCTCTTGGTTTCACAGGGCCCCACAATATCACAATGATCCTCTTGACCCCAGGGTCACAATGGTCTCACTGGTTCCATGAGGCCTCAGAGTGTCACAATGCTTTGCTTATTCCATGGGGCCTCATAATGTCACAGTGGTCTCCATGATCCCATGAGTCCCCTGAGTGTCACAATGGTTTCTGTGATTCCATGGTGCCCCAAAGTGTCACAATGGCCCCTTGTTTCCATGAGGCTGTGAAGTGTCTTAATTGTCTTTGCATGTTTCCATGATGCCTTGCAATGTCACAATGGACCTTTGGCTCCATGGAGTCTCACTGTGTCACAATGGCCCCTTGGTTCCATTACACCCCAAAGTGTCACAATGGTCTCCATGGTTCCATGAAGCCCCACGGTGTCACAATGGACCCTTGGTTTGATGGGGCCTCTCAGTGTCACAGTGATCCCTACATTCCATGGAGTCACACAGCATCAGTACAGTCCCCTTTGTTCCATGCGGCCCAGCAATGTCACAGTGCTCTCCATGATTCCATGAGGCCCCACAGTGTCACAAGGCTCCCTTGGTTCCATGGCCCTGGGCTGCTGCATTCCCCCTTCCCCTTCTCAGGCCGCCCTGCCAGCTGAGAAATGCTCCTTGGGCCTTGGCCTTGGCCAACAGCCCCTGGGCTCAGCTCCTCTGCAGCTCATCACAAACACTGTCTGCTCCAGGCACTGCTGCTGCCCAAACAGCTCCTGGCTCCTTTTGGAGCAGCCCTGGGAACTGGTTTTTTTCCCTCCGTGGCACAACATCCCTGTTCTCACCCTGCCAAAGAAAGCTGCTGATGCCAAGTGTGGCCAGGATGAACCATTGCTGGGACTGAAGCCCCTCTCGTGGGGCCCTGCAAACAGCGCTCCAAAAGGAGCCCTTGGAGCTCTCCTGGGCCAGCGACTCCCTCTGAGTGGGGCCTCTCCCAGCCGGGAACTCTCCCGTTTGCTGCACTTGGGGATCCCAAACAACGACAGAGCCTGGGCCGATATCCCCACTCCTCCAGGCTCAACCCTTCACCCGCTGGGGAGATGCCAAAGCATCAGCAGTGAGCATTCCCTGCCCTCAGGGGAATTTCTCATAAGTGCCTTGCACTGACTCTTGGTGTCTGTGTGCACACAGGAGTGCCTCTGCTGGGGAAATGTGGCAGAAATGCTGCTCTCTGAGGGGTTTGAGTGCCTTGGACAGCTGAGTCAGTCAGGCCTGTAAGTAAGGATAAATCACAAGGTCTAAGTGAAGTTAAATGTGTTAAGAGATGTTCTCATGCTAAGTTGTTTAATATATGTTATAAGCGGAGTTAAATACTGTTAAGTGTTATTTCTCTTTTAATGTGCAAAATCATAGATTTTAAGTTAGGTTAAATGCTGTTACGTGCTGTTGTTTTGTACATTGTGAAGTTGAAGGTATCAGTTAAGGTTAAGATATCAGTTAGGTCCTGTTAAGTTTGAGCTCTGTTAAGCTTTTGGGCCGTAATCCTTTTATCCCTGCTCTCACTGTCCTTTTGTCACACACACACACAGGGACAGTTCTCAGTTCATTTCTGGTTTGATTGCCTGGATTCTGTTTGGTTTTGTTGTTGCTTTGTTTCCCTAGAGTGCCTGAAGTGTCCAGTCAGGAGCAGAGTGACTCTTGCCAAGGAACTTTGTGCTGCTGTCCCTTAATATTAAATCTGCTTTTTGCTGATCCCTTGCCAGGGATTTTTTCAGTGCTCTCAAGCCCTCGTTCGTAACAGGGTGAAGGAGCCCTGGCCCAGGCTGTGTCCCTAGGGGACACGGGGACGCTGCCGGGGGGTCCCTGTCCCCCTGTCCCACCCCCAGGGCCCTGTCCCCCCATCCCCATGTCAGGCTCTGGGGTCAATCTTGTGGAACATCCTCTGGGGGAGGCTGCGGCACCGGGGGGCAGGGGGGACCCAGGGGGACAGGGGACCCCGCTGTGCACGAGCAGGGTTGGACTGCTCTGGGGGCAACTGTGAGGGGGGACAGGGCAGAGTGACCTCCCCAGTGACCTCACACAGCCCCTGACATGTCACACAGCCCCTGTGATGTCACAGCCATCTCTGGGACGTCACACAGCACCCTTCTTATGTCACAGAACCAACTTTGGGATGTCACCCCAGAATGTCATACAACTGCTCTGTGATTTCACAGAAGACTCTGTGAGGTCATTGCCTGTTCCATGATGTCACAGCCTACTCTATGATGTTACACAGCCACCCACTGATGTCACAACCCACCCTCTAATGTCACAGGGCCATACTCTATGGTGTCAGGATCTGCTCTCTGGCCTCAGACCCTACTCTATGATGTCACAGACAGCTCTGTGATGTCACAACCCCCTCAGCGATGTCACCAAACCCTCTCTGTGATGTCATACTGCCAGTCTGTTATATCACAGCACACACTTTGACATCACAGCCTGCTCTATGAGCCCACACAGCCATGCCATGATGTCACAGCCTGCTCTGTGATGTCACAGAATCTCCTCTGTGATGCTCTAGCTGCTCAGTGACATCTCACAACAAACTCTGTGATGCCTTAGACCAATCTGTGACCTCACACCACCCTCTCTGTGCTGTCACACAGCCCATTACTGACATCACAGCTGCTCTGTGCCTCTCTGACACAGCCACAGAAGTGCTGCTGTGACACAGCCCCCTCTGGGACATCCCACAGCCCCTGCCAGTGCTGAGCCCCTGTGAGCTAAGGTTCAATTCCACCTGTCCAATCTTTTATACACAAACCTTTGAGAAATTCTGGGGCTGGGATTGAAACCAGCCACTCCCAGTCTCCTCTCTTAGAAGGAATTTTAGAAGTCTAGGGACGCTGCAGGGGTTTGAAGATCCATGGTGACTGTTGGATGTCATTTCTCCACTTCATGTCTCAGCAGTATCTTCTCCAATAAAGAAATAAAACCTCGGTCTGAATCTCCCATTGTGACCATGACAGGAACCCCTGTGAGTGTCTGGGATATCCCGGCTCTTGGGCAGCCTGGGGACTCCTGGGATGTCACCGTGGAGCCCCCGTGAGTGCCTGTGACAGATTGGTGCCTTTGCAGCCCAAGGTCCTTTCGGATGTCACCATGGAATGGCTGTGACTGCCTCTGACCACACGGCTCTTTACCACCCCCAGAAAGCCCTGGGAGGTCTCCATGGAGCCCCTGACTCTGCCTGTGACATTCCAGCTCTTGAACAGCCTGGAGACTCTTGGAAAATCCCCATGGAACCACTCTGAGGGCCTGTGAGAAATCTGAGCCTTAGCAGGTAACCATCACAAGCCCCCTGTTGCTATGATCAGTTTCTATGGCAACCATCCACAATCCCCTGTTGCTATGCTCAGTCCCAGGGCAACCATCACCAGGTTGCCAGGATCCATTTCCATGGCAACCATTACCAGACCCTTGTTGCTATGATCTGTTTCCATGGCAACCATCACCCACCCCCCCCACCCCCCCACCCCCCCGTTGCTATGCTCAGTCCCTTGGCAGCTCCATGGAGACCCCATGCCAGGGGTGGTTGCCATGGACACCAGCTCAGGCATGCAGCCAGAGCGTGTTGCCATGGCAACCACTGGCAGTTCCCATCCCCAGGATCACAGAACCACAGAATTGGCTGAGCTGGGAGGGACCCATCAGGATCCTCCAGTCCAACTGCTGGCCCTGCACAGGACACCCCAACAATGCCAGCCTGGGCCTGGCAGCGCTGTCCAACCGCTGCTGTAGCTCAGAGAGCCCTGGAGCTGGGACCCTTCCCTGGGGAGCCTGGGCAGGGCCCCAGCAGCCTCTGGAGAAAAACCTTTTCCTGAGATCCAACCTAAGCCTGCCCCGACTCAGCTGCAGCCGTTCCCTCTAGTCCTGTCCCTGGGCACCAGAGTGAAGAGGTTCCCACAGCCCCAGCCAGGGACCTGCTCCCAAGGCTGTTGCCATGGCCACCAGGGCTGGGATCAGCTGGGATGCTCAGTTTCCACAGGCTGGGGTTCAGGAATGGAATTCCCCAATTTCCTGCTCCCGCTAAAACCCTGCTGCCTTTCCTGCCCTCCTGCCTCCCATGGAAAGCACAAAAGGCAAAGATCCTGGGCTGGGATAAGAAGTATTTATTAGGAACATCAACAAGATGAAGAACACACAGGAACAGAAACAATATTGGTAATAGGAGGGATAAGAAAAACTATTTTCAGGGAAAACTACATCAATCGCTGGCTCTTCATGGCTATGTATTTCCCCCATCTTGAAAGGACACCCTTCTTTTCAGGGAGACAGAGTCCCTTTCCTGCCCCTGGCAATGACCTGCGGTAGGAGTGAATGTAATGACACAGCCATGACCAGACCCTCATGTTCTTCAATCCCACATCATGTCATTGCCAGGGGCAAAAAAACAGGTGTCTTCCTAGCATGGATCACAGGGAACATGGATCACCAGGTGTCTTTCCAACGTGAGTCCTCCAATGGGGGATGAAGCTGGAGCAGTGCACAAAGCTCTTCCTGCAGTCAGGGCATTCGCAGGGCTTCCCTTACAGGTGCGTCCGTTGGTGTCTGGTCAAGTAAGAGCTGCTGGAGAAGCTCTTCCCACACTAGGGACACTCATAGGGCCTCTCCCCAGTGTGGATGCGCTGGTGGGTGACAAGGGTGGAGTTGCGGTTGAAGCCCTTCCCACAGTCAGGACAGCGGAAGGGCCTCTCATCGGTGTGGATCCGCTCATGCAGGAGGAGATTGGAGCTGGTGTGAAACCTCTTCCCACACTCGGGACACTCGTAGGGCCTCTCCCCAGTGTGGATGCGCTGGTGCCTGATGAGGAGGGAGTTGCGGTTGAAGCCCTTCCCACAGTCAGGGCAGTGGAAGGGCTTCTCCTCTGTGTGAATCTGCGGGTGCTGGAGGAGACGGGAGCTGATCTGAAACCTTTTTTGACACTTGGGACATTCATAGCATCTCTCCCCAGTGTGGATGCATTGGTGCCTGACAAGTTCTGAGCTGCAGCTGAAGCCCTTCCCACACTTCCCACACTCCCCACACTCGTAGGCCCATTCCCCAGTGTGGATCATCTGGTGGCGGATCAGGTTGGAGCTCTGCCTGAAGCTCTTCCCACACTCTAAGCACTTGTGGGGCTTCTCCCCATCATGAAGCTGCCCATGGGCCATGAACTCCGAGCTCTGCCTGAAGCTCTGGCCACCTTTCTTGCTCAGGATGGGTCTTTTTTCCTCAGAGCTCCCTGGGCTGGGTTTGCAGCCCCTCCTGCTGCGGGATCTCTGTGGAATTTCCTCCATGTTGGATTCCGGTGCCATAGAACCACTCAAAACGGCCTCTTCAACGAGGTTCTGCTGCGGGAATTTGTCCTCCCTGGTCTCCATCTTCAGCTCCTTCCCTGGGGGAGGAAGGACAAGGAGAGGATGGCATTTACCTCCATGCCACAGGGAAGGGGAAGGAGATCCCCCCCAGTGCATCCCCGGCAGGACGGTGTCGGCAGTGGGACTGTCCTGCAGCCAGGGGCCATGCTGTGCGTGGAGATGGAGCAGGAGAGAGGGGGAAAGGGGCACTGACTTCCTCCTCATCTGCCTGGGGGTCTGGGACATCTTCGTCTTCCTCAAAGCCTCCTCCTCCATGTGGCCAAGGTTTGGGAATGAGAAATCCTGTTTTGGGGAACAACAAGGGATGAGCAGGTTGAATTAAAAGGTCCCTTTGCCCAACTCCATCTCTAGAAGTCACCAGCAATCTGGGATCCATAAAAACCTCCCAAACACCAAGATTCAGCCCTGAAAATGCCTCCCAGGAATTCCCTGTCTCTGATCTCTCACCTTTGGTGTTTGGGGTTTCCCCCATCCCAGCTGCTGGGGGTCATGCTTTTATTGGGGGTCCCACAATACTTAGTACCCACCCTTCACAGGCTGCTGGGAGTTCCAGGAATTTGAAAAATTCCCCCTTTTTCATCTCCCCATCTAGGGATGCTGGGGATTTTGGGGTCCCAGGGTCCCTTTTCCCCTTATTCTCTGCCTTGGGCTGCAGGGGCTCCAAGGAGTCCCCCCTGCCCCTCTCCAGGCTCTTGAGGGTCCCACCAATGGTGGCGTTTCCCCCTCTCTGGGTTCCCCCCTTTGGGCTCCTGGGGCACACAGGGCTCTGCTCCTCCAGGCTGCCTCTGCTGGCAGCCACCACTGGCACCCCCAGTGTCCCCCCAAGGGGCATTCTCTGCTCAGCTTGCTACTGACATCATACTGGGATCATACTGGGAGCAGCTGGGCCCATGCTGGGGCAGACTGTGATCACACTGAGGGAGAGTGGGATCATATTGGGATCACACAGGGAGTGAGTAGGAGACTGGGGGGGCAAATGAGACCATGCAGGGGGAAATGGGATTTACATGGAGTGAGTGGGATCATGCTGAGGGTGACCAGGAGCAGCTGTGAGCAACTGGGATCCTGCTGGGAGCAACTGGGAGGAACTGGGAGTCGTTGGGTACATGCTGGGGGTGATTGGAAGCAACTGGGCATATAGTGGGATAAACTGGGATCATACTGGCAGTGAGTGCCACTACACTGAGGCTGACTGGGAGTGCTTGGGAGCAAATGGGATCAGGAGGGAAGGAACTGGGAGTGACTAGGAATGTGCTGGAAGGAACAGGGGTACACTGGGAGAGATTGGGAGGGACTGGAACAAAACTGAGGGTGAAAGGGAACAACTGGAACCATGTGAGGCACAACTGGTTCATACTGGAAGTGACTGGGAGCTCACTGGGGTCATCTCTGGACCATACTGGGAGGGACTGGGAACACACCCTGCACGTCATCCCTGTACTGGGGGTGACTGGGAGCACACTGGGAGCAAATGGAATCATACTGGAAATGACTGGGTTGATCTAGCTGGAGGCAACTGTGACCATACTGGGAGTCAGTGTAAGTAACTGGGATTTTACTGGGACCATACTGGGACTGACTGGGACTATGCTAGGGGCAACTGGGAGAACTGGGAACACACTGGAGGTAATTGGGAGAATACTGGGGGCAAATTGCATCATAATGGGGAAATGACTGGGAGTGCCTGGGCTCATGCTGGGAGCAGCCCCTGCTGGCCCCGACAGCCCTGAGCCCCTTTCCTGGCCATGCCACCCCTCCAGCCCCAGTTGCCCCCAGGGCCGGGGGGCCGACACTTCCAGGGGTCCCCTCCCCCTCGGGGTCCCCCTTTGTCTTCTGGGGCTCTCCTCTCTCCGAGATCCCACTCAGCGAAGCCACGGCTCTCCCGGGGCTCCCCAAAACCGGTGTCCCCCTGCCGGGGCTCTGCTGCCACCATCTCCACCAGGATCCCCCCAAAAACACCTGCCGGGGACCCCCCAATGTCCCCCCGAGGGCCATCTGCAGCTCGGCTTTGGAGCCCTGCCAGCTCCAAACATCCCCCCAAATAACTCCAAGCCCAGGCACCCCCAGGATATTTGGGGCGAGCTCCCCCTCCCCGGGCACCTGCGGGATGGGGGGCGATGCTCCCGGGTGCTGCGAGTTCAGGCAGCGCCGGAGCCGCGTGGCTCCCCGTCCTCTCCTCCCACTGCTTCCTGCTGCCGCTTCGTCTCTTCCTCCCTCCCTCCTCCTCCTCCTCCCCCGCTGCCGGAGCCCTCACAGCCCGTGGGAAGGGCGGGGATGGAGCCGGGACAGGTCGGAACGCAGAGAGGGCTGGGGGGGATGCCAGGAGTGGGAGTGACTGGGCTGTACTGGGATCATACTGGGAGCAGCTCCTGGGTGACTGAGTTCTACTGGGATCATACTGGGAGTGAGGAGGAGCAGCGCGATGGCTCCAGTGCTGGGGCTGGGGGCGCTCCTGGGGGACCAGGGGGAAGTTGGACCCCTGGCACCGGGACCCTGAACCGTCACTGTCGGCACCGGGACCCCCCTGCTCCCCTTATCCTGCACAGAGACCCCCCCCTGGATCCCTCATTTCTGGACATCGGGACCCCTGGTCATCCCATGGCTCCTGGCCATCCCATGGCTCCCAGCCTCCAGACTTGCTGTGACCCTGGGACACCCTGGAACGCCTTGGACCCCCATTCCTGCCTTTCCCAGCCCCACCTTTGTGCAAAACCAGAGACCCCCTGAACTGCCCCTTCCCAAATACTCTGTGTGTCCCCACCCTGGTCCCCCCTTTTTGGGAAATCCTGGACTCCCCTTTCCTGGGCTCAAGGACCCCCTGGAACTCCCTTCTACCTTTCCACGTCCCTGCCCCCCATTTCTGTGACCCTGAGACCCCACTGTACCCCCGGTCCTGAGAACCCAGATGCCCTTTTACCCCTTTGCCTGGCACTGAGACCCCCCTGCACCCCCTTATCCAGTACCAGCTCAACCTTTTCCTGGCCCCCGCCTCTCCCAGCCCCCAGCCCCACCCTTTTCCCTGGCCTGGGACCCTGTGCCCCCATTCCTGCCTTTCCCAGACCCCAGCCCCTCCTTTCCACACACTGAGGAGCCCTGGCACCCCCTTTCCTGGGCACAGGATTCCCTGGACATCCCATCCCAGCTCTCCCAGTCCCTGCACCCCCTTTCTTTGACTCTGAGCTCCTGAACCTCCTTCCCAGCTCTGCCAGTTCTCCCTGTACCCCCTTTCCTTGGCCTGTGGACCCCCCTGGATCCCCAAACTCTCACTTTCAGCTCCCCAGCTCCCCCAAATCTCCGTGCCCCCCCCCCAGTTCTGCACAGTGACCATGGTGACACTATGGAACCTCATGGAGCCATGGTTCAGTTGTGACAATGCGGGTCCAAGGTCACCATGGTGACACTATGGAACCTCATGGAGCCATGGGTCAGTTGTGACAATGCAGGTCCAAGGTCACCACGGTGACACTGGGGGACCTCATGGAACCACGGGTCAGTTGTGGCACTGTGGGGACCTTATGGAATCAAAGGAGGCCATTGTGAAACTGCCATGGAACCAAGGGTGACACACTGGAGCCCATAGTGTCACAGAGGAGCCATTGTGATGCTGGGGTCCCCATGGAACCAAGGGAACATGGAACAGGCTGATGCCTTCAGATTTAGCTTTCATATTTTCCAGATTCTGTACTGCATTAGTCTGTAACTCTGAACTTCATACAGAGTGTTAGCAAGTTTTCTTCACAGTGTAGTCAGACAAAACAATCCTTTCTCAGCTGGAGAGCCAAGGACCCTGTTGCAGCTTCAGGCCCAAAAAGTGCAAACAACAGTGAATTGAGAACAGCAATCTGGTAAGATGGGACTTCATAAACTGTAAGTGGACAATTAACCTCAATATGTAAATGGACCAAAACTTATAGAAGTGTGAAAGCTCATGACCTGGTATCCATCTTGGGTGTAGCCCTGGCCAGGCTCTTGTACTGCCCCAGGTGTGTCCTTTGAAGGCCTTTTTAATAAATCCCTACTTTATTCCTGTAACACTGTCCAGACTCTCTTCTAGATTGCCTCTCAAGGCATCAAGGCTGGCCTGGCCAGGCCACCTGGGAGCTGCCTGACAGGTCCAGCTGAGCTTGGAATGTTGAGGGCTGCTGCTCATCTGCCCCTGGAGCACTGGGGATCCTTCAGGTGTCCATGGCCAAAATTGGAATTCATCCTCCAAATTCCTTGTATGCAAAGATTGTTCCCAGATGAAATCTGCCAGGACAGACAGATCTGGCTGCCTTGGCCACCCAGGGGCCATCTCTCATCTGCCTTTGAAACACTGGGACCATGTGCTTTTCTTTCCTATGGGAAAACAGCACCTCTCACATCCAGGCACCCATGGCCAAAGTTGGGAATCCACTTCCAGAATTCCCTATATCCAAGAATAGTTCCCAGACAAAAGCTGCCAGAACTGACAAGGCTGGCTGGCCTTGGCTTCCTGAGGGCTGGCACTCATCTGCCTCTGAAGCACTGGGGCTCTGTGCTTTCCTTCCTAATGAAAAGAGCTCTTCTTTCTATCTAAGCACCCACAGCCAAAACTGAGATTCCACCTCCAAAATGCCCAATGGCCAAGGACAGCCCCTACACAAATGGTGCCAGGAGAGACGGGTCTGGCTGGCTTGGCCCAAGGGTGGCCACATCTCATCTTCTTCCAAAACACTTGAACTTCACGCTTTTCTTTTCCTATGGGAAAAACAACCAATCTTGACCAGGTGCCCATGGTCAAAATTGAGATTCCACTTCCCAAATTCTGTATGTTCAAGGATTGGTCTGTGAAAAAAGCTGTCAGGAGAAACAGGTCTGTCTGACTTGGCCTCTCAGGAGGCTTCTCTCTCCACTTCTGCCCCTGAAACACTTGGCCTTGGTGCTTTCCTTCCTATGGAAAAGAAACATCCTTCTTATCAATGCAGAAATGGCCAAAATTTGGATTCCACATGCAAAATCCCCTATATCCAAGGGTTGCTTTCAGACAGAAGCTTCCAGAACAGAGAGGTTTGGCTGCCCTTGGCCTCTGGTGACTGCCCCTCATCTGCCCCTGGAACACTGGGGCTCAGTTGTTTCCTTCCTATGGAGACCATGGTGACACTGTGGAACCAAGGGAACATGAAAGAGCCCTGGCTGATTTGGCCTCCCAGGGGCCACCTGACAGATCCAGCTGATCTTGGAATGTCAAGGGCTGCCTCTCATCTGCCCACGAACCACTGGGGCTCCATGCTTTCCTTCCTATGGAAAAGAACTGTCTCTCTTTTCAGATGCCAATGGACAAATTAGGTACTCCCCCTAAAATATTTCCTATATGCAAGGATATCTCCCAGAAAAAAAACCTGCCAGCTCTGGCTGGCCTTGGCCTCTGGTGGTCACCTCTCATCTGCCTCAGATGTACCAGGGCTCTGTGCCTTCCTTCCTATGGAAAAGAAGCAGCCTTCTTGTCTATGGGCCATGGCAGAAATTGGAATTTGGCTGCCAAAATTCCATCTATCCCAGGATTGCTCCCCAGCAAAAGATGCCAGGACAGACAGCTCTGCCAGGCCTTTGCAGTGTGATTTTCTCACACTACGAGCTGAATGTTTTCATCTGTAAGGACCTTGGAGAGAACCCAGAGATCTCCCAAGCTGGGGTTTGCAGGCCTCAAGAGCATAACCCATAAATGGAGGCTGATGTGCCTGGGGTCAGAGCAGGAGTGGCCTGGAAGGGCTTGGAGGGTGGTTTCAGAAGTGGTGGAGCTTTTCCTCCATAGTGGGAAACAGCCAGAGAGAGAAATGATATCTCAAATACAGCTGGGGAGGCCCAGACTGGACATGAGGAGAAAGGAATTTCCCTGCCAGGGCAGGGCTGTGGTGCAGCATGTCCCCAGCAGGAGCCTGGAGCAGCCCAAGGCTTTGTGTGGGCAGGCAGAGGCAGGCAGGAGGCAGAGCTGTCAGCAAAGGAAGGGGCCAGCCAGGTGGGGCAGCCGGGGGATGACGACAGCCTGCAGGGACAGAGGCCAGGGCAGGGACACTGTAGGACAGCCTGGGCTGCACAGGGCACAGGGATGGGCAGCAGCTGCAAGGCCCTGACAGAGCCAACTCCTGCAGCACTTTGGCCATGGCTGCTGGGCGTGGGGCCACGAGGGGACAGGTGACCCTTGCAGGCCTGGGGCCTCATTGCCTCCTTGTCCCTGCTCAGCAGCCTGGCAGGGGCCGCTCCATGGTCCTGCCCCTGGCATTGCACATGCCCACATCCCAGTGCCCATCCCAGGAAGAGCCCTGAGCAATGAGGGAGGGACAGGATCTGCCTTGCCAGGGGCTGGGACTCAGGCCTTGGCCCTTTGCATTATTGAAACACATCCAGGTTTGCTCAGCACCAGAGACACGTTCCCCTTGCTTGTTCCTACCTGTCATCACTGCCTCCAGTATTCTGCTCTACCTGGTGAAAACTTTCTCAGTTGTGTCCCTCAGTGGGACCCATTAAAACTTCAAAAAACTTTGGAGTTTAATTTTAACTTTTAGTTCTGAATAAGTTTTTTGAACCCTCTCAGGGACTGAGTCTGTTGTAAACAACACCAAATCCCCAAGAGGCTCATTAAAATCCTTGCACTGTGTCTGTGCTGCTGAGCTGGGTTGGGCCTCTGGCACAGAAGAAGCTCCTGGAAACCAAGAGGAGCTCAGAAATACATTTCTTGTGAGGAGCTGCTTTTCTCCCAGCCCAGCTGGGCTGAGGGCTCTTCCTGCAGGTGCATGAGACCAGTGAAGCAGACAGAAGCTCAAAGCAGCTGGAAGGACAATTTTGAGTTCATTCATGAAGAAACCTTCCCAGCTTTTGATCCAGTCAGTCTGTGTGTGCCTGCAGGGATCTCTGAAAGCTGACCCAGGACAGAACTGACATGACTGTAAGGATGGCTCTGCTGCCGTTTCTGCTTTGGGGGAGGATGTGCTCCAGAGCGGGGCTGCCCTGGACACCCTCGAAGGGACAGGGCAGGATGGCTCCTGCTGCCAGGGACAGCTGCAAGGGGTGAAGTTGGGGCTGCAGCCAGGGCTGCCCAGGGCTGTCCTGCAGAGCAGGTCCTGCAGCCCTCAGGGCTCTTGGCCATGCCAGGGGATGTGCCACCTGCCAGGGGCAGCTCTCAGCCTGCCTGGCAGCTGCCCATGGATGGTGCACAGGGGCTGTGGGTGCAAGGACTGACTCCTGCCAGGTCATTCCTGCAGATGGAGAGGGTGCTGTGGGAGCCAGGGCTGCTCAGAGCTCCAGCTCATGCCCAGGTCATTCCTGAGGGGACTTTTCATTAGCTCATTCAGGACAGGGGTTTCCTGCTTGGGTCTCTGCTTTCCTGAATCTGTGCTCCCACTTTTCCCTGCCTCAGTTTGGTGGCAATGGAAACTCAGCTGTGCAGGGTAGAGCAGGGGCTGAGGCTCTTAAACCATCCCTTGAGTTTTCTTGGAAACCTCAGCAAGTGCCTGCACTTCCCCAGACTCCATATCCATGCTGCATCACCTTTCCATGGTTCCCAGGCCGGGGGAGCTGCTCTTTAATCCCTGCAGCCCCAAGCAGCTGCAGGGCAGAGCTGGCCCAGGGGCTGGGCTGGGCTGTGGCAGCTCTGGCAGGGAAGGAGCCTGGGGCCACAGGAGCAGCTTGGGCTGGGGCAGCTCCAGCAGCAGAGCCGTGGGCAGGGAGGGAGGGAAGCAGTGCTAAGGGAAGCCCTGCTGCAGTGCAGATGTGGCACCTGCCAGCCCTGCCCTGCAGGGCAGACACTGCCCTGAGCAGCACAGCTCTTGTGTCCCCTCCCAGCCAGCACAGCCCTCAGCCCAGGGGCTCAGGGCCCTCAGTCCCTCCTGGGCTGGCAGAGCAGCTCCAAAGGTGAAAGCTCCATGTGCCCATTCCCTGCTGACCAGGGCCTGAGGGCCACTGTCCTGCCCTGCTGCTGCCTGGCAGGGGCTGAGCAGGGCTGGGCAGGGAAAGGCTTTTCCTCAGGCCCAGCTCTCTCTCTCTCCTTGCCTTGCCCAGGTGCTCCTGGCATTGCTGAGGAGCTCTCTGGAATGGCAGTTCCAGCTGCAGGGTCAGGCCCAGCCCTTGGGCTCCTCCTGTGCAGGCTGAGCACAGCAATTAAGTGTCCCAGTTCCCTGTGCCTGGGGAGCTCTGGGCAGGGCAGGTAGGGAGGCTGGCAATGAGCCCACTCTCCTCAAGCAGTGCCTGGGACAGGACCCTCGGTGTGTCCTCAGGATGCCATCCAAGCTGTGAGCTGCCTCCTGGGGATTCTGGGGGACAGGAGTGTCCTTGGCCAGGAGTGTCCTTGGCCAGGAATGGGGCTGAGACTCTGAGAAAGGCTGAGCCAGTTTGCTCTGCTGTGGGTCCCTCTGCTCTCACCTGTGTCAGACTGATTTTCAGGGGAACACATGGAATGTCCTGGATCTCAGAAAGGGCAGCTGGGGACAGAGGGGAGCGACAGAGCAGCTCCCCTCACCCTTCACTGAATTGCAGCCACTGCTCTTGCTTTGCACAGTTCTCTCTGATCTCCCTGGGTACAGCAGGAAACCCTCTCAAATTGTCTTTGGCTGTCACTGCCCTTAGCCCTGGGACAGAAGGTGGTGCTGACCTCCTCTGCCTCAGGAGCAGTTTGGGTTGATGAAGTCCAAGCCCAGGACGAGCCCCATTCCCATGACCCCAGTGCTGCAGAGCAGAGCTGACACCTCAGTGTCCATGGGCAGAGTCCCTGCTCATCACAGATATGGGGCCAGATCCCAGCAGAGCTCCAGGCCCAGGGCCGAAGGAATGGCTCTGAGAAAAAGAAAAATTGGGTGGCACAGAGAAGTAGGGACAGGACTGGGAGAAAGGGCTTGGACATTGCTCAGTAAAGTCTCCCCTGACTTGTCAATGTGCCCTCCATGGCCAGAGTGAAGAAATGTCCAACAGCAGCTCCATCAGGCACTTCCTCCTGCTGGCACTGGCAGACACATGGCAGCTGCAGCTCCTGCACTTCTGCCTCATGCTGGGCATCTCCCTGGCTGCCCTCATGGGCAACGGCCTCATCATCAGCGCTGTAGCCTGCGGCCACCACCTGCACAACCCAATGTTTTTCTTCCTGCTCAACCTGGCCCTCACTGACCTGGGCTCCATCTGCACCACTGTCCCCAAAGCCATACACAATTCCCTCTGGGACACCAGGAACATCTCCTACACAGGATGTGCTGCACAGGTTTTTCTAATTTTCTTCTTTTTTGGATCAGAGTATTCCCTCCTGACCATCATGTGCTACGACCGCTATGTGTCCATCTGCAAACCCCTGCACTACGGGACCCTCCTGGGCAGCAGAGCTTGTGCCCACATGGCAGCAGCTGCCTGGGCCAGTGCCTTTCTCAATGCTCTTGTGCACACGGTCAATACTTTTTCCCTGCCCCTGTGCCATGGCAATGCCCTAGGCCAGTTCTTCTGTGAGGTGCCCCAGATCCTCAAGCTCACCTGTTCACACTCCAACCTCAGGGAATTTGGGCTTCTTGTGTTTTCCACCACTGCAGTATTTGGTTGTTTTGTGTTCATTGTTTTCTCCTATGTGCAGATCTTCAGGGCTGTGCTGAGGATCCCCTCAGAGCAGGGACGGCACAAAGCCTTTTCCACCTGCCTCCCTCACCTGGCCGTGGTCTCTCTGTTTCTCAGCACTGCATTGTTTTCCTACCTGAAGCCTCCTTCCATGTCCTCCCCATCCCTGGATCTGGCCCTATCAGTTCTGTACTCGGTGGTGCCTCCAGCCCTGAACCCTCTCATCTACAGCCTGAGGAACCAGGAGCTCAAGGCTGCAGTGTGGAGACTGATGACTGGATGGCTTCAGAAACATTAAACTGCTGGAAAATTTCTGCAAATCACTTGTAATAAAAGCAGTTTTTGTTACTTCTTCATAGTTTCAGTTTGAAAATTTGGTTTTTTGCTTTACTTTTTTTTGTATTGTCCATAAAGAAAAGTCATTGTTTCTGCCATTTTCCATTTTGTTCTTCTCCATCTTCCCTGTGGCCAAAGACTGTGTCAATGGGATGTGCTCTCAGTGGCTTTAAAGGAACTAAAGGATCTGCCAGCAATATTTTCTGCAGAGATGCCCTTTTGTTGCCTTCTCTGGAGCTGCAGCAGCAATGTCTGTGTGCAGAGCTGGGAGAGATCAGTGCTGGCACAGCAGCTGTGCCCAGCAACAGCAGCACTTGGTGTTGCCAGTGCTGCTCCCGTAGCCCTGCCCCGCTGCCCTGGTGGCCCTGGTGTTGCTGTAGGGCCCGAGTGCTCTCGAGGCCGGACACAGTCCTGGGATGGCAGTGCCGGGGCTGCAGCAGGGACAGGCCATGGACACTGCTGGGGCAGCACTGATGCCTCAGGCCAGGCCCTGGGGACTCCAGGCTCCTTGCCCAGGCTCTCTCAAGAACACGGGCAGGCCAATGCTGAGCACAGAAAATCCCTGTGAGCTGCCCTAGGGTGGCCGTGAGCAGGCAGGGGGCAAACAGCATGGCTGGTGCTCTGCAAGGCCCCTGGATGAGACGGGAAGGAGCAGCAGAGCAGGGGCCAATCCATCCCCACTGTGCTGGACAGCTCAGGGCAGCATCCCAGAGCATCCTCATGGAGCTGTTAACAACATCCCCGCTCTGCAGCCCTGGCCTCTCCCCCAGCTCACTCAGGTGCCCCACCCTTGCAGGCACAGACACAGCCGCACTGGCTCAGGAGCCCCTGTTTGCACTGCACAGAGCAGGGGGGAGCACCCCCATGCTCTTGCTGTGGCGACATGAACCTGAGGAAGCACAAATGCCACCAGCCCCTGGTGCCAGCAAGGGCTGGGGGACACCCAGGAAACCACTCAGCTTTGTCCTGGCCTCTGCACTCAGCCAGAAAATTTGTTCCCATGAGCTGGGAGTTTCCTGTCCTACTGCAGATGTTGTTGCTCAGAGCTAGGGCTGCCTGGCAGCCACCCCCAAACTGCCCTGAGCATTTCGTTGGCTTCACCTTTGATTTCTTTCCTCTTCCTGCTACAAATTTCTCCCTCTTGCCCACCCCTGTTCCCTCCCCTGAAAACAGCCCATCCCTGTTTTCCCTTTCCTCTCAGGCCCCACTCCCCATTGCAGTTTCTGACTTGGCACCATGGGAACGTCCCTTGGGCAGCAGAATCATCCTACAAGTGCTGCAAGAATTGTCTGCAGGCTCCTGCAGTGCCTCGTGCTGCTCCCTTGCCAGAAGCACCACAGGCCAGGGGGGCACATCTGGGCTGCTGTGTCTGGCTCTGGGGCTCCCTGTTCTGGGCAATGAGGAGGAGCTGCAGAGGCTCTGCAGGACTGACAGGATGGGCTTTGGGCCTGGCAGGAGAAGCTGAGGGACCTGGGCTGCTGGAGCTTCTCAAGAGGAAGCCCAGGGCTCATTCTGCAACTGCTCCAAGGGTGGTTTTAGAGAATCCCAGAATCAGCAGGGCTGGTAAATACCTTGGAGATCCTCAAGTCAAATCTGTGCCCTGATACCACTTGTCTCCTCTGAGCCTCCTCTTCTCCAGGATAAACAACCCCATCTCCCTCAGACACTCCTCACAGGACTTGTGTTCCAGACCCCTCACCAGCCTTGTTGCCCTTCTCTGGGCACATTCCAGCCCCTCCATGTCATTCTTAAATTGGGGGCCCAGAACTGCACACAGCACTCAAGGTGCTGCCCAAACAGTGCTGAGCACAGGGGAAGAATCACTGCCATGCTCCTACTGGCCACACCACTCCTGATCCAGGCCAGGAGCCATTGGCCTTCTTGGCCACCTGGGCACACTGCTGCCTCATGTCCAGCCTGCTGTCCATCAGTCCCTGCAGGTCCCTTTCTGCCTGGCTGCTGTCCAGCCACTCTGTCCCCAGCCTGTAGTGCTGCACGGGTTGTTGTGGCCAAAGTGCAGGATCCAGCACTTGGACTTGTTAAACCTCACCCTGTTGGATTTGGACCCTTGATCCAGCCTGTCCAGGGTTCTGTGCAAAGCCCTCCTACCCCCCAAGCAGATCAACACTCCCAGAGAACTTAGTGTCATCTGCACATTTGCTGATGGTGGACTCAATCCCCTCATTCAGATCACCAATGAAGGTCTTAAACAGGATTGGGCCCAATGCTGATCACTGTGAGGCACCAATGGAGACTGGACACACACCGGATGCAGCACCATCCCCAGCAATCTCTGGTCCCAGCCTCCAGCCAGCTCTTTACCCTGTGTAAGTGTCTGTCCGAAGTTTCTCTCATCTGCCTCGTGATCATCATGAAAGGACAGAAACTGGGACCACCTAAAAAGACCCTGCTTGGAATCCTGGTCTTGCTCCTGGTCATGCGACATGGTTGCTCGCCAAGATCCTGAAAACTCTGCTGGTTTACCAAGCTATTGTTCACTGGTGTGTTTGCTACCATGGAACACAGAACCCAGTGAAAGGACAAAGGGGGCACTTTGCCCTTCTTTGCCTGCATCCACTTTTTGCAACAATATCCCTGTAATTTCCCCACCTCTTGGCTTGGCTGGACTTTTCTGAAGTGACCTTTGGTGGTCCCCATGGAAGACCCTTCATCTGCTTTACAACCACCGTGATGGACGGACTGAGATGGGAGAAGCCTCTCCCTCAAGGACTGAGACATGAAACCCCTATATGGAGAAGCTCCCTCTCCTCCCAAGGACTGAGACTGAAACTCCTAACCCGGGGGAGGTGTGTAGGGGAGGCTAGCTGACCAAAGCAAGATGTTTGCCTGCAGGTGTCGCCATTGGACCAAGAAGACAGTGGTTCTCACCTACTGCTGAGAATATGGACTGTTTTTACCCTTCTTCAATGCCTTCTTTTCCATCAGCAATCATGACAGACTATTCTTTATTAAATTTGTTTCTATTTCAAGACTTGTCCCCTTCCCCCATCAAAAAGGTCTATAATAGAAGCTTGAGTTGACCAGTATCTCTGAGATCTCCCCTGACTTGACCAGGTGAACTCTGTCGACTAGACTTTGAAGGACTTCATCATTCTAAGTTTGGTAGCTATATACTTTCCTTTCTCTTCCTCCCTCTCTTTTCCCTATTCTTTCCTTTTTCCCAGTCCCCCCTTAACACATTTTGCTGTGGTCATTCAATAAAGGTGTATTTGGTTTTGATTATTACTGAAAATTCTCTTTCCATGTCAGTTTTTTTTGCACTCTGAGATCAATTAATGAACCATCATGAATCCCATCCATAAGAACAGATTGTGACACTCTGAGAAGTGTGACCATGTCCAAGCTGTGGGATGCAGTTTTTCCAGGGACTTCTGTGGCTCATGGTGTTAAAGGCTTTGAAGTCCACACAACATACACTGCCTGTCCCACACCCACAGGTGGGTCACCTGGTCATAAAAGGAGATCAGGTCTGTCAGGCAGGACCTGCACCTCCTAAATCCACGCTGGCTGGCTCTGATCCCTCAGCCATCCTGTGGGTGCCCTGGGATGGCACTCAAGATGATCTGTTCCATAACCTTGCCAGGCACCCAGGTCAGGCTGACAGGCCTGAAGTTCCCCAGATCCTCCTGTCAGCCCTTCTTGGGGATGGGCTCACACTGGCACCTCCAGTCCTCTGGGACCTCCCTGCTGAGCCAGGACTGATGGTAAATGATGGAGAGCAGCTTGGGGAGCTCATCCACCAGCTCCCTCATCCCCCTGGGATGGATCCCATCTGATCCCAGACACCTGTGAGCAGAATGTCTCAGCAGGTCAGTAGCTGCTTCCTCCTGGATTACAGGGGTTGTTCTGCTCCCTGTGCCCATCTACCAGCTCAGGAGAACACTTGTCCTGAGCACAACCTCTCCTAATATTGAAAATTAAGACAAGGTTTTAAGTAGCTCAATCTTTTCCTTGTCTTTAGTTACTATATACTCCACTGCATCCAAAAAAGAGTAAATGTTCTCCTTCTCCCTCCTTTTGCTATAATTTTTTTTTTCCACAGAAGTGGCCAGGTAAAGCTCTAATTGAGATTTCACCTCTCAACTTTTCTTTCTGTATAACCTAATGACATCCTTTAACACTTCCTGAGCTGCTGTTCCTTTTTTCCCCTGAGTTCCCCACAAAAGCTGCATGGGCAGCCAGGACAGTCATTTTCCTCACCAGCTCTTCTTTTGCCACACTGCACTGGGACAGGCTGCTCCTTCCCCCTTAAGGTTACTTTCTTGAGATATGTCCATCCTTCCTTGGGCCCTTTATTTTTAAGGGCTGTTTCCCTTTAAAAAAATCAGTACCTGATTTGGTACTCCCCATATCAGCATCTGAAATAGGCCAAAGTCTTCCCTTCCTAATTCCAGTGCAGAAGTTTAGTTGCTGCCCCTCCTTATTTAACAGAAGGTCACAGATTGGGCTATGACATCACAGAATGGGGTATATGAGGTCATCAAACAGCTATGACATTATGACATTATAGTGTGATATCAACAGCTGTGATATCACAGAGCTGGCTGTGGCATCACAGGGCAGAGGTCTGACATCACACAGCAGAGGTATGACATCACAGAGTTGGCTGTGACATCAGAGACCAGCTGTGTGACATTAGAGAATGGGCTGTAACATCCCAGAGGGGCTGTATGACATCCCAGCAGGGCTGTGTGAGGTCACTGGGTTGGTCACTCTGCCCAAACTCCCCCTCACAGTTTCTCCCAACACGTCCAGTGCTGTTCATGCCCAGTGGGGTCCCTGTCCCCCGGGATCCCCCCGGCCCACCTGGAGCCACAGCCTCCACCAAAGGATGTTCCACAGGATCCACCCCAGAGCCTGACATGGGGACAAGGGGCCAGGGCTGTGTGACCAAGACATCAAGGACAGGGATTATCCAGGTGACTGTGGCCTGGGTTGGGTTCCCCAGGGCAGGAAAGATGTCTGGCAGCTGGAGCAGGGTCTGGGAAGGGCCTCCAAGGTGGGGCTGGAGCCCTTGGGCTGTGATCAGAGGCTGAGGGAGCTGGGCTTGTCCAGCCTGGAGCAGGGAAGACTGAGGGGCTCCTCATCCCAGCCTGGCAGTGCCAGCAAGGAGGTAATGGAGAGCACAGAGCCAGGCTATTCATGGAGGGCCCTGGTGGGAGACAAAAGCCAATGGGTGGGAGGGGAAAGAGGGGAGAGCAGCCAGGACAGGAGGAGATGAAATGAGTCAGGCTGGTTTCAGCATTTCCTCAACACCAAGAGCAGCCTGACCTCCCTTCTCCATCCACCACTGACAGCTTTGCAAATCAGGAATTGTTGGAGCTGTTTTGCCCCCACTCCAGGACGAACATCCTGATAAAAGAACTTAATTGTGTTTATATCTATCACACAACCATGTTTGTTTAAAAATAATTTTAATTCAGAAATCACTTGTGGATGGTGGACTCATCAGATGCTGCTGGGATGTTGCACATAGCTCAGGGAAGAGTGTGACTGGTATTAAATTGTATCCTGTTCAACTATGGTCTGTTGGTCATGAAGAGAAACTTTCTGTACCTCTGAGTCTCACCAGTTCCTGGCCCCAAAGGACACAAACCTGATGAGTTGTGGCTCCTCTTCCAGTGGTGGCACTTGCACCGCCCTCCATCCCCAGGGCAGAGCTCCCTTGTCCCAGAAAGTCCCTGGCAAAGGAGGGATGAAGGAAACAAAACAGGCTGTGGGGATCAAGGGCAGGGAACAGCCAGGGATTTGGGGTGGTTGTGAGCCCAGGGCAGGACCCGGCCCTTGGCCTTGGTGAGCCTCATACAATTGTCCTGGGCCCACGGCTCCAGCCTGTCCAGATCCCTCTGCAGAGCTTCCTGCCCTCCAGCACAGCCACACTCCCACCCAGCTTGGGCTCACCTGGGAACTGACTGAGGGTGCCCTTGATGGCCTCGTCCCGATCAGCAATAAAGAGATTGAACTGACCTGGCCCCAATCCTGAGCCCTGGGGACACTCCTGGATGTGACTCCATTCCTCAGCTGCTCTGAGTGCCAGGGGTTGGATGAGGGAAAGGGTGGAGTGGGGGTAGGGACAAAGTCTGATGGATTGTCAGGCATGAAGGGTCTTGATTTCCATATCAGTTCAAACTGCATGAGGAGGTGCTGGGGATCAATATCAATCGGACATTGCTGATACCAATCTATAAACAGGAAAAGAAAATTTAACAGAGCAAGTCTCTCTTCATTGTTTTCATTTAAGAATATACACTATTAATATACTTCTGAAATTTGTCTGATTAACCACAGAAGAATTGAAAACTTCAGTTATTACCAGAGGCTTATCTTGCTTGGGTGTTTTGAAAAAATGTTTATGAGCTTTTCTGACTGAATTCCTGAACTGAGGAGCTCAAGAAAGAAGAGGCCTTTGGAATAATAAAATTCATTAGCAACCTCCAAGTGGCTGAGGATCCATCCCCATCAGAGCAGCAATGAACAGAAATAGGCACAGCTCTGTGGCTGCCCCAGCTTTGGGATGGGCCCTGGGCCTGGAGCAGGAGCAGTTCTGGAGGACCCCAAGGCCACGGTTCTTGCGCTGTCCTGAGCAGATGGGATGGCAGCAGGGGCTGCAGAGCTCTCAGCACCTCAGCCAGAGGGGAGCAGGGCACCCAGGGAGCCTCCTTGTGCCTTGGCCAAGCCCCTTCCCCCATGGCTGGGGCTGAGTCCTGTGGCAGCTGCAGCTGCTGCTGTGCCCTTGCCAGGGGCTGAGGCTGTGGGGCCAGTGCCCAGAGCAGCCTGGCCAGAGCAGAGGTGTGGGGCCAGAGGTGGCTGGGCTGGGCTGGCCAGAGGCCCTTGGTGCTGCCCAGAGCTCAGGGCAGCTGGCAGAGCTTGCAGGGAGCTGGGCTGGGCTCAGAGAGCCTGGCACAGACACCATCAGTGTCCATCTCAGCCTGGCTGAGCGTGCAGGGGAAGGATTCAGGCCAGGCCTGGTGGGGCAGGGCCAGCGCCTGTGCAAGGCATTGAAAACAGGCAAGTGCCCCAGAGAGGAGGCTGCTCTGTGCCCTGGGGAGCATGGACAGAGCAGGGAGGGGGCCCAGGACATTTGTCAGCGCCAGCCTCTGTCCCCAGCCCTTGGCAGCCCTGGCTGCTGAGCCCAGCTTTGCCCTGGGCTGAGTTTGGCTGCGGCCCAGCTCCATCCTCCTGTGGGGCTCAGGGCCTGTTCCTGGCCATGGCCAGCCCTGGCTGCCTCTCTGCTGGCCCAGAGGCCGGAAGAGCCCGGGGCAGGGCTGTCTGTGCAGGCCCACAGGTGCCACGGGCTCTGCAGGAGCTGGCAGAGGCTGCCCAGCAGGGAGGCCATGGGGCACAGAGCCCCAAGGCTGCCGTGGGCACCACGGCACAGGGGCCCTTCCCAGCCGCAATGCTCCTGGCCTGGGCTGGGCCTGCACAGGGGCTGTGCCACCATGGCTGGGCCAGCACAGGGCCACAAAGGGGCCACGCAGCCGCTGACGGGGCTGACAGCAAGGCCAGGCACAGACAGGCAATTGCTGAGCATGGCCTGTGCTGGGCAGGGCTGAGTGTGCCAAAGGCAGAGCTCAGCTTCCCTTGGGGGCTGCAGGAACAGTCCAGAGCCCAAAGAGCCTCCATGGCTGTGCTGGAGACCAAGGCTGGAGCAGGGAAATGAAGGGCTGCTGTGGAATGAGAGGGGATGGAATTCAGCAGACTCATCAGCTTGCAAGGTGCTCTGCTCTCCCTCAGCTCCTCTCCCAGAGATGCCAATCCCAGCTCAGCACCTCAGGGTTCTGGGGCCCTACAAGGAGAACAGCCTGTTCATGGGCACACAAGTGATGTCTGCCTGGAAAGGGGCACAGGTTTTAATACCTGTTAGTTTCATCATCTATAAGCAAATCTTTATTATCTGTGTCACTTGAGTACTTTGAAGAATTGGCCAAGTTTTTCCACCAGGAACAGGAATTTCCTGGATCTACTGTTTTCTTCTGCTGATGGCAGGAGAAGAAATACTGATCATCCTCTCTACCTTTCAAACAAACGTTCAATCTAATATTTCATTCCCTTCTTTCTTCAGGTGTTTTGAGCTCTCCTGCTTAAATGGCCATGTCCAAGGACATCTCTTCATTTAGAGCAGCTGCATCTATGTCGTTCCTGTTGCTCTCAGATTTCCTCCTGCAGCAGTTTAGTGGTCATTCCAACGCATCTCCCTTGAATTGCTTCATGCTTTGAGCTTTCAGAAGGTTAAATATCTTCTTACTCAGCATCTTAGGTGTATTTTTATCTTTTATATCACCTCTTCTTATGCCTTTGTCTTAAATCTTTCCTGTATGTCAATCCCACGTGGATGGTGGACATGTCAGATGCTGCTGGGATGTCAAAGGAGCTGAGGGAAAGGTCTGGATGTCTATTAAATTTTGTCATTTTCACATGTTTTTCTGTTGGCCAAGAAGAAAAACCTTTCTTTGCCTCTGAGTCTCAGCACCTCCTCAAAGGACACAAACCTGATGAGTTGTGGTTCCCACTCCATGGCTGCACTTGCACCTCTCTCCATAGTAACAGCAGAACTCCCTTGTCCCAGAAAGTGCCTGGCAAGAGAGTGATGAAGGAAACTGTCAAGGATTTTTTGCAGATTGGGAGTGTTTGCAGGACAATGTCCATGATCAGCTGATGCACAATCCAGCCAGCTTGGGATAATGGACAATGGACATGTTCACAAACAATAATGGACAGAAAATGGGGTTGGGATATCCTTGAAAAAGATACAAGAAGAAGAGTCATAAGGACTCAGCAAGTTTGTCAGTGTTCTTTGAAAAGTAAGAAAGAAGACAGTTCATGGGTGGGACAGAAAACTGCAGCCAGACACATGAAAAATTAGATGATCCAATCAGCATCCTTTTGCATTGGATGGAGCTGTGCCTTCCCTTGGCTTTGTTGGCTGACAAGAAATGAACATCCCTCTGTGTCTCAGGCAGCTCCTTCTCCAAGGAAAGCAGGTGGGAGTTGGAGCCAAGGAGCTGAAAGCTGCAGGTGCAACCTGGGCTGGAGGCAGCTCAGATGTGCACAAGGCTGCTCTGAGTGCCAGGGCTTGGATGGGGGAAATGGTGGGGTGGGGGTAGGGACAGGGTCTGATTGATTGTCAGCCATGAAGGGTCTTGATTTTCATATCTATTCAAACAGCATGAGGAGGCACTTGGATCCAGTGTCAATTGGAGACTTCCCATATCCATGTATTAACAGGAAGAAAAACGTAATACACTTCAAGCTTCTGGAGCAGTGAAATTCAGCAGCAGCCTCTGCAAGTTGCTGAGGATGTCAGCAGCCCCCACTGAGGCCAACCCTGCCCAGAGCCTGTGGGGGAATGAGCAGACAAGGAGAGCGTTCCTGGGGTTGGGCAAGCAGCACTCAGAGGCACCAGCAGCTCCAGCTGGGAAATGGAATGTGGAACGTGGTTGGGAAAGCCCTGCCTGGGCTGTGCCCGGCAGGACAAACAAGCCCTGGCTCCCATCCCCCAAAAAATTCTCTCAACAAGAGATTTTGAAGGAATTAAAATTTTTTGTGTCCTCTGAGTTGGATGTACTAGAGAAATGCCTTCAAAAGATTCTCAGGAGCTCAAAACAACTCGTACCAGGATTCCAGTCTTGTTCAGGTGGAAATTCCAAGAGGATGTTGGGTCAAGATGTGTGCTTGCCTTGTGGTCAGCCTAAATACCCCTTAGTCTCCCTGGGCCCTTCTCCCTAGCTGGGACTTGGGGTCATTTAGTCACTCAGGAGCTGACTTGGGGGCTCTAGAGGTGGCTGTGATGCATTGCCTGGGGTGCGCCAGGGACTGGCAGACACTGCTGGGCTGGGAAGGAGGCTTTGGGGGGATTGGGGTTCTAGGGCAGGGCAGGGCAGTGCTGGGGTCACAGGGCCGAGGAAGGATCGACCGGCCCCTTCCTCACCACACGTGAAATGATTCCAGCCAACAATCTCTTCCAGTCTGTAACTATAGGCAGTGTTGGAGATGGTACTGAAATTTGTCCATGGGCACCTGGCTGAGAAGAACAGTTCCTTTCCATTGGAGGAAAGCACAGAGCCTTCCTCAGGGTTTTGGGGACAAATGAGAGGTGACCGTTTTGAAACCACTGCCAGATAGACTTGTCTTGGCAATATTGATATGGGAACAATGCCTGGATATAAGGAAATTTGGTGGTGAAATCCCAGTTCTGGTCATGGGTGCCTGGAGCAGTAGGACAGTTCTTTTCCATAGGAAAGGAAAGCACAGAGCCTCAGTGTTTCAGCAGCAGATGAGAAGAGACCCTCAACATGCCAAGGTCAGCTGAACCAGTCAGGTGGCCCCTCGGAGGCCAAACCAGCCAGACCTGTTCTGTGTTCCCTTGGTATTATGGGGCCCTATGGTGTCACAAGGGTGCCTTGCTTCCACGGGGTCCCACAATGTCCCAGTGGCCCCCAGGTGTCATAAGGCCCCACAGTGTCACAAAGGTCCCAAGGATTCCATGAGGTCACAATGTTCTCGGTGGTTCCACAGGCCCCACACTGTCACGTGACTCCTCTGTTCTGTGGGCCCTGCAATGTCACAATGGACCTTTGGACCATGGGGGTTTGAGGTGTCACAATGGTCTCCTTTGGCTCCACAGTGTCACAATTGACCATGGATGACAGGTGGCCTCTCTGTGTCACCCTGGAGCTTTGGTTGCATGAAGCCCTTCAGTGTCACAGTGGTCCCCCGTGGTTTCTTAGTGTTACAATGGACCAGTGATGACAGAAGGCCCTGCAATGTCTCAATGCCACCTGTTTCCATACAGCCCTGCAACGTAACAAAGGCGTCTTGGTTTCATGAGACCCCACAGTGTCACAATGGTCTCCTTGGTTCCATGGTGCCCACAGTGTCAGAATGCTTTGCTTATTCCACGGGCCTCGTAGTGTCACAATGGTGTCCATGATTCCATAAGTCCCTTCAGTGTCACAACAGCCACCTGGTTCCATGAGGCTGTGAAGTGACTTAATTGTCTTTCCACGGTTCCAAGGTTCCATAAGGCCTTGCAATATCACAATGGACTTTTAGTTCCGTGGGGTCTCACAGTTTCACAATGGCCCCTTGGTTCCATGACACCCCAAAGTCCCATAATGGTCTCCATGTTTCCATGAAGCCCCACAGTGTCACAATGGACCCTTGGTTTGATGGGGCCTCTCAGTGTCACAATGATCCCTACATTCCATGGAGTCACACAGTGTCAGCACAGTCCCCTTGGTTCCATGAGGCCCAGCAATGTCACAGTGCTCTCCATGATTCCATGAGGCCCCACAGTGTCACAAGGCTCCCTTGGTTCCATGGCCCTGTGCTGCTGCATTCCCCCCTCCCCTTCTCAGGCCGCCCTGCCAGATGAGAAATGCTCCTTGGGCCTCAGCCTTGGCCAACAGCCCCTGGGCTCAGCTCCTCTGCAGCTCATCACAAACACTGTCTGCTCCAGGCACTGCTGCTGCCCAAACAGCTCCTGGCTCCTTTTGGAGCAGCCCTGGGAACTGGTTTTGTTCCCTCCGTGGCACAACATCCCTGTTCTCACCCTGCCAAAGAAAGCTGCTGATGCCAAGTGTGGCCAGGATGAGCCATTGCTGGGACTGAAGCCCCTCTCGTGGGGCCCTGCAAACAGCGCTCCAAAAGGAGCCCTTGGAGCTCTCCTGGGCCAGCGACTCCCTCTGAGTGGGGCCTCTCCCAGCCGGGAACTCTCCCGTTTGCTGCACTCAATGATTCCAAACAACGACAGAGTCTGGGCTGATCACCCCACTCCTCCAGGCTCAGCCCTTCACCTGCTTGGGAGATGCCAAAGCATCAGCAGTGAGCATTCCCTGCCCTCAGGGGAATTTCTTCCAGGTGCCTTGCACTGACTCTTTGTGTCTGTGTGCACACAGGAGTGCCTGTGCTGGGGAAATGTGGCAGAAATGCTGCTCTGTGAGGGGTTTGAGTGCCTTGGATAGCTGAGTCAGTCAGGCCTCTAAGTGAGGGTAAATCACAAGGTCTAAGTGAAGTTATTGCTGCTAAGACTTGTTCTTTTGCAAAGATATTATGTTTAATATAAGTTAGAAGCAAAATTTTGTTAAGTGGTATTCCACTGTTAAATTGCAAAGTTATAGGATATAAGTTAGGTTAAGTGCTGTTCTTTTGCTAAATTGTGAAGTTGTAGGTATCATTTAAGTTTAAGGTATCAGTTAAGTCCTGTTATGTTTGAGTTCTGTTAAGCTTTTGGGCTGTATTCCTTTTATCCTCTTGCTCACTGTCCTTGTGTCACACACACACAGAGGGACAGTTCTCAGTTAATTTCTGGTTTGATTGCCTGGATTTTGTTTGATTTTGTTGTTGCTTTGTTTCCTTGGTGTGCTTGAAGTTTCCAGTCAGGAGCAGAGTGACTCTTGCCAAGGAACTTTGTGCTGCTGTCCCTTATTATTAAATCTGGTTTTTGCTGATCCCTTGCTGGGGAATTTTTCAGTTCTCTCAAGCCCTTGTTCGTAACAGGGTGAAGGAGCCCTGGCCCAGGCTCTGGCCCTGGGGGACACGGGGACGCTGCCGGGGGGTCCCTGTCCCCCTGTCCCACCCCCAGGGCCCCGTCCCCCCATCCCCGTGTCAGGCTCTGGGGTTGATCTCGTGGAACATCCTCTGGGGGAGGCTGCAGCACCGGGGGCAGGGGGAACCGGGGGGACAGGGGACCCCACTGTGCACGAGCAGTGTTGGACTGCTCTGGGGGGAACTGTGAGGGGGAACAGGGCAGAGTGACCACCTCAGTGACCTCAGACAGCCCCTGTGATGTCACACAGCCTTCCTGTGATATCACACAGCCTGTGGGATGTCATACAGCCTGTGGGATGTCACACTGCCCCCTGTGATGCCACACAGCCCTCCTGTGATATCACAGCCCACTCTGGGATGTCCCACAGCACCCTTGTGATGTCACAGAGCCAACTCTGGGGTATCACCCTGGAATGTCATACAGCTGCTATGTGATGTCACAGAAGAATCTGTGATGTCACAAAGTCACCCTGTGATGTCACTGTCTTTTCCATGATGTCAGAGCCTGCTCTATCATGTTACACAGCAACCCAGTGATGTCACAACCCACTCTCTGATGTCACAGAGCCACCCTCTATGATTGCAGGACCCGTTCTATGGCCTCACACTCTACTCTATGATGTCACAGACAGCTTGTGATTTCACAACCCCCTCAGTGATGTCACCAAACCTTCTCTGTGATGTCCTACAGCCACTCTGTAATGTCACAGCACACACTTTCACCTCACAGCCTGCTCTGTGATGCCATAAAGCCATGCCATGATGTCACAGCCTGCTCTGTGATGTCACACAATCTCCTCTGTGATGCTGTAGCTGCTCAGTGACATCTCACAACAAACTCTGTGATGTCATAGACCAATCTGTGACCTCACACAACCCACTCTGTGCTGTCACACAGCCCCTTGCTGACATCACAGCTGCTCTGTGCCTCTCTGACACAGCCACAGAGGTGCTGCTGTGACACAGCCCCCATTCGGGGCATCCCACAGCCCCTGCCAGTGCTGAGCCCCTGTGAGCTAAGGTTCAGTTCCACTGGTCCAGTCTTTTATACATAAACCTTTGAGAAATTCTGGGGCTGGGATTGAAACCAGCCACTCCCAGTCTCCTCTCTTAGAAGGAATTTTAGAAGTCTAGAGGCTCTGCAGGGATTTGAGGATCCATGGTGGCTGTTGGATGTCATTTCTCCACCTCATGTCTCAGCAGGAGTTTTCCAATAAAGAAATAAAGCTTTTCCCTTAATCTCCCACTGTGCCCATGACAGGAACCCCTGTGAGTGTCTGGGACATCCCACCTCTTGGGCAGCCTGGGGACTCCTGGGATGTCACTGTGGAGCCCCTGTGGGTGCCTGTAACAGATCAGTGCCCTTGCAGCCCAAGGTCCCCTGGGATGTCACCATGGAATGGCTGTGACTGCCTCTGACCACACGGCTCTTTACATCCCCAGAAAGCCCTGGGAGGTCTCCATGGAGGCCCTGTCTTTCTATGTGTGATATTCCAACTCATGAACAGCCTGGAGAATCTTGGAAAGACCCCAGGGAACACTTCTGAGGGCCTGTGACAAATCTGATCCATAGCATTTCCATGGCAACCATCACCAGTCCCCTGTTGCTATGGTCAGTTTCCATGGCAACCATCACCAGCCCCCTGTTGCTATGGTGAATCCCTTGGCAGCTCCATGGAGACCCCATGCCAGGGATGGTTGCCGTGGACACCAGCTCAGGCCTGAAGCCTGACCCCATTGCCATGGCAACCATTGGCAGTCCCATCCCCAGGCTCATGGGATCCCAGAACCACAGAATTGGCTGAGTTGGGAGGGACCCATCAGGATCCTTGAGTCCAACTGCTGGCCCTGCACAGGACACCCCAACAATGCCAGCCTTGGCCTGGCAGCGCTGTCCAAACACTGCTGTAGCTCAGAGAGCCCTGGAGCTGGGACCCTTCCCTGGGGAGCCTGGGCAGGGCCCCAGCAGCCTTTGGGGAAAAACCTTTTCCTAAGATCCAACCTAAGCCTGCCCTGACTCAGCTGCAGCCGTTCCCTCTAGTCCTGTCCCTGGGCACCAGAGTGAAGAGGTTCCCACAGCCCCAGCCAGGGACCCGCTCCCAAGGCTGTTGCCATGGCCACCAGGGCTGGGACCAGCTGGGATGCTCGGTTTCCACGGGCCAGGATTCAGGAATGGGATTCCCCAATTTTCTGCTCCCGCTAAAACTGCAATGCCCTCACTGCCCTCCCACCTCCCATGGAAGGCACAAATAGCAAAGACCCTGGGCTGGGATAAGAACAATTTATTGGGAACAGCAACAGCATATGGAACAAACAGAAACAAAAACAATATTGGTAACAGAAGGGTAAGTAAAACTATTTACAGGGAAAACTACAACATCAACAACTGAATCTTCCTGACCACGCATTTCCTCCTGTCTGGAAAGGACACCCTCTCCCTATGGAGAGAGAAAGACTCCCTTTCTTGCCCCTGGAAATGACCTGAGGTGAGAGTGAATGTAATGACATTGCCCTGGCCAGACCCCAATATTCTTCAATCCCACATCATGTCATTGGCAGGGGCAGGAAAACAGACAGGGGTCTTTCCAGCATGGATCACAGAGAAAATGGATCACCAGGACTCTTCCAAATATGGGACCTCCAATGGGGGATGAAGCTGGGCAGTCCACGAAGCTCCTCCTGCAGTCAGGGTATTGGAATAATATTCCCATATTACTGGATGGAACATGTCTGGGCTCGTCCGGCCCTCGCTGCTTGGCCAAAGGCAGCTGCTGTGGTTTTTCACCACAGAGATCCCTCTGGCTAGCTAGGAGTTGCAGCTAGACACTGAGAACAAGTCCAGGATGGTAGGAACTCAGCTTTACCTCTGGTGAAAGTCCTTAGGCTAGGTGAAGAACGAAGGAGAGGATTCTACCGCAGGGTTCGGTCCAGAGCTTTATTCCAGATCTCTGAATCTTGGTAACAGCTACAGTAGAATCCCGGCCGCATGGTCCCAGGTCCTTTTAAGCCCAGGGGGAGGGGGAAGGGAGAGAATAGGTGAGCTACCAACCAGATGGGAAAGGGCAAGTCTCAGGGGACAATGACACTTAGACAGGCCAATGGCCCAGGGCTGAGAGGCATCTTTAGAACTTCTGCCAATCACACGATGCCCTTGCTGGAAAGTTAAGCTTGATGGACATCACTTAGGAAGAAGTAGGGGAATAGAGAAGCTATTGCTACCTGGGAAAGGATTGGGAAGTCTGAAACAGGAAATTGCAACACACTAGAACATCTCCCCCTAGTTTTGTTTAAAAAGAAGAGGACTGGGTTTGTGGGGCAGAGTGGTTGCCAAACCATGGTTGGTAAATCGGTTCCTCCTCTACAGGAGGGTCAGTGTTTTCTACTGAGGCTTCTATGCCATCCACTGGAGCACTAAGGGCTTCTAAATGGTAAACTTCAGGAGGGGGAGATGAGCTTGAAATCAACTTGAGAACCATGCGTTTGATTTGTCTAAAAACAATGCTAACAACTACAACAACATCAGGGCACTTGCAGGGCTTCCCTCACCAGTGCCTCTGTTGGTGTTTGGTCAAGTTGGAGCTATGGTTGAAGCTCTTCCCACAATGGGGACATTCGTAGGGCCTCTCCCCAGTGTGGATGCGCCAGTGCCTGACGAGGTTGGAGTTGCGGTTGAAGCCCTTCCTGCAGTCTGGGCAGCGGAAGGGCCTCTCCTCGGTGTGAATCCGCTCATGGAGGAGGAGATTTGAGCTGGTGTGAAACCTCTTCCCACATTGGGTGCACTTGTAAGGCCTCTCCCCAGTGTGGATGTGCTGGTGGGTAATGAGGTGGGATTTCTGCTTGAAGTCCTTCCCACAGTTGGGACAGTGGAAGGGCCTCTCCTCTGAGTGAATCCGCTGGTGCTTGAGGAGATCAGAGCTGGTCTGAAACCTCCTCTGACACTTGGGACACTCGTAGGGCCTCTCCCCAGTGTGGATGCGTTGGTGGGTCACAAGGGTGGATCTGTAGATGAAGCCCTTCCCACACTCCCCACACTGGTAGGGCCATTCCCCAGTGTGGATCATCTAGTGGCGGATCAGGTGGGAGCTCTTGCTGAAGCTCTTCCCACACTCCAAAAACTTGTAGGGCTTCTTTCCATCATTAAGCTGCTCATGGGCCACCAGCTCCGAGCGCCGGCTGAAGCTCTGTCCACCTTCCTGGCTCTGGGTGGATCTTTCCTCCTCAGAGCACCCCAGCTTGGGTTTGGAGTCCCTCCTCATGCGGGATCTCTGGGGCTTTTCTTCCCTGTTGGATTTCTGTGCCATGGAGTCACTCAAAACAGCCTCTTCCACGATGTTCAGCTGCGGAGATTTGTCCTCCCTGGTCTCCATCCTCAGTTCCTTCCCTGGGGAAGGAAGGACAAGGAGAGGATGGGGTTTGCCTCCATGCCAGAGGGAAGGGGAAGGAGATCCCCCCAGTGCATCCCCAGCAAGATGGCGTTGGCAGCAGGGTTGTCCTGCAGCTGGAGGCCGTGCTGGGCTGGGAGATGGAGCAGGAGAAATGGGAAAGGGGCACTGACTTCCTCCTCATCTGCCTGGGTGTCCTGGGGCATTGTGTCAGTTTGAAAAGACAGGCATCTGCTAAGGAAGGCAGGAGCCTCCCTTGAAATGGAAAATGATAACCCCCTCCCCTGAAATTACAATTTTCAATATAAGGGGCTGCCAAGCAAAACCTATGGGAATAGGAATAACAGTTCTTTAGTAGGAAAATTAAAAATACAAATGCAATAGTACTAAAAAACGACTTACAGAGTCAGAATACAGCCTGACACGCTGTGGGTCAGGGTGTTGGTAGCACTCCCGTTAAATGGTGGCTGCCGTCCTCCTGTAGTGACAGATGTGGATTTGTTGGAGCACTGATCCTGTAGAAGGGTGGAGTTTTCCTCTGAAGGTCCAGTGGTGGTGTCGATGGGCCTGGTCTTCCTCTGAGATCCAGTGGAGCTGAAAGCTGCTCTTCTGGGAATCCTGTGGGAGAAGGCTGACTCGGCTGTTCACATTCTCAGCTTATATCCAGGTAGGAATGCTTGGCTCCTCCCTCTGGGCGGAGCACCTCACAATGGGATGATGGAATTTTTATCAGACCTGCAGTAACACTCAATGGCCCATTTACAGAAGATATCTCCCCAGAGGAAGGATTCACTGTGGAAGAGATAAAGTAAACTGCTCAATTAACAGATAACTGCCCCACCTTTACCAGATGGTAATTGTATACACACCCAGCTAAACCTGAGACACTGTTCCAGCTGTGGAAAGCAGGATTTGGTACCAGGACTTGTTAGAGATTGCAGCCCTGACTGAAGGCAGACATGGAATCTCCAGAGCATGCAGCCAGAAATGGAGAATTGAGTGATAATCATTTCAACATCTTCTCTTTTGGAATAATTTTCTAATGATTTCTTGCTTTGCCTATCTAATACTTTTGTAATTTTTGACAAATTTGCATTACCTAAGTTACACTGTTCCTTAAGTTAAGTTGGTGTCTGTGTCTTCGGTGCTGACCCTGCCCACCAGCAAAACAGGGCCCCCCATCCTGCGAAGTGTTACCTGGGAAGACAAAACCCCTCACTCCAAATGTCCCTCCTTCCTCTTTGTTCTCCCCCTTCATTCACTGAGCATGATGTCCTATGGTCTGGGACATCCCCGGCATCAGTTGGGGTCACCTGTCCTGGCTGTGTCCCCTCCCAACCTCCCCCACAGCCCCAGCCCCTCTGCAGCATGGCTGGACAAGGGGCAGGACAGGCCTTGGCTCAGTGCAAGCTCAGCAAGAACAAAACCATCTCTGCATACTCAGCCCTGTGCTCAGCACCGGCCCCCGCATTTCCTCCACTCCCAGCCCGGACCCCCCTTTCCCACCCCTCTGCCCCACGGCCGCCGTAGCACCGGCTGCTGGGTGGGAGGAGCCCCCGATCGGCCCCAGGGGTGAGCAGGGGGCACGGGGACACCCCTGGTGCGGATCCGTCCTCCCAGCCCGAGCCCCAAATTCTCCTCCAGGGGACGCTGGGCTCCGCGGGTCCACCAGGCAACCGGTGAATCATTGGCGAGAAAAGCTCTGGTTGCCTGGAAATTGTTTAGTGCGTTCTCTGATTGGCTGGAATTGCGAAAGGCGCTGCACCCTGCGGGTGTCCCTGGGAGCTGCGGAGTCCAGGCTGGATCCTTTGCCTCTTTCTTTCCCTCCCTCTGAGACCATTTTCCGATTTCTTTCTTTCCCTCTGAGACCTTTTTCCTATTTCTTTCTCTCCCTCTGACACCTCTTCCCTATTGCTTTCTCTCCATCTGAGATCACATTCCTCTTTCTTTCTCCCGCCCCAGACCGGTTTCCTATTTCTTTGTCTCTCTGAGACCTCTTCCCGATTTCTTTCTCTCCCTTTTCTCTCCATATTTCTTGTTCCGTTCAATCCAAGTTCGAGCAGATCCACAGGTTGCGTTCCCACACTCTCATTTGCACCTTCACTGGGGCAGAGGCATCTCTCTCTCGTGAGATCGTAACCCAAGGGCTCCCTTCCCACCGCAATCATTCCGGGATTCTGTCGGGGACTCCCTTCCACTTCCTCTCTCCCTTTGATTCTAGCCAGAACTTCAAGCAGAGCTCTGGAGTGTGTTGGAAAATGTCCAGCAAAGCCACCTTTGCTGTGTGCTCTGGGAGCCCATAGAGCTGCTGGACCTTGTCCCCTGGCCCTGAACAGCTCCTTGGGAGGCATGGCAGGAGCAGCACCCTGGGAGCCTCAGGAATGCCCCTCTTGGATCCATGGCACACACTCCCAGGGGCTGGAATTCCAGTTCCCAGTCAGGAAAATATGTTCCTGCCCTTGAAGGCAAAACCCCTAACAAGGGACCCAAAAGCCAAGTGGAGCAAGATCCTACAGTGACATTTCATTGCCAGCCTTCATAACTTCACCCATGGTTGTTGTAACTCGTGGATCGGGAATTAAATCAGGGCAGGGTCTTTGCTGGGAGCGGCCCTGGCTAAAGGGAGACACTGACAGAGAAACCGAGCAGGCAGAGAAAGGCAGGAGAGAAATGAGGAAGCAAACACAATCAGCTGAGAAGGTGGCACTTTGAAAAACAAACTGGAACTGACTGAAAATGAATGGGACAGATATAAACAATTTTGTAACTTTATTTCCTATCAAAACACAATTTCCTCCCTTTCTTACAAACCTCTTCCTAGCGTCATTCAGCAGAGCTGTCAGAAGGTCTTGCATTCTGAGTGGATGTTTCAGGCTGCAGCCATAAGGAAACAGGGAATGGGGATTTTCCTGCTCCTGGGGAGTTCAACATCCTCAGCTGAGGAGAGGAGGAGACACCAGAAGAAAAGGGCATGTGGGCTTCATCCTTCTACAGAAAAGAGGGGGAGGGAAATCTCTCGTCCTGTCTGCAGCTCCTCCCACAGGGATGTGAGGGCTGATCCCAGAGCCCCAAGGGTCACAGTCAGGGCTGCCCTCAGGGAATGCACGCCTGGTATTGAGGGGCAGGGTGGGAGTACCTGGATCTTGGAGCACCCAGCTGCCCCCCATGTTTGGAGGTGCCTGAGGAGAGCAGTGATGATGCCAGGGACATCCTGCAGTGACATCCCCCCTGTCCTGCTCTGTGTGGCCCTGATCCTGGTCTCAATCACACTCCACATTTAAACACAGTTCTGTATTTAATCCCATCCCAGTGCCAGACTCATCTAGCCCCAGACCCAATCCCAACCCTAGCCCTAAAGCCAATCCCATGTCTAGCCTTCACCCCAATCCCAGCTCTAATCCAAATCTCAGCCTCAACTCCAATCCCAGCCCCAATTCCAGCCCCTTCCTAAATCCTCAGCCCCAAACTAAATCCCAGGTTTTGCCCTTCTGGGGATTTGGGGTGTCTCTGTCTCTCTGACCCTGATGATGTTTGGGTGGGGTCACACCAGAGCTGAGAGGGACAGAGACCCCCCCCGGCATCCCCAGGTGTGAGAAGGTCGGAGAGCCCCCCCAGCCCCGAGCACCCTTAGTGGGGAGAGGGGCACAGAGGCCCTGGTCCCCAGCCCTGCACAGGCATTCCCTGAGGCCAGAGGGATGGACACCCCCCGAGCATCCCCCAGGGTGAGGGGACAGAGACCCCTGAGCATCCCCTGGGCTGAGAGGGACAGAGACTGCCCTGAGCACCCCCTGGCACAGGGGTGAGAGGGAGGGAGACCGCTCCAGGCATTTCCTGGAGTGAGAAAACTGGAGATGTCCCTGGGGAATGGCCTGGGGTGACAGGGACAGGGACAACCCCTGCAGTCCCCTCCCAAGCATCCCCCAGGACGATAGGGCACAGAGACCCCTCGAGCATCCACTGGGCACCAGACAAAATTAACTTGGCAGAAGTTAACTTGGCAAAATTAACTCTGCATAAAATACTTTGATGAATATTTGATTTTCCCACAAGTCACATGTGATGAAAACACAAAGAAAAAAACCCAGACATTAATAAACTGACAATAGAAGCAATTCTGTGGCCATTCCAAGTTTCATTGGTTCCTGCAGAGCTCCAGCTCAGCTGCTGGCAGGTTCTGATAAAACAAAAGTGGAAATTCGGCCCAATAGATATTATGAAAAGGAAGGGAAAGCTCTTTGTAGCTGTCACAAAGGTGACAGGGACAAAGAGATAAATGATTCTCACATTTGCCAAAGCCCCCCAGCCTGTGAAAGAGAAAAGGGGGGGAACAGCAAGAGAGTGACAGGGACAGAGACCTCCCCTGAAGTGGGCCAAGTGTGACATTGTCCCCTGTATGTGTGGGCTTCCTGGGGTGGGGCTTTTACACCTGAGCCAGTCTGGGTAAGGGGGGTGGTGTTCACCCCCCTCGAGCAGGGATTACCCCACTGTTTCAGGTTGCAATGTAAGATGTAACCAAAAGCATGTTTTCAATCACTATCTTCATAAACTGTTATAAACTGGTGGGGCAGTGTTCTTTATCTCTTCTATGACTCACTCCTGATAACGCCCTCCAGGGGATATCTTCTGTGAATGGGCCATTGAGTGTCACTGCAGGACTGATAAAATTACATCATCCCATTGCGGGATGCTGCGCCCAGGGGGAAGGAACCAAGCATTCATACCTGGATATAGTCTGAGGCTTGCAACACCATGAGCACCTTGCCTACTGGATTCCCAGAGGACAAGAGCTGCATAACCACCACTGGACCTTCAGGGGAAGACCAGACCCTTCTACAGGATCCCTGCTTTGACAGAATCACATTCATCACTCCAACAGGACTGCAGCCACCATTTCATGGGACTGCTACCACCACCCTGACCAACAGGCTGTCAGGTTATATCCTGACTCTGTCACTTTAAGGCAGTGTTTCTGTATCATTGCCTTGATCTGAATTTTCTTATTAAATTGTAATTCTGGCTTAGACTCTCCCCCAAATTTGCCTTCAATCCAGTACAAAATTCAGTGTGCCCATCCCTTGTTTCCCTCCCAAAACAGCATTTCCTATTCGTAAAACTTGGCCAGATGGAGGAGGAGACTGCGGAGAAGAGGAAGTTCTCCCAGGACACCCAGGCAGGTGAGGAGGAAGTCAGTACCCTTTTCCCCCTCTCTCCTGCTCCATCTCCACGCCCAGCATGGCCCCTGGCTGCAGGACAACCCTGCTGCCAATGCCATCCTGCTGGGGACACCCTGGGGGGATCTCCTTCCCTTCCCTCTGGCACAGAGGCAAATCCCATCCTCTCCTTTTCCTTCCTCCCCCAGGGAAGGAACTGAGGATTGAGACCAGGGAGGACAAATCCCCAGGGCAGAACCTCATGAAAGAGACTGTTTTGAGTGGCTCCATGCCACAGGAATCCTACGGGAATGAAAATCCCCAGAGATCCCACAGGAGGAGGGGCTCCAAAGCCAGCCCAGGGTTATGTGAAGAGGAAAGACCCACCCTGTGCCAGGAAGGTGGACAGTGCTACTGCCAGGGCTCAGAGCTGGTGGTCCATTACCAGTTTCATCATGGGGAGAAGCCCCACAAGTGCTTGGAGTGTGGGAAGAGCTTCAGTCAGAGCAGCAACCTGATCTGCCACCAGATGATCCACACTGGGGAATGGCCCTATAACTGTGGGGAGTGTGTAAAGGGCTTTAGCTGCAGCTGCCACCTTGTCAGGCATCAACGTGTCCACGCTGGGGAGTAGCCCTACAAGTGTCCTGAGTGCCAGAAGAGGTTTCAGACTAGCTCCCGTCTCCTCCAGCACCAGGGGATTCACACTTAAGAGAGGCCCTTCCACTGTCTCGATTGCAGGAAGGGCTTCAAGCACAATTCCCACATCATCACCCACTGGCGCATCCACACTGGGAAGAGGCCCTACGAGTGGGGAATGTGGGAAGAGCTTCAGCTGCCGCTCCGACTTGATCTGCCACCAGAGGATCCACACTGGAGAAAGGCCATACAAGTGTGGGGAATGTGGGATGACCTTCAGCTGGAGGCCCCAGCTGATCACCCACCAAATGATCCACTGTTTCAGATGGCAAGGCAAGATGTATTCTATTACCATCTGTATGGCAGTTGTCTTTTGTCAAGCGGGCAGTTTGTCTTTTCTCTCTCAGTGATCACAATCACTCCTCCCTTGGGAGAGGACATGTGCTGATAACAGGCTATTGAATGTCACTGCACGGCTGATAAGAACTACAGCATCCCATTGGGAGATGCTCCACCCAGAGGGAGGAGCCAAGCCTTGCTACCCAGATATAATCTGGAGATTCTGGAATAGCAGCACAGCTTCTCCACTGGATTCCCCAGAGGAACAGCAGCTGCCACTTCTTCCACTGGATTGTCAGAGGAAGAGTATGCCCTTTTCTACAAGATCCTGCTCCAGCAGAACCACACCTGACACTCCAGAAGGACTGCAGCCACACTTCCAATTGGACTGCTACCAACACCCTGACCAAGAGGGTGTCAGGTTTAGTTCTGACTCTGTCAGTGTTGTTCCAGTGTACTGCATTGTTTATTTTATCCTTTTATTTTCTTCCCTCTTAATGAACTGTTATTTCCTGCTCCCATATTTTTTCCCTGAGAGACCCTTAATTTAAAATTTATAGCAATTTGGAGGGGTAGGGAGGGTTTGCATTCTCCATTTCAGGGGAGGCTCCTGCCTTCCTTTGCAGACTGCTGTCTTTCTAAACCCAGACACTGATTTAGAAGCTAAAAATGCAACTGAAACAGAGACAGAAAAGCTAATAATAATATTAACCCCCATGAGAGAAATGCAAAAAGTCCCCATATTCAGTGGGACAGATGAGGAAGAATTCCTTAAAATAGGAGCCAAGAAAGATAACGAAGGGAAGTGGAGATTAGCAGATGAAGGCAAATGTTGAATAAACCCCTTGCCAGGAAAATGCTGGAAGGCATACATGGGACAGCCCATTGGGGTACACAATTGATAAGTGATCAGTTTCTGAGACATTGGAGTACACAATTGATGAGATCAATTTTTGAGGGATTGGGGATATAAAGGAATTTTCTGAATAGCTAAGCAAGTAACTGAATGGTGTGTGATATGTCAACAAGTTAATAAGAAAATCATGAGGAAAACACCCAGAGGAGGCGGAGAACTAGCCTTACAGCACTTTCAAAACATCTAAGCAGACTTTACCGAGCTTCCCCACGTACAACACCGGAAATTTTTTCCAGTGATAGTAGATCATATGACTCATGGGGTACATGTGGTACCCACTGTGAAAGCCAATGCCAGTATTGTGAGTAAAACACTTTTAGAATCAATCATTCCCCTATATGGGATGGCAAGCAGGATTGATTCAGACTGGGGAAGTCATTTCACATCGAAGATATTGCAGAAAGTTGTTCAGGCCCTGGGAGTCAAATGGGAATTACACACTCCATTGGCATCCACAGCATTACGGTCAGGTTGAGAGAATGAATCAAACTCTTAAAAGAGCTCTAATTAAGCTACTGATTGAAACTGAAATGTCATGGATCAAATGTCCTCCTTTGCCCTTATTAAGGATTAGAACCGCATCCCGGTCAGATCTGGGGGTGTCACCCTATGAAATGATGTCTGGGTTACCCTTCCTGACCTCACCCCAGAAGGTTGCCACCTATGAGGAAGGGGAAGCCAATGCCAAGAAATAAGTTATGTCTGTAGCACAAACCTTAGAAGGGCTAAGACATAAAGGGGCAATTCCTCAATCTACTATCCTGGATTTCAGAATCCATAATATTAATGCTGGGAATTGGCTGATGATTAAGTCATGGAGTGATCAGCCTCTAACTCCTCAGCGGGAAGGTCCCTTTCGGGTACTGCTCACCACCAAATTGGCCATGCGCACTGCAGAGCGGGGATGGACTCATGCCAACAGAGTCAAAGGCCAAGTAGAAGAACCCAAAGAATGGACTATAACATCCAGTCTGGGTGAAACAAGATTGACTTTCAAGCAGTGACTGAAAGACAACCAGAAAGACACCAAGATGCCCAAAAAGTAGAGTCAAGTTTTCACCAACCAGTTCAAGAACTGTCTTCTTGTTTTAATGGGTGAGAATTACCAGCATCTGTTGAGGGGAAGTACACAAGGGACTGAAAACGTAATGGGACATCTTCTTTAAGAAAATAAGACAAAGGAAGGAGGGCAAGACTGGGTTGGTCCCTTTGTTTGCTACCAAGAAGGCTCCATAGCCCTGCTGTGGGTAGCAGCCCTTAGGCATGGTAAGGTAGGGACAAAAGGCCATACCAGACCTCTCTAATATCCTCAATTGTCTTTTAATTCAACAGGGACTGGAGGGCAGGACTGAGTTGGCCTCTGTAGTCACCCCTAGGATACACCAATTATGGGTAGCAGCCTGTCGTGGTTTGAAAGGAAGTAAGTTTTTTTTGAGATGCTGTAGTCAAACTAATAGGTGCTCAGATTTGAATATTGGCACCTGGTGTAGCTACTGAGGATATGGATACACCTCTGAGAACACAGAGAGTTAAAAGCTGAGAACTCCCGGGGGAAAATCTCTTGGTTCTGGTCTGTGAAAGAGCTCAGGCCTCCCCTGCCCAGCTCCGAGCTGGGTGGGGGAGGGGAAGCCATGATGTTTGGTTGGGGTAAGCCAGAGGGCCTGTAAAGAGAAGGGAGGTGAAGGCCCTGCAAGATGGAAGAGTAGAGGAACCTGGAGAGACATCAGGAAGCCCCCCCCCCTACCCCCGGAGGAGAGAGACAGAGAGGGCTGGTGTCTGTGCCTGTGCTACCTTGAGATTTGATAGCATGGCCAGCCGAGAAGGAGAAGGGGGGAGTGCGGTGAGAAGGTGCCCAGCAGGGCAGCTGTGGGAGCTCTGCACAGGCTGAGCCTGAGACTTTTAACCCTTTTTTTTTGGATGATGGGAACCTTACAAATGCTGATTCCTCCTGGAGTTAAATGAGAAAAGAGATATAGATGAAATAACAAGAAATAGGCAAGTGTGATGAAAGTCCGTGCAAATGAAAGATGTCAGAAGAGCTGAAAAGAATCCTAGGTGGGAGGAGGTGATGGAGTGGCCTTTGGCTGGACTTTTCTTGTATAGCCATGGAGGGAACCACTTTTTCCTGTGACACAGAGACCTCATTTAGGGGGAGGCAGTGACTTGGAGCCAAGAAAGTGCAGTTATGTGATGGAGTGCGTGAACAGAGATGACGGGTGAGAAGGGTAGTAGTGGTGCCCTCCGGAAAGAAGAAGAGGATCTCTGTTCTCGAGACCCCTCGGCCCCAGTGGGTGAAATTTGGGAGGGAACAAATGTCCCAAAAGTGAGGGACTGTACCTTTTTTGGAACTGGGCAAAGCATCCTTGAAAAAAAAAAAACTAAAAGCAGCTTTAGTCCATGCACAGTGGTGAGAGCACTGAGCATAGAAAGAAGTCACACTGGCAGATGATCTCCGAGCAGCGCCACGTGTGACAAACACAAGAAGTTTCAACTGTGTTTCCAGGGGAAGCCTATAGTGCAAGAGAGACTCTGTTCTCTTTCATGATTTGAGAATCAATTATCTAAAGAGTAGTGATAGATCGAAAGTAGATGATCTGAAAGGTACATATTTGAGAAATCTAGTGGGGGGAGGAGGAGGAAGGAGACATGTAAAGCTTTCATTCCAAATTGTGTGTGTTTCTCTTTATGTATAGTTGTAAGGTTAATAAAGTTTTCCCTTTTTTATTCCTAAGCTAGAGCCTGCTTTGCTCTATTTCTGATCACATCTCACAGCAGACACCAGAGAAGAAGTATTTTCATGGGGGCACTGGCATTGCACCAGGCTCAAACCATGACACAGCCACATAGGCAAAATAGATGGGAGTCAAAGCCATACTAGACTTGCTTGATCCTAATGAGCCCTGTGGTGCATTAGGAGATGAGTCCTGGAACCTCAGGGCCTGAGAGGAGATTGCCCAAACCTTTCCAGGAGTCAAAGTCAGAGAAAAAACTCAAAGTGTCTCTAAGCATGAATGGGCCCCACTGAGGTGCATCCCCAACAAACGCTCCTCATGGACTACTTGGAGCCTGTGTTGGAGGCCAGGATTGCACAAAAAACCTCTCAGAAATTCAGAGTAGAAAAGAAACTCAAAAGTACCTTAAGCACCTTGAGTATCTCAAAGTATTAATGAGCCCCACTGAGTGTAAGTACAAAGCTCTCCAGGGACTCATTAAAGCAGATAATTGGGGCCATGTTTGCACAAACCTCTCCCAGAGTCTGGATCAAAACGGAAACACCAAGTACCTTAAAATAAGTGAAGTACCTTGAAGCATTAATGAGCCCCACTGAGTGTTGTTACTGACAGAGCCTCTCCAGGGACTAATTACAGCAGATAATTGGAGGCCATGACTGCACAATCCTCTCAGAGACTCCAAGGCAAAAGCCAAACCTAAAGTCCTTTGAAAAACCTGCAGTCCCTGGGAGCATTAAGGAGCCCCCAGGGCCATTGCTGAGAAAGGCTCCCCAGGGACTCCTTCCAGCAGATCCTTGAGGCCACTGGGATGTGGGATAGGGGGGGATGCTGAGGGCAGGACAAGGGCGTGACAGTGCCCAGCCTGGCTGGGGCTGTGTCAGGAGGCCCCAGTGCCTCAGGACAAGGTGTCTCCTCACAGCCCTTGGTGGCACAGACCCTGCTGTGGCCCAGGGAACCAAGACTTGGCTTCTCTTTGTCCCCACCTGTCATCAGTGCCTCCAGTTCTCTGCTCTGCCTGGGGCCTGGGGACACTTTCTCAGTCGTGTCCCTCAGTGGGACCCATTAAAAGTAAAAGAAACTTTGGAGTGTGATTCTGACTTGGAGTTCTGGAGAGGTTTCTTCAGCTCCCTCTCAGGGACTGATGTTCAGGGCCTGAGCACAAAGCCCCAGAGGCTCATTAAAGTCCTTGTGCTGTGTCTGTGCTGCTGAGCTGGCTGGGCTCCTGGCCCAGAGGCAGCTCCTGGTAACCAAGGAGAGCTTTAAAGGCACATTTCTCTTGATTAGCAGCTCTTCTGCCAGCCCAGCAGGGCTGGGGCACTGCCTGCAGCCACCCAGGGCACAGCGCAGAGGCACAGAGAGCTTCAATCAGTCAGGGCTGGGAAGGTGCTGGGAAGTGCCTGGGGCACAATCACTGCCAGACCTTGGCACAGGAACCTCTGGCTGCAGGACAGTGCAGTTGCAGCTCCTGGAGTGATCTCCTAAAGCTGGAACATCCCAATGCCTACAGACTCTGTGAGTACAACTCTGGGTATTTTTGCTGCAGGGGAGATAAAATGTTCATGAAGCTCTGACATGGTGAGGGCTTCTGATCAGTCCTAGCATATTTCCAAGACAAGGATTTTAACTTGAAGTTGAGGAACTTTCCCAAAACTTGGTATTCATTTTCCTACTACTGGAGAATAGCAGGGAAGTGAGATAAATATTAAAGGTTGAATATGAATTAATTATGAATACTGACAAGTGCCTGAGACATCCAACTGTTATTTTAGTGATCAATAGGTTCACAGGAGATCCCTAATGTGCTTTCAGCAACCCTGCCCGTGGACAGCACCAGCATCACTTTTGCTCTTAATTATTAGGCTCAGTTAGAGCTGTCCTTTCTCCAAGCTGCAAAGAGAACATTCCCCCAGCCAGTGCCCTGCAAACAGGCAGGATTCTCTCAGGCCAAGGAGAGTGCATGGAGATCTGGGGTCTGTGAGTGATAGCACAGAGAGATCAGACATAGGGAAACACCTGCAGAAGGAAAATCTCCAGAAACCAGAGAGAGGATCAGACAATGAGAGAAAACAAAACCAGAAATGCTGTGGTTGGGAGAGTTGAGAGATCCCTACAGGATCCCCTCCAGTGCAGCCCCTCCCTCTGAACAAGGCCCCTCTCTGCTGTGCCCCCAGCCAAGCCTGTGCCCTCAGGGCTGGAGCTCCAAGGTGTGCAGCCCTCCTGGGCAGGCAGCTGCAGCAGAGCCGTGGGGCAGCTCTGCAGCCCCGGGCCCAGTTCCCTCTGCAGAGCACAGGGCTGGGACCAGCTGCCCAGCCCTGGGGGCTTTGGCAGGGGGCACAGCCGGCTCAGGATGATGCTGTCCCCAGTGCCTGGCTCTGGGCAATGCTGTCCGTGCAGCCAGGGAAGGAGCTGCATCTCCCTTCATCCAATGCCATCATAGGGACACTTGGAAGTCTCCCTGAGATTTCAGTCCAAGCTAGGAGCTTCAATACAGGATTCAAACCTATCCTAGAGCATCTTTGAGTTGTAAGATTGATGGGGAAAGGCACAGATCTTCTAACACTGAAAGTGCTGCTGGGTTGTTGAAATGAGCAACAGTAATGCTTGGATACAGAAGTGGAGCTGGACTGTGCTCGATCCATCTGCTCTCAGCTTTACCTGGGGCATTTTTGGGGAAACATGTGAAACTGATCGACCTCTGCCTGAGAAAGGCTAAAGCCCTGAGAAATTCTGTACTGGTCAGAATGACGGACCACCTCCTGTCACTCTCCACTCATAACTTTGCCTCACAGAATTTGCTCTGTTTTCCCTGGGTGCAGCAGAAATGCTGAGGGTTTCTGATATCCAAGAATACCAGGAAAGATAAGGGAGAGCTTAAAAAGAAAACCCCAGAACTCTAAAAAAAAAGGGTCTGTGTGTGTGTTCTAGGGGAAGGTGCATGGGAAATGGCTTTGATTTTGGTTACGGGTATCTCCTCTAACCCTTCACTCTCCTTTTCCCCATGAACAGGTCCCCACGTGCAGCCACAGCCAATGTCCAACAGCAGCTCCATCAGCCACTTCTTCCTGCTGGCATTGGCAGACACGCGGCAGCTGCAGCTCCTGCACTTCTGCCTCTTGCTGGGCATCTCCCTGGCTGCCCTCCTGGGCAACGGCCTCATCATCAGTGCCGTAGCCTGCAGCCATCACCTGCACAGACCCATGTACTTCTTCCTGATCAACCTGGCCCTCACTGACCTGGGCTCCATCTGCACCACTGTCCCCAAAGCCATGCACAATTCCCTCTGGAACACCAGGACCATCTCCTACGCAGGATGTGCTGCACAGCTCTTTTTCTTTCTCTTTTTCATCTCAGCAGAGTATTTCCTCCTGACTATCATGTGCTACGACCGCTACGTGTCCATCTGCAAACCCCTGCACTATGGGACCCTCCTGGGCAGCAGAGCTTGTGCCCACATGGCAGCAGCTGCCTGGGCCAGTGCCTTTTTCTATTCACTGCTGCACATGGCCAATACATTTTCCCTGCCCCTGTGCCATGGCAATGCCCTGGGCCAGTTCTTCTGTGAAATCCCTCAGATCCTCAAGCTCTCCTGCTCCAAATCCTATCTTAGGGAATTGTGGCTTCTTGCCATAAGTGCCTATTTTATATTTAGTTGTTTTGTGTTCATTGTTTTCTCCTATGTGCAGATCTTCAGGGCTGTGCTAAGGATCCCCTCTGAACAGGGACGGCACAAAGCCTTTTCCACCTGTCTCCCTCACCTGGCTGTGGTCTCCCTCTTCCTCAGCACTGGCACATTTGCTCACCTGAAGCCCCCCTCCATGTCTTCCCCATCCCTGGATCTGGCCCTGTCAGTTCTGTACTCGGTGGTGCCTCCAGCCCTGAACCCTCTCATCTACAGCCTGAGGAACCAGGAGCTCAAGGCTGCAGTGTGGACACTTATGACTGTAGGCTTTCAGAAGCATTAAACTGCTTGCCAATTTCTGCAAATCACTTATAATAAAAGTCATGTTTGTTACTTCTTGCTGGTTTCGTTTTGGAAGTTCATTTTCTTTGTTTTAATTTTTTAATATTGTCCACAAAAATTGTCATTGTTTGTGCCATTTCTCACTTTGTTTCTGTCCACCTTCACTGTGGCCACAGACTGTGTAAATGAGGGGCTGTGCTCCCGGTGGCTTTAAAGGAAATGAATGATCTCCCAGTGAAGTTTTCTGCAGAGATGCCTTTTTGTTGCCTTCTCTGGAGCTGCAGCAGCAATGTCTGTGTGCAGAGCTGGCGGAGATCAGTGCTGGCACAGCATCTCTGCTGCTGCTGGCCACACCACTCCTGATCCAGGCCAGGAGCCATTGGCCTTCTTGGCCACATGGACACACTGCTGGCTCATGTCCAGCCTGCTGTCCATCAGTCCCTGCAGGTCCCTTTCTGCCTGGCTGCTGTCCAGCCACTCTGTCCCCAGCCTGTAGTGCTGCAGGGGTTGTTGTTTCCAAAGTGCAGGACCTGGCACTTGGACTTGTTAAACCTCACCTTGTTGGATTTGGGCCCTGGATCCAGCTTGTCCAGGTCCCTGTGCAGAGCCCTCCTAGCCTCCAGGAGATCAACAGTCTCATCCAGCTTGGTGTCATCTGCAAAAATGTCCTTGTTTCCATGGGGCCCCTCAGTGTCATAATGACCCTTTGGTCACACAAGGCCCTGCACTGTCCCACTGGACTCCTTGCTTCCTGGGGGCCTCAAAATGTGACAATTGTCCCTTTGCTTCCATTAGGCTTCACGTGTCACAATGTTCTTGTTGGTGCTGCAGTTTCACAGTGGTCCCTTGGTTCCATGGGGCCCCAGGGTGTCACAATGGCCCCATGGTCACATGAGGTCCCACACTGTCACAATGGTCTCTGTGGTTCCCTTCAATGTCACAATGGAGGCCTTGTTTCCACGAGGCCACACAATGTAACAATGTTCTTCCAGATTCCTTGAGGCCCCCTAGTGTCACAGTGGCCCCTTGGTTACACAGGATCCTGCAGTGTCACAATGTCCCCTTGGTCCCATGAGGTCCCACAGTGTCAGAACTGCCTCTTGGTTCCACTGGGCCCTGGGGTCTCCCAATGGTCTCCTTCGTTTTGCGGTGTCAAAATGGTGAAACCCCTTGGTTACACAAGGCCCTGCAGTGTCACAATGGCCTCTGTGGTTCCACGAAGACCTAGAGTGTCACTCCCTGGTTCCATTTGGCCCCACAGCACAACAATGGACCCCTGGTTCTATGGGGCTGCACAGCGTCACCATGATTCCCTTAGTTCCATGAGGCCCCGCAGTGTCACAATGGCCCCAGAGTGTCCCAATCATCCCAGAATGAAAGAATCAAATAGGCTGGAAAAGACCTTTGGAATCATCATGTCCAACCAATGCCCTAATACTGCCTTGTCACCCAGACCATGCCACAAAGTGCCACTGGAGAGGGACAGTGACTCTGCCACCTCCCCCCTGGCCAGCCCATTCCAATTCCCACTCACCCTTTCTGTGAAGAACTTCTTCCTATTGTCCAGCCTAAACCCCCCCATGTGCAGCTTATGGCTGTGTCTTCTTCTCCTGCCCTCCAGCAGATCCACACTCACACCCAGCTTGGTGCCATTTGTAATTTGTGAATGGCGGACTCAATCCCCTCACTCAGATCATCAGAGAAGATATTAAACAGGACCGGGCCCAACACAGATCCCTGGGGGACACCACCAGTGCCTGACACCAGCTGGGTGCAGCACCATCCCCACCATTCTCTGGGCCCAGACTCTAGCCAGTTTTTAAATCTCCCAGCAAGGAGGGAACCTTCCCAAGCTGTGGGCTGCAGTTTTTCCAGGGAATGCTGTCAGAGACAGTGTCAAAGGCTTTGCTGAATTCCAGGCACACAACATCCACAGACTTTCCCACATCCACAGGTGGGTCACCTGGTCATAAAAGGAGACCAGGTTGTTCAGGCAGGACCTGCCACCCCTAAATCCGCACTGGCAGGCTCTGATCCCTTGGCCATCCTGTGGGTGCCCTGTCATGGCACTCAGGGTGATCTGTTCCATTTCCTTGCTGGGCACCCAGGTCAGGCTGACAGGCCTGGAGTTCCCCAGATCCTCCTGCCAGCCATTCTTGGGGATGGGCTCACACTGGCACCTCCAGTGCTCTGGGACCTCCCCACTGAGCCAGGACTGATGGTAAATGATGGAGAGCAGCTTGGGGAGCTCATCCACCACCTCCCTCATCCCCCTAGGATGGATCCCATCTGATCCCATACACCTGTGACCATCTGAGTGGCTCAGCAGGTCAGCAACTGCTTCCTCCTGGATTATAGGGGTTGTTCTGCTCCCTGTGCCAATTTACCAGTTCAGGAGAACACTTGTCCTGAGGACAACCTGTCATAGTATTGAAAATTGAGACAAACAAGATGTTAAGTAGCTTAGTCTTTTCCTTATCTTTAGTTACTATATACTATATGTATCTTAGTTACTCTATATATATATATATATATATATATATATATACACACACATATATATATAGAGTGTGTGTGTGTATATATATATATATATATATACTGTATATATTTAGTTACTATATACTATACTATATCCCCACTGCAGCCAATAAGGAGGAGAGATTCTTATCTCATGTTTTGCTATTAATTTATTTGTAGAAACATTTTCTATTATTTTTCACAGAAGTGGCCATGTTAAGCTCTAATTGAGCTTTCCCCTCTCGACTTTTCTTTCTGCATGACCTAACAAGATTCTTAAATACTTCCTAAGTTGCCTGACCTCCTGTCCAAAGTTGATGCACTGTCTTTTTTCCCTTGAGTCCCCACAAAAGCTCCCTGGGCAGCCAGGACAGTCATTTTTTCCTCTCTGGCTCATCTTTTGCCACACTTGGACCATCTGCTCCTTCCTCCTTAGGATTACTTTCTTGAAATCTGTCCATCCTTCCTGGACCCCTTTTGTTTTTAAGGGCTGTTTCCCTTTAAAAAAATCTGCATCCTAAACAGGCCAAAGTCTGCCCTTCCCAATTCTAGTGCAGAAGTTTTGTTGCTGCCCCTCCTTCTTTCACACAACATTGAAAACTTGATTATTTCATGGTCACTCTGCCCCAGGCAGCCTCTGACCCCCACATCTGCCAGCAGCCCTTCTCTGTGTGTGAACGGCAGGAGACAGAGCTTTCCTTGGGAGTGGAAGTGTTACCAAAAATTTGGTAAAACAGAAAAGTCCTTAACACCAATGCAGCATTAAGAAGGAGCATTCTTTATTCAACTGGATGCACAGGGGACAGTTCCTCCCAAAGTCATGCAGGCTGAGCACAGGAAAGTTTCCGTTTATATTCTGTGTTTTGCACACATGTTCATTGATTGTCCTGGACTAAACATACAGATGATAATAATTTCCCCAAAATCATTAACATGTTTCCCCTCCCCTTTTGCATGCTCTCTTCTGTCCTGGAGTCGCTCTGCTGGTCCCTGGTGGTTGTGGGCCCCAAGGTTCCAGTGGGCCTGGCTGAGCTGGCAGGACACTGAGGCTGGTGAATTTCCATTTCCCCTTCTTACACAATGGGCGTTGTGTGGTTTCCATAGGCCTGGGGTTTTGGAGAACAAGCTTCAGGTGTCAGCTCACCTGGTGGGACAATTCATCATCTGGTAACAAGAGCTCACAGAGAGGGCTATGACAACACAGATGAGTTATGTGAGGTCATTGATAAGCTATGATATCATAGACTGCCTCTCTCACATCACAGGGCAGAGGTCTGGCATCACAGAGCAGACTATGACATTACAGTGTTGGCTGTGACATCAGAGACCAGATCTGTGGCATAAGAGAATGGGCTGTGACATCACAGAGGGGCTTTGTGACATCCCAGCAGGGCTGTGTGAGGTCACTGGGTTGGTCACTCCAGCCCAGCTCCCCCTCACAGTTTCTCCCAACACGTCCAATGCTGTTCATGCCCAGCCGGGTCCCTGTCCCCCGGGATCCCCCCGGCCCACCTGGAGCCACAGCCTCCACCAAAGGATGCTCCACAGGATCCACCCCAGAGACTGACATGGGGACAAGGGGCCAGGGCTGTGTGACCAAGACATCAAGGACAGGGATTATCCAGGTGACTGTGGCCTGGGTTGGGTTCCCCAGGGAAGGAAAGATGTCTGGCAGCTGGAGCAGGGTCTGGGAAGGGCCTCCAAGGTGGGGCTGGAGCCCTTGGGCTGTGAGCAGAGGCTGAGGGAGCTGGGCTTGTCCAGCCCAGAGCAGAGAAGGCTGAGGGGCTCCTCATCCCAGCCTGGCAGTGCCAGCAAGGAGCTGATGGAGAACACAGAGCCAGGCTATTCATGGGGGGGGCTGGTGGGAGACAAAACCAATGGGTGGGAGGGGAAAGAGGGGAGAGCAGCCAGGACAGGAGGAGATGAAATGAGTCAGGCTGGTTTCAGCATTTCCTCAACACCAGAGCAGCCTGACCTCCCTTCTCCATCCACCACTGTCAGCTTTGAATATCAGGAATTGTTTGAGCTGTTTTGTCCCCGCTCCAGGACAAGCATCCTGATAGAAGAACTTAATTGTGTTTATATCTATCACAGAACCATATTTGTCCAAAATTATCTTAGCATGGAAATCACATATGGGTGGTGGACTCATCAGAAGCTGCTGGGTCATTGCACATAGTGAAGAGGGTGATTGTTATTAAATTGAAATCTGTTAAACTGTGGTCTGTTGGCAACAAAGAGAAACTTTTTGTTCCTCTGAGTCTCACCAGCTTCTGACCCCCAAAGGACACAAACCTGATGAGTTGTGGCTCCCACTCCAGTGGTGGCACATGCACCTGCCTCCATCCCCAGAGCAGAGCTCCCTTGTCCCAGAAAGTCCCTGGCAAAGGAGGGATGAAGGAAACAGGACAGGCTGTGGGGATCAGCCGCAGGGCATGGCCAGGGATTTGGGGTGGTTGTGAGCCCAGGGCAGGACCCAGCCCTTGGCCTTGGGGAACCTCATCCAACTATCCTGGGCCCATGGCTCCAGCCTGTCCAGATCCCTCTGCAGAGCTTCCTGTCCTCCAGCACAGCCACACTCCCACCCAGCTTGGGCTCACCTGGGAACTGACTGAGGGTGCTCTCGATGGCCTCATCCAGATCAGCAATAAAGAGATTTCACTGACCTGGCCACGGTCCTGAGCTCTGGGGACACTCCTGGATGTGACTCCATTCCTCAGCTGCTCTGAGTGCCAGGGACTGGATGAGGTAGGGGGTAGGGACCAATTTTGAATCATTGTCAGCCATGAAGGGTCTTGATTTTCATATCAGTTCAAACTGCATGAGGAGGTACTGAGGATACATATCAATTGGACATTGCTGATACCAATCTATAAACAGGAAAATAAAACTTAACGGGACAATTCTCTCTTCACTGTTTTCATATAGTATATACACTTTAAATATACTTCTGAAATTTGTACAATTAACCACAGAAGAACTGAAAACTGGTATTCCCAGAGGATTTTCTTGTTTGGGTGTTTTGAACAAATGTTTATGAGCTTTTCTCACTGAATTCCTGAACTGAGGAGCTCAAGAAAGAAGAGGCCTCTGGAGTAATAAAATTCATTAGCAACCTCTAAGTGGCTGAGAATCCATCCCCATCAGAACAGCAATGAACAGGAATCGGCACAGCTCTGTGGCTGCCCCAGCTTTGGGATGGGCCCTGGGCCTGGAGCAGGAGCAGCTCTGAAGGGCCCCAAGGCCAGGGCTCTTGTGCTACCCTGGGCAGATGGGATGGCAGCAGGGGCTGCAGAGCTCTCAGCACCTCAGCCAGAGGGGAGCAGGGCACCCAGGGAGCCTCCTTTGGCCGTGGCCAAGCCCCTTCCCCCATGGTGGGGCTGAGTCCTGTGGCAGCTGCAGCTGCTGCTGTGCCCTTGCCAGGGGCTGAGGCTGTGGGGCCAGTGCCCAGAGCAGCCTGGTCTGAGCAGAGCTGTGGGGCCAGAGGTGGCTGGGCTGGGCTGGCCAGAGGCCCTTGGTGCTGCCCAGAGTTCAGGGTAGCTGGCAGAGCTTGCAGGGAGCTGGGCTGGGCTCAGAGAGCCTGGCACAGACACCATCAGTGTCCATCTCAGCCTGGCTGAGGGTGCAGGGGCAGGACTCAGGCCAGGCCCTGGCTGCCTCTCTGCTGGCCCAGAGGCTGGCAGAGCCCGGGGCAGGGCTGTCTGTGCAGGCCCACAGGTGCCACGGGCTCTGCAGGAGCTGGCAGAGGCTGCCCAGCAGCAAGGCCATGGGCCACAGAGCCCCAAGGCTGCTGTGGGCACCACGGCACAGGGGCCCTTCCCAGCCGCAATGCTCCTGGCCTGGGCTGGGCCTGCACAGGGGCTGTGCCACCATGGCTGGGCCAGCACAGGGCCACAAAGGGGCCACGCAGCTGCTGCCGGGGCTGACAGCAAGGCCAGGCACAGACAGGGAACTGCTGAGCATGGCCTGCGCTGGGCAGGGCTGAGTGTGCCAAAGGCAGAGCTCAGCTGCCCTTGGGGGCTGCAGGAACAGTCCAGAGCCCAAAGAGCCTCCATGGCTGGGATGTAGATCAAGGCCGGAGCAGGGAAATGCAGGGCTGCTGCAGGATGGGGAGGGCATTGAATTCCAGAACACAATTCAGTTCTCTGATGATCCCGGCACCATGCTGGGCCCTGTTTCAGACTGGAGCAGAGCAGATGTTGATGGGACAGGAGCCCTATGGGGCTGTCAGGGACCTGCAGCTTGCAAGGTGCTCTGCTCTCCCTCAGGTGCTCTCTGAGAGATCCAATCCCAGCTGGGCACTTCAGGGCACAAGTGGTACTGCCTGTTCATGGGCACATAGCTGATGTCTGCCTGTAAAGGGGCACATCTTTTAATACCTGTTCTTTTCATAATATGCAAGCACATTTTTATTAACTGGGTCACATCAGTACTTATAAGAAATGGCAAAGTTTTCCGACTAGGAACAGGAATTTCCCGGAAGTGTACTGATGGCAGGAGAAGAAATACTGATTTTCCTCTCTGCATGAGTCACCATTATTCTGTTTATTCTTTCCTCTTCCTATTCCTTTAGGTGTTTCCAGCTCTTCTGTTTAAATGGCTTTGTCTAAGGACGTCTCTTCACTAGACCAGATAGATCTATGTCCTTCCTGTTGCTCTGGGTTTTTCTCCTCCAGATGCTTTCTGGTCATTCAAGTGACTCTCAACTGACTGGTTTCATGCTTTGAGCTTCAGGGATTCAGCCCAATCTTTCTGAAGTTCAAATAAATATCATATTAGTCCACATCCTCATTGTGTTTATATCTATCACAGAATTACTTTTTCTTATGTCCTTATCTAAAACTGTTCCTGTATGGAAATCCCTTGGGGATGGGGACATGTCAGATGCTGCTGGAACATCTCGGAGAGCTGAGGGAAGAGCTGTGATGGTTATTAAACTGTCAAATGTTCAACTTGTGTTTGTTGGCAAGAAACCTTTCTGTGCTTCTGAGTGTCACAAGACCCTGAGCCCAAAGGACACAAACCTGATGAGTTGTGGATCCCACTGCAGGGGCACTTGGACCCTGGCTCTGCACAGGAGAGCTCTTCATCCCCTTTCCCTCTTTTCCTTCCTCTGGGCATGGAGGGAGCTCCTGACTTCAGCGTGTGACTTGTGTGGGCAAAGAGCAAATCTGGGCAGAATCGGGGCAGGGAGGTTTTGGGGCTCATTGGGATCTGTGCTGGGCACAGAAGATGTTTTCCATTGCTCTGAGACTGTCTGCTGTGGGAAGTGGATTTAACACCTGATTTTAGCATTTGATGGAGCTGTGCCTTCCCCTAGGTTTGTTGGGTGACAATAAATGAACATCCCTCTGTGTCTCGGGCAGCTCCTTCTCCAAGGACAGCAGGTGGGAGTTGGAGCCAAGGAGCTGAAAGCTGCAGGGGCAGCCTGGGCTGGAGGGAGCTCAGATTTGCACAAGGCAGCTCTGAGTGCCAGGCCTTGGATGGGGGAAATGGTGGGGAGAGGGTAGGGACAGAGTCTGATTGATTGTCAGCCATGAAGGGTCTTGATTTTTATATCTGTTCAAACTGCATGAGGAGGAACTTGGATTCAGTGTCAATTGGAGACTGCACATATCAATTTATTAACAGGGAAAAAAACCCTAACTAGGACCTAAGAAATCTTTTCTCACTGTATTTTTAAAAAGAATATATTCAGTTTGAATATACTTCTGAAATCTGTTTAATTAACCACATAAGTTTTGGAAACTTCAATCAAATTATTCCCAGAGGCTTGGCTTGTTAAGGTGTTCTGAATGTTAATGAGCCCTGGGACACTGAATTCCTCCACTGAAGAGCTGAAGGCTGAACAAGCCTCTGGAGCAGTAAAATTCAGCAGCAGTCTCTGCAAGTTGCTGAGGATGTCAGCAGCCCCCACTGAGGCCATCCCTGCCCAGAGACTGTGGGGGAATGGGCAGACAAGGAGAGCATCCCTGGGGCTGGGGCAGCACAACTCAGAGGCACCAGTGGCTCCAGCTGGGAAAGGGAGTGTGGAATGTGGCTGGGAAAGCCCTGCCTGGGCTGTACCAAGCAGGACAGGGAAGCTCTGACTCCCATCCCCCAAAGAATTCTCTTTAGCAGACATTTAAAAGAAATTGCAATTACTTGTGTAATCTGAGTTGGACGCACTGGAGAAATACCATAAAAAGATTCTCAGGAGCTGAAAACAACCAAACCACCTTTACCAGCAACTTTAGGAATCCAGAGAAACTTTGGCAAAAAGGTTTTATATAACATTCAATCAACAAAAAACACTTCTCAAAGCATTAACTTGGTCCATTCCACTTCACAAACTCTAATTCTGTCTACTTTAAGTTAATCAAAATTTGAAAGAGGACAGAAATAGAAGACACAGAAAGAAAGACAAGAATGATTTAGAGAGGCATGCACACAACTACCAACTCCAGGAATCCAGTGGCAGTCAGATAGAAATTCATGAGGACACAGGGTCGAGATGTGTGCTTGCCTTTTGGTCAGCCTTAAATACCCCTTGGTCTTCCTGAGCCCTGCCCCAGGTGGCACTTGGGCTCATTTGGCCCCCTCAGGAGCTGAGCTGGGGGCTCCAGAGGTGGCTGTGGAGCATTGCCTGTGGTGTGCCAGGGACTGGCAGACACTGCTGGGCTGGGATAGAGGCTTTGGGGGAATTGGGGTTCAAGGGCAAGGCAGTGCTGGGGTTCCAGGGCAGGGCAAGGCTGGACCTGCCTGTTCATCTCCCACACATGAAATGTTTAGAGCCAACAATCTGCTCCGTTTTGTCACAACAGGGAATGCTGAGGTGGAATCCCAATTTTGGCCATGGGTACCTGGACAAGAAGAACAATTCTTTCCCATAGGAAGGAAAGCATGGAGCCTTCCCCAGTGTTTTGGGGATGGATGAGTCCTGACCCACTTGAAACCATTGCCAGCCAGACTTGTCCTGGCAATTTTCCTATGGGAACAATCCCTGGATATAAGGAAATTTGGAGGTGAAACCCCAATTCTGCCCATGGTTGCTTGGAGGAGAAGGAGAGTTCTTTTCCATAGGAAGGAAAGCACAGAGCCCCAGTGTTTCAGCAGCAGATGAGAAGTGACCCTCAACATGCCAAGGTCAGCTGGACCTTTCAGATGGCCCCTGGGAGGCCAAACCAGCCAGACCTGTTCTGTGTTCCCTTGGTTTTATGGGGCCCCATATTTTCACAATGATCCCTTGATTCCATGGGGCCCCTCAGTGTCACAATGATCCCAAGGATTCCATGAGGCCTTGCAGTGTCACAATGCTCTCCATGGTTCCAAAGACCCCACAATGTCACGTGATGCCTCTATAACATGAACCCTGCAATGTCACAATGGACCTTTGGACCCTGGGGGTTTGCTGTGTCACAATGGTCTCCTTTGGCTCCACAGTGTCATAATAGACCATTGATGACAGGAAGCCACTCTGTATTGCCCTGGAACTTTGGTTCCATGCAGCCCTGCAGTGTCACAATGGTCTCCTTTGGTTCCCCAGTTTCACAATGGACCACTGCTAACATGAGGCCCTGCAATGGACCTTTGGTTCCATGCAGCCCTGCAGTGTCACAAAGGCCTCTTGGTTTCACCAGGCCCCACAATATCACAATGGTCCTCTTGGTTCTGTGGGGACCCCCAGGGTAACAATGGTCTCACTGGTTCCATGAGGCCTCACAGTGTCACAATGCTTTGCTTATTCCATGGGCCCTCATAATGTCACAATGGTCTCCATGATCTCATGAGTCCCCTCCATGTCACAATGGTCTCTGTGATTCCATGGTGCCACTCAGTGTCACAATGGCCCCTTGGTTCCATGAGCCTGTGAAGTGTCCTAATGGTCTCTCCATTGTTCCATGAGGCCTTGCAATGTCACAATGGACCTTTAGCTCCATGGAGTCTCACAGTGTCACAATGGCCCCTTGGTCCCATGACACCCCAAAGTGTCACAATGGTCTCCATGGTTCCATGAGGCCCCGCGGTGTCACAATGGACCCTTGGTTAGATGGAACCTCTCAGTGTCACAATGATCCCTACATTCCATGGAGCCACACAGTGTCAGTATAGTCCCCTTGGTTCCATGAGGCCCAGCAATGTCACAGTGCTCTCCATTATTCCATGAGGCCCCACAGTGTCACACGGGCCCCTTGGTGTCCCAGGGCCCCACAGTGTCACAGTGGTCCCTTGGTTCCATGGCCCTGTGCTGCTGCATTCCCCCCTCCCCTTCTCAGGCTGCCCTGCCAGCTGAGAAATGCTCCTTGGGCCTCGGCCTTGGCCAACAGCCCCTGGGCTCAGCTCCTCTGCAGCTCATCACAAACACTGTCTGCCCCAGGCACCGCTGCTGCCCAAACAGCTCCTGGCTCCTTTAGGAGCAGCCCTGGGAGCTGTTTTTGTTCCCTCCGTGGCACAACATCCCTGTTCTGACACTGCCAAAGAAAGCTGCTGATGCCAAGTGTGGCCAGGATGAACCATTGCTGGGACTGAAGCCCCTCTCGTGGGGCCCTGCAAACAGCGCTCCAAAAGGAGCCCTTGGAGCTCTCCTGGGCCAGCGACTCCCTCTGAGTGGGGCCTCTCCCAGCCGGGAACTCTCCCGTTTGCTGCACTCAGGGATCCCAAAGAAACACAGAGCCCGGGCTGATCCCCCCACTCCTCCAGGCTCAGCCCTTCACCTGCTGGGGAGATGCCAAAGCATCAGCAGTGAGCATTCCCTGCCCTCAGGGGAATTTCTCCCAGGTGCCTTGCACTGACTGTTTTAGTCTGTGTGCACACAGTGGTGCCTGTGCTGGGGAAATGTGGCAGAAATGCTGCTCTCGGAGGGGTTTGAGTGCCTTGGATAGCTGAATCAGTCAGGCCTTGAAGTGAGGTTAAGTCATGAGGTCTAAGCCAAGTGAAATGCTGCTAAGAGTTGTTCTTTGGCTAATAAATATTATTATTGGTATTATATATTGCTCTTTGTTGTTATGTTTAATATAAGTTATAAGGTGGGTAAGATACTGTTAAATGTTATTCCCCTGTTAAATTGCTAAGTGATAGATTTTAAGTTAGGTTAAATAATGTTAAGTGCTCTTCTTTTGCTAAATTGTGAAGTTGAAGATCTCAGTTAAGATTAAGGTATGCGTTAAGTCCTGTTAAGTTTGACCTCTGTAAACGTTTTAGGCCATATTCCTTTCTTCCTTGCCCTCACAATCCTTTTGTCACACATACACACGGGGATAGTTCTTGGTTCATTTCTGGTTTGATTGCCTGGATTTTCTTTGGTTTTTTTTTGCTTTGTTTCCCTGCTGTGCCTAAAGTGTCCAGTCAGGAGCAGAGTGACTCTTGCTAAGCAACTTTGTGGTGCTATCACTTAACTTTAAATCTCGTTTTGGCTGATCCCTTGCCGAGATTTTTTCAGTGCTCTCAAGTCCTTGTTCGTAAGAGGGTGAAGGAGCCCTGGCCCAGGCTCTGGCCCTGGGGGACACAGGGACACTGCCAGGGGGTCCCTGTCCCCCTGTCCCACCCCCAGGGCCCCAGCCCCCCTTCCTCATGTCAGGCTCTGGGGTCGATCTCGTGGAACATCCTCTGGGGGAGGCTGCGGTGCCAGCTGCAGGGAGACCCGGGGGGACAGGGGACCCTGCTGTGCACGAGCAGGGTTGGACTGCCCTGGGGGGAACTGTGAGGGGGGACAGGGCAGAGTGACCTCCCCAGTGACCTCACACAGCACCTGGGATGTCACAGCAACTCTGGGACGTCACACAGCACCCTTGTTATGTCACAGAGCGCACTCTGGGAATGTCAGCCTAGTATGTCAGTCATGCAGCTCCTCTGTGACATCACAGAAGACTCTGTGATGTCACAAAGTCACCCTGTGATGTCACTGTCTGTTCCATGATATCACATCTTGCTCTGTGTTACACAGCCACCCAGTGATGTCACAACCCACTCTCTGATGTCACAGAGCCACCCTCTATGATGGCAGCATCTGCTCTATCACCTCACACCCTACTCTTTGATGTCACAGACAGCTCTGTGATGTCACAACCTCCTCAGTGATGTCACAAAACCCTCTCTGTGATGTCATAGTGGCACTCTGTAATGTCACAGCTCACACTTTGACCTCACAGCCAGCTCTATGATGTCACACAGCCATGCCATGATGTCACAGTGTGGTCTGTGATGTCACAGAATCCCCTCTATGATGCTGTAGCTGCTCAGTGACATCTCACAACAAACTCTGTGATGTCATAGACCAATCTGTGACCTCACACAACCCACTCTGTGCTGTCACATGGCCCCTTGCTGACATCACAGCTGCTCTGTGCCTCTCTGACACAGCCACAGAGGTGCTGCTGTGACACAGCCCCCTCTGGGACATCCCACAGCCCCTGCCAGTGCTGAGCCCCTGTGAGCTAAGGTTCAATTCCACCTGTCCAATCTTTTATTCATAAACCTTTGAGTAATTCTGGGGCTGGGATTGAAACCAGCCACTCCCAGTCTCCTCTCTTAGAAGGAATTTTAGAAGTCTAGAGGCCCTGCAGGGGTTTGAGGATCCATGGTGGCTGTTGGGTGTCATTTCTCCACCTCATGTCTCAGCAGGAGTTTCTCCAATAAAGAAATAAAGGTTTTGCCTGAATCTCCCACTGTGCCCATGACAGGAACCCCTGTGAGTGTCTGGGACATCCCGGCTCTTGGGCAGCCTGGGGATTCCTGAGATGTCACCGTGGAGCCCCCGTGAGTTCTGTGACAGATCGGTGCCTTTGCAGCCCAAGGTCCCCTGGGATGTCACCATGGAATGGCTGTGACTGCCTCTGACCACACAGCTCTTTACCATCCCCAGAAAGCCCTGGGAGGTCTCCATGGAGGCCCTGACTCTGCCTGTGACATTCCAGTTCTTGAACAGCCTGGAGACTCTTGGAAAGTCCCCACGAAACCCCTCGGAGGGCCTGTGACAAATCTGAGCTTTAGTGAGCAAACATCACCAGGATCCATTGCTGTGGTCAGTTTCCATGGCAGCCATCACCAGGTTGCTATGGTCAGTTTCCATGGCAACCATTACCAGCCCCCTGTTGCCATGCTCAGTCCCTTTGCAGCTCCATGGAGACCCCATGCCTGGGGTGGTTTCCATGGGCATCAGCTCAGGCCTGCAGCCAGAGCCCCTTCCCATGGCAACAATTGGCACTCCCAACCCCAGAGTCTTGGGATCCCAGATCCACAGAACTGGCTGAGCTCGGAGGGACCCATCAGGATCCTCGAGTCCAACTGCTGGCCCTGCACAGGACACCCCAACAATGCCAGCCTGGGCCTGGCAGCGCTGTCCAAACGCTGCTGGAGCTCAGAGAGCCCTGAAGCTGAGACCCTTCCCTGGGGAGCCTGGGCCAGGCCCCAGCAGCCTCTGGGGAAAAACCTTTTCCTGAGATCCAACCTAAGCCTGCCCCGACTCAGCTGCAGCCGTTCCCTCCACTCCTGTCCCTGGGCACCAGAGTGAAGAGGTTCCCACAGCCCCAGCCAGGGACCCGTCCCCAAGGCTGTTGCCATGGCCACCAGGGCTGGGACCAGCTGGGATGCTCGGTTTCTACAGGCCAGGGTTCAGGAATGAGATTCCCCAATTTCCTGCTCCTGCTAAGACCGCGCTGCCCTCACTGCCCTCCCGCTTCCCATGGAAAGCACAAAAGGCAAAGATCCCGGGCTGGGATAAGAACAATTTATTGGGAACAGCAATGAAATAAGGAACAAAGAGAAACAGAAACAATATTGGTAACAGAAGGGATAAGAAAAAGGGAAAACTACAACACAACTGGCTGGCTCTTCCCAGCGACAATTTCCTCCTGCCTGGGAAGGACACCCTTCTCCTCAGGGGGAAAGTTTCCTATTCCTGTCTCTGGCAATGACCTGAGGTGGGAGTGAATGTAATGACATGGCCATGTCCAGACCCTCATGTTCTTCAATCCCACATCATGCCACTGTCAGGGGCAGGAAAAGGGACAGGTGTCTTCCCAGCATGGATCATGGGGAACATGGATCATCACGGCTCTTTCTAATGTGGAACCTCCAATGGGGGATGAAGCAGGAGCCGTGCACAAAGCTCTTCTGCAGGTGGGGCACTCACAGGGCTTCCCTTACTGGTGCTGCCGTTGGTGTCTGGTCAAGTTACAGCTCTGGGTGAAGCTCTTCCCACACTGGGGACACTCGTAGGGCCTCTCCTCAGTGTGGATGCGCTGGTGGATGACGAGGCTAGAGTTTTGATTGAAGCCCTTCCCGCACTCAGGGCAGCGGAAGGGCCTCTCCACTGTGTGAATCCGCTCATGCAGGAGGAGATTGGAGCTGGTGCGAAACCTCTTCCCACACTGGGTGCACTCATAGGGCCTCTCCCCAGTGTGGATGCGCTGGTGGATGATGAGGTGGGAGTTGCGCTTGAAGCCCTTCCCGCAGTCGGGGCAGCTGAAGGGCTTCTCATCCGTGTGAATCTGCTGATGGCAGAGGAGATGGGAGCTGGACTGAAACGTCTTCTGGCACTCAGGACACTCGTAGGGCCTCTCCCCAGTGTGGATGCGTTGGTGGGTGAGGAGGTTGGAGCTGCAGCTGAAGCCCTTCCCACACTCCCCACACTCATAGGCCCGTTCCCCGGTGTGGATCATCTGGTGGCGGATCAGGTCAGAGCTCTGCCTGAAGCTTTTCCCACACTCTGCGCACTTGAAGGGCTTCTCTTCCACGAGGTTCTTCTTTGGAGATTTGGCATCCCTGGTCTCCATCCTCAGCTGCTTGTCTGGGGGAGGGAGGACAAAGAGAGGATGGAATTTGCCTCCATGTAAGAAGGAAGGAGAAAGACATCATCCCAGTGTCCCCAGGAGGACGGCGTTGGCAGCAGGGTTGTCCTGCAGCTTTGGGCTAGCTGGGCTGGGAGATGGAGCAGGAGAGAGGGGGAAAGGGGCACTGACTTCATCCTCACCTGCCTGGGTGTCCCAGGGCATCTTCCTCTTCCTCGCAGCCTCCCCCTCCATCCAGCCAGGGTTTGGGAATTGGAAATCCTGGTCTGGGGAAAAATACAATGGATGAGCACATTGGGTTACGCGGTTCCTCCTGCCCAAGTCCATCTCTAGTGTTGCAGCACATGTACAACGAGCCTCTGGGAGCAACCTGCACACCCAGAACCCAGAGCACACTTGCTTAACCTGCTGATGGACAATGCCAGCGACTGTTCTTTGTGCAGAGCTCCAAACGCAGTTTAGTGCAATGTAGAGGGTCCAGAGACAGAGACAAAAGGGGGGCTGAGAACACAGGTTTCTCTAAGGGGGCAAAAAGGCAAAGCTGAGGGTCCAGGGCCAATGGGAACTGAGCACAAGTGGTGCAGAGGAGGGGCAGCCAACTGGGGAACCAATGAGCCAACAAGGGTGGCGCATTGCAGTGAACCAGGACCAACAGGGGACAAGAGAGGAGAGAACATTCTAGGGGCAGTACATATAAGGAAAAACCAGCATTGAACTGGGTGATACCAATGAAGCCTGCTGCATTAACATGAGCCTGGAAATGCTGATGGCTGAGACCATTATACTCAGAGGGGTGTCTCTCTTTGACCCTGGTCACCTTTGCCCTGAGGTATTGCAGTTCCAATGTTGGGCACCTGTACCTCCATACTCTAGAACTCACCGGGAATCTGGTGCCCATAGAAACCTCCAAAACACTGAGATTCTGTCCCCCAAAATACACAAATGACCAAGATTCAGCAGAAAAACCCAACCCTGGGTTTCCCATATCTGGTCTCCCTACTTTGCGCTCCTGGAGGCTGCCCCTGTCTGGGTTGGGGTGGGTCAAGTTTGTATTGCTGTTTCCCTCTCTGGGCTGCTAGGGCTCCTGGCAATCCCACAGGTTCCCCTTCTCTGGGCTCACCACTTTGGTATCACAGGCATCCCAAGGGTCAGCACTGTCTGGATTCCCTGTTTCAGGGTCCTGGGAAATCCATGGGTGCCCCCTGTCCATGCTGCCAACATGTCCAGGCTTCTGGAGCACCCCCAGCTCTCGTATTTCCCGTTTCTGCTCCCCCCACTGCCGGTTTCCCTGCCAGCCCTGCCGGTGCCGGGCGATCCCCACGTGGCTCTGGGCTGACAGTGCAGCCCCTGGGCCGGGCAGAGGCAGCCCCAGCGCGGGGGGACCCTGCATCCTCCGCTGCCTCGGCAGCCGCGCCCAGCCCCGGGCACAGAGCTCCGGCAGCCCCCGCCGCCCCCTGCCCAGGGAGCCCCGGGGACCCCCGCAGCCGGGGCCGGCTCCGAGCGAGGCGGCCCCCGAGCCCGGCTGCGTGGCCAGGGCAGCACGGCGAGCCCGGGGTCTCTGTGCCAGCGCTTCCCCCGCTCTCGCTCAGCCTTTGCCCGGCCCGGCCCGGCCCCCGAGCCCCGGCAGGCCCCGCACGGCCACGGCCGGGCCGGCCCGCTCCCCTCGGAGCCCGCTGCGGACACGGCTGGGCCGGCCCGGCCACGCGGACCCGCCTGCGCCGGGGGCCCACGGGCCGCCCGGGCCTCGGCCCCGAGCACAGAGCTCTGCCCGGGGGCTCCCGGCCCGAGGGGCGGCTCCGGGCCCCCCCGGCCGCTCCCGGCTCCCACAGCCCGCCCGGGGCCGCCAACAAAACATCCCAACAACAAATCCACAAACCAACCACTGCCACCCTGTCCTGCTGCGCCTTCCCAGGCACCCCAACCCCGCGGCAATGCCCCCAGTGCCCCGGGACAAAAAGCTGCTCCGGCCGAGCCCCTTGGAACCCCCACCTGCGGCCCGTCCCTGGCACTCCGATCCCGGCAGCTGCCCCGCTCTCGCAGCTGCGGCTCTGGAGCAGGGAGGCTCTGAAACTGAAACTTTGTTCCTTTTGCCTGGCTGCAGAGACCCCCAGTGTTTTTTCTGCACCCAGTCCCAGCCCCCAGCGCTTGCTGAAGGCGCTCCCTGCAAATGTCCCGCTGCCAGGGCCCTGTCCTTGCTGTCACCTGCTGGGGCTGGCCATGGACAGAACTCCTGGACTTGCATTTCCAGCTGCTGGGCAGCCAAAGCTGAGGGATCTGCAGCTGCCTGAATGCAGCAACTGGAACGGGAGCCTCTCTTCAGGGGAAATCTCCCCTCCTGTGCCAGCCCGTGGCAATGCTGCCATTCTCTGCTGCTGCTGGGGCACTCCGGGCTCTGGCTGAGCAGCAAAGGTGACCCTGAGCCAGGAGCTTTCCTTGGCTGCAGCAAAGCCTTGGCACACAAAGCCCATCCCAGCACTGTGCCCTGCGCCAGGAGGGATTGTGCCAGTGGAACTGACCCGAAATTCCTTCTCCCAGGCAGCTTTAGGACACGCAACAGGGAGAAGCCAGAGTCCACTCTCAGCTTTGCGCAGTCCTCCAGAAGAATCCTGAGTGTGAAGCAGCCCGGGAAGAGGGTTTAGTGTCAGGGGAGGGGAACTCAGAGCCCTTTTCTGCCCTGTGGGCTGAGGCTCTGCATTTCCAATGGCCCTGCAGCTGCCAGAGGGGCCTTTTTGGCTCAGCTGAGAACAGCTCTGCTGAGAGCCTGTCCTAAACCTGCTTTTCCTGCAAATGTGCCCAATGCAGCCTCGTTTTTTGCAGCCCCAGGTGTCGTGTGCGTGCAGGTGTGACATATGAAGGATGGAACAGCTCTGATGGAGGGAGTTCTCTTTTTCTCCTTTTCATTTGGGTTTTTTTTCTTAGTTGGTTATGTTTTTTTGGGGATTTTTTTGCATGCTTTTGTTTGGGTTTTCTTCGTTTTCTTTTGTTTTTTTTTTTTTCTTTTTGAAATAACTCCCCCTGTCAGCTCTGGGCAGAGCCCTGTCACTGTGTCTTACACTTGTCTGTGGCACTGTGCAGGTGGCCAGGGGGACCTTCCCCGAGCGTTGTGCAGAGGAATCCGCATCAGCCCAGGCCGGGGTGGGCAGTGGCCGCTCAGTTCCATGGACTGGACACGGCTCTGGACACTTCCCTTGGAGCGACTGCAGGGAGGGAACGCTGGGGCTGTCACTGGTGGGGTGTCACAGACTGGGGAATGCTGGGGCTGTCACTGCTGGGGTGTGACACACAGGGGAACGCTGGGGCTGTCACCGCTGGGGTGTCACACACAGGGGAACGCTGGGGCTGTCACCGCTCCTGCTCTGTCCCCAGCAGCTCTGCCAGTGCCTCGCGGGGACACAAAGGCTGAGCCAAAGGGTGAGAATTGCAGAAGGGGCTGGGCTGGCAGGGGCCCATTGGGATCAGCCAGTCCAGCCCCTGGCCCTGCACAGACTCCCCAACAATCGCAGCCTGTGCAGCCCTGGGAGCGGTGTCCAAAGGGCTCTGGAGCTCTGGCAGCCTCGGGGCTGTGCTCATTCCCTGGGGAGCCTGGGCAGTGCCTGAGCCCCCTCTGGAGGAAGAAGCTTTTGCTGATTCCCAGCCCAGTCCTGCCCTGGCTCAGCTCCAGCTGTTCCCTTGGGTCCTGTCCCCGCTCACCTGGGCAGAGATCAGAGCTTGCCCAGAGAAGCTGTGGCTGCCCCTGGATCCCTGGCTGTGTCCAAGGCCAGGTTGGACGGGGCTTGGAGCAGCCTGGGATAGTGGAAGGTGTCCCAGCCCATAGCAGGGGGTGGAACGAGATGAACTTTAGGTCTCCTCCAAGCCAAGCCATTCTGTGATTTTGGGAGAGATGCTGAAGCTCTGTCTGAGCTTTATCTCACCAAATGTCTGGGCCCAGCAGCAGCCATGGGTGGGATCATCTCCTCCTCCCTCTCCCTGTGGCTGGAACTCACCCAAGGGCAGCAACTGAATAATGTCCCTCACGGGCAGTGAGTGCCAGAAAGGAACGTTGGAAAGTCCCTCATGGGCAGTGAGTGCCAGAAAGGAACGTTGTTCCTTGGGGAAACACAATGTCCTTGCACTTCAGCAGAGCATTGGAATGGGCCCCCTCGAGCACCTCAGCACCACTGCAATCTCCTCTTACTGGGCTCGGCCCAGGAGATCTCCCAGAGCAGCTGCAGAGGAGTCGCTGTCAGGACGAGGGATGTTTATCAAAGGTTGATGTAGATCAAAACAAGCTCTGGCACCATTCCACATTTTTGTTTGTCACTGGGAAATAAATGAAGATGTCCCCATGCCACAATCTCAGTCCCCCCAGGGTTCCTGTGTTCGGTTTTATCCCCTGATATGGAGAATCAGGAACTCTCCTGGCTGGACATGGTGTCAGGAATCCCTTCCTGAGCTTGACACCCTTGGAGAGGGTGAACAAGGTGGTTCCTGGCTGCAAGAGACTGTGTGGGTTTTGGAAACAGGCCAGACCTGGAGAAGGCTTCTTCTACAACCCCTCAGCACCCGGCAATCCCACGTCTTAATTTGAGTTACTCTCTTGTCAGGGCAGGGAGAGGGGAGAGAGGAGCCTCCTTGGGGCAGGGAGAGGAGGCAGAGACACCAAAAGCAGAGTCCCAAAGGGATCTGGGCAGATCTGGATCCAATGGCTGCAGTAGCTGTGCCATTCCTAAATCCAGTTTGGGAGAGCCACGGCCGTGTTGCTGTGTGAGCTCTGAGGTATCTGATGGTGGGAGATGCTCAGGTTTGTCCTGTTTGCATCCCCAGGTCCTGCAGAGCCGCTGTTAAACAGCGCCAGGGGATGCTCCTGGCACTGACCCTGGCATGGCTCAGGGCTCAGCTTTCCTCCATCAATCCCACTTCAGAGCTTCACTCTGGGGGAAAGGTTTGAGTGGGTCAGGAGCAGCACAATCCAGAGAATTTGAGAATGGTTTTATGTTGGTAATTCTTGGAATGGATTTCTGTGGCAGGATGCTGGCCACCAGGGATTTCTGCCCTCCTTTCTCAGAAGAGTTTGGGTTTCTCGTGTTAGTGCTGTTCAACAGCTCCCACCATCCCTACTCCTTTCCATGACACTTCCCCAGCTTCCCAGTGTCCTTTCTGAGGGGGAAGAAAGGAACGTCCATGGTGGCACCACTTGGCTGCCTGGGGCTCAGCTGCTCCTGGAGTTGCAGCATGTCCGGCACAGCTGCTCTCAGTGGGGCTGGGACTTGGTTCAGGCCCCACAGTCCCTGTCAGTGGCCACTCCCCACTGGGCTCACGCTCTGGCCGTGTGGGGCTGCTGAAGGCTCAGCGGGTCTGGCTGAGCACTCCCAGCTCTGCAGCTCCTGACCCATCCCAGGGATGGGGTCCCGCAGTCCCGCTCGGGGCCGTGTTGCCAACGGGGCCCTTTTTTGGGGTGGCCATGGGTACCTGTGTTCCTCCACCCTCAGCAGCCCCACAGCAGAAGGGTCCTCTGGGAGCCCAGGGAAGGGATCCAGCTGTGCAATTCCCTCTGTCTGCACAGCAGCTCTCCCAAAAGTCCTTTGGGCTCCCTGAAATACTGCCTCCTGAGGTGATCCATGCCAGGGAGTCCCAGGGCCTCTGGGCCAGTCCCAGGGGGGAGTTTTTGCCATTCCCAGTCGTGGCCACTTCAGCTTCTGATGTGCTCAGGCCTGAGTGGCAGCCCTCAGCCAGAGCTGGCTTACAGGACAAACCCTGGGCATTATGTGACTAACACCATCAGTTTTAGTTAGCGAAAAATAGATGAGCAAGGTGCTTCTGCCAGCTGTTTAACACCAAACTGCCTGCTTTAGAAACTGCCAAATAATCTTGCGTAGTTACCTGCAAGAAATGTATTATTCTAAGAAATTTTCCCAACTGATATGAATAGAGGCTTACAGGATATTTTAGGAGAAACTCTCCAAGCCAAGGACTGGGCTCTAGCCAAGCCCTGACCCCTCCTGGACAGGAAAAGTGCCATGAGACCCAGGAGTTTATGTGCTAAAAATATCATTAAGTCTTTTTGACTTGCTGATTTGGGCCTATAAAACCGAACCCACTTTTGGACCAAATTTGGAGACCTCGCCTACAGGTGGATGCACCACGTAGCATTTTCCCACTTGCTTGGAAGAGTTCTCCAGGTCCTCGCTGTGAAATGGGGCTCCCCAGTGACTGCAGACTCTGGATGTTGGTAAAGTATTTAGGCAGGTGGGGGCGTGTCTTTCTCAATCCCTATTCTTTCTCTCCTGTAATAATGATTAGGTGAATTACCTTGCTTCTTTTTGCTTGTTGCTAAAGCCAAGCACATAGCTGTATTGAATGTATAATTTTACTTTTGTGTTGCCTTAACACTCACAGTAAAATAAGACCATTCTTCCCATTGGTTTCTGTGCTCTTTAAATCGCCCCTGTCAGCTGGCAGAACAGGTATCAGAACCTGATGAAAGCCAGGCTCTGCTGTCATCTAGCAGGGCCCATGGAATGCAGAGGGCCACTGTCAGTCCATGGAACCCATGGAAGCAAGGCTCAGATGGGGAAAAGGCGTGCACCATGGCACCCCAGAGACCCTCATAGAGCCAGGGCTGCAGTGTGTCACAGAGGGAGGGACCTCATGGCAGCAGGAGAGCATTGTGAGGCTGTGGAACAAGGTGGCACCAAGGTTCCACTGTGACTTGACAGAACCCCCTGGACGTGAAATGGCCCCAAACGGGCCCAGAGACACTTCCGAGACAAAGCCCAGGGAGGGGGATTTGCTTTATTCAGTGCCGGGTGCATGGGGATATCTCCTCCTAACAGCGCACAGGGGCACACAGCAGATTGCAATGGATGGTTATACTCTATGCATATTCATGGTGTGCCTTAGAAAAGGTGTGGTTATGCAAATGACCTCTCAGTACTCATTACTCTCATTAGCATACGCGAGGCGCAGGCGCAGTGCACACTGGTGCTGGCACTGAGGAAGGCTCCGCGTCTTCCTCGGGGGTCTCCTGATGAAGGCTGGACGTCTTCATCGCCATGCCCTTTTCACCTTTCTCCTCTAGGCATGGGCAGTTTCTTGTTGGCTGTTTCAGCAATTTCCTCACTGGTTTTAGCAAGCTTTGCCCTTCATTTCTGCCAGTTTTGTTCCCTAGTTCTTGCCAAGTTTCATCCTGTGTCTTGAGCTTGTGGCTGGATTTTTTGCAAGCTTCCATATTGGATGCAGTGTCTCTTATTCTTGCCCAAGTATGCCTAGGCACAGTGCTTTTAACCCTTTCACAGCCAAGGTCTGCAGAGCCACTCCTGGACACTGGGAATTCCTGCAGGTGCACTCACCTTTGCAGACAATGAGGCTCCAACCTCGCTGTGAGAGGGCCCAGCTTTTACAGTGTTAAACAAACAAGCTGACATCACTGCTACTGTGGGAACACCTGGTGTCATTCTCCTGATTGGCTTCTCCCAAAGCCTGGCCAGGGCTTAAGGAGGAACCAAGGCAGCTGACTTTGATCCTACAGCCCCAAACAAAGTCAGATGGGGCCTGGTCTGGTTTCCAAACATAGGAAGGTAAATCCATGTCTCACCACTGAACACATACAGAGATCATATTGCTGATAATGATTCATTAATGAGCAGATGCCAATATAACCTTCGGTTGGAAGGTCCATCTGGAGCTCAGCTTTGCCTCAGGTCCTGCTGTTCAGGCCTCAGTCAGAGCCTGGTGAGGCCTCAGTACTTCAATCAGTGCTTTGACCTACAGATGAACTGCAACCTTACCAACAATTCTTTGGATAACAGAGTTTAGATTTGGGTATTAGGCACAAAGGCATCACCTCTTGTTCTTCAATTAAGTGCTTTTCAAGTTCATTACTCAGAGCTATAATTCACATTCCTTTAAATACAGCCCTAATTAGTTGCTATTCACTGTTCTTTATCAAATGCCCCTTTTTTCTTGAGACTGTGTCTCATTTTAGACAAGTCTGAGCATTTCCAGCACAAGGTGTCACAGCAACTCGAACATGGAATCACAACACACCAAGTGCTCACATTGCAATGATTACAGTGACTGCCATGAATGCATTTCACAGCAGCTTCCCAATTTGGGAGCCAATCCCACCATGAAGAATCTTCTTCTTTCTGCCTCCACTCTACTGATATTTCTATCCAGGTGATTCCTGATTGTTGGACTTCAAACCCAGTACTGACAGACATTCTTGCAACATTCCTGTCCTAGAATAGCCCAGGCTCCTCTCTGGCCAGCAAGCAGATAATCCAAGGCTGTGTAGTTCTGCAGAGCCCCATTTGTGTTTGTTGGAGCTCCTGGGATGTGCTATTGGACATTTTAACTACATCACTTATTATTTCTTCTAATAAATGATTTAGCTCATTAATGTAAATTGGGTGCAGCCGTGCACAGCCAGGGGGTTTCCATTTCCTCACTGGGCCATTGCTAAGGGCATGGAGCACATCTGGGAGATGGGTTCTCCATGGGCACAGGTTCTCATCTCCTCATTCTTTCAACTGCTCTTTTAACAACCCCTTCAGCTGTTCAGCCAATCCTGCAGCCTGTGGATAGTCTGCTACATGAAAAACCCTACAGCCTTAATCACTGTATTTTTCACAGGAACAGACAAAGCACTCTGCAGCACAGTACCAGCAAATCCTGTAAAAATAGCCAATTTCATCCCTTCCTCCTTTTTTCATTGTATACAATCTCACAAAGCCCACCACTGACATTAGGGTCCTGGCCAATCCTGTTCTGTAGGGTATTTAGTGTTACATCCCTGAGCAACCAAAGCTTCAAAATTAGTAATGTCAGCACTATTTCACATTGTTATTATTTTATATGTAGACAGTGATATAGAAATATAGACATAGATATATAAAAATATATATATACAAAATAATGTATAAATATACATATAGAAATAGATATTCTAAGGTCTTATTATAGTATAAATACATATATGACCATTTGTTATATTAATATTTCACTTGCAGAAATGTCTCTGAGCTCAACATTAAGACCTTCTTCTGTTGCTCCATGTGGGAGCATTCCAACAATAATTGTTCCTTCTGTTTCCAATGTACTCTTAACAAATTCATCTGTGTGTGCCCAAAACCACAAGTTCTTTTCCTTTTCCACATGCAATTTTTGGATGCATTTGAAGACATCCAGGGGTGAAGCTTCTTTTAACCGACTGCCCCACTGCTCCCACAGTGCTCCAACCTCAGCCCACTCCAGAGCCAGGGAACTCCAGGGAAGGGCTTCCCATATGGGAATTCCTAATGGGACTGATTCCTCACATTTACACTGAACAAGTGACATTTGGTTGTCATCTGGCCAGACTATGACAGTTTTGTTTTACCCGTGGGCAGGGTCAGCACCAAAGACACAGACTCCAACTGAAGGAATCAGGGTCATTTACTGCAGCTCAAAGCAGCAAAGAATCACAAAAGGAGCAGCTCAGCAATGCACCGAACCATCCCCACCAAATATTGCCTGCAGTGATTAACACAGATCCAGCAGCATTTACCCTCAGCCTTTCCCATGCCCCAGATCCACCCAGCAGCTGGGGGAAGCTGTCACAGCCCAGGGCTGCAGAGCCACTCCTGGGCACTGGGAATTCCTGCAGGTGCCTCCAGCCACAGGTGAGGCTCCAACCCCGCTGGGAGAGGGCCCAGCTCTGACAGTGCTGAATGAACAAACTGACAGCACTTCCAGTGCGGGAACATCTGGGTTCATCCTCCTCTTGGCTCCCTCCCAAAGCCTGGCCAGGGCTCAAGGAGGAACCAAGGCAGCTGACTTTGATCCTTCAGCTCCAAACAAGGCCAGATGTCAGATTTCATGGCCTTGTCTGGCTTCTAAATACAGAAAGGTCAATACATGTTTCACTAAGGAGTGCCTACATCTATCACAGTGCTAATGACCATGCACATTTCATTAGGGAGCAGATACAAAGATAACCTTTGGCTGGAAGGTTCATCCAGAGGCACCTTTGGCTCAGGGCTGCTGTCCAGGCCTCACTCAGGGCTCTTGTCCAGGCCTTGGCACTTCAGGGACGTGGTTTAGTGCTGGCCTTGGCACTGCTGGCTGACCGGCTGCACTGGGGGAGCTCAGAGGTCTTTTCCAACTGAAAGGATTCTGTGATTCCATGATTATATCCGCTGCATTCAGCTGGGTCTGTTTTAGCAGCATGACTTTGCTCAAAAAGTTCCCTCTTGCCCAGCTCCTGTGGCCTGAGGCTTCAGCTCCTTCAGCTCCTGGTGCTGAGCTGCTCATGCTGAACGAGACGACTCGCAGAGACCAATACAGTCCATCCAATTCCTTCTGGGACACGGAGAATGGAGGCTGTGCAAACAGGAGCATTGTTTGCTGTGGCCTCCTCTCTGCCCCTCACGCCTTTCAGTGCTTTGAACCAGCCAAGAGCTTTCTCCAAGAGTGCAATGGAGCAGCTGTTCCTGCTCCCGGGCCTGGCTCTCTCCAGTCTCTGACCGTGCCTGCTTCTGTCCCTCTTGCTGTGCCCTCTGTTTCCCCAGGGCTCGCTGCCTGCTGCCCAAGACTGTGGGACTGGCACAGATCCAGTGCTCCAGACCCTCCTTTCTGTGCCCTTGGAGCTGTCTGGGCATAGCAGTCTTTTCCATCTGGAAGCTCCACATGGACAGGGAGTCCCCAGCTCTGTTCCCTGCACATCCTCCAGGAGCCCAGGGCTGCCATCTCAAGTCCCTGCTGGCACTGGGGGCTCCCAGGTGCCTCAGGCTGCTGTGACACCGCTGTACACGGCAGGGAAGAGGGGCAGGGGCTGTGCTCAAAGTCAGCTCCATCTGCTGCTGCTGCTGCTGCTGTGGGGTCATTTGTGCAGCCCTGGCCCAGAGTCAGGGATCAGTTCAAGGCCCTGCTGCTGCTCCCTCGGGATCAGCCCCACTTTGGGTGTTGCTGTCAGGGCCAGCAGAAGCCCTGGCTGGAGCAGCAGGTGCTGACAGTGCCCCAAGCCCCGGGGCTGGAGGGGTCCCTGGGCTGGGGCTGGCAGGGAGCTGCCCCTTGTTCTCCCTCTGTCCCAAGCAAAGCTGGGCCGGGCACAAGTGGGGCAGCACAGCCAACAGGGAGCCTGCCAGTCTCTTCCAGCCCTGTCTGCTCAGAGTTTGGGCCTTGGAGCCTCAGGTGGCCAAAGGCAGCTGCTGCTGGTCTCTCTGGGTGTGCCTGTGTTCAGCAGTGCTGCTCCATCAGTCTGTGCCCAGCAATGGGGAAAAGCCTCAGCCCTGCAGGGCCAGGAGCTGCCGGGCTCTACCTGAGCAGCTCAGCCAGCAGAACACGGGAACCAGGAGCAAAGGACATTCCTTTTTTACAGCTTGCTTTCTGTTTTAAGGAGAAAACAAAAAGGAAAAAGAAAAGAAGAAAACCTCTATAAACTGGGAAAGATAAAAACAAAACCCAAGTGTGCAATGAAAAACCTTCTGTAACTCTAAATTAGGAGGTAACTGGTAATTTGAAACAGAGAAGTCAGGTATTTTCTTTATAAATGTGCTGATGGCATTGATGCATCTTACTGGCCTCAGTAATGTTTTTAAAAAAAATTTTGGGGTTTGTTTCCAACATTGTTATTTTAAATTGTGGTGAAATTGCTGTGAAGCAAGAGGAAATTGCTTTGTGCCCTTCCAGCTCCAAGCAGGACTGGGAATGGAAACTCTGTCAAACCCCAAATCCCTTAGAAGATGACCTTCATTCTCAACCTGGTAATGAGCTGCACATTCCCTTGGAAACGGTATGAGATTTCTTAAAGACAGCAAGTCCCACTTACGGCTTGTTGCTCTGGTTTGAAGTGCAGAAGGGCAATTCTCCATCCATCAGCTCCAGCCTGCACTGCCTCAGGAACACAGCCCACTCGCCAGCTTTGGCCCACTCGTGGCACTTCTGGAGGAGGAAGAAAGTGCAACTGCACAATTCCAGCCAATAAAGAAGGAAGAATGGGACAGACAAAACACCCTGTGCAGATCCAGGCATTCAGCTGGGACTGTGCAGAGTCTGGGTCATTGCCAGTTGGATGTGAGTTCCCAGCTGCAATCTCTGGGCCTGCAGCAGAGTCTCACTCACCTGCCAAAGAAGAAAGCTCAGGCGCTGTGCTCGGAACGGGCTCGTCTGATGCAAAGCTGTCATGGCAATGTGAGGGCAGAGCCAGCCCAGCTAGGCCCAGGGCTGAGCCCAGCAGAGTCCTGGCAGAGCCCAGAGCAGCCTCAGCACCCGCAGAGCCCGGCTGCAAAGAGAGAAAGCAGAAACTGCCCATCAGCTGAGGGCTCCTGTCCCCTTGTGCCAAGGCCTGCGGTGCCCAGGCCATGCTGGCTGTCCCCAGAGCTGTGCCCAGAGCTGCCCATCCCTGCTGCCTTTGGCAGCAGAGCAGGAGGGCAGGACATGTGCCCAGCCTGCAGCCAGCCACGGCACATCCAGCCCTCAGCAGCTGCCCAGAGTGGGATGCTCCTGTGCTCGCTGCCATCTCCCAAAAGCTCTGATCCCACCCTGCCAAGCACACAGGGACCCACCTCACACTATCCATGGCTGGAAGAAAAGCTGCTCCCAAACCATGGCCTCAGCCTTCTCCAAGGGCAAAGCAGTGATCCTGTAGAAGGGTCTGGTCTTCCTCTGAAAGTCAAGTGGTGGTTATGGAGCTCTTGTCCTCTGGGAATCCAGTAGACAAGGTGCTCCTGGTGTTGCAAGCCTCAGATTATATCCAGGTAGGAATGCCTGGATCCTCCCCCTGGGCAGAGTGTCCCACAATGGGATGATGTAATTTTATCAGCCCTGCAGTGACACTCAACGGCCCATTCCCAGAAGATAGCCCCTGGAGGGCGTTATCAGGGGTGAGTCATAGAAGAGATAAAGAACACTGCCCCACCTGTTTATAACAGTTTATGAAGATGGTGACTGAAAACATGCTTTTGGTTACATCTTACATTGCAACCTGAAACAGTGGGGTAATCCCTGCTCAGGGAGGTGAACACCACGCCCCTTACCCAGACTGGCTCAGGTGTAAAACCCCCACCCTGGGAACGCCACACACACGGGACAATGTCACACATGCCCCACCCCAGGGGAGGTCTCTGTCCCTGTCACTCCCTTGCTGTCCCCTCTTTTCTGCTTCACAGGCTGGGGAGCTTTGCAAAATGTGAGAATCATTTTCCTGTTTTTCCCTGTCACCTTTGTGACAGGTACACAGAGCTTTCCCTTCCTTTTCATAATCTGTATTTGGCCAAGTTTCCACTTTTATCAGAATATGCCAGCAGCTGAGCTGGAGTTATTCAGGAACCAATTGAACTTGGAATTGCACAAAATTGCTTGTACTGTCAGTTTAATAATGTTTGAGATTTGTTTGCCTTTCCAGCACAAGTGACTTGTGAGAAGAGCAAATTCAAGGCTTTTTATGCAGAGTTAAGTTTGATTTCAGACAAGAAAACACTACTTTGTCGAGCATCCCAGTGGATGCTCGAGGGGTCACTGTGCCTCTCACCCTCTTTGGAGAGGCTGGCAGGGGTTGTTCCTGTCCCTGTCACCCAAGGCCATTCCCCAGGGGTTGTCTCTGTCCCTGTCACCCCAGGCCATTCCCCAGGGGTTGTCCCTGTTCCTGTCACCCAGGCCATTCCCCAGGGGTGTCCCCGTCCCTGTCCCTGTCATCCCAGTCTATTCCCCAGGGGGTCTCCATTGTTCTCACCCCAGGAAATGCCTGGAGGCTCCCTGTCCCTCTCACCCCTGTCCCAGGGGTGCTCAGGGCAGTCTCTGTCCCTCTCAGCCCAGGGGTCTCTGTCCCCTCACCCTGGGGGATGTTCAGGGGGTCTCCATCCCTCTGGCCTCAGGGAATGCCTGTGCAGGGCTGCGGACCAGGGGCTCTGTGTCCCTCTGACCGCCACTAAGGGTGCTCGGGGCTGGGGGGGCTCTCCGACCTTCTCACACCTGGGGAGGCCGGGGGGGTCTCTGTCCCTCTCAGCCCTGATGTGACCCTGCCCAAACATCATCGAGGTCAGAGGGACAGAGACACCCCCAAACCCCCAGAAGGGCTGAACCTGGGATTTGGTTTAGGGCTGAGGATTTTGGAAGGGGCTGGATTTGGGGCTGGGGTTGGAGTTGGGGCTGAGATTTGGATTAGAGCTGGGATTGGGGTTATGGCTAGACATGGGATTGGTTTAAGGGCTCAGGTTGGGATTAGGGTCTGGACCTAGACAAGTCTGGCACTGGGATGGGATTAAATACAGAACTGTGTGTAAATGTGGAGTGAGATTGAGACCAGGATCAGGGTCATGCAGAGCAGGAAAGGGGGGATGTCACTGCAGGATGTCTCTGGCATCATCCCTGCCCTCCTCAGGCACCTCCAAACACGAGTAGCAGCTGGGTGCTCCAAGATCCAGGTGCTCCCACCCTGCCCCTCAATACCAGGTGAGTATTCCCTGAGGGCAGCCCTGACTGTGACCCTTGGGGCTCTGGGATCAGCCCTCACATCCCTGTGGGAGCAGCTACAGACAGGACGAGAGATTTCCCTCTCCGCTCTTTCCTGTGGAAGGATGAAGCCCAGCTGCCCTTTTCATCTGGTGCCTCCTCCTCTCCTCAGCTGAGGATGTCAAACTCCCCAGGAACAGGAAAATCCCCATTCCCTGTTTCCTTATGGCTGCAGCCTGGAACATTCACTCTGAACGAAAAACTTTCTGACAGCCCTGCTGAATGGGAGGAGGTTTGTGAGAAAGGGAGGAAATTGTGTTTTGATAGGAAATAAAGTTACAAAATTCTGTCTTTCTGTCCCATTAATTTTCTGTCAGTTCCAGTTCTTTTTTGAAAGTGCCACCTTCTCAGCTGATTGTGTTTGTTTCCTCATTTCTCTCCTGCCTTTCTCTGCCTGCTCTGTTTCTACCTCAGTGCCTCCCTTGACCAAGGGTAGCTCCCACCAATGACCCTGCCCTGATTTGATTCCCAATTCATGAGCTACAGCAACCATAGGTGAAGTTATTAAGGCTGGCAGTGAAATGTCACTGTTAGATCTTGCTCCACTTGGCATTTTGCTCTTTCTTGAGAGCTTTGCTTTCAAGGGCAGGAACATCTTTTCCTGGCTGGGAACTGAATTCCAGGCACTGGGAGTGTGTGCCATGGATCCCAGAGGGGCATTCCTGAGGCTCCCAGGGTGCTGCTCCTGCTGTGCCTCCCAAGGAGCTGTGCAGGGCCAGGGGACAAGGTCCAGCAGCTCTGGAGGCTCCCAGAGCTCACAGCAAAGGTGGCTTTGCTGGACATTTTCTAGCACATTCCGAGCTGGAAGCAGAGGGAGGGAGAAAAGGGAAGCGAGACCCCGACAGAATCCCGGAACAATTGCGGTGGGAAGGGACCCTGCCCGTGGGTTACGATCTCACGAGGGAGAGACGCCTCTGCCCCGGTGAAGGTGCAAATGAGAGCGTGGGAACGCAACCTGCGGATCTGCTCGAACTTGGATTGAACTGAACAAGAAATGGGGAGAGGAAAGGCAGAGAAAGAAATCGGGAAGAGGTCTCAGAGAGAGAAAGAAATAGGAAAAAGGTCTCAGAGGGAGTGAAAGAAAGAGGAAAAGGCTCCGACCGGGACGCCGCAGCTCCCAGGGACACTCGCAGGGCACAGCTGCTTTCGCAATTCCAGCCAATCAGCGAACGCACTAAGCAATTTCCAGCCAACCAGAGCTTTTCTCGCCGATGACTCACCGGTTGCCAGGCGGACCCGCCGAGCCCAGCGACCCCCGGAGTGGAATTTGGGGCTCGGGCCGGGGGGACGGATCCGCACCGGGGGGGTCCCCGAGACCCCTGCCCACCCCTGGGGCCGATGGGGGGCTCCCCCCAGCCAGCAGCCGGTGCTGCGGCGGCCGTGGGGCAGAGGGGTGGAAAAGGGGGGTCCGGGCTGGGAGTGGAGGATTTCCTCCACTGGCAGGATTTCCTGCACTGGCGGGAGGAAGAGGAGAGAGAGGAGAAGGAGCAGGAGCGGGAGAATCCCGCCGCTCGCACCGCCCGCACGCTGAGTCTGCAGCACCCCCTGCCCCGGGAGCATCGCCCCCAGCCCCGAGCCACAGGTGAGGGCGGAGGCCGAGCTCGCCCCGACTGCAGCGAGGGGTCTCCGGGAGGATTTTTTTGGGGAGTGTTCGGAGCCGGCAGGTCCCGAACTGGAGCCCCGGATATCTCCGGGCTCCCTAAGAGGAGCTTTTTCCGGGGGAGAGGAGCCACGATCGCCCCTGGGGAGGGTCCCGGGGTGTCCACGTGGGGATGGCCCGGTACCGACGGAGCGGGAGATTGGTTTTGGGGATCCCCGTGATAGCCGGGGCTGTGGAACAGGAGACCCCCGGATTCGGGAGAGGGGAAGGGGCGATACCGGAGCTGGGGGACCCCCGGCAGCCCGGAGATGAGGCAGGGACGAGACCCCCTGACCCTGACAGGGGCACGCCATGGGGGTAACTTCATCATGCTCTTACCCCATCAGTCCATTCAGCCCAGAAATGAGTTCTGCACCTTTAAGGCTGGTTCTGAGAGTGAAGGAGAGGAGGAAGAAGCAGCAGTTTGTTGTCAGAAACTGCACTCACTCCTCCACATTCCTGCTCCTGGACTGTTGTGATGCCTTCAGGAGCTGGAACAGAGGCCAGAGGGAGTTAAGAGGAATGAAGTGGATTTTTATTGAAGTGCCTTCCAAGGCCACACTCTGGCAGTACCAGAGCCACGGTTGTGGCTCTGCCCAGATGGCTCCAAGATAGGGGCAAAAGAGGGCTTGGTCATGACAGCTCACATTTTTATAAGTTCTTATCCATTTGCATATTGGAGTTAACTGCCCAATTAATAGCTTCAAATTATGAAGTTTCATCCTCCTTGCTTGCCCTCCTCTTGTCATGTTGTTTGTGCTTTGGGCCTGAAGTTTGAAGAGATTGTCCTTGAGTCTCCAGCTAGAATAGGATTGTTTTGTCTTCACCACCCTGTGAAAAGATCCCAGTAACACTTAATAAAAAGCTAAAAGCTGCACACCAAAACAGAACAGAAAAACTTAAAACCTGAAGTATCTGTTGTCTGTGGATGGACAGACAGTAGGACAGAGCTCTCCTTTGCTTTTAGTAAGTTTTTAGCTTTCTGAGGCAGAGAATTTCCTTGGACTGTGGTTTTTCTTTTTCTTTGGAGTTTTTTAAACCTGCTCTGAACTGAACACCCAGAACACCACTGGCAGCTCACACCTGTGGCCCATCAGAACAAGCCTGGACTGCGGCATTTCCAGTGCCAGAGGGACTGATAAGAGACTGATTAGAGACTGAGTGAGCCGAGTTACAGCCCACGGAGGGACTAGGGATTTTCTGAGTGTGTTATCTCTTTTGGAGTGGCAGGAGGTTTAATTATTTAATATTGTTTATTTTTTGTGCTGGTGAATGCTTTGCGTGTAAAAGAAACAGGTTTTTTCCACTTTTTCCAAGGAAATATTTTCCCAAACTTGCTGGGGGAGGGACTGCTTGAATGTGCTTTCTAGAGGAAACCCTTTTTATAGGTTTTCTCCCAAATTTACCCTAAACCAGGATAGGGTGGTGGAGAGAAGGGGGAGCCCCAAGTGGCTGGATTGAGGGGAAGCTGGAGAGGGGGACCCTGGGACCCCAAAACCCCCCAGAATCCCTAAGCAGGACCCTGGAAAAGGGGATCCCCAGGACCCATGGGATCCCCAGCAGCCCTGACAAAGGGGAGCACCAGAACCCCAGAGGGATGAGACTGGAAATGGGAAAATCCTGGTGGATTTTTTTATTCACTCTTGAGTTTTGGAGGTTTTTATGGATATCAGGTGTCTTCTAGAGATGGACTTGGGTGGGAGGAATCCCCAACCCAAGGCATTCACACTTTGTTTTTCCCCAAACCAGGATTTTCCCCAAACCATCCCACAGTGACATCCCTCCATCCCATTCTGGGTGAGCTCAGTCCCAAACCTGACCCTGATCCTTGTTTCAATCTCACTCCATGTTTAGACACACTCACAGTTCTGTATTTATTCTTATCCCAGTCCCAGACACGTCTAGGCCCAGACCCGATTCCAACCCCAGCCCTAAAGCCAATCCCATGTCTAGCCATAACCCCCCCCAATCCCAGCTCTAATCCGAATCTCAGCCCCAACTCCAACCCCAGCCTCAATTCCAGCCCCTTCCTAAATCCTTAGCCCCAAACCAAATCCCAGGTTCAGCCCTTCTGGGGGTTTGGGGCTGTCTCTGTCCCTCTGACCCCAATGATGTTTGGGCAGGGTCACACCAGGGCTGAGAGGGACAGAGACCCCCCCCGGCCTCCCCAGGTGTGAGAAGGTCGGAGAGCCCCCCCAGCCCCGAGCACCCTCAGCGGTGAGAGGGACACAGAGGCCCTGGTCCCCAGCCCTGCACAGGCATTCCCTGATGCCAGAGGGATGGAGACCCCCCGAGCTTCCCCCAGGGTGAGGGGACAGAGACCCCCAAGGATCCCCTGGGCTGAGAGGGACAGAGACTGCCCTGAGCACCCCCTGGCACAGGGCTGAGAGGGAGGGATATCCCCCCAGGCATTCCCTGGGGTGAGAATGATGGAGACCCCTTGGGGAATGGCCTGGGGTAGCAGGAACAGGGACAACCCCTGGGGAATGGCCTGGGGTGAGAGGGAAAGGGACAAACCCCTCCAGCCCCTCCCAAGCATCCCCCAGGGCGAGAGGCACAGGGACCCCTAAAGAATCCACTGGGCATCAGACAAAGTGAAGTGTTTTCTTGTCAGAAATCAAATTTAACCCTACATAAAATGCCTTGAATTTGTTCTTCCCACAAGTCACTTGTGATGGAAATGCAAACAAATCCCAAACTTTATTAAACTGACAGTACAAACAATTTTGTGGCAATTCCAAGTTCAATTGGTTCCTGCACAGCTCCAGCTCAGCTGCTGGCACATTCTGATTAAAGAAAAGTGGAAATTCAGCCCAATACAGATAATGAAAAGGAAGAGGAAGCTCTGTGTAGCTGTCACAAATGTGACAGGGGCAAACAGAAAAATGATTCTCATATTTGGCAAAGCCCCCCAGCCTGTGAAAGAGAAATCGGGGGAGAGCAAGGGAGGGAAAGGGACAGAGACGTTGCCCGAGACAGGGCAAGTGTGACATTGTCCCCTGTGTGTGTGGCCTTCCCGGGGTGGGGGTTTTACACCTGAGCCAGTTTAGGTAAGGGAGGTGGTGCTGACCCCCCTGAGCAGGGATTACCTCACTGTTTCAGGTTACAATGTAAAATGTAACCAAAAGCATGTTTTCAATCACTATCTTCATAAACTGTTATGAACATGCGGGGCAGTGTTCTTTATCTCTTCCATGACTCACCCCTGATAACACCCTCCAGGGGCTATCTTCTGTGAATGGGCCATTGAGTGTCACTGCAGGGCTGATAAAATTACATCCTCCTATTGTGGGATGCTCTGCCCAGGGGGAGGATCCAGGCATTCCTACCTGGATATAAGCTGAGGCTTGCAACACCAGAAGCACCTTGCCTACTGGATTCCCAGAGGACAAGAGCTCCATAACCACCACTGGACCTTCAGAGGAAGACCAGACCCTTCTACAGGATCACTGCTTTGACAGAATCACGTTCATCACTCCAACAGGATTGCAGCCACCGTTTAATGGGACTGCTACCACCACCCTGACCAGCAGGGTGTCAGGTTATATCCTGACTCTGTTAGTTTAAGGCAGTGTTTCTGTATCATTGCCTTGATCTTAATTTTCTTACTGAATTGTAATTCTAGCTTAGACTTTCCCCCAGGTTTGCCTTCAATTCAGTAAAAGACTCAATGTGTTCATCCCTGTTTTTCTCCCAAAACGGGATATCCCATTCCCAAACCTTCACCAGATGGAGGAGGCGGCTGCAAGGAAGACAAAGATGTCCCAGGACCCCCAGGCAGGTGAGGAGGAAGTCACTGCCCCGTTTTCCTCTCTAGCCGGCTCCATCTCCTAGCCCAGCATGGCCCCCAGCTGCAGGACAACCTTGCTGCCAGTGCCATCCTGCTGGGGATGCACTGGGGGGATCTCCTTCCCCTTTCCCTCTGGCACGAATGCAAATCCCATCCTCTCCTCATTCTTCCTCACCTGGACCAGGAGAAGCTGGGGATGGAGACCAGGGAGGACAAATATCCACAGCAGAACCTCGTGGAAGAGGCCATTTTTAGCAGCTCCAGGGCACAGGCATCCAACGGGGAAGAAACGCCACAGAGTTCCCCCATGAGGAGGGGCTGCAAAGCCAACCCAGGGTCCTTTGAGGAGAGAAGACCCACCCTGAGCCAGGAAGGTGGACAGAGCTACAGCCAGAGCTCGGAGCTGGTGGCCCATGAGCAGCTTCATGATGGGGAGAAGCCCCACAAGTGCTTGGAATGTGGGAAGAGCTTCAGGCAGAGCTCTGACCTGATCCAGCACCAGATGATCCACACCGGGGAATCGGCCTACAAGTGTGGGGAGTGTGGGAAGGGCTTCAGCTGCAGCTCAGACCTCCTCACCCATCAACGCATCCACACTGGGGAGAGCCCTACAAGTGTCCCGAGTGTCAGAAGAGGTTTCAGACCAGCTCCAATCTCTTCAAGCACCAGTGGATTCACATGGATGAGGGGCCCTTCTGCTGCCCTGACTGCGGGAAGGGCTTCAAGGAGAAATCCCACCTTGTCACCCACTGGCGCATCCACACTGGGAAGAGGCCCTACGAGTGTGGGGAATGTGGGATGAGCTTCAGCCAGAGCTCCAACCTGATCTGCCACCAGAGGACCCACTTTAGGGAACGGCCCTATGAGTGTGGTGAATGTGGGAAGAGCTTCAGGCAGAAGTCCCACTTGATCTGCCATCAGAGGATCCACACTGAGGAAAGGCCATACAAGTGTGTTGGAGTGTGGGATGACTTCCAGTTATAGGTCCCAACTGATCATCCACCAAATGATCCACACTGGGGAGAGACCCTACAAATGCCCCGAGTGCCACAAGAGGTTTCAGACCAGCTCCAATCTCCTCAAGCGCCAGCGGATTCACACCGAGGAGAGACCCTTCTGCTGCCCTGACTGCAGGAAGGGCTTCAAGCACAACTCCCACCTCGTCAGACACCGGCGCATCCACACTTGGGAGAGGCCCTACAAGTTTCCCCAGTGTGGGAAGAGCTTCTCCAGCAGCTCTCACTTGACCAGACACCAACGGACACACCAGTAAGGGAAGCCCTGCAAATGCCCCAACAGCTGGAAGAGCTTCATGCAATGCTCCAGCTTCATCCCACATGGGAGAATCCACGTTGGGCAGAGCCATGGTGAGCCAAATTCCTCCTGTGATCTGTGCTTGGAGGACACCTGGCTAGTTATTCTTTTAGTTTGGCCACAATTTCCTCTTGATTTATCTTTATCACTTAAAAACACCTGAAATAGGACTAAAAAGAAAGAAATTGATCAAAGATGTCTAAAGTTCCATCAGTTAACACTTACTTCAGAAGCAATTTATGGTTTTGGGACATATTCTAGAAGATTTGTGGGTTCTTGGGAGGTTTCATGTAGTGTTCTCCATATCTTTGCACTCCAAAAGTAAAGATTGATTGATCTCTCACCTCAAAATGACTCAGTACCACTGAAAACAAGTCAATGGGGCTCAATCCCACCTCGAATTTGCTGATTCCCACCTCAAAAAAACTCAGTCCCATGCCAAAATTGCTCAATTCCACAGCCTGCAGCGTGAGATGGGGTTGGATGGAGATTGGGAGAAGTGGGATCCAAATTTGAAGCTGTGGGATCAGGACTGTGTGGGGCTGGGTGCATGGGATATATTCTGACAGTTAATAAAACTTTCAGAACTATTGATTTCTGTCCCATTCATTTTCAGTCAGTTCCAGTTTGTTTTTCACAGTGCCTCCTTCTCAGCAGATTGTGTTTGTGTTCTCCTTTTTCTCCTGCATTTCTTTACCTGCTCTGTTTCTTGCTCAGTGTCTCTCTCGACCCAGGGCAGCTTTCACCAAAGACCCTGCCCTGATTTAATTCCCAATCCACGAGCTACAACAACCATGGGTGAAGTTATGAAGGCTGGCACTGAAATGTCACTGTAAGATCTTGCTCCACTTGGCTTTTGGGTCTTTCTTAAGAGCTTTGCATTCAAGGGCAGGAAAATCTTTTCTTGGCTGGGAACTGGAGTTCAGCCCCTGGGAATGTGTGCCATGGATCCCAGAGGGGCATTCCTGAGGCTCCCAGGGTGCTGCTCCCGCTGTGCCTTCCAAGGAGCTGTGCAGGCCAGGGGACAAGGTCCAGCAGCTCTGTTGGTTCTGCAGTTCCACAGTGGCCCTTGGTTCCATGAGTTTCCATACTGCCAACAGCGGTTCCTTGGTTCCCATGATGCCTTGCTGTGTCACCATGGATATTTGGTGTCATGACTTTCTTTTGTGTCCCAATGGCCTCCCTCGCTCCATGAACTTCCGTAGTGTCAAAATGGCCTCCTTGGATGGGCAGTGTCACGATGGACCATTGGCTCCATGGAGCCTGGCTGGGTCACCATGGACTCCTTGGTTCCATGAGGTTCTGGGGGTGTCTCCATGGTCTCCTTGGATCCACAGTGTCACAATGGACCACTGGATCCTCATGGCCCTGCTGTGTCACCATGGCCCTTTGGTTCCATGTCACCTGCGTGTCACAATTGACTCCTTGCTTCCACATCACCCCCTCAAGGCCAAAATGGCCCCTTTTTTCCAAGAGGAACACAAAAGTTTTGTTGAAACATTGAGTAAGTCCTGCTTAACACACCTGGGATCATCTGTTTGCATTCAAGAGTGGTTAAAGGTGAGGATGGCACCATTAGTTTCCATGTGCAACAGAGATCCAGGGGAAAGGACAAGGACAGAGAATTCAGCTGCAAGACTCAGAGAATTCTGCTTCCAGAGATCATTACTGCTCACACTTTCTTTTGCAGAAAGGTGACACCATTCCAGGCAGCCTGGACTGAGCAGGTGGTTCCTGAGCAGGGTTTGTTCTTCCAGCTTTTTCATTTGTTCTGGTTTGAAAGTAAAACCAGTGAGAGACTCCAAGTCAGAAATACAATTTATTAGGGGAAGAAAAAAAAAAAGTGCAATAATATTAAAAAAAAAAAACCACTGACAAAGTCAGAATACAACCTGACACCCTGTTGGTCAGGGTGTTAGGACCAGTCCAGTTGGAATGGTGGCTGCAGAACTCCTGGAGTGGCATATGCAGTTCTGTTGGAGCAGTGATCCTGTAGAACAGTGTAGTCTTCCTCTGAAGATCCAGTGGAAAAGGCAGCTGTTCCTCTTGGAAATCCAGTGCAAAGGCAGCTTGGTCTGTCCCAAATCCCAGATTATATCCAGATGGGATGCTTACCTCCTCCCCCCTGGGTGGAGCATCTCACAATGAGCCTATATCATTTTATGAGTCATGAGGTGGGTCAATGAAACAGAAAGGGCTCCCAGAGGGAGTTGTCTCTGAGTCATGCAGAATGGCATTGATGGGCCCATTAACAGGAGGTAAGGAAAAAACAACGCCCCTCCTGGTTTTAATGGCTCTTGAGGATGGGAATAGAATACATCTTTGTATTGTAGCCTAGGACATTTATCACCAATGGAAGGGTGGGATGGAACAACCTTACATTTTGTGTCATCACTCAGGGTCATTCCATGCTCTGCTGGGAGTTTCCCCAGGGCTGGTAGTGTTGGCTTCAGGAACAATTTGGGCAATGGCTGTGGGACTGAGGGCTTGGTGAAAAACAAGAACAGTTATAATTCTTGTATTACAGTCTTTTGCTACATGTCCAGATTTCCTGCAAGTGTAAGAGTTTCCACTGCCTTTATTACATTCTCTATTGTGGGGAAGCTCAGTTACTGCAACCAGTGTTTCCATTGCACCCTGGACAGTGGCCTTGGCTAGGCTGGAGTCACAATCTGAGACCACTTGGCAAAGGCAAGTGTCCACCATCTGAGCAATGGTCAACTGAGGGTCAAGGGGGAGGGCGTGGAGAACCTTTTTGCAGTCAATACTAGCATTACAGAAAGCTAATTTGTTTATAAGATTATCTCGGACCTTTTGATCACCTACCTGTTTTTCCAGCGCTTTCATAAGGTGATTGACAAATATGATATAGCTCTGGTCCAGGCTTTGACAAATGTCAGTGAAGTCAGTGTGAGATGTAGAAGCATCAGATGTTTGGAGGAGAGTGGACCATGCAGCACCTATGAGATCTTCCAGTATTGACTGGGGAAAGACTTCAGCCTGACATTGCAGTCTAGTACAGTCTCCTTCCCTGGTAATGCAGTCCATTGTGAGGTGTCGCCCTTTTTCCTTAACATAACCTTTTGGTAACTCATTAAGTTTATTTATCCAAAGTCCTTTCTACAAAATAAACTTAGTAGGTGACAATATAATTTTCATACACTGTTTAAATTGTATGGTACCATCGTGTGGGCAGTAAATGTCACATACAGCAAATTGTTAAAATAGGGAGAACCTCTCCCATAATCCTTTGCGTCCTTTACTAAATCCTTCATTTCCCTGTGGGGAATAGATTCCCACTTAGGTTTTGGCCCCTGTTTATACTGCACAGATGCCACCTGAATCTTGGATACCACCTCCCAGTCCCCCTCCTTTGTGGCTTTTCTCCACATCCTCTGCCAAGATTCCTTGGGCTCATCCTCACTCTCGGATAAGCTATCACTCTCTTCCTCTGTCGAGGAAGCAGGTGTGCTGGCAGAGGCATAGGCCTTTCTGCCGACCTGCAATGCCTGGTGTCAAAGGCCTTTGGTAGCCAAAATGGCTTCCTTCTAGTCGGCCCCACATCTAGTTCCATGACGTGGGAACCAGCAGAGGCTGGACTGGAGGAGAGACCCGGGAGTGGAGAGGTGGAGCCTGTGTTGGTGAGGAGCTTTCCAGTGACAGGGGATGGACCCAACACAGGGGCAGAACTCAATGTTAAGGTGGGACCCGTTGCAGGGGAGGAACCTGGAGCAAAGGCAGGAAATGGGGATGAAGGCAGGAGGGAATCTAAAATGGCGGTCTCTCTCACAGGAGTATTGCCATCTTGCGATTTATAGGAAGGGGATTAAGACCAGGGGATGAGAGAAAGTAGGCGAGGGAAGATCTCAGGGCAGCATGGCCACTACCACCCTGAGGAGAGAACAGAAAAAGAGGGGAGATGGCAGGCGGCAGATGGCTTGTCTGTGCCGAAGGGCAGACTCCATCTCCTGTCCTGTTCTTAGGGAACTTGGGTTTGGGAACCTGGGGGGTGGATTGAATAAACCAGGACAAAGGGTTAAAACCAGGAACTCGTGAAACAATCCCATAAATTGAATGAAACAATGGATAAAATCTCCCAAATTTAACATCCCTTGTGTTTGTAAAATATAAAGTTTTCCCCGACAGTATCCCAACACAATAACTGATAGATAGAATCAACAGAGATATCAGGAAACTCCTTAAACAACCAGTGAACAAAATGTTTTAAACTCCCCTCAGAAAAGGAACTCCCCTCTAAATTCAAAACTCCCTGGAACTTTAAAAAACATCCTTTTCAGCTTGGGACTGATTATTTCCCAGAGCTGCCCCCAACGGAAGAGGGAATGCCTGCTCACAGGAACAGAAAATCAAAAGCCCGAGCCATTGGCAGCTCTCTGCCACTCAGTCACTCACTCTCAGTCTCACGGGCACAATTTTCAACCAAAGTGGTCTTGTGGGGCTGTCAGTGAAGTTGGTCCCATGGATGTTGAAGGGATTGTCGACTTCCACTTCAGTGAGACTTGATAAAACTCAAGTCTCACTTCAGTGTTCTGATGACCCAAAGGCGTACAGCTTCCAGTGATGTCTGGCTGGGAGGATCACTGCTGGAGAAGCTCAGAGAGACCTCAATGAATCATGTCCCTGTTTGGGTGCCACGTGTAGTGTTGTGGTGCTACTGAGGCCCCTGGAGCCTCCAACACTCTTGAGCCCAAAGCTCACCGCTACCTCAGAAAGCTGCCAGAAGAGGCAGGATGGATCTTCGTATGATCTCTGGCAAACTGGGTTTATTGGTACAGGAAAAAGGTACAGCGAAAAAAGGGTCCAGGGACGAAGAGATGGTGTAAGCTGAGGGCACAGGGTCTTAAATAGGATACTAAGAGTGGAGTTGAGGGTCAGGGGATGCCTGGATATAGAGGAAAATGGTGCAGAGGAGGGGTCAGAGGTCAGGTTTGCCAGCAGGGAAACAGAGGTGGAGGAATGCAGCAAATGAAGGCCAATGAAGGGACAGAGAGAGGAGAACATCCTAGGGACTAAGCAAACATGGGCAATATGGGTTGAGCTAGGGTAATTAGACTAATAGGCCAATGGGTATCATAACTTAACAGAAACCAGCATGTGCGTGCAAAGATCTATAACAGAAGAGTTTTTCTCACCTTAACATGAAAGCCTATTCCTCCTACTTGGGACCAGCTCTTCATGCTTGGGGACTGAGACTCCAATGGTAGGCCCCTGGGCCTCCCCACACACTCACAGCTGGCCCAGGGCAGGTTTGGAGTGCTCTTGGGGGCATCTTGGGCTTGGCCCCCAATTGAGGAGGGTGTCTGTTTTCAGTGGGGAACTTAAGAGTTTTAGATTGCTAAAATAAAAGAAGAAAAGGCTCTCTTTGCCTTATTGCAACCAGCAGTAAAGCAAAGAGAGCAAAGCTGGCCCCAGGTGACAGAGGAGAGACAGGATGGGATTCGGGAATGTGCAGCAAGACTATCCAGACTGGGTCAGACCTCAAGGCACAGTTTCTCTGACCAGGCCAGACCTCCTCATGAGAGTCCCTGGGTCAATATCAGTCACAGAAAGCTGCAATCTGCTCTAACAAGGAAAAGTTGCTATGTAAAATGGGAATGTGGATTTATTAGAAGCTCTTTGAAATATTTTCCCATAACGATAGAAAAAAACTTCCTGAGGAACTGCACAAGAGCAGTGGGAAATCAAGGCAGAGCCTTGATTTCAGGACTTGCCTGATCCCAATGAGCCCCGTGGTGCATTTGGAGCTGAACCCTTGAACCCTGGGCCAGAGAAGAGATTGCACAAACCTTTCCAGGTGTCAAAGGCAGAAGAAACTCGAAAGTGTCTCAAAGCATGAATGGGTCCCACTGAGGTCCATCTCCAACTCAGGCTCCTCATGGACTCCTTGGAGGAGATAATTGGAGACCAGGATGGCAGAAAAACCTCACGGAGATTCAGTGTGGAAAGGAAATTCCAAAGTACCTTAAAAACCTTGAGTATCTCAAAGTATTAATGAGTCCCACTGAGTGTCAGTACAAAGCTCTCAAGGGACTCATTAAAACAGATAACTGGGGCCATGATTGCACAAACCATTCACTGAGTCTGGATCAGAAGGGAAAAACCAAGTACCTTAAGAAAACTGAGTACCTTGAAGCATTAATGAGCCCCACTGAGTGTTGTTACTGAGAAACACTCTCCAGGGACTAATTACAGCACATAATTGGAGGCCATGATTGCACAAAGCTCTCAGAGACTCCAAGGCAAAAGCCAAACCTAAAGTCCTTTGAAAAACCCTGGAAACCCCCAGGAGCCCCCAGGATCATTCCTGAGCAAGGCTCCCCAGGGACTCCTTCCAGCAGATCCTTGAGGCCACTGGGATGTGGGCTGGGGGGGATGCTGAGGGCAGGACAAGGGGCTGACAGTGCCCAGCCTGGCTGGGGCTGTGCCAGGAGGCCCCAGTGCCTCAGGACAAGGTGTTTCCTACCAGCCCTTGGTGGCACAGATGCTGCTGTGCCCCAGGGCACCAAGACTTGGCTTCTCTTTGTCCCCACCTGTCATCACTGCCTCCAGTTCTCTGCTCTGCCTGGGGCCTGGGGACACTTTCTCAGTCGTTTCTTTCAGTGGGACCCATTAAAAGTCCAAGAAACTTTGGAGTGTGATTCTGACTTGGAGTTCTGGAGAGGTTTCTTCAACCCCCTCTCAGGGACTGATGATCAGGCCCTCAGCACAGAGCCCCAAAGGCTCATTAAATTCCTTGTGCTGTGTCTGTGCTGCTGAGCTGGGCTGGGCTCCTGTCCCAGAGGCTGCTCCTGGTAACCAAGAAGAGCTTCAAAAGCACATTTTTCTTGATGTGCAGCTTTTCTCCCAGCCCAGCAGGGCTGGGGCGCTGCCGGCAGCCACCCCAGGCACAGCACAGAGGCACAGAGAGCTTCAATCAGTCAGGGCCAGGAAGGTGCTGAGAAGTGCTTTTGGAACAATCACTGCCAGCCCTTGGCACAGGAACCTCTGGCTGCAGGACAATGCAGCTGCAGCTCCTGGAGGGATCTCCTGAAGCTGAAACATCCCAATGCCTGCAGACTCTGTGAGTACAACTCTGGGTATTTCTGGTGCAGGGGAGGTAAAATGCTCATGGAGCTCTGACATGCTGAGGGGTTCTGCCAGGTCACAGAATATTTCCAAGACAAGGATTTTGACAAAAAGGAGGAAATATCCTAAGACTAGGTATTCAGTTTCCTATTATTGGAGAATGGCAGGGAAAGGGGATAAATATTATAGGATGATTATGATTTATTAATTATGAATTTTGACAAGTGCCAGAGATATCCAGCTGTTACTTTTACTGATCGATAGGTTCACAGGCAATCCGTGATATGCTTTCAGCCACTCTGCCCGTGGACTGCAGCATCATCACCTTTGCTGGAGCCATCAGGCTCAATCTGAGCTGTCCTTTCTCCAAGCTGCAAACAGAACCTGCCCCCAGACAGTGCCCTGCAAACAGGCAGGGTTCTGTAGGGCCAAGGAGAATGCACAGGGATTTGGGGTCTGTGAGTGCTGGCAGGGAGAGATCAGGCAGAGGGAAACACTTGCAGGAAGAAAATCTCCCAGAAGCAGAGAGAAGATCAGGCAATGAGAGAAAACAAAACCATAAATTCTGTGGCAGGGAGAGTTTAGAGATCACCACAGGATTCCCTCCAGTGCAGCCCCTCCCTCTGAACAAGCTGCTCCCTCCTGTGTCCCCAGCCAAGCCTCTGCCCTCAGGGCCAGGGCTCCCACGTTTGCAGCCCCTTCTGTGCAGGCAGAGCTGCAGCAGAGCCGTGGGGCAGCTCTGCAGCCCCAGGCCCAGTTCCCTCTGCACAGCACAGGGCTGGGAGCAGCTGCCCGGCCCTGGGGCTCTGGCAGGGGGCACAGCTGGCTCAGGGTGACGCTGTCCCCAGTGCCTGGCTCTGGGCATAGCTGTCAGGGCAGCCAGGGAAGGAGCTGCATCTCCCTTCATCCAATGCCATCATAAGGACACTTGCAAGTCTCCCTGAGATTTCAGTCCAATCTGGGAGCTTCAATCCAGGGTGCAAAGCTGTCCTAGAGCAACTCTGAGTTATAGGATTGATGGGGAGAGACAGAGGTGTTGTGACACTGAAAATGCTGCTGGGTTGGTGAAATGAGCAAATGAGTCCTTGCCTACAAATGTGGAGATGGGCTGTGGTGGATCCATCTGCTCTCAGCAGTGCCTGGTGACATTTTAGGGAAAATGTGGGAATGTGATCACCCTCCACTTGAGCAAGGTTAAAGCCCAGAGAAACTATGGACAGGTTAGAATGACAGACCATTTCCCCTCCGTCTCCACTCATCACTTTGCATCACAGAACTTTCTCTGTTCTCCCTGAGTGGCAGCAGAAATGCTGAGGGATTCTGATGTCCAAGAATACCAGGAGAGATAAGGGGCAGCTTATAAAGAAAACTTCAAATCTCAAAAAAACTAAAGACTCTCTGTGTTTTCCAGGGAAGTGTGAATGGGAAATGGCTTTGATTGTGGTTACAGGTATCTCCTCTAACTCTTCATAGTCCTTTCTCCATGAACAGGTCCCCAGTTGCTGCCCAAGCAAATGTCCAACAGCAGCTCCATCAGCCACTTCCTCCTGCTGCCATTGGCAGACATGCGGCAGCTGCAGCTTCTGCACTTCTGCCTCTTGCTCGGCATCTCCCTGGCTGCCCTCTTGGGCAACGGCCTCATCATCAGCACCGTAGCCTGCAGCCACTATCTGCACACCCCCATGTTTTTCTTCCTGCTCAACCTGGCCCTCACTGACCTGGGCTCCATCTGCACCACTGTCCCCAAAGCAATGCACAATTCCCTCTGGGACACCAGGAACATCTCCTACACAGGATGTGCTGCCCAAGTATTTTTCATTATGTTCTTCATTGGAACAGAATTTTCCCTCCTGACCATCATGTGCTACGACCGCTACGTGTCCATCTGCAAACCCCTGCACTACGAGACCCTCCTGGGCAGCAGAGCTTGTGCCCACATGGCAGCAGCTGCCTGGGCCAGTGCCTTTCTCAATGCTCTCATGCACATGGCCAATACATTTTCCCTGCCCCTGTGCCATGGCAATGCCCTTGGCCAGTTCTTCTGTGAAATCCCACAGGTCCTCAAGCTCTCCTGCTCCAAATCCTACCTCAGGGAACTTGGGCTTCTTACAGTTAGTGCCTGTTTGGTATTTGGTTGTTTTGTGTTCATTATTTTCTCCTATGTGGAGATCTTCAGGGCTGTGCTGAGAATCCCCTCTGAGCAGGGACGGCACAAAGCCTTTTCCACCTGCCTCCCTCACCTGGCTGTGGTCTCCCTGTTCCTCAGCACTGGCACATTTGCCTACCTGAAGCCCCCCTCCATGTCCTCCCCATCCCTTGATCTGGCCCTGTCAGTTCTGTACTCAGTGGTGCCTCCAGCCCTGAACCCCCTCATTTACAGCCTGAGGAACCAGGAGCTCAAGGCTGCAGTGTGGAGACTGATCACTGGATGGTTTCAGAAACATTAAACTGCTGGCCAATTTCTGCAAACCACTTACAATAAAAGTCATCTTTGATGCTTTTTGCACATCTCATTTTGGAAGGTTTTAAATTTGCTTTACTTTAATAATATATTCCACAAAGAAAAGTCATTTTTTTCTTTGTGGAATATATTAATTAAGTGACCTTTCTCATTTGTTTCTCTTCACCTTCCCTATGGCCACAGACTGTGTCAATGAGGAGCTGCACTCTCAGTGGCTTCAAAGGAACTAAAGGATGTCCCAGCGGAGTTTTCTGCAGAGATGCCCATTTGTTGCCTTCTCTGGAGCTGCAGCAGCAATGTCTGTGTGCGGAGCTGGGGGCAGATCAGTGCTGGCACAGCAGCTGTGCCCAGCAGCAGCAGCACTTGGTGTTGTGAGTGCTGCTCCCATGGCCCTGCCCCACTGCCGTGGTGGCCCTGGTGTTGCTGTAGGGCCTGAGTGCTCTTGGGGCCGGGCACAGTCCTTGGGTGGCAGTGCCAGGGCTGCAGCAGGGACAGGCCATGGACACTGCTGGGCAAGTGCTGACGCCTCAGGTCAGGCCCTGGGTGCTCTAGGCTCCTTGCCCAAGCTCTCTCAAGAACACAGCCAGGCCAATGCTGAACACAGAAAACCCCCGTGAGCAGCCCCAGGGTGGCTGTGGGAGGTTGGGGGTGAACAGCATGGCTGGTGCTCTGCAGAGGCCCTGGGGGAGACGGGGAGGAGCAGCAGAGCAGGGGCTGATCCATCCCCAGTGGTCTGGACAGCCCAGGGCAGCATTCCAGAGCATCCTCATGGAGCTGCCAACAACATCCCCCCTCTACAGCCCTGCCTCTCCCCCAGCTCAAACAGGTGCCCCATCCTTGCAGGCACAGACACAGCAGCACTGGCTCAGGAGCCCCTGTTTGTATTGCTCAGAGCAGGCAGGAGCACCCCCATGCTGTTGCTGTGGGGACACGAACCTGAGGCAGCACAAATGCCATCAGCTCCTGGGGCCAGAAAGGGCTGGGGAATGGCAGGGAAAACACTCAGTCGTAGCCTCTGCAGTCAGCCAGAATGCTTGTTCCCATCAGCTGGGAGTTTCCTTTCCCACTGCAGACACTGTTGCTCAGAGCCACGGCTGCCTGGCAGCCACCCTCAAACTGCCCTGAGCATTTCTTTTCCTTCAACTTGGCTTTCTTACTCTTCCTGATCCAGATTTCTTCCTCTTGCTCACCCCTGTTCACTCCCCTGCAAACAACTCATTCCTGTTTGCCCTTTCTTCCCTCCAGCAGATCAACACTCTCATACAACTTGGTGTCACCATGGTTCTGAGGCCCCAGAGTGTCCCACTGGTCTCCATGGTCCCATGAGGTCTGGCAGTGCAGCAATGCTCTCCTTGGTTCCACAGTGTCACAATGGCCTCTTGCTCCCAAGGGCCACCACGGTGTCAAACATGTTTCCTTCATTCCAGGAGTCCCTGAGGAGCAGCACTGGCCCCTTTGTTCCATGGGGCCCTGCAGTGTCACAATGGCCCCATCATAACACCAGGTCCTGCTCTATCACAATGCTCTGCATGGTTCCACAAGGCCCTGCAGGGTCACAGTGGCCTCTTGGTTCCATGAGGCCTCAGAGTGCCACAATGAATTCCTTGGTGCTGCAGTGTCACAGTGGAGCCCTGGTGACACAAGATCCTGCACTCACACCAGGGACCCTTGGTTCCACAGGCCACCACATTGTCACAATTGTTCCCTCAGTTCCCAATGTCCTTGCAACGGAGCAATGGTCCCTTGATTCCATTGTCCCCAGGCTCCCCCAAGGTCCTCTTTGGTTCTGCAGTGGCACAATGACCCCTTGGTTCCACAAGGCCCTGCAGTGTCACAGTGGCCTCTGTGGTTCCACCAGGACCCAGACTGTCACCATGGATTCCTTGCTTCCATGCAGCCCCACAGTGTCAGCATGGCCCCTTGGCTCTGTGCTGCCATGTCATACATAGTGTCACCATGCTCCTCTTAGTGCCACCAGGCCGGGCAGTGTCGCAATGGCCCCTTGCTTCCCCAGGGCCCTGCAGTGTCAGAATCATCAGAGAATCAGCCAGGCTGGAAAAGACCTTGGGGAGCATCAAGTCAAACCTAGGACCCAACACCACCTTGTCACTGAACCACGGCACTAAATGCCACATCGAGTCTTTCCTTAAACACTTCCAGGGATGGTAACTCACCCACCTCCCTGGGTGACCAGTTCCTGTGCCCTATCATGGTGCTGCCCAACCAGTGCCAAGCACAGGGGAAGAATCACTACTCTGATCCTGCTGGCCATGCTGTTCCTGATCCATTGGAGTCCCAGGGGCTGGATGAGGGAAATGGTGGGGAGGGGGTGGGGATAAAGTGTACTGGTTGTCATCCATGAAGGGTCTTTATTTTCATATCTATTCAGACTGCATTAGAAGGTGCTGCGGAACAATATCAACCGGACATTGCTGATTTCAATCTATAAACAGGAAAAAACATTTCTCTCGGAATTGTTTTCAATACGGTAGATTCATTTTTAATACATTTTTGAAACTACCCACAGAAGACTTGAAAACTAAAATTATTTCCAGGGCTTTCTCTTTTTACAGTGATTTGAATAAATGTTTTTGAGACTTTCTCACTGAATTCCTGAACGGAAGAGCTCAGGAAAGAAGAGGCCTTTGGAGTAGTAAAATTCATTATCAGCCTCCCAGTGGCTGAGGATCCTTTCAGGTCCCTTTCTGCCTGGCTGCTGTTCAGCCACTCTGTCCCCAGCCTGTAGCACTGCAGGGGTTGTTATGGCTAAAGTGCAAGACCTGGAACTTGGACTTGTTGGATTTGGCCCATGGACCCAACATGTCCAGGGCCCTCCTTCCCTCTAGCAGATCAAAACTCCCAGAGAACTTTATGATATCTGCAAATTTCCTGATGGTGGGCTCAATCCCCTCATCCAGATCATCAATGCAGATATTGAAATCTACGCTGGCTGGCTCTGATCCCTTGGCCATCCTGTGGGTGCCCTGTGATAGCACTCAAGGTGATCTGTTCCATTTCCTTGCCGGGCACCCAGGTCAGGCTGACAGGCCTGGAGTTCCCCAGATCCTCCTTCCAGCCCTTCTTGGGGATGGGCTCACACTGGCACCTCCAGTCCTCTGGGACCTCCCTGCTGAGCCAGGACTGATGGTAAATGATGGAGAGCAGCTTGGGGAGCTCATCCACCAGCTCCCTCATCCCTCTAGGATGGATCCCTTCTGATCCCTAACACCTGTGAGCATTTGAGTGGCTCAGCAGGTCACCAGCTGCTTCCTCCTGGATTCCAGGGGGTTGTTCTGCTCCCTGTGCCCATCTACCAGCTCAGGAGAACACTTATCCTGAGGACAATCTGTCCTAATATTGAAAATTGAGACAAACAAGATGTTAAGTAGCTCTGCCTTTTCCTTATGTTTAGTTACTATATTCTCCACTGCACCCAAAAAAGAGTAGAGGTTCTCTATGTCCCTCCTTTTGCTATAAATTTATTTATCAATTTTTTTTTTTTTAATAGAAGCCACAAGGTTAAGTCTTCACCCATCTCATTTTCTTTCTGATAACCTAACATCATCCTTAAAGACTTCCTGAATTCCTACAAAAGCTCCATGGGCAGCCAGGACAATCATTTTCCTCACTGGCTCATCTTTGGCACACTGGGACAGGCTGCTCCTTCCCCCTTAAGATTACTTTCTTGAAATGTGCCCATCCTTCCTGGACCCCTTTCTTTTTAAGGGCTGTTTCCCTTAAAAAAATCACTACCTGATTTGGTACTCCCCAAATCAGCATCCTAAACAGGCCAAAGTCTGCCCTTCCTAATTCCTGTGTAGAAGTTTTGTTGCTACCCCTCCCTCTTTCCCAGAACATGGAAAACTTGATTATTTCATGGTGACTCTGCCCCAGGAAGCCTCTGACCCCCACATTTGCCACCAGCCTTTCTCTGTTTGTGAACAGCAGGAGACAGAGCTTTCCTTGGGAGTGGGAGTGTTACAAAAATTTGATAAAACAGAAAAGTCCTTAAAACCAATGCAGCATTAAGAAGCAGGAATCTTTATTCAGCTGGATGCACAGGGGATAGCTCCTCCCAAAGTCATGCAGACTTTGAGAGAACAGGAAAGTTTATGTTTATATTCTGTATTTTGCACACATATTCATTGATTGTCCTGGACTAAATATACAGATGATAACCATTTTCCCAAAATCATTAACATGTTTCCCCTCCCCTTTTTCATGCTCTCTTCTGTCCTGGGGTCTCTCTGGTGGTCCCTGTGGTTGTGGACCCCAATGTTCCAGGGGGCCTGGCTGAGCTGGCAGGACACTGAGGCTGGTGAATTTCCAGTTCCCCTTCTCACACAATGGGCATTGTGTGGTTTCCATAGGCCTGGGGTTTTGGAGAACAAGCTCCAGGTGTCAGCTCATCTGGTGTAGACAATTTATCATCTGGTAACAAGAGGTCACAGAGAGGGCTATGACAACACAGAGTGCATTAAGTGAGGTCATTGATAAGCTATGATGTCATAGACTGCCTCTCTGACATCACAGGGCAGAGGTCTGACATCACAGAGCAGACTATGACATCACAGAGTTGGCTGTGATGTCAGAGACCAGATGTGTGACATTAGAGAATGGGCTGTGACATCACAGAGGGGCTGTGTGACATCTCAGAGGGTCTGTGTGACATCCCAGCAGGGCTGTGTTTGGTCACTGGGCTGGTCACTCCGCCCCAGCTCCCCCTCAGAGTTTCTTCCAACAAGTCCAGTGCTGTTCATGCCCAGCAGGGTCCCTGTCTCCTGGTATCCCCCCAGCCCACCTGAAGCCACAGCCTCCACCAAAGGATGTTCCACAGGATCCACCCCAGAGCCTGACATGTGGACAAGGGGCCAGGGCTGTATGACCAGGACATCAAGGACATAGATTATCCAGGTGACTGTGGCCTGGTTTGAGTTCCCCAGAGCAGGAAAGATGTCTGGCAGCTGGAGCAGGGTCTGGGAAGGGCCTCCAAGGTGGGGCTGGAGCCCTTGGGCTGTGAGCAGAGGCTGAGAGAGCTGGGCTTGTCCAGCCTGAAGCTGGGAAGGCTGAGGGGCTCCTCATCCCAGCCTGGCAGTGCCAGTGAGGAAGTGATGGAGAACACAGATCCAGGCTCTTGATCAGGGGGCCTGGTGGGAGACAAAAGCCAATGGGTGGAAGGGGAAAGAGGGGAGATCAGCCAGGACAGGAGGAATGAAATGAGTCAGGCTGGTTTCAGCATTTCCTCAACCCCAGGAGCAGCCTGACCTCCCTTCTCCATCCACCACTGACAGCTTTGCAAATCAGGAATTGTTGGAGCTGTTTTGCTTCCATTCTAGGATGAGCATCCTGATACAAGAATTTAATTGTGTTCATATTTATCACAGAACCCTGTTTGTCTAAAATCGGTTTTAGTATGGAAATCACTTGTGGATGGTGGACTCATCAGATGCTGCTGGGACATTGCACATAGCTCAGGGAAGACTGTGACTGGTATTAAATTGTATCCTGTTCAACTGTGGTCTGTTGGTCATGAAGAGAAACTTTCTGTGCCTCTGAGTCCCACCAGTTCCTGGTCAATCAAAGGACACAAACCTGATGAATTGTGGGTCCCACTCCAGGGGCTGCACTTGAACCTCCCTCAATCCTCAGAGACGAGCTCCCTTGTCCCAGAAAGTCCCTGGCAATGCAGGGATGAAGGAAACAGGACAGGCTGTGGGGATCGGGGGCAGGGAAGAGCCAGGGAGGAGAATGACTTTTGCATTTGATGGAGCTGTGCCTTCCCTTGGCTTTGTTGGCTGACAAGAAATGAACATCCCTCTGTGTCTCAGGCAGCTCCTTCTGCAAGGAAAGCAGGTGGGAGTTGGAGCCAAGGAGCTGAAAGCTGCAGGTGCAGGCTGGGCTGGAGGGAGCTCAGATTTGCACAAGGTTGCTCTGAGTGCCAGGCCTTGGATGGGGGAAATAGTGGGGTGGGAGTAGGGACAGAGTTTGACTGATTGTCAGTCATGAAGGGTCTTGATTTTTATATCTATCATATCTAACTTCATGATGAGGTACTTGAGTTCAGTGTCAGTTGTAGATTGCAAATATCAATGAATTACCAGTAAAAAAAGACTAAACAGGACCTAAAATAAATTTTCTCTCAGTTTTTTTAAATATAATTCATTCACTTTGAATAGGTATCTGAAATCTGTCTAAACAACCACAAAAATTTTGGAAACTTAAATCAGATTATTCCCAGAGGCTTGGCTTGTTAAGGTGCTCTGAATGTTAATGAGCCCTGGGACACTGAATTCCTGCACTGAAGAGGTGAAGGCTGAACAAGCCACTGGAGCAGTGAAATGCAGCAGCAGCCTCCAAGTTGCTGAGGATGTCAGCAGCCCCCACTGAGGCCATCCCTGCCCAGAGCCCGTGGGGGAATGGGCAGAGAAGGAGAGCATCCCTGGGGCTGGGCCAGCACAACTCAGAGGCACCAGGGGCTCCAGCTGGGAAATGGAATCTGGAATGTGGCTGGGAAAGCCCTGCCTGGGCTGTGCCAAGCAGGATAGACAAGGCCTGAATCCCATCCCCCAAACAACTCTCTCTATGAGACATTTAAAAAGAATTACAATTGTTTGTGTCCTCTGAGTTGGACTCTCTGGAGAAATACCAGTACAAGAGATTCTCAGAAGCTCAAAACAATCAAACAGCCTTTACCAGGAACTTTAGAAAATCAGAGAAACTTTGGCCAAAGGGTTATTGTGACATTTTATTGGTTTTGGTTTGGTAATTTAAAATTTTTCTAATTTTGAGATTTCTTAATTAATGTATTGATTAATGTGGTGGGTTTTTTTGTCGATTAAGTATTTATGTATTTATTTTGTTGTAAGATAGGTTTAGGAGAAAGGTAAAGTAGGCTTAGAATTTTTAAAGGGTATAAAGGAAATTTTATTAAAGGTAACTAAAAGAAAAAAGGTAATCAGAATTAAAATAACCTCTTCAGAATGCTTTTTTTGTTTACTACTTTTGTTTTTACTGATGATGTAAAGAAATTAAACCAAAAATTTCTAGTTGCTTTACTATTTCTGAAATAGACTTTTTTGTTGTTTACTTAGGGAGAGAAGTTTTTCTTGTTAAGGTTATGGAGACTTTTTTACAAGAGGAAAAAATAGGTTTTTTATGGTTCCTAATTTTGTCATGGATAACAGTCGTCTGGGGAACTTTGTTACTGTGAAATTGTTTTTATTGCTACAAGATTTTTACAGCTTTTTGATGGGCCATGTCAACCTATGGGGTATGGTTTTAAAGATGAGTTCTTTAAAGGTGAAAGTTTTTATTATTTACTTTTAAAATTATTTTTATCTCTAGGAATATAGATCTTCTGTTGGGGGTATTGGATTGCTTTTTTTCCCCCGGTTTACACATTTTATGAAATTGCAGTTATTTTAACATTTGTTTATTTTAGTATGGAGGTTTTTATTTTATATTCATTTGAATATTTTGATTTTGAATAGTTTCATTTGTTGTAAAGAAAAAGAGGTTTTTTATGTAGTTCATAGGAGGATTTTAGTTTTAAGATTAAGACATTTTTTCTTCTTTTTTTAATTGGGATTTAATTTCTTTTTTATTGACTTTGATGGTTTATGTTGTTTTTTCTATATGTTTGCATTTTGCTTTTCATTTACTTGAGGAGGGATCGAAGTAGTGAATGGATTAATACCTGACCTGCCTGTAACTTGTGGTGGAAGTTGTGGTTGGGTTGTGTTAGGATTAGCTTTATGGTTGGTTTGGGGGTTTTTTTGTGTTTAATTTTAGTTGTAGGGTTATTTTGTATGGGGTGTATGTTGTAGGAGCTTTTAGTTTTAGTTGTGTTGGGGGGAGGGAACCTGATGTTAAGATTTTAATAGCTGTGGCTAGCTTTATTCTAGTTACAGTTTTGTGCCTCTTGTTTTCCCGTTTGGGAGTTGTTGGGGTTTGGTTTGGTCAGAGTGGGACTGATGGAAGGGGGGCAGCCTGGGGAGGGGGGAAGGGGCTCAGCCCACGGCATGGCTGCTTGGTTTGGTTTGGTTTGGTTTGGTTTGGTTTGGTTTGGTTTGGTTTGGTTTGGTTTGGTTTGGTTTGGTTTGGTTGAGATGGGGGCCGAGGCCGGGGCCTGCTACTTCTTTGTTGATTGGAAAAGAAAGAGGAAGTTTCTGGGTTTTTTTCATCTTTAACATATGTGTTTAACAGAGGCGTGTTCAGTATCTTAGTAGTTTAACAGATTTTTAGTTACACAAAAAGTTTTATATTACTTTTTAAAATTCTTCTCATGTCAAACTACAACATACAATCAACAAAAAACACTTCTCAAAACATTGACTTGGCCCATTCAACTTCACAAACTCTAAGCATGTTCAATTTTAAGTTACTCAAAATTTGCAGGAGCACAGAAACAGAAGAAGAAGAGAAAGAAAGAAAGAAAGAAAGAAAACATACAGAAAGGCACACACAGAGCAATCAGCTCCTGTATTCCAGCAATGTCCAGATGGAAATTCCAAGAGGATGCAGGGTCAAGATGTGTGTTTGCCTTTTGATCAGCCTTAAATACCCCTTGATCTTCCACGGCCCTTCCCCAGGTGGGACTTGGGGTCATTTGGTCCCTCAGGAGCTGTGCTGGGGGCTCCAGAGGTGGCTGTGGAGCATTGCCTGTGCTGTGCCAGGGACTGGCAGACACTGCTGGGCTGGGATAGAGGCTCTGGGGGGATTGGGGTTCCAGGGCAGGGCAGGGCTGGGGTTCCAGGGCAGGGCAAGGCTGGACCTGCCCCTTCCTCCTACACACACAAAATATTTCCAGACAACAATCTCCTCCAGTCTGTCACAACAGGGAATGCTGGAGGTGAAATCCCAAATTTGGCCATGGGCACCTGGATGAGAAGGGCAGTTCTTTTCCATAGCACAAAGCCTCAGTGTTTGGGAGGCAGGTGAGAGCTCACTAGGCCAAGGCCAGCCAGACTTGTCAGTAATCGCAGATTTTTCTCTGGGAGCAGTCTTTGGATATAGGGAATTTGGAGGTGGAATCCAAATCTCACCCATGGGTGCCTGGAGACACAGCACAGTTCTTTCCCAGAGGAGGAAAAGTGTTTTGGGGACAGATGGGAGGTGATCCTTGTGAAACCACTGTCAAAAAGTCTTGTCCTAGCAATATTCCTATGGGAGCAATCCCTGGATATGAGGAAATTTGGAGGTGAAATCCCAATTCTGGCCATGGGTGCGTAGAGGAGAAGGAGAGATCTCTTCCAGAGGAATTATAGCACGTAGCCCCAGTGCTCCAGGAGCTGATGAGAAGAGATCCTCTGTAGCCAAGATAATTTCTGAAAAATCCTTTCCTTAGGATTTTTCCTTTTGAGAAGCTGAGAAGCCTCAGGACCAAAATGTAAACAATGACTATGTGCTACTGTGAATGCAACAGGTGGTTGCATTCCACACCACTGTGATTGGTCTCATATGTGTTGTTTCTAATTAATGGCCAATCAAAGTCCAGCTGTCTCAGACTGTCTCACTCAGTCTGTGCCTTTGTTATCATTCTTTTTCTATTCTTATCTAGCCTTCTGATGAAATCCTTTCTTCTATTCTTTTAGTATAGCTTTATTATATTATACATGATAAAATAATAAATCAGCCTTCTGAACATGGAGTCAAGTTTCTTGTCTCTTTTCTCATCCTGGGACCCCTGGGAACACTGTCACAACCCTCAACATGCCAAGGTCAGCTGGACCAGGCAGGGGGCCTGGGAGGCCAAACCAGCCAGACCTGTTCCATGTTCTCTTGGTTTTATGGTGCCCCATAGTGACAAAATGACACCTGGGTTCCATGAGACCTTGCAGTGTCACAATTATCTCTGTGGTTCCCCAGGCTCCACAATGTCACGTGACTCCTCTGTTCCATGAAGTCTACAATGTCACAATGGATCTTTCAACCCTGGGGATTTGCTGTGTCACAATGGTCTCTTTTACCTCCACAGTGTCACAATGGACCACTGATGACATGAAGCCCTGCAGTGTCACAATGGACCTTTGGTTCCATGCAGCCCTGCAGTATCACAAATGCCTCTTGGTTTCACCAGGCCCCACAGGATCACAATGGTCCTCTCAGTTCTGTGGGGACCCCCAGGGTCACAATGGTCTCACTGGCTCCATGAGGCCTCACAGTGTCACAATGCTTTGCTTATTCCATGGGGCCTCCTAGTGTCACAATGGTCTCCATGATCTCATGATTCCCCTCTGTATCATAATGGCCCCTTGGTTCCCTAAGGCTGGGAAGTGTCCTTATGGAGTCTCCATAGTTCCATGAGGCTTTGCAACACCTTTGGCTTCATGGAGTCTCACAGTGTCACAATGCTTTGCTTATTCCATGGGGCCTCATAGTGTCACAGTGGTCTCCATGATTCTATGAGTCCCCTGAGTGTCAAAATGGTTTCCGTGATTCTATGGTGCCCCTCAGTATAACAATGGCCCCTTGGGTCCATCAGGCTGTGAGGTGTCTTAATTGTCTTTGCATGGTTCCATGAGGCCCTGCAATGTCACAATGGACCTTTGCTTCCATGGAGTCTCACAGTGTCACAATGGCCCCTTGGTTCCATGACACCCCAAAGTGTCACAATGGTTTCCATGGTTCCATGAGGCCCCACGGTGTCACAATGGACCCTTGGTTTGATGGGGCCCCTCAGTGTCACAATGATCCCTACATTCCATGGAGTCACACAGTGTCAGTACAGTCCCCTTGGTTCCATGAGGCCCAGCAATGTCACAGTGCTCTCCATGATTCCATGAGGCCCCACAGTGTCACAAGGGTCCCTTGGTCCCACAGGCCCCACAGTGTCACAAGGCTCCCTTGGTTCCTTGGCCCTGTGCTGCTGCATTCCCCCCTCCCCTTCTCAGGCCCCCCTGCCAGCTGAGAAATGCTCCTTGGGCCTCGGCCTTGGCCAACAGCCCCTGGGCTCAGCTCCTCTGCAGCTCATCACAAACACTGTCTGCTCCAGGCACTGCTGCTGCCCAAACAGCTCCTGGCTCCTGTAGGAGCAGCCCTGGGAGCTGTTTCTGTTCCCTCAGTGGCACAACATCCCTGTTCTCACCCTGCCAAAGAAAGCTGCTGATGCCAAGTGTGGCCAGGATGAACCATTGCTGGGACTGAAGCCCCTCTCGTGGGGCCCTGCAAACAGCGCTCCAAAAGGAGCCCTTGGAGCTCTCCTGGGCCAGTGACTCCCTCTGAGTGGAGCCTCTCCCAGCCGGGAACTCTCCCGTTTGCTGCACTCGGGGATCCCAAACAACGACAGAGCCTGGGCTGATCCCCCCCCTCCTCCAGGCTCAACCCTTCACCTGCTGGGGAGATGCCAAAGCATCAACAGTGAGCATTCCCTGCCCTCAGGGGAATTTCTCCCAGGTGCCTTGCGCTGACTCTTTGTGTCTGTGTGCACACAGGAGTGCCTGTGCTGGGGAAATGTGGCAGAAATGCTGCTCTCTGAGGGGTTTGAGTGCCTTGGATAGCTGAGCCAGTCATGACTGTAAGTAAGGGTGAGTCACAAGTTGTAAGCTAAGTTAAATGCTCCTAGGAGTGGTTCTTTTGCTACGTTGTTACATTTAATATAAGCTAAGTTGGATATAATTAACTGTTCTTCCACTTTTAAATCAATAAGTCCTAGGTTATTAGTTAGGTTAAATACTGTGTAAGTGCTGTTCTTTTGCTAAATTGTGAAGCTGAAGTTATCAGTCAAGTCCTGTTAATTTTGATGTCAGTTTCACTTTTGTGCTCTATTCCTTTAATCCTTGCCCTCACTGTCTTTTCAAAACACACACAGGCATAGAAACGTAGAGAGTTCTTTGTTAATTTCTGGTTTGATTGCCTGGATTTTCTTTGGTTTTGTTGTTGCTTTGTTTCCTTGGTGTTCCTGAAGTGTCCAGTCAGGAGCAGAGTTACTCTTGCTAGGGAACACTGTGGTGCCGTCACTTAATATTAAATGTGGTTTTTGCTGATCCCTCTCTGGGGATTTTTTAAGTGCTCTCAAGCCCTCATTCATAAGAGGGTGAAGGAGCCCTGGCCCAGACTATGGCCCTGGAGGACATGGGGACACTGAGGGGGCCCCTTTCCCCCCATCCCTCCCACCACAGCCCCTGGGATGTCACACAGCCAATCTGTGATGTCCCAGCCTGAGCTGTGATGTCACAGCCCCTCTGTGATGTCAAAACCCCCTCTGTGTTATCACATAGCCCACACAGTGATGTCATACAGCCACCCTGGGATGTGTCACATCCCACCCTGTGACATCACAGTCTGCTCTGTGTCATACAGCCACACTGTGATACCACGGACTGCTCTGGGATGTCACACAGACCCCTCAATGAAGCCAAAGCTGCTTGATGACCTCACACAACCCACTCTATACTGTCACACAGCCCCTTGCTGACATCACTACTGCTCTGTGCCTCTATGGCACAGCCACACGGGAGCCGCTGTCACATAGCCCCCTCTGGGAAATGCCACAGCCCCTGGCAATGCTGAGCCCCTGTGAGCTCTGTCTGTGCCATGCTGGTGTCCCTGAGGTGCCCTGGCAGTGCCCCAGCCCTGCTGGGCTGTGCACAGGAGCTGCTCCTGGCCAGAGCTGTCTCTCTGCAGCGCTGCCCTTGCCAGGAGCTGCCTCCGGGCCAGGAGCCCGGCCCAACTCAGAAGCACAGACACAGCAAAAGGACTTTAATGACCCTCTGGGGTTTTGGTGCTCTTTGCATCTGACTCATCAGTGGCTCAGAGTGTGCTCAAAACCTCCTCAAAAACTCAAAACTGGATTCAAAGTCCAACCTTGCTTTTACTTTCAATAGGTCCCAGTAAGGGACACAACTCATATGAAAGTGTCCCCAGGTTGCAGGGACAGTAGAACATAAGTGGCAGTGATGACACGAGGGGGAAAATAAGAGAAAGGTGTCTCTGATGCTGAGGAAAGCTGCACCTCTGTCCCTGCAGGCTGTCATCATCTCCTGGGTGCTCCACCTGGCTGTTCCCTTCCTTTGCTGACAGCTCTGCCTCCTGCCTGCCTCTGCCTGCCCACACAAAGCCTTGGGCTGCTCCAGGCTTCTGCTGCGGGACGTGTTGCACCACAGCCCTGCCCTGGCAGGGAAATTTCTTTTTGCTGGTGCCCAGTCTGGGCCTCCCCAGTTGCCCTTGGTGCCATTATTTCCTTCTCATCCTTCTATCCTCTAGGAAGAAAAGCCCCAGCCTCTCTGAAACCACCCTTCAGCCCCTACCAGGCTATTCCTGTTCTGTCCTCACTCTCCACCCTACTGATCCCAGAGCCTGCAGCCTCTACCTGTTGGTTTTGTGATGAGGCCGCCCAAGCCCATCTTGGGGGATTCTTGTGTCCTCTCCAAGTTCCATGAAAATAGGAAAATGGTAACCAAAAGTATTTTCACCCCAATCTTACAGTGGCAGAACAAGGGTCAATATGTCTAAAGTGAGTGAGGCTGGATTTACATTTGTTAGAAGGAGGAAATATTTTACAATGATGAGAGTGGAACAAAACTGCAACTGTTTTTCCAGAGAAGTGGATGCCCCATCCCAGGAATTGACCAAGAGCAGGAGTGCAACCTGACATAGGGAAACCCCATCCCCAAGGATGGAATTCCTGTTGTGTGTGTACTCTGATGTGCTGGGTGAGCTCACAAGGCTTCTGGCCAGAATGTCTGCTGAGGGCAGCCAGGCTGCTGCAGGGGCAGTGACCTCACAGCCATCACCATGGCAGCCCTGTCCCCTGGGCCTGGCTCTCCCCTTTGCTCTGCCCCTGCCTTGTCTCTGCTGGCATGAAGAGTTGTGTCATGAATATCTTGTCCCCAAGGTTCTGGTACCAATTGCTTCCCAGTCAGGCTCCTGGAGCACAAGTGGCTTTTCAGAGCCCAGCCAGAGAGGAGCTCTGAGGCAGCAGCTCTGCAGTGGTGGCCACCAGGCCGGGTTGCCAAGGGAGGCTTCTGGCCGTGCCCTGCAAGCAGCTGCTGCTGCCAAGGTGCCTTTGGTGCCCCAGGCTCTCCCTGGCACAGCTCCCAGCACGGCACTCTGCCCTTGTGCCCGAGGCCTTCCCTGTGCTGGGGCTGGCCTGGGGCTTTTCCTGCAGCAGGACCTGCCCTGCTCATGGCACAGGAAAGGCAGTTCCTGCTGGAGCAGGAGGCTCTGCCTGCAATGGGCTCCAACAACTGCAGCAAGGCCCTGGTGACTTCAAAATTGCTTCCTGGAGCACAAGATTCTAATTGTTAGAGCTCCTATGCTGTGGAGGAAAGAACTTTGAGCAAGATCTTTCTGTCTAATCATGTTCAAAATAAACAGAGCTGTATTTCTAGAAATCTCTCTGGCATTCCATCATTAATCCTGTCTGACAAATTGCATTAAGGTTCAATTCCACCTGTGCAATCTTTTACACTTTTGACAAAGTCTGGGCCTGGCATTGGATCCAACTGCTCCCCGTCTCCTCTTTTAGAAGGAATTTTACAAGTCTAGGGGTCCTGGAGGTTTTTTGGGGTTCTGTGGTGGCTGCTGGAGTAATTTCTCTACCTCATGACTCAGCAGGAGTTTCTCCAATAAAGAAACAAAGCTTTTGCCTGAAGCTCCCAGTCTCCCCATGAGAGGAACCCCTGGGAGTGTCTGGGACATCCCGGCTTTTTGGCAGACTGGGACTCCTGGAATGTCACTGTGGAGCCCCTGTGAGTGCCTGTGACAGATCGATGCCTTTGCAGCCCAAGATCCCTGGGATGTCACCATGGAATGCCTGTGAGTGCCTCTGACCACACGGCTCTTTACCATCCCCAGAAAGCCCTGGGAGGTTTCTACGAAGCCCCTGTCTCTGTGTGTGACATTCCAGTTCTTGAACAGCCTGGAGACTCTTGGAATTTCTTCATGGAACCCCTCTGAGTGCCTGGGGCAACTCGGATCCTTAGAAGGCAAACATCATCAGCCCCATTGCTATGGTCAGTTTCCATGGAATCCATCACCAGCCCCCTGTTCCTATGGTAAGTCCGCCTGGCAGCTTCATGGAGACCCCATGGCAGGGATGGTTGCCATGTTCATCAGCTCAGGCCTGGAGCCAGAGTCCATTGCCATGGCAACCATTTGCAGTGCCACTCCCAGGGTCATGGGATTCCAGATCCACAGAATTGGCTGAGCTGGGAGCGACCCATCAGGATCCTCGAGTCCAACTGCTGGCCCTGCACAGGACACCCCAACAATGCCAGCCTGGGCCTGGCAGTGCTGTCCAAACGCTGCTGGAGCTCAGAGAGCCCTGGAGCTGGGACCCTTCCCTGGGGGGCCTGGGCCATGCCTGAGCAGCCTCTGGGGAAAAACCTTTTCCTGAGATCCAACCTGAGCCTGCCCGACTCAGCTGCAGCCGTTCACTCCTGTCCCTGGGCACCAGAGTGAAGAGGTTCCCACAGCCTCCAGTCAGGGACTCACTCCCAAGTCTGTTGCCATGGCAACCAGGGCTGGGATCAGCTGGGATGCTCGGTCACCATGGGCTGGGGTTTAGGAATAGGAATCCCCAATTTTCTCCTCCTACTAAAACTGCACGGCCACTTGCTGCCTTCCTACCTCCCTTGGAAAGCACAAAAGACAAATTTCGTGGGCTGGGATAGGAACAATTTATTAGGAACAGTGTAGTAGTTAGGGTCAGGCAGTGCGGAAGATCATGTGATGTGACGGAAAGCCAGGAATTCCTTTCCCCCAATCCTCTGAGATAAGAGATCACCCAAGGAATGTAACACTCCCTAGTCCCAGTAACTTTCCACTAACCCCAGTAAATTTCCACTCCTCACTAACCATAGAAGGTAATGTAAGACCCCTGGTGACGTATGTAGACCCCCAAACCTATATAACCCCACGAGATGAGATAATAAAAGCCTTTGACTGTCCATCACAGTGATGCCAGCGTCTGTCTATGGCCCAAGCGACCCTGGGTAGAGTTTGGGTCGCCGTGCTGCTCCTCAGAACCAGGTCGCCTTGCCTTGTAACAGAAGGCAACAGAACGGCAACCAGTTAAGGAAAAACAAGAACAGCAACAACGCTGATAATAAAAAGGACAAGAAAATTTTTTACATTGAAAACTACAACACCTCTGACTGTCTCTTCCCAGCCACATGTTACCCCCGTGCCTGGAAAGAACAGCATTCTCCTGGAGGAAGAGAGTCCCTTTTCTACCCCTGGCAATGACCTGAGGTGGATGTCAATTAATGACACAGCCATGGCCAGACCCTCATATTCTTGGACCCACATCATGTCATTGGCAAGGGCAGGAAAAGGGCCAGGTGTCTTCCCAGCATGGATGACAGGGAGCATGGATCACAAGGGTTCTTCCTAACGTGGGTCCTCCAATGGGGGATGTAGCTGGAGCAGAGCACAAAGCTTTTCCTGCAGTTGGGGCATTTGCAGGGCTTCCCTTATCAGTGCCTCTGTTGGTGTTTGCTCAAATGAGAGCTCTGGGTGAAGCTTTTCTCACACTTGTGGCACTCATAGGGCCTCTCCCTGGTGTGGATGAGCCAGTGGGAGACGAGGTGTGAGTTTTGCTTGAAGCCCTTCCCACAGCTGGGGCAGCAGAAGGGCCTCTCCTCTGTGTGAATGTGCTCATGCAGAAGGAGATGGGAGCTGATCTGTAATAGTACAAAGAAAAACACTGACAGATTCAGAACCTGACACCCTGTGGGTCACTGTGGTTGTAACAGTCCCAACAAACGGTGGCTGCAGTCCTCCTGCAGTGATGGGCCTGGTCTTGTTTTAGCAGTCATCCTGTAGAAGGGTGGAATTTTCCTCTGAAGATCCAGTGGTGGTGGTCTTTGGCCTGGACTTCCTCTGCGAATCGAGTAGAAAAAGCTGACTCTGTTCTTCCAGATCTCTGATTATATCCAGGTAGGAATGCTTGGCTCCTCCCTCGGGGTGGAGCTTCTCACAATGGGATGATGGAATTTTATCAGTCAGGCAGGGACACTCAATGGCCCATTAACAGAAGATATCTCCCAGGAGGGAGGATGGGTGGTGGAAGAGAAAGAAAACTGCCCAATTAAGAGAAGATAACTGCGCCATCAGATAGGAATAGAATACACCCCCCTGTCCAACCTAAAACAGCTGGTAAAGTGCTTTGCCTGTAAAATAATAATTGTTTTCCATTTTTCTCAAAGGAAGAATTTTTCCCAAATGAGTTGAGGGAGGGGCCAATTGACTCTGCTTTCTAGAGGAACTCCTTTGAAGCTTGTCTCCCAGATTTGCCCTGAAGCAAGACAACACTGAAGAGTCCCGACTTCCAAGCCTGTCTCTGTCACAGAGGTGCTTCAACCCTTGGAATGTCTTGGCAGCCTGCTCTGGAACTGCTCCATCAGGTCCAAGATGTTGCTGTGCTGAAGACCCTGTTGAAATGGTTTCTGCAAATGTAGTGGTCAATAGGAGAGGGGAAACTCATCCTTCTTGAAATGCTAGCACAACGGTAGGGACAGTTTCCCTGGCCCACAACACATCTCTGATGGATCCACAGGGTCCCTGTGGAAAGAGAGAAGCAGTAGCCTTCACTAAGGCCCTGGAATGGCAAACAAGAATCACAGCCTTCGACAGCTCTTGGGAACCACTTCTCGGTAGATTTCCCTTCCTGGAAGGCCAAGTTGTCTGAATATCTTCCTGGTGCCTCGGGCCCTGGCTAAACAGGGCTTATGTTGCCTGCCAAAAATGCTTGCAGGTGACCAACACCCCTCCTCCTGACCTGGCAGCTCTGTTTGCCCAATTAGCCCTCAGTGGGTGCCTGGGGACAAACACCGGCTCTCCCCATCCCTTGGGATGGGCACATCCTGCTGAGGGCCAGCGCTGGCCTTGGTTCAGGGCCAGAGAATGGTTTCAAGGTGACCCCCAGCCAGGGGAATAACGTGCAATGACTCCAATGATTTCAGCAGGCTGAACAATTGCTTTACTATATTACACTACACACTGTAGTATACTAATACTAAACTATACTATTAAAGAAAAACCCGTGACCCTTTCTGACAGTCAGGACACAGCTTTGATGTAACTCACCACCTTCCCCAGGAAAAATCCTGGGAGAGAGAATTATGTCTCTTTCTGTTCAAAGAGTATGTGAATACCACAGCAGGGCAGTGCAGAGACGCTGTGTGGGGACAAGGGCCTTGGGGAGCTTCAGCCTATTGCAGCCAGGGACAGGGCTGGAGTTTGAGCCTTGCTGGGGATGGGGTCCCTGGCACCCTGCATGTGTGGCAGCTGTGCAGAGCACGACACGGGTGCTCTGAGTGGGCACGGTGGCTCTGGATGGGACAGGGAGAGCTTCAGGCCAGCGAACATTCCCATCTGGAATCTGCTCTGGGGCTGGAGATGGTTTGGGGCCTGCAGGGAAGGGGAAATGGAGTGGTCTGGCTGTGGGAACAAGCCCACCTGAGGTATTCCCCAAGCCTCAGCCCTGTCTTCAGGTGATCCACATTGCCCAGTGCTGCCCAGTGCTCCCAAGTGTCTCCAGTGGCAGCAGATCCCAATCACCTGCCTGCCCTTGACTCAAAGGCCTGCCACATTCCTGTTTTCCCTGAGTCTGGGGTCCTGCTCCCCAGGAAGAGGGGTCAGTGCCCACTACTGTTTCCTCAAAGTGCCAGAGCAGGAATAGGGGCCACTTTGCTCACATCTGAGGAGTTTTGGAATGGGATCAACTCTGAGCTGTCCCACAGGGAAAGCTCTGGGAGGGAACGGGCAGCAGGAGATGGGGGTATCTGTCTCTGGGGGCTGTTGGAGGATGGATTGTGATGGAGTGGGGGTTGTCCCCACCAGGGAGGCATCTGCTTCCAGCTCTCCCATGTACACACCACCCTCCATCAGGCAGTCCTAGAAAGCCCAAGATATCTGAATGTCTTCCTTCTGCCTCAGGCCCTGGGTGAACAGGGCTTATCAGAGATGCTGGCAGGGGCCCAAGATCCTTCCTCCTCACAGGGCATCTCTGCAACCCCAATCAACTCTGAGTAGTTGCATGGGAACAGGTGCCATCTTCCCCATGTCCCTTGTATTTAATGCCAAATTGCAGTACTTTGGAAATCCTTCCTGGATTAGAACAAACCACAGGCCAAACACTGACCCACTTTACTTCCCAAATCAGAAATTATTGAACTTCTGTCAAGATGTCTTTCTCTGCAGGTGTCCCAGATTGCAAGGCGAAATGGATTCTGTTTGCCATCTGTATGGCAGTTGTCTTCTGTGAAGTGGGCAGTTTTCCTTATCTCTTCCAACACCACTCCTCCCTCTGAGGGCATATTTGCTGATAACAGGCTATTGAATGTCACTGTATGACTGATAAGAACTATAGCATCCCATTGTGAGATGCTCCACCCAGAGGGAAGAGCCAAGCATTCTACCCAGATAGAATCTGGAGATTCTGGAATAGCAGCACAGCTTCTCCACTGGATTTCCCAGAGGAACAGCAGCTGCCACTTCTTTCACTGGATCTTCAGAGAAAGACTACACCCTTTTCTACAGGATCCCTGCTCCAACAGAACCACACCTGACACTCCAGGAGGACTGCAGCCACATTTCCAATTGGATTGCTACCAACACCCTGACGAACAGGTGTCAGGTTGTGTTCTGACTCCATCAGTGTTGTTTTAGTTTACTGCATTGTTGATTTTATCCTTTTATTTTCCTCCCTATTAAAGAACTGCTATTTCCTGCTCCCATATTTTTTGCCTGATAGCCCCTTAATTTAAAATTTGTGGCAATTCGAGGGGGAAAGGGAGATTTACATTCCCCATTTCCGGGGAGGCTCCTGCCTTCCTTAGCAGGCACCTGTGTTTCCAAACCAAGACAGCAAGACAGAAGTCACTTTGATTCCTTTTGTCCCAAGTTTCTCCTGAGTTCATGACTTCAGATGAACTGGAATGGTCCCGGCAGCACAAATGCAGCCACCATGAGCAGGATCAAACCCCCAGGTCACCATTAAATGCACTCGATCCACATTTTCCACAGCCCAGCAGCAATTCATGCCTCTGCCCCAGCTCTGGATCAGCCTGACGGGCATCACTCTGGTGTGTGCGGGGCCGGCTCTTGCAGGACACAGCGCTCGGAGCTGCTCTGTGTCCCGCAGCTTCGGCAGCTCAGGAGCCGCTCCACAGCTGCGGGGCCTGTGCCACCACTATTCCATGGCTGTAGTTCCTGTGCCACCACTATTCCATGGCTGTAGTTCCTGTGCCACCACTATTCCGTGGCTGTAGTTCCTGTGCCACCACTATTCCATGGCTGTAGTTCCTGTGCCACCACTATTCCGTGGCTGTGGTTCTGTGCCACCAGTGTTCTGCCTTTTCCATGGTCCCTCCACTGCTGCTCAAAAGCTGTGCTGTGCTATTTCAGCACAGTTCCTCTGCTCCTGCACCACTGCTCCTCTGCTGCTCCAACACTGCTCATCTACCACTGTTCTGCCTTTTCCTTCTCTGCTCCTGCCCTGCTCCCCTGTTGTTCCACAGCTGCTGCTTCTGTTCTAGTGCTGCTGCTACAGCTGCAGAGTCACAGAGTGGGGAAAGTTCAGGCAGCAACCACTGTGGTGTTTAAGAGAAAGGGAAAACGGGACTGCCAGAGCTGTGGTGTCAGTGAGACCAGGAGAATGGGACTGCCACAGCTGTGGTGTCACAGTGAGGGGAATATTGGTGTTGCTGCTGCAGTTGTGTCATAGAAGGGAACACTGGGGCTGCCACCACTGAAGTTTCCTGTAGGTGAGACGGGGGGTGGCACGGTCAGGACGGACAGAGACGAGAGATCTCTGAAGCCAGGTTGTGGAACTTGGGGTTTATTGCAAAGGGCGTGGGTGCAGTGCTCTGCTGGGAGCGACCAGCTGCAGCTCAGAGCAGGCCTGAGAGAAGATAGGGGTAGAGAGGATGAGAGGGTAAGAATGTAAAAGGCAAGAGCTAAGAGCAAGAGAGAGAGCGTAAGAGAGCAAAGTTCCCGTTACAATACAATAAATCATCTTCTGTGTTGAATATTCTGATTCTCACTAACCAATCTAGTACAACATATAAATCCTATAGCATTTACATACAGCCTATAGAAATCACTACATTACCATACTGTGCTACATTTTAAACTCTAAAACTACTCTTCGGACCCCTTCTGCCAAGCTGGCAGGGTCTGCTCTGACCCTTGGACCTGTCTGCAAGGAGAGGGTATTGTTTCATCCAAAGGGGATTACCTTCAGCCAGCCACACCATTGTTTTCCCGTTGTTCAGTAACTAAGGGATCTCAAAGCTTGCTTTCATTTCAATCTTGCTTATAGTTTCTATATTCTCAAAATCTTTTGCCAGGCAATCATATTTGTAAGGCTTTCCTGTTTCATCTTCCCCAAGAGTTTCCCACAAAGGGGAACATTGTCGCTGCCACCACAGTGGTATCATACACATGGGAACGCTGGGGCTGCCGCTGCTGTGCTGTCATAGAGAGGAAAATATTGGGGCTGCCTCTACTGTGGAGTGATAGAGAGGAGAATGTTGGGGCTGCCAAAGCTGTGGTGTCACAGAGAGGGGACTCTGGGCCTTCCACTGCTGTGGTGTCACAGAGAGGGGGACTTGGAGTTGCCACCACTGTGGTATCACAGAGAGGGGAGTGTTGGGGCTGCCATCCTTGTGGGGTCAAAGACAGGGGAACCTTGGGGCTGCCACCCCTGTTTTGTCATAGATAGGGGAATGTTGGGACTGCCACTGCAGTGCTGTCATATAGAGGAGAATGCTGGGGGTGCCACCTCTATGGTGTCACAGAGAGGAGAACACTGGAGTTGCAATTGCTTTGGTGTCATAGACAGGGGAACATTGGTATTGCCACTGCTGTCATATCACAGAGAAGGGAACACTGAGGTTGCCACCACTGTGATGTCACCCACAGGGAAACACTGGGGCTGCAAATGCTGAGGTGTCACAGAGAGGGGAATGTTGGATCTGCCACTGTGGTGCTGTCACAGAGAGTAGAACTTTGGACAGCCACCCCTGCAGTGTCATAGAGAGCGAAACGTTGGGTCTTCCACTGCTGCAGTGCCACAGAGAAGGGGACATTGGGGCTGCCACAGTGGTGGTGTCACTGGGAGAACTTTGGGGCTGCCACCACTGTGGTATCACAGACAGGGGAACATTGGGGCTGCCACTGCTGTGGTGTCAGAGAGAGAGAGATGTGGGGCTTTCACAGCTGCAGTGTCACAAGGAGGGGAAAGTTGTGGCTTCAACCTCTGTGGTGTCGCAGACAGTGGAAGACTGGGGCTGCCACTGCTGCAGTGTGACAGAGAGGGGAACGTCTGGGCTGTTGCTACTGGGTTTTCATAGACAGGGCAATGTTGGCTGCACCCCCCATGTGTTATCAGAGAGATTGGAACATTGGGGCTGCCACCACGGTTTTCTGATAGAGAGGGGAATCTTTGGTCTGCCACTGTGTTGGTGTCATACAAGAGGGGAACACTGGGAGTGCCACCTCTCTGTGGTGCCAGAGAGGGGCAGGAGGCTTGGCACAGCTGTGTTGTCACAGAGGCAGGAACACTGGGGCTGTAACCACTGTGGTGTCATAGAGAGGGGAACGTTGTGGCTTTCACTATTGTGGTGTCACAGAGAAGAGACTTAGGGCTCCCACAGCTGTGGTGTCACAGAGAGAGAATGCTGGGGATGCCACCGCCATTGTGTCACAGAGAGGGGGACACTGGGGCTGCCACACGTGTGACATCACAGAGTTGGAAACACGGGGACTGGCACTGCAGTGGTGTCACAGAGAGGGGGAATGTTGGGGAAGCCATTGCTGTGGTGTCACACAGAGGGGAATTTTGGGGCTGCCACCAGTGTGCAGTCACAGAGAAGGGAACATTGGAATTGCCATCTTTGTGGTGTCACAGAGAGGGGAATGTTGGAATTGTCACTGCTGTGGTGTCAGAGAGAGGGGGACATGCTACTGCCACAGCTGTGGTGTCACAGAGAGGGGAACATTGTGGCTGCCACTGCTGTGGTGTCACAGACAGGGGAATGCTTGATCTTGAACTGCTGTGGTATCATAGAGAGGGGAACGTTGGTGTTGCCACCGTTGTTGTGTCTCACACACGGGAACACTGCCAAACCTCCCCTGGTGCTGTGCCCACTCCAGGGCTGCTCCTCTGTGACACTGCAGTGCCTCCTGGGGACATTGTCACACTGCAGTGTCTCCTGGGGACATTGTGACACTGTGAAGACTCATGGGACTATAGGGGCCCTGTGACACTCCAGGGACTTGTAGAATCCATGGAACCAAGAGGAGACTGTGAAACTCTGGGGCTTCGTGAAACCATCCATTGTGATACCTCAGGGCCTCATGGTTCCCAGGAATCTTTGTGACACTACAGGACTAAATGGAACCAAGGGGACATTGTGACACTGTGGAGTTCATGGAACTGAGAAGATGCTATCAGACTCTGGTGCCTAAAGATGCTCAGGAGCCGTTGTGACATTGTGGCTTGTAGAGCCAAAGGGACACGGGGACACTGTGGGGTCTCATGGAATCCAGAGGCCCTTGTGACTCAGTGAGGCCAGTTGGAAACAAGGATCCATTGGGATACCTCAGGGCCTTGTGGTGTCCAGGGATCCTTGTGACATTGTGGGGCCTCATGGAACCAAAGGGAACTGGGTGTAAGAGTCAAAATGAGCAATGCGGGACTCCAGGCAGTTCTCCAAAACGCAGTTTATTCCATCTATGAGCTTACAGCAGTCCAGGGTCATGGGCAACAGAGCCTGTGTCTACAGCTGTCAGCTCCAGCTGCAGGCAGGCCTGGAGACCCTTTGGTTTTGGTTACAATGCATTATATACTTTTCTTTGCGGAGCATCTTAATACAGTAGAACCAATCTATACCTTGACTATTATCTATAGCCTATCATAATTACTATCATTACCATATTCATGTCACTGTTTTCCAATCACTAAAAGTTAATACATTACAGTTTAAAATACAGTTTTCTTGCAGTGGAAAATTCTGAGACCTTTTTTCTCCGTGCCACATCACCAGGCTTGTTTGCCTGTGCTATCTTCTTGCTTGGTAAAAATATATTCTTGTTTGAGGTGGGTTTATCCTTTGTTCTAAGTCATAAAACCCCCTTCTAACAAACATACCCTTTGCCTCCTTTGTTATCCAGGAAGACTGGCTCAGGAATTCTTTTCTTCTATATCAAAACTTGCTTCCAACTCTATTCCTTCATCAGACTCCACATTTAAAAATCTTTCTGCTAAGCATACATATCTGTGAGATTTTCTTGTCAAACTTTCATCCTCCCCAACACCTGGGACACTGTGTGATCTCAGGGAACCAAGGGGACTCAGAGACACTGTGGGGCCTCCTGGTTCTCAGTCTCTTCTGACACTTGTGTCTGTCTACAAGGAAGCAAATCTGGGCAGCCTGAGCTTGTTGATCCAGAATATTCCCAGCTTCATGGGAGGATGTTCCTGCCAGTTGGGATGCTTTATATTCCCTCTGCTGTCTGGGGAAATTGCAGTCTACAATAGTCACCAACCACTTCGGTAGCTGACACCACAGGTCCTCTGGTGGGGTGGGAGCAGAGGCATTTTTCACTCCATCATGTTGCTCAGAGCCCATCCAATCAGAAATGTTTTCAAGAATGGGGCATCCATTGGGTCTCCACCAAGGCTAATGGTTAAAGCAGGGTGCCAGGGGAGGCAGCAGTGAGAGCAGACACTGTGCTAGGTGAGCGAGGGAAGAGAATGAGTGCAGAAGGCACAGCCGGCAGAAGTCCACAAGGCAGAGCCATGGAGCCTCCCCAGGTGAGTGTGGCCTGCCCAGGGATTGTCCTGCCACCCCCCAGGACTGTGCTGCTCCCCCCGGTTGAGGTGTTTGCCCAGTGGAATGTCCCCTGGTCACCCAGGGCCATGCCGCTGCCCCAGGTGGGAGGGTGCTGTCAGCTGAGTGTGCCGTCCCTGGGGTCAGTGGTGGAGGTGCCCCGAGCAGCCTCGCTGTGTTAAATGAGCACCCTGCAGCCCCTCCATGCAACTGCTGTGGCTGCCAAGACTCCTGAAAGGACTGGCTGCTGTGCTGCTGTGCCCTCTGCTGCCCCTTGTTCAGCTGTGCTGGCAGAAACTGCCGCAACTGCCCAAAACTAGCACGAGGTGTCAACGGAGTGTGCTGCTGTTGCTCCAGAGGGTGGAGAAATATCATGCTGTAGAGCCACATTGAACAGGCACTCTGGCACTCTGCTGTGCCCTGCTGCCGCAGCTGGAACCCCAGAAGCAGCCCTTGGTAGCAGCAGGGAGGCACTTTGCCATTGTAGCCGCTGCAAGGCACCCAGCCGCCAGCACTGTGAGATGCCTTGCTCCTGCAGGATGGTGCCTGGCCATGGAGCGGGGTTTGCTGCCCCTCCACCAGGCTCTGCCACACCAGCTGAGATCTCAGAAGCGGTGCCCAACCCCTGTGAGTCTCCAGCTCATCTGTGCCATGCCCCTATAGCCATGTCTGCCTGTGGTGGAACCATCTCTCTGTGCTTTGCTGTGACTGAAAGCACCCCTACAGCTGTGCCAAGCCACAGTGGGACAGTGCCCAGCCCCGGCAGGAGAGCGCCCTGCCACTGTAAGGGGGCACCTGGCTGCAGAACCATTCCTGGCTGCTATGGAGCTGCCCATGCTCATTGCCAAGCTATACCTGGCTGCTGTGAGACTCCCAGCTGCTGTGGAACACCTGGCTATGATCAAGCCGTATCTGTCACTCCATGCCCTGCTGTCAACTGCTGTGAAAAGGCGTCGGCCAAGTGGTTTGAGCGAGGGAGGGTCCCCAGGGGAGTCCGCAGGCTGGTGCCCCACCTTGGCCAGCACCCAGCAGCCAGCTTAGAACTAGTGCAAACTAGGGGAATCCTAGTGTTTAATTAAAACAAAGCATTGCAAAGGCCTTAGGCTGGTGTGGACACGCTGAGATTTCTGCCCAGTGCTCTGAATGTCAAAGTGAAGAAATTCAATGAAGTGCAGGCAAGTGGTAGGAGCGACTATGACTCTCCTAAGGCAGTTTTTGAGAGTATGGTTACAAACTGGGCATTGCTGCAGAGATCACACCTCCTCATGGTCCTGCTGGACACCCTACATAATGCAGCCAAGTTGATCTCTGCCCCAGCACAGAGGTTCAACAGTTCAACATCTCCTGTTGAATTTTCATCCTCCTGAAACAAATTTACAGTAAGAGCTGTATGGCTCTTTGCCCAAAACCTGGCACCACAGTTTTAAAGTTGGCAAAGGATCAGTGCGTGGCTGGGGGTCCACTACCATTCTTATTCTACCTCTCCTGAAATTGTGGCAAATTTACTATCTGGGCCCTTAACATGGGGAACCATTTTAGAACCAAACCTCTAAACATGACCAGGTAGACCTGGTGTGCCAGGGTCTTAAACTGGACACCTTGTCTCAATTTTGCAAGGTTAATCTGGTGTCTTTATTTTCTAAACACAAAGTAGACCCATTGTAAAAGAAATGGGTAGACCTAGTGCCTCAAAATTTACCCTCTGAACCCCCCAGTGTGGAATATAATGAATTGGCTTCTCTGGTGAACTTTTAAAGATTGATGAGTTTCATAGATTGGACTTGTTTGTCAATTACTTTGAATGTGTTTATTTTACCACAAATAAAGGAGGCTTTGAGCAGGCTGCCTGAGGTGCATGAATAGCTCACACCATGGCCAAATGTGGGACTGAAGATCTTCCTTCCGAGGAACTGTGACAAACTCTGTTTGTGCTTGACAACGGGAAGGGAAATGGTGAGTGTGGGACTGAGGGCGCACCAAAAACATCGCCTCCTGAGCTGTACAACGACACCAAGCCGGCCACATCCCAGCTCAGACAGAGAACTGCAGAGAACAGACACCAAAGACATCGTTATTGTATTGTTCCTGACAAAAATTACACCTTGCTGTGGTACCTGGGTGAACTGTGTGTTGAGCTTGAGTGAACATTTGAGAGTAGCCCACGGGAAAAGGAGGGTTTGCTTTCAGTGGGCTCAACGTGGAAAAAAGAAGAGTAATTATCATGGTATTGTTTGTCACTTTCCTAAATGCAGGGGAACAGCAGAAATGGCTCCAGCCAGGGAATGGATATGGGAGGAATGCAACAGGGACTTCAAGGTGAAAATTGGTCTGGGACAACACAAAAGATTGGAACATTGATTGGTTACAAATCAGAAGATGTTGCTCTTTCCCATCGAAAAGATACATCCAGCTGAGGAGCCCACAAAAGATGCTGGACTAAAGAGGAAGAAGAACTACTGGTAAGATTGGAGGCTCAGTTTGAGTGGAACAAGAACATCAATAAACTCATTGCAGGACACAGATCCCAAGCAAAACAGCTAAACAAATCAGGGACGAAAGGAGATTGCTGCCCAAGAAACCAGCTGAGCATGTAGATAAGGAACCTGGGATGGCTCATCAAACCAGGAGAGCAGCTGTGGGCCTGAGAAGGGACTTGGACAAAGATCTTGGATAGAGTCAGAGGCCTGGGAGACCAGCTGCTGGAAGGAAAACAGATCCCAAAATGAGTCATCACCCTGATAAGGATGTGAAAGAGCTGGGAAATAAAACCTGACCGAGGGAGGGGCATCTGCAGGCCCATTATCTCAGAACCCTCAGTGAGTGGCGATCAGCTGGGACAATTAACACCTTGCCTTGGGCATTCAAGCACTTCCCAGATGGCCAGGAGATGCAATCAACAATCATTCATTCAGCACAGGAATGCTTCTGATGCCTTGAATCAATCAGCCAGATAAGAACAGCAACCAGAGATAAGAGAAAAATGGAGAGCCAGGAAAAAGGATCAATAAGGCCTTTTCAAAAGTGCATGAAAAGAAGAGCAGTTAAGAAAGGTCATTATCTTTGCTTCCAGGAGCTGTTCCATCTAGATAAGGGTAAACTTACTAAAATTATCCTGGATGACATAGAGTGTTTGTCCTGTGAAATCCCTCCCATCAAAATTTATTCAGTTTTTAAAGCCCGATGGAAAACACCTGAAAAATTTGATAGCCTTGGGAACTTCCAAATTAATGGGATAGCCGATATTAGTGCTTTCAGAGACGTAATTACAGCAAAAGAAATTGAGAAAAATGTGCAGGAGATGAGCAAAAACTCACCTCCCAGTCCGGGATTACTCTAAGAGACATCAAGAAGATGGATCCAGAGTATTCCCGGACCACGGAGATCTTCAGCTTCTGGTTAACATCAGGAAAAATCCCAGACATGGTGAGGGGTTGCAGGACTGTTTTGATTCCTATGTCATCCAAACCAGAGCACCTAAAGGACATTAACAACTGGAGACCCATCCTGATCGATTCCATCTTGCTTAGACTGTTCTCCAGGATTTTAACAGCCAAACTGACCAAGGCTTGCCCTCTCAACCCAAGGCAAAGAGGCTTTATAAGAGCCTTGGAATGCTCTGAAAACCTGGAACTCCTGCAAACATAATTTGGTCAGCAAAAGGAGAACACAAACTCCTGGGTGTTGTTTTTGTCAACATTGCCAAGGATTTTGACACCGTAAGCCAGCAGCACATTCTACATGCCCTACAGGAAAGGGAAGTAGATCCCCACATCATCAATTTGGTGAGCAATATTGGGGAAAATGTTTTTGTGATTTGTGATTCAATCAGCAATGGAAGCATCAATGATTGTATCTCCCGTGTCAAAAATGGAGGCATTCCTTGGGATAGATACAAAGAAGGGTTTTGAAACTTTCTGTAGCAAATAAAGCTTTGAAATAGGGGAAGTATGGAAAAGGAAAGAGATGAGGTAGCAAGATGGCTGATGCTTAGAATAAAATAGAGGAAGTTGTTGTAAAGCTAAGGTGACTGCAATGCAACTAAATGCTTATGTATAATAAAAAGCTTAACAAAATCATGTAGCAGACAGCAGTGTAGAGGCCACCATCCATATGAGCACAAGAAGCACAAGAAGACAAGAACCACCTGGAAAGATTATGAAATTGCTGATTCCAGCTTTTTGATATTTACTAATTTGTACTAACCAAGCATTTATGGAAAATACATTATAGGCTTACAAGCAGTATATATACTTTACTGAATTTGTAAGTGGTGTGTGCCATGAGTGGAGCAGTGACTCCCCGGCCACCCAGTGCTGCTTGCTCGCTTTCTTTCAAATAAAAGATGTAGAAATTAAATTTGCATTGAATATTGACATTTTATGTATTAGTATGATCCTTGTCACATGCCAGCACTTCCAGAATGGTCCAAGGATAATCCCATTACTTTCAATCACTCCCAGTATGGTCCCAGTTGCCTCCAGCTAGATCAACCCAGTCAGTCCAAGTATGAACTCCATTTGCTCCCAGTGTGCTTCCAGCTGCTGCCAGTCACCCCCAGTCCAAGGATGATGTGCATGGTGTGTTCCCAGTCACTCTCAGACACTCCCAGTGTTGATCCAGTCACTCCCAGTATGATCCAGAGATGACCCCAGTGTGGTCCCAGTTGCTGAACCATTTGTATGAACCACTTGTGCCCCACATGGTTCCACTTGCTCCCTTTCACCTTGACTTTTATTCCAGTCTCTCCCAGTCTTTCCCAGTGTATCCCAGCTCCTTCCAGCATATACCCAGTCACTCCCAGCATGATTCCACTTCATCCCAGTAGAAGCCCAGTTTTTTTCCAATGACCTCCAGCGTGTACCCAGTCACTCCCAGTTCCTCCCACTAACCCCTGGCACAGTCCCAGTTGCACACAGCTGCTCCTGGTCACCCAGGGAATGATCCCACTTGCTCCCAGTTTATCCCATTTGCCTCCAATAGGGTTTTAGTTGCACCTAGCAGGGTTCTATTCAGTCCCAGTATGATCCCAGTATGATCCCATGCACCTCATTGTGATCACAGACTCTCCTGGCATGGGTCCTGCTGCCCCCAGTATGATCCCAGTATGATGTCAGTACAAATGCAGTACAATCCCAGTCAATGCCGGTTTGATTCCAGAATGATTCCAGTCTCCTCAGTGTGATCACATTCTCCTTTGGCATGGGTCAATCTACTGCCAGTATGATCCCAGTATGATGTCAGTACAAACCCAGTACAATTCCGGTCACTGCCCATATCATCCCAGTACGATCCCAGTACAGCCCAGTCCCTCCCAGTGATGCCACTCCTGGGATTCCCCAGTCCTCTCTGCATTCCCCCCTCCCGGATCTCCCAAGAGGAGGCCCAAGGTCTGGAAGTGTCCAGACATGGGCCACAGCAAGCCCAGTTTTGCCAGTTTTCCTTTCCTTTTGCCCTGGCTGGGTTCCCCCCACTTGCAGCGGGTGGGAGCAGCCAAGAGCCCTGTGCTCCCCATCCCAACCTGTCCCAGCTCCATCCCTGCTCCTCCCACGGGCTGCGAGGGCTTCAGAACTGGGCACCGAGGGTATTGCTGCTCCTGGGGGTGAAGGAGGAGGGATGGAAGAGGAGTGAGGAAGGAGGAGAGCGAGAAGGGATGAAAGAAGGAGAAGGAGATGGGCTTAGGGAGGAGGTGGAGAAGGGATGGAAGAGGAGGAGCAGGAGGAAGAGGATGGACAAAGGAGGATCAGGGAAAACAGAAGGAACAGAGAGAAAACAGAGGTCAAGCCCTCCCTGAATTCGCAGCCCCCACCCGTGGGATCATCACCCCCCATTCCGCAGTTGACCGGGGAGGGGGAGCTCGGCCCAGATATCCTGGGGGTTCCCTGGGATTGGTTTTTTTGGAGGGGATGTTTGGAGAATATAGAACTCCAAATCTGAGTGGAAAATGCCCCTTGGGAGGACATTGGGGGGATCCTGGTGATGGCTGATGGCAGAGGCAGCCTGGAGGAGCAGAGCCCTGTGTCCCCCAGGAGCCCAAATTGGGGAGCCCAGAGAGGGGGGAGTGCTGCCATTGGCAGGACCCTCCACAGCGTGGGGAAGGGCAGGGGAAACTCCTTGGACCCCCTGCACCCCAAAGCAGAAAATAAGGAGAGAAGAGACCCTAGAATCCCAAAACCCCCCAGCATCCCTAAATGGGGAGATGGAAAAGGGAGGAACTTTTTGATTCCTGAGACTCCCAGCATCCTGGGGATGGCAGGGACAAAGTAGGCAGGGGACCCCCAATCCAAGCATGACCCCCAGCAGCTGGGACAGGGGGCAACCCTTGAACACCAAAGAGGGGAGATAAGAGACTGGGAACTCCTGGGAGGTCTTTTCAGGGCTGAATCTTGGTGTTTCAGAGGTTTTTATGGAGCCCAAATGGCTGGTGACTTCTAGAAATGGACTTGGGAAGAAGGACCTTCAATCTCAATGTACTCAGCCCTCGTTTTCCCCGAACCAGGATTTTCCAATCCCAATAGTTGGTGGCATGGAGGAGAAGGCTGTGAGGAAGACAAAGATGCCTGTCTTAGTTTGCAAGATGTAGCTGAGGGTGTGTCATCTATTCCTATCTGTTAGAAGTGGGGCAGGTATCATCTGTTAATTGAGAAGTTTTCTTTATCTCTTCTACAACCAATCCTCCCTCTGGGAAAGATCTTCTCTTAATGGCCCATTGAATGTGACTGCATGGCTGATAAAAATTCTATCATCCCATTGTGAGATGCTCCACCCAGGGGGAGGAGCCAAGCATTCCTACCTGGATATAAGCTCAGCCTTGAGACACCACAGCCAGCCTTTTCCCATTGGATTCTCAGAGAAGTAGCTTTCTTCTCCACAGAATTCCCAGAGGAAAGACCAGGCCCAGCAACACCACTACTGGACCTTCAGAGGAAAACTCCACCCTTCTACAGGATCTCAACAGAACCACATCTGTAACTGCTGGAGCTCTGCAGCCACCATTTAATAGGACTGCTCCAGCACTCTGACCACAGGGTGTCATGTCATATCCTGACTTGGTGAGTGAGGGGTTTTTTGTACAGCTGCATTTTTATTTTTAAAATTTTCCTGGTCAATAACTGTTACTCCTCTTCCCATATCTTCTCTTGAGACACCCTAATTTCAAAATTATAATAATTTGGAAGGAGGGTGTTTACATTTTCGATTTCAAGGCAGGCCCTTGCCTTCCTTAGAAGACACCTGTTGATTCAAACCAAGACCATGCCCCAGGACACCCCGGCAGGTTATGAGGAAGTCACTTCCCTTTCCCCCTTACTCCTGCTCCATCTCCTAGCCCAGCATGGCCCCCAGCTGCAGGACAACCCCTCTGCCAACGCCATCCTGCCGGAGAATCATTGATGGGATCTCCTTCTCCTTCCCTCCAGTCCAGGGGCAAATCCCATCCTCTCCTTGTCTTTCCTCCCCTACAGAAGAAGCTGAGGATGGAAACCAGGGAGGAAAAATCCCCACCACAGAACATTGTGGAAGTGGCCATTGTAAACGGCTCCATGGAACAGGAATCCAGTGGGGAGGAGAAGTCCCTGAGGTCCTGCAGGAGGAGGGGCTCCAGACCCAGCCCAGGGTGCTCTGAGGAGGAAAGACCCACCCTGTACCAGCAAGGTAGACAGAGCTTTAGCCATGGCTCAGAGCTGGTGGTGCATGAGCAGCTCCATGATGGGGAGAAGCCCTAAGAGTGCTTGGAGTGTGGGAAGAGCTTCATGCAGAGCAGCACCCTGATCCGCCACCAGATGATCCATACTGGGGAATGGCCCTACAGGTGTGGGGAATGTGGGAAGGGCTTCAGGTGCAGCTCCGACCTGAGTGTCCACCAGAGGATCCACACTGGGGAACGGCCCTATGAGTGTCCTGAGTGCCAGAAGAGGTTTCAGATCAGCTCCCATCTCATCCTACACCAGCGGATTCACACCGAGGAGAGGCCCTTCCGCTGCCCTGACTGCAGGAAGGCTTTCAAGCAAAACTCCCACTTTGTCATCCACCGGCGCATCCACACCGGGGAAAGGCCCTATGAGTGCTGCAAGTGTGGGAAGAGCTTCACCCAGAGCTCTCACTTGAGCGAACACCAACGGAGGCACCGGTAAGGGAAGCCCTACAAATGCCCTGACGGCAGGAATAGCTTTGTGCACTGCTCTAGCTTCATCCCCCATTGGAGGAGCCACATTGGGAAGAATCCATGTTCCCAGTCATCAATGCTGGGAAGACACCAGTCCCTTTTCCTGCCATTGCCAATGACATGATGTAGGTCCAAGAATATGAGGGTCTGCTGTGGCTGTGTCATTGCATTCACTTCCACCTCAGGTCATTGGCAGGGGCAGGAAAGGGACTCTGTCTGTCCCCTGAGTAGAAGGCTGTCCTTTCCAGGCATGAGGGAATACGTGGCAGGGAAGAGACAGTCGGTGGTGTTGTATTTTTCTCTGGAAATAGTTTTTCTTATCCCTTCTGTTACCAATGTTGTTGCTGTTCCTGTTTCTCCTTATCTAGTTGCTGTTCCCAATAAACTGTTCCTATCCCAGCCCACGAAATTTGTTTTTTCTGCTTTCCATGGGAGGTGGGAGGGTAGCGAGTGGAAGTGCAGTTTTAGCAAGAGAAGAAAACTGGGGATTCCTATTCCTAAACCCTGGCCTATGGTGACCAAGCATCCCAGCTTGTCCCATCCACTGTTGCCATAGCAACAGACTTGGGAGTGAGTCCCTGACTGGAGGCTGTGGGAACCCCTTCACTCTGGTGCCCAGGGACAGGAGTGGAGGGAATGGCTGCAGCTGAGTCGGGGCAGGCTTAGGTTGGATCTCAGGAAAAGGTTTTTCCCCAGAGGCTGCTGGGGCCCTGCCCAGGCTCCCCAGGGAAGGGTCCCAGCTCCAGGGCTCTCTGAGCTCCAGCAGCGTTTGGGCAGCGCTGCCAGGCCCAGGCTGGCATTGTTGGGTTGTCCTGTGCAGTGCCAGCAGTTGGACTCGAGGATCCTGATGGGTCCCTCCCAACACAGCCAATTCAGTGGATCTGGGATCCCATGACCCTGGGAATGGGACTGCAAATGGTGGCAATGGCAATGGACTCTGGCTCCAGGCCTGAGCTGGTATCCATGGTAACCACTAGAGGCATGGGCCTCCATGGAGCTGCCAAAGGATTCACCATAGCAACAGGGGGCTGGTGATAGTTGTCGTGGAAACTGACCATAGCAATGGGTTCTGGTGATGGCCGCCTGCTAAAGATCCAGGTTGCCACAGGCACTTAGAGGGGTTCCATGAGGACATTCCAAGAGTCGCTGGGCTGTTAAAGAACTGGAATATCACACACAGAGACAGGAGCTCAATGGAGAACCTCCAGGGCTTTCTGGGGATGATAAAGAGCCCTGTGGTCAGAGGCACTCACAGCCATTCCATGGTGACATCCCAGGGGTCTTGGGCTGCAAAGGCCCTGATCTGTCACAGTCACTCACAAGGGCTCCACGGTGACATCCCAGGAGTCCCAGTCTGCCAAAGAGCCGAAATGTCCAAGACACTCACAGGGGTTCCTTTCATTGGCAGAGTGGGAGCTTCAGGCAAAAGCTTTGTTTCTTTATTGGAGAAACTCCTGCTGTGTCATGAGGTGAAGAAATGACATCCAGCAGCCACCACAGAACCCAAGAAAACCTCCAGAACCCCATGACTTGTAAAATTCCTTCTCATAGAGCAGACTGGGAGCAGCTGGATCCAATGCCAGCCCCAGACTTTGTCAAAGGTGTAAAAGTTTGGACAGGTGGAATTGAACTTTAATGCAATTTGTCCCACAGGATTAATGATGGAATACCAGAGAGATTTCTAGAAATACAGCTCTGTTTATTCTCATCATGATTAGACAGAAAGATCTTGATCAGAGTTCTTTCCTCCACTGCATAGGAGCTCTAAAAATTAGAATTCTCTGCTCTAGGAGGCAATTTTGAAGTCACCAGGGCCTTGCTGCAATTGTTGAAGCCCATTGCAGGCAAAGAGCACCAAAGCCCCAGAGGGTCATTCAAGTCCTTGTGCTGTGTCTGTGCTGCTGAGCTGGGCCGGGCTCCTGGCCCTGAGGCAGCTCCTGGCAAGGGCAGCGCTGCAGAGAGACAGCTCTGGCCAGGAGCAGCTCCTGTGCACAGCCCAGCAGGGCTGGGGCACTGCCAGGGCACCTCAGGGACACCAGCATGGCACAGACAGAGCTCACAGGGGCTCAGCACTGCCAGGGGCTGTGGGATGTCCCAGAGGGGGCTGTGTCACAGCAGCACCTCTGTGGCTGTGTCATGGAGGCACAGAGCAGCTGTGATGTCAGCCAGGGGCTGTGTGACAGCACGGAGTGGGGTGTGTGAGGTCATCAAACAGCTTTGGCATCATTGAGGGGTCAGTGTGACATCCCAGATCAGCCCGTGGTATCACAATGTGGCTGTATGACACAGAGCAGACTGTGATGTCACAGTGTGGGATGTGACATCCCAGTGTGGCTGTATGACATCACTGTGTGGGCTATGTGATAACACAGAGTGGGTTTTGACATCACAGAGGGACTGTGACATCACAGCCCAGGCTGGGACATCACAGATTGGCTGTGTGACATCCCAGGAGCCATGGGGGCAGGGATGGGGGGAAAGGGACCCCCGCAGTGTCCCCGTGTCCTCTAAGGCCATAGTCTGGGCCAGGGCTCCTTCACCTGGTATAAATGACAGCTTGAGAACACTTAAAAGATCCCTAGAGAGGGATCAGCAAAAACCATATTTACTATTAAGCGACAGCACCACAGATTTCCTTGGCAATAGTAACTCTGCTCCTGACTGGACACTTCAGGCACACCAAGGAAACAAAGCAACAACAAAACCAAACAAAATCCAGGAAATCAAACCAGAAATGAACCACAAACTGTGTACATTTGTGTGCCTCTGTGTGTTCTGAAAAGACAGTGAGGGGAAGGATAAAAGGAATACAGCCCAAAAGCTGAACTGACCTCAAACTTAACAGGACTTGACTGATACCTTAGACATCAGCATTTAGCAAAAGAACAGCACTTAATAATATTTAACCTTACTTATTACATATGACTTAATGATTTAAAAGTGGAAGAACACTTAATAATATTCAATTTAGCTCATATTAAATGTAACAACGTAGCAAATACCAACTCTTAGCAGCATTTAACTTAGCTTACAGCTTGTGACTCACACTTACTTACAGGCCTGTCTGACTCAGCTACCCAAGGCACTCAAACCCCTCCCAGAGCAGCATTTCTGCCACATTTCCCCAGCACAGGCACTCCTGTGTGCACACACACACAAAGAGTCAGTGCAAGGCACCTGGGAGAAATTCCCCTGAGGGAAATGCTCCCTGAGGATGCTTTGGCATCTCCCCAGCGGGTGAAGGGCTGAGCCTGGATGAGTGGGGGGATCAGCCCAGGCTCTGTCGTTGTTTGGGATCCCCGAGTGCAGCAAACGGGAGAGTTCCCGGCTGGGAGAGGCCCCACTCAGAGGGAGTCGCTGGCCCAGGAGAGCTCCAAGGGCTCCTTTTGGAGCGCTGTTTGCAGGGCCCCATGAGAGGGGCTTCAGTCCCAGCAATGGTTCATCCTGGCCACACTTGGCATCAGCAGCTTTCTTTGGCAGGGTGAGAACAGGGATGTTGTGCCACTGAGGGAACAGAAACAGCTCCCAGGGCAGCTCCTAAAGGAACCAGGAGCTGTTTGGGCAGCAGCAGTGCCTGGAGCAGACAGTGTTTGTGATGAGCTGCAGAGGAGCTGAGCCCAGGGGCTGTTGGCCAAGGCCGAGGCCCAAGGAGCATTTCTCAGCTGGCAGGGCGGCCTGAGAAGGGGAGGGGGGAATGCAGCAGCACAGGGCCAGGGAACCAAGGGACTCTTGTGACACTGTGGGGCCTCCTGGAATCATGGAGAGCACTGTGACATTGCTGGGCCTCATGGAACCAAGGGGACTGTACTGATGCTGTGTGACTCCATGCAATGTAGGGATCACTGTGACACTGAGAGGCCCCATCAAAATAAGGGTCTAGTGTGACACTGTGGGGCTTCATGGAACTGTGGAGACCATTATGGCACTTTGGGGTGTCAGGGAACCGAGGGGCCCTTGTAAAACTGTGAGACCCCATGGAACTAAAGGTCCATTGTGACATTGCAGGGCCTCATGCAATCTTGGAACTAGGGAAAGAATATTTAGACACTTCACAGCCTCATGGAACCAGCGAGTCATTGTGACACTGAGGGGACTCATGGAATCATGGAGACCATTGTGACCCTACGAGGCCCCAAGGAATAAGCAAAGCATTGTGACAATGTGCAGCACCATGGAACCAAGGAGACCAAGGTGACACTGTGGGGCCTCATGAAACCAAGAGGCCTTTGTGACACTGCAGGGCTGCATGGAACCAAGGAGCCATTGTGACACTGTGGGGCCTTCTGTCATCAGTGGTCCATTGTGACACTGAGAAACCAAGGAGGAGCACTATGACACTGCAGGGCTTCATGCAACAAAAGCTCCAGGGGGACACAGAGAGATTATGACACTGTGGAGCCAAAGGAGACCATTGTGAAACCTCAAACCCCCATGGTCCAAAGGTCCATTGTGACTTTGCAGGGCTCAGGGAACAGAGGAGCCAAGTGACATTGTGGGGCCTGTGGAACCACAGAGACCATTGTGAAACTGCAAGGCCTCATGGAATTGTTGGGACCTTTGTGATACAGTGGGGCCTTATGACACCTGGGGGCCACTGGGACATTGTGGGACCCCATGGCAGCAAGGCACCCTTGTGACACCTCAGGGCCCCATAAAACCAAGGGAACACACAACAGGTCTGGCTGGTTTGGCCTTCCGTGGGCCACCTGACTGGTCCAGCTGACCTTGGCATGTTGAGGGTCTCTTCTCATCTGCTGCTGAAACACTGGGGCTCCGTGCTTTCCTTCCTATTGAAAAGACCTGTTCTTCACCTCCAGGCACCCATGAGCAGAACTGGGATTTCACAACCAAGTTTCCTTATATCCAGGCATTGTTCCCATAGCAATGTTGCCCGGAAAAGTCTGTCTGGAAGTGCTTTCACAAGGGTCACCTCTCATCTGTTCCCAATGCCCTGAGGAAGGCTCCGTGCTTTCCTTTCAATGGAATGCAACTGTCCTTCTCAGCCAGGTGCCCATGGCAGAATTTCAGTTCCATCTCCAAAACCGCCTATAGTTACAGACTGGAAGAGATTGTTGGCTTGAATCATTTCACATGTGGGGGAGGAAAGGTGTCCTGGTTTAGGGCAAATTTGGGAGAGAATCCCCAAAGAGGGGCCCCTCCAGAAAGCAAACCCACACGGCCCCTCCCTCCAACTGGTTTGGAAATAACTCCTCAGAGAGAAGTGGAAAGAACCTGTTTATCTAACAGGCAAAGCACTCCCCAGCACACAAAATGAACAATACTGGATGACAGCACTCTTTCACTGCTCTGAAAAAGATGACAAATTCAGAAAGTCTCTCTTGGGGTGGTTCCTCTGTTATCATTCCCTCTGGCACTGGGGCAGCTGCTGCAGCCACAGGGGCAAACTCTTGGTGTTCCCAGGTCCCAGTCCGGAGCAGGCTCGAGTAGATCCAAAACAGGAAAGGAGAAACAGTCCAGGAAGAAATTTGGACTGTTTAGCTAATCTAACTAATGAGAAGAAGCAAGACCATGCAGAAGCAAAAGCAGGCAGAAGCAAGAAGCAAAACCAAACGCCAAGCAAAAAGCAGAAACAGCACTATGTACTGTCCCGTTTGTATGTCCCATCAGCCGTGGTGGAGCGGCTTAAAAGGAGCCAAAACAAAACATTCCCTTTTCAGAGCAAGTCTTGAAAGCACAGAGCATAATATCCAGCACAAACAGCACACACGAATGGGGATACAAGCATCCTAACGTCAGCCTAAGACAAAGGGGCAGGTCCATCCTTTCCCAGCCCTGTGACCCCAGCACTGCCCTGCCCTGGAACCCCAATCCCCCCAGAGCCTCCATCCCAGCCCAGCAGTGTCTGACAGCCCCTGGCACACCCCAGGAAATGCCTCACACCCATTTCTGGAGCCCCCAGCCCAGCTCCTGAGTGACCAAATGAGCCCAAGTCCCAGCTAGGGAGAAGGGCCCAGGAAGACCAAGGAGTATTTCAGGCTGATTACAAGGCAAGAACACATCTTGACCCTACCTTCTCTTGAAATTTCCACCTGAACAACACTGGAATCCAGGTACAGGTTGTTCTGAGCGCCTGAGAATCTCTTGTAGGTATTTCTCTAGTACATCTAACTCAGAAGACAGAAATAATTGTAATTCCTGTAAAATGTCTTGTTGAGAGAATTGTTTGGGGGATGGGAGTCAGAGCTTGTCTGTCCTGCTTGACACAGCCCAGGCAGGGCTTTCCCAGCCGCATTCAACACTCCATTTCCCAGCTGGTGCCACTGGTGTCTCTGAGTGCTGCCTGCCCAGCCCCAGGGACGCTCTCCTTGTCTGCCCAATCCCCCACGGGCTCTGGGCAGGGATGGCCTCAGTGGGGGCTGCTGACATCCTCAGCAACTTGCAGAGGCTGCTGCTGAATTTTACTGCTCCAGAGGCTTGAAGTGTATTCAAACTGAATTTATAATACTCTAAATGACAGTGACAAAAGAATTTTAGGCCCTGATTAGGTTTTCTTCCTGTTAATACATTGATATGTGCAATTTCCAATTGACACTGAATCCAAGTACCTCCTCATGCTGTTTGAATGGATATGAAAATCAAGACCCTTCATGGCTGACAATCAATCAGACTCTGTCTCTACTCTCTCCCCACCATTTCCCCCATCCAAGGCCTGGCACTCAGAGCAGCCTTTGTGCAAACCTGAGCTGCCTCCAGCCCAGGCTGCACCTGCAGCTTTCAGCTCCTTGGCTCCAACTCTCACCTGCTTTCCCTGCAGAAGGAGCTGCCTGAGACACAGAGGAATGTTCATTTCTTGTCAGCCAACAGAGCCAAGGGAAGGCACAGCTCCATCAAATGCAAAAGTCATTCTTCTCCCTGGCTCTGCCCTGACCCTGATCCCCACCGCCTGTCCTGTTTTCTTCACCCCTCCTTTTCCAGGGACTTTCTGGGACAAGGGACCTCTGCTCTGGCTATGGAGAGAGGTCCAAGTGCAGCCACGGGAGTGGGAACCACAACTCATCAGATTTGTGTCCTTTGAGGAACTGCTGAGACTCAGAGGCACAGAAAGGTTTTTCTTCTTGGCCAACAGAAAAAAAAAGTGAAAATGATAAATTTTAATAGACATCCAGACCTTTCCCTCAGCTCCTTTGACATCCCAGCAGCATCTGGCATGTCTGCCATCCACATGGGATTGCCATTCAGGAAGGATTTTAAACAAAGGCATAATAAGAAGTGATAAAAAAGATAAAAATATACCTAGGATGCTGAGTAAGGAGATATTTAAACTTCTGAAAGCTCAAAGCATGAAGCAATTCAAGGAAGATGCGTTGGAATGACCAATGAACTGCTGCGGGAGGAAATCTGGGAGAAACGGGAAGGGCATAGATGCAGCTGCTCTAAATGAAGAGATGTCCTTGGACATGGCCATTTAACCAGGAGAGCTGTAAGCACCTGAAGGAAGAAAGGAATGAAATATTAGACTGAATGTTGGTGGTGAAGTTAGAAGGGTGTTGAGGATTTCCTGCAGATTGAGGAGTTTTTGCAGGACACTGGGCATATTCAGAAAATGCACTATCCAGCCTGCTTGGGATAATGGACAATGGACATGTTCACAAACAATAATGGACATATTCAGAAAATGGGGTCGGGATATTCTTGAAAAAGATACAAGAAGAGTCATCTGGACTCAGCAAGTTTGTCAGTGAGCTTGGGAAAGTAAGAAAGAAGACAGTTCATGGGTGGGACAGAAAACTACAGCCAGATGCATGAAAAATTAGATGATCCAATCAGCATCCTCTTTTAGACATGTGAACAGTTCAGTCTAATCAATCCTGTATTAGCTAGAGATGTGTGGACAGTAGAGAATGATTATAAATATAGTCTTTATAGGGACAATAATTTGGCTTCACTGGATCATATTAGTTATGGTGTGCTGTCACTGAACCTCCACATCCCGCTATTTTCCCCCCACATTTCTGGTGGAGATCGTGGGCAGCCCTGAGAGGGACTCCAGGATGGCAATTTCGCCTCTGTGCAGAGGATCTGAGGCAGCCTTGGAGGAGCGGAGAAGCCGGTCAAAAGTATCCTCACTGCCCCGGTGAGACGAAAAGGTTACTGCAGCTCCAGTCGTAGATGATTTGAATCTCGCCCTGATCAAGGTGAGCGGCCGGGGAGGAGATGGGGTCTGAACATGAAAGGGAAGGTGTTCAGAAACTCCTCCAACATACCCTCTCTAAGAGAGAACATAAGTATGATGCTTCCAATTTGAAGGGACTGTTACACTGGGCTTGGGAACATCATCTCATGGCAGGAGCACAGGCTGCTTTTGAGATTTTGACATGGGAAGCGTGGGGCGAAGGTTGGGGGACTGCATTGCATCCGGGGGGAATGAGACAAAAGAGGCATCTAAGTAGGCTACTTTGTGGAAAATTGTCATGGAAGTTTTATAGGCCTTAAAGGCAGAAAGGAAAGCTGCTGCTGCAGCTTGTGCTGCCCTTGCCTCTGAGCCAGATAAGCTTCAGGCATTCCTGGTGTCCTGAATTCAGGCACTGTTTTCTACAGCCTTTGATATTCCCTCGCACAGCCCGCAACCCCTCAGCTCGGAATTGAGCATTTCACCATCTGCTCCTCCAGCTCCTAGTGAGAAGGAGGAAGCTGCTGCCTCTTCAGAGATGTTAGTCTGCAGACCAAAGGAAACTTGTACTTGCAGTGAAAAAAACCTCTTCGGGCTTGTTAGTCTGCAGAACAAAGGACAGTTGTACTCAAAGTGAAAAAATTGCTGATAAGAGTAACTTAGAGACTGAACATGCTGGAAAGGATAAGGAAGGAGATGTTGTTATGAATAAGACTTCTGTTGAAGAGGATTTAAGATCGCTAGTGGACAATTTGCAAAAATTGGTAATTCAACAAAAGGATCTACTTGTCCTCAAAAGAGACTATTCTTTTGAAAAAATCTACCGATGATTGTAGGTTTGGACAGACAATCAGGAAAGCGGTTACCACCCTCTCCTTTTGTCTTTGTGCCAGCATCCGAGCCGGTTAAACGAAATCTTCCCTCTCATGCTGAAAAGAATGTGGAATTAGAATTGGAATGTGACCCTGAAATAGAAGCAGCACAGAAACACAAGTGGCAGGGAGTTATTAGAGAAGCTATTGTAGAAGGGACTTTTCTCACAAATGATATACAAGCTTTTCCTGGAGTAACTAATGCTGCAGGTAGAGTTTGGGAACCTTTCGACTGGAAGATTTTAGAGAGGGTAAGAAATGCAATCTCACAATTTGGTTAAAAATCCCAGCTTGCACAGTCACTGCTGCAGTATATTTTTACCTCTAACACATTTATTCCAGCTGATGTGCATACCCTAATAAGACTTATAATGCCACCCCACCAGCAGGTGATGTTCCATAAAAGCTGGGAGGAAAATGTGCGCAGGAAGCAGCAAAACCTCGGGCACAGGGTGTATGGTTTAACAGCCGACTTGGCAAAGGGCCCTGGGCAGGCTAGGAGCATTGATTAAGTTTTACAGAAGAGCCAACAACTAGCCTAGAATGCTATCCTTGCACTTCCAGATGGGTTACACACCAAGGCTTTTACACAAATTCACCAAGGAGAGAATGAGGACTTTGATAAATTTCTGGACAGATTGCATGAAGCCATTAATGATCATCCTGATTTGGATCCAGACTCAAAGGTGAAAATGTTTAATATGCTGGTTTTTGACAATGCTAATGATTAAACTCGGCTGATTTTTGGTACATTAAAGAAGGGAGCTGATGTCACAGAAATGCTGGAACTGATGGCTAGGACTACAGAAAGGCAAAGAGCAGCCTACGTAGCTGCTACAGTACAGGATGCAGTAAAACCACTGCTTTCTAAACTGGAAAAGAGAGCAGAAGGAAAGAACATTAAGTGCTTTGGATGTGGTAAAATCGGGCATGTTAGGAGTCAGTGTTGCTTTGCAGCTATGAAAAAATTTTGTTCTATCTGCAGAAAAGATAACCACAATACTAAAGAATGTCGTTTCCAGGGAAACAGCTTTGCCAACACGTTTTGTCCTCATGTGCAAAAACAAGTAAGGAGAGCTGCCTGGATAGCTCAGCCTCCCACCATGGAGGAGGAGGGGGACTTTACTCACTCAGATCATCAACAGCTGGAAGTGACAGAGTGGACATGGAAACCGCAGTAGACGTGACCACCACGGACTCTGCTGTGCACCTGATAGACACCAATGTAAAAGGACCCTTGGGGGGTGGGCTTAGTGCTTTTCTGTTAGGGAGATCATCTGCCAGTAGAAAGGGATTGGATGTAATCCCTGGGGGTATTGATGCGGACTATCAAGGGGTTGTTAAAATTATGGTTAGAACATTTTTCCCTCCTGTATCTGTTCCCAAAGGTTCACAAATTGCTCAGCTTGTTCCTTTTAAGTCTTGTGTCCCCTGTGCAGGCAACAAAGAGTGGGGAACAGGAAGCTTTGGTTCCGCAGGTAACACAGAAGTATATTGGGCCATGGACATCACAAGAGGTAAACCAGACAAACAGGTAACCCTGACACATCCTAATGGCAATTCTATTACTGAAAAACTCACATGCGACACTGGAGCAGATGTAACCATCATTTCAAACACAATATGGCCAAAAGATTGGGCATTGGTCAACCCTACTTAGGCATTGCAGGTATTGGGTGAACACACGCAACTCAAATGAGCAAAGATGTAATTACCTTTACTTTCCTAGATGGAGTAAATGCATCTACAAGGCCTTATGTCATGCCACCCCTGGTACTTTACTAGGTTTGTTTGGTAGGGATCTGTTAAGCCAGTTAAAAGCTACCATTGTCACACAGCCTTTTTAGCAGTGGCCACTGGGGGGTAGCCAATCCTCAAAATTAGCTGGGCTACTGATCAGCCTGAGTGGATTGAGCAGTGGCCGCTGTCAAAGGAAAAGCTGCCCATAGTTCAACAATTAGTGCAAGAACAGCTAGAGGAAGGGCACAAAAAACCATCCACTAGCCTGTGGAACACTCCAATTTTTGTCATCCCAAAAAAGAATGGGAAATGGAGGTTGCTACATTACTTAACGTGCTGTTAATGCAGTAATGTTATGCATGGGTGCCTTGCAACCTGGTCTTTCGTCTCCTACTATGATACCTGACCCATGGAATCTATTGATCATTGATCTCAAAGATTGTTTTTTCAGCATTCCCTTCCATCTCAATGACACAGGCCATTTTGCTTTTTCTGTTCCATCTATCAATAAGGCAGAACCCTACAAAAGGTATGAATGGATCTGTCTTCCCCAAGGCATGAGAAATTCCCCTGTGATGTGCCAAATTTATGTCGCTTGGGCGTTAGAACCTGTTTGGCAACAATTTCCTGAGTATATCATCTATCACTACATGGATGATATATTGGTGGCTGAAAACAATTAGTCTCTGTAACTGTTCTAAAAACCATGACAGTTTTGCTAGAGGAGAGGGCGTTAAAATTTGCTCCTGATAAGGTGCAGCATTCTGCTCCTTGGAAATATCTCGGGTGGCAGATTGATCATTCTGTAGTGAAACCACAGACATGTTTTCATTGATACCTATTCTTGTGTTATATGGGCTACTCCCTTAACAAGTGAAGCAGCACATCATGTTGAGAAGCATTTGTACAATTGCTTTGCCATATTAGGTGTCCCCTTAGCAATTAAGTCTGACAATGGTTCTGCTTACTGTTCCTTAAGATTCAAGTGTTTCTGTAATTTATGAGGTATTCATCTGGCACTGGCATTCCTCACAATCCTACTGGTCAGGCAATTATTGAGCGTGCTCATCAGACGTTCAAGGGCATGCTGCAAAAACAAAAAGGGGGAACTACAGGGTTATCCCCTGAGGAAAAAAACAGCTAAAGCCATCTTTGTGTTTAATTACCTTAGAAAACAGGAGACAGGGAAGATCTGCCTATTCTTATGCATCATGCCCTCACACGTAATCCAAGGGAGGAATTGCCTGATGGTATTCAGGTCATGTTCAAAAGCCCAGAAACAGGGGTGTGGGAAGGACCAGTGACAGTAAAACTAATAGGCAGAGGTTATGTGTGCTTACTTACAGACAAAGGCATTCGTTGGATCCCAGCCAAGTGGGTAAAGCCCTATCTGAAACCACCATCATCAACGCATGCTGTGTCCAGAGGTGGAGAGTCAGTGAAAACGCTGATTCCAGACAGCCCTGAAACCACTTCTTCAACACCTGACAGCTGAACAACAGTCGGAATATCTACCAAGTTTGCTGGAGTATGCTGGGGGATTACTGGCAACTCAAGATAGGCTCAATAGACACAACAGACTCCATTTACCTTCACTTCCATCACAAGCTGAAAATCAGATAGAAAAGGCTTGTTATCTACATGGTTATGCATGCAAGCCGTGGCTTAATGTTCATTGTATAAAGCGTAACTTTAAAACTTGGCGACAAGTTTGTCAAGAACATAATTTAGCCTTGGTTCAAGAGAAAAAGCAAAAATTTAGGCCCATTAACCAAATATGCAATAGATGCTCTAACTGCCTTTACACTCTTACCCCAAGAATAGCATTAACTAAACTTTTAGGGTAAAACCCAGGGGAATATCAGAGTTTTCTCCAGGATGTATCTTTAATAGAAACATACGAGCAGAGATTGTTACTGTGGGTGCAATTTAGACTTGCTTTCATTGCTCTAGTAAACCAAATTGTACTAGGGAGCAAGATAATAGCTACTGAATGTGGAGTAGGAATAGCAATACCACAAATACATCACGTTAGTGATAGGGAGTGGGAACAGGCCAAAGCAGATTGGGCAAAGCGCAGGCGTGATCGTAGACAATAGCAACAATGGCATTAGTCTGGCAGATATTAACATTGTTGCTTAGTGCAGTGATTAAGGAAAAACAGGGAATATACAATATAGAGCAGTGGGCTAACGTGGGTTACATGGGCTAACAGAACAGGGCAAGAATCCTTTTGCTTATCACTAGCCATACCTTCAGATCCATTTCACACCTGTTTAATTGGAGTTCCCTTAGACTCAATGGAAGATTTCAGAACATGGACCAGAGATCAAATTTATGGTAACTTAAGCAAGGCCTGGTCAAATTAGTGTACTAATCAAAATGGAATAATTACAGAAAATTGGTGTGAAAAACAAAAAGTCCATAGAAATCCTTTGGGAGCTCAGGCATTTACAATCACTCAAAATTTAAATATTACAAGTCAGGAACCACAGGAATTGGATATTCTGGGATCAGTGCCAGGAAATTATTGTTTGTTCTTTGAGTGCTACAAGGGCAAGGAGCTGATTAGGGAGAGGTCAGGAAAGCCCGGAGACGATAGCTCTTGGATATCTCCTGTTTCTTCGTGGTATTACAATACCATGGCACACTGTGCCAACTGGACACGGTCTGTGCCTCTAAAACAAAAATCAGCAAGCATGTTGCCTCCTGGAGTATTTCACATTTGTGGAGATAAAGCTTGGCCTGCAATTCCTCAGAAAGCATTAGGAAAACCATGCTATTTTGGGAAACTATCACTGTTTGTCCCAAGCATTCAACAGATGCTTAACAACAGGCACAAATACCAACGTCAAAAACATAGTGTGCATTCATTAGGCTCAGGCTGTAAGGATAATGTAGAATTGTGGAATAGGCCTTCGGTTAAACTGGCATCACTTTTTACACCAGGTGTAGCTTCTTCACAGGCCCTTACACAATTAAAACGATTGGCTTGCTGGACAGGAAAACAAATTAACATTACATCTGCAATACTGAATGAGCTTACCACTGATGTAGGTAGCACGCACCACGCTGTGCAACAAGACAGGGCTGCTATAGAATTTTTGTTGCTAGCACAAGGACATAGGTGTGAGGATTTTGAAGGGATGTGTTGCATGAATCTCTCTGACACTGAATCTATTCACAAGCAGCTGTCACTGCTTAAGGAGAATATGAGAAAGCTCACAGCTGTTGAGAATTCCTTTGACGAGTGGCTAAAATCCTGGGGCATAACAGGCTGGCTCAAGGACTTTGTACGCTTAGGCATTATGATATTTTGTAGTCTTTTTTCAAGTCTGCTTATAGTGCCTTGCTTACTATGTTGTGTGCAGAAACTGATTGACGGTACTTTTAAACCAGTCTGGCCTGTGCAAAAACAAAGCCAGGGAAATGTCAAGGATTTTTTGCAGATAGAGGAGTTTTTGTAGGACAATGGCCATATTCAGCTGATGTACAATCCAGCCTGCTTTTGATAATGGGCAATGGACACATTCAAAAACAATGGATAGTGGACATATTCAGAAACGGGGTCAGTATATCCTTGAAAAAGATACAAGAAGAGGATTCATCAGAACTCAGCAAGTTTGTCAGTGAGCTTGGGAAAGTAAGAAAGAAGAAAAGTCATGGGTGGGCCAAGATGACTACAGCCAGGCGCATGAAAAATTAGATGATCCAATCAGCATTCTATTTTAGACACGTGAACAGCTAGGTTTAACCAATCATGTATTAGCTAGAGATGTGTGGACAGTAGAGATTTATTATAAATATAATCTTTATAGGGATAATAAATTTGGTTTCACTGGATCATGTTAATTATGGTGTGATGTCCCTGAACCTCTGCATCCCACAGGAGAAGTGACAGAGAGAGGGGAGAGATTCTGGCAGGAGGGCAGGACTCTGGGAGAGTAGAGGAATCCTACAAGAGGGAGAAGCCACTGGGGAGAAGGGGGAGATCCCAAGAAGGAGGGAGAGTCCGAGAGAGAGGGGGCAGCTCTCGGGAGAGAGGGGAGGGCCCAGGGAGATGGGCCAGAGCTCGGGAGAGGAGAAACTGGGAGCGGGGAGAGCCTGGGGGCAGAGAGAGAGCACGGGAGCCGGGAGATCCCCGGGAAGGGGTGAGCCAGGGAGAGGGGGGACAGGCTGGGAGGAGGGAGAGACCAAGAGAGGGGAGATGCCGGGAACGGGAATAGAGCTCTGCGAGAAGGGCAAGAGTCCAGGACACAGGGAGGAGAGCCTGGGTTAGGGGGCGTGCCGGGAGAGAGGAGACAGCCCTTGGAGAGAGGGGAGAACCCGGGGATGGGGTGAGCCTTGGAAAGAGGGGAGATCCCCAGCTCAGGGAGTCCTGCAGCCGGGCCGAGAATGGGTGCGGGTCAGTGCGTTCAGGGAGAGCGCGGCTGCGGGGCTGGCTCCGGAGCCGGAGGCACGTGGAAAGCGCTGCTCGGCAGCCCCGGCGGCGCTGAGAGCACAGCCCTGCCCGGGGAGGCAGCGCCACGGGCGCCGCTCAGGTTCCCAGCGAGGCCGTGGCACCGCTCGGGTTCGCCGCCGTATCCGCAGCAGCTCGGAGCATCGGCCCCTGCCCGGGCCCGAGGATCACCTGCACCAGGTGCACCAGAGCATCGCCTGTGCCTTGACAACCCGCAGCGAGCAGTGCCGGGCAGGGACTGCAGATCCCCATTGGTGGCAGAGAAAAAAGAGCAAGGAATCTTCTATGGGAGAATATAGGGAATAGGATATTGCCTATATGAACAAAACCATTTGTAACCAATTGCATTGATAAACAGAAGGTGCCTTTCAAGTCCTGGTTTAAATTGCACACAGAAATACATTAAGGCAACATTATTGAGGTTACAGAGTCAAGGTCTTGGAAGTGAGGAAAGGCCAGCATTAAGGCTGCAGCCACCACCTTAATTCAGGCCCCTTGTGCATGCATGCCAGGATAATATCTTTAATGACATGATCCCATGCTCCTGTTTCCCTAGACAAAATGGAAGGTGTTCAGGCAATAAAATGGAAGGTGTTCAGGATCAGGTGTCACTGTGTCCTATTGTGAAAAGGAAATGAGTTTTTTGGGAGTTTGGTGGTCAAACCAGTAGGTGCTGATACTTGAATATTGTCAGCTGAGTGTGGCCACTGAGGACATGGATACGCCTCTGAGAACAGAGAGGGTGAAAAGCAGAGAACTCCCAGGCGAAGCTCTTTTGCTTCTGGTGGGTGAAAGAGGTCAGATCTCCCCTGCCCAGCTGTGGGGGAAGCCATGCGGCCGGGTGAGGTAGGCCGGGGCCTTGGACAGAGAAGGGAGGTGAAGGCCCCTGCAGGATGGAAGGGTGGAGGAACTTTGAGAGGATTTGGGCAGCCCCCGCCCACACCCCCGGGAGAGAGAGGCGGGGGGGGGCGGAGAGAGAGAGAGAGAGAGAGAGAGCCTGTGCTTGTGCCACCTTGAAATTTGGTAACTTTTGCTGGCAGCACAGTCCGGCCGAGAATGAGAAGGGGGCAAATGTGTTGAGAAGGTGCCTGTGCCCAGCAGGGCAGTCGTGGGAGTTCTGGGCAGGCTGAGCCCAAGATCTTAACCCTTTTCTTGGATGATGGAAACCTTACAAATACTGATCCTCCTGGATCTGCATGAGAAGAGAGATAGAGATGGAATAGCAGGAAATGGGCAAGCGTGATGAAAGTCCATACTGTGAAAGATGTGAAGATGTCAGAAGAGTTGAGACGAATTCTAGGTGGGAGGAGATGATGGAGTGGCCTTTGGCTGGACTCTTCTTGTATAGCCATGGACAGAACCATTTTTCCTGTGGCACAGAGACTGCATTTAGGGGGAGGCAATGGCTTGGAGCCAAGAGAGTGCAGTGATGTTATGTGAAGGAGTGTGTGAACAGAGACGACGGGTGAGGAGGGTGGTGGTGCCCTCGATCTTCAGTGAAGAAGAAGATCTCTGTTCTCAAGACCCCTCACCCACAGGGGGTGAATTTGGGGGGGGACAGGGGTCCCAAAAGTGAGAGACTGTGCATTGTTTTTGGAACTGGGCAAAGCATCATTAAAAGGGGAAACCTAGAATCAGCTCTGGTCCATGTGCAGTGGTGAGAGCACTGGGCTTGGAAGGAAGATGTCACAATGGCAAATGTGCTCCAGGCGGTGCCACGTGTGACATGGAAACACAAGAAGTTTCAACTGCATTTCCTGGGGAAGCCTATGGTACAAGAGGAACTCCTCTCTTCTTGATGAACTAAGAACTGATTATCTGAAAGGTGGTGCTGGACTGAGAGTTGGTGATCTGAGGGGTGGTGACTTGATTTAAAATCTAAGGTTTTGTCTCACTGCTGTGTTGGAAATTTCGTGGGGGGAGGAGGAATGTTTTGGAAGGTTTTCATTCTGAGCTCTGTGTGTTTCTTTTATATATTGTAGTTAATAAAGATTTTTTTTCCCCTTTATTCCTAAGCTGGAGCCTGCTTTGCTCTATTTCTGATCACATCTCACAGTAGACACCAGGGTAAATATATTTTCATGGGGGCACTGGATTGCGCCAGCGTCAAACCATGGCACACTGTCAAATGTGTTCAGATGCACTCACAAGGATACTATTGCTCTTGGCTCAACTTGCTCTTAGTTTTGCAGAACATGGAAAAGAAGTGGGCAGACACAAATCACAAGCTGGTTGCAATGTCCAGGGACCCCTTATCTGGATAAAATGCCACGCAACTGCTGGAAAGCTGGGTGCATGACTATAAACCGCTTGCTAAGTAATCTGGACTTGTTAGAGGCAGCATAGTTATCTCCCAAAAATGACTCGGGAACCATGACTGAGAAAATTCTGAAGAAAGGCTCACAGACCCACATTTCATGCAGTTGCTGTGGGTTTGATCAATGGAATCTGCTTTTATGCCATGATTCTCCTGAAGGTTTGAATTGTAGGATGTTTTTGCATGCAGGCATGCATGCAAAATTTGGGGATCTAAGATAAAGTCCTTTTATAAGGGATATGGAAGAGATCAGCCTTGGCTAAGCAATATGGCAGTGAGAGACAGCTAAGCCATTAGTACTGAGAGGAAGAACAGCCCTGCAACACAGGTGTGAGCCCTGGCTGATATTCAGTAGAAGCAGAACTTAGGCAGGATCAATTAGAAGGTCCTCAAGAGAGAAGGGTCTAATCCTTTGGTGCAGTATTGTAGGGACTTTGGGATCACTACTCCATTCCAAATGGCTTTCCCTTCAGGCACAAGAGGCTTCCATCTCTTCCAAAAATTGCCTACTGAAACTCTTCTGCTCCCTTCCAAATCAGTTCACTACTCCAGCATAACCCTTGAAGCACAGACAGAGGACTCTTCAACTAATTAGAGTAGAAAAGAAGGGTATTTATTGCAGCACTGGACACATGTGAACTAGTTTCCAAAGATACATGCAAGGAGTTGCAGACTGCTGCTCTCTATTTCTACAGAAAAGGTTTTACATTAGGTTTCTAAGGACCCATAACACATAATTATTACCTGCCTACTTTGTATTTTTATCAGCTGAATATCTATTACACCTGCACAATTGTACTTACTCCATGAACTGGGTCAGTGGGATTTTCAAATGAGGGAGTGGTCATATGGGAGGAATCATGGGGAACTCTTCACCCATGGCCAACTGGCAGGACCTTTTGACCTGCTGGTCACAATCCAAGCCTCTTCCAACTGTTTGATTACTCTTAAGGCAAGGTATGTCTAAAGTCTATGCTCCTTCACAATTGCTTCATCTATCCCGGTCACTCCTAGCTTTACATTCCTAACATATTTGGTTCTCTTTAACTAAGGCACCTTCTGCTAGCTATATTACTAACTTAGCTTCTTACCTCATTTTAAAATCATAACTAAAATATGCAATCTTCTACTATCCCAATTATATTCCCAGCTGGCCCCTCGACTCATCTGCATTTTTTAATTATCCTAATTACATTTTCAGCTAACCCCTTGACTCACCTCAGGCACATCCCCGATTCCCTCTCTGCCAGCAGCTCACAGCTGCATTGCACAGCACAAGCAGGCTGGCCTGGCGGCCCTGAATATTTCTGCAAAACACTCTGCATCTGCCCCCTTTGCTGTGGCTCAGTGCACAACTGCAGGATTGCAGGCGCTTCCTCCCAGAGCTGCGTGAGGCACTGGCTCCTGCAGATGTGACCGGCCGAGCTGTCCCTGCCTCCCGCTGGCCTCGCTTCCCCGGGCAGAAGTGCCGTGCCTGAAGGGCGCCGCCCTGTGCTCCAGCCTGCCGAGCAGCCCGGCTCCCTGCCCCGGTGCCCAGAGTGAGCACACACTGCTGACCTTGCCCAGCACTTACAGGGCAGCCGGCAGAAGAGGAGGAATCGTCAGCCAGCCCACGGCCCTCGGCTGCCCTTGGCCTTTCTCTGCTCCCGGGCACACTCCAGACGGCCGATGCCTCCAGTGCGGGCTGTGCCCAGCACGGCTGCGCTTCCCCTCGGCAGCAGCCAGCTGCCCCCCGGGCTCTGAGAGCGGAGGATTCGCCCGCTCCCACCAAGAGGCACCCAGGGCCCGGCTGCTGCCTCTCGCAGCTACAAGGGCTCCTTCCAGCCTGCCTCTGCCCAGGCTCGGGCTGCTCCGGCCTCTGCCGGGCTCTGCTGCGGCTCTGCCCCGGCCAAGGCCGGGCCCGCTCTCCCCTCACAGGCGCTGACAGCTCCGTGCCACAGGAGACCTTCCCGAGCACCCTCTCTGATCTTTCTGCTCTCTCACTTCAGCAAGGCTCTCCTTCTGCCAAAGACATTGCACTTAGGTATACCAATCCAAGTGGCAGGAACCCAAATGCTCTCCAGTCACAGCTGCAGGCCTGAATCCACAGAGGAAGTCTTGGCTGCCCCACTCCTCCTTTGGTTTTTCTTGCAACTGCCATTGCCTTTTCTGCCTCCACTAGAAATACCACAGCTGTGTCTAAACGGGCCAGCGGGCCATATTCCAAAGGCAGTGTGGTCTGGAGAGGATGAATGAGGAAGAACCTTCTCCACTTATAAGCCATACCAAAGAAGCCATAAGCGTGTCTTAGCACCAATAAAAAACAACTGGCAACTCAGAAGGAAATGCTGAGATTTCTGAGAGTGTGAGAAGGAGGGGAATCTTCCAAATTAGTTGATGTTTAAGAAACTTTATTTAATACCAATCCTACTCTAAAAACCTATACTACAAAAGTATTCAACAATCCTACTCTAGAGTCCTACTCTACAATCCTACTCGATAACTTCTTGACTTTTACATTCTTGTCTCCTCCTTCTTCTTGACTGAGTTGATGAGTGGTTCAAGGATGGATGGTGACTTGGCTGAAGTTACAAATGGATGCTGTCCACAGGAAAAAACAAAAAACAGAGAACAGTGAACCATGACTTTCCAAGCTCAGTGCTTCACAGACTCAATCAGGATTCTTCTGGGTCCTAGAAAGACCCAGAAAGAGGAGCGATGGAACCATCTGCTCCCTAGATGTCATGTGCAGGACCTTGCCATCACAGGCAAACCTGGCCAAGGATCCCGTTCATCCATTTCTTCTGGTTTCTTAATCTCCTTGGGATTTTTGCCCTGCCAGTGCTCTAGAAATGGTGCTTTCTGTCCCTGGGATTTCTTCCTTTCAGGAAACTCTAATGACTCACATAGTGCCTGTCTTTGAAAGACAGGCACTGTGCTGATTTCCACAGGGACAGAAAGCAGTGTCTGCCTTTCCATGCCCTGCCCCTCCTGTGCTGGGTGGCACCTTCCTTCCCAGCAGGGCCAGCCCAGTGGCACTGGGCCCTGCAGTTCCCTCTCTGCCACACAACCTGGCAGGGACCCTGGGGCAGTTCCCGTCTGCTTGAGCGGGCCAGGCAGCAGATGGGGCTGGGACAAGTCCCCTCCCAGCTGTCCCTGTGTGTGTGCCTGAAACCCCTAAGGGTGGGCTGGGGGCACAAACCAGGGCCCCTCAGAAGTTCACAGTGAGCCCCCCACAGCCCCTCCTGCCCACAGCCAAATCTCTGACCCCTCAGCTGGGACTGGCTTCCTTGGGTTCCTGAACCACCATTTCATGTCTCTGTACCCTGCATTGCTCTACTTCAATTCTTTTGCCATTAGAAAAAACTGAACACCCACAAAATTAAAAAAGAGCACAACAGAAACAGAAAACAGAGCACCTCTCCTCTCAGGAAATGCAGACAGAGGTGGAGTTATTCAGTTTTGTGAGGAATGGGCCCCAGGGACTTTTTTTCCACTTTCCAAGACTTAAGAGTAGCTTTGAAGAAAGTGAGGGACATGGTTTTTTAAAAGGCCAGTTAGAATAGGATGTAGGTGAATATTTTTAAGCACAAAGGAGATCTAATCAGAGTTGGTCTAAGGAAGAATTTGTTTACTCAGAGCATGGTGCCACCCTTGGCACAGGTTGCCCCAACAGCTTGGAACCATTCCAGGTCAGGTAGCAAAGGGCTCTGAGCAACCTGATCTCTGTAAAGCTGTCCCTGCTCATTGCAGGACACTCAGACCAGAGGACCTTTACAGGGCCCTGCCAGCCCAGCCCAGGCTAGGATTCCTCACTCTTTTCATCTGAACAGCACCAAGAGTGGAGGTGAGGAGGAAGGGGCTCCTCTGATGCCTTGGACTTCAGTGTAGGAGGAGCCCATCCCTCAGACCTTGTTTCACCTGCAGCCCCTTCACATTTTACCTGCAGGAGCTCCTTGGCAGACCAGCGCTGCGCCTCGTCTCTCTGCAGGCAGCAGCTCAGGAAGTCACGCAGCAAAGTTGAGAGGAGCTCGGGCTGCTGCAGCTGTGGGGTCCCTCCTGTGGCTATCAGGTGTTGAGCCTGAAGAAAAAGGAAACATGAGGCTCCACCTGCTGCTTTCACATCTCTAGGTGCTCTCCCAGATCCCTTTGTTTAACCTCTGTTCTTCAGTGGCAGTTTCTGCCCTGGCAGAGACCCAGAGATGACTTTCCTTTACCAACCAAAAACCCAAACCCTCATGTAGCCACAGCTTTTCCACCATCCTGCAGATCTTGCCTTGACAGCTGATTTCACTGACTGACCTAGTTAGTGGGAACTACATCAGCAAAAGCTCCTTGGCTTCTCTGAGGATTCACACCAGCTTGAGAGGCTTTTTGGAAGAGGGACTTTGCTATACTAACAAATTCCAAGGATTAGTACATGAAAATCATCTCTGCAGTGCTTTTTGGTCCCTTAAGCACACATGCCATGGAACAAAACCCCTCAAACTTTTTGTCCTGTTCTTGAAAACAATGGGAATTGGAAGAAAAGAAAGGAAATCCATCGGGTAATCCCCAGGGGTAAGGAAACAAACATTTACATTCTCATACACAGGCACGTTAAGATGCCTGCACAAATGTATTGGGATGAAAATGCTGGCTTGGACACTCAGGAGCCACCTGCAGCTCTGTCTGTCAGCAGTCTGAAAATTTCTGCTTCCTATTATGTAGCAAAAGAAAAATTGTCATGGTCAAAAGAAGGAGAGGTGCCATCCCTATAGTCACCCTCTGCTCATTTGGCTACTCGAGTCAATACATTAATGGTAGGCCCGTCCCAGAAAGTGCCAGGAAACACTGGGAGGTTTTGGCAGGCTCTCCCCCTCACCAGGCTCTGGCTTGGTGACATGGAGAACTTGGCTTGGGCTAGGAGAGAAACATGCTCACTAAATGTTTCAGCAGCACTGCACAAGAAGCAGAAGAGACTCTGTGGCCTTCCCACCCTCATGCCCAGGTTTCAGGCATGTTCCCAGTGAGAAGAAACTGCACAGTGGGTTAGGTTTCTGTCTAAAAACCACAGTTTAAGAAACTTTGTTGGGTTTGGGTTTGCTTCCTTCATATGTGGAAAGATAACAGCAGTTCTAAGATGCTTGTTTCCTGGTACTGGGGTCATCTCCACTGAGAAAAAAACTGGAATCACTTATAACCCAAAGGAAAGGGTTGCCTGAGAATGGTTTTTTTTGCATGTGGAAAGACTTGAGTTTCCCCACTGATGCAACCAAAACTACAGCAGATGCTGATGTGTTGCAGGGAAATTTTAGGAGTGGACCTTGGTGGAAGTAGTTCCAGCAGATGACAATGGGATTTTGTCCAATGGCACACAGAACATGGCACAGGTGAGAAAGACAGCGGGATCAGAGAGTATTTGCTCCTTACCGTGCCAGGACTTTGGTTGTAGTAAGGAGGTTCTTGTTCTACCATTTCAATGCCCACAATTCCAAAAGACCATATGTCCACTTTCGGGCCATATGGTTGACGCGTCACCACTTCAGGCGCCATCCACCAGGGAGTCCCGACTGCCAAGCGACGTCTGCTCTGCTCAGGGGTGAGCTGAGTAGAGAGGCCAAAATCCGCTGAGGAGAAAGCAAAATACTGGTTTCATTTTAATTCTGTGCAACTAGGAAACCAAGCAAAAGAATTCCCCAGTAGAAGTTTGAGAATGTGCTGTTGAATCTCCTGGCATTGGTGACTTAAAAAATCTCCCCATTTGTTTTTACACTGACTCCAGCAGTGGCTTTTGTTCTTTGGAAACTTTAGATTGTAGCTCCCTCCTGCTGGAAGGGACACACACAGAGCAACACCACTCTTGATTGCTTGTTCCTTGTCATACATCTGTACACGTTGTACCTGTGTCACCAGCTCATAGCAGAGGTCCCTGCACTGCCACCAGCACCATTTTTGGGGAGCTGGCAGTCACCCATAGAAGCCCCAAAGCCCACATCCCTGGAATGTTGCACCTGACCAAGAATATACTGACCCAGCTTGACAGAGCCATCGGTTCTGAGAAGGATGTTGTCACTCTTCACATCTCGGTGGATCACGTGGTTCGAGTGGAGAAAATCCAGTCCTTGCAGGCACTGAGAGAGAAAAAAGAAACAGGAGGACAGTAAGAAGTGATGTGATTTCATCACACAAGAAAGAAAAAAAATTTAAAAGATTCCCTTTCTCCAGGGGAATGGGGAGTAATGGCAGAACACAGTGCCATTGAGAGGAAGAGCTTTCTGCTCCAACACTTGCAGAGCAGGACCTTTCTAAGCAAAGGCATGTCAGCTTTTGAAAGAGCAACAGCACCTGCTCTTGTAGACTGTCCCCTGCAAACCAGCCAGGATGACTGCTGCTGCAGTGGATGTGCTCAGAAGCAAACAGCGTTTTGGCTGCACTCCTATCTGTTTTAACTGAGGACTGTGAGAAATGAGTCTCTCTTTTTATTTTGCTCTTCGTTTCAAATCCTACCACCAGCACCTTCGCTTTTACAGGCAAGGAATGCAGTGAAGGCAGGTAAAAGTTTGGCAAGATGGAGAACAGGAAATACAAGAGGCAGAGCAAGAGTACAACAGCAGGAGATAAGAGTGCAAGAACTGAGTACAGTAAGTGCAGGGGCACTGGCAGGCATTTCACTTGAAGTGCTTTTACTTGCCCATAGCCTACCAGCAAAACAGAAAAAAAGCTTGGCACATGAAATCACTCCAGGTCTGAGCCCCTGTTTCCCAGACAATCCTGCCCAAGCCCTTTACAGCACAGATGGGATTGCTGACCTCCCGACTGATGGCTGCTATCTCAACTTCAGACAGGGGGGTCTCGCTGATGACATCACTCAGGGCACCTCCGTCCATGTACTCCAAAACCAGCCAGAGTTCCTCACCCAGAAGGAAGCTGAAAGAATGAAACAAGGACATGGAGAGGAGCATGCATGGCTGTATTGAATTTTTGCTTCTGGGTTTCTTGTTTCCATGTCCCTTTGTGACTAGGACAGAATCAAAGGAATAGACATTCCCTCTTGTCTGTACATTGTTTGCAATCTGTGCAGTCTCAAGAAGAAAGGCATAGCTGTGAAAAAGGAGATGTCTTAGATGGGCAGCAAGTGAAAAGTTCAGTTTAGTAACTGCCCAGATAAAAAACCTGTCACACATGGTGTTTCTGGAAATAAGCACCTTGTCTTCCTGGCATGCACAGCAATGGCAAAGAGGGGCAATGATCTAAGGAAAATCCACTTTAGGATGGTTCATCAGCATTTAAGAAACTTTAATATTCAATCCTGAAAAAATGTGATGGCAGAGAACTTCGAGCGTATTGACTAAGGAAGATACAGTGATCCAGGTTCTACATAATTTTGGAATAATTTTCAAACTACATGTGTCAGGGAAAACTCATGCAGACAAGATGCACTCCCTTCTAATCCATTGGAGATGTGTAGAGAAATATGAATAAGTAATAATTAACAGCTCTACTTTCTGCCACTGACCAAAGTGGGTTTTTAACCTCTCATGTTTGCTGTATGTAAATGCACATCCATGGGATAAGACCATGACCTCTCACCTGTCTAAATAATTCACAACACTGGGATTCCTACACCTCTTCATGATCACGATTTCATTAAGGCTTATTGACTTCCTCATCCGTCCTTGAAGATTTATTTTCTTTATGGCCACCTAAAATGACATTGAAAATCAGAAACTTGAGAAGTTGGTGGCACGAGACCACAACTCACATGGAGTGAGTGATTTTGCAATGACACAGCTGAGCTGTGCCAAACTGCCTTGTGATTAGGCACTGCAGTAATTAGGAACTGACATTCCAACAGCCCATTTCTCTGCCCCCTTGGGGGCAGTCACAGGACACGTGGGGCCACTGAGGTTTTGCCTTGTCCACTTGGTAACAGTGGTGTCTCAGCTATCATCCCCAAACCTCTGATCGTACTCTCTACTGCTTTGTTTGGGATTCAGAAGAAATAATCCATGCCTTAATACTCTGTGGATACCTCTTGGGCTATGGGCAGGGCTTAGGGCTTTTAGGGACGCCTTGCAGATCTCTCCCTATGTGCAGTTCCCAAGTGCAGCACTGCAGGTGGCTAAGATGCTGCCAGAAACTTTCAGATGTGTTTGCTGGCAGCCAGAAATGAGAATTCAGGACTCTGAAGCTGTAGCCCCAAAGAGCAGTGAGGTGCCCTAAGGCACCACCTTTGTTTCAGCAATGGAGAGCGAGTGAGCGCCTCCTTCTCTGAAAGGAACCGCTGCCCTCCGTGCCTTCCTTCCACCAGCTGAGGAGGACAAAGTCCCAAATGTATTTCATGGGCTGGCACCAGGCTGTGCTTCTGGTGCCTTTTCAGCACAGCTCTACCCAAAGCTCCAGCCACTGCTCACACCAGAGGGGAAAGCCCCTCAAGAGCAGCAGAGTCTGCAGGGACTGCTGGCATTTACCTCTCCTCCTGTGGCATTGTCGAGTGCTCTAACTACATGTCCAAAACTCCTGGAAACAAAACAGAAGCAGAGAAAGGAGAAGCTGTTCAGCTCCCAGAGTGAAAGCCAGCCCACACAGGAGAGCTCTGCTGTAAATGTCAAAACCCTGCAGGATGCAGGAGGGCTCTGCCAGAAGGCAGATGATGCATTTTCCTCTCAAGTGCATGGGCATTGGGTCTGTTCCTGAAGCGCTGGGTTTCAACTTCTAAAGGGAGTTTATTCTTTCCTCTTGTGTTTCATTTTCTAAACAATGCAGTTCCCATCCTGACCATAGAGTGTTTCCTTCCACAAACCAGGGGAAAGAAATGTTCCTGAGAACTGTTATCTCACAGCTTTGATAGGGGGTAGGTTGCTCCTTCAGGCAAGCAAGTTTCTTCTTTTTTCATTAGTGGGGTGGCATGATTTTGAGACATACACAAATGCTGAAGAAATTAACACAGAGCTATCCCACACTTGAGGGACAAGGAGACCTTCCAGGTTGTGTTCCTGATGCAGGCAAGACCTTGGCAGCATGGAGATGTCTCTGACAATGCCTTCTGAGCCCACTCACATATTCTGAGAAGCACTGAGAGATGGGACACTCTATCCCCAATGTCTCAATATGTTTGCAGCTGGCCTGACTTCACGCTGGATAGACACTCCACCAAAAAAACACCTGGCCCAGGGTTGTGCAGGAGTAACTGTGGCTGGACTCACCCACTGCCAATATATTCCAGCTCAGTGTATTTCATGGTTGGATTTTCCATGTTCACCAAGCTCCCTGAGGAAAAAAAAAATGCAAGATGCTGACTTTAAAGAAGAGATCCCCGCTCCAGGAGATACAAAAGGCGGCCCCACTGTCTGGGGCTCTGAGCCCTTTGTGGTCAGCTGGGTAACAAAAACCACAACCTCAACAGCAACAAGACAGGCAGCCCTGCAGTGCAGATGGCTGGCACAGAGACTGATTTTGTACAGTCCTTTGAAGAGTTCTCTTGACAGGAAACAAAGCACAGGGACATGCATTCCCAGGAGAGAAGGACATCTTCTCCACCTTTCAGCAGTTTGCCAATAGAATTCCTTTCCATTTGTAAACCAGAGCAGGTCATGCTATAACCAATTCCAATGGGGCTTTCAGCATCAGGACCCTCACCTCTTTATGAGCAGGCTGAGCTCAAAGATGCCCCTCTCCCAGCTAAGGAAGGCCCCAGCCTCTGCAGTCCCACCAGCCCTCAGGGACAGGGCAGCTAGCACAACAAGGCTGGCAAAGCCCAAGCATGAGCACTGACAAGCAGTGGGAAGAAGCCACAGGCAGCCTGAGCCCTGTACAAGCTGTTGCCCCCATTCAGGACACAACAGGATGGGCTTTGAGATCAGCCACACCAGGGTGCAGATCAATGCCCTTTTTGTCCCAACAGGTGATGGTAGACACAGAGTCCACTGGGCTCTGCTCTCAGCCCCACCAGGTCTTTTCTGAGAGCACAGCACTGGCAGCTCTTAGGGGCAAGAAGCAGACTCATTGGGTTGTGCTGCAGAATCACAAAGGACTTGATGAGTTTTCCTAGAGACTGATCTGAGCAGGGCTTGGGCCAATGGGTAGGATTCTAACAGTCACAGGAAAGAGTGGGAATCAGGTATGAAAAAGTACCATGGATCTGAGGAATATACGATGAGAGATATATACCATGAGGATATATACCATGAGGAATATACCAGGCGAGAGCTGGAGGCTCTCTCCTGGGAAATGCCTGCAGTACAGTTGTATCTGATCACACCACTTGGATGTGTCTCTTGGACACATCTCTATAAGCATAAAACTAGGATATTAAATACAGATTGTTATAAAAATATCGTTTTTTTTCTTTGGGGGCACATGGAAAACATCTCCTGCTCTTTATTTGTCCTGTAACCTGATGTTCTTTCAAAGTAGTTAGTTCTTATTGACAAAAATACAGCATTCTCTTACTGACAAAAATAAAGCATTGTTATGGAAATAGACTGCAGATGTAGTAGTGGTAACAGTAACTGTCATAAAAATTACATCAGTAAGACATGGGGCAGAAGGCCTCTTTCAGGATGGAGAAAAACTTGCTCCACCAAAAAACCCACAAACCAACAACAAAAAAACCCCAAAACACAAGAAAAACCCTCAAAAAACCAAAAAACAAAAGGCCCCCAAAAAGAATTAAACAACACAAAAACAACACCCCACAAAAAAAAAAAAAATCAAGCTAAAAAGACAAAATTCCAAAACCAGTTAATTTCTGTGAAGTTTCTTTTGCTCTGATGCTTGGCTGGAAGTCAAGAGTCTAAGGAGAATTTAGGAAGCTGAAAATTCTGTTCAGTTTGTCACTAGCACACAGGACTTGCCTAGATCATTTGCAAGGTCACAGCCTTCTGCTGGTCCAAGAACAATCCCTGCTTCAGCCTTTAGCAGAGAGGGAAGCTCAGGCAAACCCAAGGCAGTCCCAGGTGCCCTCAGAGGCAGCAGGAACACCCAGAGCACTCTCTCGCTGCCTCGGAGCACAGCACTTCCTCTGGGGAGTCCTAAATGGCCCTGTGACACCAAACTCAGGAGGAGCATTTGGCACAGCTATGCTGACACCTGCACACAACACACTGTCCCTCAGACAAGAAACACACCAGACGTACCCAGCATCTCCAGGTACCTCTTCTCAGTCTGCTCTGTTTCTGAGTGCTCAGACTTGCCCGAGCTCGAGTTCCCAGGTGTGACAGAAGGGCTTCCTCGAGGTAATGCTGCTGCGGCAGCAGGTGCAGAGCTGATGATGTGCTGGGCCTGTAGCACTTCTGGTGGGCACTGTTCCTGTGCCTCACTCCAAACTTGGGGCCCTTCATTGCCAGACATTCGCTGGAAGTCTTTGCAGGCAGCTTGGTGAGATGTGAACACTCGCACCTCAAATCAAACAGAACAAAGCAGTCAGAGACTACAGCTTGTCCCTGTAAGCCAGGAGTCACCAACTGTGAGGAAAGGGAAAGGACAGATTGACAGGGGATACAGACAGCTTGTTTCATTCCTCCATCTGGGGCACTGTGTTCCCATGTAAAAACACCTCAAGAAACAAGGAGAGCAGGAACAGGCCAGCTAGAATCAATTTTGGATGACTGCTGGCCAAAAGGCCAAAGGACAAGTCCCACTATCCAGTGCAGCAGTAGAGATACAGCACACCAGGAAAGGTCCTTCAGAGTAACTGTGATACACACTACAGTAGGATGGCACTCAGAGGCATCACCCCACTCCCTGCTGCTCTGCACTGGAAAGGTAAGAAGGGCAGAAACCACCAGTTTGGTGACTGCAGTGACTGCATCCCTCTTTAACTCGCTTCTAGAGCCTGAGGAAGACGATTAAGTTTCCCTCCGACAATTTGCATTTCTTCTTCCTGCCTCTTCTCCCTTCCCTTGTTGCTAGCCTCAGAATCCTGCAGCTCTGCATGCACATGTCCCTTGATACTCTGTAAACAAGAAGGGAGAGGATGTTTCATGAGTGGCATGGCTGCCACTCTCTCACTCACCTGGTTTTGTTGATCGCCCCTCTGCTGATGGAGATTATCCTCTTGAACACTCCTCATGCCTTCCTTGTTCTTCCTCCTCACATCCACGATGGCACTCTGAGCTTCGGACAGCTCTGCTTGTGCCTCTGCCTTGATGTTCTGTAGACACAAGTGCAGAGCAAGTGACTGGGAGCTGCCATCAGGCTCAGCTTTTTCCTCTTGCAGCCTCCAAATCACATTTCTTCAGCCACTTCTTTCTGCTTCCCTACCCACATCTGCTTCCAATGTAACCCTCCTGTCCCAGTGCTGTTCTCTACAGATTCCAAGGCTCTGTGCTTCCAGTGCCTGTGGGACTCCTGGCCTCCTCAGTCCCAAGAGCTCTGGTTTATGCCCCTCTTCCTGCCCTCCCCTCTGTCACCTGGCCTCTCAGGCTTACCTGGCCATTCTGCTGTGGCTCTTCCAGCTGCTGCCTGAGCTGCCCTTCCTGCTCTCGGGCTGGGAACAGCTCTCCCTGAGTCTGCCACGGCATCTCTGATGAAGCAGGCTGCTCCTGCTCTTCCTCTAGGAGCTGCACAGAAAGCAAGAGAAGATGGGTTTCAACTTCCCATATGACCTTTGTGGGCCAAGACTCAGAGACTGATGGGCTCACATGTTCTCAAAGCCCTGTGCTGCTGCTCTGCTGGGGCATTCTCTGCCCAAGGGGAGGCACAGATTCCAAAGGGACCCTGGCCCTACAATCAGGAGCCCTCTGGGACTGAAGCTCCAACAGCCTCTCAGGCAGCTGACAGGGAAGGTGTGGCATTTCTCAAGGGTCTGGTGAGGGCCTCCCTCTGCTTCTGCCACGTCCTGTTTGTCTTTCAGTAGTGACTGACCCCCAGCCATGTTGCACAGCTCCATTCTGGCTCTGCAGGTGGTTTCCTGTGTGAGCTAACTCCTTGTGAGAGACACTTCTGGAGTTCAAGTTCCCTTCAGGCCTGCACCAGCATTCCTGCCTTCCTGACATCTATACTCTTGTTAGAAACCCTGGTCATTCAGGAGATGTGGATGTGTGCAAAGATCTTCTGATGGAGGTCAGAGAGCCTCTGTGGCCACCTCAGTATATGGAGGAGGACCAAGGTGTTTCTTCTCCCTCTTTTGTCAACTGACAATTCTGACCAGCAGTAACAGAGACTCTCCTAAGGCCCCATTAACAAATGCACTTACACAGCCCTGGGGATGCCAGTGAAGGAAACCAAGTGTCATGTAATGCATGCCATGTATGACCAGAGTCACCAAACAGCACCTAAACATGGAATTGTTCCATCTCACTCAGACAGGCAGAAAAATAAGGAATTAACTGGGGATTTCTGAATAGAAGAGCCTAGAAAAGGACAACAGCTCTGAGGGCAAAAAAACACCATATCTGGAGGGGGAAACATCTCTGCCTGCTCAGAATTGGCCAATGGAATGTGTCTCTAATCCCCTCCTGAAAGGGATGCTTTAGGTGAGCTTTGCACCTCCAACTGCCTTGGATCAGAGGCAGGAAGATTCAAATATGTAAAAGTTACATAGATAGATAGATAGATAGATAGATAGATAGATAGATGATAGATAGATAGATAGATAGATAGAAAGATCTCATTACTAAAATCTCTGTTTGCTGTCCTCTTTGTTGCTACAAAAATCAAAACTTCGTAGCCAGTGCCCCACTCAGCAGCAATCCTGAGATTTCTCTCCTCTTGCTCAAAAAAGCACACTCTTTGGGAATCTGGAGCGTGTGGGTCCTTATGGAAAGTGATCAGACGAAGAGTGTTGCACTGGGAACTGCATGCTTTGTACATCTGTGCACAAGCAAGTTCTTCTCCTAGAATACACTACAATGACAGTGCTATAGTGACTGGAATGAAAAAAAAAAAAACCAGCCACTTCCAGGTCATCTGATCTCTGAGGACCAGCTGCATGCAAAGGCAATGGTCTCCTGCTCAATTCCCAAGCTCAACACACGCTAAATCCTTGGGCTAAAGAAAGTCAAAGGCACTGTTAAGCTAAAAGTGATCTGTAAGTCCATGCTGGCAGGCCTGAAAGATCAATGTTTCTTCCGCACCTAGGTCCCTTCACTGAATGATGGGGAAAATCAATTCCAAAAGTGGCTCAAATATTTGGATACACAAATGAGATTCTGAAGGTCCCTCAGGAGCCTCCCGTTGTCCAGGCTAAAGCTCCCTCAGCACCTCCTCACTGGCCTTTTGCTCCACCCCCTTGCCCAGCATCCATGGTCTTCTTTGCACACGGTCCAGCCCCTCAATCCCTTTCTGTGTCACAGGGCCCACAGCTGCACACAGCACTCCAGCTGTGGCCGCAGCGCTGCCCAGCACAGGGCGACGCTCACTGCCCTGCTCCTGCTGCCCCTCTGCTGCTGACACAGACCACCATGCCCTTGGCCTTGTTGTCTTAGGAAAAATCATAAAATCTAGCGACAAAGGGATTCCAAAGCACCTCCACCAAATTAAAATAAGCCGATTCAACAGAATTCTATAGATGTATATGAAGTTGGTTTTCCTCCCTGGCTGCTTTATGCACGCAAGGTTATCTTCCCAAAACTGAGTTTTACTTCTTGAAAGCTCTCAAATGGAAAACTAGGAAAGCGACAGCAACGCCTTTGCTGCTGCTGCTGCTGCAGACGTGGAAAACTCAAACTGGATCAGGATCCCATTCCAAAACCGGAAAAGGGCAGGAAACCTTGTGCAGAAGCATCTTTGCTTGCTAGAAGAGAAAAAAATCAACAGGGTTCTCCTCCTAGCAAACCAACAGCCCAACGAGCCAACAAACCACAAGATTGAAGTTGCACCCACTCCAGTGTCCAAAGCCCTTGGATGCAGTGACAGGATGTTTGGTGGTGAAACAGCCCTTGTACTCAGCACTGTCATGCAGGGATTGATGGAAGTCTGCCTGAAGGTCCCTCAAGAGCCTCCTGTTGTCCAGGCTAAAGCTCCCTCAGCACCTCCTCACTGGCCTTTTGCTCCACCCCCTTGCCCAGCTCCCATGGTCTTCTTTGCACACGCTCCAGCCCCTCAATCCCTTTCTGCGTCACAGGGCCCACAGCTGCACACAGCACTCCAGCTGTGGCCGCAGCGCTGCCCAGCACAGGGCGACGCTCACTGCCCTGCTCCTGCTGCCCCTCTGCTGCTGACACAGGCCACCATGCCCTTGGCCTTCTTGGCCACCTGGCTACACACTGTCTCATCTTCATCTGCTCAGAATCATTAGCCCTGTGTTCTTTTGGCCTACGCAGCTCCCCAGCCAAAAAGGTGCCCATCTGACTTCAGATACAGCATGCACCATTTCTAGATGGCCCCTTCCTCTTCTGAGCAACCAAGACAGCAGTCAACGACTTGCGCTTCAACCACACTCCAGGCTCATAACCACTTGCCAAAGCTGCAGACTACATCAAAATACGCAACAACAGAAATCTGCCCCTCCTGCTGTTTGCCTCACAAGAAGGCTTTGCAAGCCCGCACTTTGTTTCTTTGGCCGCACGGGACAAGAATGGCCCCCCACAGCTGCATGGGCAACACAATCCTCCCCTGGCAGCTTATCAAAAGTCAAAAGACACCTGGCCCAAAACAGATTGTACAAGCAAAGAACTAGTCTAGGAAACTGCTGACCGATTTCACAAGCCAAACACACCTTTCCAAAAAGGGAAAACAAACAAACCAAGCCCTGGCACCTCCAGCATTTCTACCATTGCATTTGGCCACAGCACTGCAGAAGCCGAGAGATGGAGCTTCTCTTAGCCAAGCAGCCAGATGCTCTCCCAGACGAACCAACCCTTTGGTGCCTCAACATGACAGCTCAAAGGCCATGTTCTGCTGGCACTGCCTGGAGAAAATCGCAAGCTCCAGGCAGGACTGCAGCACTCAGCATCCTCAGCCAGCAACGGCAAAGTGCTGGCTGCTCCAAAACTTGCAGCTCTGCCTTGCACTAAAGACAGCACCACACACAAATGGCGCTTACAGGTTCAGAGGGTCCATGTGTGACCAATGACAGAGGCTGGCTGTCATCCACGTCACTTTGCTCCTCTTGGGCTTCTTCGCCAGGAGCAGCGGGAGCCAGGACAGCAACTTCGGACAGTTCTTGCATCTGTGGCAAGAGTGAAGCGTGAAGAAGAGGCCATTAACTATCATTTTGAACGTCATTTCTTTTCAGATCTACCACCATGTTGTCTAAGGAAAAATCATAAAATCTAGCGACAAAGGGATTCCAAAGCACCTCCACCGAATTAAAATAAGCCAATTCAACAGAATTTTATAGATGGATATGAAGTTGGTTTTCCTCCCTGGCTGCTTTATGCACGCAAGGTTATCTTCCCAAAACTGAGTTTTACTTCTTGAAAGCTCTCAAATAAAAAACTAGGAAAGCGACAGCAACGCCTTTCCTGCTGCTGCTGCTGCTGCAGACGTGGAAAACTCAAACTGGATCAGGATCCCATTCCAAAACCGGAAAAGGGCAGGAAACCTTGTGCAGAAGCATCTTTGCTTGCTAGATGAGAACGAAAATGAACAGGGTTCTCCTCCTAGCAAACCAACAGACCAACGAGCCAACAAACCACAAGATTGAAGTTTCACCCACTCCAGTGTCCAAAGCCCTTGGATGCAGTGACAGGATGTTTGGTGGTGAAACAGCCCTTGTACGCAGCACTGTCATGCAGGGATTGATGGAAGTCTGCCTGAAGGTCCCTCAAGAGCCTCCTGTTGTCCAGGCTAAAGCTCCCTCAGCACCTCCTCGCTGGCCTTTTGCTCCACCCCCTTGCCCAGCTCCCATGGTCTTCTTTGCACACGCTCCAGCCCCTCAATCCCTTTCTGCGTCACAGGGCCCACAGCTGCACACAGCACTCCAGCTGTGGCCGCAGCGCTGCCCAGCACAGGGCGACGCTCACTGCCCTGCTCCTGCTGCCCCTCTGCTGCTGACACAGGCCACCACGCCCTTGGCCTTCTTGGCCACCTGGCTACACACTGTCTCATCTTCATCTGCTCAGAATCATTAGCCCTGTGTTCTTTTGGCCTACGCAGCTCCCCAGCCAAAAAGATGCCCATCTGACTTCAGATACAGCATGCACCATTTCTAGATGGCCCCTTCCTCTTCTGAGCAACCAAGACAGCAGTCATGGACTTGCGCTTCAAGCACACTCCAGGCTCATAACCACTTGCCAAAGCTGCAGACTACATCAAAATACGCAACAACAGAAATCTGCCCCTCCTGCTGTTTGCCTCACAAGAAGGCTTCGCAAGCCCGCACTTTGTTTCTTTGGCCACACGGGACAAGAATGGCCCCCCACAGCTGCATGGGCAACACAATCCTCCCCTGGCAGCTTATCAAAAGCCAAAAGACACCTGGCCCAAAAGAGACTGTACAAGCAAAGAACTACTCAAGGAGAACTGCAGACTGGTTTCAGAGGCCAAACACACCTTTCCAAAAAGGGAAAACAAACAAACCAAGCCCTGGCACCTTAGGCACTACCACCTTGGCCCTTGGCCACAGCACTGCAGAAGCCGAGAGATGGAGCGTAACTTAGCCAAGCAGCCAGATGCTCTCCCAGAGGAACCAACCCTTTGGACCTCAACATGACAGCTCAAAGGCCATGTTCTGCTGGCACTGCCTGGAGAAAATCGCAAGCTCCAGGCAGGACTGCAGCACTCAGCATCCTCAGCCAGCAACAGCAAAGTGCTGGCTGCTCCGAAACTTGCAGCTCTGTCTTGCACTAAAGACAGCACCACACACAAATGGCGCTTACAGGTTCAGAGGGTCCATGTGTGACCAATGACAGAGGCTGGCCGTCATCCACCTCAGTTTGCTCCTCTTGGGCTTCTTCGCCAGGAGCAGCGGGAGCCAGGACAGCAACATCGGACAGTTCTGCCATCTGTGGCAAGAGAGAAGCATGAAGGAGAGGCCATTAACTATCATTTTGAACGTCATTTCTTTTCAGATCTACCACCATGTTGTCTAAGGAAAAATCATAAAATCTAGCGACAAAGGGATTCCAAAGCACCTCCACCAAATTAAAATAAGCCGATTCAACAGAATTCTATAGATGTATATGAAGTTGGTTTTCCTCCCTGGCTGCTTTATGCACGCAAGGTTATCTTGCCAAAACTGAGTTTTACTTCTTGAAAGCTCTCAAATGGAAAACTAGGAAAGCGACAGCAACGCCTTTGCTGCTGCTGCTGCTGCAGACGTGGAAAACTCAAACTGGATCAGGATCCCATTCCAAAACTGGAAAAGGGCAGGAAACCTTGTGCAAAAGAATCTTTGCTTGCTAGAAGAGAAAGAAAATGAACAGGGTTCTCTTTCTAGCAAACCAACAGACCAACGAGCCAACAAACCACAAGATTGAAGTTTCACCCACTCCAGTGTCCAAAGCCCTTGGATGCAGTAACAGGATGTTTGGTGGTGAAACAGCCCTTGTACTCAGCACTGTCATGCAGGGATTGATGGAAGTCTGCCTGAAGGTCCCTCAAGAGCCTCCTGTTGTCCAGGCTAAAGCTCCCTCAGCACCTCCTCACTGGCCTTTTGCTCCACCCCCTTGCCCAGCTCCCATGGTCTTCTTTGCACACGCTCCAGCCCCTCAATCCCTTTCTGCGTCACAGGGCCCACAGCTGCACACAGCACTCCAGCTGTGGCCGCAGCGCTGCCCAGCACAGGGCGACGCTCACTGCCCTGCTCCTGCTGCCCCTCTGCTGCTGACACAGGCCACCACGCCCTTGGCCTTCTTGGCCACCTGGCTACACACTGTCTCATCTTCATCTGCTCAGAATCATTAGCCCTGTGTTCTTTTGGCCTACGCAGCTCCCCAGCCAAAAAGATGCCCATCTGACTTCAGATACAGCATGCACCATTTCTAGATGGCCCCTTCCTCTTCTGAGCAACCAAGACAGCAGTCATGGACTTGCGCTTCAAGCACACTCCAGGCTCATAACCACTTGCCAAAGCTGCAGACTACATCAAAATACGCAACAACAGAAATCTGCCCCTCCTGCTGTTTGCCTCACAAGAAGGCTTCGCAAGCCCGCACTTTGTTTCTTTGGCCGCACAGGACAAGAATGGCCCCCCACAGCTGCATGGGCAACACAATCCTCCCCTGGCAGCTTATCAAAAGCCAAAAGACACCTGGCCCAAAAGAGACTGTACAAGCAAAGAACTACTCAAGGAGAACTGCAGACTGGTTTCAGAGGCCAAACACACCTTTCCAAAAAGGGAAAACAAACAAACCAAGCCCTGGCACCTTAGGCACTACCACCTTGGCCCTTGGCCACAGCACTGCAGAAGCCGAGAGATGGAGCGTCCCTTAGCCAAGCAGCCAGATGCTCTCCCAGAGGAACCAACCCTTTGGACCTCAACATGACAGCTCAAAGGCCATGTTCTGCTGGCACTGCCTGGAGAAAATCGCAAGCTCCAGGCAGGACTGCAGCACTCAGCATCCTCAGCCAGCAACAGCAAAGTGCTGGCTGCTCCGAAACTTGCAGCTCTGTCTTGCACTAAAGACAGCACCACACACAAATGGCGCTTACAGGTTCAGAGGGTCCATGTGTGACCAATGACAGAGGCTGGCCGTCATCCACCTCAGTTTGCTCCTCTTGGGCTTCTTCGCCAGGAGCAGCGGGAGCCAGGACAGCAACATCGGACAGTTCTGCCATCTGTGGCAAGAGAGAAGCATGAAGGAGAGGCCATTAACTATCATTTTGAACGTCATTTCTTTTCAGATCTACCACCATGTTGTCTAAGGAAAAATCATAAAATCTAGCGACAAAGGGATTCCAAAGCACCTCCACCAAATTAAAATAAGCCGATTCAACAGAATTCTATAGATGTATATGAAGTTGGTTTTCCTCCCTGGCTGCTTTATGCACGCAAGGTTATCTTCCCAAAACTGAGTTTTACTTCTTGAAAGCTCTCAAATGGAAAACTAGGAAAGCGACAGCAACGCCTTTGCTGCTGCTGCTGCTGCAGACGTGGAAAACTCAAACTGGATCAGGATCCCATTCCAAAACTGGAAAAGGGCAGGAAACCTTGTGCAAAAGAATCTTTGCTTGCTAGAAGAGAAAGAAAATGAACAGGGTTCTCTTTCTAGCAAACCAACAGACCAACGAGCCAACAAACCACAAGATTGAAGTTTCACCCACTCCAGTGTCCAAAGCCCTTGGATGCAGTAACAGGATGTTTGGTGGTGAAACAGCCCTTGTACTCAGCACTGTCATGCAGGGATTGATGGAAGTCTGCCTGAAGGTCCCTCAAGAGCCTCCTGTTGTCCAGGCTAAAGCTCCCTCAGCACCTCCTCACTGGCCTTTTGCTCCACCCCCTTGCCCAGCTCCCATGGTCTTCTTTGCACACGCTCCAGCCCCTCAATCCCTTTCTGCGTCACAGGGCCCACAGCTGCACACAGCACTCCAGCTGTGGCCGCAGCGCTGCCCAGCACAGGGCGACGCTCACTGCCCTGCTCCTGCTGCCCCTCTGCTGCTGACACAGGCCACCACGCCCTTGGCCTTCTTGGCCACCTGGCTACACACTGTCTCATCTTCATCTGCTCAGAATCATTAGCCCTGTGTTCTTTTGGCCTACGCAGCTCCCCAGCCAAAAAGATGCCCATCTGACTTCAGATACAGCATGCACCATTTCTAGATGGCCCCTTCCTCTTCTGAGCAACCAAGACAGCAGTCATGGACTTGCGCTTCAAGCACACTCCAGGCTCATAACCACTTGCCAAAGCTGCAGACTACATCAAAATACGCAACAACAGAAATCTGCCCCTCCTGCTGTTTGCCTCACAAGAAGGCTTCGCAAGCCCGCACTTTGTTTCTTTGGCCGCACAGGACAAGAATGGCCCCCCACAGCTGCATGGGCAACACAATCCTCCCCTGGCAGCTTATCAAAAGCCAAAAGACACCTGGCCCAAAAGAGACTGTACAAGCAAAGAACTACTCAAGGAGAACTGCAGACTGGTTTCAGAGGCCAAACACACCTTTCCAAAAAGGGAAAACAAACAAACCAAGCCCTGGCACCTTAGGCACTACCACCTTGGCCCTTGGCCACAGCACTGCAGAAGCCGAGAGATGGAGCGTCCCTTAGCCAAGCAGCCAGATGCTCTCCCAGAGGAACCAACCCTTTGGACCTCAACATGACAGCTCAAAGGCCATGTTCTGCTGGCACTGCCTGGAGAAAATCGCAAGCTCCAGGCAGGACTGCAGCACTCAGCATCCTCAGCCAGCAACAGCAAAGTGCTGGCTGCTCTGAAACTTGCAGCTCTGTCTTGCACTAAAGACAGCACCACACACAAATGGCGCTTACAGGTTCAGAGGGTCCATGTGTGACCAATGACAGAGGCTGGCCGTCATCCACCTCAGTTTGCTCCTCTTGGGCTTCTTCGCCAGGAGCAGCGGGAGCCAGGACAGCAACATCGGACAGTTCTGCCATCTGTGGCAAGAGAGAAGCATGAAGGAGAGGCCATTAACTATCATTTTGAACGTCATTTCTTTTCAGATCTACCACCATGTTGTCTAAGGAAAAATCATAAAATCTAGCGACAAAGGGATTCCAAAGCACCTCCACCAAATTAAAATAAGCCGATTCAACAGAATTCTATAGATGTATATGAAGTTGGTTTTCCTCCCTGGCTGCTTTATGCACGCAAGGTTATCTTGCCAAAACTGAGTTTTACTTCTTGAAAGCTCTGAAATGGAAAACTAGGAAAGCGACAGCAACGCCTTTGCTGCTGCTGCTGCTGCAGACGTGGAAAACTCAAACTGGATCAGGATCCCATTCCAAAACTGGAAAAGGGCAGGAAACCTTGTGCAAAAGAATCTTTGCTTGCTAGAAGAGAAAGAAAATGAACAGGGTTCTCTTTCTAGCAAACCAACAGACCAACGAGCCAACAAACCACAAGATTGAAGTTTCACCCACTCCAGTGTCCAAAGCCCTTGGATGCAGTAACAGGATGTTTGGTGGTGAAACAGCCCTTGTACTCAGCACTGTCATGCAGGGATTGATGGAAGTCTGCCTGAAGGTCCCTCAAGAGCCTCCTGTTGTCCAGGCTAAAGCTCCCTCAGCACCTCCTCACTGGCCTTTTGCTCCACCCCCTTGCCCAGCTCCCATGGTCTTCTTTGCACACGCTCCAGCCCCTCAATCCCTTTCTGCGTCACAGGGCCCACAGCTGCACACAGCACTCCAGCTGTGGCCGCAGCGCTGCCCAGCACAGGGCGACGCTCACTGCCCTGCTCCTGCTGCCCCTCTGCTGCTGACACAGGCCACCACGCCCTTGGCCTTCTTGGCCACCTGGCTACACACTGTCTCATCTTTATCTGCTCAGAATCATTAGCCCTGTGTTCTTTTGGCCTACGCAGCTCCCCAGCCAAAAAGATGCCCATCTGACTTCAGATACAGCATGCACCATTTCTAGATGGCCCCTTCCTCTTCTGAGCAACCAAGACAGCAGTCATGGACTTGCGCTTCAAGCACACTCCAGGCTCATAACCACTTGCCAAAGCTGCAGACTACATCAAAATACGCAACAACAGAAATCTGCCCCTCCTGCTGTTTGCCTCACAAGAAGGCTTCGCAAGCCCGCACTTTGTTTCTTTGGCCGCACAGGACAAGAATGGCCCCCCACAGCTGCATGGGCAACACAATCCTCCCCTGGCAGCTTATCAAAAGCCAAAAGACACCTGGCCCAAAAGAGACTGTACAAGCAAAGAACTACTCAAGGAGAACTGCAGACTGGTTTCAGAGGCCAAACACACCTTTCCAAAAAGGGAAAACAAACAAACCAAGCCCTGGCACCTTAGGCACTACCACCTTGGCCCTTGGCCACAGCACTGCAGAAGCCGAGAGATGGAGCGTCCCTTAGCCAAGCAGCCAGATGCTCTCCCAGAGGAACCAACCCTTTGGACCTCAACATGACAGCTCAAAGGCCATGTTCTGCTGGCACTGCCTGGAGAAAATCGCAAGCTCCAGGCAGGACTGCAGCACTCAGCATCCTCAGCCAGCAACAGCAAAGTGCTGGCTGCTCCGAAACTTGCAGCTCTGTCTTGCACTAAAGACAGCACCACACACAAATGGCGCTTACAGGTTCAGAGGGTCCATGTGTGACCAATGACAGAGGCTGGCCGTCATCCACCTCAGTTTGCTCCTCTTGGGCTTCTTCGCCAGGAGCAGCGGGAGCCAGGACAGCAACATCGGACAGTTCTGCCATCTGTGGCAAGAGAGAAGCATGAAGGAGAGGCCATTAACTATCATTTTGAACGTCATTTCTTTTCAGATCTACCACCATGTTGTCTAAGGAAAAATCATAAAATCTAGCGACAAAGGGATTCCAAAGCACCTCCACCAAATTAAAATAAGCCGATTCAACAGAATTCTATAGATGTATATGAAGTTGGTTTTCCTCCCTGGCTGCTTTATGCACGCAAGGTTATCTTCCCAAAACTGAGTTTTACTTCTTGAAAGCTCTCAAATGGAAAACTAGGAAAGCGACAGCAACGCCTTTGCTGCTGCTGCTGCTGCAGACGTGGAAAACTCAAACTGGATCAGGATCCCATTCCAAAACTGGAAAAGGGCAGGAAACCTTGTGCAAAAGAATCTTTGCTTGCTAGAAGAGAAAGAAAATGAACAGGGTTCTCTTTCTAGCAAACCAACAGACCAACGAGCCAACAAACCACAAGATTGAAGTTTCACCCACTCCAGTGTCCAAAGCCCTTGGATGCAGTAACAGGATGTTTGGTGGTGAAACAGCCCTTGTACTCAGCACTGTCATGCAGGGATTGATGGAAGTCTGCCTGAAGGTCCCTCAAGAGCCTCCTGTTGTCCAGGCTAAAGCTCCCTCAGCACCTCCTCACTGGCCTTTTGCTCCACCCCCTTGCCCAGCTCCCATGGTCTTCTTTGCACACGCTCCAGCCCCTCAATCCCTTTCTGCGTCACAGGGCCCACAGCTGCACACAGCACTCCAGCTGTGGCCGCAGCGCTGCCCAGCACAGGGCGACGCTCACTGCCCTGCTCCTGCTGCCCCTCTGCTGCTGACACAGGCCACCACGCCCTTGGCCTTCTTGGCCACCTGGCTACACACTGTCTCATCTTCATCTGCTCAGAATCATTAGCCCTGTGTTCTTTTGGCCTACGCAGCTCCCCAGCCAAAAAGATGCCCATCTGACTTCAGATACAGCATGCACCATTTCTAGATGGCCCCTTCCTCTTCTGAGCAACCAAGACAGCAGTCATGGACTTGCGCTTCAAGCACACTCCAGGCTCATAACCACTTGCCAAAGCTGCAGACTACATCAAAATACGCAACAACAGAAATCTGCCCCTCCTGCTGTTTGCCTCACAAGAAGGCTTCGCAAGCCCGCACTTTGTTTCTTTGGCCGCACAGGACAAGAATGGCCCCCCACAGCTGCATGGGCAACACAATCCTCCCCTGGCAGCTTATCAAAAGCCAAAAGACACCTGGCCCAAAAGAGACTGTACAAGCAAAGAACTACTCAAGGAGAACTGCAGACTGGTTTCAGAGGCCAAACACACCTTTCCAAAAAGGGAAAACAAACAAACCAAGCCCTGGCACCTTAGGCACTACCACCTTGGCCCTTGGCCACAGCACTGCAGAAGCCGAGAGATGGAGCGTCCCTTAGCCAAGCAGCCAGATGCTCTCCCAGAGGAACCAACCCTTTGGACCTCAACATGACAGCTCAAAGGCCATGTTCTGCTGGCACTGCCTGGAGAAAATCGCAAGCTCCAGGCAGGACTGCAGCACTCAGCATCCTCAGCCAGCAACAGCAAAGTGCTGGCTGCTCCGAAACTTGCAGCTCTGTCTTGCACTAAAGACAGCACCACACACAAATGGCGCTTACAGGTTCAGAGGGTCCATGTGTGACCAATGACAGAGGCTGGCCGTCATCCACCTCAGTTTGCTCCTCTTGGGCTTCTTCGCCAGGAGCAGCGGGAGCCAGGACAGCAACATCGGACAGTTCTGCCATCTGTGGCAAGAGAGAAGCATGAAGGAGAGGCCATTAACTATCATTTTGAACGTCATTTCTTTTCAGATCTACCACCATGTTGTCTAAGGAAAAATCATAAAATCTAGCGACAAAGGGATTCCAAAGCACCTCCACCAAATTAAAATAAGCCGATTCAACAGAATTCTATAGATGTATATGAAGTTGGTTTTCCTCCCTGGCTGCTTTATGCACGCAAGGTTATCTTGCCAAAACTGAGTTTTACTTCTTGAAAGCTCTGAAATGGAAAACTAGGAAAGCGACAGCAACGCCTTTGCTGCTGCTGCTGCTGCAGACGTGGAAAACTCAAACTGGATCAGGATCCCATTCCAAAACTGGAAAAGGGCAGGAAACCTTGTGCAAAAGAATCTTTGCTTGCTAGAAGAGAAAGAAAATGAACAGGGTTCTCTTTCTAGCAAACCAACAGACCAACGAGCCAACAAACCACAAGATTGAAGTTTCACCCACTCCAGTGTCCAAAGCCCTTGGATGCAGTAACAGGATGTTTGGTGGTGAAACAGCCCTTGTACTCAGCACTGTCATGCAGGGATTGATGGAAGTCTGCCTGAAGGTCCCTCAAGAGCCTCCTGTTGTCCAGGCTAAAGCTCCCTCAGCACCTCCTCACTGGCCTTTTGCTCCACCCCCTTGCCCAGCTCCCATGGTCTTCTTTGCACACGCTCCAGCCCCTCAATCCCTTTCTGCGTCACAGGGCCCACAGCTGCACACAGCACTCCAGCTGTGGCCGCAGCGCTGCCCAGCACAGGGCGACGCTCACTGCCCTGCTCCTGCTGCCCCTCTGCTGCTGACACAGGCCACCACGCCCTTGGCCTTCTTGGCCACCTGGCTACACACTGTCTCATCTTCATCTGCTCAGAATCATTAGCCCTGTGTTCTTTTGGCCTACGCAGCTCCCCAGCCAAAAAGATGCCCATCTGACTTCAGATACAGCATGCACCATTTCTAGATGGCCCCTTCCTCTTCTGAGCAACCAAGACAGCAGTCATGGACTTGCGCTTCAAGCACACTCCAGGCTCATAACCACTTGCCAAAGCTGCAGACTACATCAAAATACGCAACAACAGAAATCTGCCCCTCCTGCTGTTTGCCTCACAAGAAGGCTTCGCAAGCCCGCACTTTGTTTCTTTGGCCGCACAGGACAAGAATGGCCCCCCACAGCTGCATGGGCAACACAATCCTCCCCTGGCAGCTTATCAAAAGCCAAAAGACACCTGGCCCAAAAGAGACTGTACAAGCAAAGAACTACTCAAGGAGAACTGCAGACTGGTTTCAGAGGCCAAACACACCTTTCCAAAAAGGGAAAACAAACAAACCAAGCCCTGGCACCTTAGGCACTACCACCTTGGCCCTTGGCCACAGCACTGCAGAAGCCGAGAGATGGAGCGTCCCTTAGCCAAGCAGCCAGATGCTCTCCCAGAGGAACCAACCCTTTGGACCTCAACATGACAGCTCAAAGGCCATGTTCTGCTGGCACTGCCTGGAGAAAATCGCAAGCTCCAGGCAGGACTGCAGCACTCAGCATCCTCAGCCAGCAACAGCAAAGTGCTGGCTGCTCCGAAACTTGCAGCTCTGTCTTGCACTAAAGACAGCACCACACACAAATGGCGCTTACAGGTTCAGAGGGTCCATGTGTGACCAATGACAGAGGCTGGCCGTCATCCACCTCAGTTTGCTCCTCTTGGGCTTCTTCGCCAGGAGCAGCGGGAGCCAGGACAGCAACATCGGACAGTTCTGCCATCTGTGGCAAGAGAGAAGCATGAAGGAGAGGCCATTAACTATCATTTTGAACGTCATTTCTTTTCAGATCTACCACCATGTTGTCTAAGGAAAAATCATAAAATCTAGCGACAAAGGGATTCCAAAGCACCTCCACCGAATTAAAATAAGCCGATTCAACAGAATTCTATAGATGTATATGAAGTTGGTTTTCCTCCCTGGCTGCTTTATGCACGCAAGGTTATCTTGCCAAAACTGAGTTTTACTTCTTGAAAGCTCTCAAATGGAAAACTAGGAAAGCGACAGCAACGCCTTTGCTGCTGCTGCTGCTGCAGACGTGGAAAACTCAAACTGGATCAGGATCCCATTCCAAAACTGGAAAAGGGCAGGAAACCTTGTGCAAAAGAATCTTTGCTTGCTAGAAGAGAAAGAAAATGAACAGGGTTCTCTTTCTAGCAAACCAACAGACCAACGAGCCAACAAACCACAAGATTGAAGTTTCACCCACTCCAGTGTCCAAAGCCCTTGGATGCAGTGACAGGATGTTTGGTGGTGAAACAGCCCTTGTACTCAGCACTGTCATGCAGGGATTGATGGAAGTCTGCCTGAAGGTCCCTCAAGAGCCTCCTGTTGTCCAGGCTAAAGCTCCCTCAGCACCTCCTCACTGGCCTTTTGCTCCACCCCCTTGCCCAGCTCCCATGGCTTTCTCTGCACACGCTCCAGCCCCTCAATCCCTTTCTGCGTCACAGGGCCCACAGCTGCACACAGCACTCCAGCTGTGGCCGCAGCGCTGCCCAGCACAGGGCGATGCTCACTGCCCTGCTCCTGCTGCCCCTCTGCTGCTGACACAGGCCACCATGCCCTTGGCCTTCTTGGCCACTTGGCCACACGCTACCTCATCTTCAGCTGCCCTGGACTGGCAGCACTCCTGGCTCATTTTGGCCCACGCAGCTCCCCAGCCACAAAGCTGTCCAACTTACTTCAGATACAGCATTCACCATTTCTACATGGCCTTCCTCTTCTGAGAAATACAACACAGCAGTCAAGGACTTGAAGCTTGACCGCCACTCCAGGCTCCAAGGCACTCACCAGAGCAGCAGACTTCCGTGCAAAAAGCATCAACAGAAACTTGCCCCTTTGCTGTGGGCCTCACAAGGAGGCTTCGCCACTCTGCACTTGGTTTCTTCGGCCACATGCAACAAGAATGGGCCCCCACGGCTTCATTGACAACCATCTCCTTGCAGCCTAGCAAAAGCCAAAAGGCACCTGTGCCAACAGAGACTCTTCAAGTGAAGAATGACTCAAGAAAACTGCAGAACACTTCCACAAGGCAAAGACACCTTTCCAAAGAGGGAAAACAAACCAACAAAGCCTTTTCACCTCCAGCCCTACCACGTACGCCCTTGGCCATAATACCCTAGAAGCCAAGAGATGGAGCCTCCCAGGGCCAAGCAGCCAGAAGCTCACTCGCAGCCCCCAGCTCATCAGTGCCCCAGCATGACAGGTCAAAGGCCAATTTCTATCTGTCACCACCTGCAGGAGATGGCTACGACCTTCAGGACTCCAGCACTCAGCATCGTCAGCCAGCAACAGCAAGTGCTGGCTGCTCAGAAACTTGCACCTCTGCCTTGAACCAAAGACAGCACAAAACACAGCGGGCACTTACTGTCTTTGTATGAGCATGCCATCGTGTGACCGCAGCTGGACGCTGGCGGTCATCTTGCTCATCTTCCTCCTCTCGGGCTATTTCAGTAATAGCAGAGAGACCGACGGGAAAGTCGGCTCTCGGTCTTGTCACCTGTGGCAAGGGAGAAGCATGAGGGACAGGTAGTTAGTTATCTATCACTTCAAACCCCATTTCTCCTCAGATCTACGACCACAGACTCTAAGGAGAAGTCATCAACTTTGTTACCAATGGCATTCTAAGTCACTCCAACCACATTGAAATGGGCCAATTCAACTGAATAGAGTATTGCTAAGAATTGAATAGCCCTCCCTGGCTGCTATCAGCAAGCAAGGTTGTCTCTGCAAAACACAGCTTTTCTTTCTTGAAACTTTGAAATGGATAAATAGGAAAGAGCCAGCAAGGCCTTGGCGATTGCTGCCAGAGGCACGGAAAAACCAAAAAGATTCAGAAACCCTTCCAGTGTTTGATAAGGATCAGAAAAGTAGTGCAGAATCATCCTTGCTTGCTGGAGAAAGAGAAAATGAACAGGGCTTCTCCTCCTAGCAAACCAACAAACAACAAGATGTAAGTGTCACACACTCCAGTGTCTAAAACACTTGGATGCAGTGAGGGGACGTTTGGCAGGGAAACAAACAGCCCTTGTGCGGAGCACTGTCATGTAGGCATCTATGGAAGTCTGCATGAAGGTCCCTCCCGAGCCTCCCGCTGTCCAGGCTAAAGCTCCCTGAGCACCTCCTCACTGGCCTTGTGCTCCAGCCTCTTGCCCAGCTCCCGTGGCTTTCTCTGCACACGCTCCAGCCCCTCAATCACTTTCTGATTCACAGGGCCCACAGCTGCACACAGCACTCCAGCTGTGGCTGCAGCGCTGCCCAGCACAGGGCGACGCTCACTGCCCTGCTCCTGCTGCCCCTCTGCTGCTGACACAGGCCACCATGCCCTTGGCCTTCTTGGCCACTTGGCCACACGCTACCTCATCTTCAGCTGCCCTGGACTGGCAGCACCCCTGGCTCATTTTTGCCCACGCAGCTCCCCAGCCACAAAGCTGTCCAACTTACTTCAGATACAGCATTCACCATTTCTACATGGCCTTCCTCCTCTGAGAAATACAATACAGCAGTCAAGGACTTGAAGCTTCACCCCCACTCCATGCTCCAAGGCACTCACCAGAGCAGCAGACTTCCGTGCAAAAAGCATCAACAGAAGCTTGCCCCTTTGCTGTGGGCCTCACAAGGAGGCTTCGCCACTCTGCACTTGGTTTCTTTGGCCACATGCAACAAGAATGGGCCCCCACGGCTTCATTGACAACACAATCATCTCCTTGCAGCCTAGCAAAAGCCAAAAGGCACCTGTGCCAACAGAGACTCTTCAAGTGAAGAATGACTCAAGAAAACTGAAGAACACTTCCACAAGGCAAAGACACCTTTCCAAAGAGGGAAAACAAACCAACAAAGCCTTTTCACCTCCAGCCCTACCACGTACGCCCTTGGCCATAATACCCTAGAAGCCAAGAGATGGAGCCTCCCAGGGCCAAGCAGCCAGAAGCTCACCCGCAGCCCCCAGCTCATCAGTGCCCCAGCATGACAGGTCAAAGGCCAATTTCTATCTGTCACCGCCTGCAGGAGATGGCTACGACCTTCAGGACTCCAGCACTCAGCATCGTCAGCCAGCAACAGCAAGTGCTGGCTGCTCAGAAACTTGCACCTCTGCCTTGAACCAAAGACAGCACAAAACACAGCGGGCACTTACTGTCTTTGTATGAGCATGCCATCGTGTGACCACAGCTGGACGCTGGCGGTCATCTTGCTCATCTTCCTCCTCTCGGGCTATTTCAGTAATAGCAGAGAGACCGACGGGAAAGTCGGCTCTCGGTCTTGTCACCTGTGGCAAGGGAGAAGCATGAGGGACAGGTAGTTAGTTATCTATCATTTCAAACCCCATTTCTCCTCAGATCTACGACCACAGACTCTAAGGAGAAGTCATCAACTTTGTTACCAATGGCATTCCAAGTCACTCCAACCACATTGAAATGGGCCAATTCAACTGAATAGAGTATTGCTAAGAATTGAATAGCCCTCCCTGGCTGCTATCAGCAAGCAAGGTTGTCTCTGCAAAACACAGCTTTTCTTTCTTGAAACTTTGAAATGGATAAATAGGAAAGAGCCAGCAAGGCCTTGGCGATTGCTGCCAGAGGCACGGAAAAACCAAAAAGATTCAGAAACCCTTCCAGTGTTTGATAAGGATCAGAAAAGTAGTGCAGAATCATCCTTGCTTGCTGGAGAAAGAGAAAATGAACAGGGCTTCTCCTCCTAGCAAACCAACAAACAACAAGATGTAAGTGTCACACACTCCAGTGTCTAAAACACTTGGATGCAGTGAGGGGACGTTTGGCAGGGAAACAAACAGCCCTTGTGCGGAGCACTGTCATGTAGGCATCTATGGAAGTCTGCATGAAGGTCCCTCCCGAGCCTCCCGCTGTCCAGGCTAAAGCTCCCTGAGCACCTCCTCACTGGCCTTGTGCTCCAGCCTCTTGCCCAGCTCCCGTGGCTTTCTCTGCACACGCTCCAGCCCCTCAATCACTTTCTGATTCACAGGGCCCACAGCTGCACACAGCACTCCAGCTGTGGCTGCAGCGCTGCCCAGCACAGGGCGACGCTCACTGCCCTGCTCCTGCTGCCCCTCTGCTGCTGACACAGGCCACCATGCCCTTGGCCTTCTTGGCCACTTGGCCACACGCTACCTCATCTTCAGCTGCCCTGGACTGGCAGCACCCCTGGCTCATTTTCGCCCACGCAGCTCCCCACCCACAAAGCTGTCCAACTTACTTCAGATACAGCATTCACCATTTCTGCATGGCCTTCCTCTTCTGAGAAATACAACACAGCAGCCAAGGACTTGAAGCTTCACCCCCACTCCAGGCTCCAAGGCACTCACCAGAGCGGCAGACTTCAGCGCAAAAAGCATCAACAGAAACTTGCCCCTTTGCTGTGGGCCTCACAAGGAGGCTTCGCCACTCTGCACTTGGTTTCTTTGGCCACATGCAACAAGAATGGGCCCCCACGGCTTCATTGACAACACAATCATCTCCTTGCAGCCTAGCAAAAGCCAAAAGGCACCTGTGCCAACAGAGACTCTTCAAGTGAAGAATGACTCAAGAAAACTGCAGAACACTTCCACAAGGCAAAGACACCTTTCCAAAGAGGGAAAACAAACCAACAAAGCCTTTTCACCTCCAGCCCTACCACGTACGCCCTTGGCCATAATACCCTAGAAGCCAAGAGATGGAGCCTCCCAGGGCCAAGCAGCCAGAAGCTCACCCGCAGCCCCCAGCTCATCAGTGCCCCAGCATGACAGGTCAAAGGCCAATTTCTATCTGTCACTGCCTGCAGGAAATGGCTACGACCTTCAGGACTCCAGCACTCAGCATCGTCAGCCAGCAACAGCAAGTGCTGGCTGCTCAGAAACTTGCACCTCTGCCTTGAACCAAAGACAGCACAAAACACAGCGGGCACTTACTGTCTTTGTATGAGCATGCCATCGTGTGACCACAGCTGGACGCTGGCGGTCATCTTGCTCATCTTCCTCCTCTCGGGCTATTTCAGTAATAGCAGAGAGACCGACGGGAAAGTCGGCTCTCGGTCTTGTCACCTGTGGCAAGGGAGAAGCATGAGGGACAGGTAGTTAGTTATCTATCATTTCAAACCCCATTTCTCCTCAGATCTACGACCACAGACTCTAAGGAGAACTCATCAACTTTGTTACCAATGGCATTCTAAGTCACTCCAACCACATTGAAATGGGCCAATTCAACTGAATAGAATATTGCTAAGAATTGAATAGCCCTCCCTGGCTGCTATCAGCAAGCAAGGTTGTCTCTGCAAAACACAGCTTTTCTTTCTTGAAACTTTGAAATGGATAAATAGGAAAGAGCCAGCAAGGCCTTGGCGATTGCTGCCAGAGGCACGGAAAAACCAAAAAGATTCAGAAACCCTTCCAGTGTTTGATAAGGATCAGAAAAGTAGTGCAGAATCATCCTTGCTTGCTGGAGAAAGAGAAAATGAACAGGGCTTCTCCTCCTAGCAAACCAACAAACAACAAGATGCAAGTGTCACACACTCCAGTGTCTAAAACACTTGGATGCAGTGAGGGGACGTTTGGCAGGGAAACAAACAGCCCTTGTGCGGAGCACTGTCATGTAGGCATCTATGGAAGTCTGCATGAAGGTCCCTCCCGAGCCTCCCGCTGTCCAGGCTAAAGCTCCCTGAGCACCTCCTCACTGGCCTTGTGCTCCAGCCTCTTGCCCAGCTCCCGTGGCTTTCTCTGCACACGCTCCAGCCCCTCAATCACTTTCTGATTCACAGGGCCCACAGCTGCACACAGCACTCCAGCTGTGGCTGCAGCGCTGCCCAGCACAGGGCGACGCTCACTGCCCTGCTCCTGCTGCCCCTCTGCTGCTGACACAGGCCACCATGCCCTTGGCCTTCTTGGCCACTTGGCCACACGCTACCTCATCTTCAGCTGCCCTGGACTGGCAGCACCCCTGGCTCATTTTCGCCCACGCAGCTCCCCACCCACAAAGCTGTCCAACTTACTTCAGATACAGCATTCACCATTTCTGCATGGCCTTCCTCTTCTGAGAAATACAACACAGCAGTCAAGGACTTGAAGCTTCACCCCCACTCCAGGCTCCAAGGCACTCACCAGAGCGGCAGACTTCAGCGCAAAAAGCATCAACAGAAACTTGCCCCTTTGCTGTTGGCCTCACAAGGAGGCTTGGCCACTCTGCACTTGGTTTCTTTGGCCACATGCAACAAGAATGGGCCCCCACGGCTTCATTGACAACACAATCATCTCCTTGCAGCCTAGCAAAAGCCAAAAGGCACCTGTGCCAACAGAGACTCTTCAAGTGAAGAATGACTCAAGAAAACTGCAGAACACTTCCACAAGGCAAAGACACCTTTCCAAAGAGGGAAAACAAACCAACAAAGCCTTTTCACCTCCAGCCCTACCACGTACGCCCGTGGCCATAATACCCTAGAAGCCAAGAGATGGAGCCTCCCAGGGCCAAGCAGCCAGAAGCTCACCCGCAGCCCCCAGCTCATCAGTGCCCCAGCATGACAGGTCAAAGGCCAATTTCTATCTGTCACCGCCTGCAGGAGATGGCTACGACCTTCAGGACTCCAGCACTCAGCATCGTCAGCCAGCAACAGCAAGTGCTGGCTGCTCAGAAACTTGCACCTCTGCCTTGAACTAAAGACAGCACAAAACACAGCGGGCACTTACTGTCTTTGTATGAGCATGCCGTCGTGTGACCACAGCTGGACGCTGGCGGTCATCTTGCTCATCTTCCTCCTCTCGGGCTATTTCAGTAATAGCAGAGAGACCGACGGGAAAGTCGGCTCTCGGTCTTGTCACCTGTGGCAAGGGAGAAGCATGAGGGACAGGTAGTTAGTTATCTATCATTTCAAACCCCATTTCTCCTCAGATCTACGACCACAGACTCTAAGGAGAACTCATCAACTTTGTTACCAATGGCATTCCAAGTCACTCCAACCACATTGAAATGGGCCAATTCAACTGAATAGAGTATTGCTAAGAATTGAATAGCCCTCCCTGGCTGCTATCAGCAAGCAAGGTTGTCTCTGCAAAACACAGCTTTTCTTTCTTGAAACTTTGAAATGGATAAATAGGAAAGAGCCAGCAAGGCCTTGGCGATTGCTGCCAGAGGCACGGAAAAACCAAAAAGATTCAGAAACCCTTCCAGTGTTTGATAAGGATCAGAAAAGTAGTGCAGAATCATCCTTGCTTGCTGGAGAAAGAGAAAATGAACAGGGCTTCTCCTCCTAGCAAACCAACAAACAACAAGATGTAAGTGTCACACACTCCAGTGTCTAAAACACTTGGATGCAGTGAGGGGACGTTTGGCAGGGAAACAAACAGCCCTTGTGCGGAGCACTGTCATGTAGGCATCTATGGAAGTCTGCATGAAGGTCCCTCCCGAGCCTCCCGCTGTCCAGGCTAAAGCTCCCTGAGCACCTCCTCACTGGCCTTGTGCTCCAGCCTCTTGCCCAGCTCCCGTGGCTTTCTCTGCACACGCTCCAGCCCCTCAATCACTTTCTGATTCACAGGGCCCACAGCTGCACACAGCACTCCAGCTGTGGCTGCAGCGCTGCCCAGCACAGGGCGACGCTCACTGCCCTGCTCCTGCTGCCCCTCTGCTGCTGACACAGGCCACCATGCCCTTGGCCTTCTTGGCCACTTGGCCACACGCTACCTCATCTTCAGCTGCCCTGGACTGGCAGCACCCCTGGCTCATTTTCGCCCACGCAGCTCCCCACCCACAAAGCTGTCCAACTTACTTCAGATACAGCATTCACCATTTCTGCATGGCCTTCCTCTTCTGAGAAATACAACACAGCAGTCAAGGACTTGAAGCTTCACCCCCACTCCAGGCTCCAAGGCACTCACCAGAGCGGCAGACTTCAGCGCAAAAAGCATCAACAGAAACTTGCCCCTTTGCTGTGGGCCTCACAAGGAGGCTTGGCAACTCTGCACTTGGTTTCTTTGGCTACATGCAACAAGAATGGGCCCCCACGGCTTCATTGACAACACAATCATCTCCTTGCAGCCTAGCAAAAGCCAAAAGGCACCTGTGCCAACAGAGACTCTTCAAGTGAAGAATGACTCAAGAAAACTGCAGAACACTTCCACAAGGCAAAGACACCTTTCCAAAGAGGGAAAACAAACCAACAAAGCCTTTTCACCTCCAGCCCTACCACGTACGCCCGTGGCCATAATACCCTAGAAGCCAAGAGATGGAGCCTCCCAGGGCCAAGCAGCCAGAAGCTCACCCGCAGCCCCCAGCTCATCAGTGCCCCAGCATGACAGGTCAAAGGCCAATTTCTATCTGTCACCGCCTGCAGGAGATGGCTACGACCTTCAGGACTCCAGCACTCAGCATCGTCAGCCAGCAACAGCAAGTGCTGGCTGCTCAGAAACTTGCACCTCTGCCTTGAACTAAAGACAGCACAAAACACAGCGGGCACTTACTGTCTTTGTATGAGCATGCCGTCGTGTGACCACAGCTGGACGCTGGCGGTCATCTTGCTCATCTTCCTCCTCTCGGGCTATTTCAGTAATAGCAGAGAGACCGACGGGAAAGTCGGCTCTCGGCCTTGTCACCTGTGGCAAGGGAGAAGCATGAGGGACAGGTAGTTAGTTATCATTTCAAACCCCATTTCTCCTCAGATCTACGACCACAGACTCTAAGGAGAACTCATCAACTTTGTTACCAATGGCATTCCAAGTCACTCCAACCACATTGAAATGGGCCAATTCAACTGAATAGAGTATTGCTAAGAATTGAATAGCCCTCCCTGGCTGCTATCAGCAAGCAAGGTTGTCTCTGCAAAACACAGCTTTTCTTTCTTGAAACTTTGAAATGGATAAATAGGAAAGAGCCAGCAAGGCCTTGGCGATTGCTGCCAGAGGCACGGAAAAACCAAAAAGATTCAGAAACCCTTCCAGTGTTTGATAAGGATCAGAAAAGTAGTGCAGAATCATCCTTGCTTGCTGGAGAAAGAGAAAATGAACAGGGCTTCTCCTCCTAGCAAACCAACAAACAACAAGATGTAAGTGTCACACACTCCAGTGTCTAAAACACTTGGATGCAGTGAGGGGACGTTTGGCAGGGAAACAAACAGCCCTTGTGCGGAGCACTGTCATGTAGGCATCTATGGAAGTCTGCATGAAGGTCCCTCCCGAGCCTCCCGCTGTCCAGGCTAAAGCTCCCTGAGCACCTCCTCACTGGCCTTGTGCTCCAGCCTCTTGCCCAGCTCCCGTGGCTTTCTCTGCACACGCTCCAGCCCCTCAATCACTTTCTGATTCACAGGGCCCACAGCTGCACACAGCACTCCAGCTGTGGCTGCAGCGCTGCCCAGCACAGGGCGACGCTCACTGCCCTGCTCCTGCTGCCCCTCTGCTGCTGACACAGGCCACCATGCCCTTGGCCTTCTTGGCCACTTGGCCACACGCTACCTCATCTTCAGCTGCCCTGGACTGGCAGCACCCCTGGCTCATTTTTGCCCACGCAGCTCCCCACCCACAAAGCTGTCCAACTTACTTCAGATACAGCATTCACCATTTCTACATGGCCTTCCTCCTCTGAGAAATACAACACAGCAGTCAAGGACTTGAAGCTTGACCGCCACTCCAGGCTCCAAGGCACTCACCAGAGCAGCAGACTTCCGTGCAAAAAGCATCAACAGAAACTTGCCCCTTTGCTGTGGGCCTCACAAGGAGGCTTCGCCACTCTGCACTTGGTTTCTTTGGCCACATGCAACAAGAATGGGCCCCCACGGCTTCATTGACAACACAATCATCTCCTTGCAGCCTAGCAAAAGCCAAAAGGCACCTGTGCCAACAGAGACTCTTCAAGTGAAGAATGACTCAAGAAAACTGAAGAACACTTCCACAAGGCAAAGACACCTTTCCAAAGAGGGAAAACAAACCAACAAAGCCTTTTCACCTCCAGCCCTACCACGTACGCCCTTGGCCATAATACCCTAGAAGCCAAGAGATGGAGCCTCCCAGGGCCAAGCAGCCAGAAGCTCACTCGCAGCCCCCAGCTCATCAGTGCCCCAGCATGACAGGTCAAAGGCCAATTTCTATCTGTCACTGCCTGCAGGAAATGGCTACGACCTTCAGGACTCCAGCACTCAGCATCGTCAGCCAGCAACAGCAAGTGCTGGCTGCTCAGAAACTTGCACCTCTGCCTTGAACCAAAGACAGCACAAAACACAGCGGGCACTTACTGTCTTTGTATGAGCATGCCATCGTGTGACCACAGCTGGACGCTGGCGGTCATCTTGCTCATCTTCCTCCTCTCGGGCTATTTCAGTAATAGCAGAGAGACCGACGGGAAAGTCGGCTCTCGGTCTTGTCACCTGTGGCAAGGGAGAAGCATGAGGGACAGGTAGTTAGTTATCTATCATTTCAAACCCCATTTCTCCTCAGATCTACGACCACAGACTCTAAGGAGAACTCATCAACTTTGTTACCAATGGCATTCTAAGTCACTCCAACCACATTGAAATGGGCCAATTCAACTGAATAGAGTATTGCTAAGAATTGAATAGCCCTCCCTGGCTGCTATCAGCAAGCAAGGTTGTCTCTGCAAAACACAGCTTTTCTTTCTTGAAACTTTGAAATGGATAAATAGGAAAGAGCCAGCAAGGCCTTGGCGATTGCTGCCAGAGGCACGGAAAAACCAAAAAGATTCAGAAACCCTTCCAGTGTTTGATAAGGATCAGAAAAGTAGTGCAGAATCATCCTTGCTTGCTGGAGAAAGAGAAAATGAACAGGGCTTCTCCTCCTAGCAAACCAACAAACAACAAGATGCAAGTGTCACACACTCCAGTGTCTAAAACACTTGGATGCAGTGAGGGGACGTTTGGCAGGGAAACAAACAGCCCTTGTGCGGAGCACTGTCATGTAGGCATCTATGGAAGTCTGCATGAAGGTCCCTCCCGAGCCTCCCGCTGTCCAGGCTAAAGCTCCCTGAGCACCTCCTCACTGGCCTTGTGCTCCAGCCTCTTGCCCAGCTCCCGTGGCTTTCTCTGCACACGCTCCAGCCCCTCAATCACTTTCTGATTCACAGGGCCCACAGCTGCACACAGCACTCCAGCTGTGGCTGCAGCGCTGCCCAGCACAGGGCGACGCTCACTGCCCTGCTCCTGCTGCCCCTCTGCTGCTGACACAGGCCACCATGCCCATGGCCTTCTTGGCCACTTGGCCACACGCTACCTCATCTTCAGCTGCCCTGGACTGGCAGCACCCCTGGCTCATTTTCGCCCACGCAGCTCCCCACCCACAAAGCTGTCCAACTTACTTCAGATACAGCATTCACCATTTCTGCATGGCCTTCCTCTTCTGAGAAATACAACACAGCAGTCAAGGACTTGAAGCTTCACCCCCACTCCAGGCTCCAAGGCACTCACCAGAGCGGCAGACTTCAGCGCAAAAAGCATCAACAGAAACTTGCCCCTTTGCTGTTGGCCTCACAAGGAGGCTTGGCAACTCTGCACTTGGTTTCTTTGGCCACATGCAACAAGAATGGGCCCCCACGGCTTCATTGACAACACAATCATCTCCTTGCAGCCTAGCAAAAGCCAAGAGGCACCTGTGCCAACAGAGACTCTTCAAGTGAAGAATGACTCAAGAAAACTGCAGAACACTTTCCACAAGGCAAAGACACCTTTCCAAAGAGGGAAAACAAACCAACAAAGCCTTTTCACCTCCAGCCCTACCACGTACGCCCTTGGCCATAATACCCTAGAAGCCAAGAGATGGAGCCTCCCAGGGCCAAGCAGCCAGAAGCTCACCCGCAGCCCCCAGCTCATCAGTGCCCCAGCATGACAGGTCAAAGGCCAATTTCTATCTGTCACCGCCTGCAGGAAATGGCTACGACCTTCAGGACTCCAGCACTCAGCATCGTCAGCCAGCAACAGCAAGTGCTGGCTGCTCAGAAACTTGCACCTCTGCCTTGAACTAAAGACAGCACAAAACACAGCGGGCACTTACTGTCTTTGTATGAGCATGCTGTCGTGTGACCACAGCTGGACGCTGGCGGTCATCTTGCTCATCTTCCTCCTCTCGGGCTATTTCAGTAATAGCAGAGAGACCGACGGGAAAGTCGGCTCTCGGTCTTGTCACCTGTGGCAAGGGAGAAGCATGAGGGACAGGTAGTTAGTTATCTATCATTTCAAACCCCATTTCTCCTCAGATCTACGACCACAGACTCTAAGGAGAACTCATCAACTTTGTTACCAATGGCATTCCAAGTCACTCCAACCACATTGAAATGGGCCAATTCAACTGAATAGAGTATTGCTAAGAATTGAATAGCCCTCCCTGGCTGCTATCAGCAAGCAAGGTTGTCTCTGCAAAACACAGCTTTTCTTTCTTGAAACTTTGAAATGGATAAATAGGAAAGAGCCAGCAAGGCCTTGGCGATTGCTGCCAGAGGCACGGAAAAACCAAAAAGATTCAGAAACCCTTCCAGTGTTTGATAAGGATCAGAAAAGTAGTGCAGAATCATCCTTGCTTGCTGGAGAAAGAGAAAATGAACAGGGCTTCTCCTCCTAGCAAACCAACAAACAACAAGATGTAAGTGTCACACACTCCAGTGTCTAAAACACTTGGATGCAGTGAGGGGACGTTTGGCAGGGAAACAAACAGCCCTTGTGCGGAGCACTGTCATGTAGGCATCTATGGAAGTCTGCATGAAGGTCCCTCCCGAGCCTCCCGCTGTCCAGGCTAAAGCTCCCTGAGCACCTCCTCACTGGCCTTGTGCTCCAGCCTCTTGCCCAGCTCCCGTGGCTTTCTCTGCACACGCTCCAGCCCCTCAATCACTTTCTGATTCACAGGGCCCACAGCTGCACACAGCACTCCAGCTGTGGCTGCAGCGCTGCCCAGCACAGGGCGACGCTCACTGCCCTGCTCCTGCTGCCCCTCTGCTGCTGACACAGGCCACCATGCCCTTGGCCTTCTTGGCCACTTGGCCACACGCTACCTCATCTTCAGCTGCCCTGGACTGGCAGCACCCCTGGCTCATTTTTGCCCACGCAGCTCCCCACCCACAAAGCTGTCCAACTTACTTCAGATACAGCATTCACCATTTCTGCATGGCCTTCCTCTTCTGAGAAATACAACACAGCAGTCAAGGACTTGAAGCTTCACCCCCACTCCAGGCTCCAAGGCACTCACCAGAGCGGCAGACTTCAGCGCAAAAAGCATCAACAGAAACTTGCCCCTTTGCTGTGGGCCTCACAAGGAGGCTTCGCCACTCTGCACTTGGTTTCTTTGGCCACATGCAACAAGAATGGGCCCCCACGGCTACATTGACAACACAATCATCTCCTTGCAGCCTAGCAAAAGCCAAAAGGCACCTGTGCCAACAGAGACTCTACAAGTGAAGAATGACTCAAGAAAACTGCAGAACACTTCCACAAGGCAAAGACACCTTTCCAAAGAGGGAAAACAAACCAACAAAGCCTTTTCACCTCCAGCCCTACCACGTACGCCCTTGGCGATAATACCCTAGAAGCCAAGAGATGGAGCCTCCCAGGGCCAAGCAGCCAGAAGCTCACTCGCAGCCCCCAGCTCATCAGTGCCCCAGCATGACAGGTCAAAGGCCAATTTCTATCTGTCACCACCTGCAGGAGATGGCTACGACCTTCAGGACTCCAGCACTCAGCATCGTCAGCCAGCAACAGCAAGTGCTGGCTGCTCAGAAACTTGCACCTCTGCCTTGAACCAAAGACAGCACAAAACACAGCGGGCACTTACTGTCTTTGTATGAGCATGCCATCGTGTGACCACAGCTGGACGCTGGCGGTCATCTTGCTCATCTTCCTCCTCTCGGGCTATTTCAGTAATAGCAGAGAGACCGACGGGAAAGTCGGCTCTCGGTCTTGTCACCTGTGGCAAGGGAGAAGCATGAGGGACAGGTAGTTAGTTATCTATCATTTCAAACCCCATTTCTCCTCAGATCTACGACCACAGACTCTAAGGAGAACTCATCAACTTTGTTACCAATGGCATTCTAAGTCACTCCAACCACATTGAAATGGGCCAATTCAACTGAATAGAGTATTGCTAAGAATTGAATAGCCCTCCCTGGCTGCTATCAGCAAGCAAGGTTGTCTCTGCAAAACACAGCTTTTCTTTCTTGAAACTTTGAAATGGATAAATAGGAAAGAGCCAGCAAGGCCTTGGCGATTGCTGCCAGAGGCACGGAAAAACCAAAAAGATTCAGAAACCCTTCCAGTGTTTGATAAGGATCAGAAAAGTAGTGCAGAATCATCCTTGCTTGCTGGAGAAAGAGAAAATGAACAGGGCTTCTCCTCCTAGCAAACCAACAAACAACAAGATGTAAGTGTCACACACTCCAGTGTCTAAAACACTTGGATGCAGTGAGGGGACGTTTGGCAGGGAAACAAACAGCCCTTGTGCGGAGCACTGTCATGTAGGCATCTATGGAAGTCTGCATGAAGGTCCCTCCCGAGCCTCCCGCTGTCCAGGCTAAAGCTCCCTGAGCACCTCCTCACTGGCCTTGTGCTCCAGCCTCTTGCCCAGCTCCCGTGGCTTTCTCTGCACACGCTCCAGCCCCTCAATCACTTTCTGATTCACAGGGCCCACAGCTGCACACAGCACTCCAGCTGTGGCTGCAGCGCTGCCCAGCACAGGGCGACGCTCACTGCCCTGCTCCTGCTGCCCCTCTGCTGCTGACACAGGCCACCATGCCCATGGCCTTCTTGGCCACTTGGCCACACGCTACCTCATCTTCAGCTGCCCTGGACTGGCAGCACCCCTGGCTCATTTTCGCCCACGCAGCTCCCCACCCACAAAGCTGTCCAACTTACTTCAGATACAGCATTCACCATTTCTGCATGGCCTTCCTCTTCTGAGAAATACAACACAGCAGTCAAGGACTTGAAGCTTCACCCCCACTCCAGGCTCCAAGGCACTCACCAGAGCGGCAGACTTCAGCGCAAAAAGCATCCACAGAAACTTGCCCCTTTGCTGTTGGCCTCACAAGGAGGCTTGGCAACTCTGCACTTGGTTTCTTTGGCCACATGCAACAAGAATGGGCCCCCACGGCTTCATTGACAACACAATCATCTCCTTGCAGCCTAGCAAAAGCCAAGAGGCACCTGTGCCAACAGAGACTCTTCAAGTGAAGAATGACTCAAGAAAACTGCAGAACACTTTCCACAAGGCAAAGACACCTTTCCAAAGAGGGAAAACAAACCAACAAAGCCTTTTCACCTCCAGCCCTACCACGTACGCCCTTGGCCATAATACCCTAGAAGCCAAGAGATGGAGCCTCCCAGGGCCAAGCAGCCAGAAGCTCACCCGCAGCCCCCAGCTCATCAGTGCCCCAGCATGACAGGTCAAAGGCCAATTTCTATCTGTCACCGCCTGCAGGAAATGGCTACGACCTTCAGGACTCCAGCACTCAGCATCGTCAGCCAGCAACAGCAAGTGCTGGCTGCTCAGAAACTTGCACCTCTGCCTTGAACTAAAGACAGCACAAAACACAGCGGGCACTTACTGTCTTTGTATGAGCATGCTGTCGTGTGACCACAGCTGGACGCTGGCGGTCATCTTGCTCATCTTCCTCCTCTCGGGCTATTTCAGTAATAGCAGAGAGACCGACGGGAAAGTCGGCTCTCGGTCTTGTCACCTGTGGCAAGGGAGAAGCATGAGGGACAGGTAGTTAGTTATCTATCATTTCAAACCCCATTTCTCCTCAGATCTACGACCACAGACTCTAAGGAGAAGTCATCAACTTTGTTACCAATGGCATTCCAAGTCACTCCAACCACATTAAAATGGGCCAATTCAACTGAATAGAGTATTGCTAAGAATTGAATAGCCCTCCCTGGCTGCTATCAGCAAGCAAGGTTGTCTCTGCAAAACACAGCTTTTCTTTCTTGAAACTTTGAAATGGATAAATAGGAAAGAGCCAGCAAGGCCTTGGCGATTGCTGCCAGAGGCACGGAAAAACCAAAAAGATTCAGAAACCCTTCCAGTGTTTGATAAGGATCAGAAAAGTAGTGCAGAATCATCCTTGCTTGCTGGAGAAAGAGAAAATGAACAGGGCTTCTCCTCCTAGCAAACCAACAAACAACAAGATGTAAGTGTCACACACTCCAGTGTCTAAAACACTTGGATGCAGTGAGGGGACGTTTGGCAGGGAAACAAACAGCCCTTGTGCGGAGCACTGTCATGTAGGCATCTATGGAAGTCTGCATGAAGGTCCCTCCCGAGCCTCCCGCTGTCCAGGCTAAAGCTCCCTGAGCACCTCCTCACTGCCCTTGTGCTCCAGCCTCTTGCCCAGCTCCCGTGGCTTTCTCTGCACACGCTCCAGCCCCTCAATCACTTTCTGATTCACAGGGCCCACAGCTGCACACAGCACTCCAGCTGTGGCTGCAGCGCTGCCCAGCACAGGGCAACGCTCACTGCCCTGCTCCTGCTGCCCCTCTGCTGCTGACACAGGCCACCATGCCCTTGGCCTTCTTGGCCACTTGGCCACACGCTACCTCATCTTCAGCTGCCCTGGACTGGCAGCACCCCTGGCTCATTTTTGCCCACGCAGCTCCCCACCCACAAAGCTGTCCAACTTACTTCAGATACAGCATTCACCATTTCTGCATGGCCTTCCTCTTCTGAGAAATACAACACAGCAGTCAAGGACTTGAAGCTTCACCCCCACTCCAGGCTCCAAGGCACTCACCAGAGCGGCAGACTTCAGCGCAAAAAGCATCAACAGAAACTTGCCCCTTTGCTGTGGGCCTCACAAGGAGGCTTCGCCACTCTGCACTTGGTTTCTTTGGCCACATGCAACAAGAATGGGCCCCCACGGCTACATTGACAACACAATCATCTCCTTGCAGCCTAGCAAAAGCCAAAAGGCACCTGTGCCAACAGAGACTCTACAAGTGAAGAATGACTCAAGAAAACTGCAGAACACTTCCACAAGGCAAAGACACCTTTCCAAAGAGGGAAAACAAACCAACAAAGCCTTTTCACCTCCAGCCCTACCACGTACGCCCTTGGCGATAATACCCTAGAAGCCAAGAGATGGAGCCTCCCAGGGCCAAGCAGCCAGAAGCTCACCCGCAGCCCCCAGCTCATCAGTGCCCCAGCATGACAGGTCAAAGGCCAATTTCTATCTGTCACCGCCTGCAGGAGATGGCTACGACCTTCAGGACTCCAGCACTCAGCATCGTCAGCCAGCAACAGCAAGTGCTGGCTGCTCAGAAACTTGCACCTCTGCCTTGAACTAAAGACAGCACAAAACACAGCGGGCACTTACTGTCTTTGTATGAGCATGCTGTCGTGTGACCACAGCTGGACGCTGGCGGTCATCTTGCTCATCTTCCAACTCTCGGGCTATTTCAGTAATAGCAGAGAGACCGACGGGAAAGTCGGCTCTCGGTCTTGTCACCTGTGGCAAGGGAGAAGCATGAGGGACAGGTAGTTAGTTATCTATCATTTCAAACCCCATTTCTCCTCAGATCTACAACCACATCCTCTAACGAGAACTCATCAAGTTTGTTACTAATGGCATTCTAAGTCACTCCAACCACATTGAAATGGGCCAATTCAACTGAATAGAATATTGCTAAGAATTGAATAGCCCTCCCTGGCTGCTATCAGCAAGCAAGGTTGTCTCTGCAAAACACAGCTTTTCTTTCTTGAAACCTTTGAAGTGGACAAACAGGAAAGAGCCAGAAAGGCCTTTGCGATTGCTGCCACAGACATGGAAAAACCAAAAAGATTCAGAAACCCTTCCAGTGTTTGATAAGGACCAGAAAAGGAGTGCAGAATCATCCTTGCTTGCTGGAGAAAGAGAAAATGAACAGGGCTTCTCCTCCTAGCAAACCAACAAACAACAAGATGCAAGTGTCACACACTCCAGTGTCTAAAACACTTGGATGCAGTGAGGGGACGTTTGGCAGGGAAACAAACAGCCCTTGTGCGGAGCACTGTCATGTAGGCATCTATGGAAGTCTGCATGAAGGTCCCTCCCGAGCCTCCCGCTGTCCAGGCTAAAGCTCCCTGAGCACCTCCTCACTGGCCTTGTGCTCCAGCCTCTCGCCCAGCTCCCGTGGCTTTCTCTGCACACGCTCCAGCCCCTCAATCACTTTCTGATTCACAGGGCCCACAGCTGCACACAGCACTCCAGCTGTGGCTGCAGCGCTGCCCAGCACAGGGCGACGCTCACTGCCCTGCTCCTGCTGCCCCTCTGCTGCTGACACAGGCCACCATGCCCTTGGCCTTCTTGGCCACTTGGCCACACGCTACCACATCATCAGTTGCCCTGGACTGGCAGCACCCCTGGCTCATTTTGGCCCACGCAGCTCCCCACCCACAAAGCTGTCCAACTTACTTCAGATACAGCATTCACCATTTCTGCATGGCCTTCCTCTTCTGAGAAATACAACACAGCAGCCAAGGACTTGAAGCTTCACCCCCACTCCAGGCTCCAAGGCACTCACCAGAGCGGCAGACTTCAGCGCAAAAAGCATCCACAGAAACTTGCCCCTTTGCTGTGGGCCTCACAAGGAGGCTTCGCCACTCTGCACTTGGTTTCTTTGGCCACATGCAACAAGAATGGGCCCCCACGGCTTCATTGACAACACAATCATCTCCTTGCAGCCTAGCAAAAGCCAAAAGGCACCTGTGCCAACAGAGACTCTTCAAGTGAAGAATGACTCAAGAAAACTGCAGAACACTTCCACAAGGCAAAGACACCTTTCCAAAGAGGGAAAACAAACCAACAAAGCCTTTTCACCTCCAGCCCTACCACGTACGCCCGTGGCCATAATACCCTAGAAGCCAAGAGATGGAGCCTCCCAGGGCCAAGCAGCCAGAAGCTCACCCACAGCCCCGAGCTTATCAGTGCCACAGCATGACAGGTCAAAGGCCAATTTCTATCTGTCACCGCCTGCAGGAGATGGCTACGACCTTCAGGACTCCAGCACTCAGCATCGTCAGCCAGCAACAGCAAGTGCTGGCTGCTCAGAAACTTGCACCTCTGCCTTGAACTAAAGACAGCACAAAACACAGCGGGCACTTACTGTCTTTGTATGAGCATGCTGTCGTGTGACCACAGCTGGACGCTGGCGGTCATCTTGCTCATCTTCCAACTCTCGGGCTATTTCAGTAATAGCAGAGAGACCGACGGGAAAGTCGGCTCTCGGTCTTGTCACCTGTGGCAAGGGAGAAGCATGAGGGACAGGTAGTTAGTTATCTATCATTTCAAACCCCATTTCTCCTCAGATCTACAACCACATCCTCTAAAGAGATCTCATCAAGTTTGTTACTAATGGCATTCTAAGTCACTCCAACCACATTGAAATGGGCCAATTCAACTGAATAGAATATTGCTAAGAATTGAATAGCCCTCCCTGGCTGCTATCAGCAAGCAAGGTTGTCTCTGCAAAACACAGCTTTTCTTTCTTGAAACCTTTGAAGTGGACAAACAGGAAAGAGCCAGAAAGGCCTTTGCGATTGCTGCCACAGACATGGAAAAACCAAAAAGATTCAGAAACCCTTCCAGTGTTTGATAAGGACCAGAAAAGGAGTGCAGAATCATCCTTGCTTGCTGGAGAAAGAGAAAATGAACAGGGCTTCTCCTCCTAGCAAACCAACAAACAACAAGATGCAAGTGTCACACACTCCAGTGTCTAAAACACTTGGATGCAGTGAGGGGACGTTTGGCAGGGAAACAAACAGCCCTTGTGCGGAGCACTGTCATGTAGGCATCTATGGAAGTCTGCATGAAGGTCCCTCCCGAGCCTCCCGCTGTCCAGGCTAAAGCTCCCTGAGCACCTCCTCACTGCCCTTGTGCTCCAGCCTCTTGCCCAGCTCCCGTGGCTTTCTCTGCACACGCTCCAGCCCCTCAGTCACTTTCTGATTCACAGGGCCCACAGCTGCACACAGCACTCCAGCTGTGGCTGCAGCGCTGCCCAGCACAGGGCGACGCTCACTGCCCTGCTCCTGCTGCCCCTCTGCTGCTGACACAGGCCACCATGCCCTTGGCCTTCTTGGCCACTTGGCCACACGCTACCTCATCTTCAGCTGCCCTGGACTGGCAGCACCCCTGGCTCATTTTGGCCCACGCAGCTCCCCACCCACAAAGCTGTCCAACTTACTTCAGATACAGCATTCACCATTTCTGCATGGCCTTCCTCTTCTGAGAAATACAACACAGCAGTCAAGGACTTGAAGCTTCACCCCCACTCCAGGCTCCAAGGCACTCACCAGAGCAGCAGACTTCAGCGCAAAAAGCATCAACAGAAACTTGCCCCTTTGCTGTGGGCCTCACAAGGAGGCTTCGCCACTCTGCACTTGGTTTCTTTGGCCACATGCAACAAGAATGGGCCCCCACGGCTTCATTGACAACACAATCATCTCCTTGCAGCCTAGCAAAAGCCAAAAGGCACCTGTGCCAACAGAGACTCTTCAAGTGAAGAATGACTCAAGAAAACTGCAGAACACTTCCACAAGGCAAAGACACCTTTCCAAAGAGGGAAAACAAACCAACAAAGCCTTTTCACCTCCAGCCCTACCACGTACGCCCTTGGCCATAATACCCTAGAAGCCAAGAGATGGAGCCTCCCAGGGCCAAGCAGCCAGAAGCTCACCCACAGCCCCGAGCTTATCAGTGCCACAGCATGACAGGTCAAAGGCCAATTTCTATCTGTCACCGCCTGCAGGAGATGGCTACGACCTTCAGGACTCCAGCACTCAGCATCGTCAGCCAGCAACAGCAAGTGCTGGCTGCTCAGAAACTTGCACCTCTGCCTTGAACTAAAGACAGCACAAAACACAGCGGGCACTTACTGTCTTTGTATGAGCATGCTGTCGTGTGACCACAGCTGGACGCTGGCGGTCATCTTGCTCATCTTCCTCCTCTCGGGCTATTTCAGTAATAGCAGAGAGACCGACGGGAAAGTCGGCTCTCGGTCTTGTCACCTGTGGCAAGGGAGAAGCATGAGGGACAGGTAGTTAGTTATCTATCATGTCAAACCCCATTTCTCCTCAGATCTACAACCACATCCTCTAACGAGAACTCATCAAGTTTGTTACTAATGGCATTCTAAGTCACTCCAACCACATTGAAATGGGCCAATTCAACTGAATAGAATATTGCTAAGAATTGAATAGCCCTCCCTGGCTGCTATCAGCAAGCAAGGTTGTCTCTGCAAAACACAGCTTTTCTTTCTTGAAACCTTTGAAGTGGACAAACAGGAAAGAGCCAGAAAGGCCTTTGCGATTGCTACCACAGACATGGAAAAACCAAAAAGATTCAGAAACCCTTCCAGTGTTTGATAAGGACCAGAAAAGGAGTGCAGAATCATCCTTGCTTGCTGGAGAAAGAGAAAATGAACAGGGCTTCTCCTCCTAGCAAACCAACAAACAACAAGATGCAAGTGTCACACACTCCAGTGTCTAAAACACTTGGATGCAGTGAGGGGACGTTTGGCAGGGAAACAAACAGCCCTTGTGCGGAGCACTGTCATGTAGGCATCTATGGAAGTCTGCATGAAGGTCCCTCCCGAGCCTCCCGCTGTCCAGGCTAAAGCTCCCTGAGCACCTCCTCACTGGCCTTGTGCTCCAGCCTCTTGCCCAGCTCCCGTGGCTTTCTCTGCACACGCTCCAGCCCCTCAATCACTTTCTGATTCACAGGGCCCACAGCTGCACACAGCACTCCAGCTGTGGCTGCAGCGCTGCCCAGCACAGGGCGACGCTCACTGCCCTGCTCCTGCTGCCCCTCTGCTGCTGACACAGGCCACCATGCCCTTGGCCTTCTTGGCCACTTGGCCACACGCTACCACATCTTCAGTTGCCCTGGACTGGCAGCACCCCTGGCTCATTTTGGCCCACGCAGCTCCCCACCCACAAAGCTGTCCAACTTACTTCAGATACAGCATTCACCATTTCTGCATGGCCTTCCTCTTCTGAGAAATACAACACAGCAGCCAAGGACTTGAAGCTTCACCCCCACTCCAGGCTCCAAGGCACTCACCAGAGCGGCAGACTTCAGCGCAAAAAGCATCAACAGAAACTTGCCCCTTTGCTGTGGGCCTCACAAGGAGGCTTCGCCACTCTGCACTTGGTTTCTTTGGCCACATGCAACAAGAATGGGCCCCCACGGCTACATTGACAACACAATCATCTCCTTGCAGCCTAGCAAAAGCCAAAAGGCACCTGTGCCAACAGAGACTCTTCAAGTGAAGAATGACTCAAGAAAACTGCAGAACACTTTCCACAAGGCAAAGACACCTTTCCAAAGAGGGAAAACAAACCAACAAAGCCTTTTCACCTCCAGCCCTACCACGTACGCCCTTGGCCATAATACCCTAGAAGCCAAGAGATGGAGCCTCCCAGGGCCAAGCAGCCAGAAGCTCACCCGCAGCCCCCAGCTCATCAGTGCCCCAGCATGACAGGTCAAAGGCCAATTTCTATCTGTCACCGCCTGCAGGAGATGGCTACGACCTTCAGGACTCCAGCACTCAGCATCGTCAGCCAGCAACAGCAAGTGCTGGCTGCTCAGAAACTTGCACCTCTGCCTTGAACTAAAGACAGCACAAAACACAGCGGGCACTTACTGTCTTTGTATGAGCATGCTGTCGTGTGACCACAGCTGGACGCTGGCGGTCATCTTGCTCATCTTCCTCCTCTCGGGCTATTTCAGTAATAGCAGAGAGACCGACGGGAAAGTCGGCTCTCGGTCTTGTCACCTGTGGCAAGGGAGAAGCATGAGGGACAGGTAGTTAGTTATCTATCATTTCAAACCCCATTTCTCCTCAGATCTACGACCACAGACTCTAAGGAGAAGTCATCAACTTTGTTACCAATGGCATTCCAAGTCACTCCAACCACATTGAAATGGGCCAATTCAACTGAATAGAGTATTGCTAAGAATTGAATAGCCCTCCCTGGCTGCTATCAGCAAGCAAGGTTGTCTCTGCAAAACACAGCTTTTCTTTCTTGAAACTTTGAAATGGATAAATAGGAAAGAGCCAGCAAGGCCTTGGCGATTGCTGCCAGAGGCACGGAAAAACCAAAAAGATTCAGAAACCCTTCCAGTGTTTGATAAGGATCAGAAAAGTAGTGCAGAATCATCCTTGCTTGCTGGAGAAAGAGAAAATGAACAGGGCTTCTCCTCCTAGCAAACCAACAAACAACAAGATGCAAGTGTCACACACTCCAGTGTCTAAAACACTTGGATGCAGTGAGGGGACGTTTGGCAGGGAAACAAACAGCCCTTGTGCGGAGCACTGTCATGTAGGCATCTATGGAAGTCTGCATGAAGGTCCCTCCCGAGCCTCCTGCTGTCCAGGCTAAATTTCCCTCAGGACCTCCTCACTGCCCTTGTGCTCCAGCCTCTTGCCCAGCTCCCGCGGCTTTCTCTGCACACGCTCCAGCCCCTCAATCACTTTCTGATTCACAGGGGCCCACAGCTGCACACAGCACTCCAGCTGTGGCTGCAGCGCTGCCCAGCACAGGGCGACGCTCACTGCCCTGCTTTTGCTGCCCTTCTGCTGCTGACACAGGCCACCATGCCCTTGGCCTTCTTAGCCACCTGTCTACATGCTGCCTCATCTTCAGCTGCCCTCGACTGGCAGCACCCCTTGTTCATTTCCGCTCACACAGCTCCCCAGCCAAAAGTTGCCCATCTCAGTTCAGATACAGCATCCTCCACCATTTTAAGATGGCCTTCTTGTTCTACACTGCATGTTCTAAGGAGATGTCTTTAAATGGATAGGAATAGAATTCTCAGTCACTCTCACTAAATTAAAATGGCCTAAGTCTACTCTATAGGAAATTTCTTTTAGTTCAGTGTTCCCCTGTGGCTGCCGTCTGCAAGCAACCTTCTTTCTTCAAAACTGAGTTGCTAGTTCTTCAGGGCTCTGAGATGCAAATTAGGAAATATCCACTTATGCCTTTTTTTTTTCTTTGAAGGCATGAAGATGGATTCTGTTTTGGCCTCCCTAGCTAGCCCTCTAACTCTACTGCTACTGGCCAAGCTTACAGCTCGCTCTACAATTCCTAAACATCTGGAACACGAAATCTCCTTTTCTCACTCACCTCAGCATCAGCACCACTGAAGACATGCTTCACGTGACCTGTATTGGGCAAGGGAAAATGAACCAGATGCTGTCAGAAAACTGCCTGGGTTGCTGAATCCCAGAAAACAAGTCAACCCAAACAGAGATGATTTTCATTTCACAAAATCCCTTCAGGAGACACATTTCATTCACACAGCCAGCAAGAGATCAGGACAATATTCTTGGTTATGCCTACACTTTGGCCGTTTTGCCAGTATATGAATTCAAACGTAATCAAGAAAATGCAAATTCTTCTTGAACACTCAATGCTCCTGTTCTACCAAACACATAAAACAGCTTCTAAAATCTCTCCTTCAGGTCCTTTTTTAAAAAAATCAGTTGCATGCACTAATTCTCATTTAACTTGCTGAAAACAATTGCACAGAAAAGCTTCCCAAAATCCCCCTGAGCTGTGGCAGTTTTCTTGTGGAAGAGCAGAGCAGCAGCTCCAGGGCTCGGGAGCAGACACTGGCTGCTTTAGAATTTGCACTTCCTTGCAAAAGGAATCACTATTTTAGCACTCAGCAAAAGGTCAAGTTGGACCTTGGTCAAATCCTTTCATGAGAAAATTTAGAAAGAGAGAAGCTTTCCCTGAATTCTGGGAACAACTGCAGAGTTATTACAAGGCCCTCCAAGAAGGTCTCTCACTCTACATTTTCAGAGGTGTCTTGATTGTCCCAGCAAACTGAGGAAATGACAGACTCTAGTGCCACAGACTCTCCTATAGAGGGAACGGAGGCCCTGCAGGTTCCCTTACAAATGCTGCCCCTGTGGCTACAGACACCCCCTTTTCAGCTGAACATCCTGACAGGAGTTTCACCAAACCAGTGGCATCCTAATGCTCTTTCTGCTTCTAAATAAGAAACTCAGTCACTAAGAAAGAGCAGGAAGACATACAAAAGCCAGGTTAGGTTACACCCAGGGAAAACCTCTACTTACGTGCCAAGTGAGTCACGAAATATACAGAATAAGGAACACCAAATGCTGCAATAATTGCAGAAGCAAGTCCCGCAATCATTGTAGCACTGCTCTGCAAGTTTGCAGACTGTGCTCCAACACTAGGAAAAGCGAGGCTCTTATCAGTGTGCAGGTACCCACTGACAAATGCCTCAACCAGGAGAATGCTCCTGCACTGAACAAGCCCTAGGGCTGCTCTGACACTCAGGCCTTACATGCACCAAGGCAACCTTCTGATGTCACCACGACAATGTGGCAACCATGCCGTGACATCACAAAGCAAACACTCTATGCTGCTCTGTGAATTTATGCCAAGCAATAACCAACCTTCCCTACAGCACACGCAAACAGCCTGGGAAGTTCTCCTCGGTCAAAAAGCAGCACAAATTCCCCTCGTAGGCCAAACCCTGTTGTTCAAGGGATCCAAGAGTAACTCCAAGAGTGCACAAAGCACCTACAGCCTGCACCCCAACGGAGCACTCAGATGGGACACAAGCAAAGGAAACCAGACCAAGAAAATTGCCCACAGTATTGCACATCTCAGAAATTACCTGCGTTTCATAACTTTTTAAAGGTTTCTTAGACCTTAACAAAGGACTGAATAAGGAAAGATTGCAGCACTGTCACAGTTACAGCTAGTCACAATCTCCGTGACTAGCAGCCACATGCTCATCTACAAAAAGGATGCTCTGCCTTTTTTATCCTTAGCCCCTCCCAATGTTTTGTCAGTCAACTCTTTCTCTGCTGTCCATTGCTGGAGATTACTTTCTCGCATCTTCCTTGGAGGTCAGGTGTTGTTACACCCCGCCTCCTGGTCACAAGCCAGCCCACTCCAAAAGCCCTGACTCCTAAGGCTATTACAAGGGGGATAAGAAAGAGGACTATGGGAGGATATTTTACAATAGCATTACTTTACATTTGAACATCCACATAACATCTATCTCTTAATTGTGAGAGCCAACTCTGTCATTACTCACCTATAGCGCACAGAACTAGAAGAGAAGGCACTGTTGGCATAACAGCTGAAATCATTCCCCTTTCAAAGCTGCACTGCTCACCGATTGGATTGACCAATACATTGTTTCTCTTTCAAGGGTCAAGTTCCCATCTGGTAAACAATACACTTTTCTTCATTGCCTTGTCAACCTGCTCAAACATGGATCAAATATGGCAGGGCCTTAGGCACGATGCCAGTTCCTGACACAGTCGTTTGGGAAATATCCCATTCCTCAAATTCTCCTTTCCTGGTCAAGAGCCTCCTAAAAACACTTTCTTCCCTCTGAATGCATTCCAGCTACCTTCTTATAAGGAGGACCGCTCTCCTTATTCTCAAGGCCAAGATAGCCACTCGCACACAGTAAGCACTGCAGTGGGGGAATACAGGGTTCAGCACCGCCTGTTAAAGCTAAAGGAATTCACAAGACTAAACCTTGTTATACTTAATGCCTCTCCTTCCTATTCTGGGAATCAAACACAAACCTTTCATGAACACACCCTGCAAGTGCTCTTGCTGAGTGAAGCCACACTGCTGTGTCAATAAAGCAGCCGGGACTGAGTTTCTTCATGCAGAGAAAGCTAATTCTTTATTCACATAACTCATTTTTATACCGTTTTCACAGACCTCGTGTTCAACTCCAAATGGCTGGTAGTTTTCTTGCCACACAATTCATTGCTTAGAAAGTGTTTTGGTGTATACATGCTAAGACTCTCTTTTATTCAGGTGATTACATTTTTTCTTTGTGGACTCTTATGGGACAGATCTCTTATTTATTACAGATGTAAACAGTTTTCTTAGCACAAGAGCTTGTTGTGTTAACTGCACTCATTCTTAGAACTTTTCCCATGGGAAGTAAGCTGGCTGCACCTAGAAGACATAACAGGACAGCTGGGAATTTAGCAGAGCAAGGCCTTATTTTAGAAGGCCTTTCTTTTCTAATAGCCCTACATGTGGGCAACACATTGTGACTTCCTTTCAGATATTAATGAAGAAAACACAGATTGCCTACTGAAATTATTCTGCTCTCTTCCAAATCAGTTCACTCCTCAAGCAAAACCCTCAGGTACATCCCCGATTCCCTCTCTGTCAGCAGCTCACAGCTGCATTGCACAGCGCTTGCTGTGCACAGACAGCACAAAGCAGGCTGGCCTGGCGGCCCTGAATATTTCTGCAAAACACTCTGCATCTCCCCCCTTTGCTGTGGCTCAGTGCACAACTGCAGGATTGCAGGCGCTTCCTCCCAGAGCTGCGTGAGGCGCTGGCTCCTGCAGATGTGACCGGCCGAGCTGTCCCTGCCTCCCGCTGGCCTCGCTTCCCCGGGCAGAAGTGCCGTGCCTGAAGGAGGCCGCCCTGTGCTCCAGCCTGCCGAGCAGCCCGGCTCCCTGCCCCGGTGCCCAGAGTGAGCACACACTGCTGACCTTGCCCAGCACTTACAGGGCAGCCGGCAGAAGAGGAGGAATCGTCAGCCAGCCCAGCGGCCCTCGGCTGCCCTTGGCCTTTCTCTGCTCCCGGGCACACTCCAGACGGCCGATGCCTCCAGTGCGGGCTGTGCCCAGCACGGCTGCGCTTCCCCTCGGCAGCAGCCAGCTGCCCCCCGGGCTATGAGAGCGGAGGATTCGCCCGTTCCCAGCAAGAGGCACCCAGGGCCCGGCTGCTGCCTCTCGCAGCTACAAGGGCCTCCTTCCAGCCTGCCTCTGCCCAGGCTCGGGCTCTGCCGGCCTCTGCCGGGCTCTGCTGCGGCTCCGCCCCGGCCAAGGCCGGGCCCGCTCTCCCCTCACAGGCGCTGACAGCTCCGCGCCACAGGAGACCTTCCCGAGCACCCTCTCTGAACTTTCTGCTCTCTCACTTCAGCAAGGCTCTCCTTCCACCAAAGACATTGCATTTAGGGATACCAATGCAAGTGGCAGGAACCCAAATGCTCTCGAGTCAAACTGAATGCACACAGTGTTTTGGTTCTGCAAGCAGAAGTGCCACAGCTGTGCCAAAAGGGGCCAGTGGCCCATATTTTAAAGGCAGTGTGGTCTGGAGAGAATTAATAAAGAGGAGCTGTCCCCACTTTAAAACTGTACCAAAGATGCCATAAATCATCTGACATCTGACAATTCAGAAGGACTGCAGAGTTTATTCACAGGGTGAAAAGGAAAGGAATCTTCCTGATAAGCCAAAGTTTCAGAAACTTTATTTTCAGTCCTAATCGATAATCCTAATCTACAATCCTACTTTACAAAAGTACTCTTCAGTCCTACTCTAAGCTGCTTATGGAGTAAATGGTCCTGATAGGATTAGCACAGCGTTTGCTTCACTTTTTTTCTCTTCACTGAATGGTAAGTAGGGCCTGGGTGTACACTGGCATGTCTGATTCGAATGGATGCTACTCACAGGAAAAAAAGACAACAGAAACCAATGAACCATGACTTTCCATGCTCAGTGCTTCACAGACTCAATCAGGATTCCTCTGGTTCCTCGAAAGACCCAGAAAGTACAACGATGGGACCATCTACTCCCCACTTGTCATTGTGCAGGACCTTGCCATAACAGGCAAACGTGGCCCAGAATCCCACTCATCTCTTAATTGTGATGTCTTCATCTAAGTGGGATTTTTGCCCTGCCAGTGCTCTAGAAATGGTGCTTTCTGTCCCTGGGATTTCTTCCTTTCAGGAAACTCTAATGACTCACATAGTGCCTGTCTTTGAAAGACAGGCACTGTGCAGATTTCCACAGGGACAGAAAGCAGTGTCTGCCTTTCCATGCCCTGCCCCTCCTGTGCTGGGTGGCACCTTCCTTCCCAGCAGGGCCAGCCCAGTGGCTATTCCCGGGGTGCCCCCTCCCCGGCTCAGTTGGGACCCGTGCCCCGGGGGGGTCGGCCCGCCGTTCCCGGGACCGGCCGGTGCCCGCGGACACCACCCGTGGGGGCTCCCCCGGCCCCCCCGGGACCCGCGCTGGGGAGGGGCCGCTCCCCCGCTTCCGCATCATCCCCGGCCCGGGCGGGCCCACGCCGAAGGTGGGAGTCGGGCCCCACCACTCCCATGCAGCCTAGCAGCTACTGAGAACCGGTAATTAAAAGTATGCCGTTAACAGAACATTACAACATGAAATTATAAACCATAAATAGTTAGGACTCCCACTTGGCAGTTATTGGTTTCAGTTGTGAATTTTGCAGTCTAAAAAAAATGGATAACCTTTTTTTTTGTTCATAACAGGGGTTGCGAGGGGTTCGGCTGGAGCAGCTTTTTATCCCGGTGCATTGGGGGCATTGCCGCGGGGCTGGGGTCCCGGGGAAGGCGCAGCAGGACAGGGTGGCAGTGGTTGGTTTGTGGATTTGTTGTTGGATGTTTTGTTGGCGGCCCCGGGCGGGCTGTGGGAGCCGGGAGCGGCCGGGCGGGCCCGGAGCCGCCCCTCGGGCCGGGAGCCCCCGGGCAGAGCTCTGTGCTCGGGGCCGAGGCCCGGGCGGCCCGGGGAGCGCTCGGCGGCCCGTGGGCCCCCGGCGCAGGCGGGTCCGTGTGGCCGGGCCGGCCCAGCCGTGTCCGCAGCGGGCTCCGAGAGGAGCGGCCCGGCCCGGCCGTGGCCGTGCGGGGCCTGCCGGGGCTCGGGGAACCGGGCCGGGCAAAGGCTGAGCGAGAGCGGGGGAAGCGCTGGCACAGAGGCCCCGGGCTCGCCGTGCCCCCCGGCCACGCAGCCGGGCTCGGGGGCCGCCTCGCTCAGAGCCGGCCCCTGCTTCGGGGGTCCCTGGGCAGGGGGCGGCGGGGGCTGCCGGAGCTCTGTGCCCGGGGCTGGGCGCGGCTGCCGAGGCAACGGAGGATGCAGGGTCCGCCCGCGCTGGGGCTGCCTCTGCCCGGCCCAGGGCCTGCCCTGTCAGCCCAGAGCCACGTGGGGATCGCCCGGTACCGGCAGGGCGGGCAGGGAAACCGGCAATGGGGGAGCAGAAACGGGCAATACGAGAGCTGGGGATGCTCCAGAAGCATGGACATGTTGGGAGCATGGACGGGGTGGGGCACGTGGATACCCCAGGACCCTGAAACAGGGACTGTGGACAGTGCTGAGCCCTGGGACACCTGGGATGCCCAAGTGGTGAGCCCAGAGAAGGGGAACCTGCGGGATTGGCAGGAGCACCAGCAGCCCAGAGAGGGGGAGCACCAATACATACTTGACCCGCAGTGACCCAGACAGGGGGGCCTCCATGAGCCCAGAGAAGAGAGACCAGAGAGGGGAAACTCAGGGTTGGATGGTTTTGCTGCATCTTGGTCATTTGTGTATTTTGGGGATTGAATCTTGTTGTTTTGGAGGTTTATATGGGCGGCAGATTCCCAGTGACTTCCAGGGATGGACTTGGGCAGGAGGAACCCCCTAAGCCAATGTGCTCATATACTGTATTTTTCCCCAAACCAGGATTTCTCTTTCCCAAACCTTGGCTGGATGGGGAAGGAGGCTGTGAGGAAGATGTCCCGGGACACCCGGGCAGGTGAGGTGGGAGTCAGTGCCCCTTTCCCCCTCTCTTCTGATCCATCTCCCAGCCCAGCATGGCCCCTGGCTACAGAACAATCCTGCTGCCAGTGCTGTCCTGCCAGGGACACATTGGGAGGATCTCCTTCCCCTTCTTTGTGGCATGGAGGGAAATCCCATCCTTGCCTTGTCCTTTCTCCCCCAGACAAGGAGCTGAGGATGGAGACCAACGAGGACAGATCCCCACGGCAGCAGAACCTCATAGAAGAGGCTGTTTTGAGCAACTCCACAGCACAGGAATTGAACAGGGAGGAAAATATCCAGAGATTCCACACAAGGTGGGGCTGCAAACCCAGCCTAGGGTGCTCTGAGGAGGAAAGAGCCACCCTGTGCCAGGAAGGTGGCCAGAGCTTCAGCCAGAGCTCAGAGCTGGTGATCTGTGGAGCAGCTTCAAGATTGGGAGAATCCCTGCAAATGCTTGCAGTGTGGGAAGAGCTTCAGGCAGAGCAACAACCTGATCGGCCAGCAGATGATTCACACTTCGGAATGGCCCTACGAGTGTGGGGAGTGTGGGAAGGGCTTCAGCTGAAGCTCCAACCTCATCATCCACCAAATGATCCACACTGGGGACAGGCCCTACCAGTGTCCTGAGAGTCAGAAGAGGTTTCAGACCAGCTCCTGTCTCCTCCTGCATCAGCGGATTCACAGGGAGGAGAGACCCTCCTGCGGCCCCAACTGCAAGAAGGGCTTCAAGCAGAACACCACCCTTGTCATCCACTGGGGCATCCACACTGGGGAGAGGCCCTGTGAGTGTCCCCAGTGTGGGAAAAGCTCCTCAGTCAGCTCTAACTTCAGCAATCACCAACGGAGGGACCCGTAAGGGAAGCCCTGCGAGTGCCCCAGCTGCAGGAAGGGCTTCGTGCACTGCTCCAACTCCATCCTCCATTGGAGGACCCACGTTGGTCAGAGCCCTTCAGACCCACGTTCCCAGTGATCTGAGTTGGGAAGACACTTGGCTACTTATCCTTTTGTTTTGGCCCTAATTTTCTTTTGAGTTATCTTCATCCCTTAAACCAGACAAAACTGGGGGAAAAAACAAATTCATTGAAGGCATCTAAAGCCCTACTGATTTTTTACAAGTGTTACAGGAGAATCTGGGATTCAGAGAGATACTTGAGGGGAGGTTGGGGGTATTTGATATAATGGTCTCCATTTCTTGGCACTGAAAGACATGAGAGGGTTCAATCTGTCACCTCAAAACCGCTCAATGCCACTGGAAACTCCTCAATCCCAGCCCAAAATGCCTCAATTCCACAGCCCTTCAGGGTGGAATGGGGTTGGAAGGGGATTGGGTGCAGTGTGCTGCTAATCAGGAGGGGTGAGATGGGCATGGGGTGGGGCAGGATGGGTGGGATGGAGTTTGGGTGGTTTGAAATGGGGGGAATAGGTCTTGGGAAAGGGGGTCTTGATGTCCAGCAGGGGTGGGATGGGTTGGGTTGGGACTGGGGAGGTGAGGTGGGGTCTGGAACGAGACAGCCAAAGTTTGGGAATGATGAAGGGAGGGGGAGCCCGTTACTGAATGAGTTTTTGGATATGGAAACGATGACAAATCCCACGGCCCTGGAGCTCAGAGCAGCTGAGGTGGCGCTGGATCCAAGGCTGACTGTGGGTCTCTCTTTCCTTCTGACTCTTCCCCTGATTTCCTCTTCTCAAAATCCACTCCTTCTCTGGGCAAACTGTTCCAGGAGAGTCTTTTCTCTGAATCCCTACCTAAGCCATTTGGATCTCTTTCCATTTGGATCCATTCTCCCTTGTCCTGTCCCTGCCTGCCCTCGTACAAAGTCCCTGTCCAGCTTTCTTGTAGGTTGCCCTCAGGTACTGGAAGGCCAGGGCTCAATCAAGTCCAAGTCTCTTTCCCAGGCTGAAGAAGCCGAGCTGTGTCAGCCATTCCTTGCAGGAGAGGAGCTGCAGCCCTCACATCATCTCGGTGTCCCTCCTGGGCACCTGCTGCAGCGTGTCCACGTCCTTGCCGTCCGTGCTGGGGAGCCCGGCAGAGGCGGACGCAGCACTGCAGGTGCAGGGTCAGCGGCGGGGAGGAGACACGGCCCTGACAGTGGCAGCGTTTTCTCCTCTGAGAGCGCCTCTGAGCTGAGTGAGCTAGTGAAGGCTGTGGAGCAAATGAGACCTGGGAGTGAGGGAAAGGCTGGCTGGGAAGGTGTCAGATAAAGCCCGTGTGGGCATTTCTCTTTCCAAGGGGCTCCTGGGGAGACAAAGGAGACTAGAAGGATGCCCCATTCCACGACATTTCCTGGGATATGCTTTCCTGATGGTCTTGGCAGTGTCAGCGGTCTCAGGTTATTGCGAGGACTCTATGATCTTAAAGGTCTTTTCCGATGGAAACAGTTGTGCAATTCTAAACCTCCATTCCTGCTTTTGAAGGATGCAGTCCCAAATAGACCCACATTTGTGTTTTAAAGGAATTTAGCATCTACCTTTCCTTGAATCAGTCTTTAAGAGCCCTCGAAACACTTGAATTCCTTGATCCTAAGCTGTGTTTCAATTGAGGTGCTTTTGTACAGAAAGGTTGGACAATGGGAGAAATGCAGGCAATTCATCCACAATGGCACTTGTTTCATCTGCTTTTCTTCTTTCTTTCCCTATGGGTGGGAGTATTTGTCTTGTAATTTGAGTTCTGGCTCAGACTTGCTCATGCATGTGCTGTAAAATCTTATCTACCCCTTTCTACTGAAAAAAGCTTGCAGACTGGTGGGAATTGCTAGAGACAAGGCTTACAAACCAGTCCCCAGTAGGATTAGCCCAGTATCCCTGCTTAAATCCAGGTAGGCTTGTATTAAAAAGAGCAAACTATTCTAACTCACTTGCCCCCTCCCCCACCCCATTTTTATTTTTTTGTAGCTCTTGGGGCAGTCCTGTGTGCCATTCCAACTCTTTGTTATCAAATGTGTGAAGGCATGATGCTGCTGTAGCAGCAGCCTGAGTTCAGTGTGAACAAGTCCAAAGCACTGGGTCCCACAGCAGTGGGCACAGTGAGAGACTCGCCTCTGCTGCCATGGCCATGCAGCCATGGGGAGAGCAGCTGCTGGGGCTTCCCCCATTCTGCCAAGAGCAGTCTGCCTCCAGCATGTGGCCTGTATGGCCATGATTTTGCCAGAATGTGGAAAATGCAACGTTTGAAGGTATTTTGATGGTGTCTGACATCACCTGACTAGAGCAGTTTGGTAGGCAGGACGCCCTGTGGGCAGCGCCATGGCAGGGATGGGCGGCTGGCACTGGCACTGGCATTGTTTTTTTTCCTGCCAAGCTCCTGATCCAGCTGTGGGGAAGGGCACCAGCAGCTGTATCAGCCCAGCGAGCAGCAGCACATGGAGGAGACCCTCATCTGCAAAGAGCCCGTCACCCCCTTTGCTCCCCCCATGGCAGCGCAAGATGATTCCGCCTCAGGTGAAGGGCTGCAGCAGACTGGAGACTCCTTCAGCCAGGCCCTGTTGCAATCTCCTTGCTGCAGCTGTGCCTGGAGGATGCTGGCCTGCAGTGGCACTGCCGATGCCCAGGAATGCTGCTGGGCTCAGAGAGGCAGAGTGTGTACAAAAGCTGCACTCAAAGCGCTGACCGCGAGACCCCAGAGCCACTGGCAAGGGCAGCAGCTCTTCTTCATTCTGTGCAGGTGAGAGCCCAGCCTTGAAGCCTGTCCCTGGCCACAGGGAAATGCTCTGAGTATAGTTTTGAATTTTCAGGGTGTCTTGGTTTGGAAAGACAGGTGCCTGCTAAAGGAGACAGGAGCCTCCCCTGAAATGGAGAATGCAATCCCTCCTTATCTCTCCGAATTGCTATGAATTTTAAATAAGGGTTTCTCAGGCAAAAATATGGGAGCAGGAAATAACAGCTCTTTAATAGGGAAGGGAAAAAAAAAAAAAGATGAAATACAACAATGCAATACCCTAAAACAACACTGACAGAGTCAGAACACAACCTGACACCCTGCTGATCAGGGTGTTGGTAGCAGTCCGGGTGAAAAAAAGGGGCTGCAGTCCTCCTGGAGTGTCAGCTGTGGTTCTGTTGGAGCAAGGGAGTCCTGTAGGAAAGGGGTGTATTTTTCCTCCGCAGATCCGTGGAAGTAGTAGCTGATATTCCTTTGGGGAGTCCAGTGGAGGAAAAAAGCTGTGTCAGTGTGTCGGAATCTTCCAGGTTATATTGGGGTAGGAATGCTTGGCTCCTCCCTCTGGGCAAAGCATCTCACAATGGGATGTTATAGTTCTTATCAGTCATGTGGTGACATTCAATAGCTTTTTATCAGCAGATCCCTGCTGAGGGACCCTGATTATGATCATTTAGGAAGAGAGATAAGGAGAATTGCTCACTTGACACCAGACAACTGCCATACAGATGGCAATAGAAAACATCTTGCCTTGCAATCTGGAACACTGGGACAGTCCAAATGAGAATTGTTCTCAGGCAGATGTTGCAATGTTGGGTTTGGGTGTGTCTGCAGGAAAGAAAGCAGGAATAAACCCCTGCCACAACAAAGGAGAACTCTGCATGGCAAATTTGCACCCTACAGATACACTGATCATATCAGCCCCCTGAATACTGGGGGCATCTAGTGCAGAGTGCAAAGCTTTTTGAATAGATAGGAGAGAGGAGACTTGAAGAAATGATTTTGCAGATGCAGAAAAAGGGATCAGACCCACGGGTCCCATGGCTCAGGCTTCGTTCTGCCAAATCAAGCATGATTCATTTTATCCATTTTGTTGGAGAGTATTTCAGAATGACCTGCCTATTGTGCTATTTCCATTAAGAAAATTTTGAATTGTCAGGAGTGCCAAGATCAGAAATGTTTTGAGGCAGATGATGTTTATGTTGGGTTTGGGTGTCTGTGCAATAAAGAAAACAGGGAATAAACCCTTGGAACAAGGGTTCCTGAAGTAGAGCAAAAGTGGAACGTTTGGATGGTCAATTTGTTCCCTACAGCTATTGGCCAACTGAATTGTGGGCTCATCTACTGGGGAATGCAAAGCTTCTTTTACTTCCACCGCCTGGTGCCATTGTTTGTGCCCCACCACTTGGTTTGATGTGTAGAGAAATAAACAAAATCCCACACCAACAAGCTGCAACCCAGAACTGTGTGGGAATTACAGAAATAAAGGCCTTGAAAAGTAGCTTTGGAAAGGGTCTCCTTCTTAGACAGTGTGAAACGCTCAGGCCTGGCCTGGCTGGGCTAAGGGCTGGCTGTCCTTAGGAAGGGAAGGGAAAGGGATGGAGTTGGGGTGGGGTTTTGCAGCCATGGAAACGAGAGAACCACGGGTGAGCATGTCACAAAGGGGCAGCCCCACGCTGGGGTGGTGAAGGCTGTGGTTGACACAGCCACAGCGGCAGCAGACGCGTCTGGCTCTGCCTCTCTGTGCCGACCGCTGGCGACTGGAGTCACCCGACCTTGTTCAAAGGTTGGGACCAAGCTCCTGTCGCTGTCTGGTCTGAGAGCGTTCCCAAATTCAAACCCAGACTCTTCTGCCAGGCAGAAGCACGGGTTCTAACATGGATTTTACCGGAAAAGGAAAGACCCCTGAAGGAAAAGGTGAGAGTAGAAAGGAGCTGAAAGGCCAGAGCCAAATGGAAAATAATCCCCCCAGATTTCAGAGAAAACTGGTTTGTGGTAGTCAGTGCTGGCTCTGTGTCAGACTAGGTGGCTGATTCCGCAAGCTACAGATGATCCTGCAAGGACACACATGGCATCAAAACATTCTATCATTAGTTTACTCTGCTTTCTCCTTTTTGACAGTAGCCAAATCACAGTAGCCACAGTAGCCACAGCTGGCCACAGATTGGACATGGTCATGAGATCCAAGTCCTGTTGCTTTCTTTGCCATCAATGTCTGGTCTCACTGCAGATAAATTTCCCGTTCTTCCTCTGCTTACTGATTGGGTCCAACCCTGAGGACGGTATTACAGTGCTGTAGCAACACCAGAAAGGCCAGCCAGCTTGCCGAGAGGTCTTTGTGGTTTCCAGAATTAGCAGTCACAGCTGTGTGGGTCTTTCCTGGGGATTCACAGAAGGCCAGCCTCAAGAAGGAATCTTTTTTCCCCCTCCTATTGGAGCCTTCCACCTTTTCATTCAGACATGCTAACTCAATATTGTTCCGAGGAATTAAATGCAGCCTAGTTCCATGAAAAATAAAAACAGAGACATTTTCTAAAGAATTAAGAATTATTCCCCTTGAGTGCCACACTTATTAGATGTATTAATGATAAATGTGGGAGTTTGCATAACTCAATTCTTCTCTTGTGAGCATGGCTCAGCCTCACACAGAGGTAAGCAGGGAGCTGGGCCAATCTCAGGTGGGTGGAAGGGTCTTGTGGCAGCACAGGGAGCCTGTGCACATTGCCAGGGAACAGCTGTGCCCTGCGTGTGCCCCCTGCAATGAGCTGTGCTGCTGCCAGTGCCCCGTGGAGCTGTAGGGCTGCTGAGCTGTGGGGCAGGGAGAGGAGCAGGAGGGTGCATGTGCAGCTGAGCCATTCCTGGAGAGCACAGGGCTCTGGGCTCCCTGCTGTCCCAGGGCAGCCCAGAGGGGCCAGGGTGCTTCTGTGGTAGCTCTGTGCAAGTTGGGGAGGGTTTTCCCTCTGGCCTGCTCCAAGTGTCTGCTAGCAGGGGCATGTTTCCCTGTGCAGCTAATTACAAGCTGGCAGGAAATGTGTCCCATGAAAAATATAACTTCAGGTGCTTTAGGTTTGCATTGAGGCCTCTGTTCTATTTTGTGTCTCCACTTTGCAGGCCTGACAGGCTACCCTCTTGCCAAGAGGTTTTCCCTGGCAACTCCCTCTGTGCTCCTTCCCTCCAAGCCGTTGCCACCCATCCTGAAGAGCTCTCCTTCTTCCATGCCGAGTCAGACACCCAGCGGAGAGAAGGAGAATGGGAAAAATGGCAGCAGCTGGTATGAGTACAGGGCAAAAAAAGAGGAGCTGATTTCAGAGGGAAAAGGACCTAAGGTAATGAGAAAAAGCAAAGACCTGTGTGGTAAATTTTCAGTTTATGTGCTGTAGGCAGAGCTCTGGGACCTTTTCCCTGACAGGAACTGACCCTCTCACTGACCTGGCTTTGGTCCTGATCTGGCTTTTTAGCTGGGCCAGAAATGATGGGATATGAAGGAAGGGTGTGCATCTGCCCCTGCTGCCTCCAGCTCCATTCCTGGCCATGGCATGGGGGCCCTGGAGCAACTTGGGCCAGCAGAGAGCTGGCAGAGAGCAGCAGGGCAGGGAGCTCTGCTGAACTTCCTAAATGCCAGGGAGCCAGAGATGATGCATGTGTGGGAGCTGGAGAACAGCCAGCATCCTGAGAGCTGAGCAGCCTCTGGGCTCAAAGGCTGCTGGGGAAGTGTAGGAGGGAAGGGCAGCAGCAGAAGAAATGAGGGGCCTGAGAAAAGCAGGTTTTGACATCCTGCAGGATGGCATTGTGGGGACTTGGCTGGAGATCAGCACTGGCTGTTGGGTACCTTAAGGGCAGGCAGAGAACAGTGATCTAAAGCCACTGCCATGCCATCCACAAGGCCAGTGGATGCAGTGACACCTCAGAACATCTTGATGTCAAACACATGGATGCCAGCTGGGAATGTAGCCACACTTAGAGAAAAGTGAGCATGAGGGCAGAGGTGGCAAATGTGGGACAAGGTCTCTCCCTCAACTCCTCCTTTTTTATTCCCTGTCCTTGTCCAAGCTGCTCCATCAGTTTGACTTTTCCTGCCAGGTCCCAGTTGAGGGCATATCTAAATGTCTTTAGGCATGAGTGGAGGCAAGGCTGGATGCTTGATCTGAGCACTGTGTTCTACTCTTTCCAGACTTCCTTGCTGTATTCCAGTGGTGGGGAAATGAAGAAGGGGTCACTGGGACTGCCTTTGATCCCCCCCATACGCAGGGCAGGCAGTCCCCCTCTTGGCAGTGCTGCAGGGTCCCTGCCAAGCTCTCCAGAGCTGGAATTCCAGGAGTGCCAAGAGTTGAGGTAAGCCAAGGTGTCTGCTGCTGCAGTGTGCTGTTCACCTCACTCCTCCCATCTCGTCTGATTATTTTGCCCAGTCAGGTGTCCCATGTATTTAGGCAAACTTCTGCGTATTCACCATTTTGCCCACCTATAATGATTTAGGAGTATGTCATACCCAAAGGCTTTTGATCAGATCCTTCTTCTTGAGAAAACAAGGAGGTGTAATATTCTAAGGAGACAGCAGTGCCCTGACCACATGTAGCACAAGACTGTCACCAGTGTAAGGCACAAGCAGGCAAAGTCAAGCTTTGGCAGCAGTACAAAAGTAGCTGCCCTCCTTACAGACTCGTGTCTCAGCTCAGCAGCTCTTGCTGCTTCAGATAGGCTGTAGGAGCCACTTGGCTCTAAAAGGAGAGGCAGCAGAATTGGGGAGTTCTGATGCAAGTTGAAGAATGACTGCTGTGTTTCAGCCAGAGCTTGGCCAGCTCTGTGTGACTGCAGCAATGGCAAACTTAAGGACAATTAATCAGCTTTGCATCTTGTTGGGTTTGTGTGTTGCATTTCCCCCTTCATCACAGTGACCATGTTTAAAAGCTTTGCCTCCTTTCATGGTATGCCCTTTCCCTCCCTTCTCTTTCTACCTCCTCATATGTTCTTTTGTCCTCCATTTTCTCCAGGCCAAGACCCAGCATCAGAAGCAAAGAGAATTCTGAAGATGCAGGTAGGTAGAGGGCATGTCTGTCCTAGAATGACATTGTATTCTTGACACAGAGGTGACATTTGGAGAGCTTGGTTAAAAGCTATTCTTTTTAAGATTTCTTTAAATTCATTTCCATTTCTTGATGGGCTCTGCGGACTTTCCCAGAGCCAAGTCACTGGGAGTGTGCTCTGGTGGTGCAGTGAAAATTCCTCCACTTTGCAGGCGGGAATAGCTTCATTTCCTTCAAGTCTTTCCAGCCATGTCCCTCTTCACTGCTTCACTCCAAGCCATTGCCTCCCATCCGGCAGAGCTCTCCATCCTCTAACACAAATGAAATGTACAGCATGGAGAAAGAGAACAAGAGAAATGGCCCTGGCTATGATGATGAGAGAAGAAGAAACCAGGAGCAGAGTTCAGAAGGAAAAAGTTATAAGGTAAAGAGACCAAACTAAGATCTGTTCAGTGGATTTTCAGATTATTTGTTGTTGGCAGAGCTTGGAGAACTTTTCCTGTGCTGTGAGCCCAGGGAAGCAGCTGAGTCAAGGAAGAGCTCAGCTGGACACTGCTGCTTCAGGCTGTCTCTGCAATGGGTGTGTAGTGGAAAGTTCATATCCTCAGCGTGGATCAATAGCAGGAGAGGTCTTTGAATAGTTTCTGGGCTCTGTCATGGTTCCTTCTCTGTCTTATGGCTGAGAAAACACCAACAAGCAGTCAGAGCAGCTATAGTTTTCCACTCTGGAGAAGCTATCCTTCTAGACTGAGTAAACTATGGGTATCTGTGAGCCATCACTATGTCTTGGTGGTGTTTTGTGTCAGCTGTGTCTGCTTTGGAAGCAAAAAGGTGTTGGTTGGAAAAGGCAGTCCTGCAAAGTCAGTTCCAGGTTGTCTCAGCTTTTGAGTTGTACAGCCATGCCCTCTGCACAGTTGTCTCTGCTGCTGTTTCTAGAGGTCATCAGCTCCTGGGCAGCTGTGTGCTCTGGCATGGCTTTGTCCAGAGGGCAGGGAAGGGTGGTGGCCATGGGGAGAGCAGCCCAGAGCCCAGAGCCACGACTGCCTTGGCAGCAGGGTCAGGACCAGCAGTTGTTTTGGGTTTGCCGTGGGGTGCAGGAGGAGGCAGATGAACAACAGCTTTGGCAGACAGAATGTCCAATCCAAGGCTTGGGTACTTGATTTCAGCCTTGCAGAGAAAGGGCCCAGTGTAGCCCTGACAGGAACTGACCCTCTCACTGAAGTTTGAACAGGTCCTGATCTGGCTCTTTAGCTGGGCCAGAAATGATGGGATATGAAGGAAGGGTGTGCATCTGCCCCTGCTGCCTCCAGCTCCATTCCTGGCCATGGCATGGGGGCCCTGGAGCAACTTGGGCCAGCAGAGAGCTGGCAGAGAGCAGCAGGGCAGGGAGCTCTGCTGAACTTCCTAATTGCCAGGGAGCCAGAGATGATGCATGTGTGGGAGCTGGAGAACAGCCAGCATCCTGAGAGCTGAGCAGCCTCTGGGCTCAAAGGCTGCTGGGGAAGTGTAGGAGGGAAGGGCAGCAGCAGAAGAAATGAGGGGCCTGAGAAAAGCAGGTTTTGACATCCTGCAGAATGGCTTTGTAGGGACTTGGCTGGAGATCAGCACTGGCTGTTGGGTACCTTAAGGGCAGGCAGAGAACAGTGATCTAAAGCCACTGCCATGCCATCCACAAGGCCACTGGAGGCAGTGGCACCCCGGAACATCTTGATGTCAACCACGTGGAGGCCAGATGGGAATGCAGCCACATTTGCAGAAAAGTGAGCATGAGAAGAGAGGTGGCAAATGTGGGACATGGTCTGTCCCTCACCACTTCCCTTTCCTAGGTGAAGTTTTCCTGTCCTGGTCCAAGCTGCTCCCTCAGTTTGGCTTTTCCTGGCAGGTTGCAGTCAAATGCATGGCTAAATGTCTTGAGGCATGAATGGAGGCAAGGCTGGATGCTTGATCTGAGCACTGTGTTCTTCTCTTTCAAGGGTTCCCTGCTGTATTCCATTGGTGGGGGTATGAAGAAGGGATCATTGGGACTGCCTTTGATCCCCCCCATACGCAGGGCAGTCAGTACCCCTCTTGGCAGTTCTGCAGGGTCCCTGTCAAGCTCTCAAGAGCTGGAATTCCAGGAGTGCTAGGAGATGAGGTAAGCCAAGGTGTCTGTTACTCCAGTGTGCTGTTCACCTCTCTCTTCCCTTCTTGTGAGGTTATTTTGCCCAGTCAGGTGTCCCATGAATTTAGGCAAACTTCTGTGTATTCAATATTTTACCCACCAGTGATGATCCAGCACAATGTCAAAGGCAACAGCAATGTCCCTAGAGCAGAGGTGGTGGTGGGGAAGTGGAGGCAGGGCTTCAAAGAACCTCAAGATGGGTCCTCTGCTGGACTTGACTATTGATTCCCTCTGTAATTGTTGTGGTGACGTTTGGGAACTGTGCTGCATGGGATAGGGACCTGCAGGTCTTTCAATGCTGTTATCCTTGACTGTCAAATTCTGCAACCAGGAGAATATGCTTGGGCAAATATTGGCTACTGGGGAGGTGTGTGCAAATTCAGGTGCTGCTTCTGTAAACATCAGGTGTAACTTCACTGTGCCTTGGGCTCCACAGTGAAATGAGATGCCGGATAAATTTTGCAGTATAGATGTAAAATCTGATGTATAATCCAACTGATGTTTAATATTAAACTGATGTTTAATATTTTGATCTGGGCTTAAGATCAAAGAGGGCAAGGTGCTAGAGAAGAGGAATAGGACTGTACCTGATGGAAAAATATTGGCTTGGATTTGGAAGAGAAAATGTAGCTATTACGCTTATCCAAGTGCTGACAATAAAGACGGAGTCACAGAGGGATCATGCCAATTGCAAATCTTCAGTGGGGCTTTTAAAGTGTGATCTGAATATCCTTCCCTAGCAGCTGAGTTGGAAACAGCCTTTGTTTTCTGGAAAGAACCAGAAGGTGTAATATCATTCTCAGGAGACAGCAGTGCTCTGACCACATGTAGCACAAGACTGTCACCAGTGTAAGGCACGAGCAGGCAAAGTCAAGCTTTGGCAGCAGTACAAAAGTAGCTGCCCTCCTTACAGACTCGTGTCTCAGCTCAGCAGCTCTTGCTGCTTCAGATAGGCTGTAGGAGCCACTTGGCTCTAAAAGGAGAGGCAGCAGAATTGGGGAGTTCTGATGCAAGTTGAAGAATGACTGCTGTGTTTCAGCCAGAGCTTGGCCAGCTCTGTGTGACTGCAGCAATGGCAAACTTAAGGACAATTAATCAGCTTTGCATCTTGTTGGGTTTGTGTGTTGCATTTCCCCCTTCATCACAGTGACCATGTTTAAAAGCTTTGCCTCCTTTCATGGTATGCCCTTTCCCTCCCTTCTCTTTCTACCTCCTCATATGTTCTTTTGTCCTCCATTTTCTCCAGGCCAAGACCCAGCATCAGAAGCAAAGAGAGTTCTGAAGATGCAGGTAGGTAGACAGCATGTCTGTCCTAAAATGACATTGTATTCTTGACTCAGAGGTGGCATTTGGAGAGCTTGGTTAAAACCAATTATTTTTAACATTTCTTTAAATTCGTTTCCATTCTTTGGTGGGCTCAGTGGACTCTCCCAGAGCCCAGCCCCTGCGAGTGTGCTCAGTTGGTGCAGTGTAAATTCCTCCAGTGTGAAGTGTTGAGTGGTACCTGGGGGCCCCTGAAATGCCATGCTGGAAGAGGATACCTTCCTCTCCATCCTGCTCATTCTGTTTTTCTCCCTGCAGCCTTTTTCGTGTCACAATTAGTAGGGAAAAAGAAGGCACTAAGCATGAAATGAGAGATGTTCCCACTCCTTCCTCCTGCTTTTGAAGCAGAAAACCTTTCCTTGGGGCACTTTCTGAGCTGAACCCTTTCAGATCTGAAAGAGGTTCATGGACATTGCCTGGTTTGGTATTGGCAGAAATATGGAAACCTCTTATGATAGAAAGTCCTTTTGAATTTTCCTATGAAGGAGAAGAAGGCTTCCAAATAGATGCAGCCTAGGCAGGGTGTGAGTTTGCCATCCTCTGACAGCACAAGCCCAAAGCCACCTATGGCAGGTTCAATCTCTTGCCCAGCTCTCTCTGCCTGTGTCAGTGTTGCAGGCTGAGGCTGGGGGAGGAGATGCCTTCTGCCTTGTCCCTGTGCCGGCCTTGCCTGACCCCTGAGAAGTGGAATTGTGCCAGACAAAATGCAGTCTCTGGTGCATCTGGGTCAGCCAATGCTTTCGAGCTGAAAGCCTCATTGACACTGTTGTTGTTCCTTTGCCATCTCTGGGTGTGTAATGATAGGAGAGATGAGACTTGAAGAAGTCTCTGATGCAGAAGAAGGGATCAGATTCCCTGGTCCCTTTGGGGATCAGGGTTAGTTCTGCCAAATCCTGGCTATGGCCTCTTTGGAATGACTCCTTGCTTGCTGATGTGCCTCTGGAATGCTTAATGCAGCTAGCCAGTAGTATTGCTCAGTAAGTAAGGTGGCATTTTTGCTGGATCAATTCTGGACTAGAAATGACCTATCTCATTAAACCTTACCTGTGTCACTTTTATTACTGAGCCCGGCATTCTACAGGGTGAAGGAATCCAGGTTTAAGACACTCATCCTGCTTGGCTACAATCTGATTTTATTCTCTGTGCAGCCATATAAAGAACTAGTTCTCTTAATTCCAACTGCTCTGTTGGAGAGTATTTCAAAATGACCTACCCTCTGCTATTTCCATTGGGGGTATTTTGGATTAACAGTATTAGCCAAGATCAGAAATATTTTGAGGCAGGTCATGTTTATGTTGGGTTTGGGTGTCTCTGCTGAAAAGACAGCAGGGAATAAACCCCTGGAAGAGGTAAGTAGAGCAAAAGTGTAACTTCTGGATGAGCACTTTGTTCCCTACAAAGACAGGCTCACAGAATACTGGGCACATCTAGTGGAGAAAGCAAAGCTTCTTTTGCATCTAAAACCTGGTGGCATTGTTTGTGTCCCAGCACTTGTTTTGTTGTAAAGAGTAATATAAAAATCCCAAAAATGCAAAACCCGACCTAGATTTGAGTGGGACCTACAGAAACAAAGACCTTGAAACCTGCTTTTGGAAACAATTCCTTCCTTGACAGTGTCAGATTCTAGAGAGCCCTGTGAATTCCCAACTGTTTGGAAGGAAAGGGATCCTGTAGTAGTGGGGAGGCAAGGGGCACCACAGGAAATAGTAGAGCCCTCCTCTCTTGGCTTGCCAGCTCCATATTGTTCAGAGAAATTAAACTGATGCTCATTTCATGAAAAATAAAAAACCAAACAATCTTTTCCGTAACTAAAATACACTTTGAATTCCTCAGCCATTAGATGGGTTGATTGTAAAGGTGTGAGTTCAATTAACTCATTTCTTCTCTTGCTCCTGAATGTCAGCTAGAGCAAAAACCCAGAGGAAGAAGGGAAAGAGCTCTTGGTGTAAGACAGGACCTGGGATGCCTCTGTTCCCAAGGAAACTGGCTGACCTGTTCAGCTTGGAGACTCATGTGCCGAACCCCGGCCTTGGGAATGGAGGTCTGGGCTCCCGGCCGGCTCAGGGGGCCTTGGCCCAGCAGCCCCAGGAGGATGGCTCAGCCTCACACAGAGGTAAGCAGGGAGCTGGGCCAATCTCAGGTGGGAGGAAGGGTCTTGTGGCAGCACAGGGAGCCTGTGCACATTGCCAGGGAACAGCTGTGCCCTGCGTGTGCCCCCTGCAATGAGCTGTGCTGCTGCCAGTGCCCCGTGGAGCTGTAGGGCTGCTGAGCTGTGGGGCAGGGAGAGGAGCAGGAGGGTGCATGTGCAGCTGAGCCATTCCTGGAGAGCACAGGGCTCTGGGCTCCCTGCTGTCCCAGGGCAGCACAGAGGGGCCAGGGTGCTCCTGTGGTAGCTCTGTGCAAGTGGGGCAGGGTTTTCCTCTGGCCTGCTCCAAGTGTCTGCTAGCAGGGGCATGTTTCCCTGTGCAGCTAATTACAAGCTGGCAGGAAATGTGTCCCATGAAAAATATAACTTCAGGTGCTTTAGGTTTGCATTGAGGCCTCTGTTCTATTTTGTGTCTCCCTTTTGCAGATCTGCTGGTTACAGTCTTACTGAGAAGTTTTCTCTGGACAGTGATGATGTTCCCTTACCCACAGAGTCCTTGCCTCCTGTCCAGAAGAGCTCTCTTTCCTCCAAGCTCAGGAAGAAGCTGCCGCCTGCCAGAAGAGTTTTTGAAGAATAGGATTTATGTGTTAGACTTGATAGTTACAGATGTATATATGTTCTGATATTTAGATGTAGTTTTGAATTAATGTGTTTTGATTCTATCTTTAAATTTTGATGACATATTTTTAATTGTGCTATGAATAAAAAGACCTGCTCAATTTTTCAAAAAGTGTCAAAGTTCAAAAGTTGGGCCAGTTGCTGCCAGGATGGAATTCTGACTATTTCTTGTTAATAATTTCATGTTGTAATCTCCTGTTAACAGTTTCCTTTTCATTACCTGTTCTTCGTAGTGCCCCGAGCCAGCCCCACCGCTGCCGGGCCGCCTGGCAGTGCTGGGGCCCAGCCCCACCTTTGGGCGCGGGCCCGCCCGTGCCGGGGGTGCCCCGGGAGCGGTGGAGCGCCCCGTACCCCAGCGCGGGTCCTGGCGGGGCCGGGGGAGCCCCGCGGGGGCGGCCCGGGGGTCCCGGGGCAGCCCGGGGGTCCCAGGGGTGGGGACCGGCCCGGGGGTCCCAGGGGTGGGGACCGGCCCGGGTCACGGTGTCCCACAAGGGCAGCTGCTGGGTGTCGCCCTGCTGTTTCCTGGGAGATGGCACCCCGACGGTGAAAGGACAGATTGACATGTAAACGACATCGGATCCAGCATGCCACGGGGAAAGACCCCGTCACCAAAGCTGGACAAAAGCCCTAAAACAACGAGCCAATATGGAATTAAGAGATCCAAGTGGTGTCTGGATGTCAGTAGCAGGGTCCAGAGCCTGCAGAGACGCTGAGGGCCTTTGTTGCCCCTCGCCCCAGCCAGAGGACTCGGCTGGAGCCAGGGACCCTGAAGGGTAAACCAAAATAAAGAACAATGGCGATATCCCCAGTGCTCTGGTGAGGACGGAACCCCCAGCTCTGCCGCTTGGTGCACAGAGCTGCACTTTCCTCCTGCTCCGAGCCACTCCTGGGAGCAGCGGCAGGGAACCGCAGACCTGTCAGGCCTTCCCACCTGAGCTGATCACTTTTAATAAAGGCATTGAAAAGGAGAAAGATCTCCTGCCCTATTTATTTCATTTGTATATATTTTGTTTTGATGATGAAAAAAGTTAAATAAATAAATAAAATTTAAATAAACTAAGAGGAGAATGGGGGACCAGGACCTGCTAGCCTAGAGATTATGGGAGTGCAGCTCACTCAATGTGCCATTGTCTTGCCACATCCTTTCCTCACTGCACATCTCCTCTTCCTCTTTGGCCATGCTTTCTTTGTGGCATTTGTGCTGCTCTTTGTTACTTGGCATTACAACGGGGCCACCTGTTGACCTCTTTGGGGGACAATGGACCCAAAAGATCCAGTCCAAAAGTTTTCTACCTAGGTGTGTTCTGTGCTCACAAAAGGCCTGAGCAAAGAAACAAAGAGAAGTGGGCCCAAATGCCAAAGCTTTGTTCCTTTGCAATCTCCCACAGATCTGGCTCACAGGTGTCTTCAATCACAATTCCATAGGTAAGAAGAGGTTGTGTATTTCACTGGGAAAAGATGCACTGCTTTGGAAAAGTCACCTGTATGTATGTTTACCCAGGACAGCAGTCCAGCTGTGTTGTTTGCACCTTATTTGCAGAAGGATGAGTGCACTGGGAGGCCAATAACAAGTGACAAGGGTTCCTCAAATCTGTACTGCAGCCTGGGTGCCATTCAGCCCAGAGCTAGGGACCACTTGTTCCCATGGAGCAGTGCTTGCCTGTGTAATGAATTCCTGCACAGCTGAAAGAAGCAATTCTGGATTCAGCTCCAGCTCTTGGTGGGCTGCATGATCATTGACAATGCTGCCCTTCCAGAAATTATTCTACAGATTCCTTTCATAGTCATTTGAAGCTTTTAAACTTCACATTTCAATTTGCTTTGCCTTAGGGAAAAACACTTCTGGGCCCAGTGCAAACTGTAACCTTTTGACAGCAAAGTCCTCATGGTTGCCAGCTTCTGATGTTACAGAAGAAAGGGCATTTGAATGTGTTAATTAGGTGTTCTGATGGAAAAACTCTTTGTCACATGGCTACATGTGATTGCTTAGCTCTGGGTCTAGTCCTGGCCTAGTAAAGCCCAGGCAGGGTGGCACATTGCAGGGAAAACTGGTCCATGAGCTTATGGGGGTGCCATCAGCAGCAGAGGGAATGTGCCCTTTGGGGATTTCTCTGGAGACAAAATGAGAGACCTACTCCATGCCACAATATCCTCTTAGATCTTTCTAAAATATCCTAGAAAAGGCTGTGAAACTTCACATCTCCTTGCACACCCACTGTTTGAATAGGGGCATTTTTGTCCCTCCTCAAAGTCATTGCTCTTGCCCACCAGAAACATGAACATCCACCAAGAGGAATGATGCATGGTCCTCCTGCTGCTGCTTCAGAGCACTGGGAAGTGCAGACCTGGGTATTACCAATATGAGCACTTAATTAGCATTTCATGCTCCTTCAAGCTATCCAGATCTCAGGGCTTTTTGTTTCAAAGCAGCCGCTGTACTGGCTCTAGGGAAGAACAGGAAATGGGAACCAGCGACTGCCAGCCTTGCAGGGGTGTGGGGGAAAACCGTGAGTGTCTGCATCAAAAGATGAATGGGAAGAGTGTAATTGCCAAAGCCAACGCTTCATGAGGATAGCAGGGTCAGTTCTTTACTGCATGCTTGCCTGAAGATCACTTGGGACCTCCATTCTGTATCTCATACAGAAAAGGAGCTCTTAATAATACAGTGCTACGTAAAAGCACTTTGGGATGTAGCTCTGTAGTGGTTCACAATGAAGCAGACTGCCTGCTTTGTCACTGCCAGCCCTGGTGACCCTGCAAGGGACCATAGTGTATCCCATGCCTGTTTTGCCTCCAAGCAAAGCTTGGTTTTGCTTATTAGTGTGGAGTAAATTCAAGAGTAATAAAATGGACAATTAAACTGGCCACTTTGGAGGATATGCGCATGCTTTCACATGTCAGTCCTGTACCTCATGCTCCCAAGGCTTGTTATTCATCATGAAATATTTTAATAAAAACTCTCAGCTCTCATGTTACATCTGAATAAAATTGCATGAGATCATCAAGAATTCTGCTGACAGGAGCAAGACAGGAGCCTTCCCACACTCACTTGCAGCTGTCCTGGATTTCTGCAGCCCTTTGTGAAAAGCTGCTATAGACTGAGTGTTTGGAGTTGGTTTGGGCCATTATGAAAGATATGTGGAAAAGTGTGCAGGGCTCTCCTGGCAGAAAACTGTTTGTCTGTGCCTGAGCCCTGCCCTCCACGCTTCTCCAGAGGCTCTGACACTGAGTCCTCTGCTGGGGCAAGAGAGCAGGGAATAAACCTGACCTTGTGGGACTTGTGTCACCAAGCCGGGTGTGCCAGCTTTGTGCTGATGTCCATGGATAAGTTTGCTGCAGGGTGTCAGTGCTCTGGAGGCAACACTGACTGACTCTTGAAGCAAGAGAGGAAAGCCCCAGCAAAAAGTCAGTGTAGGAGTCCAAGCTTTTTGTCTCCAAGCAGTAAATCAATGTAGTGCCAGTCTGCTGATCGGTGTAGTGAGATACATTAAAAATACAAGCAGCAGAAGCTGTGAGGCCAAGGAAATCATTAGCCACAAATCCAGCAGCTCAAGGAAAAACTGAAATTACCCCAAATTAGGGAGAGCTAAAGGAGAGAGAGAGCACTTGGGATCTGCATTCTTGAACAAAGCTGGTGCAGCCTGCAGGCCTGGTAAGGAGCTCTTTCCTTCACAGCTGTGAAGCACAGAATTCACTGCTTACAAGTTTTAAAACTTGATTACTCATAGGATAAAAAATGACAATATTTGCTGTGCTGGGGTGCTCCTGGCCAACAGCCAAAGAACACCTGATGTATAGAGACACTGTTTTCATCATACTGTTACACTGCTGAGATGCAAGCATATTCATGTGCTTCATGCATTATTCAAACAATCCCTGGAACTTTCTGATGTCTTGGGAACTCCTTTGTTAAATTTCTTCACACTCAGGCTTATCTGCATGACATCCTGGGTGTCAGGTCAATATATTTTATTTCTTCCTGTGTCTCCATCCTGCTCTTTCACATCCTCTGATAAGAGTTTTGTATGTCCTCCTTAAATTTAACATGGTATTGTCTAATTGTCCTCTGGTGCTCTGGTTTGTGTCAGGGTTATCTTATCACTTGGACAAGTGGATCAGTGGATGGCCTTACACTGTTTTTAGTTACACAAAAGCCTTTTTTTCTCCTTATGTTTTGCTAAGGTCTAGAACACAATACATTCATCACACGATTGTCCCCATAAGTGATACATAGATATTATATTCATGACACTACTTTTTCTGTGAGCAACACAGTGCACACTTAAGCTGATATAGTCTATTTTATTAAAAAGCAGCTAAAAAATGTTATAACTGATGCTATTTCTGAATACTTTTAATCACTAGCAACGTGCATAAGCTAATACATAAATGGCAAAGCCAATATTATCTGGTCATTTGTCACACAGCTGTTCCTCCCAGAGCTGGTGGTTGTTTTGGAGGAACTGTTGCTCACTGCAGAGGGCAGGCTGTAGATGGCAGGGAACGGTGCTAGTTCATAACTCAGCTCCCAGCACCTTCAGCTTCAGCCACTGCAGTGAGGACTGAGGTCTCTCTGTCAGCACAGAGGAAGAACAAGGCAGGGCTTCTTTGTGCCAGCTGGGACTGTCTGTGTTTCAAGCTCTCGTGGGGGCCCTTTGCACTGCTAGTGCTTTGAGTTTATTGGGATATCTCCTCAAAACTTCAGGAGTTTTGAACACTTGGAAGAATTCCAGCTCTTTGAAGAGCAGGCTTCAAATTGCCAAGTGAGAGTCTGCCTTTCCAGCCATCTTTACAGTCTTTGATAGAGGGACAGTTACTTCCAAAGGGAAAGATGCACAGAGGCCAATATGGACCCAGTGTTCCCTTTGCTTCCCAGGCACCCGCCTGATCTGCCTTGCCAGCAGGGCTGCCCTGCATGGGAAGAAGGATCAGAGGGAAAGCCTGTGCCCATCGAGCAGGTGGAATCCCTTTGTGTATACACAGATTCATAGATTTTGATAGTTCTCTTTCTATATCCATATAGTTACAGATTTATAGATTTATAGAGGGGTGTGTATATGTGCATATATATACATCTCTATATTTAGATCGATATATTTCATTACAGATGGGATAGAATTATATTTGTGTGGAGGTAGTTACATTTCTAGATTGGGAGATTTACACTTTTATATTTCTAGAGTAGCCTTTAGATGCTGAAAGTTAGCTGTCTGCATTTAGATGCCTACACTCAGACATCTTCATTTAGACGTCTACATGTGGATGCCTACATTTACATGCCTACATTTAGATGCCTACATTTAGATGCCTAAATTTATATGCCTACATTTACATGCCTACATTTAGACGTCTAGATTTATATGCTTAGATATCGATCTAGAAATGGGCATGGTTATTTCATTAGGGGTATGTGGAAGTTTAGATGCAGAGATTGAGCTGTGTAGGCCTGGGCTGCACTGTTACCTCTTTCCCCCCTCGGCTGCCTTTCTCACCTCTCTCTTTTCCCCCTGTGCCCCCTGTGTCCCCTCTCCCTGTGCTGGCTCCGAGCTGGCGGCCGGGCCGGGTGGAGCAGCACTTGCAGCCCCGGCTGTCCCTGGAGCGCTGGGAGCTGCCGCTGGCCCCAGGCACTGTGCCCTGAGGAGCTGCTGGAGGACGGTGAGACTGAGGGGGCTGAGGGGGCGGTGGCGCTGAAGGGACGGGGACCCTGAGCTGCTGCTGGGGCTGAGGGCTGTGGGGCAGCTGAGGGCCATGGTGGCATTGGAGGTGACAGGGAAGTGGCACAGGCTGAGAGGCTGGCGGGTCTCGGAGGACAGGATGGCTCAGAAGGGACTGAGGGCATGAGAGGACTGTGAGGGGCTGAAGAAACTGAAGGGGGCTGGGGGTTCAGCGAGAGCATGGCGGGGCTGAGGGGATGGAGAGGGCCAGCAGGGAGCACAGAGGGCTCCGGGACTGCAGCTCTGCCAGGCCTTGGAAGCAATTCCAGAGCCTCCACTTTTGCCACAGCTGCGAGGAAGACCTTGAGGACAGCCGGAGACTGGCGGGAGGCAGCAGGGAGAAGCTGAAGGCCAGCAGCAAGAGCAGTGAGCGGGGACCTGCTGCTGCCAGCCTGGAGAGAGCCCGGGTGAGGCCCCAGGCCCGGGCAGGCAGGGTGGGGCTGGGGGCGGCGTGGGCTGTGGCCGTGGGCACTGCCCGGCGGGGCAGGAGCGGGCCCTGCCCGTGCTGGGGCTGTTCAGCGCAGCTGCCCCGGCCGGCACAGGGGCTGTCCTTGGGCAAGGCAGCCGTGCCGGCAGGGCCGGGAGCTGTGCCGGCTGTGCCGGGCTGCCGGGGCTGCGGGACGGTCCCGCCGCGGCTGCGCTCACCACAGCCTGGCCCGCTCGGCTGCTTTTTCTTTCCGACCCTCCTGGGGAGACTCTGAGATTTCCTCTTCCCTGATGGAAGTGCAGCTGCTGCCAAGGGAAGCGTCCCCATACTCACTCAGTGTTCCCTTTGCTTGCCAGATGTCCCATCTGCTGTCCCTGTCCAGGAGAGCTGCTCTGCACGGGAGGAGGAGACCGAGGGAGAGACTTTGGAGATGGGGCAGCTGGGATCCCTCTGCTTCAAGTGCTGTCTAAATATCCATGGACATGCACCTAGACAGGGATTATTACATGGGTGGTTTTACATGTAGCTTGCCTTTGTATAGAAATATTGGATGTATGCTGTTGTATATAGGTATGCATATATATACATATATGTTTGTAATCACATCTATGTATAGATAAGTATACATAGATGTTGTTATATCTGTGGTGTTTAGGATTAAAGTGCTGCAGGTGTAGGTATATAGTTTTTAAATAGGTAGATTGGAATTTGTATTGGAAGATAGGTGTATTTTTATATGTGAATTGTTCTATTTCTGTCTATTTATTGATAATTATTGTGGTTCCAGATGTATAGCTCTATGTTTGTATTGATGCAGTTGGTTAGATATTCAGCTTGGCACGGGTGATGTTTGTATAGTTATAGATAGGTTTGATTTATACATCTACATCTGGTTTATACATCTGCATCTATATATGTACATAGATATATTTACATATATATATATATTTACCTATATATTGTACGTAGTATGTGGTGTCTAATCTGTATTTACATCTGTAGATTGTTATACTTGTATTTGTATTTTTATATGTGCCTTTATGTATGTATTTAATTCTATTTAAAGATGTATGGAGGGTATTCTTGTATATTGAATTCTTAGTGTAGGGCTATTTAGAGAGGGAATGCATATTTCTGTATTTCTATATGGGCTGTAAGTTTCTAGGGATATGTAATAAATTAACTTGTTAAATGCCTAATTGATCTTTGCGTATAGTAAGTTGAGTATAGTAGAGGTTGGCAATAAACCAAGTTTTGTTAAATGAACTTGGTATTTGTATATTTTTATATAGATGTGTTGTAATCATCGAAAAAATTCCTATTTTTACCTAAAGTGAGATCTGTATAGTTCTGTATTGTCAGCATGGGTCTAGCAATTTGTAATAAATGACATTTTTCAGCTGAAATTGATTCTCGTGTATTTGTGGATCAGCAGTGCGGCTGTGGCAATCTGCAAGAAATGCCATTTGTCAGCTGCGATGGGTGTTCTGTGACTTGTGCTACCCAAAGCCATGAGCAGATGGAAATGCTGGAGGATTTGGGCCATGGAAATCTCCGGCCATACCCAGCACATGCCCCACCTGCACTCAGGCTGGGCAAGGGAAGTGCAGATTTGGGCTGGCAGCAGAGCCACACCTTGGCTCAGAACTCGCTGCAGAGGCTGCTGAGAAAACCCCGGGACTCCACTGAGCGCTCAACTCCTGCTCTGAGGATATGCAGATAATTCAGTCTATGTTTGGTTCTTTACATACAGACACACACAGAGATATGTAGGCAGCACTTAGAAACCTGTAACATACTGGGTTGTGGCAGCTGAAATGGACATTTCTCTGTTTGTATGGAGGGTCAGCAGAGTGGTGCCATTCTGTGGCCATCTTGTAACAGGCAGTGGTCACTGTGTCTAAGCAGTGCGGTTGTAGCAATCTGTAATGAATTTCCCTTTTAAACTGACATTGGCTTTGGGGCACGTCTCATTTCCATGATGAGTGACCAGGTGTCCTGGTTCAGGGCAAGTTTGGGAGAAAACCTCCAAAAGGGGGCCCCTCCAGAAAGCAAACCCACACGGGCCCTCCCCCCAAGTGGTTCGGGAAGAATTCCTCGGGGAGAAGTGGAAAGAACCTGTTTAATTAACAGGCACAGCACCCCCCACACACAAAATGAACAATACTGGATGACAGCCCTCTTTCACCGCTCCGAGAAAGATGACAAATTCAGAAAGTCTCTCTTCGCGGTGGTTCCTCTGTTATCAGTCCCTCCGGCGCTGGGGCAGCTGCTGCAGCCACAGAGTGCGAACTCTTGGTGTTTCCCAGGTCCCAATCTGGAGCAGGCTCGAGTAGGTCCAGAAAAGGGAAAGGAGAAACAGTCCAGGAAGAACTTTGTACTCCTTAGCTAAACTAACTAATGAGCAGAAGCAAAAACCAAGAGCAAAGCAGAAGCAGAAGCAAGAGCAAAGTGAAAAGCCAAGCAAAAAGCAAACACCGCACCATGTACAGCCCCGTCTGTGTGTCCCGCCAGCCGTGGGGGAGCAGCTCATAGCAAAAGCAAAACAAAACATTCACTCTTCAGAGCCAGTCTTGAAGGCACAGAACAGAATATCCAGCATAAACAGAACACACAGATGGGGATACAAGCATCGTAACATCACGCTAGGACGCCACGTCAATGTTTGTCCCTATTTCTTCACTGATCCTGAAGCTCTGACGAGTGTATGACAGGCCGTGGCACCCAATTCCTCACGGGTCTGTCCAGCTGTGGGTAATAGACCCATCTTGCCTGTGAAATATCCATCTGAGGTTATTTGTCTGAGAGCTGTGGTCCATCTCTAGAACCTCCTCAGGCAGCAGCATGGCTGGGGGGTATCTCTTCTAGTATGCTTTTATTCCCCCTTTTTTTCCCTGTATCCAACTTAGTGATTTTCTGTTCCATTTTCAAGCCCTTATCTATTCATCCCCTGCCTCTGTTTCTCACTTTCACTAACAGCTGGAATACCACTTTTTTTTCAACCACTTACACCCAAAACAAACCTTTTTCCCCACACTACTTTTCAACACAACACACCTCCCTCCAAGGAGATGTGGTAAAGCTTAAAATGCACAATCCACATTACCCATACTTTCATTTGTCTACATTCACTCACTTTTATTTCTCATTCACCTTCACACATTCCTTCACACCCTCAAGACACAAAGTGGATCCTTATCGCCAGAAAATCACGGGTCCCTGTGGCCCCCCTTGCTTTGGGGTTGGCCTCAAGGTCTCGGTATCTCTCCGAGCCTCTGGCAGGGCCCTGACTCTGGTCGCCTCCGGTGCCCGTTCACCTGTGAGGCTTTCTGCGTGTCACTCACACTCTTCAGCTTTGGCTCAAGCCCCCACCTGTCCAGGGACAGCAGCCTGATGCACAGGTCGCACACAAACCCTTCTATAGAGCCCCCACCTGTCCAGGGACTGCAGCCTGATTCATGGGTCACACGCTCTTTTTCCACTGCCCCCCACCTCCCACCCGCCCTGGAAGCTGAGGCTGACTTTGTGTGTGACTCACTCTCACACACACAACAAGACAACAATAAGGTACCTTTCACTTTCACATCACCTATTACAAGTTTAAGTGTTTCTGGCCAGTCCCGGTGCTATTGGATATCCCTCCATCCAACCGTGTTGTCCAACCCCAGATGCTCTTGGGTAATTTTTCCCTCAACCCTGCCATGTTGTCCAACCCCAGATGCTCTTGGGTAATTTTTCCCTCAACCCTGCCATGTTGTCCAACCCCAGATGCTCTTGGATATTTTTCCCTCAATCCAGCTGTGTTGTTCAACCCCAGATGCTCTTGGGCATTTAATTGGCTTTGTTGTGCAACCCTGGATGTTCTTAGGGCAGCATTTTTATCCTTCGATCTAGCTGTGTTGTCCATCCTGGGATGCTATTGGGCAAAATTTTCATTCCTCAATCTAGCTGTGTGGTCCAACCCTGGATGCTCTTGGGTATATCCTCACTCCGGCAGAATTCTGCTCAACCCTGCTCTTGGATGCTATTGGAATGTAAATCCCTCAACCCAGCAGGTTTTTAGGGGCCCCTCCTGTCCCGTTTCCTAGTGGATTGGGCTAGGAAACATTGCTCCCTACCTCCAAGGGGTCCAACCCCTCCCTGAGACCCAGTCCCAGTTACCCCGGGGGATTCTTTCACTCATTTTATCACACACTCATCTCTTTACTGGCTGCTTTTTTCGCTAAAAGTCTGAACTGCAGCACTCACTGAGCAGGTCTGGGACAACCAGCCCGCCTCTCATTCACACACATTCATCTCCCCCACGGCCCCCCCAAGAAATGCTTACCAGTCCCTTTTCCTTCCCGGGTTCTTCGTGTGCACTACTAGTCTTAGGGGGCCAATTACCATGGTTGTAGGGAGCCTTTTTCCCTTCTCTTTGTTTTATTGCCTCCTTTTGTCCACCATCGTAACCTGCGACTGTCGGTCACCCCAGGGGAAACAGAGCGAGGCTGCCAAATCGGGCCGGGCGCACCTCCCCACTCTGACTCTCCTAAAGCACCATCAGCGAGGTGTTTTAACCATCCTCTGCTACCAATTGTGAAAAACGTCAATCACTTGGGGTTTTTTTAGGGTTTAATAGTAATAAGATAGTTATAAAAATAGTAGTGCAATTAGAGTAATAATAATTTAGACAATCTGAATTAAGACTATATGAGACAATAGAAACAAAGAGTTACAGATGTCCGGGTATCTTTTTCTGGGCAACACAAGCCTGAAAAAGTTAAAAAGGATTCATCCTTAAAAACAACAGCCTGTTGCATATTCATACACTTCATACATGATGCATAAATTCCATTCAAATAAAGGATTCGGTCTGGTCATCATCACCTTCTTCCTCCTAATCCTAACAGCGCCTTCGAGGCAGGAAGAAGTTCCTTTCTCTTGATAAGAGGGCAATAAATTCTTTTTCTATGAAAGACTTAAGTGTCCTGTAGGTGCTAGCTCGCTGCAAGTCCTTTCATTAAAAAAAGTACCGTACATAGCATAGTTTCTATCTTAACATTTTTTTACAACCTAAAACTATATTGAACACACTGCTTAAGAGCAACACACTACAACAAGAATTAATACTGCATTACTTTTTAACACATCACGTGTCATTATCATTTCAATGTTTGTGAAAAGCCAATCATAAAATATGCATTTTTCACACGGCTGATCCCCTGGGTCCCTGCTCCCTCCTGGCCATGGCAAGAGCCAGCTGGGATGGCCCTTGCAGGGGGCTCTCCTCGGCTCCCTGCAGATGCAGCTTCTGACCATGCCTCTGTTCCTCTCTCTTGCAGCCCTGAAAAGGACTGACGGAGGACACGAGCAGTGCCGTGTCAGAGCTGGCACTGGAAACACTGCGTGTCCTCCGGGCAATAGAGCGTGGCCCTCGTTCCGTCTTCCGGATGCTGCAAGCTCAGCTGCACAGGGCACGGAGGACCTGGCCTCGTCTCTTGGGGCTCGGCTGGCTGCACTGCAGGAGCTCTGGGGAGAGCTGATCTGGGGAGGCTCTCTTTGCTGGAGCAACCTGAGCCAGGGGCAATTTTCCTTTTCCTTAAGATTTTTCTTTTCTTCTTTTCCCTTTACTTCTATCTTGTAAATAATGAAATATTAGAGTATCTATTATTATACATATTACTATAGATTCTAGATTATTGCAAATAAATTAATTCTAGAATGTATTATGATACACAGACTGCCAGGAACTTTTCTTTTCTGCCCAGGGTCTGCAGGGCAAGATGCAAGAAAGGGTGAAAAGGGTGCTTGTGCTTAGCAGCACAGCAGGCTGAGGGGTCCTGAGGCCCTGAAGAGGGGAAAAGGGTGCTTGTGCTCAGCCGGCTGCCCAGGCGTGCAGTGCCGCACGGGAAAGGGCCACAAGCCCCTTGGCCTTTGGTGGTTCCGCTGAAGCCTTTGTGCTGCCCACAGAGCGGCTGGGCAGGGGCCGGAGCTGCGGGGATCCCTGCCAGAGCGGTGCCTGGAGATGGCCACAAGCCCCGTGCCAGGCAGGAAGCGCCATCCGTGTCCTCCTGCCCATGAGCTGCTGCCTGCCTTGCTGAGGGCTCCGAGGTGCCTCTGGATGGGGCTGCTCCGGAGCTGCTGTGGGGCTGCGGCGCTGCTGCCGGGCAGTTTGGCCGGGCTGGGGGAGACCCTGAGGGGCTGGGGCACTGGGAAGCCCTGAGCAATTGGGTGTCAGAGGCCATAAGCAGCCCCCCTGGCAGCTGCCTTGTTCCTGCCAGAGTTGACTGATCCAGACGGATCCTGGGCACTCTGGAACTAACAGCATCAGTGTTGTTGGAAACTAAAATGCAGGGAGATCTTTGGGCCTGTAAGCCAAGGCCTGCAATTAAACACAGCATTGGATCCGAGACTTTGGAAAGGGCTTCCAAAACTTGGGTGCTAGAAGCGAGAATGTGGATTTCTATTATAAAGCAGAGACACCTTAAGCTGAGTGGAGGAAAGTTTAGCGTTTTGGAGTTGAAGATATAGAAAAAATAAAAGTAGTCACAACGGTAAGCACGATGTTTAGAAGCAGTGCTCTAGGTTTGTGTGTCATAGCATTATTGGCTAAGAAAGCTTACAATGTAGCATGAGACCATGGGATGCAATATTGAAGGATTGGGTCAGAAACATAAATAGAGGTTTTGGCAGTGTTTTATTGGCCAATAAATCCTTAAAAGGTCTTGTAACTACAAGTCTTGTGACCTTGTGAGCCGTGCGGTGGAGATGTGAGCCAAACTCACCCTTCCTCTCCATGTAGAAGATAAGGAAAAGAAATGGCATCATCTAAAAAACTCAGAGGTCTGCTCTGTAATTCATTCCAAACTCCTTCAAATCCCCCAAAGTGTGATTTAGCTACAAACAGATGACAAGGACTCTTCATGCTGGCTCTTTGACTCCAAAGCAGCTGCTTTAGAAACTTTCCCATAACCCTATGTAGCAATGTGCTAGAAATGTATCATTTGAAGAAACTTTCCCAAGGGACTACTTGAAGAGAGCTTGGTTTGAAGGGTATTGGAGGAGAAAGCCTCCCAGCAGAGGTCTGGGCTTTGGACTAGCTGTGTCCAAGCTGATTGTGAAGTGTGCCATCAGCTGCAGGGGTTTCTGGGCTAAAAATATCATCAAGTCGCTGGGACTTGCCCTTTTTGGCCTATAAAAGCTGGAGCCACTTTCCGGGCAAATTTGGAGACCTCATCCATGGGTGGATGGACCATCTAGGATTTTCCCAATTGCTGGCAATGGTTCTCCAGGTCCCCGGTGTCAAACAGGGCTCCCCAGCAACTGCGCATCTGCAAGATGAGAAACAATTGTCTTGCTTTGAAAAGACAGGTGGCTGCTAAGGAAGGCAGAAGCCTTCTCTGAAATAGAAAATGTAAATGCCCTGCCTTCAAATGATTCTAATTTAGACATGAAAATGCTCTCAGAGAAAGAGATGGGAATAGGACTGAGCGTGCAGAGCAGGGCAGCGTTTGCTGATGGTCTGAGCCCTCCCTAAAGAGCCTGTCGGGCTTTCTTAGACACCTGGGGCCAGGGATTCCTTCCAAGCTGGGCAACTTTGGGTGGGCTGGGGGCGGCCCCAGGGAAGAAGGCAGCGTGTGCAAGGGCCCTGGCTGGCACGCTGCAGCACGGTCAGCGCGGCATGCAACGGAAGCCGGTGTCCAAGGGCCCTTTGTGACACGTGGGGAATAGAAGCTTGCCCGGGTGGTTGGAACACCCAACGGCGCAGGACGGGACAGAGCGGTGCCGTGAGGAGCCCCCGCACAGCGCACTCGTTCCCGTCTGAGCCGGAGCTTCTTCGCGGCCTTGTTCCTGCGGCCGAGCTCGAGGCCAGAGCACAGCACTCGGTGACCCGTGGCCTGCCGAGGCTTCTATTCTGCAGCTGCCCTCAAGGGCAGAGGCCTGGGACTTGGTGCCCCGGAAGCTTTGCCAGGCCATCTCTCCTACAAGTAGCTCCAGTCAGTGACATGGAGCGGAAGCCCCCAAGAGTGCCCAAGCTGGCTTGGGTGGAGGAGGAGGAGGAAGAAGGCCCTGGAGCTGCCCCAGCACAGGAGACAGAAGAGGTGGTGCCGTTCCAGCCACCGCAGGAGGGTGAGTGGCAGAGCTGGGCCGCAGGGCTGGAGCCTGCAGCCAACTTGGCCCCATGCCATGCCATGCCATCCCCTGGGGACATGCCCACGGACAGGACGGAAGAGGGGCCGGGCAGACACCCCGCAGATGCCGTTCTCCATGCCCCTGGGGCATCCTGGGGCTCTCCCTGCCTGGGCAGCGCAGGGCTGGCCTGTGTTCTCTGGCCTCTCCCGCAGCCCCTCAGCTCTGCCTGCGTTCTATCTTTGCCAGAAGCAGCCGTGGAGCGCACGCAAGAGCAGGAATCCAGCCGTGGCCGCTTCCGCACCACAGCGCAGGTACCTGAAACCACCCCCGGCTGGGCTGGGCCTGCTGTCCCTGCTCAGCCGAGCACCGTGTGTGGAGCAGTCCGTGCAACATGCCCGGCTTCTTGCCCTTCTCCTACAGCTCGTTCTCAGCTTCATCCAGGGCATTCAGCAGGAAGAGACCAGCAGCACGGGCACTGGGCTCAGAGCTCACTCGCAGCTCCTCGGACGTGAGACCAGTGCCGCCCTGCTGGATTTGCTCCTGGAGAAGGGTGTTTCCAGGCCAGAACAAGTAAGCAGCCTGTGGCCAGGCTTCAATTCCCCCATGAGTGACGTGGCTTCCCAAGCCACACCTGCTGGTCCCTGGGAGCCTTTGACGCCATGGCAGTGCGCTGGCAAGGGAAGCACTTCTCTGGGGACGCCAGGAACATCGCTCCCTCTGGCACCTTTCTGAGTCTCCCTGTGCCTTCTCCAGGTGCCCGCCATGGTGAGGTACATTCACCGATGGCTCCTGGCCAATGATGCTGACGAGCACAGGCTGGACAAGACCCTGCTTCATCTCACCAAAGCACACCCGGGTGACGTAGTCGTGACGCTCCTGCGTGTGGCCCCGTCCTGTGACAGGTATGGGGTCCACCTGCCCACAGGGCTCAGGGCTCCCCAGCCCATCACCCTGTACCGCCTGTGCCAGGTGTCCAGAGAGTTGCAGGGCCCTCTGGCTGCTGCCTTTGCCAGCCCTGGCATGTAAACCCCTGAGCCTGCTGCCATGCTCCCCTGCTGCCCCTCAGGGCTCTGTCCCCACCGGCCTGGACTGCCTGGGTGCTGCTGGTTAGGGCCAGTGGGCAGAGGCAAAGCTGGCCGTCAGCCCGGGCCCCTAGGGATGCCCAGGCCACGGTGCTGCGTCTGAGTCCCCCCCTGAGACAGAGCTCTAACCCCGCAGAGCTGCCATCACCGTATGGAAGACCATCATGTGCTCTCCCAGGACTGTGGAGCCAGTGCTGCGCATACTCCTGGATGTGCTGGGGAGCTGGCCAGAGCACATCACGCGCACCTCCGATGGGGACACAACGCGTGTCTTTGCCATGGCTGTGAGTTTCTGCAAGTGGCCTTTGCTGCCTCCAAGGCCGCCTCTCCAGCAGCTCTCCATCCTCCTTCCCTCACTGCATCTCCCTGCCTCAAGCGCTGGCCTGAAACCTGGCCCAGGGGCAGCTTCAGGCCCACCAGGCCCCGTGCTCCCCCTGCGTCTCACCGGGCCGCTCCCTGCCACGCTCGGGCCCTGCCACAGGGACGCCTCGGCACTGAGCGCTGTCTCGGGGGGGGACTTTGTCCTTTGCAGGCAACCCTGGTGGTGTGGAAGATCCTCCAGGAGCCCCGCATCCCACGTGTAGCCAAGTCTTATTTTCCCCGCCTATTTGTGCATCTCCTCTTCCAAGTCTTCTTCAGCGCACAAGAGATGCCAGTGGATGTCGACAACTTCTGGAACCAATGTCAGGAAGAGCACGGCCTTGCCACCAGCCCCAACAGGTGCTCCATCCCAGTCCTGCTGTCCCTGCCACGTGGCCTGGCAAGGAGCCAGTGCTGCCAGCGTCACCTGGGCTTTGCTCTGCACACAGGTTTGCAGTGCGCACCCTGAAGTCCCTGCTCTGCCTTCTGCGCTGTGAGCATGTGGTGGTGGCAATGGAACGCAGGTGTGGCTGGGACACGCTGCTCTCTCTTGACACCCACCACTTTGCCGTGGCTCTGCTGGCAAGGTGAGACCCCCTTCACCCCGCTGCCTCTGACATTTGTGCTCTGTGCCCAGGTGCCCCACACAGTCCCTCCCTGTGCTCGTGGGCCAGAGGGCCTTGTCACTGAGGGGCGGCCGAGCACACTGCAAAAGGCTGGCAGAGGAGGGTGCTCATGAGCAACCAACTCCCACATAGCCCAGCTCTCATTGCTGCAAGGCTGCTGGGGGAAGATGAGAACTCCGTGAGGCACTCCTGCCAGAGGCTTGCCCACTGGCTCAGGCTCTTGTTTCTTTTTTCCTCTTGTCAGAGAAATTTGCCATTCAGCCGTACACTTTTCTCTCGGGGTTGCATTCTACCTGCTCAGCCTGCTCGGCCAAGAGATGCCATACTGGGATTTCCCTGCCCTGGCATTCCTGGTGGAGGTGAGCCTGAAGGCCAGTGCTGCCTCACTCAGCTGCCTCCCAGCTCTCTGCCCCCTTGTAGCCACAGCTGCCAGGACGGTGCCCACGCCCTGTGCCGCTGCCTGGGCCCAGCCCTGTGCAATTCTGGGCTCCTGCCGGACAGGTCCCCTCTCACTGTCCTGTGCCTTTCAGGTGCTCGAGTGCCTGGACTTGAGGGAATGCAGTGACAGTCTTCTGGACATCATGTCACAGAACCTGCAGAGCCAGCACAGGGCCAGGCGTTACTTGGCACTCAGAGGCCTCGTAGTGCTGGGCAAGAACCCCTTGATGGTGAGAAGGGGGCAGCGGCTGAAGGCGTGCAAGCTGCGTGGGGCTGGGCAACGCAGTCCCTTGGCCTTGCCCGGGCTTCGGGCGCTGGGCCAGCTGCTCCCAGCTCTCCTGCCTCCCGCTTCAGCTGCCCCAGTGCTTGGAGACAGGCCTTTGGCCTCTGGGGCCTGCGGCAGCAGGCTGGTGTTTCACAAACTTGTCTTCCACACAGGCTGAAAAAATGTGGAGCCTGTGTGGAAGTCTTGTGGAGCTCCTGGGGGAAAATGACAGCAACATGGTCAGGATGACCATTCTTCTACTGAGACATTTGCTCCCGGATAATGGTGCCCCGATACCCACCCCCATCGCCCTGCAGCTGGCTGAGGCGCTCCTGCCACTCTTTGACTGCGTAAGGCTCTGTGCCCGCAGCCATGGCCACTGGGTGCTGCCGGGACCCTGGGTGCCCTGTGCAGATGCCCGCTTGTGCCCTGGGTGCTGATGCTGAGGTGTTTTGCCCGTCCTTTCATACAGGATGATAGCCAAGTGCAGCTGAGCTCCATGTGTATCTTTCACGAGATGCTGCACTTATTAACACAAGAGGGAAGAAAGGTCCTGAAGTGCCACGTGTGCCAGAGCCTGCTGCCACTCTACTTCCACTGCCATGATGAGAATCAGTATGTTGCTGAGGTGAGGACTTGCTGCCGGCTGCTGTCCCCCTGGCAGGGAGCTGGGCTGCCTCCTGCCCTGGCAGCTTGCGGGCTGCAGCCTCCTCCAGGCTGCGGCACAGGGATGCTCCTGTGCCCTGGCCTGTGGGGCCATCTGTGTGTCTCTGCTGCTCTCCAGGCCTCCTGGGAAATGCTGCGTTCTTCAGCCAGATTCCTCGAGAGGAGGGACCTCCAACACCTGCTACAGGTGGATCGCACATGGAGGTTCGGCGAGAGCCTGGTAAGGACTGCCAAGAATCCCCAGCCTCAGGCTGGAGAAGGCCCCCGAGGGTGTGCTCAGGGTGGGGGGCTGGCAGCTGTGCCCCTGCCCGCTGCTGCACCCAGAGGCCACGCGGGCTCTTCTCCAGGCTGGCGTGGGCCCGAGCCGGGTGCCCATGGGGCCCCGGCCCGGCGGGGCTGCGGGGCGGCACCGCGGCTCCCCGGGCAGCAGCCGGCCCTCTGCCCCCTCCCCTCGGGAGCCCGCGCCAGCGGCTGCTGGCCGCGCCTCAGGGCTCTGCGGGCAGTGCTTGGCCGGGGCTGGGCGCAGGCAGCGCTCGGTCGAGGGGCTGAGCCCGCGCCAACTCTTCCCTCCTGCCGCTCTCTCCAGCTGGCAGAGGACAGGAGAGGAGCGGCCGAGCACCTGCGCCGGGCCCTGCGCTACCTGCAGAGCCCACAGGACGCCCTGCGAGAGGAGGCCGTCATCTTCATGAGTAAGCCACTCCCTGGCAGTCCCTCCCTGGCCCCGCCGCGGCTCGGCCCCAGCCCCGCCTGCTGTCCCGGCGGCTCCACCCGGGCCCGGCGCCGTGGAGCCCCGCCCGGCCTGGGCGCCGCTGCCGCCCCTCTGGCAGCCGTGCCCTTGGGCGGCAGCGTGCGGCAAGGGCCCGGGCTGAGCTCTGCCGGGCCAGCAGGCCGTGTGGCCACAGCGCCGGCAGCGCCGCTGGCAGGGAGCTGTGCCGCTGGGGCCGTGACAGGCTCTGTGTTCCCAGGGATGGCCGGGCAGCACCTGAGGGGGCAGCAGCAAGAACTCCAGCTGATCTGCAGCGGTGAGTCAGGGCAAGGGGCTGACAGCAGGGGCTGGCGGGGGGAGATGCAAGCCCTGCCCCGGCTCTGGAGGGCTCTGCTTCCGTGGCCAGAGCACACTGAGATTTTAGGGCTACGTGGGGAATTCCTGGCCAGCAGCTTTGGCCTGATCCCCTGGCTCCCTGCTCCCTCTTAGCCATGGCAAGAGCCCGCTGGGCCGGCCCTTGCAAGGGGCTCTCCTCGGCTCCCCGCAGATGCAGCTTCTGACCGTGCCTCTGTTCCTCTCTCTTGCAGCCCTGGAAGGCCTGACGGAGGACACGAGCAGTGCCGTCTCCGAGCTGGCACTGGAAACACTGCGTGTCCTCCGGGCAATAGAGCGGGGCCCTAATTCCATCATCCGGAGGCTGCAAGATCAGCTGCGCAGGGCACGCAGGACCTGGCCTCGTCTCTTGGGGCTCGGCTGGCTGCACTGCAGGAGCTCTGGGGAGAGCTGATCTGGGGAGCAGGCTCTCTTTGCTGGGGCAACCTGAGCCAGGGGCAATTTTCCTTTCCTTTAAGGTTTTCCTTTTCCTTTTTCCCTTTTTTTCTTCATTGTAAATAGTTCAATATTAGAGTATCTCTTATTACATCTGTTACTATAGATTTTAGATTATTGTAAATAAATAAATGTTAGAGTATATATTATTCTTTAGGATAGATTAATGTCAATAAATTTGTTATAGAAGGTATTATGATACACAGACTGCTAGGAACTTTTCTTTTCTGCCCGGGGTCTGCAGGGCAAGAGGCAAGAAAGGGTGAAAAGGGTGCTTGTGCTCAGCAGCACAGCAGGCTGAGGGGTCATGAGGCCTGAAGGGGGCAAAAGGGTGCTTCTGCTCAGCCGGCTGCCCAGGCGTGCAGTGCCGCAGGCAAAATGGCCAGAAGCCCCTTGGCCTTTGGTGGTTCTGCCGAAGCCTTTGTGCTGCCCACAGAAGAGCGGCTGGGCAGGGGCCGGAGCTGCAGGGATCCCTGCCAGAGCGGTGCCTGGAGATGGCCACAAAGACCCGTGCCAGGCAGGAAGCGCCATCCGTGTCCTCCTGCCCGTGAGCTGCTGGCTGCCTTGCTGAGGGCTCCCAGGTGCCTCTGGATGGGGCTGCTCCGCAGCTGCTGTGGGGCTGCGGCGCTGCTGCCGGGCAGCTTGAGCGGGCTGGGGGAGACCCTGAGGGGCTGGGGCACTGGGAGGCCTTGAGCAATTGGGTGTCAGAGGCCATAAGCAGCCTCCCTGGCAGCTGCCTTGTTCCTGCCAGAGTTGACTGATCCGGACAGATCCTGGGCACTCTGGAACTAACAGCATCAGTGTCATTGGAAACCGAAATGCAGGGAGTTCTCAGATCTTTGGGCCTGTAAGCCAAGGCCTGCAATTAAACACAGCATTGGATCCGAGACTTTGGAAAGGGCTTCCAAACTTGGGTGCTAGAAGCGAGAATGTGGATTTCTATTATAAAGCAGAGACACCTTAAGCTGAGTGGAGGAAATTTTAGCATTTTGGAGTTGAAGATATAGAAAAAATAAAAGTAGTTACAACGGTAAACACGATGTTTAGAAGCAGTGCTGTAGGTTTGTGTGTCATAACATTATTGGCTAAGAAAGCTTCCAATGTAGCATGAGACCATGGGATGAAATATCGAAGGATTGGGTCAGAAACGTACATATAGTTTTTGGCAGTGTTTTATTGGCCAATAAATCCTTAAAGGGTCTTGTAACCACGAGTCTTGTGACCTTGTGAGCCATGCGGTGGAGATGTGAGCCAAACTCACCCTTCCTGTCCATGTAGAAGATAAGGAAAAGAAATGGCATCATCTAAAAAACTCAGAGGTCTGCTCTGTAACTCATTCCAAACTCCTTCAAATCCCCCAAAGTGTGATTTAGCTACAAACAGATGACAAGGACTCTTCATGCTGGCTCTTTGACTCCAAAGCAGCTGCTTTAGAAACTTTCCCATAACCCTGTGTAGCAATGTGCTAGAAATGTATCATTTGAAGAAACTTTCCCAAGGGACTACTTGAAGAGAGCTTGGTTTGAAGGGTATTGGAGGAGAAAGCCTCCCGGCAGAGGTCTGGGCTTTGGCCTAGCTGTGTCCCTGCTGATTGTGAAGTGTGCCACCAGCTGCAGGGGTTTCTGGGCTAAAAATATCATCAAGTCACTCGGACTTGCTCTTTTTGGCCTATAAAAGCTGGAGCCACTTTCCGGGCAAATTTGGAGACCTCATCAATGGGTGGATGGACCATCTAGGATTTTCCCAATTGCTGGCAATGGTTCTCCAGGTCCCCGGTGTCAAACAGGGCTCCCCAGCAACTGCACATCTGCAAGATGAGAAACAATTGTCTTGCTTTGAAAAGACAGGTGGCTGCTAAGGAAGGCAGAAGCCTTCTCTGAAATAGAAAATGTAAATCCCCTGCCTTCAAATGATTCTAATTTAGACATGAAAATGCTCTCAGAGAAAGAGATGGGAATAGGACTGAGCGTGCAGAGCAGGGCAGCGTTTGCTGATGGTCTGAGCCCGCCCTAAAGAGCCTGTCGGGCTTTCTTAGACACCTGGGGCCAGGGATTCCTTCCAAGCTGGGCAACTTTGGGTGGGCTGGGGGCGGCCCCAGGGCAGAAGGCAGCGTGTGCAAGGGCCCTGGCTGGCACGCTGCAGCACGGTCAGCGCAGCATGCAACGGAAGCCGTTGTCCAAGGGCCCTTTGTGACACGTGGGAAATAGAAGCTTGCCCGGGTGGTTGGAACACCCAACGGCGCAGGACGGGACAGAGCGGTGCCGTGAGGAGCCCCCGCACAGCGCACTCGTTCCCGCTTGAGCCGGAGCTTCTTCGTGGCCTTGTTCCTGCGGCCGAGCTCGAGGCCAGAGCACAGCACTCGGTGACCCGTGGCCTGCCGAGGCTTCTATTCTGCAGCTGCCCTCAAGGGCAGAGGCCTGGGACTTGGTGCCCCGGAAGCTTTGCCAGGCCATCTCTCCTACAAGTAGCTCCAGTCAGTGACATGGAGCGGAGGCCCCCAAGAGTGCCCAAGCTGGCTTGGGTGGAGGAGGAGCAGGAAGAAGGCCCTGGAGCTTCCCCAGCATAGGAGACAGAAGAGGTGGTGCCATTCCAGCCACCGCAGGAGGGTGAGTGGCAGAGCTGGGTCGCAGGGCTGGAGCCTGCAGCCAACTTGGCCCCATGCCATGCCATGCCATCCCCTGGGGACATGCCCACGGACAGGACGGAAGAGGGGCCGGGCAGACACCCCGCAGATGCCGTTCTCCATGCCCCTGGGGCATCCTGGGGCTCTCCCTGCCTGGGCAGCGCAGGGCTGGCCTGTGTTCTCTGGCCTCTCCCGCAGCCCCTCAGCTCTGCCTGCGCTCTATCTTTGCCAGAAGCAGCCGTGGAGCGCACGCAAGAGCAGGAATCCAGCCGTGGCCGCTTCCGCAGCACAGCGCAGGTACCTGAAACCACCCCCGGCTGGGCTGGGCCTGCTGTCCCTGCTCAGCCGAGCACCGTGTGTGGAGCAGTCCGTGCAACATGCCCGGCTTCTTGCCCTTCTCCTACAGCTCGTTCTCAGCTTCATCCAGGGCATTCAGCAGGAAGAGACCAGCAGCACGGGCACTGGGCTCAGAGCTCACTCGCAGCTCCTCGGACGTGAGACCAGTGCCGCCCTGCTGGATTTGCTCCTGGAGAAGGGTGTTTCCAGGCCAGAACAAGTAAGCAGCCTGTGGCCACGCTTCAATTCCCCCATGAGTGACGTGGCTTCCCAAGCAACACCTGCTGGTCCCTGGGAGCCTTTGACGCCATGGCAGTGCGCTGGCAAGGGAAGCACTTCTCTGGGGACTCCAGGAACATCGCTCCCTCTGGCACCTTTCTGAGTCTCCCTGTGCCTTCTCCAGGTGCCCGCCATGGTGAGGTACATTCACCGATGGCTCCTGGCCAATGATGCTGACGAGCACAGGCTGGACAAGACCCTGCTTCATCTCACCAAAGCACACCCGGGTGACGTAGTCGTGACGCTCCTGCGTGTGGCCCCGTCCTGTGACAGGTATGGGGTCCACCTGCCCACAGGGCTCAGGGCTCCCCAGCCCATCACCCTGTACCGCCTGTGCCAGGTGTCCAGAGAGTTGCAGGGCCCTCTGGCTGCTGCCTTTGCCAGCCCTGGCATGTAAACCCCTGAGCCTGCTGCCATGCTCCCCTGCTGCCCCTCAGGGCTCTGTCCCCACCGGCCTGGACTGCCTGGGTGCTGCTGGTTAGGGCCAGTGGGCAGAGGCAAAGCTGGCCGTCAGCCCGGGCCCCTAGGGATGCCCAGGCCACGGTGCTGCGTCTGAGTCCCCCCCTGAGACAGAGCTCTAACCCCGCAGAGCTGCCATCACCGTATGGAAGACCATCATGTGCTCTCCCAGGACTGTGGAGCCAGTGCTGCGCATACTCCTGGATGTGCTGGGGAGCTGGCCAGAGCACATCACGCGCACCTCCGATGGGGACACAACGCGTGTCTTTGCCATGGCTGTGAGTTTCTGCAAGTGGCCTTTGCTGCCTCCAAGGCCGCCTCTCCAGCAGCTCTCCATCCTCCTTCCCTCACTGCATCTCCCTGCCTCAAGCGCTGGCCTGAAACCTGGCCCAGGGGCAGCTTCAGGCCCACCAGGCCCCGTGCTCCCCCTGCGTCTCACCGGGCCGCTCCCTGCCACGCTCGGGCCCTGCCACAGGGACGCCTCGGCACTGAGCGCTGTCTCGGGGGGGGACTTTGTCCTTTGCAGGCAACCCTGGTGGTGTGGAAGATCCTCCAGGAGCCCCGCATCCCACGTGTAGCCAAGTCTTATTTTCCCCGCCTATTTGTGCATCTCCTCTTCCAAGTCTTCTTCAGCGCACAAGAGATGCCAGTGGATGTCGACAACTTCTGGAACCAATGTCAGGAAGAGCACGGCCTTGCCACCAGCCCCAACAGGTGCTCCATCCCAGTCCTGCTGTCCCTGCCACGTGGCCTGGCAAGGAGCCAGTGCTGCCAGCGTCACCTGGGCTTTGCTCTGCACACAGGTTTGCAGTGCGCACCCTGAAGTCCCTGCTCTGCCTTCTGCGCTGTGAGCATGTGGTGGTGGCAATGGAACGCAGGTGTGGCTGGGACACGCTGCTCTCTCTTGACACCCACCACTTTGCCGTGGCTCTGCTGGCAAGGTGAGACCCCCTTCACCCCGCTGCCTCTGACATTTGTGCTCTGTGCCCAGGTGCCCCACACAGTCCCTCCCTGTGCTCGTGGGCCAGAGGGCCTTGTCACTGAGGGGCGGCCGAGCACACTGCAAAAGGCTGGCAGAGGAGGGTGCTCATGAGCAACCAACTCCCACATAGCCCAGCTCTCATTGCTGCAAGGCTGCTGGGGGAAGATGAGAACTCCGTGAGGCACTCCTGCCAGAGGCTTGCCCACTGGCTCAGGCTCTTGTTTCTTTTTTCCTCTTGTCAGAGAAATTTGCCATTCAGCCGTACACTTTTCTCTCGGGGTTGCATTCTACCTGCTCAGCCTGCTCGGCCAAGAGATGCCATACTGGGATTTCCCTGCCCTGGCATTCCTGGTGGAGGTGAGCCTGAAGGCCAGTGCTGCCTCACTCAGCTGCCTCCCAGCTCTCTGCCCCCTTGTAGCCACAGCTGCCAGGACGGTGCCCACGCCCTGTGCCGCTGCCTGGGCCCAGCCCTGTGCAATTCTGGGCTCCTGCCGGACAGGTCCCCTCTCACTGTCCTGTGCCTTTCAGGTGCTCGAGTGCCTGGACTTGAGGGAATGCAGTGACAGTCTTCTGGACATCATGTCACAGAACCTGCAGAGCCAGCACAGGGCCAGGCGTTACTTGGCACTCAGAGGCCTCGTAGTGCTGGGCAAGAACCCCTTGATGGTGAGAAGGGGGCAGCGGCTGAAGGCGTGCAAGCTGCGTGGGGCTGGGCAACGCAGTCCCTTGGCCTTGCCCGGGCTTCGGGCGCTGGGCCAGCTGCTCCCAGCTCTCCTGCCTCCCGCTTCAGCTGCCCCAGTGCTTGGAGACAGGCCTTTGGCCTCTGGGCCCTGCGGCAGCAGGCTGGTGTTTCACAAACTTGTCTTCCACACAGGCTGAAAAAATGTGGAGCCTGTGTGGAAGTCTTGTGGAGCTCCTGGGGGAAAATGACAGCAACATGGTCAGGATGACCATTCTTCTACTGAGACATTTGCTCCCGGATAATGGTGCCCCGATACCCACCCCCATCGCCCTGCAGCTGGCTGAGGCGCTCCTGCCACTCTTTGACTGCGTAAGGCTCTGTGCCCGCAGCCATGGCCACTGGGTGCTGCCGGGACCCTGGGTGCCCTGTGCAGATGCCCGCTTGTGCCCTGGGTGCTGATGCTGAGGTGTTTTGCCCGTCCTTTCATACAGGATGATAGCCAAGTGCAGCTGAGCTCCATGTGTATCTTTCACGAGATGCTGCACTTATTAACACAAGAGGGAAGAAAGGTCCTGAAGTGCCACGTGTGCCAGAGCCTGCTGCCACTCTACTTCCACTGCCATGATGAGAATCAGTATGTTGCTGAGGTGAGGACTTGCTGCCGGCTGCTGTCCCCCTGGCAGGGAGCTGGGCTGCCTCCTGCCCTGGCAGCTTGCGGGCTGCAGCCTCCTCCAGGCTGCGGCACAGGGATGCTCCTGTGCCCTGGCCTGTGGGGCCATCTGTGTGTCTCTGCTGCTCTCCAGGCCTCCCGGGAAATGCTGCATTCTTCAGCACGATTCCTCGAGAGGAGGGACCTCCAACACCTGCTACAGGTGGATCGCACATGGAGGTTCGGCGAGAGCCTGGTAAGGACTGCCAAGAATCCCCAGCCTCAGCCTGGAGAAGGCCCCCGAGGGTGTGCTCAGGGTGGGGGGCTGGCAGCTGTGCCCCTGCCTGCTGCTGCACCCAGAGGCCACGCGGGCTCTTCTCCAGGCTGGCATGGGCCCGAGCCGGGTGCCCATGGGGCCCCGGCCCGGCGGGCCTGCGGGGCGGCACCGCGGCTCCCCGGGCAGCAGCCGGCCCTCTGCCCCCTCCCCTCGGCAGCCCGGCGCCAGCGGCTGCTGGCCGCGCCTCAGGGCTCTGCGGGCAGTGCTTGGCCGGGGCTGGGCGCAGGCAGCGCTCGGTCGAGGGGCTGAGCCCGCGCCAACTCTTCCCTCCTGCCGCTCTCTCCAGCTGGCAGAGGACAGGAGAGGAGCGGCCGAGCACCTGCGCCGGGCCCTGCGCTACCTGCAGAGCCCACAGGACGCCCTGCGAGAGGAGGCCGTCATCTTCATGAGTAAGCCACTCCCTGGCAGTCCCTCCCTGGCCCCGCCGCGGCTCGGCCCCAGCCCCGCCTGCTGTCCCGGCGGCTCCACCCGGGCCCGGCGCCGTGGAGCCCCGCCCGGCCTGGGCGCCGCTGCCGCCCCTCCGGCAGCCGTGCCCTTGGGCGGCAGCGTGCGGCAAGGGCCGGGCTGAGCCCTGCCGGGCCAGCAGGCCGTGTGGCCACAGCGCCGGCAGCGCCGCTGGCAGGGAGCTGTGCCGCTGGGGCCGTGACAGGCTCTGTGTTCCCAGGGATGGCCGGGCAGCACCTGAGGGGGCAGCAGCAAGAACTCCAGCTGATCTGCAGCGGTGAGTCAGGGCAAAGGGCTGACAGCAGGGGCTGGCGGGGGGAGATGCAAGCCCTGCCCCGGCTCTGGAGGGCTCTGCTTCCGTGGCCAGAGCACACTGAGATTTTAGGGCTACGTGGGGAATTCCTGGCCAGCAGCTTTGGCCTGATCCCCTGGCTCCCTGCTCCCTCTTAGCCATGGCAAGAGCCCGCTGGGCCGGCCCTTGCAAGGGGCTCTCCTCGGCTCCCCGCAGATGCAGCTTCTGACCGTGCCTCTGTTCCTCTCTCTTGCAGCCCTGGAAGGCCTGACGGAGGACACGAGCAGTGCCGTCTCCGAGCTGGCACTGGAAACACTGCGTGTCCTCCGGGCAATAGAGCGGGGCCCTAATTCCATCATCCAGAGGCTGCAAGATCAGCTGCGCAGGGCACGCAGGACCTGGCCTCGTCTCTTGGGGCTCGGCTGGCTGCACTGCAGGAGCTCTGGGGAGAGCTGATCTGGGGAGCAGGCTCTCTTTGCTGGGGCAACCTGAGCCAGGGGCAATTTTCCTTTCCTTTAAGGTTTTCCTTTTCCTTTTTCCCTTTTTTTCTTCATTGTAAATAGTTCAATATTAGAGTATCTATTATTACATCTGTTACTATAGATTTTAGATTATTGTAAATAAATAAATGTTAGAGTATATATTATTCTTTAGGATAGATTAATGTCAATAAATTTGTTATAGAAGGTATTATGATACACAGACTGCTAGGAACTTTTCTTTTCTGCCCGGGGTCTGCAGGGCAAGAGGCAAGAAAGGGTGAAAAGGGTGCTTGTGCTCAGCAGCACAGCAGGCTGAGGGGTCCTGAGGCCTGAAGGGGGCAAAAGGGTGCTTCTGCTCAGCCGGCTGCCCAGGCGTGCAGTGCCGCAGGCAAAATGGCCAGAAGCCCCTCGGCCTTTGGTGGTTCTCCCGAAGCCTTTGTGCTGCCCACAGAAGAGCGGCTGGGCAGGGGCCGGAGCTGCGGGGATCCCTGCCAGAGCGGTGCCTGGAGATGGCCACAAAGGCCCGTGCCAGGCAGGAAGCGCCATCCGTGTCCTCCTGCCCCTGTGCTGCTGGCTGCCTTGCTGAGGGCTCCAAGGTGCCTCTGGATGGGGCTGCTCCGGAGCTGCTGTGGGGCTGCGGCGCTGCTGCCGGGCAGCTTGAGCGGGCTGGGGGAGACCCCGAGGGGCTGGGGCACTGGGAGGCCCTGAGCAATTGGGTGTCAGAGGCCATAAGCAGCCCCCCTGGCAGCTGCCTTGTTCCTGCCAGAGTTGACTGATCCGGACAGATCCTGGGCAGTCTGGAACTAACAGCATCAGTGTTGTTGGAAACCGAAATGCAGGGAGTTCTCAGATCTTTGGGCATGTAAGCCAAGGCCTGCAATTAAACACAGCATTGGATCCGAGACTTTGGAAAGGGCTTCCAAAGCTTGGGTGCTAGAAGCGAGAATGTGGATTTCTATTATATAGCAGAGACACCTTAAGCTGAGTGGAGGAAAGTTTAGCATTTTGGAGTTGAAGATACAGAAAAAATAAAAGTAGTTACAATGGTAAACCTGATGTTTAGAAGCAGTGCTCTAGGTTTGTGTGTCATAGCATTATTGGCTAAGAAAGCTTACAATGTAGCATGAGACCATGGGATGCAATATTGAAGGATTGGGTCAGAAACATAAATAGAGGTTTTGGCAGTGTTTTATTGGCCAATAAATCCTTAAAAGGTCTTGTAACTACAAGTCTTGTGACCTTGTGAGCCGTGCGGTGGAGATGTGAGCCAAACTCACCCTTCCTCTCCATGTAGAAGATAAGGAAAAGAAATGGCATCATCTAAAAAACTCAGAGGTCTGCTCTGTAATTCGTTCCAAACTCCTTCAAATCCCCCAAAGTGTGATTTAGCTACAAACAGATGACAAGGACACTTCATGCTGGCTCTTTGACTCCAAAGCAGCTGCTTTAGAAACTTTCCCATAACCCTATGTAGCAATGTGCTAGAAATGTATCATTTGAAGAAACTTTCCCAAGGGACTACTTGAAGAGAGCTTGGTTTGAAGGGTATTGGAGGAGAAAGCCTCCCAGCAGAGGTCTGGGCTTTGGCCTAGCTGTGTCCAAGCTGATTGTGAGGTGTGCCATCAGCTGCAGGGGTTTCTGGGCTAAAAATATCATCAAGTCGCTGGGACTTGCTCTTTTTGGCCTATAAAAGCTGGAGCCACTTTCCGGGCAAATTTGGAGACCTCATCAATTGGTGGATGGACCATCTAGGATTTTCCCAATTGCTGGCAATGGTTCTCCAGGTCCCCGGTGTCAAACAGGGCTCCCCAGCAACTGCGCATCTGCAAGATGAGAAACAATTGTCTTGCTTTGAAAAGACAGGTGGCTGCTCAGGAAGGCAGAAGCCTTCTCTGAAATAGAAAATGTAAATGCCCTGCCTTCAAATGATTCTAATTTAGACATGAAAATGCTCTAGGAGAAGGAGATGGCAATAGGACTGAGCGTGCAGAGCAGGGCAGCGTTTGCTGATGGTGTGAGCCCTCCCTAAAGAGCCTGTCGGGCTTTCTTAGACACCTGGGGCCAGGGATTCCTTCCAAGCTGGGCAACTTTGGGTGGGCTGGGGGCGGCCCCAGGGCAGAAGACAGCGTGTGCAAGGGCCCTGGCTGGCACGCTGCAGCACGGTCAGCGCGGCATGCAACGGAAGCCGGTGTCCAAGGGCCCTTTGTGACACGTGGGAAATAGAAGCTTGCCCGGGTGCTTGGAACACCCAACGGCGCAGCACGGGACAGAGCGGTGCCGTGAGGAGCCCCCGCACAGCGCACTCGTTCCCGTCTGAGCCGGAGCTTCTTCGCGGCCTTGTTCCTGCGACCGAGCTCGAGGCCAGAGCACAGCACTCGGTGACCCGTGGCCTGCCGAGGCTTCTATTCTGCAGCTGCCCTCAAGGGCAGAGGCCTGGGACTTGGTGCCCCGGAAGCTTTGCCAGGCCATCTCTCCTACAAGTAGCTCCAGTCAGTGACATGGAGCGGAGGCCCCCAAGAGTGCCCAAGCTGGCTTGGGTGGAGGAGGAGGAGGAAGAAGGCCCTGGAGCTGCCCCAGCACAGGAGACAGAAGAGGTGGTGCCGTTCCAGCCACCGCAGGAGGGTGAGTGGCAGAGCTGGGCCGCAGGGCTGGAGCCTGCAGCCAACTTGGCCCCATCCCATGCCATGCCATCCCCTGGGGACATGCCCACGGACAGGACGGAAGAGGGGCCGGGCAGACACCCCGCAGATGCCGTTCTCCATGCCCCTGGGGCATCCTGGGGCTCTCCCTGCCTGGGCAGCGCAGGGCTGGCCTGTGTTCTCTGGCCTCTCCCGCAGCCCCTCAGCTCTGCCTGCGCTCTATCTTTGCCAGAAGCAGCCGTGGAGCGCACGCAAGAGCAGGAATCCAGCCGTGGCCGCTTCTGCACCACAGCGCAGGTACCTGCAACCACCCCCGGCTGGGCTGGGCCTGCTGTCCCTGCTCAGCCGAGCACCGTGTGTGGAGCAGTCCGTGCAACATGCCCGGCTTCTTGCCCTTCTCCTACAGCTCGTTCTCAGCTTCATCCAGGGCATTCAGCAGGAAGAGACCAGCAGCACGGGCACTGGGCTCAGAGGTCACTCGCAGCTCCTCGGACGTGAGACCAGTGCCGCCCTGCTGGATTTGCTCCTGGAGAAGGGTGTTTCCAGGCCAGAACAAGTAAGCAGCCTGTGGCCAGGCTTCAATTCCCCCATGAGTGACGTGGCTTCCCAAGCCAAACCTGCTGGTCCCTGGGAGCCTTTGACGCCATGGCAGTGCGCTGGCAAGGGAAGCACTTCTCTGGGGACGCCAGGAACATCGCTCCCTCTGGCACCTTTCTGAGTCTCCCTGTGCCTTCTCCAGGTGCCCGCCGTGGTGAGGTACATTCACCGATGGCTCCTGGCCAATGATGCTGACGAGCACAGGCTGGACAAGACCCTGCTTCATCTCACCAAAGCACACCCGGCTGACGTAGTCGTGACGCTCCTGCGTGTGGCCCCGTCCTGTGACAGGTATGGGGTCCACCTGCCCACAGGGCTCAGGGCTCCCCAGCCCATCACCCTGTACCGCCTGTGCCAGGTGTCCAGAGAGTTGCAGGGCCCTCTGGCTGCTGCCTTTGCCAGCCCTGGCATGTAAACCCCTGAGCCTGCTGCCATGCTCCCCTGCTGCCCCTCAGGGCTCTGTCCCCACCGGCCTGGACTGCCTGGGTGCTGCTGGTTAGGGCCAGTGGGCAGAGGCAAAGCTGGCCGTCAGCCCGGGCCCCTAGGGATGCCCAGGCCACGGTGCTGCATCTGAGACCCCCCCTGAGACAGAGCTCTAACCCCGCAGAGCTGCCATCACCGTATGGAAGACCATCATGTGCTCAGCCAGGACTGTGGAGCCAGTGCTGCGCATACTCCTGGATGTGCTGGGGAGCTGGCCAGAGCACATCACGCGCACCTCCGATGGGGACACAACGCGTGTCTTTGCCACGGCTGTGAGTTTCTGCAAGTGGCCTTTGCTGCCTCCAAGGCCGCCTCTCCAGCAGCTCTCCATCCTCCTTCCCCCACTGCATCTCCCTGCCTCAAGCGCTGGCCTGAAACCTGGCCCAGGGGCAGCTTCAGGCCCACCAGGCCCCGTGCTCCCCCTGCGTCTCACCGGGCCGCTCCCTGCCACGCTCGGGCCCTGCCACAGGGACGCCTCGGCACTGAGCGCTGTCTCGGGGGGGGACTTTGTCCTTTGCAGGCAACCCTGGTGGTGTGGAAGATCCTCCAGGAGCCCCGCATCCCACGTGTAGCCAAGTCTTATTTTCCCCGCCTATTTGTGCATCTCCTCTTCCAAGTCTTCTTCAGCGCACAAGAGATGCCAGTGGATGTCGACAACTTCTGGAACCAATGTCAGGAAGAGCACGGCCTTGCCACCAGCCCCAACAGGTGCTCCATCCCAGTCCTGCTGTCCCTGCCACGTGGCCTGGCAAGGAGCCAGTGCTGCCAGCGTCACCTGGGCTTTGCTCTGCACACAGGTTTGCAGTGCGCACCCTGAAGTCCCTGCTCTGCCTTCTGCGCTGTGAGCATGTGGTGGTGGCAATGGAACGCAGGTGTGGCTGGGACACGCTGCTCTCTCTTGACACCCACCACTTTGCCGTGGCTCTGCTGGCAAGGTGAGACCCCCTTCACCCCGCTGCCTCTGACATTTGTGCTCTGTGCCCAGGTGGCCCACACAGTCCCTCCCTGTGCTCGTGGCCCAGAGGGCCTTGTCACTGAGGGACGGCCGAGCACACTGCAAAAGGCTGGCAGAGGCGGGTGCTCACGAGCAACCAACTCCCACATGGCCCAGCTCCCATTGCTGCAAGGCTGGTGGGGGAAGATGAGAACTCTGTGAGGCACTCCTGCCAGAGGCTTGCCCACTGGCTCAGGCTCTTGTTTCTTTTTTCCTCTTGTCAGAGAAATTTGCCATTCAGCCGTACACTTTTCTCTCGGGGTTGCATTCTACCTGCTCAGCCTGCTCGGCCAAGAGATGCCATCCTGGGATTTCCCTGCCCTGGCATTCCTGGTGGAGGTGAGCCTGAAGGCCAGTGCTGCCTTAATGCCGCTGGCTGGGCTATGGGGTATACCCAGGAGCTGCATCAAAGCCGGATAGCTCAGCTCTGAGGGGGGCTAATCAGCCCAAGCTCTGGCAGTGCCCCCAGCCTTAGGCTTAGCAAGCCTTTAGTTATATACAGCTCAGTGATTATCAGCTCATGAGTGATTTCAGCTCTTTAGGCTTGCTAGGCTTGGCTGGGGCATCCAGCAGGCACTCGGAAGACCGGGAAAGAGAGGAGAGCGCTGTATGAGGTTCCAAGACGATGTCTTTATTGGTAGCTCTTCCACGGAGTGTCTCGAAGGGTCTCAGGGACAGCGGCTCCAACGAGCCGGGCAGAAACAGGGGTTTATATAGGGTTAGGGAGGATTGAGAATTGTCCAATGGTAAGGGTTAAAGTAAAGTGACCTATAGCTTTACAGAGAGCTAAGTCAGGGTCTGAGAGCGGGAGTGAGGGGCTCTTTTTGTCCAGTCATCCTGACTCAGCATTCTGTCTCTGAACGCCAATGCAGGTTCGCAGGGCCTGTGCCTGCTACAACTCCACTTTCTGTATTTAGAAAAAAGGCGTTCTCTATAGCTCTTTTGAAACAATGAACAAGGCATGAGAACATGGCTAATACAATGACAATCACAAGCAAAATCTACAACATTCCCTTAACCAAAGATGCAACCCATCCTGTTAATCCCCATTGACTGAACATGTGATTAACCCAGTCCGGGTTGTTTTCTACTTTCAAGTCCTTCACAAGGTCCCTCAGTTTCTGGATGTTCGCATGGATGGATTCCGAGCGTGAAGAGAGGTTGAAGCAGCACATCCCTTCGAAGTCCTCGCAGCCGTGTCCATGGGCCAGCAGCAAAAAGTCAATTGCTGCTCGGTTTTGGAGCGATGCATGTCTTGTGGTTTCTTCTTCCTTTAAGAGATCGCTCAGGGCTGCAGATGTAGCGTTAGCCTGCTTACTGAGCCAACACCCGAGGTGATTTATTTCACCTAGGGCCTTGGCTGCAGCTACCCATGGTAGGAATAGGGAGACAGCAATCTTTTTTGGTTTGTTCCAATCATATAATCTGGGATCGCAATTTTCATCAAATTCTGTGTAGGACCTTTTGTGGCGTTTTGATTTGCTTTCTTTTTTCCAATTGTGCAACAAGGTGATATTTGGAGTCAGGGTAGAAAGTCTCCCAAGGGTACAGGGACCTCCCTGGAGTCGAGAGGGAATCCCAGCCCACACTCTGTCACCACAGATGAGAAACGTTCCCTTGGGTAATACTTTGGGATTGAGAGAGGACACAGAGATCACACGAGCAGTGTAATTACACCAATCGGGAGGGTTGTAAGCTTTGTTGATGGGTGATATGTCTTTTCAATATGTGTTTTTGGTCTGGTCAATTTCTGGCCAATTTTTTTTTGGGCGTCTGAAGTAGAATTTGATGCAGTATGTTGCCTTGGAGGACCCCAGCAAGTCCAGTTCTTGGGGTTCCTCTAGAGCATTGGGCAACATTTTTGGCCACTCATCCCAAGTATCTACTAGGTTGGGTCTCTTACCTGTGGTGCGGAGGAGCTCTGTGTTATAGACGGGCCAGTCATCGGCTGCGAAGGGAATTCCTACTAGACATGTGGAAAGTGGGTTATCAACACTTCCCATGGATAAACACATGTTATCCTGTTTTAATGCTTTTGCTAAGGTTACCCAAACATAATGGCTAGGCTGTGGGCTAATCCAACCGATGGCATACGGTACGGTGAAGAGCATCCAGGCAGCAGTAAGGACAGCACCAACGGAGATATTTTTCATCTTTGGACAGGAATGGGGCTTCTGATAGGGAATATAAGCAAAATTTGTTATCTTTATGACAAGAGGGTTAGGGTCTTCTCCCTTGTTCCTTTGTTCCTTTCCCCCCCCCCCTTTTTTTTTTTTCTTTTTTTTTTTTTTCTCTAATAAGCTAAGGATAGGGGGGGTAGGTATAGGTTTTTTGATAAGAGGCAAGAAAAGGGAACAATAGGGTTTTTAGGGTACACAGGGGTAAAAACCATAAAATTCTAAAATTCAGAGAACAATTTTGTGTTCAAGCTATATCTAGCTTCTGGCTAAATGCAGCAGAACGTTATTCAGCTTTATGTTTTGTCTGCTGTCGCGTGGTGGGACGGTCTTTCCCTATGCATGTGGAGATTCGGCGACGTCTTCGTCTCCAGGCAGAGCTTGTTTGGTTCTGAGGAGGACTTGTGTTTGACTCAGGAGGATTCTTGTCAGTGTTTGTAGCAGTAGTGTTTGCAGTGCCTAGGTATGGTTTGATGTTTTTTCCTGGGTACCATCTCGGACCTGATGGTAGTAGAACACACGTATACCCTCTTCCCCAAGTGATCAGTTGGAAAGGTCCTGTGATTTGGTGTGTTTTTGGGTCCTTCATCAGCACAGGTGGTTTCTCGGTGAGCTTTGCTTGGGTGGTATTTGCAAAGTGCCGAAGTATTGGTGGGTCAGGCTCTGATGTTGTACAGTTTAGGAAGTTGATGACATAGAGAGCCTTGCAAAGTCTTTCAACTGGAGATATGGCTCTTGTTTCTCCTTGCTGCTGATTGAGGACTCTTTTGAGGGTTTGATGTGTCCTTTCTACGATGGATTGTCCTGTGGGGATTGCAGGTATGCCTTTCTTGTGCTCTATTCCCCACTCACTGAAGAACTCTTTTAGCTTACGAAAGGTATAGGCAGGTCCATTGTCTCTTTTAATCTCCTTTGGTACTCCCAGGGTAGCGAAGGCAAGGAGGAAGTGCTTTATGGTGTGCTGTGCAGTTTCTCCTGTATGTGATGATGCAAACACTGCTCCTGAAAATGTGTCGACCGATACATGCACGTATTTTGACCTTCCAAAGGGTGTGAAGTGAGTTACATCTGTCTGCCACAGCTGGCAGCTGTTCAGACCTCGGGGATTGACTCCCGTCCCCATGTATGGTATCTGGTAGTTTTGACAGCTTGGACATGTGGCAACAATAGCTTTTGCCTGCTCCTATGAAAGCTTGAACATTCTGATAAGGGCAGGTACATTTTGATGAAAAAATACATGTGACAACTTTGCCTGGGCAAAGACGTTAGGAACATTAGCAGTCTCTACTGCCATGGCTAGTGCATCCGCTCTCCTGTTCCCTTCTGTGATGATGCCTGGGAGGTCGGTGTGTGACCTCACATGCATTATATGATAGGGTTGTTTTCTGCTGGAAATAAGGCGTGTTAATGCAGAAATCAATTGGTGTAACTTTGGATTGGAAAGGTCTTTGAGAAGAGCATGTTCTGCTCTCATAGCTATACCAGCAACATAAGCTGAATCTGTGACCAAATTAAAGGGTATGTCTTTGAATTTCTCAAAGGCTCTGACAACAGCTGCTAACTCTGCAATCTGTGGAGATCCCTCCACTATTTCAATATCAGATTCCCATTTTTGGGTATATGGGTCTTTCCATGTCATTACCAACTTGTGGGATGACCCTGAGCCATCTGTAAAGATGGTTAGAGCTTTGAGAGGAGTCCTGCTTTAGACTAATTTTGGGGTCAGATGGAAGGTCACATCCCGATTAAAAAGTTTGTGTTTTGGGATATGAACTGAAATTTGGCCTGTATAGCTATCTAGGGCAAACTGGAGACTTTCATTGGTCTGAAGCAAATGCTCCAGGTCCCCAGTGGTCAGTGGCAAGTATATGCATGTGAACTCACACCCTGCAAGAGAGCGGAGGCGAGATCTAGCCTTTTTTATTAGATGTGCTATGATTTCTTGGAAGGTGGTAATTGTCTTTTTAGGTTGGTTATTTGTAAAGATCCACTCCAGGATCAGCAAAGGGTCTCTAAGTTGAGTGTCCCACTGGAAAATCAGTCCATGGAACCGAGGTGCTTTTCCCAAAATGACGAACTGGAAGGGCAGGCTGGGTTCAAAGCGATGGGCTTTGCGTGAAGACAGGGCTTCTTGGACTTTGGTGATGGCATCTCGGGCCTCTGTTGTGAGAGTGCATGGAGAGTCCAGATCCTCGTGGCCACGGAGAAGGTTGAAAAGGGGAGCGAGGTCCTCTGTTGTGATTCCTAGCAGGGGACGCACCCAGGTGATGGATCCACACAAGCTGTGTAAGTCCCTCAGGGTCTTTGGGTCGTCTCGGATGGCGAGCTGCTGGGGTACGATGGTCCTTTCCCGGATCTGGAAGCCAAGGTAAGTCCATGGGTTGGTGTACTGTACTTTGTCCTCACGGATCTCAAATCCTGCCTTTTCTATGGTTTCAATAGTCTTTTTAACTGCTTTGTCCAGGTAAGCTTTTTCTGATGCACAGACCAGGATGTCATCCATATAGTGGTGGATGATTGCCTCTGGGAAAAGCTTCCGAACGGGAGACAGGATGTGAGCAACATACCACTGGCATATAGTAGGACTGGACTTTAATCCTTGAGGCAGAAAACGCCAATGATATCTTTTAAGTGGAGCCTTTTTGTTAAGAGATGGCACCGAGAAAGCAAACCTTGGGGCATCGAGAGGGTGCAGAGGTATGCTGAAAAAACAGTCTTTAATATCTATGATAGCAAGTGTCCAGTCTCTAGGCAGCATCGATGGGGAGGGCAAGCCTGGCTGTAAGGGGCCCATGTCCTCGACGACTTCGTTGATTTTGCGAAGGTCTTGGAGGAGCCTCCACCTGTCCGTTCCAGGCTTTTTCAGTACGAAGACTGGAGAGTTCCAAGGGCTGGTGGTCTCAACGATGTGGCCTTTGGTTAGCTGTTCTTCCACAAGAGCTTGTAGTGCGCGCAGCTTTTCTTTGGAAAGGGGCCACTGCTCGATCCAGATCGGGTCATGGCATTTCCAGGTGAGTTGAGGAGTATCTGGCAGTGCGCGCTCCTCAGCGGCCCCAGTTAGAAATCCTGGCTGGGAATACGTAGGGAAGCCCCCCATTGGGATAGAATGTCCCTTCCCCAAAGGGTGATGGGGGCCCTTACCACGAATGGGCGGATGGTTGCCAGCTTGCCTTCAGGCCCTTCGACGAGGACGTTGTTCTTGCTCCGCATGGACACTGTGGCTCCACCGATCCCTGAAATCATGCCTGGCACTAGCTGTAGATCCCAGTGTGGTGGCCACTCTGAGCGAGCAATGATGGTCACATCGGCACCGGAGTCCAGCATCCCTGGCAGGTGGAACTTTTCTCCTCTGCAGGTGAGACCACACTCGATGGTAGGCTTACTTGATCCCACAACTTGTGCCCACATTGCTGTAGGGTTGAGAGGAAGCTGCTCCCTGTGATTCTTTGGGAGTAGAAAAGCCTGTGCAATTGGAGTTCCCTTTGAAAGAAAATATGGTAAGTCCGTGCAGTACACCTGGACAAAGATTTCCTGTCCTGAGTGCACTGTCTGCACCTCTGGAACAACAAAGATCTCCTTTGGGCTATGGACAGTGTCACCTATAATTAAGATGTTAGAAGGACCGCCTTTTGGCCCACGTTTGCCTGTGGGAACACGATAAACATCTTTATTTTTAAAGTCAATGGACAGAGTGGTTACCAGCTGGCGCCTTGTTCCCATTGGTGTCGCTCCGTGTGTTGGACCCTCTTCAGGTGTTCTGGAATCTCCCGGGGCGGTGCGTGGATGGGTCTGGGTGGCCTTTGATTTGTTGTCGTAGCCCGGGGCTCCACCGGGCTCCGAGACCTGTTTCCCGAATACGGCTGGTAGCGTGGCTGGTGCTGGGGCCTTCGGTAGGTGTGGCCAGGGTATCGGGCAGGCAGCCTATCTGGACAGTCCCTCATAAAATGTGTCAAATCACCACAGTACAGGCAGCGAGTCTGGTCTTTAAAAGTCATAACTGCATATGCACCAGAAACTCCTTCAGCAATACCCTTAGAAACTGCTTCTGCCACTGTATTTTCACTGGACAAATGACGTGTCCAGCTTTCCAGCATTTGCTCTATGGTAGGTTCTGTGTCCAGGGGTAGAGCCCTCAGAATTGTTTTGCATTTTTCATTAGCATTACTCATGACAAGTTTACACAACAGTTCTTTTCTTGCCTCTGTGCTCTCTATCTGTTTTTCTAGAGCATCTTTAACTCTATCCACAAATTTGATAAAGCTTTCTTCTACTCCTTGTTTGATATTAGAAAAATGTTGGGAAGGAATGGAATCATCTGGGGTAAGAAGTAAGGAGGTTTTTGCTGCCATAGCCAGGTCCTGCAATGCTTCCTTAGGTAAGGTATCAGCCTGATCATTGGGTTTCTGTAAATCCCCTTCACCAGCCAGCTGTTCGACTGTAAGATCTGGCCTTTCAGCATTTTTAGCATATGAATCTGATAATGTTTTCAATTGTTTTTTCCAATGCCTTTGCCATAACATATATTCTGCTGGGGAAAGGAGGCAGTGGGCCATATTCTTAATATCGTGGGGTACCAAGATATGTGCTGAGAACGTGGCTTCTAGGAAATTTCTAAAAATATGAGAGCTTCTGCCATGTTCTTTAGCTGTGTTCCTTAGCTGTATGAGTTCCTTATTTGTTAGAGGTTCCCATGTTTTTCGGGTAGTGGCCCCCCCTCTTTTTCCCTTTTTATAATCTACTGGGAAGGCAGAAATTCTCTGTGCCATTTCCCAATCCCCTGCCTTTGCAGCTTCGAGCTTAATTTGGGCCCATGCATCAATATACTGTGTATCAGAATCAGAATCACCGTCACTGCTGTCCGAGGAGGAGGAGGAGTGAGAGCGAGAGCGACCCTTATGCTTTTTATGTTGTGTTGGAGCTGGCTTTGGCAGAGCTTTTTGGGACTGGGGTGGATTTGAGGAAGCACACGGCAAGGTTTGGCTACAGGGGGTTTGCAGTGGCGCTGGGATGGCAACAACTCGGGTAGCACAGCACGCACAGGATTGAGGCACGTGGGGGGGTGGGGTGGTACCGTGGGGGGTTTCCGAGGTTCCGTGCGAGGGACACTGAGGGTGGGTGGGCGGCTGGGAAGCCGGGGGATGGGGGCAAGGGGGATGCGGGGGGGCATTGGGGTTGGGGGGGGCTGCTGCGGGTACAGCGTGGTTCGCAGGGGCTGCGGCAGCCAGGCAGGCAAGGAAACCTCCCGCTGCGGCACAGCTGGGGGCAGCGATACACACGGGGGCGGGGGGGGCAGCAGCAGGGGTGGGGGCTGTGTTTGAGGGGCCGGCAGGGACAGCAGGGACAGCTGCAGGAAAGATAAGAGCACCCGTGGCAGAGGGGGAGGGAGCAATCGCAGAGGTAGGCAGGGGGGTGGGGTGCACATAGGACGGCGCGGCTTGCACATTACACGGAAAGGGATTCGTGCTTCCCGCGTCCGGAGGGGAAGGCGGGGGGGGGGGCGGGCCACGAGAACGGCGCGAGGTTTGTATTAGTATTTGCTGACACAGGGGTTAGTTGTGAGTTGGGATCACACGCCGCACTAGGACCCAGGGAAGGAGAGGATGTGACAGCGACCTTATCAGCACAATTTGCATTTGGAGGGTCTGTTGGGACAGATAAGATCATATCTCTGTTTTTCCCTGAGGTGTTAGTACGAGAAGAACTTTTGTTAACTACCTCTACGGCTTTTGTTATAATATGAAATATAGGTATAAAGCGAGCTACAGATAGATTCTGTTTGGACTGTAAAAGATAGAGTCTAATTCCAACCTGATCCCAAAAAGAATCTAGCGTTATAATGTTTGTAGTAACATCAGGAAACTGGAGGATTATCCATGTTATAAACTTTTTCAGATTAGATTTTGAAAGATTACCTTTCGAAAAAGAGAAGTTGTTAGTAGATAGGATTTCTAGGATTAGTAAATAATTTTCTCTCTTTTTATCCTGGGATCTTGTACTAAGTTTAGATCCCATTAATCCCATTCCCTACCAGCAGAAAAAAGAGAAAAAAAAAAAGGAAAAAAAACTAAAAAAGGACCCAAGTGAATTTTTTGCACACAAGAAAGGCTGATTTTTAAAAACTTAAACTTTTTCAGCCAGATGTAGGTCAAAAGGTCTGCTGGTAGGTGGTCTCGCCGTCTCAAGTCTCCTCGGACAGTCATCCAGCTGTCAAGGTGAGGTTCGACTGAGTACCTTCGAAGCAGACCTTCTAAGACGAAGGCCTTACTTCTTCTGGGGTTTGACGATCCGAAGGCAGTTACTATTTCAAGAAGAAATGCTGCTCTCCAGGGTTTCAGGTCCCCTTGTTCAGTGCGTCAGTTAATGCTGCTGGCTGGGCTACGGGATGTACCCAGGAGCTGCATCAAAGCCGGATAGCTCAGCTCTGAGGGGGGCTAATCAGCCCAAGCTCTGGCAGTGCCTCCAGCCTATGCCTTAGCAAGCCTTTAGTGATAGACAGCTCAGTGATTATCAGCTCATGAGTGATTTCAGCTCTTTAGGCTTGCTAGGCTTGGCTGGGGCACCCAGCAGGCACTCAGAAGACCGGGAAAGAGAGGAGAGCGCTGTATGAGGTTCCAAGACGATGTCTTTATTGGTCTTCTTCGTAGCTCTTCCACGGAGTGTCATGAAGGGTCTCAGGGACAGCGGCTCCAACGAACCGGGCAGAAACAGGGGTTTATATAGGGTTAGGGAGGATTGAGAATTGTCCAATGGTAAGGGTTAAAGGAAAGTGACCTATAGCTTTACAGAGAGATAAGCCAGGGTCCGAGAGCGGGAGAGAGGGGCTCCTTTTGTCCAGTCATCCTGACTCAGCATTCTGTCTCTGAACGCCAAGGCAGGTTCGCAGGGCCTGTGCCTGCTACAGCCCGTCCCAGGCTTCCCAGGGAAGGGTCCCAGCTCCAGGGCTCTCTGAGCTCCAGCAGTGTTTGGACAGTGCTGCCAGGCCCAGGCTGGCATTGTTGGGGTGTCCTGTGCAGGGCCAGCAGTTCGACTCGAGGATCCTGATGGGTCCCTCCCAGCTCAGCCAATTCTGTGGTTCTGGGATCCCATGATCCTGGGGATGGGAACTGCCAATGGTTGCTATGGCAACAGGCTCTTCAGGCCTGAGCTGGTGTCCATGGCAACCACCCCTGGCATGGGCTCTCCATGGAGCTGACAAGGGACTGAGCATAGCAACAGGGGACTGGTGATGGTTTCCATGGAAACTGACCATAGCAACAAGGGACTGGTAATGGTTGCCATGGAAATGGACCATAGCAACCTGGTGATGGTTGCCCTGGGAACTGACCATAGCAACAGGGGACTGGTGATGGTTACCTGCTAAGGATCAGATTTGTCACAGGCCCTCAGAGGGGTTCCCTGGGAGCTTTCCAAGAGTCTCCAGGCTGCTCAAGAGCTGGAATGTCACAGGCAGAGTCAAGAACTCCATGAAGACCTCCCAGGGCTTTCTGGGGATGGTAAAGAGCCATGTGGTCAGAGGCAGTCACAGCCATTCCATAGTGACATCCCAGGGGACCTTGGGCTGCAAAGGCACTGATCTTTCACAGGCACTCACGGGGGCTCCACGGTGACATCCCAGGAGTCCCCAGACTGCGAAAGAGGCGGGATGTCTCAGACACTCACAGGGGTTCATGTCATGGTCACAATGGGAGATTCAGGCAAAAGCTTTATTTCTTTTTTGGAGAAGATACTGTTGAGACATGAAGTGGAGAAATGACATCCAACAGCCACCATGGATCTTCAAACCCCTGCAGGGCCCCTAGAATTCTAAAAATTCCTTCTAGGAGAGGAGACTGGGAGTGGCTGGTTTCAATCCCAGCCCCAGAATTACCTAAAGGTTTATACATAAAAGATTGGACAGGTGGAACTGAACCTTAGCTCACAGGAGCTCAGCACTGGCAGGGGCTGTGGGATGTCCCAGAAGGGGCTGTGTCACAGCAGCACCTCTGTGGCTGTGTCACAGAGGCACAGAGCAGCTGTGATGTCATCAAGGGACTGTGTGACAGCACAGAGTGGGCTGTGTGAGGTCACAGATTGGTCTATGACATCACAGAGTTTGTTGTGAGATGTCACTGAGCAGCTAGAGCATCACAGAGGAGATTCTGTGACATCACAGATCAGGTTGTGACATCATGGCATGGCTGTGTGGCATCATAGAGCAGGCTGTGAGGTCAAAGTGTGTGCTGTGATATAACAGAGTGGCAATATGACATCACAGAGAGGGTTTGGTGACATCACTGAGGGGGTTGTTCCATCACAGAGCTGTCTGTGACATCATTGAGTAGGGTGTGAGGCCAGAGAGACGATCCTGCCATCATAAAGGGTGGCTCTGTGACATCAGAGAGTAGGTTGTGACATGACTGGGTGGCTGTGTAACATCATAGATCAGGCTGTGACATCATGGAACAGACAGTGACATCACAGAGTCTTCTGTGAAATCACAGAGCAGTTGTATGACATTCCGGCGTGACATCCCAGATTTGGCTCTCTGACATCACAAGGGTGCTGTGTGACGTCCCAGAGATAGCTGTGACATCACAGGGGCTGTGTGAGGTCACTAGGGAGGTCACTCTGCCCTGTCCCCCCTCACAGTTCCCCCCAGAGCAGTCTAACCCTGATTATGCACAGCAGGGTCCCCTGTCCCCCCGGGTTCCCCTGCCCCCGGTGCCGCAGCCTCCCCCAGAGGATGTTCCACGAGAGCAACCCCAGAGCCTGACATGGGGACGGGGGGACGGGGCCCTGGGGGTGAGACAGGGGGACAGGGACCCCCCGGCAGCGTCCCCGTGTCCCCCAGGGCCAGAGCCTGGGCCAGGGCTCCTTCACTGTGTTATGAACGAGGGCTTGAGAGCGCTGAAAACATCCCGGGCAAGGGATCAGCAAAACCCAGATTTAATATTAAGGGACAGCAGCACAAAGTTCCTTGGCAAGAGTCACTCTGCTCCTGACTGCACACTTCAGGCACACCAGGGAAAAAAAGCAACAAAAAAACCAAACAGAATCCAGGCAATCAAACCAGAAATGAGCCAGGAACTGTCCCTGTGTGTGTGTGACACAAGGGCAGTGAGGGCAAGGATAAAAGGAATACAGCCCAAAAGGTTAACAGAGCTCCACAGGACTGTACGTTGACTGATACCTTAAATTCTCAATTTAGCAAAAGAACAGCACGTAACAGTATTTAACCTTACTTAAAATCTATGACTTTGAAATTTAACAGAGGAATAAGATTTAACAGTATTTAACTCTGCTTATAACATATATTAAAAAAACTTAGCAGGAGAACAGCTCTTAACAGCATTTAACTTTGCTTAGACCCTGTGATTTGACCTCACCTACAGGCCTGACTGGCTCAGCTATGCAAGGCACTCAAACCCCTCAGAGAGCAGCATTTCTGCCACATTTCCCCAGCACAGGCACTCCTGTGTGCACACAGACACAAAGAGTCAGTGCAAGGCACCTCGGAGAAATTCCCCTGAGGGCAGGGAATGCTCACTGCTGATGCTTTGGCATCTCCCCAGCAGGTGAAGGGTTGAGCCTGGAGGAGTGGGGGGATCGGCCCAGGCTCTGTTGTTGTTTGGGATCCCCGAGTGCAGCAAATGGGAGAGTTCCTGGCTGGGAGAGGCCCCACTCAGAGGGAGTCACTGGCCCAGGAGAGCTCCAAGGGCTCCTTTTGGAGCGCTGTTTGCAGGGCCCCACGAGAGGGGCTTCAGTCCCAGCAATGGCTCATCCTGGCCACACTTGGCATCAGCAGCTTTCTTTGGCAGTGTGAGAACAGGGATGTTGTGCCACTGAGGGAACAGAAACAGCTCCCAGGGCTGCTCCTAAAGGAAGCAGGAGCTGTTTGGGCAGCAGCAGTGCCTGGAGCAGACAGTGTTTGTGATGAGCTGCAGAGGAGCTGAGCCCAGGGGCTGTTGGCCAAGGCTGAGGCCCAAGGAGCATTTCTCAGCTGGCAGGGCGGCCTGAGAAGGGGAGGGGGAAATGCAGCAGCACAGGGCCATGGAACCAAGGGAGCCTTGTGACACTGTGGGGCCCTGTCAAACCAAGGGTCCATTGTGACACTGTGGGGCCTCATAGAACCCTGGAGACCATTGTGACACTTTAAAGTGTCATGGGACCAAGGGGCCATTGTGACACTGCGAGACTCCATGAGGCCAAAGGTCCATTGTGACATTGCAGGGCCTCATGGAACCATGGAGAGACCATTAGGACACTTTACAGCCTCATGGAACCAAGTAAACCATTGTGACATGGAGGGCACTCTGGAATCGTGGAGACCATTGTGACACTATGAGGCCCCATGGAATAACCAAAGCATTGTGACACTGTGAGGTCTCTTGGAACCAGTGAGACTATCTTGACCCTGGGGGTCCCCACAGAACCAAGAGGACAATTGTGATATTGTGGGGCCTGGCGAAACCAAAAGACCTTTGTGACACTGCAGGGCTGCATGGAACCAAAGCTCCAGGGTGACACAGAGTGTCCTCCTGTCATCAATGATCCATTGTGACACTTGGAGCCAAAGGAGACCATTGTGACCCAGCAAACCCCCAGGGTCCAAAGATCCATTGTGACATTGCAGGGCTCATGGAACAGAGGAGTCTCATGACATTGTGGGGCCTGGGGAGCCACGGAGATCATTGTGACACTGCAAGGCCTCATGGAATCCTGGGGATCATTGTGACACTGTGGAGCCTTATGACACCTGGGGGCCACTGTGACACTGTGGGACCTCATAAAACCTAGGGGCCAGTGTGACACTGCAGGTCTTCCTGTAATCAAGGGGCCATTGTGACACTGCTGGAGCCCATGGAATCAAGTCACCTTTATGACACTGCAGGTCCCTGTGGATCCAAGGCACCATTGTGACACTCTGGAGCCCCATAAAACCAAGGGAACACAGAACAGGTCTGCCTGGTTTGGCCTCCCATGGACTGCCTGACTGATCCAGCTGACCTTGGCATGTTGAGGGTCACTTCTCATCTGCTGCTGGAACACTGGAGCTCCGTGCTTTCCTTCCGAATGGAAAAGAACTGTCCTTCTCTTCCAGGCACCCACGGCCAGAACTGCGGTTTCACCTCCAAATTTCCTTATATCCAGGGATCATTCCCATAGGAATATTGCCAGGACAAGTCTGGCTTGCAATGGTTTCATGAGGGTCACCTCTCATCTGTCCCCAAAACAGTGGGGAAAGCTCCATGCTCTCCTTCCTATGGGAAAGAACTGTCCTGCTTCTCCAGGTGCCCATGGCCAAAATTCGGTTCAACTCCAAAATTTCCTAAATCCAAAGGCTTCTCCCAAACACAAACTTCCTTTGCTGACAAGTCTGGCTGGCCTTGGACTAGTGAGACACTCACCTGCCTTCCAAACATTGGGGTCTGTGCTTTCCTTCCTATGGAAAAGAACTGTCCTCCTCCTCCAGATGCCCTTGGCCAGAATTGGGATTTCACCTCCAACACTGCCTTACTGTGAGAGACTGGAGGAGACTTAGCTAGAAACATTTCATGTGTGGGGGAGAGGAAGGGGCAGGTCCAGCCTTGCCCTGCCCTGGAACCCCAAGCCCTGCAGAGCCTCTATCCCAGCCCAGCAGTGTCTGCCAGTCCCTGGCACAGCACAGGCAATGCTCCACAGCCACCTCTGGAGCCCCCAGCCCAGCTCCTGAGGGACCAAATGAGCCCAAGTCCCACCTGAGGCTCATTAATGCTTTGAGACACTCAAGGTGTTTAGGATACTTTAAGGATTTTCCTTTCCACACTGAGTGTCTGAGAGGTTTTTGTGCCATCCTGGCCACCAATTCTCTCCTCCAAGGACTCCATGAGGAGCCTGTGTTGGAGAGGGACCTCAGTGGGACCCATGAATGCCTGGAGACACTTTGGGTGTTTCCTCTGACTCTGACTCTTGGAAAGGTTTGTGTAATCTCCTCCCAGGCCCTGAGGTTCAAGGGCTCAGCTCCAAATGCACAGTGATGCTCATTAGAATCAAGCAAGTCCTGACAAACCACGGCTCTGCCTTGATTTCCCTCTGCTCTAGTGCAGTTCATTAGGAGGGTTTCCTTTGACAGTTATGGAGAAATAGTTCAAAGAGCTTCTAGAAAATATGGAATCCTATTTTATGGGTGTATTTTATTGCTGTTCATATTACACAAGAGGTGATTGCAGCATTCAGTGACTGATATTGATGCAGGGACTGTCCTAAGGAGGTCTGGCCTGCTCAGAGCAGCTGTGCCTTGAGGTCTGAGGCAGTGTGGACAACCTTGCCCCACATTCCCCAAGCCCATCGTGTCTCTCCTCACTCACCTGGGACCTGCTTTGCTTGGAGAACTGGCTGCACACAGCCAAAGAGGAATTTTCCTTCTTTTACTTTTGAAGCCATCTAACACTCCTGAGTTTTCCCATTGCAAAAAAACATCCTCCTCAAGTGTGTGCCAAGCCCAAGGTGCCACCAAGAGCACTCCAGACCTGCCCTGGGCCAGCTCTGAGGGTGGAACATCATCCCAACCTGCAGTGGGCCATTGCAAGGGACTGTTGCCATGGACCCTGCAGTGACCCCACTGCTGGCTTTGGGTGCCATGGCAACCTCCATCAGTTCAGGTTTCCTTGGAAACCAGCCCAAGGAGCCATTTCTGCAGCCAGGTTCCATGGCCACTTGCCTGCAGAGCTGTTGCTGCCCTGGGCTGCCATGGCAACCCTCAGGACAAAGCAGTGCCAGGGCTGTTCCAGGGACAATTGCAGTGACACTCCTTGGTGCCACCAGGTGCCATGGCAATGGCCACGGGGACCCGTTCCTTGGTTTGGTGCCATGGCAACCAATGCCCGGACCCGCTGTGGTGGTTGGTGGCCATGGAAACCTGCCCTGGGCCCCTTGCTCAGGGCTGGTGTCAGTGCCCAGAGCCAGAGGGGATCCCTTGCTGGGAGCTCGTGCCATGGCCACCTGCCCTGTGCCGCGCTGGCCGGGCAGGCACCAGGAACCAGCAGCCAACGCCACTGCCAGGGCCAAAGGCCAGGTCAGCCAGACAGAAAGGGGCAGTGCTGGGCACTGTTTCCATGGCAACCGGCACTGGGGGTGACACCTGGGTCACCTGTGCTGGCAGTTGCCATGGAAACCCCTGGCAGGCACTGAGGGCACAGACACTGGAACTGAGACACTGCTGGGCCGGTGCTGAGCACAGGGCTGAGCACGCAGAGATGGTTTTGTTCTTGCTGAGCTGCAGCAGAGCCAAGGCCTGTCCTGCCCCTCGTCCGGCAACGCTGGGGAGGGGCTGGGGCTGCGGGGCAGCTGGGCAGGGGACACAGCCAGGACAGGTGACCCCAGCTGAGCCCGGGGATACCCCAGACCATAGGACATCATGCTCAGTGTATGAAGGGGGGAACAAGGAGGAAGGGGGGAATTTTGGAGGGAGGGGTTTTGCGTTGCCAGGTAACACTTAGGCAAGAGGGGGCCCTGTTTCACCATTGGGCAGGGTCACTACCAAAGACACAGACACCAACTTGAGGAATTGTGTCATTTATATCATTGCACAGCTGCAAAGATTTACAAAAGGATAAGCTCTGCAAAGCAAATCATCATTAGCAAAGAATTACAAAAGAAGCTCAGCAATCCATCCAGTCATTACTACCAAGAATTGCTTGCAGTGATTGAAGAAAGATCCATCAGCAGTTCCCCTCAGGCTTCACCATCACCCAGACCCACACATCAGCTGGGGAAGCCAAGGACTGCAGAGCCACTCCAGACACTGGGAATTCCTGCAGGTGCCTCCACCTTTGCAGCCAAGGAGGCTCCAGGCCCGCTGGGAGAGGACACAGCTTTTACACTGCTAAACAAACAAGCTGACATCACTGCTACTGGGGGAACATCTGGTTTCATTCTCCTCATTGCTTTCTCCCAAAGCCTGGCCAGGGCTCAAGGAGGAACCAAGTGAGGTGACTTTGATCCTTCAGCCCCAAACAAGGCCAGATGGGGCCTGGTCTGGTTTCTAAATACAGAAAGATAAATCCATGTTTTATCAAGGAACACATACACTGATCATGTTGTCAAGAATGCTTCCTTAAGGAGTGGATACAAATAGAACATTTGGTTGGAAGGTTCATCTAGAGGTGAACTTTGCCTCAGGGTCTGTTCAGGCCTTAGGACTTGGATCAGTCCTCAGGCCTACAATGAGCTACAACCTTCATAACAATTCTTTCAATAACACAGTTTAGATTTAGATATTAGGCATAAAGGCATCTCCTCTTGTGCTTCAATTAAGTGCTGTTTAATTTCATTACTCTGAGCTATTCAGCTTCCTTTTAAAACATCCCTAAATAGTTGCTGTTATTCTCTGCTATTTATCAAATGCCTCTCTTTTCTCGAGACTGTCTCTTTTCAGACAAGTCTCAATACTCCACTGCCCAGCACAAAGCATCACAACAACTCTAACATGGAATGTCAGAGTGCACACCAAGTGCACACGCTGCAGTGATTACAGGCACTGCCACAAATGCATTTCACAGCAGCCTCCAATTTGGCAGCCATGAAGCCAATCCCACCAAGAAGAATTTTCTTCTTTCTGCCACTCTTCTGCTGCTCTTTGTGTCAAGGTGATTCCTGACTGTTGGCCTTCACACCCATCCCTGAGAGCAGTGCAACATTCCTGTCCCATGACCGCCCAGGCTCCTCCTTGGCCAGCAAGCAGATAATCCAAGGCCATGCGGTTCTGTGGAGTCCCCATTTGTGTTTGTTGGAGCTCACAGGATGTGCTATTGCACATTTTAACAGCATCATTTGCTGCTTCTGCTAAAAATCCATTCAGCTGATTCATGCAAACTCCACAGGACGGGGCAGCACACATGGGGCACAGGAGGAACCAGAATCTTTTGCTTGCTGAAAGCCAAGGCACTCCTTGGGGGGAAAATGTTCTCTGGGCTCCAACTCTTCCTTGTGGTTGTGGCTGAAGGACCCGAAATGGTGGCCCTGCAGCCAAGAGTGGTGTGACACTGACACCGACCAGCTCCAGCACCCCAAGTTCTACTGACACTGGCAGGGATGGGAAAGCACAGAAATCCTCTCACACTGTGGCCTCTAGAAGTAACACAGGGTTTGGTTTCTCCTGAAGGGAAATCTTAGGGAATCCTGTCACACTGATCACTGTATTCCTGTGTTTTCTTTAACTGTCCCTTCACTGACAGTGACAAGTCAGAGCCCATGGACAGAGTTCTGGCCACCCCACAGGGTGGGCCCTCCAAGGGAACCCCATTCCTCCCAACTTCAGCTGAGAACACACCCAGCAATTGCTGACATGCAGCACTTTGGCCACCCTGATCTTTACATTTTCATAACTAATCATTCCATTTTGATCACTAACCCCTTGGTGAAACTCTAGAGGTGTTTGTGGCAGACAAAGATTCTGGCTGACCATCAAGGTACAACTTACAGACATCAGCAGCACTTTAGTGACACCGTTCTTCATTCTTTTTTCTCAATCTCATTGGAGTTAGGAACAATAATTCTGTTGTCCATGGAGCTGGTGCCTCTTTAATTCCAGAATAATGCCCCCAGGGCCTTTGCTGTTCAGCTTTACCATGTTGTCTGTGCCTAACAAGGCCTGGGGGGCCCTTTTCCCTCTGGCTGGAAGGGGGCCGGGTCCCAGTCCCTGAGGGGCACCCAGGCTCCTGGATGGAATTCCTGTGCAAGTCCCTCAGGGTCACAGCAGCCTTCACATGGAGCCCTGTGGATCAGAGCATTTTCCAAAGGGGCCCTTGGGGCAAACAGGGAGATTTGGTCTGGCAGGATGTGTAAAACAATATCCTGTCAGATCTACTTGTTCTCACACAGAACACTTGGCTGCAGGGACACATTCCCATTGTTCCTGCCCAGGTTTCAGGACTCAGAGTTGTCTTTCCCAGGAGCTGCTCCTTCAGCTGCCTTGGGAGGGCCTTTTGGCCTCCGGACCCACACTCTGGCTCCATTATTAGGAATGCTGGATCCAAACCCTTTATCTCCACAAACGGTTGTGATTGGAGGTGGAGCTCCTTTTTTCACAATTGATCTTAAAATTGCAGTATCAATAATTGTGCTACCCTTTCATGGGGTTGAATAATCCAATCTTGTTCACTATTGTTTAACAGAATTACTGTTATTTCTCCTTGACATTCTGCATCAATTCCTCCTGCCATGACATGAACACTTTGCAAGGCCAAGCTCCAAGCCAGCAGTTACCAAAGCAAAGTGTCCTGGAGGAATCTGAATTCCTGTCTCAGTATTGACAGCTCTCATTTGCTTTGAATTTATCCTAATCCATTCCAATGCATGAAGGCCCAGCCCTGCAGCCTCTGGGCTGGCCCTGCCAGGGGCCATCACAGCCACAACAATTTCCCAGGCAGTCCAAGTCTCACTGCCCATGGCTGGATTTGCAAATTGGGTGCAGCCGTGCACAGCCAGGGGGTTTTCATTTCCTCAGTGGGCCATTGCTAAGGGCATGGAGCACATCTGGGAGATGGGGTCTCCATGGGCACAGGTTCCCATATCCTCATTTTTTCAACTGCTCTTTTAACAACCCCTTCAGCTGTTCGACCAATCCTGCAGCTTGTGGATAGTCTGGTACATGAAAAACCCTGCAGGCATAATCACTGTATTTTTCACAGGAACAGACAAAGCACTCTGCATCACAGTATCTGCAAACCCTGTAAAAATAGCCAATGTCATCCCTTCCTTCTTTTCTCATTGTATACAATCTCACAAAGTTGACGACTGACATTAGGGTCCTGGCCAATCCTGTTCTGTAGGGTATTTAGTGTTACATCCCTGAGTAGCCAAAGCTACCAAATTAGTATTGTCAGCAGTATTTCACATTGTTATTAGTTTACATGTACATATTGTTTTAGAAATAAAGATATAGATAGATATAGACATATACATATATAAAATACATATAAATAAACAAATGCATATATAAATACATTTTGAGGCCTTATTATACTATAAATACGTATATAGTTATATATTATATTAATATTTCACTTGCACAAATGCATCTGTGCTCAATATTAAAACCTCCTTCTGTTGCTCCATGTGGGAGCATTCCAACAATAATTGTTCCTTCTGAAAGTGCCGTTTCCAATGTACTCTTAACAAATTCATCTTTGTCTGCCCAAACCCACAAGTTCTTTTCCTTTTCCATATGCAGCTTTTGGATGCATTTGAAGACATCCAGGGGTTCAGCCTCTTTTAACCGACTGCCCCACTGCCCACAGGGTGCTCTGACCTCAGCCCACTCCAGAGCCAGGGAACTCCAGGGAAGGGCTTCCCATCTGGGAATTCCTGATGGGACTGATTCCTCACATTTACACTGAACAAGTGACATTTTGTTGTCATCTGGCCAGACTGGGCCAGTTTCATTTTACCAGTGGGCAGGGTCTGCACCAAAGACACAGACTCCAGCTGAAGGAATCAGTGTCATTTACTGCAGCTCAGAGCAGCAAAGAATCACAAAAGGAGCAGCTCAGAAATGCACCCAATCATCCCCACCAAATATTGCCTGCAGTGATTCACAAAGATCCAGCAGCATTTACCCTCAGCCTTTCCCATCCCCCAGATCCACACAGCAGCTGGGGGAAGCTGTCACAGCCCAGGGCTGCAGAGCCACTCCTGGGCACTGGGAATTCCTGCAGGTGCCTCCAGCCACAGGTGAGGCTCCAACCCCGCTGGGAGAGGGCCCAGCTCTGACAGTGCTGAATGAACAAACTGACAGCACTTCCAGTGCAGGAACATCTGGGTTCATCCTCCTCTTGGCTCCCTCCCAAAGCCTGGCCAGGGCTCCAGGAGGAACCAAGGCAGCTGACTTTGATCCTTCAGCCTCAAACAAGGCCAGATGTCAGATTCCATGGCCTTGTCTGCCTTCTAAACACAGAAAGGTCAAGACATGTTTCACTGAGGAGTGCCTACATCTATCACAGTGCTAATGACCATGCACATTCCATTAGGGAGCAGATACAAAGATAACCTTTGGCTGGAAGGTTCATCCAGAGGCACCTTTGGCTCAGGGCTGCTGTCCAGGCCTCACTCAGGGCTCTTGTCCAGGCCTTGGCACTTCAGGGACGTGGTTTAGTGCTGGCCTTGGCACTGCTGGCTGACCGGCTGCACTGGGTGAGCTCAGAGGTCTTTTCCAACTGAAAGGATTCTGTGATTCCATGATTATATCCGCTGCATTCAGCTGGGTCTGTTTTAGCAGAATGACTTTGCTCACAAAGTTGCCTCTTGCCCAGCTCCTGTGGCCTGAGGCTTCAGCTCCTTCAGCTCCTGGTGCTGAGCTGCTCCTGCTGAACGAGACGACTCGCACAGACGAATACAGTCCATCCAATTCCTGCTGGGACACGGAGAGGGGAGGCTGTGCAAACAGGAGCATTGTTTGCTGTGGCCTCCTCTCTGCCCCTCACGCCTTTCAGCGCTTTGAACCAGCCAAGAGCTTTCTCCAAGAGTGCAATGGAGCAGCTGTTCCTGCTCCCGGGCCTGGCTCTCTCCAGGCTCTGACCTTGCCTGCTTCTGTCCCTCTTGCTGTGCCCTCTGTTCCCCCAGGGCTCGCTGCCTGCTGCCCAGGACTGTGGGACTGGCACAGATCCAGTGCTCCAGACCCTCCTTTCTGTGCCCTTGGAGCTGCCTGGGCACAGCAGCCTTTTCCATCTGGAAGCTCCACATGCACAGGGAGTCCCCAGCTCCGTTCCCTGCACATCCTCCAGGAGCCCAGGGCTGCCATCTCAAGTCCCTGCTGGCACTGGGGGCTCCCAGGTGCCTCAGGCTGCTGTGACACCGCTGCACACGGCAGGGAAGAGGGGCAGGGGCTGTGCTCAAAGTCAGCTCCATCTGCTGCTGCTGCTGCTGTGGGGTCATTTGTGCAGCCCTGGCCCAGAGTCAGGGATCAGATCCAGGCCCTGCTGCTGCTCCCTCGGGATCAGCCCCACTTTGGGTGTTGCTGTCAGGGCCAGCAGAAGCCCTGGCTGGAGCAGCAGGTGCTGACAGTGCCCCAAGCCCCGGGGCTGGAGGGGTCCCTGGGCTGGGGCTGGCAGGGAGCTGCCCCTTGTTCTCCCTCTGCCCCAAGCAAAGCTGGGCCGGGCACAAGTGGGGCAGCACAGCCAACAGGGAGCCTGCCAGTCTCTTCCAGCCCTGTCTGCTCAGAGTTTGGGCCTTGGAGCCTCAGGTGGCCAAAGGCAGCTGCTGCTGGTCCCTCTGGGTGTGCCCGTGTTCAGCAGTGCTGCTCCATCAGTCTGTGCCCAGCAACGGGGAAAAGCCTCAGCCCTGCAGGGCCAGGAGCTGCGGGGCTCTGCCTGAGCAGCTCAGCCAGCAGGAAGGGAGCTGCTCCACACAGGAACCAGGAGCAAAGGACATTCCTTTGAGAGGACATGATTTCTATTAAAAAGAAAAAGAAAGAGAAAAGGAAAAAAAATCTATATAAAATGTGAAAGATAAAAACAAAACCCAAGTGTTAGTGAAAAAACTTCTGTCACTTTGCAATAAGAGGTAAATGATCTTTTTAAAAACACAATTTAGTTATTTACATTGTAAATGTGCTGATGGCATGGATCCATCTTACTGACATCTGCAGCCTTTTAAGAGATTTTGGGCTTTGTTTCCAACACTGGCATTTGAAATTGTGGTCAAAGCAAGAGGAAATTGCTATTTGCCCTTACAGCTCCAAGCAGGACTGGGAATGGAAACTCTGTCAAACCCCAACTCCTTTAGAAGATGCCCTTCCATCTCAGCCTGGTAATGAGCTGCACATTCCCTTTCAACCTGTCAGGGATTTCTAAAGACACCAAGTCCCACTTACATCTTTTTGCTCTGGTTTGAAGTGCAGAAGGGCAATTCTCCATCCATCAGCTCCAGCCTGCACTGCCTCAGGAACACGGCCCACTCGCCAGCTTTGGCCCACTCCTGGCACTTCTAGAGGAGGAAGAAAGTGCAACTGCACAATTCCAGCCAATAAAGAAGGAAGAATGGGACAGACAAAACACCCTGTGCAGATCCAGGTTTTCAGCTGGGACTGTGGAGAGTCTGTGTCCTTGCCAATTGGATGTGTGTCCCCAGCTGCAATCTCTGGGCCTGCAGCAGAGTTTCACTCACCTGCCAAAGCAGAAAGCTCAGGTGCTGTGCTCGGAAGGGGCTCGTCTGATGCAAAGCTGTCATGGCAATGTGAGGGCAGAGCCAGCCCAGCTGGGCCCAGGGCTGAGCCCAGCAGAGCCCTGGCAGAGCCCAGAGCAGCCTCAGCACCCGCAGAGCCCAGCTACAAGGAGAGAAAGCAGAAACTGCCCGTCAGCTGAGGGCTCCTGTCCCCTTGTGCCAAGGCCTGTGGTGCCCAGGCCATGCTGGCTGTGCCCAGAGCTGTGCCCAGAGCTGCCCATCCCTGCTGCCTTTGGCAGCAGAGCAGGAGGGCAGGACATGTGCCCAGCCTGCAGCCAGCCACAGCACACCCAGCCCTCAGCAGCTGCCCAGAGCGGGATGCTCCTGTGCTCGCTGCCATCTCCCAAAAGCTCCCACCCTGCCAAGCACACAGGGACCCACCTCACGCCATCCACGGCTGGAAGAAAAGCTGCTCCCAAACCATGGCCTCAGCCTTCTCCAAGGGCACGGCCCATCCACGCCACAGCTGCTCCCAAGCACTTCCCCATCCACACTGGACCACCTAGAATGCTTCCTCTGGAAAAACAAACAACACATTATTGAAAAGAGATTAGAGACAAAAAGGGAAAACAAGAAACAAGGTAAAAACTCTTATCTCTGTCAGGGCCTTGAGGAAGGGCCAACCCCGACACGCTAGGGAAAAACCCAGCCATGGGGGAGGGAAGCCCACACTTTCTCTCTTCCCCCCATCTCTGCCCCCCAAAATCACGGTGATCCCAAAGCACACAAGGGCAGTGGAGCAGCTCAAGCCCTTCCTTGCCTTCAAATCAAAGCAGCTGTGCACAGCTTCTGGAGTCCCACCTCTGCTCCCACCATGGGCCTTTCTGTGTGTCGGGCTGGCTGCCCCAGCCCAGGCCACGGTGGGTGCTGGGGGCTGTTGGCAGGGCCAGGAGCCCACTCCCATTTTCTACCCACCCCAGTCAATCTCCCCAGAGCCTGGTAAGACCAGGTTCTCAGGGCTCTGCCCAGGGCCCCAGCTGTCAGGGAACCAGGACAAGCAAAACCAGCTTGGATGGCGGCCACCAGTGCTGGGCAGAGCAGCTCAGCTCCAGCACAAGGGCTGCCTGTTCCTATCCCATGAGCTCGGGGCAGTGACACAGGCAGGACAAAAAGGTCTGGGTTCCTTTGCTTCTGATTGCCCAGGCATGTGTGGAGCTGGAACTTACCAGGGCCCTGGATCAAAGTGTGCCTGGGGCTCTCTCCCTTCTGCTATGGCAGAGGAATATCCTGCACCCAAGGATCACAGAGCAGGTCTTCTAATGTGGGTCTGTCCAAGAAGTGCACGGATAAACACCACCTGATCAGATCTTTGCATTCTGGGGAGAGAAAGCAGAAACTGCCGTCAGCTAGAGAAGGCTCCTGTCTGCTTTGCCCCACTATTCCCATGCCCAGGCCATTCTGGATGCGTTCAGAGCTGGGCCTGAACTGTCCCATCATTTCTCTGTTCTGGAGGAGAACAGGACATGTGCCACCTCCTCAGCAGCTGCCAGAGCGGGATGCTCACGAGGCCGCTGCTGGCTCCCAGCACTGGTATTCCCCCCGTGCCCAGAGAAGAGGATCCACCTTGAGAGAGCCCTTCTGGCAGCGAGAGCTGGCCCCAGCAGATGTTCCAGCCCCTCCTGAAAGGATGCTCCCCGCAGACCATCTGGTGCAGCAGGATGCCCAGGGTCCAGACCGTTGCTGGCTCGCCGTGGTACCAGCCAAAGTGGTTCCATTCTGGGGGGCTGTATGACGGTGTTCCTATGGAACAGAGATAGATTTCAGCAGGGGGATGCTGCTGCTCCCAGAGCCTGGCCCCAGCATCCCTGGGCGTGTGGGGGCTGCCTCAGTGGCACACAGGGTGACCACTGCCCTCTCGCCAGCACCTGGGACTTGTGCACAAACTTAGGGTTGCAAAAGAAGCCACTGGTGTCGGAAGAGGGCAGTCCTGGCTATGCCTGACTGTGACATGCAAAGGAAAAACCCACTCTGTGCTGGCGAAAAAACATGCCCTTATCCTCCCTGCCTGCATTGCCCCAAAAATATTATGAAGCCAAGGCAAGCAGGGAGAGTGGAGCAGTCCAAGCCCTTCCTCTCACCTGCACACTAAACTGGCTGGGGCACAGGTTCCGGCCCCCCTCTCTGCTACCCCCACCCACGGGGGTTTTTATCGGGCTGGCTGCCCCAGCCCAGCCCCAGTCCTGGGCAGAGTGGCTGGCAAAGGCTGCAAGCAGGGCTGGAAGATGGCTCCCCACCCAGCCCCACTCTAAAGCAACTCAGCCAAAGACTCCGTCCCCTGACTGGCAGCAAAAGGGAGAATCCCTGCTGCCACAGCCAGCTTGGGCTGGGAGATGTTGGGCCATGAGATGCCAGCACCCAGAGAACACCCCTGTGGAGGCTCACCTTCAAAGTGAGTGTAGGCTGTGTCTTGCAGGTAGGTGCCACAGCCAAAGTCAATCAGTTTGGCCTGCCCGCTGGCCAGGTCAACCAGGATGTTCCCTGGTTTGATGTCACGGTGCAGGACCCCGCAACTGGTGCAGTGCCGCACGGCCTCCAGCACCTGGCGGAACAACTCTCGTGCCTCCTCCTCGGGCAGGAACCCTCGTGACTGAATGAAATCCCGCAGGTCCTGACACCGCTCTGGCCGCTCCAGCACCATCATGATGTTCTTGGGGAGCTCCAGCCACTCCAGCAGCTGCACCACACCTGGGAAGCCGGTGGACACCTTGTCCAGCAGCACCACCTCCAGCGGTGCGCTGGTGCCGTCGGGCTGCGGGAGGAGCACGATGCCGTCAGTGGGGGCCGATGCCGTGCCAGGCCTGGGGAAGCCCTCACCCAGCCCGGGATGCTCTGCGCCCTGCGCTGGCCCCACGCCCGTTCCCCCTCCAGCCGTCCTGGCGGCTTCCACCCTGCCGGGCCTCGGCTCATCCCCGCCCGGCAGCCCCAGCTTCTGCCGCTGGCCCCGCTCACTCACCAGCTCGCTCCAGTGCCGGACGCGGTTCCGTGGAACCCTTTTGATGGCCACCTGCAAGCCAAGGGGAGCAGCGGGATGAGCTCGCCGTCAGCCCTGCCCTGCCCTGCCCTGCCCAGCCCCCGCCCCAGCCCCAGCCCCAGCCCCAGCCCCAGCCCCAGCCCCAGCCCCAGTTCCAGCCCTCCTTCTCCTCCTCCTCCGCTCGCCACCGGCCCCACCATTCACCTTGGCGCCGTCCGAGAGCCGCGTGGCCGCGAAGACGCTGCCGAAGCCGCCGCGCCCCAGCAGCGAACCCAGCCGGTAGCGCTCCTGCAGGGCCTCCTGCGCCTTCCCTGCGGGCGAGACGCGGCTGTCAGCGCTCGGCCCGGGGCCAGCAACGGCCCCCGAGCGCCCCTCACCCGCCCCGGGCCGGCCATGCCCAGGCGTTCGCTCCTTGGAACGCGGCACGGGAGGCTCGGGGCCGGCGGCCGCGCTGCCGAGCGGCGGAGCTCGGGCCGGGGAAGCCGCAGCGGAGGCGGCGGGAGCGGCCGCGCCGCGTGGGTCCTCCGCGGGTCCCGGGAGGAGCCGGGGCCGGGGCCCGGGCCGGGGTCGGGTTCGGGTTCGGGGCCGGGGCCGGGGCCGGGCCAGGCGGAGGTAAAGGGCGGCAATGCCGCCCCAGCCCCAGGCACTGAGGCCCGCCCAGCGGCGCCGCCGCCAGTACGGCCAGAGCCGGGCGGAGGCGAGACCGCGGCGGGACGCCCGGGGCCGGGCACGGGGCAGCCCCGCCCGGGGACGGGGGCGGGCCGGGGGCATGGCCCGGCCCAGCACGGGGAGAGGGAGGCGGGGGGAGGACAGGGAGGCCGGGGAACGGACCCCGAGAAAAGAGCGCCCGACAGTGGGAAAGGGAGAGAAACAGAAAGGGAAAGAGAAAGAGAAAGAAGAGAAAGATAATGTCTTTTTGCTGCCGCTGTCGCTGCTGCTGCCGCCGCTGCCGCCGCCGCTGCTGCTGCTGCTGCCGCCGCTGCTGCTGCTGCTGCCGCCGCTGCCGCCGCTGCAACTGAAGCACCGGGGCCGTTCGTCCCCGTGTCTGTTCCCCGCTCGCCCCACGAGCCCCACGGCCGAGCCCCGCGTGCCCCGGGGAACGCCCCTGAGTCTGTCCAAACACGGGAACTTTGCAGCGTTGAGCCCAGATGCAGAGCCCTGACTCCTGCACGCTGGCAGAGCAATCCCCTCGCTTGCTGCTGTGCATTGTCCTTGCTGAGGGTCAAACACTGTCGGGGCACCTTCCCTTGGTGTAAGGATTCCTACTTGACCCCAGCACTGCACTTACATCTCCAGTGTTGCTTTCCAGTAAAAACAGGGGAAGGAAAAGGGTGTGTGGCCCATGGTATTTTAGGGTGTCTAAAACTCACTAAGTCACCGGACTTAGAGGTGAGGTGCATTTGGAATAAATGGGATGGAGAAGTAGTGCAATATAGAAACGGGGAGCATAGAAATAAATAGAGGAAAACATCTTGGATTCTTTCTTTTGTTTTCATTTCACTTCTGGAAAGTTGTTTCAGTTTTCCATGAATCTTCTCCTGTCTGTTCTTCTCAAGAACCTCTCGTGGAGAACAAGGTCGAGCTTCTGTCACAAGATTTGCCACCAGCTGCAGCTTCTCTTGGCTTTCCACACTGCACTGTGTGTGCAGCAGGACTTTTGCAGCAAATCAGGACAAATGTTTGGAGAACTTTTACATGTCCTTTCTTTTCCTGGCTGGCTGGGGAGTTGTGCCACTGGTGAAGTTTTCATTGTGACTGTTTGTGCTGCTTTAGGGCAAATTTAGGGAGGAAACCTCCAAAAGGGGTCAGTCTAGAAAGCAAGTTCGTGCGGACCCTCCCCCTACTAGTTCAGGAAAAGACCTCTCTGGAGAAAAGGGAAAAACCAGTTTATTTGACAAGTAAAGTATTCACAAGCATAAAAAATATAATATTAAATACAACCTCTCACAGTGAGGAAGAGATGGCAAATTCAGAAAGTCCTTTTTGTGGGTTGTAGTTGGCTCACTTGGTCTCTTCTAAGTCCCTCTGGCACTGGAATGCAGCGTCCCACACCTCGATGGGGCACAGGTGTGAGCTGCCGGTGTTTTCCTGGGTTTTCAGTCCAGAGCAGGATTAAATAATTCAAAGGAAAAGGAAAGTCACAGTCCAAGGAACTTCTCTGCCTAAACGAGCCTAAGACCAAATTGCTAGACCTGGGCTGTGGAGGCACTGGGAAATTTCCAAATCTGGGCACTGGTGGTCCCAGCAAACTCCAGATCTGGATGGTGCTGGAGCCAGAACCTGGAAATTTCCAAATTTTGGCTTTCTGTGCCAGCAAATCACTGGATTTGGGCTGTGCCAGCACCAGGAACTGGATCTCTTGGGCAGATCCCTTGCCTTTGCTCTTCTTGATGGTGCAACTGGCTTCTAGCAGAATCTAAATGATCCTCTTTCCTTTCTCAAATACTTCCATTCCCATGTTCCCTCACACAATGATGTCATCGATGTACTGCAGGTGTTCTGGAGCCTCACCCTTTTCCAGTGCACTCTGGATCAGTTCATAGCAGATGGTGGGGCTGTGCTTCCACCCCTGGGGCAGTCGGTTATACGTGTATTGCACACCCCTCTAGGTGAAAGCAAACTGAGGCCTGCATTCTGCTGCCAGAGGAATGGAGAAAAACTCGTTAGCGATGTCAACAGTGCTGTACCACTTTGCTGTCTTGGACTCCACCTTGTACTGGAGTTCCAGCATGTCCAGCACAGCAGCGCTCAGCGGTGGAGTCACTTCATTGAAGCCAAAACAGTGCACAGTCAATCTCCATTCTTTGTCAGACTTGCGCACAGGACAGATTGGACTGTTGAAGGGTGAGTGGGTTTTGCTGACCACCCCTTGGCTCTCCAGCTCACGGATCATTTTGTGGATGGGGATCACGGCATCTCGATTCGTCCGATACTGCCGGCGGTGCACCGTCGAGGTGGCAATTGGCACTCGTTGCTCTTCCACCTTCAGGAGTTCTACTGCAGATGGGTTTTTGGATAGTTCAGGCAAAGTGTTCATCTGCTTAATGTTTTCTGCCTCCACAGCAGCTGTGCCAAAAGCCCATCTGAGTTGCTTTTGGGTCTTTGTAATAGCTTTTCCAGAGGAAGTCTATGCCCAGAACACACGGGGCCTCTGGACCAGTCACAGTAGGATGTTTCTTCCACTCTTTCCCAGTCAGACTCATCTCCACTTCCAACAGGGTCAATTGTTGTGATCGCCCTGTAACCCTGGAAATGGAAACAGGTTCTGCCCCTACATGTCCTGATGATATCAGGGTACACTGTGCACCAGTATCAACTAAGGCATGGTATTTTTTTGGTTCTGATGTTCCAGGCCATCAGATCCACGCCATGCAGAAGATCCAGTTTTCCTGTGCCTCTCCCTGGCTAAAGGCAGAGCCCCTCTCACCATAATTATTATTTCTTTCCAGGGCATACATGGTAAAGGTACTTTTGAGGGGATGTGACAGATCGTACTCAGCAGCTCAGTCATGGGAGGTTGAGGCTACCTTCACTTTACTGGAGTTCCCTTGATTAGTGTTCCCCTCCTTGAGTTGACCCAGCCATGCTGCCAGGACACAAGTGGGTTTCCCATCCCACCTTCCCATGTCTTCCCCATGGCCCTGCAGAAGGAACCACAGGTCAGCCCGTGAGGTGTACCCTCTCTCTCTAGCTGGGGAACGTTGGGCTCTGATTTTGGGGCCTGTGACTTGCACTGGTGCAATGTGGGAACTGTTCCTCCTCACCTCCTCCCTCATCTCTGCTCTGAGTTCTTGGACCACAGCAGAGACATGAGCCTGCATTGGGTCATTGATCATACTTTCATAATTTCTAAGCTTGTTTGCAACAGAACCCACTGTCTCTCAGTTGGTATTGGCATTAATCGTTGCAATGAAGTTGGTGTATTGAGATGGCCCTAGATTTGCCAGACTCCACAACATTTGCCCTGTGCATCTGACCTCCAATACTGCCACCTCTCTCAGCTGTTGGATCCCTTCTTCCCCCCTCAGAGGATCTTCCAGCGCATTCTATGGTGGTGGTCCTGCATTCTCTCCCTGTGGACAAACATCTCTCTGGCACTCATTAAAAGCCGCTCCCAGAGGGAAAGGGACCCTAGCTCCCTTACAAAAATCTGATTCATACCTGAGTCCTGGGTCAAACGTCCCAGATTCCTTGCCTCATCACCATCCAGCTGCACACCTGTACCCATAAGGTCCCAGACCCAAAGCAGCCAGGGTGTATAAGCCTCACGTCCCTGTCATACAATGACTTTGTGCAGATTACGGAGACTTTTGTACATCAGGGACTCAGTGATGATCTCAACTGTTGTCTCTCCTGCGGGTTGTGAGGGCCCTCCTTTCTTATCCTCATCCAGGTGCTCTGGCTTCATCTTAGATCTCCTTGTTTCCACCGGGGCAACTGCTGCTGGCTGTGATTGCCTTTGCAATCTGGAACCTGGACGGTTGTAACATCTGTGGCTTCCACTGCGGCACCATCAGACTCTCTCTCTTTGAGGCAGGGGGAGGGTTTTTCACCAGCTCTGGAAATGTACTCCTTCAGCATCTGGCCCATCTCTTTCACTAGAACCACCACCAACCTGGCTGGTTCATTTCTGAGATGGGCTGTGGGGCAGGGTCAGGCTCTGGGGCAGCAGCATCCTTAATCTCTGGGGTAGGTGTTAGCGTGGTTATTCAGGTTAATCTTCCCTCATCTCTGAATGCTAAATGGCCTATCAGAACAGGCCTATCAGAAACCCCAACCACCATATGGTATCATTAGCATTTAGAGTGGATCTGAACCCTTTGAAAACTGGTGGGGCAGACCCAAAGAGCTGGGTGAAGGGCTGGGAGAAAATTTCCCCCAGTATCATTTCCTCACAGTAAGTACCAATATTAAAGTAACCCCAAAAACATACACTTAGTGTCTGATAGCTCTGAATCCATGTGCCTGCCTTCTAGAGGAAGTTAAAAATCCATTAATTCCTCACCTTATTAAGTCATAAAGCAAACTGGATAATAGCCACAGCAGCCTTAGTTATGGTTAGCCTCTGTTCCCAGGGATGGCCAGGCTGCTCCTGATGGGGCAGAAGGAAAAACTCCAGGCCCTCTGTGAGGGTGAGTGAGGGCAGTGGGCTGTCAGCGGGGGCTGGCCAGGCGAGCTGCAATGCCTGGGCAGGGAGCTGCAATCCCTGCCCTGGCTGCAGTGGGCTTCGCTCCTTGTGTGAACGAAGGGTGGCGTGGGCAGAGCACACAGAGATTTCAGGGATGTGGGCAGGGGGATTCATGGCCAGCACTTTGCAGCTGATCCCCTTGGCCCCTCCTCTCTCATGGCCATGGCAAGAGCTGGGTGGGATGGCTCTGGCAGAAGGGTCTCCTTGGATTCCTGCACATCCAGGTTCTGACTGTGGCTCTATTCCTCTCTCTTTCAGCCCTTCAAGGCCCAAGTGAAGACAACAGCCCCTCCTGCATAAGCATATTTGTTCAGGTGATATTCGAGGGAAGAGCTGCAGAAGTACATTCATCTGCTGGCTCAGAACAACCAGTGTCTCTTTAAGACCTCCAGATCCCTTGGAAGGTGAGACCACCTGGAGACCAGAGGAGACCAGCTGGAGCTCCAGGCACAGCTGATGATTGGCACAGCTGAGCCTGTGGGAAGCTCCCATAGCTCCTGCCTTCTCCCTCCTGTTGATAGCTCCCTCCCTCCAGCCCTCAGAACCTGCCCATCCCCTTTCTTCCCTCCCAGCTCATTCCTTTGCTTTGCCTTCCATTAATAAACAGTTTGGCTTCTTTGCTTTACCTGCATCTCTGTGAAGCTGGAGCGATGCGAATCCGGAGCCCTGGGACACACAGGCCCCTCCTGCCATTCTCTTCCACACCGTGTTTTGTGCACAGACACAGAGGAACGAGGGCAGATCAGGCTGCAAAGGTCCCTGTGCTGAAGGTCCAGTTCCACAACACTGTGGAGTTACAGATCGTGCTGAGCACCCTGAGCCCCTGGACTTTGGAAGAGCACAGCAAACTTGAGGATGCTCTGAACCCAGCTGGAAGGGATTCCATGGCAAGCATCCACAGAGGGCAAAGGAGCTTGGAACGCTGGAAGGTTTCAAGAACAGCTTCCTGAAAGCACAGCAGTGCTGCATCCCTGCAAAGGATCAGGAAGAGGGCAGAACCAGAGACCATCTGGGCTTAACAGAGGGCTCTGGGTGTGCCTAAGAGCAGATAAAGCAGCAGCATGGTGCCTGAGACTCGGAGTCACGACCGTGCCAGAGCCCGGAGCGCTGTCTGGCAGTGCTGAGATCCTGGGTGCGGTTCTGGTCCCCACAACCGAGGAATGGCAGCCCCAGGCTCAGACCCAGTCAGAAAGCCAACCAAGTGAGACCAGAGGGAGGGCACCCTTCCAGTTGCTCTTGGGCATGGCTGCAAAACAGCCCCTGCTGCTTCCTCCTCTGCCTGTGTTTGGGTGTGCTGGTGGCAGAGCCAGCCAGGTTGTGCTCTGCATTCCAAAGCCTGTTAGGAGCGGGTATGAAAAGCACTGTGTGCACTGACAAGAGTCCTGGAAGGTGCTGGCAAGAGCATCCTGCAGGAAAAAGGCTCTGGGCTCTGGCTGGGAACAGCCTGGTTTTGCTGCTGTGACCGCAGGCAGGAGTTAAGGCAGGTGAAGAGGCCGCGAGCAGCTTGTGTTTGTAGAGGGCCTGGGGCTGCACCTCTGAACCTCCACCTGGAAACACACTTGGGGGAATACGAGCTAGAGCTGGAGTGCCTGTCCTGAAAGGACCTGAAGTCATTCAGCCTTGCCAGCCTTTTTCTTAAGAGTGTATTGGTGTTCCGCAGGAAAGCTAAACATTTGGGGAAATGCCTTTGGAGGAAAGGGGCTTGCTTCTCAAGGAAAGTGCTTCCCAGGGAGCTCCCAGTGAGGTGGGATGATCTAGGAGCCATAGGCCTGGCAGCCTGAGCTTGCCATCGAGGAAGGCCTTGGAGCAGATCCTCCTGAGTGCCATCCCATAGCATGTGCAGGGAAACAGGAGGTCTGCTGGAGGGTGGGAAAGCTCTGCGGAGGGACAGGGAGAGCTTGGTCCTGGTGGGGTGTTGAGGGCTTCTTTGGAGCTTTTTGGGGAGGTTGGTGTTGGTGGGTGTCGGGGAAGGAGTTGTCTGCAAGGTGAGAGGTCTAGGCTGGAATTTGGGTCAGTTTGAAGGCAGCATCTGTGGTTTGTCACAGCTTTGGTTACAGAGTGCAGAAAGAATATCTGTGACTTTTCCTGGTTATGGTCCTGATTCTCCTGCAGGGAACAAGAGGGGAGAGCTCTACTTTACTGGCCACGTAGATATCTGTACCAGGGGAAGGATTAGCCCTTTTGCCATCTCCTCATTTCTTTGGGCTACTTTTGTAACAGTGAGTGGACTTTAATTTCTTGAGAGCTTTTATTCTTTAAGAAAATTAGGATACTATCATCCCTTCATAGAAAACCATTTGCAAACCAAAGAATGGCCCTTTTTTTTCTCTGTGAAGTGTTATGTTAAGTGACTCTCAGTGGATGATTTTAAAGCAAATGAATTGCTGCTTTGAGACAGGAAGCAAAATTCCAACTCTTCACCTTCTCAGGCCATCCCAATGAAGTTGGGAAGTTTGCAACTTTTTGGAACTACTTGAGTTGAGCAATGGGAAGTAAAGCTTTCCTGAAGTGAGGATTCTTAAATGCCAGATTCTTCTGTGCCTTTGCCACTAAGGTGTTTTTGTGCTGAAGGAAATGAATTCAATGAGAAAATAATTTCAGCATGGAGTGAAAGCTTCTGAGAGATACCAAGTGTTGCCAGCAGTTGCTCCCAGTGCTCCTGCCATCAGTCCCTGCAGGAAGGAGCAGAGCCCCCAATGCACGTGGGCTTTGGCTCCCTCTGGCACAGAAGCCCCCCGGGGGCACAGGTCCCTGAGTCAGGAGATGAGCACCAGCGCTGCCTGGGCTGGGGAGTGGCAGGTCTGCTTGGGTGGGGACTCTGCCACAGCTGCTGATGCCAGTGCTCCCTGAGCGCCAGGGGTCAGAGCAGAATTCGTGCCCAGACCCACATGTTCCCTGTCTATGTCACACCTGTGGGTTTAGGATAGTTACCAGCCAGGATGTTTCCCAAGGAGGCTGAGCCAGCTTCTGTGGAAAGCCCCGTGCCCTTCCCAGTGGAGCCCTGGGGGCTCTTTCTGCTGCCCTGAGCCCACAGAGCAGCGCAGTGTTTGCTGATGGTTTGAGCCCTTCCTAAAGAATCTGTCGGGGTCTCTTGGACACTTGGAGTGAGAGATCCCTTCCACCCTGGGCAACACTGGGTGGGCTGAGGGTGGCCCCAGGGCAGGGGGCAGTGTGTGCAGGGGGCCTTTGTGACATGGTGCAGCACAGTCACTGTGGCATAGAACGGGTGTCCAAGGGCCCTTTGTGACACGTGGTGACATAGGAGTTGGCAGGGACAAGTGCACGCCACAGTGCTCGGAGCACGCGACGGGACCGGAGGGGACAGAGCCGTGCCGTGAGGAGCCCCCGCACAGCGCGCTCGTTCGTCTCCCACCCGGAGCTTTTCCGAAGGATTGTTCCTGCAGCTGAGCTCAAGGACAGACCACAGGACTTGCTGACCTGTGGCCTTCCTGAGGCTTCGCTTCTGCAGGGACCCTTGAGGCCAGACCCAATCCTTGACAGGATTGTCCTGTCACATCTGTCCTTGTGGCAGGAGCCATTGAGAACGATTGCAGGACTTGGTGACTTGGAGCTTTTCCAAGGCATCTCTCCTGTAAATACCAACAAATCCAGTCAGAGACATGGAGCAGAGACCCCCGAGAGTGCCCAAGCTGGCCTGGGTGGAGGAGGAGGAGGAAGAAGGCCCTGGAGCTGCCCCAGCACAGGAGACTGAAGCGGTGGTGCCGTTCCATCCACCGCAGGAGGGTGAGTGGCAGAGCTGACCCGCAGGACTGGTGCCTGCAGCCAGCTTGACCCCATGCCCTGCCATGCCATGCCATGCCATGCCATGCCATGCCATGCCATGCCATGCTATCCCCTGAGGACATGCCCACGGACAGGACGGAAGAGGGGCCAGGCAGACACCCCGCAGTGGCCTTGCTGCATCCCCCTGGGGCATCCTGGGGCTCCTCCTGCCTGGGGAGCGCAGGGCTGGGCTCTGCTCTCCGGCCTCTCCCGCAGCCCCTCAGCTCTGGCTGCGCTCTTTCTTTGCCAGACGCAGCCATGGAGCGCATGCAAGAGCAGGAATCCAGCCGTGGCCGCTTCCGCAGCACAGCGCAGGTACCTGCAGGTATCCCCAGCTGAGCTGGGCTTGCTGTTCCTGCTCAGCTGAGCACCGTGCGTGCAGCAGTCCATGCAACATCCCTGGCTTCTTGCCCCTCTCCTACAGTTCATCTGCAAATTCATCAAGAAAATTCAGGAGGAAGTGACCATCACCATGGGCACTGGGCTCAGACCATACTCGCCCATCTTCCAAAACAAGACCAGTGCTGCCCTCCTGTGTATGCTTGTAGAGGAAGATTTTTACTATCCAGACCAAGTAAGCAGCCTGTGGCCCGGGTTTGATTCTCCCAGGAATTGCTTGACCTCTCAAGACACGTATGCTGGTTGCTGTGAGCCTTTGAGGCCACATGGCAGTGTGGTGGGAAGGGAAGCACTTCTCTGGGGAAGCTGGGAACATTGCTCCCTCTGGCAGCTTTCCAAGTCTCCCTGTGCTTTCTCCAGGTGCCTGCCATGGTGAGGTACATCCACCAGTGGCTCATGGCAAACGAGGATGACGAGCACAGGCTGGATGAGCCCCTGCTGGACCTCACAGAAGCACAGCCAGATGACGTAGTTGTGACGCTCCTGCGTGTGGCCCCGTCCTGTGACAGGTATGGGGCCCACCTGCCCAGAGGGCTCAGGGCTCCCCAGCCCATCACCCTGTACAACCTGTCCCAGCTGTCTGACCAACAGAGAGTTCCAGCCCTGGCATGTCCGCCCCTGAGCCCTCTGCCATGCTCCCTCCCTGCCCCTCAGGGGTTTGTCCTGACTTGCCTGGGCTGCCTGGGTGCTGCTGGCGAGTGGCAGTGGGCAGAGGCAGAACTGGCAGCCAGCTCAGCTCCCCCTGGTGCTGCGTCTGAGACCCCCTGAGACAGAGCTCTAACTCCGCAGAGCTGCCATGGCCATGTGGAAGACCATCATGGGCTCAGCCAGGACTGCGGAGCTGGCACAGCAGATACTCCTGGATGTGCTGGGGAGCTGGCCAGAGCACAGCACATGCACCTCCGATGGGGACAACACAGATGTGTTTGCCCTGGCTGTGAGTTTCTTCAACTGGCCTTTGCTGGCCCCCAAGACACCTCTCCAGCACCTGTCCATCCTCCTTCCCCCACTGCATCTCCCTGCCTCAGGCACTGGCCTGAAACCTGACCCAGGGGCAGCTTTAGCCGCACCAGGCCCCGTGCTCCCACTGCACAGTCTCTCCTTGCCTCTCCCTGCCACACTCGGGCCCTGCCACACAGACACCTCGGCACTGAGCACTGTCTCGGGGGGCTTTGTCCTTTGCAGGCAACAGTGGTGATGTGGAAGATCCTCCAGGTGCCCTGTATCCCACGTGTACTGAAGGAGTATTTCCCCCGCCTATTTGTGCATCTGCTCTTCCAAGTGTTCTTCAGCACTCTGGATATGCCAGAGGAGGTTGATACCTTCTGGAAGGAATGCCAGGAAGAGCACAGCCTTGCCACCAGCCCCAACAGGTGCTCCATCCCAGTCCTCCTGTCCCTGCCACGTGGCCTGGGAAGGAGCCAGTGCTGCCAGCGTGACCTGGACTTTGCTCTGCACACAGGTTTGCAGTGAAGACCCTGAAGTCCCTGCTCTGCCTTCTCCGCTGTGAGCATGTGGTGGTGGCAATGGAACGCAGGTGTGGCTGGGACACGCTGCTCTCTGTTGACACCCACCACTTTGCCGTGGCTCTGCTGGCTAGGTGAGACCCCCTTCTCCCCACTGCCTCAGACATTTGTGCTCGGTGCCCAGGTGCCCCACACAGTCCCCGTGGTCATGGGCCAGAGGGTCTTGTCACTTATGGATGCCAAGCACACTGGAAAAGGCTGGGAGAGGAGGGTGCTCATGAGCAACCAACTCCCACACGGCCCAGGTCCCCTTGCTGGAAGACTGGTGGGGAAAGATGAGAACTGTGTGAGTCACTCCTGGGAGAGGTTTGCCCACTGGCTCAGGGTCTTGTTTCCTTTTTCCTCTTGTCAGAGAAATTTGCCATTCAGCCGACCACTTTTGTTCTGGGGTCGCATTCTACCTGCTCAGCCTGCTCAGCGAAGAGGTGCCCTACTGGGATTTCCCTGCCCTGGCATTCCTTGTGGAGGTGAGCCTGAAGGCCAGCGCTGCCTCGCTGAGCTGCCTCCCAGCTCTCTGCCCTCTCGTAGCCACAGCTGCCAGACGGTGCCCGCACCCTGGGCCGCTGCCTGGGCCCAGACCTGTGTGGTTCCAGGCTCCTGCTGGCCGGGTCCCCTGTCACTGCCATGTGCCTTTCAGGTGCTCGAGTGCCTGGACTTGGGGGAATGCAGTGACAGTGTTCTAGCGATCCTGTCACAGAACCTGCAGAGCGAGCACAGGGCGAGGCGTTACTTGGCACTCAGAGGCCTCGTAGTACTCAGCAAGAATCTCTTCATGGTGAGAAAGGGGCAGTGGCTGAAGCCGTGCAGGCAGCGTGGGGCTGGGCAACGCAGTCCCTTGGCCTTGCCTGGGCTTCGGGCGCTGGGGCAGCTGCTCCCAGCTCTCCTGCCTCCCACTTCAGCTGCCCAGGTGGTTTGGGACAGGCCTTTGGCCTCTGGGGCCTGCGGCAGCAGGGCGGTGTTTCACAAACTTGTGTTCCACACAGGCTGAAAAAATGTGCAGCCTGACTGAAAGTCTTGTGGAGCTCCTGGAGGAAAATGATACCGATATGGTCAGAATGACCATTCTTCTACTGAGATATTTGGTCCTGGATAATGGTGGCCCAATACCCACCCCCATCGCCCTGCAGCTGGCTGAGGCGCTCCTGCCACTCTTTGACTGCGTAAGGCTCTGTGCCCACGGCCACGGCCACTGGGTGCTGCCTCGACCCTCGGTGCCCTGTGGAGATGCCAGCCTGTGCCCTGGGAGGCCTGAAGCAGCTGATGCTGAGGTTTTTTGCCCTTCCTTTCATTCAGTATGATAGCCAGGTGCAGCTGAGCTCCATGTGTGTCTTTCAAGAGATGCTGGACTTATTAACGCAAGAGGGAAGAAAGGCCCTGAAGTCCCACGTGCGCCAGAGCCTGCTCCCACTCTACTTCCACTGTTATGATGAGAATCAGATTGTTGCTGAGGTGAGGACTTGTGGCCGGCTGCTGTTCCCTGGAAGGGGGCTGGGCTGCGTCCTGCCCTGGCACCTTGCGGGCTGCAGCCTCCTCCAGGCTGCAGCTCTGGGATTCTCCTGTGCCCTGGCCTCTGGGGCCATCTGTGCGTCTCTGCTGCTCTCCAGGCTTCATGGAAATTGCTGCTTGGTGCAGTCAAGTTCATAAAGAGAAAGGATCTCAAGAAGCTGGTGAAGGAGGAGAAACTATGGAAGTTCAGCAAGTGCCTGGTAAGGACTGCCAAGAATCCCCAGCCTCAGCCTGGAGAAGGCCCCCGAGGGTGGTGCTAAGTATGCGGGCGGGCGGCTGTCCCCCTGCCCGCTGCTGCACCCAGAGGCCATGTGGGCTTTTCTCCAGGCTCCCGTGGGCCTGAGCCGGGTGCCCATGGAGCCGGGGCCCGGCAGGGCTGTGGGCTGGCACCGCAGATCCCCGGGCAGCAGCCGGCCCTCTGCCCCCTCCCCTCGGCAGCCCGGCGCCAGCGGCTGCTGGCCGCGCCTCAGGGCTGTGCGGGCAGGGGAGGCCGGGGCTGGGCGCAGGCAGCGCCCGGCCGAGGGGCTGAGCCCGCGCCAACCGTTCCCTCCTGCCGCTCTCTCCAGCTGGCAGAGGACAGGAGCAGAGCGGCCGAGCACCTGCGCCGGGCCCTGCGCTACCTGCAGAGCCCACAGGAGCCACTGCGAGAGGCGGCCATCAGGTTCATGGGTGAGCCACGAGCCCGCAGTCCCTCCCCGGCCCGCCGCGGCTCGGTCCCAGCCCCGCCTGCTGCCCCGGCAGCGCCACCCAGGCTGCGCCGGGCCCAGTACCGTGGAGCCCCGCCCGGCCTCGGCGCCGCTGCCGCCGTCTGGCAGCCGTGCCCTGGGCCAGCAGCGTGCGGCAAGGGCTGGGCTGAGCCCTGCCGGGCCAGCAGGGCCTGTGGCCACAGCGCCGGCAGCACCGCTGGCAGGGAGCTGTGCCGCTGGTGCCGTGACAGGCTCTGTGTTCACAGGGATCGCCGGGCAGAGCCTGAGGGGGCAGCAGCAAGAGCTCCTGATGATCTGCAGTGGTGAGTCAGGGCAGCGGGCTGACAGTGGGGGCTGGCTGGTGGAGCTGCAAGCCCTGCCCCGGCTGCGGAGGCCTCTGCTCCTGTGGGCAGAGCACACTGAGATTTCAGGACCACGTGGGGGATTCATGGCCAGCACCTTGGGGCTGATCCCCTTGGTCCCTGCTCCCTCCTGGCCATGGCAAGAGCTGGCTGGGATAACCTTGGCTGGGGGCTCTCCAGGAAAATCTGGGATATGACCATGGCTCTCTCTTGCAGCCCTCGAAGAAAAAACAAATGACATCAGCCCTGCCGTTGGAAGCCTGGCAATTCAAACGCTGTGCATCCTCAAGTCAGGAGAGCCAGCTCCGATCTCCGTGTTCCAGCGGCTCCGAAACCACCTGCGCAGTGCGTGGAAGACACGGCCTCGGCTGTCACAGCTCAGCTGCCTGCCCTGTCAGAGCTCTATGCAGAGCTGATCCCAGAGGCTCTTTTTCCTGGGGCCTCCTGAGTCAGGAGGCATTTTCTTTTTGTTCAAGAATGTTCTTTTCTATTTTTTTTTTCCTTTGCAATGTAAATATAGACTGTGTTATAATACACAGACTCCCAGTATCTTTCTTTTGCTGCCCAGGGTCTGCAGAGCATAGGGGAGGAGGGGAAAAGGGTGCCTGTGCTCAGCTGGCTGCCCAGGCATGCAGTGCCGCAGGGAAAAGGGCCAGAAGCCCCTTGTCCTTTGGTGGTTCTGCTGAAGCCTTTGTGCTGCCCACAGAGCGGCTGGGTAGGGGCCAGAGCTGCGCGGATCCCTGCCAGAGCGGTGCCTGGAGATGGCCACAAGCCCCGTGCCAGGCAGGAAGTGTCACCCGTGTCCTCCTGCCCCTGTGCTGCTGGCTGCCTTGCTGAGGGCCCCGAGGTGCCTCTGGATGGGGCTGCTCCGGAGCTGCTGCGGGGCTGCGGCGCTGCTGCCGGGCAGCTTGACTGGGCTGGGGGAGACCTTGATGGGCTGGGGCACTGGGAAGCCCTGAGCAATTGGGGGTCAGAGACCATAAGCAGCCCCCCCGAGGGCACCTTGTTGTGCCAGAGTTGACTGTTCCAGATGGATCCTGGGCACTCTGGAAATGACAGCTTCAGTTGTTGGAAACCGAAAGGCAGGGAATTCTCAGACCTTTGGTCTTGCCAGCAAAGCTTAGAATTAAAGACAGGATTTGATCTGAGACCTTGGAAAGGGCTTCCAAACTTAGGTGCTAGAAGCGAGAATGTGGATTTATAGTTTATAGCAGAGAAACGTGGAGGAAAGTTAAGTGGAGGAAAGTTTTGAGTTGTAGAGTTCAAGATCTAGAAGAAATGGAAGTAGTTACAATGGTAAACAACAAGCTTAGGATGCAGTGCCGTAGGTTTGTGTGCCATAACATGGTTGGCTAAGGAAGCTTACACTGTAGCATGAGTCCAATAAGACAAAATCTTGAAGGATTGGGTCCAAAACATAGACATCCTTGTTGGCAGTGTCTTATTGGCGAATAAATCCTTTAAAGCTCTTATAACTAGAAGTCTTGGTGGCCTTGTGAGCCATGCGGTGGAGATGGGAGCCAAACTCACCCTTCCTGTCTATGCAGAAGATAAGGAAAAGAAATGGCATCATCTAGAAAACTCAGAGGTCTGGTCTGTAACTTGTTCCAAACTACTTCAAATCCCCCAAAGTGTGATTTAGCTACAAACAGATGACAAGGACTCTTTGACTCCAAAGCAGCTGCTTTAGAAACTTTCACATAACCCTGTGTAGTTATGTACCAGAAATGTATCATTTTAAGAAACTTTCCCAAGTGACTTGAAGAGAGGTTTGTTTGAAGGGTGTTGGAGGAGAAAGCCTCCCAGCAGAGGTCTGGGCTTTGGCCTTGCTGTGTCCCTGCTGATTGGGAAGTGTGCCACCAGCTGCAGGGGTTTCTGGGATAAAAATATCATCAAGTCACTTCGACTTGCTCTTTTTGGCCTATAAAAGCTGGACTCCTTTTGGGGCAAATTTGGAGACCTCACCTAGGTGTGGATGGACCATCTAGGATTTTCCCAATTGTTGGGAATGGTTTTCCAGATCCTTGGTGTAAACTGGGGCTCCCCAGCGAGTGTGGATCTGCAAGATGCTAAACAGTTTAGGCAATTGGTGATGCATCTTTCTAAATCGCTCTCGTTTCTCTCTTACAGTACTGATTTAGATGCACTACCTTGTTTGTTTTTGTTTGTCATTAAAAGCATGTGCACATTTTTATTGAATGTATCAGTGTACACTGTGGTTCCTTAATATTCATAGTGAAATAGGAACATTATTTCCAGTGTTGTGTCCTTTAAATTGCCTCTGTCAATTGGCAGATCATTAGGAGGCCCCTGAGGAGCCGGGGCACTGGGAAGCCCTGAGCAATTGGGTGCCAGAGGCCACAAGCAGCCCCCGGGCAGCCGCCTTGTCCCTGGCCCCCGGCTGCTCAGGCGCTTCCCCAGAGCGTCTCCCAGGCCTGCAGCAGAAGCCCTCGAGGCCGGGCCTCAGCAGGAGGGTGGGGGCAGCCTTGAGGTGCCCAGGCTGGGCTGGCTGGGGACAGGGAGGGCAAAGCTCCCCTGCTGGGGCGTGGGATGAGGTAGTGGGAAGGCAGAGAACCTGAGATTTTACCCTCCAAATGTTCTTTCTTTGCCCTGACATTTACCTCAGGTTTTGTCACAAAATTATCTCTATGTGCCCTCTAGAAATTGCAGAGACTTTCCCTCAAAAGTAATTTTGTTCCCTAGAAATCACCTCAAATCTTCCTGCACAAATATCCACTACATGTACTCGATCACCTCTGATTTCATTATTCCCACAGTCCAGTGATTACCTGCACTTTAAAGCCCAAATGTCCATTCTGTGCCCTACAGGTGACACCAGGTAATTCCAGCTTTACTGTGCTATAAAGTTCTCTCGCTCTAAGCTACTGCAGCTTTACCCCTCGCAAAGTGAAACACTCCCTGCTCCTGAGCCGACACTGCCCCATCCTCCTCGGTGTGTATGAGCGCAGGGCAGCCCCAGGGCAGCTCCCCCACGGCTTCTGGAAGGCCGCCCGGCGCCCGGCCCCGAGGGGCGGCCACAGCGGGTCGGAGTTCCCGCCCGCGGCTGAGGGGACCGGCGGGGCGGGGCCGCCCGCGCTGGGCGGGAAACGCTCCCTGCGGCGGGGAGCGGGCGGCGGCGGCGCAGCGGGGCCCGGCCCGGCCCTGCCGTGTCCCTCAGGGCGAGCCCACGGCCCCTTAGCGGCCCTGGCGTCCCTTCAGCGAGCGGCATGTGCGCTCAGCGACACGCGGCGTGCCCATGTCCCCCTCAAGTGACGCTCACCTTCCCTCTGTGACAACGACGGACCCTGAGGGACAGACAGACACCCGCCTCCCCTCAGGGACTCTCACGTGCCCTCAGTGGCATGCCGGGCTGCCAGGAGAGGAGCCGATCCTGCAGCAGGTCCTCGTCCTTCTGGAAGGGGCTGTCCCCGCAGACTGTGGCCCCTGGGGTGGCACTGGCACTGGACGCGCTCCATGGACACTGCAGGCACTTCCCTGTCTAGCCCGGGCACCAGGTATAATCCTCCTGGGAAAAACAGAGAATGACTGCATGAAAGTCAATTCAAAACAAGACCTGGAAACAAGAAAAAGCACAAAGCCTGTCACTGTTTCATGGGCCCGCTCGAGGAGGGTCTGACCTCTCCATGCGAGAATTAAACCCGTCCACAGGTTGGGAAAAGCCCCACTTTTCCCACCCATAAATGCTCCCCTTGCTCAAGGGCCTGCAAAGCAGACCAGCTGCGGCCCGGCTTCGGAACCCGTCCCCCCCCTCTGCCACCCCCCATTCACATGGATGGATGCTTTTGTCAGGCTGGCTGCCCCTGCCATAGCCCGTGCCAGGCTGGCTGGCAGAAGCTGTCAGCAAGGCCAGCAGCCAGCTCCCCTGCCACAACATCCATCCTGTCCTGCCAAAAAGCAGCTTGGTGGCCAGTGGAAAAATTAATATTCCCTAGCACTGCTGAGTGGGGAACCTCTGGCGTGTGGCCAGGCCGAGCCCTGTCCTGCCTGGGAGCACCAGCATCCCCCCACCCCTGCGCCGGCTGGGGACTCATCTTGATTTCATCGGGGCACAGAGCGTGTCCTCCAGGCAGGGGCTGCAGCCAAAGCCAATCGGCCCTGCCTCACCAGCGGCCAGCTCCAGCATGGTGCTCCCAGCTCCACATTGTGTTCCAGAAGAGAACGCCAGCTGTGCCTCGACTTGCGGCGACATCACGATGCCATTGAGCTGCAGGGCAGTTTCTCCTGTCCCAGACTGTGGCACCTTCACTGCACCGCCACCACTTCTCAAACAGGATGGGGAGCACAGAGTCGCTCCCTCCACAGCTCGCCGGGGACCAGCGGAAGCATCTCTTTGGCTGTGCTCTCTCCTCCGCGCCGCAGCCACAGGAAAACGTTCCAGGCTTTTCTTCCAGCACCACGAGATGCGTGCCATTGGTGCTTGCAGGGCTCTTGGATCCTACTGTGCATGGGGATGCATCTCTGCTGTCTCCTGGGTCAGGCAGGGCTCCTGCAGCCAGGAATGCTCAAAAAGGTCCTCCAGTGATGGCCTGTCTGTGGGGTCCATGCATAAACACCACCCAATGAGGTGCTGGCACTCTGCGGAGAGAAACCAAAAACCGCCGCCCAGCGGAACAAGGCTCTTTTCCATGCTCTCCCACATTCCACAGTGCTCATGCCACACCAGGAGTGCTCAGAGCTGCACCCAAAAGCTTCCCATTGATCCTTTCTTGCAGAGGACACCAGCACAGAGGCACAGGTGCCACCTCCTCCTGCTAAGCCCAGGAGATCCACCTCCTCACCAGCTGCAAGAGCAGGACGCTCATTTTCCAGCTGCCCCTCCCAAGCCTGTTCTTCCCCTTGTGCCTTGAAGGCGCATCCCCACCTTGAGACACACGGGGAGGGAAGAAGAGCTGGCCCCGGATGATGTCCCCCTTGGCATGGAAAGGAAGGTGCCCGCAGACCAGCTCATAGAGCAGGATTCCCAGAGACCAGATGGTAGCTGGCTGGCCATGGTAGCAGCCAAAGAGGATCCACTCCGGTGGGCTGTACTTTGGCGAGCCTATGGGACATGGGCACAGCTCATCAGGCATATCCTGCTCCCTTCCTCCTTCCCTCCCTCCCTCCCTCCCTCCCTCCCTCCCTCCCTCCCTCCCTCCCAGCCAGCTCCTGATACACAACTGCCAGCCCCTGCCCTGCCAAAAAGCAACTTGGCTGTACCTGGCTAAAGAAGGATTCCCCCTCCTTCCTTCTCTCCCTCTTTCCCTGCTGACACCAAAGGGGGGACCCTCTGCTGCCCAGCTTGGCCCTGGCTTTGTGCTCACCTAACATCCGGGTGTAGAACGTGTCCTGCAGGATCGTGCCGCACCCGAAGTCGATGAGCTTCGCCTCACCCATGGCCAGGTCGACAAGGACGTTCTCGGGCTTGATGTCGTGGTGCAGGACGCCGCGGCTGCTGCAGTGCCACACGGCCTCCAGCACCTGGCGGAACAGCCCTTGCACCACGGGCTCCATCAGGAAGCGCCGCTCGTGCAGGAAGTACCAGAGGTCCTGACAGCGCTCCGGACGCTCCATGACCAGCGCAAAGCCCTCGGCCACCTCGAACCAGTCCAGGAGCCACATGATGCTGCAGAAGCCAGGCTGTGACACCATGCGCAGCAGTGCCAGCTCCAGGGGCACAAGGGAGCCATTCTGCTGCAGGGGACCGCGATGCCGTCAGCGGGGCCGATGCTGCACCGTGCCTCGGGCTCCCCTTGCCCGGCCCTGCCGCAGCTCGCCATCGCCCGGCCCGGGGCGCTGCGCGGCCCCCGCTCACTCCACGCTCGCTCCCCTCGCAGCGTTCCGGCGTCTGCCCTGCCGGGCCTCGCCTTTGCCCCGCCCGGCACACCCCGCCAGCTCCTCCCACTGGCCCCGCTCACTCACCAGCCGCACCCACTCCGAGATGCAGTCCCAGGACACTCGCTTGATGGCCACCTGTGAGCCTCTTACCGGGGCGCCGTCGGCGAGCTGCGTCCCAGAGTAAATGCTGCCAAAGCCACTGCTGCCCAGCAGCGGGCCCTCCCAGTAGAGCTGCTCTAGGGGAGGCTTCTCTGCCCGTGTGGGCGGCACCACGCTCCCGCTCCTCTGCCTGGGGCACCCGCCCGCCCAGTGCACTGCTGCTTGCCCAGCCGCCCCGAGCTGCGGCAGCTTGGGGCCAGCGGCCGAGCTGGCGAGCGGCAGAGCTCGGAGCGGGGAAGCTGCCGGCGACGCTGTCAGCCACGGGGCGAGAGCCGGGCGGCAGCAGGGCGGCTGCTGGCAGAACCGCGGCAGGGGCTTCGTTCGGGGCCGGGGCCTTGGCCGGGGCTGGGCCAGAGCCCACGCCAGGCGGAGCCAAAAGACCGTGCTGCTCCGCCAGCACCAGAGTGAGCGGCTCTTCCAGCGGCGCCACAGCCAGGACGGAAAGAGCCCAGCTGAGGCGGATCCAAGACAGGCCGGGCAGGGGCGGGCACAGAGCGGCCTCGCCGAGGGGCGCCTTGAAAGACGCGGCATAAGCCGGCCTGGGAGATTCGAAACACGGGCAGCATGGGATGGGAGAGGATGGGACAGGAGTAGAGTGAATGTGAGAGCAAGAAGGGGATGGGAAGCGAGTGAAATGTTGAGCGGAAAACCGATCGAGAGAAGGGCTGCTGCTGCTGCTGCTGCTGCTGTGGAGCCGCCAGAGCTCGAGGCCGTTCCTCCGTTTCCCCCGTGAACCCAATGGAAGAGCCGCCGTGAGCCCCAAGGAATGAAAGGGAGAAACAAACAAATCACACCCCAAAGTCATTCCTGTTAGGGAAGCAACCAAAGAAAACAATGTAGCAATAAAGAAGAGTGTTGGCTTGCGGCTTCTTCTTTGCGTGAGATGAAGCATTTCATGGGGAAGAATTGCCTCTTCTGACAATTTTGCCAGAGTGGACAGGAGCAGAGCATTTAATTTTCAAGTAGAAAAGGGAAATTGTGTCATTAATGTCATCTCTTTTCATCCTCTGTTGACACAGTTGCAGGCTGCCAGAAGACATGGTCTGATGTGTAGAACTTGGGGCCGAGTTTCTTTTTGTGCCAGAGGATGAAGAGGGGAAGTATCCCAGAATCAGGGAGTTGTGGCATGGCTTGGCTTGGAAGGGATCTGAAAAATCTCATGGCTGCAACCCCCTTGCTGTGGCTGGGGACCCCTTGCACCAGACAGGCTTGTCTAGAGCTCCATGCAGCCTGGCCTTGGTTCAGGGATGGGACATGCACACCTTCTCTAGGCAACCTGTTCCAGGAGAGTCTTTTTTCTGAAACCCATACCTAAACCAAATCTCCCTCCATTTGGATCCATTCTGCCCTGTCCTGTCCTTGTTTGCCCTCCTACAAAGCTCTGACCTTGCTGGCATGGGAGAACTGTGCGGCAATTCTGCCAGCTTGGACTTTGGCAGCAGAGTGCAGTGGAGTGCCCTCATGGGAGGCTGAAAGAAAGGCCAGCTGCCTGGCGGTATCAGCAGTAGCAAAGGGAGCACTGGCTGTTGGCTGATTTTCCAAGGAAGAGCCTTTCAAGAGATGAAAGGCAAATGGGACAGCTCCAAGGTGTCTTGCTGCTTCTAAGCAGCAGGGAAGCTGAAATGCACAGCAAGATGGATTAGCACCTGATTCAGCCATCTTCCTGTGGTTTTCATGACTCAGAGTCCCACTTGCATGCAAGTGTATGATTTGCCCTTCTTCTGGCTCCTTTCCCTTGTCAACAGAAAGCAGCTGCTAAGGGATTGGCTCTTGCCCATCTCTCTCCCTTGTGTCTGTCTGCAGGGCTTGACAGCAGGGTCAGCGGCTCCTCTGGCTCCCTCTGTCATTGAGGAAGAGGCTGAAGAGGAGCAGAGGAACAGCAAGCCTCCAGCTGCTGTCCCTCCACAGCCTGAAGATGCAGAGCCAGTAAGTGGCAGCTGAGCTTGGCCCTGCCTTTGGTGCAGGCCCAGCTTCAAGGTTTGCATGGAGCAGCCCTTGTTGCTCGCAGCTGAAGATGCTGGGCGCTGTGTGCCTGCCGTGACCTAGTGCTGCTTCAGCCAAGCCAGGCAGGCCTGGCCAATGGCTTCTGAACTTTGACTTTCAAGCATCACTTTGCTGGGATGCTGAGAGGGCCTGAGAATGTCCTTTGGGATCAGACAAGAGGCAGCATTCAATTATTGCCAGGGTAGGAGTCAGCCCCTTGTGCCCATTGTCAGTGCAGGCTGCCTGTGCTCAGCAGGCAGAGCAGCCCAAAGAGGCAGCTGACAGCCTGGCGGGCTATTTGGGAGGCAGTGGCCCCTGGAAGGGACCTGCCCTCTGCATGGACTAATTAGCCTCAGGCACAATGTAGGCTGCGCTTGCCTTCCATGTGGTCAGAGCAGAGTTTGGAGAGGAGAATCCTGGCGAGCTCCGCAATGGAAAGGGCGGGTGTGTCTGGGCAGGGCTGGAAGGTGGCTCCAAAGGGCCGCTCCCTAAAGCCTGACATAGAGAGGGGAAAGCCGTGAAACAGATCAGAGAAGGGACATGCTCCGGGCTTCTGAGCAGACAGTTGCACGCCATCTCTGGGGCGACTTCATTGCCCGGGTAAACACAGGAGGAGGAAAGCAAGGAGGCTCTTGGGCTGTGCTCTGATCTCTTTCTGGATCTGCACAACCCCACCGCTACGTTGTTGCCAGTGTCTGGCCAAACAGCCGGAAAAATGGAGCAAGGAAGTGGCCATGAGGGGCTGGATCAAAATAGCCTTTGTGCTTTTCCCATTGCCTTTGAGAAGGGGACATGGGAAAGGGCCCCAAAGCTGGAGAGGCCTGGCGGTGGCTGACGGCATCTTCCGAAGGCCTCGCTGGTGCCGTGCGCTCTGCTGGGCATCTGTGCCAGCCACCCTTCTGACGGGCAATCCTTTCTTGCCCCAGCTCAACACCCGCTCTGCGATTCAGCCTGGTACCACCGAAGCAAGAAGCAAGAGCAAGCAGAAGCAAGAGCAAAGCCAAAAGCCAGGCAAAAAGCAGAAGCAGCACTATGTACTTTCCTGTCTGTGGGTCCTGCCAGCCATGGGGGAGTGGCGGATAAGGAGCCAAAACAAAACATTCACTCTTCAGAGCAGTCTTGAAGGCTCAGAACATAATATCCAACATAAACAGCACAGCACAAACAGCATCCTAAGGTCACATCAGCTGTTACACTTACAGCTCACCACAGACCTCTAAACAGGAGGCAAAGATCTACAGCAGTTTGTCTTTCAGAACTTCCCACACATCTATTACCTTTCTGTGGGCAGCTTCAGAAAATGGGGGCAAAACCATTCCAGAGAACAGTGGAAATCCGGACAACCAACGAAATCACACAGCCCTATGGACTTTTTCCAGGTGTGAAATTTTTAATGGATTATGTGAAATAACACAGAAGCAATTCCTGTCCACAGAAAAGACGTAAAATGTTTTTGTTTCAAGGACAATCACTGGATGTTTAAAATGTTTTGAGCTGAAAGTTACCTTAAGTCTTCAACATTGGGTAATCACTACCCCCACAACCTGAACTGTGAAATTACTACTTCCCCAAGCAGAAAATATTGGGGATTTACAACTCATCTCAAAACCTCAGTAAAACGAAACCAGCAGAATTTCCCAGAGATGACAGCGTGTCCTATTACCCTTTAATTACTCATGAAAACAAACTTGCTTCCACTAGGACAGCTGTTCATGAAAACTGGGGTAAAACCTGTAAGAAATGGCAACGTGCACAAATGTTCCTTTCCACAGCAGGCACAATCCAGTGCTCCTTGGAGAGGCTAAAAGCTAAGCATCACTCATTGGCACAGCCTCTCCTCCCACACCCAGCGAGTGACCAACACGGCAGCGCCAGCCTTCCCAGGGATGGGCGAGGACACCAGAGAGCAGATGGCAACAAGGGTTGAAGCTGTGCCAAGAGAGGTTTACACTGGACATTAGGGAGCACTTTGGCCCAGAGAGGGGCATTAGATATGGGAATGCTCTGCCCTGGGGGCGCTGGTGGAGTCACCATCATGGGAGGAATTTGAGGGAAAAGTGGCGGCAGCACTCTGGGCTCCGGCCTGCTGGCCATGCTGGCCATGGGTCACAGGCGGCCACGGGCTGGACTTGACCTCACAGGGCTCTTCCAAGCCAGTGCATTCTGTGATTTGTGACATCACAGCCTCTGGGGACAGCACGGTGGCTGGCAACTGTCCCCCGCCGTTCCGTGCCCAGACCCCAGGCAGACCTTGGCGAGGAGCGATGTCCAGAGTCCGTGTGGTGGTGGAAGCTCCTCGTGCAGGGCCCCATGGCTGGCCAGGGCTTCTCCTGGACTCTGGAGGTGTACCTGCTGATGCTCCTGGTGCATCCGCTCGACCCTTCCAGCCATCCTGAGTGGGACATGGGCACCTCGGGTCTGCGTCCCGAGGACCTGGAGCTGCAGGACCTGGGCCCTGAGAACGGCCCGTGGCTGGACATGGCGCTGGTGGGCTGGACGTGCTTCCTGGTGAAGCTGCTGACTATGGGCATTGTCCTGGGTTGGTACCTCAGCAGAAGGCTCAGGAGACGCTGGAGACAGGTGAGGGAGGGAGGCCGGCCGGCAGCATGGGGCAGAGCCCGAGGCTGCTGGGCCTGCTGGGCAGCCCCTTGGCCAAGGCCCCGCCTCAGAGGGGAGCAGAGCCTCTGGGCAGGCATGGGGCCCAGGGCTGAGCCCAGGGACGGCACCGGGCAGAGGCGGCTGGAGCTCTGCTTGCTGCAGCCTCTGCCCCGGGCAGCCCAGCCCGGCCACAGCCTCTCGGGCAGAGGCCTGGGCCCCGCTCCGCCCATCGGGATCCCGGTGCTTTGCCTTGCAGAAGAAGCTCCGGAGCCGCTCGGCCTGGGCAGGGCCCCGCTGCTGCTGCCAGGGCTGCGGCTGCCCCAGGAAGCTGCTCCAGCTGCTGAGGAACAACCGCGCCCTGCTGCGGCTCTGCCTGCGGCACCGCCCTGGGCAGAGACCCAGAGCGAGGAGGGCAGCACACAGCGCCCTGTGAGAGCGGAGGAGACTCCGGCCGCCCTCAGCACCAGGGGCCGGCTGAGAGAGGAGGAGACTCCGGCCGCCCTCAGCACCAGGGGCCGGCTGAGAGAGGAGGAGACTCCGGCCGCCCTCAGCGCTGACCTCCAGCCCCAGGACTATACCAAGCCTTGTAGGGATGTGTGACCAGCGCCCAGCCCGGGCACTGCGATATCCCCAACTCAGGAGTTAGAGACACCCCATCATTAGTCATAGCGTTCCCCGACACCTTTTCCAGAAGAAGTTGAATTTTCCCTCAGTGTTCCCTTTCTCAAAGTTCAAGTAGTTTAGGCATAAGTTTCTTACACCCCGTAGTTTTCTAGTCACCCTGTAGTGTAGATTTTGCAAGTAGTCAAGTTAGGTTCAAATAGTGAAGAATAAAGTTCACCTTTTCTACGCAGTGCTGTGTCCTTTCCTTGACATTCCATCCGAGAGGGCACACGGCGAGTGCTGGGTTGGCACGGGAGCTCCGGCCTGCCTGCAATGGAGAGCCTGAGTGCCCCAGCAGGGGCTGCACCAGTGTGGAGGGCAGCTGCAGAGAAGACGGTGGGCAATGTTCTCCTGCCTCCGCCTTCCAAGGAAGCTTGGAGTCCATCCCTGACTGCACTGTGCAGGAAGGCCCGGGAGGTGTCTGGGCGGCCCCAGAAGGTGCTTGCAGGACCCTGGGGCACCAGGGAAGGAGCAGGATCATCCCTGGAATGCTGTGAGAGATACCCAGAGCAGCCCACCCTGGGGCCCAGGCAAGGGCTGAGTTTAGGCAGGTGAAGGCATCCAAGGGCTGCTGGGCTGTGGCAGCAGCTATCAGTCCAGTGAGGCCCAGTCCTGTTTCCTGTCTTTCTGGGGTTTTGGTATTTATCTGTATTTAGTTCTTTGTATTTATCCTCTTGACCCCCAAAATGGATTGGATTTTATTTTCCTACAAAACAAAACCTTAGTCATTGTATTTCTAGGAATCATCCATGGGTAGTCCCAGCTTAAATGACTTCTCAGTGAATTATTCGGCACCTTGCTCCTTTACAGCACTGTTATAAATGATCAAATCTGCAACGAAATTAAAAAAAAAATTAACAAAGATTTCTTTGATCAATAACAAAATATAATTTAAAAAAATCCACCACAGCCAAGACAGCATCAACTCTGGAATTTGGTGCTGGGTGAACCTGGATCAAACTGACAGAGTGCCATCGGTTTCCCCAGTGATTCGCCCCCATCTGTCTCATACAGCCAGCTTAAATCCCGTATATCCCACCTGGGGCTGGAATGACAGAATGTCCTTTGTGTGCCTTCACATGTAGAGCTGGATCATACAGATACAAAGCAAGTCCAGGTGTCCCAATGACTGTCTGGTCTTCTCCAGAATAGCCTTCTTTCACATGTATCACTGGGTCCATACAGATGCAAAAGTCAGTATTCCAGATGACAGATGATATCTGCTCCAGGGGCTGGTCCTTGCAAGAGGCTTAAGCATTTCTGGGAAGTCGACCTTCATGGTCCTGGAAGACTTCATTCTTAGGCTAACAGACTTGATATTATCTTTAGCATTTTCCAGGAACTAATTGAATAGAAATAGGACTCTGCTCCCACTCAGGGTGGTCAAGGACAGGAGTTGGATTTTTACAATATTTCATACACACATATATACAAATAGCATGAATTAACTTTATAACAGCACCATCAAACACCTCTGTTAAAATGCAGATCCCTCGTTGCAATGAGGACAATCTTGCTGTTTTCTGAACAATGTTAACTTTGGTGAAATACCCATTTTTACAAGTCCAATATGAAAAAAAACTCTACACATCAGCTTTACAATCTTAAAAGCTGGTTCCTCAGCTCTTCCTCACCAGTTCCCTTATTGGTGACATTCAGCAGTGATATCAAATGAGCACAGAAAACAAATGGAAGAGGAAATGCAGATAGTCAGCAGCCACCACCTACCAAAATACCTTTTAAATACAGTTCAAAGGTCTCTAAGAGCAAGCTCGAGGTGTAAATGGAGACCCTCCCACAGAAGTACTGCCAGCTGGTAGTTTTGGCATTCCCTCTGAGTTTCCTCTTCATTTTTTTCATATCTCCCCTAAAGAAGATTAAAAAAAACCAAACAAATGTGACCTTTCAGGCAGACAAAAGACGTGGTTGGTGCTTCAGAGAGCTTTTTATTCTGCCTGTATGATGACCTGTTGGGAAAAATAGGAGCTTTAGCCAAACGTCCCTGTGCTATTGCAGGTGTTCTGCCACTGTGAGAAATCACAGGCACGGCTGCAAGGCTCCTGCAGCTCACCCTGGTGAGGGTCAGTGACCACTCATCCCTGCAGGGATCACTGGCAAGAATGACAGTGGGAAACATGCAGGGAGCTGGATAAATCAATGTTTACCATTTCCTTAGCAAACAAAAACCCCTTCAAAACAAAGGTATAAAAATAGTTTGTCTCAATTAGAAGAATTTTAATTAACTATTTTAGGCCTGCTTTTCGTTCAGCATTCAGCAATCTGAATTTGAATATGCATAGAGTAAGTAGTTAAAGGTAGCTGAAACTTAAAAAATAAATGTCTATTTCCTTGTGCATAACCTACACTGAAACACACTAAAAACAGTGTTTTGCCTCAGATCTGCTTGGCATTGACTTCACTCAGTCTTATACTCATCAGGTTCTTAAAAACATGGGGAAATACATACTTTGTTGCATTAAGAATGCATTATTAACTAGAAGGGCATAGCTTTATCAGAGTCACTGCTGTGACCAAGATTACTTGGGTAAGTTCAAAGTACTCACACAAAAGCGTCCCAACAAATGCAATGTTCAACAGAGCCTCAAAACTAAAGACATAGTTCCAAGTTTTTCAGATGTCCTACACTTGCTAAGATTTCTCCAGGAAGAGGAGCAAACTGAAAATTGCATAGGAAATTTTAAACCCATTGCTCTTTTTTTTCCTTAACTTCCTTGTGGGGAAGAGAAAACTCCTAGTACAGGAAATGAAATTGAGTTTTTATACCTCAGTCATGAGTCACCCCCTCCGTTTCAACCAGATCCAATGTTCAGTCCAGTCTTGGAAAGAGTCAAATAATCAGTATGAAATTTAAATTGTATTCAGGAAAGCAGGTTTTTTTCCTCTATTCCCCTCCCTTCCCAACACAAGTGAGAAAGTGTTGCCATCTTATTGCAGAGCTCTTATACTTTCTCGGTGATTTCTCATGGGCAGCTCCTCACAGCACTGACTCCTTCTTCTTCACAGCACAGCTAACAAACTCCATCTCTGTTCACAGCACAGCTAACAAACCCCATCTCTATGCACAGCACAATAACAAACCCCATCTCTCCTCTCAACCAGCTCACTTCCTCTCCTCTGGCACTCTTCTTACTGGACACAGCTGTGGCCTATGAAGGGCAGGCCTGTTCTTAATCTTTGGTCATTAGTACAGCTGCAACTCCTCAGGTGTGAGATTACCTTCTGTACTTTGTTTTCTTACATTCTATCCCTCCACAAGAAAGGCTCAATTTGAAAAATCATCTTTACAAAATTGTACTTGGACAAAATATGTTTGCTACAAGTTCCAGCAGAAAGAGAAAGGAGAGCAGAATCAGAGGTTTTCAAACTCAATATAAAATCCAGCTCCTGCTTTCCCCAAAAGCCTCATTTCATTTATCCAGGTTTAAAAAAAAATCATATAATAAAAATTTCACATATTATGTTAAATACTATCATTTCTATTCAAAATATTAATAATTTTCATTCTTTTCAGAAGTGAACTACCAAGTCTTCTGCACCCATCTTCCCCAAATCTGATTCTAAGTGCTACCCAGTTTAATCCCTTAGGAAGCAAAAGTAGCCCCATGTGTCTCAGGATCAATAGAAACTAAACCACAAAGCTTGACAAAGTATATTAAATTGTCAGTAAAGTCAATAAATATTTTCCACTCTAGGGATAGCTATCACCAGCCTGTGAATTTTCCTAGGGCAGGTTTAGTGAAGAAAGAACGAGGTCTTTATTGCCCAATCAGCTAGGAGCTGTTCTCCTCTACTGCCAGTATGATGTGAGCATAAACACCACATTCTTCACACTATCATCCACAAAGAATTCCTCTTGAGAATGAAGGCTGGTTTTGAGTTTGACCAAAGAGATGAAAACTCACTGGTGCAGCATGGCGGTGGCAGCATGGCCAGGCTCTGCCGTGGAAAGCTGAGAAGCAGCAGCAGATTCCTGACCAGATCTCCAAGGCTGAGTGTGCAGGGCTGCTGTGGTGGCCTGGCCCTCGCTGGCTGCACACGTCCAGCCACCATCACTTCTTCCCCGAAGGACAGGGGAGAAAATAAGAAAAGCAGGAACTGGAAAGCTCAGGCTAAAGTCAGGGAGGTCACTGATGAAACAGATTAACTTGAAAAATTTAATTTATCATCAATTAAAATGAATACTTAATTATATTATTATGCACTTTTATTAGACAGACAGACAGCCGGACCCCAAGCATGCTGAGCATCAGGGCCAGGCCGTGCCCATCTCCCAGGAGCTGATTTACCCAATGATCTCAGGGGAATTTTCCTGCGCACACTTCCACAGTAGAGCTACCAGGCTGCCAATGAAAATATCTCTGGCTAAGAGTCAACCTGAATACATACACCATATTAAAGGAAGAATGGCACCATCAGCATTTGATTGACCTTCAATGCCCTGAGAAGATCACAAATTTCCCAAGATGAAGGAGTTCCCAAAATACAAAGCAAAGGATTGATTTTTAGGGATCAAATGTTAAATAGGCCTGTAAAATTGGAGTTCTTAGATTGCACATGTGTCCTGGTTTAGGGCAAACTGGGGCAGCTGCTGCAGCCACAAGGTGCAAACTCACGGTGTTCCCAGGTCCCAGTCTGGAGCAGGTTTGAGTAGGTCCAAACAGGAAAGCAGTAGCAGTCCAGGAATAAATTTGGACTGTTTAGCTAAACTAACTAATGAGAAGAAGCAAGAAGCAACAGCAAGCAGAAGTGAAGCAGAAGCAAGAAGCAAAGCCAAAAGCCATGCAAAAAGCAGAAACAGCACTATGTACTGTCCTGTCTGTATGTCCTGCCAGCCGTGGGTGAGCGGCTGATAAGGAGCCAAAACAAAACATTCCCTCTTCAGAGCCAGTCTTGAAGTCACAGAACATAATATCAGGAATAAACAGCACACATGAATCGGGACAAAGCATCCTAACGTCAGCCTAGGACAAGGCCCTTGAGCCCTACCAGCTGAGAGGAGGGAGAAGGCAATGTGTCCACCTCAAGGCAGAGTTTCAGCCATGCCCTGAGTTTTAGCAGGAGCTGGGCTGTACATAGGAATAGGAATGGTTTTGTATAGTGCTCAGTTTAGGTGATAGGTTAGGTTAGCTTAGGTTAGGTTAGTTTAGGTGTCAGTTAGGTTCAATTTTAAGCTCTGTTGGTTTTTTTCTCCAAAAGATAAAATTTTCAAAACTTTAGGAAATGTAGGGAGCGAGGTTTAAGGACTATAGAAGGTAGGTAGCTTAGATAAAAGAGGATTGTTTAGCTTAGACCAGAGTGTTGTTAATTGAGGGGAGGTCTGAGGTATCTTTTAAGTAGAAATGGATGAATTGTCACAATAAGAACTAAGCTGTGAGAGGAAGAGCTGGGCTGCAGCAGAACTGGAGCCTGCAGGTGCTCCAAGCTGTCAGCCTGAGCAGGCCACCTGCAGGACAGAATGCTGAAGAGGCAGAAGTAGCCAGGGGACACTTTGTTTCAGCCGCAGTGACACTAAAACTCTAAACTATGCACAGCGTTGTAAGACTCCCTTCCTTGCCATGCTGGAGCTGAGTGGCCAGCCCCTTTGAGAAGCCCAAAGAACACACTGAGCCAAGCAGCTTTGCTTGCTTTACCTGGGCAAAGCAAGTGCAGGAAGAGCGGAGAGGAGATGCCTGCGGCTGAGGAGGCCCTTGTGCCCCGCCAGCTGAGAGCGGGCGTGGCCATGATCTTTTCTGAAACATCCCTTTGCCAGGATTTTTCTCCTGAGAGGCTGAGAGGCCTCAGGAACACAATGTAAACAAGAATTATCTGCTGCTGTGGAATGCAAGAGGTGCATCTTGGATTGGTCTCATGTGGTTGTTTCTAATGAATGGCCAATCCCAGCCCAGCTGTCTGGGACTGTCTGGTCAGTCACAAGATTTTAGTATCATGCCATTCTTTCCCTTTCCTTGCAAGCCTTCTATGAAATCCTTCCTTCTATTCTTTTAGTATACTTCGAATATATCATTTTAATATAATATCTATCAGAAAGAATAAATCAGCCTTCTGAAACTTGGAGTCAAGATTCTCTTTCTTCCCTCAGCCTGGGACCCCTGTGAACACCAGCACAAGGAGGGAAAAAGGGGATGGATCATCCTGAGGTAGAGCTTCTGCCATCCGCTCAGTTTGAAGAGGAGCTGTGCCATAGCTGGGACATGGAATGTTTGGAGGTTTTCTGAGCAAGGCTTTCTTTAGTTAGGACTACAGAGCATAGAAAGCTCCCGTTATGATGCATTGCTTAGATAAGAGAAGAGTAGGGTTGATGTGGGGAAGCTGAGAATTCTCCTTGAAGGAGAAATGAATGGGTGGTCATAAGAAGAATGAAGCTAGCACAGAAGAAGCTGGCATTCAGCAGAGGTGCTGCGAGCTGTCAGCCTGACCTGGGCCACCTGGAGGACAGAATGGTGAAGATGGGGAAGATGGTGAAGTAAGCAGAAGATTCTCTGTTCCAGCCCTTGGTTTCAGCTGGACTGGCAATACAGACTCCAAAGCCTGCAGAGGCCTGGAATGTTCCCTGCCGTGTCCCGCCGTGCCTCAGCTGCCCGGTGCCTTGGGAGCCGTGCGCTGTGGCCGGGCCGTCCCGTTGATGGCTTTGCGCTGCCTGCCAGCGGCCCAAGGCTCTCCCCCTTGCCAGAGGGGCCCTGCCCCTGGCCCAGGCACCCCCTGGCAGCTGCCCTGCAGCGCCCCAGCTGCCTGGCAGAGATGGTATTCCCGTGTGCCCTGGTGTCCCTCAGTGCCAGCTGCAGCTCCCAGCGGGGCAGCAGGAGGGGCCAGGCCCTGCTTGTCCCCCCTTGCTGCCAATCCCTTGGTATTGAAAAGCAAAGGAGGGCTCCAATGGCACATCTTCCTCACAGTCCCCTCTCTTCAACCTTTGGGGCACCAAAGGGCTCTGCTCAAGGGGCTCTGAGAGCCAACGCCCGGCTTTCCAAGCTGAGGCGTCATGCTTCCTTCTCTAAGCCCTCCAGTTGGCTGGGTAATGGCAGCTGATTTGGAAATGGAGAAAATGAGATGCTTTCAAATGGAGGGAAACCTTCTGGGTAACAATGCAGTGTTTCAGCAAGAGAATTTCAGGGTAGTTCAGGGCCGTTCAGTAATTGACTTGATTTTTAAATGCCACCCTCAGCATGCCAAGTGTGGAGAGCCCAGGCAAAAGCTCCTGTCAAGGCACTGTGCTGTCTGTTATCAGAGGACATGTCTGTACTGAGTGACAAGCAAGGAAAGCCCAAGGAAAGCAAGCTAAGGTGTGCATCATGATTCCACGGATGAACAGAGTTGATTTGCAGAGGAGCTGTGTGCACTTTTTGCCCCCTCCCAGCCAGTATTTTGTTCCACTTTCAAGATGCCTCCTGCGTCTGTCTCAGGATTTTGACAGAGAAGGGAATGACTCATCTCATTTGTACTGGGATGTATCGGCCCACAATCTCTGCAAGGAATCTTACAGGGAGCATGGAACTTGGGCAAACATGCATCCCACTGCAGCTTTGGGCTGTTCGAAAGGGGCATCCTTTAGGGGCCTTATTTAAATTTCTTTTTAGATGAATCGAGAGCGGGAATTGTGGGAATCCACAAAATCTGTGGGTTTTGGGAATGCTGTAAAAGGCAGACGTCAGAGACAACAGAACTGTCATTAGAGCTAAGCAGTAGCCATGAATTAGGTTGGCAGAAAAATTATTTAAAAAGGTAGAAAAGCAAGGACAAATAGAACAATGGCCTGTGTATTAACGCTTGTCTAGAATAACTCCCTAAGCAACAGAAAAGTTTATCTAACAAGATGTTCAGAAGTTTGAAGCTTAATAATGGAGCTCTGTGCATTGTGTTTTAAGGCTTACAAGCAGGTATTGTATTGAAAATAAGCAGGCATTGTTTTATCCAAAGGTACGTGTGCTTATAGCAGTTGGATGGAACCACTGTCACTGTGCTTCTGCTTTGTGTGATTGGTCAAAAAACTTAGAAAATAAGTTATAACATTAAGTTCTTTGTTTGCTGCCTGGGATGTGAGCTGCTGGCATCTTCCCATTGTCATAACCATGTAATGAGACTGATGCTGAAAAATAAAACAGCTCAGGGCACGTCCACAGCAGTCCTGTCCCGTTTGTGATTTGTACACAGCCCCCCGGCCAGCAATAAATGTTGCTCCTCTGTGAGGAGCTTGGTTAGACTAGAGGACTAAAAAAGAAGATCGTGGACAACTCAGTCCAGAGGCCCAGGCTGTTAACAGGAGGAATAGATCATCCCCTTCGCAGTTGTCAGCACCCGGTGTCCTTGTAAGTAATAAGCAGCTATTTTAGGGGCGCCTGGGCAACGAGATGGGAAATCATTTATCTAAAACAGAACGGGATGTTTTTTACCGGCTTGAGAAAATTTTACAGGATAAAGGATGTTCAGACATCTCAAAACATGAACTGAAAGACTTATCAATCTGGGTGAAAGCGAATTCTCAAAATAGAGACTTGCAGTCTGCTTTTACCTTTGATTTTTGGGACCAGATAAACTGGAAAATTTATAATCTAGTCACTCTCAAAAAGGAAGAGCCTACACCCAAACTAATGCCTGTCTCTAGAGCTTTAATGGAGAGTTTCAAACAGAATGACCGTAATAGAGACTTTCTCGAACGCCAAAACCGAACACCTGGTTCTGAGACTTTAATTCCGAGTGCTGCTGGGCCATCGTCCTCTTCTGGGGGGATCTCGGGTCTTGTTTGGGGTTCCTTCCCTTCTGGCGCATCCGGGGTTTCTCCAGGCAGCGTTGACAGCACCCCGATCCCTGGGAATGGGGAATCGGATGAGCTTCCAGCTTTGGTTGTGTCCTCTGTTTCTTCCAGGATTCCCTGTGTCACTGATGCTGTCACAGGTCGTCCTCCCGTTCCTCCACAGAATCCTCCACCCCCGGAATTCCCGGGAAAGCGTTCGGGATTTTTGTTGCGTTCCAAGACTGTGGGGGATCAAGGGTCGTGTTCTGGGGAGGATGAGAGTCGTGCGGGTCTGGGAAATGAGAGTTTGGGGAGGCTTTGCAAATCAGGGGCTGCTGTTTCTGTGCCCTGTCCCTCTCCCAAACAAATTGCAGCTGGATCTTATGCTGAGGCTGTGCAGGCAGGGTCTGCCGAGGCGGGCTCTGGATCAGCTCTGCCTGGCCGAGGGGCGGTGGGGGTCACTCCTGCCACTGCTTCCCCTTCCCGGGAAGACACCCCCTCAGATGGGGCTCAGGCGGGCAGATTGCTTTGCAGATCTGAGAATTCTTTTCGTATAAATTCCTCACTGTGAAATACAAAGACGTGTTTTGTGGCTGGTACAGAAATGCAATGTGTGTATTTGTGGTTGCGATAGGTGTGGACACCGACCATGGGACGGCTGCAAATTCTAATAATAACTGAGGAAAGTAAAGCATGGGAGAAGGCCTTTGAACCTAGCCTTTGTTTGCACTTAACCTGGATTGATTTAGGAGCATTTGAATTACAGCATTCAGGATGTTGCCCTTTGCTTGTAGTCAGGCCTTAAAGAGTGCTGCAATAATAACCTTTTAAAGTATAATTTTAAAATATTGTTTGTATCCTTGAAACTATAGCTTTAGAGTAGAAAGAAAACATGCTTATCTCACTCCTTAACAAAACTGAGAAAAACAGCTTGAGAAAGGAAGATGGATATCATCTCAAGGTTTTACAACCTCACCAAGGAAGCTGGACATCACTGTTGTGAGATTTATAGTCATTGTAATAACAAGGGGGACCCACATCTGGGGAGCTGGACTTCACCAGATAGGATTCATCATTGCTCTTGTGGAAACTGCACCAACGTCTCAGAGGCTGCCACCACCATCTAGGAGTCCTCCTTTTTTTGGGACGTATCCTGAGAAAAACTAAATCACAATAGTGTATAGAGTTGTGATGTAAAAATTGGGAATAAAAACTGCTGAGAAAGCTTATGAGTACCCCTATAAACACCTCTAAGCCCAAATATCGGTGTGCAGTGGGAGGGAAAACTGCCTCCACTGTACCCAGCACTGTTTTGCTCATACTTTACCATAATAAATTAGTAAATTGATTGTTGCTTGAATATTGGCCTAGTCAAGCTTCTTATTTATAACACCCCCTAAGCCTCTCCCAGGGTTTTAGTTCCCCAGCCTCCGGATACAGGCGGTGGGGGGGCTTTGGATTTGGCTCTGCCTGCAGAGGAGCGGGCAGGGGGAGGACAGAGGCGGCGGGCGGCAGCCAGGAGCCGAGCAGGGCCAGGACGGCTCTGCCCAGAGAGATGCATGGAGTGAAGGCAGGAGAGCTCAGAAAAGTTTCTGTGGAAACACAGACAGATTGCTCAGAGTCGAAGCCTGCCTCATTCACTGCTGGGGAGGAAAACAGCATGTCAGGATCACAGCTTGGAGCTGAGAATTTCCCAGCTGTATCCCCGCAGGTGGGGATACAGTGTGGGACCTGTAACAGTTCATTGGAAAGGGTCATGTTCTATATTAGAGTTAATTCATGCTGTATATATGTGTGTATAGAAAATATTGTAAAATCCAACTCATGTCTTTGACAGCCCTGGCTGGGAGCAGAGTTTTATATCTATTCAATTAGTTTCAGGATAACGTTAAGATAATATCAAGTCCATTAACTTAAGAATGAAGCCTTCCTGGGCCATGAGTGTCGATTTCCCAGGAATGTTTGAGCCCATCACAGGAACCTGCACCTGGAGGAGATGGCATCTACCATCTGGAGTACTGGCACCACTCTGTTACATGTGAAAGAAGGCTACCCAGAAGAAGCTCAGTCAGTCATCAGGACACCTGGACTGGCTTTTGTATCCATATGGTCCCAGTCATACATGTGAAGGGACACAAAAGGACCTTCTGTCATTTCTGCTTCAGGCAGAATAAATGGAATATAAGCTGGCTGCCTGAAACAGTCAGGTGAAGCACTGAGGATACCCTGGCACTCAGTCAGAGCCAGGTTCACCCAGCGCCAAATTCCGGAATTGACGCTGCCTTGGCTGTGGTGGGTTTTTCGAAATTCTATTTTAGTATTGATCTAAGAAATCTTTGTTAATTTTTTTTATAATTTGGCTGCCAATTTGATAATTTATAACAATTTGTTGGCCAATAAGACACTGTCAACAAGGATGTCTATGTTTTGGACCCAGTCCTTCAAGATTTCATCTTATTGGACTCATGCTACAGTGTAAGCTTCCTTAGCCAGCCATGTTATGACATGGAAACCTACGGCACTGCATCCTAAGCTTCTTGTTTACCATTGTAACTACTTTCATTTTTTCCAGATCTTGAAAACCCTAAAACTCTAAACTTTCCTCCACTTCAACTATACTCCACGTATCTCTGCTATCAACTATAAATCCATATTCTTGCTTCTAGCACCTAAGTTTGGAAGCCCTTTCCAAGGTCTCAGATCAAATCCTGTCTTTAATTCTAAGCTTTGCTGGCAAGACCAAAGGTCTGAGAATTCCCTGCCTCTTGGTTTCCAACAACACTGATGCTGTTAGTTCCAGAGTGCCCAGGATGCGCCTTGCAAGTCAGCTTTGGTAGGAACAAGGCGGCTGCCAGGGGGCTGCTTATGGCCTCTGACCCCCGATTGCTCAGGGCTTCCCAGTGCCCCAGCCCCTCGGAGTCTCCCCCAGCCCGGCCAAGCTGCCCGGCAGCAGCGCCGCAGCCCCACAGCAGCTCCGGAGCAGCCCCAGCCAGAGGCACCTCGGGGCCCTCAGCAAGGCAGCCAGCAGCACAGGGGCAGGAGGACACGGATGACACTTCCTGCCTGGCACAGGGCTTGTGGCCATCTCCAGGCACCGCTCTGGCAGGGATCCCCGCAGCTCCGGCCCCTGCCCAGCCGCTCTGTCGCCAGCACGAAGGCTTCAGCAGAACCACCAAAAAACAAGGGGCTTCTGGCCCTTTTCCCTGCAGCACTGCACGCCTGGGCAGCCGGCTGAGATCAAGCACCCTTCTCCACCTCCTCCCCTATGCCCTGCAGACCCTGGGCAGCAAAAGAATGATCCTGGCAGTCTGAGTATTATAACACAGTCTATATTTACATTGTAAAGGAAAACAAAAAAAAAAAAAAAAGGAAAAAAAAAGAAAAGAAAAGAACATTCTAGAAGTAAAAGAAAATGCCTCCTGACTCAGGTGGCCTCAGAAAAAAGAGCCTCTGTGATCAGCTGTCCACAGAGCTCCGGCAGGACAGGCAGCCGAGCTGTGACAGGCGAGGCCGTGTCTTCCATGCCCTGCGCAGATGATTTCGGAGCCGCTGGAACATGGAGATGGGAGCCGGGCCCACAGACTTGAGGATGCACAGTGTCTGAATTGCCAGGCTTGCCACAGCAAGGCTGACATCCTTTGTTTTGTCTTCAAGGGCTGCAAGAGAGACCCACAGTCAGATCCCAGATCTTTGGTGACACCAGGACAGCCCCCAGCCAAGGCCATCCCAGCCAGCTCTTGCCATGGCCAGGATGGAGCAGGGACCCAGGGGATCAGCCCGAAGCTCCTGGCCATGAATGGCACATGTGGCCCTGAAATCTCAGTGTGCTCTGCCCACAGGAGCAGAGCCCTCCGCAGCCGGGGCAGGGCTCGAAGCTCTTCCCCCTCCAGCGCCTGCCCTCAGCCCACTGCCCTCACTCACCACTGCAGATCAGCTGGAGCTCTTGCTGCTGCCCCCTCAAGCTCTGCCCGGCGATCCCTGTGAACACAGAGCCTGTCACGGCCCCAGCGGCACAGCTCCCTGCCAGCGGCGCTGCCGGCGCTGTGGCCACAGGCCCTGCTGGCCCGGCAGGGCTCAGCCCGGCCCTTGCCGCACGCTGCCGCCCCAGGGCACGGCTGCCAGACGGCGGCAGCGGCGCCGAGGCCGGGCGGGGCTCCACGGCGCCGGGCCCGGCCCGGGTGGCGCTGCCGGGGCAGCAGGCGGGGCTGAGGCCGAGCTGCGGCGGGCCAGGGAGGGAGCCGGGCTAGGGGCTCACCCATGAACCTGATGGCTGCCTCTCGCAGGGGCTCCTGTGGGCTCTGCAGGTAGCGCAGGGCCTGGCGCAGGTGCTCGGCCGCTCTGCTCCTGTCCTCTGCCAGCTGGAGAGAGCGGCAGGAGGGAAGGGTCGGCGTGGGCTCAGCCCCTCGGCCAAGCACTGCCTGCGCCCAGCACCGGCCTCCCCTGCCCGCACAGCCCTGAGGCGCGGCCGGCAGCCACTGGCGCCGGGCTCCCGAGGGGAGGGGGCAGAGGGCCGGCTGCTGCCCGGGGAGCCGCGGTGCCGGCCCGCAGCCCCGCCTGGCAGGGAATCCAGGGGCACCCGGCTCAGGCCCACGGGAGCCTGGAGAAGAGCCCGCGCGGCCTCTGGGTGCAACAGTGGGCAGAGGCACAGCAACCCGGCCCGCACGCTGAGCACCGCCCTCGGGGGCCTTCTCCGGGCTGGGGCTGGGGATTCTCGGTCGTCCTTACCAGGCACTTGCTGAACTTCCACAGTTTCTCCTCCTTCACCAGCTTTTTCAGATCCCTCCTCTTCAGGAACTTGACCGCACCAAGCAGCGTTTCCTGAGAAGCCTGGAGAGCAGCAGAGACGCGGAGATGGCCCCGGAGCCCAGGGCACGGGACCCGCGTCCCTGTGCCATTGCCTGGAGGAGCTGCGGTCCCGCAGGTGCAGGGCAGGAGGCGGCCAAGCCCCCTCGCAGGGGGACAGCGGCAGCCCACGAGTCCTCACCTCTGCCACATGCTGATTCTCATCATGGCAGTGGAAGAGCAGTGGGAGCAGGCTCTGGTGCACAGAGCTTTCCAAAGGTTTTTCTCTCTCTTCCAAAAACTCCATCATGTCTCGAAAGAGTTTTATGGAGAGCAGCTGTACCTGGCTATTAACCTATATGAAAAAAAAAGAAAAAATACATTACCATTGGCTCCTCCAGGCCACCCTGGGCACAGGCCTGGAAATGCACAGGGCACACAGTTTCCAGGCAGCACCCAGTGGCTGTGGCTGGGGGCACAGAGCCTTACGTGGTCAAAGAGTGGCAGGAGTGCCTCAGCCAGCTTCAGGGCAATGGGGGTTGACATCAGCATGTATTTGTGCAGAAATAGAAAGCTGAGTGTGATGAGTGTCATCCCAGCTATCTCTGCATCCTTGTCCGACAGTAGGTCCATGAGGCTTTCGCTCAAGCTCCACATTCTTTCGGCCTGTGCGGCACACAAGTCTGTGAAACCCCACCCTGCTGCTGCAGGGCCCAGAGGCCAAAGGCCTGTCCCGAAGCACTTGGGCAGCTGAAGCGGGAGGCAGCAGAGCTGGGAGCAGCTGCCCCAGTGCCCCTAGCCCAGGCAAGCCCAAGCGAGTGCGTTCCTTACACAGTTTCAGCCACTGCCCCCTTCTCACCATTGAGGGATCACCAATGAGCTCGAGAAGGGCCCTAAGCGCCAGGCGACGCCTCTCCCTGCACTCGCTGTGCAGGTACCTTGATGAGATCTTCACAACACTGTCACCGCATTCGCTCGGATCCAGGCACTCGAGGACCTGAAAGGCACAGGGCACTGATGGGGGGCCCGGCCAGCAGGAGCCCGGAGCCGCACAGGGCTGGGCCCGGGCAGCAGCACAGGGCGCGGGCACCGTCCCAGGCGGTTGCGGCGACGAGAGGGCAGAGAGCTGGGAGGCAGCTCAGCCAGGCAGCGCTGGACACCCGGCTCTCACCTCCACGAGGAATGCCAGGGCAGGCAGATCCCAGTGTGGCTCCTGTGTGCTGAGGAGCCGGAGGAGGTGGAGTGCAATATTGGAACACAAGCGAAGACAAGCATGGCGCATCTCCCTAGGGGGGCGAAAAAGGGACCAAGAACCTGAGCAAATCTCTCCAAGGACCAATCTCTCTCACAGAGCCTGGTGGTCTTTCACCACCATCCTGCAAGGGGACCTGGGCCCTTTAGGAGGTGTCTCCTCCAGTGCTCTCTCCCCTCCCAGCCTTTTCCAGTCTGCTTGGCCGTCCCTCAGTGACAAGGCCCTGTGTCCCAGGGTGACGGGGGCTGCGTGGGACACCCCGGGCACGGAGCACAAATGCCGGGAGCAATGGGCACAAGGGGAGTCTCACCTGGCCAGCAGACCCACAGCATAGTGGCGGGTGTCAGCACAGAGCAGCGTGTCCCAGCAACGCTTGCGTTCCATGGACACCACCACATCCTTGTGCTGCTTTCGGCAGCAGAGCAGGGACTTGAGGATCTGCACTGCAAACCTGTGTGCAGAGCAAAGCCCAGGTCACACTGGCAGCACTGGCTCCTTCCCAGGCCACGTGGCAGGGACAGGAGGACTGGGATGGAGCACCTGTTGGGGCAGGTGGCAAGGCCGTGCTCTTCCTGGCATTCTTTCCAGAAGGTGTCGATCTCCTCTGGCATCTCTTCTGTGCTGGAGAACACTTGGAAGAGCAGATGTACAAATAGGCGGGGGAAATACGCCTTCACTGCACGAGGGATGCGGCGCTCCTGGAGGATCTTCCACATCACCACAGATGCCTGCAAAGGACAAAGCCCCCCGAGACAGTGCTCAGTGCCGAGGCGTCCGTGTGGCAGGGCCCGAGTGTGGCAGGGAGAGGCCCGGAGACACCGTGTAGGGGGAGCACGGAGCCTGGCGGGCCTGAAGCTGCCCCTTGGCCAGGTTTCTGTCCAGCGCCTGAGGCAGGGAGTGGCAGTGGGGGAAGGAGGATGGAGAGCTGCTGCAGAGGCGGCCTTGGGGCCAGCAAAGGCCAGTTGCAGAAACTCACAGCCAGGGCAAAGACACCCGTTTTGTCCCCATTGGAGGTGCACATGGTGCGCTCTGGCCAGCTCCCCAGCACATCCAGGAGGATCAGCAGCACTGGCTCCGCAGTCCTGGGCGAGCACATGATGGTCTTCCACATGGCCGTGGCAGCTCTGTGGGGTTAGAGCTCTGTCTCAGGGTGGGTCTCAGCACCGTGGCCTGGGCATCCATAGGGGCCCGGGCTGACCGCTGGCTCTGCCTCTGCCCACTGGCCCTCGCCGGCGGCACCCAGGCAGCCCAGCCCTGTGGGGACAGAGCCCTGAAGGGCGGCAAGGGAGCATGGCAGCAGGCTCGGGGGCTGACATGCCAGGGCTGGGAAAGGCAGCAGCCAGAGGGCCCTGGAACTCTCTGTTGGTCAGACACCTGGCACAGGTGGTACAGGGTGACAGGCTGGGGAGCCCTGAGCCCTCTGGGCAGGTGGACCCCATACCTGTCACAGGACGGGGCCACACGCAGGAGCGTCACGACCGCGTCATCCGGGTGTTCTCTGGTGACGTTCAGCAGGGTCTTGTCCAGCCTGTGCTCGGCAGAACCATTGGCCGTGAGCCATTGGTGAATGTAGCTCACCACGGCGGGCACCTGGAGAAGGCACAGCAAGACTCGGTAAGCTGCCAGAGGAAGCCATGTCCCCAGCGTTTGCAGAGAAGTGTTTCCCTTCCCAGTGCACTGCCGTGGCCTCAAAGGCTCCCAGGGACCAGCAGGCGTGGCTTGGGAAGCCACGTGACTCACGGGGGATTTGAAGCCTGGCCACAGGCTGCTTACTTGCTCTGGCCTGGAAACACCCCTCTCCAGGAGCAAATCCAGCAGGGCGGCACTGGTCTCATGTCCAAGGAGCTCTGAGTGAACTCTGAGCCCAGTGCCCATGGTGTTGGTCTCTCCCTGCCGGATGCTTTGGATGAAGCCGATAACGAGCTGTAGAAGAAGGGCAAGAAGCCGGGGATGTTGCATGGACTGCTCCACACACGGTGCTCAGCTGAGCAGGGACAGCAGGCCCAGCCCAGCTGGGGGTGGCTGCAGGTACCTGCGCTGTGCTGCAGAAGCGGCCACGGCTGGACTCCTGCTCTGGTGTGCGCTCCACGGCTGCATCTGGCAAAGGGCGAGCACAGCCAGAGCTGAGGGGCTGCGGGAGAGGCCGGAAAACAGAGCCCAGCCCTGCGCTCCCCAGGCAGGGAGAGCCCCGGGATGCCCCAGGAGCACGGCCACTGCAGGGTGTCTGCCCGACCCCTCTTCCGTCAGCATGTCCCCAGGGGATGGCATGGGATGGGATGGGGCCAAGTTGGCCACAGGCTCCAGCCCTGCAGCCCAGCTCTGCCACTCACCCTCCTGCGGTGGATGGAACGGCACCACCTCTTCAGTCTCCTGTGCTGGGGCAGCTCCAAGGCCTTCTTCCTCCTCCTCCTCCTCCACCCAGGCCAGCTTGGGCACTCTTGGGGGTCTCCGCTCCATGTCTCTGACTGGAGCTATATGCAGGAGAGATGCCCTGGAAAAGCTCCAAGGCACCAAGTCCCACGCTCTGCCTGTGAGGGCAGCTGCAGAATAGAAGCCTTGGAAGGCCACTGGTCAGCAATTCCTGTGCTCAGGCCTCAAGCTCAGCCGCAGGAACAAGGCCGCGGAAAAGCTCCGGCTCAGACGGGAACGAGTGCGCTGTGCGGGGGCTCCTCACGGCACCACTCTGTCCCCTTCTGCACCGTTGCCTGTTCCGTGCACCCGGGCAAGCTTCTATTCCCCACGTGTCACAAAGGGCCCTTGGACACCGGCTTCCGTTGCATGCCACGGTGACCGTGCCACCCAGGGCCCTTGCACACACTGCCACCTGCCCTGGGGCCATCCCCAGCCCACCCAAAGTAGCCCAGGTTGGAGGGAATCCCTGGCCCTGGGTGTCTAAGACAGCTGACAGGATCTTTAGGAAGGGCTCAGACCATCAGCAAAAACTGCCCTCCTCTGCGGGCTCAGTCCTATTCCCATATGTTTCCCTGAGAGCATTTCAATGTCTAAATTATAATCATTTGAAGAGAGGGAATTTACATTTTCCATTTCAAAGAAGGCTTCTGTCTTCCTTAGCAGACACCCGGCTTTTCAAAGCAAGACAATTGTTTCTCGTCTTGCAGTTGCACAGCTGCTGGGGAGCCCCGTTTTACACCGGGGACCTGGAGAACCATCCCCAGCAATTGGGAAAATCCTAGGTGCTCCATCCACCCATGGATGAGGTCTCCAAATTTGCCCCAAAAGTGGGTCCAGCTTTTATAGGCCAAAAAGAGCAAGTCCAATTGACTCAATGGTATTTTTAGCCCAGAAACCCCTGCAGCTGGTGGCACATTTCACAATCAGCAGAGACACAGCTAGGCCAAAACCCAGACCTCTGCTGGGAGGCTTTCTCTTCAAATACCCTTCAAACAAACCTCCATTCAAGTCAGTTGGGAAAGTTGCTTAAAATGATACATTTCTGGTACATTGCTCCACAGGTTTACATGAAAGATTCTAAAGCAGCTGCTTTGGAGTCAAAGAGCCAGCATTAATAGAAGTTGTCATCTGTTTGTAGCTAAATCACGCTTTGGGGGATTTGAAGGAGATTGGAACGAGCTAGAGAGCAGATCACTGAGTTTTTTAGATGATGCTATTTCTTTTCCTTATCTTCTACATAGACAGGAAGGGTGAGTTGGCTCCCATCTCCACTGCATGGTTCACAAGGTCACAAGACTTCTAGTTACAAGAGCTTTTAAGGATTTATTGGCCAATAAGACCCTGCCAACAAGGATGGCTATGTTTTAGACCCAATCCTTCAAGATTTTGCTTTATTGGACTCATGCTACAGGGTAAGCTTCCTTAGCCAACCATGTTATGACACACAAACCTACAGCACTGCATGCTAAACTTCTTGTTTACCATTGTAACTACTTTCATTTCTTCTAGATCTTGAACTCTACAATTCGAAACTTTTCGCCACTTCAACTTTCCTTCACGTGTCTTTTATCAACTATAAATCCACATTCTCGCTTCTAGAAACTAAGTTTGGAAGCCCTCTCCAAGGTCTCAGATCAAATCCTGTCTTTAATTCTAAGCTTTGCTGGCAAGAACAAAGGTCTGAGAATTCCCTGCCTTTCGGTTTCCAACAACACTGATGCTGTTACTTCCAGAGTGCCCAGGATCCACCTTGCAAGTCAGCTCTGGCAGGACCAAGGCAGCTGCCAGGGGGCTGCTTATGGCCTCTGACCCCCGATTGCTCAGGGCTTCCCAGTGCCCCAGCCCCTCAGGGTCTCCCCCAGCCCGGCCAAACTGCCCGGCAGCAGCGCCGCAGCCCCACAGCAGCTCCGGAGCAGCCCCAGCCAGAGGCACCTCAGAGCCCTCAGCAAGGCAGGCAGCAGCTCACGGGCAGGACGACATGGATGGCACCTCCTGCCTGGCACAGGGCTTGTGGCCATCTCCAGGCACTGCTCTGGCAGGGATCCCTGCAGCTCTGGCCCCTGCCCAGCCGCTCTGTGGGCAGCACAAAGGCTTCAGTGAAACCACCAAAGGCCAAGGGGCTTCTGGCCCTTTTCCCTGCGGCACTGCATGCCTGGGCAGCTGGCTGAGCACAAGCACCCTTTTCCCCCTTAAGGGCCTCAGGACCCCTCAGCCTGCTGTGCTGCCAAGCACAAGCACCCTTTTCTCCCTTTCCTGCGTCTTGCCCTGCAGACTCTGGGCAGCAAAGAGAAGTTCCTAGTAGTCTGTGTATCATAACACATCCTAAAACTAATTTATTTACAATAATCTATAGTCTCTAATAATATATAGAATAATGGATACTCTATAATTTAATTATTTACAATATAGAAGAAAAGGAAAACAAAACAAAAAAAAGAACAAAAGGAAAATTGCCCCTGGCTCAGGTTGCCCCAGCAAAGAGAGCCTCCCCAGATCAGCTCTCCCCAGAGCTCCTGCAGTGCAGCCAGCCGAGCCCCGACAGACGAGGCCGAGTGCTCCATGCCCTGCACAGCTGAGCTTGTAGCCTCTGGATGAAGGAATTAGGGCCACGCTCTATTGCCCGGAGGACACACAGTGTTTCCAGTGCCAGCTCTGACACGGCACTGCTGTGTCCTCAGTCAGGCCTTCCAGGGCTGCAAGAGAGAGGAACAGAGCCACGGTCAGAAGCTGCATCTGTGGGGAGCCGAGGAGAGCCCCTTGCAAGGGCCATCCCAGCTGGCTCTTGCCATGGCCAGGAGGGAGCAGGGACCCAGGGGATCAGCCGTGTGAAAAATGCATATTTTATGATTGGCTTTTTGCAAACATTGAAATGATAATGGCACATGTTGTGTTAGAAAGTAATGCTGTATTAATTCTCTTAAGCAGTGTGTTCAATGTAGTTTTAGGTTATAATAAAATGTTAAGATAGAAACTATGCTATGTAGGATACTTTTTTTAAAGAAAGGACTCACACTGAGATAGCAGCCACAGGACACCTAAATCTTTAAGAGAAAAAGAATTTATTGCTCTCTTTTCAGAAGAAACGAACTTCTTCCTGCCTCAAAGGCGCTGTTAGGATTAGGAGAAAGAAGGTGAGGATAACCAGACTGAATCCTTTATTTGAATGGAATTTATGCATCATGTATGAAGTGTATGAATATGCAACAGGCTGTTGTTTTTAAGGATGAATCCTTTGTTAACGGGTGTCCTTTTTCGGGCTTGTGTTGCCCAGAAAAAGGTACCCGGACATCTGTAACTCTTTGTTTCTATTGTCTTATGTTGTCTTAATTCAAATTGTCTAAATTATTATTACTCTAATTGTATTACTATTTTTATAACTATCTTATTACTATTAAACTTTTAAAATTTAAAAAAAAACCAAGTGATTGGTGTTTTTCACAATTGGTAGCAGAGGATGGTTAAAACACCTCGCTGATGGTGCTTTAGGAGAGTCAGAGTGGGGAGGCGCGCCTTGCCCGATTTGGCAGCCTCGCTCTGTTTTCCCTGGGGTGACCGACAGACGCAGGTTACGATCGTGGACAAAAGGAGGCAATAAAACAAAGAGAAGGGAAAAAGGCTCCCTACAACCACGGTAATTGGCCTCCTAAGACTAGTAGTGCACACGAAGAACCTGGGAAGGAAAAGGGACTGGTAAGCATTTCTCGGGGGGGGGCGTGGGGGAGATGAATGTGTGTGAGTGAGAGGCGGGCTGGTTGTCCCAGACCTGCCCAGTGAGTGCTGGAGTCTCCCATGCTGCGGTTCCGACTTTTCGCCAGAAAAGCGGCCAGTAAAGAGACGAGCGAGTGATAAACAGAGTGAAAGAATCCCCCAGGGTAACTGGGACTGGGTCTCAGGAAGGGGTTGGACCCCTTGGATGTAGGGAGCAATGTTTCCTAGCCCAATCCACTAGGAAACAGGACAGGAAGGACCCCTAAAAACCTGCTGGGTTGAGGGATTTACATTCCAATAGCATCCATGAGCAGGGTTGAGCAGAATTCTGCCGGAGTGAGGATATACCCGAGAGCATCCAGGGTTGGACCACCAAGCTAGATTGAGGAATGAAAATTTTGCCTAAGAGCATCTGGGTCTGGACAACACAGCTGGATTGAGGAATGAAAATTTTGCCCAATAGCATCTGGGTTTGGACAACACAGCTAGATCAAGGGATAAAAAAGCTGCCTTAAGAACATCCAGGGTTGGACAACACAGCCAAATAAATGCCCAAGAGCATCTGTAGTTGTACCACACCGCTGGGTTAAGGGACAGAAAAATGCCCAAGAGCATCTGGGGTTGAACAACACAGCTGGATTGAGGGAAAAATACCTAACAGGATCTGGGGTTGGACAACACGGCAGGATTGAGGGAAAAATACCCAACAGGATCTGGGGTTGGACAACACAGCTGGATGGAGGGATATCCAATAGCACCAGGACTGGCCAGAAACACCTAAACTTGTAATAGGAGATGTGAAAGTAAAAGGTATCTTACGGTTGTCTTGTTGTGTGTGTGAGAGTGAGTCACACACAAAGTCAGCCTCAGCTTCCAGGGCGGGTAGGAGGTGGGGGGCAGTGGAAAAAGAGCGTGTGACCCACAAATCAGGCTGCAGTCCCCAGACAGATGGGGGCTTTAGCCGAAGGGTTTGTGTGTGACCTGTGCATCAGGCTGCTGTCCCTGGACAGGTGGGGGCTTGAGCCAAAGCTGAAGAGTGTGAGTGACACGCAGAAAGCCTCACAGGTGAACGGGCACTGGAGGCGACCAGAGTCAGGGCCCTGCCAGAAGGCCCGGAGATACTGAGACCTTGAGTCCAACCCCAAAGCCAGAGGGGCTACAGGGACCTGTGATTTTCTGGCGATAAGGATCCACTTTGTGTCTGGAGGGTGTGAAGGAATGTGTGAAGGTGAAGGAGAAATAAAAGTGAGTGAATGTAGACAAATGAAAGTATGGGTGTTGTAGTGTGTCGCAATTTCCTATTCTAGATTCCCCAAGCCTTTCCCAGGTATAGCTTTCCTGTTCCCCTCCCCCTTTCTCTTCCTAAGTGATGTCCATCAAACTTAACATTCCATCAAGGGCATAGTGTGATTGGCAGAAGTTCAAAAGATGCCTCTCAGCCCTGGGGCCATTGGCCTGTCTAAGTGTCATTGTCCCCTGAGACTCCCCCTCTCCCACCTGGTTGGTAGCTCACCTATCCTCTCCCCTCCCCCTCCCCCTGAGCTTAAAAGGACCTGGAGACCATGCGGCTGGGATTCTACTGTAGCTGTTACCATATTCAGACATCTGTGACCCTGGAATAAAACTCTGGATTAAACCCTGCGGTAGAATCCACTCTTTTCGTTCTTCACCTAGCCTAAGGACTTTCACCCGAGGTAAAGCTGAGTTCCTACCAGCCTGGACTTGTTCTCAGTGTCTAGCTGCAACTCCTAGCTAGCCAGAGGGATCTCTGTGGTGAAAAACCACAGCAGCTGCCTTTGGCCAAGCAGCGAGGGCCGGACGAGCCCAGACACGTGCTATCTGGTAATATTGGAATATTATTCCAATATATGGGTAATGTGGATTGTGCATTTTAAGCTTTACCACATCTCTTTGGAGGGAGGTGTATTGCGTTGAAAAGTAGTGTGGGGGAAAAGGTTTGTTTTGGGTGTAAGTGGTTGAAAGAAAAGTGGTATTTAAGCTGTTAGTGAAAGTGAGAAACAGAGCCAAGGGATGAATAGATAAGGGCTTGAAAATGGAACAGAAAATCAGTAAATTGGTGTGATAATCTGTCCGAATTTTCCCTCATTTGTCTCATGATTTTCGTCATGAAAAAGGACAGAAACTGAGACCACTGAAAGATCCTGTTTTATATCCGGGTTTGATGAAGTCTGCCAGGCTTACAAGGCCGAGACATAACTCCCAGCCTGCCAAGTAATTGTGCAAAGGAGCACCTTGACCCGTTTTGCAACAAGGCTTGGAATTTCCCTGCCTCTCAGTTTGGATGGATTCTTTCCTGGAATAACCTTTAGGTGGTCCCCACAGAAGACCCTTCATCTGTTCTGCAACCACTGTGACTGACTGACTGAAATGGGAGAAGCCTCTTCTCCAAGGACTGAGACATGAAACCCTCACATACAGAAAACTCCTTTTCTTCCCAAGGATTGAGACTGAAACCTGGGGGGAACTGGCGGGAGGAACAGTACAGAATGTGATGTTTGCTTGCGGGTACAGACTGTGATGTTTGCTTGCGGGTAGTGATTATTGGGACTATTGGACCAAGAAGACCATGGCTTCTGCCCACAGCTGATTTGAAACTATTGCATTTTTTTCCCCGCCTCTTTCACAATCCTCCATAGGATAAAAACCCCCAGGTTAGCTAGCCCAATTTGAAGATCTTCCCCGCGCTTGGAACGACTCCTCGACTGATGGAACCTCGGCTGGACCCCGAAGGACCCCGTCGCTCCCACGGGTGGTAGCTATAGCCTCCTCTTTTATCTTTACCCCCCTACTTTTCCATATGCTTTCCCCGCTTTCCCTCTTTTCCCTCACACGCATTTTTGCTGTAATCATTCAATAAAGTACACTGTTTTGATTGTTACTGCAAACCCCCTTTTCCATGTTGGTATTTTGTACTGAGAAATCCTTTGGAAACGAATCATCACGAAATCCGTCAATAAGGACAGTTCGTGACAGGGCTGCTGATGGCCTCTGACACCCAATTCCTCAGGGCATCCCACCAGCCTGTGTTCCTAGCCACTCCTGTCCCCTTGGAGCCTCCTGTCCCCCACTCTCTCCCACAGGGCCCTCGTGCCTTCCCACCGCCTTGTCCCGTCAGCGCCTGCACAGCACCTCATCCCTTCACTGCCTCCCGCTGCCCCGCAGGCTCCCCTCAGGGTCTCCCCCAGCCTGACCAACCTGCCCGGCAGCGGCGCAGCCCCAAGGGAGCTCCAGAGGAGCTGGATCAAGAGGCACCTCAGAGCCCTCAGCAATGCAGCCAGCAACACACGGGCAGGAGGACACAGATGGCCCTTCCTGCCTGGGCAGGGGGGCTTGTGGCCATCTCCAGGCACGGCTCTGGCAGGGATCCCCACAGCTCCGGCCCCTGCCCAGCCGCTCTGTCGCCAGCACAAAGGCTTCAGTGGAACCATCAAAGGCCAAGGGCCTTCTGGCCATTTCCCCTTCCCTACTGCATGCCTGGGCAGCTTGCTTGGCACAAGGACCCGTTTTTCCTTTCTTTCCCACTGCTCTGCCGACACTGGGCACCAAAGAAAGCTCCTGGGAGTCAGGGTATTAGAACACATTCTATATTTGTAGCCTAAATTACTACTAAAAAGAAGGAAAAAAAACAATCTGAAAGAAAAGAAAAATCCCCCCTGGCGCAGATGGCCCTAGCAGACAGAGAGCCTCTCAAATCAGTGTTCCTCAGAGCTCCAGCAGCACAACCAGCTGTGGCACCAGAGACAAGGCCGTTTCTTGCGTGTCCTGAGAAAGCGATCTTGCAGCTTCTGCAGGATGGAGCCTGGAGCTCTCTCCACAGCCCGGAGGACAAAGGCTGTTTCAAGAGCCAGGCTTCTGGTGCAAGGGCTGGTGTCCTCTGCCTTGTCTTCAAGGACTGCAAGAGAGGGGAACAGAGCCACGGTCAGATCCCGGATCTGCGGGAACCCGAGGAGACCCCCCCCATGCCAGGGCCATGCCGGCCGGCCCTGGCCATGGCCAGGAGGGAGCAGGGAGCAAGGGGATCAGCCCAAAGCTGCCGGACACTATTGCCCCACGTGGGCCTGAAATCGGCATGTGTGCTCCAGCCACGCCAGCCCTGCTCCGCACAGGGACCAGAGCCCTTGGCAGCAGCAGGGCAGGGATTGCAGCTCCCCCGGCAGCATGGGCCGGCAGCCCTGTGCCCTCACTCACCCTGACAGATGTGCCGGAGCTCTCGCTTGTGGCCCCTGAGATGCTGCCCAGCCATCCCTGAGAACACAGAGCCTGTCACGGCGCCAGCGGCACAGCTCCCTGCCAGCGGTGCTGCCAGCCCTGGGGCCACACGCCCTCCTGGCCCCGGCAGGGCTCAGGCTGGGCCCTTGCCGCACGGGGCCACCCAAGGGCACGGCTGCCAGAGGGCGGCAGCAGCGCCGAGGGCAGGCGGGGCTCCCCAGGGCAGGGCACGGATGGCACCGCCGGGGCAGCGGCCGGGGCTGGGGCCCACCTGTGGCGGGCCGAGGCGGGGAAGGGAAGGGAAGGTCAGCCCAGGCTGGTGGCTCACCGATGAACCTGATGGCCGCCTGTCGCAGGGACTCCTGTGGGCTCTCCAGGTACTGCAGGGCGTGGCGCACGTGCTCGGCCGCTCGGCTCCTGTCCTCTGCCAGCTGCGGAGAGCGCCAGGAGGGTGCACTTGGTGCAGGCTCTGCCCCTTGGCCGGGCGCTCTGTGCGGCCAACACTGGTCTCCCCTGCCCACAGAGCTCTGTCCAGCAGCCAGCAGCCGCTGGCGCCGGGCTCTGGAGGGGGCAGGGGGCCGGCTGCTGCTCAGGGAGCCGCCCTGCAGCCCAGCTGGGCCGTGCTCCATCGGCACCCGGCTTGGGGCCGCAGGAGTCTGGAGCAGAGCCCGCGCGGCCCAGGGAAGGCAGCGGCGTGTGGGGTGCAGGCTGGCGTCCCTGGCTGCAGCCCTGGGCAGGGGTGCAGCTGCCAGCAGCATGCCCTGAGCAGCACGCTCAGGGGACTTTCTCCAGCCTGAGGCTGGGGCTTGCGGGCCATCCTTACCAGGCCCTCGCCGAACCTCCAGGTCTGATCCAGCCGCAGCATGTGTTGGAGATCCTTCCTGTGCAGGAATGTGGCTGAGCAATGCAGCGTTTCCCGCGAGGCCTGGAGAGCAGCAGAGACCCGGAGATGGCACCACAGCCCAGGGCACAGGACTCGCCCAGGTCACTGTACCAAGGCCAGGAGGAAGCTGCAGCCCGCCAGGCGCCAGAGCCGGAGGCAGCCCAGCCCCCTGACAGGGGTGCAGCAATTTTCTGGCAAAGAAAGCCAAAATCTGGCAGCTTCCTGGTGCTGCCACCAGTATCGCCCATATCTGGTGTTTGCTGCCACTGCCTGTGCTCAGATCCAGACATTTCGTGGTTCCAGCCCAAATGCAGGAATTTCTTGGAAAAGAGAGACAAAACCCAGCAATTTTCTCATGCCAGGACTGTCACTGCCCCAGTCTCGGGTTTCCTGGAACTGCCAGTGCGCAGATGCAGAAACTTGGGCTGCTTGGAGAGCCCAAGAGTTGCAATTTGCTGGCACAGAGATCCAAAATCCAGCAAATACCTGGTGCCAGCACCACTCAGATCTGGTGTTTGCCAGCACTGCCAGTGCCCAGATCCAGCAATTTCCTGGTGCTGGTACAGTCCCAGTGCAGCAATTTGCTAGCAAAGAAAGCCAAAACATGGCAAATACCTGGTACCTACAGGAACCCGATGTCGTGTTTGCTGGCACTGCCTCTGCCCAGATCTGGAAATTTCACTATTCTGGCACAGCCCAAGTGCAGCAATTTGCTGGCACAGAAATCCCAAACCTGGCAGCTTCCTGTTACTGGCTTTGGCACCTCCCACATCTTGTATTTGCTGCGCCAGTTCACAGATTTAGAAATTTCCCGGTGCCAGCAGAGCCCAAATCTGGCAGATTTCTGTCGCTGGCAATGACACGACCCAGATCTGGTGTTTGCTGGCAGTGCCAGTGCCCAGATCTGAAAACGTCCTGGTGCTGGCACAGCTCAGGTCCGGTGATTTGCTGGCACAGAAAGTCAAAATTTGGAAATTTCCAAGTTCTGGCTCCACCAGCACCATCCAGATTTGGTGTTTGCTAGGACCACCAGTGCCCAGATTTGGAAATTTCCCGGTGCCTTCACAGGCCAGGTCTAGCAATTTCTTTTTTAGCTAGCTTAGGCAGACAAGTTCCTTGGACTGTGACTTCCTTTTTTCTTGGAACTGTTTAAACCTGCTCTGGACTAAAAACCCAGGAAAACACTGGCAGCTCACACCTGTGCCCCACTGAGGTCTGGGACACTGCATTGCAGCATCAGAGAGACTTAGAAGAGACCGAGTGAACCAACTACAACCCACAAAAAGGACTTTCTGAATGTGCAATCTCTTCAGAGCTGTGAGAGGTTTCATTTAATATTATTCATTTCTCATGCTTGTGAATACTTTACTTGTTAAATAAACTGGTTTTTTCCACTTTTCTCCAGGCAAGTCTTTTCCTGAATTAGTAGGGGGAGGGGCCGCATGAACTTGCTTTCTAGACTGACCCTTTTTGGAGGTTTCCTCCCTAAATTTCCCCTAAACCAGCAAAAACAGTCACAATGAAAACTTCACCAGTGGCACAACTCCCCTGCCTACCAGGAAAAGAACGGACATGTAAAGTTCTCAAAACATTTGTCCTGCTTTGCTGCAAAAGTCCTGCTGCACACACAGTGCAGTGTGGAAAGCTAAGAGAAGCTGCAGCTGGTGGCAAATCTTGTGACAGAAGCTCGACCGTGCTCTCCACAAGAGGTTCTTGAGCAGAGAGGAGAAGATTCCTGGAAAACTGAAACAGCTTTCCAGAAGTGAAATGAAAACGAAAGAAAGAATCCAAGATGTTTTCCTCTATTTATTTGTATGCTCCCCTTTTCCATGTTGTACTACTTCTCAATCCCGTGAATTCCAGATGCACCTCACCTCCAAGACTGGTGACTTAGCCAGTTCTAGACACTAAAATACCATTAGCCACACACAGTTTTCCTTCCCCTGTTTTTACTGGAAAGCAACACTGGAGATGTAAGTACAGTGCTGGGGTCAGGTAGGAATCCTACACCAAGGGAAGGTGCCCCGACAGTGTTTGACCCTCAGCAAGGACAATGCACAGCAGCAAGCGAGGGGATTGCTCTGCCAGCGTACAGGAGTCAGGGCTCTGCATCTGGGCTCAACGCTGCAAAGTTCCCGTGTTTGGACAGACTCAGGGGCTGTCCCCGGGGCGCGCGGGGCTCGGCCGTGGGGCTCGTGGGGCGAGCGGGGAACGGACACGGGGACGAACGGCCCCGGTGCTTCAGTTGCAGCAGCGGCAGCGGCGGCAGCAGCAGCAGCAGCAGCGGTGGCAGAGGCGGCGGCAGCAGCAGCGGCGGCAGCGGCAGAAAAAAGACATTATCTTTCTCTTTCTTTCTTTCTCTTTCCCTTTCCCTTTCTCTTTCTCTCCCTTTCCCACCGTCGGGCGCCCTTTTCTCGGGGTCCGTTCCCGTCCTCCCTCTCTTCTCCCCGCCTCCCTCTCCCCTTGCCGGGCCGGGCCATGCCCCCGGCCCGCCCCCGGCCCCGGGCGGGGCTGCCCCGTGCCCGGCCCCGGGCGTCCCGCCGCGGTCTCGCCTCCGCCCGGCTCTGGCCGTACTGGCGGCGGCGCCGCTGGGCGGGCATCAGTGCCTGGGGCGGCATCGCCTCCCTTTACCTCCGCCTGGCCCGGCCCCAGCCCCGACCCCGACCCCAACCCCGACCCCGACCCCGGTCCCGGTCCCGGTCCCGGTCCCGGTCCCGGTCCCGGTCCCGGTCCCGGTCCCGGCTCCTCCCGGGGCCCGCGGAGGACACAGGCGGCGCGTCCGCTCCCGCCGCCTCCCCTGCGGCTTCCCCGGCCCGAGCTCCGCCGCTCGGCAGCGCGGCCGCCGGCCCCGAGCCTCCCGTGCCGCGTTCCAAGGAGCGAACGCCTGGGCATGGCCGGCCCGGGGCGGGTGAGGGGCGCTCGGGGGCCGTTGCTGGCCCCGGGCCGAGCGCTGACAGCCGCGTCCCGCCCGCAGGGAAGGCGCAGGAGGCCCTGCAGGAGCGGTACCGGCTGGGTTCGCTGCTGGGGCGCGGCGGCTTCGGCAGCGTCTTCGCGGCCACGCGGCTCTCGGACGGCGCCAAGGTGAGGGGTGGGGGCCGCGGCGGGTGCAGGAGGAGGAGGAGGATGGGGATGGGGAGGATGGGCAGGGCAGGGCAGACTTGGAGCTCATCCCGCTGCTCCCCTTGGCTTGCAGGTGGCCATCAAAAGGGTGCCACGGAACCGCGTCCGGCACTGGGGCGAGCTGGTGAGTGAGCGGGGCCAGCGGCAGAAGCCGGGGCTGCCGGGCTGGGATGAGCCGAGGCCCGGCAGGGTGGAAGCCGCCAGGACGGCTCAAGGGGGAGCGGGCGTGGGGCCAGCGCAGGGCGCAGAGCATCCCGGGCTGGGTGAGGGCTTCCCCAGGCCTGGCAGGCATCAGCCCCCACTGACGGCATCGTGCTCCTCCCGCAGCCCGACGGCACCAGCGCACCGCTGGAGGTGGTGCTGCTGGCCAAGGTGTCCACTGGCTTCCCAGGTGTGGTGCAGCTGCTGGAGTGGCTCGAGCTCCCCAACTCCATCGTGATGGTGCTGGAGCGGCCAGAGCGGTGTCAGGACCTGTGGCGTTTTATTCGGGCACGGGGGTTCCTGCCCGAGGAGGAGGCGCGGGAGCTGTTCCGCCAGGTGCTGGAGGCCGTGCGGCACTGCACCAGCTGTGGGGTCCTGCACCGTGACATCAAGCCAGGGAACATCCTGGTTGACCTGGGCACCAGGCAGGCCAAACTGATTGACTTTGGCTGTGGCACCTACCTGCAGGACACTGTTTACACTCACTTTGCAGGTGAGCCTCCACAGGGGTGTGCTCCCTGTGCTAGCATCTCATGGCCCAGCATCTCCCACCCCAAGGGTGCTGTGGCAGCAGGGATTCTCCCTTTTGCTGCCAGTCAGGGGCCAGAGTCTTCAGCTGAGTTGCTTTAGAGCGGGGCTGGGTGGGGAGCCATCTTCCAGCCCTGCTGGCAGCCTTTGCCAGCCACGCTGCCCAGGACTGGGGCTCGGCTGGGGCAGCCAGCCTGACAAAACCCCCCCGTGGGTGGGGGTAGCAGAGCAGGGGGGCCAGAACCTGTGCCCCAGCCAGTTTAGTGTGCAGGTGAGAGGAAGGGCTTGGACTGTTCCACTCACCCTCTTTGCCTTGGCTTCATAATATTTTTGGGGCAATGCAGGCAGGGAGGATAAGGGCATGTTTTTTCCCCAGCACAGAGTGGGTTTTCCCTTTGACTGTCATGGTCAGGCCTAGCCAGGACTGCCCTCTTCCGACACCAGTGGCTTCTTTTCCAAGCCTAAGTTTGTGCACAAGTCCCAGGTGCTGGCAAGAGGGCAGTGGTCACCCTGTGTGCCACTGAGGCAGCCCCCACACGCCCAGGGATGCTGGGGCCATGCTGTGGGAGCAGCAGCATCCCCCTGCTGAACTCCATCTGTATTCCATAGGGACACCGTCATACAGCCCCCCGGAATGGAACCACTCTGGCTGGTACCATGGCGAGCCAGCAACGATTTGGTCCCTGGGCATCCTGCTGCACCAGATGGTCTGCGGGGAGCATCCTTTCCGGAGGGGCTGGAACATCTGCTGGGGCCAGCTCTCGCTGCCACAGAGGCTCTCTCAAGGTGGATCCTCTTCTCTGGGCACGGGGGGAATACCAGTGCTGGGAGGCAGCAGCGGGCTCGTGAGCATCCCACTCTGGCAGCTGCTGAGGAGGTGGCACATGTCCTGCTCTCCTCCAGAACAGGGAATGGATGGGAAAGTTCAGGCCCAGCTCTGAACGCATCCAGAATGGCCTGGGCATGGGAATCGTGGGGCAAAGCAGACAGGAGCCTTCTCTAGCTGACAGCAGTTTCTGCTTTCTCTCCGCAGAGTGCAAAGATCTGATCAGGTGGTGTTTATCCGTGCACTTCTTGGACAGACCCACATTAGAAGACCTGCTCTGTGATCCTTGGGTGCAGGATATTCCTCTGCCGTAGCAGAAGGGAGAGAGCCCAGGCACACTTTGATCCAGGGCCAAGGTAAGTTCCAGCTCCACACATGCCTGGGCAATCAGAAGCAAAGAAACCCAGACCTTTTTGTCCTGCCTGTGTCACTGTCCTGGGCTCATGGGATGGGAACACGCAGCCCTTGTGCTGGAGCTGAGCTGCTCTGCCCAGCACTGGTGGCCGCCATCCAAGCTGGTTTTGCTTGTCCTGGTTCCCTGACAGCTGGGGCCCTGGGCAGAGCCCTGAGAACCTGGTCTTACCAGGCTCTGGGGAGATTGACTGGGGTGGGTAGAAAATAGGAGTGGGCTCCTGGCCCTGCCAACAGCCCCCAGCACCCACCGTGGCCTGGGCTGGGGCAGCCAGCCCGACACACAGAAAGGCCCATGGTGGGAGCAGAGGTGGGACTCCAGAAGCTGTGCACAGCTGCTTTGATTTGAAGGCAAGGAAGGGCTTGAGCTGCTCCACTGCCCTTGTATGCTTTGGGATCACCGTGATTTTGGGGGGCAGAGATGGGGGGAAGAGAGAAAGTGTGGGCTTCCCTCCCCCATGGCTGGGTTTTTCCCTAGCGTCTCGGGGTTGGCCCTTCCTCAAGGCCCTGAAAGAGATAAGAGTTTTTACCTTGTTTCTTGTTTACCCTTTTTGTCTCTAATCTCTTTTCAATAATGTGTTGTTTGTTTTTCCAGAGGAAGCATTCTAGGTGGTCCAGTGTGGATGGGGAAGTGTTTGGAAGCAGCTGTGCCGTGGATGGGCCGTGCCCTAGGAGAAGGCTGAGGCCATGGTTTGGGAGCAGCTTTTCTTCCAGCCGTGGATGGCATGAGGTGGGTCCCTGTGTGCTTGGCAGGGTGGGATCAGAGCTTTTGGGAGATGGCAGCGAGCACAGGAGCATCCGGCTCTGGGCAGCTGCTGAGGGCTGGATGTGCCGTGGCTGGCTGCAGGCTGGGCACATGTCCTGCCCTCCTGCTCTGCTGCCAAAGGCAGCAGGGATGGGCAGCTCTGGGCACAGCTCTGGGCACAGCCAGCATGGCCTGGGCACCGCAGGCCTTGGCACAAGGGGACAGGAGCCCTCAGCTGACGGGCAGTTTCTGCTTTCTCTCCTTGTAGCTGGGCTCTGCAGGTGCGGAGGCTGCTCTGGGCTCTGCCAGGGCTCTGCTGGGCTCAGCCCTGGGCCCAGCTGGGCTGGCTCTGCCCTCACATTGCCATGACAGCTTTGCATCAGACGAGCCCCTTCCAAGCACAGCGCCTGAGCTTTCTGCTTTGGCAGGTGAGTGAGACTCTGCTGCAGGCCCAGAGATTGCAGCTGGGGACACACATCCAATTGGCAAGGACCCAGAGTCTCAATAGCCCCAGCTGAATGCCTGGATCTGCACAGGCTGTTTTGTCTGTCCCATTCTTCCTTCTTTTTTGGCTGGAATTGTGCAGTTGCACTTTCTTCCTCCTCTAGAAGTGCCAAGAGTGGGCCAAAGCTGGTGAGTGGGCCGTGTTCCTGAGGCAGTGCAGGCTGGAGCTGATGGATGGAGAATTGCCCTTCTGCGCTTCCCAACCAGAGCAAAAAACTGTAAGTGGGACTTGGTGTCTTTAGAGAAATCCCTGACAGTTTCAAAGGGAATGTGCAGCTCATTACCAGGCTGAGAATGAAGGGCATCTTCTAAAGGATTTGGGGTTTGACAGAGTTTCCATTCCCAGTCCTGCTTGGAGCTGTAAGGGCACAAAGCAATTTCCTCTTGCTTCGACCACAATTTCAAATACCAGTGTTGGAAACAAAGCCCAAAATTTTTTAAAAGGCTGCTGAGGTCATTAAGATGGATCCATGCCATCTGCACATTTACAATGTTAATAACTGAGTTCTCTTTTTAGAAACATCATTTATGTCTAAATGCAAAGTTACAGAATGTAACTTTGTATTTATGTTTTGTTTTCTTCCCCAACCATTATGTTATGGTTTTTTACTAACTCTTAGATTTTATTCTTATCTTTTATAATTTATAATTTTTTTTTCTTTTTCCTTTTTTTCCATTAAATAGAAAATGTGTCCTACAGAAGGAATGTCCTTGGCTCCTGGTTCCTGTGTGGAGCAGCTCCCTTCCTGCTGGCTGAGCTGCTCAGGCAGAGCCCGGCAGCTCCTGGCCCTGCAGGGCTGAGGCTTTTCCCCATTGCTGGGCACAGACTGATGGAGCAGCACTGCTGGACACGGGCACACCCAGAGGGACCAGCAGCAGCTGCCTTTGGCCACCTGAGGCTCCAAGGCCCAAACTCTGAGCAGACAGGGCTGGAAGAGACTGGCAGGCTCCCTGTTGGCTGTGCTGCCCCACTTGTGCCCGGCCCAGCTTTGCTTGGGGCAGAGGGAGAACAAGGAGCAGCTCCCTGCCAGCCCCAGCCCAGGGACCCCTCCAGCCCCAGGGCTTGGGGCACTGTCAGCACCTGCTGCTCCAGCCAGGGCTTCTGCTGGCCCTGACAGCAACACCCAAAGTGGGGCTGATCCCGAGGGAGCAGCAGCAGGGCCTGGATCTGATCCCTGACTCTGGGCCAAGGCTGCACAAATGACCCCACAGCAGCAGCAGCAGCAGCAGCAGATGGAGCTGACTTTGAGCACAGCCCCTGCCCCTCTTCCCTGCCGTGTGCAGCGGTGTCACAGCAGCCTGAGGCACCTGGGAGCCCCCAGTGCCAGCAGGGACTTGAGATGGCAGCCCTGAGCTCCTGGAGGTTGTGCAGGGAATGGAGCTGGGGACTCCCTGTCCATGTGGAGCTTCCAGATGGAAAAGGCTGCTGTGCCCAGGCAGCTCGAAGGGCACAGAAAGGAGGGTCTGGAGCACTGGATCTGTGCCAGTCCCACAGTCCTGGGCAGCAGGCAGCGAGCCCTGGGGGAACAGAGGGCACAGCAAGAGGGACAGAAGCAGGCAAGGTCAGAGACTGGAGAGAGCCAGGCCCGGGAGCAGGAACAGCTGCTCCATTGCACTCTTGGAGAAAGCTCTTGGCTGGTTCAAAGTGCTGAAAGGCGTGAGGGGCAGAGAGGAGGCCACAGCAAACAATGCTCCTGTTTCCAGAGCCTCCCCTCTCCATGTCCCAGCAGGAATTGGATGGACTGTATTCATCTCTGCGAGTCGTCTCGTTCAGCATGAGCAGCTCAGCACCAGGAGCTGAAGGAGCTGAAGCCTCAGGCCACAGGAGCTGGGCAAGAGGGAACTTTCTGAGCAAAGTCATGCTGCTAAAACAGACCCAGCTGAATGGAGCGGATATAATCATGGAATCACAGGATCCTTTCTGTTGGAAAAGACCTCTGAGCTCCCCCAGTGCAGCCGGTCAGCCAGCAGTGCCAAGGCCAGCACTAAAGCACGTCCCTGAAGTGCCAAGGCTTGGACAAGAGCCCTGAGTGAGGCCTGGACAGCAGCCCTGAGCCAAAGGTGCCTCTGGATGAACCTTCCAGCCAAAGGTTATCTTTGTATCTGCTCCCTAATGGAATGTGCATGGTCATTAGCATTGTGATAGATGTAGGCACTCCTTAGTGAAACATGTATCGACCTTCCTGTATTTAGAAGGCAGACAAGGCCATGAAATCTGACATCTGGCCTTGTTTGGGGCTGAAGGATCAAAGTCAGCTGCCTTGGTTCCTCCTGGAGCTCTGGCCAGGCTTTGGGAGGGAGCCAAGAGGAGGATGAACCCAGATGTTCCCGCACTGGAAGTGCTGTCAGTTTGTTCATTCAGCACTGTCAGAGCTGGGCCCTCTCCCAGTGGGGTTGGAGCCTCACCTGTGGCTGGAGGCACCTGCAGGAATTCCCAGTGCCCAGGAGTGGCTCTGCAGCCCTGGGCTGTGACAGCTTCCCCCAGCTGCTGTGTGGATCTGGGGCATGGGAAAGGCTGAGGGTAAATGCTGCTGGATCTGTGTTAATCCCTGCAGGCAATATTTGGTGGGGATTATTGGGTGCATTACTGAGCTGCTCCTTTTGTGATTCTTTGCTGCTTTGAGCTGCACTAAATGATACTGATTCCTTCAGGTGGAGTCTGTGTCCTTGGTGCTGACCCTGCCCACTGGTGAAAGAAAACTGGCACAGTCTGGCCAGATGACAACCAAATGTCCCTTGTTCAGTGTAAATGTGAGGAATCAGTCCCATCAGGAATTCCTAGATGGGAAGCCCTTCCCTGGAGTTCGCTGGCTCTGGAGTGGGCTGAGGTCAGAGCACCGTGTCGGCAGTGGGGCAGTCGGTTAAAAGAAGCTGCACCCCTGAATGTCTTCAAATGCATCCAAAAATTGCATATGGAAAAGGAAAAGAACTTGTGTGTTTGGGCAGACAAAGATGAATTTGTTAAGAGTACATTGGAAACAGCACCTTCAGAAGGAACAATTATTGTTGGAATGCTCCCACATGGAGCAACAGAAAAATGTCTTAATCTTGAGCACAGATGCATTTTGTAAGTGAAATATCAATATAATATATAACTATATACGTATTTATAGTATAATAAGGCCTTAAAAATGTATTTTATATGTATTTGTATATTTATATATATTTTATATATGTATATGTCTATATCTATCTATATCTTTATTTCTAAAACAATATGTACATGTAAACTAATAACAATGTGAAATAGTGCTGACAATACTAATTTGGTAGCTTTGGCTGCTCAAGGATGTAACACGAAATACCCTACAGAACAGGATTGGCCAGGACCCTAATGTCAGTGGTCAACTTTTTGAGATTGTATACAGTGAGAAAAGGAGGAAGGGATGAAATTGGCTATTTTTACAGGGTTTGCTGATACTGTGATGCAGAGTGCTTTGTCTGTTCCTGTGAAAAATACAGTGATGAATCCTGCAGGGTTTTTCATGTCCCAGACTATCCACAAGCTGCAGGATTGGTTGAAGGGGTGAAGGGGTTGTTAAAAGAGCAGTTGAAAGAATGAGGAGATGGGAACCTGTGCCCATGGAGAACCCATCTCCCAGATGTGCTCCATGCCCTTAGCAATGGCCCACTGGGGAAATGGAAACCCCCTGGCTGTGCACGGCTGCACCCAATTTGCAAATGCAGCCATGGGCAGTGAGACTTGGACTGCCTGGGAAATTGTTCTGGCTGTGATGGCCCCTGGCAGGGCCAGCCCAGAGGCTGCAGGGCTGGGCCTTCATGCATTGGAATGAATTAGGAAAAATTCAAAGCAAATGAGAGCTGTCAATACTGAAACAGGAATTCAGATTCCTCCAGGACACTTTGCTTTGGACACTGCTGGTTTGGAGCTTGGCCTTGCAAAGTGTTCATGTCATGGCAGGAGGAATTGATGCAGAATGTCAAGGAGAAATTACAGTAATTCTGTTAAACAATAGTGAACAAGACTGAATTATTCAACCCCATAACATTATAGCACAATTATTGATATTGCAATTTTAAGAACCATTGTGAAAAAAGGAGATCCCCTCCAATCCCCACCATTTGTGGAGATAAAGGGTTTGGATCCAGCAGTCCTAATAATGGAGCCAGAGTGTGGGTCTGGAGGCCAAAAGGCCCTCCCGAGGCAGCTGAAGGAGCAGCTCCCATGAAAGACAACTCTGAGTCCAGAAACCTGGGCAGGAACAATGGGAATGTGTCCCTGCAGCCAAGTGTTCTGTGTGAGAACAAGTAGATCTGACAGGATATTGTTTTACACATCCTGCCAGACCAAATCTCCCTGTTTGCCCCAAGGGCCCTTTTGGAAAATGCTCTGATCCATGGGGCTCCATGTGAAGGCTGCTGTGACCCTGAGGGACTTGCACAGGAATTCCATCCAGGAGCCTGGGTGCCCCTCAGGGACTGGGACCCGGCCCCCTTCCAGCCAGAGTGGAAAGGGCCCCCCAAGCCTTGTTAGGCACAGACAACATGGTAAAGCTGAACAGCAAAGGGCCTGGGGGCATTATTCTGGAATTAAAAAGACACCAGCTCCATGGACAACAGAATTATTGTTCCTAACTCCAATGAGATTGAGAAAAAAGAATGAAGAACGGTGTCACTAAAGTGCTGCTGATGTCTGTAAGTTGTACCTTGATGGTCAGCCAGAATCTTTGTCTGCTACAAACACCTCTATTGTTTCACCAAGGGGTTAGTGATCAAAATGGAATGACTAGTTATGAAAATGTCAAGATCAGGGTAGCCAAAGTGCTGCATGTCAGCAATTGCTGGGTGTGTTCTCAGCTGAAGTTGGGAGGAATGGGGTTCCCTTGGAGGGCCCACCCTGTGGGGTGGCCAGAACTCTGTCCATGGGCTCTGACTCGTCACTGTCAGTGAGGGGACTGGTAAAGAAAACACAGGAATACAGTGATCAGTGTGACAGGATTCCCTAAGATTTCCCTTCAGGAGAAACTAAACCCTGTTCTAGTTCTAGAGGCCACAGTGTGAGAGGATTTCTGTGCTTTCCCATCCCTGCCAGTGTCAGTAGAACTTGGGGTGCTGGAGCTGGTCGGTGTCAGTGTCACAGCACTCTTGGCTGCAGGGCCACCATTTCGGGTCCTTCAGCCACAACCACAAGGAAGAGTTGGGGCCCAGAGAACATTTTCCCCCCAAGGAGTGCCTTGGCTTTCAGAAAGCAAAAGATTCCGGTTCCTCCCGTACCCCATGTGTGCTGCCCCGTCCTGTGGAGTTTGCATTAATCAGCTGAATGGATTATTAGCAGAAGCAGCAAATGATGCTGTTAAAATGTGCAATAGCACATCCTGTGAGCTCCAACAAACACAAATGGGGACTGCACAGAACCACATGGCCTTGGATTATCTGCTTGCTGGCCAAGGAGGAGCCTGGGCTGGCATGGGACAGGAATGTTGCATTGCTCTCAGGGATGGGTTTGAAGGCCAGCAGTCAGGAATCACCTTGACACAAAGAGCAGCAGAAGAGTGGCAGAAAGAAGAAAATTCTTCTTGGTGGGATTGGCTTTGGGGCTGCCAAACTGGAGGCTGCTGTGAAATGCATTTGTGGCAGTGCCTGTAATCACTGCAGCGTGTGCACTTGGTGTGCACTCTGACATTCCATGTTAGAATTGTTGTGATGCTTTGTGCTGGGAAGTGGAGTATTGAGACTTGTCTGAAAAGACACAGTCTCAAGAAAAGAGGGGCATTTGATAAATAGCAGAGAATAACAGCAACTATTTAGGCATGTTTTAAAAGGAAGGTGAATAGCTCAGAGTAAGGAAATTAAACAGCACTTAATTGAAGCACAAGAGGAGATGCCTTTATGCCTAATATCTAAATCTAAGCTGTGTTATTGAAAGAATTGTTATGAAGGTTGTAGTTCATTGTAGGTCTGAGGACTGATCAAAGTACCAAGGCCTGAACAGGCCCTGAGGCAAAGTTCACCTCTGCATGAACCTTCCAACCAAATGTATTTGTATCCACTCCTAAAGGAAACATTATTAACAATATCATCAGTGTATGTGTTCATTGATAAAACATGGATTTATCTTTCTGTATTTAGAAACCAGACCAGGCCCCATCTGGCCTTGTTTGGGGCTGAAGGATCAAAGTCACCTCCCTTGGTTCCTCCTTGAGCCCTGGCCAGGCTTTGGGAGAAAGCAACGAGGAGAATGAAACCAGATGTTCCCACACTGGCAGTGATGTCAGCTTGTTTGTTTAACAGTGTAAAAGCTGTGTCCTCTCCCAGCGGGCTTGGAGCCTCCTTGCCTGCAAAGGTGGAGGCACCTGCAGGAATTCCAGTGTCTGGGAGTGGCTCTGCAGTCCTTGGCTTCCCCAGCTGATGTGTGGGTCTGGGTGATGGTAAAGTCTGAGGGGAGCTGCTGATGGATCTTTCTTTAATCACTGCAGGCAATATTTGGTAGTAATTACTGGATGGATTGCTGAGCTTCTTTTGTAATACTTTGCTAACGATGATGTGCTTTGCTGAGCTTACCCTTCTGTAATTCTTTGCATCTGTGCAATGATATAAATGACACAATTCCTTAAGTTGGTGTCTGTGTCTTTGGTAGTGACCCTGCCCACTGGTGAAACAGGGCCCCCTCTTGCCTAAGTGTTACCTGGCAAGGCAAAACCCCTCCCTCCAAAATTCTCTCTTCCCCCTTGTTTCCCCCATTCATACACTGAGCATGATGTCCTATGGTCTGGGGTATCCCCGGGCTCAGTTGGGGTCACCTGTCCTGGCTGTGTCCCTGCCAAGCTGCCCCGCAGCCCCAGCCCCTCCCCAGCGTGGCTGGACGAGGGGCAGGACAGGCCTTGGCTCTGCTGCAGCTCAGCAAGAACAAAACCATCTCTGCGTGCTCAGCCCTGTGCTCAGCACCGGCCCAGCAGTGTCTCAGTGCCAGTGGCTGTGCCCTCAGTGCCTGCCAGGGGTTTCCATGGCAACTGCCAGCACAGGTGACCCAGGTGTCACCCCCAGTGCCGGTTGCCATGGAAACATGCCCAGCACTGTCCCTTTCTGTCTGGCTGACCTGGCCTTTGGCCCTGGCAGTGGCGTTGGCTGCTGGTTCCTGGTGCCTGCCCGGCCAGCACGGCACAGGGCAGGTGGCCATGGCACGAGCCCCCAGCAAGGGATCCCCTCTGGCTCTGGGCACTGACACCAGCCCTGAGCAAGGGGCCCAGGGCAGGTTTCCATGGCCACCAACCACCACAGTGGGTCCGGGCATTGGTTGCCATGGCACCAAACCAAGGAACGGGTCCCCGTGGCCGTTGCCATGGCACCTGGTGGCACCAAGGAGTGTCACTGCAATTGTACCTGGAACAGCCTTGGCACCGCTTTGTCCCGAGGGTTGCCATGGCAGCCCAGGGCAGCAACAGCTCTGCAGGCAAGTGGCCATGGAACCTGGCTGCAGCAATGGCTCCTGGGGCTGGTTTCCAAGGAAACCTGAACTGATGGGGGTTGCCATGGCACCCAAACCCAGCAGTGGGGTCACTGCAGTGTCCATGGCAACAGTCCCTTGCAATGGCCCACTGCAGGCTGGGATGATGATCCACCCTCACAGCTGGCCCAGGGCAGGTCTGGAGTGCTCTTGGTGGCAACTTGGGCTTGGCACACACTTGAGGAGGATTTCTGTTTGCCATTGGGAAACTCAGGAGTTTTAGATGGCTTAAAAAATCAAAGAAGGAAAATTCCTCTTTGGCTGTGTGCAGCCAGTTCTCCAAGCAAAGCAGGTCCCAGTTGAGTGAGGAGAGACACGATGGGCTTGGGGAATGTGGAGCAAGGTTGTCCACACTGGCTCAGACTTCAAGGCACAGCTTCTCTGAGCTGGCCAGACCTCCTTAGGAGAGTCCCTGCATCAATATCAGTCACAGAATGCTGCAATCACCTCTTATGTAATATGAACAGCAATAAAAGACACCCATAAAACAGGATTCCATATTTCCTAGAAGCTCTTTGAACTCTTTCTCTTTAACTGTCAAAGGAAAACTTCCTAATGAACTGCACTAGAGCAGAGGGAAATCAAGGCAGAGCCGTGGTTTGTCAGGACTTGCTTGATCCTAATGAGCCTCACTGTGCATTTGGGCTGAGCCCTTGAACCTCAGGGCCTGACGGGAGATTGCACAAACCTTTCCAGGAGTCAGAGTCAGAGGAAACACCCAAAGTGTCTCAAGGCATTAATGGGTCCCACTGAGGTCCCTCTCCAACACAGGCTCCTCATGGACTCCTTGGAGGAGAGAATTGGTGGCCAGGATGGCACAAAAACCTCTCAGACACACAGTGTAGAAAGGAAAATCCTTGAAGTATCCTAAACACCTTGAGTATCTCAAAGCATTAATGAGCCTTAGGTGGGACTTGGGGTCATTTGGTCACTCAGGAGCTGGGCTGGGGGCTGGATTGGGGTTCCAGGGCAGGGCAGTGCTGGACCTGCCCCTTCCTCTCCCCCACACACAAAATGTTTCTACCTAAGTCTCCTCTAGTCCCCCATAGTAAGGCAATGTTGGAGTTGAAATCCCAGTTCTGGCCATGGGCATCTGGAGGAGAAGGACAGTTCTTTTCCATAGGAAGGAAAGCACAGACCCCAATGTTTGGAAGGCAGCTGAGTGTCTCACTAGTCCAAATGCCAGCCAGACTTATCAGCAAAGGAAGATTGTGTTTGGGAGCAGCCTTTGGATTTAGGAAATTTTGGAGTTGAACCCAGTTTTGGCCATGGGGCACCTGGAGAAGCAGGACAGTTCTTTCCCATAGGAAGGAGAGCATGGAGCCTTCCCCAGGGTTTTGGGGACAGATGAGAGGTGACCCTCATGAAACCATTGCAAGCCAGACTTGTCCTGACAATATTGCTATGGAAACAATCCCTGGATATATAGAAATTTGGAGGTGAAATCCCAGTTCCGGTCATGGGTTCCTGGAAGAGAAGGACAGTTCTTTTCCATTAGGAATGAAAGCGTGGAGCCCCAGTGTTTCAGCAGCAGATGAGAAGTGACCCTCAACATGCCAGGGTCAGTTGGACCAGTCAGGCAATCCATGGGAGGCCAAAACAGCCAGACCTGTTCTGTGTTCCCTTGGTTTTATGGGGCCCCATAGTGTCACAATGGTGCCTTGGATCCACAGGGCCCCGCAGTGTCATAAGGGTGACTTGATTCCATGGGCTCCAGCAGTATCACACTGGCCCCTACGTTCGATGGGGTCCCACAATGTCCCAGTGACCCCCAGGTGTCATAAGGCCCCTCAGTGTCACAAAGGTCCCAAAGATTCCATGGGGCCTTGCAGTGTCACAATGGTCTCCGTGGTTCCCCAGGCCCCACAATGTCACGTGACTCCTCTGTTCCATGAGCCCTGCAATGCCACAATGGACCTTTGGACCCTGGGGGTTTGCTGTGTCACAATGGTCTCCTTTGGCTCCACAGCGTCACAATGGACCATTGATGACAGGAGGTCCCTCTGTGTCATCCTGGAGATTTGGTTCCATGCAGCCCTGCAGTGTCACAATGGTCTCCTTTGGTTTCCCAGTGTCACAATGGACCACTGATGACACGAGGCCCCACAGTGTCACAATGGACCTTTGGTTCCATGCAGCCCTGCAGTGTCACCAAGGCCTCTTGGTTTCACCAGGCCCCATAATATCACAATGGTCCACTTGGTTCTGTGGGGACCACCAGGGTTACAATGGTCTCACTGGTTCCATGAGGTCTCCCAGTGTCACAATGCTTTGCTTATTCCATGGGGCCTCATAGTGTCACAAAGGTCTCCATGATTCCATGATTCCCCTGAGTGTCACAATGGTCTCTGCGATTCCATGGTGCCCCTCAGTGTCACAATGGCCTCTTGGTTCCATAAGGCTTTGAAGTGTCACAATGGTCTTTCCATGGTTCTGCGAGGCCTTGCAATGTCACAATGGACCTTTGGCTCCATAGGGTCTTAAAGTGTCACAATTGCCCCTCAGTTCCATGACACCCCAAAGTGTCACAATGGTCTCCATGGTTCCATGAGGGCCCTTAGTGTAACAATGGACCTTTGGTTCAATGAGGCCTCTGAGTGTCACAAGGATCCCTACATTCCATGAAGCCACACAGCAGCAGTACAGTCCCCTTGGTTCCATGAGGCCCGACAGTGTCACATGGGTCCCTTCATGTCACAGGGCCCCACAGTGTCACAAGGCTCCCTTGGTTCCATGGCCCTGTGCTGCTGCATTCCCCCCTCCCCTTCTCAGGCCGCCCTGCCAGCTCAGAAATGCTCCTTGGGCCTCGGCCTTGGCCAACAGCCCCTGGGCTCAGCTCCTCTGCAGCTCATCACAAACACTGTCTGCTCCAGGCACTGCTGCTGCCCAAACAGCTCCTGGCTCCTTTAGGAGCAGCCCTGGGAGCTGTTTGTGTTCCCTCAGTGGCACAACATCCCTGTTCTCACACTGCCAAAGAAAGCTGCTGATGCCAAGTGTGGCCAGGATGAGCCATTGCTGGGACTGAAGCCCCTCTCGTGGGGCCCTGCAAACAGCGCTCCAAAAGGAGCCCTTGGAGCTCTCCTGGGCCAGCGACTCCCTCTGAGTGGGGCCTCTCCCAGACAGGAACTCTCCTGTTGGCTGCACTCGGGGATCCCAAACAACGACAGAGCCTGGGCCGATCCCCCCACTCCTCCAGGCTCAACCCTTCACCCTCTGGGGAGATGCCAAAGCATCAGCAGTGAGCATTCCCTGCCCTCAGGGGAATTTCTCACAGGTGCCTTGCACTGACTCTTTGTGTTTGTGTGCACACAGGAGTGCCTGTGCTGGGGAAATGTGGCAGAAATGCTGCTCTCGGAGGGGCTTGAGTGCCTTGGATAGCTGAGTCTGTCAGGCCTCTACATGAGGTTAAATCACAAGGTCTACCTCACCTAGGCCTCATGACTGATGCTAAGTTTCTTTTAGTTGCCCCTGTGATGTCACACAGCCCCTGTGATGACACACTGCCCTCCTGTGATGTCACAGACCACTCTGGGACATCACACAGCACCCTTCTGATGTCACAGAGCCAATTCTGGGATGTCACCCTGGAATGTCATACAGCTCCTCTGTGATGTCACAGAAGACTCTGTGATGCCACAAAGTCTCCCTGTGATGTCACTGTCCTGTGATGTCACAGCCTGCTCTATGATGTTACACAGCCACCCACTGATGTCACAACCCACTCTCTAATTTCACTGGGCTGCCCTCTATGATGGCAGGATCTGCTCTCTGGCCTCACAATCTACTCTGTGATGTCACAGGGAGCTCTTTGATGTCACAACCTCCTCAGTGATGTCACAAAACCCTCTCTGTGATGTCATACTGCTACTCTGTAATGTCACAGCACACACTGTGACCTCACAGCAAGCTCTATGACGTCATACAGCCGTGCCATGATGTCACAGCCTGCTCTGTGATATCAGACAATCTCCTCTGTGATGCTGTAGCTGCTCAATGACCTCACCAAATAAACTCTGTGATTTCATAGCCCAATCTGTGACCTCACACTACCCACTCTGTGCTGTCACACAGCCCCTTGCTGACATCACAGCTGCTCTGTGCCTCTCTGACACAGCCACAGAGGTGCTGCTGTGACACAGCCCCCTCTGGGACATCCCACAGCCCCTGCCAGTGCTGAGCCCCTGTGAGCTCTGTCTGTGCCCTGCTGGTGTCCCTGAGGTGCCCTGGCAGTGCCCCAGCTCTGCTGGGCTGTGCACAGGAGCTGCTCCTGGCCAGAGCTGTCTCTCTGCAGCGCTGCCCTTGCCAGGAGCTGCCTCTGGGCCAGGAGCCTGGCCCAGCTCAGCAGCACAGACACAGCACAAGGACTTTAATGACCCTCTGGGGCTTTGGTGCTGTTTGTGGCTGCCATGGCCAATGTGCTGGATAGCTTGGCTCTGTCAGGGCCTTGCAGCTGCTGCCCATCCCTGTGCCCTGTGCAGCTCAGGCTGTCCTACGGTGTCCCTGCTCTGCACCTCAGTCCCTGCAGGCTGTCATAATCCCCTGGCTGCCTCACCTGGCTGGCCCCTTTCTTTGCTGACAGCTCTGCCTCCTGCCTGCCTCTGCCTGCCCACACAAAGCCTTGGGCTGCTTCAGGCTCCTGCTGGGGGATGTGTTGCACCACAGCCCTGCCCTGGCAGCAAAATTCCTTTTTCTTGGTGTCCAGTCCGGGCCTCGCCAGGTTTACTTGTGCCATTATTTCTTTCTCTGGCTGATTTATACAAGGAAGAAAATCTCCAGCCTCTCTGAAAGCACCCTTCAATCCCTCCAAGGCTACTCCTGTTCTGTCCTCAGTCTCCACCCCATTGACCGCAGAGCCCTCAGCCCATCCCTGCTGGTTATGCCATGAGGCCTCCAAACCCCTTCCTCTGAGATTTTTGGGTCTTCTCCAAGGTCTGTGAAAATGGAAAAATAGTGATCAAAGTTATTTTCTCCCAAATCCTGCAGTGACAGGAACAAGGGTCAATATCTTTAAACTGAATGGGGGTGGATTAACATTTTTCAGAAAGAGGAAATATTTTAAAATGAGAGTGGCAAAAAACTGCAAATGTTTTTCCAGAGAAGTTGATGCTGCATCCCAGGAATTGTCCAAGAGCAGGAGATTTTTACAACCTGACCCAGCCAAACCCCCTCCCCTCCCTGAGGACAGAATTCTTGTGGATTTCTTGATGTGCTGGGTGAGCTCACAAGGCTTCTGGCCAGAATGTCTGCTGAGGGCAGCCAGGCTGCTGCAGGGGCAGTGACCTCACAGCCATCACCATGTCAGCCCTGTCCCTGGGCCTGGCTCTCCCCTTTCCTCTGCCCCTGCCTTGTCTCTGCTGGCATGAAGAGTTTTGTCATTAATATCTTGTCCCCAGGGTACTGGGGCCAATGGCTTCCCAGTCAGGCTCCTGGAGCACAAGTGGCTTTTCAGAGCCCAGCCTGAAAGGAGCCCTGAGGCAGCAGCTCTGCAGTGGTGGCCACCAGGCCGGGTTGCCAAGGGAGGCTTCTGGCCATGCCCTGCAAGCAGCTGCTGCTGCCAAGGTGCCTTTGGTGCCTCAGGCTCTCCCTGGCACAGCTCCCAGCACAGCACTCTGCCCTTGTGCCCGAGGCCTTCCCTGTGCTGGGGCTGGCCTGGGGCTTTTCCTGCAGCGGGACCTGCCCTGCTCATGGGACAGGAAAGGCAGTTCCTGCTGGAGCAGGAGGCTCTGCCTGCAATGGGCTCCAAGAACTCCAGCAAGGCCCTGTTGACTTCAAAATTGCTCCCTAGAGCATTATATTCTAATAATGGTACTAGTTCCTGTACTGTAAATACTACTGTATTTACAGTAAATAACTATTAAATAACTGAAGAAAGTACCTCTTTAAAAAAAAAAAATTACTCTGTGGTGTAAATAAACCATTTGGTCTAATCATGATCAGAACCAAACAGAGAAATATTTATATAAATATATCTGGTATTCCATCTTTATTCCTGTGGACAAATGGCATACAGTTTCAATTCCACCTGTCCAATCTTTGAAACCTTTGACCAAGTCTAGGACTGGGATTGGATCCACTCCTCTCAGTCTCCTCTCTTAGAAGGAATTTTAGAAGTCAAGGGGTCCTGCAGGGGTTTGAAGATACATGGTGGCTGTTGGATGTCATTTCTACACCTCATGTCTCAGCAGGAGTTTCTCTAATAAAGAAATAAAGCTTTTGCATGAGGCTCCCATTATTTTGCCCATGACAGGAACCCCTGTGAGTCTCTGGGACATCCCGGCTCTTGGGCATCCTATGGACTTCTGGGATGTCACTGTGGAGCCCCCGTGAGTGCCTGTGACAGATCGGTGCCTTTGCAGCCCAAGGTCCCCTGGGATGTCACCATGGAATGGCTGTGACTGCCTCTGACCACACGGCTCTTTACCATCCCCAGAAAGCCCTGGGAGGTCTCCATAGAGCCCCTGTCTCTGCCTGTGACATTCCAGCTCTTAAAGAACCTGGAGACTCATGGAAAGTCCCCAGGGAACCCTTCTGAGGGCCTGTGAGAAATCTGATCCTTAGCAGACAACCATCACCAGGACCCTGTTGCTATGTTAGGTTTCCATGGGAACCATTAACACCCCCCATTGCTATGGTCACTTTTCATGGCAACCATTCCTAGTCCCGTGTTGTTATGGTTTGTCTGCCTTAGCAGCACCATGGAGACCCCATTCCAGGGGTTGTTGCCATGGACACCAGCTCAGGCCTGCAGTCAGAGTCTGTTGCCATGGCAACCATTGGAAGTTCCATCCCCAGGCTCATGGGATCCCAGAACCACAGAATTGGCTGAGCTGGGAGGGACCCATCAGTATCCTTGAGTCCAACTGCTGGCCCTGCACAGGACACCCCAACAATGCCAGCCTGGGCCTGGCAGCGCTGTCCAAACGCTGCTGGAGCTCAGAGAGCCCTGGAGCTGGGACCCTTCCCTGGGGAGCCTGGGCACGGCCCCAGCAGCCTCTGGGGAAAAACCTTTTCCTGACATCCAACCTCAGCCTGCCCCAACTCAGCTGCAGCCGTTCCCTCCACTCCTGTCCCTGGGCACCAGAGTGAAGAGGTTCCCACAGCCCCAGCCAGGGACCCGCTCCCAAGGCTGTTGCCATGGCCACCAGGGCTGGGACCAGCTGGGATGCTCAGTTTCCACAGGGAGGAGTGCAGGAATGGGATTCCCCAATTTCCTGTTCCCGCTAAAACTGTGCTGCCCTCACTTCCCTACCGCCTCCCATGGAAAGCACAAAAGGCAAAGATTCTGGGCTGGGATAAGAACAATTTATTGGGAACAGAAACAACATTAGGAACAAACAGAAACGAAAACAGTATTGGCAACAGAAGGGTAAGTAAAACTATTTACAGGGAAAACTACAACAACAACAACTGGCTCTTCCTGCCTACACATTTCTCCTGCCTGGAAAGGACACCCTTCTCCTCAGGGAGAGAGAGAGAAAGTCCCTTTCTATCCCCTGGCAATGACCTGAGGTGGGAGTGAATGTAATGTCACGGCCATGACCAGACCTTCATGTTCTTCAATCCCACATCATGTCATTGTCAGGGGCAGGAAAAGGGACAGGTGTTCTCCCAGCATCACAGGGAACATGGATCACCAGGGCTCTGACCAATGTGGGTTCTCCAACGGGGAAGAAGCTGGAGCAGAGCACAAAGCTCTTCCTGCAGTTGGGGCATTGGCAGAGCTTCCCTTACTGGTGGCTCCTTTGGTGTCTGGTCAAGTTAGAGCTATGGGTGAAGCTCTTCCCACACTGGGGACACTCATAGGGCCTCTCCCCAGTGTGGATGCGCCGGTGGGTGAGGAGGTCAAAGTTGCGGTTGAAGCCCTTCCCACAGTCAGGGCAGCGGAAGGGCCTCTCATCCGTGTGAATCCGCTCATGCAGGAGGAGATTGGAGCTGGTCTGAAACCTCTTCCCACACTGGGGACACTTGTACGGCCTCTCCCCAGTGTGGATGCGCCGGTGGGTGATGAGGTGGGAGTTTTGCTTGAAGGCCTTCCTGCAGTCGGGGCAGCAAAAGGGCCTCTCATCCATGTGGATCCTCTGGTGCTGGAGGAGATTGGATCTGCTCTGAAAACTCTTCTGGCACTCAGGACACTCGTAGGACCTCTCCCCAGTGTGGATGCATTGGTGCCTGACAAGGGCGGAGCTGCACCTGAAGCCCTTCCCACACTCCCCACACTCATAGGCCCATTCCCCAGTGTGGATCATCTGGTGGCGGATCAGGTGAGAGCTCTGCCTGAAGCTCTTCCCACACTCCAAGCACTTGTAGGGCTTTTCTTCCATGAGGTTCTGCCGTGGGGATTTGTCCTCCCTGGTCTCCATCCTCAGCTCTTCCCCTGGGGGAGGAAGGACAAGGAGAGGATAGGATTTGCCTCCATGCCAGAGGGAAGGGGAAGGAGATCCCCCCAGTGCATCCCTGGCAGCATAGCGTTCGCAGCAGGGCTGTCCTGCAGCCGGGGACTGTGCTGGGCTGGGAGATGGAGCAGGAGAGAGGGCTAAAGGGGCACTGACTTCCTCTTCACCTGCCTGGGTGTCCTGGGGCATTGTGTCAGTTTGAAAACACAGGCATCTGCTAAGGAAGGCAGGAGCCTCCCTTAAAATTGAAAATGTTAACCCCCTCCCTTGGAATTATAATTTTCAAATAAAGGGGCTGTCAAGCAAAAGCTATGGGAATAGGAATCATGGTTCTTTAGTAGGAAAATTAAAAATAGAAATGCAGTAATACTAAAAAACTACTTACAGAGTCAGAATACAACCTGGCACGCTGTGGCTCAGGGTGTTGGTAGCACTCCCGTTAAATGGTGGCTGCTGTCCTCCTGCAGTGACAGATGTGGATTTGTTGGAGCAGTGATCATGTAGAAGGTCCAGTGGTGGTGTCGATGGGCCTGGTCTTCCTCTGGGATCCAGTGGAGCTGAAAGCTGCTCTTCTGGGAATCCTGTGGGAGAAGGCTGTCTCTGCTGTTCACATTCCCAGCTTATATCCAGGTAGGAATGCTTGGCTCCTCCCTCTGGGCGGAGGACCTCACAATGGGATGATGGAATTTTTATCAGTCCTGTAGTGACACTCAATGGCCCATTCACAGATGATATCTTCCCAGAGGGAAGATTCACTGTGGAAGAGATAAAGTAAACTGCTCAATTAACAGATGATAACTGCCCCACCTTTAACAGATGCTAATTGTATACACACCCAGCTAAACCTGAGACACTGTTGCAGCCTTGGAAAGCAGGATTTGGTACCAGGACTTGTTAGGGAATTGAACCCTGACTGAAGGCAGAGATAGAATCTCCAGAGCCTGCAGCCAGAAATGGAGAGCTGTGTGATAATAATTTCAATATCTTCTCTTTTGGAATTTTTTTCTAATGATTTCTTGCTTTGCCTATCTAATACTTTTGTAATTTTTGACAAATTTGCATTATCTAAATTACACTGTTCCTTAAGTTAAGTTGGTGTCTGTGTCTTCGGTGCTGACCCTTCCCACCAACGAAACAGGGCCCCCCATCCTGCCTAAGTGTTACCTGAGAAGACCAAAACCCTCACTCCAAATGTCTCTCCTTCCTCTTTGTTCCCCCACATTATACACTGATCATGATGTCCTATGGTCTGGGGTATCCCAGAGCTCAGTTGGGGTCACCTCTCCTGGCTGTGTCGCCTCCCAACCTCCCCGACAGCCCCTCCACAGTGTGGCTGGACAAGGGGCAGGACAGGCCTTGGCTCAGTGCGAGCTCAGCAGAAACAAAACCATCTCTGCTCAGCCCTGTGCTCAGCACTGGCCCCCGCATTTCCTCCACTCCCAGCCCAGATCCCCCTTTCCCACCCCTCTGCCCCACGGCCACCGCAGCACCGGCTGCTGGCTGGGGGGAGCCCCCGATTGGCCCCAGGGATGGGCAGGGGGCTTGGGGACCCCCCCGGTGCGGATCCGTCCCCACGGCCCGAGCCCCAAATTCCGCTCCAGGGGCCACTGGGCTCCGCGGATCCGCCTGGCAACCGGTGAGTCATCGGCGAGAAAAGCTCTGGTTGGGTGGAAATTGTTCAGCGGGTTCTCTGATTGGCTGGAATTGTGAAATGCGCTGCACCCTGCGGGTGTCCCTGGGAGCCGCAGTGTCCAGACCAGAGACTTTTCCTCTTTCTTTCTCTCTCTTCCTCTGAGAACTTTTTACAATTTCTTTCTCTGCCTCTGAGAACTTTTTCTGATTTCTTTCCCTCCATCTGAGACCTTTTTCCCATTTCTTTCTCCCCCCCGTGACCTCCTTCCTATTTCTTTTTGTCCCTCTGAGACCTCTTCCCAATTTATTTCTCTCCCTTTATCCTCCCCATTTCTAGTTCAGTTCAAGCCAAGTTCGAGCAGATCCGTAGGTTGCGATCCCAGGGTCTCATTTGCACCTTCACTGGAGCAGAGGCATCTCTCCCTCGTGAGATTGTAACCCGTGGGCAGGGTCCCTTCCCACCCCAATCGTTCCAGGATTCTGTCGGGGACTCACTTCCATTTTCTCCCTCCCTCTGTTTCCAGCCAGAAATGTGCTGGAAAATGTCAAGCAAAGTCACCTTTGCTATGTGCTCTGGGAGCCCCCAGAGCTGCTGGAGCTTGTCCCCTGGCCCTGCACAGCTCCTTGGGAGGCACAGAAGGAGCAGCACCCTGAGAGCCTCAGGAATGCCCCTCTGGGATCCATGGCACACACTCCCAGGGGCTGGAATTCCAGTTCCCAGCCAGGAAAAGATGTTCCTGCCCTCAAAGGCAAAGCTCTCAAGAAAGACCCAAAAGCCAAGTGGAGTAAGATCTTACAGTGACATTTCACTGCCAGCCTTCATAACTTCACCCATCGTTGTTGTAGCTCCTAGATTGGGAATTAAATCAGGGCAGGGTCTTTGGTGGGAGCTGCTCTGGGTTAGGGGAGACCCTGAAAGAGGAACAGAGCAGGCAGAGAAATGCAGGAGAGAAAGGAGGACACAAACACAATCCGCTGAGAAGGTGGCACTCTGAAAATAGAACTAGAACTGACTGAAAATGAATGGAACAGAAAGAAAGAATTTTGTAACTTTATTTTCTATCAAAACACAATTTCCTCCCTTTCTCACAAACCTCCTCCCGGTGTCATTCAGCAGGACTGTCAGAAAGATTTTTGTTCTGAGTGGATGTTCCAGGCTGCAGCCATAAGGAAACTGGGAATGGGGATTTTCTTGCTCCTGGGGAGTTTGACATCCTCAGCTGAGGAGAGGAGAAGGCATGAGAAGAAAAGGGCACCTGGGCTTCATCCTTCCACAGGAATGAGGGAGGGGGAATCTCTCATCCTCTCTGCAGCTGCTCCCACAGGGATGTGAGGGCTGATCCCAGAGCCCCAAGGGTCACACTCAGGGCTGCCCTCAGGGAATGCTCCCCTGGTACTGAGGGACAGGGTGGGAGCACCTGGATCTTGGAGCAATCAGCTGCCCCCTGTGTTTGGAGGTGCCTGAGGAGGGCAGGGACAATGCCAGGGACATCCTGCAGTGACATCCCCTCTGTCCTGCTCTGGGTGAGCTCAGTCCCAAGCCTTACCCTGATCCTGGTCTCAATCTCCCTCCATGTTTAGACACACTCATAGTTTTGTATTTAATCCCATCCCAGTGCCAGACTTGTCTAGCTCCAGACCCAATCCCAACCCCAGCCCTAAAGCCTTAACCCCAGTCCCAGCTCAAATTCAAATCTCAGCCCCAACTCCAAACCCAGCCCCAATTCCCTTTCTAAATCCTCAGCCCAAACCAAATCCCAGGTTCAGCCCTTCTGGGGGTTTGGGGATGTCTCTGTCCCTCTGACCCCGATGATGTTTGGGTGGGGTCACACCAGGGCTGAGAGGGACAGAGACCCCCCCTGACCTCCCCAGGTGTGAGAAGGTCAGAGAGCGCCCGCAGCCCCGAGCACCCTCAGCAGTGAGAGGGTGCTCGGGGACACAGAGAGAGACACAGAGCCCCTGGTCCCCAGCCCTGCACAGGCATTCCCTGAGGCCAGAGGGATGGAGACACCTGAGCATTCCACAGGGTGAGGGGACAGAGACCCCCGAGCATCCCCTGGGCTGAGAGGGACACAGACTGCCCGAGCACCCCCTGGCACAGGTTGAGAGGGAGGGAGACCCCCCCCCAGGCATTCCCTTCGGTGATAACAATGGAGAACCCCTGGGGACTGGCCTGGAGTGAGAGGGGCAGGGACACACGCTGGGAAATGCCCTGCAGTGACAGGGAAACCCCTTCCAAGCCCCTCCCAGGCATTCCCCAGGGCATGATGCACAGAGACCCCTTGAGCATGCCCTGGGCACTGGACAAAATAAACTTGGCAGAAATCACACTTAACCCTACATAAAATACTTCAATGAATATTTGATTTTCCCACAAGTCATGTGAGGAAGATGCAAACAAATCCCAAATATGAATAAACTAACAATAGAAGGAATTCTGTGGCAATTCCAAGTTCAGTCAGTTCTTGCACAGCTCCAGCTCAGCTGCTGGAGGGTTCCAATAAAAAAGTGGAAATTCATCCCATTACAGATTATTAAAAGGGGAAGCTCTGTGTAGCTGTCACAAAGGTGTCAGGGTCAAAGAGAAAAATTATTCTCACATTTAGCAAAGCCCCCAAGCCTGTGAATTCAGGACTCACTCAGGAATTTAGCTACTTGAGATCGGCTTCTTATGGGACTTTTAGCAGCCTTGTGTTTCTCACCTTGGGCTGAATGAATCTTGTCAGTCTTGCTGCTAACATTTGCTCCCTTACCCTCAGTGATTTTAACAAACATTTCTGAAGAAAGGACAACAAAATATTTTCTTTACACTGGCTACCCACGACAGTAATTTTCCTCATCAGTTCTCCCATAAGTTGCTCAGAGGAAGCTGTGTCCAAGTTTCCAAGAGTTCCTCCAGAAACAGCCACAACCTCCTCAGAGGAGGGAACCATGCTGTTGTCCAAGGCACTTGGGGTCAGAGAACAGTGCCTAAATTCACTGTGCCAAAATAATGTCGCAATCTGGTTAAGAAAATTGCTAGAGAGACCTCTGCCCCAATTAAGGTGTTAATGAGACCAAATCCGATGTGGATTTTATTGAACAGTAAATCTGAGGTAGAGAGAGAGATGGAAAGAAAAAGAAAAGAGGGGAGAGCACGGCAGTGAAAGGGACAGAGACATCCCCTGGGGCAGGGCAAGTGTGACATTGTCCCCTCTGTGTGTGGCCTTCCTGGGGTGGGGGTTTTACACCTGAGCCAGTCTGGGTAAGGGGGGTGGTGTTCACCCCCCTGAGCAGGGATTACCCCACTGTTTCAGGTTGCAATGTAAGATGTAACCAAAAGCATGTTTTCCAACACCATCTTCAAAAACTGCTATAAACAGGCAGGGCAGTGCTCTTTATCTCTTCCATGGCTCACCCCTGATAACGCCCTCCAGGGGCTATCTTCTGTGAATGGGCCATTGAGTGTCACTGTCCGACTGATAAAATTACATCCTCCCATTGTGGGATGCTCCACCCAGGGGGAGGATCCAGGCATTCCTACCTGGATATAATCTGAGGCTGCAACACCAGGAGCACCTTGCCTACTGCATTCCCAGAGGACAAGAGCTCCATAACCAGCACTGGACCTTCAGAGAAAGACCAGACACTTCTACAGGATCACTGCTTTGACAGAATCACGTTCATCACTCCAACAGGACTGCAGCCACCATTTAATGGGACCGCTACCACCACCCTGACCAACAGGGTGTCAGGTTATATCCTGACTCTGTCAGGTTAAGGCAGTGTTTGTGTATCATTGCATTGATCTTAATTTTCTTATTGACTTGTAGTTCTGGTTTAGGTTCTCCCCCGGGTCTCCCTTCAATCCAGTACAAAACTCAATGTACTCATCTCTTGTTTTCTTCCCAAAACAGGATAGCCCATACCCAAACCTTCGCCAGATGGAGGAGGAGGCTGCAAGGAAGAGGAAGATGCCCCAGGACACCCAAGCAGGTGAGGAGGAAGTCAGGTCCCCTTTCCCCCTCTCTCCTGCTCCATCTCCCAGACCAGCATGGCCCTCGGCTGTAGGACAACCCCAGTGCCAATGTTCTCCTGTCAGGGACGCACTGTGGGGATCTCCTTCCCCTTCTCTCTGGCATGGAGGAAAATCCCATCCTCTCCTTGTCCTTCCTTGTCCTTCCTCCCCCAGGGATGGAGCTGAGGATGGTGATCAGGGAGGACAAATCCCCGCAGCTGAACCTCATGGAAGAAGATGTTTTGAGTGACTCCATGGCACAGAAATCCAACAGGGAGGAAAATCCCCAGAGGTCCTGCAGGAGGCGGGGGTCCAAAGCAAGCCCTGGGTGCTCTGAGGAGGAAAGACCCACCCTGGGCCAGGAAGGTGGACAGAGCTTCAGCCGGAGCTCAAAGCTGATGGTCCATGAGCAGCTTCCTGATGTGGAGAAGCCCTACAAGTGTTTGGAGTGCGGCAAGAGCTTCAGCAAGAGCAACCACCTGCTCAGCCACCAGATGATCCACACTGGGGAATGGCCCTACCAGTGTGGGGAGTGTGGGAAGGGCTTCGTCTACAGATCCGCCCTTGTGATCCACCAACGCATCCACACGGGGGAGAGGCCTTACGAGTGTACTGAGTGTAAGAAGAGGTTTCAGACCAGCTCCAATCTCCTCCTGCATGAGCGGATTCACACGGATGAGAGGCCCTTCCGCTGTCCTGACTGCGGGAAGGGCTTCAAGCAAAACTCCAACCTCATCAGGCACCAGCGCATCCACACTGGGGAGAGGCCCTATGAGTGTCCCCAGTGTGGGAAGAGGTTTCAGACCAGTTCCAATCTCCTCCTGCATGAGCGGATTCACACAGTGGAGAGGCCCTTCCGCTGCCCTGAGTGCGGGAAGGGCTTCAACCGCAACTCCAACCTCGTCACCCATCGGCGCATCCACACTGGGGAGAGGCCCTACGAATGTCCCCAGTGTGGGAAGAGCTTCGCCCAGAGCTCTAACTTGACCAGACACCAACGGACACACCGGTGAGGGAAGCCCTGCCTCTGCCCCAACTGCAGGAAGAGCTTCATGCCCTGCTCCAGCTTCATTCCCCATTGGAGGTCCTACGTTTGGAAGAGCCCTAATGATTCATGTTGCCTGTTATCCATGCTGAGAAAACACCTGTCCCTTTTCTTGCCCCTGCCAATGACATGATGTGGGATTGAAGAACATGAGGGTCTGGCCATGGCCATGACATTACATTCACTCCCACCTCAGGTCATTGCCAGGGACAGGAAAGGGACTCTCTCTCTCTCCCTGAGGAGAAGGGTGTCCTTTCCAGGCAGGGGAAATGCAGGGCCAGGAAGAGCCAGCTGTTGTTTTTTTCCTATAAATAGTTTTACTTACCCTTCTGTTATCAATATTGTTTCTGTTCCTGTTTGTTGCTTATTTCCTTTCTGTTCCAAATAAATTGTTCTTATCCCAGCCCAGGATCTTTGCCTTTTGTGCTTTCCATGGGAGGTGGGAGGGCAGCAGGGGCAGTGCAGTTTTAGTGAGAGCAGGAAATTGGGAAATTCCATTACTGAACCCCAGCCTGTAGAAACCGAGCATCCCAGCTGGTTCCAGCCCTGGTGGCCATGGCAACAGCCTTGGGAGCAGGTCCCTGGCTGGGGCTGTGGGAACCTCTTCACTCTGGTGCCCAGGGACAGGAGTGGAGGGAACGGCTGCAGCTGAGTCAGGGCAGGCTTAGGTTGGATGTCAGGAAAAGGTTTTTCCCCAGAGGCTGCTGGGGCCCTGCCCAGGCTCCCCAGGGAAGGGTCCCAGCTCCAGGGCTCTCTGAGCTCCAGCAGCGTTTGGACAGCGCTGCCAGGCCCAGGCTGGCATTGTTGGGGTGTCCTGTGCAGGGCCAGCAGTTGGACTCCAGGATCCTGATGGGTCCCTCCCAGCTCAGCCAAATCTGTGTTCCTGGGATCCCATGAGCCTGGGGATGGGAACTGCCAGTGGTTTCCATGGGAAGGGGCTCTGGCTGCAGGCCTGAGCTGGTGTCCATCACAACCACCCCTGGCATGGGGTCTCCATGGAGCTGCCAAGGGACTGAGCATAGCAACAGAGGGCGGGTGATGGTTGCCATGGAAACAGAACATAGCAACAAGGGACTGGTAATGGTTGCCATGGAAATGGACCATAGCAACCTGGTGATGGTTGCCCTGGGAACTGACCAGAGCAACAGGGGGCTTGTGATGGTTACCTGCTAAGGGTCAGATTTCTCACAGGCCCTCAGAGGGGCTCCATGGGGACTTTTCAAGAGTCTCCAGACTGTTCAAGAGCTGGAATGTCACAGGCAGAGTCAGGAACTTCATGGAGACCTCCCAGTGCTTTCTGGGGATGGTAAAGAGCCGTGTGCTCAGAGGCAGTCACAGCCATTCCATGGTGACATCCAAGGGGACCTTGGGCTGCAAAGGCACCGATCTGTCACAGGCACTCATGGGGGCTCCACGGTGACATCGCAGGAGTCCCCAGGCTGCCCAAGAGCCGGGATGTCCCAGACACTCACAGGGTTCCTGTCATGGGCACAGTGGGAGCTTCAGGCAAAACCTTTATTTCTTTATTGGAGAAACTCCTGTTGAGACATGGAGAAATGACATCCAACAGCCACCATGGATCCTCAAACCCCTGCAGGGCCCCTAGACTTCTAAAATTCCTTCTAAGAGAGAAGACTGGTAGTGGCTTGTTTCAATCCCAGCTCCAGAGTTTCTCAAAGGTTTATGTATAAAAGATTGGACAGGTGGAATTGAACCTTAGCTCACAGGGGCTCAGCACTGGCAGGGGCTGTGGGATGTCCCAGAGGGGGCTGTGTCACAGCAGCACCTCTGTGGCTGTGTCATAGAGGCACAGAGCACCTGTGATGTCAGCAAGGGGCTGTGTGACAGCCCAGAGTGGGTTGTGTGAGGTAACAGATTGGGCCATGACATCTCAGAGTTTGTTGTGAGATGTCACTGAGCAGCTAGAGAATCAGAGAGGAGATTCTGTGACATCACAGAGCAGGCTGTGACATCATGGCATGGCTGTGTGGAATCATAGGCTGTGAGGTCAAAGTGTTTGCTGTGACATTACAGAGTGGCAGCATGACATCAAAGAGAGGGTTTGGTGACATCACTGGGGGATTGTGACATCACAGAGCTGTCTGTGACATCATAGAGTAGGGTGTGAGGTGATAAGGCAGATCCTGCCATCACAAAGGGTGGCTCTGTGACATCGGAGAGTGGGTTGTGACATCACTGGGTGGCTGTGTAACATCATAGAGCAGGCTGTGACATCATGGAACAGACAGTGACATCACAGGGTGACTTTGTGACATCACAGAGTCTTCTGTGATGTCACAGTGCAGCTGTATGACATTCTAGGGTGACATCCCAGAGTTGGTTGTGACATCACAGGAAGGCTGTGTGACATCATAGGGGGCACTGTGACATCGCAGGGGCTGTGTGAGGTCATTGGGGAGGTCACTCTGTCCCCCCTCACAGTTCCCCCCAGAGCAGTCCAACCCTGCTCGTGCACAGCGGGGTCCCCTGTCCCCCCAGGTCCCCCTGCCCCCGGTGCCGCAGCCTCCCCCAGAGGATGTTCCACGAGATCGACCCCAGAGCCTGACACGGGGACGGGGGGCCGGGGCTCTGGGGGTGGGACAGGGGGACAGGGACCCCCAGGCAGTGTCCCTGTGTCCCCCAGGGCCAGAGCCTGGGCCAGGGCTCCTTCACCCTGTTATGAACGAGGCCTTGAGAGCGCTGAAAAAATCCCCAGCAAGGGATCAGCAAAACCCAGATTTAATATTAAGGGACAGCAGCACAAAGTTCCTCGGCAAGAGTCACTCTGCTCCTGACTGGACACTTCAGACACTCCAGGGAAACAAAGCAACAACAAAACCAAACAGAATCCAGGCAGTCAAACCAGAAATAAACTAATAACTGTCCAGCTATGTGTGTGTTTTACAAAACGACAGTGAGGACAAGGATAAAAGGAATACAGCCCAAAAGGTTAACAGAGCTCAAACTTAACAGGACTTAACCTTGACTGGTACCTTAAACTTCACCATTTAGCAAAAGAATAACATGTAACAGTATTTAACCTAACTTAAAATTTATGACTTTGCAATTAAACAGAGGATTAACATTTAACAGTATTTAACTTTGCTTATAACATATATTAAACAACCTAGCAGAAGAACAGCTCTTAACAGCATTAGACCTTGTGATTTAGCCCCGTGTAGAGGCCTGACTGACTCAGCTATCCAAGGCATTCAAACCCCTCAGAGAGCAGCATTTCTGCCACATTTCCCCAGCACAGGCACTCCTGTGTGCACACAGATACAAAGAGTCAGTGCAAGGCACCTGGGAGAAATTCCCCTGAGGGCAGGGAATGCTCCCTGCTGATGCTTTGGCATCTCCCCAGCGGGTGAAGGGTTGAGCCTGGAGGAGTGGGGGGATCGGCCCAGGCTCTGTCGTTGTTTGGGATCCCCGAGTGCAGCAAACGGGAGAGTTCCCGGCTGGGAGAGGCCCCACTCACAGGGAGTCGCTGGCCCAGGAGAGCTCCAAGGGCTCCTTTTGGAGCGCTGTTTGCAGGGCCCCACGAGAGGGGCTTCAGTCCCAGCAATGGTTCATCCTGGCCACACTTGGCATCAGCAGCTTTCTTTGGCAGTGTGAGAACAGGGATGTTGTGCCACTGAGAGAACAGAAACAGCTCCCAGGGCTGCTCCTAAAGGAGCCAGGAGCTGTTTGGGCAGCAGCAGTGCCTGGAGCAGAGAGTGTTTGTGATGAGCTGCAGAGGAGCTGAGCCCAGGGGCTGTTGGCCAAGGCCGAGGCCCAAGGAGCATTTCTCAGCTGGCAGGGCGGCCTGAGAAGGGGAGGGGGGAATGCAGCAGCACAGGGCCATGGAACCAAGGGAGCCTTGTGACACTGTGGGGCCCCATGGAATCATGGAGAGCACTGTGACATTGCTGGGCTCATGGAACCAAGGGGACAGTACTGACGCCATGTGGCTCCATGGAATGTAGGGATCACTGTGACACTGAGAGGCCCCATCAAACCAAGGGTCCATTGTGACACCGCAGGGCCTCATGGAACCATGGAGACCATTGTGACACTTTGGGGTGTCATGGAACCAAGAGGCCATTGGGACACTGCAAGACTCCATGAAACCAAAGGTCTATTGTGTAATTGCAAGACCTCATGGAACCATGGAGACACCATAAAGTCAGTTCACAGCCTCATGTAACCAAGGAGACTATTGTAACACTCAGGGGACTCATGGAATCATGGAGACCATTGTGACACTATTAGGCCCTATGGAATAAGCAAAGCATTGTGACACTGTGAGGCCTCATGAAACCAGTGAGACCATTGTGACGCTGGGGGTCCCCACAGAACCAAGAGGACCATTGTGATATTGTGGGGCCTGGTGAAACCGAGGCCTTTGTGACACTGCAGGGCTGCATGGAACCAAAGGTCCATTGTGACACTGCAGGACCTCATGTCATCAGTGGTGCATTGTGACCCTGGGCAACCAAAGGAGACCATTGTGACACTGCAGGGCTGCATGGAACCAAAGCTCCAGGGTGACACGAAGTGGCCATCTGTCATCAATGGTCCATTATGACACTGTGGAGCCAAAGGAGGCCATTGTGACACCACAAACCCCCAGGATCCAAAGCTCCATTGTGACATTGCAGGGCTCATGGAACAGAGGAGTCACGTGACATTGAGGGGCCTGGGGAACCATGGAGACCACTGTGACACTGCAAGGCCTCATGGAATCCTTGGGACCTTTGTGACACTGCGGGGGCTTATGACACCTGGGGGCCACTGGGACATTGTGGGACCTCATCAAACCTAGGGGCCAGTGTGACACTGCAGGTCTTCCTGTAATCAAGGGGCCATTGTGACACTGCTGGAACCCATGGAATCAAGTCACCTTTATGACACTGCAGGGCCCTGTAGATCCAAGGCACCATTGTGACACTCTGGAGCCCCATAAAACCAAGGGAACACAGAACAGGCCTGGCTGGTTGGTCCCATGGACTGCCTGATTGGTCCAGCTGACCTTGGCATGTTGAGGGTCTCTTCTCATCTGCTGCTGAAACACTGGGACTCTGTGCTTTCCTTCCTATGGAAAAGAACTGTCCTACTGCTCCAGGCTCCCATGGCGAGAATTGGGATGTCATCTCCAAATTTCCTTATATCCAGAGATCATTCCCATAGGAATATTGCCAGGACAAGTCTGGCTTGCAATGGTTTCATGAGGGTCACCTCCCATCTGTCCCCAAAACACTGGGGAAGGCTCCATGCTCTCCTTCCTATGGGAAAGAACTGTCCTGCTTCTTCAGGTGCCTATGGCCAAAACTGGGTTCAACTCCGAAATTTCCTAAATCCAATCCTGCTCCCAAACACAATCTTCCTTTGCTGACAAGTCTGGCTGGCCTTGGACTAGTGAGACACTCTCCTGCCTTCCAAACACTGGGGTCTGTGCTTTCCTTCCTGTGGAAAAGAACTGTCCTTCTCCTCCAGATGCCATTGGCCAGAATTGGGATTTTACCTCCAACACTGCCTTATTATGGGGGACTGGAGGAGACTTAGCTAGAAACATTTTGTGTGTGGGGGAGAGGAAGGGGCAGGTCCAGCCTTGCCCTGCCCTGTAACCCCAATCCTCCCAGAGCCTCTATCCCAGCCCAGCAGCGCCTGCCTGTCCCTGGCACAGCACAGGCAATGCCCCACAGCCACCTCTGGAGCCCCCAGCCCAGCTCCTGAGGGACCAAATGAGCCCAAGTCCCACCTGAGGCTCATTAATGCTTTGAGACACTCAAGGTGTTTAGGATACTTTAAGGATTTTCCTTTCCACACTGAGTGTCTGAGAGGTTTTTGTGCCATCCTGGCCACCAATTCTCTCCTCCAAGGAGTCCATGAGGAGCCTGTGTTGGAGAGGGACCTCAGTGGGACCCATGAATGCCTTGAGACACTTTGGGTGTTTCCTCTGACTCTGACTCCTGGAAAGGTTTGTGCAATCTCCTCCCAGGCCCTGAGGTTCCAGGGCTCAGCTCCAAATGCACAGTGAGGCTCATTAGAATCAAGCAAGTCCTGACAAACCACGGCTCTGCCTTGATTTCCCTCTGCTCTAGTGCAGTTCATTAGGAGGGTTTCCTTTGAACGTTAAGGAGAAATACTTCAAAGAGCTTCTAGGTAATATGGATTTTTATTTTATGGGTGTCTTTTATTGCTGTTCTTATTACACAAGAGGTGATTGCAGCATTCAGTGACTGATATTGATGCAGGGACTCTCCTAAGGAGGGCTGCCCTGCTCAGAGCAGCTGTGCCAGAGGTCGGAGCCAGTGTGGACAACCTTGCTCCACATTCCCCAAGTCCATCATGTCTCTCCTCACTCACCTGGGACCTGCTTTGCTTGGAGAACTGGCTGCACACAGCCAAAGAGGAATTTTCCTTCTTTGATTTTTGAAGCCATCTAAAACTCCTGAGTTTCCCCATTGCAAGCAGACATCCTCCTCAAGTGTGTGCCAAGCCCAAGGTGCCACCAAGAGCACTCCAGACCTGCCCTGGGCCAGCTCTGAGGGTGGATCATCAGCCCAACCTGCAGTGGGCCATTGCAAGGGACTGTTGCCATGGACACTGCAGTGACCCCACTGCTGGGTTTGGGTGCCATGGCAACCCCCATCAGTTCAGGTTTCCTTGGAAACCAGCCCAAGGAGCCATTTCTGCAGCCAGGTTCCATGGCCACTTGCCTGCAGAGCTGTTGCTGCCCTGGGCTGCCATGGCAACCCTCAGGACAAAGCGGTGCCAGGGCTGTTCCAGGTACAATTGCAGTGACACTCCTTGGTGCCACCAGGTGCCATGGCAACGGCCACGAGGACCCGTTCCTTGGTTTGGTGCCATGGCAACCAATGCCCGGACCCGTTGTGGTGGTTGGTGGCCATGGAAACCTGCCCTGGGCCCCTTGCTCAGGGCTGGTGTCAGTGCCCAGAGCCAGAGGGGATCCCTTGCTGGGGGCTCGTGCCATGGCCACCTGCCCTGTGCCGTGCTGGCCGGGCAGGCACCAGGAACCAGCAGCCAACGCCACTGCCAGGGCCAAAGGCCAGGTCAGCCAGACAGAAAGGGGCAGTGCTGGGCACTGTTTCCATGGCAACCGGCACTGGGGGTGACACCTGCCACAGGGTTTTCTCTATGAGGTTTCAAAGGGCACAGCCTCCTTTTATCCTAAGCTCCCGGTCACATGTTACCCTCCTCCTTTCCTCACTGGCTCAGGTACGAGGAAGGTACAGCCATCCTGAACCCCCAACCCCATATTCCCCTCTTGAATATGTCATTTTAACCCAAAGTTCATAAACTCAAGCTCATGCAGACCCACTTGTTTCAGACTGTTTCAGAAACCCCACTGTTTCAGAAGCCAAGCTGTCAGGGCTCTGTAATAAACCTGTTGCTGGAAGTTAGTAGAGACATTAGGACCCAATTCAAGGATATTAACACCTTTACATTCACCCAACAAATTGTCTGTAAGGACATTTTGCCTATCAGCCACAATGGACTCCTCAGTTCCGTGAGGCTCCACAGTGTCACCATGGCCCCTTGGTTCCATGAGGTTCCGCAGCATCACCGTGGTGTCCTTGGACCCGCATTTTCACAACTGACCCATGGCTCCATGAGGTTCTGTAGTGTCACCGTGGTGTCCTTGGACCCGCATTTTCACAACTGACCCATGGCTCCATGAGGTTCTGTAGTGTCACCGTGGTCACTGTCAGAGGCTGGATGAGATCGATGTCCTGCTACAGAAGGGTTTGCCCCTTCCCGGGAGCCCCCAGAAGGGCCCAGCATAAAACAAACATCAATAACTGGTGTCCCAACAATGTTTGTAGTAAGTTGGCTTTTTTCCATAAAGTTGTTTACTGAACAGTGTTGTCTTAATTGGCCAATCATGTCTTGATTAAATGACCAGTGAGGTCCAGCTGAAGCAAAATAAGATATAAAAGAAGAGGATTGAATAAATGGGTAGCTTTTAGCCCTTAGCCTTCTGATCTGAGTCTGTGTCATCTCTGATTGAACGGTGACATTTGGGGAATCTGTGGGGACTCATGGGGATCCTTTCTGCCCCTCATGACCAAATAGGAGCTTCTCTAATAAACTTTGCCTAAAGCTCCCACTGTGCCCATGAGAGGAACCCCTGTGAGTGTCTGGGACATCCCGGCTCCTTGGCAGCCTGACTCCACTGATGTCACTGTGGAGCCCCTGTGAGTGCCTGTGAAAGATTGGGGCCTTTGCAGCCCAAGGTCCCCTGGGATGTCACCATGGAATGGCTGTGACTGCCTCTGACCATACAGCTCTTTACCATCCCCAGAAAGCCCTGGGAGGTCTCTGTGGAGCCCCTGTCTCTGCCTGTGACATTCCAGCTCTTGAACAGCCTGCAGACTCTTGGAAAATCCCCATGGAACTCCTCTGAGGGCCTGTAACAAATCTGATCCTTAGCAGGCAACCATCACCACTGCCCTGTTGTTATGGTCAGTTTCCATGGCAACCATCCACAGTCCCCCTGTTGCTATGGTCAGTCCCTCAGCAGCTCCATGGAGACCCCATTCCAGGGATGGTTGCCATGGACACCCGCTCAGGCCTGCAGCCAGAGCCCCTTCCCATGGCAACCATTGGCAGTTCCCATCTCCAGGGTCACGGGATCCCAGAAACACAGAACTGGCTGAGTTGGGAGGGACCCATCAGGATCCTCGAGTCCAACTACTGGCCCTGCACAGGACACCCCAACAATGCCAGCCTGGGCCTGGCAGCGCTGTCCAAACGCTGCTGGAGCTCAGAGAGCCCTGGAGCTGGGACCCTTCCCTGGGGAGCCTGGGCAGGGCCCCAGCAGCCTCTGGGGAAAAACCTTTTCCTGACATCCAACCTGAGCCTGCCCTGACTCAGCTGCAGCCATTCTCTCCACTCCTGTCCCTGGGCACCAGAGGGAAGAGGTTCCCACAGCCCCAGCCAGGGACCTGCTCCCAAGGCTGTTGCCATGGCCACCAGGGCTGGGACCAGCTGGGATGCTCGGTTTCCTGCTCCTGCTAAAATTGCAATGCCCTTGCTGCCCTCCCCCCTCCCATGGAAAGGACAAAAGGCAACGATCCCGGGCTGGGATAAGAACAATTTATTGGGAACAGAAATGAAATAAGCAACAAACAGGAACAGAAACAATACCGATAACAGAAGGGTAAGTAAAACTATTTACAGGAAAAACAACATCAACAGCTGGTTCTTCCTGGCCACGCATTTTCCCTGCCTGGTAAGGTCACCCTTCTCCTCAGGGAGAGAGAGAGAGAGTCCCTCCTCGTCCCTTGCAATGACCTGAGGTGGGAGTGAATGTAATGTCACGGCCATGGCCAGACCCTCATGTTCTTCAATCCCACACCATGTCATTGGCAGGGGCAGGAAAAGGGACAGGTGTTTTCCCAGCATGGATAACAGGCAACATGGATCATCAGGGCTCTTCCCAACAGGGGACCTCCAATGGAGGATGAAGCTGGAGAAAGGAACAAAGCTCTTCTTGCAGTTGGGGCAGACGTAGGGTTTCCCTTACCGGTGCCTCCGTTGGTGTCTGGTCAAGTTGGAGCTCCAGGCGAAGCTCTTCTCACACTGGGGACACTCATAGGGCCTCTCCCCAGTGTGGATGCTCCGGTGGGTAACGAGGGTGGAGTTGCGGTTGAAGCCCTTCCCACACTCAGGACAGCGGAAGGGCCTCTCATCCGTGTGGATCCGCTCATGCAGGAGGAGATTGGAGCTGGTCTGAAACCTCTTCCCACACTGGGGACACTCGTAGGGCCTCTCCCCAGTGTGGATGCGCTGGTGCCTGATGAGGTTGGAGTTGCACTTGAAGCCCTTCCTGCAGTCGGGGCAGAGGAAAAGCCTCTCCTCTGAGTGAATCCGCTGGTGCTGGAGGAGATGGGACCAGGTCCGAAACCTCTTCTGGCACTCAGGACACTCGTAGGGCCTCTCCCCAGTGTGGATGCGTTGGTGGGTGATGAGGTTGGAGCTGCAGCTGAAGCCCTTCCCACACTCCCCACACTCGTAGGCCCATTCCCCGGTGTGGATCATCTGGTGGCTGATCAGGTGGGAGCTCTTGCTGAAGCTCTTCCCACACTCCACGCACTTGTAGGGCTTCTCTTCTATGAGGTTCTTCTGTGAGACTTTCTCCTCCCTGGTCTCCATCCTCAGCTGCTTGTCTGGGGGAGGGAAGACAAAGAGAGGATGGGATTTGCCTCCATGCCAGAGGGAAGGGGAAGGAAATCCCCCCAGTGCATCCCCAACAGAACGGTGGTGGCAGCAGGGTTGTCCTGCAGCTAGGGGCTGTGCTGGGCTGGGAGATGGAGGAGAAGAGAGGGGAAAATGGGGAACTGACTTCCTCCTCACCTGCCTCGGTGTCCCGGGGCTTCTTCCTCTTCCTCGCAGCCTCCCCCTCCATCACATCAAGGTTAGGAAATGGGAAATCCTGGTTTGAGGATAAAATACAATGGATAAGCGCATTAAGTTAGGGGGTTCCTCCTGCCCAAGTCCATCTTTAGTGTTGTGGCACATCCACAACGAGCTTCTGTGGGCAACCTGCACTCCCAGAGCCCAGAGCACACTTGCTTAACCTGCTGATGGACAAGGCCAGAGATGGATCTTTGTGCAGAGCTCCAAACTCAGTATACTGCGATGTATAGAGGACAGGGACAGAGACACAATGGGGCTGAGGACACAGGGTTTTATACAGGGGGGAAAGGGGCGGATCTGAGAGTCAAGGGCCAATGGGAACTGAGCACAAGTGGTGCAGAGGAGGGGCAGCCAACTGGGGAACCCGTGAGGAAACAGGGGTGGATCATTGCAGTAAACTGGGACCAATAGGGGACAAGAGAGGGGAGAACTTTCTAGGGGGAGTACATATAAGGAAAAACCAGAATTGAACTGGGTGATACCAATGGAGCCTGCTGCATTACCATGAGCCTGGAAATGCTGATGGCTGAGACCATTGTACTCAGAGGGGTGTCTCTCTTTGACCCTGGTCACCTTTGCCCTGAGGTATTGCAGTTCCAATGCTGGGCACCTGGACATCCACACTCTAGAACTCACTGGGAATCTGGTGCCCATAGAAACCTCCAAAGCACTGAGATTCTGTCCTCCAAAATACACAAATGACCAAGATTCAGCAAAAAACCCCAACCCTGCGTTTCCCATCTCTGGTCTCTACACTTTGCGCTCCTGGAGGCCACCTCTGTCTGGGTTGCTGCGGGTCAAGTTTGTATTGGTGTTCCCTCTCTGGGCTGCTGGGGCTCCTGGCAATCCCACAGGTTCCCCTTTTCTGGGCTCACCACTTTGGCATCACAGGCATCCCAGGGGTCAGCACTGTCCGGGGTCTCTGTTTCAGGGTCCTGGGGTATCCATGGGTCCCCCCTGTCCATGCTGCCAACATGTCCAGGCTTCTGGAGCGCCCCCAGCTCTCGTACTGCCCGTTTCTGCTCCCCCCGTTGCTGGTTTCCCTGCCAGCCCTGCCGGTGCCGGGCGATCCCCACGTGGCTCTGGGCTGACAGTGCAGCCCCCGGGCCGGGCAGAGGCAGCCCCAGCACGGGGGGACCCTGCATCCTCCGCTGCCCCGGCAGCCGCGCCCAGCCCCGGGCACAGAGCTCCGGCAGCCCCCGCCGCCCCCTGCCCAGGGGACCCCCGCAGCCGAGGCTGGATCCGAGCGAGGCGGCCCCCGAGCCCGGCTGCGTGGCCAGGGGGGCACGGCGAGCCCGGGGCCTCTGTGCCAGCGCTTCCCTCGCTCTCGCTCAGCCTTTGCCCGGCCCGGCCCCCCGAGCCCCGGCAGGCCCCGCACGGCCACGGCCGGGCCGGGCCGCTCCCCTCGGAGCCCGCTGCGGACACGGCTGGGCCGGCCCGGCCACACGGACCCGCCTGCGCCGGGGCCCCACGGGCCGCCGAGCGCTGCCCGGGCCGCCCGGGCCTCGGCCCCGAGCACAGAGCTCTGCCCGGGGGCTCCCGGCCCGAGGGGCGGCTCCGGGCCCGCCCGGCCGCTTCCGGCTCCCACAGCCCGCCCGGGGCCGACAACAAAACATCCCAACAACAAATCCACAAACCAACCACTGCCACCCTGTCCTGCTGCGCCTTCCCAGGCACCCCAACCCCGCGGCAATGCCCCCAGTGCCCCGGGACAAAAAGCTGCTCCGGCCGAGCCCCTTGGAACCCCCACCTGCAGTCCCTGGCACTCCGATCTCGGCAGCTGCCCCGCTCTCGCAGCTGCGGCTCTGGAGCAGGGAGGCTCTGAAACTGAAACTTTGTTCCTTTTGCCTGGCTGCAGAGACCCCCAGGGCGTTTTCTGCACACAGTCCTAGCCCCCAGCGCTTGCTGAAGGCGCTCCCTGCAAATGTCCCGCTGCCAGGGCCCTGTCCTTGCTGTCACCTGCTGGGGCTGGCCATGGACAGAGCTCCTGGACTTGCATTTGCAGCTGCTGTGCAGCCAAAGCTGAGGGATCTGCAGCTGCCTGAATGCAACAACTGGAACAGGAGCCTCCCTCCAGGGGGAAATCTCCCCTCCTGTGCCAGCCTGTGGCAATGCTGCCATTCTCTGCTGCTGCTGCTGGGGCACTCGGGGCTCTGGCTGGGCAGCAAAGGTGACCCTGAGCCAGGAGCTTTCCTTGGCTGCAGCAAAGCTTCGGCACCCAAAGCCCTTCCTGGTGCTGTGCCCTGTGCCAGGAGGGATTGTGCCAGCAGAGCTGACCCAAAATTCTTTCTCCCAGGCACCTTTAGGAAACGCAACACGGAGAAGCCAGAGCCCACTCTCAGCTTTGCGCAGTCCTCCAGAAGAATCCTGAGTGTGAAGCAGCCTGGGAACAGGGTTTAGTGTCAGGGGAGGGAACTCGGAGCCCTTTTCTGCCCTGTGGGCTGAGGCTCTGCATTTCCAATGGCCCTGCAGCTGCCAAAGGGGTCGTTTTGGCTCAGCTGAGAACAGTTCTGCTGAAAGCCTGTCCTAAACCTGCTATTCCTGCAAATGTGTCCAATGCATCCTCGTTTTTTGCAGCCCCAGGTGTCGTGTGCGTGCAGGTGTGACATATGAAGGATGGAACAGCTCTGCTGGCGGGAGTTCTCTCTTTCTTGTTTTGGTTTGGTTTTTTTTTTTTTTTGGTTGGTTTTGGTTTTTTGTTCTTTTTTTGCTTTGATTTGTTTTGGGTTTTGTATTTTTTTTTTTCCCCTTCATTATTTTTTCCTTGTTTAGGTGATGGTTTTTTTTGTTTTTGGGGTTTTTTTTGGTATGGTTTTGTTTGGGTTTTCTTAGTTTTCTTTAATTTTTTGGTTTCTTTTTGAAATAACTCCCCATGTCAGCTCTGGGCAGAGCTCTGTAACTGTGTCTGACACTTGTCTGTGGCACTGTGCAGGTGGCCAGGGGGACCTTCCCCGAGCTGTGTGCAGAGGAATCCACATCAGCCCAGACCAGGGTGGGCAGTGGATGGTCAGTTCCATGGACTGGACACGGCTCTGGACGCTTCCCTTGGAGCGACTGCAGGGAGAGAACGCTGGGGCTGTCACCGCTGGGGTGTCACAGACAGGGGAATGCTGGGGCTGTCACCGCTGGGGTGTCACACACAGGGGAACGCTGGGGCTGTCACTGCTGGGGTGTCACACACAGGGGAACGCTGGGGCTGTCACCGCTGGGGTGTCACACACAGGGGAACGCTGGGCTGTCACTGCTGGGGTGTCACACACAGGGGAATGCTGGGGCTGCCACCGCTCCTGCCCTGTCCCCAACAGCTCTGCCAGTGCCTCGAGGGGACACAAAGGCTGAGCCAAAAGGTGAGAATTGCAGGAGTGGCTGGTCTTGCAGGGGCCCATTGGGATCAGCCAGTCCAGCCCCTGGCCCTGCACAGACCCCCCAACAATCGCAGCCTGTGCAGCCCTGGGAGCGGTGTCCAAAGGGCTCTGGAGCTCCGGCAGCCTCGGGGCTGTGCCCATTCCCTGGGAAGCCTGGCCAGTGCCTGAGCCCCCTCTGGAGGAAGAAGCTTTTGCTGATCCCCAGCCCAGTCCTTCCCTGGCCCAGCTCCAGCTGTTCCCTTGGGTCCTGTCCCTGCTCACCTGGGCAGAGATCAGAGCTTGCGCAGAGAAGCTGTGGCTGCCCCTGGATCCCTGGCTGTGTCCAAGGCCAGGCTGGATGGGGCTTGGAGCAGCCTGGGATAGTGGAAGGTGTCCCTGCCCATAGCAGGGGGTAGAACAAGATGAATTTTAGGGTCTCTTCCAAGCCAAGCCATTCTGTGATTTTGGGAGAGATGCTGAAGCTCTGTCTGAGCTTTATCTCACCGAATGTCTCGACCCAGCAGCAGCCATGGGTGGAATCATCTCCTCCTCCCTCTCCCTGCAGCTGGAACTCACCCAAGGGCAGTAACCAAATAATGTCCCTCATGGGCAGTGAGTGCCAGAAAGGAACGTTGCTCCTTGGGGAAACACAATGTCCTTGGACTTCAGCAGAGCATTGGAATGGGCCCCCTCGAGCACCTCAGCACCACTGCAATCTCCTCTTACTGGGCTGGGCCCAGGAGATCTCCCAGAGCAGCTGCAGAGGAGTCGCTGTCAGGACGAGGGACGTTTGTCAAAGGTTGATGTAGATCAAAACAAGCTCTGGCACCATTCCACATTTTTGTTTGTCACTGGGAAATAAATGCCCCATGCCACAATCTCAGTCCCCCCAGGGTTCCTGTGTTTGGTTTTATCCCCTGATATGGAGACACAGGAGCTCTCCTGGCTGGACATGGTGTCAGGAATCCCTTCCTGAGCTTGACACCCTTGGAGAGGGTGAACAAGGAGGTTCCTGGCTGTAGGAGACTGTGTGGGTTTTGGAAACAGGCCAGGCCTGGAGAAGGCTCCTTCTACAACCCCTCAGCACCTGGAAATCCCATGTCATCATTTGTGTGACTCTCTTGTCAGGGCAGGGAGAGGGAAGAGAGGAGCCTCCTTGGGGCAGGGAGAGGAGGCAGAGACACCAAAAGCAGGAGTCCCAAAGGGATCTGGGCAGATCTGGATCCAATGGCTGCAGTAGGTGTGCCATTCCTAAATCCAGTTTGGGAGAGCCACAGCCGTGTTGTTGTGTGAGTTCTGAGGTATCTGATGGTGGGAGATGCTCAGGTTTGTCCTGTTTGCATCCCCAGGTCCTGCAGAGCCGCTGTTAAACAGCGCCAGGGGATGCTCCTGGCACTGACCCTGGCATGGCTCAGGGCTCAGCTTTCCTCCATCAATCCCACTTCAGAGCTTCACTTTGGGGGGAAGGTTTGAGTGGGTCAGGAGCAGCACAATCCAGAGAATTGGAGGATGGTTTTATGTTGGTAATTCTGGGAATACCGGGTTTCCCAGGCAGGATGCTGGACACCAGGGATTTCTGCCCTCCTTTCTCAGCAGAGTTTGGGTTTCTTGTGTTAGTGCTGTTCCACAGCTCCCACCATCCCTACTCCTTTCCTTGACACTTCCCCAGCTTCCCAGTGTCCTTTCTGAAGGGGAAGAAAGGAATGTCCATGGTGGCACCACTTGGCTGCCTGGGGCTCAGCTGCTCCTGGAGTTGCAGCATGTCCGGCACAGCCGCTCTCAGTGGGGCTGGGACTTGGTTCAGGCCCCACAGTCCCTGTCAGTGGCCACTCCCCACTGGGCTCACGCTCTGGCCGTGTGGGGCTGCTGAAGGCTCAGCGGGTCTGGCTGAGCACTCCCAGCTCTGCAGCTCCTGACCCATCCCAGGGATGGGGTCCCACTGTCCCGGTCGGGGCCGTGTTGCCAACGGGGCCCTGTTTTGGGGTGGCCATGGGTACCTGCTGTTCCTCCACCCTCAGCAGCCCCACAGCAGAAGGGTCCTCTGGGAGCCCAGACAAGGGATCCAGCTGTGCAATTCTCTCTGTCTGCACAGCAGCTCTCCCCAAAGTCCTTTGGGCTCCCTGAAATACTGCCTCCTGAGGTGATCCATGCCAGGGAGTCCCAGGGCCTCTGGGCCAGTCCCAGGGGGGAGTTTTTGCCATTCCCAGTCGTGGTCACTTCAGCTTCTGATGTGCTCAGGCCTGAGTGGCAGCCCTCAGCCAGAGCTGGCTTGCAGGACAAACCCTGGGCATTATGTGACTAACAGCTTCAGTTTTAGTTTAGCTAAAAATATATGACCAAGGTGCTTCTGCCTGCTGTTTAGCACCAAACCAGCTGCTTTGAAAACTTTCACATACTCTTGTGTAGTTACCTGCAAGAAATGTATCATTCTAAGAAATTTTCCCAAGTGACATGAAAAGAGGCTGGTAGGATATTTTAGGGGGAACACTCCAAGCCAGGGACTGGGCTCTGGCGAAGCCCTGGCCCCTCCTGGCCTGCAGAAGTGCCATGAGACCCAGGAGTTTTTGTGCTAAAAATATCATGAAGTCACTTTAACTGGCTGATTTGGGTCTATAAAAGCTGAACCCACTTTTGGAGCAAATTTGGAGACCTCACCTACAGGTGGATGCACCACGTGGGATTTTCCCAAGTGCTTGGAAGAGTTTTCCAGGTCCTCGCTGTTAAATGGGGCTCCCCAGTGACTGCAGACTCTGGATGATGGTAAAGTATTTAGGCAATTCAGGATGTGTCTTTCTCAATCCCTATTCTTTCTCTCCTATAATAATGATTAGGTGCATTACCTTGCTTCTTTTTGCTTGTTGCTAAAGCCAAGCACATAGCTGTATTGAATGTATAATTTTACTTTTGTGTTGCCTTAACACTCACAGTAAAATAAGACCATTCTTCCCATTGGTTTCTGTGCTCTTTAAATCACCCCTGTCAGCTGGCAGAACAGGTATCAGAACCTGATAAAAGCCAGGCTCTGCTGTGATCTAGCTGGGCCCATGGAATGCAGAGGGCCACTGTCAGTCCATGGAACCCATGGAAGCAAGGCTCAGATGGGAAAAAGGCGTGCACCATGGCACCCCAGAGACCCTCACGGAGCCAGGGCTGCAGTGTGTCACAGAGGGAGGGACCTCATGGCAGCAGGAGAGCATTGTGAGGCTGTGGAACAAGGTGGCACCAAGGTTCCACTGTGACTTGACAGAACCCCTTGGACGTGAATGGCCCCAAACGGGCCCAGAGACACTTCCGAGACAAAGCCCAGGGAGGGGGATTTGCTTTATTCAGCGCCGGGTGCACGGGGATATCTCCTCCTAACAGTGCACAGGGGCTCACAGCAGATTACAATGGATGGTTATACTCTATGCATATTCACGGTTTGCCTTAGAAAAGGTGTGGTTATGCAAATGATCTCTCAGTACTCATTACTCTCATTAGCATACGTGAGGCACAGGCACAGTGCACACTGGTGCTGGCACTGAGGAAGGCTCCGCGTCTTCCTCGGGGGTCTCCTGATGAAGGCTGGACGTCTTCATCGCCGTGCCCTTTTCACCTTTCTCCTCTAGGCAGGGGCAGTCTCTTGTTGGCTGTTTCAGCAATTTCCTCACTGGTTTTAGCAAGCTCTGCCCTTCATTTCTGCCAGTTTTGTTCCCTAGTTCTTGCCAAGTTTCATCCTGTGTCTTGAGCTTGTGGCTGAATTTTTGCAAGCTTCCATATTGGGTGCAGTGTCTCTTATTCCTGCCCAGGTATGCCTAGGCACAGTGCTTTTAACCCTTTCACAGCCAAGGACTGGAGAGCCACTCCTGGACACTGGGAATTCCTGCAGGTGCACCCACCTTTGCAGACAATGAGGCTCCAACCTCGCTGTGAGAGGGCCCAGCTTTTACAGTGTTAAACAAACAAGCTGACATCACTGCTACTGTGGGAACACCTGGTGTCATTCTCCTGATTGGCTTCTCCCAAAGCCTGGCCAGGGCTCAAGGAGGAACCCAGGGAGGTGACTTTGATCCTACAGCCCCAAACAAAGCCAGATGGGGCCTGGTCTGGTTTCCAAACACAGGAAGGTAAATCCATGTTTCACCAATGAACACATACAGAGATCTATATTGCTGATAATGATTCATTAATGAGCAGATACAAATATAACCTTTGGTTGGAAGGTTCATCTGGAGCTCAGCTTTGCCTCAGGACCTGCTGTTCAGGCCTCAGTCAGGGCGTGGTGAGGCCTCAGTACTTCAATCAGTGCTTTGACCTACAGATGAACTGCAACCTTCATAACAATTCTTTGGCTAACACAGTTTAGATTTGGGTATTAGGCAAAAAGGCATCACCTCTTGTTCTTGAATTAAGTGCTGTTCAAGTTCATTACTCAGAGCTATAATCTACATTCCTTTTAAAACCGCTCTAATTAGTTGCTATTCTCTGATCTGTATCAATTGCCCCTTTTTTTCTTGAGACTGTGTCTCATTTTATACAAGTCTCAGTACTCCATTTCCAGCACAAGGTGTCACAGCAACTTGAACATGGAATCACAACCCAGCAAGTGCTCACACTGCAATGATTACAGTGACTGCATGAATGCATTTCACAGCAGCTTCCCAATTTGGGAGCCAATCCCACCATGAAGAATCTTCTTCTTTCTGCCTCTCTTCCGCTGATCTTTCTATCGAGGTGATTCCTGATTGTTGGAATTAAAACCCAGCACTGACAGACATTCCTGCATCATTCCTGTTCTGGAATAGCCCAGGTTCCTCCCTGGCCAGCAAGCAGATAATTCAAGGCCGTGCAGTTCTGCACAGCCCCATTTGTGTTTGTTGGAGCTCCTGGGATGTGCTATTGGATATTTTAACAGCATCACTTATTATTTCTTCTGATAATTGATTTAGCTCATTAATGTAAATTGGGTGCAGCCGTGCACAGCCAGGGGGTTTCCATTTCCCCACTGGGCCATTGTTAAGGGCATGGAGCACATCTGGGAGATGGGTTCTCCATGGGCACAGGTTCCCATCTCCTCATTTTTTCAGCTGCTCTTTTAACAACCCCTTCACCTGTTCAACCAATCCTGCAGCTTGTGGATAGTCTGCTACATGAAAAACCGTGCAGGCTTCATCACTGTATTTTTCACAGGAACAGACAAAGCACTCTGCATCACAGTATCAGCAAACCCTGTAAAAATAGCCAGTTTCATCCCTTCCTCCTTTTCTCATTGCATACAATCTCACAGAGTTGACCACTGACATTAGGGTCCTGGCCAATCCTGTTCTGTAGGGTATTTAGTGTTACATCCCTGAGCTGCCAAAGCTTCAAAATTAGTAATGTCAGCACTATTTCACATTATTATTATTTTATATGTAGACAGTGATATAGAAATATAGACATAGATAGATATAAATATATATATATATATATATAAAATATATGTATAAATATACATATAGAAATAGATATTCTAAGGTCTTATTATAGTATAAATACATATATGATCATTTGTTATATTATTATTTCACTTGCACAAATGCCTCTGAGCTCAAGATTAAGACCTTCTTCTATTACTCCATGTGGGAGCATTCCAACAATAATTGTTCCTTCTGAAGGTGCTGTTTCCAATGTACTCTTAACAAATTCATCTTTGTCTGCCCAAACCCACAAGTTCTTTCCCTTTTCCACATGAAATTTTTGGATGCATTTGAAGACATCCAGGGATGCAGCTTCATTTAACCAACCACCCCACTGCTCCGACCTCAGCCCACTCCAGAGCCAGGGAACTCCAGGGAAGGGCTTCCCATCTGGGAATTCCTCATGGGACTGATTCCTCACATTTACACTGAACAAGTGACATTTTGCTGTCATCTGGCCAGACTGTGCCAGTTTTCTTTCACCAGTGGGCAGGGTCAGCACCAAAGACACAGATTCCAACTGAAGGAATCAGTGTCATTTACTGCAGCTCAAAGCAGCAAAGAATCACAAAAGGAGCAGCTCAGCAATGCACCCAACCATCCCCACCAAATATTGCCTGCTGTGATTCACAAAGATCCAGCAGCATTTACCCTCAGCCTTTCCCATCCCCCAGATCCACCCAGCAGCTGGGGGAAGCTGTCACAGCCCAGGGCTGCAGAGCCACTCCTGGGCACTGGCAATTCCTGCAGGTGCCTCCAGCCACAGGTGAGGCTCCAACCCCGCTGGGAGAGGGCCCAGCTCTGACAGTGCTGAATGAACAAACTGACAGCACTTCCAGTGCAGGAACATCTGGGTTCATCCTCCTCTTGGCTCCCTCCCAAAGCCTGGCCAGGGCTCAAGGAGGAACCAAGGCAGCTGACTTTGATCCTTCAGCACCAAACAAGGCCAGATGTCAGATTTCATGGCCTTGTCTGCCTTCTAAATACACAAAGGTCAATACATGTTTCACTAAGGAGTGCCTACATCTATCACAGTGCTAATGACCATGCACATTCCATTAGGGAGCAGATACAAAGATAACCTTTGGCTGGAAGGTTCATCCAGAGGCACCTTTGGCTCAGGGCTGCTGTCCAGGCCTCACTCAGGGCTCTTGTCCAGGCCTTGGCACTTCAGGGACGTGGTTTAGTGCTGGCCTTGGCACTGCTGGCTGACCGGCTGCACTGGGGGAGCTCAGAGGTCTTTTCCAACTGAAAGGATTCTGTGATTCCATGATTATATCCGCTGCATTCAGCTGGGTCTGTTTTAGCAGCATGACTTTGCTCACAAAGTTCCCTCTTGCCCAGCTCCTGTGGCCTGAGGCTTCAGCTCCTTCAGCTCCTGGTGCTGAGCTGCTCATGCTGAACGAGACGACTCGCAGAGATGAATACAGTCCATCCAATTCCTGCTGGGACACGGAGAGGGGAGGCTGTGCAAACAGGAGCATTGTTTGCTGTGGCCTCCTCTCTGCCCCTCACGCCTTTCAGCACTTTGAACCAGCCAAGAGCTTTCTCCAAGAGTGCAATGGAGCAGCTGTTCCTGCTCCCGGGCCTGGCTCTTCCCAGGCTCTGACCTTGCCTGCTTCTGTCCCTCTTGCTGTGCCCTCTGTTCCCCCAGGGCTCGCTGCCTGCTGCCCAGGACTGTGGGACTGGCACAGATCCAGTGCTCCAGAGCCTCCTTTCTGTGCCCTTGGAGCTGCCTGGGCACAGCAGCCTTTTCCATCTGGAAGCTCCACATGGACAGGGAGTCCCCAGCTCCGTTCCCTGCACATCCTCCAGGAGCCCAGGGCTGCCATCTCAAGTCCCTGCTGGCACTGGGGGCTCCCAGGTGCCTCAGGCTGCTGTGACACTGCTGCACACGGCAGGGAAGAGGGGCAGGGGCTGTGCTCAAAGTCAGCTCCATCTGCTGCTGCTGCTGCTGCTGCTGCTGTGGGGTCATTTGTGCAGCCCTGGCTCAGAGTCAGGGATCAGATCCAGGCCCTGCTGCTGCTCCCTTGGGATCAGCCCCACTTTGGGTGTTGCTGTCAGGGCCAGCAGAAGCCCTGGCTGGAGCAGCAGGTGCTGACAGTGCCCCAAGTCCCAGGGCTGGAGGGGTCCCTGGGCTGGGGCTGGCAGGGAGCTGCCCCTTGTTCTCCCTCTGCCCCAAGCAAAGCTGGGCCGGGCACAAGTGGGGCAGCACAGCCAACAGGGAGCCTGCCAGTCTCTTCCAGCCCTGTCTGCTCAGAGTTTGGGCCTTGGAGCCTCAGGTGGCCAAAGGCAGCTGCTGCTGGTCCCTCTGGGTGTGCCCGTGTTCAGCAGTGCTGCTCCATCAGTCTGTGCCCAGCAATGGGGAAAAGCCTCAGCCCTGCAGGGCCAGGAGCTGCCGGGCTCTGCTTGAGCAGCTCAGCCAGCAGGAAGGGAGCTGCTCCACACAGGAACCAGGAGCCAAGGACATTCCTTCTGTAGGACACATTTTCTATTTAATGGAAAAAAAGGAAAAAGAAAAAAAAATTATAAATTATAAAAGATAAGAATAAAATCTAAGAGTTAGTAAAAAACCATAACATAATGGTTGGGGAAGAAAACAAAACATAAATACAAAGTTACATTCTGTAACTTTGCATTTAGACATAAATGATGTTTCTAAAAAGAGAACTCAGTTATTAACATTGTAAATGTGCAGATGGCATGGATCCATCTTAATGACCTCAGCAGCCTTTTAAAAAATTTTGGGCTTTGTTTCCAATACTGGTATTTGAAATTGTGCTCGAAGCAAGAGGAATTTGCTTTGTGCCCTTCCAGCTCCAAGCAGGACTCGGAATGGAAACTCTGTCAAACCCCAAATCCATGAGAAGAGTCCCTTCATTCTCAGCCTGGTAATGAGCTGCACATTCCCTTTCAAACTGTCAGGGATTTCTCTAAAGACACCAAGTCCCACTTATAGTTTTTTGCTCTGGTTGGGAAGCGCAGAAGGGCAATTCTCCATCCATCAGCTCCAGCCTGCACTGCCTTAGGAACACGGCCCACTCGCCAGCTTTGGCCCACTCTTGGCACTTCTAGAGGAGGAAGAAAGTGCAACTGCACAATTCCAGCCAATAAAGAAGGAAGAATGGGACAGACAGAACACCCCGTGCAGATCCAGGCATTCAGCTGGGACTGTGCAGAGTCTGGGTCCTTGCCAATTGGATGTGTGTCCCCAGCTGCAATCTCTGGGCCTGCAGCAGAGTTTCACTCACCTGCCAAAGCAGAAAGCTCAGGCGCTGTGCTTGGAAGGGGCTCGTCTGATGCAAAGCTGTCATGGCAATGTGAGGGCAGAGCCAGCCCAGCTGGGCCCAGGGCTGAGCCCAGCAGAGCCCTGGCAGAGCCCAGAGCAGCCTCAGCACCTGCAGAGCCCAGCTACAAGGAGAGAAAGCAGAAACTGCCCGTCAGCTGAGGGCTCCTGTCCCCTTGTGCCAAGGCCTGCGGTGCCCAGGCCATACTGGCTGTGCCCAGAGCTGTGCCCAGAGCTGCCCATCCCTGCTGCCTTTGACAGCAGAGCAGGAGGGCAGGACATGTGCCCAGCCTGCAGCCAGCCACGGCACATCCAGCCCTCAGCAGCTGCCCAGAGCGGGATGCTCCTGTGCTCGCTGCCATCTCCCAAAAGCTCTGATCCCACCCTGCCAAGCACACAGGGACCCACCTCACGCCATCCACGGCTGGAAGAAAAGCTGCTCCCAAACCATGGCCTCAGCCTTCTCCAAGGGCACGGCCCATCCACTCCACAGCTGCTCCCAAGCACTTCCCCATCCACACTGGACCACCTAGAATGCTTCCTCTGGAAAAACAAACAACACATTATTGAAAAGAGATTAGAGACAAAAAGGGTAAACAAGAAACAAGGTAAAAACTCTTATCTCTGTCAGGGCCTTGAGGAAGGGCCAACCCCGACACGCTAGGGAAAAACCCAGCCATGGGGGAGGGAAGCCCACACTTTCTTTCTTGCCCCCATCTCTGCCCCCCAAAATCACGGTGATCCCAAAGCACACAAGGGCAGTGGAGCAGCTCAAGCCCTTCCTTGCCTTCAAATCAAAGCAGCTGTGCACAGCTTCTGGAGTCCCACCTCTGCTCCCACCATGGGCCTTTCTGTGTGTCGGGCTGGCTGCCCCAGCCCAGGCCACAGTGGGTGCTGGGGGCTGTTGGCAGGGCCAGGAGCCCACTCCTATTTTCTACCCACCCCAGTCAATCTCCCCAGAGCCTGGTAAGACCAGGTTCTCAGGGCTCTGCCCAGGGCCCCAGCTGTCAGGGAACCAGGACAAGCAAAACCAGCTTGGATGGTGGCCAACACTGCTGGGCAGAGCAGCTCAGCTCCAGCACAAGGGCTGCGTGTTCCCATCCCATGAGCCCGGGGCAGTGACACAGGCAAGACAAAAAGTCTGGGTTTCTTTGCTTCTGATTGCCCACGCATGTGTGGAGCTGGAACTTACCTTGGCCCTGGATCAAAGTGTGCCTAGGGCTCTCTCCCTTCTGCTACGGCAGAGGAATATCCTGCACCCAAGGATCACAGAACAGGTCTTCTAATGTGGGTCTGTCCAAGAAGTGCACGGATAAACACCACCTGATCAGATCTTTGCACTCTGCGGAGAGAAAGCAGAAACTGCTGTCAGCTAGAGAAGGCTCCTGTCTGCTTTGCCCCACTATTCCCATGCCCAGGCCATTCTGGATGCGTTCAGAGCTGGGCCTGAACTTTCCCATCAATTCCCTGTTCTGGAGGAGAGCAGGACATGTGCCACCTCCTCAGCAGCTGCCAGAGCAGGATGCTCACGAGCCCACTGCTGCCTCCCAGCGCTGGTATTCCCCCTGTGCCCAGAGAAGAGGATCCACCTTGAGAGAGCCTCTGTGGCAGCGAGAGCTGGCCCCAGCAGATGTTCCAGCCCCTCCTGAAAGGATGCTCCCCGCAGACCATCTGGTGCAGCAGGATGCCCAGGGACCAGATCGTTGCTGGCTCGCCATGGTACCAGCCAGAGTGGTTCCATTCCGGGGGGCTGTATGACGGTGTCCCTATGGAATACAGATGGAGTTCAGCAGGGGGATGCTGCTGCTCCCACAGCCTGGCCCCAGCATCCCTGGGCGTGTGGGGGCTGCCTCAGCGGCACACAGGGTGACCACTGCCCTCTTGCCAGCACCTGGGACTTGTGCACAAACTTAGGCTTGGAAAAGAAGCCACTGGTGTCGGAAGAGGGCAGTCCTGGCTAGGCCTGACCATGACAGTCAAAGGGAAAACCCCCTCTGTGCTGGGGAAAAAACATGCCCTTATCCTCCCTGCCTGCATTGCCCCAAAAATATTATGAAGCCAAGGCAAAGAGGGTGAGTGGAACAGTCCAAGCCCTTCCTCTCACCTGCACACTAAACTGGCTGGGGCACAGGTTCTGGCCCCCCTGCTCTGCTACCCCCACCCACGGCGGGTTTTGTCAGGCTGGCTGCCCCAGCCGAGCCCCAGTCCTGGGCAGAGTGGCTGGCAAAGGCTGCCAGCAGGGCTGGAAGATGGCTCCCCACCCAGCCCCGCTCTAAAGCAACTCAGCTGAAGACTCTGGCCCCTGACTGGCAGCAAAAGGGAGAATCCCTGCTGCCACAGCACCCTTGGGGTGGGAGATGCTGGGCCATGAGATGCTAGCACAGGGAGCACACCCCTGTGTAGGCTCACCTGCAAAGTGAGTGTAAACAGTGTCCTGCAGGTAGGTGCCACAGCCAAAGTCAATCAGTTTGGCCTGCCTGGTGCCCAGGTCAACCAGGAGGTTCCCTGGCTTGATGTCACGGTGCAGGACCCCGCAGCTGGTGCAGTGCCGCACGGCCTCCAGCACTTGGCGGAACAGCTCCCGCGCCTCCTCCTCGGGCAGGAACCCCCATGCCCGAATAAAACGCCACAGGTCCTGACACCGCTCTGGCCGCTCCAGCACCATCACAATGTAGTTGGGGAGCTCGAGCCACTCCAGCAGCTGCACCACACCAGGGGAGCCGGTGGACACCTTGGCCAGCAGCACCACCTCCAGCGGTGCGCTGGTGCCGTCGGGCTGCGGGAGGAGCACGATGCCGTCAGTGGGGGCCGATGCCGTGCCAGGCCTGGGGAAGCCCTCACCCAGCCCGGGATGCTCTGCGCCCTGCGCTGGCCCCACGCCCGCTCCCCCTCGAGCCCTCCTGGCGGCTTCCACCCTGCCGGGCCTCGGCTCATCCCCGCCCGGCAGCCCCGGCTTCTGCCGCTGGCCCCGCTCACTCACCAGCTCGCCCCAGTGCCGGACGCGGTTCCGTGGCACCCTTTTGATAGCCACCTGCAAGCCAAGGGGAGCAGCGGGATGAGCTCCAAGTCTGCCCTGCCCTGCCCATCCTCCCCATCCCCATCCTCCTCCTCCTCCTGCACCCGCCGCGGCCCCCACCCCTCACCTTGGCGCCGTCCGAGAGCCGCGTGGCCGCGAAGACGCTGCCGAAGCCGCCGCGCCCCAGCAGCGAACCCAGCCGGTACCGCTCCTTCAGGGCCTCCTGCGCCTTCCCTGCGGGCGGGACGCGGCTGTCAGCGCTCGGCCCGGGGCCAGCAACGGCCCCCGAGCGCCCCTCACCCGCTCCGGGCTGGCCATGCCCAGGCGTTCGCTCCTTGGAACGCGGCACGGGAGGCTCGGGGCCGGCGGCCGCGCTGCCGAGCGGCGGAGCTCGGGCCGGGGAAGCCGCAGGGGAGGCGGCGGGAGCGGCCGCGCCGCCTGTGTCCTCCGCGGGCCCCGGGAGGAGCCGGGACCGGGACCGGGACCGGGACCGGGACCGGGGTTGGGGTCGGGGTCGGGGTCGGGGTTGGGGTCGGGGTCGGGGTCGGGGTTGGGGTCGGGGTCGGGGCTGGGGCCGGGCCAGGCGGAGGTAAAGGGAGGCGATGCCGCCCCAGCCCCAGGCACTGATGCCCGCCCAGCGGCGCCGCCGCCAGTACGGCCAGAGCCGGGCGGAGGCGAGACCGCGGCGGGACGCCCGGGGCCGGGCACGGGGCAGCCCCGCCCGGGGCCGGGGGCGGGCCGGGGGCAAGGCCCGGCCCGGCAAGGGGAGAGGGAGGCGGGGAGAAGAGAGGCAGGACGGGAACGGACCCCGAGAAAAGGGCGCCCGATGGTGGGAAAGGGAGAAAAAGAGAAAGGGAAAGGGAAAGAGAAAGAAAGAAAGAGAAAGATAATGTCTTTTTTCTGCCGCTGCCGCCGCTGCTGCTGCCGCCGCCTCTGCCACCGCTGCTGCTGCTGCTGCTGCTGCCGCCGCTGCCGCTGCCGCTGCTGCAACTGAAGCACCGGCGCCGTTCGTCCCCGTGTCCGTTCCCCGCTCGCCCCACGAGCCCCACGGCCGAGCTCCGCGCGCCCCGGGGACAGCCCCTGAGTCTGTCCAAACACGGGAACTTTGCAGCGTTGAGCCCAGATGCAGAGCCCTGACTCCTGCACGCTGGCAGAGCAATCCCCTCGCTTGCTGCTGTGCATTGTCCTTGCTGAGGGTCAAACACTGTCGGGGCACCTTCCCTTGGTGTAGGATTCCTACCTGACCCCAGCACTGCACTTACATCTCCAGTGTTGCTTTCCAGTAAAAACAGGGGAAGGAAAACTGTGTGTGGCTAATGGTATTTTAGTGTCTAGAACTGGCTAAGTCTCCAATCTTGGAGGTGAGGTGCATCTGGAATTCACGGGATTGAGAAGTAGTACAACATGGAAAAGGGGAGCATACAAATAAATAGAGGAAAACATCTTGGATTCTTTCTTTCGTTTTCATTTCACTTCTGGAAAGCTGTTTCAGTTTTCCAGGAATCTTCTCCTCTCTGCTCTTCTCAAGAACCTCTTGTGGAGAGCACGGTCGAGCTTCTGTCACAAGATTTGCCACCAGCTGCAGCTTCTCTTAGCTTTCCACACTGCACTGTGTGTGCAGCAGGACTTTTGCAGCAAAGCAGGACAAATGTTTTGAGAACTTTACATGTCCGTTCTTTTCCTGGTAGGCAGGGGAGTTGTGCCACTGGTGAAGATTTCATTGTGACTGTTTTTGCTGGTTTAGGGGAAATTTAGGGAGGAAACCTCCAAAAAGGGTCAGTCTAGAAAGCAAGTTCATGCGGCCCCTCCCCCTACTAATTCAGGAAAAGACTTGCCTGGAGAAAAGTGGAAAAAACCAGTTTATTTACAAGTAAAGTATTCACAAGCATGAGAAATGAATAATATTAAATGAAACCTCTCACAGCTCTGAAGAGATTGCACATTCAGAAAGTCCTTTTTGTGGGTTGTAGTTGGCTCACTCGGTCTCTTCTAAGTCTCTCTGATGCTGCAATGCAGTGTCCCAGACCTCAGTGGGGCACAGGTGTGAGCTGCCAGTGTTTTCCTGGGTTTTTAGTCCAGAGCAGGTTTAAACAGTTCCAAGAAAAAAGGAAGTCACAGTCCAAGGAACTTGTCTGCCTAAGCTAGCTAAAAAAGAAATTGCTAGACCTGGCCTGTGGAGGCACCGGGAAATTTCCAAATCTGGGCACTGGTGGTCCTAGCAAACACCAGATCTGGATGGTGCTGGTGGAGCCAGAACTTGGAAATTTCCAAATTTTGACTTTCTGTGCCAGCAAATCACCGGACCTGAGCTGTGCCAGCACCAGGACGTTTTCAGATCTGGGCACTGGCGTTGCCAGCAAACACCAGATCTGGGTCGTGTCATTGCCAGTGACAGAAATCTGCCAGATTTGGGCTCTGCTGGCACCGGGAAATTTCTAAATCTGTGAACTGGCGCAGCAAATACAAGATGTGGGAGGTGCCAAAGCCAGTAACAGGAAGCTGCCAGGTTTGGGATTTCTGTGCCAGCAAATTGCTGCACTTGGGCTGTGCCAGAATAGGGAAATTTCCAGATCTGGGCAGAGGCAGTGCCAGCAAACACGACATCGGGTTCCTGTAGGTACCAGGTATTTGCCTGGTTTTGGCTTTCTTTGCTAGCAAATTGCTGCACTGGGGCTGTGCCAGCACCAGGAAATTGCTGGATCTGGGCACTGGCAGTGCTGGCAAACACCAGATCTGAGTGGTGCTGGCACCAGGTATTTGCTGGATTTTGGATCTCTGTGCCAGCAAATTGCAACTCTTGGGCTCTCCAAGCAGCCCAAGTTTCTGCATCTGCGCACTGGCAGTTCCAGGAAACCCGAGACTGGGGCAGTGACAGTCCTGGCATGAGAAAATTGCTGGGTTTTGTCTCTCTTTTCCAAGAAATTCCTGCATTTGGGCTGGAACCACAAAATGTCTGGATCTGAGCACAGGCAGTGGCAGCAAACACCAGATATGGGCGATACTGGTGGCAGCACCAGGAAGCTGCCAGATTTTGGCTTTCTTTGCCAGAAAATTGCTGCACCCCTGTCAGGGGGCTGGGCTGCCTCCGGCTCTGGCGCCTGGCGGGCTGCAGCTTCCTCCTGGCCTTGGTACAGTGACCTGGGCGAGTCCTGTGCCCTGGGCTGTGGTGCCATCTCCGGGTCTCTGCTGCTCTCCAGGCCTCGCGGGAAACGCTGCATTGCTCAGCCACATTCCTGCACAGGAGGGATCTCCAACACATGCTGCGGCTGGATCAGACCTGGAGGTTCGGCGAGGGCCTGGTAAAGACAGCCCGCAAGCCCCAGCCTCAGGCTGGAGAAGCCCCCTGAGCACTCTGCTCAGTGCGTGTGGCTGGCAGCTGCGCCCCTGCCCAGGGCTGCAGCCAGGGGCCCCAGCCAGCGCCCCACACGCCGCTGCCTTCCCTGGGCCACGCGGGCTCTGCTCCAGGCTCCTGTCACCCCGATGGAGCACCACCCAGCTGGGCTGCAGGGCGGCTCCCCGGGCAGCAGCCGGCCCGCTGCCCCCTCCAGAGCCCGGCGCCAGCGGCTGATGGCTGCTGGCCACCGGACAGGGCTCAGCGGGCAGGGGAGACCAGTGCTGGCCGCACGGAGTGCCCGGCCAAGGGGCCGAGCCTGCACCAAGTGCACCCTCCTGGCGCTCTCCGCAGCTGGCAGAGGACAGGAGCCGAGCGGCCGAGCACGTGCGCCACGCCCTGCAGTACCTGGAGAGCCACAGGAGTCCCTGGTACAGGCGGCCATCAGGTTCATCGGTGAGCCACCAGCCTGGGCTGACCTTCTCGCCCCTGCCTGGCCCGGCCCAACGCAGCTCGGCCCCAGCCCCAGCCGCCGCCCCAGCGGCGCCATCCGTGCCCAGCCCCGGGGAGCCCCGCCCGGCCTCGGTGCTGCTGCTGCCCTCTGACAGCCGTGCCCTTGGGTGGCAGTGTGCGGCGAGGGCCCGGCCCGAGCCCTGCCGGGGCCAGGAGGGCGTGTGGCCCCAGGGCTGGCAGCGCTGCTGGCAGGGAGCTGTGCCGCTGGCGCTGTGACAGGCTCTGTGTTCTCAGGGATGGCCGGGCGGCACCTCAGGGGCCACAAGCGAGAGCTCCGGCACATCTGTCAGGGTGAGTGAGGGCACAGGGCTGCCGGCCCTGGCTGTCGGGGGGAGCTGCAATCCCTGCCCCGCTGCCAAGGGCTCTGGTCCCTGTGCAGAGCAGGGCTGGCGTGGCTGGAACACACGTGCCGATTTCAGGCCCACGTGGGGCAGTAGTGTCCGGCAGCTTTGGGCTGATCCCCTTGCTCCCTGCTCCCTCCTGGCCATGGCCAGAGCCAGCCGGCATGGCCCTGGCATGGGGGGTGTCTCCTCGGGTTCCCGCAGATCCGGGATCTGACCGTGGCTCTGTTCCTCTCTCTTGCAGTCCTTGAAGACAAGGCAGAGGACACCAGCCCTTTCACCAGAAGCCTGGCTCTCGAAACAGCCTTTGTCCTCCGGGCTGTGGAGAGAGCTCCAGGCTCCATCCTGCAGAAGCTGCAAGATCGCTTTCTCAGGACACGCATGAAACGGCCTTGTCTCTGGGGCCACCACTGGCTGTGCTGCTGGAGCTCTGAGGAGCGCTGATTTGAGAGGCTCTCTGTCTGCTAGGGCCATCTGAGCCAGGGGGGATTTTTCATTTCTTTCAGATTGTTTTTTTTTCCTTCTTTTTAGTTGCAAATTTAGGCTATAAATATAGAATGTGTTCTAATACCCAGACTCCCAGGAGCTTTCTTTGGTGCCCAGCGTCAGCAGAGCAGCCGGAAAGAAAGGGAAAACGGGTCCTTGTGCCAAGCAAGCTGCCCAGGCATGCAGTGGGGAAGGGGAAATGGCCAGAAGGCCCTTGGCCTTTGATAGTTCTGCTGAAGCCTTTGTGCTGGTGACAGAGCGGCTGGGCAGGGGCCGGAGCTGTGGGGATCCCTGCCAGAGCGGTGCCTGGAGATGGCCACAAGCCCCCCTGCCCAGGCAGGAAGGGCCATCTGTGTCCTCCTGCCCGTGTGTTGCTGGCTGCATTGCTGAGGGCTCTGAGGTGCCTCTTGATCCGGCTCCTCTGGAGCTCCCTCGGGGCTGCACCGCTGCCGGGCAGGTTGGTCGGGCTGGGGGAGACCCTGAGGGGAGCCTGAGGGGCAGCGGGAGGCCGTGAAGGGATGAGGTGCTGCACAGGCCCTGACGGGACAAGGCGGTGGGAAGGCACGAGGGCCCTGTGGGAGAGAGTGGGGGACAGGAGGCTCCAATGGGACAGAAGTGGCTAGGAACACAGGCTGGTGGGAGGCCCTGAGGAATTGGGTGTCAGAGGCCATAAGCAGCCCTGTCACTAACCGTCCTTATTGACGGAATTTGTGATGAATCGTTTCCAAAGGATTTCTCAGTACAAAATACCAACACGGCAAAGGGGGTTTGCAGTAACAATCAAAACAGTGTACTTTATTGAATGATTACAGCAAAAATGTGTGTGAGGGAAAAGAGGGAAAGTGGGAAAAGCATATGGAAAAGTAGGGGGGTAAAGAGAAAAGAGGAGGCTCTAGCTACTGCCCGTGGAAGCGACGGGGTCCTTCGGGGTCCAGCCGAGGTTCCGTCAGTCAAGGAGTCGTTCCAAGCGCGGGGACCATCTTCGAATTGAACTGGCTAACCTGGGGGTTTTTATCCTATGGAGGATTGTGAAAAAGGCGGGGAAAATAATGCAATAGTTTCAAATCAGCTGTGGGCAGAAGCCATTGTCTTCTTGGTCCAATAGTCCCAATAATCACTACCCGCAAGCAAACATCACAGTCTGTACCTGCAAGCAAACATCACAGTCTGTTCTATTCCCTCTGCCATTTCCCCCCAGGTTTCAGTCTCAATCCTTGGGAAGAAAAGGGGTTTTCTGTATGTGAGGGTTTCATGTCTCAGTCCTTGGAGAAGAGGCTTCTCCCATCTCAGTCAGTCAGTCACAGTGGTTGCAGAACAGATGAAGGGTCTTCTGTGGGGACCACCTAAAGGTTATTCCAGAAAAGATCCATCCAAGCTGAGAGGCAGGGAAATTACAAGGCTTGTTGTTGCAAAATGGGTCAAGGTGCTCCTTTGCACAATTACTTGGCAGGCTGGGAGTTACGTCTCGGCCTTGTAAGCTTGGCAGACTTTCGTCAAACCCGGATATCAAACAGGATCTTTCGGTGGTCGCAGTTTCTGTCCTTTTTCATGACGAAAATCGTGAGACAAATGAGAGAAATTTCAGACAGACTATCACAGCAGCCCAGCTGTGGGGCCCTTCACGGGGGGAAAGCTCATCTACAACAGAGGGGGTGATGTGCCCCATCAAAGAGCCCCCCAAAGGGGTCCCCAGACCCTGCACCAGAGCACTGCAGCGTGACACCACAGACCCTCAGTGCAGCAAGGGACAGCGTCCCACTGGCCTCCTGCAAGGGAGGCACCTGGGCATTCCCACCTGCCCAAAGCGTGTATTAACCCAGGGAATGCCACACTGCTCAGGACAGGTGGCAGTGTGCTGTGGGACCCTCACCACCACGGCGACCAGATGGAGGAGAGCAGCAAGACAAGGCTGGGGCCCTTGGAGGGGTGATCATGCTGTCACACATAAACCCTTTCACTGCCTCCCTGTCCCCCCACCGCCCACCCACACTTCTTTCTCCTCCTTTCTTTTTATTTCTCTTTGCCTCTTTTACTATTCAATAAAATACACCAATTTAGCACAAATCCCAAAACAGCCAGTGCAGCTGACAAATGGCATTTCTTGCAGGGTGCCATAGCCACACTGCTGATCCACAAATACACGAGAATCAATTTCAGCTGAAAAATGTCATTTATTACAAATTGCTACACCTGCACTGACAATACGGAACTATACAGATCTCAATTTACGTAAAAACAGAAATTTATTGGATTATTACAACCAGTCTGTGTTAAAATATACAAATACTAACTTCAGTTAACAAAACTGAATTTATTTCCAACCTCTAAAACAACTCACTATACACAAAGATCAATAAGGTGATTAACAACTTAATTTATTACATATAACTACAAACGTATATACAGAAACACAGCCTACGCAGAAATACAAAAATACGCATTCCCTGTCTCAATAGCCCTGTACCAAAAACTCATAGGATTATACATAGAACAGTTAGAATGATACAACTATAGCACTCCATACGTGATGAAATCTGAATAAATACAAATATATACACAAATATATAGAAATATAACTATAAAAATATACAGATGTAAATATAGATTGAATAATACATATTATATACAATGTATATATAAAACGATGGATAACACAAATCTATCTAGAAACACAAAAATATCACTCTGCCAATCTAATTATCCATAAAAATGCATCAATACAAATATACAGATATACATATGCATACATTAAAAAATATCAAACCAGACATATATACCTATACAAACACCAATATCACTATTTTACGCACATGCCTAAAACTGCATAACAGAAATAAATAACAACACACCTGTATACATAGGAAACAGAACTAAACACAGATATAACAACAGCCATGTATACTTAGATATATATATATATATATATATATATATATATACACACACATATATGTGACTACAAACATATATGTATGTATACTCATACATATATACAGAGCATACATGCCTAATACAACATACACACAGAAATATTCCTACGCAAATAGCCACCCACATAGATACATATCCAAATGAAAATCCATCTCTATGTGCAATTCTAGACATGTCTACACAGAGCTCCAACAGAGGGATCCCAGCTGCCCCATCTCCAAAGTCTCTCCCTCGGTCTCCTCCTCCCGGGCAGAGCAGCTCTCCTGGACAGGGACAGCAGATGGGACATCTGGCAAGCAAAGGGAACACTGAGTGAGTATGGGGACGCTTCCCTTGGCAGCAGCTGCACTTCCATCAGGGAAGAGGAAATCTCAGAGCCTACCCAGGAGGGTCGGAAAGAAAAAGCAGCCAAGCGGGCCAGGCTGTGGTGAGTGCAGCCACGGCGGGACCGTCCCGCAGCCCCGGCAGCCCGGCACAGCCGGCACAGCTCCCGGCCCTGCCGGCACGGCTGCCTTGCCCAAGGACAGCCCCTGTGCCGGCCGGGGCAGCTGCGCTGAGCAGCCCCAGCACGGGCAGGGCCCGCTCCTGCCCCGCCGGGCAGTGCCCAGGGCCACAGCCCACGCCACCCCCAGCCCCACCCTGCCTGCCCGGGCCTGGGGCCTCACCCGGGCTCTCTCCAGGCTGGCAGCAGCAGGTCCCCGCTCACTGCTCTTGCTGCTGGCCTTCAGCTTCTCCCTGCTGCCTCCTGTCAGTCTCCGGCTGTCCTCAAGGTCTCACTCGCAGCTGTGGCAAAAGTGGAGGCTCTGGAATTGCTTCCAAGGCCTGGCAGAGCTGCAGTCCCGGAGCCCTCTGTGCTCCCTGCTGGCCCCCTCCATCCCCTCAGCCCCGCCATGCTCTCGCTGAACCCCCAGCCCCCTTCAGTGTCTTCAGCCCCTCACAGTCCTCTCATGCCCTCAGTCCCTTCTGAGCCATCCTGTCCCCCGAGACCCGCCAGCTCCTCAGCCTGTGCCACTTCCCTGTCACCTCCAATGCCACCATGGCCCTCGGCTGCCCCACAGCCCTCAGCCCCAGCAGCAGCTCAGGGTGCCCGTCCCTTCAGCGCCACCGCCCCCTCAGCCCCCTCTGTCTCACCGTCCTCCAGCAGCTCCTCAGGGCACAGTGCCTGGGGCCAGCGGCAGCTCCCAGCGCTCCAGGGACAGCCGGGGCTGCAAGTGCTGCTCCACCCAGCCCGGCCGCCAGCTCGGAGCCAGCACACGGAGAGGGGACACAGGGGGCACAGGGGGAAAAGAGAGAGGTGAGAAAGGCAGCCGAGGGGGAAAGAGGAAACAATGCAGCCTAGGCCTACACAAACAGCAATCTATCCATCTATCCCTCTAGACATTCTACAACTATACCCATTTAAAAATGCAACTTCATATACATATATTTTTTTTACTCTACAGAAATAAAAATTTAACTCTGAAATTCTGTGCAGATCAATCAATATACGCTCCTATAAACAGAACACTATAATCTACAGATGCAACTATAATCGTTGATAAATAGAACTATAGAAACCTATAAACATATTTACAAACAGAGGAGTTTTACCTGCCCGATCGTCATGGGCTCTCCCCTGTCTCTCCCTGCCACGCAGGGCAGCCCTCCTGCAGATGTTGCTCAGATGGCATCTGGGAAGCAAAGGGAACGCTCAGTCAATATTGGCCCTTGTGCACCTTTCCCTTGAGCAGCAATTGTCCTTCTACCAGGGACTATCAAAGATGGCCTGAAAGGCAGACTCTCACTTGACCATTTGAAGCCTGCCCTTGAAAGAACAGGGATCATTCCAAGTGTTCAAAAGTGTCTTTCAAAACACTGAAGTATCTCCATAAAGTCTCAACACTCGCAATGGGCACCCAGAAGAGCTTGAAACTCGCTCAGCCCCAGGTGCAACAAAGAAGCCCAGCCTTGTTCTTTCTCTGTGCTGACACAGAGACCTCAGTCCTCACTGAAATGGCAGAAGCTGAGGGGTGCTGGGAGCTGAGTCATGAACCAGCTCCATCCCCTGGCATCTACCAACTGCCCTCTGCAGTGAGCAGCAGCTGCTCCAACTGCACCATCAGCTCTGGCAGGAAGGGCCGGGAGGGACAGAGCTCCCTACGAGGCCTGCAGGCTGCACCAGCTTGGCTAAGGAATGGATCCAAAGTGCCCCCTCTCTCCTCTTAGCTCTCCCTAAGCAGGGCTCATTCAAGCTTTCCCTTCTGATCCAGGACTCACTGTCATTTTTCAATTGGTTGGCCTCTGATGTTCTGCTCCTTGTTTTTCTTGTGGGTCAGCATCAATACCAGCTGACTGCTACTACATTGAGTCACTGATTTGGAGTTCTACACTGACTTTTTGCTCTTTTTCCCCCCTGTTTCTTTAATATTTGCTCAGCATGGACTTGCCTGTCAGCTTGCAGCAAACTTATCCACCGACTGCAGCACAAAACTGGGACACCCAAGTTGCTGACACAACTTCCCCTAGGTCAGCTTTATTCCCTGCTCTCTTGCCACAGCAGAGGACTCAGTGTCAGAGCCTCTGGAGAAGCGTGGAGGGCAGGGCTCAGGCAGGTTGTGCCAGTGCAGGATTTGAACTGAAGTCACCAGAAGCACCAAGCCTGCTCAGAGCAGCCAGCTCACACCTCTCTAAACCTGTGTGGGCTCTGTCCTTACCAGGCTCCTCGGGCTCCTGGGAACTGTTCCTGCAGCTCTCCGTGCCACAGGAAGCTTCCTCTGCTGCAGCTCTGTTCTCAGGCTCCCTTCCTGAGGAATCAGGGCCAACACTGACATTGTCCTGAGCAGAAAAACACAAAGAAAGGAACACAAAGATCACTCACTATTTGGCTGGAAATACATCAGGGATACAAGAACTCTCCTTCTCCACTCCCAAAGGACATGGAGCACGGAGGAGGAGGGAACACTGCCCACATGGTTCACATAAGAAGCCTTTTAAACTCAGCATTCAGGTGGCCAAGGTGAAACTGAAGCTCTTACAAAATCACCTTTGAGACAAAACATGAGCAGAGCAAACCAGAAGACACCAAGTGAGGGGACGTGCCCTCACACTCTGACCCTGGCTTATCCCAGAGCTGGCAGAAATCAGCCAGCACAAAGCCAGGGGCTCTCCCTGCTGCCAGCACGGCTGCCAGCAAGGGCAGAGCTCGCTCCCAGCCCTGCCCAGGGCTGTGTGCTGCAAACCCCCACACAAAGCACACATTTCTGCCTGGCAGTCTCACCACCCCCAGCCCAGCGCTCACACAACCCAGCACAGGGTGGTGCTTTTCGGAGCCCTCTGCTGCTGCCCTGTGTGTACGATCCAGGCAAACATTTATGCACCCAGGGTATTCCCAGGATCACATTTGGGATCAGTGGCAAAAATCTGTACTTCGGGAGAGTAGGAAAAAAACAACCCAAAAGACAGGAAAAGCCAGACAACCCAGCAGTGTTTCTATTCCACTGAGGAAGTAAATGCCCACAATGAAGCACCTGCAAATTACCTCTGGACACACAGATATTCTCACTATGACCAGTTCCAGAATATTCATCTCTTCTGCGACAGCCTGGCCATCAGAACCCTAAAGATTGTAAAGATGGTTCCGAGCCTGCAACATTTCCTTTTCTTATGGAATAAAATGCTTCTGAAAACCCCTATGGGTGACTTTACAGAAGACAAAAGTCATGCCACTTGAGAATAAGGGATTGGTAAATCCAAAAAAATCCCTCTCCCCACCTTTGTTCTGCCCTGCCTCATAATCATCAACGTACTGTGGGCACTGGGTCAGCACATGAATAGAAAGAGAGACATTCTTTGGCAACACGTATAATCATCTGCAAAAGGACAGAGAGCTGCAGCTCCAGCCCAGCCCCAGCCACGGCTCTGGGAGCGCCTACACACACGGCAGGGCTCACACAGCAGCAGCAGCAGCTGCAGCCCAGCCCTTGCTTTGCCTTGGCCTTCCCACCCAAAAGAGGCACAGCCCACAGCTGCTGCTGCAACAGAGGCACCTCTGGCGTGCCCCTCCCTGCACAGCACACTTGGCCTTCAGTGGCAATTCTTCAAACACCCTTCTCCTCTTTCTCAGCAAGAAAAACCTCTTCATCATTTCTTCTTCATTTCCTCTTTTAGAAATCTTTCTTTACCAAGAATAACTAAAAAACTAAATAATGATGAAATAAGTTCAATTAAAGAAGCCTTTGCTTCTCAGCCATGTAACAACATTCCAAACCTCTCAGTCCAGTCCCTTTTATCCCCATCCAATGCAATTACCTGAGCAAAGGGAGATCTTTCAGACAGGGAGTTCCTGATCTCCCGAATCATTTTCTCTACAGCCAGGCCTAGATCTTCTGGGGGCCATTCCTCCTGCCCAGCTGTGTCCTGTGCTGAGCTGGAGGCCATCAGTGCTGCAGGAACTGCAGGGCCAGCTGGAGCTGAAGTGCCTGGGGTGGCTGCAAGAATCCAAACATGTTGGTCAGGCTCCACAGTGTGGCTGCAGGATACAGAGCTCAAGTGCTGCCTTGCATCAAACATCATGGGAAGCAGCCAGGAAAAGCAGGCAGAGAATCTTTTGGCCTCCTAGGTGCCCCTTCCTTGTAGGCTTGACAGCTTCTGGCCGAGAATGACAGAGCCTTGTGGAGAACTACTTTGAACGATCACTTTCCATAACCTTTTGCAAAAGCAAGGCCAGAAGTCTTTGCCTACCTCGTGAATCGCAGGCTGAGGGCTGCTGCCCACCGTGGAGCCCGAGGAAATGGCAGGGCGGGATGCCGAGCACCTCCCGCTCGGCGGGCGGCGGCCGCTCCCCGTAGAGCTCCTGGAAGCGGCTCGGCCCCTCCCGCCGCGCCGGCCCCGACCGCTCCCTGTGCAGCAGGTGGAAGCCGCAGGGCGGGCGCCGGGCGAGCAGCGGCCGCTCCGCGGGCGGCTGCTGGAGGCGGCCGGGCCGGGGGCTGCGCAGCTCCCGCCCGTCCGGCAGCGCCCGCTCCCTGTGCAGCAGCACGAAGCCGCTGGGCGGGCGCCCGGCCGGCAGCGGCGGCCGCTCCCTGGGCAGCGGCTGGAAGCGACTGCGCCCGTGCCGCCCGGCCGGCAGCGGCCGCGCCCCGGGCAGCTGCTGCGAGCCGCAGGGCGGGCGCCGGCGGCCCTCCCGCCCCGCCGCCGGCCGCTGCCTGTTGGCCGCGCTCCGGCGCTTGATGCGCAGCAGGAGCTCGGGCCGGTCGCGGCGAAAGCAGGGGCTGCTGTAGTGCAGCCAGGCGCCGGCGTCGCCCGGCGCAGCCGAGCCGAGCCAGCCCGGCACCTTGCGGAAGCCGTAGCGGTACAGCTGCCGCACGAAGCTGCGGAACTGCGTGGCCCGGAACGTGAGCGGCACCGGGGCCCGCCCATGGCCACCGCCCCTCTGGGCGTCGCCCGAGCTGAGCAGCTCTCGCTCGAAGAGGGCACGGTCGATGAGCAGCCCCTGGGCTCGGCTGTCCCAGCGCACGGAGCGGACGCGGGGACTGTTGGCCAGGAGCCACAGCTTGGCGGGGAAGGTGCTGGCGCGGAGCCCGGCGGGCAGCGGCAGCTCCGCCATGGCGTCGATCGCCGACTGTCGCCGCAACGCCCGCAGCACAATGGCCGCGGCTGCGCCGGCGGCGCGCGGCCTGAGGGGGGCGCTGCGCTCGGGCCCGCGCGCGCCCAGGGCGGCCCCGGCGCGGGCCGGACTCGGCGGGGACGCGCGCGGCAGAGCCGGGGCTGCGGGCACAGCGCGGGCGGGGCGGCTCCGGGGCCGGCCGGGCTCGGCTCCGCACGGCCCGCTGCAAACCCTCTCTTTCTCTGCCTGCAGCCATGCTGCTGCCTTCGCTCTGCGGCACAACCCCAAAGCACCTGGAGAAGGAAAATAAAAAAGCCGCTTCCCATCCCCTCTTGATACCCACTGTTATTCCTGCCCAGGTCCAAGACTTCTCATTTCCCTTCCTTGAACTCCATCAGATTCCCCTCAGACCAATTCTTTAGCCTGCCGAGCTCCCTCTGAATGGCACAAGCATTTGGGCTATCAGCTGCTCCTGCCAGTTTTGTGCTGTCTGCAGACTTGCTGAGGGTAAACTGCTCCTCCAGGCCGGCCAGGAATGAAGACATTAAAGAGTATCTGCCCCAGCGTCAGCCTCTGGCAACATTTTTAAAAGAATGGGGTTTTTGGTGCATCTTTGGTATTCCTCACTCTCCCACAAGTCCAGCAATTATTGAGAGTACACATCAGACATTATAACGCATTCTAGATCAACTGAGAAGGGGAGTAGAGGTCACACCATAGATGAGGTTGAACAAAGCTTTGTATGTTTTTTAAACATACAAAAAAGCTCGGTTGCAGAACCTGATCCTTCAGTTTTTAGGCATTTTTCAAATAACACACAAGCAAAGATGAAAGAAAATCCTCGTTTTAATTAGAAACCCTGAAACAGAACAAATTGAAGGTCCTTTCCGATTAATCACTTGGGGCAAAGGGTTTGCTTCTGTCTCTACAGGTGCAGGAATTAAGTGGGTCCCAGCCAAAAACGACAAACCATATCTCACCCCAGAGCGTGTTGACGAGTCCAAGACCGAGGAAGCAAGTACGCAGACGTGAGCTGAGCAGAGGGATCCCAGGTCACGCCTGACGTTCCTTGTTCATCGGTGGAACCTGCAAACTCTGATTTTATGCTATTTATAAATTTGTCAATTGTGGGGTTTGTAGAGCTGATTTTTGGCAAAGGCACGGTCTTCGTTTTGTTATGTTATAGATCCCCTCTATGAGACTTTCAAAGATAAAATCTTATTTTTAGGTCAAAAAGCAAAGTTCTTAAATTGATAATCTGGGGGAGAATTGTTGCCAAAAATTATCTCTCAAAAGGATGGAGTGAAATCAAATTATATGCTGGTGCTGGTGGGTTTTAATTGCTTCTTGTAGTGCATATTTGCCAAAAACAAATGTTTGGGTGACTTTGGCCAAGGCAGCAGGCTCGGATACCATATGTTTGTCTAATTTGGAACCAGAAAAACCTTTCTCAACCTGTCTAGTCGGAGTGCCAGTAAAGGATTTGCCTTTGATCAAAAAGCAGTTTAATGGTAAGCCTGGTGAAATTGACAATGGGAGCAATCCTATATTAAATTGGAACATCTGGGCCAAAGAACTTCCCAAAGCAGTATCTGAACAGCAAGGATTAGAAATCCTTGGTTCTTTAATAATGGATTTTTGCCTTACATTTACAGCTAATGATTGGAAAGAAGATGATCCTCCAAAGTACAATGTTACTCCCCATTATTTTGCATACAGAAATTTAAGTTTTTGATGTAATTATTGAAACAATTGAGATGTGATTTCCGAGGCTGACCAATATCCATGACAATTACCAAAAGGATTTTGGCTCATTTGTGGAGATAGGGCTTGGCAGGGCATTCCACAATACCTTGAAGGTGGCCCAGGTAGCATTGGAATGCTCACTGTGGTAGCACCTACTGCTCAAGCACACACTGCTAAAGTTCTTCATCAAGAAGAAACATAGGGGAACAAGATCTGCTCATCATTATGATGAAAATGGTAAGAGTGATTTCATGCCTTGGAATGCTGCCATAAGGGTTTCAGCAGGATTGTTTTTACCCCAACTGGCTTCAGCAATGGCATTGAAACAATTAGATCGGGTTGGATGTTGGCTGAGTAAACGAACCAATGCCACACGCACTGCAATCAGTGATATGCTGACAGATGTTAACAGTCTTGGGCATGCTACCCTTCCAAATAGAGCAGCAACTGATTTTCTTTTACTGGCACATGGACATGGCTGTGAGGAATTTGAAGGATTGTGTTCCATGAAGCTGTCTGATCATTCTGAATCCATCCACAAAAGCATACAAAAGCTGAAAGATTTGACAGCTCAAATGAAAGAAGATGGTGGGTCCTGGTTGGATGATTTGTTCCAAGAATGGAGCTTTGCACCTTGGCTAAGGGAACATTGTAAGATAGGTCTCTATGGATTGGGGGTTCTGGTAGTGATACTAGTAGTAATACCTTGCATACTCCGGTGTGTGCGACAGATGATGGACAAAACTATCAAAGACGTTTTTATTACACAAGAGAGAGAGTGTTAGGAAATGGATTCACAGAGAGTTCTCGAAATCTCACAGAGATGGTGGATGAAGGTATAGACATGGAGAAAGATTTTGAATTAAGACCTTGGAACCAACAAGACTTTTTCCAACAATGACTCGTAATTATTGCCAGACATGATTTATGCCCTTTGAACTGACTGGACTTTCACAGCATTAAACTGCTGTGTTGTAATATAGTAATGCTTACAGCAAGGAAAAAGGTGCTTTAAGTAGGTAAAAAGCAGAAATATTATAGCAAGGCTGTGGAACGCAAGGTAGCAACAAATGACACGGTTATGAAGGTTTCTTTTTAGATGAATCGAGAGCGGGAATTGTGAGAATCCACAAAATCAGAGGGTTTTGGGAAAGCTGCAAAAGGCAGGCCTCAGAGACAGCAGAACTGTGACTAGAGCTAAGCAGTAGCCATGAGATAGGTCAGCAGAAAAATTATTTAAAAAGTAGAAAAGCAAAGACAAATAGAACAATGGTCTGTGTATTAACGCTTGTCTAGGATAACTCCCTAAGCTACAGAAAAGTTTATCTGGCAAGATATTAGGAAGTTTGAAGCTTAATAATGGAGCTCTGTGCATTGTGTTTTAAGGCTTACAAGCAGGTATTGTATTCAAAATAAGCAGGCATTGTTTTATCCAAAGGTATGTGTGCTTATAGGGGTTGGATAGAACCACTGTCAATATGCTTCTGCTTTGTGTGATTGGTCAAAAAACTTAGAAAGTAAGTTGTAACATTAAGTTCTTGGTCTTCTGCCTGGGATGTGAGCTGCTGGCATCTTCCCATTGTCATTCCCATGTAATGAGACTGATGCTGAACAATAAAACAGCTCAGGGCACGTCCACAGCAGTCCCGTCCCATTTGTGATTTGTACATAGAGCCCCGGCCAGCGATAACAGCTGAGAGCTTCACTGGAGTGCAGCAAACAGAGGGCCTGACAGGAAGGGAAAGGGCCCTGAAGGCAGGAGAGAGATGAAAGAAAAAGGAATGGAAAAGGAGAGAAGAGAGAATTCACAGGGCCTGAGAGCTGAATCATCCCTGGATTGTCCTGGATTCCCAAAATATCAATGTTGTCTGAGTCTATTATGAAACAAAAGAGGTGAAAAAGAGAATAGATTAGTTGTTCATCAGCTATTCTGAGCACTGATGATTTTGGGATCTGAAGAAAAACGGACTATGTGATCATGACACTAAAAATAGGTACATATGCAAATAAAAATATGGGAATCAGAAATACAAGATAAAAAACCAAAGATCAAAAAAACTCTGGCATTTCCTCATTTTGAAAGTAAGGAATCTGTGCTACAGGTTTCCTAAAATTCTTGTAGGAACTTTAATATGTATTACAAGCATACAAACCTTCAAAATTGCATTTCCAAAAGCACTACATCTTCACCATATTCAAACAGTTTTCCAAACAGATGGAGACAAGAAATATATAAAAATTCTGGAAGCTCTCAAGTCCTTTCATCTCAGTCTAATCCTGAAAGAAAATCTAAGTTATGTGTCTTTGCAAAAATAGGTATAATTATATTCTATTCAGGAGACTATTGTCTTGGGTATTTGATATTTCAGCTACCCAATACTGGAAAGAAAACAAGATCTTTCTTGTGGTCTAGAAAGGTAGCAGAAAGAAGAATTTAATAGACTCTATTCAGAGCTCGATTTTTCTTACTTTTACTGGAATTGCCTAGCTAGAAAGAGCCAGAATTGCTCTAATAGAGGGATTTCTTCCAAGAGAGTAAGAAGGACAGGAAAATACAGGTCAGTCAGCCTTGCCTCTATCCCCTGACAGGGGATGGAGGAACTAACCCTGAAAACCATTCCAAAGCAATGGAGAAGTTGATTGGGAGTCATGGTTTACCTACCTGATGCCCATGATAGGACAGCCAAACTGATGGATACGGGTGGAGCAATGGATGATGTCTGCCCCAGCTTTACCCAAGCCTTGGAGAGTCTCCTACAGCAGCCTTAAACACAAACTGCCAAAATGCCCAGCCAGGAAGGCTGAGAAATGGATGAGGGCTGTCATCAGTGGCACAAAGTAGAGCTGGAGGCAAGTCCCGGTGCTCTGAGCCCCAGGGGCTGATGCTGGGGCAGATACTCTTTAATGTCTTCATTCCTGGCTGGCCTGGAGGAGCAGTTTAGCCTCAGCAAGTCTGCAGACAGCACAAAACTGGCAGGAGCAGCTGATAGCCCAAATGCTTGTGCCATTCAGAGGGAGCTCAGCAGGCTAAAGAATTGGCCTGAGGGGAATCTGATGGAGTTCAAGGAAGGGAAATGAGAAGTCTTGGACCTGGGCAGGAATAACCGCGGGCATCAAGAGGGGATGGGAAGCGGCTTTTTTATTTTCCTTCTCCTGGTGCTTTGGAGTTGTGCCGCAGAGCGAAGGCAGCAGGATAGCTGCAGGCAGAGAAAGAGAGGGTTTGCAGCGGGCCATGCGGAGCCGAGCCCGGCCGGCCCCGGAGCCGCCCCGCCCGCGCTGTGCCCGCAGCCCCGGCTCTGCCGCGCGTGTCCCCGCCGAGTCCGGTCCGCGCCGGGGCCGCGCTGGGCGCGCGCGGGCCCGAGCGCAGCGCCCCCCTCAGGCCGCGCGCCGCCGGCGCAGCCGCGGCCGTTGCGCTGCGGGCGTTGCGGCGACAGTCGGCGATCGACGCCATGGCGGAGCTGCCGCTGCCCGCCGGGCTCCGCGCCAGCACCTTCCCCGCCAAGCTGTGGCGCCTGGCCAACAGTCCCCGCGTCCGCTCCGTGCGCTGGGACAGCCGGGGCCAGGGGCTGCTCATCGAGCGCGCCCTCTTCGAGCGAGAGCTGCTCAGCTCGGGCGACGCCCAGAGGGGCGGTGGCCATGGGCGGGCCCCGGTGCCGCTCACGTTCCGGGCCACGCAGTTCCGCAGCTTCGTGCGGCAGCTGTACCGCTACGGCTTCCGCAAGGTGCCGGGCTGGCTCGGCTCGGCTGCGCCGGGCGACGCCGGGGCCTGGCTGCACTACGCCAACCCCTGCTTTCGCCGCGACCGGCCCGAGCTCCTGCTCCGCATCAAGCGCCGGAGCGCGGCCAACAGGCGGCGGCCGGCGGCGGGGTGGGAGGGCCGCCGGCGCCCGCCCTGCGGCTCGCAGCAGCTGCCCGGGGCGCGGCCGCTGCCGGCCGGGCGGCACGGGCGCAGTCGCTTCCAGCCACTGCCCAGGGAGCGGCCGCCGCTGCCGGCCGGGCGCCCGCCCAGCGGCTTCCTGCTGCTGCACAGGGAGCGGGCGCTGCCGGACGGGCGGGAGCTGCGCAGCCCCCGGCCCGGCCGCCTCCAGCAGCCGCCCGCGGAGCGGCCGCTGCTCGCCCGGCGCCCGCCCTGCGGCTTCCACCTGCTGCACAGCGAGCGGCCGGGGCCGGCGCGGCGGGAGGGGCCGAGCCGCTTCCAGGAGCTCTACGGGGAGCGGCCGCCGCCCGCCGAGCGGGAGGTGCTCGGCATCCCGCCCTGCCATTTCCTCGGGCTCCACGGCGAGCAGCAGCCCTCAGCCTGCGACCCACGAGGTAGGAAAAGACTTCTAGCTTTGCTTTTGCAAAAGGTTATGGAAAGAAGGTTATGGAAAGTGACCGTTCGAAGTAGTTCTGCCCAAGGCTCTGTCATTCTCGGCCAGAAGTTTTCAAGCCTACTAGGAAGGGGCACCTAGGAGGCCAAAAGATTCTGTGCCTGCTTTTCCTGGCTGCTTCCCGTGCTGTTTGATGCAAGGCAGCACTCGAGCTCTGTGTCCCGCAGCCACACTGTGGAGCCTGACCAACGTGTTTGGATTCTTGCAGCCACCCCGGGCACTTCAGCTCCAGCTGGCCCTGCCGCTCCTGCAGCACTGAGGGCCTCCAGCTCAGCACAGGATGCAGCTGGGCAGGAGGAATGGCCACCAGAAGATCTTGGCCTGGCTGTAGAGAAGATGATTCGGGAGATCAGGAACTCCCTGACTGAAAGATCACCCTCTGCTCAGGTAATTGCATTGGATGGGGATAAAAGGGGCTGGACTGAGAGGTTTGGAATGTTGTTACATGGGTGAGAAGCAAAGGCTTCTTTAATTGAACTTATTTCGTCATTATTTGATTATTTTTGGTAAAGAAAGATTTCTAAAAGAGGAAATGAAGAAGAAATGAAGAAGAGAGTTTTTCTTGCTGGGAAAGAGGAGAAGGGTGTTTGGAGAATTGCCACTGAAAGCCAAGTGTGCCGTGCAGAGAGGGGCACGCCAGAGGTGCCTCTGTTGAAGCAGCAGCTGTGGGCTGTGCCTCTTTTGCATAGGAAGGCCAAGGCAAAGCAAGGGCTGGGCTGCAGCTGCTGCTGCTGCTGTGTGAGCCCTGCTGTGCGTGTAAGCACTCCCAGAGCCGTGGCTAGGGCTGGGCTGGAGCTGCAGCTCTCTGTCTTTTTGCAGATGATTATACGTGTTGCCAACGAATGTCTCTCTTTCTATTCATGTGCTGACCCAGTGCCTGCAGTACGTTTATGCTTATGAGGCAGGGCAGACTCAAGGTGGGGAGAGGGATTTTTTTGGATTTACCAATCCCTTATTCTCAAGTGGCATGACTTTTGTCTTCTGTAAAGTCACCCATAGTGGTTTTCAGAAGCATTTTATTCCATAAGAAAAGGAAATGTTGCAGGCTCGGAACCATCTTTACAGTCTTTAGGGTTCTCATGGCCGGGCTGTCACAGAAGAGATGAATATTCTGGAACTGGTCATAGTGAGAATATCTGTGTGTCCAGAGGTAATTTGCAGGTGCTTCATTGTGGGCATTTACTTCCTCGGTGGAATAGAAACACTGCTGGGTTGTCTGGCTTTTCCTGTCTTTTGGGTTGTTTTTTTTCCTACTCTCCCGAAGTACAGATTTTTGCCACTGATCCCAAATGTGATCCTGGGAATACCCTGGGTGCATAAATGTTTGCCTGGATCGTACACACGGGGCAGCGGCAGAGGGCTCCAAAAAGCACCACCCTGTGCTGGGTTGTGTGAGCGCTGGGCTGGGGGTGGTGAGACTGCCAGGCAGAAATGTGTGCTTTGTGTGGGGGTTTGCAGCACACAGCCCTGGGCAGGGCTGGGAGCGAGCTCTGCCCTTGCTGGCAGCCGTGCTGGCAGCAGGGAGAGCCCCTGGCTTTGTGCTGGCTGATTTCTGCCAGCTCTGGGATAAGCCAGGGTCAGAGCGTGAGGGCACGTCCCCTCACTTGGTGTCTTCTGGTTTGCTCTGCTCATGTTTTGTCTCAAAGGTGATTTTGTAAGAGCTTCAGTTTCACCTTGGCCACCTGAATGCTGAGTTTAAAAGGCTTGTTATGTGAACTGTGTGGGCAGTGTTCCCTCCTCCTCCGTGCTCCCTGTCCTTTGGGAGTGGAGAAGGAGAGTTCTTGTATCCCCGTTGTGTTTCCAGCCAAACAGTGAGTGATCTTTGTGTTCCTTTCTTTCTGTTTTTCTGCTCAGGACAATGCCAGTTTTGGCCCCGATTCCTCAGGAGGGCAGCCTGAGAACAGAGCTGCAGCAGAGGAAGCTTCCTGTGGCACGGAGAGCTGCAGGAACAGTTCCCAGGAGCCCGAGGAGCCTGGTAAGGACAGAGCCCACACTGGTTTAGAGAGGTGTGAGCTGGCTGCTCTGAGCAGGCTTGGTGCTTCCTGGTGCCTTTAGTTCAAATTCTGCCCTGGGACAACATGCCTGAGCCCTGCCCTCCACGCTTCTCCAGAGGCCCTGACACTGAGTCCTCTGCTGTGCAAGAGAGCAGGGAATAAAGCTGACCTTGGGGGAGTTGTGTCAGCAACTTGGGTGTCCCAGTTTTCTGCTGCAGTCAGTGGATAAATTTGCTGCAGGCTGACAGGGGAGGCCATGCTGAGCAAATCTTGAAGGAACTGGGGGGAAAAAGAGCAAAAAGTCAGGGTAGAAGTCCAAATCCCTGACTGAATGTAGTAGCAGTCAGCTGGTATTGGTGCTGACCCACAAGAAAAACAAGGAGCAGAACATCAGAGGCCAACCAATTGAAAAGTGACAGTGAATCCAGTATCAGAAGGGAAAGCTTGAATGAGCCCTGCTTAGGGAGACCTAAGAGGAGAGAGGGAGCACTTTGGATCCATTCCTTAGCCAAGCTGGTGCAGCCTGCAGGCCTCGCAGGGAGCTCTGTCCCTCCCGGCCCTTCCTGCCAGAGCTGATGGTGGAGTTGGAGCAGCTGCTGCTCACTGCAGAGGGCAGTTGGTAAATGCCAGGGGATGGAGCTGGTTCATGACTCAGCTCCCAGCACCCCTCAGCTTCTGCCATTTCAGTGAGGACTGAGGTCTCTGTGTCAGCACAGAGAAAGAACAAGGCTGGGCTTCTTTGTTGCACCTGGGGCTGAGCGTGTTTCAAGCTCTCCTGGGTGCCCTTTGCACTGCGAGTGCTGAGACTTGATGGAGATTCTTCAGTGTTTTGAAAGACACTTTTGAACACTTGGAATGGTCCCTGTTCTTTCAAGGGCATGCTTCAAATTGCCAAGTGAGAGTCTGCCTTTCAGGCCATCTTTGACAGTCCCTGGTAGAAGGACAATTGCTGCCCAAGGGAAAGGTGCACAAGGGCCAATATTGACTGAGTGTTCCCTTTGCTTTCCAGATGCCATCTGAGCACCATCTCCAGGAGGGCTGCCCTGCGTGGCAGGGAGAGACAGGGGAGAGCCCGTGACCATCAGGCAGGTAAAACTCCTCTGTTTGTAAATATGTTTATAGATTTCTATAGTTCTATTTGTCAATGGTTATAGTTGCATTTATAGATTATAGTGTTCTGCTTATATGTACATATATTATTTGATCTGCATAGAATTTAAATTATGCAGAGTTAAATTTTTTTAGAGTTAAATTTTTATTTCTGTAGAGTAAAAAAAAACCCAATATTTATTAAGTTGCATTTATAAATGTGTATAGTTATATAGAAAGAGGAATATGACTGTCTAGAGGGTAGATTGATGGATAGATTGCTGTTTGCATAGGCCTAGGCTGCATTATTTCCTCTTTCCCCCTCGGCTGCCTTTCTCACCTCTTGCTTTTCCCCCTGTGCCCCCTGTGTCCCCTCTCCCTGTGCTGGCTCCGAGCTGGCGGCCGGGCCGGGTGGAGCAGCACTTGCAGCCCTGCCTGTCCCTGGAGCGCTGGGAGCTGCCGCTGGCCCCAGGCACTGTGCCCTGAGGAGCTGCTGGAGGACGGTGAGACAGAGGGGGCTGAGGGGGCTGAGGGGGCGGTGGCGCTGAAGGGACGGGCACCCTGAGCTGCTGCTGGGGCTGAGGGCTGTGGGGCAGCCGAGGGACATGGTGGCATTGGAGGTGACAGGGAAGTGGCACAGGCTGAGGGGCTGGCGTGTCTCGGGGGACAGGATGGCTCAGAAGGGACTGAGGGCATGAGAGGACTGTGAGGGGCTGAAGAAACTGAAGGGGGCTGGGGGTTCAGCAAGAGCATGGTGGGGCTGAGGAGATGGAGAGGGCCAGCAGGGAGCACAGAGGGCTCCGGGACTGCAGCTCTGCCAGGCCTTGGAACCAATTCCAGAGCCTCCACTTTGGCCACAGCTGCGAGGAAGACCTTGAGGACAGCTGGAGACTGACGGGAGGCAGCAGGGAGAAGCTGAAGGGCAGCAGCAAGAGCAGTGAGCGGGGACCTGCTGCTGCCAACCTGGAGAGAGCCCGGGTGAGGCCCCAGGCCCGGGCAGGCAGGGTGGGGCTGGGGGCGGCGTGGGCTGTGGCCGTGGGCACTGCCCGGCGGGGCAGGAGCGGGCCCTGCCCATGCTGGGGCTGCTCAGCGCAGCTGCCCCGGCCGGCACAGGGGCTGTCCTTGGGCAAGGCAGCCGTGCCGGCAGGGCCGGGAGCTGTGCCGGCTGTGCCGGGCTGCCGGGGCTGCGGGACGGTCCCGCCGCGGCTGCGCTCACCACAGCCTGGCCCGCTCGGCTGCTTTTTCTTTCCGACCCTCCTGGGGAGGCTCTGAGATTTCCTCTTCCCTGAGGGAAGTGCAGCTGCTGCCAAGGGAAGCGTCCCCATACTCACTCAGTGTTCCCCTTTGCTTGCCAGGTGTCCCATCTGCTGTCCCTGTCCAGGAGAGCTGCTCTGCACGGGAGGAGGAGACCGAGGGAGAGACTTTGAAGATGGGGCAGCTGGGATCCCTCTGCTTCACGTGCTGTCTAAATATCCATGGACATGCACCTAGACAGGGATGATTGCATGGGTGGTTTTATATGTAGCTTGGTATTTGTATAGGACTATTGGATGTATGCTGTTATATAAAGTTATGCATATATATACATATATGTTTGTAATCACATCTATGTATATATAAGTATACATAGATGTTGGTTTATCTGTGTTTAGGTTTATTTCCTCTGTTTACTGTTGTGTACATATCTATTTATATTGATGCAGGTGTAGGTATATAGTTTTTAAATAGGTAGATTGGAATTTGTATGGGGAGATAGGTGTATTTTTATATGTGCTTTGTTCTATTTCTGTCTATTTATTGATGTTTAATGTGTGTCCGGATGTAAAGCTGTATGTTTGTATTGATGCAGTTAGGTGGATATTCAGCTTGGCGCAGGTGGTGTTTGTATAGTTATAGATAGGTTTGGTTTATACATCTACTGGGATATATATGTATATATATATGTACATAGATATATTTACATATATGTATATATATTTACATATATATTTTATGTAGTATGTGGTGTTTAATCAGTATTTACATCTGTAGATTGTTATACTTGTATTTGTATTTTTATATGTGCCTATATGTATGTATTTAATTCTATTTAAAGATGAATGGAGGGTATACTTGCATAACTATTGAATTCTTAGTGTTTGGCTATTTAGAGAGGGAATGCGTATATCTGTATTTGTATATGGGCTGTATGTTTCTAGTGCTATGTAATAAATTAAGTTCTTAAATGCCTAATTGATCTTTGTGTATAGTAGAGGTTGGCAATAAACCACGTTTTGTTAAATGAACTTGGTATTTGTATATTTTTATAAAGACATGTTGTAATAATCGAATAAATTCCTGTTTTTACCTAAATTGAGATCTGTATAGTTCTGTATTGTCAGCATGGGTGTAGCAATTTGTAATTAATGACATTTTTCAGCTAAAATTAATTCTCGTGTATTTGTGGATAAGCAGTGCAGCTGTGGCAATCTGCAAGAAATGCCATTTGTCAGCTGCGATGGGTGTTCTGTGATTTGTGCTACCCAAAGCCATGAGCAGATGGAAATGCTGGAGGACTTTGGCCATGGAGATCCCCGGCCATGCCCAGCACATGCCCCACCTGCACTCAGGCTGGGCAAGGGAAGCGCAGATTTGGGCTGGCAGCAGAGCCACACCTTGGCTCAGAACTCGCTGCAGAGGCTGCTGAGAAAACCCCGGGACTCCACGGAGCGCTCAACTCCTGCTCTGTGGATATGCAGATAATTCAGTCCATGTTTGGTTCTTTACATACAGACACACACACAGATATGTAGGTAGCACTTAGAAACCTGTAACATACTCGGTTGTGGCAGCTGAAATGGACATTTCTCTGTTTGTATGGAGGGTCAGCAGAGTGGTGCCATTCTGTGGCCATCTTGTAACAGGCAGTGCTCACTGTGTCTGAGCAGTGCAGTTGTAGCAATCCGTAATGAATTTCCCTTTTAAACTGACATTGGCTTTTGGGCATCTCTCATTTCCATGATGAGTGACCAGGTGTCCTGGTTCAGGGCAAGTTTGGGAGAAAACCTCCAAAAGGGGGCCCCTCGAGAAAGCAAACCCACACGGGCCCTCCCCCCAAGTGGTTTGGGAAGAATTCCTGGGAGAGAAGTGGAAAGAACCTGTTTAATTAACAGGCACAGCACCCCCCCCACACAAAATGAACAATACCAGATGACAGCACTCTTTCACCACTCTGAGAAAGATGACAAATTCAGAAAGTCTCTCTTTGGGGTGGTTCCTCTCTTATCAGTCCCTCGGGTGCTGGGGCAGCTGCTGCAGCCACAGAGTGCAAACTCTCGGTGTTTCCCAGGTCCCAGTCTGGAGCAGGTTTGAGTAGGTCCAGAAAAGGGAAAGGAGAAACAGTCCAGGGAAAATTTAGACTCCTTAGCTAAACTTACTAATGAGCAGAAGCAAAAGCCAAGAGCAAAGCAGAAGCAAGAGCAAAGGCAAAGTGAAAAGCCAAGCAAAAAGCAAACACCGCACCATGTACAGCCCCATCTGTGTGTCCTGCCAGCCGTGGGGGAGCGGCTGATAGCAAAACCAAAACAAAGCATTCCGTCATCAGAGCCAGTCTTGAAGGCACAGAACAGAATATCCAGCATAAACAGAACACACAGATGGGGATACAAGCATCGTAACATCACCCTAGGACGCCACGTCAATGTTTGTCCCTATTTCTTCACTGATCCTGAAGCTCTGACGAGTGTATGACAGGCCGTGGCACCCAATTCCTCACGGGTCTGTCCAGCTGTGGGTAATAGACCCATCTTGTCTGTGAAACATCCATCTGAGGTTATTTGTCTGAGAGCTGTGGTCCATCTCTAGAACCTCCTCCGGCAGCACCATGGCTGGGGAGAGGAGGGGAAAAATGTAAGGGGATTCTGGCCTTTATTCTCTTTTAACACATATTTGCACTCAGCTGTAGCCTGAACTTAGTAAGGAAAAGGATAGACCTTCTTTAGTCATGCAGTGTGGGATAAATGGTGTGGGAATAGGCACAAACCAAGCTGCAGGAGCAGCTTCTTCTTGGTCTTAACAGGACATTGTGTACAGGAAAGCACCACAATCTGAATGATTCACCTCTTAGGTAAAGCCACAATGGTTCACCGTGTAAAACGACCTGGGGATGGAAATGACAAACGTCCCTGGGCTGGGGCAGAAGCCTGGGAGTCAAACGCTTGGAAAAAGAGACCGGGCAAAGGCAGCCCAAGGCTCAGGCACGCACTTGGCCCCAGGCAAGAGGGATCTTGTCCTGCCAGCATGGGCAGGGACTCCAGGCAGAGGAGCTGGCCGGCGGCAGGGAGCAGCTCCTGCTGTCCCCGCGAGGGCAGGACTGGCAGGACGCAGGAGCAGCGGGCGCAGCGCGGATGGACAGCGGAGCCGCTCCTGAGCCGCCAAGGTGACCCCTCCTGATGCTGCAGCCACCGCGCAGCCACCTGTCCTGCAGGCTCTCTCTGGCTCCCTGAGCTCCAACCGCTGCAGGAGCCAACCTGACCATCAACTAGAGAAATTATAAGACATCAGAACTTGTTGGCCCATATGTATATATATATATATGTATGTTTGTAATTTTATATGTTTGTAACATTCATCCATGTGAAGAAAGGTAACCTTAAGAAAGTGTACTTGTTTTACAACAGCATGGTTCCATAGAAATTGATTTCAAATTCTTTTCTGAGGTTCCTATAGTAAATAGACACTTTGCTAAAACTACTAGGGATGAGAATTGCTGGGCTGGTTTAAAATCGAATCCAAATTCTATTTAATTCTGTGCAATATTTCCATTAAATCTGATTAATATCCAGGAATAAAAAACAAGATTTCTCTGTTCTTCTTGTATTCCTTTTCTAGGAAACAAGACATTTTTATAATTGCGATTTTGATTTTAAAGGCAGTAATCCACTGGACTAGTTGATACCTTGGAACTTCTTTATCATTTGCAACTACCCATGGCTCTCTGGAACAGAAAGGTTAAAGGAAGGAAAGAGAGCAAATCTTTTAAAGCAATGACCTGAAAGTTATCTTACATCACTTTGTAATCACTCAGTTAAACACACCATTACCTAAAATCATGTATATATGTACTTGGTATGCAGTATCCGCTGAATAAATCCTGTACATAAACAAGTTCTCATCTACACTTTTTTGCTAGCTCCATGTTCTGTTCTTTCTCAGTAAAATCAGGAAGAGAAACATGGCTGTTCTTTGAAAAATTAATCCATTAAAATATTGACAACCCTGAAGTTTGATTTAGGAGAGTACAAACAATAATTTTAATTGTCACCAAAGAAAAACAAAATTGACTCCTCATCTGTGGTAAACAGCAGACATTGTGACCAATGCTCACAATGGTTGCTCAAACTACCTGTAGGATGTTGTCTAGCAGTGAATATGAAGATCTCATCAAGGATGCGGATAAGAGACAGTGACCCTTGAGGATTCAAAGAATCATTTGATAACAGTAAAAAGAGTTTATCTTGTTCATCTTAGTTACACTAAAAATGTATTTTATATAGATTAGATTTATACTGATTGAAAACTCATCACTTCTTGTATCTTGCTGAATAATTAATGCTGATTATTTTAGTCTCAGCCCACAGATTTAAAAGACAAACCCATTGCTACAGCTTGCAGTATGGAACCAGTATCACTTGATTTGTCACTGGAGTATCAGAAAGTGTTGTAAATGACATCGACTGCCATTGTGAGGCATTCCCAGGAGCTGTTCAACACTGCAAGTAAACACAGGTCTGATTTGCAGTCTGTCAGCAAATCTGCTGGGAGCAAAACAAATCTCTGAAATTGCCTGGTTATAAAGCAGAGAATGTGCCAGTAGAAAGAAAGTGATTCTGTAAGAAATCATAAAAATGACAGTTAAGCAGAAGTGATGCAGAATTGTAAACACAAGTGGCCAGTATCATCATATCCTGTTTAGAAAGGCAGAAAAAGTCAGTACATTCCAAAGCTGATTGTTGTACTCATTTGTCTGGGGGTTGCTGAGGCAGCAGCAATGCAGTTCAATATCCAAGATTTGTTATAGGTCAGACCACATTATAAAATCTCTTGATTGTCCATGTGCAGCACGATTTATTCTTTCAGCTAATATTTGTGCTCTTGGTAATAGGTGGATCACAGACTTTATGGTTTCCATCTAGGAAAAGTAATACTAGAAAAGCTTTGATATTCTTCACATTTTATTATTTTAAGCCATCTAAAGCAAGAATTTTACTCCGATTTTTGTCTTGGAGCAGCTCTTCTGGGCTGCTCCAAGATTTTATAGAAGGCTTGTCAAATGTGTGACAACCAGGTATCTAGAATTTAGTTCTGTGGTCTCAGCACAGCCATCTAATAGTGTTTTAAGTGCAAAATGTCCATGAAGAGCCTACAGATACCACCCAAGACCTGCAGAAGGCACGTGTCCTTTTGGGCAGGCAAATAAAAAATGGCATCACCCCTTAAAATGCTCTCAAACCCTCTTAGGCAGCTACATAAAGTTTCTGTAGTAGGACTGCATGTTCTTTGCAGTCCTTCTTTCCCCTAGTAAAAATGAGTTGTGTTACAGCTGACATTTAATAATTTCAGGCTGTATTTTAATTTCACACGTAGCTGTGCCTGCATGGGAGCTGGGTGTCCAAGCTGTCTGTAGAGCTGGTGGAGATCTCATCCTCGGTTCAGGTGCCTTCAAGAGGGCACCTTGATCAATTTCATTGACCTGTGGGACCTGTTGTGCCTCATTTGCTGCTCCAGAAGGAAAAGGGTCTCCCATACACACATGGGATGCAGGGCCTCGAGTGCAGGGGATGAGCTGCTGAGGTGGAAGGTACACTCATTTTCTTTAGATCTATATCTATATCTGTATCTATATCTATATCTAGATATGAAAATCTAGCTCAGGTCAGCGGCATGCGGGGCTGCAGGAGGTGTTGGCAGCTGCAGATGTGCTCAGCTGGCACTTCTGCTCATAACTCCCAGGATAAACCCAGGAGGCTTTGTTAAGGAGGTCTCCATTGGTGGGAACACAGCTTCATGAAGGGCACTGACTTCAGGAGTCGGACTTTTGAAACAAATTAATCCCTTTGCTGAATCACTGTGGTATTTGGCAGCTATGAATGCTTACAGTGAAACTCCCTGAAGGAGAGGGTCACACAGGTATGTGACATAGCAATAAAAACTAAAAAACCTCACAAGTGGGATGCACTCTCTGACTCTTCACTGTGAGCTGTCAGCACTTTTTGTCCCTACTTGTGTGGCTGCTAGAAGAATAGAAAGGAGAACTGCAAATTCAATTTTAAGACTGGTGTGAAATACAAAAGAAGACTTACAGAGAGCAGAGGAATGATTGTGATTTATAAGCATGTATCTCATTTTTATTGAAGAAAACAGAGACTGATTACAAAGGATATGCTGACCAGTTCAATGTTTTCTCTGTCATCTTTTCACAAAGCTTGCAGTTTCCAACCCACTGCAGTCAGCAAGAATCCCTTCACTGACCTGAACTGAAGAAACATTTTTATCATAATAGAAGGCACTTATGCATGGATATTTATTAAAAATGCGATAGCCAGTCTTGTCTTTTTTACATTTATTCTGTTTTTCTATCATTCCTTTCAGTCAGCGACTTCAGACAAGCAGCCTTCAGATGCCTTCAGCATTTGCTTGACAGGGTTTCACACTATTTGATTCTGTCTGTATTTAACATCACTCTTTGGACAGTGTTAACTGTACTTCGTGCTTTTCCTTACTTTACTTGTACATATATGTACAAATGTATAAATGAAAAAAAAAGACATGAAAACTTTTACAACTTGAAATAAAAGTCACAGAGTCATAGCCATTCAGTGCATCATATGGGTTAATATTTGTAATAAGTGTTTCTGTGTTTTCATTCTCAACTCTAAGCTGTTTTTTGTTGATCCCTATATTGTTTAATTGCCTTCCCTGAAGTGCAACCTTCTCAGGCAGGTCTAGGGAATTCCTCAATGTAAACACTCTTTTTCTCTTTGGAAAACCAATAGTTTTTCTTACCTGCAAATCCCAGATCAAGTCAGGAGAGGATGTTTTTCCAGTATCCCTTAACTGCTTTAGTAAACACTGCTCAGAGTATGTAAGGATTACCATCTAACATCTGAAATGCAAGTTGGTCCCTTCAGGCTTTACTCATTTTGCAGCTCTTGAGGCTTACAGAGGGATTATCCACCAGTTCCTGAGGAAAGCAGCTCTTGTCCACACCACCTGCCAGACCAAACAGCACTGTGGAAAATCATGTTCTCCTGTGTTATAAATGATCAAATCAGCAGCCAAATTTATTAAAAAATTAAACAAAGATTTATTAGATTAACAACAAAAATAGAATTTCGAAAAACCACCACAGCCAAGTGTTAACCCCAGAAGTTGGTGCTGGGTGAACCTGGATCTGACTGACAGAGTGCCAGCGTATTGTGGAGGAATGGTTACAGGGTAGAGGTCACTCTGACATACTTTTGTTAGCTGACCAAGGAAGGACTGGGAAAGTACCAAACCCAGCTAATCTGAGTTTCTGCACCTGCAACCACATTGTGTCCTTGAGCATAGCAGTAGTACGATAACAGTAATGAGGATGAGATGTGAGGAGTAGAAATGTAAGTTCTCAAGAATGAGGAAGAGCTGATATTGTAGTATAACCAACAGATTGTTTAGCTTGCAGAATATGCATGAGTTTATTACTTGTTGTGTATAAAAGTCTGGTGCTTATCAATAAAGTTGGAGCTTGCTGATTCTTACATTAAGAGTCCCAAGACTTCCCTCACCACAACAAATGGCACCCTGCACAGGGACCTTACAGAAGATGAAACTGCGAGCCACGGTCCGGTGCAGTATCTGTGTTGATCCCGAAGCGGCGCGGGAGGCAAAAAGAGCGGGCTCCGTTGCCCCGAGTGACCTTACAGGAGGGCTTGGCCGATAAAGCCACTGAAGTCTTGCAAAAGCGCTGATGATTAGATGAAAAGGTAATAGAGAGACAAGCGGTTTATAATCTTTTAAAATGCTTTTTATAAAAGCTGGGATTACAGGGTATAGATCTAGCAAAAGAACTTCCGGGATTGCTTGCATATGGAGTGGCCTAGGTTTAGAGATAATTATGGGTGGCGGTGCTAGATGATTGTAAAACTGTAAAAAAGTTGTTTAAAATGTAGTGAATAGTTGCTAATGCAGTAAAACAACATCAGGCTGAGCAAAAGGTTGCTCAGGTGTCTCAGCTGCCGCGTCAGATACCTCTCCCGCCGCTCCTTCCACGCCGGCTGGTACCTCTCCCCCCCCGCTCCCTCTGCATCTCTGCTGCCGCGGGAGATACCTCTCCCCCCCGCTCCCTCCACGCCACCACTTGCAGCGAGGGTAGGCGCAAGCATTAATCAGGCCCGAGAAGGTAAGGGAAGCTATGAGGTCGGCCTGGGTGGGGCTTGACAGGGTAAAATCCCCAGGGGGTATTCCCTCATACATGTGAATTAAACAATGTAGAGAAGAGCCATTTGGGTTGTTTCTTGACAGAGTGGCGAATGCTATTCAGACAGCAGGGGTCCCTGAATATATGCAAGGAGCACTATTAAGTAGTTAAAGGGACAGGCGTAGGCAATGCAGAATCAGGTGTCAGCTGCCCTTGCTACCTTGCAAGTGTCCATAAATCGGCCTCAGAGAAAAGGACCATCATGACTCCACTTTAGAATCGCTGGCTATATGAACTGGTTCTTGTGCTGGCGCTGCCAGTCCGACACATGCAGAGTCACCCTGCAGTTGCGTCTCGGGAGACGGGACGCCGAGTGGGATGGGTTGCCCCACGTCGACACAAGTGGCTGCCCAGGATCTGAGCGCCTTCCCAGCGCAAGTGCCTCCTCCCTCTGCCCTGCAGCCAGCGGAAGCCTCGGCTTGGACTTGGCAACCTCAATAGACTGTACCTTAATAGACTGCCAGCCGCAGCATATTAAAGGCCCTGTTACAGCAGGTGAACAATCAGTGGGGGCTTTATTGATTGGACGCTCGTCTGCCAGCATGGTGGGACTTACTATTCTTGTTGGACTTATTGACGCTATTGATGCTGATTATACAGGAGAAATACAAATAATGGCACAAATGTTATTCCCACTGTTGTTCATCCCGGCTGGATCACGAATTGCCCAATTGATTCCTTTGCCTCAACTAATGGGAGGAACTTTACCACTGGACAAGCAGCAACATGGTGAGGGTAGTTTTGGTTACAGGAACAATGGCTTTGTTAGCAGTGGACTTAAAGCATCGTCCTAAAAAACATATTGACGTTCAGTATTGAGGTCACACCATCACTCTGACTGCGCTCCTGGACACCAGCGCAGACGTCAGCATCATAGGGACGCAGAAATGGCCACCTCAGTGGCCCACTTATGCAGCAAATGCTACTGTGGCAGGAGTAGGAGGACTCACTTGCACGGAAATCCCCTCTGCTGAAAATTCTTATAGAGGGAAAGACTGTCACCTGTGCAGTTTCTGTAATACCACTCCCTGAGGGTGTCCACGCCTTGCTGGGCCGCAACAGGGTGGCACAATTGGGACATCTTACCACAGATCTCCCTTCATAGACTGCCATTGCATGGACTTTCCTGATGGAAAACAGAGGATCCGGTGTATAGCTGGCTGCTATGACTGACACAGAAGAAGATGACATGGAGTTAACGCCAATAACTCCAGGACCACCCATAATCCTGAATCCTTTTGATGCTCCCAGTGATTTTTACACTCTTCAGGAGCTGATGGTTTCGAGTCCTTTGTCCCTTAAGCCAACGGCATCCTCATCTACACCAGGAATAGTTGAATGGTCCATTGATCAGCTTACTTGGAGGAATCCTGTGGAGATAGGCTCGGAAGGCATTCAACTCCAAGCAGTGTATTTGAGCCGTGCTGGAATTGACAAGGAGGCGGAAGACCGAAGGCAAAAATCTGATAGTTCCTTCTTCTTGGACTGAACATGGAGGCAAGGAAGTTTCTCAGTTTACATCAACTCCATACATAGCTATAAGTGACATTTCCCAGATTCGACAGCTGAACTTTCAGCCTTGGAAAAGGAAAAGCAATGCTGCTTGTCAGACAGTACTGTCTTTGCCGGCAGATTTTGATTTAGAGAAAATACTAGGTGCATATTTTAGAACTGATGAACAGGCAGATGAGTCTGAGGAAAAGCTGATCGCTGCATTTATCAGAAAAAAGCTGTTTCCAGGAGAGGATGGCAGTGAACCTTCATCTTCCCCTCTCTGCACAGTCCGTGTGGTGGTCAGCCACTTGGAGTGCCTTGTTCCACAGAATTATCTCCAGTCGGGGGCAGGGGTCCCCTGGCCGCATCTGGTTCAGAGTGTTCAGTTTTGAGCCATAAGGACAATCAGTGGCCGGGAACAGAATCTCCAGAGAAGCAATCCTGTTTTCCAAAAGCCAAAAGATTTCGTAGCACAGTATTTGGTCGAAATGCAACTTGGAACATTTTTGCTCGGAAACATAAAAATGAAAATAAAACTCGGGGATTGCACCAAAAAAAAAAGTGATATGTACCACAAAAGTGGTAGTTTTCTGATGGAGAACTTAATCTGTGGTTTCTCAGAAATTTTTGTACATATCTTCGTATTTTCATTTTGTATAAATAAATAATGCAAATATAAAAAAAAAAGGAGACAGAGAGAGAAAAAAATTTAAAGACTATTAAAGACTATTTTGCAGATGAATACTATGAGGCCTATATGTGATATCTGTATCTGCATATGAAGCAACAGTGGCAGATAGCTCAATGATAAGTGGAATTGCAATAAATGACTTTTTTACAAATGTACCTTTCCATCAAAGGGTTAAAAAACAAACAAAAAACACTAAAGCAAGAATCACTGTCAGTCTGAGGCTTCTGAGCACATGTTTTTGCTTTGCACCAAGTAGTTTGCTAAGTGAAGCCTACCATTAAATGTACTAATTTCATTTAAAAATATTTCTTTTTCTATGAAACAAATACCATAATGCAACCACCTGGTGCAATTATACTACAAAGGAAGTGTCAATCTCATCAAATGACTCTATTCAATTGCCAGCAGGTTGCTTTTTAATATGTGGAGACCGTGCCTGGCCTGGTATCCCATCTATGCTGAGAGGGGGGCCATGTACAATTGGACAGCTGTCTCTGCTTACACCAAACACCTCCATGATATTGAATATGAGCCGCCACCATTACAGAAGTAAAAGAATGGCCCATGCATTTACTGCTGACAGTAAAGATGATGTAAAATTTTGGTCCCCAGAGGCCATAATTGCAGCATCCTTTCTAGCTCCAGGGGTGTCAGCTGCAGGTGCCCATGCCACCCTAAATAAGTTGGGATGCTGGCTTGCGAAACAAACCAATGCTACTTCTATGGCGCTTTCTAGCCTTTTGCTTGATGTTGATTCTATTTGCCATGCAACGCTTCAAAATAGAGCTGCCATTGATTTTCTTTTGCTTGCACAGGGCCATGTTTGTGAAGAATTTGAAGGCATGTGTTGTATGAACCTTTCTGACCATTCTCAGTCCATCCACTCCCAGCTCTCTGAGTTGCAGAAGTTGAGTGGAAACTTACAGGTAGAATCGGGCCTTGGTATTTGATGGATGGCTCAAATCTTTAGGCCTGGGGTCCTGGCTACGTGCTCTTGCTAAGGCTGGTATTATAGTAGGCATTATAGCTTTGTTAATAGTGTTAATTTTGCCTTGTTTTTTGTATATGCTTGCAAAATATGGTGCAAAGGATGATATCTGCTGCATTTAATCAAACCTTGCTTGTGCAAAAAGAAAACAGGGGAATTGTGGAGGAATGGTTAAAGGGTAGAGGTCACTTTGACCTTCTCTCATTAGCGGAATGAGAGAAGGTCAAAGTGACCAAGACTGGGAAAGTACCGAACCCAGCTTATCTGAGTTCTTTGCACCTGCAAAAACATTGTGTCCTTGAGCATAGCAGTAGTACGATAACAGTAATGAGGATGAGATGTGAGAAGCAGAAATGTAAGTTCTCAAGAATGAGGAAGAGCTGATATTGTAGTATAACCAATAGATTGTTTAGTTTACAGATTATGCATGAGCTTATTACATGTTGTGTATAAATGTTTGGTGTTTATCAATAAAGTCGGAGCTTGCTGATTCTTACATTAAGAGTCCCAAGACTTCCCTCACCATGACAGAGAAGTGTTCTGAAAGTTTTGTTCTGATCCTTATCACTCTTTCTTTTAGTTTTTTTTAATAAACTTTTCTTTGTACCTTTTATACCTTTTAAAAGCTTTTAGCCTACATTGCCTTTCTCCTAATCCTATCTCACAGCAGGAAATGAGTAAGGATATTCTAATGAGTACACTGGAAATTAGCCAATACTAGACCCACCACAATAATTGCTGCATTCTCCAAGAAATCTCAAATTGGCAAACCAAAACCACTACAGAAACATTTCTGATGAACTGCACTAGAACAGAGGAAAATCAAGGCAGAGCCATGGTTTCTCAGAACTTGCTTGATCTTAATGAGCCCTGTGGTGCATTTGGAGCTGAGCCCTTGAACCTCAGGACCTGAGAGGAGATTGCACAAACCTTTCCAGGAGTCAAAGTCAGAGGAAACACCCAAAGGTTCTCAAGGCATGAATGGGTCCCACTGAGGTCCCTCTCCAACACAGGCTCCTCATGAACTCCTTGGAAGAGAGAATTGGAGGCCAGGATGGCACAAAGACTTCTCAGAGATTCAGTCTAGAAAGGAAATTCCAAAGTACCTTAAAAACCTGGAGTATCTCAAAGTATTAATGAGCCCCACTGAGTGTCACTACAAAGCTCTCAAGGGACTCCTTAAAGCAGATAATTGGGGCCATGATTGCACAAACCTCTCACAGAGTCTGTATCCAAAGGGAAACACCAAGTTCCTTAAAATAAGTGAAGTATCCTGAAGCATTAATGAGCCCCACTGAGTGTTGTTACTGACAAAGCCTCTCCAGGGACTAATTACAGCAGATAATTGGAGGCCCTGATTGCACAAACCGCTCAGATTCTCCAAGGCAAAAGAAAACTCGAAGTCCTTTGAAAAACCTGCACAGAGGCTTCTGGCAAGAGGCAGCTCCTGGCAAGGGCAGTGCTGCAGAGAGACAGCTCTGGCCAGGAGCAGCTCCTGTGCACAGCCCAGCAGGGCTGGGGCACTGCCTGCAGCCACCCCAGGCACAGCACAGAGGCACAGAGGGATTAAACTCAGCCTGGGCTGGGAGCACAGAGCAGAGCTCACTCAGGGCTCACTAGAGCAGAAATCATCCCAGGTTTTAAACAGTCATTCCCTGGCTGTGGGAAGAGAAGCTGCAGTTCCTGCAGGGATCTCCTGGAGCTTGTACATCCCACAGCTTTGAGGACCTTTCAGGAGGACTCTCAGAGCTGCTCCAGGGCTGGGCTGTGGCCCTAGGACAGGGCTGGCTTTCCCTGCTGCCCCAGCCCAGGCACGGCCCAAGGCAGCTCCTGTTGCCAGGCTCTGCTGCACGGCTGAGCAGCCAGGGCTGCAGCCAGGGGTGCCCAGGGCTGTCCTGCAGAGCAGGGTCCTGCAGCCCAGGGTGCTGTGCTGGGGCAGGGACTCTGCTGCCTGACAGGGACAGCTCTCAGCCAGCCCGGGCAGCTGGTCCCAGTGCTGGGGAGAAGCTCTGGGGGGAAGGAGTCACCCTGAGCAGGGCAGGTGCTGCTGCTGAGAGGGGCTGGGTGGGGCAGGGCTGCTCCCAGCTCCACACCTGCCTGGGCACAGCTCCAGAGGACACCTCCCATAGAAGGTAAGCCTGGGATTGCTGGAAAGATCAGGAGCTTTACTGAGAGTGATTTCAATTTCCTGCTTGGAGAAGGAGGGAAAGTTGGGGTGATGGCAAAAAAGATTTTTGCATTTTATACATTTTCATATCTTCAAAGCTCTATAAATTACTATTATATAGTTGTAAAAATATAGTCCTTACTTAAATCTATTAAACTCTTTATAAACTCCATTAAACTACTATTATATATTTCCATATATGTAATTCTTAATTAAGTCTAGTACTTTTCCTAACCTTTCTCTTGGATTTTACAACAATAAACTGTCTCTCATGGTCTTTCTCCAAAAAAACACACTTCCTTTTCAAACCAGGAAACTGTCTAAATACATACCTGAAATACTGTGTTATTATCAGTCTTATTATTAAATAGACTTATTATCAGGAAGAGAACCTACAATAACTTTTTTTTTATTGACCAGAATGCGAGCAGTCGCAACAAAAAGTGAAGGCAAAGAAGCCTTTGGACCTACTCCAATGGGTTGACCCAGGGCTGTGTAACAGGGGAAACTGAATCTCCTCTTGGATGTTCCTGTTAAATATCCTAATTTATCAACCTTAATAAATTGTTGAAATCAGGGGCCGGGTGTGCTCCATCCCCATTGGGACACCTGGAAGCTTTCAATAAATGTCTGGTTTTTCCTTTACTGTTCTAAAACTGTTGCAAGGAGTTTTTTCTCTTTGGATTATGGGCAACAGGGGGATGAGAGATGCAGAACAGGAATTGTAGTCCCAAAATCACAGAACATTCTGAGTTGCAAGTGACACAGAGGATATACAAAGGAATGTTTGAACATTTACAGAGACTCCAGAACTGTAACTTTGGGTGGTCAGTCTCTCTGCTGGGAGCCTCCCAAAGGGCCCTCAGCCACTCCTCAGCCCTGGACAGCAGCAGCATCACCTTTGCAGGGCCCAGCAGAGCTCTCCTGAGCTTCCCTTGCCCACCTGCACACAGAGCTTGCCCCAGCCAGGGCCCTGAACACAGGCAAGTTTCTGTAGGGCGGGGGCCAGGGCCCACAGGGTGGGATGGGCTCTGTGAGTGCTGGCAGGGACAAGGCTCCTCTCAGGAGGGAATGTCCAGGCCCAGGGAGATGCTCAGGGAAGGAGAGGGGGCTGAAGAGAGCAGTGCTGGGGGCAGGAGGGCACTGTTGGTGTGTGGTAGGTGCTGGGCACAGCTGGGCACAGGAACACTGTCCTGAGTGCCCGGCTGTCTCTGCCCTGCCCTCTCAGGCACAGCACCACAACATCTTCTCTTGTTTCTGCACTGCCCTGATATTGTCACTGTTATCTGCTGCTCCCAGGGAGGCTCTGGCATTTGCAGCAGCTGAGTCAGGCACTGCCCTTGGCATTCCTGCCAGGCAGGGGTGTGTCCATGGGAATGGGCTGTCCAAGCTTCCCTGGCACCTGTGTGTTGTAGTGTGTTGCAATCTCTCGTTTCAGACTCCCAGTCCTTTCCCAGGTATAGCTTTCCTGTTCCCCTCCCCCTTTCTCTTCCTAAGTGATGTCCATCAAACTTAACAGTCCAGTAAGGGCATTGTGTGATTGGCAGAAGTTCAAAAGATGCCTCTCAGCCCTGGGCCATTGGCCTGTCTAAGTGTCATTGTCCCCTGAGACTCGCCCTCTCCCACCTGGTTGGTAGCTCACCTATCCTCTCCCCTCCCCCTCCCCCTGAGCTTAAAAAGACCTGGAGACCATGCAGCCGGATTCTACTGTAGCTGTTACCATATTCAGAGACCCTGGAATAAAACTCTGGATTAAACCCTGCGGTAGAATCCACTCCATTCATTCTTCACCTAGCCTAAGGACTTTCACCCGAGGTAAAGCTGAGTTTCTACCAGCCTGGACTTGTTCTCAGTGTCTAGCTGCAACTCCTAGCTAGCCAGAGGGATCTCTGTGGTGAAAAACCACAGCAGCTGCCTTTGGCCGAGCAGCGAGGGCCGGACGAGCCCAGACACATGCTATCCGGTAATATTGGAATATTATTCCAAAACCTGTGGGGCTGTGGGCAAAGCAATCCATGGGAAAGGGGAATGAGCCGAGCCCCCTCCCTGAGATCCCATCATGGGCACAGCCAGGGATCTCCTTGCTGCGCCCTTCCAGGCTCTGAGCTGCCCTTCTGGGTGCAAATCTGTGCCAGAGCCTCTGGGAGTTCCCAGAATGTCCCACAGGGAAGGGCAGAGCTGCCAGAGCTGAGAAAATGCTGTTGGGTTTGCCAATGGAGCCGTGAATGTCCTTGGCACATAGGGGTGCTGAGACCTTGCCCAGAGACCTTTGGAGAGGGTGAGACATTCAGGGATCCCTCTGCTCTGGGCAGGGTCTGGTTTATCCCAGGGTGACACAGGAGTGTGACTGTGCTCTGATTCCAGCCAAAGGTGCAAAGCCAGGGCAGTTGGGAACAAGCCCATGCAGCCCATCACCCTCCCTGAGCCACAGGGAATCCTTTTCCTCTCCCATCTCTCAGTGGCAAACTCTGAGTGCAGCAGAAATGCTGGGAATTCTGACCTCAGAGAGCCAGCTATGATGTGTGGGTAGGAAAACAATCCTTAAACTAACTCCTGGTATCTATTTCATTTAGAACTGGCATTGCAGAATCTACCAAGGCTGCCTGCATTAGGAGTGATTCTCCTGACAAATCCTGAATATCCAGCCTTGTCTCTCTGCCCCGTGGCCACAAATCCAGGACGGTGGGGCAGGGATGGCTCCTCAAGAGCCCTCACGCACAAGCCTGGCTGCCCCTGGCACACTCAGCCAGCAAAACTGGAGCTCAGACAGGGGCCTGGGTGAAGGTTTTCCCAGAGCAGGAACAAGGCTGGGTGAGTCACAGCAGGACAATCTGCAGGGAATAGCCCAGATTTGTCTCAGAGAAGCTTCTCCTGACTTGTCACTGTCCTTTCTCCATGAACAGGTCCCCATGGCCAGCCCCAGCAAATGTCCAACAGCAGCTCCATCAGCCACTTCCTCTTGCTGGCACTTGCAGACACGCATCAGCTGCAGCTCCTGCACTTCTGCCTCTTGCTGGGCATCTCCCTGGCTGCCCTCCTGGGCAATGGCCTCATCATCAGCGCCATAGCCTGCGGCCACCTCCGGCACACACCCATGTTCTTCTTCCTGCTCAACCTGGCCCTCACTGACCTGGGCTGCATCTGCACCACTGTCCCCAAAGCCATGCACAATTCCCTCTGGGACACCAGGAACATCTCCTACAAAGGATGTGCTGCACAGCTCTTTTTCTTTGTGTTCTTCATCACAGCAGAGCTTTCCCTCCTGACCATCATGTGCTATGACCGCTACGTGTCCATCTGCAAACCCCTGCACTATGGGACCCTCCTGGGCAGCAGAGCTTGTGCCCACATGGCAGCAGCTGCCTGGGCCAGTGCCTTTCTCTATTCACTGCTGCACACGGCCAATACATTTTCCCTGCCCCTTTGCCATGGCAATGCCCTGGGCCAGTTCTTCTGTGAAATCCCACACATCCTCAAGCTGTCCTGCTCCAAATCCTACCTCAGGGAACTTGGGCTCATTGTGTTTTCCATCTGTCTAGCGCTTGGCTGTTTTGTGTTCATTATTTTCTCCTATGTGCAGATCTTCAGGGCTGTGCTGAGGATCGCCTCTGAGCAGGGACGGCACAAAGCATTTTCCACCTGCCTCCCTCACCTGGCCGTGGTCTCCCTGTTCCTCAGTACTGCAGCATTTGCCTACCTGAAGCCCCCCTCCATGTCCTCCCCATCCCTGGATCTGGCTGTGTCAGTTCTGTACTCAGTGGTGCCACCAGCCCTGAACCCCCTCATGTACAGTCTGAGGAACCAGGAGCTCAGGGCTGCAGTGGGGACACTGATGACTGGATGCTTTCAGAAACATTAAACTGCTGGCCAATTTCTACAAATCACTTGTAATAAAATTCATCTTTGATACTTCTTATTGGTTTCATTTTGGAGGTCCTTTTTCTTTGTTTTACTTTTTTCATATTGTCCACAAAGGAATGTCCTTGTTGTGCCTTTTCTCATTTTGTTTCTCTCCACCTTCCCTGTGGCCACAGACTGTGTCAATGTGGGGCTGCGCTCTTCGTGGCTCTAAAGGAACTGAAGGATCTCCCAGGTAAGTTTTCTGCAGAGATGCCCTTTTGTTGCCTTCTCTGGAGCTGCAGCAGCAATGTCTGTGTGCAGAGCTGGGGGGAGATCAGTGCTGGCACAGCAGCTGTGCCCAGCAGCAGCAGCACTTGGTGTTGCCAGTGCTGCTCCCGTGGCCCTGCCCCACTGCCCTGGTGGCCCTGGTGTTGCTGTAGGGCCTGAGTGCTCTCAGGGCCGGGCACAGTCCTGGGGTGGCAGTGCCGGGGCTGCAGCAGGGACAGGCCATGGGCACTGCTGGGGCAGCGCTGATGCCTCAGGCGAGGCCCTGGGGTCTCCAGGCTCGTTGCCCAGGCTTCTCAAGAATCCAACCAGGCCAATGCTGAGCACAGAAAACCTCCATGAGGAGCGCCATGGGCAGGCTGGGGGCAAACAGCATGGCTGGTGCTCTGCAAGGGCCCTGGGGAAGATGGGAAGGAGCAGCAGAGCAGGGGCTGATCCATCCCCAGTGTGCTGGACAGCCCAGGGCAGCGTCCTAGAGCGTCCTCATGGAGCTGCCAACAACATCCCCCCTCTGCAGCCCTGGCCTCTCCCCCAGCTCACACAGGTGCCCCATCCTTGCAGTCACAGACACAGCAGCACTGGCTCAAGAGCCCCTGTTTGCATTGCACAGAGCAGGGGGGAGCACCCCCATGCTGTTGCTGTGGGGATGTTAACCTGAGGGAGCACAAATGCCATCAGCCCCTGGGGCCAGGAAGGGCTGGGGAATGGCAGGGAAAGCACTCAGCTTTGTCCTGGCCTCTGCAGTCAGCCAGAAAGTTTGTTCCCATCAGCTGGGAGTTTCCTGTCCCACTGCTGACGCTGTTGCTCAGAGCCAGGGCTACCTGGCAGCCACCCCCAAACTGCTCTGAGCATTTTCTTGGCTTCACCTTTGATTTCTTTACTCTTCTCAGTGCAAATTTTTTCCTATTGCCCACCCCAGGGGTCCCAGAACTAAACAAAGCACTCTGACAAAGTTGCTGCCAAAACAATTCTAAGCACATGGCAAGAATCACTGCCCTGGTCCTCCTGATCCATGGGAGAGCCAGGGGTTGGATGAGGGAGAAATGGTGGGGAGGGGACAAAATGTTATTGATTGACATCCATGAATGGCCTTGATATTCATATCTATTCAGATGGCATTAGAAAGTGCTAGGGGTCAATATTAATTGGACATTGCTTATATCAATCTATAAACTGGAAAAGAAAACTGGTAAATACACTTCTCTCTGCATTGTTTTCAATACAGTGTGTTCACTATGAAGCCATTTCTTAAATTTATCTAATTAACCAAAGAAGAATTTAAAATAGCAATTATCCCGAGGGGCTTTTCTTGTTTGAGCGTTTTGCACAAATGTTTATGAGCTTTTCTCATGGAATTCCTGAAGTGAAGAGCTCAAGACGGAAGATGCCCTTGGGGTAGTAAAATTCATCAGAAACCTCCAAGTGCCTGAGGATCCATCCCCATCAGAGCAGCAATGAACAGGAATGGGCCTGGCTTTTTGGCTGCCCCAGCTTTGGGATGGGCCCTGGGCCTGGAGCAGGAGCAGCTCTGAAGGGCCCCAAGGCCGGGGCTCTTGTGCTGCCCTGGGCAGATGGGATGGCAGCAGGGGCTGCAGAGCTCTCAGCACCTCAGCCAGAGGTGAGCAGGGCAGCCAGGGAGCCTCCTTGTGCCTTGGCCAAGCCCCTTCCCCCATGGCTGGGGCTGAGTCCTGTGGCAGCTGCAGCTGCTGCTGTGCCCTTGCCAGGGGCTGAGGCCGTGGGGCCAGTGCCCAGAGCAGCCTGGCCTGAGCAGAGCTGTGGGGCCAGAGGTGGCTGGGCTGGGCTGGCCAGAGGCCCTTGGTGCTGCCCAGAGCTCAGGGAGCTGGGCTGGGCTCAGAGAGCCTGGCACAGACACCATCAGTTTCCATCTCAGCCCGGCTGAGCGTGCAGGAGCAGGACTCAGGCCAGGCCTTGTGGGGCAGAGCCAGCACCTGTGCAAGGCATTGAAAACAGGCAAGTGCCCCAGAGAGGAGGCTGCTCTGTGCCCTTGGGGGCAGGGACAGAGCAGGGAGGGGGCCCAGGACATTTGTCAGCGCCAGCCTCTGTCCCCAGAGGCGTGGCCCCTTGGCAGCCCTGGCTGCTGAGCCCAGCTTTGCCCTGGGCTGAGTTTGGCCGTGGCCCAGCTCCATCCTCCTGCAGGGCTCAGGGCCTGTTCCTGGCCATGGCCAGCCCTGGCTGCCTCTCTGCTGGCCCAGAGGCCGGCAGAGCCCGGGGCAGGGCTGTTTGTGCAGGCCCACAGGTGCCACGGGCTCTGCAGGAGCTGGCAGAGGCTGCCCAGCAGGGAGGCCATGGGGCACAGAGCCCCAAGGCTGCTGTGGGCACCACGGCACAGGGGCCCTTCCCAGCCGCAACGCTCCTGGCCTGGGCTGGGCCTGCACAGGGGCTGTGCCACCATGGCTGGGCCAGCACAGGGCCACAAAGGGGTCACGCAGCCACTGCCCTTTGGGGCTGACAGCAAGGCCAGGCACAGACAGGGAATTGCTGGGGGTAGGGACAGAGTCTGATTGATTGTCATCCATGAAGGGTCTTGATTTTCATATCTGTTCAAACTGCATGAGGAGATACTTGGATTCAGTGCCAACTGGGGATTGCACATATCAATTTATTAACAGGGAAAAAACCTAAAAAGGACATAAAAAATGTTTTCTCACTACATTTTTAAATATAATCCATTCACTCTGAATACACTTTTGAAATCTGTTGAATTACCCACAAATTATTGGAAAACTGAAATCAAATTATTTCCAAAGGCTTGGCTTGTTAAGGTGTTCTGAGTGTTAATGAGCCGTGAGACACTGAATTCCTGAACTGAAGAGCTGAATGCTGAACAAGCCTCTGGAGCAGTAAAATTCAGCAGCAGCCTCCAAGTGTCTGAGGATGTCAGCAGCCCCCACTGAGACCATCCCTGCCCAGAGCCCGTGGGGGAATGGGCAGACAAGAAGAGCGTCCCTGGGGCTGGGGCAGCACAACTCAGAGGCACCAGTGGCTCCAGGTGGGAAATGGAGTGTGGAATGAGGCTGGGAAAGCCCTGCCTGGGCTGTGCCAAGCAGGACAGAAAAGCACTGACTCCCATCCCCCAAACAACCCTCTCAAGGAGACATTTAAAAGGAATTACAATTCTTTGTGTACTCTTAGTTGAATGTACTAGAGAAATACTGACAAGAGATTCTCAGGAGCTCAAAACAACCAAACAGCCTTTACTGGCAACTTGAGAAAACTAGAGGAACTTGGCAAATGGTTTAATACAATATCCAATCAACAGGAAATACCTCTCAAAGCATTAACTTGGCCAATTCAACTTCACAAACTTTTAGCCTTTTCACTTTTACGTTAACCAAAATTTGTAGTAGGAGGGAATCAGACGACACAGAAAGAGAGAAAGACAAAAAATATTAAAAAAAGCACACACAGCTACCAACTCCTGAATTTCAGTGATGCTCAGATGGAAATTCCAAGAGGAGGTAGGGTTAATATGTGTGGTTGCCTCATGGTAAGCATTAAATACCCCTTGGTCTTCCTGGGCCCTTCCCCCAGGTGGGACTTGGGGTCATTTGGTCACTCAGGAGCTGGGCTGGGGGCTCCAGAGGTGGCTGTGGAGCATTGCCTGTGCTGTGCCAGGGACTGGCAGACACTGCTGGGCTGGGATAGAGGCTCTGTGGGAATTTGGGTGCCAGGGCAGGGCAGTGCTGGGGTTCCAGGGCAGGGCAAGGCTGGACCTGCCCCTTCCTCCCCCAGACATGAAATGTTTAGAGCCAAAAATCTCCTCCAGTTTGTCACAACAGGCAATGTTGGAGGTGAAATTCCAATTTTGGCCAAGGGCACCTGGACAAGAAAAGCAATTCTTTCCCATAGGAAGGAAAGCATGGAGCCTTCCCCAGTGTTTTGGGGATGGATGAGACCTGACCTGCTTGAAATCATTGCCAGCCAGACTTAACCCGGCAATTTTCCTATGGGAACAATCGCTGGATATAAGGAAATTTGGAGATGAAATCCCAATTCTGGCCATGGCTGCCTGGAGGAGAAGGACAGTTCTTTTCCATAGGAAGGAAAGCACAGAGCCCCAGTGTTCCAGCAGCAGCTGAAAAGAGACCCTCAACATGCCAAGGTCAGCTGGACCAGTCAGGCAGTCCATGGGAGGCCAAACCAGCCAGGTCTGTTCTGTGTTCCCTTGGTTTTATGGGGCCCCATATTTTCACAATGATCTCTTAATTCCATGGGGCCCCTCAGTGTCACAATGATCCCAAGGATTCCATGAGGCCTTGCAGTGTCACAATGGTCTCCATGGTTCCAAAGACCCCACAATGTCATGTGATGCCTCTACACCATGAGCCCTGCAATGTCACAATGGACCTTTGGACCCTGGGGATTTGCTGTGTCACAATGGACCTCTGATGACACAAGACCCTGCAGTGTCACAAAGGCCTCTTGGTTTCACAAGGCCCCACAATATCACAATGGTCCTCTTGGTACTGTGGGCACCCCCAGGGTCACAATGGTACCACTGGTTCCATGAGGCCTCACAGGGTCACAATGATTTACTTATTCCATGGGCCCTCATAATGTCACAATGGTCTCCATGATTCCATGAGTCCCCTCCATGTCACAATGGTCTCTGTGATTCCATGGTGCCCCTCAGTGTCACAATGGCCCCTTGGTTCCATGAGCCTGTGAAGTGTCCTAATGGTCTCTCCATTGTTCCATGAGGCTTTTCAATGTCACAATGGACCTTTGGTTCCATGGAGTCTCGCAGTGTCACAATGGCCCCTTGGTTCCATCACACCCCAAAGTGTCACAATGGTCTCCATGGTTCCATGAGGTCCCACGGTGTCACAATGGACCCTTGGTTAGATGGGGCCTCTCAGTGTCACAATGATCCCTACATTCCATGGAGCCACACAGCATCACTACAGTCCCCTTGGTTCCATGAGACCCAGCAATGTCACAGTGCTCTCCATGATTCCATGAGGCCCCACAGTGTCACAAGGGTCCCTTGGTCTCACAGGGCCCCACAGTGTCACAAGGGTCCCTTGGTTCCATGGCCCTGTGCTGCTGCATTCCCCCCTCCCCTTCTCAGGCTGCCCTGCCAGCTGAGAAATGCTCCTTGGACCTTGGCCTTGGCCAACAGCCCCTGGGCTCAGCTCCTCTGCAGCTCATCACAAACACTGTCTGCTCCAGGCACTGCTGCTGCCCAAACAGCTCCTGGCTCCTTTAGGGAACTGTTTCTGTTCCCTCAGTGGCACAACATCCCTGTTCCCACACTGCCAAAGAAAGCTGCTGATGCCAAGTGTGGCGAGGATGAACCATTGCTGGGACTGAAGCCCCTCTCGTGGGGCCCTGCAAACAGCGCTCCAAAAGGAGCCCTTGGAGCTCTCCTGGGCCAGCGACTCCCTCTGAGTTGGGCCTCTCCCAGCCAGGAACTCTCCCGTTTGCTGCACTCGGGGATCCCAAACAACGACAGAGCCTGGGCTGATCTCCCCACTCCTCCAGGCTCAACCCTTCACCCACAGGGGAGATGCCAAAGCATCAGCAGTGAGCATTCCCTACCCTCAGGGGAATTTCTCCCAGGTGCCTTGCACTGACTCTTGGTGTCTGTGTGCACACAGGAGTGCCTGTGCTGGGGAAATGTGGCAGAAATGCTGCTCTCTGAGGGGTTGGAGTGCCTTGGATAGCTGAGTCAGTCAGGCCTGTAAGTGAGGTTAGGTTATGAGGCGTAAACAAAGTTAAATGCTGCTAAGTGTTGTTCTTTTGCTAAGTTGTTACCTTTAATTTAATTTATTAGTGGAGTTATATATTGTTAAGTGTTTTCCTCTGTTAAATTAGAAAGTCATAGGTTATAAGTTAGGTTAAATACTGATAAGTGCTGTTGTTTTGATAAAGTTTGATGTTTAAGGTATCAGTCAAGGTTAAGGTATAAGTTAAGTCCTCTTATGTTTGAGCTCTGTTAACCTTTTGGTCTGTATTCCTTTTATCCTTGCCCTCACTGCCCTTGTGTCACACACACACACACACACAGGGACAGTTCTCAGCTCATTTCTGGGTTGATTACCTAGATTCTGTTTGGTTTTATTGTTGTTTTGTTTCCTTTGTGGGCCTGAAGTGTCCAGTCAGGAGCAGAGTGACTCTTGCCAAGGAACTTTGTGGTGCTGTCCCTTAATATTAAATCTGCTTTTTGCTGATCCCTTGCTGGGGATTTTTTCAGTGCTTTCAAGGCCTCATTCGTAACAGGGTGAAGGAGCCCTGGCCCAGGCTCTGGCCCTGGGGGACACGAGGACGCTGCTGGGGGGTCCCTGTCCCCCTGTCCCACCCCCAGGGCCCCGGCCCCCCATCCCCGTGTCAGGCTCTGGGGTCGATCTCGTGGAACATCCTCTGGGGGAGGCTGCGGCACCAGGGGTGGGGGGACCCGGAGGGACAGGGGACCCTGCTGTGCACGAGCAGGGTTGGACTGCTCTGGGGGGAACTGTGAGGGGGGACAGGGCAGAGTGACCTCCCCAGTGACCTCAGACAGCCCCTTGTGATGTCACACAGCAACATGTGATGTCACACAGCCCCCTCTGAGTTCACACAGCCATCTCTGTGACCTCACACAGCCTCCTGTGATGTCACACTGCCCCCTATGATGCCATTTAGTCACTCTGTGAGGTCTTACAGCCTCCTGTGATTTCACAGCCCTTGTTATGATGTCACAATTAATGTTGTGATGTAACACAGCCATTATATGATGTCCCAACCTGGTCTGTGATGTCACAGCCCCTCTGTGATGTCACAGAGATAGCCTGTGATGACAGAATCCATTCTATTATGTCCTGCCTATGATGTCACAGAGCCTACTCTGTGATATCACAGGAGACTCCATGATCACACAGCTGCTCTGTGATGTCACAGCCTGCTCAGTGATGTCACAAAGCTCCTTCATGATATCACAGGATCTGTGCTGGGATTTAACTCTGTGATGTCCTACAGCTGGTCTGTGATGCCACTGAAGACTCTGGGATGTCACAAAGTCACCCTGTGACATCACAGTCTGTTCTGTGATTTCATAGCCTGCTCTACACCACCCAGTGTTACACCACCACCCAGTGATGTCACAACCCACTCTCTGATGTCACAGAGCCACCCTCTATGATGGCAGAGTCTGCTCTATGGTTCTACTCTGTTTTGTCACAGTCAGCTGTGTGATGTCACAACCCCCTCAGTGATGTCACAAAGCTCTCTCTGTGTTGTCATACTCCCACTCTGAAATGGCACAGCATACACTTTCATCTCACAGCCTGCTCTATGATGTAATCTAGCCATGCCATGATGTCACAGCCTGCACTGTGATGTCACAGAATCCCATCTATGATTGTGTAGCTCCATGACCTGTCACAACAACCTCTGTGATGTCATAGCCAAATCTGTGACCTCACACAACCCACTCTGTGCTGGCCTTGGCCTCCTGGGGGCCACCTCTCATCTGCTTTCAAAACACTGGGGGCCTCTGCTTTTCTTCTCATGGAAAAAATCATGTTTCAAGTCCAGGTATTCATGGCCAAAATTGAGAATCTGCCTCTGAAATTCCTTATATCCAAGGATAGCTCCAACACAAAAGCTGCCAGGACTGTCCAGGTTCCCTTGGCTTCCTGAGGGCCAGCTTTCATCTGCCTTTGAAACTCTGGGAATGCGTACTTTCCTTCCTATGGAAAAGAACAATCCTTCTTGTCCAGATCCCATAGGCAAAAGTGGGGTTTGGCCTCCCAAATTCTGTCTGTCCAAGGATTCCTCCCTGACAACAGGTCTGGCTGGCCTTGACCTCCTTGGGGCTGCCTCTAATCAGCCTTTGAAACACTGGGGCTCTGCCCTTTCCTCCCTATGGAGAACTGTCATTCCAGTCCAGGAACCCATGGCTGAAATGGAATTCCACCACCAAAACTCCCTAATATCCAAAGGCTGCTTTCAGACAAAAGCTGCAGGGACAGACAGATTTGGCTTGCCTTGGCCTCTGGTAACTGCCTCTCATCTGCCTTCAAACCTCGGGGTTCTTTGGTTTCTTTCCTGTAGAAAAGAACTGTCCCTCTTGTCCAGGCACTCTTGGCCTCAAGCACTTGACCAGTCTATAGGGACACAGGAGCTCTGGCTCAGTGGGGTGGAGACTGAGGACAGCAGAGGAGAGCCCTGGGAGGAATTGGAGGGTGGTTTCAGAAGTGGTGGAGCTTTTTCTCCATAGTTGGAAACAGCCGGAGAAAGAAAAAATTAATTCCAAGGGCAGCTGGGGATGTCCAAAGTGGACACCAGGAGAAAAGAATTTCCTTGCCAGGGCAGGGCCGTGGTGCAGCACGTCCCCAGAAGGAGCCTGGAGCAGCCCAAGGCTTTATGTGGGCAGGCAGAGGCAGGCAGGAGGCAGAGCTGTCAGCAAAGGAAGGGCCCAGCCAGGTGGGGCAGCTGGGGGATGACGACAGCCTGCAGGGACAGAGGCCAGGGCAGGGACACCATAGGACAGCCTGGGCTGCACAGGGCACAGGGATGGGCAGCAGCTGCAAGGCCCTTACAGAGCCAACTCCTGCAGCACTTTGGCCATGGCTGCTGGCCCTGAGGCCACAAGGGGACAGGTGACCCTCGCAGCCCTGGGGCCTCATTGCCTCCTTGTCCCTGCTCAGCAGCCTGGCAGGGGCTGCCCCATGCTCCTGCCCTTGGCATTGCACATCCCCACATCCCAGTGCCCATCCCGGGAAGAGCCCTGAGCAATGAGGGAGGGACAGGATCTGCCTTGCCAGGGGCTGGGGCTCAGGCCTTGGCCCTTTGCATTCCTGTAACACATCCAGGTTTGCTCAGCACCAGAGACACATATGCCTTGCTTGTCCCCACCTGTCATCAATGCCTCCAGTGTTCTGCTCTAGGTGGAACCTGGGGACATATTGTCAGTCTTGTCCCTCAGAAAAGTCTATTTTATGTATGAGAAACTTCAGTGTTTCAAACACACTTCAAATTCTTGAGAAGTTCTTTGAGCACACTCTGAGGGACTGAGTCTGATGCAAAGAGCAGCAGAGCCCCAGAGGGTCATTCAAGTCCTGGTGCTGTGTCTGTGCTGCTGAGTTGGGCCGGGCTTCTGGCCCAGAGGCAGCTCCTGGCAAGGGCAGCGCTGCAGAGAGACAGCTCTGGCCAGGAGCAGCTCCTGTGCACAGCCCAGCAGGGCTGGGGCACTGCCAGGGCACCTCAGGGACACCAGCAGGGCACAGACAGAGCTCACAGGGGCTCAGCAGTGGCAGGGGCTGTGGCATGTCCCAGAGGGGGCTGTGTCACAGCAGCACCTCTGTGGCTGTGTCATGGAGGCACAGAGCAGCTTTGATGTCAGCAAGGGGTTGTGTGACAGCATAGAGTGGGTTGTGGGAGGTCACAGATTGGTCTATGACATCACAGAGAGTTTGTTGCATGAGGTCACTGGGAAGCTACACCATCATAGAGGGGAATCTGTGACACCCCAGAGCAGGCTGTGGCATCATGGCATGGCTGTATGACTTCATAGAGCAGGTTGTGAGGTCAAAGTGTGTGCTGTGACATTAGAGTGGCAGTATGACATTACAGAGAGGGTTTGGTGACATCACTGAGGAGGTTGTGACATCACAGAGCTCCCTGTGATATCATAGAGTAGATTGTGAGGCCAGAGAGCAGATCCTGCCATCATAGAGGGCAGCCCAGTGAAATTAGAGAGTGGGTTGTGACATCAGTGGGTGGCTGTATAACATCATAGAGCAGGCTGTGACATCACAGAACAGACAGTGACATCACAGGGTGACTTTGTGATATCAAAGAGTCTTCTGTGATGTCACAGTGCAGCTGAATGACATTCCAGGATGACATCCCAGAGTTGGTTCTGAGACATCACAAGGGTGCTGTGTGACATCCCACAGTGGGTTGTGGCATCACAAGGAGGCTGTGTGACATCACAGGAGGCTCTGTGACATCACAGGGGCAATGTGACCTCACAGGGAGCTGTGTGAGGTCACTGGGGAGGTCACTCTGCCCTGTCTCCCCTCACAGTTCCCCCCAGGGCAGTCCAACCCTGCTCGTGCACAGCGGGGTCCCCTGTCCCCCCAGGTTCCCCTGCCCCCGGTGCCACAGCCTCCCCCAGAGGATGTTCCACAAGATCGACCCCAGAGCCTGACACGGGGACAGGGGGCCGGGGCCCTGGGGGTGGGGGACAGGGGGACAGAGACCCCCTGGCAGCGTCACCGTGTCCCCCAGGGTCAGAGCCTGGGCCAGGGCTCCTTCACCCTGTTACAAACGACGCTTTGAGAGCGCTGAAAAGATCCCTGGCAAGGGACCAGCAAAAACCAGATTTAATATTAAGGGACAGCAGCACAAAGTTCCTTGGCAAGAGTCACTCTGCTCCTGACTGGACACTTCAGACACAGCAAAGAAACAAAGCACCAAGAAAACCAAACAGAATTCAGTCAATCAAACCAGAAATGAGCTGAGAACTGTCCCGTGTGTGTGTGTGTGACACAAGGGCAGTGAGGGAAAGGTTAAAAGGCATACAGCTTAAAAGCTTAACAGAGCTCAAACATAAGAGGACTTAACTTACACCTTAACCTTAATTGATACCTAAACATCAAACTTTATCAAAACAACAGCACTTAACAGTATTTAACCTTACCTATAACCTATAACTTTGTAATTTAACAGAGGAATAACACTTAACAATATTTAACTCCACTAATAAATTAAATTAAAGGTAACAACTTAGCAAAAGAACAACTCTTAGCAGCATTTAACTTTGTTTAGACCTCATAACTTAACCTCACTTACAGGCCTGACTGACTCAGCTATCTAAGGCACTCCAACCCCTCCGAGAGCAGCATTTCTGTCACATTTCCCCAGCACAGGCACTCCTGTGTGCACACAGACGCCAAGAGTCAGTGCAAGGCACCTGGGAGAAATTCCCCTGAGAGCAGGGAATGCTCACTGCTGATGCTTTGGCATCTCCCCTGTGGGTGAAGGGTTGAGCCTGGAGGAGTGGGGGGATCGGCCCAGGCTCTGTGGTTGTTTGGGATCCCCGAGTGCAGCAAACGGGAGAGTTCCCGGCTGGGAGAGGCCCCACTCAGAGGGAGTCGCTGGCCCAGGAGAGCTCCAAGAGCTCCTTTTGGAGCGCTGTTTGCAGGGCCCCACGAGAGGGGCTTCAGTCCCAGCAATGGCTCATCCTGGCCACACTTGGCATCAGCAGCTTTCTTTGGCAGTGTGAGAACAGGGATGTTGTGCCACTGAGGGAACAAAACCAGTTCCCACGGCTGCTCCTAAAGGAGCCAGGAGCTGTTTGGGCAGCAGCAGTGCCTGGAGCAGACAGTGTTTGTGATGAGCTGCAGAGGAGCTGAGCCCAGGGGCTGTTGGCCAAGGCCGAGGCCCAAGGAGCATTTCTCAGCTGGCAGGGCGGCCTGAGAAGGGGAGGGGGGAATGCAGCAGCACAGGGCCATGGAACCAAGGGACCCTTGTGACACTGTGGGGCCCTGTGAGACCAAGGGACCCTTGTGACACTGTGGGGCCCTGTGAGACCAAAGGGACCCTTGTGACACTGTGGGGCCTCATGGAATCATGGAGAGCACTGTGACATTGCTGGGCCTCATGGAACCATGGGGACATTACTGATGCTGTGTGACTCCATGGAACGAAGGGATCACTGTGACACTGAGAGGCCCCATCAAACCAAGGGTCCATTGTGACACTGTGGGGCTTCATGGAACTGTGGAGACCATTATGGCACTTTGGGGTGTCATAGAATTATGGGGCCATTGTGACACTTTGAGACCCCATGAAACCAGAGGTCCGTTGTGACATTGCAGGGCCTCATGGATCCTTAGAACCATGGATAGACCATTAAGACTCTTCACAGCCTCGTGGAACCAAGGAGCCATTGTGACACTGAGGGGACTCAGGGAATCATGGAGACCATTGTGACCCTACGAGGCCCCATGGAATAAGCAAAGCATTGTGACACTGTGCAGCACCATGGGACTAAGGAGACCATTGTGACACTCTGGGGCCTCATGAAACCAAGAGGCCTTTGTGACACTACAGGGCTGCATGGAACCAAGGAGCCATTGTGACACTGTGGGGCCTTCTGTCATCAGTGGTCCATTGTGACACTAAGAAACCACGGGGAACCACTGTGACACTGCAGGGCTTCCTGCAACCAAAGCTCCAGGGTGACACAGAGAGGCCACCTGTCATCAATGGGCCATTGTGACACTGTGGAGCCAAAGGAGACCATTGTGACACCACAAAGCCCCATGGTCCAAAGGTCCATTGTGACATTGCAGGGCCCACAGAACAGAGGAGCCAAATGACATTGTGGAGCCTGTGGAACCATAGAGGCCATTGTGAAACTGCAAGGCCTCATGGAATCATTGGGACCTTTGTGACACTGTGGGGCCTTATTACACCTGGGGGCCACTAGGACATTGTGGAACCTCATGGAAGCAAGGCACCCTTGTGATACCTCAGGGCCCCATAAAATCAAGGGAACACAGAACAGGTCTGGCTGGTTTGGCCTCCGAGGGGTCACCTGACTGGTCCAGCTGACCTTGGCACGTTGAGGGTCTCTTCTCATCTGCTGCTGGAACACTGGGGCTCTGTGCTTTCCTTCCTATTGAAAAGAACTGTCCTTCACCTCCAGGCACCCATGACCAGAACTGGGATTTCACCACCAAATTTCCTTATATCCAGGCATTGTTCCCATAGCAATATTGCCAAGACAAGTCTGTCTGGCAGTGGTTTCACAAGGGTCACCTCTCATTTGTCCCCAAAACCCTGAGGAAGGCTCTGTGCTTTCCTCCAATGGAAAGGATCTGTCCTTCTCAGCCAGGTGCCCATGGCCAAATTTCAGTTCCATCTCCAACGCCGCCTATAGTTACAGACTGGAAGAGATTGTTGGCTGGGATCATTTCACGTGTGGGGGACGAAGGGGCCAGTCGATCCTTCCTCGGCCCTGTGACCCCAGCACTGCCCTGCTCTGCCCTGGAACCCCAATTCCCCCAAAGGCTCCTTCCCAGCCCAGCAGTGTCTGCCAGCCCCTGGCGCACCCCAGGCAATGCCTCACACCCACCTCTGGAGCCTCCAACTCAGCTCCTGAGTGACCAAATGACCCCAAGTCCCAGCTAGGGAGAAGGGCCCAAGAAGACGAAGGGGTATTAAGGCTGACCACAAGGCAAGCACACATCTTGACCCAACATCCTCTTGGAATTTCCACCTGAACAACACAGGAATCCTGGTACAGGTTGTTTTGAGCTCCTGAGAATCTTTTGTAGGCATTTCTCTAATACATCCAACTCAGAGGACACAAAAAATTTTAATTCCTTCAAAATCTCTTGTTGAGAGAATTGTTTGAGGGATGGGAGCCAGGGCTTGTCTGTCCTGCCGGGCACAGCCCAGGCAGGGCTTTCCCAGCCACACTCCACACTCCATTTCCCAGCTGGAGCCGCTGGTGCCTCTGAGTGCTGCTTGCCCAGCCCCAGGGATGCTCTCCTTGTCTGCCCATTCCCCCATGGGCTCTGGGCAGGGATGGTCTCAGTGGGGGCTGCTGACATCCTAAAGAACTTGCAGAGACTGCTGCTGAATTTTACTGCTCCATAAGCTTGAAGTGTATAAGGTTTTTCTTCCTGTTAATACATGGATATGGGCAATCTCCAATTGACACTGGATCCAAGTACCTCCTCATGCAGTTTGAATAGAGATGAAAATCAAGACGCTTCATGGCTAACAATCAGTCAGACGCTGTTCCTGATCCCAGCCCACCATTTCCCCCATGCAAGCCCTGGCACTCAGAGCAGCCTTTGTGCAAATCTGAGCTGCCTCCAGCCCAGGCTGACCCTGCAGCTTTCAGCTCCTTGGCTCCAACTCCCACCTGCTTTCCCTGCAGAAGGAGCTGCCCGAGACACAGAGGGATGTTCATTTATTGTCAGCCAACAAAGCCAAGGGAAGGCACAGCTCCATCAAATGCAAAAGTCATTCTTCTCCCTGGCTCTGCCCTGCTCCTGATCCCCACAGCCTGTCCTGTTTCTTTCATCCCTCCTTTTCCAGGGACTTTCTGGGACAAGGGAGCTCTGCTCAGGCTTTGGAGAGAGGTCCAAGTGCAGCCCCTGGAGTGGGAACCACAGCTCATCTGGTTTGTGTCCTTTGAGAAACTGTTAAGACTCAGAGGCACAGAAAGGCTTTTCTTCTTGGCCAACAGAAAAAAATGTGAAAATGATAAAATTTAATAGATATCCAAACCCTTCCCTCAGCTCCTTTGACATCCCAGTAGCATCTGGCATGTCTACCATCCATATGGGATTGCCATTCAGGAAGGATTTTAGACAAAGGCATAAGAAGAGGAGTTAGAAAAGATAATAATACACCTAAGACGCTAAGTAAGGAGATATTTAAGCTTCTGAAAGCTCAAAGCATTAACAAATCAAGGGAGATACGTTGGAATGACCAGTGAACTGCTGTAGGAGGAAATCTGGGAGAAGGGGGAAGGACATAGATGCAGCTGCTCTAAATGAAGAGATGTCCTTGGACGTGGCCATTTAACCAGGAGAGTTGGAAGCACCTGAAGGAAGAAAAGAATGAACTATTAGACTGAATGTTGGTGGCAAAGGTAGAGGGGATGATCAGTATTTCTTCTCCTACCATCAGTAGAAGAAAACAGTAGATCAAGGAAACTCCTGTTCCTGGTGGGAAAACTTAGCCATTTCTTCAAAGTACTCAAGTGATACAGATAATAAAGATTTGCTTATAGATGATGAAACTAACAGGTATTAAAACCTTTGCCCCTTTCCGGCCAGACAGCAGTTGTGTGTCCATGAACAGGCATTTCTCCTTGTAGGGCCCCAGAACCCTGAGGTGCCATGCTGGGATTGGCATCTGTTGGAGAGGAGCTGAGGGAGAGCAGAGCACCTTGCAAGCTGATGTCTCTGCTGGAATTCCATCCCCTCCCATTCCACAGCAGCCCTGCATTTCCCTCCTGCAGCCTTGGTCTCCAGCACAGCCATGGAGGCTCTTTGGGCTCTGGACTGTTCCTGCAGCCCCCAAGGGCAGCTGAGCTCTGCCTTTGGCACACAGACCTGCCCAGCGCAGGCCATGCTCAGCAATTCCCTGTCTGTGCCTGGCCTTGCTGTCAGCCCCGGCAGCGGCTGCGTGGCCCCTTTGTGGCCCTGTGCTGGCCCAGCCATGGTGGCACAGCCCCTGTGCAGGCCCAGCCCAGGCCAGGAGCATTGCGGCTGGGAAGGGCCCCTGTGCCGTGGTGCCCACAGCAGCCTTGGGGCTCTGTGCCCCATGGCCTCCCTGCTGGGCAGCCTCTGCCAGCTCCTGCAGAGCCCATGGCACCTGTGGGGCTGCACAGACAGCCCTGCCCCGGCTCCGCTGTCGGAATAAACGAGAGTGGTGTTGCCATTTTAAGGGGACTTGTAGGGGGACCCAACCATAATGAGTACCCTTAAAATGGTGCTGGTAGGAGAACCCCAAAAATCCACCCTGGGAGGCAAAACATCCCCTACAGGGGCTTGGAGTGGGGGGCGCCCATAGAAATGTCACTTAAAGCTGTCATGATCCCCCCTTGAAAGGGGCTCCTGTGGCTGCAGCCCCACAAACACCCTTAAATGGGGAGGAAAAAACACCCCTGGAGTGGTGGCATCCCCAAAAAAGAAGCCCTAAAAAGAGAAAACCTCCAATTCTTGTTCCTCCTTGAGGCCCATAAAGGGCCTGGAGGAGGGTCAAGATCCTCTTCTCTGCTGGGGCCTCTCCAAGCCAGGAACTCTCCCGTTCGCTGCCCTTGGGGCAGCCTGAGTCTATCCAAACACGGGAACTTCGCCCTGTTGAGCCCAGATCCAGAGTCCTGACTCCTGCACAGGGGCAGAGAAATCCCATCACTCGCTGCTGTGCATTATCCCTGCTGAGGCTCAGACACTGGCGGGGCACATTCTCTGCCTGCAGGATTCGTGCCTGACCCAAGCACTGCACTTATGGCTCCAGCATTACTTTTTAACAAAACCAGGGCAAGGAAAACTGTGTGTAGCTCATGGTATTTTACAGTGGCTAAAACTCCCTAAGTCATCCATCTGAGAGGTGAGATGCATTTGGAATTCATGGCATGGAGAAGTAGTGCAACATGGAAAAGGGGAGCATAGAAATAACGAGAGGAATCACCATCTTGGATTGTTCCTTTCCATTTGCATTTCACTTCTGCAAAGCTGTTTCACTTTTCCAGGAATCTTCTCCACAGTCCTGTCTGCCCTTTTCAAGAACCTTTCCTGGAGAACGAGCTGCAGCTTCTGTCACAAGATGTGCCCCCAACTGCACCTTCTCTTGGCTTTCCACACTGCGAGTGCAGCACGACTTCTGCAGCAAAGCAAGACAAATGCTTGGATTACTTGAAAACTTGTCCTTTCTTTTCCTCATGGGCTGGGGAGTTGTGCCATTGCTCAGGTTTTCATTGTGCCTGTTGTAACCCAAGACAACAGGAGGTTTTGTTGGGGACTTGCTGGGGAATGCAAGCCTGACTGAATGCAGAGAAAGAATCTCCAGGACACTCTGGGAGCTCCCTGGGCTGGGCTCAGGTTCCCGCTTGGACTCTGCAGAGGGCTGGGCTCCAATTGGGATCAGCAGCAACTGGAAATACCTCTGGGAATCTCCATTTTCTGCTGCTCTGAGGAAGCAATGAAGCCAGTCAAGTTCCAGTTTTTCTTCCTCCTGGTGGACTTTTTCATTTGATTTGCCACTCCAGAGGCAATTTCTGTGATGGTCTCTGTAAGTTGATTCTATTTCAACAGCACCAACACTAGGGCTGTGTTTGAGTGCTGCAAATGTGGTCTGTGAGGCTTTCACTCGCCTGGACTTAGTGCTCAAGGACTTGCGAGCATTTAATCTCTGCTAATCATGATATCTGTGACAAAACCCCTGAGTTCACCATCACAAAAACCACAGTGGGTAGCAGTGATTGAAAGAGGCAAGTGTAGTTGTACTGATCAAATTCGGGTGGCAAGCAGAAGAGGGCCAAGAGCAGCCGTGATCTCCAATTCCCAAGGCAGAGGCTGCAGCGGCGTCCTGCTCTCAGCTCAGGTTGAGTCAATGAGTGCTGAAAAGAACACTGGAACCTGATCCTTTCTGTCGCTGTCGAGGCGGTCACGACACAAAGTAGAGACTACAAGCAGTTTCAGTTGGCAACTTTTTATTTCTGAACATGGTTGATTTTTTATACACTGTTCAGTTGTTTATGGTTCTTCTACTTGTACTATTGGTCACTATACATCAACATGATTCTATTGGTGTAACATAGGGTGACTTAACTAACTTTTTAAAAATACTTTGTTTAGCTGCAAAGGTGTTATTATTTTTCTATTCTTCTTTTCTCTCGGTCTCCTTGGTGATAGCCTTGGAGAGAGCTCCTTATCGGCCTTTTCATGCTTCTTTTCGCTCTTTTCTTGCTTCTTTTCGCTCCTTTAGCTGACAGGCTCGCTGTCAGCCCCTTCCCACAATTCCCCCTTTTTGTTTTTGAACTGTAAATACAGCTGCTATGGATTTTTGCAGGGCTCTTTGCAAAAATCCAAGCAGACAGGGGAAACATAAAACTACAATCACAACCATCAATAAAATTAACATCTCTATTCTTAATGCAATCATTCTTGTTTATCACCTATTTATAAATTTCTTTACTCTATTCTTAAGACTGATGAAATACATGTCTTGATATATGGTCTTAGCTAGTGTCATCTGCATGTTCTGCTTCTACTGCGGAATCATTCATCTTGTCCTTTCCTGCGCGCTCTAGATAGGGTTTTACACAGCGAGCAGGAACTCATTGAGGACCATTATCTGTTAAAACACAAGCATAACCCCTCCCCCAGGTTATTAGTTCTACTGGATCAGACTACATACCTGTAATTAAGTCTTTGACTCATACCTTGACATTTCTACGAAAATCTGGTTGCTTAGAATTCAAAGAGGAAAAATGGTAAAAGATTGGAGATAACTGTGAGTCAGGTAGGGGACGCAAAAAGTTTAACACATAAACTGCTTTATCTAATCTTACTTGAGGTGACTCCTGTTGCATTCCCCCTTTTTGTTTTTGAACTTGACGTTTAAGAAGACTGTGAGCTCTTTCAATGATTGCTTGGCTCGTGGGGACATGTGGAATGCTTGTTGAATGCTCAATGCTCTAAGCACGAAAGAATGCTTGCATTTTCTGCGAAGCATATGCTGGGCCATTATTTGTTTTCACATGACATGGAACACTTAAGATAGAAAAGGCATGATAAAAATGACGAATCGCATCACGAGTTTTTTCTTTTGTGAATGCTGAAGCAACTATTGCATGAGAAAAGGTGTCAGTTTTGATTAGATGGTGTTTTCTGGGCAGTACACTCTGACTTTACATGTCTTTGTTGACTACAATTGTAGCATTTTGCTGGAGGTCTTAGAACTGCAGCAAGAGCTGCCATTTTATGCTCGACTGAACTAACTTTTGAGCAAGCAGTAACCATTTTAGGCAATGTGGGTTCTCTAGGCAAAGTGTTAATAATTTTTTTACAGTTTGGGTTTGCATTTTCTTTAATCAATTGGATACACAATTTGTGTCGCAAAGTTTCATCTTCTACCTGTTTTTCAATAGCTGCAGCAAGCTTTTTTACAAATTGCAAAAATGGTTCTCTCGTGCTTTGTTGAATAGTGACATATCTCTGTTTTGGAGCTGCCATTTCTATTGTTTTGATTAAAGCATTCATGCTAATTTGCTGAGCTTGTGCTAAAATTGAAGGATTTCACTTTGCTTGTAAATCTGGGCTAGCAAAAGGCTTAGTGCCCAGTAAAGCATCAACACCAACAGCATGACGAGGGTCGTGCTGAGGCAACTGCATATTTGTTAAAGCTGTGCGCTTAGCTACTCGCTTCTAAGTATTTTGGAATACACTATATTGTACTGGTTGGAATAAGATGGTTGCAAGATGCATGATGTTATAAGGTGTAAGCAGATCTGCATTGATTACACATACTAATTGCATTACTTTTGAGGAATTGATACTATACTGAGCTACTTTTGACTGGAGATCTTGCACAACTTTCTAGGCAAAGACGTGATGACTATCATCTTGTCTTGCTCCAGGAGCTGTTTTAAAAACTGGAAAAGCTATAGGGTTATTACAAGCAACATTTGCATTGACACTGTTCTCTTGAGGTATTTTTGGAGCACTTAATTTTTCTATGACGTCTCAATTTTTTTCTTTAACTGTTTTTCTTCTAACAAATTCTCAAAACTCTTGAGGATGTCGAGAAAGCACAGTTACTTGACATGGGGGCAGAGTCTATGGGGTAGTAGGGTTAGAACTATTAGAAGATGAACTGACAAGCTCCATTTCAGGTGTTACTGCAGGCGTTTCATCAGTTGACTCACTGCTGCTGTCACTGTCAGGTAACGGAGGATACGACATTGCAGGTTGTTCAAGCAGCTCAGAGGGAAGCGGGGGGGCAGATGGTTGGATTGGAGCAGAGGGAAGCGGGGGGGCAGATGGTTGGGTTTTTTCCTCTGTTAAAGACATTTCAGCTAACTGGCGTAATGGTGTGGTATATACAGGCATTTTCGCGAGCTGCTGCGCAGGTGTGAGATAAGAAGGTTTAGGAGTCTGATAAGGAGCTACTATGGTAGGTTGCCCAGATGTTTTGGCAGCCTTCCCAGAAGCTTTGGCAGCTTTCTCAGAAGACTTGGCAGCTTTCTCAGAAGCTTTGGCAGCTTTCTCAGAAGCTTTGGTAGCTTTTCTAGAAGCTTTGAGAGCTTGCTTGGTAACTTGCATGGTACCTGGACTTTTACAGAGTTTTTCATCAGAGGTTTCTTTTGCCTCATCTCTCTTATCAGTTTCTGTTATCAGCCCCGACTCTTTGTCTGCACTCTGCTCTGCTTGCTCTCTCTTTGTTTTTCATTCTTTTAATGCTTTAAAGAGCGACTCCTAAGTTATCGTTAGATCGACAACAGTCTTATCTCCCGCTCGGATGACTTCTCACAGTCTGTCCCCGACTCTTTTCTATTTTTTAACACTGAATGCTGTGTCAGGATCAGTTTTAAAATCTTGTGATTTAGTCCATAGCAATATACTACGAAGGGCATAGTCTGAAGTATTAACTCTTTTATTTTTTAACAAGCTTTTCTATGTAGCTAAAACATTTTCTTCTTTTTTAGACAAATTATGTCTCATTATTACTAGTTGGTGGCTCACCTACTTCCAGGTGTCTTGATAGGAGAAAATCAGGTCTGGACTTCTTTGTGGTTTCAACTTGCTACTCTCAGCTGCACTAACGCTGCCTCTTTTACTACGTTCCAGTGGGTCACGGTTGCTAATTGCTGGGACTCCGTTTGAGCTTAAGGCCAAGGGTGTTATATCACGTCGGGGTCACCAGATGTCGCTGTCGAGGCGGTCACGACACAAAGTAGAGACTACAAGCAGTTTCAGTTGGCAACTTTTTATTTCTGAACATGGTTGATTTTTTATACACTGTTCAGTTGTTTATGGTTCTTCTACTTGTACTATTGGTCACTATACATCAACATGATTCTATTGGTGTAACATAGGGTGACTTAACTAACTTTTTAAAAATACTTTGTTTAGCTGCAAAGGTGTTATTATTTTTCTATTCTTCTTTTCTCTCGGTCTCCTTGGTGATAGCCTTGGAGAGAGCTCCTTATCGACCTTTTCATGCTTCTTTTTGCTCTTTTCTTGCTTCTTTTCGCTCCTTTAGCTGACAGGCTCGCTGTCAGCCCCTTCCACACCTTTCTGCCTCTGAGGGCTGGCTCAGGGCAGCACAGGCGGGCCCTGAGGAGTCAGGGCTGTGTGTGGGTGCGTGTTGCTCCGGTCCTGAATTCAGCTGGAAAAAGCCCTTGGGAGCCAAGGCAGGAGCAGGCGGCAAGGGGCCGGCGCTGCTGCTGCTCCTGGCCGGGAGCCCCGGCTGGGCCGGGCCGGCGCCCCCTGCGCTGCGGCTGCTGCTGCTGCCAGAGTCGGGCGGGACTCGGGCACAGGGAACGGACACGGGGGGACAGCAAAGGCCTGGCAGCTGCAGGGATGGTGGCGCTCGGGCCAGCGCCAGCACAGAGCTTCAGCCTGCAATGAACCCCAAGGGAAACGCCGGGGAAAGGCTCCATTTCAGCCTTTCTGCACTCATTGCTGGGAAGGGATTGAAATGAAAGGAGAACAAGCAGGGCCCGAGCCCTCCTCCTTTGGGAGAGCCCCACGCCTGGGGCTGTGAGGGGCCATGAGGGGCTGTAAAGGGCCTTGAGGGGCTGTGAGCGGCCATGGGGAACTCAGAGAGGCTGTAGGGGTCTGTGAGGGGCTGTGGGAGCCCAGGCACCTCATGGAAACAAGGGGCCATTGTGGCCCAGCAAGGCCTTGTGGAACCAAAGGGACCATGGTGACACTATGGAACCTCATGGTACCACAGGTCCATTGTTACACAGCAGCCACAGCAGGGCCGCAGAACCAAGGAGGTCATTGTGACACTGCACAACCTCATGGAATCAAGGGTCCATTGTGACACTGTGGAACCAAGGAGACTGTTGTTGGCAGTACGAAAGCTCATGGAACCAAAAGTCCATTGAGACATTGTGGGGCCTCATGGAACCATGGGGACCATTAGGACACTTCAGGACCCACTGGAACCAAGAGGCCATTTTGACACTGCAGGGCCTTGTATAACCAAGGGCTCCTTGTATCATGGCAAGGCCTCATGGACTCAAGGGGATCACAGTGACACTGTGGGGCTCCATAAGGGGCTCTAGGGTTCCATGAGACCATAAGGCCATTCTTACAGTGAAACCAAGGATACCATTGTTGCACTACAGAACGAAGGAGGCCATTGTGAACCAGCGGGGGAGCCCAGTGAGACTATTGCGACACTTCAAGGGCCATTGTGGAACAGCACGGCCTCATGGAAGCAATGAGACCATTGTGACATGGCACGGCCTCATGGGAGCAAGAGGACATTGTGACACTGTAGGGCCATGTAGAACTGAGGGGCCCTTGTGACCCTGTGTGGCACCATGGAACCCAGGAGAGCACTGTGACACTGCAGGGCTCCATGGAACTGAGAACTTGTGTGACAGTGAGGAGCCCAATGGAACCAAGGGACCACTCTGTACTTCAGGGACTCACAGAACCAAGGTGCCATTGTGACACTACAGAACCAAAAGAGACCATTGTGACACTGTGGGGCTTCATGGAACCAATGAGAGCATTCTGACACTCTGAGTGCCCATGGAACCAAGGGGCCATTGTGACACCACAGGGCCTCATAGAACCAAGGCAGCCATTGTGACACTGCAAGGTGTCATGGAAGCAAGGGGCCAGTGTCACACTCTGGGTTCCCATGGAAGCAAGGGGTCAGTGTGACACATCCAGGCCTGGTGGAACCAAGGGGTGGTGGTGATCCTGGGGAACCCAATAGAACCAAGGAGCTATTTTGAAACTCTGTGACCTCATGGAACCAATGGGCCATTGTGGCATTGCGCAGTGCCATGGAAACAAGGAAACCGTTTTGACACTGCAAGGCCTCATGGAAGCAAGGGGCCTTTGTGACACTGCGGAGCCAAGGAGACCATTGTTATGTCACTGGGCCACATGGAAACAAAGATCTGTTGTGATCCCACAGGGCCTCATGGAAGCAAGGGGCAATTGTGATTCTGCAGGGCCCCAAGGATGCAAGAATATGTAACAAGTCTGGCTGGCTGGGCCTCCTGGGAGCTGCCTGACTGGTCCAGCTGATCTTGGCATGTTGAGATTCACTTCTCATCACCCCCTGAAACCCTGGAGTTCTGTGCTTTCCTTCCTGTGGGAAAGAACTGTCCTTCTGCTCCAGGGGTTCATGGCAGAAATTGGGATTCCTCCTCCAAATTTGATTATATCCAAGGATTATTCCCACACAAAACCTGCCAGGACAGACAGCTCTGGCTGGCCTTGGCCTCTTGGGGGCCACCTCTCATCTGCCCTCAAAACAGTGTGGGCTGTGCTTTTCTCCCCATGGAATAAATCATGTTTCAAGTCCAGGCATCCATGGCTAAAATTAAGCATCAGCCTCCAAAATTCTTTATCTCCAAGGATAGCTTCATGACAAAAGCTGCTATGACTGTCCAGGTTCCCTTGGTTTCCTGATGGCCAGCTCTCATCTGCCTGTGAAACACTGGGACTCTGTATTTTCCTTCCCCTGGAACTGTCCTTCTCATCCAGATGCTCATAGACAAAAGTGAGGTTTGGCCTCCCAAATGTTTTCTATCCAAGGATTCTTCCCTGATTATAAGTCCGGCTGGCCTTGGCCTCCTTGGGGCAGCCTCTAATCAGCCTTTGAAACATTGGGGCTCTGCCCTTTCCTTCCTATGTAGAACTGTCATTCCAGTCCAGAAACCCATGGCTGAAATGAACAGGGACCCCCCCGGCAGCATCCCCATGTCCCCCAGGGCCAGAGCCTGGGTCAGGGCTCCTTCACCCTGTTACGAACGAGGGCTTGAGGGCGCTGAAAAAATCCCCAGCAAGGGATCAGCAAAAACCAGATTTAATATTAAGGGACAGCAGCACAAAGTTCCTTGGCAAGAGTCACTCTGCTCCTGACTGGACATTCAAGGCACACAGAGGAAACAAAGCAACAACAGAACCAAACAGAATCCAGGCAATCAAACCAGAAATGAGCTGAGAACTGTCCCTATGTGTGTGGGTGACACAAGGACAGTGAGGGCAAGGATAAAAGTAATATGTCCTAAAAGCTTAACAGAGGTCAAACTTAAAAGGACTTAACTTGTACCTTAACCTTAACAGATACCTTGAACTTCACAATTTAGCAAAAGAAAGCACTTAACACTATTTAAACTAACTTTAAACATATGACTTAGCAATTTAACAGAGGAATAACATTTAACAGTATCTAACTCACCTTATAACTTATATTAAATGTAACTATAAAGAGCAATATATAACAGCAATAATAATATTTATTAGCAAAAGAAGAACTCTTAAGAGCATTTACCTTAGCTTAGACCTCATAATTTAACCTCACTTACAGGCCTGACTGACTCAGCTGTCCAAGGCACTCAGACCCCTCAGAGAGCAGCATTTCTGCCACATTTCCCCAGCACAGGCACTCCTGAGTGCACACAGACACAAAGAGTCAGTGCAAGGCACCTGGGAGAAATTCCCCTGAGGGCAGGGAATGCTCACTGCTGATGCTTTGGCATCTCCCCAGTGGGTGAAGGGTTGAGCCTGGAGGAGTGGGGGGATCAGCCCAGGCTCTGTCGTTGTTTGGGATCCCCGAGTGCAGCAAATGGGAGAGTTCCCGGCTGGGAGAGGCCCCACTCAGAGGGAGTCGCTGGCCCAGGAGAGCTCCAAGGGCTCCTTTTGGAGCGCTGTTTGCAGGGCCCCACGAGAGGGGCTTCAGTCCCAGCAATGGCTCATCCTGGCCACACTTGGCATCAGCAGCTTTCTTTGGCAGTGTGAGAACAGGGATGTTGTGCCACTGAGGGAACAGAAACAGCTCCCAGGGCTGCTCCTAAAGGAAGCAGGAGCTGTTTGGGCAGCAGCAGTGCCTGGAGCAGACAGTGTTTGTGATGAGCTGCAGAGGAGCTGAGCCCAGGGGCTGTTGGCCAAGGCCGAGGCCCAAGGAGCATTTCTCAGCTGGCAGGGCGGCCTGAGAAGGGGAGGGGGGAATGCAGCAGCACAGGGCCATGGAACCAAGGGACCCTTGTGACACTGTGGGGCCCTGTGAGACCAAGGGAGCCTTGTGACTCTGTGGGGCCCCATGGACTCATGGAGAGCACTGCAACATTGCTGGGCCTCATGGAACCAAGGGAACTGTACTGATGCCGTGTGACTCCATGGAATGTAGGGATCACTGTGACACTGAGAGGCCCCATCAAACCAAGGGTCCGTTGTGACACTGTGGGGCTTCATGGAACTGTGGAGACCATTATGGCACTTTGGGGTGTCAGGGAACCAAGGGGCCTTTGTGAAACTGTGAGACCCCATGGAACCAAAGGTCCATTGTGACATTGCAAAGCCTCATGCAATCTCGGAACTAGGGAAAGACCATTTAGACACTTCACAGCCTCATGGAACCAGGGAGCCATTGTGACATTGAGGGGACTCACGGAATCATGGAGACCATTGTGACACTACAAGGCCCCAAGGAATAAGCAAAGCATTGTGACACTGTGCAGCACCAAGGAACCAAGGAGACCATTGTGACACTGTGGGGCCTCATGAAACGAAAAGGCCTTTGTGACACTGCAGGGCTGCATGGAACCAAGGGGCCATTGTGACATTGTGGGGCCTTCTGTCATCAGGGGTCGATTGTGACACTGAGAAATCAAGGGGGACCACTGTGACACTGCAGGGCTTCATGCAACCAAAGCTTCAGGGGGACACAGAGAGGCCGCCTTTCATCAGTGGTCCATTGTGACACTGTGGAGCCAAAGGAGACCATTGGGACACCTCAAACCCCCAGGGTCCAAAGGTCCATTGTGACATTGCTGGGCTCATGGAACAGAGGAGCCATGTGACATTGTGGGGCCTGGGGAACCATGGAGACCATTGTGACACTGCAAGGCCTCACGGAATGCTTGGGACCATTGTGACACTGAGGGACCTTATGACACCTGGGGGCCACTGGGACATTGTGGGACCTCATCAAACCTAGGGGCCATTGTGACACTGCTGGAACCCATGGAATCAAGTCACCTTTATGACACTGCAGGGCCCCATGGAATCAAGGCACCATTGTGACACTCTGGAGCCCCATAAAACCAAGGGAACACAGAACAGGTCTGACTGCGTTGGCCTCCCATGGACTGCTTGACTGGTCTGGCTGACCTTGGCATGTTGAGGGTCTCTTCTCATCTGCTGCTGGAACACTGGGGCTCTGTGCTTTTCTTCCTATGGAAAAGAACTAACCTTCTCCTCCAGATGCCCAGGGCCAGAACTGGGATTTCACCTCCAGCATTGCCTTACTGTGGGAGACTGGAGAAGACTTAGCTAGAAAGATTTTGTGTGGGGGGGAGAGGAAGGGGCAGGTTCAGCCCTGCCCTGTGACCACAATCCCCCCAGAGCCTCTATCCCAGCCCAGCAGTGTCTGCCAGTCCCTGGCACAGCACAGGCAATGCTCCACAGCCACCTCTGGAGCCCCCAGCCCAGCTCCTGAGGGACCAAATGAGCCCAGGTCCCACCTGAGGCTCATTAATGCTTTGAGACACTCAAGGTGTTTAGGATACTTAAAGGATTTTCCTTTCCATACTGAGTGTCTGAGAGGTTTTTGTGCCATCCTGGCCACCAGTTCTCTCCTCCAAGGAGTCCATGAGGAGCCTGTGTTGGAGAGGGACCTCAGTGGGACCTATGAATGCCTTGAGACAATTTGGGTGTTTCCTCTGACTCTGACACCTGGAAATGTTTGTGCAATCTCATCTCAGACCCTGAGGTTCAAGGGCTCAGCTCCAAATGCACCTTGGGGCTCATTGGGATCAAGCAAGTCCTGACAAACCACGGCTCTGCCTTGATTTCCCTCTGCTCTAATTCAGTTCATTAGGAGGGTTTCCTTTTGCAGCTAAGGAGAAATAGTTAAGAGAGCTTCTAGGAAATATGAATATCTATTTTAAAGGGTGTCTTTTATTGCTGCTCTTATTACACAAGAGGTGATTGCAGCATTCTGTGACTGATATTGATGCAGGGACTCTCCAAAGGAGCTCTGGCCTGCTCAGAGCAGCTGTGCCTTGAGGTCTGAGCCAGTGTGGACAACCGTGCTCCACATTCCCCAAGTCCATCGTGTCTCTCCTCACTCACCTGGGACCTGCTTTGCTTGGAGAACTGGCTGCACACAGACAAAGAGGAATTTTCTTCTTTTTTTTTTGAAGCAATCTAAAACTCCTGAGTTTCCCCATTGCAAACAGACATCCTCCTCAAGTGTGTGCCAAGCCCAAGGTGCCACCAAGAGCACTCCAGACCTGCCCTGGGCCAGCTCTGAGGGTGGATCATCATCCCAGCCTGCAGTGGGCATTGCAAGGGACTGTTGCCATGGTCACTGCAGTGACCCCACTGCTGGGTTTGGGTGCCATGGCAACTCCCATCAGTTCAGGTTTCCTTGGAAACCAGCCCAAGGAGCCATTTCTGCAGCCAGGTTCCATGGCCACTTGCCTGCAGAGCTGTTGCTGCCCTGGGCTGCCATGGCAACCCTCAGGACAAAGCGGTGCCAGGGCTGTTCCAGGTACAATTGCAGTGACACTCCTTGGTGCCACCAGGTGCCATGGCAACGGCCATGGGGACCCGTTCCTTGGTTTGGTGCCATGGCAACCAATGCCCGGACCCGCTGTGGTGGTTGGTGGCCATGGAAACCTGCCCTGGGCCCCTTGCTCAGGGCTGGTGTCAGTGCCCAGAGCCAGAGGGGATCCCTTGCTGGGGGCTCGTGCCATGGCCACCTGCCCTGTGCCGCGCTGGCCGGGCAGGCACCAGGAACCAGCAGCCAACGCCACTGCCAGGGCCAAAGGCCAGGTCAGCCAGACAGAAAGGGGCAGTGCTGGGCACTGTTTCCATGGCAACCGGCACTGGGGGTGACACCTGGGTCACCTGTGCTGGCAGTTGCCATGGAAACCCCTGGCAGGCACTGAGGGCACAGCCACTGGCACTGAGACACTGCTGGGCCGGTGCTGAGCACAGGGCTGAGCACGCAGAGATGGTTTTGTTCTTGCTGAGCTGCAGCAGAGCCAAGGCCTGTCCTGCCCCTCGTCCAGCCACGCTGGGGAGGGGCTGGGGCTGCGGGGCAGCTTGGCAGGGGACACAGCCAGGACAGGTGACCCCAACTGAGCCCGGGGATACCCCAGACCATAGGATATCATGCTCAGTGTATGAAGGGGGGGAACAAGGAGAAAGGGGGGAATTTTGGAGGGAGGGATTTTGCCTTGCCAGGCAAGAGGGGGCCCTGTTTCACCAGTGGGTAGGGTCACTACCGAAGACACAGACACCAACTTAAGGAATTGTGTCATTTATATCATTGCACAGCTGCAAAGAATTACAGAAGGATAAGTTCACCACAGCACATCATCGTTAGCAAAGAATTACAAAAGAAGCTCAGCAATCCATCCAGTCATTACTACCAAAGATTGCCTGCAGTGATTAAAGAAAGATCCATCAGCAGTTTTGCTTTCTGAAAGCCAAGGCACTCCTTGGGGGGAAAATGTTCTCTGGGTCCCAACTCTTCCTTGTGGTTGTGGCTGAAGGACCCGAAATGGTGGCCCTGCAGCCAAGAGTGGTGTGACACTGACACCCACCAGCTCCAGCACCCCAAGTTCTACTGACACTGGCAGGGATGGGAAATCCTCTCACACTGTGGCCTCTAGAACTAGAACAGGGTTTGGTTTCTCCTGAAGGGAAATCTTAGGGAATTTTGTCAAAGTGGTCCATGTATTCCTGTGTTTACTTTAACTGTCCCCTCACTGACAGTGACGAGTCAGAGCCCATGGACAGAGTTCTGGCCACCCCACAGGGTGGGCCCTCCAAGGGAACCCCATTCCTCCCAACTTCAGCTGAGAACACACCCAGCAATTGCTGACATGCAGTACTTTGGCTACCCTGATCTTTACATTTCCATAACTAATCATTCCATTTTGATCACCAACCCTTTGGTGAAACACTAGAGGTGTTTGTGGCAGACAAAGATTCTGGCTGACCATCAAGGTACAACTTACAGACATCAGCAGTACTTTAGTGACACTGTTCTTCATTCTTTTTTCTCAATCTCAGTCAAGTTAGGAACAGTAATTCTGTTGTCCATGGAGCTGGTGCCTTTTTAATTCCAGAATAATGCCCCCAGGCCCTTTGCTGTTCAGCTTTACCATGTTGTCTGTGCCTAACAAGGCTTGGGGGGCCCTTTCCCCTCTGGCTGGAAGGAGGCCAGGTCCCAGTCCCTGAGGGCCACCCAGGCTCCTGGATGGAATTCCTGTGCAAGTCCCTCAGGGTCACAGCAGCCTTCACATAGAGCCCCGTGGATCAGAGCATTTTCCAAAGGGGCCCTTGGGGCAAACAGGGAGATTTGGTCTGGCAGGATGTGTGAAACAATATCCTGTCAGATCTACTTGTTCTCACACACAACACTTGGCTGCAGGGACACATTCCCATTGTTTCTGCCCAGGTTTCAGGACTCAGAGTTGTCTTTCCTAGGAGCTGCTCCTTCAGCTGCCTCGGGAGGGCCTTTTGGCCTCCAGACCCACACTCTGGCTCCATTATTATTGGCTGGATCCAAACCCTTTTATCTCCACAAACAGTGGGGATTGGAGGTGCAGCTCCTTTTTTCACAATTGTTCTTAAAATTGCAATATCAATAATCACTGGGTTGAATATTTCACTGTCACTGGGTTGAATATTTCAATCTTGTTCACTATTGTTTAACAGAATTACTGTCATTTCTCCTTGATATTCTGCATCAATTCCTCCTGCCATGACATGAACACTTTGCAAGGCCAAGCTCCAAGCTAGCAGTGTCCAAAGCAAAGTGTCCTGGAGGAATCTGAATTCCTGTCTCAGTATTGACAGCTCTCATTTGCTTTGAATTTATCCCAATTCATTCCAGTGCATGAAGGCCCAGCCCTGCAGCCTCTGGGCTGGCCCTGCCAGGGGCCATCACAGCCACAACAATTTCCCAGGCAGTCCAAGTCTCACTGCCCATGGCTGGATTTGCAAATTGGGTGCAGCCGTGCACAGCCAGGGGGTTTCCATTTCCCCAGTGGGCCATTGTTAAGGGCATGGAGCACATCTGGGAGATGGGTTCTTCATGGGCACAGGTTCCCATCTCCTCATTTTGTCAACTGCTCTTTTAACAACCCCTTCAGCCGTTCAACCAATCCTGCAGCTTGTGGATAGCCTGGGACATGAAAAACCCTGCAAGTTTAATCACTGTATTTTTCACAGGAACAGACAAAGCACTCTGCATCACAGTATCAGCAAACCCTGTAAAAATAGCCAATTTCATGCCTTCTTCCTTTTCTCATTGCATAAAATCTCACAAAGTTGACCACTGACATTAGGGTCCTGGCCTATCCTGTTCAGTTGGGTATTTAGTGTTACATCCCTGAGCAGCCAAAGCTTCAAATTAGTAATATCAGCACTATTTCACATTAATATGATTTTATATGTAGATATATTATACAAATATAGATATAGCTAGATATAGACATAAATATATATAAAAATAGAAATACATATATAAATATATATATATTAAGGTCTCATTACACTATACATACTTATATAGTTGTATATTATATTAATATTTCACTTGCACAAATGCATCTGAGCTTAAGATTAAAACCTTCTTCTGTTTCTCCATGTGGGAGCATTCCAACAATAATTGTTCCTTCTGAAGGTGCTGTTTCCAATGTACTCTTAACGAATTCATCTTTGTCAGCCCAAACCCACAAGTTCTTTTCCTTTTCCACATGCAATTTTTGGATGCATTTTAAGACATCCAGAGGTGCAGCTTTTTTTAACAGACTGCCCCACTGCTCACACGGTGCTCCAACCTCAGCCCACTCCAGAGCCAGGGAACTCCAGGGAAGGGCTTCCCATCTGGGAATTCCTGATAGGACTGATTCCTCACATTTGCATTCAACAAGTGACATTTTGTTGTCATCTGGCCAGACTGTGCCAGTTTTGTTTAACCCGTGGGCAGGGTCAGCACCAAGGACACAGACTCCAACTGAAGGAATCAGTGTCATTTACTGCAGCTCAGAGCAGCAAAGAATCACAAAAGGAGCAGCTCAGCAATGCACCCAATCATCCCCACCAAATATTGCCTGCAGGGATTCACAAAGATCCAGCAGCATTTCCCCTCAGCCTTTACCATCCCCCAGATCCACACAGCAGCTGGGGGAAGCTGTCACAGCCCAGGGCTGCAGAGCCACTCCTGGGCACTGGGAATTCCTGCAGGTGCCTCCAGCCACAGGTGAGGCTCCAGCCCCGCTGGGAGAGGGCCCAGCTCTGACAGTGCTGAATGAACAAACTGACAGCACTTCCACTGCGGGAACATCTGGGTTCATCCTCCTCTTGGCTCCCTCCCAAAGCCTGGCCAGGGCTCCAGGAGGAACCAAGGCAGCTGACTTTGATCCTTCAGCCCCAAACAAGGCCAGATGTCAGATTCCATGGCCTTGTCTGCCTTCTAAACACAGAAAGGTCAATACATGTTTCACTAAGGAGTGCCTACATCTATCACAGTGCTAATGACCATGCACATTCCATTAGGGAGCAGATACAAAGATAACCTTTGGCTGGAAGGTTCATCCAGAGGCACCTTTGGCTCAGGGCTGCTGTCCAGGCCTCACTCAGGGCTCTTGTCCAGGCCTTGGCACTTCAGGGACATGGTTTAGTGCTGGCCTTGGCACTGCTGGCTGACCGGCTGCACTGGGGGAGATCAGAGGTCTTTTCCAACTGAAAGGATTCTGTGATTCCATGATTATATCCACTGCATTCAGCTGGGTGTGTTTTAGCAGCATTCCTTTGCTCACAAAGTTCCCTCTTGCCCAGCTCCTGTGGCCTGAGGCTTCAGCTCCTTCAGCTCCTGGTGCTGAGCTGCTCATGCTGAACGAGACGACTCGCAGAGACGAATACAGTCCATCCAATTCCTGCTGGGACACGGAGAGGGGAGGCTGTGCAAACAGGAGCATTGTTTGCTGTGGCCTCCTCTCTGCCCCTCACGCCTTTCAGCGCTTTGAACCAGCCAAGAGCTTTCTCCAAGAGTGCAATGGAGCAGCTGTTCCTGCTCCTGGGCCTGGCTCTCTCCAGGCTCTGACCTTGCCTGCTTCTGTCCCTCTTGCTGTGCCCTCTGTTCCCCCAGGGCTCGCTGCCTGCTGCCCAGGACTGTGGGACTGGCACAGATCCAGTGCTCCAGACCCTCCTTTCTGTGCCCTTGGAGCTGCCTGGGCACAGCAGCCTTTTCCATCTGGAAGCTCCACATGGACAGGGAGTCCCTAGCTCCGTTCCCTGCACAACCTCCAGGAGCCCAGGGCTGCCATCTCAAGTCCCTGCTGGCACTGGGGGCTCCCAGGTGCCTCAGGCTGCTGTGACACTGCTGCACATGGCAGGGAAGAGGGGCAGGGGCTGTGCTCAAAGTCAGCTCCATCTGCTGCTGCTGTGGGGTCATTTGTGCAGCCCTGGCCCAGAGTCAGGGATCAGATCCAGGCCCTGCTGCTGCTTCCTTGGGATCAGCCCCACTTTGGGTGTTGCTGTCAGGGCCAGCAGAAGCCCTGGCTGGAGCAGCAGGTGCTGACAGTGCCCCAAGCCCCGGGGCTGGAGGGGTCCCTGGGCTGGGGCTGGCAGGGAGCTGCCCCTTGTTCTCCCTCTGCCCCAAGCAAAGCTGGGCCGGGCACAAGTGGGGCAGCACAGCCAGCAGGGAGCCTGCCAGTCTCTTCCAGCCCTGTCTGCTCCGAGTTTGGGCCTTGGAGCCTCAGGTGGCCAAAGGCAGCTGCTGCTGGTCCCTCTGGGTGTGCCCGTGTTCAGCAGTGCTGCTCCATCAGTCTGTGCCCAGCAACGGGGAAAAGCCTCAGCCCTGCAGGGCCAGGAGCTGCCGGGCTCTGCCTGAGCAGCTCAGCCAGCAGGAAGGGAGCTGCTCCACACGGGAACCAGGAGCAAAGGACATTCCTTTTGTAGGAAATGTTTCCTATTTAAAAGAAAAAAAAGTAAAAAAAAAACTATATAAAAGGGGAAAGATAAAAACAAAACCCAAGTGTTTAGTGAGACAACTTCTGTAACTGCATTATAAACTAAATTATCTTTTGAAAAAGAGAACTCAGTTATTTACATAGTAAGTGTGCTGATGGCATGGATCCATCTTACTGACCTCTACAGCCATTTAAAAGATTTTGGGATTTTTTTCGAACATTGGTATTTGAAATTGTGCTCAAAGCAAAAAGAAATTGCTTTATGCCCTTCCAGCTCCAAGCAGGACTTGGAATGGAAACTCTGTCAAACCCCAAAACCCTTTAGAAGATGCCCTTGCTTCTCAGCCTGGTAATGAACTTCACATTCCCTTTCAAACTGTCAGGGATTTCTTAAGGACACCAAGTCCCACTTACATCTTTTTCCTCTAGTTGGGAAGTGCAGAAGGGCAATTCTCCATCCATCAGCTCCAGCCTGCACTGCCTCAAGAACACGGTCCACTCGCCAGCTTTGGCCCACTCCTGGCACATCTAGAGGAGGAAGAAAGTGCAACTGCACAATTCCAGCCAATAAAGAAGGAAGAATGGGACAGACAAAACACCCTGGGCAGATCCAGGCATTCAGCTGGGGCTATTGAGAGTCTGGGTCCTTGCCAATTGGATGTGAGTCCCCAGCTGCAATCTCTGGGCCTGCAGCAGAGTCTCACTCACCTGCCAAAGCAGAAAGCTCAGGCGCTGTGCTCGGAAGGGGCTTGTCTGATGCCAAAACTGTCAGAGCAATGTGAGGGCAGAGCCAGCCCAGCTGGGCCCAGGGCTGAGCCCAGCAGAGCCCTGGCAGAGCCCAGAGCAGCCTCAGAACCCACAGAGCCCGGCTGCAAGGAGAGAAAGCAGAAACTGCCCGTCAGCTGAGGGCTCCTGTCCCCTTGTGCCAAGGCCTGCGGTGCCCAGGCCATGCTGGCTGTGCCCAGAGCTGTGCCCAGAGCTGCCCATCCCTGCTGCCTTTGGCAGCAGAGCAGGAGGGCAGGACATGTGCCCAGCCTGCAGCCAGCCATGGCACATCCAGCCCTCAGCAGCTGCCCAGAGCGGGATGCTCCTGTGCTTGCTGCCATCTCCCAAAAGCTCTGATCCCACCCTGCCAAGCACACAGGGACCCACCTCACGCCATCCACAGCTGGAAGAAAAGCTGCTCCCAAACCATGTCCTCAGCCTTCTCCAAGGGCACGGCCCATCCACTCCACAGCTGCTCCCAAGCACTTCCCCATCCACACTGGACCACCTAGAACGCTTCCTCTGGAAAAACAAACAACAAATTATTGAAAAAGAGATTAGAGGCAAAAAGAAAACAAGAAAAAAATTCAGAACTCTTCTCTCTGTCAGGGCCTTGAGGAAGGGCCAACCCCTACATGCTAGGGAAAAACCCAGTCATGGGTGAGGGAAGCCCACACTTTCTCTCCCCCTCTGCAGTGCCCCCCAAAATCATAATGATCCCAAAGCAAACAAGGGCAGTGGAGCAGCTCAAGCCCCTCCTTGCCTGCACAGCAAAGCAGCTGTGCACAGCTTCTGGAGTGCCACCTCTGCTCCCACCATGGGCCTTTCTTTGTGTCAGGCTGGCTGCCCCAGCCCCAGCCCAGGCCACAGTGGGTGCTGGGGGCTGTTGGCAGGGCCAGGAGCCCACTCTCATTTCCTACCCACCCCAGCCAATCCACCCAGCCCTGCCAAAAAGCAGCTGGGCAGCTGACTGGAGAATGAGTTGCATCCTTCCCAGCAAAGGGGGAACCTTTGCTTCCCAGCCAGGCTAGGCAATGCCCAAATCTGGGAGCATTTCCTCACCTTTGGACTCACCTACAAATTCCTTGTGGACTTTGACTTTGAAGAAGGTGCCAGAATCAAAGTCCATCACCTTCAGCTGCTGGTGGCCAGGCTGAGGAAGAGCTTGTCACCCTTGATGTCATCCTTGCTGTCTCCAGCAGCAGCAGCAGCATCACCACCCGGTACAGCTTCTCCAGGGGCCACTTCTCCTTCCCTGCGGTGAGACCAGGCTCTCAGGGCTCTGCCCAGGGCCCCAGCCCTCAGGGAACCAGGACAAGCAAAACCAGCTTGGATGGTGGCCACCAGTGCTGGGCAGAGCAGCTCAGCTCCAGCACAAGGGCTGCGTGTTCCCATCCCATGAGCCCGGGGCAGTGACACAGGCAGGACAAAAAGGTCTGGGTTCCTTTGCTTCTGATTGCCCAGGCATGTGTGGAGCTGGAACTTACCAGGGCCCTGGATCAAAGTGTGCCTGGGGCTCTCTCCCTTCTGCTATGGCAGAGGAATATCCTGCACCCAAGGATCACAGAAAAGGTCTTCTAATGTGGGTCTGTCCAAGAAGTGCACGGATAAACACCACCTGATCAGATCTTTGCACTCTGCGGAGAGAAAGCAGAAACTGCCCGTCAGCTAGAGAAGGCTCCTGTCTGCTTTGCCCCACTATTCCCATGCCCAGGCCATTCTGGATGCGTTCAGAGCTGGGCCTGAACTTTCCCATCATTTCTCTGTTCTGGAGGAGAGCAGGACATGTGCCACCTCCTCAGCAGCTGCCAGAGCGGGATGCTCACGAGCCCGCTGCTGGCTCCCAGCACTGGTATTCCCCCCGTGCCCAGAGAAGAGGATCCACCTTGAGAGAGCCTCTGTGGCAGCGAGAGCTGGCCCCAGCAGATGTTCCAGCCCCTCCTGAAAGGGTGCTCCCCGCAGACCATCTGGTGCAGCAGGATGCCCAGGGACCAGATCGTTGCTGCCTCGCCGTGGTACCAGCCAAAGTGGTTCCATTCTGGGGGGCTGTATGACGGTGTTCCTATGGAATACAGATGGAGTTCAGCAGGGGGATGCTGCTGCTCCCACAGCCTGGCCCCAGCATCCCTGGGCGGGGGCTGCCTCAGCGGCACACAGGGTGACCGCTGCCCTCTCGCCAGCACCTGGGACTTGTGCACAAACTTGGGGTTGCAAAAGAATCCACTGGTGTCGTAAGAGGGCAGTCCTGGCTAGGCCTGACCATGAAATGCAAAGGAAAAACCCACTCTGTGCTGGCGATAAAACATGCCCTTATCCTCCCTGCCTGCATTGCCCCAAAAATATTATGAAGCCAAGGCAAACAGGGAGAGTGGAGCACTCCAAGCCCTTCCTCTCACCTGTACACTGAGCTGGCTGGGGCACAGGTTCCGGTCCCCCCTCTCTGCTACCCCCACCCACAGGGGTTTTTGTCGGGCTGGCTGCCCCAGCCCAGCCCCAGTCTTGGGCAGAGTGGCTGGCAAAGGCTGCCAGCAGGGCTGGAAGATGGCTCCCCACCCAGCCCCACTCTAAAGCAACTCAGCTGAAGACTCTGGCCCCTGCCTGGCAGTAAAAAGGAGAATCCCCGCTGCCACAGCCAGCATGGGCTGGGAGATGTTGGGCAATGAGATGCCAGCACAGGGAGCACACCCCTGTGGAGGCTCACCTGCAAAGTGAGTGTAGACTGTGTCCTGCAGGTAGGTGCCACAGCCAAAGTCGATCAGCTTGGCCTGCCCGGTTGCCAGGTCAACCAGAATGTTCCCTGGTTTGATGTCGCGGTGCAGGACCCCGCAGCTGGTGCAGTGCCGCACGGCCTCCAGCACCTGGCGGAACAGCTCCCGCGCCTTCTCCTCGGGCAGGAACCCCCGTGCCCGAATGAAACGCCACAGGTCCTGACACCGCTCTGGCCGCTCCAGCACCATCACGATATAGCTGGGGAGCTCGAGCCACTCCAGCAGCTGCACCACACCAGGGAAGCCGGTGGACACCTTGGCCAGCAGCACCACCTCCAGCGGTGCGCTGGTGCCGTCGGGCTGCGGGAGGAGCACGATGCCATCAGGGGGGGCCGATGCAGTGCCAGGCCTGGGGAAGCCCTCACCCAGCCCGGGATGCTCTGCGCCCTGCGCTGGCCCCACGCCCGCTCCCCCTCCAGCCGTCCTGGCGGCTTCCACCCTGCCGGGCCTCGGCTCATCCCCACCCGGCAGCCCCGGCTTCTGCCGCTGGCTCCGCTCACTCACCAGCTCGCCCCAGTGCCGGACGCGGTTCCGTGGCACCCTTTTGATGGCCACCTGCAAGCCAAGGGGAGCAGCGGGATGAGCTCGCCATCAGCCCTCCACCACCTCCTCCTCCTCCTTCTCCTCCTCCTCCTCCTCCGCCCGCCACCGGCCCCACCATTCACCTTGGCGCCGTCCGAGAGCCGCGTGGCCGCGAAGACGCTGCCGAAGCCGCCGCGCCCCAGCAGCGAACCCAGCCGGTAGCGCTCCTTCAGGGCCTCCTGCGCCTTCCCTGCGGGCGGGACGCGGCTGTCAGCGCTCGGCCCGGGGCCAGCAACGGCCCCCGAGCGCCCCTCACCCGCCCCGGGCCGGCCATGCCCAGGCGTTCGCTCTGTGGAACGCGGCACGGGAGGCTCGGGGCCGGCGGCCGCGCTGCCGAGCGGCGGAGCTCGGGCCGGGAAAGCCGCAGGGGAGGCGACGGGAGCGGCCGCGCCGCGTGTGTCCTCCGCGGGCCCCGGGAGGAGCCGGGACCGGGACCGGGACCGGGACCGGGACCGGGACCGGGGTCGGGACCGGGGTCGGGACCGGGGTTGGGGTTGGGGTTGGGGTTGGGGTTGGGGTTGGGGTCGGTGTCGGTGTCGGGGTCGGGGCCGGGGCCGGGGCCGGGGTCGGGCCAGGCGGAGGTAAAGGGCGGCGATGCCGCCCCAGCCCCAGGCACTGATGCCCGCCCAGCGGCGCCGCCGCCAGTACGGCCAGAGCCGGGCGGAGGCGAGACCGCGGCGGGACCCCCGGGGCCGGGCACGGGGCAGCCCCGCCCGGGGCCGGGGGCGGGCCGGGGGCATGGCCCGACCCAGCACGGGGAGAGGGAGGCGGCGAGAGGAGAGGGAGGTTGGGCAACGGACCCCGAGATAAGGGTGCCCGACAGAGGGAAAGAGAGAGAAAGGGAAAGAAAAAGAGTATTTAGGAGTCTCTGCTTCCTGCTGCCGCTCTAGCCGCTGTTGCCGCCACTGCTGCCGCTCCTGCTGCCGCTCCTGCTGCCGCTGCTGCTGCTGCCGCCGCTGCCGCTGCTGCAACTGAAGCACCGGGGCCGTTCGTCCCCGTGTCCGTTCCCCGCTCGCCCCACGAGCCCCACGGCCGAGCCCCGCGCGCCCCGGGGACAGCCCCTGAGTCTGTCCAAACACGGGAACTTTGCAGCGTTGAGCCCAGATGCAGAGCCCTGACTCCTGCACGCTGGCAAAGCAATCCCCTCGCTTGCTGCTGTGCATTGTCCTTGCTGAGGGTCAAACACTGCCGGGGCACCTTCCCTTGGTGTAAGGATTCCTACCTGACCCCAGCACTGCACTTACATCTTCAGTGTTGCTTTCCAGTAAAAACAGGGGAAGGTATTTTAGGGTGTCTAAAACTCACTAAGTCACCGGACTTAGAGGTGAGGTGCATTTGGAATAAATGGGATGCAGAAGTAGTGCAATATAGAAATGGGAAGCATAGAAATAAATAGAGGAAAACATCTAGGATTGTCTCATTTTCATTTCACTTCTGGAAAGTTGTTTCCATTTTCCAGGAATCTTCTCCTGTCTGCTCTTCTCAAGAACTTCTCGTGGAGAACAAGGTCGAGCTTCTGTCACAAGATTTGCCACCAGCTGCAGCTTCTTTTGGCTTTCCACACTGCACTGTGTGTGCAGCAGGACTTTTGCAGCAAAGCAGGACAAATGTTTTGAGAACTTTACATGTCCGTTCTTTTCCTGGTAGGCAGGGGAGTTGTGCCACTGGTGAAGATTTCATTGTGACTGTTTTTGCTGGTTTAGGGGAAATTTAGGGAGGAAACCTCCAAAAAGGGTCAGTCTAGAAAGCAAGTTCATGCGGCCCCTCCCCCTACTAATTCAGGAAAAGACTTGCCTGGAGAAAAGTGGAAAAAAACAGTTTATTTAACAAGTAAAGTATTCACAAGCATGAGAAATGAATAATATTAAATGAAACCTCTCACAGCTCTGAAGAGATTGCACATTCAGAAAGTCTTTTTTGTGGGTTGTAGTTGGCTCACTCGGTCTCTTCTAAGTCTCTCTGATGCTGCAATGCAGTGTCCCAGACCTCAGTGGGGCACAGGTGTGAGCTGCCAGTGTTTTCCTGGGTTTTTAGTCCAGAGCAGGTTTAAACAGTTCCAAGAAAAAAGGAAGTCACAGTCCAAGGAACTTGTCTGCCTAAGCTAGCTAAAAAAGAAATTGCTAGACCTGGCCTGTGGAGGCATCGGGAAATTTCCAAATCTGGGCACTGGTGGTCCTAGCAAACACCAGATCTGGATGGTGCTGGTGGAGCCAGAACTTGGAAATTTCCAAATTTTGACTTTCTGTGCCAGCAAATCACCGGACCTGAGCTGTGCCAGCACCAGGACGTTTTCAGATCTGGGCACTGGCGCTGCCAGCAAACACCAGATCTGGGTCGTGTCATTGCCAGTGACAGAAATCTGCCAGATTTGGGCTCTGCTGGCACCGGGAAATTTCTAAATCTGTGAACTGGCGCAGCAAATACAAGATGTGGGAGGTGCCAAAGCCAGTAACAGGAAGCTGCCAGGTTTGGGATTTCTGTGCCAGCAAATTGCTGCACTTGGGCTGTGCCAGAATAGGGAAATTTCCAGATCTGGGCAGAGGCAGTGCCAGCAAACACGACATCGGGTTCCTGTAGGTACCAGGTATTTGCCTGGTTTTGGCTTTCTTTGCTAGCAAATTGCTGCACTGGGACTGTACCAGCACCAGGAAATTGCTGGATCTGGGCACTGGCAGTGCTGGCAAACACCAGATCTGAGTGGTGCTGGCACCAGGTATTTGCTGGATTTCGGATCTCTGTGCCAGCAAATTGCAACTCTTGGGCTCTCCAAGCAGCCCAAGTTTCTGCATCTGCGCACTGGCAGTTCCAGGAAACCCAAGACTGGGGCAGTGACAGTCCCGGCATGAGAAAATTGCTGGGTTTTGTCTCTCTTTTCCAATAAATTCCTGCATTTGGGCTGGAACCACGAAATGTCTGGATCTGAGCACAGGCAGTGGCAGCAAACACCAGATATGGGCGATACTGGTGGCAGCACCAGGAAGCTGCCAGATTTTGGCTTTCTTTGCCAGAAAATTGCTGCACCCCTGGCAGGGGGCTGGGCTGCCTCCGGCTCTGGCGCCTGGCGGGCTGCAGCTTCCTCCTGGCCTTGGTACAGTGACCTGGGCGAGTCCTGTGCCCTGGGCTGTGGTGCCATCTCCGGGTCTCTGCTGCTCTCCAGGCCTCGCGGGAAACGCTGCATTGCTCAGCCACATTCCTGCACAGGAGGGATCTCCAACACATGCTGCGGCTGGATCAGACCTGGAGGTTCGGCGAGGGCCTGGTAAAGACGGCCCGCAAGCCCCAGCCTCAGGCTGGAGAAGCCCTCTGAGCACTCTGCTCAGTGCGTGTGGCTGGCATCTGATGCCCAGGGCTGCAGCCAGGGGCCCCAGCCAGCGCCCCACACGCCGCTGCCTTCCCTGGGCCACGCGGGCTCTGCTCCAGGCTCCTGTCACCCCAATGGAGCACCACCCAGCTGGGCTGCAGGGCGGCTCCCCGGGCAGCAGCCGGCCCGCTGCCCCCTCCAGAGGCCGGCGCCAGCGGCTGATGGCTGCTGGCCACCGGACAGGGCTCAGCGGGCAGGGGAGACCAGTGCTGGCCGCACGGAGTGCCCGGCCAAGGGGCAGAGCCTGCACCAAGTGCACCCTCCTGGCGCTCTCCGCAGCTGGCAGAGGACAGGAGCCAAGTGGCCAAGCACATGCACCATGCCCTGCAGTACCTGGAGAGCCACAGGAGTCCCTGGTACAGGCGGCCATCAGGTTCATCGGTGAGCCACCAGCCTGGGCTGACCTTCTCGCCCCTGCCTGGCCCGGCCCAACGCAGCTCGGCCCCAGCCCCAGCCGCCGCCCCGGTGGTGCCATCCGTGCCCAGCCCCGGGGAGCCCCGCCCGGCCTCGGTGCTGCTGCTGCCCTCTGACAGCCGTGCCCTTGGGTGGCAGCGTGCGGCGAGGGCCCGGCCCGAGCCCTGCCGGGGCCAGGAGGGCGTGTGGCCCCAGGGCTGGCAGCGCCGCTGGCAGGGAGCTGTGCCGCTGGCGCTGTGACAGGCTCTGTGTTCTCAGGGATGGCTGGGCGGCACCTCAGGGGCCACAAGCGAGAGCTCCGGCACATCTGTCAGGGTGAGTGAGGGCACAGGGCTGCCGGCCCTGGCTGTCGGGGGGAGCTGCAATCCCTGCCCCGCTGCCAAGGGCTCTGGTCCCTGTGCGGAGCAGGGCTGGCGTGGCTGGAACACACGTGCCGATTTCAGGCCCACGTGGGGCAATAGTGTCCGGCAGTGTCGGGCTGATCCCCTTGCTCCTTGCTCCCTCCTGGCCATGGCCAGAGCTGGCTGGCATGGCCCTGGCATGGGGGGGGGGGGTCTTCTCGGGTCCCTGCAGATCCGGGATCTGACCGTGGCTCTGTTCCTCTCTCTTGCAGTCCTTGAAGACAAGGCAGAGGACACCAGCCCTTGCACCAGAAGCCTGGCTCTCGAAACAGCCTTTGTCCTCCGGGCTGTGGAGAGAGCTCCAGGCTCCATCCTGCAGAAGCTGCAAGATCGCTTTCTCAGGACACGCATGAAACGGCCTTGTCTCTGGGGCCACCACTGGCTGTGCTGCTGGAGCTCTGAGGAACGCTGATTTGAGAGGCTCTCTGTCTGCTAGGGCCATCTGAGCCAGGGGGGATTTTTCATTTCTTTCAGATTGGTTTTTTTCCTTCTTTTTAGTTGCAAATTTAGGCTATAAATATAGAATGTGTTCTAATACCCAGACTCCCAGGAGCTTTCTTTGGTGCCCAGCGTCAGCAGAGCAGCCGGAAAGAAAGGGAAAACGGGTCCTTGTGCCAAGCAAGCTGCCCAGGCATGCAGTGGGGAAGGGGAAATGGCCAGAAGGCCCTTGGCCTTTGATAGTTCTGCTGAAGCCTTTGTGCTGGTGACAGAGCGGCTGGGCAGGGGCCGGAGCTGTGGGGATCCCTGCCAGAGCGGTGCCTGGAGATGGCCACAAGCCCCCCTGCCCAGGCAGGAAGGGCCATCTGTGTCCTCCTGCCCGTGTGTTGCTGGCTGCATTGCTGAAGGCTCTGAGGTGCCTCTTGATCCGGCTCCTCTGGAGCTCCCTCGGGGCTGCACCGCTGCCGGGCAGGTTGGTCGGGCTGGGGGAGACCCTGAGGGGAGCCTGAGGGGCAGCGGGAGGCCGTGAAGGGATGAGGTGCTGTGCAGACCCTGACGGGACAAGGCGGTGGGAAGGCACGAGGGCCCTGTGGGAGAGAGTGGGGTCAGGAAGCTCCAAGGGGACAGGAGTGGCTAGGAACACAGGCTGATGGGAAGCCCTGAGGAATTGGGTGTCAGAGGCCATCAGCAGCCCTGTCACGAACCGTCCTTATTGACGGATTTAGTAATGATTCGTTTCCAAAGAATTTCTCAGTACAAAATACCACCACGGCAAAGGGGGTTTGCAGTAACAATCAAAACAGTGTACTTTATTGAATGATTACAGCAAAAATGCGTGTGAGGGAAAAGAGGGAAAGCAGGGAAAGCATATGGAGAAGTAGGGGAGTAAAGAGAAAAGAGGAGGCTATAGCTACCGCCCGTGGAAGTGACGGGGTCCTTTGGTGTCCAGCTGAGGTTCCATCAGTCGAGGAGTCGTTCCAAGCACGGGGAACATCTTCGAATTGGGCTAGCTAACCTGGGGGTTTTTATCCTATGGAGAATTGTGAAAGGGGGGGGGTGGAAATAATGCAATAGTTTCAAATCAGCTGTGGGCAGAAGCCATTGTCTTCTTGGTCCAATAGTCCCAATAATCACTACCCGCAAGCAAACATCACAGTCTGTACCCGCAAGCAAACATCACAGTCTGTTCTGTTCCCCCCGCCAGTTCCCCCCAGGTTTCAGTCTCAATCCTTGGGAAGAAAAGGAGTTTTCTGTATGTGAGGGTTTCATGTCTCAGTCCTTGGAGAAGAGGCTTCTCCCATCTCAGTCAGTCAGTCACAGTGGTTGCAGAACAGATGAAGGGTCTTCTGTGTGGACCACCTAAAGATTATTACAGAAATGAGTCTATCCAAGCTGAGAGGTAGGGAAATTCCAAGGCTTGTTGTTGCAAAACGGGTCAAGGTGCTCCTTTGCACAATTACTTGGCAGGCTGGGAGTTATGTCTCGGCCTTGTAAGCTTGGCAGACTTTTATCCAACCTGGATATCAAACAGGATCTTTCGGTGGTCACAGTTTCTGTCCTTTTTCATGATGAAAATCATGAGACAAATGAGAGAAATTTCAGACAGACTATCACAGCAGCCCAGCTGTGGGGCCCTTCACGGGAGGAAAGCTCATCCACAGCAGAGAGGGTGATGTGCCCCATCAAAGGGCCCCCCAAAGGGGTCCCCAGACCCTGCACCAGAGCACTGCAGCGTGACACCACAGACCCTCAGTGCAGCAAGGGACAGCGTCCCACTGGCCTCCTGCAAGGGAGGCACCTGGGCATTCCCACCTGCCCAAAGCATGCATTAATCCAGGGAATGCCACACTGCTCAGGAGGGGTGGCAGTGTGCTGTGGGACCCTCATCACCACGGTGACGAGATGGAGGAGAGCAGCGAGACAAGGCTGGGGCCCTTGGAGGGGTGATCATGCTGTCACACATAAACCCTGTCACTGCCTCCCTGTCCCCCACCGCCCACGCACACTTCTTTCTCCTCCTTTCTTTTTATTTCTCTTTGCCTCTTTTACTATTCAATAAAATACACCAATTTAGCACAAATCCCAAAACAGCCATCGCAGCTGACAAATGGCATTTCTTGCAGATTGCCACAGCCACACTGCTGATCCACAAATACACGAGAATCAATTTCAGCTGAAAAATGTCATTTATTACAAATTGCTACAGCTGCAATGACAATACGGAACTATACAGATCTCAATTTAGGTAAAATCAGAAATTTATTAGATTATTACAATCAGTCCATGTTAAAATGTACAAATGCTAACTTCAGTTAACAAAACTGAATTTATTGCCAACCTCTACAACAACTCACTATACACAAAGATCAATTAGGCAATTAACAACTTAATTTATTACATATAACTACAAACGTATATACAGAAATACAGCCTAGACAGAAATACAAAAATATGCACTCCCTGACTCAATAGCCCTGTACCAAGAACTCACAAAATTATACATAGAACGGTTAGAATTACACAACTATACCACTCCATACATGATGAAATCTAAATAAATACAAATATATACGTAAATATATAGAAATATATCTATAAAAATATACAGATGTAAATATAGATTAATTATTACGTATTATATACAATGTATATATAAAAGGATGGATAACAAAAACCTATCTAGAAACACAAAAATATCACTGTGCCAAGCTAATTATCAATAAAAATGCATCAATACAAATATACAGCTGTACATATGCATCCATATAAAAATATCAAGCCAGACATATATACCTATGCAAACACCCATATAACTATTTAAAGACCCACATGCCTAAAACTGCATCAACAGAAATAAACAGCAACCCAACTTTACACACAGGAAACAGAACTAAACACAGATACAACAACATCCATGTATACTTAGATATATATATATATACACACACATATATGTGACTACAAACATATATGTATGTATACTCATACATATATACAGAGCATACACCCCTAAATAACATACATACAGAAATAATCCTATGCAAATAGCAAGCCACATAGATAGATATCCAAATGATAATCCCTCTCTATGTGCAATTCTAGACATGACTACACAGAGCTCCAACAGAGGGATCCCAGCTGTCCCATCTTCAAAGTCTCTCCCTCGGTCTCCTCCTCCCGTGCAGAGCAGCTCTCCTGGACAGGGACAGCAGATGGGACATCTGGCAAGCAAAGGGAACACTGAGTGAGTATGGGGACGCTTCCCTTGGCAGCAGCTGCACTTCCATCAGGGAAGAGGAAATCTCAGAGCCTCCCCAGGAGGCTCGGACAGAAAAAGCAGCCGAGCGGGCCAGGCTGTGGTGAGCGCAGCCGCGGCGGGACCGTCCCGCAGCCCCGGCAGCCCGGCACAGCCGGCACAGCTCCCGGCCCTGCCGGCACGGCTGCCTTGCCCAAGGACAGCCCCTGTGCCGGCCGGGGCAGCTGCACTGAGCAGCCCCAGTACGGGCAGGGCCCGCTCCTGCCCCACCGGGCAGTGCCCACGGCCACAGCCCACGCCGCCCCCAGCCCCACCCTGCCTGCCCGGGCCTGGGGCCTCACCCGGGCTCTCTCCAGGCCGGCAGCAGCAGGTCCCCACTCACTGCTCTTGCTGCTGGCCTTCCGCTTCTCCCTGCTGCCTCCCGTCAGTCTCCGGCTGTCCTCAAGGTCTCAGTTGCAGCTGTGGCAAAAGTGGAGGCTCTGGAATTGGTTCCAAGGCCTGGCAGAGCTGCAGTCCCGCAGCCCTCTGTGCTCCCTGCTGGCCCTCTCCATCCCCTCAGCCCCGCCATGCTCTCGCTGAACCCCCAGCCCCCTTCAGTTTCTTCAGCCCCCACAGTCCTCTCATGCCCTCAGTCCCTTCTGAGCCATCCTGTCCCCCGAGACCCGCCAGCCCCTCAGCCTGTGCCACTTCCTTGTCACCTCCAATGCCACCATGGCCCTCGGCTGCCCCACAGCCCTCAGCCCCAGCAGCAGCTCAGGGTGCCCGTCCCTTCAGCGCCACCGCCCCCTCAGCCCCCTCAGCCCCCTCTGTCTCACCATCCTCCAGCAGCTCCTCAGGGCACAGTGCCTGGGGCCAGCGGCAGCTCCCAGCGCTCCAGGGACAGCCGGGGCTGCAAGTGCTGCTCCGCCCGGCCCAGCCGCCAGCTCAGAGCCAGCACAGGGAGAGGGGACACAGGGGGCACAGGGGGAAAAGAGAGAGGTGAGAAAGGCAGCCAAGGGGGAAAGAGGTAAAAATGCAGCCCAGGCCTACACAGCTCAATCTCTGCATCTAAACTTCCACATACCCCTAATGAAATAACCATGCCCATTTCTAGATTGATATCTAAGCATATAAATGTAGACATCTAAATGTAGGCATGTAAATGTAGGCATCTAAATTCAGGCATCTAAATGTAGACGTCTAAATGTAGGCATGAAAATGTAGGCATCCACATGTAGACGTCTAAATGAAGATGTCTAAGTGTAGGCATCTAAATGCAGACATCTAAATGTAGGCATCTAAATGCTAATCCAGAAATATAAAAATGTAAATCTCCCAATCTGTAAATGTAACTACCACCACACAAATATAATTCTATCCCATCTATAATGAAATATATCAATTTAAATATAGAGATGTATATATATATGCACATATAGACACCCCTCTATAAATCTATAAATGTAACTATATGGATAAAGAAACAGAACTATCAAAATCTTTGAATCTGTGTATACACACAGGGATTCCACCTGCCCGATGGTCACAGGCTCTCCGTCTGACCCTTCTTCCCATGCAGGGCAGCCCTGCTGGCAAGGCAGATCAGGTGGGTGTCTGGGAAGCAAAGGGAACACTGAGTCAATATTGGCCTCTATGCATCTTTCCCTTTGGAAGTAACTGTCCCTCTATCAAAGACTGTAAAGATGGCTGGAAAGGCAGACTCTCACTTGGCAATTTGAAGCCTGCTCTTCAAAGAGCTGGAATTCTTCCAAGTGTTCAAAACTTCTGAAGTTTTGAGGAGATATCCCAATAAACTCAAAGCACTCCCAGTGCAAAGAGCCCCCAGGAGAGCTTGAAACACAGACAGTCCCAGCTGGCACAAAGAAGCCCAGCCTTGTTCTTCCTCTGTGCTGACAGAGAGACCTCAGTCCTCACTGCAATGGCTGAAGCTGAAGGTGCTGGGAGCTGAGTCATGAACCAGCTCCATCACCTGGCATCTACCAACTGCCCTCTGCAGTGAGCAACAGCTCCTCCAAAACAACCACCAGCTCTGGGAGGAACAGCTGTGTGACAAATGACCAGATAATATTGGCTTTGCCATTTATGTATTAGCTTATGCATGCTGTTAGTGATTGTAAGTATTTAGAAATAGCATCAGTTATAACTTTTTTAGCTGCTTTATAGTAAAATAGAATCTATCAGCTTAAGTGTGCACTGTGTTGCTCATAGAAAAAGTAGTGTCATGAATATAATATCTATGAATCACTTATGGGGACAATCGTGTGATGAATGTATTGTGTTCTAGACCTTAGCAAAGCATAAGGAGAAAAAAAGGCTTTTGTGTAGCTAAAAGCAGTGTAAGGCCATCCACTGAACCCCCTGTCCAAGTTATAAGATAACCCTGACACAAACCAGAGCACCAGAGGACAATTAGAGGACACCATGTTAAATTTAAGGAGGACATACTAAACCCTTATCAGAGGATGTGAAAGAGCAGGATGGAGACACAGGAAGAAATAAAATATATTGACCTGACACCCAGGATGTCATGCAGATAAGCCTGAGTGTGAAGAAATTTAACAAAGGAGTTCCCAAGACATCAGAAAGTTCCCAGGAATGTTTGAATAATGCATGAAACACATGAATATGCTTGCATCTCAGCAGTGTAACAGTATGATGAAAACAGTGTCTCTATACATCAGGTGTTCTTTGGCTGCTGGCAAGGAGAACCCCAGCACAGCAAATATTGTCATTTTTTATCCTATGAGTATTAAACTTTTAAAACTTCTAAGCAGTGAATTCTGTGCTTCACAGCTGTGAAGGAAAGAGCTCCCTACCAGGCCTGCAGGCTGAACCAGCTTTGCTCAAGAATGCAGATCCAAAGTGCTCTCTTTCTCCTTTAGCTCTTCCTTTATTTGGGGTAATTTCAGTTTTTCATTGAGCTGCTGGATTGGCTAATGATTTCCTTGCCCTCAGAGCTTCTGCTGCTTGTATTTTTAATGTATCTCACTACACCGATCAGCAGACTGGCACTACATTGATTTAATGCTTGGAGACAAAAAGCTCGGACTTCTACACTGACTTTTTGCTGGGCTTTCCTCTCTTGCTTCAAGAGTCACTCAGTGTTGCCTCCAGAGCACTGACACCCTGCAGCAAACTTATCCATGGACATCAGCACAAAGCTGGGACACCCGGCTTGGTGACACAAGTCCCACAAGGTCAGGTTTATTCCTGCTCTCTTGCCCCAGCAGAGGACTCAGTGTCAGAGCCTCTGGAGAAGCGTGGAGGGCAGGGCTCAGGCAGGTGGTGCCAGGGCAGGATTTGAACTAAAGGCACCAGGAAGCACCAAGCCTGCAGACAGGAACTCAACCCTTCTCATCTCCCTTCCTGCCAGAGGCAGGCTCAGAGCAGCCATCTCACACCTCTCTAAACCAAAGGGGGCTCTGTCCTTACCAGGCTCCTCGGGCTCCTGGGAATTGTTCCTGCAGCTCTCAGTGCTAGGCAAAGCTCCCTCTGCTGCAGCTCTGTCCACAGGCTCCCCTCCTGAAGACTCAGGGGCAACAGTAATATTCCCCTAGAAAGAGAAAGAGAAAGGGAGAAACCCGTCTCACCACTTACACAAAATATCTGGTCCAAAAACTCCCCAGCTCAAACTTGTAATTTCTTGTTCCTAACAAGAACTCTGGGCCCCAAAGCCCTTCAACAATCAGCAAGATTTGACTTCTCAAACACAGTCCAAAGGCTGTCAAAGCTGACAGTGTTGGATTTGAGGGTTACACTGAACACATGGAATGGCTGCTTAGGAGGAGTCCTGCCAGCTCCTGGCACAGGTTTGTGCTCCTCTCTCCACAGCCCAGAGCACAGCAATCTCATCCAGGCTGCAGCTTGGCAGGGACAGTGTGGGAACACACATCTCTTCTCACAGAGATGCCCAAGAGCATGGGGACTGATCTCTGCAACATGGACAGCAAGACTGGCCAGTTTGCCCACCTGAGGAGTTCCCAGAGGGAAACTGCACTGCAGGCACCAGCTCATTGAGAGGACAAGAAAGCTGCAGCTCCAGCCCAGCCCCAGCCACGGCTCTGGGAGCGCCTACACGCACGGCAGGGCTCACACAGCAGCAGCAGCTGCAGCCCAGCCCTTGCTTTGCCTTGGCCTTCCCACCAAAAGAGGCACAGCCCACAGCTGCGGCTGGAACAGAGGCACCTCTGGCATGCTCCTCTCTTCACAGGACACTCGGCTTTCAGAGCCAGTTCTGCAACTCTTCTCTTCTTTCCCATCAAACAAAGCCTCTTAGAACCTACAAAGCTTCCCCTTCCTCATCACAAAAGCCCCTGCACCAGGGATTCTTCCCAGGAAAACCAGCATCCAAACTTGGCCAACAAAGGCTCACACCTTTTCATCCTTACTCAGAGGGGAAGACAGTTTCATTCCCTCTTCTTTAGGAAGTCTTGCTTTACCAAGCAAAGCCTTCCCTGTCCATTCTGCATTCCCAGCTGAATTCAAGAAGCCTTTGCTTCTCAGACATGCAACAACATTCACAAGCTCTCAGTCCAGCCCCTTTCTTCCCTGTCCAATGCAGTTACCTGAGCAGAGGGAGCAAACATCTCCTCCAGCATCTCAAGCACCATGTCCGGATCCAGCAGTGTCAATTCCTCTTCCCCAGCAGTATTCCACTCCCAGCTGGGGGCTGTCCATGCTGCCAAACCTGCACTGCCAGCTGGAGTGCTGGGGGCTGAAGTGTCTGGAGTGGCTGCAAGAATCCAAACACATTGGTCAGGCTCAGTGATGTGTCTTTGGGATGCAGAGCTGTAGTGCTGCCTTGGATCAAAGATCACGGGAAACACACAGCAACCTCAGTTCCAGAAATGTATTCAGACTTCCCAGGGGATTGGAGGAGTGAGTTCTTCCTCTTAAAAATATTTCTCCTAATTGACATGTACAGAGATTAAAGCATCAATTGTAAATCTGATATAGACACACACAGAGGAACACCTTATAATCACAGCCTTTTGCATTTTCCTTTCCCAGCAGCTTTGGGATTTGGGAAACATTTGATTTCTCATCACAAAAGACCAAAGAAAGTGGATTCACCCAAGAAGAGCCCAGATCTGCAAACATGCATGGTGAACTTGTACTGTGAGTTGATTCAAAAACAGCCTTATGGGTGAGGCCATATTCTGCAGCTGCAGCTGTTGTGGGGCACACAGCGCTCATTTCAATGACACGGCTTGAATTGCAGGGCAGACAGACTCAAACATCTGCAATATCCTATCACCATCCTAGTTTTGCTTCGTTCAAAGAAAGGGGAGAGTACACCTAACACTGACCACTTGTTAGGCAGTATCTTTCACCTTGCCCTTGTACCGCTACAGAGAAGCTTTCTGAAAATGCCCAGAACACCCTGCAAAGCTGTAGCAAGGAGAGGCAAAGCAGGCAGCCAATCTTTCTTTTTGAGGTTCCCCTTCCTAGGCAACTTGACATTTTCTACCTGATTCTCACTTGAGATCTACCCATGCTAGAGCACTGCAGGAAAGCTCTTTAAAGGGTCCTTAACCAGGACCTGCTTGGAAAGCAAGGGTAGAAACTCTTTCCCTACCTGATGGGCTGCAGGCTGGCAACTGCTGCTCTGAAGATGTGCAGCTGCTCCTCTCCGGAGAGGCCATGGAAGGGTTGTGATGGTCTACGGGAACCAGAGGAACGATGAGCTCAGGGTGGCATTTAAGCTCCATGGAAACAAGCAGAATGATGAACTCACAGTACAGATGAAATTTGCCTGTGCCTGGTTCCTCCAATGAAACCCCAAGAAGTCCAGGTGAGGCAAACACCTTCTTGGGAGAAGCTAGGAAAACCTCAGAGTCCTGAGCGCCTGCACTTAGCCTGGAAGGGCCTGGAGGCAGCTCCAGATCCTCAGGTGAGGCAGCACGGAGGTCCTGGTAGGAGAGCACTGTGTAGCAGTGAGGGAAGGAAAAAGGAAGCAAAGGGAAGGCTGGGTCACTCTGTCTCTTTGGGTGTGTTTCCCTTGGCAGCAACTGTACTTCTGTCAGGGAAAACAAAAGCTCCCTGAATTGTTAAAGCTGAAAATCACAGACAAAGACTCTCTAACTAGTCAAAGTTAGAAAGTGGTGTGTTCGTTACGCTGGCGGACGACACAGGGGAGGGTCATTCCCGAAATGCGTGACCGCTGACTGGGCTCGGCACGGCACGGGATGGCACAGCAGGTTACAGCAGGACAGGGAAGGGCAAGGCTGGCAGGGCAGGGCAGGGCAGAGCACTGGGAGCAGTGAGAGGCTCTGTCCCCACACTGCATCCTGTGCCTGGGTCACCATTGGTGATAGAGAGGAAGGACGTTGCTCTGTCTTGGCTGGGGAAAGGATGAAAAGGGGGGATTAGAAAACATTCATTTGGTCTCCTTTTCAGCAGACTAGCTGGTTTTATCTCATCATGTCTGCCTGTCTTTAGGAGAGGTGGCACATTTCTCTGGATTTGGAGTCAGCTACAGCAGCAGGAAGGGGCAGCAATTTTGTCAGCATTGATATCAAAGCTAAAGTGCTGCCCCATGGATGGATGTTGCTTTATTCAAGGGATTTCTGGCCTAGAGTTGTAGCGAACTCACACTGGTGTCTTCCCAAACAGCGTTGCCTTTTTCTTTCCTCAGGAATCACCTCTTCTTTTTCCTCCCCCCATCCAGGGAGAGTTCCATGCAAATGCCTCCTGCAGCCAACTCTTGTCACTGTAGACTGACAAAGCAGATCTTGCAATGGAGAGAGACTGCCTAGAGCTGCTGTGGAGAGCTGAAGGGAGAAGCTTTGACCCTTAGTCTTGAAGTCTTCTTGGGGATCTGCTTGTGCTCCACGGTACGGACACCAAAGTGCTTCATCCAAGCCTTGCAGATTCTTTGCCGAGCTTCCTGACACACCACAGAGACTTTGGGGTTGTTGTATTGGCAAACAAATTTCAGTCTGGGGACTTTTGGAAATGCTTCAATTATTCTTTTTTTGCCTTTCTGCAGAAATATTGTCATCATCTATTGCTTCCAGAGATTCTTTTCCTACATTTGGGGAATTCCTTTTGCTGCTCTTCCAGATCAGGCCAATTCCCAGGGCTCCTTCCCAAAGTGAGGTGTAGCCCGTGGCCTCCACTCTCTTGTGGGTGCTCTTGTGGGAGAGGAGCTTCTCTTTCCTGCCTGCTTTCCGTTTTGGGACAGGTGGGTGTGTGCCCATTTGATAAAGGCAGGTTTAAACTCTGAAGCAGTTGTGTTCCAAACTGCTCCCTCCTCAAGCTCTCCTGTGGGTATCCTTGGACAAAAGGCCTCTTGGTGGGAGCTTCCCGTGGGCAGGTTAACAAAGGAGGTTGATATTTCAGGGTTGTGACTGCTGAAAGCAGTTGATTACCGGAGGTGTCCAGAGCTGGGAGTGGCTCCTTTTCTCACCTGCCTGCAGAAAAGGAATTTGCAAAGTGGGGATTTCATTTGTGGAGATGGCCCCCAGGGGTGTTTGCCAAGAGATGGGCTGGCAGAGAGGCAGGTCTCGTGCTGAACTGGCGGTGTTTGTTTTGCTGGTGAGGATGGTCAGACATGCAGACACAGACACCAGCTGAAGGAATCGTGTAATTTACTGTAATGCAAAAATGCAAAAAAGGCTCAGGAGAGGATAAGCTAAGCAATGCACCTCAGCATTACTACGGAAGGTTGCCTCTGGTGATTAAGGAAGATACATCACCATGTACCCCAATCCTTTCCCCTTCACCCAGAGCCTCACATCAGCTGGGGAAGCTGCCCCAGCCAAGCCCTGTGGAGCCACGGCCGGGAACCGGGAAATCCTGTGGTGCCTCCACCTTTGCCGGCCTCGAGGCTTCCAACTGCGCTGTGAGAGTAGCCCGGCTGTGATAGTGCTGCACGAGCAATGTGCCAGAGCTTCTGCCGGGGGACAGCTGGTTTCATTCTCCTCTTGGTTTTCTCCCCGAGCCTGCCTAGGAACCAAGGGAGCTGGCTTGGAGCCAGCACCCCCAGGCAGGGCCAGATGTGGCCTTGTACAGATTCTAAATGCTCAAAGGTTTCCCCAAGGAGCAGATACTCAGATCCTACTGCTAGCAACAATCTGTTACTGGGTGGATACACAGATCCAATTGCTGTCTGCGTCCTTACCAAGTGCACCAGTAGGACTGAGTTGCTGAGCAGGTGCACAGTTCCATGCAATGCCTTGTGTCCCTGGAAGCTGCCCATCCCATTGTCTCCTCTGCAGAAGTCACGGGCTATGAAAACAAGGCCAAGTTGTTACCCAGGTTTTTTCCCCTCAGGATTTGTTAGACACAATATTTTTTCAAAGGACTGCATTTGCCTCTCCTCAGCTTTCTTACTTAAAGAAGAGAGCTGAAGGAGTTTCAGGCATGTGAGTGCCTGATCTCTCTTTCCCTCTAAAGGCTCTGCCTCTCAGAGCCCCGGTTACCTGCCAGCGCTTTGGCACAGGAGTCATTCATTCCCTAAACTTCATTCCCTAAACACAAGTGGGCTTCAACTGCAAAGCCTCTCTTTGCAATGGGATTGCTTTTGCCCCCATCAGACCCTGTGTCCTGAAACAGACCCAGGAAAAGGAGCAGATCCTGCTGCCTTCTGCTACTGCTGATCTCAGCAGCAGCTGCCCTGGCAGTTCCTTCAGGGAACTTCACACAAAGGTCTTCCATCATATTAGTACTTGTGAGACCTCGTTGCTTCCCAGCTGTCCTGGATTTTGGGGCATCTCAGCACTTGTGTCCGTGGCCCTTCCTTCACCCAGTGCCTGCAGCAGTCACAGTCACTGCTGCCTCCCCCTTGCTGCAGCTCATTTGCCAAAGTGCTGCCAAAGGCAGCGGAGCTGGCTCCGGATGGATCCCTGTTGGCTTCTGGTCTCTGGGATGAGCTTCAGGGGGACACTGGGAGCACTTCCTAAAGAGCTACCCACGGGAGCGGGTGGATTTGTCCTCCCTGCTGTCAGAAACTGAAATACTGAGTATCATTTATGGTTTAAACATTTTCAGGAAAGACTTTTGCCTATTACAGCTGAACTGTGTTCCAAAAGCTGCAGAGATGAGCACCACACCCTGAATGGGGCTCTGAGAGGCCCTGCAGGGTTCTCTGATGAAAAGGAGATAAAGTAACAGCTCGGGGGCATTCAGGAAGCACAAGGGGAATGCCTTCATGGGGAGATGTCAGCCCCAGGGCTATCAGCTGCCAGCTTCACACAGAGCCTGGCACCAAAGCCTGGGGGGAGAGAGGCTTCGGGTGTGGCTTGGAAAGCCTCTGGTGAGAGGCAGCGGCCGCCCATCCTCTGCTGGGCAGAGCAGCCCAGCTGTGGGGCCCTTCATGGGGGAAAGCTCATCCACAGCAGAGGGGCTGATGTGCCCCATCAAAGGGCCCCCCAAAGGGGTCCCCAGACCCTGCACCAGAGCACTGCAGCATGACACCACAGACCCTCAGTGCAGCAAGGGACAGCGTCCCACTGGCCTCCTGCAAGGGAGGCACCTGGGCATTCCCACCTGCCCAAAGTGTGTATTAATCCAGGGAATGCCACACTGCTCAGGAGGGGTGGCAGTGGCTGTGGGACCCTCACCACCACGGTGACGAGATGGAGGAGAGCAGCAAGACAAGGCTGGGGCCCTGGGATGGGTGATCATGCTGTCACACATAAGCCCTGTCACTGCCTCCCTGTCCCCCCACTGCCCACCCACACTTCTTTCTGCTTCTTTCTTTTTATTTCTCTTTGCCTCTTTTACTATTCAATAAAATACACCAATTTAGCACAAATCCCAAAACAGCCAGCGCAGCTGACAAATGGCATTTCTTGCAGATTGCCACAGTCGCACTGCTGATCCACAAATACACGAGAATAAATTTCAGCTGAAAAATGTCATTTATTACAAACTGCTACACCTGCACTGACAATACGGAACTATACAGATCTCAATTTAGGTAAAAACAGAAATTTATTGGATTATTACAACCAGTCTGTGTAAAATATACAAATACTAACTTCAGTTAACAAAACTGAATTTATTTCCAACCTCTAAAACAACTCACTATACACAAAGATCAATAAGGCGATTAATAACTTAATTTATTACATATAACTACAAACGTATATACAGGAATACAGCCTACGCAGAAATACAAAAATACGCATTCCCTGTCTCAATAGCCCTGAACCAAAAACTCATAGGATTATACATAGAACAGTTAGAATGATACAACTATAACACTCCATACGTGATGAAATCTGAATAAATACAAATATATACACAAATATATAGAAATATATCTATAAAAATATACAGATGTAAATATAGATTGAATAATACATATTATATACAATCTATATATAAAACGATGGATAACACAAATCTATCTAGAAACACAAAAATATCACTCTGCCAATCTAATTATCTATAAAAATGCATCAATACAAATATACAGATATACATATGCATACATTAAAAAATATCAAACCAGACATATATACCTATACAAACACCAATATCACTATTTTACCCACATGCCTAAAACTGCATCAACAGAAATAAATAACAACACACCTGTATACATAGGAAACAGAAGTAAACACAGATATAACAACAGCCATGTATACTTAGATATATATATATATATACACACACATATATGTGACTACAAACATATATGTATGTATACTCAAACATACATACATAGCATACATCCCTAAACAACATACATATAGAAATATTCCTACACTAATAGCAACCCACATAGAGACAAATCCAAATGATAATCCCTCTCTATGTGCAATTCTAGACATGTCTACAGAGCTCCAAGCAGAGGGATCCCAGCTGTCCCATCTCCAAAGTCTCTCTTTCGGTCTCCTCCTCCCGTGCAAGGCAGCTCTCCTGGACAGGGACAGCAGATGGGACATCTGGCAAGCAAAGGGAACACTGAGTGAGTATGGGGACGCTTCCCTTGGCAGCAGCTGCACTTCCATCAGGGAAGAGGAAATCTCAGAGCCTCCCCAGGAGGGTCAGAAAGAAAAAGCAGCCGAGCGGGCCAGGCTGTGGTGAGCGCAGCCGCGGCAGGACCATCCCGCAGCCCCGGCAGCCCGGCACAGCCGGCACAGCTCCCGGCCCTGCCGGCACGGCTGCCTTGCCCAAGGACAGCCCCTGTGCCGGCCAGGGCAGCTGCGCTGAGCAGCCCCAGCACGGGCAGGGCCCGCTCCTGCCCCGCCGGGCAGTGCCCACGGCCACAGCCCACGCCGCCCCCAGCCCCACCCTGCCTGCCCGGGCCTGGGGCCTCACCCGGGCTCTCTCCAGGATGGCAGCAGCAGGTCCCCGCTCACTGCCCTTGCTGCTGGCCTTCAGCTTCTCCCTGCTGCCTCCCGTCAGTCTCCGGCTGTCCTCAAGGTCTTCCTCGCAGCTCTGGCAAAAGTGGAGGCTCTGGAATTGGTTCCAAGGCCTGGCAGAGCTGCAGTCCCGGAGCCCTCTGTGCTCCCTGCTGGCCCTCTCCATCCCCTCAGCCCCGCCATGCTCTCGCTGAACCCCCAGCCCCCTTCAGTTTCTTCAGCCCCTCACAGTCCTCTCATGCCCTCAGTCCCTTGTGACCCATCCTGTCCCCCAAGACCCGCCAGCCCCTCAGCCTGTGCCACTTCCCTGTCACCTCCAATGCCACCATGGCCCTCGGCTGCCCCACAGCCCTCAGCCCCAGCAGCAGCTCAGGGTGCCCGTCCCTTCAGCGCCACCGCCCCCTCAGCCCCCTCAGCCCCTCGGTCTCACCGTCCTCCAGCAGCTCCTCAGGGCACAGTGCCTGGGGCCAGCGGCAGCTCCCAGCGCTCCAGGGACAGCCGGGGCTGCAAGTGCTGCTCCACCCGGCCCGGCCGCCAGCTCGGAGCCAGCACAGGGAGAGGGGACACAGGGGGAACAGGGGAAAAAGAGAGAGGTGAGAAAAGCAGCCGAGGGGGAAAGAGGTAAAATTGCAGCCTAGGCCTACACAAACAGCAATCTATCCATCCATCTATCCCTCTAGACATTCATATTCCTCTTACTGTAAAACAACACTCATTGAAAAATGCAACTTCATATATATATTTTTTTTTTAAATAGAGAAATCAAAATTTTACTCTGAAAATCTATGCAGATCAGTCAATATACACTACTATAAACAGAACACTATAACCTATAAATGGGACTATAACCATTGATAAATAGAACTATAGAAATCTATAAACATATTTACAACAGAGGAGCTCTACCTGCCCGATGGTCACGGGCTCTCCCCTGTGTCTCCCTGCCACGCAGGGCAGCCCTCCTGGAGATGGTGCTCAGATGGTGTCTGGGAAGCAAAGGGAACGCTCAGTCAATATTGGCCCTTGTGCACCTTTCCCTTGGGCAGCAATTGTCCTTCTACCAGGGACTGTCAAAGATGGCCAGAAAGGCAGACTCTCACTTGGCCATTTGAAGCCTGCCTGCCCTTGAAAGAACAGGGACCATTCCAAGTGTTCAAAAGTGTCTTTCAAAACACTGAAGTATTTCCATAAAGTTTCAGCACTCGAAGTGCAAAGGGCACCCAGGAGAGCTTGAAACATGCTCAGCCCCAGGTGCAACAAAGAAGCCCAGCCTTGTTCTTTCTCTGTGCTGACACAGAGACCTCAGTCCTCACTGAAATGGAAGAAGCTGAGGGGTGCTGGGAGCTGAGTCATGAACCAGCTCCATCCCCTGGCATCTACCAACTGCCCTCTGCAGTGAGCAGCAGCTGCTCCAACTCCACCATCAGCTCTGGCAGGAAGGGCTGGGAGGGACAGAGCTCCCTACGAGGCCTGCAGGCTGCACCAGCTTGGCTAAGGAATGGATCCAAAGTGCTCCCTCTCTCCTCTTAGCTCTCCCTAAGCAGGGCTCATTCAAGCTTTCCCTTCTCATACTGGACTCACTGTCATTTTTCAATTGGTTGGCCTCTGATGTTCTGCTCCTTGTTTTTCTTGTGGGTCAGCACCAATACCAGCTGACTGCTACTACATCGAGTCAGTGATTTGGACTTCTACCCTGACTTTTTGCTCTTTTTTTCCCCCTGTTCCTTCAAGATTTGCTCAGAATGGCCTCCCCTGTCAGCCTGCAGCAAATTTATCCACCAACTGCAGCACAAAATTGGGACACCCGAGTTGCTGACACAACTCCCCCAAGGTCAGCTTTATTCCCTGCTCTCTTGCCACAGCAGAGGACTCAGTGTCAGAGCCTCTGGAGAAGCGTGGAGGGCAGGGCTCAGGCAGGTTGTGCCAGTGCAGGATTTGAACTAAAGGCACCAGGAAGCACCAAGCCTGCTCAGAGCAGCCATCTCACACCTCACTAAACCAGTGTGGGCTCTGTCCTTACCAGGCTCCTCGGGCTCCTGGGAACTGTTCCTGCAGCTCTCAGTGCCACAGGAAGCTTCCTCTGCTGCAGCTCTATTCTCAGGCTCCCCTCCTGAGGAATCTGGGCCAACACTGACATTGTCCTGAGCAGAAAAACAGAAAGAAAGGAACACAAAGATCACTCACTATTTGGCTGGAAACACATGAGGGATACAAGAACTCTCCTTCTCCACTCCCAAAGGACAGGGAGCACGGAGGAGGAGGGAACACTGCCCACACAGTTCACATAACAAGCCTTTTAAACTCAGCATTCAGGTGGCCAAGGTGAAACTGAAGCTCTTACAAAATCACCTTTGAGACAAAACATGAGCACAGCAAACCAGAAGACACCAAGTGAGGGGACGTGCCCTCACTCTCTGACCCTGGCTTATCCCAGAGCTGGCAGAAATCAGCCAGCACAAAGCCAGGGGCTCTCCCTGCTGCCAGCACGGCTGCCAGCAAGGGCAGAGCTCGCTCCCAGCCCTGCCCAGGGCTGTGTGCTGCAAACCCCCACACAAAGCACACATTTCTGCCTGGCAGTTTCACCACCCCCAGCCCAGCGCTCACACAACCCAGCTCAGGGTGGTGCTTTTCGGAGCCCTCTGCCGCTGCCCCGTGTGTACGATCCAGGCAAACATTTATGCACCCAGGGTATTCCCAGGATCACATTTGGGATCAGTGGCAAAAATCTGTACTTCGGGAGAGTAGGAAAAAAAACAACCCAAAAGACAGGAAAAGCCAGACAACCCAGCAGTGTTTCTATTCCACTGAGGAAGTAAATGTCCACAATGAAGCACCTGCAAATTACCTCTGGACACACAGATATTCTCACTATGACCAGTTCCAGAATATTCATCTCTCAGCCATTAGAACCCTAAAGATTCTAAAGATGGTTCTGAGCCTTCCTTTTCTTATGGAATAAAATGCTTCTGAAAACTGCTCTGGGTGACTTTACAGAAGACAAAAGTCATGCCACTTGAGAAAAAGGGATTGGTAAATCCAAAAAAATCCCTCTCCCCACCCTGAGTCTGCCCTGCCTCATAACCATAAACGTACTGAGGGCACTGGGTCACCACATGAATAGAAAGAGAGACATTCTTTGGCAACACGTATAATCATCTGCAAAAGGACAGAGAGCTGCAGCTCCAGCCCAGCCCCAGCCACGGCTCTGGGAGCGCCTACACGCACGGCATAGCTCACAACAGCAGCAGCAGCAGCTGCAGCCCAGCCCTTGCTTTGCCTTGGCCTTCCCACCCAAAAGAGGCACAGCCCACAGCTGCTGCTGCAACAGAGGCACCTCTGGTGTGCCCCTCCCTGCACGGCACACTTGGCCTTCAGTGGCAATTCTCCAAACACCCTTCTCCTCTTTCCCACCAAGAAAAACCTCTTCTTCATTTCCTCTTTTAGAAAACTTTCTTTATCAAGAATAACTAAATCACTAAATAATGATGAAATAAGTTCAATTAAAGAAGCCTTTGCTTCTCAGCCATCTAACAACATTCCAAACCGCTCAGTCCAGCGCCTTTTATCCCCATCCAATGCAATTACCTGAGCAGAGGGTGATCTTTGAGACAGGGAGTTCCTGATCTCCCGAATCATCTTCTCTACAGCCAGGCCTAGATCTTCTGGTGGCCATTCCTCCTGCCCAGCTGCATCCTCTGCTGAGCTGGAGGCCGTCAGTGCTGCACAAGCTGCAGGGCCAGCTAGAGCTGAAGTGCCCGGGGTGGCTGCAAGAATCCAAACACGTTGGTCAGGCTCCACAGGGTGGCTGCGGGACACAGAGCTCGAGTGCCGCCTTGCATCAAACAGCATAGAAAGCAGCCAGGAAAAGCAGGCAGAGAATCTTTTGGCCTCCTAGGTGCCCCTTCCCGGTAGGTTTGACAACTTCTGGCCGAGAATGACAGAGCCTTGTGCAGAACTACTTCGAACGGTCACTTTCCATAACCTTTTGCAAAAGCAAGGCTAGAAGTCTTTGCCTACCTCGTGGGTCGCAGGCTGAGGGCTGCTGCTCGCCGTGGAGCCCGAGGACATGGCAGGGCGGGATGCCGAGCACCTCCCGCTCGGCGGGCGGCGGCCGCTCCCCGTAGAGCTCCTGGAAGCGGCTCGGCCCCTCCCGCCGCGCCGGCCCCGGCCGCTCCCTGTGCAGCAGGTGGAAGCCGCAGGGCGGGCGCCGGGCGAGCAGCGGCCGCTCCGCGGGCGGCTGCTGGAGGCGGCCGGGCCGGGGGCTGCGCAGCTCCCGCCCGTCCGGCAGCGCCCGCTCCCTTTGCAGCAGCACGAAGCCGCTGGGCGGCCGCCCGGCCGGCAGCGGCGGCCGCTCCCTGGGCAGCGGCTGGAAGCGACCGCGCCCGTGCCGCCCGGCCGGCAGCGGCCGCGCCCCGGGCAGCTGCTGCGAGCCGCAGGGCGGGCGCCGGCGGCCCTCCCGCCCCGCCGCCGGCCGCTGCCTGTTGGCCGCGCTCCGGCGCTTGATGCGGAGCAGGAGCTCGGGCCGGTCGCGGCGAAAGCAGGGGCTGCTGTAGTGCAGCCAGGCGCCGGCGTCGCCCGGCGCAGCCGAGCCGAGCCAGCCCGGCACCTTGCGGAAGCCGTAGCGGTACAGCTGCCGCACGAAGCTGCGGAACTGCGTGGCCCGGAACGTGAGCGGCACCGGGGCCCGCCCATGGCCACCGCCCCTCTGGGCGTCGCCCGAGCTGAGCAGCTCTCGCTCGAAGAGGGAGCGCTCGATGAGCAGCCCCTGGGCCCGGCTGTCCCAGCGCACGGAGCGGACGCGGGGACTGTTCACCAGGCGCCACAGCTTGGCGGGGAAGGTGCTGGCGCGGAGCCCGGCGGGCAGCGGCAGCTCCGCCATGGCGTCGATCGCCGACTGTGGCCGCAACGCCCGCAGCGCAACGGCCGCGGCTGCGCCGGCGGCGCGCGGCCTGAGGGGGGCGCTGCGCTCGGGCCCGCGCGCGCCCAGCGCGGCCCCGGCGCGGGCCGGACTCGGCGGGGACGCGCGCGGCAGAGCCGGGGCTGCGGGCACAGCGCGGGCGGGGCGGCTCCGGGGCCGGCCGGGCTCGGCTCCGCACGGCCCGCTGCAAACCCTCTCGTTCTCTGCCCGCAGCCATCCTGCTGCCTTCGCTCTGTGGCACAACCCCAAAGCACCAGGAGAAGGAAAATAAAAAAGCCGCTTCCCATCCCCTCTTGATACCCACTGTTATTCCTGCCCAGGTCCAAGACTTCTCATGTCCCTTCCTTGAACTCCATCAGATTCCCCTCAGACCAATTCTTTAGCCAGCTGAGCTCCCTCTGAATGGCACAAGCATTTGGGCTATCAGCTGCTCCTGCCAGTTTTGTGCTGTCTGCAGACTTGCTGAGGCTAAACTGCTCCTCCAGGCCGGCCAGGAATGAAGACATTAAAGAGTATCTGCCCCAGCATCAGCCCCTGGCCACATTTTTAACAGAATGGGGGTTTTGGCACATCTTTGGTATTCCTCACTCTCCCACAAGTCACGCAATTATTGAGAGGACACATCAGACCTTATAACGCATTCTAGATCAACTGAGAAGGGGAGTAGAGGTCACACCACAGATGAGGTTGAACAAAGCTTTGTATGTTTTTTAAACATACAAAAAAGCTCGGTTGCAGAACCTGATCCTCCAATTTTTAGGCATTTTTTATATAACACACAAGCGAAGATGAAAGAAAATCCTCATTTTTATTAGAAACCCTGAAACAGAACTAATTGAAGGTCCTTTCGATTAATCCCTTGGGGCAGAGGGTATGCTTCTGTCTCTACAGGTGCAGGAATTATGTGGGTCCCAGCCAAAAATGTCAAACCATATCTCACCCCAGAGCGTGTTGACGAGTCCAAGACTGACGAAGCAAGTACGCAGACGTGAGCCAAGCAGAGGGATCCCGGGTCGCGCCTGACGTACCTTGTGCATCTGTGGAACCTGCAAACTCTGATTTTATGCTATTTATAAATGTGTCAATTGTGGGTTTTGTAGAGCTGATTTTTGGCAAAGGCACGGTCTTCGTTTTGTTATGTTATAGATCCCCTCTATGAGACTTTCAAAGATAAAATCTTGTTTTTAGGTCAAAAAGCAAAGTTCTTTAATTCATAATCTGTGGGACAATTTTTGCCAAAAATTAGCTCATGAAAAGGATGGAGCGAAATCAAATCATATGCTGGTGTTGGTGGGTTTTAATTGCTTCTTGTAGTGCGGATTTGCCTGTGGAACAACCAAAAACCAATGTTTGGGTGACCTTAGCCAAGGCAGCAGGCTCGGATACCATATGTATGTCTAATTCGGAACCAGAAAAACCTTTCTCAACCTGTCTAGTCGGTGTGCCACTAAAGGATTTGCCTTTGATCAAAAAGCAGTTTAATGGTGAGCCTGGTGAAATTGACAATGGGAGTAATCCTATATTAAATTGGAACATCTGGGCCAAAGAACTTCCCAAAGCAGTATCTGAACAGCAAGGATTAGAAATCCTTGGTTCTTTAAAAATGGGTTTTTGCCTTACATTTACAGCTAATGATTGGAAGGAAGGTGATCCTCCAAAGTACAATGTTACTCCCCATTATTTTGCATACAGAAATGTAAGGTTTTGATGTAATTATTCAAACAGTTGAGATGTGATTTCCGAGGCTGACCAATATCCATGACAATTACCAAAAGGATTTTGGCTCATTTGTGGAGATTGGGCTTGGCAGGGCATTCCACAATACCTTGAAGGTGGCCCAGGTCACATTGGAATGCTCACTGTGGTAGCACCTACTGCTCAAGCACCCACTGCTAAAGTTCTTCATTAAGAAGAAACATAGGGGAACAAGATCTGCTTATCATTATGATGAAAACCGTAGGAGTGATTTCATGCCTTGGAAAGCTGCCATAAGGGTTTCAGCAGGTTTGTTTTTACCCCAGCTGGCTTCAGCAATGGCACTGAAACAATTAGATCAGGTTGGATGTTGGCTGAGTAAATGAACCAATGCCACATGTACTGCAATCAGTGATATGCTGACAGATGTTAACAGTGTTGGGCATGCTACCCTTCCAAATAGAGCAGCAACTGATTTTCTTTTACTGGCACATGGACATGGTTGTGAGGAATTTGAAGGATTGTGTTCCATGAAGCTGTCTGATCATTCTGAATCCATCCACAAAAGCATACAAAAGCTGAAAGATTTGACAGCTCAAATTAAAGAAGATGGTGGGTCCTGGTTAGATGATTTGTTCCAAGAATGGAGCTTTGCACCTTGGCTAAGGGAACTTTGTAAGATAGGTCTCTATGGATTGGGTGTTCTGGTAGTGATACTAGTAGTAATACCTTGCATACTTCGGTGTGTGTGACAGATGATGGACAAAACTATCAAAGACGTTTTTATTACACAAGAGAGAGAGGCAGGAAATGGATTCACAGAGAGTTCTCGAAATCTCACAGAGATGGTGGATGAAGGTATAGACATGGAGGAAGATTTTGAATAAAGACTTTGGAACCAACAAGACTTTTTCGAACAATGACTCGTAATTATTGCCAGACATGATTTATGCCCTTTGAACTGACTGGACTTTCACAGCATTAAACTGCTGTGTTGTAATATAGCAATGCTTACGGCAAGCAAAAAGGTGCTTTAAGTAGGTAAAAAGCAGAAATATTATAGCAAGGCTATGGAACACAAGGTAGCAACAAATGAAACGGTTATGAAGGTTTCTTTTTAGATGAATCAAGAGCAGGAATTGTGGGAATCCACAAAATCTGTGGGTTTTGGGAAAGCTGCAAAAGGCAGGCCTTTGAGACAGCAGAACTGCGATTAGAGCTGAGCAGTAGCCATGAGATAGGTCAGCAGAAAAATTATTTAAAAAGTAGAAAAGCAAAGAGAAATAGAACAATGGCCTGTGTATTAACGCTTGTCTAGGATAACTCCCTAAGTTATAGAAAAGTTTATCTGGCAAGATATTAGGAAGTTTGAAGGTTAATAATGGAGCTCAGTGCATTGTGTTTTCAGGCTTACAAGCAGGTATTGTATTGGAAATAAGCAAGCATTGTTTTATCCAAAGGTACGTGTGCTTATAGGGGTTGGACAGAATTACTGTCAATGTGCTTCTGCTTCGTGTCATTGGTGAAAAAACTTATAAAGTAAGTTGTAACATTAAGTTCTTGGTCAGCTGCCTGGGATGTGAGCTGCTGGCATCTTCCCCTTGTCATACCCATGTAATGAGACTAATGCTGAAAAATAAAACAGCTCAGGGCACGTCCACAGCAGTCCCGTCCTGTTTGTGATTTGTACATAGAGCCCCGGCCAGCGATAACAGCTGAGAGCTTCACTGGAGTGCAGCAAACAGAGGGCCTGACAGGAGGGGAAAGGGCCCTGAAGGCAGGAGAGAGATGAAAGAAAAAGGAATGGAAAAGGAGAGAAGAGAGAATTCACAGGGCCTGAGAGCTGAATCATCCCTGGATTGTCCTGGATTCCCAAAATATCAATGGTGTCTGAGTCTATTATGAAACAAAAGAGGTGAAAAAGAGAATAGATTAGTTGTTCATCAGCTATTCTGAGCACTGATGATTTTGGGATCTGAAGAAAAATGGACTATGTGATCATGACACTAAAAAAAGGTACATATGCAAATAAAAATATGGGAATCAGAAATACAAGATAAAAAACCAAAGATCAAAAAAACTCTGGCATTTCCTCATTTTGAAAGTAAGGAATCTGTGCTACAAGTTTCCTAAAATTCTTGTAGGAACTTTAATATGTATTACAAGCATACAAACCTTCAAAATTGCATTTCCAAAAGCACTACATCTTCACCATATTCAAACAGTTTTCCAAACAGATGGAGACAAGAAATATATAAAAATTCTGGAAGCTCTCAAGTCCTTTCATCTCAGTCTAATCCTGAAAGAAAATCTAAGTTATGTGTCTTTGCAAAAATAGGTATAATTATATTCTATTCAGGAGACTATTGTCTTGGGTATTTGATATTTCAGCTACCCAATACTGGAAAGAAAACAAGATCTTTCTTGTGGTCTAGAAAGGTAGCAGAAAGAAGAATTTAATAGACTCTATTCAGAGCTCGATTTTTCTTACTTTTACTGGAATTGCCTAGCTAGAAAGAGCCAGAATTGCTCTAATAGAGGGATTTCTTCCAAGAGAGTAAGAAGGACAGGAAAATACAGGTCAGTCAGCCTTGCCTCTATCCCCTGACAGGGGATGGAGGAACTAACCCTGAAAACCATTCCAAAGCAATGGAGAAGTTGATTGGGAGTCATGGTTTACCTTCCTGATGCCCGTGATAGGACTGCCAAACTGATGGATACGGGTGGAGCAATGGATGACGTCTGCCCCAGCTTTACCCAAGCCTTGGAGAGTCTCCTACAGCAGCCTTAAACACCAACTGCCAATATGCCTGGCCAGGAAGGCTGAAACATGGATGAGGGCTGTCATCAGTGGCACAAAGTAGAGCTGGAGGCAAGTCCCGGTGCTCTGAGCCCCAGGGGCTGACGCTGGGGCAGATACTCTTTAATGTCTTCATTCCTGGCCGGCCTGGAGGAGCAGTTTAGCCTCAGCAAGTCTGCAGACAGCACAAAACTGGCAGGAGCAGCTGATAGCCCAAATGCTTGTGCCATTCAGAGGGAGCTCAGCTGGCTAAAGAATTGGCCTGAGGGGAATCTGATGGAGTTCAAGGAAGGGACATGAGAAGTCTTGGACCTGGGCAGGAATAACAGTGGGTATCAAGAGGGGATGGGAAGCGGCTTTTTTATTTTCCTTCTCCTGGTGCTTTGGGGTTGTGCCACAGAGCGAAGGCAGCAGGATGGCTGCAGGCGGAGAAAGAGAGGGTTTGCAGCGGGCCGTGCGGAGCCGAGCCCGGCCGGCCCCGGAGCCGCCCCGCCCGCGCTGTGCCCGCAGCCCCGGCTCTGCCGCGCGCGTCCCCGCCGAGTCCGGCCCGCGCCGGGGCCGCGCTGGGCGCGCGCGGGCCCGAGCGCAGCGCCCCCCTCAGGCCGCGCGCCGCCGGCGCAGCCGCGGCCGTTGCGCTGCGGGCGTTGCGGCGACAGTCGGCGATCGACGCCATGGCGGAGCTGCCGCTGCCCGCCGGGCTCCGCGCCAGCACCTTCCCCGCCAAGCTGTGGCGCCTGGCCAACAGTCCCCGCGTCCGCTCCGTGCGCTGGGACAGCCGGGGCCAGGGGCTGCTCATCGACCGCGCCCTCTTCGAGCGAGAGCTGCTCAGCTCGGGCGACGCCCAGAGGGGCGGTGGCCATGGGCGGGCCCCGGTGCCGCTCACGTTCCGGGCCACGCAGTTCCGCAGCTTCGTGCGGCAGCTGTACCGCTACGGCTTCCGCAAGGTGCCGGGCTGGCTCGGCTCGGCTGCGCCGGGCGACGCCGGCGCCTGGCTGCACTACAGCAGCCCCTGCTTTCGCCGCGACCGGCCCGAGCTCCTGCTGCGCATCAAGCGCCGGAGCGCGGCCAACAGGCGGCGGCCGGCGGCGGGGCGGGAGGGCCGCCGGCGCCCGCCCTGCGGCTCGCAGCAGCTGCCCGGGGCGCGGCCGCTGCCGGCCGGGCGGCACGGGCGCAGTCGCTTCCAGCCGCTGCCCAGGGAGCGGCCGCCGCTGCCGGCCGGGCGCCCGCCGAGCGGCTTCCTGCTGCTGCACAGGGAGCGGGCGCTGCCGGACGGGCGGGAGCTGCGCAGCCCCCGGCCCGGCCGCCTCCAGCAGCCGCCCGCGGAGCGGCCGCTGCTCGCCCGGCGCCCGCCCTGCAGCTTCCACCTGCTGCACAGGGAGCGGCGGGGGCCGGCGCGGCGGGAGGGGCCGAGCTGCTTCCAGGAGCTCTACGGGGAGCGGCCGCCGCCCGCCGAGCGGGAGGTGCTCGGCATCCCGCCCTGCCATGTCCTCGGGCTCCACGGCGAGCAGCAGCTCTCAGCCTGCGACCCACGAGGTAGGAAAAGACTTCTGCTCTTGCTTTTGCAAAAGGTTATGGAAAGTGACTGTTCAAAGTAGTTCTGCACAAGGCTCTGTCATTCTCGGCCAAAAGTGTTCGAGCCTGCCAGGAAGGGGCACCTCGGAGGCCAAAAGATTCTCTGCCTGCTTTTCCTGGCTGCTTCCCATGATGTTTGATGCAAGGCAGCACTCGAGCTCTGTGTTCCGCAGCCACACTGTGGAGCCTGACCAATGTGTTTGGATTCTTGCAGCCACCCCGGGCACTTCAGCTCCAGCTGGCCCTGCAGTTCCTGCAGCCCTGACGGCCTCCAGCTCAGCACAGGACGCAGCTGGGCAGGAGGAATGGCCACCAGAAGATCTTGGCCTGGCTGTAGAGAAGATGATTCGGGAGATCAGGAACTCCCTGTCTCAAAGATCACCCTCTGCTCAGGTAATTGCATTGGATGGGGATAAAAGGGGCTGGACTGAGAGGTTTGGAATGTTGTTACGTGGCTGAGAAGCAAAGGCTTCTTTAATTGAACTTATTTCATCATTATTTAGTGATTTAGTTATTCTTGGTAAAGAAAGATTTGTAAAAGAGGAAATAAAGAAGAGGGTTTTCTTGCTGGGAAAGAGGAGAAGGGTGTTTGGAGAATTGCCACTGAAGGCCAAGTGTGCCGTGCAGGGAGGGGCACGCCAGAGGTGCCTCTGTTGCAGCAGCAGCTGTGGGCTGTGCCTCTTTAGGGTGGGAAGGCCAAGGCAAAGCAAGGGCTGGGCTGCAGCTGCTGCTGCTGCTGTGTGAGCCGTGCTGTGCGTGTAGGCGCTGCCAGAGCCGGGGCTGGGGCTGGGCTGAAGCTGCAGCTCTGTCCTTTTGCAGATGATTATACGTGTTGCCAATGAATGTCTCTCTTTCTATTCATGTGCTGACCCAGTGCCCACAGAATGTTTATGCTTATGAGGCAGGGCAGCCTCAAGGTGGGGAGAGGCATTTTTTTGGATTTACCAATCCCTTATTCTCAAGTGGCATGACTTTTGTCTACTGTAAAGTCACCCAGAGCAGTTTTCAGAAGCATTTTTTTCCATAAGAAAAGAAAACGTTGCAGGCTCAGAACCATCTTTAGCATCTTTAGGGTTCTAATGGCTGAGAGATGAATATTCTGGAACTGGTCATAGTGAGAATATCTGTGTGTCCAGAGGTAATTTGCACGTGCTTCATTGTGGACATTTACTTCCTCAGTGGAATAGAAACACTGCTGGGTTGTCTGGCTTTTCCTGTCTTATGGGTTGTTTTTTTTCCTACTCTCCCGAAGTACAGATTTTTGCCACTGATCCCAAATGTGATCCTGGGAATACCCTGGGTGCATAAATGTTTGCCTGGATCGTACACACGGGGCAGCGGCAGAGGGCTCTGAAAAGCACCACCCTGTGCTGGGTTGTGTGAGCGCTGGGCTGGGGGTGGTGAGACTGCCAGGCAGAAATGTGTGCTTTGTGTGGGGGTTTGCAGCACACAGCCCTGGGCAGGGCTGGGAGCGAGCTCTGCCCTTGCTGGCAGCCGTGCTGGCAGCAGGGAGAGCCCCTGGCTTTGTGCTGGCTTATTTCTGCCAGCTCTGGGATAAGCCAGGGTCAGAGCGTGAGGGCACATCCCCTAACTTGGTGTCTTCTGGTTTGCTGTGCTCATGTTTTGTCTCAAAGGTGATTTTGTAAGAGCTTCAGTTTCACCTTGGCCACCTGAATGCTGAGTTTAAAAGGCTTGTTATGTGAACTGTGTGGGCAGTGTTCCCTCCTCCTCCGTGCTCCGTGTCCTTTGGGAGTGGAGAAGGAGAGTTCTTGTATCCCTGATGTGTTTCCAGCCAAATAGTGAGTGATCTTTGTGTTCCTTTCTTGCTGTTTTTCTGCTCAGGACAATGCCAGTGTTGGCCCCGATTCCTCAGGAGGGAAGCCTGAGAACAGACCTGCAGCAGAGGAAGCTTCCTGTGGCACCGAGAGCTGCAGGAACAGTTCCCAGGAGCCCGAGGAGCCTGGTAAGGACAGAGCCCACACTGGTTTAGAGAGGTGTGAGCTGGCTGCTCTGAGCAGGCTTGGTGCTTCTTGGTGCCTTTAGTTCAAATCCTGCGCTGGCACAACCTGCCTGAGCCCTGCCCTCCACACTTCTCCAGAGGCTCTGACACTGAGTCCTCAGCTGTAGCAAGAGAGCAGGGAATAAAGCTGACCTTGGGGGAGTTGTGTCAGCAACTCTGGTGTCCCAGTTTTGTGCTGAAGTCGGTGGATAAATTTGCTGCAGGCTGACAGGGGAGGCCATGCTGAGCAAATCTTGAAGGAACAGGCGGAAAAACAGAGCAAAAAGTCAGGGTAGAAGTCCAAATCACTGACTCGATGTAGTAGCAGTCAGCTGGTATTGGTGCTGACCCACAAGAAAAACCAGGAGCAGAACATCAGAGGCCAACCAATTGAAAAATGACAGTGAGTCCAGTATCAGAAGGGAAAGCTTGAATGAGCCCTGCTTAGGGAGAGCTAAGAGGAGAGAGGGAGCACTTTGGATCCATTCCTTAGCCAAGCTGGTGCAGCCTGCAGGCCTCGTAGGGAGCTCTGTCCCTCCCGGCCCTTCCTGCCAGAGCTGATGGTGGAGTTGGAGCAGCTGCTGCTCACTGCAGAGGGCAGTTGGTAGATGCCAGGTGATGGAGCTGGTTCCTGACTCAGCTCCCAGCACCCCTCAGCTTCTGCCATTTGAGTGAGGACTGAGGTCTCTGTGTCAGCACAGAGAAAGAACAAGGCTGGGCTTCTTTGTTGTACCTGGGGCTGAGCGTGTTTCAAGCTCTCCTGGGTGCCCTTTGCACTGTGAGTGCTCAGACTTGATGGAGATACTTCAGTGTTTTGAAACACACTTTTGAACACTTGGAATGATCCCTGTTCTTTCAAGGGCAGGCTTCAAATGGCCAAGTAAGAGTCTGCCTTTCAGGCCGTCTTTGACAGTCCCTGGTAGAAGGACAATTGCTGCCCAAGGGAAAGGTGCACAAGGGCCAATATTGACTGAGCGTTCCCTTTGCTTCCCAGACGCCATCTGAGCAACATCTCCAGGAGGGCTGCCCTGCGTGGCAGGGAGAGACAGGGGAGAGCCCGTGACCATCGGGCAGGTAGAACTCCTCTGTTTGTAAATATGTTTTTAGATTTCTATAGTTCTATTTATCAATAGTTATAGTTGCATTTATAGATTAGAGTGTTCTGTTTATAAGAGTGTATATTTATTGATCTGCATAGAATTTCAGTTAAATTTTTATTTCTGTAGAGTAAAAAAAAAGTAATATTTATTAAGTTACATTTATAAATGTGTATAGTTATATATTAAGAGGAATATGAGTGTCTAGACAGATAGATGGATGGATAGATTGCTGTTTGCATAGGCCTAGGCTGCACTGTTACCTCTTTCCCCCTTGGCTGCCTTTCTCACCTCTCTCTTTTCCCCCTGTGCCCCCTGTGTCCCCTCTCCCTGTGCTGGCTCCGAGCTGGCGGCCGGGCCGGGTGGAGCAGCACTTGCAGCCCCGGCTGTCCCTGGAGCGCTGGGAGCTGCCGCTGGCCCCAGGCACTGTGCCCTGAGGAGCTGCTGGAGGACGGTGAGACAGAGGGGGCTGTGAGGGGGCTGAGGGGGCGGTGGCGCTGAAGGGACGGGCACCCTGAGCTGCTGCTGGGGCTGAGGGCTGTGGGGCAGCCGAGGCCGATGGTGGCATTGGAGGTGACAGGGAAGTGGCACAGGCTGAGGAGCTGGCGGGTCTCAGGGGACAGGATGGCTCAGAAGGGACTGAGGGCATGAGAGGACTGCGAGGGGCTGAAGAAACTGAAGGGGGCTGGGGGTTCAGCAAGAGCATGGCAGGGCTGAGGGGATGGAGAGGGGCAGCAGGGAGCACAGAGGGCTCTGGGACTGCAGCTCTGCCAGGCCTTGGAACCAATTCCAGAGCCTCCACTTTTGCCACAGCTGCGAGGAAGACCTTGAGGACAGCCGGAGACTGACGGGAGGCAGCAGGGAGAAGCTGAAGGCCCGCAGCAAGAGCAGTGAGCGGGGACCTGCTGCTGCCAGCCTGGAGAGAGCCCGGGTGAGGCCCCAGGCCCGGGCAGGCAGGGTGGGGCTGAGGGCGGCGTGGGCTGTGGCCGTGGGCACTGCCCGGCGGGGCAGGAGCGGGCCCTGCCCGTGCTGGGGCTGCTCAGCGCAGCTGCCCCGGCCGGCACAGGGGCTGTCCTTGGGCAAGGCAGCCGTGCCGGCAGGGCCGGGAGCTGTGCCGGGCTGCCGGGGCTGCGGGATGGTCCCGCCGCGGCTGCGCTCACCACAGCCTGGCCCGCTTGGCTGCTTTTTCTTTCCAACCCTCCTGGGGAGGCTCTGAGATTTCCTCTTCCCTGATGGAAGTGCAGCTGCTGCCAAGGGAAGCGTCCCCATACTCACTCAGTGTTCCCTTTGCTTGCCAGATGTCCCATCTGCTGTCCCTGTCCAGGAGGGCTGCTCTGCACAAGAGGAGGAGACCGAAGGAGAGACTTTGAACATGGGGCAGCTGGGATCCCTCTGCTTCACCTGCTGTCTAAATATCCATGGACATGCACCTAGACAGGGATTATTACATGGGTGTTTTTATATGTAGCTTGCCATTTGTATAGTACTATTGGATGTATGCTGTTGTATAGGTATGCATAGATATACATATATGTTTGTAATCACATCTATGTATATATAAGTATACATAGATGTTGGTATATCTGTTTTTAGGTTTATATCCTCTGTTTGCAGTTGTGTACATTTGTATTTATATTGATGCAGGTGTAGGTATATAGTTTTTAAATAGGTAGATTGGAATTTGTATTGGGAGATAGGTGTATTTTTATATGTGTTTTGTTCTATTTCTGTGTATTTATTGATGTTTAATGTGTGTCCAGATGTATAGCTCTATGTTTATATTGATGCAGTAGGGTGGATATTCAGCTTGGCGCAGGTGATGTTTGTATAGTTATAGATAGGTTTGGTTTATACATCTCCTGATATATATATATACATATATATATTTCCACATGTATATATATTTACATATATATTGTATGTAGTATGTTGTGTTTAATCTGTATTTACATCTGTAGATTGTTATACTTGTGATTGTATTTTTATATGTGCATATATGTATGTATTTAATTCTATTTAAATATGTATGGAGGGTATACTTTCATATTGAATTCTTAGTGTAGGGCTATTTAGAGAGGGAATGCTTATTTCTGTATTTCTATATGGGCTATAAGTTTCTAGTGATATGTAATAAATTAAGTTGTTAAATTCCTAATTGATTGTTGCTTATAGTGAGTTGTGTATAGTAGAGGTTGGCAATAAACCAAGTTTTGTTAAATGAACTTGGTATTTGTATATTTTTATGTAGACATGTTGTAATAATTGAATAAATTCCTGTTTTTATCTAAATTGAGATCTGTATAGTTCTGTATTGTCAGCGTGGGTGTAGCAATTTGTAATAAATGACATTTTTCAGCTGAAATTGATTCTTGTGTATTTGTGGATCAGCAGTGCGGCTGTGGCAATCTGCCAGAAATGCCATTTGTCAGCTGCGATGGGTGTTCTGTGATTTGTGCTACCCAAAGCCATGAGCAGATGGAAATGCTGGAGGATTTTGGCCATGGAAATCTCCCGCCATGCCCAGCACATGCCCCACCTGCACTCAGGCTGGGCAAGAGAAGCGCAGATTTGGGCCCGCAGCAGAGCCACACCTTGGCTCAGAACTTGCTGCAGAGGCTGCTGAGAAAACCCCGGGACTCCACTGAGCGCTCAACTCCTGCTCTGTGCATATGCAGATAATTCAGTCCATGTTTGGTTCTTTACATACAGACACACACAGAGATATGTAGGCAGCACTTAGAAACCTGTAACGTACTCGATTGTGGCAGCAGAAATGCACATTTCTCTGTATGGAGGGTCAGCAGAGTGGTGCCATTCTGTGGCCATCTTGTCACAGGCAGTGGTCACTGTGTCTAAGCAGTGCAGTTGTAGCAATCTGTAATGAATTTCCCTTTTAAACTGACATTGGCTTTGGGGCACATCTCATTTCCATGATGAGTGACCAGGTGTCCTGGTTCAGGGCAAGTTTGGGAGAAAACCTCCAAAAGGGGGCCCCTCCAGAAAGCAAACCCACACGGGCCCTCCCCCCAAGTGGTTCGGGAAGAATTCCTGGGAGAGAAGTGGAAAGAACCTGTTTAATTAACAGGCCAAGCACACCCCAGCACACAAAAAGAACAATACCGGATGACAGCACTCTTTGACCGCTCTGAGAAAGATGACAAATTCAGAAAGTCTCTCTTTGGGGTGGTTCCTCTGTTATCAGTCCCTCCGGTGCTGGGGCAGCTGCTGCAGCCACAGGGTGCAAACTCTCGGTGTTTCCCAGGTCCCAATCTGGAGCAGGTTCGAGTAGGTCCAGAAAAGGGAAAGGAGAAACAGTCCAGGAAGGAATTTGGACTCCTTAGCTAAACTAACTAATGAGCAGAAGCAAAAACCAAGAGCAAGCAGAAGCAAGAGCAAAGTGAAAAGCCAAGCAAAAAGCAAACACCACACCATGTACAGCCCTGTCTGTGTGTCCCGCCAGCCGTGGGGGAGCAGCTGATAGCAAAACCAAAACAAAACATTCACTCTTCAGAGCCAATCTTGAAGGCACAGAACAGAATATCCAGCATAAACAGAACACACAGATGGGGATACAAGCATTGTAACATCACCCTAGGACGCCACGTCAATGTTTGTCCCTATTTCTTCACTGATCCTGAAGCTCTGACGAGTGTATGACAGGCCGTGGCACCCAATTCCTCATGGGTCTGTCCAGCTGTGGGTAATAGACCCATCTTGTCTGTGAAACATCCATCTGAGGTTAATTGTCTGAGAGCTGTGGTCCATCTCTAGAACCTCCTCAGGCAGCACCATGGCTGGGGAGAGGAGGGGAGAAATGGAAGGGGATTCTGGCATTTATTCTCTTTTAACACATATTTGCACTCAGCTGTAGCCTGAACTTAGTAAAGAAAAGGATAGACCTTCTGTAGTCATGCAGTGTGGGATAAATGGTGTGGGAACAGGCACAAACCAAGCTGCAGGAGCAGCTTCTTCTTGGTCTTAACAGGACATTGTGTACAGGAAAGCACCACAATCTGAATGATTCACCTCTTAGGTAAAGCCACAGTGGTTCACCGTGTAAAACGACCTGGGGATGGAAATGACAAACGTCCCTGGGCTGGGGCAGAAGCCTGGGAGTCAAACGCTTGGAAAAAGAGACCGGGCAAAGGCAGCCCAAGGCTCGGGCACGCATTTGGCCCCAGGCAAGCGGGAGTTTGTCCTGCCAGCACGGGCAGGGACTCCAGGCAGAGGAGCTGGCCGGCGGCAGGGAGCAGCTCCTGCTGTCCTCGCGAGGGCAGGACTGGCAGGACGCAGGAGCAGTGGGCACAGCGCGGATGGACAGCGGAGCCGCTCCTGAGCCGCCAAGGTGACCCCTCCTGATGCTGCAGCCACCGCGCAGTCACCTGTCCTGCAGGCTCTCTCTGGCTCCTTGAGCTCCAACCGCTGCAGGAGCCAACCTGACCCATCAACTAGAGAAATTATGAGACATCAGAACTTGTTGGCCCATATGTATATATATATATGTATGTTTGTAATTTTATATGTTTGTAACAGTCACCTATCTGAAGAAAGGGTAACCTTAAGAAAGTGTACTTGTTTTACAACAGCACGGTTCCATAGAAATTGATTTCAAATTCTTTTCTGAGGTTCCTATAGTAAATAGACACTTTGCTAAAACTATTAGGGATTAGAATTGCAGGGCTGGTTTAAAATCTAATCCAAATTCTATTTCATTGTGTGCAGTATTTCCATTAAATCTGATTAATATCCAAGAATAAAAAACAAGATTTTTCTTTTCTTCTCATATTCTTTTTCTAGGAAACAAGACATTTGTATAATTTTGATTTTTATTTTAAAGGCAGTAATCCACTTGACTAGTTGATACCTTGGAACTTCTTTATCATTTGCAACTACCCATGGCTCTCAGGAACAGAAAGGTTAAAGGAAGGAAAGAGAGCAAATCTTTTAAAACAATGACCTGAGAGTTATCTTACATCACTTTGTAATCACTCAGTTAAACACACCATTACCTAAAATCATGTATATATGTACTTGGTACGCAGTATCTGCTGAATAAATCCTGTACATAAACAAGTTCTCACCTACACTTTTTTGCTAGCTCCATGTTCTGTTCTTTCTCAGTAAAATCAGGAAGAGAGACACGGCTGTTCTTTGAGTAATTAATCCATTGAAATATTGACAACCCTGAAGTTTGATTTAGGAGAGTACAAACAATAATTTTAATTGTCACCAAAGAAAAACAAAATTGACACCTCATCTGTGGTAAACAGCAGACATTGTTACCAGTAGGGTTGACCAAACTACCTGTAGGATGCTGTCTAGCAGTGAATATGAAGATCTCATCAATGATGGGGATAAGAGACAGTGACCCTTGAGGATTCAAAGAATCATTTGATAACAGTAAAAAGAGTTTATCTTGCTCATCTTAGTTACACTTAAAATGTATTTTATATCAATTAGATTTATACTGATTGAAAACTCATCACTTCTTGTATGTTGCTGAATAATTAATGCTGATTATTTTAGTCTCAGCCCACAGATTTAAAAGACAAATCCATTGCTACAGCTTGCAGTATGGAACCAGTATCACTTGATTTGCCACTGGAGTATCAGAAAGTGTTGAAAATGACATCGACTGCCATCGTGAGGCATTCCCAGGAGCTGTTCAATATTGCAAATAAACACAGGTCTGATTTGCAGTCTGTCAGCAAATTTGCTGAGAGCAAAACAAATCTCTAAAATTGCCATGGCTATAAAGCAGAAAATGTGCCAGTAGAAAGAAACTGATTAACAGATTCTGTAAGAAATCATAAAAATTTAAGTTACAGTTAAGCAGAAGTGATGCAGAATTGTAAACACAAGTAGCCAGTATCCTCATATCCTGTTTAGAAAGGCAGAAAAAGTCAGTACAGTCCAAAGTTGATTGTTGTACTCATTCGTCTGGGGGTTGCTGAGGCAGCAGCAATGCAGTTCAATATCCAAGATTTGTTACAGTTCAGACCACGTTATAAAATCTCTTGAATGTCCATGTGCAGCACGATTTATTCTTTCAGCTAATATTTGTGCTCTTGGTAATAGGGTTGTGCAGCCATGGATTGTAAGAGACAGTTTGGATCACAGACTTCATGGTTTCCATCTAGGAAAAGTAATACTAGAAAAGCTTTAATATTCTTCACATTTTATTATTTTAAGCCATCTAAAGCAAGAATTTTACTCCGATTTTTGTCTTGGAGCAGCTCTTCTTGGCTGCTCCAAGATTTTATAGGAAGGCTTGTCAAATGTGTGATAACCAGGTATCTAGAATTTAGTTCTGTGGTCTCAGCACAGCCATCTAATAGTGTTTTAAGTGCAAAATGTCCATGAAGAGCCTACAGATACCACCCAAGACCTGCAGAAGGCACGTGTCCTTTTGGACAGGCAAATAAAAAATGGCATCGCCCCTTAAAATGCTCTCAAACACTCTTAGGCAGCTACATAAATTTTCTGTAGTAGGACTGCATGTTCTTTGCAGTCCTTATTTCCCCTAGTAAAAATGAGTTGTGTAACAGCTGATACTTAATAATTTCAGGCTGTATTTTAGTTTCCCATGTAGCTGTGCCTGGGTGGGAGCTGGGTGTCCAAACTGTCTGTAGAGCTGGTGGAGATCTCATCCTCAGTTCAGGTGCCTTCAAGAGGGCACCTTGATCAATTTCATCGAGCCGTGGGACCTGTTGTGCCTCATTTGCTGCTCCAGAAGTAAAAGGGTCTCCCATACACACATGGGATGCAGGGCCTTGAGTACAGGGGATGAGCTGCTGAGGTAGAAGGTCCACTCATTTTCTTTAGATCTATATCTATATCTGTATCTCTATCTATATCTACATATAAAAATCTAGCTCAGCTCGGCGGCATGAGGGGCTGCAGGAGATGTTGGCAGCTGCAGACGTGCTCAGCTGGCACTTCTGCTCATAACTCCCAGGATAAACCCAGGAGGCATTGTTAAGTAGGTCTCCATTGGTGGGAACACAGCTTCATGAAGGGCACTGACTTCAGGAGTCTGACTTTTGAAACAAATTAATCCCTTTGCTGAATCGCTGTGATATTTGGCAGCTATGAATGCTTACAGTGAAACTCACTGAAGGAGAGGGTCACACATGTATGTGACGTTGCAATAAAAACCAAAAAACCTCACAGGTGGGATGCACTTTCTGACTCTTCACTGTGAGCTGTCAGCACTTTTTGTCCCTACTCATGTGGCTGCTAGAAGAATAGAAAGGAGAACTGCAAATTCAATTTTAACACTGGTGTGAAATACAAAAGAAGACTTACAGAGAGCAGAGGAATGATTGTGATTTTTAAGCATGTATCTCATTTTTATTGGAGAAAACAGACTGATTACAAAGGCTATGCTGACCAGTTTAATGTTTTCTCTGTCATCTTTTCACAAAGCTTGCACTTCCCAACCCACTGAAGTCAGCAAGAATCCCTTCACTGACCTGAACTGAAGGAACTTTTTTATCATAATAGAAGGCACTTATGCATGGATATTTATTAAAGATGTGATAGCCAGTCTTGTCTTTTTACGTTTATTCTGGTTTTTCTATCATTCCTTTCAGTCAGCGACTTCAGACCAGCAGCCTTCAGATGCCTTCAGCAATTGCTTGACACGGTTTCACACTATTTGATTCTGTCTGTATTTAACATCACCCTTTGGACAGTATTAACTGTACTTCGTGCTTTTCCTTACTTTATTTGTACAGTCTTACTTAAAAAAAAAGTGAGAAAAAAAGACATGAAAACTTGTACAACTTGAAATAAAAGTCACAGAGTCATAGCCATTCAGTGCATCATATGGGTTAATATTTGTAATAAGTGTTTCTGTGTTTTTATTCTCAACTCTAAGCTATGTTTTTTGTTGATCCCTATATAGCTTCATCACCTTCCCTGAAGTGCAACCTTCTCAGGCAGGTCTAGGGAATTCCTCAATGTAAACACTCTTTTTCTCTTCGGAAAACAAACATTTTTTCTTACCTGCAAATCCCAGATCAAGTCAGGAGAGGATGTTTTTCCAGTATCCCTTAATGCTTTATTAAACACTGCTCAGAGTATGTAAGGATTTCCATCTAACATGTGAAATGCAAGTTGGTCCATTCAGGCTTTACTCATTTTGCAGCTCTTGAGGCTTACAGAGGGATTATCCACCAGTTCCTGAGGAAAGCAGCTCTTGACCCCACCACCTGCCAGACCAAACAGCACCATGGAAAATCATGTTCTCCTGTGTTATAAATGATCAAATTGGCAGCCAAATTTATAAAAAAATTAACAAAGATTTTTTAGATCAAAACAAAAATAGAATTTCAAAAAACCACCACAGCCAAGGCAGCGTCAACCCCAGAACTTGGTGCTGGGTGAACCTGGATCTGACTGACAGAATGCCAGGGTATCCTCAGTGCTTCACCCTGACTGCTTCATGCTGCCAGCTTATATCCTGTTTATTCTGCCTGAGGCAGAAATGACAGAAGGTTCTTTTGTGTCCCTTCACATGTAGAACTGGGACCATACAGATGCAGAAATATACAAAAGCCAGTCCAGATGTTAGCGTTCAGGAACACATAATCACAGGAATGATTATATGCAGGTACTTTTATTGAAGAGCTCTGGGTGTCAGGGGTACAAACCCAAATCTGACTTTGACCATACAGTTGAGATGGACATTTTTTTATATTCTATCATTATATAACTTTCATGTCAATTATTAAAACTTATATTGTTCTTCTGTATACATGGATTTCAGCTAAGCAAAGCCCCCCTTAATATTCCAACATAGTTTCTTATGATTCTTCTTATGGTTATATAATAATTATATTTAATTACTAAACAATCATCACATCTAACAATTATATCATTTATCATACTGCTGCTGCAGGTGCAGTTGATCTAGGAAAACAAAAAGACCAACATTTTTAGATTCTATCTTTAACATTTTCCAGGGCTCCACTATCACTGGGGCCATGCCTTGGGCTCTTTTGCCCCCCCTCTCTCCTCTCTCTTTCTCTTTCCTTCTCTCTCTCTCTCTCGGCCCACTCACCGGGGCCGGCGCTGCCATCCTGGGCTCGGGCCCCGGCAGTCTGGGAGCCTCCCCGGCAGCTCCGGCACTGAGCCAGCCCCGCTCCTGGCCAGCAAACCCGTGTCATTGCTCCGGCACCGCCGCCGGGTCCCCTCCATGGATCGGTCCCTGCCGCAGCCCCCGAGACCCCGCCGCTCGTAGGGAGCGCTCAGACACCTCCCAGCCTTGACAAGCCCAAACTTGGCGTCATCAGGTGCTCCTGACATTCTTTTTCTTTCTATAGTCAACTTATCCTCTTTTCCCTTCAAGGAGGGCCCATTCTGCTCAACCCTTTCCAGACCCCAGTTCAGCACTGAATAACCTCCTAACAACCATGTGTTCAGACACTTCTCTGCCTTGGATGCAAAAAAGCCGCATTCACACTTCTGCTCTCTTCCAACACCAAGATGTCATCACTCCACATTCCAACATCTGAGTTTGCTAACCACCCCTCTATTTCAACTTCTCTCTTTCTTCTCTTCTTACTTTTTTTTTTCTTGCTTCAATTCACCTTAGACGGTTTGAGATGTACCCAACTAATTTACTTCTAAAAGTAAGCTTAAAACTTCCTTTTACTAGGATTTCAGTAGCTGTTATAACTTAAATAGATAATGGCTAGCTGTGACTTACTGGATCTAACATCTTTGATATATAAGCTACTAGATTTTTTACTCTTCTTCACTCTTGAATTAAAATTTTATGAGCTAATCTATTTTCTGTATTTATGTATATATGATAAAGGATTTTTCTAACAAGGGTAAGCTTAAACCTGGTACTTAGGCTTGTTTTAATTTTACTCTTAATTTAACAATATCCTCCTTGGTCCGTTGTATCATCTCTCTCTGTCAGTTTTTCATACACAAATTTTACTGCCTGTGTGTACTCCTCAATCCATAATCTATATTATTTCAACAATCTAAGTAATTTTCTGATCTCCCTCTTTGAAGAGGGAGGGAGAAGGGATAAAATTCCTGATATTCTCTCATGGTTAGGTTTTCAGCTAGCTTTATTTATTAAGTGGCTAAGATATTTTACCTCCGGTTCTACAAATGACAGTTTCCCTTTTGATACCCTTAGTCCTCTTTTCCCTGAGAAAATATAAAAGTTGCACAGTAGCCTGTCTCACTTCAGCTTCCTCAGATAGCAAAAAATCATCCACATATTGGATCATTTGTATTCCAGGAGGAATGGGGAAATCTTGTGGTATTGTTTCTAAAGCTTGCCCAAATAAGTTTAGGGATTTCATAAACCCCTGTGGTAAGTTTGTCCATCTTAATTGCTGCTTTCTCCCAGTTTTTGGATCCTCCCATTAGAAGGCAAAAATATCTGCCATCCAAATTTTAATTTCCTCCTGCCCCGGATGCTGTTAGGCAAAATTTTCATTCCTCAATCTAGCTGTGTGGTCCAACCCTGGTGCTCTTTGGTATATCCTCACTCCAGGAGAATTCTGCTCAACCCTGCTCTTGGTTGCTATTGGAATGTAAATCCCTCAACCCAGCAGGTTTTTAGGGACCCCTCCTGTCCCATTTCCTAGTGGATTGGGCTAGGAAACATTGCTCCCTACCTCCGAGAGGTCCAACCCCTTCCTGAGACCCAGTCCCAGTTACCCCGGGGGATTCTTTCACTCCTTTTATCACTCACTCGTCTCTTTACTGGCCGCTTTTCTCACGAAAAGTCAGAACCACAGCATGGGAGACTCCAGCACTCACTGGGCAGGTCTGGGACAACCAGCCCGCCTCTCATTCACACACATTCATCTCCCCCACGGCCCCCTGAGAAATGCTTACCAGTCCCTTTTCCTTCCCAGGTTCTTCGTGTGCACCACTAGTCTTAGGGGGCCAATTACCGCGGTTGTAGGGAGCCTTTTTCCCTTCTCTTTGTTTTATTGCCTCCTTTTGTCCACGATCGTAACCTGCGTCTGTTGATCACCCCAGGGGAAACAGAGCGAGGCTGCCAAATCAGGCAGGGTGCGCCTCCCCACTCTGACTCTCCTAAAGCACCATCAGCGAGGTGTTTTAACCATCCTCTGCTACCAATTGTGAAAAACGCCAATCACTTGGTTTTTTTAAAATTTTAAACATTTAATAGTAACAAGATAGTTATAAAAATAGTAATACAACTAGAGTAATAATAATTTAGACAATTTGAATTAAGACAGTATGAGACAATAGAAACAAAGAGTTATGGATGTCCGGGTACCTTTCTCTGGGCAACACCAGCCCGAAAAAGGACACCCATTAACAAAGGATTCATCCTTAAAAACAACAGCCTGTTGCATATTCATACACTTCATACATGATACATAAATTCCATTCAAATAAAGGATTCAGTCTGGTTATCCTCATCTTCTTCCTCCTAATCCTAACAGCACCTTCAAGGTTGGAAGAAGTTCCTTTCTCCTGATAAGAGGGCAATAAATTCTTTTCTTCTGAAAGATTAACGTGTCCTGTAGCTGCTAGCTCGCTGCAAGTCCTTTCATTAAAAAAAGTATCCTGCATAGCATAGTTTCTATCTTAACATTTATTTATAACCTAAAACTATGTTGAACACACTGCTTAAGAGAATTAAGACAGCATTACTTTCTAGCACAACACATACAATATTCATTTTAATATTTGCAAAAAGCCAATCATAAAATACGCATTTTTCACAGGGCTGGTTCCCTGGGTTCCTACTCCCTCCTGGCCACAGCAAGAGCCGGCTGGGCTGGCCCTTGCAAGGGGCTCTCCTCGGCTCCCCGCAGATGCAGCTTCTGACCGTGCCTCTGTTCCTCTCTCTTGCAGCCCTGAAAAGGACTGACGGAGGACACGAGCAGTGCCGTCTCCGAGCTGGCACTGGAAACACTGCGTGTCCTCCGGGCAATAGAGCCTGGCCCTCGTTCCATCTTCGGATGCTGCAAGCTCAGCTGCGCAGGGCACGGAGGTCCTGGCCTCGTCTCTTGGGGCTCGGCTGGCTGCACTGCAGGAGCTCTGGGGAGAGCTGATCTGGGGAGGCTCTCTTTGCTGGGGCAACCTGAGCCAGGGGCAATTTTCCTTGCCTTTAAGATTTTTCTTTTCTTCTTTTCCCTTTTCTTCTATCTTGTAAATAATGAAATATTAGAGTATCTATTATTATATATATTACTATAGATTCTAGATTATTGTAAATAAATGAATTCTAGAATGTATTATGATACACAGACTGCCAGGACCTTTTCTTTTCTGCCCAGAGTCTGCAGGGCAAGAGGCAAGAAAGGGTGAAAAGGGTGCTTGTGCTCAGCAGCACAGTAGGCTGAGGGGTCCTGAGGCCCTGAAGGGGGAAAAGGGTGCTTGTGCTCAGCCGGCTGCCCAGGCGTGCAGTGCCGCAGGGAAAAGGGCCAGAAGCCCCTTGGCCTTTGGTGGTTCCGCTGAAGCCTTTGTGCTGCCCACAGAGCGGCTGGGCAGGGGCCGGAGCTGCAGGGATCCCTGCCAGAGCGGTGCCTGGAGATGGCCACAAGCCCCGTGCCAGGCAGGAAGCGCCATCCGTGTCCTCCTGCCCCTGTGCTGCTGGCTGCATTGCTGAGGGCCCCGAGGTGCCTCTGGCTGGGGCTGCTCCGGAGCTGCTGTGGGGCTGTGGCGCTGCTGCCGGGCAGCTTGGCCGGGCTGGGGGAGACCTCGATGGGCTGGGGCACTGGGAAGCCCTGAGCAATTGGGTGTCAGAGGCCATAAGCAGCCCCCTGGGAAGAAGCTGAGGATGCAGCACTGTGGTTTGTGTATCATAACACGGTTGGCTAAGGAAGCTTACACTGTAGCATGAGTCCAATAAGACAAAATCTTGAAGGATTGGGTTGAAAACATAGATATCCTAGTTGGCAGTGTCTTATTGGCCAACAAATCCTTAAAAGCTCTTGTAACTAGAAATCTTGGCAGCCTTGTGAGCCATGCAGTGGAGATGGGAGCCAAACTCACCCTTCCTGTCTATGTAGAAGATGAGGAAACGGCCTCATCTAAAAAACTCAGTGGTCCGCTCTCTAGCTCGTTCCAATCTCCTTCAAATCCCCCGAAGCGTGATTTAGCTACAAACAGATAACAAGGACTCGTAATGCTGGCTCTTTGACTCCAAAGCAGCTGCTTTAGAATCTTTCATGTAAACCTCTGTAGTTATGGGCCAGAAATGTATCATTTTAAGCAACTTTCCCAACTGACTTGAATGGAGGTTTGTTTGAAGGGTATTTGAAGAAAAAGCCTCCCAGCAGAGGTCTGGGTTTTGGCCTAGCTGTGTCTCTGCTGATTGTGAAATATGCCACCAGCTGCAGAGGTTTCTGGGCTAAAAATACCATTGAGTCAATTGGACTTGCTCTTTTTGGACTAAAAAAGCTGGACCCACTTTCGGGGCAAATTTGGAGACCTCATCAATGGGTTGATGGAGCACCTAGGATTTTCCCAGTTGCTGAGGATGGTTCTCCAGGTCCCTGGTGTAAAAACAGGCTCACCAGCAGCTGCGCATCTGCAAGACGAGAAACAATTGTCTTGCTTTGAAAAGCTGGGTGTCTGCTTAGGAAAGCAGAAGCCTTCTATGAAATGGAAAATGTAAATCCCCTCCCTTCAAATGATTATAATTTAGACATTGAAATGCTCTCAGGGAAACATATGGGAATAGGACTGAGCCCGCAAAGGAGGGCAGCGTTTGCTGATGGTCTGAGCCCTTCCTAAAGAGCCTGTCGGGCTGTCTTACACCCCCGAGGCCAGGGATTCCTTCCAAGCTGGGCTACTTTGGGTGGGCTGAGGGCGGCCCCAGGACAGAAGGCAGCATGTGCAAGGGCTCTGGGTGGCATGGTCACCATGGCATGCAACGGAAGCCGGTGTCCAAGGGCCCTTTGTGACATGTGGGGAATAGAAGCTTGCCCGGGTGCACAGAACAGGCAACAGCGCAGAACAGGACAGAGTGGTGCCGTGAGGAGCCCCCGCACAGCGCACTCGTTCCCGTCTGAGCCGGAGCTTTTCCGCGGCATTGTTCCTGCGGCTGAGCTTGAGTCCAGAGCACAGGAATTGCTGACCCGTGGCCTTCTGAGGCTTCTATTCTGCAGCTGCCCTCACCAGCAGAGCGTGGGACTTGGTGCCTTGGAGCTTTTCCAAGGCATCTCTCCTGCAAGTAACTCCAGTCATGGACATGGAGCGAAGACCCCCGAGAGTGCCCAAGCTGGCCTGGGTGGAGGAGGAGGAGGAAGAAGGCCTTGGTGCTGCCCCAGCACAGGAGACTGAAGAGGTGGTGCCATTCCATCCACCACAGGAGGGTGAGTGGCAGAGCTGGGCTGCAGGGTTGGGGCCTGCAGCCAATTTGGCCCCATGCCATGCCATGCCATCCCCTGGGGACATGCCCACGGACAGGACGGAAAAGGGGACGGGCAGACACCCTGCAGTGGCTGTGCTCCATCCCCCTGGGGCATCCTGGGGCTCTCCCTGCCTGGGGAGCGCAGGGCTGGGCTGTGTTCTCCAGCCTCTCCTGCAGCCCCTCAGCTCTGGCTGCGCTCTCTCTTTGCCAGATGCAGCCGTGGAGCGCACGCCAGAGCAGGAGTCCAGCCATGGCTGCTTCCGCAGAACAGCGCAGGTACCTGCAGCCACCCCCAGCTGGGCTGGGCCTGCTGTCCTTGCTCAGCCGAGCACCGTGTGTGGAGCAGTCCATGCAACATCCCCGTCTTCTTGCCCTTCTCCTACAGTTTCTTATCAGCTTCATCCCGCGCATCCGGCAGGGAAAGACCAGCACCACAGGCACTGGGCTCAGAGCTCACTCTGAGCTCCTCGGACATGAGACCAGTGCCACCCTGCTGGATTTGCTCCTGGCTTCAATTCCCCCGTGAGTCATGTGGCTTCTCAAGCCACGCCTGCTGGTCCCTGGGAGCCTTTGAGGCCATGGCAGTGCACTGGGAAGGGAAGCACTTCTCTGCAGACGCTGGGGACATGGCTCCCTCTGGCAGCTTTCTGAGTCTCCCCGTGCCTTCTCCAGGGGCCCGCCGTGGTGAGCTACATTCACCAATGGCTCACGGCCAATGGTTCTGCCGAGCACAGGCTGGACAAGACCCTGCTGAACGTCACCAGAGAACACCCGGATGACGCGGTCGTGAAGCTCCTGCGTGAGGCCCTGTCCTGTGGCAGGTATGGGGCCCACCTGCCCAGAGGGCTCAGGGCTCCCCAGCCTGTCACCCTGTACAGCCAGTGCCAGGTGTCTGACCAACAGAGAGTTCCAGGGCCCTCTGGCTGCTGCCTTTCCCAGCCCTGTCATGTCAGCCCCCGAGCCTGCTGCCATGCTCCCTTGCCGCCCCTCAGGGCTCTGTCCCCACAGGGCTGGGCTGCCTGGGTGCCGCCGGCGAGGGCCAGTGGGCAGAGGCAGAGCCAGCGGTCAGCCCGGGCCCCTGTGGATGCCCAGGCCATGGTGCTGAGACCTGCCCTGAGACAGAGCTCTAACCCCACAGAGCTGCCACGGCCATGTGGAAGACCATCATGTGCTCGCCCAGGACTGCGGAGCCAGTGCTGCTGATCCTCCTGGATGTGCTGGGGAGCTGGCCACAGCGCAGCATGTGCACCTCTGCTGGGGACAAAACGCCTGTCTTTATCCTGGCTGTGAGTTTCTGCAACTGGCATTTGCTGGCCCCAAGGCCGCCTCTCCAGCAGCTCTCCATCCTCCTTCCCCCACTGCAACTCCCTTCCTCAGGCGCTGGACAGAAACCTGGCCAAGGGGCAGCTTCAGGCCCGCCAGGCTCCGTGCTCCCCCTGCACGGTCTCTCTGGGCCTCTCCCTGCCACACTCGGGCCCTGCCACACGGACACCTCAGCACTGAGCGCTGTCTCGGGGGGGCTTTGTCCTTTGCAGGCATCCGTGGTGATGTGGAAGATCCTCCAGAAGCCCCGCGTCCCACGTGCGGTGAAGGCATATTTCCCCCGCCTATTTGTTCATTTGCTCTTCCAAGTGTTCTTCAGCACTCTGGATATGCCAGAGGAGGTTGATACCTTCTGGAAAGAATGCCAGGAAGAGCATGGCCTTGCCACCAGCCCCAACAGGTGCTCCATCCCAGTCCTCCTGTCCCTGCCACGTGGCCTGCGAAGCAGCCAGCGCTGCCAGCGTGACCTGGGCTTTTCTCTGCACACAGGTTTGCAGTGCAGACCCTGAAGTCCCTGCTCTGCTGCCGAAAGCAGCACAAGGATGTGGTGGTGTCCATGGAACGCAAGCGTTGCTGGGACACGCTGCTCTGTGCTGACCCCCGCCCGGCCGAGAGGGCTGAGCCCGCGCCGACCCTTCTTTCCCTCCCGCCGCTCTCTCCAGCTGGCAGAGGACAGGAGCAGAGCGGCCGAGCACCTGCGCCGGGCCCTGCGCTACCTGCAGAGCCCACAGGAGCCCCTGCGAGAGGCGGCCATCCGGTTCATGGGTGAGCCATGAGTGCGCAGTCCCTCCCCGGACCGCCACAGCTCGGCCCCAGCCCCGCCTGCTGCCCCGGCAGCGCCACCCGGGCCGGACCCGGCGCCGTGGAGCCCCGCCCGGCCTCAGTGCTGCTGCCGCCGTCTGGCAGCCGTGGCCTGGGGCGGCAGCGTGCGGCAAGGGCCGGGCTGAGCCCTGCCGGGCCAGCAGCGCCGTGTGGCCACAGCGCCGGCAGCGCCGCTGGCAGGGAGCTGTGCCGCTGGGGCCGTGACAGGCTCTGTGTTCACAGGGATGGCCGGGCGGCACCTGAGGGGGCAGCAGCAAGAGCTCCTGATGATCTGCAGCGATGAGTGAGGGCAGCGGGCTGAGCGCGGGGGCTGGTGGGGGAAAGCTGCGAGCCCTGCCCCGGCTGCAGAGGCCTCTGCTCCCGTGAGCAGAGCACACTGAGATATCAGATCCACGTGTGCCATTCGTGGCCAGCAGCTTCAGGCTGATCCCCTGGGTCCCTGCTCCCTCCTGGCCATGGCAAGAGCCAGCTGGGATGACCTTGGCCAGGGGCTCTCCTGGCATCTCCGAAGATCTGGGATCTGACCGTGGCTGTCCCTTGCAGCCCTTCAAGACAAAACAAATGATGTCAGCCTCACCACAGGGAGCCTGGCAATTCAAACACTCTGCATCCTCAAATCCCTTGACCTGGCTCCGATTCCATGTTCCAGCGGCTCCGAAATCACCTGCGCAGGACATGGAAGACACGGCCTCGGCTGTCACAGCTCGGCTGCCTGTTCTGCCAGAGCTCTGTGGAGAGCTGATAAGAGAGGCTCTTTTTGCTTAGGCCACCTGAGTCAGGAGGCATTTTCTTTCCCTTCAAGAATGTTCTTTTATTTTCTTTTTTTGTTTGTTTTCCTTTGCAATGTAAATATAGACTGTGGTATACTACACAAGATCCCAGTATCTTTCTTTTGCTGCCCAGGGTCCGCAGGGCATAGGGGAGGAGGGGGAAAAGGCTGCTTCTGCTCAGCCAGCTGCCCAGGCGTGCAGTGCCGCAGGGAAAAGGGCCAGAAGCCCCTTGGCCTTTGGTGGTTCTGCTGAAGCCTTTGTGCTGCCCACAGAGCGGCTGGGCAGGGGCCGGAGCTGCAGGGATCCCTGCCAGAGCGGTGCCTGGAGATGGCCACAAACCCCGTGCCAGGCAGGAAGCGCCACCCGTGTCCTCCTGCCTGTGTGCTGCTGGCTGCCTTGCTGAGGGCCCCGAGGTGCCTCTGGCTGGGGCTCCTCCGGAGCTGCTATGGGGCTGTGGCGCTGCTGCCGGGCAGCTTGACCAGGCTGGGGGAGACCCTGAGGGGCTGGGGCAATGGGAAGCCCTGAGAAATTGGGTGTCAGAGGCCATAAGGAGCCCCCTGGCAGCTGCCTTGTTCCTGCCAGAGCTGACTTGCAAGGTGGATCCTGGACACCCTGGAACTAACAGCATCTGTGTTGTTGGAAACCGAAAGGCAGGCAATTCTCAGACCTTTGTTCTTGCCAGGAAAGCTTAGAATTAAAGACAGGATTTGATCAGAGACCTTGGAAAGGGCTTCCAAACTTAGGTGCTAGAAGCGAGAATGTGGATTTTTAGTTGATAGCAGAGTCACGTGGAGGAAAGTTGAAGTGGAGGAAAGAGTTTCAGGGTTTTCAAGATCTGGAAAAAATGAAAGTAGTTAACAATGGTAAACAAGAAGCTTAGAATGCAGTGCTGTAGGTTTGTGTGTCACAACACAATTGGCTAAGGAAGCTTACACTGTAGCATGAGTCTAATAAGACGAAATCTTGAAGGATTGGGTCCAAAACATAAACATCCTTGTTGGCAATGTCTTGTTGGCCAACAAATTGTTATAAATGATCAAATTGGCAGCCAAAGCATTAAAAAAATTTAACAATGATTTATTAGATCAATACCAAAATATAATTTTGAAAAACCCACCACAGCCAAGGCAGTGTCAGTTTTGGAATTTGGCGCTGGGTGAACCTGGATCTGACTGACAGAGTGCACGGGTATTGGAGATTCACCCCGACTCTTTCATGCATCCAGCTTATATCCCATTTATTCTCCCTGAGGCAGAAATGACAGAAGGTCCTTTTGTGTCCCTTCACATGGGACCATACGGATACAAAAGCCAGTCCAGGTGTCCGAATGGCTGACTGAGCTTCTTCTGGGTAGTCTTCTTTCGCATGTAACAGAGTGGTGCCGGTACTCGAGATGGTAGATGCAATCTCCTCCAGGTGCAGGTTCCTGTGAAGGGCTCAAACATTCCTGGGAAATAGACACTCATGGCCCGGGAAGGCTTCATTCTTAAGTTAACAAACTTGATATTATCTTAACGTGTTCGGGAACTAATTGAATAGAAATAAGACTCTGCTCCCAGCCAGGCTGGTCAAAGACATGAGTTGGATTTTACAATATTTTCTATACACACATATATACAGCATGAATTAACTCTAATATAGAACATGACCCTTTCCAATGAACTGTTACAGGTCCCGCACTGTATCCCCACCTGCGGGGATACAGCTGGGAAATTCTCAGCTCCAAGCTGTGATCCCGACAGCTGTTTTCCCTCCAGCAGCGAATGAGACAGGCTTCAAGGACTCTGAGCGATCTGTCTGTGCTTCCACAGAAAATTTTCTGAGCTCTCCTGCCTCCACTCCATGCATCTCTCTGGGCAGAGCCATCCTGGCCCTGCTCGGCCCCTAGCTGCCGCCCACTGCCTCTGTCCTCCCCCTGCCCGCTCCTCTGCAGGCAGAGCCAAATCCAAAGTCTCCCCACCGCCTGTATCTGGAGGCTGGGGAACTAAAACTAGCGAAAACCCTGGGAGAGGCTTGGGGGAGGAATTTATAGGGAAAGAATTCTCAGATCTGCAAAGCAATCTGCCCGCCTGAGCCCAATCTGAGGGGGTGTCTTCCCGGGAAGGGGAAGCAGTGGGAGGAGTGACCCCCACCGCCCCTCGGCCAGGCAGAGCTGATCCAGAGCCCGCCTGGGCAGACCCCGCCTGCACAGCCTCAGCATAAGATCCAGCCGCAATTTGTTTGGGAGAGGGACAGTGCACAGAAACAGCAGCCCCTGATTTGCAAAGCCTCCCCAAACTCTCATTTCCCGGACCCACGCGACTCTCATCCTCCCCAGAACATGACCCCTGACGCCCCACAGTCTTGGAACACAACGAAAATCCTGAACGCTTTCCCAGGAACTCTGGGGATGGAGGATTCTGTGGAGGAATGGGAGGACGACCTGTCACAGCATCAGTGACGCAGGGAATCCTGGAAGAAACAGAGGACACAACCGAAAATGGAAGCTGATCCGATTCCCCTTTCCCGGGGATCAGGGTGCTGTCCACACTGCCTGGAGAAACCCCGGATGTGCCAGAAGGGAAAGAACCCCGAAGAAAACCCGAGATCCCCCCAGAAGAGGACGACGGCCCAGCACCACTCAGAATTAAAGTGTCAAAACCAGGTGTTCTGTTTTGGCATTCAAGAAAGTCTCTATTACGGTCATTCTGTTTGAAACTCTCCATTAAAGCTCTAGAGACAGGCATTAGTTTGGCTGCAGTCTCTTTCTTTTTAAGAGTGACTAGATTGTTGTAGTATTAAAAATTTTCCAGTTTATCTGGTCCCAAAAATCAAAGGTAAAAGCAGACTGCAATTCTATATTTTGAGTATTCACTTTCACCCAGATTAATAAGTCTTTCAGTTCATGTTTTGAGATGTCTGAACATCCTTTATCCTGTAATATTTTCTCAAGCTGGTAAAAAACGTCCCATTCTGTTTTAGATAAATGATTTCCCATCTCATTGCCCAGGAGCCCCGAAAATAGCTGCTTATTACTTACAAGGACATCAGATGCAGACAAAAAAAATGGTGAAGGGGATGATCTATTCCTCCTGTTAACAGCCTGGGCCTCCAGCGACCGAGTTGTCCTCGATCTTCGTTTTTAGTCCTCTAGTCTAACCAAGCTCCTCACAGAGGAGCGCCATTTATCACTGGCCGGGGGGCTGTGTACAAATCACAAACGGGACGGGACTGCTGTGGACGTGCCCTGAGCTGTTTTATTTTTCAGCATCAGTCTCATTACATGGGTATGACAATGGCAAGATGCCAGCAGCTCACATCCCAGGCAGCAGACAAAGAACTTAATGTTACAACTTTCTCTTTAAGTTTTTTGACCAATCACACAAAGCAGAAGCATATTGACAGTGTTTGTTCCATCTAACCTCTATAAGCACACGTACCTTTGGTTAAAACAATGCCTGCTTATTTCCAATACAATACCTGCTCGTGAGCCTTAAAACACAATGCACAGAGCTCCATTATTAAGCTTCAAACTTCCTAATATCTTGTTAGATAAACTTTTCTGTAGCTTAGGGAGTTATTATGGACAAGTGTTAATACACAGGCCATTGTTCTATTTGTCCTTGCTTTTCTACCTTTAAATAATTTTTCTGCTGACCTAATTCATGGCTACTACTTAGCTGTAATCACAGTTCTGTTGTCTCTGAGGCCTGCCTTTTGCAGCTTTCCCAAAACCCACCGATTTTGTGAAATCCCACAATTCCCTCTTAAGGTTCACCTAAAAAGAAATTTAAAGGAGGCTCCTAAAGGAGGCCCCTTTGGAACAGCCCAAAGCTGCAGTGGGACGCATGTTTGCCCGAGCTCCATGCTCCCTGTAAGATTCCATGCAGAGATTTGGGCAGACACATCCCAGTACAAATGAGATGCAGTCATTCCCTTCTCTGTCAAAATCCTAAGGCAGACCCAGGAGGCATCTTGAAAGTGGAACAAAATACTGGCTGGGAGGGGGCAAAAAGTGCACACAGCTCCTCTGCAAATCAACTCTGTTCACCTGTGGAATCATAATGCATGGCTTAGCTTGCTTTCCTTGGGCTTTCCTTGCTTGTGACTCAGCACAGACATGTCCTCTGATAACAAACAGCACAGTGCCTTGACAGGAGCTTTTGCCTGGGCTCTCCACAATTGGCATGCTGAGGGTGGCATTTGAAAATCAAGGCAATTGCTGAACGGCCCTGAACTACTTTGAAATTCTCTTGCTGAAACACTGCATTGTTACCCAGAAGGTTTCCCTCCATTTGAAAGCATCTCATTTTCCCCATTTCCAAATCAGCTGCCATTACCCAGCCAAGTGGAGGGCTTAGAGAAGGAAGCATGACGCCTCAGCTTGGAAAGCCAGGCGTTGGCTCTCAGAGCCCCTTGAGCAGAGCCCTTTGGTGCCCCAAAGGTTGAAGAGAGAGCACTGTGAGGAAGATATGCCATTTGAGCCCTCCTTTGCTTTTCAATACCAAGGGATTGGCAGCAAGGGGAGACAAGCAGGGCCTGGTCCCTCCTGCTGCCCCGCTGGGAGCTGCAGCTGGCACTGAGGGACACCAGGGCACACGGGAATACCATCTCTGCCAGGCAGCTGGGGTGCTGCGGGGCAGCTGCCAGGGGGTGCCTGGGCCAGGGGCAGGGCCCCTCTGACAAGGGGGAGAGCCTTGGGCCGCTGGCAGGCAGCGCAAAGCCATCAACAGGACGGCCCGGCCGCAGCGCACGGCTCCCAAGGCACCGGGCGGCTGAGGCACGGCGGGACACGGCAGGGAACATTCCAGGCCTCTGCAGGCTTTGGAGTCTGTATTGCCAGTCCTGCTGAAACCAAGGGCTGGAACAGAGAATCTTCTGCTTACTTCACCATCTTCACCATCTTCATCATTCTGTCCTCCAGGTGGCCCATGTCAGGCTGACAGCTCGCAGCACATCTGCTGAATGCCAGCTTCTTCTGTGCTGGCTTCATTCTTCTTATGACCACCCATTCATTTCTCCTTCAAGGAGAATTCTCAGCTTCCCCACATCAACCATACTCTTCTCTTATCTAAGCAATGCATCATGACAGGAGCTTTCTATGCTCTGTAGTGCTAACTAAAAAAGCCTTGCCAAGAAAACCTCCAAACATTCCATGTCCCAGCTATGGCACAGCTCCTCTTCAAACTGAGCGGATGGCGGAAGCTCTACCTCAGGATGATCCATCCCCTTTTTCCCTCCTTGTGCTGGTGTTCACAGGGGTCCCAGGATGAGGGAAGAAAGAGAATCTTGACTCCAAGTTTCAGAAGGCTGATTTATTCTTTGATGATATATATTCTAATAAAATGATAGATTCGAAGTATACTAAAAGAATAGAAGGAAGGATTTCATCAGAAGGCTTGCAAGGAAAGGGAAAGAATGGGATGATACTAAAATCTTGTGACTGACCAGACAGTCCCAGACAGCTGGGCTGGGATTGGCCATTCATTAGAAACAAGCACATGAGACCAATCAAAGATGCACCTGTTGCATTCCACAGCAGCAGATATTCTTGTTTACAGCAGCAAATTCTTGTTTCCATTGTGTTCCTGAGGCCTCTCAGCCTCTCAGGAGAAAAATCCTGGCAAAGGGATGTTTCAGAAAAGATCATGGCTACGCCTGCTCTCAGCTGGCGGGGCACAAGGGCCTCCTCCGCCGCAGGCATCTCCTCTCCGCTCTTCCTGCACTTGCTTTGCCCAGGTAAGGCAAGCAAAGCTGCTTGGCTCAGTGTGTTCTTTGGGCTTCTCAAAGGGGCTGGCCACTCTGCTACAGCATGGCAAGGAAGGGAGTCTTACAACGCTCTGCACAGTTTAGAGTTTTAGTGTCACTGCGGCTGAAACAGTGTCCCCTGGCTACTTCTATAGCCGGCAGTTTATATACAGACACAAACGGGACGGGGCTACTGTGACAAGCGTCTTGAGCTATTTATTTTTCAGCATCATTCTCATTACATGATTATGACAATGGAGAGATGCTAACAGCCCGCTGTTCAGGCAGCAGGCCAAAGAAACTTAATGTTACAACATATCATAAAGTCATCTTAGCCAATTACATAGAGCAAAAGCAGACTGACAGTATTCTATCTAATCACCTTAAGCACCTGTAGCTTTGGTTAAAACAATTGTGGCTTATTCTTGAAGACAATGGCTCACTTATAAGAGACAAAGCACAGAGCACTATTCATACTTAACCTTCTAAATATTTACTTAAAATAAACTTTTTGCAACTTAAAAAGCCAAATGACACAGCTCTATTGTTCGATCTCCCATGTCTTGGCTACTGCTTAGATATTTTTTCTGCTGTTTTAGCACTTCACAATTCTGCTGTATCTGAGGCCTGTCTTTTTACCACCTTCCTAAAACTCTCTTATTTTATGGATTCCCACAACTGGGATAGCTGCTGATTTATCTCCCTGCCCCCTCTGTCTGCTGCCCGACAGTATCTAGCAAGGTGTGATAAGCATATGCCAAGGCCCAGCTCACTGCAATGATCTTTGTACTGTTAAGCTAATCTAACTAATGAGAAGAAGCAAGAAGCAAGAAGCAAGCAGAGGCAAGAGCAAGCAGAAGCCAAAGCGAAAAGCAGAAACAGCACTATGTACTGTCCCATCTGTATGTCCTGCTGGCCATGGGGGGCGACTGATAAGGAGCCAAAACAAAACATTCCCTCTTCAGAGCCAGTCTTGAAGGCACAGAACATAATATCCAGCATAAACAGCACACACAAATGGGGATACAAGCATCCAAACGTCAGCCTAAAAAACCATAGCAACCTGGTGATGGTTGCCATGGAAACTGACCACAGCAACAAGGGGCTGTGATGGTTGCCATAGAAACTGACCATAGCAACCAGGGGCTGGTGATAGTTTCCTGCTAAGGCTCAGATTTCTCACAGGCCCTCAGAGGGGTTCCATGGGAACTTTCCAAGAGTCTCCAGGTTGTTCAAGAGCTGGAATGTCACAGGCAGAGTCAGGGGCTCCATGGAGACCTGCCAGGGCTTTCTGGTGGTGGTAAAGAGCTGTGTGGTCAGAGGCAGTCACAGTCATTCCATGGTGACATCCCAGGGGACCTTGGGCTGCAAAGGCACCGATCTGTCACAGGCACTCATGGGGGCTCCATGGTGACATCCCAGGAGTCCCCAGGTTGCCCAAGAGCCAGGATGTCCCAGACACTCACAGGGGTTCCTGTCATGGGCAAAGTGGGAGATTCAGGCAAAAGCTTTATTTCTTTATGGAGAAACTCCTACTGAGAATTTAGGTGGAGAAATGGCAGCCAACAGCCACCATGGATCCTCAAACCCCTGCAGGGCCCCTAGACTTCTAAAATTCCTTCTAAGAGAGGAGACTGGGAGTGGCTGGTTTCAATCCCAGCCCCAGAATTTATCAAAGGTTTATGTATAAAAGATTGGAATTGAACCTTAGCTCACAGGGGCTCAGCACTGGCAGAGGCTGTGGGATGTCCCAGAGGTGGCTGTGTCACAGCAGCACCTCTGTGGCTGTGTCAGAGAGGCACAGAGCAGCTGTGATGTCAGCAAGGGACTGTGTGACAGCACAGAGTGGGTTGTGTGAGGTCACAGGTTGGTCTATGACATCACGGACTTTGTTGTGAGATGTCACTGAGCAGCTACAGCATCATAGAGTGGATTCTGTGACATCACAGAGCACGCTGTGACATCATGGCATGGCTGTGTGGCATCATAGAGCAGGCTGTGAGGTCAAAGTGTGTGCTGTGACATAACAGAGTGGCAGTATGACATCACAGAGAGGGTTTTCTGACATCACTGAAGGGGTTGTGACATCACAAAGCTGTCTGTGACATGATAGAGTAGGGTCTGAGGCCATAGAACCATCATAGAGGGTGGCTGTGTGACATCAGAGAGTGGGTTGTGACATCACTGGGTGGCTGTGTAACATCATAGAGCGGGCTGTCACATCATGGAACAGACAGTGACATCACAGGGTGACTTTGTGACATCAGAGTCTTCTGTGACATCACAGAGCAGCTGTATGACATTCCAGGGTGACATCCCAGAGTTGGCTCTGTGACATCACAATGGTGGTGTGTGATGTCCCAGAGTGGGCTGTGAGATTACAGGAGGGCTGTGTGAGTTCACAGAGATGGTTGTGTGAAATCACAGGGGCTGTGTGATATCACTGGGGAGGTCACTCTGCCCTGTCCCCCCTCACAGTTCCCCCCAGAGCAGTCCAACCCTGCTCGTGCACAGCAGGGTCCCCTGTCCCCCCGGGTCCCCCCGGCCCCGGCGCCACAGCCTCCCCCAGAGGATGTTCCACGAGATCGACCCCAGAGCCTGAAAGGGGGACGGGGGGCCGCAGAAATGGGGGTGGGACAGGGGGACAGGGACCCACCAGCAGCGGCCCGCAGGGCCAGAGCCTGGGCCAGGGCTCCTTCACCCTGTTACGAACAACGCCTTTAGAGCACTGAAAAAATCCCTGGCAAGGGATCAGCAAAAACCAGATTTAATATTAAGGGACAGCAGCACAAAGTTCCTTGGCAAGAGTCACTCTGCTCCTGACTGGACACTTCAGGCACACTGGATACTTCAGGCACTGGATACCAGGGAAACAAAGCACCAACAAAACCAAACAAAATCCAGGCAATCAAACCAGAAATGAACTGAGAACTTCCCTGTGTGTGTGTGTGACACAAGGGCAGTGAGGACAAGCATAAAAGGAATACAGTCCAAAAGCTTAAAAGAGCTCAAAGATAAGAGGACTTAATTTTTACCTTAACGTTAACTGATACCTTCAACTTCACAATTTAGCAAAAGAACAGCACTTAACCTAACTTATAACCTATGACTTCGCAATTTTTACAGAGGAATAACACTTTGCAATATTTTGCTTCACTCATAACGTATATTAAACATAAGATCTTCGCAAAGGAACAACTCTTAGAAGCCTTTAACTTCACTTAGACCTTGTGATTTAACCTCACCTAGAGGCCTGACTGACTCAGCTATCCAAGGCACTCAAACCCCTCAGAGAGCAGCATTTCTGCCACATTTCCCCAGCACAGGCACTCCTGTGTCCACACAGACACAAAGAGTCAGAGCAAGGCACCTGTGAGGAATTCCCCTGAGGGCAGGGAATGCTCCCTGAGGATGCTTTGGCATCTCCCCAGCAGGTGAAAGGTTGAGCCTGGAGGAGTGGGGGGATCGGCCCAGGCTCTGTCGTTGTTTGGGATCCCCGAGTGCAGCAAACGGGAGAGTTCCCGGCTGGGAGAGGCCCCACTCAGAGGGAGTCGCTGGCCCAGGAGAGCTCCAAGGGCTCCTTTTGGAGCGCTGTTTGCAGGGCCCCACGAGAGGGGCTTCAGTCCCAGCAATGGTTCATCCTGGCCACACTTGGCATCAGCAGCTTTCTTTGGCAGTGTGAGAACAGGGATGTTGTGCCACTGAGGGAACAAAACCAGTTCCCAGGGCTGCTCCTAAAGGAGCCAGGAGCTGTTTGGGCAGCAGCAGTGCCTGGGGCAGACAGTGTTTGTGATGAGGTGCAGAGGAGCTGAGCCCAGGGGCTGTTGGCCAAGGCTGAGGCCCAAGGAGCATTTCTCAGCTGGCAGGGCGGCCTGAGAAGGGGAGGGGGGAATGCAGCAGCACAGGGCCATGGAACCAAGGGAGCCTTGTGACACTGTGGGGCCCTGTGACACCAAGGGAGCCTTGTGACACTGTGGGGTCTCATGGTATCATGGAGAGCACTGTGACATTGCTGGGCCTCATGGAACCAAGGGGACTGTACTGATGCTGTGTGGCTCCATGGAATGTAGGGATCATTGTGGCACTGAGAGGCCCCATCAAACCAAGGGTCCATTGTCACCCCGCGGGGCCTCCTGGAACCATGGAGACCATTGTGACACTTTGGGGTGTCATGGAACCAAGGGGCCATTGTGACACTGTAAGACTCCATGGAGCCAAAGGTCCATTGTGACATTGCAAAGCCTCATGGAACGATGGAGAGACCATTAGGACACTTCACAGCCTCATGGAACCAAGGGGCCATTGTGACACTTTGGGGCACCATTGGAGCCAAGGAGACCATTGTGACACTCAGGGGACTCATGGGATCATGGAGACCATTGTGACACTATGAGGCCCCATGGAATAAGCAAAGCATTGTGACACTGTGAGGCCTCATGGAACCAGTGAGACCATTGTGACCCTGGGGGTGCCCACAGAACCAAGAGGACCATTGTGATATTGTGGGGCCTGGTGAAACCAAGAGGCCTTTGTGACACTGCAGGGCTGCATGGAACCAAAGGTCCATTGTGACACTGTGGAGCCAAATGAGACCACTATGACACAGCAAACCCCCAGGGTCCAAAGCTCCATTGTGACATTGCAGGGCTCATGGAACAGAGGAGTCACCTGACATTGTGGGGCCTGGGGAACCATGGAGACCATTGTGACACTGCAAGGCCTCATGGAATCCTTAGGACCATTGTGACACTGAGGGGCCTTATGACACCTGGGGGCCACTGTGACACTGTGGGACCCCATCAAACCTAGGGGTCAGTGTGACACTGCAGGTCTTCTTGTAATCAAGGGGCCATTGTGACATTGCTGGAACCCATGGAATCAAGTCAGCATTATGACACTGCGGGGCCCCATGGATCCAAGGCACCATTGTGACACTATGGAGCCGCAGAAAACCAAGGGAACACAGAACAGGTCTGGCTGGTTTGGGTCCCATGGACTGCATGACTGGTCCAGCTGACCCTGGCATGTTGAGGGTCACTTCTCATCTGCTGCTGGAACACTGGGACTCTGTGCTTTCATTCCCAAAGGAAAAGAACTGTCCTTCTCCTCCAGGCACCCATGGTCAGGATTGGGATTTCACCTCCAAATTTCCTTATATCCAGGGATCGTTCCCATAGGAATATTGCCAGGACAAGTCTGGCTTGCAATGGTTTCCAGTGGGTCACCTCTCATCTGTCCCCAAAACAGTAGGGAAAGCTCCATGCTCTCCTTCCTATGGGAAAGAACTGTCTTGCTTCTCCAGGTGCCCATGGCCAAAACTGGGTTCAACTCCGAAATTCCTAAATCCAAAGGCTGCTCCCAAACACAATCTTCCTTTGCTGACAAGTCTGGCTGGCATTTGGACTAGTGAGACACTCACCTGCCTTCCAAACACTGGGGTCTGTGCTTTCCTTCCTATGGAAAAGAACTGTCCTTCTCCTCCAGATGCCCATGGCCAGAACTGGGATTTCACCTCCAACACCCCCTTACTGTGAGAGACTGGAGGAGACTTAGCTAGAAACATTTTGTGTGTGGGGGAGAGGAAGGAGCAGGTCCAGCCCTGCCCTGCCCTGGAACCCCAATCCCCCCAGAGCCTCTATCCCAGCCCAGCAGTGCCTGCCAGTCCCTGGCACAGCACAGGCAATGCTCCACAGCCACCTCTGGAGCCCCCAGCCCAGCTCCTGAGGGACCAAATGACCCCAAGTCCCACCTGAAGCTCATTAATGCTTTGAGACACTCAAGGTGTTTGGGATACTTCAAGGATTTTCCTTTCCACACTGAGTGTCTGAGAGGTTTTTGTGCCACCCTGGCCACCAATTCTCTCCTCCAAGGAGTCCATGAGGAGCCTGTGTTGGAGAGGGACCTCAGTGGGACCCATGAATGCCTCGAGACACTTTGGGTGTTTCCTCTGACTCTGACTCCTGGAAAGGTTTGTGCAATCTCCTCCCAGGCCCTGAGGTTCAAGGGCTCAGCTCCAAATGCCCAGTGAGGCTCATTAGGATCAAGCAAGTCCTGACAAACCACGGCTCTGCCTTGATTTCCCTCTGCTCTAGTGCAGTTCATTAGGAGGGTTTCCTTTGACAGTTTAGGAGAAAAACTTCTAAGAGCTTCTAGGAAATATGGATTCCTATTTTATGGGCATCTTTAATTGCTGCTCTTATTACACAAGAGGTGATTGCAGCATTCAGTGACTGATATTGATGCAGGGATTCTCCTAAGGAGGTCTGGCCTGCTCAGAGAAGCTGTGCCTTAAACTCTTACCTAGTGTGGAAAACCTTGCTCCACATTCCCCAAGCCCATCGTGTCTCTCCTCACTCACCTGGGACCTGCTTTGCTTGGAGAACTGGCTGCACACAGCCAAAGAGGAATTTTCCTTCTTTGATTTTTGAAGCAATCTAAAACTCCTGAGTTTCCCCATGGCAAACAGACATCCTCCTCAAGTGTGTGCCAAGCCCAAGGTGCCACCAAGAGCACTCCAGACCTGCCCTGGGCCAGCTCTGAGGGTGGATCATCATCCCAACCTGCAGTGGGCCATTGCAAGGGACTGTTGCCATGGACACGGCAGTGACCCCACTGCTGGGTTTGGGTGCCATGGCAACCCCCATCAGTTCAGGTTTCCTTGGAAACCAGCCCAAGGAGCCATTTCTGCAGCCACGTTCCATGGCCACTTGCCTGCAGAGCTGTTGCTGCCCTGGGCTGCCATGGCAGCCCTCAGGACAAAGCGGTGCCAGGGCTGTTCCAGGTACAATTGCAGTGACGCTCCTTGGTGCCACCAGGTGCCATGGCAACGGCCACGGGGACCTGTTCCTTGGTTTGGTGCCATGGCAACCAATGCCTGGACCCGCTGTGGTGGTTGGTGGCCATGGAAACCTGCCCTGGCCCCTTGCTCAGGGCTGGTGTCAGTGCCCAGAGCCAGAGGGGATCCCTTGCTGGGGGCTCGTGCCATGGCCACCTGCCCTGTGCCGCGCTGGCCGGGCAGGCACCAGGAACCAGCAGCCAACGCCACTGCCAGGGCCAAAGGCCAGGTCAGCCAGACAGAAAGGGGCAGTGCTGGGCACTGTTTCCATGGCAACCGGCACTGGGGGTGACACCTGGGTCACCTGTGCTGGCAGTTGCCATGGAAACCCCTGGCAGGCACTGAGGGCACAGACACTGGCACTGAGACACTGCTGGGCCGGTGCTGAGCACAGGGCTGAGCACGCAGAGATGGTTTTGTTCTTGCTGAGCTGCAGCAGAGCCAAGGCCTGTCCTGCCCCTCGTCCAGCCATGCTGGGGAGGGGCTGGGGCTGCGGGGCAGCTTGGCAGGGGACACAGCCAGGACAGGTGACCCCAAGGGACCCCAGGGATACCCCAGACCATAGGACATCATGCTCAGTGTATGAAGGGGGGGAACAAGGAGGAAGGGGGGAATTTTGGGGGGAAGGGTTTTGCCTTCCCAGGTAACACTTAGGCAAGAGGGGGCCCTGTTTCACCAGTGGGCAGGGTCACTACCAAAGACACAGACACCAACTTCAGGAATTGTGACATTTATATCATTGCACAGATGCAAAGAATTACAAGAGGATAAGCTCAGCAAAGCACATCATCATTAGCAAAGAATTACAAAAGAAGCTCAGTAATCCATCCAGTCATTACTACCAAAGATTGCCTGCAGGGATTAAAGAAAGATCCATCAGCAGTTCCCTTCAGACTTTACCATCACCCAGATCCACACATCAGCTGGGGGAGCCAAGGACTGCAGAGCCACTCCCAGACACTGGAATTCCTGCAGGTGCCTCTACTTTTGCAGCCAAGGAGACTCCAAGCCCGCTGGGAGAGGACACAGCTTTTACACTGCTAAACAAACAAGCTTACATCACTGCCAGTGTGGGAACATCTGGTTTCATTCTCCTCATTGCTTTCTCCCAAAGCCTGGCCAGGGCTCAAGGAGGAACCAAGGGAGTTGACTTTGATCCTTCAGCCCCAAACAAGGCCAGATGGGGCCTGGTCTGGTTTCTAAATACAGAAAGATAAATCCATGTTTTATCAAGGAACACGTACACTGATCATGTTTTTAATAATGCTTCCTTAAGGAGTGGATACAAATATAACATTTGGTTGGAAGGTTCATCTAGAGGTGAACTTTGCCTCAGGGCCTGTTCAAGCCTCAGTCCTCAGACCCACAATGAACTACAACCTTCAAAACAAGTCTTTCAAAAACACAGTTTAGATTTATATTTTAGGCATAAAGGCATCTCCTCTTGTGCTTCAATTAAGTGCTGTTTAATTTCATTACTCTGAGCTATTCACCTTCCTTTTAAAACATGCCTAAATAGTTGCTGTTATTCTCTGCTATTTATCAAATGCCTCTCTTTTCTTGAGACTGTCTCTTTTCAGACAAGTCTCAATACTCCACTTCCCAGCACAAGGCGTCACAACAGCTCTAACATGGAATGTCAGAGTGCACACCAAGTGCACACACTGCAGTGATGACAGGCACTGCCACAAATACATTTTACAGCAGCCTCCAGTTTGGCAGCCATGAAGCCAATCCCACCAAGAAGAATTTTCTTCTTTCTGCCACTCTTCTGCTGCTCTTTGTGTCAAGGTGATTCCTGACTTTTGGCCTTCAAACCCATCCCTGAGAGCAGTGCAACATTCCTGTCCCATGGCAGTCCAGGCTCCTCCTTGGCCAGCAAGCAGATAATCCAAGGCCATGCGGTTCTGTGGAGTCCCCATTTGTGTTTGTTGGAGCTCACAGGATGTGCTATTGCACATTTTAACAGCATCATTTGCTGCTTCTGATAATAATCCATTCAGCTGATTCATGGAAACTCCACAGGACGGGGCAGCACACATGGGGCACAGCAGGAACCAGAATCTTTTGCTTTCTGAAAGCCAAGGATCTCCTTGGGGGGAAAATGTTCTCTGGGCCCTAACTCTTCCTTGTGGTTGTGGCTGAAGGAGCCGAAATGGTGGCCCTGCAGCCAAGAGTGGTGTGACACTGACACCCACCAGCTCCAGCACCCCAAGTTCTACTGACACTGGCAGGGATGGGAAAGCACAGAAATCCTCTCACACTGTGGCCTCTAGAACTAGAACAGGGTTTGGTTTCTCCTGAAGGGAAATCTTAGGGAATCCTGTCAAAGTGATCACTGTATTCCTGTGTTTTCCTTAACTGTCCCTTCACTGACAGTGACGAGTCAGAGCCCATGGACAGAGTTCTGGCCACCCCACAGGGTGGGCCCTCCAAGGGAACCCCATTCCTCCCAACTTCAGCTGAGAACACACCCAGCAATTGCTGACATGCAGCACTTTGGCTACCCTGATCTTCACATTTTCATAACTAATCATTCCATTTCAATCACTAACCCCTTGGTGAAACACTAGAGGTGTTTGTGTCAGACAAAGATTCTGGCTGACCATCAAGGTACAACTTACAGACATCAGCAGCACTTTAGTGACACTGTTCTTCACCCTTTTTTCTCAATCTCATTGGAGTTAGGAACAATAATTCTGTGGTCCATGGAGCTGGTGCCTTTTTAATTCCAGAATAATGCCCCCAGGCCCTTTGCTGTTCAGCTTTACCATGTTGTCTGTGCCTAACAAGGCCTGGGGGGCCCTTTCCCCTCTGGCTGGAAGGGGGCCGGGTCCCAGTCCCTGAGGGGCACCCAGGCTCCTGGATGGAATTCCTGTGCAAGTCCCTCAGGGTCACAGCAGCCTTCACATGGAGCCCTGTGGATCAGAGCATTTTCCAAAGGGGCCCTTGGGGCAAACAGGGAGATTTGGTCTGGCAGGATGTGTAAAACAATATCCTGTCAGATCTGCTTGTTCTCACACAGAACACTTGGCTGCAGGGACACATTCCCATTGTTCCTGCCCAGGTTTCAGGACTCAGAGTTGTCTTTCCTAGGAGCTGCTCCTTCAGCTGCCTCGGGAGGGCCTTTTGGCGTACTGACCCACACTCTGGCTCCATTATTAGGAATGCTGGATCCAAACCCTTTATCTCCACAAACAGTGGGGATTGGAGGTGGAGCTCCTTATTTCACAATCGATCTAAAAATTGCAGTATTAATAATTGTGCTACCCTGTCACGGGGTTGAGTAATCCAATCTTGTTCACTATTGTTTAACAGAATTACTGTCATTTCTCCTTGATATTCTGCATCATTTTCTCCTGCCATGACATGAACACTTTGCAAGGCCAAGCTCCAAGCCAGCAGTGTCCAAAGCAAAGTGTCCTGGAGGAATCTGAATTCCTGTCTCAGTATTGACAGCTCTCATTTGCTTTCAATTTATCCTAATTCATTCCAGTGGATGAAGGCCCAGCCCTGCAGCCTCTGGGCTGGCCCTGCCAGGGGCCATCACAGCCAGAACAATTTCCCAGGCAGTCCAAGTCTCACTGCCCATGGCTGGATTTGCAAATTGGGTGCAGCCATGCACAGCCAGGGGGTTTCCATTTCCCCAGTGGGCCATTGTTAAGGGCATGGAGCACATCTGGGAGATGGGTTCTCCATGGGCACAGGTTCCCATCTCCTCATTCTTTCAACTGCTCTTTAACAACCCCTTCACCCCTTCAACCAATCCTGCAGCTTGTGGATAGTCTGCGACATGAAAAACCCTACAGGCTTCATCACTGTATTTTTCACAGGAACAGACAAAGCACTCTGCATCACAGTACCAGCAAACCCTGTAAGAATAGCCAATTTCATCCCTTCTTCCTTTTCTCATTGTATACAATCTCACAGAGTTGTCCACTGACATTAGGGTCCTGGCCAATCCTGTTCTGTAGGGTATTTAGTGTTACATCCCTGAGCAGCCAAAGCTACCAAATTAGTATGGTCAACACTATTTCCCATTGTTATTAGTTTACATGTACATATTGTTTTAGAAATAAAGATATAGATAGATATAGACATATACATTTATAAAACATATATATAAATGTACAAATACATATAAAATACGTTTTTAAGGCCTTATTATACTATAAATACATATATAGTTATATATTATATTGATATTTCACTTGAACAAATGCATCTGTGCTCAAGATTAAGACCTTCTTTTGTTGCTCCATGTGGGAGCATTCCAACAATAATTGTTCCTTCTGAAGGTGCTGTTTCCAATGTACTCTTAACAAATTCATCTTTGTCTGCCCAAACCCACAAGTTCTTTTCCTTTCCCACATGCAATTTTTGGATGCATTTGAAGACATCCAGGGGTTCAGCCTCTTTTAACCAACTGCCCCACTGCTCCCATGGTGCTCCCACCTCAGCCCACTCCAGAGCCAGGGAACTCCAGGGAAGGGCTTCCCATCTGGGAATTCCTGATGGGACTGATTCCTCACATTTACACTGAACAAGGGACATTTTGTTGTCATCTGGCCAGACTGTGCCAGTTTTGTTTTACCAGTGGGCAGGGTCAGCACCAAAGACACAGACTCCAACTGAAGGAATCAGTGTCATTTACTGCAGCTCAAAGCAGCAAAGAATCACAAAAGGAGCAGCTCAGCAATGCACCCAATCATCCCCACCAAATATTGCCTGCAGTGATTCACAAAGATCCAGCAGCATTTACCCTCAGCCTTTACCATCCCCCAGATCCACCCAGCAGCTGGGGGAAGCTGTCACAGCCCAGGGCTGCAGAGCCACTCCGGGGCACTGGGAATTCCTGCAGGTGCCTCCAGCCACAGGTGAGGCTCCAACCCCGCTGGGAGAGGGCCCAGCTCTGACAGTGCTGAATGAACAAACTGACAGCACTTCCAGTGCGGGAACATCTGGGTTCATCCTCCTCTTGGCTCCCTCCCAAAGCCTGGCCAGGGCTCCAGGAGGAACCAAGGCAGCTGACTTTTGATCCTTCAGCCCCAAACAAGGCCAGATGTCAGATTTCATGGCCTTGTCTGCCTTCTAAACACAGAAAGGTCAAGACATGTTTCACTAAGGAGTGCCTACATCTATCACAGTGCTAATGACCATGCACATTCCATTAGGGAGCAGATACAAAGATAACCTTTGGCTGGAAGGTTCATCCAGAGGCACCTTTGGCTCAGGGCTGCTGTCCAGGCCTCACTCAGGGCTCTTGTCCAGGCCTTGGCACTTCAGGGACGTGGTTTAGTGCTGGCCTTGGCACTGCTGGCTGACCGGCTGCACTGGGTGAGCTCAGAGGTCTTTTCCAACTGAAAGGATTCTGTGATTCCATGATTATATCCACTGCATTCAGCTGGGTCTGTTTTAGCAGCATGACTTTGCTCACAAAGTTCCCTCTTGCCCAGCTCCTGTGGCCTGAGGCTTCAGCTCCTTCAGCTCCTGGTGCTGAGCTGCTCATGCTGAACGAGACGACTCGCAGAGACCAATACAGTCCATCCAATTCCTGCTGGGACATGGAGAGGGGACGCTGTGCAAACAGGAGCATTGTTTGCTGTGGCCTCCTCTCTGCCCCTCACGCCTTTCAGCACTTTGAACCAGCCAAGAGCTTTTTCCAAGAGTGCAATGGAGCAGCTGTTCCTGCTCCCGGGCCTGGCTCTCTCCAGTCTCTGACCTTGCCTGCTTCTGTCTCTCTTGCTGTGCCCTCTGTTCCCTCAGGGCTCGCTGCCTGCTGCCCAGGACTGTGGGGCTGGCACAGATGCAGTGCTCCAGATCCTCCTTTCTGTGCCCTTGGAGCTGCCTGGGCACAGCAGCCTTTTCCATCTGGAAGCTCCACATGCACAGGGAGTCCCCAGCTCCGTTCCCTGCACATCCTCCAGGAGCCCAGGGCTGCCATCTCAAGTCCCTGCTGGCACTGAGGGCTCCCAGGTGCCTCAGGCTGCTGTGACACCGCTGCACATGGCAGGGAAGAGGGGCAGGGGCTGTTCTCAAAGTCAGCTCCATCTGCTGCTGCTGCTGCTGTGGGGTCATTTGTGCAGGCCTGGCTCAGAGGCAGGGATCAGATCCAGGCCCTGCTGCTGCTCCCTCGGGATCAGCCCCAATTTGGGTGTTGCTGTCAGGGCCAGCAGAAGCCCTGGCTGGAGCAGCAGGTGCTGACAGTGCCCCAAGCCCCAGGGCTGGAGGGGTCCCTGGGCTGGGGCTGGCAGGGAGCTGCCCCTTGTTCTCCCTCTGCCCCAAGCAAAGCTGGGCCGGGCACAAGTGGGGCAGCACAGCCAACAGGGAGCCTGCCAGTCTCTTCCAGCCCTGTCTGCTCAGAGTTTGGGCCTTGGAACCTCATGTGGCCAAAGGCAGCTGCTGCTGGTCCCTCTGGGTGTGCCCGTGTTCAGCAGTGCTGCTCCATCAGTCTGTGCCCAGCAACGGGGAAAAGCCTCAGCCCTGCAGGGCCAGGAGCTGCTGGGCTCTGCCTGAGCAGCTCAGCCAGCAGGAAGGGAGCTGCTCCACATGGGAACCAGGAGCAAAGGACATTCCTTCTGTAGGACATGTTTTCTATTTAAAGGGGAAAAAAGGGGAAAAAAAAAAAAACCAAACTTATAAATTGTAAAAGATAAGAATAAAATCCAAGAGTTATTAATAAACCGTACCATAATGGTTGGGGAAAAAACCAAAACATAAATACAAAGTTACATTCTGAAACTTTGCATTTAGACATAAATGATGTTTTTAAAAAGAGAACTCAGTTATTTACATTGTAAATGTGTAGATGGCATGGATCCATCTTAATGACCTCAGCAGCCATTTAAAAAAATTTGGGCTTTGTTTCCAACATTGGTATTTGAAATTGTGGTCAAAGCAAAAAGGAAATTGCTTTGTGCCCTTCCAGCTCCAAGCAGGACTGGGAATGGAAACTCTGTCAAACCCCAAATCCTTTAGAAGATGCCCTTCCTTCTCAGCCTGGTAATGAACTGCACATTCCCTTTCAAAGTGTCAGGGATTTCTAAAGACACCAAGTCCCACTTACCGCTTTTTGCTCTGGTTGGGAAGTGCAGAAGGGCAATTCTCCATCCATCAGCTCCAGCCTGCACTGCCTCAGGAACACGGCCCACTCGCCAGCTTTGGCCCACTTGTGGCACTTCTAGAGGAGGAAGAAAGTGCAACTGCACAATTCCAGCCAATAAAGAAGGAAGAATGGGACAGACAAAACACCCTGTGCAGATCCAGGCATTCAGCTGGGACTGTGCAGAGTCTGGGTCATTGCCAATTGGATGTGTGTCCCCAGCTGCAATCTCTGGGCCTGCAGCAGAGTCTCACTCACCTGCCAAAGCAGAAAGCTCAGGCGCTGTGCTCGGAAGGGGCTCGTGTGATGCAAAGTTGTCATGGCAATGTGAGGGCAGAGCCAGCCCAGCTGGGCCCAGGGCTGAGCCCAGCAGAGCCCTGGTAGAGCCCAGAGCAGCCTCAGCACCCGCAGAGCCCGGCTGCAAGGAGAGAAAGCAGAAACTGCCCATCAGCTGAGGGCTCCTGTCCCCTTGTGCCAAGGCCTGCGGTGCCCAGGCCGTGCTGGCTGTGCCCAGAGCTCTGCCCAGAGCTGCCCATCCCTGCTGCCTTTGGCAGCAGAGCAGGAGGGCAGGACATGTGCCCAGCCTGCAGCCAGCCACGGCACATCCAGCCCTCAGCAGCTGCCCAGAGCAGGATGCTCCTGTGCTCGCTGCCATCTCCCAAAAGCTCTGATCCCACCCTGCCAAGCACACAGGGACCCACCTCACGCCATCCACGGCTGGAAGAAAAGCTGCTCCCAAACCATGGCCTCAGCCTTCTCCAAGGGCACGGCCCATCCATGCCACAGCTGCTCCGAAGCACTTCCCCATCCACACTGGACCACCCAGAATGCTTCCTCTGGAAAAACAAACAACAAATTATTGAAAAGAGATTAGAGACAAAAAGGGTAAACAAGAAACAAGGTAAAAACTCTTCTCTCTGTCAGGGCCTTGAGGAAGAGCCAACCCCGACACGCTAGAGAAAAACCCAGCCATGGGTGAGGGAAGCCCACACTTTCTCTCTTCCCCCCTGCACTGTCCCCCAAAATCACAGTGATCCCAAAGTAAACAAGAGCAGCCCAAGCCCTTCTTTTCCTGAAAAGCAAAGCAGCTGTTCACAGGTTCTGGAGTTCCACCTCTGCTCTCACCATGGGCCTTTCTTTGTGTCGGGCTGGCTGCCCCAGCCCCAGCCGAGGCCACGGTGGGTGCTGGGGGCTGTTGGCAGGGCCAGGAGCCCACTCCTATTTTCTACCCACGCCAGTCAATCTCCCCAGAGCCTGGTAAGACCAGGCTCTCAGGGCTCTGCCCAGGGCCCCAGCTGTCAGGGAACCAGGAGCCCACTCCTATTTTCTACCCACGCCAGTCAATCTCCCCAGAGCCTGGTAAGACCAGGCTCTCAGGGCTCTGCCCAGGGCCCCAGCTGTCAGGGAACCAGGACAAGCAAAACCAGCTTGGATGGCGGCCACCAGTGCTGGGCAGAGCAGCTCAGCTCCAGCACAAGGGCTGCATGTTCCCATCCTGTGAGCCCAGGGCAGTGACACAGGCAAGACAAAAAGGTCTGGGTTCCTTTGCTTCTGATTGCCCAGGCATGTGTGGAGCTGGAACTTACCAGGGCCCTGGATCGAAGTGTGCCTGGGGCTCTCTCCCTTCTGCTATGGCAGAGGAATATCCTGCACCCAAGGATCACAGAAAAGGTCTTCTAATGTGGGTCTGTCCAAGAAGTGCACGGATAAACACCACCTGATCAGGTCTTTGCACTCTGCGGAGAGAAAGCAGAAACTGCCCGTCAGCTAGAGAAGGCTCCTGTGTGCTTTGCCCCACTATTCCCATGCCCAGGCCAGTCTGGATGCACTCAGAGCTGGGCCTGAACTTTCCCATCAATTCCCTGGTTTGGAGGAGAGCAGGACATGTGCCACCTCCTCAGCAGTTGCCAGAGTGGGATGCTCACAATCCCGCTGCTGGCTCCCAGCACTGGTATTCCCCCCATGCCCAGAGAAGAGGATCCACCTTGAGAGAGCCTCTGTGGCAGCGAGAGCTGGCCCCAGCAGATGTTCCAGCCCCTCCTGAAAGGGTGCTCCCCGCAGACCATCTGGTGCAGCAGGATGCCCAGGGACCAGATTGTTGCTGGCTCGCCGTGGTACCAGCCAAAGTTGTTCCATTCTGGGGGGCTGTATGACGGTGTTCCTATGGAATAGAGATGGAGTTCAGCAGGGGGATGCTGCTGCTCCCACAGCCTGGCCCCAGCATCCCTGGGCGTGTGGGGGCTGCCTCAGTGGCACACGGGGTGACCACTGCCCTCTCACCAGCACCTGGGACTTGTGCACAAACTTGGGGTTGGAAAAGAAGCCACTGAGGGCAGCCCTGGCTAGGCCTGACCATGAAATGCAAAGGAAAAACCCACTCTGTGCTGGGGAAAAAACATGCCCTTATCCTCCCTGCCTGCATTGCCCCAAAAATATTATGAAGCCAAGGCAAACAGGGTGAGTGGAACAGTCCAAGCCCTTCCTCTTGCCTGCACGCTAAACTGGCTGGGGCACAGGTTCCAGCCCCCCTCTCTGCTACCCCTACCCACAGGGGTTTTTGTCAGGCTGGCTGCCCCAGCCCAGCCCCAGTCCTCGTCAGAGTGGCTGGCAAAGGCTGCCAGCAGGGCTGGAAGATGGCTCCCCACTCAACCCCTCTCTAAAGCAACTCAGCTGAAGACTCTGGCCCCTGACTGGCAGTAAAAAGGAGAATCCCTGCTGCCACAACGAGCATGGGCTGGGAGATGTTGGGCCATGAGATGCCAGCACCCGGAGCACACCCCTGTGGAGGCTCACCTGCAAAGTGAGTGTAGACTGTGTCTTGCAGGTAGGTGCCACAGCCAAAATCGATCAATTTGGCCTGCCCGGTGGCCAGGTCAACCAGGATGTTCCCTGGTTTGATGTCTCGGTGCAGGACCCCGCAGCTGGTGCAGTGCCGCACGGCCTCCAGCACCTGGCGGAACAGCTCCCGCGCCTTCTCCTCGGCCAGGAACCCCCGTGCCCGAATGAAATGCCACAGGTCCTGACACCGCTCTGGCCGCTCCAGCACCATCACGATGTAGTTGGGGAGCTCGAGCCACTCCAGCAGCTGCACCACACCAGGGAAGCCGGTGGACACCTTGTCCAGCAGCACCACCTCCAGCGGTGCCCTGGTGCCGTCGGGCTGCGGGAGGAGCAAGATGCCGTCGGGGGGGCCGATGCCATGCCAGGCCTGGGGAAGCCCTCACCCAGCCCGGGATGCTCTGCGCCCTGCGCTGGCCCCACGCCCGCTCCCCCTCCAGCCGTCCTGCCAGCTTCCACCCTGCATGGCCTCGGCTCATCCCCGCCCGGCAGCCCCGGCTTCTGCCGCTGGCCCCGCTCACTCACCAGCTCGCCCCAGTGCCGGACGCGGTTTCGTGGCACCCTTTTGATGGCCACCTGCAAGCCAAGGGGAGCAGCGGGATGAGCTCGCCATCAGCCCTCCACCACCTCCTCCTCCTCCTTCTCCTCCTCCTCCTCCTCCTCCGCCCGCCACCGGCCCCACCATTCACCTTGGCGCCGTCCGAGAGCCGCGTGGCCGCGAAGACGCTGCCGAAGCCGCCGCGCCCCAGCAGCGAACCCAGCCGGTAGCGCTCCTGCAGGGCCTCCTGCGCCTTCCCTGCGGGCGGGACGCGGCTGTCAGCGCTCGGCCCGGGGCCAGCAACGGCCCCCGAGCGCCCCTCACCCTCCCCGGGCCGGCCATGCCCAGGCGTTCGCTCTGTGGAACGCGGCACGGGAGGCTCGGGGCCGGCGGCCGCGCTGCCGAGCGGCGGAGCTCGGGCCGGGGAAGCCGCAGGGGAGGCGGCGGGAGCGGCCGCGCCGCGTGTGTCCTCCGCGGGCCCCGGGAGGAGCCGGGACCGGGACCGGGACCGGGACCGGGACCGGGACCGGGACCGGGACCGGGACCGGGACCGGGACCGGGACCGGGGTCGGGACCGGGGTCGGGGTTGGGGTCGGTGTCGGGGTCGGGGCCGGGGCCGGGGTCGGGCCAGGCGGAGGTAAAGGGCGGCGATGCCGCCCCAGCCCCAGGCACTGATGCCCGCCCAGCGGCGCCGCCGCCAGCACGGCCAGAGCCGGGCGGAGGCGAGACCGCGGCGGGACCCCCGGGGCCGGGCACGGGGCAGCCCCGCCTGGGGCCGGGGGCGGGCCGGGGGCATGGTCCGGCCCAGCACGGGGAGAGGGAGGCGGGGAGAGGAGAGGGAGGTTGGGCAACGGACCCCGAGATAAGGGTGCCCGACAGAGGGAAAGAGAGAGAAAGGGAAAGAAAAAGAGTATTTAGGAGTCTCTGCTTCCTGCTGCCGCTCTAGCCGCTGTTGCCGCCACTGCTGCCGCTGCTGCTGCCGCTGCTGCTGCCGCTGCTGCTGCCGCTGCTGCTGCCGCTGCTGCTGCTGCCGCCGCTGCCGCCGCTGCAACTGAAGCACCGGGGCCGTTCGTCCCCGTGTCCGTTCCCCGCTCGCCCCACGAGCCCCACGGCTGAGCCCCGCGCGCCCCGGGGACAGCCCCTGAGTCTGTCCAAACACGGGAACTTTGCAGCGTTGAGCCCAGATGCAGAGCTCTGACTCCTGCACGCTGGCAGAGCAATCCCCTCGCTTGCTGCTGTGCATTGTCCTTGCTGAGGGTCAAACACTGCCGGGGCACCTTCCCTTGGTGTAAGGATTCCTACCTGACCCCAGCACTGCACTTACATCTCCAGTGTTGCTTTCCAGTAAAAACAGGGGAAGGTATTTTAGGGTGTCTAAAACTCACTAAGTCACCGGACTTAGAGGTGAGGTGCATTTGGAATAAATGGGATGCAGAAGTAGTGCAATATAGAAACGGGAAGCATAGAAATAAATAGAGGAAAACATCTAGGATTGTCTCATTTTCATTTCACTTCTGGAAAGTTGTTTCCGTTTTCCAGGAATTTTCTCCTCTCTGCTCTTCTCAAGAACTTCTCGTGGAGAACAAGGTCGAGCTTCTGTCACAAGATTTGCCACCAGCTGCAGCTTCTTTTGGCTTTCCACACTGCACTGTGTGTGCAGCAGGACTTTTGCAGCAAAGCAGGACAAATGTTTTGAGAACTTTACATGTCCGTTCTTTTCCTGGTAGGCAGGGGAGTTGTGCCACTGGTGAAGTTTTCATTGTGACTGTTTGTGCTGCTTTAGGGCAAATTTAGGGAGGAAACCTCCAAAAGGGGTCAGTCCAGAAAGCAAGTTCAAGTAGCCCCTCCCCCTACTAGTTCAGGAAAAAAGTTCCCTGGAGAAAAGAGGAAAAAAACAGTTTTTTTAACACGTAAAGTATTCACAAGCATGAGAAATGAATAATATTTAAAAAAAACTCTCACAGCTCTGAAGAGATGGCAAATTCAGAAAGTCCTTTTCGTGGGTTGTAGTTGGCTCACTCGGTCTCTTCTAAGTCCCTCTGGCACTGGAATGCAGCATCCAAGACCTTGGTGGGGCACAGGTGTGAGCTGCTGGTGTTTTTCTGGGTTTCCAGTGCAGAGCAGGTTTAAAGAGTTCCAAGAAAAAGCAAAGTCACAGTTCGAGGAACTTCTCTCCATGAGCTAGCTAAAAACCAAATTGCTAGACCTGGGCTGTGGAGGCAGTGGGAAATTTCCAAATCTGGGCACTGGTAGTCCCAGCAAACACCAGATCTGGAGCCAGAACCTGGAAATTTCCAAATTTTGCCTTTCTGTGCCAGCAAATCACTGGACTTGGGCTGTGCTGGTACCAGGAAGTCTTCAGATCTGGGCTCTGGCGCTGCCAGCAAACACCAGATCTGGGTCGTGTCATTGCCAGTGACAGAAATCTGCCAGATTTGGGCTCTGATGGCACCAGGAATTTTCCAAATCTGGCCACTGGTGTAGCAAACAGAAGATGTGGGTGGTGTCACACCCAGTCGCAGGAAGTACCGGGTTTTGGATTTCTGTGCCAGCAAATTGCTCGACATGGGCAGTGCCAGAATAGAGAAGTTTCCAGATCTGGGCACTGGCAATGCCAGCAAACAGCCCAATTCAGGCTTCAGGCTCCAGGAAGGATTGGATCTGCACCCCTTCCTGTTTTCCTTCCTTCTTTCCTTCCTTCCTTCTGGGGGTCCTGCTGCCAGCAAACACCAGATTGAGCGATGCTGTCAATGGAAAATTGCCAGGTTTTAGCTTTCTTTGCCAGCAAATTGCTGGACATGGGCGGTGCCGGAACAGGGAAATTTCTGGATCTGGGCACTTGCGCAGCAAACACTGGATCCAAGTGATGCTGGTGGCAGCACCGGGAAGCTGCCAAGTTTTGGCTTTCTTTTCCAGAAAATTGCAGCATTTGGGTTGTGCTGGCACCAGGAAATTGCCAGATGTGGGCACTGGTGGTGGCAGCAAACACCAGATCTGGGCGGTGCCAGACCCAGTAATGCTGGGCATGAATTTGTAGAGACTTTTTAAGGTTTGATAGAAGGTTTATATAGTATGTATACAAGTACATTTACAAGAAGGTTCATATAGAACTTACAAGTACCAATGTCGGAACTCAGGACATCCCTTTGGGAGTCCGGAGTTGCTGGGACCCCTGCCGGGGGACTCAGAGACCCTGGCACACAGCCCAGAACACCTGTGGGTTCAATTATGAACCATGGAGCAAATTGCCAGCTTTACATGAAGATCTAAAAGCCACAGCAGTTAAAGTAGTGTAATAATAAAATTATCACAAGGTGTATATGTAGGTTTTGGGATTTTTAGTATGGGGATTTTGGGGACAAGATGGAGGGACTTGGGCATGTCTAGCCTTTTTTCTTCTTCTTCTCTAGCTCCATCTTCTGTGGTGATGTTGGCACTTTTAGATTGGTTTAGAGTAGAAGCTCACTGTCTAACATAGGTGATAGGCATTGGAAAAAAAATTGTAAACATGTTATACATAGTTTTTAGAATATAAAGATAACACCACCCTGGGGGCAGGCAGAGTGCCTGGAACTGTCCTGCTGAGCGGACCTCGGCAGGACAGGAGGAAGAATTTTATAGATAAGATACAATAAACAACCTTGAGACCAAGAAATGAAGAGCCCTGACTCCTTCTTCAAACACCAGGCTGGGAAAAGAGACTTTCCAACTTTTCTCGGGGTCACTCTGACAAGCTAGAGACCCTGACACATACCAGGAATTCAGATTCCTGTGCCAGCAAATTGCTGCACTTGGGCTGTGCCAGAATAGGGAAATATCCAGATGTGGGAACTGGCAGTGCCAGCAAACACATTTCAGGAAGGACTGGATCTGGACCCCTCCCTCCCTCCACAAGGTGTCAGAGTGGCTGGACAGCAGCCAGGCAGAAAGGGACCTTCAGGGATAGATGGACAGCAGGTTGGACATCAGCCAGCAGTGTCCCCAGGTGGCCAAGAAGGCCAATGGCTCCTGGCCTGGATCAGGAATGGTGTGGCCAGCAGGAGCAGGGCAGTGATTCTTCCCCAGTGCTCAGCACTGCTTGGGCAGCACCTCGAGTGCTGTGTCCAGTTCTGACCCCAAATTTCAGAAGGACATGGAGGGGCTGTGCAGGGTGTGGAGATTCGGGGACATCACGCCATAACCCAACTGATGTGCAATGCACAGCTCCCTCCCAGCTCCAGCCCAGGGACCCCTCCAGCCCCGGGGTTTGGGGCACTGTCAGCACCTGCTGCTCCAGCCAGGGCTTCTGCTGGCCCTGACAGCAACACCCAAAGTGGGGCTGATCCCGAGGGAGCAGCAGCAGGGCCTGGATCTGATCCCTGCCTCTGGGCCAGGGCTGCACAAATGACCCCACAGCAGCAGCAGCAGCAGCAGCAGATGGAGCTGACTTTGAGCACAGCCCCTGCCCCTATTCCCTGCCGTGTGCAGCGGTGTCACAGCAGCCTGAGGCACCTGGGAGCCCCCAGTGCCAGCAGGGACTTGAGATGGCAGCCCTGGGCTCCTGGAGGATGTGCAGGGAACGGAGCTGGGGACTCCCTGTGCATGTGGAGCTTCCAGATGGAAAAGGCTGCTGTGCCCAGGCAGCTCAGCACCAGGAGCTGAAGGAGCTGAAGCCTCAGGCCACAGGAGCTGGGCAAGAGGGAACTTTGTGAGCAAAGTCATGCTGCTAAAACAGACCCAGCTGAATGGAGTGGATATAATCATGGAATCACAGAATCCTTTCAGTTGGAAAAGACCTCTGAGCTCACCCAGTGCAGCCGGTCAGCCAGCAGTGCCAAGGCCAGCACTAAACCACGTCCCTGAAGTGCCAAGGCCTGGACAAGAGCCCTGAGTGAGGCCTGGACAGCAGCCCTGAGCCAAAGGTGCCTCTGGATGAACCTTCCAGCCAAAGGTTATCTTTGTATCTGCTCCCTAATGGAATGTGCATGGTCATTAGCACTGTAATAGATGTAGGCACTCCTTAGTGAAACATGTATTGACCTTTCTGTGTTTAGAAGGCAGACAAGGCCATGAAATCTGACATCTGGCCTTGTTTGGGGCTGAAGGATCAAAGTCAGCTGCCTTGGTTCCTCCTGGAGCCCTGGCCAGGCTTTGGGAGGGAGCCAAGAGGAGGATGAACCCAGATGTTCCCGCAGTGGAAGTGCTGTCAGTTTGTTCATTCAGCACTGTCAGAGCTGGGCCCTCTCCCAGCGGGGTTGGAGCCTCACCTGTGGCTGGAGGCAGCTGCAGGAATTCCCAGTGCCCAGGAGTGGCTCTGCAGCCCTGGGCTGTGACAGCTTCCCCCAGCTGCTGGGTGGATCTGGGGGATGGGAAAGGCTGAGGGTAAATGCTGCTGGATCTGTGTTAATCACTGCAGGCAATATTTGGTGGGGATGATTGGGTGCATTGCTGAGCTGCTCCTTTTGTGATTCTTTGCTGCTTTGAGGTGCAGTAAATGACACTGATTCCTTCAGTTGGAGTCTGTGTCTTTGGTGCTGACCCTGCCCACTGGTAAAACAAAACTGGCACAGTCTGGCCAGATGACAACAAAATGTCACTTGTTCAGTGTAAATGTGAGGAATCAGTCCCATCAGGAATTCCCATATGGGAAGCCCTTCCCTAGAGTTCCCTGGCTCTGGAGTGGGCTGAGGTGGGAGCACCATGGGAGCAGTGGGGCAGTTGGTTAAAAGAGGCTGAACCCCTGGATGTGTTCAAATGCATCCAAAAATTGCATATGGAAAAGGAAAAGAACTTGTGGGTTTGGGCCAACCAAGATGAATTTGTTAAGAGTACATTAGAAACAGCACCTTCAGAAGGAACAATTGTTGTTGGAATACTCCCACGTGGAGAAACATAAGAAGGTTTTAATATTGAGCACAGATGCATTTTGCAAGTGAAATAGCAATATAATATATAACTATATATGTATTTATAGTATAATAAGGTCTTAAAATGTATTTTTATATGTATTTGTATATTTTTATATATTTTATATATGTATATGTCTATATCTATCTATATCTTTATTTCTAAAACAATATGTACATGTAAACTAATAACAATGTGAAATAGTGCTGACATTACTAATTTGGTAGCTTTGGCTGCTCAGGGATGTAACACTAAATACCCTACAGAACAGGATTGGCCAGGACCCTAATGTCAGTGGCCAGCTTTGTGAGATTGTCTACAATGAGAAAAGGAAGAAGGGATGAAATTGATTTTTTTTACAGGGTTTGCTGATACTGTGATGCAGAGTGCTTTGTCTGTTCCTGTGAAAAATACAGTGATTAAGCCTGCAGGGTTTTTCATGTAGCAGACTATCCACAAGCTGCAGGATTGGTTGAACGGGTGAAGGGGTTGTTAAAAGAGCAGTTGAAAGAATGAGGAGATGGGATCCTGTGCCCATGGAGAAGCCATCTCCCAGATGTGCTCCATGCCCTTAACAATGGCCCAGTGGGGAAATGGAAACCCCCTGGCTGTGCACGGCTGCACCCAATTTGCAAATGCAGCCATGGGCAGTGAGACTTGGACTGCCTGGGAAATTGTTCTGGCTGTGATGGCCCCTGGCAGGGTCAGCCCAGAGGCTGCAGGGCTGGGCCTTCATGCATTGGAATGGATTAGGATAAATTCAAAGCAAATGAGAGCTGTCAATACTGAAATAGGAATTCAGATTCCTCCAGGACACTTTGCTTTGGACACTGCTCACCTGGAGCTTGGCCGTGCAAAATGTTCATGTGATGGCAGGAGGAATTGATGCAGAATATCAAGGAGAAATTACAGTAATTCTGTTAAACAATAGTGAACAAGATTGGATTATTAAACCACATGACAGGGCAGCACAATTATTGATATTGCAATTTGAAGAAAGACTGTGAAAAGAGGAGCTTCCCCTCCAGTCCCTACCATTTGTAGAGATAAAGCGTTTGGATCCAGCATTCCTAATAATGGAGCCAAAGTGTGGATCCGGAGGCCAAAAGGCCCTCCCGAGGCAGCTGAAGGAACAGCTCCTAGGAAAGACAACTCTGAGTGCTGAAACCTGGGCAGGAACAACGGGAATGTGTCCCTGCAGCCAAGTGTTCTGTGTGAGAACAAGTAGCTCTGACAGGATATTGTTTTACACATCCTGCCAGACCAAATCTCCCTGTTTGCCCCAAGGGCCCCTTTGGAAAATGCTCTGATCCACAGGGCTCCATGTGAAGGCTGCTGTGACCCTGAGGGAATTGCACAGGAATTCCATCCAGGAGCCTGGGTGCCCCTCAGGGACTGGGACCCAGCCCCCTTCCAGCCAGAGGGGAAAGGGCCCCCCAAGCCTTGTTAGGCACAGACACCATGGTAAAGCTGAACAGCAAAGGGCCTGGGGGCATTATTCTGGAATTAAAAAGGCACCAGCTCCATGGACAACAGAATTATTGTTCCTAACTCAAATGAGATTGAGAAAAAAGAATGAGGAACAGTGTCACTAAAGTACTGCTGATGTCTGTAAGTTGTACCTTGATGGTCAGCCAGAATCTTTGTCTGCCACAAACACCTCTAGTGTTTCACCAAGGGGTTTGTGATCAAAATGGAATGATTAGTTATGAAAATGTAAAGCTCAGGGTAGCCAAAGTACTGCATGTCAGCAATTGCTGGGTGTGTTCTCAGCTAAAGTTGGGAGGAATGGGGTTCCCTTGGAGGGCCCACCCTGTGGGGTGGCCAGAACTCTGTCCATGGGCTCTGACTCGTCACTGTCAGTGAAGGGACAGTTGAAGAAAACACAGGAATACAGTGATCACTTTGACAGGATTGCCTAAGATTTCCCTTCAGGAGAAACCAAACCCTGTTCTAGTTCTAGAGGCCACAGTGTGAGAGGATTTCTGTGCTTTCCCATCGCTGCCAGTGTCAGTAGAACTTGGGGTGCTGGAGCTGGTCGGTGTCAGTGTCACACCACTCTTGGCTGCAGGGCCACCATTTCGGCTCCTTCAGCCACAACTACAAGGAAGAGTTGGGGCCCAGAGAACATTTTCCCCCCAAGGAGTGCCTTGGCTTTCAGAAAGCAAAAGATTCTGGTTCCTGCTGTGCCCCATGTGTGCTGCCCCGTCCTGTGGAGTTTCCATGAATCAGCTGAATGGATTATTATCAGAAGCAGCTAATGATGCTGTTAAAATGTGCAATAGCACATCCTGTGAGCTCCAACAAACACAAATGGGGACTCCACAGAACCACATGGTCTTGGATTATCTGCTTGCTGGCCAAGGAGGAGCCTGGGCTGTCCTGGGACAGGAATGTTGCACTGCTCTCAGGGATGGGTTTGAAGGCCAACAGTCAGGAATCACCTTGACACAAAGAGCAGCAGAAGAGTGGCAGAAAGAAGAAAATTCTTCTTGGTGGGATTGGCTTCATGGCTGCCAAACTGGAGGCTGCTGTGAAATGCATTTGTGGCAGTGCCTGTCATCACTGCAGCGTGTGCACTTGGTGTGCACTCTGACATTCCATGTTAGAGTTGTTGTGACGCTTTGTGCTGGGAAGTGGAGTATTGAGACCTGTCTGAAAAGAGACAGTCTCAAGAAAAGAGAGGCATTTGATAAATAGCAGAGAATAACAGCAACTATTTAGGCATGTTTTAAAAGGAAGGTGAATAGCTCAGAGTAATGAAATTAACCAGCACTTAATTGAAGCAGGAGAGGAGATGCCTTTATGCCTAAAATGTAAATCTAAACTGTGTTATTAAAAGAATTGTTATGAATGTTGTAGTTCACTGTAGGTCTGAGGACCAATCAAAGTCCCAAGACCTGAACAGGCCCTGAGGCAAAGTTCACCTCTGGATGAACCTTCCAACCAAATGTTATATTTGTATCCACTCCTTAAGGAAGCATTATTAACAATATGATCAGTGTATGTGTTCCCTGAGAAAACATGGATTTATCTTTCTGTATTTAGAAACCAGACCAGGCCCCATCTGGCTTTGTTTGGGGCTGAAGGATCAAAGTCAACTCCATTGGTTCCTCCTTGAGCCCTGGCCAGGCTTTGGGAGAAAGCAATGAGGAGAATGAAACCAGATGTTCCCACAGTAGCAGTGATGTCAGCTTGTTTGTTTAGCGGTGTAAAAGCTGTGTCCTCTCCCAGCGGGCTTGGAGCCTCCTTGGCTGCAAAGGTGGAGGCACCTGCAGGAATTCCCAGTGTCTGGAGTGCCTCTGCAGTCCTTGGCTTCCCCAGCTGATGTGTGGGTCTGGGTGATGGTGAAGTCTGAGGGGAACTGCTGAGGGATCTTTCTTTAATCACTGCAGGCAATCTTTGGTAGTAATGACTGGATGGATTGCTGAGCTTCTTTTGTAATTCTTTGCTAAGGATGATGTGCTTTGCTGAGCTTATCCTCTTGTAATTCTTCGCAGCTGTGCATGATATAAATGACACAATTCCCGAAGTTGGTGTCTGTGTCTTTGGTAGTGACCCTGCTCACTGGTGAAACAGGGCCCCCTCTTGCCTAAGTGTTACCTGGCAAGGCAAAACCCCTCCCTACAAAATTCCCCCCTTCCCCCTTGTTCCCCCCCTCATACACTGAGCATGATGTCCTATGGTCTGGGGTATCCCCGGGCTCAGCTGGGGTCACCTGTCCTGGCTGTGTCCCCTGCCAAGCTGCCCCGCAGCCCCAGCCCCTCCCCAGTGTGGCTGGACGAGGGGCAGGACAGGCCTTGGCTCTGCTGCAGCTCAGCAAGAACAAAACCATCTCTGCGTGCTCAGCCCTGTGCTCAGCACCGGCCCAGCAGTGTCTCAGTGCCAGTGTCTGTGCCCTCAGTGCCTGCCAGGGGTTTCCATGGCCACTGCCAGCACAGGTGACCCAGGTGTCACCCCCAGTGCCGGTTGCCATGGAAACAGTGCCCAGCACTGCCCCTTTCTGTCTGGCTGACCTGGCCTTTGGCCCTGGCAGTGGCGTTGGCTGCTGGTTCCTGGTGCCTGCCCGGCCAGCGCGGCACAGGGCAGGTGGCCATGGCACGAGCCCCCAGCAAGGGATCCCCTCTGGCTCTGGGCACTGACACCAGCCCTGAGCAAGGGGCCCAGGGCAGGTTTCCATGGCCACCAACCACCACAGCGGGTCCGGGCATTGGTTGCCATGGCACCAAACCAAGGAACGGGTCCCTGTGGCCGTTGCCATGCGTCACGATCCATCCTTGCGAACAGGTTTTGTGATGGTTCGTGATCTCAGAGTGCAAAAAGAACCGACACGGTACAAGGGGGGTTAGCAGTAATAATCAAAACAAATGCACTTTTATTGAATAACCACAGCAAAAATGCGTTGGGGAAGAATTGGGGAAAATGGGAAAGATAAGGAAAAAGGGAGGAAAAGGAAAAGGGTATATATCTACCAAATGTGGAACAGCAACAGTCCTTCGGTGTCCAGCTGATGGAGTTCACCAGTTCCCGTCAGGGGAGATCTCAAAGATGCAGTTCATCAGGATTCCAATTATACTCTTTTTTTGATGGGGGAAGGGAATGATTTTGAAACTGAATCTATTGTATTTGAAAGAAGGGTACGCACAGTCCATATCTCCGTGGGCAAGAGTCATTGTTTTCGTGGTTGGTTGCTTGCCCCTGTAACGTCTCGCTTTGGTCAGCTCGCCTCCCCCCACGCACCTCCCCCGGGCTGGGGGCTTCAGTCCCAGCCCTTGGAGAGTGTGGGAGAGGCCTTTTCCCATGGGGATTTCTCGGTCTTTGGTGAGGTGGTTTCTCAGTTTGTCTGTCCCGGTGGGTGCAAACGAACAGAAGGGGTCTTCTTTGAGGGACCACAGTAAAAGTCCAACCAGGCCAGGAATCAGGAGAGAAAAAATGTCAGCGCTGCTATTGCAAAAAGGTCAGAATGTTCTTCTCCTGGAGCGCAGTGTAGCATGCAGCAAAATACACACACCTGTGGCGACAGTAGCTTAGCAATGCTCTCAGGTCATCACGCCCTCCTGGCTTACGAAGCCAGAGGCCTGTGGACAGGGGGATCTTCAGTGGTCTCTCAATGACGGTCGTGAGGCAGTTGAAGGATATTTCGGACAGACTCTCACATGACCCCGTGACTCATGACTGTCTTAAAGGGGTCTTCATCTGGAGCATCGTCTTCAGGACTTGCCATATGTTGGTAGCACAACCCAGGAAAAATAGAGATGACAGCAAGAGAGAGAGAGAGAGAGAAAGGAGGAAAAGAAAGGATAGGGTAAAGAGGGGAAAAAGGGAGACAACAAACATAATTAATATGGATCACAACAGCATCAATTTTGTAGCAGTTTTCAAATGGTTGATTAATTAAAATAGTATCAATTTTATAACAATTTTCAAATGGTTAATACAAATCATGAATAATCAAAGCAAAAGCGATAAACAAATCATAATACAAATATTAATTTGAAATAATTTCTTGAAACAATCTACTAAAAATTATAAATGATTTATACTAGATCATAAGTTAAAATCAAGGGTTACTCTGAAACACATGTACTCAATTTATAATTGCTTTGTGTCAAATGCCTTGGGGGTATCCAGTGTAGAGGATATCAGCCAAGTTGTGTGCATTGAATATGGATGTCAATCTAGTTAGCCATTTCATCATTCTCCAATTCATGACTAATAGAACTGCTGGTAAAACAAAACCAAGCAATATTAGAATCAAAAGGACAACAATGGGATGACACATACTATTTAGGACACCTGTGGCAGTAGGAGACCACCCAAAAAGAGTATCCCACCACCTGTGCTCAGCATCTATCTTCACTCTTTCCATGACACGGTGTATCTGTGTCACGTTGTGATGAACAGTCACCAGGGTTTTCTGTCCATTTCTCTTAATCTTCTCCGGGATCTCAACCAGGTCTTGATGGAGCAGCAGTTGTCTCACTAAAGTGAGGTTCATCCTGATGGGAGTAGGCATCAGCTTGTGAATCAATGTGTAGTTAGATTGCAATAGGTAATGAGAGGTAACTGGAGCTTCATAAGAGAAATCACATCCTATGATCTTAGTAAAGTTACAAGCACAAAAATTTGATTTTTAGTGTCTACCACAACATCATCTACAAATACAAAATCACAAGCAGTTCTAAAGCATGCACATCTATTGCCTATGTATATCAGAACTGTTTCAGAAGCGTCATTAGGATGAATTTCAAAGTGACAGATATTTTGTTCTGTGTCTAAACAAATGTCCTCGGACAATACAAGATTCCAGATTGACAGTTTGCCATTTGTCATTAAGCTGACAGGCCCATTCTCCATGTTCTGAGGGACAGAGAACAGCTCCATCGTGATTCAGCCCTAATGCAATAACAGGAAAAATCAAATGTACAGAGGCATTGCATATGGTTAACACAAGAGCTGTGGCTGTGTTTGAAATGGGGTCATAGGAAAAATTCACCAGGTTCCACCAGGATTGGAATTCTCTTTCAAAGTCAGTGGCACTGTCCCAGATTATTTTTTTAATTTCAGTGGGAAAAGTGCCTTCTTCACCTTCTCTTATAATTGAGGCAACAACTGACTGCATCCCCAATTGTGCCTGGATGCAGCTGAGAGCCAATGAAACGCTGTTTTGTGTAGCACCAAGTGCATCAATTACCAATTTGTAATCATTTACCTTTACTTTCTCCTAATTTGGCAAAATGTTTGATAACAACCACTGATTCCTAAAGCCAATAAAAACAACTGCAGTGGTTGCTGTAATTTGGTCAAATCTCTAGTTGTGACAGCAAATTTATTTAAGTTCAATTAATTTACATGTTATGTGTAATATCATCACCTGGTGTTACCATAAAGGGAAGGGAAAACATTATTTTTGTTGTCCAGAGCTGGTGTTATCATGGTTTATCAGGTCTTCATGTCCCTCGGAGTTCTTCTGTAAAAGTAAACACAACAGACTCTGCCATGAAGAGGCAGAAAATGTTAGAATGATGGAATTGTCAGAGAGGTTTTGAACACCAGTGGTACTTCCCCTACAGCAGGGGGGAGTCCACCAAAACCAGGTTATCCAGGGTAATGTGCTGGGTTCTTGAAATCATCTGGTCCCTGTAGTGAAGGAGTTGTGCTTGGAGCTGTTGGGCAAAGAGCAGTGATTTTGGAACACCCATTTACCTCCCATCTATAGTAAGAGGTGTGAGAAGTCCATTTAATCCTTTCACTTTTTGCCCAATCTTGCACACCTTTGACAGTAAATTCAGAAACATTATCAGATTGAATTTCCTGTGGTTTTAGGAAAATTTCAAACCATCCCTGCATTGCTTTAACAGTATTATCTCTGGTAGCTCTTTTAAATCCATCAGCCCGGACCAACTCAAATATAAACATAGCATAGGACTCAGTGTTAATGCAAACAAGAAAATAATTCTGTTCCTCATGTTGGAAAATACTCCAGACAGTTAACAGTTCCTCAACCTGAGCACTGTCTTCTCCCTCTCTGTTAGCAGAAGTGGGGGAGAGAGGAGGGGTTGCTTTAATCGCAGACGCAAGTTTATTTTGGCTGCTCCCCAAGCTCTCAGTTTCTTGGATCACCAGGTTTTCCTCCACCTCCCTGAGAACCAAGCCAACCACAAAGAACCCCCCTTCCCAGGTAGTGTACCTTTTCTCAGTATCTTTTAAACCACGGGAATAAAAACCAACAGGCTTTGTCAGACCCTCAGGACCCCGCTGCCATATATGAACAGATAGCTGTGAGGAGGCAAACTTCCACTCCACCTGAAAGGGATCTGTAGGATGTATAGGGTCCAGCGCTTGGTGAGCTGTTACTTCAAAAATCAACAATTGCAATACTTCCTTCTGAGAAGGAGTCCAATCCCATTTTATCTCTTTTCCCAGCAAGTCATAAAGGGGAACAAATGGGTCATTCTGGTTACTAAGAAGTTTATCTGGTCTTTCTATAGGAGACATAGCTACTATGGTCTTTTGAGGGAAAATTTCTGCAGGTTTAAGTGTTCCTGGAAACCCTTGAATTAAAGAGGTCATAATTTCAGGCTTTACAGGTGACTGCATTGGTGACTCAAAACTAGGAATTAATTTCTTTTCATGGATCATTTGCAGACAGCCGGCTTTGCGAATGTTTTCCCAGAGTTGGTTGGGGGTACCAACCAAAGGGTCTCCCCTTTTCAAGGGGTTCAGCCCCTCTGCCCAATAAGCTGTGTGCTGAGTTAGGGACCATGGGATACGTCTGTCTCCTGTTGTTAAGAACACCCCATGTCCCCAGCACCCACCGGCTTCCTGTTCTGACAAAAGAATCTGATCTCCCCCAGTGAGAGACACTTGACATACGTATTCTGTTTCGGATTTGTGGGGGAGAAGCCTGTACTGCTTTGCAAGTTTTAACTCAGTAGCAGTGTACGGGATTTCTTTAGTGGTTATGTGTGGGTCAAGATCTTCATTATTGATATAGTTGCATTCTGTTTCAATTACAGGTTTTATGCTATTGTAACAACAGTGTTTCCCACAATTTTTCATCAGAGCTAATTCTGTTTGAGGGCAATTTTGATTAATGTAAGGAGTTTCCTTCTCCTCTGCCTCTTTTGAGGAATCAGCATTATGTGATTTTTTAACATGTTCCTCTCTCAAGGCAGCCCATAATAACTTATTTTCATTTCTTTCTTCATCTAATTGTTTTTGCAAGATTTCAACTAGGTTTTGGAGGGAGTCTATGATAGCCTTTTCCTCACTTGTTCGCTTAAAGCGAGTTTCTATGGCTGCTGTGAGGCAAGCTCCCAAAACTGAGCAGAGGATAGTCTTCTTTTTGCCCAGTTTGAGTTTTGATTCATGTTGCAGAGAACATATTCTATCAATAACATTTTCTAAATTAAACCAATTGCAGTTTGCCCATTCTTCTTCTCCTCCTGGAGAAGGTGTGGCATTGTATTTAGCAAGCAGAGCATAAAATTCAGCTTTACCTTTTGCACTGAGATTTCCAGTCATTTTGTGAAGGGACCAAGACTACAACAGGGAATTAATTGCAAGGTCAAGTTATACAATCACACAGCCTTTCCTGTGTTCCCCTTCACTTCCCTGGGTAGTTGAAGAGACAAAATCTGTCTAGGAGGCCCTATTTGGTTACTTCAGGAGTGTCTCTTCCTTCCTAGACAGTGTACACTCACACACACACACACAGAACAATTTCTTTGTGAGGGAAACCAGAACTACGACAGGGAAACAGCCCCATAGCCCTTGCTGTGCTTCCCTCACTTCCCTGGGTAGCCGAAGGAGCTGATCTGTTTGGGAGGCACTGCTTAGTTTCTTCAGGAGCCCCTTCTCTCCCAGACAGTCCCAAATACATACAAATACAACAAAAACAGTTTCCCCCTTTTGCACCGAGAGATCTTTTGTGAAATCCCAGAGGCAGAGTCCCAGGTGGAGTCTGCCAACCAGGATCCTGTCCGTGACGCCAATTTAATGTCACGAACCGTCCTTATTGACGGATTTCGTGATGATTCATTTCCAAAGGATTTCTCAGCACAAAATACCAACACGGCAAAGGGGGTTTGCAGTGACAATCAAAACAGTGTATTTTATTGAATGATTACAGCAAAATGCGTGTGAGGGAAAAGAGGGAAAGCAGGGAAAGCATATGGAAAAGTAGGGGGGTAAAGAGCAAAGAGGAGGCTCTAGCTACCGCCCGTGGGAGTGACGGGGTCCTTCGGGGTCCAGCCGAGGTTCCGTCAGTCGAGGAGTCGTTCCAAGCGCGGGGAAGATCTTCGAATTGGACTGGCTAACCTGGGGGTTTTTATCCTATGGAGGATTGTGAAAGAGGGGGGGAAATAATGCAATAGTTTCCTTCTTGGTCCAATAGTCCCAATAATCACTGCCCGCAAGCAAACATCACGGTCTGTTCTGTTCCCCCTGCCAGTTCCTCCCAGGTTTCAGTCTCAGTCCTTGGGGAGAAAAGGAGTTTTCTTTATGTGAGGGTTTCATGTCTCATCTTTGGAGAAGAGGCTTCTCCCATCTCAGTCAGTCAGTCACAGTGGTTGCAGAACAGATGAAGGGTCTTCTGTGGGGACCACCTAAAGGTTATTCCAGAAAAGAGTCCATCCAAGCCGAGAGGAAGGGAAATTCCAAGGCTTGTTGTTGCAAAATGGGTCAAGGTGCTCCTTTGCACAATCACTTGGCAGGCTGGGAGTTACATCTCGGCCTTGTAAGCTTGGCAGACTTTCATCAAACCCGGATATCAAACAGGATCTTTCGGTGGTCTCAGTTTCTGTCCTTTTTCATGACGAAAATCATGAGACAAATGAGAGAAATTTCAGACAGACTATCACACCTACCTCCGCTGCAAGCGGTGGCGTGGAGGGAGCAGGGGGAGAGAAATCCCCCGCAGCAGCAGAGACTGCCTGAGCAACCTTTTGCTCAGCCTGATGTTGTTTTACCGCATTAGCAACTATCTGCTATGTTTTAGACAACTATTTTACAGTTTTACAATCATCTACAGCACCTCCCATCATTTATCTCCAAATCTACGCTACTCTAACTCTTCAAAGACTTGGTTAGGATCTATCAAACACCCTTTTGCAACTCTCTATGTAAGCAATCTCGGAAGTTCTTTGCTAGGTCTATACCCTGTAATCCCCGCTTTTATAAAAAGCATTTTAAAGGGTTATAAGCCGCTTGTCTCTCTATTCCCTTCTAATCTAATCATCAGCGCTGTTGCAGCCTTTGCAAGACTTCGGCGGCTTTCAGTGGCCGAGCTCTCCTGTGAGGTCACTCGGGGCCACGGAGCTCCCGCTCTTTGTGCCTCCCACGCTGCTCCAGGACCGACACGGACACTGCACCGGACCGCGGCTCGCAGTTTCACCTTCTGTAAGGTCCCTGTGCAGGGCACCATTTGTCACGGTGAGGGAAGTCTTGGACTCTTAATGTGAGAATCAGCAAGCTCCAAATTTATTGATAAGCACCAGACTTTTATACACAACAAGTAATAAGCTCATGCATATTCTGTAAGCTAAGCAATCTATTGGTTATGCTACAATATCAGCTCTTCCTCATTCTTGAGAACTTACATTGCAGTTTCTCACGTCTCTTTCTCATTACTGTTATCGTACCACAGCTATACTCAAGGACACAATGTTGTTGCAGGTGCAGAAACTCAGATTAGCTGGGTTTGGTACTTTCCCAGTCCTTGGTCAGCTAACAAGACAATGTCTATGTGACCTCTACCCTGTAACCATTCCTCCACAGGCTACTTTAGCCCATTCTGGCCAGAAGAGCCGTCGCTGGAACCCTTCACAGAATTCCCAATAAAGCCATCTCTGTGGAACACCAGGACTTTTCCTCTCCTCTCTCAGTGTCTGCTTGCCTGGGAAGCCATGGACGGCCAAAGCACCTTTAGCAAGCCAAGAGCTGAAACCATAAAAGAGCTGAGATCACTTAAGAGCTGATATCACTGGAGCTTGCTAAGGGCTGCCTGCGGCTGAGTGCGGCTGGGGCATTCGGAGAGTTCAGTCTTCAAGGACTGAGCTGCCTGGCCAGAGCTCGCCTGCCTGTCTGGGGCACACCAACCCTGCAGGAAGCCAGCTCTGGGGCATTAGTGCTGGATCCAGGCATTCTGCTTCTTAATCCTGATTGGGGTGAAGGTGGTGAGAAGCACCGGGAATGGTCCCTCCCACTGTGGTTCCAAACTCTTTTCTGTCAGACACTTCACACACACATAATCCCCAGGCTGCATGTTATGTACTGGTCCATCTAGCTCCCTGCTCTGAGTTCCAGCCACTTGTTTCCCAATTTCTCTGAGCTGTTTGCTTAAAGCCACCATGGAGGTGGCCAGTGTAACCTCCCCAGCGCGGGTGGGCATCTCCTTTTGTGTTCCATAAAGCATTTCCAAGGGATTTAGACTTTCTTTAGCTCGAGGTTTAGTTCAAATTCACAACAGTGCCAGTGGAAGAGCTTGGGGCCAGGGCAGATTAACTTCCTGTCCCAGTCTTACAATCTGCTGCTTCATCAAATGATTCAATTTTGCCTCTTGGCCGCTCAGTTGGGTTGGTATGGAGTGTGAAGTTCCCAGTCTATGCCCAGGTGGCTCCTAATCTGTTGCACTATTCTGGAAATGAAATGTGATCCTCTATCCGAGGATACTGTGGCTGGAATTCTGAAATGTGGTATTATTTCTTGTAATAATACCCCGGTCACCTCTTGAGCCTTGGCAGTTCTGGTGGGGAACGCTTCTGGCCATCCTGAAAACGTATCTGTCAATACTAATAAATACCAGTACCCCCCTTTCCTTGGGAGTTCTGAAAAGTCAATTTGCCACTGCTGTCCAGGCCCATGGCCCCTCCCAGTCTGACCAAGTTTTGGTCTGGTGGTATTTTTGGGCTTAGTCTGGAGGCAAAGATCACACTGTCAGCTCACTTGAGCAATAGTGGCATATAAATTCCTGGCAACAATTCTCTCAATCAAGAAGGTGTTCAGGGCTTCTACTCCCCAGTGTGCTTTCGGGTGCTCCTCCCTTACTAGTGACCACAACAAATGGGAAGGGATTACCAGCTTCCCTCCAATGGTAGCCCACCCTTCTTGGTTGTATGTCCCTTTTTGATCTTTGATTAGTTTTCCATCTTTCTTATTGTACTCTGGCTTACCTTCAAGGGAAATTTGTCCACCTGGAATTAGAGCTCCATCAATAGTTACCTCACCTTTCACTGCTTCCTTTGCCTCTCTATCTGCCAGCTCATTTCCTTCCTCCAATTCTGAGCTCACTCTCTGCTGTGCCTTAATATGCATAATTGCTACCTTTTCAGGCAGCTGAACTGCTTCCAGCAGCCACATTATCTCTTGTGCATGTTTGATGTTCTCACCTTGTGAGGCCAGCAGTCCCCTCTCTCCAGATGGTTCCATGTGCATGCACAACTGGTCTCTGCACCATCCCAAGGAGTGTCCTCCAAGTCTGGGCATCTGGAGTAAGCAGCTTCAATGGTCTCCAGACAATCCTGGTGTACTGTTTCCTTGATCCCACGGAGAAAAGCAGCTGGGTTCACAAGGTTAGTGACTACAGAGTCCTTTGCCCAGCATTGACCTCACACCCCAGGTAGATTACCTTCTGTTTCACTGCCTCTGCCTTTTGGTTGGTTTTTTTTTGATACTCTTTATTCTTGGAGCCCTGGGAATTTCAAAAGGCTTACTGTCCAGGCCACACATGCTTCCCTCCTCTGAGTGTCTATCAGGAGATCATCCACGTTCTGCAATAGCCTTCCTCCTTCTGGTGCAGCTTCCCAGGACTCCAGATCTTTTCTAAGTGGTTCTCCAAACAGAGTAGGGGAATTTTGAAGCCTTGAAGGACTTGAGGCAACACAATCTACGTGAGCTGGGTTTTGTGCCTGCTTTTAAGGTTTTCTCATTTAAATGCAAAAATTTTCTGGTTGGCTTCATGGATAGGGAGGCAAAAGAAAGCATCTTTCAGATCTAAACCAGTAAACTAGGTTAGCTCAGGTGCCAATCATGTTAGTAGGGTGTATGTGTTTGCCACAAGGTGTACTGCCTGACCCTAGCTGGCTGTTGTCCTTAACTTGCACAGAAGGTCCATTCTCTGCCCTCCCTGGTATGTTAGAGGCACATACCCCAGGAAACACCGGATCCATTATTTTCTTGTTAATTTCATCCTTATTTTCCATTTCAGTTGCACTAATTGTTAAAATTAGCTTAGTATGTCTACATATTGCTGATCCTTACCTCCAAAATAATCTCCCCATCTCTAAATGTGATCTTTGCTTCCAGATGCTCCAACAAGTCCCTACCCAACAGGGCCTTTGGAGAGTTGGGCATATATAAAAACCTATGACTATTTTGATGGTTTGTAAAGTATGCTTTTCAGATTGGCCAGTTGCCCCCTTACCATAACATAATCATCTGTTGTAGGCATCGAGGCTTTATTTAACACTGAGTATGTTTCCCCTGTGTCTACTAAAAACTTCATTTTCTTAGCTCCCATTTTTCTACCCCATCCCAACTCTTTGCCCTAATTCAAGGTCTTGGGGTATAAAATAGGCTGAGCACACTCAGCTTTAATTATTTCTGCCGGGTTTCTTAAATTACTTGAAACTCTCTTTTCTAATAATTCAAACACCCTGTTACTTCTTTGCTTCTTGCAACTGGCTGCTACTAAATTCCTTAGAACTCTCTGAGGACCCTTCATTTCCTTAGAGTAGCACAAATGATAGAGTGCCTGTCTTGGTCTCCTGCACCCAAACTCTGCTTTACAAAATCTCATTTTTTCCAGTTCTCTTCCTGCACAATCTAATTCAAGCATTGTTTCTGCTGACACTCACTTTGCTGCCTTGCAAAAGGCTGTGCCTGTTACAGCAAAACTCTGGTATGCCCACAAACACAGACTCCCCCCCACCCCATCTCAAATTCATGAGTCAGGGCTTAAGTTGCTGTGGGAGAGGAATTCCCAAAAATCCTTTAATTTGTTTTACCACAGTTTAACATAAATCACCCTACTGCAGTTTTTCTGTGTAAAATGCTCCACTTGTCGCAAACAAAATCCTAGAATCTCCACAAATACAAGCCTACAATACTGAGAATCAAATGACCACAATGCAGGGGAAGAACCACACAAACTCACTGGGAAAGGGGTATCTCTTCAAGTGCCCACTTTTCTCAACACAACCCAACATACAACACTTCAGCATCTACCCACATCAGCTTATCAGCTTCTTCTGGTCCTCACACACTCTGGACACAATCAAAATAACAGCACACAGTAAAATTCCAGGGATCAATCCAAGCTATTGAGGCAGAGGAATCCCCCGAGCTTGTCTGGACACGGTTAAAATGTGCACAATCTACACAAATCACACATCACCACCTTTAAACACAATAATGAATAAATGTCCTCACCCACATTTCTCCACTTGTTCCACCACTCTGCGGGTGTTCCCTGTCCCCACAGCCTGTCCCAGCCGGTGCTCCGGGCCTCACCTGGCTGCTTCAGACACGGGTAGAACTCCCCCCGCACGCTGTGGGTGCACTCACTCACTCGCTCTCTCTCACACACCACACACTCACACAATTACAAACACACTAACATCAATCACACCGTGCATTAACCATACAATGTCCGCACACCACAAGCACACAAAGTTGGGGTTCACTCGGCTCACCCCAGAGTCGCCAGCGGCCGCTCCATCCAACAATGAACCCGTTCCCAGCCGCGCCTCAACCGGGAACCTCTGCCGCCGCCCGTGCTCGGGGTCGATGGCTGCCTGCAAGCACAGGGACCAGGCTGTGCACTCAGACAGCTCTGAGTCACTTATCAGCAGCCCTATCTCCCCGGGCCCTTTGATACACAGACCGTGTATCCATACTCCAGCAGGTCCTTGTCTGTCTCTGCGGGAGGCAAGCCGAGACGGAGCTGAGCTCCTCCAGGGAAATCCCGGGGTGCGCCTGGGAGTCTGTCCTCCCTTCCGCCCCTGCGAGGACAGACAATCACCTGGCTGGCTTGCCAAAATGATTAGTGGAAAGAAAAGAGAAACTCCACCACTTTGTAAAAAGTTGAAAAGCTGGTATGTTTATTACAGCACTGGATGCATGTGGAAATCCTTGTTGTCCCTAAAGGACATGTGCACCCCTGAGAACTCCCCCTTGCTTATACATATGCATATAGTCTCATTCACATTCATTTCACTGATTTCACATTACAAGTTGCAATTAGTTTTTATCAGTCCTTGCTCTTTGCGCAGAGAGCTCTCTGCTCCTGTTAAATTGCTACTTTGTCCAACGCATCCAGGGAATGATGTGCTCTGACAACATGATTTCAAAGGCTGAACAGATGCTTTATTCTATACTATATTATACTACATTACACTATTGCTATACTACATCTATACTAAATTACATACTAAAGAAAACCTCTGACCCTCTACAGACTGTCATGACACAGCTTTGACCCAATTGATCAATCAGTCCAAACAACCACCACCAGTATCCAATTAACAAATTACTCTCTGTAAATGATCTCCAAAACACATTCCACATGTGCCAAACAACAGGAGCAGCAACTGAGATAAGAACTGTTTATTCCCCTCTGAGCTTTCTCAGCCTTACCACAGCTTCCCAGGGAAAATCCTGGGAGAGAGAATTATGTCTCTATTCAAAGAAATGTGAGTACCACGGGGATTTGTTCTCTCTGGTCTTGGTCTGCAGCTCAGTGCCTGGGGTAAGGAAAGAAAAGGAGAGGAAG